>NC_051319.1:583300-3083300 GCF_015220235.1 Choloepus didactylus
CATGTATCTGTGTCTGTCCAGTGATCCTAACTCTTCCTGATACTTAGAATCTACAAAAGTCAGCTTTGGTGCAAACAAGCACAAAAGAGAAGTCGCCAGACACAGGGATTCTATCCCTTTGAAAACAGTGCACCAAGTAGGGTTAAACCCCAAGTTCAAATATATAACTACATAGTAACCCTTGTCATAAAATTACCTTGTCTTCACTTGTATGCAGGGCTAGCGGGCTAGTAGAACTGAGCACAAGAATCTCTAGAGGTCTGACTCCATGTAGGTGGCTTAGGAGGCAGTCTCTAAATTACAGGGGTGCTTTATTTCCTCAAGTCAAGGATAAGTGGGCTGAGCTCAGCCTCTCCCTTTAGCTTCTGTTCTTCTTCCTCCCAGAGAAGCAATGTGCCTAGCACCCGTGGTCAAGTTCTCCCTTTCCTGACTTCCGGTACAGGTCACGCTTGTCAGGGCCCTGATCCCTGGGAACTAGCAGAAGCCCAGAGGTGGGCCAGGAAGGTAATGAAGAAAAGGATCATTATTTTTCAATGATGCATGTGCCAAGTTACTACAGATAGATCAGTTAGCAGTCAATTATGATTTACATCCATTTATTGAATATTTACTACAAGTAAAGCACTCTATTAAACACTTTTAATAAGTGTGCAGAACACTATGGGAAAGTCACCAGAGTTTAAAATCTAGTTTTATATATATTCACACACACACACACACACACATACACATACATATGATTAAAGAAGGTAAAATGCATGTATTTGCATATTGGTCTTTCAAGATAATTCTCGTTTCAAGCTCCTTTCCCACTTAAAAGTATTAAGTTAGTAGGTTGATGAAAACTATATTATTTCTTAAATGATTAGCCTTCTAAGTGATTGTATCAGAGGGAATTATTACAAATCTAGTGCACAGCAAACTAAATCAGATATACATTTTATTTTCACAGAAAAGTACAAAGGTTTCTTCCTTAATGTTTATGCTCTTGTTGTTATGCTCTTTCAGGAAGAGGAAACACAGACTGAACATGAGCTTTATATAAATTTCATAAATACTGTTTTCCTTTCACTTAAACCTTTTTCTCCTCTCAGTAAATAGTATCTCACGTGTTTATCTCCAAAAGAAAAGTTCTGTCTCTAATAAACATTTGCTTTACTACTTTTGCAGAGGCTATTATTTTTCTCTTCATCTTTTATTGGTTGACCTTTCTTTCTAAAAAAATATTAATAACAGGTTTATTTGATTGGGATGTTCTTGGAATATCTCTAGAGAGTATGTGACCTTTGACTTATAATATGAATTCACATGGTCTTTTATACTCACATTAACAAATAAATTTAAAAGAGCCTGAAAACCTATATAGAAAATACATTAAGCATTTGGTGGTGAGCTTTAGATTTCAATCGCATACTTCTTATACTAAAATATGATTTGGTCATGAGTGATTGAGAACAAGAATCAACAATATTTAAGCCTTCTCTTCAGTTCATGTATAAAGCAGTTCGTGTGACAGTCATACTCAATGTTTTGTCTTTTTTCCTCAGCATTGGTGCCCTCATTGGATTGGGAATTGCTGCTCTTGTTTTACTTGCTTTTGTCATCAGCGTCTGTGTCCTTTGCTATTTATTTCTATATACAAAGCCTCAAAGATTAGACACTGGCCTTAAACTTCAACACCTAGAGGCTTCTTCCACTCGAGAAGGTAATAAGTGTCCATTATTTGTTACCAATTACCTGTTCTCTATCCAAAAGAATAATCTGTACCTGGGTAGCAGATCATAACTGTTAACAATGAATTCTTTTTAAAATTCAATTTTCTGCATCTTTGTGAAAATTCACACAGAATCAGGCCTTAATGATGAAACACCATAGGAAAAATTCAACTCAAGGAACAATAGCAGCATGATGTAAATGTTCTCATGAACAATAAAACATTGGCACAATAAATCCACTTTGATACATTTATTTCCCTTTCAGCTATAAAGTTTCTTTCCTCTTGGTATTTTAAATCTTGTTTTTGTATGGAGCTAAAGAAGTCAAATAAATAGAGGAATAAAGTAATTCTCAGTTTTGCCCTTCTCTAGATTGGTTAATCAATGGTCAATGGCACATTGATCTGTGTACCCAATGCGTGCAGAATCCTATGGGGCATATAAAATAATTAAGAGGAAAATGAAAGAAATAGAAAATAAATGGAAAACAATCTTTGTTAATAGATTACAAACTAGTTAAAATATAGGTGTGTGTGTGTATGTTGTGTAACTACAAAGTAAAAAGAAATGATTATATATGGTTTGTGAAACTGTCTCATCTCAATTATAAAATGTGATATAATCATAATTATTTTGAACTTAGAAAGAATTGCTAAAATTTTTGTGAACATAAATTTCTATTGGTGTATTAAAAAGCTGTAGTTGTGAATTTTATTTTGAGAGACATATAATTAGAATAATACACAAGTGCTCGCTTGCTTCCCATTTTAAAAGAAAATTAAAACCTGTTTTTAAACATTGAGATAAGTCCTGGCCCATGTGCTCTATTTTTTTTTTAATTAAATTCAGTTTTATTGAAATATATTCACATACCATACAATCATCCATGGTGCATAATCAATTGTTCACAGTACCATCATATAGCTATACATTCATCACCATAATCCGTTTCTGAACATCTTCCTTACATCAGAAAGAATCAGAATAAGAATAAAAAATAAAAAAGAACACCCAAATCATTCTCCCCATCCCACCCTATTTTTCATTTAGTTTTTGTCCCCATTTTTCTACTCATCCATCCATATGCTAGATAAAGGGAGTGTGATCCACAAGGTTTTCACAATCACGCTGTCACCCCTTGTAATGTACATTGTTATACAGTCATCTTCAGGAGTCCAGACTGCTGGGTTGGAGTTTGATAGTTTCAGGTATTTACTTCTAGCTCTTCCAATACATTAAAACCTAAGAGGTGTTATCTATATAGTGCATAAGAATGTCCACCAGAGTGACCTCGCGACTCCATTTGAAATCTCTCAGCCAGTGACACTTTATTTCGTTTCATTTTGCATCCCCCTTTTGGTCAAGAAGATGTTCTCAATCCCACGATGCCGGGTCCACATTCATCCCCGGGAGTCATAGCCTGCATTGCCAGGGAGATTTATACCCCTGGGAGTTGGGTCCCACGCAGGCGGGAGAGCAGTGAGTTCACCTGCTGAGGTGGCTCAGTTAAAGAGAGGGCCACATCTGAGCAACAAAGAGGCACTCAGGGGGATACTCTTAGGCACAATTATATGCAAGTTTAGCCTCTCCTTTGCAGTAATGAGCTTCATAAGGGCAAGTCCCATGATAGAGGGCTCACCATGTGATCTATTTTAACAGAATCTTGAAAATTGTCATGTTTATGGAGTACATGCTCTGGAACATATTAGTTTGTTTTCTTCTCTGTAGAGGAAACCTCTCTCAGAGGGTGTCCTGTGTCACAAAGCAAGAGACCAAGATCCCTTTGGAGTTCTCTTCATGAAGCAGTGTTTGGAAATTGCATGGCCAAATTAACAGGTTGTTAGCTGAATTTAGCCCTAATGGCTTAGACCTAGTTTCTCCACAAGCAGAGTGAAACAGTGGATTAGTGATTATTAAATAATCAGATTGTAAAATCAATTTTTATCTCAATTGCTTAGATAATTTAAAGTAGCAGCTCTTAAAATTTACTGTGCATAGAATCACCCAGGGAGCTTATTAAAAATGCAAATTCCAGATTCAGATTCTGTGGGGATGCAGAGGGGAATCTGCATTTTTAGATAAGTAGCTCCCCTTGTTGCTTCTGCCCTTTCTCCCCTGCTGTCTGGTCTGCAGAGAGCAGTGTGAGTCTGTTAAAAACTAAGTCAGATTTTCTGGTAGTCCTATGCTCAAAACCCTAATTACGTCCCATCTCCCTCAATGTAAGCATAATCCTTACTGTGACCTACAAGGACCTGTGTGACCTGTTCTTCACCCTTATTTCTCCACTAAGCTTCTTCATGCCCAGCCACACTGGCCTTTTTCTTGTTCCTTGAGACTTCTGCCTCAGGGCCTTTGCATATGCTCCTCCCTTAGATAGCCTGCGTGACTTGCACCCTCACTGCTTATAAATCTTTACTCAAAAGTCACCTTCTCAAGGAGTTCTTCCCTGGTCACCTTAGCTGTATTTTTAACTTCCTGTTCAACATTTCATATCCCGTTACTGTTTTAATTTTCTCCTAAGCATTTACCACTAACATACAATGTATTTTATTTATCTATTGTCTAACTTTTCTCTACCCAAACTAGGAAATAAGTTCCATGAAAATAGGAATTTTTGTCTGGTTTGTTCACTACTGTATTCCCAGTGCCAAGAACACACTAAAAAGTATCTGTTGAATGAGTTGACTGGAGCAGCACGGCACCTCTATTTTAGGGGATAAAAAGGCATACTTTGAGAAACAAGGACTTAAAATATTGTCACCATTACAGTCATCAAATATTCATTAAATGCCTCCTCTATACAATGGACTGTGCTAAAAAAAAAAAAAAATGGTAATTTTTCCTGGTGTTTCTCAGGGACTGCTCCAAAATTTTATTTCCTATTGGCTCTGAGAACCTAGTTACAGAATCAGTTGGCTTGTGGATTCAAGTCCTTTAGTCTTAATACTGTTTAGCTAAGAAGACTCATTAGTGCACTTCCTATATAGTTACATGGCACTGCTTTCTTGCAACAAAATGTTCCCACTCTGACCCTCTCAAAAATATTATATTTATCAAGTAAGCAGATTCATTCATTCTTTAATTAATTTCTTGAGAGTTTGTTATTGTTAAGGCGGGATTTTTATGGTCACTGCCTTTGTGCTGCTTTCAAATGAGGTGATTTTGGCTCCTTGGGTTGATTTCAACTAATTCAGACACAGTGGAGAGACAAAAACAAAATAAGTAATTTAAATGTCACTGGAATAGGAAAAGGAAACAGTTTGTATTTGAGAGCAACATTTGAAGTGATAATTAAACATTGCTGTATCTATTGTTAAATATGCACGTTCCATTCCAGTGATTTTCCCACCCAACAATAGATGTCAATGTTCTATCTATTGAGAAAACAAGTCTGGAGCTTTAGTCCATTTAAGGAATGTTTTAAAGATGAGGAACATAAAATATTTGCAATAATAAATGAAGCAAGCAAACATTACATCAGAAGAAAATTGGTTTCAGTAGTTATAGGCCTTTTCTTTCAAAACTACTTGTTCTTAAGAATCAACCTCCCATTATTTTAGAATAATTTTTATAATTGAAACTATTTTCATTACAGGCAGTTTGAATGGCCTAAGGGGAAACGTGTTTTTGTGCACACACTGAAACTGATTTCGAATACTGGCCTTTTTTCCCCTTTCTTTCTATAAATGACAGACTAAAAATAATCCAAGCTTAATTACACTATTTTGCCAATGATTTTTCTTTAGTGTATCTCTATTTTATTGGGTTTCATTCTTTTTAATGTATACGCTTTAGGGCTTTAGATGTGTTTGAATTGATCGTGCAGAAAAGCAGTGACTATAGAGTCTAATTGGGCTCACTTTGTACAGAACCCTATTGCTAAGCAATTGATTGGCCTTAAATTGTGCCCCACAACTATTTTCTTTCTTTTGAATTTTTGTGCTTTGGGTTATCTATGTTTCAAATACCAATGTTTAAAAGGATATCATGGTTTGTTAATTGTATCATATAGGACTTACAGTTCCCTAGAGGCTGACACCTAAGTACAAGATGGCGGTGTAAAGGGCATCTTCCTGAGTGGATATCCCTGTGAGGGCTCATTTCATAGGATGTAGAAGGACTCATGGCCAATAGAGGAGCTATTAAAAGGATGAATGCCTTAGATTCCTGCTTCTCACACTTGTTCATTGGAGAATCCCTAAAGGTAGGGAACATGTATCCCTAGTTCTGAAGGCTAGAGTGCACAGGTCTGCCTCAAGCCTTGTGAGCTTTAAATTATTTTATGTTTTCCATTTTATTTTTAAAATTTATGGGAATTTTCAATTTGACTTCATAATATAATGGCTTATTTAACTCTAATAATAATCTCTTCTCCCTCCCATCTCTGCTCCAGTAAGATAAGTCATGTTCATGCTGTGACTCTGAATTTTCCCTGGGGTTGTAGGGAGGGCTGGAGGAGTGAGGTGAGAGACACTTAGAAGCAGAGTCTTTGATGAAAAGTAGAAGGGCATATATTAGTAGAGCTCTTTGGTGCAAATATAACAGTACAGTTGTATAGGAATAACAGACAACCACATACCTGTATTTGGCAATTTCTTTTGTAAAGGCAGATGATACAAATGAAAAAGGGTAAGTAAATTAGTGGTAGGGCACTGTCGTGTAGGAGAAAAACATAAACTTTATACAGACTACTGAGAAAGAAAGCAAATTTGAAGATCATGTAATCATTTATTCTGCCTGTGAGCAAAACAGGACTTGGTCTGGCTCTGCTTAATTTCTTCTTCTAGGAAAACACCTCCTTTTCTCCACAGAGAAAACTTTTCCTTCATGTTCATTGTAGGAAAATTACAAAATATAGACAAATAAATAAAGTCACTTATGATCTCACCACATAGAGATAGTAGATATTAACAATAAATCCCTAGGAGTGGAATTTTTTTTTCTTTGCATCTATAGTTATAATAATTTTTTTTCTGTGCATCTATAGTATATAACAGAATGGGAAAAATGGATCTTAAGCTTTTTTCACTTAACAATATTGACATCTTTCTTTGCCAATAAATAAATACCTTTGCCAACATTTTAAAAGATTTCTTTGTATTACTTTAATAGAGTACCATGACTTTTTATTCTTCTATTTTGATATAATTTCACACTTCCAGAAAATTGGGAAGTATTGAGAACTCTTGTATGTGTTTTCCTATATTTGCTAATTGTTAATATTTTGCCTCATTTTTTATATCATTGGCTCTCTTTATATATATATATTTCTGAACCATTTGAGAATAATTTGCAGATATCATGCCCCTTTATCCATAAATAATTCAGCATGTATTTCCTAAGAACAAGGACTTTCTCTTACATAATACTAGTACGTTTATCAAAATTGGGAAATACAACATCAACACAGTAGTGTTTATCTAATTTGCAGTTCATATTCACATTTTCCCAATAATTTCATTTATACCTATTTATTTTTATTTGGATCTAATCCAGAATAACACTTTGTAATTAGCTATTACATTTCTTTAGTCTCCTTTAATCCTCAGCCTTTCTTTGTCTTTCATGATCTTGACAATTTTGAGAAGTACAGGCTAGCTGTTTTGTACAATGTCCCTCAATTTAGATTTGTCTGATGTTTTCTCATGGTTGGAGCAGACTCTACATTTTTGACAGGCCTATCACAGATGTTGTTTTCCCAGGCCATCACATGAGAAAGGACTTAATATTGGTTTGTCCCATTACTGGTGATGTTAACTTGGATTCCTTGATTAAGGTTGTAGTTGCTAGATTAATCCATTGCAAAGTCACTCTTCTTCCCTTTGATCACTAAGTAATTTGTGGGAGGTACTTTGAAATATGTAAATATCCTGTTTCTCCTCAAACTTTCATCCAACCGTTGATGATTCTTGACTGTATTATGATAATTGCAAAATGGTGATTTTCTAACCTCATTATTCCTTCTATGTTTGTTAGTTGTTATTCTACTACATAGAACTTTCCCTTCTCCCCTATTTATTTTCCTTTTCATTTATATATTAATCAGTATGGATTCATAGATTTCTTTATTCCAAAATATTCTATTACTATTATTTATTTTGATGCTTAAATTGTTCCATATTTAGCCAGAAAGTACTCCTTTAAATTAAGTCCTGTGTCCCTCTGACGTCTGTCCATCAATTTTTAAGCTTTTTGTTTGTCTGTTTTCTTTCACAAGATAATCCAGCTTATCTTGTACTTTCCCTGTACCAAGCCCTGGAATATGCCATTTCTCCTTGGTTCATTTCAGTTGGGAATTGTGTTTAGAAACCAAGGTCTAAGTATACTGTATTTTATTAAACTATTGTTTTTAAACTAGTTTACATTTTTTCTATTATACATGCATTGAAACCTAAATATTTTCTCAGAATAAATCCCTAGGAATGGAATTGCTGATCAGAGGGTGGGTGGGCACCTATTAAAGGTATTTTATACAGTTTGCCAACCATCCTCCAGAGAAGTACCACTGCATACTTACTGTTTCCTTATTGCCTCTGTGATAGTGGGTATTTTTTTTAATAATTCAATTTTATTGAGATATATTCACATACCATGCCGTCATTACAAAACGTACAATCAGTTGTTCACAGTACCACCACATAGTTGTGTGTCCATCACCAAAATTAATTTTTGAACATTTTCATTACAACACACACAAAAGTAATAAGAATAAAAATTAAAGTGAAAAAGAACAATTAAAGTAAAAAAGAACAGCGGGTGCTTTGTTTTTTTTGTTTTTTTTTGCCCCTGTATTTCTACTCATCCATCCATACACTGTACAAAAGGGAGTGTGATCCACATGGCTTTCCCAATCACATTGTCACCCCTCATAAGCTACATTTTTATACGATCGTCTTCAAGATTCAAGGGTTCTGGGTTGTAGTTTGATAGTTTCAGGTATTTACTGCTAGGTATTCCAATTCATTAGAACCTAAAAAGGGTTATCTAGATGGTGCGTAAGAAATCCCACCAGAGTGACCTCTCAGCTCCTTTTGGAATTTCTCAGCCACTGAAACTTATTTCATTTCACATCCCCTTTTGGTCAAGAAGATGTTCTCCTCCCATGATGCCGGGTCCAGATTCTTCCCCAGGAGTCATATTCCATGTTGCCAGGGTTATTTACACCCCTGGGTGACAGATCCCACAGAGGGGAGGGCAGCGATTTCATCTGCCAAGTTGGCTTAGCTAGAGAGAGAGGGCCACATCTGAGTAACAAAGAGGCACTCAGGAGGAGACAATTAGGCACAACTATAAGCAGGCCCAGCCTCTCCTTTGCAGCAACAGTCTTCCCAAGGGCAAAAAATATATATTTTACCAATTTCATTGAGAAAGATGGTATCTTTTATTTTAAATTTATCTGATTAGTAGTAAGAGTGGACATTCCTATGCTTGCTTGTTATTATTTCTTTGATGGTAAATTGTTTGCTCTTGTCTTCAACACATTTTTTAATGGGAATGTTCATCTTTTCAGTGCTTTATAAGAACCTTCCATATAGTAACTAAACTTTTTTTTTCACACATATTGCAAATATTTTTCACAATAGTTTCTCTCAATGTTGTATGTGACAATTTTTCAAATGTAGAAGTTTCTCCTTTTGTGGTTCCTTCCTTTGGTTTCATACCTAGAAAGTTCTCTCCTCATTATAAGATATAAATAAGATAGTCACCTATATGTTTCTCCAACACATTTATCCATTTGTTTTTACATTTACACCTTTAACACTTCTGGAGTTTTGATTTTGTTGTGAAGTGTGAGGTAGGGATCTGCCTCTATTTTCCAAATAATGAACCAGTTCTTCAAATATTTATTGGATGATCCATCTTTTCCTTGTCAATTTAAAATATCACCTTTGTCATAAACTAAACTCACATATACTGGGGTCTGTTTTTGGACTTTCTGCTCTGTGTCATTGATCAGTCTGTATATTCTTAAACTAGTAACATACTTTAAAAATCTTCGTAGCCTTATGGTTTAATACCTGGTTAGGCATGACTTTCCCTACCCCCCCCCCCAATCATTATGCTTCTTTTTCAGACTTTTCTTGGCTACTCTTGCATGTTCAGGTATCCAAGTAAACTTTTGAATCATATAGCCAAAATTTTAAAACTCTAGTTATATTTTGATGAGCTTTGTGTTAAACTTATAGATTAATTTCTAAATTAATTAATTATAGATTAATTTCTTAATAGTCTTAATACCCTTCCAACAAAATTCTGCTCAAAACTCTCACTAATTAGTCTGTCAAGTTATTTACTAAGATTGTTCTTTGTTTCAGAAAGAGCCTCCTGTGCCCCCTAAAGGGCTCTTTCTACTTAAAATAATAGTTCCTAGAATCAAGTATCTCAGCAAAGTTACTGCTACATTTAGCATTTATAAGTCCTCCTCAGGGTGCAGTGCTGGGCAATTCTAGCTGATGTTGGAACCAGTATGCAAAATAGAAGCCTGTCTTTCAGCATGAAAATCATTTCAGGGATTTAAAATGTCAGCTAAATTCCTTAGTGAGCTATATTAATAATCAATGGTTGGAAAAATTTAACAATACAGAAAAGAAAAAAAAATGTCTAACTGTGGGGAAAATGGGGTAGGAAAAAAAATATCTGAATAAACTGCCTCCCTCACTGATGAGAGGCCAGAGCTAAATGGCAAATCCCAATTAATTTTTAATCATGTTTACATGAGATTTCTCAATATACTTAAGGGGAAGGCAGGGGCGCTGAAGAAGGAAGTGGTCAGCAGGTCAATAGTTACTAGCCAAGTTTTGCTCACTTCATTTAGCTCAGACCCAGTCTTGTGCATCATATTAAATTTGAAGAGAAAGTGTCCTCTTGCAAACAAAAAAGTTTTAGAGTGCCAATTAAGATTACTTGTCTCTGCTAGGAGGAACTGCAGGATGAGAGGAATATGTAGATTTTCTGATAAATAATAAGGTGATCCAGCTAGGTTAGTAACTGGGAGCTGCTGTAGGACTTCAGAATGGCAACACAGAAGCTAGGAGCATGAAGGCAGATAATGGCAGAAAAGCTTAATTACGTTCTGCCAGATACCATGGAGTTGAAGAGATCCCCAACATTCTCTTAAATTTTGAAATAGCAGGCAAGAGCAGAGTTCAAAGAACGGTTATGGGATATAAGTGGACTCCTGAGGAATGCCTCTGAAAATAAACTGCAAAATTCAACTATCAGAAAAACTAAATTGCTTTAGCTTGTGATGAAGATAGGTGGGAAGATTTTGTTTGATGAATTGAATTTAAATTTTGGCAAAAGCCAAAGTTGATTTAAATGCCTGCCTGGGAAGTAGAGTATTAAAGGAAGTTTGAGATTTAGATATGAGGACCAGGAAAAAAAAAAAAGAAAAAAGAATAGGAAGAGACCAGCAGAGCACCTAATGGGCACCCAGGAAAAAACAGTGATGTTGGATCTTGGCAGTCTTCACTCAGGTATCAGAAAAAAAGAATTAAAAAAGAAAAACTCTTTATGTGTAACAACTCCCTGGGAGCTCAATGGTATTACAGAATTCTTATTTAAAATTGAATCCATGTTGTAACCTTATGACAGGAAAGGGGCAGGTGGTTATTCCTGCTTTGGTGGTTAAGAAATTAGGTTCTGTTCATTAAAGGAAAGTGAGAAAAAGCTGAGGTTGATGAGACTTTTCCTTCTTTTTCATTTAAAATCACTGCAAAGACACTTTGAAATGGTTCCTTTTATATTATGTAAATTTCACCTCAATAAATTAAAAAATACATCCTAAGGAGATGCAGCTAGCTAAACTGTTACCACTACTGTTCCTCTCATTGCAGTTGTTTTTCTGTATGTTCAATTATTCTAACTTTTGAGAGGGCTAAACACTGAAAACATTTTTAGATTTTCTAATCTGTGGGACGATAGTAAACACCAGAGGTGTTAATTTGCTAATCCAAGCTCCTGCTTCAAATGATGTCAGTATGGAGTTTATAACAGATTTTTAAAAATTTCATAAAGCAAATTGGTTTCATTAGAGGAACTGCTTTAAGAAGTCCATCTAAGAAATTATCATTGACTTCACTGGTTAGAAGAATCCAGTAGCTAGGTAAATAATGAGTCAGGGTTGGGGAGTGGAGGGTGGGAGGTGTGTCATTACAAGTCCAAGATGAAGAAAAAATCTATAATACTGGAATATATTTTGCAAACCTTTAAATCTCAGAGGGCAATAGACAGGTTACATAAATTCTTTCAGTTGCTGCCAGAGAAAAACACAATGTAAATTAAGAGCTCTTATAATGGAAACAACTGGGAGAGAACCCCAAAATAACCAAGTTAGGAAATAACTTCCTGAGTTTATTTTCCATCAAAAAAAAACAAAAAACAAAAAACAAAACACTGTATGTGAAAAACAGAACGAAACACCTTGAAAGTCTAATGAAAATATTATGGATTTAAGTATGCAAAAAATTTAGGAAACATGAAGGAGTTGATTTAGCCAACCGCTTCTAGGAAAGTCCAGTAAGATATTAAAATTTTAGCTATTTAAAGAAATGCTTATATAAGATATAATTGCTGCCCAGATAATATGAAACTAATTTATATCTTATTTCCTTGATCTTTTACATTTACCTGATATGATACGGAAGAGTATAAACATGCTAACAAATGAAAAATAACCTGCAAACATTTAAATTTGATTTTCGAATGTTTTATGAAGAGAAATGGTTTTAAGGGCCCCTTTGTCAAATATATTCCATTATTTGAGTGCTCAGTAGCTAAATTTGAATCTAATATTTTCAAAAAGCTACCTTACAAATAACAGCCAAGAATTTACCAGCTCATCAAATTTTCATGGCACTTTCTCAACTACATTATATGTTAAATGGTTTTGCTTGCTAATTGCAGACAGGTCTATTTGCCAGGTGGGAAAACGCTGTACCTACAACAAATCAGCTTTTTTTTTTTTTTTTTTTTTTTATTTTTCTCTGCTATCTCTCTCTTTTTTTTTATCTTCATTTTATTGAGATATATTCACATACCACGCAGTCATACAAAACAAATCGTACTTTCGATTGTTCACAGTACCATTACATAGTTATACATTCATCACCTAAATCAATCCCTGACACCTTCATTAGCACACACACAAAAATAACAAGAATAATAATTAGAGTGAAAAAGAGCAATTGAAGTAAAAAAGAACACTGGGTACCTTTGTCTGTTTGTTTCCTTCCCCTATTTTTCTACTCATCCATCCATAAACTAGACAAAGTGGAGTGTGGTCCTTATGGCTTTCCCAATCCCATTGTCACCCCTCATAAGCTACATTTTTATACAACTGTCTTCGAGATTCATGGGTTCTGGGTTGTAGTTTGATAGTTTCAGGTATCCACCACCAGCTACCCCAATTCTTTAGAACCTAAAAAGGGTTGTCTAAAGTGTGCATAAGAGTGCCCACCAGAGTGACCCTCGGCTCCTTTTGGAATCTCTCTGCCACTGAAGCTTATTTCATTTCCTTTCACATCCCCCTTTTGGTCAAGAAGATGTTCTCCATCCCACGATGCCGGGTCTACATTCCTCCCCGGGAGTCATATTCCACGTTGCCAGGGAGATTCACTCCCCTGGGTGTCCGATCCCACGTAGGGGGGAGGGCAGTGATTTCACCTTTCAAGTGGGCTTAGCCAGAGAGAGAGGGCCACATCTGAGCAACAAAGAGGCATTCGGGAGGAGGCTCTTAGGCACAACCATAGCAAATTACCTTTTAAAAATCAAATTATATGCTAGAAACATTATGATGAATGCTTAGAAGTACAACATTCAATAATTTATTTTATTACCAATAAAGTTCAGAAGAAAAGCAATGAAACAGAACCAGTACTACACTGCTCTAGGCCCTAGATTTTAAACTTAGAAAACTTTTAATATTTAGACCAACATCGCACATTTCAGTCCTATTGGCAGTATCTGGGAGCTGCAGTGAGACCTTATTCTTCAGAACTTGAAAATATTGCCCAATAAGTGTTCAACTATGAAATAAGCCCATAGTGGGGGATATCCTGACTCCACCTAGAAAGCAGTCTATATGTTACTTACAAATGGAGAAAACCAGTCAGTTTTAACATATTTAAAGTAGGGCTTAGACTTAAAGAAAAAAAATTAAATCTGTTATCAAGAGGATAGGCAAGAAGAGGGAATAGTGGAAGAAGGGAGTCTTTACCAATGGACTTTCCCTTGTGGAGGTTCTGGGGCAGATTTTTTTTTTTTTTTTTTTTTAATTTATAAATTTATGCTCTATTTGTATTTGTCATTTATTTTTTAAAAAATAATCTAGAATCGGTGACCCACGTCCACTGTGGGATCTACTGAGGCTGAATGTTGGGGAGACGTCTGTCCAGGCAGCCAGGTGTTTTTTTTTTTTTATTAAATTCAGTTTTATTGAAATACATTCACACACCGTACAATCATCCATGATATACAATCCACTGTCCACAGTATGATAACATAGTTATGCGTTCATCACCACAATCTATCTCTGAACATTTTCCTTACATCAGAAAGAACCAGAACAAGAATAAAAAATAAAGTGAAAAAAGAACACCCAAATCATTCCCCCATCCCACACCATTTGTCCTTTAGTTTTTATCCCCATTCCTCCACTCATCCATACACTAGATAAAGGGGGTGTGATCCACAAGGTCTTCACAATCACACTGTCACCCCTTGTAATCTACATTATTATATAATTGTCTTCAGGAGTCCAGACTGCTGGGTTGGAGTTCGGTAGTTTCAGGTATTTACTTCTAGCTATTCCAATACATTAAAGCCTAAGAGGTGTTATCTATATAGTGCATAAGAATGTCTACCAGAGTGACCTCTCGATTCCATTTGGAATCTCTCAGCCACTGAAACTATTTTGTCTCATTTTGCATCCCCCTTTTAGTCAAGAAGATACTCTCAGTCCCACGATGCCGGGTCCACATTCATCCCCGGGAGTCATAATCCGCGTTGCCAGGGAGATTTACACCCCTGGGAGTCGGGTCCCACGTAGAGGGGAGGGCAGCAAGTTCACCTGTCGAGATGGCTCAGTTAGAGAGAGAGAGGGCCACATCTGAGCAACAAAGAGGTACTCAGGGGGAGACTCTTAGGCACCATTACATACAAGTTTAGACTCTCCTTTGTGGTAATGAGCTTCATAAGGGCAAGTCCCATGCTCGAGGGCTCAGCACATCAAACCGCCAGTCCCAATGTTTGTGACATCAACACCAGTCCAGGTGAGGATGTCCAACACATCCGCACCTTCCCCCAGATCCTCGGGGCTGGGGAGGGGGAGGCTGTAAATATATTTTTCATTATCTGCCCAAATTACTCTAGGATGTGTCACTATTTCACTCCAGCCTATACTAACCTACCGTATCTCACTTCCTATTCAAAGTTCCATGCAATTGTGGAGTTTGAACAAATCGACTGTAGAGTTGTACCGTTTAGAAAATTTAGATCCTATACCAAATAGATATCTATTCTGTTGGTCTCATATGAAAGTTGAAGTTTTAAAACACAATCAGTTTCAACCTTTACCCTTTGGCCTGGCTTGCCCTGGTCTTAACCAGACCTGCTTCATTCATATCACTAATTGAAGTCTGGGCTCTTTTTCAGCTTTTTTTTTTTTTTTTTTGACAGTGGCTGTATGCACTAATACTGACATTCATATCTGCCGAGCTCTAGCTCTGAGTTTCAGCTGTCTCAGAGATATGCATTGTTCCAGAGACCAATCAGGTTATACGCTAGGGGATCAGCTTCTCAAATTTTAGAGATAGGCCTTACAATTCAGGGATAGAGTTAACTGCTGTAAGAGCTTACAATCTAGGGACTATTACAATTATTGTGTCCACGTTAGGCTATGTTCTAAGATTCAATTCTGAGTTTACACATTGTAGTTAGTCCATATCGGTGAGGCATCATCCTTCTCACCATGTTTTCTCCAACACTTTTACTCCTATATATATATTTTCCTACAATTTTATAGAGTTATGTTCACATACCATACATTTATCCACAGTGTACAATCAGTTGCTCATGGTATCATCATAAAGTTGTACATTTATCAATGGGGCAGATTTTTAAAACTTGTAGGACGAGTAAGAGATTTTCAAGCAAAAGAGGTTGAAGAGTAAGAGAAACTAGGCAGCTGGAAGTGTGAGCAAAGGCTAGGGACAGAGACAGCAGGACAAGATTGGGGAAATTGTAAGTATTTCTGAGTGTCTGAGATGCCAAGTACAAGGAAGGGAGTGGGAAGAGCTGAGCCAGGACAGGCAAGAAGTTCAGATTTGATCCTAAAGGTTTTTAAGCTGAGAGAGGCTTATAGTGAATGCTGTATAAGTATTAAGTATCATCATGCTGTTGATAGTTTTGTAGCCTCTCTCACTTAACATTGTTTGTATTCTGCACACTTTCTATGATATTAAAAATTTCTTGGAAACTATTTTTTTTAAAAATAGCTACACGATACCTTATGCATGACGATTATTTAGTTATTCCTCTATTATTGGAAATATAAGGTACTTCCATTATTTTGTATTGCAAATAACCAGTAAACATCTTTGTTTATAAACTTTAGATCTCATCTTTGATAGTTTCCTTGGGAATTTCATGGTAAGTGGAATTACTGGGTAGGAACATTTCAGACTTAAAAAAAAATTGCCAATTTACTACACCCACCAGAAAATTTATGAATATTCTCATCACACCATACCCTTGACCAGGAAAGATTACTTTTTATCTGTGCCTAATTGAGAGATGAAAAATGGTATCTTACTCTCTGAATCTGCATTTATTTCATACTAGCCAGATTGAAGATTTTTCTTGTTTATTAGCTGTCTGCATCTTTTCTGTCCATTTCTTTGCCCACTAGATGATAATGTTTTCATTTTGATTTCTAAGACCTCTTTGTTAGGCATAAATCATTTCTTCCTAGTTAGCTTTCAATTCGATCTTTTGCTATCTAAAATATTAAAGCCTTTATTATATCAAACTTTCAATCTTATCCTTTAATTCATTAGTTCAATATTTATTAAACACCAGCTATGTGCTAGGCATTGTTCTAGATACACTGTTAGTGAACACAATAGTTAAAAATCTTTGGCATGCAATCCTTACATTTTAGTGGAGGGAGATGGACAATAAATAATACACTTAATAGGTAAATTATAAAGTGTGTTAGAAAATAGTTGCTCTGGGGAAAAAATGAAGGGCAAAGGGATTAGAGGGTACAGGAAACTATTTTAAACAGGGTGAAAAGGTGACTTTTGAGCAAGATCTTGGAGATGAGGGAGTTACTATGCAGATTATGTAGGGGAAGAGAATACCAGACAGTTCAAAGGCCCTAAGGGTAGAAAGTGCCTGAAATGTTTGACCAAAGAGGTCAGAGCAAACGGGGCAAAGTAAAAAAGTTGAAGTCAGGGAGATAATGGTGTGTTTATGAGATCATGTAGGCCACTGTAAAGACTGTGTAAATGAATGGCTCTTTGCAGAGGATATGATTTGACTTATGTTTTATAAGTATAACTGTTAGTTTTATGCTGAAAATAGAATATAGGAAAGCAAGGGCAGATGTGGGACCAGTTTGGAGGCTATTGCAATAATCCAGACAAGAAATCGGGGTGATAGCAGTGAACTGGTCAGAGGAGGTCTGATTCTGGATGTATTTTTAAAGTAAACAGGATTCCTGACAGATTGGATGTGGAATATGAAAGAAAAGAGAGGAATCAAGGATGACTCGGAGGTTTTCGGCTCAAGCAACCGGAGACATGGAGTTGACATCCACTAAGAAGAGAAAGACTGCAAGTGGAGCAGGCTTGTGTGTGTGTGTGTGTGTGTGTTTGTGTGTGTGTGTGTGTGTGTGTGTGTGAGACAAATGATCCGAATTTCAGTTTGGGATATAAGTGGGATATGTCTACTAGATATCCAAGTGGAGATGATGCCTAGGCAATTGAGCCTGGAGTTCAGGAGAGGTCTTGATTAGAGGTATGTATTTGTGAGTCATGAGCATAGAGATGGTGTTAAAAGAGGGACAAGACCAAAGCCTGAGGCACTCCAAAGTCTGGGAGGCCTGGGAGAAGAAAAGGAACCAACAAGAGACTGAGAAAGAACAACGGTGAGGTAGGAGGGAGCCAAGGAATGGTGGCATTCTGGAAGCCAAGGCAATAACTGTGTCTGATGAAATGCTGACGACAGGTCAAGTAAGATGGACTGAAAACTGGACTGTGGATTTAACAACATGGAGACCATTAGCATTAGCAATGTATGGGATTTCTTCCTCTGCTTAGAAAAATTGTGGTAACATATGTGCAACTCAAAAATTCCCATTTTAACCACTTTCATGTGTACAATTCAGTAAGTTACATTCACAATATTGTGCTACCATCACTACCATCTGTTACTGAACTTTTTCAGCACCCCAGAAACTCTGCAACCGTTAAGCAATAACTCTGCATCCTGTATCTACTTTTTGTCTTTATGAATTTACAATTCTAGGTGTTTCATATAAGTGGAATTTTACAATATTTGTCCTTTTGCGTCTGCCTTATTTCACTCAACATGATGTTTTCAAAGTTCATCCATATTGTAGCAGGTATCAGAACTTCATTCCTTTTTATAGCTGATAACATTCCATTATATGTATATACCACATTTTGTTTATCCATTCATCTGCTAATGGACATTTGGGTTGCTTCCATCTCTTAGCTATTATGAATAATGCTACTATGAACCTTTATGAACAAATATCTGTTTGTGTCCTTGTTTTCAATTCTTTGGGATATATACCTAGAAGGATTGCTGGGTCATACGGTCATTCTATGTTCAGCTTTCTGAGGAGCTACCAAAGTGTTTTCCACAGCTGCTGTACCATTTTACAATCCACCAACAATGTACAAGGGTTCCTATTTCTCTGTATCCTTGCCAATACTTATTTTCCTTTTTTTTTTTTTTTAATAGTAGCCATCCTAGTGGGTGTGAAGTATTATCTCATTGTGGTTTTGATTTACATTTTCCTGATTACTAAAGATGGTGAACACCTTTTCATGTGCTTATTGGCCACCTGTATAATTTCTTTAGAGAAATATCTATTCAATCACTGTTCATTTTTAAAATTAGTTGTTCTGCTTTTTATATATTTACATATTACTTAAATACATTTATATTTTACATATTGGCGAAATGTATGAGAAATTATTTATTTACACAATTATCCAACTTGTCTAACACCATTCACTAAATAATAATCCATTTCATTGCTATAAGTTTGTTAGCCTAACTTTTTTTTTCCCCTTGTTAGCCTAACTTCTAATGAGCAAAGATCCACAATCCTCTACCCTTGTTCCTTTTGGTCTCATATTTATGTAGAGTGAGTGAATGGGATATGGCACAAATGTGTTCTTTAAAAAAACACACACACATCTAAATTGATTAGTATGACGGCAAAGATTTAATTAAGATTGCTGCAAATTATGATGACTGGCTTTAGAGTAGTTTGCTCACTTTCTGCATAAGAAGCTAGACTTTAATTATTAGTGATCCAGAAATTAACTTTTTATCAAAAGTGTAGCTTCCTCCATGGAAGCATGGAGAAAGAAAGCCAAGTATGGAAATAAAATCTTTACTTCTGTTACTGAATATTTCCCTCATTTGAAGAAATGTTCAAAAACAACTGTTAAATGGCTCATTTCTCACTCATCTGCATAGTGTTTTAAGGACATCATATTTTCAATAATGCTATGAAATTAACCGTGTTTTTTAAGTACAAATTTTAAGAAGTCAAATTTTATGTCATTTCAAATAATAGTATCATTTTGTTTTATGTATTTGCAGGCAACTCAAATAGAAAAATGAAAGCCATCAATTCAAATGCAGCATCAAATTCAACAAATGAAACATCCTTTGAAGCTGATGATGTAATTCAAGAAAGAACAATGGATATGACAAACTTCAATGATGCTTAACTAAAAATCTTCTGTTGTAAGAGCTCACTGGAGAAATGGAGCAATAAAAATAAAGAATGCATTCAAATATAGTTATTAGAGTAGTTTTCAGAAATTCATCACTCACAAAGCAAGACCCTGCTCCATTTTTGATCATTTGATTAATTTATTAAACACTCACTAAGGGTTTCTGACAGATTTCCACGTGCCTAAGTTTACTTTTACTTGCTAATCAAGATGTTTCTGCATTACATGAAATTATGCTAATACTTTAGGAAAAAATGAAATGACATCAGTAACAGACCTTAGTGAGGAACAATGAGTTTGTAACATAAGCATTTCACAAGTTTTTGACAGAGACAGGTTTTTTTTTTTTTTTTTTTTTACTGAGATGGTACTGTATACATAAATCTCAGGGGGAATGTCTTGTAAACTATGAGTGACATGTTCTTAAGTCTCTTAAAAATCAAATCCTTGCCTTTTTGGAGGATTTGCTGGCAGGCAATTATTACCTTCATAAAAGCTAATAATATATTCAGTAACAAAAAATATTGAAGTGCATAACCTGCATAAATATTTTCTGCATTTCAAGGGACAACCATAATAAAAATCCTTCTCTGATAAAGTTCCTAAAGAATTTCTATGGTTAAAGTTATAAAAAATACCAGTTCTCTGGTCTCATCTAATTCTACCACAGTAATACTATCTAGACATATAGAAATAAAACTACAGTTTCTGCAAATTATAATTGGTTTAAAGGATTTTTATTCAAAGGTGTGATTTCTACTTCAAGAACACAGACAAGGTTGTATAATGAAATTCAATAGGAAAAAAAAGGTTAATTTTACAGCCATCTCTGCTGACACATCTATAGTGTTGTGGGAAGTTTCCATGACTGGGAAAGCTATCTTTTAAAAATGTGCCAAATACAAAACAAATACAAAAATATATATTTTTTTGGTTTGATATAGAGAAAAAAAAGAATGCCTTATTCTTCTTGGGCACACAAAGTTTAGGGCTAGATTACTTTTGATTACGAGGTTGTCAAAATTTTTTTACAAAGAACTGTGGATATCTTCTAGACTACCACTGTCCAATAGAAGTTTCTGTGATGATGGAAATGTTCTATATATATGCACTGTCTCATATGGTAGCCACTAGTTAGGTGTGGTTACTGGGCACTTGAAATGTGGCTAGTACAACTGAAGAACTAAATTTTAAATTGTAATTAATTAAAATCTAAATAGATACATGTGGCTGTATCAACAGTGCAGTTCCAGATCATTACTGCAACATCCTTTTGCCTAAGTTGGATTTCACATTCAAAAAGTACACATTGACATCTTTGCCAATGTTGAAATATTAAAATTGCTTTCATATAATATGTGAATTTTGAAAGTTAAAATGTTTCCATTATATAAATGACTTTACATGGTCATAAAATCAAAGAATTTTAATTTATTTTTGTGAAAGCTCATAAAGCTTTTGTGGGTACTTCTAGATCTTTTATCCAGCTTTGATTAAAAAAAAATCCCTGAAAACTGGCTATTTTGATATATAGATATTAATAATTTACTACTAACTAGATGTCACCTCAGGTAAAAATCTAGGTTGAGAAAGCTTAGTTTAAGGCACTGGTACAGTTCTGCTTTTGTTGCTCAAGAGCAAGAGCAGATGCCATAAGGACACAAGGAGCAGGAAACTTAGAGACTCGGGGTCAGCGGAATGCTTATGACCACCAGACTCCTGCCATTCTAGAGGAGAGGCATTCTGAGACTGGGTATGGCTGGATGCATCATAGGTTACTCTATAGGAGGGGTCTCCAATTCTCTGCCACTCTGCATTTTTTTTAGAGGAGTATGGAGGAGACAGTTGAGGTCAGAGGAACCTGGGCTTTACAACTGGGGTTACTGTCATGCTGGCAGAAGAAACCTTCTTTCTTGGATGCTAACAGCCTACAAAGTTTGAATCCAGCACCACTGTCAGCTGAGGTCCTTGAAGCACTCCCTGATGAGCCAGCTTATTGCTAGGTTACCTGAGGCAGAGCCACAGGGGTCATCTAGTGAACTAACTGCTATGTTTTTCTCTAACTTTGAAGCAATTTAGACAAAATATTAAAAGCAAGAAGACTTATCAATTATGGCACAGTCTGTACATTTAAAAATATATTTTAAAGATTTATTTGGACTTAATGAATACTAACACAGGGATAGAATATATTATAAGCCAGTCAAAAAATAACCTAAATTAGTTACAAACAAAATAAAACAAACTTCAAAGTATGTATACATACATATAATTCTGGAGATGGGTCTGATAAAGAATATAGTATATTTATACATTTTTAGAATTCACTGTGTCATTTTTGGTAACAATAATCAGATCCTAGAAAAAAATAATAGGTTTAGAAGAAGAGTTCAAATAATAGAACATAAAAGAACCAAATTATTTTTGATGTAGCCTTCTAATGAGAGCAATATCATTAGATATTGTGGATTTTAGAACTTGTGGATTTTATGAAATGGAAGGAACGAAGCACCAATAAAATTTATTTCCTCCCTAAAACTCTTTAACAGCATCTCACTACTTACGGATTAAAATCCAAGCTCCCAAACACGGAACACAAGACCTCCTTTTGTTCGCGAGAAACTAGAAAGATGGTCTGAATTCTCACCACTTCTTGTATCATATGACACACCAGCAACACCAGATTGTCTGTATTTCCTAACACACAGCACTGTTTTTTATATTTGTGGTCTCTGTTCACAGTACCCATTCTGCCAGGAACTGTCATAACCCCTACTCTCATGCTCAATCCAAATGCAATCCAGGCATTACCTTTTCTAAGCAGCAGCCACTTCTAATTTCTCCAGACTAAGTTAGGTACCCCTCTGTGTTTCTATAAACCTATGTTCAGGTCAACTGTTGCGCTTATTATATAATGATGTGTTCTGGTGTTTCTCCTACCAATTAAATGGCAAAATCCATTTGGAAGCAAACGGGCTGTATTTATCTCTGCGTCGCCAGTACTTAACACAGGGCTTGACATGCTAGGCATTCAATAAATATTTGCTTAAGAAAGGACTCAATGGCATTATAATCAACACTATTAATGACTCTTCAGCCTAGTTTGCAATAGAAGGTGCCTAGGGCTATAGACTTTTAGGTAGAGTGAGTAGTAAATACAGACTCACGTAGTAGTTTTACCCCTCATTTACTGGTGTTTCGGCCTCAGGGAAACCAAAGATGTAAATAGAGATGTATTAAGTACGAAGACCTGGAGATACCTCTGGGAGCTTTTAGCCAACAGATGATACGGAGAAACAAAAGGGGGAACTGTGCGTGGAATAGGTCAATCAGTCCAAAAGCAATGGGCTTCGAAGTGTTCAGATAATCTAGCTAATGATGTGAATCTAAATGCAAATTCTGTCTGCATCTGGTAAAAATGACATTTGGTGGTAATGATGTGGACCAAAAATTATCCCCTTTGAATGCATTTAACAGCTATATTCATAATTTCAACCTTTACCAATAGAGAATGCTAGCTGATTATCTGCAATAATTTCTAAAATATTATTTGAATTTTACTGAAATACTGATAATCATATACATTAAGGACTGGAAGAGATCTCAGAGATAGTCTGGTACATATTATAGATGAAAGATACTATGCCCAGAGATGTTAAATGTCTTTGTTGAAGGTCATATAAGTAGTTAGAAAAGCCAAGTCTTTGGATTTTTTAATTAAATTCAGTTTTCCTTCCACTACATACTGCCTGAAATAAGATTTCATTTATATTCTCCTAAAGATTATCAGTGAGGTTTGCATCCAAGCCCAATAATACTAACAAGATCATTTATGAAGAAATTTTTTTTAGTAAAAATAAAGGATTTTTATTGAAATGAAATATTTCATAAACTATGCTAATAATACTAAGGGAAATTAAGAAAAATTCCAAGATTATCTCAAGGGGGAAATTACTGAACATTAAAATTTTTGAATTTGCATACTATATTAGTCAATGAAGACTGAATATTATATGTAATTTTTCTAAATCATAATTACTTGTGTCACCATTCAGAAAAATCTAATGAGCCAATTTGTCATCTCTAAAACTAACAGAAATAAGTTACGAAAAATTGGATTAACTTTGTTTCACTATAATTACTATCATTTTTAACCATGTTATACTCTCAGTGGGATAAAGCCATCCTTTTGTGTGTAACGTTTTCCATTCTTTTTATAAAAAAAGATTTTTGTATTTATTTTTTCATCTTGATAACCAAAGAAATAAGAGTTACTGTACTGTATTTTCACAAAATAGTAGCAAAGGCAAAACAAACTCTTAAAAAATCAAGTAGCTCTGTTTCTCTCCAAATAACTGACTGAATTATTTAAACAAAACAATTTCTTTTTTGAGGGGGCCACATAACTAAACTGTGTTATGGTAAAGCAAGAAGTGTGAGAGCTTCTATGACTACAATGCTAGAATACAGAGATGTGGATGCAGCAAAATAATTTGAGCATGGGCTTCAGGTAAGCATATGTTAGGAAGAATTTTGAAGCTTCTGCAGTCTTACCGAGGGCAAGCCAGTTAGGGAGCCGGTGAATCCTTCCAATCTATGAGGTTATATGCACTTACCTGATTTCACCATGTGAATTCACCCGTAGCCCCATCTGTGGGTTACCAATTTGAAAAGTTTTAATTGCACTACTCTGAGGTTCTTGTAATCTTTGGTGCTATGCCACAATATTGAGTTGACTTTCAATGCTGCTACAATAATAACTTATTGGGTATAAGGGATATCTAAGTACTAAGTAAAGTAAGTAATACTGACCACTGAAACTTAAAATCTAAGAAACATTTAAACCTGCTAATACAAAAATGCTTAGCCATATATAATTTCCATTGTTATATAAAGGCTTTCATGATGTGACTCCCTGGCTCTTAAATTTTAAAAAGAACAGAAAAAGACTCTTAATTCTAAATTTTTGTCATTGCTTCTGAGGTTTATGGCTGAAGTAGAAGACTGGAAACATACCAAACTGGTTATTTATGAACCCATAGATTCAATGTGAAACCTGATTCAAAACTACATACAAATTATTTCAAATGAAATAAATATATATGTTCATATTTATAAAATTTTTCCATATTAATCATAGAAATAAGCTTCATAAAATTTACATACTGAATACAATAAAAATCAGTTCTAATTAAGATTTCACTGTCCTCCTAAATAAAAATGTCCAGATTTGAGCTATCACATTATCACATGCCAATATGGCATATTTGCAAAACAACCCAGCAGTTTATCCTAAACATTCTTATCAGCACAGCATCATCTCTACGAGACTAATAAGCTGAAGTACACTTATCTTTCTAAATATGGAAGAAATATTTTAATTGTGACAAAACAGAAGAGGCAGGTGCTCGAAACTCTGCATTTCATAAAACAGTGAAACTCTGTTATAAATATTTTTGCTCATCATCTTCTGCAGATATCGCTCATTAAAAAGTCCTACTCAAGACCAATAAAGCAGCTTCATCTCCTATAACATTAATAAAAAGCTTAGATTTAAAAACTACTGTGAAGAATTTCACTCTTTATATATTACATAATAGTATATAAAGGTATTAAATTTTTAAGAGTCAGAGCAAAGCATCATCCCCTATTTAGCTTCATCACTTGATTGACACTCAATTCAGCAATACTCATGAAATGCTAGGTAGATTACCTGTGTTGACTGTAGTAAAGTCATTTTACAATCAACTTATGAAGTAATAATTTAGCCAAACACATGCACAAATAACAAAAATGATGTGTTGTAAGTACAAAGATCCATAATTGGGGAATGACTACCAAGTGATTTAATACTTCATAGTCATAGCATGCCAAAAATGTATTTTCAAAGGGAGAATGGTCCCACATATGAAAAAATGTCTACATGGAAAGGGCTGTGATTTATTGCAAAGCATAATTATATAGCAAATTTCAAGGTCAAATAATTTTTAAAAACACATTTTAAAATTTAATGGCTTAGGCCAAAATCTCAGTTACTTTTCGGAGATTTCAGAACTATTAGGGGTGGATGAATGCTTTTCCTTTTTTCTCTTCTTTTTTTCCTTTTTGTGATGTTTTCCTTTTTTTTGACTTGCTCTTTTTTTCTTTTTTCTTTTCTTTCTTCTGATATTTTTGTTTCTTTTGTTTTGAAGTGTCCTCATCAGTGGAACTGGAGGAATAAGACCTATGGGCAATAATACATACTAATTGCATTTATGGCTGATAGGTAAATTTAAATGGGATTTGAAATGCCTTAAATCCTTTCCTGAACAAAGGTGGGAGAATACACATAAAGAAACTCAAATAAAACACTTCATATATTTGTATTCTTTTAAAATGCTGAATTCAGAATTTGTGCAACTTGGTCACAGAAACTGACAAAACAAATACCTATATTCTGCTCACTCTAGCAGTAAATTTTGAATTCAGTAAGAAAGACAAAATTTTTCTGTGATTTGATTTAAGGTTATACCTACACTTTAAAACCTAATAAGGCAAACAAAGTGGCATTAACCAAGTCTCAATATAGAAATAATTCACTTGTTTGTATACTAATAACTTATTAGCATATGCTCCTAAAAGAACTACAAAGGGATGCAGGTATAAAGGGCTCTAATTTTACCTTGGTATAAATGGATGAAAGCTGAAAATTAGCAAAATAAAAGCATGTTTGTTAATTCTTTTGATTTTTTCAAGTTAAAGTACTTGACCCCTTTAAATGCAGAGTGATACAGATGAACACTTGTATTCCAATATAATTTTCATTATTTATAGAAAGAGTGCTTTTAAATGACTACTTTATAAAAATAAATGAGTATGATTGATCATTTTATTTTTCTAATATCACTCTAAAACTAAAGTGAAATAAACTGTAGAATTCATTCTTCTAAAATTAAAACAAGAGAAAAGGAAAAACAGAAAACAGAAAAACCCAGCTAAGATCATACAAAAGGAAGTGTGTAACATTATACCTATACTCGAACACAGTATATTTGTGACAAGACAGAAACTGGGTTAATTAAAAGGAAAGCATCTCAATAGTTCAATGGTTTGAACATTAGAAACTTGTCAGAAACATATAAAGAGGGCAAAAAGTAAATGCAACAGACAAGGTTTCAAGGCTATCTTGTGTCTTTATAGTGACTTGCATAAATTCCTTGACTGCCTACTTTTTTTAGTGATGCCATTGTTTTCCATTATATCTGTAATGCTATATTCCTTTCTCCTCCTTGTCTACTTAGACCTCTGACCATCTGCTGAGGCAATTTTCTCTTTTCCTGATCTCTCTTCTGCTCTATTATTCTCAGATCCTGTCTGCTTTCCTGTTTTAAAGAACTCTGCTTGACTTGACCTCTGGAATCTGACTTTTTGCTTTGACTTCTTCTCGTCCTGGGTTCTCATTTTTAAAAGCAAAATGATAGGCTTTTGGCACAGCAACAGTTAGATGGCATTATGTATGCTGAGAGTGCCTAGAGAAATTATTTTCATTTCAGCCCCTGTTTTGAGGCTGTTGTGACCTAAGATAGAGGGGTCTGCATAAATAATCTATTAATATAAAGCAAGTATATTAGGATTTGAAAGAAAATAGATAATCTTACTTTTTCTAGAAGCAATCCACTTTGCTGTGCTAGTGTAGAATGATTCTACAATACACTAGTCAGAAATCCTGAGCTCTAGCTTCCTATTAGTTTTTAGTTTATTATTTGACTCTAAATACTTGAAACTGAACTTTTCCAATTTATAAAATATCTGAGGTGTTAGAATTTATGGATGAATTGCTCTATAAAAACTATAATGTGACAACACTCTGTAAAAACTGACTTAAAAAACCCACTGTAATTGTGTGAGAACTAGAGTCCAAACCAGACAAAACCATGCCAAGTGCCTTAAAAAATGTCTTCATTTATATTTATTCTAGCATGAATGAAACAGCATTCGTTAACCAGGGAAGAAGCTGCCTCTTAATTCTTCTGATAAATTTTGTTAACCTAATAGTTGTCAAAAGAGTCAATAGCAAAAATTCACAGGTGGCTGATGAAGGTTCTGAACGAGTTGAAGGATATTTTAGCATTAGAAGTAAGTACATAAATTCTATTACTTAATTAATTCCTTAGCCATGACAATGGTATTTTGAAAATATAAATATTTAAGCTCCAACTTCTTTATACATAAGAAGATGAAGTATACAAGGAAGAATTTGGGCATATGTCCAACTAAAGGTTTGGCTGGTATTTTAAAACGTAAAATTCTAAAATACAAATAGAATACATAAAAGAAAAGAAGGGCTACTATCTTTTTATACCTTGATTTGTTCTTAAAAAAAAAAAGATTAAGAAAAAAATTTACATTCAATTAACTGAATTACACATTAAAAATAACATCTTATAATCCATACTGGACTCACAGTCCTGCTGTTTTTTTTAAAACTAATGTTAAAAAAATTACCTTTTCTTTTTTTTTTTCAATTTGATTTTCTCTTTGTTTTTTGCTCTTTTCTTCTCCTCTTCTTCATTTATTCCTGTGACAATAAAAAAATTCAGGTCAGGATGAGTCTATAAACAAATATGGTATGTGAAACTTTAATTTTACTGTTCAGGATATTGCACTTTCTTTTCTAATAAAACAATTTTCCCTTTCTTGATTATTTTTATTAATTTAAAAACCTTATAAAAGTATTACATGCTTTTAATAAAAACTACAAATAATTCTAAATATAAAAAGTAAAAAATGCAAGCACCCCATCTCTAATTCCCATGGGAAATCAAGATCAACATTTGCTGATATCCTTCCAGGCCTTAAAAGACAAAAGTATACAGTTTTTGTGTTTTCTTTTTAAATAAAATTAAGACCATGTAATATGTATTATTCTCTAAATTGCTTTTAAAAATATACAGTTTGGCATGTATTCTTCTAGGCCTTTTCTCTATATAACCAAATCCAGACATATTCTCTTATATATACATAGTTGCATTTTCTTTTTCTCTTTTGAAAAATGGATCATGGCGTATATAATTGCAACTTATTTTTTTCATTTAACACAGTAGACATTTCCCCTTGTCATTAAACATAAGTCAAATTTCATTTTAAAAAACAGATTAGTGTTCTACTATACACACGAACTATAATTTATTTATCCATTTCCCTTTAGAGGGATAGTTAGGTTTATGTCCAGTTTTTCCTCCTTAGAAACAATAAGCACTAGAAATCCTGTATGTACATCTTTGCATATGTGAGAAGTATTTCTGGATGAGGTGACTTTTTTTAAACAAAGATTTAAATTAAAAGTATTACACTTAATTTTACTTGAATTTAATAGAAGAAAATAACACTGAAAAAAAAAAAAAAACTTAAAGAGCTAACCTTTAGCTAAATATTTCTTTTCCAAAAGAAAAATTATTTCTCATAAAAGTTCTCTAGGGTTAAGAAAAAAAGTTCATAAAATTTAAGAGGTTGGATTACTTTTTAACATTATATTTCAAATTTAGATAGTATTGCTTGACTCCTTGCAATAAAAGAAGAAAAAAATAGCTTCTCACTATTTGAGAAGTAAGAAGTATACTTCTCACTTTTCTACACTCTACTTCTCAATTCTTAGGTTAAATTATTTTTACATCGTCAAGGTTTTAGACATTTACATATATATGTATGTGTATATATATTTAATCTATATATTTTCTAATTATAAAATAAATGCACATTCAATATAAAGATTTTGTAGATGTCAGAAAAAGTATAAATAAGAGAATTATAATTTTGTTATTGTTTTCAGGATATTCTTTTAGTAGTCAAGGAATCTTGAGTTCATTTGGCAAGGCAGAGAATACAGAGACCAGTTCGTTTCACAGAATCCTAGGAGATTTTTTTAAATGCAATTTTATTGAGATATATGCACACCCTTATAATCCAACTAAAGTATACAACTGATGGCTCACAGTATCATATATTTGTGCATTCATCACCACAATCTATTTTAGAACATTTTCATTATGTCAAAATAAAGAAAAAAATAAAGAACACCCAAAACATGCCATACCCTTCATTCCCCCTATTATTTATATATTTTTGTGTGTTTATTTTATTACTCATCTGTCCATACACTGGATAAAGGGAATGTCAGTCAAAACGTTTTCGCAATCACAGGGTCCTAGGAGATTTTAAAGGATAAGAAGGAGCCTATCTGGTGAAGAACAGTGACAGTGCATTTCAGGAAGACAGATAATAGGTGCAAAGCTAGCAAAAAAGAGTTTGTTCTGTGCTAGGGATTAAAAGGAGGCATTGTGAGTAAGAGAGGGAGGGAGGGGGGGAAAGGCAACAAGAAAGTCAGTAAGGACCTTGACAAATGGAAGGAAAATCAATGTCAGTGAAAAAAGAGACAGCAAGAATAACTTTTATGAGAGGTTTAGTAATGAAGAAGCAGAGAAATGGGTTGTTAAGAGAGACACAAAGGATCTGGGGAAGTTTTATTAAAAATGGGAGAAACAAGAAAAAAAACTGATGTTGAGGGAATTGATGATAGCGAGAGGAGATAAATGAAGGTGCAAGTCCACAAAGAATATAATTCACAGCATATACGATGGGACAGCCTTTTGAAAGGAGGGGCAATTCCTCCATTTTAACTGAAGGGAAGGAAGAGAAAATGGACAAAGATGCAAATTTGTACATATGGTAAAAGGAAGGCAAAGGAGCTTTCATTGGATGTCCTCTATTTTCTCAATAAAGGAAGAAATCATTAGCTGAATGAGGAAATGAGAAGTGTGATGTTTGAACACTGAGGGAAAGTACAAATATATGTGGGGGGGAGCGCTTAAAAGAGAAAGCTGGTAGGATTCCTGGCCATGTTAAATGCATAGATGAGATTGGGAATCACGAATTTCTAGTGACAGTAATCTGCCTCGATTTTCTCTACCATTGTTTGCTGTAAGAGATTAGCATGGTGAAGGTGAAGGAGGGGTTTACCCATGTTTGGTCTTTTGCCCTGTGAGGGTGAAAGACCGCGAGAGACAAAGGAGTAAGGGTATTTGTGGAGAGTCGTTATAATAAAAAATGATGGAATCTAAGCCAGATAAGGAGAATACAGACTGATGAAAATGGTAGGGACAATAGCTTGGTGATCTTTATGTTAAATAACCTGAAAGGATAGGAAGTTAGATAAGAGGGTGGGATGTCTGACTTACTGCTTTTGGAGCTTGAGCACAAAGTTCGTCATGCAGTCACAGAAATATGTGGCTGAGGTAAAGTGAGAAAAAAGATAATTTCCATTGAGAAGATCAAGAAGAAGATGGGCTAGCATGTTGGGCAGGTCATGCTAAGTCATCTAATGAGGCCACCACGAGTGAGAGGATTTGACATGAAAAGGAAGACAGCAACCAAATACTAGTCTTATGAGTGATTTGAGATAGGTAGATGAAGACAACAAAAATGGGAAGATAAAGTCAAATGACAGGAGCCTCAAAAAGCATTCTTTAATAGTTGGGAAACAATATGATGATATGTTCATCATATAAAGAAACGTGTAAATGAGATTTGTTAAAGAAAATCAGTGAGAAGGATTCTGTATAAAGAGTACTAAAATTGTGATTGAAAAAAGGAAAACAAACAAAAAAAATGGCCAAAGATAAAATGTACTAAAAGGAAGAAAAAATCCTGAAATTTCCAAGGATTATTTTTAATGGTTTTCAGCTCTTGGCTATCTCTCTTCTTTTCTGAGTCTTGAGTTGACTATTCATCTCTTGAGCACTGTCAGGTAAAGGTGTCAATAGCCGGCCTGGTAATTGGAAAAAAAATGATAAAAGGCAATTTGAAGAAAAACAGGAGGAATACAGAAAATTATTAAAAATAATCACATGAAGATGTATATATGGACAGTAGGAAATTGCAAAATTAAGTATAACAGGCTACTTCTATCAGTCAGTTATGCCAGCAGCTACTTAGTAAACTGGCCAATACCATTTGCCCCCAAAGCTCTCTCCCCATTATAAGAGAGAAGTATTAAAAAAGTAAAAGTGAGGAAAGCTGTGAGAGATTATATTCTATCCTAAGCAGAATGATAACATGGTTATTTGAAGTACACCTATTTCAATTACATGTGGTATTTGCAAGCGGCAGACTCTACCAGCTCAGGTGAATTCTGTTAGAGAAGCAAAGATTAGAGTGCTTGAGACTTTTAAAGTAAAGGTCAAACCAACATGTGTCAGAGATCATTGATTACCATCTGAAAACCAGTGCTTTGGTCTTTCTTCTGTGTCTCAGTTTTCTTTTTATTTTCCATTCCCTCAAATTAACTTCTATTTCTCAATTCTGAGATTTCTTACCAAAGAAGATGTATCCAGTTGCTTATCTACTTAATGTACATGAGAAACATGGTATGTATTTATCATGTTTGAATAAGCATGAGAAGCAGTGTGCACAGTAGCTTTAGAGTTAAGGCAGATGTGTACTTGCATTTAGCCCCTTGACTTACTAGTGTGTGAAGTCAGAAAAGTTTCAACCTCACTAAGTTTCAATTTCCCGATAAATAAAAAATCAAAAGGGAACAGAAAATGTTAACCTATCGAGTTGCTGAAAGGATAAAAGAAATCAAGCTACATATTTAGTATTATTTTGACAATCAGAGTTATTTTGCTCAATTATTGGCATGCATTATCATATTTTTAAAAAATCTGCTTTATTGAGGTATAACTAACATAATAAATCACATATATTTAAAGTGCACAATTTGTTAAGTTTTGACATATGATCCAAGATACCATAAACACAATGAAGACAATAAAGATATCTTCACTCTCTAGTTTTCTTACACCTCTATAATCACTTCCTACCACCTTGCCCTGCTTCCAGGCAACTACTGAACAGTCACTGCAGATCCACAATTCCTTTTATCTATGAACCTGCTGATGGATATCTGGGTTGTTTCTAGTTTTTGGATACTACAACTAAAGCTATTATGAACATATATTTACAAGTTTTTGAATGGCTATACACTTTCATTTCTCTAGGGAAAATACTTGGGAGAATGACTGGGTCATATGGTAGGTGTATGTTTAATTTTTGAAGAAATCACAAAACTGTTTTCCAAAGTGGTTGTATCATTTTACATTCCCACTAGCAATTATGAGAGTTCCAGTTGCTCTACAAATTTGCAAACACTTGGTATGGTTAATCTTCTAATTTTAGACAGTCTAATAGGTACATAGAGGTATCTGTGTTACCAATTTGTATTTCATAGTGACAAATGAAGTTGAACATCTCATATGCTTGTCATTTGTATACTGTCTTTAGTGAAATGTCTGTTCAAACCTTCTGCCCATTTTTGATTGATTTGTTTTCTTAACTTTAGGTTCAGAGAGTTCATTATAAGATCCTTATAAAAATTTTTTTTTTGCAAATATTTTCTCCCAGTCTGTAACTTGTCTTTCTAATCTTGTTGCAGGATAATATCTCTACTGAGGAATCTAATAAGGAGGATGCTGACTCCTTCTCTCCATGCTGCTCTCATATACCAACTGATGTTTTCTGTTCTAATAGTAAAGAACCAGTTATTCCTTCTGATATAGAAGCATATTTAACAGAACTTTTACCTAAAAACACTCAAGTACAAATTCCAAATGATTAAAAGTGGAAAGGCCTTACTATAATAACTGGGACAGATGATTCATATCCTTCAAGTCCTACATTACAAAATCATAATGAAGGAGAAGCTAAATGGTTAAAAAGAACTGTGAGTATATTCAAGAAAGCAGAAAGGCCCTCTCAACCTTCTTATATATAGATAACATGCAATCGCCTAGTCCTCTGTGAAAACAACATGGAGCTGCAGCTGTTACTTTAATCATTGAGAAGTCGTAAATAATGCAGCAAGGTTGAATACAGTCCTAATCAAATGTATGTTTAACAATATGATGTAATGGCTAAACTAATCATAAAACAAAATGATAAAACTATATTAACAAGTTAAAGACAAGTAATAGTAATCTTTTGTGATTTTTAGACTTCGCACAAATAAAAGTGTGTTACATTGCTCTTACAGAAATCATAGATTAATTAGTTAAAATATTATCAGTAGAGTTTTACAGGGATTCAAGGCTAAGTCTCTGATAACGTGGATACCTTCCTCTGATCTTGAACCATTCATGGATCAAGATGTTTCACTTCGTGAGACATTTGTGTTCATGAAGCATCATTTAATGTAGAAACAGAACATGACTTAATTAAAGTTATTCTAAATCAAGATGCTATAAGTTTTTTGTAACTCAAACAAGAGGGAGCTCTCTAATCTCATGTCCAGCTGTATCTGGAAGAGCGGGGGCTCCCAGGCTTGGTAATGTATCAATTAATTTTTACACTGTAAACTTGTTCCTTTTACCTTAAGTGCTCCTTTAGTAAAAATGTGTTAAAGGTGAATATTTGTCTTGAGTTCTCTTTACTTTTAAACTATTGCCTGTCCTATACTCTTAATTGAGTGGGAGGTTACCTGATGGAAGCCCAAATCCATTGAATCATAACCTGATAAAGTTCAGGCCTTTTTTAACAGAGCTTATAGGTTTGAGGTGTAAAGAGACGAATCTGTGACAAACTGCAATAGATAATAAGGCAAATATGTCCAAGTTTCAACTGATAATAACCAGTCATACCAAGAACCAAGATCTCAAATAGAAAAAAAAAAAATCAATAGATGACAACACCAAGATGACAGATGTATTAGGATTATCTGATCAACATTTTAAAGCAGTCATCGTATGCCTTAATAAGCAATATGAGTACACTAGAAATAAATGAAAAAACAAACAAAAAAAAAGAGAAAGCCCTAACAAAGAAACAAAAAGTCTCAGCAAACTTGTGAAATTTATGTCTGTAGAGGGAAGGCTAAGCCTACCTATGGTTGTGCCTAAGAGCTACTTCCAGAGAACCCCTTCTGTTGCTCAGTTGTGGCGTTTCTCTCTCTAAGCTCAACTCTGCAAACAAATTCATGACCCTCCTCGCTATGTAAGACATGACTCCCAAGGGAGTAAGTCTCCCTGTCCTTGTGGGACACAACTCCCTGGCTGTAGCATTGAGGGATTGAGAGTGCGTTCTTGACCAAAAGGAGGAAAAGAAAGGTAACCAAATAAAGTTTTGGTGACTGAGAGATTTCAAATAGAATCAAGAGGCTATCCTGGAGGTTACTCTTACGCAAGCTTCAGCTAGATATTCCAAACGGCCACTTTGCCGGTTTGGATGTATTATGTCCCCCAAAATGCCACGTTCTTTGATGCAATTGTGTTGGGGCAGACATATTTAATGTTGATTAGATTGGACTCCTTTGATTGTTTCCATGGAGATGTGACTCAATCAACTGTGGGCGAGACCTTTGATTGGATAATTTCCATGGAGGTGCTACCCCACCCGTTCAGGATGGGTCTTAATTGAATCACTGGAGTCCTATAAAAGAGTACACAGACAGAAGGAGGGGCTGCAGCCAACATATACACTTTGAAGAATGCACAGGAGCTGAGACTGGAGCTGGAACACACCTGGGATCAGCAGACACCAGCCATGTGCCTTCCCAACTAACAGAGGTTTTCTGGATGCCATTGGCCTTCCATCAGTGAAGGTATACTTGTGTTGATACCTTCATTTGGACATTTTCATGGCCTTTAGACTGTAACTTTGTAACCAAATAAATCCCTTTTATAAAGCCAATCCATTTCTGGTGTTTTGCATAGCAGCAGCATTAGCAAAGCAGAACAGCCACAGTATGCCAAACCCAAATCAACAGCAGTTCCAAGAATCCTAAAGAATAGCTAGGTCCCCATCTGAGATTCTATAAAAGTTTCACTCACTAAATTTATTTTTCAGAAACTTAAATCCTCCAGAGTGTTCCTAAGCTAGATAAGTCCCCAAACCCAGAGGCAACAGAACATCAACCAGACATATCCCCTTCCCCATAATGTCAACACCCCTTTACAATATGAACAAGTTAGGGTGGACACTGCCCAGGTATCACTGAAGATTGAGACAGTGATCAAATGAGAGGGAGGAGTAGCAACAGAGAACATAGGATTTAACAAAGGATTATGAATATTGAATCTTCATATAAGTAAATATTTTTAAGTCTCTAGGGTATTAGAACAACTAGGAAGAAATAACTGAAATGGTGGAACCATAACCCATAACATTCTTTGAAATTTGCTCTATAACTACTTGTTAAATTGTACTTTGAAAGTTATCACTTTTATGTATGTATGTCATATTTCACATAAAAGTATTTTAAAAATCTACTCTTCTGAAATTAGAGAATTTTTCATTATTAAAAAAGTCTCAGCAAAGAAATAGAAGATTAAAAGAATAAGCAAGCAATTAGAAATTTTAGAACTTAAAAACACAATGACTGAAAATAAAAAGTTCAGTGGATGGGCTCAATACCATAATGAAGGCGAAGAGGAAATAATCATTGAACAGAAAGACAGAACATTAGATATCACCCAATATGTACAATACAGAGAACATCTTATCTTCTTTATTTCCCGTTTGCTTTGGATTTAATTTACTGTTTGTTTTGTTTTGTTTTTTAGGTTCTTGTGGTGGGAGCTTAGAATATTGATTTGAGACTGTCCCTCTTTTCTAGTGCTGTAGATTTCTCTCTTAACACTTCTTTCATTGTGTCCCACAAATTTTGGTATATTTCCATTTCGTTCAATTCTATCTACTTTTTTTTTTTTTTTTTTTTTTAAAGTAACTAGAATTCATTGTTTCAGTTTGGGAGGCTAGAAGTCCAAAGTCCAGGTTTTGGTAGGTCATGTGTTCTCTGAAGTTGGTGGTGTCCTGGTGGTGGCTCGCTGGCAATGGTCACTCAATCTCTGCCTTTGTCCCATGCCTGTCTCTCTCCCTGTCTCCTCCTCCTCCCTGTGTCCAAATGTCCTCTTTTTTTTTTTTAATTTTAGTATATTTCGTGTGCTTTATTTTTATTTTTTAAATGACTCTGAATGCAGTCTCTTGGTTTCTCCAAGTGCACAATCACTATGGATGTAGAAGTCCCTGCCCAGCTGGTGGAACCCTGGAACTGCTGTTCTGGAGCACTTTCTGTCTTTTATCTAGTGTTTTTCATGGAGGAGAATTCTGTTCTGTCTCTCCTAATCTGCCATCTTAGATCCCTCAATCTACTTTTTAATTTCTCTTGGTATTTCGTCTTTGCCCCATAATTATTTAGAGGTTTGTTATTTAGTTTTAAACTGTTTGGAGGTTTTCTTTTTATCTTTCTGTTACTGAGCTCTCATCTGATTTCAGTTAAATTGGTACTTAAATCAAATCTGATTGTTACAGATTTAGGATGTTAAATTTAAGCTCCATGGCAACCACAAAGAAAATATATGAAAATATGTACAGAAAGAAATGAGAAGGGACTCAAATTGGTAGACTACAAAAGGTCAAGTAAATATGAAAGTAAACATTATGGAAGAATTGAGGAGGGACAAAAAATGTATATCAATTATAAAGACCAAATGGCAAAAAGGCAGAAGAAGTTCCGGCATTATCAGTATTACTTTAAATGTAAATGGATTAAACTCTTCAGTGAAAAGGCAGAGATTATTAGCAGAATGGATAACAGAGTATGACCTACATATATGTTGTTTACAAGAGACTCATTTAAAATTCAAAGACACAAGTAGGTGGAAAGTGAAAGGATAGAAAAAATGTACCATGCATATATTAACCAAGAGAGAGGTGAGGGAGCCATACTAATACCAGGCAAAATAGACTTTAAGTCAAAAACTTTTATGAGGGACAAAGGTCAATATATATTGATACAGGGGTCAATTCATCAAGAAGACATAACAATTATAAATATATATGCACCTAATGGCAGAGCTCCAAAATATATGGAGCAAATATTGACAGATTTGAAGGGAGAAATAGATGGTTCAATATTAATAGGAGACTTCAATACACTATTTTCTGTAATGGATAGAATATCTGGATAGAAGATCCATGCAAAATAGTAGCCTTGAATGATACTCTAAACAAATTACCTAATGGACATATACAGAACACTTAATCCAATAGCAGCAGAATGCACATTCTTCTCCAGTACACATGTATCATTCTCCAGAATAGACCACATATTAGGTCACAAAACAAGTCTCAATAAATTCACAAATAATGAATCATACAATGTGTATCTTTTTGAGCACAATGGAAGGAAGCTAGAAATAAAATACAGATGGTGAACTGGAAAATTTCCCCAGATGTGGAAATAAAACAATGCACTTTCAAATAAACAATGGGTCAAAGAAAAAACAACAAATGCAAAGTAGTAATGAACAATTTGAATAGGAATTCAAGAAAAAAAATTATAACATCAACTAAGAAAGTCATATATCTAGGAATAAATTTAACCAAGGATATAAAGGACTTAAATGTAGCAAACTACAAAACATTCCTAAGAAGAAAAAAACCTCAATAAATTGAAGGGAAGTCTGTGTGTTCATGGATTGAAACCAAATATTAAGATATCAGTTCTATTCAAAGTGATCCATCCATCCATCCATCCATCCATCCATCCATCCATTTATCCATTCAACATCTATTCATCTCAAGTACACTCAATGAGAAAAGAATAGTCTCTTTAACAAATGGTGTTGGGAAAACTGGATATCTGTAAACAAAAGAATGAAGGTGGACCTCTACCTCACACCATATATAAAAATTAACTCAAAATGGATCAGTGACCTAAATCTAAGAACCCAAACTTTAAAACTCCTAGAAAAAAACAGGGAAGTAGCTTCAGGACCTTGTACTTGGCAGTGGATATTTAGACTTTACACTAAAAAGCATAAGCAACAAAAGAAAAAAATAGATAAAAGGAACTTCATCAAAATTAAAAAGTTTTGTGCACCAAAGCACTTCATTATGTAAATAAAAGGACAACCTACCGAATGGGACAAAATACTTTGAAACTATGTATCTAATAAGGGTTTAATATCCAGAAAATATAGAGAAATCTCACTATTCAACAACAAAAAGACAACTCAATTAAAAAACGGGCTGCTAGGCCTGCTTATAATTGTGCCTAAGTGTCTCCTCCTTAATGCCTCTTTGTTGCTCAGATGTGGCCCTCTCTCTCCAGCTAAGCCAATTTGGCAGATGAAATCACTGCCCCCCACCCCCACACTATGTGGGATCTGACACCCAGGGGTGTAAATACCCCTCGCAATGTGGAATATCACTCCCGGGGAGGAATCTGGACCCGGCAACGTGGGATGGAGAACATCTTCTCGACCAAAAGGGGGATGTGAAACAAAATGAAATAAGTTTCAGTGGCTGAGAAATTCCAAAAGGAGCTGAGAGGTCACTATGGTGGGCACTCTTACACACAATATAGACAAGCCTTTTTAGGTCCTAATGAATTGGAATAGCTAGCAGTAAATAACTGAAACTATCAAACTACAACCCAGAACCCTTGAATCTTGAAGATGATTGTAGAAAAATGTAGCTTATGAGGACTGACAATGTGATTCGGAAAGCCATGTGGATCCTATTCTCCTTTGTCCAGTGCATGGATGGATGAGTAGAAAAATGGGGGCAAAAAAAAAAAAAGCACCCAGTGATCTTTTTTACTTTAATTGTTCTTTTTCACTTTAAATTTTATTCGTATTACTTTTGTGTGTGTTGTAATGAAAATGTTCAAAAATTAATTTTGGTGATGGATGCACAACTATATGGTGGTACTGTGAACAACTGATTGTATGTTTTGTATGACTGTATGGTAGGTGAATATATCTCAATAAAATTGAATTATTAAAAAAAATGGGCAAAAAAACTTGAATAGACATTTCTCCAGTGGCCAATAAGCCCAAGAAAAGATGCTCTACATCATTAGCCATAAGGAAATGCAAATCCAAACCACAAGGAGATACCATTTCACACCCAGTAGAATAGGTACTATTAAAACAATAGAAAATAACAAGTGTTGGAGAAGATGTGGACTAATAGAAACACTTGTTCATTGTTGGTGGGAATGTAAAATGGTACAGTGCTATGGAAGACAGTTCCTCAGTTAAATATAGAATTACCATATGACCCAGAAGTCCCACTTCTAGATATATACTCAAAAAATTGAAAGCAGGGAGTCAAACAGATATTTGCACACTGATGTTCATAATGGCATTATTCACAATTGCCAAAACACGGAAGCAACCCTCGTGTGCATAAACATAAATGGATAAATAAGATATGGTATGTACATATAATGAAATATTATTCAGCTGTAAAAAGGAATGAAGTTCTGATACAAGCAACCCCATGGATAAACCTTGAAGACAACATGTTGAGTGAAATAAGCCAGACACAAAAAGATCAATATTGTCTGATTTCACTGAAATGAAAAAATTAGAACAAGCAAATTCATAGTCAGAAACGAGAATTCAGGGTACCAGGAGCCATGGTGGGAGTAAGGAATGAGGAGTTAATGCTTAATTGGTATAGAGTTTCTGTTTTGGGTGATGGAAAAGTTTTAGTGATGGATGGTGATGATGGTAGTACAATACTGTAAATGTAATTAATACCACTCACATATTGAATGTGGCTAAAAGGGGCAATTTTAGGTTGTATATTATATTACTTGAATAAAGAACAACAATATAGGATTGTACGTAAGCAGTGAACCCTAATGGAAAGTATGGGCTATAGTTAATAGTATAATTATAATAATATTGTTTCATCAACTGTAACAAAGGGACTTTCCTAATGGAAAATGTTAATAATAGGGAATACTGCATGTGTATGTGTGTGGGGTATTGGGAACCCTGTATTTTCTGCATAATTTTTCTGTAAAACTATAACTTCTCGAATAAAAAAAAAAACCTCTTAGAAAAGTAGGAATAGACAGGGAACTTTATAAAGAACATCTACAAAAAATTCACAGGTAACAAATGGTGAGAGACTGAATGCTTTCCTTCTAAGATCAGAAATAAGGCCAGGATGTCTGCTCTCAACACTCTTATTCAACATTAATGTTGCAATTTGTAGTGTGTGTGATAAGGTAAGAGAAAGAAATAAAAGGCATGCAATGAAATAAAACTATCTCTATTTACTGATGATATGATAGTCTACGTTGTAATGTCCAAGAAATCTACCCAAAACCCCCTAGAACTAATAAGTGGGCTCAGCAAGGCTGCAGGATATAATACAAATATACAAAAATCAATTATTTTTCTATATTCTAGCAATGAACATGTGGACAACAAAATTAAAAATACAATATCAGGCTCACAATTTTTTTTTAAAAATTAAATTCATAGGTATAAATCTAGCAAAACATGTACAGGACTTGTGTGTGGAAAACTGCATAATGTTGATGAAAGAAATCAAAGATCTAAATAAATGGAGAGACATATTGTGTACTTGGTTTGGAAGAGTCAATGTAGTAAAGATGTGAGTTTTTCCCAAATTGATATACATGTTAACATAATTCCTACCAAAATCCCTGCATGATTTTTATTAAACAATGATTTATTGTAATTCTTGAGGTAAAAAACAAAAACAAAGTCTAAAATTATAACTGTAAATTAATTTCAGATGACAGAGCCAAGAATCATTAACAGCTTCTTTAATTTCACATTAATAGTCCAATTTAAAACACCAACAACTACCTGGCAACAGAGTTCAAAGAATCAGGTTTTTGTGAAGGAAAACAAAAAATACTCAAATTACTCCTCAAAACACATGATTTTCTTTCTTATTTTACAAACTAAACTTGTAAAATTTTATAAATACATGATCATTCTACAGAATACAGATTTTCTAGAGTATTTATAAAGGAAATTACAGTTTTTGGTCTTAAGTCTAAGATGGAAAAGGGGATAAAAACAGTGAAATCTGAGGAAGCAGTACACTCTCTACACACAAGCATGCTGCTGTTTATCCAGTCAAGTTAGCAGTTACAGTTTAGAACATGATTTTCAAGGCAACTAAGAAATCAGGACACAGGTGTTTCACCTTTCTAGAATTAACAATTCTTTTAAAAGCTCTGGCCTAACCATAAAGAATTGTTTTGTTGTTGTTATTATTGTTACTTTTTCTGAAAAAGAAACAAATAGGAAAAAAAAAAAACTTTCCATTCCCAAATTCATACACACAACACGCTAAGTGAGGTACAAGCTAGTTTTACATTATGTGGTGAAATAGAATTGTTGGCACCCTCTGAGGCAGGTGCTACACTAGATGGCCCAACCATGACCCAGTAAAACAAATCCACATTTTTATGCCTCAAACAATTAGAAAGCATTTCATTATTTTAACTGCATGCTTAATTAACTCCTCAGGTAACAGACCTCTAGGATTCGGTACCTTAATGCTGTATCTGAAGTTTTACTGGCAATGGAATGCAAAGTACAAAATTGCAATGAAAGTAATCATTAGAAAAATCAAACCAATTTGATACCAAATGCCTGAAGGCAGAATTTTTATTTGTAGAAGATAGAGTGATGCACCCACTCAAGATCAATCAGAAGACAGACCAGAACAGAGAATGAAAATATTAAAGAAAAGAAGAAAAAGAAAAAGGAGGAGAAGGAAAAAGGAAAATGGAGGAGACCCAGGCAGCAAAGAAATTACTGGATAGACTGTAAAATAATAAAGAAATGAGGCATGTGCATGGCTCTCTTCCTTCTGTCCTCTGTGTTCCTAATTTACAGTGTAAGTGGCATGCAGACCATACTAGAAGGCAAGAATGAACCTTCTGATGGATAGAGAGGAAGGAGTTGGGGCTGAGATACTTTGTTTTTTTGTTTTTGCTTTTAGTTCATACCTGAAAGCCTTGAATCCTTGCTAAATATCCCAGCTGTTTTGAAGGCTATACTGGAGAACAAGGGGGAGGAGAACTTCCTTTTAAACCTATGGCTTCAGAGGTAGGGGATGTTGCATTCATAAGGAGTTCCCTGGCAATTGCAGCTGAACTATTCAAGGTGAGAGATATACTGAAGAAAGAGCTTGAAGGTCAGTTCATATCTTTGGGTGACAAACAGCCTAGAGTAGTGCCAGAGATTACTTTGTGGTGGCTGGCTTCCATTTCCTGATAAACAGCAGGAGACAAATGAAGAATTCCTTTGGGAGTATTATTTGTTGGTTCAGGAAACCCAGCCTTTGGACCACTCCATCCTTTGTTTTCCCCTGTCTTGTTAAATTGCTCTTGAAGGTTAGTGGATGTCTTAGAACCAAGCTGTAACAGCATTGCTTCTGTGGCATTTTTTTTTTTTTTTTTTTTTTTTTGGCTATCTTTTTATTAGGTCCCGTTCCAGTAGCAACTTCATTGCCTACTGCGATCTGCATCACAAATTCTCAACATTGAGGCATTCCTCTTTCTGAAAGCAAAATTTAATATGGCTCCTTTTCTTTTTGCCCTGTTGAATTTGAGCCATGTGGCTAATGGGGTTAATTCCTTGACCATATTCTGGACCAGCCTTTACTATTGTTTTAGGGCATATTTAAAAAAACAGTTTTGGCTTTTCAACCACAGAGAAGGTGGAAGTTTTTTAAGCTCCTGTAAAACAGTGGTTGCAGCATGCTTCTTGGAGAACTTTTTGCTATTTCCTTCTCTTTCTGCAGAGAACTCCTGCACTGACACCCGAGTAACAAAACTTTTCATAGGCAGTGGTCCACTTTCTTTAATAACCTCAAAACTGATGGGCATATTTCTCTTCAAAACAATTTCAAACACTAAGGTGATCTCAGATTTATCTGCATCTTTGTCATCATCCATTTCTTTTCCTGATTCTCCATTCTGAGGTGATTATTCTGGATTAGGTTCATTCTGCAGCGCTTGAAGGGCTTTCATTGCAGCATTGTGTCTAGCAGCTTGTCAGGTATTTCCTTCTCCAAAAAATTCATTATTTCGGCTGGACATAAAAAGATCTCAGGCATTGAGCAATGATACTCTTGATTGTACAGGCCCCGAAAGTTATAATTAGCTCTATAATTGGGGAATGGCATTGGGTCTAATGGCTTGTAGATGGCAGGCTCTCCCCTTTTCATAGCAAGCCCATTCAATTCCATGTTGGAGTTATACTGTTTGGGTTATTATTAACCTTACTTTTGGGTGGTTTCTGAACTGGTTTGGGAAGTGTAGATTCAGACAAAGCATTATTAGTAGTAGCTTGTTGGGCCTTATTTATACTGCTCCCTTCTGATTCCCTTGGTTGGTCACCAAGACTCAGCTGTACTGAGAATATCTGATTTATTTGAAGCCTGTTAAGACAATATTGACCAAATTGTTGTATTCATCATGGTTCCAAAAACTTTCCCATTTTGGCAAATTATGTCTTCATCACTTGTCCATTATACAGAAATAGCTGTCACCACCCCCTATCCCTCTGGGCACGCTCTGGCCCCACCAGTCCTTGTCCAGCTCCCCCTGCCCAATCTCCACAGATTCTCCAGGGCCTCCCTCCATCTCCTCCCTCCTCCGCAGAGACCTTCCTCCTCACTCCCCCACACCTCTGCCTCACTCACTCTCCTTTCCTGCACAATTTTTTGAAGATATAAACAAGATTATTGTAAAATTTATGTGGAAATGCAAAGGAATTAAAATAGATGAAATGTCTCTGAAACAGAAGAATAAAGGGGCAGGTATTGATCTACATGAAATCAAAACATTAATATAGCTATAGTAATCATGGCTGTGTGGTATCGGTGGAAGAGAAGAATATAGCTTAATGGAACAGAGTAGAGAACCCCAAAATAGATTTACACAAATATACCCAAGTCATTTTTGATAAAGATGCAAAAGCAATTCAGTGGAGGACCTTTCAATAAATGGTGCTGGAACAACCGGATATCCATAGACCAAAAAATACATCAACCTTGATATACGTTTCATGCCTTATAGAAAATTAACTTTAAATGGATCACAGATTTCAATGTAAAGCTACAGAACTTTTAGAAAATCTTTATCCAATAAAGGACTAGTATAAAGAATATATAAAGGACTCAAAATCTTAACAGTAAAGATGCCAATAATACTATGAGAACCTGGGCAGAAGACATTAAGACATTTCACTAAAGAGAATTTACAGATGGCAAATAAGCAATGAAAAAATATTCAACATCATTAGCCATTAGAGAAATGTATCTTAAAAACTATGAGATATCACTATATACATATACGAATGGCTAAATTTTAAAAAGTGACAGCAAATGTGGTGAGGATGTTGAGAAAGTAGTTCATTCATACATTCTTGGTGGGGATATAAAATGGTATAGCTACTTTGGAAAACAATTTGGCAGCTTAGCAAAAATGTAAACATGGAACTACCATATGACCTAGCATCTGTACTTCTGGTCATTAATCCCACCGAAATGAAAAGTTCTGTTGAATTAAAAACCTGCTTATCACAGCTTTATTCAAAATAGCCCCAAACTGGAAACAACCCAGACGTCCTTGAACAGATAAATGGTTAAACAAACTGGGGGACATCCATTCCATACATTACTACAGCAACAAAAAAGAACTACCTATACATGCAACAACCTAAATGAATCTCCAGAGAATCTTGCTGAGTGAAAAAAGCCAATCTGAAAAGGTTACTTACTATATTATGCCATGTATAAAATATTACTGAAATTAAAAAAGAGTGAATAAATTTTTGGTTGCCAGAAGTTAAGGAGAAGGTGACAATGACAGGGAAGTGGGTGTGGCTAAAAAAGAGCAACAGGAGTGACACTTGTGATGAAAATGTTTTGTATCTTGACTGTATCAATGTCAATATCCTGGCTGTGATATTGTACTATAGTTTTGTAAGATGTTACCATTGAGGGAAACTGGTAAGTACAAGGGGTCCCTATTGTTTCTTACAACTTAAAGTAAATCTACAATTATTTCAAAATAAAAACTTTAATTAAAAATCAATTGACAGCTGGAGGTAAGATGGCAGCATAGAGAGGAGTGGAAGCTAGTTAGTCCGCCTGGAACAACTAATAAACAGAAACAACTAGTAAACAACCTGGAATAACTGTGGGGAGTCAAATGTGACTGTCCACTCATCATACACCAACCTGAATTGGGAGGAATGCCCAAGATCGCAGCATAAAATCTGTAAATAAAAACTACTGACTCATGCCGAGAGCCCCTCCCTCATGGAAGCCTCACGGAGCTAGAGAGCAGCACTTTCTGAACAAGCGAATATACCTTAGCCCAGCTCCAACTGGGGTTTTAATGTTAACTGCTCAATACAGACTGAGAATCCCCAACAAGCAGAGGCTTTTGGTGAAGACTGACTTTGGAGAGTCAGGGGACGTATGTGTCTCAGGACGGGGAGCCCAAAGGATCGGGTGCCATCTCTGGCTGATGGGTGAATCTGGAGGCTTTCTGTCCCTTTGTCTCTCTCTCAACCTGGGCAGCTCATTGGAGAAAGCCTCACCCATTTTTGGCTTGCACTACTCTACAGTAGAGAAAGCCTCAGCCCTTCAAACTCGTAGCACTCTGACCCAGACAAGGGTGGAGACAGCAGAGTAAGAGAAACAAAGAATCTATTTATATGCAATGACCCCTCTCTATGGGGCATATCTTCCAAGAGGAAAGAGGTGGGGCCCAGCTCTACTAGCCACCTTCCATTCAGAACAAGACCCCAGAGCCTGGGGGAAAACAGTTCCCGGCCATACCTCCTTACACCAGTCTGTAGTGACAGACTGACAGGTGCCACCTGCTGGGCAGAAAAGCACAAGGTGTGTCAACCTTCTAAGACACACCATCAGAGAAACCGGATACTGAATATTTCCTCCTTCTGGGACTTGAGCCTGTTACTGTCTGGGAAAACCTGATTGGGTGGCTTAGGAGGTCAGACCACCCAGACAACAGAAAACTGCAACCTAGACTAAAGAAAACAAGAGTTATGGGCCCAGTCAAAGGGACAACTTACACTTCAACTGAGATACAGGAATTTAAACAACTAATGCTAAAATCAATCACAAAGTTTAGGGAAGATATGGCAAAAGAGACACACTATAAAGAAAACAATGGGCATGCAGAAGGCAGAAATCGAAAGTTGAAAAAAACAACTGGGCAAATCTATGGAAATGAAAGCACAATGTTAGAGCTGAAGACACAATGGAAACACAAAACAGCAGAGCTCAAGAGACAGAAGAAACACTCAGGAACTGGAGAACAGGCACCTGAGAGCCTACAACACAAAAGAACAGAAAGGGAAAAAGAATGGAAAAATATAGCAATGTCTCTGGGAACTTAGGGACAAAATGAATACAAGAATGTATGTATCATTGGTGTCCCAGAAAGAAAAGAGAGGGAACAGGGCAGAAGCAATAATAGAGGAAATAGTCAATGAAAATTTCCCATCTCTTATGAAAAGACATAATTACAGATCCAAGAAGCACAGTGCACTCCCAACAGAATAGATCTGAATAGGCCTATGCCAAGACACTTATAAGCAGATCATCAAATGTCAAAGATAAGGAGAGAATCCCGAACACAAGCAAGAGAAAAGTGATCCATCACATAAAAAGAAGCTTAGAATAAGACTATGTGCGGATTTCTCACAGAAACCATGGAGGGCAAGAAGGAAGTAGTATGATATATTTAAGATACTGAAAGAGAAACACCACCAACCAAGAATCCTATATCTGGCAAACCTGTCCTTCAAATATGAGGGACAGTTCAAAATATTCTCTGACAATCAGACAATGAGAGAGCTTGTGCACAAGATACCTGCCCTACAGGAAATACTAAAGGGAGCACTACAGACTGATAGGAAAAGACAGGAGTGAGAGGTGTGGAACACAATTTTGGGTGATGGTAGCACAGCAATGTAAGTACACTGAACAAAGATAACCATGAATATGGTTGAAAGAGGAAGGTTAGGAGCATGTGGGACACTAGAAGAAAAAAGAGGAAAGATAAGACTTGGGACTGCATAACGCAGTGAAACCTAGAGTGTTCAACAATTGTGATAAAATGTACAAATATGTTTTTTCATGAGAGAGAACAAACAAGTGTCAACCTTGCAAGGTGTTAAAAATAGGGAGGTATTCCCCACTATGTGGGACCTGACTCCCAGGGGTGTAAATCTCTCTGGCAATGCAGGGTATGACTCCTGGGGATGAATCTGGACCCAGCAGCATGGAATTGAGAACATCTTCTTGACCAAAAGGGGGATGCAAAATGAAATGAAATAAAGCTTCAGTGGCTGAGAGATTTCAAATGGAGTCAAGAGGTCACTCTGGTGGACATTCTTATGCACTATATAGATAATCTTTTTAAGGTTTAAATATATTGGAATAGCTAAAGTAAATACCTGAAACTACCAAACTCCAGCCCAGTAGCCTTGACTCTTGAAGACGATTGTAGAACAATGTAGATTACAAGGGGTGACAGTTTGATTGTGAAAACCCTGTGGATCGCACTCCCTTTATCCAGTGTATGGATGGATGAGTAGAAAAATGGGAACAAAATCTAAATGAAAAATAAGGTGGGGTGGGGGGGTGATTTGGTTGTTCTATTTTTATTTTTATTTTTTATTTTGATTCTGATTCTTTCTGGTGTAAGTAAAATGTTCAAGAATGGATTGGGGGTGATGAATGCACAACTATAGGATGGTGCTGTAACAGCTGACTGTACATCATGGATGACTGTATGTGAATATATCGCAATAAACTGAATTAAAAAAACAGGGAGGTATTGGGGAAAATACATCACATAAACTAGAGACTGTAATTAACAGAATCATTATATTATGCTCCTTTAATGTAACAGAGGCAAAATACCAGAGGGAAGCTTAGAGGAGGGGTGTGAGACTCTTGGCATTGGTGGTGGTGTCTGACTCTTTATTCTACTTTTGATCTAAGGTTATCTTTCCTTTTGCTGCTTCCTAGCTGTCATTTTTCTTTCCCTCTTTCTTTTTTCTTTTCTTTTGTCTCTCTACTTTCTTTGAACTCTTCCTCCTTCTTTGTGGAAGAAATGTAGATGTCCTATATAGATAGTGGTGAGGGTGGTGAACACATAAATATTGGACTATACAGGGAACAATAGATTGTTTACTTAGTATGGAATGTATGGCGTGTGAACAAAATCATCTCAAAAAAAAAAAAAAAAGGGTTGATGATGAAATCTTGAGGGCAATATACTGAGTGAAATAAGCCAGACATTTAAGAACAAATATTGCAGGGTCTCACTGATAGGAACTAAACTCATAGACACAAAACATAAGTTACCAAGATACAGAATGAGGCTAAAGAATGGGGGAGCAATTGCTTATTATGAGCAGAATGTTTAACTAGGTTGAACTTAAATGCTTGGAAATGAACAGAGGTGATGGTAGCACGTTGTGAGAATAACTAAAAGTGCTGAATGGTGTGTGAATGTGGTGGAAAGGAGAAGCATCAGAGTCACGTATGTCCACCTGAAGGAAAGTTGGAAAGTTAAAAGTTGGGAATGTATAAAACAGTAAACCTTGTGGTGGGCAATGGCCAAGATTAACTGTACAAATATTAGAAATCTCTTTCACGAACCAGAACAAAAGAATGACACTACAACTAGAAGTTAATAATAGAGGGAGCATATAGGGAAAAATATATACCCATTGCAACTACATACTACAGTGAGTAGTATTTCAACGTATTTGCATAAACAGTAACAAATGTACTATACCAATACTACGAGTCAACAATGGAGGGGGGGTGGTTAGGGATATGGGAGTTTTGAGTTTCCTTTTCATTTCTTTTTTTCTTCTTTTGTCTTTCTTTCTTTTCTAGAGTAATGAAAATGTTCTAAAAATTGAACAAAAATTGTGGTGATGGATGCACAGCTGTATGACGGTACTGGCGACAATTGATTGTATACTTTGGATTCTTTGGATAATTGTATGGTATGTGAACAACCACAAAAAAAATCAATTGACAATGTATGTATGTGTCTATTCTGTTCTAATGATCTGTCTTTACATCAAAATCACATTGCCTTGATTACTTGTAGCTTTAAGTAAGCCTTGAAGTCAGGCTGTTGTAGTCCTCCAACTTTATTATTCTTTATCAAAGTTGTTTAGGCTATTCTAGGACCTTTACATTCCTACAAGCATTTTAGAAACAGCTTGTCTCTAAAAACAGTCTGCTGGGTTTTTAACTGTGATTGCTTTAAATCTATGATTAACTTGGGGAGACCTGACACTTAAAAATATGGAGCCTTTCAATCCATGAACATGGTAAATGTTTCCATTCATTTCTTTAATTTCTCTCAGTAGTGTTTTATATTTTCCAGTTTTTCTGTATCTTTTCCATATCTTTTGTCAGATTTATCGTATTTCACATTTTTTGATGCTTCATAAAAGGTATGTTTTAAAATTCCAATTCTGATTGTTCTTTGGCAGCACAGAGAAATATAATTGATTTTTTGTAATTGACCTGGTATCTTGCAACTTGCTAAACTCACTTATTAGTTCTGGAAGCTTCTCTTTTTGTTTGTAGTTCCATAGGATTTTCTACATAGGTGATCATGTTTGTCTATGAATAAAGACAGTTTTACTTTTTCCATTCAAATCTGGATGTCTTTGGATTTTTCTGGCTTTATTTTACTGGCTAGAACCTACAGTATAATGCTGAATAGAAGTGCTGAGAGCAGGTATCTTGGCCCTGTTCCTTATGTTAAGGGAAAATATTCAGTCTTTTACCATTAAGTATGAGATAAGCTGAAGTTTTTCATAGATGTCCTTTATCAAGCTGATGAAGTTCCTGTCTATACCTAGTATGAAGAGAATTTTTATCAAGAATGGAGGATAAATATTCTAAAATATTTTTCTCAAACTATTGTGAATGATCATACAGGTTTTCTCTTTAGTCTGTTAAATATGGTGATGAATTACATGATTAACTTTTCAATGTGAAAAAATCTTGCATGCCTGGGACAACACCCACTTGGTCATGACATATTATCCTTTATATTATATATTGTTGGATTTAATTTGCTAAAATTCTGTTATGGATATTTGCATCTATATTTATGAGAGTGTTTAGTTTTCTTTTCTTGTAGTGTCTTTGTCTGCTGGTCTTGGTATCATGGTAATGTTAGTCCTGTATACTCAGCTGGGAGTATTCTCTCATTAATTTCTGAAAGACTTTGCATAGAGTTGATACTATTTCTTTGTTGAATATTTGGTAGAATTCACCAGGAAGCCATTTAGCCAGTTTTCTGTGTTAAAAAACTTTAAACTAAAAGTTTAATTCCTTTAATATAAGTAGGGCTATTCAATTTATCTATTTCTTCTTGATCGAGTTTTACTACTTTGTATTTTGCACATAATTTATCCATTTTATCTAAGTTATCTAATTTACTGACAAAGTTGTTCATAATATTTCCTTGTTATACTTTTAATGTCTGTATAATCTATAGTGTTGTCACTTCTCCAATTCCCGATGTTGGTGATTTATGTCTTTTCTTTTCCTTGATCAGTTGGATATTTATCAATCTTACAAAACTTCTCTAAGAAGCAGCTTTTGATTTCATTAATTTTTTCCATTGTTTTTTAGTTCTCCATTTTATTGAATTCATATATGATCTTTCTGCTTACTCTAGGTTTCATCATTCGTTCTTTTTTTAGTTTCTTCAGAAGCTGAAGTCATAGATTTCAGACTTTGCTTCTTTACTCAAACAGGCGTTCAGTGCTGTAAATTTCCCTCTAAGTACTGCTTCTAATTTCCTTTTTAATTTCTCCTTTGACCCAATGGATTAATTAGAAGTGTGTTAATTTAGTTTCTAAATATATAGGGATTTTTCAGGCAGCTTTCTGTTATTGATTTTTAATTTAATTTCCTTGTGGTTAGATAACATATTTTGTATGACTTGAATCCTTTTAAATTTATTGAGAAAATTTTATATTTATTGTTTTATGGACCAGAATAATGTTTATCATGGTAGATGTTTTGTCTGAACTTGAAAAAAACATGTTGGCTGTTACTGGCTAAGGTGTTATATAAATGTCTAATAAGTCAAGTTAGTTGATAGTGTTAGTTAAGTCTTCCATATCTTTACTGATTAACTGTCTGCTTGTTCTACCAATTACTGAGAGCAGTGTGCTGAAATTCCCCATTATAACTCCAGATTTGTCTATTTCAACTTGTAGTTCTATTAGTTGTTGCTTCATATATTACTAAACTCTGTTATTGGTACATAAACATTTAGGATTGTTCCATCTTTTTGACTAACTGACCTTTTACCATTATAAAATGACCCTCATTATCCCTTTGTTTTGAAATCTACTTGATCTGTTATTAAAATAGTCACTTTAGTTTTCTCTTAAAAGCTTTCTTGGGTAGCTATAATAATTGCAGAGCAACTACTCTAAAATGTCCAAACTAAAAAGTTATGAGAAGCTAAGCAAATAAAACAGTAGCTAGACTCTTCCTCTCTCTTTTTTCTCCTTCTCTTCTGGTACTTCACCCTACCCTGCCTCTTCCCTACTCTGTCAGCTGGTGTGTCTCTCTCCCTCTCATCTCCCTCCTGTCTTTTCCTGAATGAAATTTTTACAATAGTTCAGCACATTCCTAGTTCAGTTTACACCTACTTGAATCTCTGTACTGAGATTTGCAGGTAGCTGATATTTTTATTTACCATATCACTTTCTGATTCCTTTGTTCCCTTGTACCTCTAGTGCAGCACTTCCCCAGAATAAGTTGAGGCAAGGTTGAGTTGGGGTGAGCTGCGCAGCTGGGGGAACAGAGAGTAGATGAAGGCTCAGACTTGGCACAGTGGAGAAAGATCTGTGAGAATTCAAAGCACTTTTAGAAGAAATCATCCCAAACTATAAATCTGAATTGATTGTCACACCAAATTTTGGGTAAAGGCAGAAAGTTTTGACTCAGATTCAGAGCCTGAGGTTTGCAACCCTGTCCAGGCAAAGGGAAGGTTTCGTAAAAATTCTCTTCACAGGTTTTCCTCAGCTGTTGCAATTTCCTCATTCCACAGAAGACTGATTCTGAAGAGGCGCTATGACTGAAGGAGTGTTCCCTTTTCTCTTCTCTTCTTCTCTTTTTTTAAATTAAATGCAATTTTATTGAGATATATTCACATTCTCCTCTCTTCTTTATGTTCAGTCTCTGTGGGTGTAGTGTGTGTCCTCCCCCAATTTTTTTTAATACAGTTTATTGAGACATATTCACATACCCTACAACCATCCAGTGTACAATCAACCATTCATAGTACAACCATATAGTTGTGCATTCATCACCAGAATCAACTTTTGAACAGTTTTCTTACTCCAAAAATAAATAAATAAATAAATAAATAACAAAAACAAAAGTACAAAAAGAACACCCAAAATATTTCATCACCCCCCCCATCCCACTCTATTTTTCATTTAGTTTTTGTCCCCAATTTTCTACTCACCTGTCCATACACTGGACAAAGGGAGTGTGAACCACAAGGTTTACACAATCACACAGTCATCCTGTATAAGCAATATAATTATACAATCGTCTTCAGGAATCAAGGATACTGGATTGCAGTTAATATTTTCAGGTATTTCCTTCTAGCTATTCTAATAGACTAAAAACTAAAAAGGGATATCTATATAATGCATGAGAGTTATCTCCAGAATGACCTCTCGACTCCATTTGAAATGTCTCAGTCACTGAAACTTTACTTTAATTTCTCTTCCCCCTTTCCGTCAAGAAGGCTTTCTCAATCCTATGATGCTGGGTCCAGGCGCATCCCTGGGAGTCACGTCCCATGTTGCCAGGGAGATTTATACCCCTGGGAGTCAAGTCCTACGCAGTCTCCCCCAATTTTTGCCTATCTGGAACCTCAGAATTTGACATTATTAGGAAATAGAAGCTTTGCAAATATAATTAGTTAAGGATCTTGAGATGTGATCATCCTGAATTTAGAGCAGGCAGTAATCCAATAACTGGTGTTCTTAAGAGAAAAGAGAATGACAGAGAGACACACAGAGAAAAGAAGGCCAAGTGAAGACAGTGACCGAGACTGCAGTGATGAAGCTCCAAGCTAAGAATACCAAGGATTGCCAGGAGCCACCAGAGATAGGAAGAGACAAGAAGCATTCTTCCCTAGAGCCTTCAGAAGCAGGGCCTGCCCATGCCTTGATTTCAGATTTGGAGTCTCTAGAACTGTGAGGGAATATATATATCTGTTGTTTCAAATGCAGCTGAGGCAACCTGAGATTGCAGCCCTAACTAATACAGTGAGTTTCCAGAATCTGACCTTCAAAGACCCAGAAAAAGCTGCAGACCTATTTTCAGATCACAACTCTCTGGGATATAACATTAGCAGTCTTTGGGCTTCTCTCACTGTCTTAATCTGTAACCATAAGTAAATTAGTGTTAGAAATAAATAGTACTGTTTTTACTTCTCTATTTTATTAAACAATGGTAAAACGTACAAGTAAAAAGCAGGCTTGATTAGAATTAATGTAGGTGTAAAATAACAAATGAATAATTATATTTTCTCAAACAACAACAACAACAAACAAACAATAGCTAGGGAATAATTTCCTCTTTCATTTAGGGGTGATGGATCAGGAGTCCACTGAATAGACTTGGCAGAAAAATTAGTTCAAATAAAATGATTCTAGAATTTAAGTCTAAACAGTGTAAGAAAGCTTTTTTCTTGGCCACATAATCTTAGAAATTAGCAGCACTGACAATAACAGGATAACAGAATTCAAGTGCTGAAGACAAAGGTTTACTTATTTATTTTTTTAAGATAGTTAAGTATTTCTGTAGTACTGAGAATGCTTAAAACTATAACATATCTATGTATTGAGGTTCCTTCTGAGATACGACGCTGAGATGTATACAGGCATAGCAGGGAGAAGAGTTTGTGGTTTTTTTCAGCATAAAAGATCTTGGAGGAGGTGGGGCAAGATGGCGGACTGGTGAGCTGTATGCTTTAGTTACTCCTCCAGGAAAGTAGGTAGAAAGCCAGGAACTCCGTGGACTGGACAACACAGAGCAATCTCACTTTGGGCATACTTCATACAACACTCATGAAAATGTGGAACTGCTGAGATCAGCGAAATCTGTAAGTTTTTGTGGCCAGGGGACCCGCACCCCTCCCTGCCAGGCTCAGTCCCGTGGGAGGAGGGGCTGTCAGCTCCGGGAAGGAGAAGGGAGAACTGCAGTGGCAGCCCTTATTGGAAACTCATTCTACTGATCCAAACTCCAACCATGGATAGACTGAGACCAGACACCAGTGAATCTGAGAGCAGCCAGCCCAGCAGAGAGGAGACAGGCATAGAAAAACACAGCACGAAAAACTCCAAAATAAAAGCGGAGGATTTTTGGAGTTCTGGTGAACATAGAAAGGGGAAGGGCAGAGCTCAGGCCCTGAGGCTCATATGCAAATCCCGAAGAAAAGCTGATCTCTCTGCCCTGTGGACCTTTCCTTAATGGCCCTAATTGCTTTGTCTCTTAGCATTTCAATAACCCATTAGATCTGTGAGGAGGGCCTATTTTTTTTTTTTTAATCCTTTTTTCTTTTTCTAAAACAATTACTCTAAGAAGCCCAATACAGAAAGCTTCAAAGACTTGCAATTTGGGCAGGTCAAGACCAGAGCAGAACTAAGAGACCTCTGAGACAAAAGGCAATAATCCAGTGGCTGAGAAAATTCACTAAACATCACAACTTCCCAAGAAAAGGGGGGTGTCCGCTCACAGCCATCATCCTGGTGAACAGGAAACACTCCTACCCATAGCCAGCCCCATAGCCCAGAACTGCCCCAGACAACCCAGTGTGACGGAAGTGCTTCAAATAACAGGCACACACCACAAAACTGGGCGTGGACATTAGCCTTCCCTGCAACCTCAGCTGATTGTCCCAGAGTTGGGAAGGTGGAGCAGTGTGAATTAACAAAGCCCCATTCAGCCATCATTTCAGCAGACTGGGAGCCTCTCTACACAGCCCAGCAGCCCAGAACCGCCCTGGGGGGACGGCACTCACCTGTGACATAGCAGTCATCCCTCAACAGAGGACCAGGGGGTGCACGGCCTGGAAGAGGGACCCACTTGCAAGTCTCAGGAGCCATACGCCAATACCAAGGACTTGTGGGTCAGTGGCAGAGACAAACTGTGGCAGGACTGAACTGAAGGATTAGACTATTGCAGCAGCTTTAAAACTCCAGGATCACCAGGGAGATCTGATTGTTAGAGCCACCCCCCACTCCCTGACTGCCCAGAAACACGCCCCATATACAGGGCAGGCAACACCAACTACACACGCAAGCCTGGTACACCAATTGGACCCCACAAGACTCACTCTCCCACTCACCACAAAGGCAAAGCAGGGGAGAACTGGCTTGTGGAGAACAGGTGGCTCATGGATGCCACCTGCTGGTTAGTTAGAGAAAGTGTACTCCACGAAGCTGTAGATCTGATAAATTAGAGATAATTCGTCTACAAATCTTAAAAGAACCCTATCAAGTTCAGCAAATGCCAAGAGGCCAAAAACAACAGAAAATTATAAAGCATATGAAAAAAACAGACGATATGGATAACCCAAGCCCAAGCACCCAAATCAGAACATCAGAAGAGACACAGCACCTAGAGCAGCTACTCAAAGAACTAAAGAGGAACAATGAGACCATAGTACGGGATACAAAAGATATCAAGAAGACCCTAGAAGAGCATAAAGAAGACATTGCAAGACTAAATAAAAAAATAGATGATCTTATGGAAATTAAAGAAACTGTTGACCAAATTAAAAAGATTCTGGACACTCATAGTACAAGACTAGAAGAAGCTGAACAACGAATCAGTGACCTGGAAGATGACAGAATGGAAAATGAAAGCATAAAAGAAAGAATGGGGAAAAAAATCGAAAAAACTGAAACGGACCTCAGGATATGACAGATAATATAAAACGTCCGAATATAAGACTCATTGGATTTCCAGAAGGGGAAGAAAAGGGTAAAGATCTAGGAAGAGTATTCAAAGAAATTGTTGGGGAAAACTTCCCAAATCTTCTAAACAACATAAATACACAAATCATAAATGCTCAGCGAACTCCAAATAGAATAAATCCAAATAAACCCATTCCGAGACATATTCTGATCACACTGTCAGACATGGACGAGAAGGAGCAAGTTCTGAAAGCAGCAAGAGAAAAGCAATTCACCACATACAAAGGAAACAGCATAAGACTAAGAAGTGACTACTCAGCAGCCACCATGGAGGCGAGAAGGCAGTGGCACGATATATTTAAAATTCTGAGTGAGAAAAATTTCCAACCAAGAATACTTTATCCAGCAAAGCTCTCCTTCAAATTTGAGGGAGAGCTTAAATTTTTCACAGACAAACAAATGCTGAGAGAATTTGCTAACAAGAGACTTGCCCTACTGGAGATACTAAAGGGAGCCCTAAAGACAGAGAAACAAAGAAAGGACACAGAGACTTGGAGAAAGGTTCAGTACTAAAGAGATTCAGTATGGGTTCAATAAAGGATATTAATAGACAGAGGGGAAAAATATATATGACAAACATAAACCAAAGGATAAGATGGCTGATTCAAGAAATGCCTTCACGGTTATAACGTTGAATGTAAATGGATTAAACTCCCCAATTAAAAGATAAAGATTCGCAGAATGGATCAAAAAAAATGAACCATCAATATGTTGCATACAAGAGACTCGTCTTAGACACAGGGACAAAAAGAAATTGAAAGTGAAAGGATGGAAAAAAATATTTCATGCAAGCTACAGCCAAAAGAAAGCAGGTGTAGCAATATTAATCTCAGATAAAATAGACTTTAAATGCAGGGATGTTTTGAGAGACAAAGAAGGCCACTACATACTAATAAAAGGGGCAATTAAACAAGAAGAAATAACAATCAGAAATGTCTATGCACCCAACCAAGGTGCCACAAAATACATGAGAGAAACACTGGCAAAACTAAAGAAAGCGATTGATGTTTCCACAATAATTGTGGGAGACTTCAACACATCACTCTCTCCCATAGATAGATCAAGCAGACAGAAGACCAATAAGGAAATTGAAAACCTAAACAATCTGATAAATGAATTAGATTTAACAGACATATATAGAACAGTACATCCCAAATCACCAGGATACACACACTTTTCTAGTGCTCACGGAAGTTTCTCCAGAATAGATCATACGCTGGGACATAAAACAAGCCTCAATAAATTTAAAAGCATTGAAATTATTCAAAGCACATTCTCTGACCACAATGGAATACAATTAGAAGTCAATAACCATCAGAGACTTAGAAAATTCACAAATACCTGGAGGTTAAACAATACACTCCTAAACAATCAGTGGGTTAAATGAGAAATATCAAGAGAAATTGCTAAATATATAGAGATGAATGAAAATGAGAACACAACATACCAAAACCTATGGGATGCAGCAAAAGCAGTGCTGAGGGGGAAATTTACAGCACTAAATGCATATATTAAAAAGGAAGAAAAAGCAAAATCAAAGAACTAATGGATCAACTGAAGAAGCTAGAAAATGAAAAGCAAACCAATCCTAAACCAAGTAGAAGAAAAGAAATAACAAGGATTAAAGCAGAAATAAATGACATAGAGAAAAAAAAAACAATAGAGAGGATAAATATCACCAAAAGTTGGTTCTTTGAGAAGATCAACAAGATTGACAAGCCCCTAGCTAGACTGACAAAATGAAAACAAGAGAAGACCCATATAAACAAAATAATGAATGAAAAAGGTGACATAATTGCAGATCCTGAAGAAATTAAAAAATTTATAAGAGGATAGTATGAACAACTGTATTGCAACAAACTGGATAATGTAGACGAAATGGACAATTTCCTGGAAACATATGAAAAACCTAGACTGACCAGAGAAGAAACAGAAGACCTCAATCAACCCATCACAAGCAAAGAGATCCAATCAGTCATCAAAAATCTTCCCACAAATAAATGCCCAGGACCAGATGGCTTCACAGGGGAATTCTACCAAACTTTCCAGAAAGAACTGACACCAATCTTACTCAAACTCTTTCAAAACCTTGAAGAAAATGGAACACTACCTAACTCATTTTATGAAGCTAACATCAATCTAATACCCAAATCAGGCAAAGATGCTACAAAAAAGGAAAACTACCGGCCAATCTCCCTAATGAATATAGATGCAAAAATCCTCAACAAAATACTTGCAAATCGAATCCAAAGACACATTAAAAAAATCATACACCATGACCAAGTGGGGTTCATTCCAGGCATGCAAGGATGGTTCAACATAAGAAAATCAATCAATGTATTACAACCCATTAAAAATTGGAAACGGAAAAATCAAATGATCATCTCAATAGATGCTGAAAAAGCATTTGACAAAATCCAACATCCGTTTTTGATAAAAACACTTCAAAAGGTAGGAATTGAAGGAAACTTCCTCAATATGATAAAGAGCATATATGAAAAACCCACAGGCAGCATAGTACTCAATGGTGAGAGACTGAAAGCCTTCCCCCTAAGATCAGGAACAAGACAAGGATATCCACTGTCACCACTGTTATTCAACATTGTGCTGGAAGTGCTAGCCAGGGCAATCCGGCAAGACAAAGAAATAAAAGGCATCCAAATTGGAAAAGAAGAAGTAAAACTGTCATTGTTTGCAGATGATATGATCTTATATCTGGAAAACCCCAAGAAATCGACGATACAGCTACTAAAGCTAATGAACAAATTTAGCTAAGTAGCGGGATACAAGATTAATGCACATAAGTCAGTAATGTTTCTATATGCTAGAAATGAACAAACTGAAGAGGTAATCAAGAAAAAGATACCATTTTCAATAGCAACTAAAAAAACCAAGTACCTAGGAATAAACTTAATCAAAGATGTAAAAGACCTATACAAAGAAAACTACATAACTAAACTAAAAGAAATAGAAGGGGACCTGAAAAGATGGAAAAATATTCCATGTTCATGGATAGGAAGGCTAAATGTCATTAAGATGTCAAACTCATCTACAGATTCAATGCAATCCCAATCAAAATTCCAACAACCTACTTTGCAGACTTGGAAAAGCTAGTTATCAAATTTATTTGGAAAGGGAAGATGCCTCGAATTGCTAAAGACACTCTAAAAGAGAAAAACGAAGTGGGAGGACTTACACTCCCTGACTTTGAAGCTTATTATAAAGCCACAGTTGTCAAAACAGCATGGTACTGGCACAAAGATAGACATATAGATCAATGGAATCGAATTGAGAATTCAGAGATAGACCCCCAGATCTATGGCCGACTGATCTTTGATAAGGCTCCCAAAGTCACTGAACTGAGTCATAATGGTCTTTTCAACAAATGGGGCTGGGAGAGTTGGATATCCATATCCAAAAGAATGAAAGAGGACCCCTACCTCACACCCTACACAAAAATTAACTCAAAATGGACCAAAGATCTCAATATAAAAGAAAGTACCATAAAACTCCTAGAAAATAATGTAGGAAAACATCTTCAAGACCTTGTATTAGGCAGCCACTTCCTAGACTTGACACCCAAAGCACAAGCAACAAAAGAAAAAATAGATAAACGGGAACTCCTCAAGCTTAGAAGTTTCTGCTCCTCAAAGGAATTTCTCAAAAAGGTACAGAGGTAGCCAACTCAATGGGAAAAAATTTTTGGAAACCATGTATCTGACAAAAGACTGATATCTTGCATTTATAAAGAAATCCTACAACTCAATGACAATAGTACAGACAGCCCAATTATAAAATGGGCAAAAGATATGAAAAGACAGTTCTCTGAAGAGGAAATACAAATGGCCAAGAAACACATGAAAAAATGCTCAGCTTCACTAGCTATTAGAGAGATGCAAATTAAGACCACAATGAGATATCATCTAACACCGATTAGAGTGGCTGCCATTAAACAAACAGGAAACTACAAATGCTGGAGGGGATGTGGAGAAATTGGAACTCTTATTCATTGTTGGTGGGACTGTATAATGGTTCAGCCATTCTGGAAGTCAGTCTGGCAGTTCCTTAGAAAATTAAATATAGAGTTACCATTCGATCCAGCGATTGCACTTCTTGGTATATGCCCGGAAGATCGGAAAGCAGTGACACGAACAGATATCTGCACGCCAATGTTCATAGCAGCATTATTCACAATTGCCAAGAGATGGAAACAACCCAAATGTCCTTCAACAGATGAGTGGATAAATAAAATGTGGTATATACACACGATGGAATACTACACGGCAGTAAGACGGAACGATCTCGTGAAACATATGACAACATGGATGAACCTTGAAGACATAATGCTGAGTGGAATAAGCGAGGCACAAAAAGAGAAATATTATATGCTACCACTAATGTGAACTTTGAAAAATGTAAAACAAATGGTTTATAATGTAGAATGTAGGGGAACCAGCAATAGAGAGCAATTAAGGAAGGGGGAACAATAATTCAAGAACAGATAAGCTATTTAACGTTCTGGGGATGCCCAGGAATGACTATGGTCTGTTAATTTCTGATGGATATAGTAGGAACAAGTTCACAGAAATGTTGGTATATTAGGTAAGTTTCTTGGGGTAAAGTAGGAACAGGTTGGAAGTAAAGCAGTTATCTTAGGTTAGTGTCTTTTTCTTACTCCCTTGTTACGGTCTCTTTGAAATGTTCTTTTATTGTATGGTTTTTTAAAAAAAAAATTTTTTTTTTCCATACAGTTTATTTAAAAAAGAAAAAAGAGTTAAAAAAAAAAACAAAAAACAAAACAAAACCAAGGAAAAAAATATGTAGTGCCCCCTTGAGGAGCCTGTGGAGAATGCAGGGGTATTGGCCTACCCCACCTCAATGGTTGCTAACATGACCACAGACATAGGGGACTGGTGGTTTGATGGGTTGAGCCCTCTACCATCGGTTTTACCCTTGGGAAGACGGTTGCTGCAAAGGAGAGGCTAGGCCTCCCTATAATTGTGCCTAAGAGCCTCGTCCCGAATGCCTCTTTGTTGCTCAGATGTGGCCCTCTCTCTCTAGCTAAGCCAACTTGAAAGGTGAAATCACTGCCCTCCCCCCTACGTGGGATCAGACACCCAAGGGAGTGAATCTCCCTGGCAACGTGGAATATGACTCCCGGGGAGGAATGTAGACCTGGCATCGTGGGACGGAGAACATCTTCTTGACCAAAAGGGGGATGTGAAAGGAAATGAAATAAGCTTCAGTGGTAGAGAGATTCCAAAAGGAGCCGAGAGGTCACTCTGGTGGGCACTCTTACGCACAATTTAGACAACCCTTTTTAGGTTCTAATGAATTGGGGTAGCTGGTGGTGGATACCTGAAACTATCAAACTACAACCCAGAACCCATGAATCTTGAAGACAAGTGTATAAAAATGTAGCTTATGAGGGGTGACAATGGGATTGGGAAAGCCATAAGGACCACACTCCACTTTGTCTAGTTTATGGATGGATGAGTAGAAAAATAGCGGAAGGAAACAAACAGACAAAGGTACCCAGTGTTCTTTTTTACTTCAATTGCTCTTTTTCACTTTAATTTTTATTCTTGTTATTTTTGTGTGTGTGCTAATGAAGGTGTCAGGGATTGATTTAGGTGATGAATGTACAACTATGTAATGGTACTGTGAACAATCGAATGTACGATTTGTTTTGTATGACTGTGTGGTATGTGAATATATCTCAGTAAAATGAAGATAAAAAAAGAATAGGATGGAAAAAAAGAAAAAAAGAAAAAAAGAATAAATTATGTAGATGAACACTGGCAAAAAAAAAAAGATCTTGGAAAAGAATACAACCAATCTTTGCAGTATGAAATAGAAGGCAAGAAGGGCCTTATGTACTTTAGCAATTAACTTTTGTAATGATAACAGAGTGGTGGCCTCTTATGTGACATTCAAGGAAGTCAGATTATGATCCTGTGCTTAGAGATAGACAGCATTGGGAAAGTGTGGAAGACCCCGCCTAGCCACACAGCAGGCCCAGCCACTGGTCTTTGCATTCCTGTCATCAGATTTGCAACTACAGCAGCTGCTTTTTAATCCCTGACTAGGCAAGCCTAGTCCCATTGATATAAATTTCCCATTCCCTCTTGTGGCTTCCAAATGACCACTTAGCAAATATCTTTTGCAACTGCCTTATAAAAAGTATATTTTGAGCCAAATATAGGTTTTACTCCAATTTCCTTGTAGATTCACTTAAGCCCCATCTTTATGAAGCTTGAAACCACCATTATAAGTCATTTGTTTAAATGTGATTCCAGCAGTAACTGAAGGGAAGGAGAGTGATGATTATGGAAATATGCAAATACCTGATTTTGGAATTTTCTCACAGGCAGTTTTCAATGTTAACCGTTGTTAAATAAAATCAAATCTGAATCTAACATAAAACTCTTAAACCAAAGCAAAACAAACTAAGGCCCAAATCCCCCAAATTTGTTAAAATACATTTTTTCGTAGACTGACCTCAAAAAAATTTTGTAACTTTTTAGGGGATGAGATATAAGGAGAAGATTATATCCTAGTTACAGGCAAACTGTAGATATAAAATACCAGTGATGTAAAATAGAATGAGAGAAAAACTGTATTCTTGAATTGTCTGGGTTCTTAGTAAATAGTGAAATCCTTTTACTTTGACTTCATCCATACTGTAACATCCTACACAGGTCTTCAGACATTAATACCACTTAGAATTTGAAAGGCAAAAAATCTCTTTCACAAAGTTCAAAGCACAGAATAATACCTTAACAATCTTCCTGATGCACTGGAGTGCAAGTAGACAGTAAGGATGTTCTCTCTCTCTCACATATACACAGTGAGTCAATAAGAACTTATCCTTGCTGTGCACTGACTTTTCAATCTTTCCTTGTTAATAGCACTGGTAGTATAATTTCCTAGGGCTGTACAGGACTCAGATTATTACAGAGTGATTAGATAGTAATATCTGTTACCATCTATGTCAGGTCCTGCCCTCACATTATCTAATTTGGGTCAATAACTGATTATATTTGAATTTAGAAATTTTCTGTTTTGTTTGAAATGAAAATTAATACAGGGACAAAACAGAATAGAACTTACACAAAAATGAGTTTTCAGGTTTTTTTTTTTGCTGTCTTCTTTTTCATATCTCTGTTTCATATTGGCAGAATAACTAATTAGATATATGTATTAAAAATGATTTGCTTTCTCCTGGCTTACTATTTTTATTCTATCATTAAAAAAAAAAAAACAAAATACAAAAACCTATCATATTCAAGATGGGTGGTACAAGAGATCTCTACTTCTGAGGACCAAGGAAGGGTTTAAGGAATCTCCGAGAACTCACACTCAGAGGCCACCATTTCACCCTCACCCTCAAAGGGATTCTGAGCAATATCAACAGGAAGAGCTGCAACTTCTGCACACTACTTCCTGGTGTACTCGGGAAACCACCTACTGTTTATTTGGGAAGAGGTCACTGGGCTACCATTACGTGATCATGAAATAAATGTGGATGCCTGTTAAATTACTTTACTATTGGAATCTGCATGATATACTGGAATGGACACTGTCCTCAGAGTCACGAGACTTGGGACCAAGTTCTCCCCATTTAAGTGAAAAGGGCTAGTATATTTTTTAAGGAAAAAAAAGAAAAAGGCTAGATTGAGCCAGTGATTCTCTATGCGGGGTTAAGGAAAAGCTGATTCTAACAGGGAAGCTTTAAAATTTAACCTCGTCCTAGGGATTATATATTTCAATTGCCTGTACCTCCTCCCAGGGTCATTTGTCTTCTGACTGAAAACCATCTCTAAATCACTCTTAATTACGGCAGTGTGTTTTAACCTTCAAAACTGATACGGTGAGGAAAAAAGACAGGATGATCTTTAAGGTAAGAAGACAGCACTTGGTAATGAAAACAGTGCTGGACCAATAACCAAGAAACCCAGATCACAGTGCTGTCAGTTAGTGACTTTGGGGAATTCTCTTGCCCTCATTTTCCTTTCCCATAAAACTATTTAAATTATGTGTTCCCTAGTAGCCCTCTTAATTCTACAGTTTTATGCATTTATTAAAAATAATTAGGGTAGTTGTCCTTGTGGAATTTATGGTCTTAGGCACTTTCTTCTGAAGCCCTCAGTCTTTTCCTATGTGGACTGGCTGATTATGCTCAGTGTAGTTGTTTTCCAAGATCTCCCTTTACCAGCATCCTCAGGATTCCCTTCCTTTCTCTTTTATTTCCTACATTCTACGTCTTTCTTTCTCTTGGCATACTTCCTTACTTTGTTAAAGCATTTATTCTAGAGGTTTTCTAGTAAAGGGTGTGTAACAGGTAAATATTTTTGAGGGTTTGAATGTCTGAAAATGCCTTTATCTACTTTCACACCTGATCATTTGGTAGGAAATAGCATTCTAATTTGCATATAATTTCCCATAAAAACTTGATGTTATTACCTAGGTTTCAGTTTTGCTTTAGAGAAGTACAAAGCTATTCTGACTCTTGTTCCTTTGCCCATGAACTGTTTTATCCCTGACTCTGGAAGCTTGGTATATATTCTCCTTGTTTCCTATAAAATGAAACTTCATAATGATGTGCCTTGGTGTGTCTACTTTCATCACTGTGCTTGGTACTTACTGGACTTTTTCAATTTGGAAACTAATGTCCTTTAGTTCTAGGACAATTTTGTGAACTATTCATTGATTTCCTTTTTCTCTGTTTTCCATTTTCTCTGTTTTCTTTCTGAATTGTTATTTGAATGAAGTATTTCCTGGACTAATCTTTCAATTTTCTTATCTTTTTTCTCTCTTTGGCTCTTCTTCCTAGATTTCTTCAACCTTATCTTCTAACCCTATCAAGTTATTCATGTCTGCTTTCTTTTCCCCCTCTTTATTCTATTAATCTGTTTGATTACAACAATTGCTATTAAATCATTAAACAATTCTTGCATTCCTTGAATGAACTGAACTTGGTTGTGCTGTAATAAATTTTTAAAATATATTGCTATATAAAATTAGCTAATTTAAAAAGTGTATTTGTAGATACATATTTTTACAAATTTTGTAATTAGAGAAATTGTAGTTTACAGAAAAATCAGGTAAAAAATACAGTGTTCCAATATACCCCACCCCATTCCCTATCAGTAATACTTTGCATTAGTGTGGTACCTTTGCAACTGATGAAATAATTTTTCTCCCAATATACCACCCTATTATTAACAACTTGCATTAGAGTGGTACATTTGTTATAATTCATGAAAGAACATTTTTATAATTGTATTATTAACTATAGTCCATTGTTTATAAAAGGGTTCACTGTTGTACAATCCTATGTTTTATCTTTAAATTTTTATTGTAGTTACATACATACGACCTAATTAGCAGCAATGAATTATATATGTGAATGTGGTTAAAAGAGGAAATTTTAGGTGTGCTTTGCTTTTAATTCCCCAAAGTTCTTTCTTTTGTTGTTCATTTTATAGTACTCTGTTTATGTTTTATGGGTGCAATATCTTTCTGCAAAACTGGATATTAATGATTTCTGTCAAGTTTTCTTTTCCTTGCACAGATTCTGTATACTTCAAGTTAACTTTTGTTTGGTGGTTTTGATCTTCATATTTCATGTGAGAGTCTTTCCTAGGTATTTGGTGTTCTGTGGCTGTCTAAAAGCTGATTGAAAGCTATGAAACTTCAAACTGTGGACTTTAATGGCAATGTGGCTAGCAATCTGGCCTTGAATAATTCCTGCTGTCTGTATCTTTAGGTCTTTCTTCTTAGACGGATCATATTTCCCAGAGAAGAATCTTCCAATCTTCTGCCCAAGTGATATATGTCTGAGAACCAAGAGGGTAAAGAAGGCCAGGAGGTTCTCAGCATTCGGTATCTAACTTTTAACTTATGTCCTATTTCTAGCTGTGCTTGTACTGTCCTAGTCTAAAGACCCTTCATTTTATCTTGTCTAGAGAATAAACCTTCAGTACTCTGCTGGGGTGATGGAGGGCAGCCACCTGATTTCAGAGTAGGGGAAAGAAATGGAGGGTCTCTCCAACCCAGACTTTGAATCAATCATCCTGTTTTTATCCTCATATTCATTCCCACTTATAGTGGTACCTATGGATATTAATTTTCAAGTTTTTAGGGAGTTCTATTCAGCTTTCCACACCGCTTTCTCAAGTATGCAAAATCAGTTATCATTAACCTTTCTGCTTTTCTGTTTTCAAATTGTGTTGCTATTGACTCTTAACCCATTTTCTTTGTCCTTGTGGGATTATGCCTTTAAAATAAATATCCCTTTACTATCATTTTAGTGGTGTTTCAGTATGGAGTAAGCATGTTGTTCAATCAGCTATCTCTAACCTTGAAGCTGCATATGCTCACACATACTGTGATTCTTGTTCGCCTTCTTTGGAGTTCTCTCCCTCTTCTGCCTTCTCAGGTTGTCCTAGTGCACTACAACTGATTTCTTCACTTACTTTAAATGGATATGATATGGAACACTTAAACATTTTAAAAAAGCATTTATTGTTTAATGTTCTCTGATAATCCAACATAAGATTAGTTTAACTTTTGTACCCCTTTCATCCCATGTCTAAGTCCATATTCAAGTAAGTTGCTTTTTGCTTCTGTGTGACATCTACCATATGGCATTGTGTAGTTTAAAGTATTTTTACATACAGCATCCTATTTTATTCTTTAAAAAACCATTGCTAGGAAACACAACTGTCATTTTATAGACAAGATACAAAGAAATGGCTAAACAGTAGGTTTGCAATCTACTTCCTCTTTGGGGTGGATGACCTGGGAAAGAAAGAAGATGACCAGGACATCTGTCATTAGCATGCTAATGAGATGTCCTGGAAACAAATTAATGATATTTGCTAGCTGGAGAATCTTTATAGAATGCTTCTAGCAGGATTTACTTGGTTTGTTTAGAATTTATTTATGGTTAACAAACCTGGAATCTATGATTTATGGAGCATAGCTGTCTGGAAAATCAAACTACCTGGAAATAAAACAGACATTTTTATGACCAAATCAAATTAATTCTGTCCACATAATGTAGAAACCTTTTATGGTTAGCCTTGGTCAGAGTGGGTTCTTAAGTAGAAAGAAAGTACCTGGGAATTGTACTGGTGGTCCCAGAACTCTCTCTGCTTTGGCTATGTTCGTGTTCACTTGCATCCTTGAAATAACTATGAAAGCTAGATGCTGGATAAAATCTCTGATTTGAGTGAGCATGATTTGATAATTCAATTCTTTGTGTCACCACAGGGAAACTGTGGTTCAGAGTAGTCAAGTCACTTGCTGAAAGTCACATGCTAAAATATTTGACATAAGGCTAGAAAACAGATCTTAAATCAGACTCTACATCATGTGACACATTAGTACAATGGGAAACAAACAAACATGAGCTAAGAAACAGGCTTGTATCTTGGCTCCATCACTGATCAGCTGTTTGATTTTGGGCAAATTGCTTACAATGTTCAAAGCCTATTTCCTTACCTATGCAGTGGCTATTACATAAATTACAAAATACATCTTAATTATAAGCACAATAGATAAGTATGACATAATACAGCAAAATATTTAGAAACATTTTTAAAGAACGGGGAAAAAAAAAGTATTGCTTACTTTTTTCTTGTAATGCCTGCAATTTATTCAGCTCTTCATTCTCTTCATCACTATCTTCACTGCTTGTGCTGCTAACATCCAAAACTATGTCCCTTTTGGGATCTACTCGAAGAAAATTGCGGCATTCAAAAGTCAGATGACCGGCTAAGTAAAACAAACAAACAAAAATGTTAATGACAAAACTATAGAAACATATAATGAGGCAACTGTAATTTCAAACAAAAATGTATCTATACTTACATTTTTGTTTGAAATTACAGTTGCCTCATGGTAAACAAGTTATAATTTTAACAATATAATATTTAGTTTTAACTTTTTTTTTTATTAGAGAAGTTGTGGGTTTACAGAGAAATCATGCATCAAATACGGCGTTCCCATATACTACTCTATCATTAACACCTTGCATGGCTGTGGTTCATTTGTTACAACTGATGAAGCACATTTTTTATAACTGAAGTATTAACTACAGTCCATGGTTTAAACTTAGGGTTTATTGTTTGTGTTGTGCAGTTCCATGGATTTTAAAAAAATCTTTATTCTAGTAACATATATATAATCTCAAATTTCTCCTTTTAACCATGTTCAAATAATACAATTCAGTGCTGTTAATTATATTCACAATATTGTGCTACTATCACCACCATTCATTATCAGACTTTTCCATTATCTCAAATTAGAAACTACATTTTAAGACTTAACTTAGTTGCTGGTAGTTTGGCGATTTTCTCTATACTTGTCCCTGAAGGCTACACTCACTCAGAGAATTCTTTCCTTTGATAATCACAACTTTTAATTCAATAAGCATTTTTTTGTTTGTTTGGGAAACTTCTTATGGATTTCAGAGAACTGAATTACTGTATCTTTGCTTTCTATGCATTAAAGGGCATATCCTTATATTTCGGATTTTATATTTTATTTGCATTCCATACATTTTCCTTCTCATCTTGACTACTGTACTCATGGAATTATACAGCTTTCATCTAATTAAAGTTGGCATAATAATATACAAGTACAATATAACTGAATCTGTTCTTCTAAAGAACACCTAAAAATTTAATTCTGACATCATTCACCCACAAAAGACCCTCCCTATAAGAAAAATATTAGTTATCTACATATGGCATGATACAATTAAAAAAAATCAATTATTACAAACACCAGAAAAGTATAGGATATAATATAACCAATATTAGAATACCTACCACCCAGCTGTAAATATTTTGTCATGTTCACTTTTAAATTTTTTATGGTAAATGTGTGCACGCATGAACACACACATGCAGACTATGCAGTGCTTGCACCGCTGTTTGGAATCCTGTGCCAATCCTATTTCATTCTTTCTATCCTCAGAGGTAACTCATACGGAAGTTGATGTCTGTCCTTCCCAAACAATATACTGTATTATATATATTTTTTACATAAAAGCAATTATTCTTACCTATTAATTGGCAACTTGTTTGCCACTCAACATTATGCTTTGAGATTTATCTATGTTAACATAAACAGATGTAATTTTCTCATTTTACCTGACAAATAATGTTTCATTGTAAGAAAATCACATCATTCATTATCCTTTTGACTACTGATAGAAACTTATGTTGTTTCCAATAATTTGTTATTAAAAATAATGCTGAAATGTGTAGCTGTACAGGTTTCTTTGTGCACATGTGCCAGAGTTTCTCTAGAGTGGAAGCTTTCAAATTTTCTTGACCACAACTGACGGTAAAATATAGCATTGTAACCAAGTGTACACATAAACACAACTTATATATAAATACACACTATCACAAAAAATGAGAACAAAACTTACAGGAAGTATCACTACATTCAACGTTCAAAAAGCAATGAAGAGAGAACCTAAGATGGCGGCTAGGTGAGACAGGGCAAAAAAACACCTCCGTGAAAAATACTAGATAAAAACCAGAAGGTGACCCAGAATACCGGTTTCAGTGATGCACCAGCTGGACAAGGTCTGCTAGAACAACAGGGGCCGTACATTTGGTGAAACCGGGAGTCGGCATTCTGAAACGAGTGAGTAAGCCAGCTGAAAGACCCGTGACCGTGCTGCGGTGTGGGGAAGCCAGGGGTTGTCGTTTGGAGATGGACTGGTTCTTTTAAAAAAAAAAAAAAAGGGAAAAACCCAGGAGCGGCTGCAGTTGCAACGGTGGGAAGTAGCATGGCAGGAGCGGGTTGAGCTGGCCTCTCGGCGTCTGGCATGGAGGACAGCCTGCTGCAGATTCCCCCACGGCCAGGGGAGTGGAGGGGAGAGGCAGAAAGAGAAAGAAACCCCACTGCTTGCAGCTGGCTCCCCAGCGGGCTGGAGACACTCCTGCCCAGGGCTGTGCCCACAGCCCAGAGCCACGCCAGTTGTCCCAGAACTGGGAAGGAGGAACTGTGTGAGGGGGCGGTGCAGGGGGTTGAGACACCCGGTTCAGCCATCTTTGCATCAGGCTGAGAGCGCCCTGCACGGCCCAGCATCCCGGGGCTTTTCTTGAGGTATGGTGCGCACTTGTGACGTAGCACAGCCTCCCCTCAGCAGAGGTCCTGGAAGATCACAGCTGAGAAGGGGAGCCCACTCAGAAAACCCAGGGACGCTACGTCAATGCCGGTGGTTTGTGGGTCAGCGACAGAGAGGGTCTGGGGCAGAGCTGAAACGAAGGCTTAGACTCTTGCAGCAGCCTTGAATCTCCGGGAACACCTAGGGGATTTGAATATTAAAGCTGCCCTGCCTCCCTAGCCACCTGGACACACGCCCCACATTCAGGGCAGATAGCTCCAGCAACACACCCAAACTGAGTTCACCAACTGAACCCCACAAGAATCATTTCCTCACACACCACAAAGACAAAATTGTGGAGAACTGACTTGAGGGGAATAGGTGACCCGCAGACGCTGTCTGCTGGTTAATTAGAGAAAGTGTACGCCACCAACTTGTATTTCTGAAAAATTAGATTGGTATTTTTTTTTTTTTACAACTTGAAAGAACCCCATCAAGCAAAGCAAATGCCAAGAGGCCAAAAACAACATAAAAACTTAAAGCATATGATAAAACCAGACGATATGGAGAACCCAATCCCAAACACACAAATCAAAATATCAGAAGAGACACAATACTTGGCACAATTAATCAAAGAACTACAATTGAGGAACGGAAACAAAGCAAAGGATATAAAGGACATGAAGAAGACCATGGCACAGGATATAAGGGACATAAAGAAGACCCTAGAAGAGCATAAAGAAGACATTGCAAGAGTAAATAAAAAATAGAAGATCTTATGGAAATAAAAGAAACTGTTGGCCAAATTAAAAAGACTCTGGATACTCATAATACAAGATTAGAGGAAGTTGAACATCGACACAGTGTCCTAGAGGACCACAGAACAGAAAATGAAAGAACAGAAGAAAGAATGGAGAAAAAAATCCAAAAAATCAAAATGGATCTCAGGGAAACGACAGATAAAATAAAACGTCCAAACTTAAGACTCATTGGTGTCCCAGAAGGGGAAGAGAAGGGTAAAGGTCTAGAAAGAGTATTCAAAGAAATTGTTGGGGAAAACTTCCCCAACCTTCTACACAGTATAAATACACAAAGCATAAATGCCCAGCAAACTCCAAATAGAATACATCCAAATAAACCCACTCTGAGACATATTCTGATCAGACTCTCAAATACTGAAGAGAAGGAGCAAGTTCTGAAAACAGCAAGAGAAAAGCAATTCACCACATACAAAGGAAACAACAAAAGACTAAGTTGTGACTACTCAGCGGCCACCATGGAGGTGAGAAGGCAGTGGCATGACATAGTTAAAATTCTGACAAAGAAAAATTTGCAACCAAGAATACTTTATCCAGCAAAACTCTCCTTCAAATTTGAGGGAGAGCTTAAATTTTTCACAGACAAACAAATGCTGAGAGAGTTTGCCAATAAAAGACCTGCCATACTTCAGATACCAAAGGGAGCCTTACCGACAGAGAAACAAAGAAAAGAGAAAGAGAAATAGAGGATTTTAACAGACATATATGGAACCTTACATCCCAAATCACCAGGATACACACTCTTCTCTAGTGATCATGGACGTTTCTCCAGAATAGATCATATACTGGGACATAAAACAAGCCTCAATAAATTAAAAAAAAAAAAATTGAATATATTCAAAGCACATTCTCTGACCACAATGGAATACAAATAGAAGTCAATAATTGTTGAATTGTAACTCCACTATTTACTTCCTACATGATATAAAATACACAAACTCTAGTGACAAATCAGTGGTTTTGGACTCAATGTAAAATATGTAATTTTTGACAAGAACTATATAAAGGTGGGGGAATGGAGGGATATAGGAACATAGTTTATGTGTCCTATTGAAGTTAAGTTGGTATAAAAGAAAAACAAAAAGTAAAGATGGGTTATGAGAAGTGGGGGAAGGGGCAATGGGGAGTTAAGAAATGAGGTTGCTGTTTGAGGTGAAGGGAAATTTCTAGTAATTTATAGGGTAATTTATACATTTAATTGAATTTATAATTTATAATTAATTTTAATTTTAATTTTAATTTTTATTAATTTATTTAATTTATAGGGTAATTTATGGTTTCTAGTAATTTATAGGGTTGCTGTTTGAGGTGAAGGGAAATTTCTAGTAATGGAAGGGGGGAAGGTGATAGCATTACAACATTCTAAATGTGATTAATTCCACTAATGGAATGCTAGGGAGGAGGTGGAATGGGAAGATTTAGGCTGTACATATGTTTCCACAATTGAGAAAAAAAAAAAAAAAAAAGACAGTCTAAATAGATGACAATTGAATGCCAAGGATGATCCTGGATGGGATCTGAGGATGGAGGATAGGAGGCTCAAAGGGACACAGTTGAGACATAAGGAAAAAAAAAAAGGAAATACAGAATGTAAGCTTTGTATCAATGTTGAATTTCTTGAACTTCTTAGCTGCGCTTAATGGGATTGCATAAAAGAATGTTCTTGTTCATGGGAATTGTATATGTGAATCACAGTGTTTGTTCAAGGATGTGTGCAGCTTGCTCTCATATGTTCAGAAGACAGAACAATAAATGATGGATGATAGGGAGGGAGGGAGGGAAAGAAAGAAACGGTGGTGTGACAGGATGTTAAAGTTGGTGGATCGGGGTATCGGGGGAGGAGGGTCAGGATATGCTGGAGTTCTGTGTATGGGGTTTGTATTCTTTTTGCAACTGTTCCTACAACTTTGAATTTATTTCAAAATAAAATTAAAATAAAAAATAACCCATTCTCCTAAATTAATTTTGCTGAGGAAATCCTGCCATTAAAAAGAGATATCCATATTATTCAGTAACAAATTCATCCTTAACTTGAAACTTTTTAGAACAACAATATATCTACTACTGAAATACACTGATTAAAAATTTTTCAATCAACTTATCAAAATAGTTTAAATATAAATTGTACAATAAGCCATTATTTTTATAATAGAGAATAGTCTTTTGAAAACAACTGAATACCCATATTTTTGCACACAAAGACACATCAAATGGTCTTGACCTTTCTCCTACTTCGACAAGAAATACAAAGATACCAGCTTCTAAATAACAGATAAATTAATTTTTTATATATATATTTTATTGAGATTGTTCACATACTGTACAACTATCCAAAGATCCAAAGTGTAAAATCAGTTGCCCACGGTATCATCATACAGCTGTGCATCCATCAACACAATTTTTTTTTTTCAATTTTTGGAACATTTTCATTACTCCAGAAAAGAAACGAAGACAAAAAAAAAGGAAACTCAGATCCCATACCCCTATCCATGCCCCACTCCATTACTGATTCACAGTTTTGGTATAGTACATTTGTTACTGTTGATGAAAGAATGTTAAAATACTACTAACTGTACTATACAGTTTACAAGAGGTATATATTTTTTCCCTATATGCGTCTCTATTATTAACTCCTAGTTATAGTGTCATACATTTATTCTAGTTTGTTAGAGAGATTTCTAATATTTGTATAGTTAATCATGGACATCGTCTACCACAATATTCACTGTTTTATTCATTCCCATCTTTTAACTTCCAACTTTCCTTCTGGTGACATGAGTGACTCTGAGATTACCCTTTACACCACCTTCACACACCTTTTAGCACTGTCAGTTATTCTCACAATGTGCTATCATCACCCCTATCCATTTCCAAACATTTAAGTTCACCGTAGTTGAACATTCTGCTCATAATAAGCAGCCACTCCCCATTCCTTAGCCTCATTCTATATCCTGGTAACCTATATTTCATATCTATGAGTCTACATATTACAATTAGTTCATATCAGTGTCTGTCTTATTTCACTCAATATAGTGCCCACAAGGTTTCTTCCTCAGCTCATTTCAAGTTGGTTTTGTTCACACCCCATACATTCCATCCTAAGTAAACAATTGTTGGTTTCCTGTATAGTCACGTATTTATGTATTCAGCACCATCGCCAGTATCTATATAAGGACATCTCCATTTCTTCCACAAAGACGGAGGAAGAGTCAAAGAAAGCAGAGAGACAAAAGAAAAGAGAAAGGGAGAAAAACAAACAAAATAACCCAAAACTTGATACCTAGAAAGTAACAAAAGGAAAGATAGCATTAACCTAAAGCAGAATAAAGAGTCAGACAACATCACCAATGCCAAGAGTCCCATACCCTTTCCCTATGTCCTGCCCCCTCCATGCATTTATCTTTGGTATATTGCCTTTGCTATATTAAAGGAAGCATAATACAATGTTTCTGTTAATCATAGTCTCTAGTTTGCATTGATTATATTTTCCTCCCAATCCCACCCTATTTTTAATACCTTGCAATGTTTACATTCATTTGTTCTACCTCATGTAAAAACATATTTGTACCTTTTATTACAATCATTGAGCACCCTAGGTTTCCCTGAGTTACACAGTTCCAGTCTTTATCATTCATCTTTTGTTCTGGTGTCCCACATGGTCCCAGCCTTCCTCTTTCAACCATATTCACAGTCATCCTTGTTCAGTGTACTTACACTGATGTGCTACTACCTCCCCAAACTGTTTTCCAAACCTCTCACTCCTGCCTTTTCCTTTTTATCTGCAGTGCTTCCTTTAGTGTTTCCTGTAAAGCAGGTATCTTGTTCACAAATTCTGCCACTGTCTGTTTGTCAGAGAATATTTTAAGCTCTCCCTCATATTTGAAGGATAGTTTTCCCAGATATAGGATTCTTGGTTGGTGGTTCTTCTCTTTCAGTATCTTAAATATATCACACTACTTCCTTCTTGCCTCTATGGTTTCTACTGAGAAATCCACACCTAGTCTTATCAAGCTTCCTTTGTATGTGATGGATCACTTTTCTCTTGCTGCTTCCAGGATTCTCTCTTGATCTTTGACGTTTGATAATCTGATTATTGAGTGTCTTGGTGTAGGCCTATCCAGATCTATTCTGTTTGGGGTATGCTGCACTTCTTGGATCCATAATTATTATTTTTTAATTCATTTTTATTGAGATATATTCACATACCCTGCAGTCATACAAAACAAAGTGTACATTCAGTTGTTTACAGTACCATTATATAGTTGTGCCTTCACAAAAATTAATTTTTGACATTTTCATTACCACACATACAAAAACAGTAAGAATAAAAACCAAAGTGAAAAAGAATGATTAAAGTAAAAAAGAACACTGGGTGCCTTTTTTTTTTTTTCTTCCACCCCCAACCCCCCCATTTTTCTACTCCTCCATCCACAAACTGGACAAAGGGGAGTGTGGACCATATGGCTTTCCCAATCACATTGTCACCCCTCATAAGCTACATTTTTATAGAATCGTCTACAAGATTCATGGGTTCTGGGTTGTAGTTCGATAGTTTCAGGTATTTACTGCTAGCTATTCCAATTCATTAGGACCTAAAAAGGCTTGTCTATATTACGCGTAACAGTGCCCACCAGAGTGATCTCTTGGCTCCTTTTGGAATCTCTCTGCAACTGAAGCTTATTTCATTTCCTTTCACATCCCCCTTTTGGTCAAGAAAATGTTCTCCATCCCACAATGCCAGGTCTAGATTCCTCCCCGGGAGTCATATTCCACGTTGCCAGGGAGATTCACTCCCCTGGGTGTCAGATCCCATGTTGGGGGAAGGGCAGTGATTTCACCCGCCAAGTTGAGAGAGGGCCACATCTGAGCAACGAAGAGGCTTTCAGGAGGAGGTTCTTAGGCACAATTATAGGCAGGTCTAGCCTCTCTTTGGTGGCAACAGTCTTGCCAAGGGCAAGTCCTGTGGTAGAGGGCTCAGCCCATCAAACCACCACTCCCCTATGTCTGTGAGCACATCAGGAACCATCGAGGTGGGGAAGCCCAACACTCCTGCATTCTCCACCAGCTCCTCAAGGGGGCTCTGCATATTTTTTTCATTGAGGTTTTTTTTAAATTAACTATATCAAAAAAAAGTAAAAAAAAAAAAAAAAGATACACAATAAAAAAAAAAGCATTTCAAACAAACCATAACAAGGGAGTAAGAAAAAGACAACTAACTTAGAATAACTACTTTACTTCCAACATGTTCCTACTCTATCCCAAGCAAATAACCTAATATAGCAAAATTTCTGTGAACTTGTTCCTATCATACCCATCAGAAATTAACAAACCATAGTCATTCCCGGGCATTCCCAGAACGTTAAATTTACCCACGATAGCTTATCTGTTCTTATTGGGTTATCGTTCCCCCTTCCTTAATTGCTCTCTATTGCTAGTTCCCCTACATTCTACATTATAAACCATTTATTTTAGGAGTATGTTGTTTAACCTCCAGGTGCTTGTGAATTTTCTCTGATAGTTATTGACTTCTAATTGTATTCCATTGTGGTCAGAGAATGTGCTTTGAATAATTTCAAATTTTTTTTTAAAATTTATTGAGACTTGTTTTATGTCCCAGCATATGGTCTATTCTGGAGAAACTTCCATGATCACTAGAGAAGAATGTGCATCCTGGTGCTTTGGGATGTAATGTTTCATATATGTCTGCTAAATCAAATTCATTTATCAGATTGTTTAGGTTTTCAGTTTCCTTATTGGTCTTCTGTCTGGTTGATCTATCTATAGGAGAGAGTGATGTGTTAAAGTCTCCCACAATTATCGTGGAAACATCAATTGCTTCCTTTAGTTTTGCCAGTGTTTGTCTCATGTATTTTGTGGCACCATGATTGGGTGCATAAACATTTATGATTGTTATTTCTTCTTGCTGAATTGCCCCTTTTATTAGTATGTAGTGACCTTTTTTGTCTCTCTTAACATCCTTGCATTTAAAGTCTATTTTATCTGAGATTAATATTGCTACTCCTGCTTTGTTTTGGCTGTAGCTTGCATGAAATATTTTTTCCAACCTTTCACTTTCAATTTCTTTGTGTCCCTGTGTCTAAGATGAGTCTCTTGCATGCAACATATTGATGGTTCATATTTTTTGATCCATTCTGCCAATGTATATCTTTTAATTGGGGAGTTTAATCCATTTACATTCAACTGGATCTGTAATTTTATGCCTTTCATAAGAGATGGGAAATTTTCATTGATTATTTCCTCTATTATTGCTTCTGCCCCTTTTCCCTTCTCTTCTCCTTCTGGGACACCAATGACACGTATATTCTTGTATTATGCTTTGTCCTTAAGTTCCCAGAGAGGATGCTTGTATCTTTCCATTCTTTTCTCTATCTGTTCTTTTGTGTGTTGGCTCTCAGGTGCCTTGTTCTCCAGTTCTTTAGTGTTTTCTTTTGCCTCTTGAGATCTGCTGTTGTATGTTTCCATTGTGTCTTTCATCTCTTGTGTTGTACCTTTCATTTCCATAGATTCTGCCAATTGGTTTTTCAGACTTTCAATTTCTACCTTATGTATGCCCAGTGTTTTCATTATATGGTTAAGCTCTTTCACCAGATCTTCCCTAGGCATTAGTTGTTTCAATTCCTGTATCTCAGTTGAAGTGTCAAGTTTGTTCCTTTGGGCCATAACTTCATTTTTCTTCGTGTAGGTTATAGTTTTCTCTTGTCTAGGCATGGTTTCCTTGGTTACCCCAATCAGGTTTTCCCAGACCAGAAAGGGGTCAGATCCCAGAAGGAATAAATATTCAGTATCCGGTTTCCCTGCGGGTGTGTCTTAGAAAATTGGTACACCCTGTGATGCCTCAGGTCACTGTGGTTTTTTGCCCAGCAGGTGGCACCTGTCAGCCTGTAATTCCAGACTGGTGTAAGGAGGTGTGGCCCGTGGCTGTTTTCCCCCAGCTGATGGGGTCTGGTTCTGAATGGAAGACAGGTAGTAGAGCTGGGCCCCACCCCTTTCCTCTTAGAGAAGATAGACCTCCTAGGGAGAGGTAATTAGCATTTCAGTGGTATCTCTCTGCCTGTGCTATATCCACCCCTGTCTGGGTCAGAGTGCTGGGAACTCAAAATGGCTGAGGCTTTCTCCACTGAGCTGAAACAGGGACAGAAAATCCCCTTCAGGGCTAGTCCACGGCGACCCTCCAGCTCTCCAAGGTCAGTCTTCACCCAAAGCCTCTGTCTGCTTGTTGGGGATTCGTAGATTACAGGGATCAGTTCACACCCACTAATTAAAACCCCAGTTGGAGCTCAGCTGAGCTATATTCGCTTGCTGGGAGAGAGCTTCTCTCTAGCATCACGAGTTTGCAGCTCGGGCTATGGGGGGAGGGATCTCCCGGTTTGGATCTCCAGTTTTTACTTACAGATTTTATGCTGTGATCTCCGGCATTCGTCTCATTTCAGGTTGGTGTATGAGTGCATGGTCATGTTTGTCCCCCAACAGTTATTCCTGATTATTTACTAGTTGTTCCTGGTTTTTTGTTAGTTGTTCCATTGGGACAAACTAACTTCCACTCCTCTCTATGCTGTCATCTTAGATCTTCTCCTCTAAATTAATTTTTAAAATGAAGTTTCTATCAAAAAGACTTGTTAAACTGAAAAGATCTTCCTCTCTAAGGGCTTTAAATTTAAAGAGATGTAATTTAACACAGAATGGAAATATTACTAAATTTTTCTGCAGAAGACAAGTTAGAAATTGTTTAATAACTTATGCACTAAAATCAAGGATATGAATATGCTTCCATTGTGATCTAAAATAAAGTAGCAAAAAGGAAACTAACCCAACAAATATTCTACCTTCAGAAAATGACCTTAATTATGTTCCTGGCAATCTTAAGTTAAAACAAGTCCAGGTAGATAAACTGACATTAGTAGACAGGTAGATAAACTGATATTAGTAGACAGACTGGAAAATCCATTCCAGATTTTGAAATAAATATAGCATTTATTTCTAGGTTCTTAAGTCATGAATAAAAAAATGAAACTTGTAAATCAGCAATGATTGAAAGAAAGTAAACAATGCAGAAATACATATAAACAGATTTAAAAACAAAATATTTCATTGCACTTATTTCTTGTGCACAAATACATTTTTTTCCAGGGCTTTTCATTTAAATGAGGTTACATATACTTAAGTACCCAATTTCGCTATGTGAACAAACTTTTCCTTGAGCCTTTGCTTGTGCATTGGTTCCCCCAGTATGCATTTACTCTTTGAATTCTTCTGATGAATATTTATACTCTGAGTGCTCTCTTATCACATGTTCTTGCATGGAAATCTTTTTTTAAAATCACACATTTTCAGCAAAAATAATTCTTCAATGAATTGGAGTTTTATTAAACAATCCAGGCTTATGTGCATGGTCTCCGAACAACTTGGAAAACAAATGCGGTTGTTCTAGTTTTTGAAATTGTTACATTTCCCCAGAGAAAATAGTTGTTTACATTATATAATTACATATTTATGGTATAGAATTACACATGTTTAAGTTTACTTTCTCATTCCATTATATTAATCATAATGAGAAAAATGATTATTTAAACCACATTTGTGCCCATGGGCAGAAATTCTGGAATGAATTACAACCTTACAATGATGGATACGTAAATTCACCAAGCAGGAAAACCCTTCACAAATAGTTGGCATTGTCACTGTTTCTTCATCTAGCATATGGAAGGATAAGGAGTAAAAGAACGAATACATGTGTACTACTTTTTGAAATATACTTTCTCCAAACTCCTAAATCTACTATTAACCACTTGCACTTTATGGACATCTTTCTAGTCACCAGATTATCTAGCCACTTGTCACTTGGGTCTATAGTAAGGAAGAACAGTGAATATTTAATGCTAACAGAGGAATTTCTGAATCACCTGCAAAGCAGAACTAAATAAGAGGGGTGAAGAACTACCTTAGGGACTCTGATATCAGGGCACTAAATCCCATTGTCCAAAGAGGCAATGATTCTAGTAAAAGCACTGTACAAAATGTTATTTTTTTTTAGTGTACTTACGGTAGCCACATTTTTTACATCCTGCTCTGACACTATCCTTGTTGCAACCTGAAAGACAATTGGAGAACATTTTAGGAGAGATATATATCTATAAGTTAAGATAAAAAATCCATATCAAAAAGACAATGAAGCCATTTGTTGTAGAATTCATCTCTTTAAAAAAACAAAAATCACCCATGACCCAGATTATTAACACTACTCAGTTATTATGACCATTAGAAGCCAAAGGAAAATTCCTTCTTCAAGGAATTGGTGGAATTCCAGAAAGATCACTTTAATTATTAGGTATTATAAGAAACAGCCTAACTACAGAACTCAAATTTTGACAAGAGGAAACAAATTAAACAAATAGTAAGTTCTGAATAATGTTTCCAAATATTCACAGTATCCCTGTGCAATTAATGGTAAATGCAGGTAATATTGATGATATAAATACTAAATATCAATTCTTCAGTTAAACTTTGATTTTAATCTCCAATAATGGCTTCAAGCCACCAATCAGAGGCCTAATACATTGTTATTCCATTTCCTTAATGAAGGGTATTGAACCCTACAAATAGAGATATCATCCCAATTTAATAATACATTAAAGTACATATAGAAAAAATTAAAATAGTGCTAATTTTAAGAGAAAAATAATTTTAAAACCATTTCTATAATGTTATAAAGTCAAATGTCTATTAGTCATTTTTTCCCTAATCTAAATTTTGTTTTAAAGTGTACACGATTCAGTTGTTCTAGTTAAAATACAGTCAGTTCTGCTATATTTGTTTTGAAAATCTGAATTTGTTCCAATGTGACTATAAGTTAGGGAACAATTTGAGCATAACATAACTTTCATCCATGAAAAACACCAGGTGAATGCAGAAAACTGCACCTAGCTGACGCGAGTCTCGTAGGAATATACAAAATGAACACATGTACATGCCTCAAGTATTTCCAGCTATCTCAGTTCACTGTGTGTATTGTAAGCAGCACCCACCTCCGTTTAGTATTACAATTTTCCATCTCATTTTAGATCACCCTCCTACCACCACTTCATAATAACTCAGAAGCTGTAACTCTCTGTTGCCTACTTCAGGTCTCTTTGAAGGTTAAGTACTACATTGTAGCATTTATGTATTTTTTAACATGTGTAAAACTATCCTACAGTTTTATTAGGTTCTTATATTTTATAATTTTATTTTATGTGTTACAAAGTTTTTGAGTATTGTGGCACTAATTGCGGGGACTGAGCTTGTGCCTCGACTTGCCAGGCCTGGGCCAGGGGACCTGATCACCCCCTGGGGAGGGTAGTAGGTACGGGCGTGAGTGCCCTCTGCAGCCCCCCCGAGCCTGAGGAGCGAGGTCAAGGCAGCTCCCTTTTCCTCACCCAAAATGCCACTGGCAGGGGAGGCTTGCCGGAGGAAACCGCCTTTCTCCCAACTGCCCTTTCCCCACTTCCTTATCTTACCCACTCACTCCCTGGTGCCAAGGCCACTCCTGCCACCGCCAGTGCGCATGCACCGTGGCCAAAACAACCCCTGCCCGCTGCAACGGTTCCTGCGTCCTCTCAGAACCAATCCTAGCCCCTCTCCCTTCAATATTGCCATTTTAGGCTGCTTCACCTCCTTTCCAGCCCTGCCCCTCTTACCAGCCTATATAACCTGTAATCACCCCTGAATAAATCTCTTTGGCGCATACCCCTACTGGATGAAGAGTGTTTTTGTCCTTATCGCCGCCCTCCTTGCACGCCTCTCGCCGAGGACCTTGGCCACGTTCTCCGCCTCGCCCTCGCCTCCGGGAAAGAGCCCCCGCCGCCGGTAACCTTTAAGCAGCCCCGAGAGCTGAGGGCTCGGCTACCGGCCGCCACTCCCCCTAGAAGCAGTAACCCCGACCGCAACTGGTGCCCCGTGTGAGGAGCGTCTCCACACGACAGTTTGGCAGGTCACCCGCTCGCCCGGACGCCTCTCCAGCTTCCCATTTCCTCGCCTGCAAGGTAAAGGGCCGCCTCTACCTCGCCGCTTCCGGAGCCGTGTGAGGTTCTTTGCTCCGAAGCCGCTCCTCCCTTCCCCCACGCTCTCTTCATCCAGTAGGAACTCCTCCCTTCCCCCACGCTCTCTTCGTCCTCTTGTATGCGCACTTCTATGACCCCCGTTCTTCCTAACACTCCCCCTCTTCCCCTCCATTACTTTGCTGTAGTTCTTTGTATCTTTATTTCCTCATTTGGTGCCGTGTGCCTCTTTGCAACCGCCCCCCCTGACTGCTCTCGTTGCCAAAGGGCACTGCTTTCTGCTCTCGCCGTCTCCTTCGGCCTTGCAGCCACAGTTTATCTCATTCTCTCTGCTCAGTAAACTACTCCTCCTTCTCCTCCCCGCCAGCCGGCCGGCCCGGCTCGGGAACAACTCCCCCTCCTCTCCCCTCAGCTATGGGTAATCGTATATCTACATGTCAGGCACCTCAAGTTCGTGCTCTGGCTGGTCTCCTAGACACGCATAGCTGTAAAGTGTCTGTCCGGCAGCTGCAGATATACTGGGATCTCCTGCTGCCCTTTAACCCATGGCTCACCACTTGCCATCTTTGGGACCCTGTTACTTATGATCGCCTTATTGATCGAGTCACTAATGCCATGGAACATGAGAGCAAGCGCTTCCCTCCCGGCTTGCTCCCCACCTTGATAACCATCCGCTCCTGCCTTCAAGGCTCCCTCCCCCCTGATAGAGGCCCCGTTAAATCCAAAGAGGCCCTATCAACCCAGCCAACAGACTCAGATAGCGATACTAATTCAAATCATGACTCGGACACGGAGTCCTTAGTCGAGCAGATTAACAACGCGCTCGAGGTGACTCCCAAAAAGCAAAATAACACTGCGCCACGCCAAGATGGCGAACTTCCTCCTTCTTCTTCCATCGAGGGGAGGAAATGCTCTGGTGATGACATCAGCCCTAAGCTGGGCCGGAAACCGCATATGCTTTACCCCGCCCTTCCACAGGGCGGAGTTAGTCCACCATCTTATGCCTTGAACCCCACCCTTTCACAGGGCGGGGCTGATCCACCATCTTGTGTCTTAGCCACGCCTACCGCGCCGCCATCTTGCGACGCTTGGGGCCTCCCACTCCCGCCTCTCCCTCCGGCGAGCTCCCCCTCGGAGCCGCTACCGGCAGCTCCTCCCACCCTGCCGACTAACAACCCCTGGCTGCCTTCTACACCTCAAGGCAATCCTTGGGGCAACGCTCCCCCTACCCCCACTCCCGCGCCAAGTCCTCTGCAAGCGTGTCCTCCTTTCTCTCGTGCTTTTCGCTGTTTTCCTCTTAACCTTGCCCCCACCCCACAGAGGCCGCATGACTGGTATCCCATTGACTTAGATACTATCAAGCAGCTTCGCAAGGCCGTCAAGGAGGACGGGTTAGGTAGCCCATATGCTTCCCAAATACTACAGGATCTCGCCATAAACTATTGCATCCCCCAAGACTGGGCCTCGCTTGCCCGTTCAATTTTTAACCCCGGTCAGTTTGTTGACTGGCGTGCTCACTTCCAGGCAGAAGCAGCTAAGCAAAGTGAGCAAGATGCAGCCATTGGAGTCTATCATCCCCCCGAAGCCTATTTGGGCACTGGAGCATTTCTAAATGCGTCTGCTTATATTAATACACCTGCCACCTTTTGGCCTATCCTTTGGGGAATCGCCTTACGAGCATTTGCCAACTGCTCTACCTGTCGGCCTAATAAATTCACCAAGCTCTTCCAGGAGCCAAGTAAGCCTTTCGCCACCTTTGTCTCCAGAGTCGAAGAAACCTGCGCTCGAAAGGTAAGTAATTCCCAGGCCCAATATTACATGTGCCCATCCTCAAATCCTGGAAAATCGTACTGCAATTCCCCCAACGAGTACTACTGTGCATACTGGGGGTGTGAAACATTAGCCACTAATTGAAAGCCTCCTGTTCCTGATCATTACCTTACCCTAAAGTGGGCCCCTACAAGGTGCAAACTCCCTACTGTTAACTGGCTCGGCTAAGAAAGTAAGGGATCCTGCACACATCTTAATCTTACAGTGCAGCTCCCCACTGATCCCTCCTGGTTACTCGGTAAAACTTGGGGCTTCCGAATTTGGCTATCGGGGTTCGATCGGGGAACCCTTATAATCATAAGAAAGGAGGCTTTAAACCAACCAAAAAAAGATACTGTTATAAAAAAGCCCTTTAACATTAGTCCCAACCAAGTCATTAACCCCCTTTTTCCACAGCTCTCCAGCCGCACCTTAGTTCCAACTAAACGTACTTCAACTACATCTCAAACCCCACCACCCCAGCTTCCTCTGCCCCCTTCTCGTTATTCCTCTCCCCTCCTTAGTCTCATCCAAGCCGCCTTTGCCTCAGTGAACTCCTCCAACCCCAATTTTACCTCCTCCTGCTGGCTCTGCCTCTCCACCTCTTCCTCACTGTACGAGCCCGTTGCCTCCAACCTCTCCTTTTCAGAAAGCACAGAAGACAGCCCCTCGGAATGCAGTTGGAATACCTCTGCCGTCCCCCTGACCTTTCATTCAGTCTCCTATACGGGAAAGTGCGTCCGTCCTCGCTCCAGTAACTCTCCCGACCTCACTGCCTGTGCCAGCTACTCATCTCCCAGCAGCTCGGCAAAATTTCTCATTCCTCATAACTCCTCCCAATGGCTCTGCTCCTCTACAGGACTTACCCCCTGTCTCAGCACAAATATCATCAGCGAATATAAAGAAACTTGCCTCCTAATTGTCCTTATCCCTAGGGTCTTATACCACAGCGAAGAAGACTTCTTCCTCCGTCTGGAAAGAACTGCAGCTCCTGCCCTTCTGCAAAAGCGAGAGCCCATCACCGTCCTTACAATTGCCTCCCTCCTAAGTCTTGCCGGCGCTGGTACCGGAATCGCTGCACTAGCCAGTCAAGGCTCCGCCCTAACTCACCTCAGGGCGGCTGTTGACGAGGACATTCGTCACTTACAAAACGCTATTTACCATCTAAAAAATTCTGTCAATTCCCTCTCTGAAGTCGTGCTCCAAAACCGCCGAGGTCTTGACCTTCTCCTCCTCAAAGAAGGAGGCCTCTGCGCCGCCCTAGGAGAAGAGTGCTGTGTTTATGCCAATTCCACAGGTCTCGTTAAGGACAGCCTGAAAAGGGTCCAAGAGGGACTGGAAAAGCGTAAAAAAGATCGTGAAGCCACCAATTATTGGTCCAGTTTTTTCACTCTCATCCTCCCATACATCCTTCCTTTTCTTGGCCCCCTATTAATAATTATTCTAGCTCTCATCTTAGGACCCTGCATCATACGCAAAATTGTCCAGCTTGTAAGAAAACAAACAGATGCCATTTTTTCCTCGTTCGTGCAAATCCAGTATCAGCGACTCGCCACCTCTGACACCCCCCACTCCAAAATGACAGCCAACCCTCCGCGACCTCAACGCCACCGGTCAACCCGCCGACCGCGAGGCCCTTCTCAATCACCTGAACATCGCTCTCGCCTCGAGTTCCAGCTTCTCTGAACCCCTGAACTTTAAACCTCTGAACTTTAAACCCCTGAACTTTAAACCCCTCACCTTCTCCCAGCCCGCTGCAGCGGAGCCATTGTCAAGCGCCCGGGCACCACACCAACACTAAGCTCCAGCCTCGCTGAACCACCGTCAACCCCTTTTTCCCTTCCCTGACCTCCCCCTTCCCTCACCCTTAGCGGACCTCTCCGGTAAAGCCTCTTCCTCTAATTAGAAAAGAAAGGGGAATTGCGGGGACTGAGCTTGTGCCTCGACTTGCCAGGCCTGGGCCAGGGGACCTGATCACCCCCTGGGGAGGGTAGTAGGTACGGGCGTGAGTGCCCTCTGCAGCCCCCCCGAGCCTGAGGAGCGAGGTCAAGGCAGCTCCCTTTTCCTCACCCAAAATGCCACTGGCAGGGGAGGCTTGCCGGAGGAAACCGCCTTTCTCCCAACTGCCCTTTCCCCACTTCCTTATCTTACCCACTCACTCCCTGGTGCCAAGGCCACTCCTGCCACCGCCAGTGCGCATGCACCGTGGCCAAAACAACCCCCGCCCGCTGCAACGGTTCCTGCGTCCTCTCAGAACCAATCCTAGCCCCTCTCCCTTCAATATTGCCATTTTAGGCTGCTTCACCTCCTTTCCAGCCCTGCCCCTCTTACCAGCCTATATAACCTGTAATCACCCCTGAATAAATCTCTTTGGCGCATACCCCTACTGGATGAAGAGTGTTTTTGTCCTTATCGCCGCCCTCCTTGCACGCCTCTCGCCGAGGACCTTGGCCACGTTCTCCGCCTCGCCCTCGCCTCCGGGAAAGAGCCCCCGCCGCCGGTAACCTTTAAGCAGCCCCGAGAGCTGAGGGCTCGGCTACCGGCCGCCACTCCCCCTAGAAGCAGTAACCCCGACCGCAACTAATTACATTTTTTCCCCCATAAGCACTGTGGCTTCTATTGCATAGTGCAGGACTGTATACGTCATGTTGTAGCAAAACTCACTGTGGAATATAATTGGATTAATAATAAAATCTGAGACTCTTTCATTATGGAAAAAAAAAAACCTGCATTTTGAAAAAAAGTTCAGAGAATCTAGGCCAATGTTAAGTCCGTTTGCGTAGAAACTGCAGACACTGAATAACACACAAAACTGTGCTAAATGCACAATCATTGCTCCTACAACAAACCAAAAATGTCATAATGGACAGATCCAAAATAATCTTATCCCAGCATGTATTAGAACTGAACTCATTTATGACTGAAGGCACTGATAAAACTTACCATCCAACTATCTAATATTTTTAAAATGAATAAAATACGAAAATTTTTCTGGGAAGGTCACCTTCTTTAAGAAAGTTGTAACTTCTATATTAAAGGGAAATATAGAGTACTCCACAACCATTTCTCCCCAGTGTTTGGTTAAAATTTCAGCTTTATTTACCTATAATTTCATGACTGCCTGGTCAACTGAAAGCTTCCGTGGGACTTAGAATCTGAGGCAAGTGGCACAACGATGCTGAGATAGTTAATTCATGCTGCTGTCAGAGGAGTCAGCTCCCAGTGGCAGTGATGCCGATGGCAGTAGCAGCCCTAACCAGGTGTGAGCCCATGGTAAGACCTTGCCTATGGGTTCCCTTGATTGTGCCTATTTTCTGAGCCTGGTTTTCCAGCCTTTGCTTAGTTTCTGTGTGCTCCTCCCTGATAACTCCTTTTCTGTTTAACTTAACCAGTTAGTTTCTGTTGTTTGGAACAAGAACCCTGGCTGATACAGTTGTACATGAAATCCATGTCAAACTGAATAGCAAAGCTGTATTGTGAGGACCTTACTTGGCTGAGAAACTGCTCAATTCCCTTCTCAGACTCCCATGCTGTTCTTTGTCCCATTGCTCCTTGAGATTTACTGAGGCTGTTCAGAGTAATACAGCCTCCCCTCCTTTCCCCACTCCCCAACTTTTCCTTTCTAAACATGACCTGCATTGCAAAAGTCATTACAAATTTGACATACATAGAAAAAACTGGAATGGCAAAGCCCACCAAAAGGAATCTCAAAAGTCTCATGAAAACTTGGGAAAATATTTGCAAATCATAGCACAAACAAATGGTGATTTCCCCTACTATATAAAACTCAGCTAATCACAAAGAAAAAACCAATAGGAAGAAAAAATGGGCAAAAGGATTTAAACAGATAGTTCATAGAAAATGACACACAAACAACTCTGAAACATCGGAAGATGCTCAGCCTTATTCATAATAAATGAAATACACATTAAAAACTATACTGGGATTCCATTTTCACCTATTAGAGACACAAAGATTGAAAGATTGAAGAAGGTGTGGGTGAATGTACTTCCATATATTGCTGGGAGGAGTGTAAATTGGTATCATCTCTATGAAAGACAAGCTGACAAAATCTATCAGAACTATGAATGTACATATCCTTTGACCCAGTAATTCCACATTTGGGAAGTTATCCTCCTGATTTACTTGCACAAATGTACACTAACTTATGTACAAAGTTATTCACTACAACACTGTTTGAAATAGTGAAAGAGTAGAAATCATTTAAATATTTATCAAGAGGGAACTTGCTAAGTAACTTGTAGTATAAAAGAAGAATGACCCTTACTTAATGATATGCGATGATTTCCAAGACATTGTAAAGAGAAAAAAAAAACAAAGTGCAGAACAGTGTTTGTGGTATGCTGCCATTTATACATAAATAAAAAAATCTGTGGGTGGGTGGCAGACTGTCAGTATACACTTTTGGTACTTTTAAAATTTGAAACTTGTGAATTATCTTTTCAAAAGCCAAGCCAAAAAACCTCCCTCAAACAAACAAAACTCTGATGCCAAGAGGAGCTGCTGTCATGGAAGCATTCTCTGACAAAAGGCAATATACTTACAAGTTAATCAGACCACACTGCAAGTTTTCAATAATTTCATTAACTGATGATTTCAAGAACAAATTTTAGAGGCCTTTATTTCTTGCATTTGTTAAACATTACTCAATGGTAAAAGATTGAAAGCCTTCCCCCTCAGGTCAAGAACAAAACAAGGATGCCCATTTTCACCACTGCTATTCAATATTGTAGTGAAGTTCTAGCCAGAGCAATTAGACAAGAAAAAGAAAATTGGAAAGGAAGAAGTACTATTTTTATTAACAGATGACATGATCCTTTATATAGAAAATCCCAACGAATTCAAAAGAAAACTACCAGAGCTAATAAACGAATCCAGCCAAGTTGTAGGCTACGAGATCAACAAGCAAAAATCGGTTGTGTTTCTATACACCAGCAAAGAGTATTCCAAAATGGAAGTTTTTAAAAAAAATGCATTCACAATAGCACCTCAAAGAATAAAAAATCTAGGAAAGAATTTAATCAAGAAAGTGAAGGACTTGTATTCTGAAAACTATAAAACACTGCTAAAAGAAACAAAAAAGAAAACAAAACAAAAAAACCTAAATAAATGGCAAGACATCCCATGCTCATTAGATAGGAAGGCTTAATATTGTTAAGATGTCAGTACTACCTAAAGTGATCTACTGATTCAACACGTAATCCCTATAAAAATTCCTGCATTCTTTTTTCGCTGAACTGGAAAAGCTGATCTTCAAATTCATATGGATATGGAAGGGGCCCTGAATGGCCAAATCAATATTGAAAAAGAAGATGAAACTTGGAGGTCTCACATTTCCTGATCTCAAAACTTACTACAAAGCCATAGTAATCAAAAGTGTGGAAATGGCATAAAGACAGACCAATGCAATGGAATTGAGAGTTAAAAAATAAACCCATACATCTATAGTCAGCTGATTTTTGATAAGGGTGTCAAGTACATTAACTGAGGAATGAAGGGTCTCTTTTAACAAATGATACTAGGAAAACTGGACATCCATGTGCAAAACAATGAAGTTGGATACCTACCTCATAAAATATAAAGAAACTGGGTAAACATCAATGGACCTTGAAGACATCATATTTTATGATCTTGCTTATTTGAAATATCTAGAATAAGCAAACTCATAGACACAGATAGTAGACTACAGATTAACAGGAGCCAGAGAGTGAGGGGAATAGGTATTACTGCTTAATGGGTGTAGAGTTTCTGCTTGAGGTGATGAAAAGGTTGGGTAATAGATGTTGGTGATGGTAGCACAACATTGTGAATGTAACTCACTGAATTGTACACTTGAAAGTGGTTAAAACGGGAAATTCTGAGTTGCATATGTTACTAAAATTAAAAATTAAAAAAAAAAAAAGACTTCATGATAATTTGACTCCCAAAAGGAGGGATAAAATAACCTTCAAGAGTTTTTAAACTACTGATATGCAAGAACTAACATTTCAGTAAATGTATAAAGCTTTTTGGTCCACTTTCCTCATAAAATACAAAATAAACTGTGGAGAAAACAAGCGGCAGGTATTATCAGTTTAAGAAAAGAATCACAGAGAAGTTTCGTTTATAATCTAATGAAACAGAATCAAGACTGACTTTTTGTTTAGTCTGTTTACTTTAATACTAAACTCTGCTCAGCAGTAACTCTAGTGGGTCAACCCTCAAAATATTTTTTTTTTCCTATTAAGGGCATAACTGAACTAGATGTTTGAGAAGCCATAAATACGAATCAAGTTAAGTCCCTACACTAAAGGAAGCTACAACATACTAGGCTTTCTAGGATAATGCACCCACAGAAGTGAAAATGCACCAGAAGTCACAAAAGTTAACACAACTCTATTAATAAGCAGGAAGTGGCAGGCAAGACTTTCAGCTAAGAGTTCAGGAAAAGCTTCTCACTGTTGCATATGGGCATTAAAGGAGGGATGGTGGTAACAAAGGCACACAGGTAGGAAAGTACTTGAGAGGTTCAGGGAATAGTTGGCCAGGTCAGACTTTTATAAGAATGTTCAACGCATGATGGGATTGGTGGGAATAACAGGTAGAAATAACAATTTGGCCATGCTTAGGAGTGTGCACTTCATTCTTGCAGAGATGGAGAGGCCCAATATTATATAACATTTTAGAAATGAATGTTTAGCCATCAATTCTTTCATTTTAGAGATAAGAAAACAGAGCCTCAGAAAGGTTAAGTAGCTTGAAGAGAATTAGAAATTTCACAGATGTAGGTCAGGAACAAAGTCCCTGCCTCCCAGGAATGACAAGATCAGATATATGATTAGGAAAATTATTTCAGCAGGAATCTGCAGCATGGATGACAAGAGAAAAGGAAGTACCTATAGTATAGCTTAGGAGTGAAAAGAAATTAGCTGTAGTGTAATTCGGAATTCTTACATTACTAATATGCTATCATAATATGTATTAAGCATCTGATTTGACTTTGACATGCCAAACTGAAATGTTAATTTGGCTATACAAAATTCAGTACCTTAGTCCATAGATTTCATTAGAGAGATTAAAGAAAATTGGCTTTATGTACCCATCACATCAGTACAACATTGCCACTTGTGCCAGGTCAATGTATATGGTATAGGCTCTTCGTGGAAAATGGCTCATTTAAACAACTGTAAACGGAAAAAAGCAGAATTTAAGATTTCCCCCCTCCCTAATTCAGAACATAAAAATTCCATCACTGCTTTAGAACAGGGGCTGCAAACTGAAATGTTTATAGGGACCTGGTAGATGGCAATGATGGCAGCCTAGTTTACTGCACACTACCTAAGTGCCTGGCCTGCTCTTGGCACTTTCCATGTACTAATTCATTTAATTCTGACAACAAATCTATGAGTCAAAGACTGTTACCATTCCCATTTTACATATGGGGAAACTGAGGCACAGATAGGGTTTTTTTTTTTTTCCCTAAATTGCCCAAGGTTACCAATATGGGAAAACTGAGGCACAGATAGGGTTTTTCTTCCCCCCTGAATTGCCCAAGGTTACCATGTATAAATGGTGGTGCCAGGCAGTTTGGTTCCAGAGCTCATGATTTAACCACTATATACTATATCACTATCCAGGTAATACAAATGAGCGAGGAAGGTCAAAGAAGGCTAGTTGGGCGCTGTGGCAAACTGAATAGCTGGAAGTCCAGTCAAAAGGGGGCTGCCTTCTCTCACCAGTTACTGTAATGCAGTAATGTGGGTCTAGTATTGCCAGGGCATTTACTTTTTCAAAATAAAGCAGAAGTCTAGATCTGTGTGTGAAATCCTGCCTGCCACCCTCCAACACATACTTCTAAAAAATTAATTGCTAGCGTTTATAAAACCTGTTGAGCCAAACCTAACACATCCAAAAAGTTCAACCAATGCCATGGGCTTCATACTTACTACTGAGCACAGGTCATGGCATGTGTTATCTATATAATGGTGCAAGCTCACATACAATACTGTGGAAAAACTGGCTGAAGCAAGTGACACTGATTTTCATGTGTGGTTTGTGGAAAGCTTGTGTGCATGTGTGTGTGTGTGTGTCGGTTGTGCAAGCTGGTTTTTCATACTTGGTGTGTTTCCATCTCTGTGGTCAAATTTATATAATTAATACAGAAATAGGCTACTTGAGTGCCAGGCAATTGCTTTTTGGTTGGTTTCTCTATCTGTTTAAACAGAAAGACAAATGAAAAAGATTTTAACTATTATGACTATTACTTTACAGTCATAGCTTATAATAATCACTAGCAGGACCACCCCAAGAAATACCATGCTAAATCCATACCAGCATTATACCTAAAAATAAAAGAATATAACATATTACTTGTCCTCGATGATCACCTCAAAAGGTTTCTGATAGACCCCTATTTTCCTTTAATACACTGTCGGGATCAATCATACAAGAAATTATCTTAACTTTTTCTGTACCTATATTTTCAAATGGAACTTGCATTGTACTTTTACAGTGCTATCATGCCTATTATCTCAATTTTTGATGGGTTTAAACAGTTTATCTTTCTTGCCATCTAGCTTAATGGCACAATTTAAGATTATTACACTTTGAAGCATTATTTTGAATTGAGAGAAGGTTAACATGTCTATAACCTTGGTCTAAGTTTAAGAGAATTTCAATAAGGGGTAAAAAAAAAAAAAAAATCACTTTTGTTCCCTGTCTTAAGCAGTGCATTTTCATTACTAGACACAATTTTTATGAAGCCATAAACTGTACCATTGTGTTCCTCTGAGTGCCCAAAGCATGTAGCTCAACTAATGAAATCAATAGTGACATCAGGCTAACCTTGAATGCAACTGTATCAATCTATAACAACTGTCTTCCCAAAGATCACCAGGGCTGTCTATGAGGATGTCTAAGCAACCTATTGTGCAGCCTTGTCTTTCTCTTCTGGTATCTTTTTTTTTTTTTAATAATAAATTTTATTTTGAAATAAGTTCAATCTTACAGAACAGTTGCAAAAACAGCACAAACCCCATACATAGAACTCCATCATACCCTGACCCCCTCCCGATACCCCGATCCATCACCTTTAAGATCCTGTCACACCACTCTTTCTTTCCCTCCCTCTCTCCCTCCCTCACTCTCTCCCTAACACACATCATCTATTGCTCTGTCTTCTGAACATATGAGAGCAAGCTGCACATATCTTTGAACAGGCAATATAATTCACATATACCTTTCCCATGGACAAGAACATTATTTTATGCAATCTCATTAAACGCAGCTAAGACGTTCAAGAAATTCAACATTGATATAAAGCTTACATTCTATATTTCCTTTTTTTTTTTCTTGTGTCCCATCTGTGTCCCTTGGAGCCTCCTGTCCTCCGACCCCAGATCCCATCCAGGATCATCCTTGGCACTTAATTGTCATCTATTTAGACTGTCTTTTTTTTTTTTTTTTTGTCAATTGTGGAAAGACATATATAGCCTAAATCTTCCTATTCCACCCCTCCCTAGCATTCCATTAGTGGGATTAATCACATTTAGAATGTTGCAATGCTATCACCTTCCCACCATCCATTTCTAGAAGTTTCCCTGTACCCCAAACAAAAACCCTACTCTCATGTCTTAACTCCCCATTGCCCCTTCCCCCACTTCTTGGAACCCCTACTCTACTTTTCATCTCTTTGGTCATATTCTCTGATACTTTCTTTGTGTTTACCATGGGGCTTAAATTTAACATCTTAAATCTATAACAATCTTGTTTTTCTTTGATACCAACTTAACTTCAATAGTACACGTAAACTGTGTTCCTATACTCCTCCATTCCCCCACCTTTATGTAGTTCTTGCCAAAAATTACATATTTTACATTGAGTCCAAAACCACTGATTTATCATTATAGTTTATGTATTTTAGATCCTGTAGGAAGTAAACAGTGGAGTTATAAATCAACAATACAGTAGTATTGGTCTTTATATTTACCATGTGATCTTTACTGGGAATCTTTATTTCTTCATGTGGTTTCAGTCAATTGTTTAGTGTCCCTTCCTACTGGTGATGAAGTCCCTCAGCTTTTGATTATCTGGGAATGTTTTCATCTCCCCCTCATTTTTATTCTTCAGGTGTTTGTGAATTCTCCAAGTCTCTGATGGTTATTGACTTCTATTTGTATTCCATTGTGGTCAGAGAATGTGCTTTGAACAAATTCATTTTTTTATTTTTTATTTTATTGAGGCTTGCTTTATGTCCCCGCATACAGTCCATTCCGGAGAAAGATCCATGATCACTAGTGAAGAACGTGTGTCCCAGTGACTTCGGATGTAATATTCTGATATATGAGTGTTAAAATTCTCTATATCTCTCTCTCGTTTCTTTGTTTCTCTGTTGGTAGGGCTCACTTTAGTATCTGAAGTAGGGCAGGTCTTTTATTAGCAAACTCTCTCAGCATTTGTTTGTCTGTGAAAAATTTAAGCTCTCCCTCAAATTTGAAGGAGAGTTTTGCTGGATAAAGTATTCTTGGTTGCAAATTTTCCTCTCTCAGAATTTTAAATATGTCATGCCACTGCCTTCTCGCCTCCATGGTGGCCGCTGACTAGTCATTACTTAGTCTTATGCTGTTTCCTTTGTATGTGGTGAATTGCTTTTCTCTTGCTGCTTTCAGAACTTGCTCCTTCTCTTCAGTATTTGACAGTCTGATCAGAATATGTCTTGGAGTGGGTTTGTCTGAATTTATTCTATTTGGAGTTCGCTGGGCATTTATGCTTTGTGTATTTATATTGTGTAGAAGGTTTGGGAAGTTTTCCCCAACAATTTCTTTGAATACTCTTTCTAGACCTTTACCCTTCTCTTCCCCTTCTGGGACCCCAATGAGTCTTACATTTGGATGTTTTATTTTATCTATCATATCCCTGAGATCCATTTCAATTTTTTCAATTTTTTTCCCCATTCTTTCTTTTGTTCTTTCATTTTCTGTTCTGTGCTCCTCAAGGAGGCTGAGTTGTTATTCAACTTCCTCTAATCTTGTATTATGAGTATCCAGAGTCTTTTTAATTTGGTCTACAGTTTCTTTAATTTCCATAAGATCTTCTATTTTTTTATTTACTCTTGCAATATCTTCTTTATGCTCTTCTAGGGTCTTCTTCATGTCTTTTATATTCTGTGCCATGCTCTTCCTCAAGTCTTTTATATCCTGTGCCATGCTCTCATTACCTGTCTGTAGTTCTTTGATTAATTCTGCCAGGTACTGTGTGTCTTCGGATCTTTTGATTTGAGTGTTTGGGTTCGGGTTCTCCATGTCATCTGCTTTTATCGTATGCTTTAAGATTTTCTGTTGTTTTTGGCCTCTTGGCATTTGCTTTACTTGATCTTTAATTTGTTAGAATTGCAGCTTGGTGAGATACACTTTCTCTAACTAACCAGCAGATGGCGTCCGTGAGTCACTTATTCCCCTCAAGTCAGTTCTCCCCAACTTTGTGGTGTGTGGGGATCTGATTCCTTTGGGGTCCAATTGGTGCACTTAATTTGGGTATGTTGTCGGTGCTGTCTGCCCTCAATGAGGGGCGTGTGCCTGAGCGGTTAGGGTGGAAGGGCAGGTTTAATAATCAAACCTCCAAGGTGTTCCCGGAGATTTAAGGCTGTTCTCTGCTGCTAACACAAAAGTCCTTGGTATTGGCGTAGGTTCCCTGGGATTTCCGAGCAGTTCCTCCCTCCCTGCTGTGCTTTTCCAGGAGCTCTGATGGGGGGGGCGGGAGGGCCGTGCCACGTCACAAGTGAGCACCAGCCTCCAGGGAAGCCCTGGGCTGCCGGGCTGTGTAGGGCGTTCCCAGCCCACTTCAAAGATGGTTGAATGGGATGCGATAACTTCCCCCTTTCCGCACAGTTCTGCCCTCCCAGCTCCGGGACAATCAGCCGTGGGTGTATTCAAGGCCAGTGTCCACGGCCGATATTGTGTCGTGTGAGCGGTGCTGCGGGAAAGACTCCCTGTCAGGCTGGGTTTCTTGGCTCGGCTCTGTGCTGTGTGTTCGGCCCCGGGCAGGAATAGCCCTGCCCACTGGGGAGACAGCTGCAAGTCGTGCGTTTTTTTTTTTTTCCCCCTCCTTTTGGCTCCCCTTTGCTCACCTAGACCCGAGACAATCAGCAGTGGGTGTGGGAAGGGGTATCCTCCACCCCAGACACCGAGGCGTTAGTCCAGATCCCTCCCTTCTTATCTGCATCTGTTCCCAGGCTTCTTTTTTTTTTTCAAAAACGCCAACCCACCGTTTCCCCACACTGCAGCATGACCGGGGGATTCAGCCAACTCACTCACTCATTTCAGAATGCAGGCTCCTGGTTTCACCAAATGCACGTTCCCTGTGGCTTTAGCAGAACTTGTCCGGCTGGTGCTACTCTGGAAGTGGTGTTCTGGGTCACTTTCTGGTTTTTTATCTAATGTTTTCCACGGAGGTGTTTTTTTCTTTGTCTCACCTAGCCACCATCTTAGGTTCCCCCTCTCCTGGTATCTTAAACACCGATCTTCCCCAGGCTTCAGTCACTGACTTTCCTTTCACACTCTACACACTTCTCCTGAGCAAAGCCATCTACTCTCATGGCCTTAACACCTATTAAGTGTATGGATGACACCCAAATCATTGTCTTTTACCTTAGCTTCTTTCTTAAACTAAAATTTATATCACTGAGTGTCTGCTGGATACTCCCAATCTTATTTTTCAACACAACATGCCCCAAACTGAAGTCATAATCCTCCCCCTAAAACCCATTCCTTCTCAGATGTTGCCTACATCAGTAAACGGCCCTGTCCAAATGCCTAATGGTGAAACCTAGACAAAGCATACTTCCTCTTTTACCCACCAACATTGAATCGATCGTCAATTCCTCGTGATTTCACCTCCAAAAATGTATCTCCAATCCATCTGCTTCTCTCCACCCCTAGTAATACCATACCTTAGTCAGGAATCACTGTAATTCACCAGAATTTATTCCCCAATCTACTGTGCAATCAAAATGATCCTTCTAAATCACGTATCTGCTTAAAAACCCTTAAATGACTTCTTAATGCCCTTAGGATAGATTTTACACTCCCTGTCATGGCTTACAAGATCATTCAAGAGCTGGAAACTACCTTTTAAGTTACTATAACATGGCAAAATGGACAAGATAATGGGGTCTAGAAGAGCCAGTCTGCCCTAGCTCCATCATTTACTAGTTATCTGATAATAGGTAAGTTACTTGATTTCTCTGTCCCTCAATTTCATCCTCTGTAAAATGGGACTAATAGTACTTATCTCATAGTGTGGTTTTGAATGTTAAATGAGGTAAAATAAATCAGCCTCTTGACAGTGTTTGGAATACTATTTGATACATAGTAAATGGTTAGTAAATATTAGCTACTGCTATATGTCTAGTGCATTTCTCACTTACCTCCCATTTGTACTTAGAGTTCCATCCATAGTGAATAGCGAACCTCTTGCATTTCTTCTTCTCACTGGGCCTTTACATATAGTCCCTTTTATTGCAATATTTCCCTCCATCCCCCTCTCAGAGCCTCTCCTGTGTGCTCCTCAAGGCTTTATACTTTCCAGCACCATTTTCCCTCTCCCTGCTAAACTGTGAGTTTTGTGGAAACGACCTTGTCCAGCTCACAGTTTTATCCCCAATGCCTAGCACAGTGCCTGACACATGGTAGACACTTAATAAAGAGATCGGATATGAATGCGTGTACTTTTCCTCTCTTACAGTTCTATATGTGTTCCTCCCAAAGCCAGTCAGTAGAAAAGCACAACTTTACATTAACAACTATCTACAGAATACATTTCAGGAAAAGGCTGCCACAAAACAAAAGCTTCTGAACCATAGCACTTGTCAGCATCCTTTTTTTATGCTAAAGTGCATTGTTAATCTCCAAACGGGGGCCAAAAGGTGTATATTTCTAAAAAAACTCCTGCAACCAGTGTTCCACTGAGCACTGTGGCAAAACCTGATTTAAGGAGATATCCCTACTAGAATGTCTAAGACAGAAGTTGTGGATGGGTAAATCTCTGAAGCCCTTAGTCCGCAAGATTCACTGTTGTTAGATTAATACCCTTTAGACACAGAATCTGAACGCTGGAAGAAACCTTAGACACAATTCAACAAAGCTCCTTCTTTTACAGTTACGGAAGTTGAGGCCCAGAAGAACAAAGCGATCGGTCCAGGGCCACACACAGAGAACGACGTATAAGAGGAAGAGCTAGAAGTTGAATCCCAGACGCCCGTTTCGTCCCTGCGACTTAACCAACGCCCGGGCTACGTGGGTCCGCCGAGTGTTCCCACTGAAATTTTATTTCTAAACCATACCAAAATAATGACCTATGCTTCCCATCCCTTTAGACCCACATGTACTGCCCCTCCTCCCCCCTTTCCCCCACAATACGCTTTCCCTGTAATCCCAGCGCAGTTGGGGTTTGTTTGCGGCCAGGGAGATCGTTTCTTTCCTTCCTTCAGAATTGATTTTTGGAGTCTAAACTTTTTTTCACATTAACTACACAACCCACTAGCTAATTTTAACGCCTCCGCCTAAATCCTCCTGGGCACCATCCTCTTACTCCATCCTTCCCTCCCCTCCCTCCCCGCTCCCTTTCCCGTCGGGACCCAGCAGTCAGTCTTCACCTGGGACTGCCATGGCGCTGGCACGAGTGGTCGCTGGAGCCCTCAGCTTTCGAGAGTGCGCTCGCTACCCGCTGGTCGCGAGGACAACGCACCGCCGAGGCGGCCTCTTCTTCCCGCAGCGCCGCGGAACCCCCACAAGAGTCCGGGAAGGGCCTCTAAGTCTCCGGCGATAGCGGAACTAAGCAGTCGCCGATGCAGTTTCCGAGCGAGTCACAGTGCAGAAAACACATGGTCCAAACCATTAACCCAACTCCTGAGGGGTGCGTATGTGTGACCTGCACAAGGTGTAGTGAAAGTAAACACCACCGAGACTCCAAGATTGTTCTTTAAAGTTTTACATACCAATTACGTTACGATATAGAAACTTAATACTCTTTTCTAGTCCCCTGGAGGATACTGGAATCCCCCTTTTCAGTGTTAGCGGTGTTCGGGTCCGGGAGCAACATGGCGGCGTCCGTGAGGGCCTAGCTTTGGGAAAACACAGTGTGCGGTGTCGCTGTCTTGCGGGATATCGACCTACTTGAGCTTTCAGCGACCACCTATTTAAGGAAGCGTAAACTCATCCGCGGTAGCTTTAGTGACCGGCGGTTCGCTCTCCTCCCCAGTAAGGAGCAGAGTCCTGAGCACTGACCAGGATGAGCAACATCTACATCCAGGAACCTCCAACGAACGGGAAGGTGAGATCCTCACCTGGGGTACTTGGGTTACCTAAAGTGAAACCTTCCGGATTGGGAGGGCTCTGGGGTATTAGAGTTGGAAGAGACCACAGTAAGTGTTTCCTTTACCCCTGTCTCTGGACAAGGCTTCGAAAACTGCTGTGTTGGCACTGCTTAGCTGGGTACTCAAGTGGAGATTTCGCCATTTACCAGCCTTCCCGCCCTATTTCCTGCTCTCACCCCAACTCGCCCAGGTGTTTACTAGGGTCTTAGGTTCTTAAAAGCAAATTTAAAAAATTTGACGTTATTTTCTTAGCTTTGGAGATCTCTCTTTTTCCCATTCGTTCTACAGCCGTTTATTGAATCCCTGCTATGCAACGGGGTACTGTACAAGGCGCCGGGGATATAAAGGTGGGTAAGGTCTAGTTGTTGCCCTGGGAGAGCTTGTAGTTTAGTTTGGAAGACAGGCACTAAAGAAAAAAATTGTGTACGTCTGGTAGGTGTGCTTGTGGATCATTTGTCTTTGGCGGTACTGAGGAGTGAGCAACTGGGAAAGTTGGGAAAATCTTCATGGAGGTAGTATCTTTTGAGCTGGTCTTAAAACAGATGATTGCCAGTCTGAGTGGAGAATGGGGAATGTTTCCTTATTTGAATGGGAGAATAATACTCTGATTAATTTGATGGTCAAGACTTGTGAATTCCCATCTAAGGTGTTTGTATGCAGAATGAGGCAAAAGAGTTAAGAGTGGAATTAGTGTCACTTGAATGCTTGAACTGAGACCTGGTCTATATCATATGCGAAATATGACAAATCGTCATTATTGAAAAAATAATGGAACTGAAAGTATATAGTTGAGTTAGGGTAAACTAAATTTGCCTATAATACAATTCTGTTGCATGGCTGTATCATAAATTATTTTTGCAACCTTCTATTGATGGTCATTTGGAAATATAATGAGGGCAATTTGAAAATATCCAAAAGAATGCTGTAATGAAGATCCCTGCCAAAAATTTTAAGGGGAATTATGGGCAGAACAATTCTTATAATTCTTTATTGTTTGAGCTTCTCCTGAGCATTTCAGATTGGCTTTCCCACTTTCCCCCATGTCGTTGTCAAAAGCCCTCATAATGCCTATCGCCTCATATTTCCAAATGTTTCTTGGGGGTGATATCACCCCCAGTTTATAAAAACTGGTAGAAGATTGGATAGATGCCCATCCTGTCAAGCAGGGCCTTCACACTTGTTCTTCTCTTTAGTATGCTCTTCTGTCTGCTCAAATGTCATCTTAAAAAAGACGCCTAACCTGTGATGGTTAGGTTCATGTGTCGGCTTGGCCAGTTATTTGGTTAAGCAAGCGCTGGCCTGATTGTTACTGTGAGGACCTTTTGTGGACTTAAATCATTAGTAAGTTGATTACATCTACAATTAACTGAGGAGATTGCCTTCAACAATGAGATATCTCAGCCAATTAGTTGAAGGCTTTAAAAGGGGTAGTGATGATTTTAGCAGTCAGAAGAGGGAATTTCCATTTCTACTTCAGCCAGCTAGCTTCCCCTGGAGAATTCATCAAAAACCTTTCACTAGATTTCCTAGCTTGATGCCTGCCCTACGGGATTTGGACTTGTGCATCCCTACAGTCAGATGAGACAACTTTTATAAAAATTTCATAATATTTAGAGATATCTCCTGTTGGTTCTGTTTCCCTAGAGAACCCTGACAAATACACCCCCTGTGAAATAGCACATAGTAGTCATGCCCTGCATCCCAGCATTCCTTAGCTCCCTTAACCTCTTTCTTTTTGTAGTACTTATTTACTTGTTTATTATGTCTTCCCTCCCCTCATAGGATGCAAGCTTTATGAGGGTAGAGATTTTATTTTGTTTACTATACCTAGAACAGTGCTTGACAAATGGTAAGAGTTCGAATATGTATTGAATAAATGAATGAATATTATTTCACTTAGCTTCTGAGAAGTATTAAGCATTAGTGAGTTCAAGGTTATACTGTTAACTGGTCAAGCACAGACTGACTTGCTTCTTGGAGAAAGACTTGACATATAGATTAAAAGCTTGACAAGGAAATCATTCATTCATCAAGAAATATTTATTGAGCACCTAGCACATGCCAGTCTCTATGCTAGGTTTTAGGGATACAATAGAAGGAAAAACCAGTATTTTCCCTATCATAATGGAGTTAGCTTATTGACATATACATTGACCAAATAATCATGTAAATAAATGTATACTTGCAAACTGTGATTTATAATGCCAGTCTTTTGGACAGAAGTGGACTGAAGGAGAATGTCGGGCACGGCCCAAGTTTTGTCCAAAAGAACTTGGAAACTTTTCCAACATAAGAATGATTTAAGAGATTGAAGCCCCAAAATTCCGTACTGTAGAGAGCATGGCAAGAATTTTGGCCTGGCAAGAATTTAAAGCAGCTGTATTAACAAGTCTGCTTAATAAATATTTGTTTAGTACCTATACTGTCTAATATTGCATTAGGTACCAGAGATATTCAGAATGAATGGGACAAAATTCCCTTGAAAGAGCATAGTATCAGCTTAGAAAGTAATTGACATATAGCTGAGAATTATACCAGTGGTTTGACCCTGGCTGTTGTTCTTAAATGTACTATGTTTTGCTGTGTTATGCTATAAACCCTAGCCTCTGGAAATGAGGCACAGAAATGTAGAACTTAATAGAAATTTCCTGAAAGCATAAGGGATAATCCACTGAAGATGAAATGTCCACATATTCTGATGATTTATTCTGAATGATATATTAACATATATATGTTCTTAAGAAACATGTTATTATTGTAGTATTGTCTTATTTGGGAGCTTTAAGATAAGGAGCCACTGAGGGCTGACAAAATACTTTTGGCCAAGGGGAATATATAGCCAAAGGAGGCAGATCCATGTACCTTCTTTGCTCAGTAGCATATCAGTGAAAAGATTAAGAAATCCTGGTAGACAATGTGGCCAAACCATTTATGCTTTTGCTAGGTGTAAGTTCCCTGTGGCAAAAAATAACAACAAAAGAAATTGTGTAAGAAAAATAATTACAACAATAATAGTTACCTTTTTCTGAGGATTTATTATTCTGTCAGGTGCTATTCTAAGCAGTCTATACATAGGGAGAAAGTCTACATACTTCTATTTGTATTTATTTTCTCTTCTGTTTGTTTAAATTTGGTATTTTTAACATGCAAAAGAAGATACAAGTACAGTCATTCATTCAGTAGCTGTGTATATCATGACGAAATTTTTCCTAATGCCTAGCTAAATGGATTTACAGACTGTGGTATCTAGATTAAATAAACCGGCCCTTAAAATTTTATATTGAATATAATATTAATCATGTAAACAAAAGGAAACAGTAAGAAAATGGTAGCACTGACACCTCAACACGGGAAGTCTCAAAAAATTAGAAATTATCACGAAAACTATTTAAATATGGATTTCTGTTTATTACTATTTTTAACTGTCAACTTGTCTTAGGTTTATATTATGCCTTGAATATGTATCAGTAAGAGTATAAAACCATCATGATTTTTAAGACATTTAGAAACTAAGCATCTTCAGGAGGATGGATCCCTTCAATTTAAAAGCAACATTATCTGAAGTGAAAGAAACCAGACACAAAAGACCACATCTTGTATTATTACATTTATATGAAATGTCCAGAATAGGCGAATCATAGAGACAGAAAGTAGATTAGTGATTACCAGGGAGCAGAGGTAGGGAAAAATGGGGGGTGACTGCTAATGGGTACAGGGCTTTTTTTTGCTGTGATGACATGTTCTGGAATTAGATAGTGGTAGTGATTGCACAACTCTGAATATACTAAAAACCACTGAACTGTAGTCTTTAAAAGGGGTGAATTTTTTTTTTTTTTTTTTTGTTATACAGGAAATGTCCATACATATTTATTGGAACATAACCATTCTCATTTATTTACATATTGCCAATGCCTTTTGCACTACGACAGTAGTTGATTACGTGTGACAGAGATGTAAAGCCTAAAATATTTACTATCTAATTCTTTACAGAAAAAGTTTGCGAACTCCTGGTTTAGAATAATGAATAGTAGAGTTTATGGGGACGTTTTTATAAATTTAGGTATATGAAATATGGAAGGCTGTGTTTTATGTATACCGAGTTCTCTAAATGAACATCTTCTAATAATTTCCATTCGTTTGTCCCTGTTGATTCTATTCTGCCTCTCTTTTATATGATAAAAGATAAATGTTTTATTTTAATTTCAGTTAATTTTATTCCTTTTTCTCATTGATCATTAGCTGTTATAGGATATATTGTGAAAGGAAGCATGTGGGTTTGGAAACTATTTCTTTTTTTTTTGTAGAATAAACAGAAATCTGGAGTAATTTGTATTTTTCCCATATTCTTAGTTAATAGAAAAACTACTACATATTTAAAGTTTGTTCTGATACTGTCTTTTTAAAAAGCAGTTATTCCAAATGATCAAGTAACAGAATAGTATTTTTATTGGATTTAGTTGACCCAATGAATCAATAATTGATTTTTTTTCTTGACAGTAGTAGAGCAAATATTAGAATACCTTTGATTTGAACACAGTTACCAATTTAATTTTAAATAATTCTAAATATCTCTTATGTGTTCCATTTGGGAGTTTTCTTCTTGGATTTATTTTCAATTCTATGAATAATTTTGAAGATGAATTTAGTTCTTTTTTAACTTTTATAGTTTGGGTGAAGTAAGAACAATAGCAAACAAGAGCGAGGATAATGGAATTATTGCTGCCATGTGTTCAAAGTTATCTAAAACTTTAAAATATGCAGATACCTCTGAGGTGCTAAGCATGTCCTTTTCTTTGTAATTTTTAGTTTTAGTTGTAATATAGAAATTTATTTTCTTTTTTTTATTTGTGTTTTTTTATTTTTTATTTATTTATTTATTTTTTAAATCTTCATTTTATTGAGATATATTCACATACCACGCAGTCATACAAAACAAATCATACTTTCGATTGTTTACAGTACCATTACATAGTGGTACATTCATCACCCAAATCAATCCCTGACACCTTCATTAGCACACACACAAAAATAACGAGAATCATAATTAGAGTGAAAAAGAGCAATTGAAATAAAAAAGAACACTGGGTACCTTTGTCTGTTTGTTTCCTTCCCCTATTTTTCTACTCATCCATCCATAAACTAGACAAAGTGGAGTGTGGTCCTTATGGCTTTCCCAATCCCATTGTTACCCCTCATAAGCTACATTTTTATACAACTGTCTTCGAGATTCATGGGTTCTGGGTTGTAGTTTGATAGTTTCAGGTATCCACCACCAGCTACCCCAATTCTTCAGATCCTAAAAAGGGTTGTCTAAAGTGTGCATAAGAGTGCCCACCAGAGTGACCTCTCGGCTCCTTTTGGAATCTCTCTGCCACTGAAGCTTATTTCATTTCCTTTCACATCCCCCTTTTGGTCAAGAAGATGTTCTCCGTCCCACGATGCCAGGTCTGCATTCCTCCCCGGGAGTCATATACCACGTTGCCAGGGAGATTCACTCCCCTGGGTGTCTGATCCCACGTAGGGGGGAGGGCAGTGATTTCACCTTTCAAGTTGGCTTAGCCAGAGAGAGAGGGCCACATCTGAGCAACAAAGAGGCATTCGGGAGGAGGCTCTTAGGCACACCCATAGGGAGGCCTAGCCTCTCCTTTGCAGCAACCGTCTTCCCAAGGGTAAAACCTGTGGTAGAGGGCTCAACCCATCAAACCACCAGTCCCCTATGTCTGTGGTCATATTAGCAACCATGGAGGTGGGGTAGTCGAATACCCCTGCATTCTCCACAGGCTCCTCAAGGGGGCACTACATCTTTTTTTTTTTTTTTAACTTTCCCTTCTTTTTTAAATCAACTGTATGAAAAAAAAGTTAAAAAGAAAAAAACATACAATAAAAGAACATTTCAAAGAGACCATAACAAGGGAGTAAGAAAAAGACAACTAACCTAAGATAACTGCTTAACTTCCAACATGTTCCTACTTTACCCCAAGAAAGTTACCTAATATAGCAACATTTCTGTGAACTTGCTCCTACTATATCCATCAGAAATTAACAGACTATAGTCATTCCTGGGCATCCCCAGAACGTTAAATAGCTTATCTGTTCTTCTTGGATTATTGTTCCCCCTTCCTTAATTGCTCTCTATTGCTAGTTCCCCTACATTCTACATTATAAACCATTTGTTTTACATTTTTCAAAGTTCACAATAGTGGTAGCATATAATATTTCTCTTTTTGTGCCTGGCTTATTTCGCTCAGCATTATGTCTTCAAGGTTCATCCATGTTGTCATATGTTTCACGAGATCGTTCCTTCTTACTGCCGCGTAGTATTCCATCGTGTGTATATACCACATTTTATTTATCCACTCATCTGTTGAAGGACATTTGGGTTGTTTCCATCTCTTGGCAATTGTGAATAATGCTGCTGTGAACATTGGCGTGCAGGTATCTGTTCGTGTCACTGCTTTCCGATCTTCCGGGTATATACCGAGAAGTGCAATCGCTGGATCGAATGGTAACTGTATATCTAGTTTTCTAAGGAACTGCCAGACTGACTTCCAGAGTGGCTGAACCATTATACAGTCCCACCAACAATGAATAAGAGTTCCAATTTCTCCACATCCCCTCCAGCATTTGTAGTTTCCTGTTTGTTTAATGGCAGCCATTCTAACCGGTGTTAGATGGTATCTCATTGTGGTCTTAATTTGTATCTCTCTAATAGCTAGTGAAGCTGAACATTTTTTCATGTGTTTCTTGGCCATTTGTATTTCCTCTTCAGAGAACTGTCTTTTCATATCTTTTGCCCATTTTATAATTGGGCCATCTGTACTATTGTCATTGAGTTGTAGGATTTCTTTATATATGCAAGATATCAGTCTTTTGTCAGATACATGGTTTCCAAAAATTTTTTCCCATTGAGTTGGCTGCCTCTTTACCTTTTTGAGAAATTCCTTTGAGGTGCAGAAACTTCTAAGCTTGAGGAATTCCCATTTATCTATTTTCTCTTTTGTTGCTTGTGCTTTGGGTGTAAAGTCTAGGAAGTGGCCGCCTAATACAAGGTCTTGAAGATGTTTTCCTACATTATCTTCTAGGAGTTTTATGGTACTTTCTTTTATATTGAGATCTTTGGTCCATTTTGAATTAATTTTTGTGTAGGGGGTGAGGTAGGGGTCCTCTTTCATTCTTTTGGATATGGATATCCAACTCTCCCAGCCCCATTTTTTGAAAAGACCATTATGACTCAGTTCAGTGACTTTGGGGGCCTTATCAAAGATCAGTCGGCCATAGTTCTGAGGGTCTATCTCTGAATTCTCAATTCGATTCCATTGATCTAAATGTCTATCTTTGTGCCAGTACCATGCTGTTTTGGCAACTGTGGATTTATAATAAGCTTCAAAGTCAGGGAGTGTAAGTCCTCCCACTTCGTTTTTCTTTTTTAGAGTGTCTTTAGCAATTCAAGGCATCTTCCCTTTCCAAATAAATTTGATAACTAGCTTTTCCAAGTCTGCAAAGTAGGTTGTTGGAATTTTGATTGGGATTGCATTGAATCTGTAGATGAGTTTGGGTAGAATTGACATCTTAATGACATTTAGTCTTCCTATCCATGAACATGGAATATTTTTCCATCTTTTAAGGTCCCCTTCTATTTCTTTTAGAAGAGTTATGTAGTTTTCTTTGTATAGGTCTTTTACATCTTTGGTTAAGTTTATTCCTAGGTACTTGATTTTTTTAGTTGCTATTGAAAATGGTATCTTTTTCTTGAGTGTCTCCTCAGTTTGTTCATTTCTAGCATATAGAAACATTACTGACTTATGTGCATTAATCTTGTGTCCCGCTACTTTGCTGAATTTGTTTATTAGCTCTAGCAGCTGTATCGTCAATTTCTCAGGGTTTTCTAGATATAAGATCATATCATCTGCAAACAATGACAGTTTTACTTCTTCTTTTCCAATTTGGATGCCTTTATTTCTTTGTCTTGCCGGATTGCCCTGGCTAGCACTTCCAGCACAATGTTGAATAACAGTGGTGACAGCGGGCATCCTTGTGTTGTTCCTGATCTTAGAGGGAAGGCTTTCAGTCTCTCACCATTGAGTACTATGCTGGCTGTGGGTTTTTCATATATGCTCTTTATCATATTGAGGAAGTTTCCTTCAATTCCTACCTTTTGAAGTGTTTTTATCAAAAACGGATGTTGGATTTTGTCAAATGCTTTTTCAGCATCTATTGAGATGATCATTTGATTTTTCCGTTTCCAATTTTTAATGGGTTGTAATACATTGATTGATTTTCTTATGTTGAACCATCCTTGCATGCCTGGAATAAACCCCACTTGGTCATGGTGTATGATTTTTTTAATGTGTCTTTGGATTTGATTTGCAAGTATTTTGTTGAGGATTTTTGCATCTATGTTCATTAGGGAGATTGGCTGGTAGTTTTCCTTTTTTGTAGCATCTTTGCCTGGTTTTCGTATTAGATTGATGTTAGCTTCATAAAATGAGTTTGGTAGTGTTACATTTTCTTCAATGTTTTGAAAGAGTTTGAGTAAGATTGGTGTCAGTTCTTTCTGGAAAGTTTGGTAGAATTCCCCTGTGAAGCCATCTGGCCCTGGGCATTTATTTGTGGGAAGATTTTTGATGACTGATTGGATCTCTTTGCTTGTGATGGGTTGGTTGAGGTCTTTTATTTCTTCTCTGGTCAGTCTAGGTTGTTCATATGTTTCCAGGAAATTGTCCATTTCCTCTACATTATCCAGTTTGTTGCCATACAGTTGTTCATAGTATCCTCTTATAATTTTTTTAATTTCTTCAGGATCTGCAGTTACGTCACCTTTTTCATTCATTATTTTGTTTATATGGGTCTTCTCTCTTTTTGATTTTGTCAGTCTAGCTAGGGGCTTGTCAATCTTGTTGATCTTCTCAAAGAACCAACTTTTGGTGATATTTATCCTCTCTATTGTTTTTTTGTTCTCTATGTCATTTATTTCTGCTTTAATCCTTGTTATTTCTTTTCTTCTAGTTGGTTTAGGATTGGTTTGTTGTTCATTTTCTAGCTTCTTCAGTTGATCCATTAGTTCTTTGATTTTGGCTCTTTCTTCCTTTTTAATATATGCATTTAGTGCTATAAATTTCCCCCTTAGCACTGCTTTTGCTGCATCCCATAGGTTTTGGTATGTTGTGTTCTCATTTTCATTCGTCTCTATATATTTAGCAATTTCTCTTGCTATTTATTCTTTAACCCACTGATTGTTTAGGAGTGTGTTGTTTAACCTCCAGGTATTTGTGAATTTTCTAAGTCTCTGATGGTTATTGACTTCTAATTGTATTCCATTGTGGTCAGAGAATGTGCTTTGAATTATTTCAATCTTTTTAAATTTATTGAGGCTTGTTTTATGTCCCAGCATATGATCTATTCTGGAGAAAGTTCCATGAGCACTAGAAAAGTATGTGTATCCTGGTGATCTGGGATGTAATGTCCTGTATATGTCTGTTAAATCTAATTCATTTATCAGATTGTTTAGGTTTTCAATTTCCTTATTGGTCTTCTGTCTGGTTGATCTATCTATAGGAGAGAGTGATGTGTTGAAGTCTCCCACAATTATTGTGGAAACATCAATTGCTTCCTTTAGTTTTGCCAGTGTTTCTCTCATGTATTTTGTGGCACCTTGATTGGGTGCATAGACATTTACGATTGTTATTTCTTCTTGCTGAATTGCCCCTTTTATTAGTATGTAGTGGCCATCTTTGTCTCTCAAAACATCCCTGCATTTGAAGTCTATTTTATCTGAGATTAATATTGCTACACCTGCTTTCTTTTGGCTGTAGCTTGCATGAAATATTTTTTTCCATCCTTTCACTTTCAGTTTCTTTGTGTCCCTGTGTCTAAGATGAGTCTCTTGTATGCAACATATTGATGGTTCATTTTTTTTGATCCATTCTGCGAACCTATATCTTTTAATTGGGGAGTTTAATCCATTTACATTCAATGTTGTAATCGTGAAGGCATTTCTTGAATCAGCCATCTTATCCTTTGGTTTATGTTTGTCATATTTTTCCCCTCTGTCTATTAATATCCTTTATTGTACCCATACCGAATCTCTTTAGTACTGAACCTTTCTCCAAGTCTCTCTGTCCTTTCTTTGTTTCTCTGTCTGTAGGGCTCCCTTGAGTATCTCCAGTAGGGCAGGTCTCTTGTTAGCAAATTCTCTCAGCATTTGTTTGTCTGTGAAAAATTTAAGCTCTCCCTCAAATTTGAAGGAGAGCTTTGCTGGATAAAGTATTCTTGGCTGGAAATTTTTCTCACTCAGAATTTTAAATATATCGTGCCACTGCCTTCTGGCCTCCATGGTGGCTGCTGAGTAGTCACTACTTAGTCTTATGCTGTTTCCTTTGTATGTGGTGAATTGCTTTTCTCTTGCTGCTTTCAGAACTTGCTCCTTCTCTTCTGTGTTTGACAGTGTGATCAGAATATGTGTCGGAGTGGGTTTATTTGGATTTATTCTATTTGGATTTCGCTGAGCATTTATGATTTGTGTATTTATGTTGTTTAGAAGATTTGGGAAGTTTTCCCCAACAATTTCTTTGAATACTCTTCCTAGACCTTTACCCTTTTCTTCCCCTTCTGGGACACCAATGAGTCTTATATTCGGACGTTTCGTATTATCTATGATATCCCTGAGGTCCATTTCGATTTTTTCAATTTTTTCCCCATTCTTTCTTTTATGCTTTCATTTTCCATTCTGTCATCTTCCAGGTCACTGATTCGTTGTTCAACTTCGTCTAGTCTTGTACTATGAGTGTTCAGAATCTTTTTAATTTGGTCAACAGTTTCTTTAATTTCCATAAGATCATCCATTTTTTTATTTAGTCTTGCAATGTCTTCTTTATGCTCTTCTAGAGTCTTCTTGATTTCCTTTGTCTCCCGTACTATGGTCTCATTGTTCATCTTTAGTTCTTTGAGTAGCTGCTCTAGGTGCTGTGTCTCTTCTGATCTTTTGATTTGGGTGCTTGGGCTTGGGTTATCCATATCATCTGGTTTTTTCATATGCTTTATAATTTTGTGTTGTTTTTGGCCTCGTGGCATTTGCTGAACTTGATAAGGTTCTTTTAGGATTTGTAGACCAATTGAAGTCCGTATCTCTAATTTATCAGATCTACAGCTTCGTGGAGTACACTTTCTCTAACTAACCAGCAGGTGGCGTCCACGAGCCACCTGTTCTCCACAAGCCAGTTCTCCCCTGCTTAGCCTTTTTGGTGAGTGGGGGAGTGAGTCTTGTGGGGTCCAATTGGTGTACCAAGCTTGCGTGTGTAGTTGGTGTTGCCTGCCCTATATATGGGGCGTGTTTCTGGGCACTCAGGGGGGGGGGTGGCTCTAACAATCAAATCTCCCTGGTGATCCTAGAGTTTTAAAGCTGCTGCAATAGTCTAATCCTTCAGTTCAGTCCTGCCACAGTTTGTCTCTGCCACTGACCCACAAGTCCTTGGTATTGGCGTATGGCTCCTGAGACTTGCAAGTGGTCCCCTCTTCCAGGCCGTGCACCCCGGGTCCTCTGTTGAGGGATGACTGTGCTATGTCACAGGTGAGTGCCGTCTCCCCAGGGCAGTTCTGGGCTGCTGTGCTGTGTAGGGAGGCTCCCAGTCTGCTGAAATGATGGCTGAATGGGGCTTTGTTAATTCACACTGCTCTACCTTCCCAACTCTGGGACAATCAGCTGAGGTTGCAGGGAAGGCTAATGTCCACGCCCAGTTTTGTGGTGTGTGCCTGTTATTTGAAGCACTTCCGTCACACTGGGTTGTCTGGGGCAGTTCTGGGCTATGGGGCTGGCGATGGGCAGGAGTGTTTCCTGTCCACCAGGATGATGGCTGTGAGCGGACACCCCCCTTTTCTTCGGAAGTTGTGGTGTTTAGTGAATTTTCTCAACCACTGGATTATTGCCTTTAGTCTCAGAGCTCTCCTAGTTCTGCTCTTGACTTGACCTGCCCAAATTGCAAGTCTTTGAAGCTTTTTGTATTGGGCTTCTTAGAGTAATTGTTTTAGAAAAAGAAAAAAGGATTAAAAAAAAAAAAAAAAGGGCCCTCCTCAGAGATCTAATGGGTTATTGAAATGCTAAGAGACAAAGCAACCAGGGCCATTAAGGAAAGCTCCACAGGGCAGAGAGATCAGCTTTTCTTCGGGATTTGCATATGCGCCTCAGGGCCTGAGCTCGGGCCTGAGCTCTGCCCTTCCCCTTTCTGTGTTCACCAGAACTCCAAAAATCCTCCGCTTTTATTTTGGAGTTTCTTGTGTTGTTTTTTTTCTATGCCTGTCTCCTCTCTGCTGGGCTGGCTGCTCTCGGATTCTCTGGTGTCTGGTCTCAGTCTATCTATGTTTGGAGTTTGGATCAGTAGAATGAGTTTCCGATAAGGGCTGCCACTGTAGTTCTCCCTTCTCCTTCCCGGAGCTGACAGCCCCTCCTCCTACGGGACTGAGCCTGGCAGGGAGCGGCGCGGGTCCCCTGGCCGCAGAAACTTACAGATTTCGCTGATCTCAGCAGTTCCACGTTTTCATGAGTGTTGTATGAAGTATGCCCAAAGTCAGATTGCTCTGTGGTGTCCAGTCCACGCAGTTCCTGGCTTTCTCCCTACTTTCCTGGAGGAGTAACTAAAACATACAGCTCACCAGTCTGCCATCTTGCCCCGCCTCCCAAGGGGTGAATTTTATAGTTTGTGGATTATATATCAATAAAGCTGTTACTGTACCATTAATAAATAAAGTTAAGAATCATTAAAACAGTTTTTAATGTAATCTTTAAAATTCATATTTTGTGTGACTTTTATAATATACATTCTAGGGTGATACAGTAGTACTCATGTATTTACACTTACTGGGTGTGCGCACTCCAAGCCCTTAGCACATCTCCCACCCCTCACCCCCACCCCCAGGGTTTTTTTTCTTTTTTTGCTGTTAGGGGTGCATTATCACAAAAAGTTTGGAGGCCGTTGCTTTAGGGTTAAGGAATAGAAGACCTGTCAACAACAGCAGTGCTTTATTTCAGATATAGAAAGGGATAATGAAGTAGGACAGGACAGGGACTTTTAGGTGTACTGTAAGATTGGGATGTACATCAGCCCTCATGGAAAATCAGAAGAGATTATACAGTGTTGTTCTGTATGCAGTCTGAATTGGAGGGAGTTAAATTAGCCTGTCAGTTTGCATCCCAAATGTATATTTCCTGAGAGTGAGGATTCAACTGGGTCGGTTTGTTACCATCCAATACGAAGTATCTCTTATAGGCATTGTTTCTTGCCAAGCCAAGTTAGAAAGCCTTGTTAACATGTAGCCAATGTATATTTGCCTTTGACTTAAGCACTGATTCATTTTGGAGTTAGTTGTAGCCAGGGTAGCCCCTGGAGCTTGGGATTTCTTTTGAGATATATGGCAGGGCCCTAGGGTTTGATGGACTTTTTTCCTGTGTAGTAAGGGATTTTATGGAGAATCAGTTTTGGAGTCAGTGTGATGGCATGGAAGAAGCATGGGCTTTGTAGTCAGACAGCCTTTGGCTCAAGTCAGTCACTGTGTCATCTTGGATAAATTTATTTTATCAGAGCCTCTGTTTCTTCATAAGTAAAGTGGGAGTAATGATAACTTCTTTATAGGTGAGGATTAAATGGGATACAATATGTAAAGTGCCTGCCTCAAAAGGTGACACATGGAAAACTTTCAATAAATGTTACCTTCTTTTTGTAGAGGAAGTGTAATGAATTGAGAAAACCATGCATTTTTGCATTTCTAGTTCTTTTATAGTTTTTTTAGGGTCAAAGAAAACCGTTTTAAATCATTTAAAAAGTTACCACAATATATTTTTATTCTCATGTTTGTTGAAATGGAGTTGTAGAACTATGCAACCAGTAAAACCTAAAAAGATACAATAAATTCATCAGTGCTATAAAAATTTATGGCAGTATTATCTGGGCTTCAGAAAAAAGAAACAGAAAGGCAATGGGTTGTAGGAAAAGCATAATAGTTGGGGAAGGAGGGAAGAGAAGTGTTGTTCCTATTTGCTATTAGTAAGCTCTCTGACTCTGGGCAGTTTACCTCTTTGGGCCATCCATAAAATGTGGGGGCTTAATTAATGATTTTTAAGCTTCCTTCCAGTTCCAAAAAAAGTATATTTTTGGAAATCAGGTGAAGGAATTTTGGAAAATGGAAAGTGTAACATATCAATGATACTGATTTTCTATGAAAATCCATCTCATTTTAAAAAATATTCACACTGCATATCTTTGCAAGAATATTCTAAATGATTACAAATTATTGACACTGATCTACTTTGGTACACGGGGCAGGGGGTGGGGGAAAGGAGGAATAAAATTGGAGAATTTGGACTCTAGCTATGCCGCAGTGTTCAAATTTAGGGCCTAACATTCTTTTTGGTCATTTGTGTTATTAATAAGACAATTATAAGCTGTTTCCTCATGTGGGCTCCGAAGGAGTTAAAATTGTTAGAAGACTGCCTTTCTGAGCTGGGGAAAGGAGGCTCTGAAATTATTACATTTAATATAGATGGTGATTTTTAAGAAACAGAATGAGATGAAGAATATTGCTTAGTTAATTAGGAATGGAGTGATTGTAAATGAGAAAGTGTCTTATAGTATCACAATTACATAGGTTCATTGTTCTTTAATTTCTTAATTTGTCACACCAATTTTATTGAAAGTGATGCAGTGGGAAACTTTCTTAATTATAATAAGTTTGAGTTACTGGTTTTTAAATGAACAAGAATTTTTTTCTGTCATTAAAAAAAGGTATATGCCATTTTTCTCTTAAATCCTAAATTGTTTCTGAAAATGGTAAGTTGAAGATGTACATGTACAATAAGATTTGGTGAATATTTGAAATTTTGTTGAGTATAACAAACCAAAGTTCCTAAATTTTATTTTTAAACTGAAAATTCATTAGTGAATGTGACAAGGTGAACAGCCATTCAACTGATTATCAAGCAAAATGATAATATGATAAAATGATGTAATATTTTCTCTACAGGTTTTATTGAAAACTACAGCTGGAGATATTGACATAGAGTTATGGTCAAAAGAAGCCCCTAAAGCTTGCAGAAATTTCATTCAGCTTTGTTTGGAAGGTAATCATAACTCTTGAGATTTATTCTATAGGAGAAATTTTTTGTTAAATCAAAATAAAATGCAGTGTATTTTTTTCACAGCATTGAAGACTGTTATTAAATAGTGGTAATGACTATACGAGTTGATGTGAGTGATATGATATCAAGCTATGTGTCAGGAAATGGGGAGAGGAGATACAAATTTTCCCCTCAAATAAATCTATATACTTTTTTTAAAGAGATAACAATTTATTTAAATAAATAAATTTAAATAAAATTTAATTTTATTTAAATATTTCATAGTAGGGAAGGAACTGAAACTGTTGGAACTGTTGGTTAAAAAAATTGTAGCCATAATAATTTTTGAAATTATGTATATAACTGCTTATTGAACTATACATTATAAGTTAACACCTTTCTGCATATATGTTTTGCAGTAATGGAAATGGCTGAAGTTGTGGAACTGTGACCTATGACATTCTTTGAAATTTGCTCTAACAACTTGTTAAATTGTACTTTGAAAGTTGTTACTGTTATGTATATATGTTAAAGTTCACAATTAAAAAAATGCATTAAAATAATATTTAAATAAGTATTTAAATAATATCTACTTATTTTTAATTGAAATAACATGAATAATGTGGAAGGGACATTAAAAAAGTCAAACTATAGCAATAGTGATCTGAATGAGTGACTCTGTTTGCCTTTATTGTTTAAACCTTTCTGTACCTTTTTTCTACCAACACATGTATTTGTTTTAATGCAATTTTATTAAGATATATTTACACACCATACAATCATCCAAGTGTATAATCAGTTGCTCACAGTATCATCATATAGTTGTGCATTCATCACCACAATCAATTTTTTGAAATAAAAAAAATTCCAAGAAATAAAAATGAAAATAAGAATAAAAAGAAAAATAAAAGTACAAAAGAACACCCAAAACATCTCCTACTCCTTTTCTCCCCTTTTATTCATTTACTTTTTGTCCCCTTTTTTTCTACTCATCTGTCCATACAGAGAATAAAGGGAGTGTGAGCCACAGTGTTTTCACAATCACACAGTCAGACCATATAAGCTATATAGTTGTATAATTGTCTTCAAGAATCAAGGATACTGGATTGCAGTTCAACAGTTTCAGGTATTTTCTTCTAGCTAGTCTAATACACTAATAACTAAAAAGGGATATCTATAAAATGCACAGGAATAACCTCCAGAATGACCTCTTGAATCCATTTGAAATCTCTCAGCCACTGAAACTATTTTGTTTCATTTCTCTTCCCCCTTTTGCTCAGGAAACCCTCCTCAATCCCATGATGCTGGGTCCAGGCTCATCCTCAGGAGTCATGTCCCATGTTGCCAGGGAGATTTACACTCCTGGGAGTCATGCCCCATGTAGAGGGGGAGGGCAGTGAGTTTACCTGAGTGCTGGCTAAAAGAGAGAAGTCACAAATGAACAACAAAAAAGATTCTCTGGGGGTGACTCTTAGGCACAATTTTAAGTAGGCTTAGCCTCTCCTTTGTAGTAACATGCTTCATAAGGGCAAGCCCCAAGATCAAGGGTTTGACCTACTACAATGGTAGTCCCCAATGCTTGTGAGAATATCAGGAATTCCCCAGGTGGGGAAGTTTAATATTTACAATTTTTCCCCAGTTCCTCAAGGGGGCTTTGCAAATACATTGTTATTCTCTGCCCAAATTACTCTGGAAGTATCAGGGCTTCATGCTAACCTGTACAAACCAACCAGATCTTACCACCTATTCAAGGTTCCATGTAATTGTAGTTTTTGAATAAACTGACTATACAAGTTAAGTTATATAGTGTGCTACAGAAAATATACATTTTCTACCAAATAGACATTGCTTCCTTTGGTTTCCCATAGAAGTTGAAGTTTTGAAACACTTTGAACTATCTTTATTTTCCCTTTAGTCTAATTTACCTTAGTCCTAGCAAGTCCATTTTGTTCACATCTCTAATTAAAGTTTGATCTCTTTTTCAGCTGCTTTAACATTTGCTGTATAGGGTAATGGTGACATTAACAGGTGCCGAACTCTGTCTCTGAGTCTCAGGTTCACACAGATACCTGAAGTTCTAGGGACTGACCAGGTTATATACAAACAGCACATCATCTCAGAATTTAGAAAAAAAACATTACAACTCGTGAATAGATGTCACTGCTGAAAGAGCTTACAATCTAGGAACCTTTACCATAAGCCCCTGATAACCTATGTTCTCAGATTCAATTCTCAGAGTTTGCCCATTATGGTTAGTGCATATTAGTGAGGCATATTATAATGTTTATCTTTTTGATTCTGGCTTATTTCACTCAACATACTGTCTTAAGGTCCATTCACCATACCTTGCAACTTTATCTCTTCTTGCCGCTGCTCAATATTCCATTGAATGTGTACACCACAGTTTACCATTCCATTTATTGGTCGATGTACCCTTAGGTCACCTCCATCCATTGTGAGCTTTGAATACTGCCGCTGTAAACAACAATGTGCAATGTCCAGTCATGTCCCTGCTGTCAGTTCTGAGGATATACCCAATAACAGGGTTGCAGGACAATGTGGCAGTCCCATAGTTAACCACCACAGTGCCCTCTAGATGGACTGCGTCATTCTACTTCCCTACCAACAGTGAATAGGTGCATCCCTCTCTCCACATTTTCTCCAGCACTGTATCCCTCTGTTTATTTTTTAATCAGTTTTATTCACACACCATACAATCCATTCTAAGTAAAGAATCATTGATTCCTGGTATTGTCACATAGTTATACATTTACCTCTACTACCCATATGAGAACATTTCTATTTATTCTGCAAAGAAAGAGGAAAAGGAGAAAAACATGAAGAATAAAAATATAAAAGATAAAATAAAAGTAAAGTAAAAGACAATGAAAAGGTCAGACAACACCACCACCATCAAGAATCCCAAATCCCTCCCTTATAATTCCCTCTATAGACATTTAGCTTTAGTATATTAGCTTTGTTACAATTAATGGAAGCATCTTACAATGTTAACATTAACTATCGACTAGTTTGCATTGATTGTATTTTTTTCCCTTGTATCATCCAATTTTCAACACCTTTCAGTGTTGACATTCATTCATTCTCCCTCTTTTGAAAACATTCTTGTATTTGTAAATTTAATCACCATCATTGACCACTCTAGGTTTCACTAATGTCGGAAATAAAGTGGTACCTGTAAGGGAATAAACGCTCTCTCGGTTCTGGAGGAGAAAAGAATTTATTTACGATCTTGCAAGATGGGGCGTCCAGCCAAACACGCGGAAGGCTGGCGCGCCAGAGGAAGAGAATGGCGATGTTTAAATCTCCTACTCCTAATTCGCAAGTCCCTCCCCTGTTTCCCCATTGACTGGGTACTACAGAGGTTACAGCCTATCCGAGAACACTAACTAATTCATCTTTTGAGATTTTAATTTGTACAGCCAATCCCAGAGAGCCAACTAGCTCATTATTGAGATTTTGAACTGATTAGCCAATGCCCCCCCCAAATTTTTATTTTTTTGCTGTGAGTTCCCGCCTCTGATACTACCTCATGTCTCTTTACATCAGGCAGATTCTCTCTTCTCTTTGTCTGGGGCTTGTTTAAACTGGTTTTGCCTCCATTTCCCTTATTCCATGCTGTCTCTATGTGAAAACGAAACTTATTCCTTTCTTACAACTAAGTCATACAATCCCAGTCTTTATCTTCTGTCATTCTTTCTGGTGTCATACATGCCCCTAGCCTTCCTGTTTCAACTGTACTCACACTCATCTTTGTTCAGAGTACTTACAATATTGTGCTACCATCACACAGTATTATGCTATCCATTTCTGGAGCTATACAGTCAATCATGTTTACCCTTATGTACTCCTTCAGCATCAAATGCCCACTTTCTAATCTCTGTTTCCTGATAACCTGTGTTCTCAACTTTAACTCTCAAATGTCGCTCATTAATGTTAGCTCATATTAGTGAGTCCATAGAGTACCTGCCCTTTTGTTTCTGGCTAATTTTACTCAATGTAATGTCTATTGTCTACCGTTTTGACTTCTGGAATTTGTATATCATATCTTATTTTATTTTATTTTCCCTATTTTCTTTTTACTGTCACTGATAAGTCTTCATTTGTACTCTCTTCCCCAAACCTCTCTTTTGTCTTTTCCTATCTGCTTGTAGTGCTCCCTTTACTGTTTCTTTTAGAGCGGGTCTCTTTTTCACAGCCACTCTCAGTATCTATTTGTCTGAAAATATTTTAAACTCTCCTCATTTTTGAAGGACAGTTTTGCTGGATATAGAATTCTTGGTTGGCAGTTTTTCTCTTTCAGTATCTTAAATATATCATGCCACTGCCTTCTCGCCTCCATGGTTTCTACTGAGAAATCTACACATAGTCTTATCAAGCTTCCTTTGATGTGATTGATCTCTTTTCTCTTGCTGCTTTCAGACTTTTGTCTGTCTTTGACGTTTGATGATCTGATTATTAAGTGTCTTGGATAGGTCTATTAAGATCTGTTTTGTTTGCGGTATGCTTTGCTTTTTCGATCTGCAATTTTATGTCTTTCATAAGAGACGGGAAATTTTCAGTGATGATTTCCTCCATTATTGTTTCTGCCTCTTTCCCCTTCTCTTCTCCTTCTGGGACACTCAAGACATGTATATTCATGTGCTTCATGTTGTCATTCAATTCCCTGAGACCCTGCTCATATTTTTCCATTCTTTTCTCTATCTGTTCTTTTTTGTGTAGGATTTCTGGATCCTTTCTTCTGCCTCTTCAAATCTGCTGTTGTATATATCCATTGTGTTTTTTGTCTCTTCTATTGTGCCTTTCCTTCCCTTAAGTTCTGCCAATTGTTTTTTCAAACTTCCAGGTTCTTTCTTATGTTTGCCCAATGTCTTCTCTGTGTTCATCACCTATTTTGCCATATCATCCCTTAACTTGATTTGATTTTTTGAGTAGATTTAGCATATTTGTTTGAAGATCTTTAATTATTTGTTTCAACTTCTGTATTTCATTTGAAGTGTAAGTTTATTCCTTTGACTGGGCCATATCTTCATTTTTTTCTAGTGTGATTTGTACTTTTTTGTTGTCCAGGCATCTGGTTTCATTGATTACGCCAATCATATTTTCTCAGACCAGACAGGCCCAGATCTTTGAAAGGCGGTATCAAGTTTCCCTGAGGGTGAGACCCAGTCAGTTGTCAGACTTTCCTGTGAGGCCTCTAGATGCTGTGCTTTTCTGATCCTGCCCAGCATGTAGTATCAGCCCACTTCTCCTATCAGCCTGCAGCTCCCCACCAGCATAAAGAAGTGTGTTGCCTTCAATTCTAAATAGACTCTGTCCCTGCCAGGGGCTCAGTGTCATAAGCCATGCTTAAGCTGTTTCTGTTTTTCTTTCCCCCAGGCCCTAGGGTTTGAGTTTTCTGAGGGAGGGCAGCAACTTGCTTTGGGCCCCTCCTCCCCCTTTTCTTAGGGAAGATAAGCCCTTTAAGGATTTATCTCCTACCTTTGACTTTTTCCTTTGTCTCTCTAGCTATCTCAACTCCACCCTTGCCTGGCCAGGTCAGTGCTGACAGTTGAAGTTCCTTGAGGCTTTCTCTAATGAGCTACTTAGAATGAGAAGGGGGGAAAAAAAAAAGAAAAAAGAAAGTAATCCCCTTTTCAGAGCCTGTTACCTCCTGTAAGTTACCAGTCAAGATCCAGAGTTGGTTCCCAATTCTGTGTGCTCCTTTACTTGGCACACAGCCATTTTTCAGTATGCTGAGGTTAGCTGACTCCAAAAGCCTCTGTTTTTATTGATTTATGTATTTTTTTTTTCTGTCAGCCCTGCCTTGTCCCCTCTGGGAGCAACCTCCTGGTTCCTTTCCTGCTTGTTCCAGGTTTTTGTGTGCTCATAACTTGTATTCAGTAGTCTAAATCCATTAACTAAAACCACAGTTACAGCTTGGTTAAGCTACCTTCCGTTCCTCCTTGTAGACTGCTGATTTTTCCAAAGGGAAGAGTTTTAGCTCATCCTGCCGTGCTGGTGGGGGAGGGGCACCAGCTCTGCAGTTTGGGGAGCTTTACTTACAGTTCCTATGCTGAAATGTCAGCCATTCCACCCATTCCAGACTGGTGTATGGTGTGTATTCAGTCACAGATGACCCAAACAGTTGTTGCAGACTATTTCTTAGTTGTTCCTAGCTATATACTAGTTGCTCCGGAGGACTAACTAAAATCCACATCTACCTATACTGCCCTCTTGCCCTGCCTCTCTATACTTTTTTTTAAAATTTTATTTTGAAATAAATTCAAACTTACAGGAACAGTTTCAAAAAACAATGCAAATCCCATACACAGAACTCCAGCATACCCCAACCCCCTCCACCTATACCCAGATCTGCCGACTTTAACATCCTGTCACTCCACATATTTCTTTCTTTCCCTCCCTCCCTCCCTCCCTATCATCCATCATTGATTGCTCGGTCTTCCGAACATATGAGAGCAAGCTGCACACATCCTTGAACAAACAATATAGTTCACATATACATTTCTCATGAACAAGAACATTCATTTATGCAATCACATTAAGCACGGCTAAGAAGTTCAAGAAATTCAACATTGATACAAAGCTTATATTCTGTATTTCATTTTTTTTCTTATGTCCCAACTGTGTCCCTTTGAGCCTCCTTTCCTCCATCCTCAGATCCTATCCAGGATCATCCTTAGCATTTAATTGTCATTATATATTTAGACTATCTTTTTTTTTTTTCCAATTGTGGAAACATATATACAGCATAAATCTTCCCATTCCAACCCCTCCTAAACTTTCCATTAGTGGTATTAGTCACATTCACAGTGTTGCAATGCCATCACCTTCTCACCATCCATTACTAGAAATTTCCCCTCACCCCAAACAGAAACCCTACACTCATTTCTTATTAACTCCTCAGTGCCCCTTCCCCCACTTCTCATAACCCATACTTTACTTTTCATCTCTATGATCATATTCTCTGATACTTTCTTTGTGTTTACTGTGGTGCTTAAATTTAACATCTTCAATCTATAACAATCTTGTTTTCTGTGATACCAACTTAACTTCAATAGGACACATAAACTACGTTCCTATATTCCTCCATTCCCCCACCATTATGTAGTTCTTGTCAAAAATTACATATTTTACATTGAGTCCAAAACCACTGATTTATCATTACACTTTATGTCTTTTAGATCCTGTAGGAAGTAAATGGTGGATTTACAAATAAAAAATACAGTAGTATTGGTATTTATATTTACCATGTGATCTTTACTGGAAATCCTTATTTCTTCATGTGGTTTCAGTCAACTGTTTAGTGTTCCCTCCTTTCAGCCTACACAGTTCCCTTTAGCATTTCTTATAGGACTGATCTACTGGTGATGAAGTCCTTCAGCTTTTGAGTATCTGGGAATGTTTTCATCTCCCCCTCATTTGTGTTTGTGTTTGTGTTTGTGTTTGTGAATTTTCTAAATCTCTGATGGTTATTGACTACTGTTTGTATTCCATTGTGGTCAGAGAATGTGCTTTGAATAAATTCAATTTTTTTAAATTTATTGAGGCTTTTTTTATGTCCCAGCCTATGGTCTATTCTGGAGAAAGTTCCGTGATCACTAGAGAAGAATGTGTATCCTGGTGATTTGGAATGTAATGTTCTATATATGTCTGTTAAATTTCTCTATATCTCTCTTTCTTTTCTTTGTTTCTCCATCAGTAGGGCTCCCTTTAGTATCTGAAGTTGGGCAGGTCTTTTATTAGCAAAATCTCTCAGCATTTGTTTGTGAAAAATTTAAGCGCTCCCTCAAATTTGAAGGAGAATATTGCTGATTAAAGTATTCTTAGTTGGAAATTTTTCTCTCTCAGAATTTTATATATGTCATGGCACTGCCTTCTTTCCTCCATGTTGGCCACTGAGTAGTCATTACTTAGTCTTATATTGTTTCCTTTGTATGTGGTGAATTGCTTTTCTCTTGCTGCTTTCAGAACTTGCTCCTTCTCTTCAGTATTTGAAGTCTGATCAGAATATGACTTGGAGTGGGTTTATTTGGATTTATTCTATTTGGAGTTCACTGGGCATTTATGCTCTGTGTATTTATATTGTGTAGAAGGTTTGGGAAGTTTTCCCCAACAATTTCTTTGAATACTCTTTCTAGACCTTTGCCCTTCTCTTCCCCTTCTGGGACACCAAGAGTCTTAAATTTGGACATTTTATTTCATCTATCATATCCCTGAGATCCATTTCAATTTTTTCCCCATTCTTTCTTTTGTTCTTTCATTTTCCATTCTGTGTTTCTCGAGGTTGCTGAGTCCTTGTTCAGCTTTCTCTAGTCTTGTACCGTGAGTATCCAGACTCTTTTTAATTTGGTCAGTAGTTTCTTTTATTTCCATAAGATCATCTATTTTTTTATTTACTCTTGCAAGTTCTTCTTTATGCTCTTCTAGGGTCTTCTTCATGTCCTTTATATCCTGTGCCATGCTCTTCTTCATGTCCTTTATATCCTGTGCCATGCTGTCATTGTTTGTCTTTAGTTCTTTGATTAATTGCTCCAAGTACTGTGTCTCCTGTCATCTTTTGATTTGGGTGTTTGGGTTTCGGTTATCCATATCATCTGTTTTTTTTCTTATGCTTTAAAATTTTCTGTTGTTTTTGGGCTCTTGGCATTTGCTTTACTTGCCAGGGTTCTTTTAGGATATGAAGGATTATTGAAACACCGATCTCTAATTTGTATATGCCACAGCTTGGTGGCATATACTTTCTCTAACTAACCAGCAGATGGCGTCCGTGAGTCACCTATTCCCCTCAAGTCACTTCTCCCCAACTTTGTCTTTGTGGTGTGTGGGGGTCTGATTCTTGTGGGGTTTAATTGGTGCACCAAGTTTGGGTGTGTTGTTTGTGCTGTCCGCCGTGAATGTGGGGCGTGTGTCTGAGTGGTTAGGGAGGCAGGGCCGCTTTAATAATCAGACCTCCCAGGTGTTCCTTGAGATTTAAGGCTGTTCGTTCTGGCCACAGATTGTCTCTGGTGCTGACCCACAAGTCCTTGGTATTGGCATATGGTCCCTGGGATTTCTGAGTGGGTCCCTCTTTCCAGCCATGCCCTTCTTAGGGCCTCTGCTGAGGGAAGGCTGTGCTACATCACAAGTGTGCACTGTCCCTCAAGGGAAGTTCTGGGCTGCTTGGCCACTGGGCCGTGCAGGGGCATTCGCAGCCTGCTGTTAGGATGGCTGAATGGTGTGTGTTAATTTCCCCCTTTTTGCACAGCTCCGCCTTTCCAGCTCCGGGACAATTAGCTGTGGGTGCACTGAAGGCTATTGTCCATGCCTGATATTGTGGCTTGTGCTCGTGTTGCTGGAAACGCTTTGTGTAACACTGGGTCCCTTGGTGCATCTGTGGGCTGTGGCGCCTGCTCTGGGAGAAGCATGCAGGAGCTGTTCCAAGCCTGCTGTGAAGATGCCTACAAGGGGCATGGTTTTTTTTCCCCTTTTGGCTAACCTCTACCTTCCTCACTCCGAGACAATTAGCAGTGGGTATACAAAAGGCTATCTTCCACACCAGATACTGAGGCGGTCACACATCCCATTCCTGCCGCGCTTCACTGTGTGGTTCTTGCTGCCACACCTGCAGCCACTTTTGGGTTTTAAAAAAACCTAGCCCACCTCCAAATGCCAACCCATGGTTTACCCATACCACAGCGTGGCCGCTGGACATTCAGCAGCCTCACTCACTGGTTTCAGAACGCGGACTCCCGGTTTCACCAGGTGTATGGTCCCTATGGATTTAGCAGACCTTGTCCAGCTGGTGAATTGCTGGAACGGGTGTTCTGGGTCACTTTCTGGCTTTTATCTAGTATTTTTCATGGAGGTGTTTTTTTGCCCTGTGTCTCATAGCCGCCATCTTAGGTTCTCCTCTATATACTTTTAATAGAGAAATTTATGTCACCAACCAATACTTAGATCTTTTTTAGTCTCCTTTGCCAGCTTTTACTTCTTTCTTTCATCCTTTACATATTGATATTCCCTAAGTTTGCCTATAGTTCTCCATTTTCTTCACTCTGCCATTGTTGCCTCCATGATTATCAAATTTAGAATCCGCACTATTTATTTTCTTCTTAGCTCCAATTTTACATCTCTAATTGCTTAGTGGACTTCTCTAACTGAACCTTCCACTGCCAGCTACAACTAAATCAGTGTAAAACCAAACGTCAGTTTTTTCTCCAGACTGCCTTGACTTTTACCTGCATGATTACAGTTATCTCTTACCTGATTTTCCTCTCTCTCATCTCTAATTTCTTTACTGTCTTATTTATTCATCTGGTATTTAAATTTTTAGACAACTTGACTTCCTTGCTTTCCAACTTTTTTACCCACTGCACCAGCAACATAGTTTCAGTTGACCATTATCTTTATTTCCTAAGCAGTTCCTACCCATTTCCACTTTCATGTATATTCTCATACTCATTCTTTTTAGAATACTTTCTCTTTCTCTCTTTACTGTTCAAGGTTTTTAAATGTCTTTTTAAAATTTCACTTTCTTCATGAACCATTCCATCCAGCATTCAGTTGATATTGTCAATGTCTCTCTTTTAATGGCTTTGCATTTGAGTCGTATAATGAATATTTTTCTTTCTAACAGACTTAACAGGTTTATAAATCAACTTGAGTATTTTTCCCTTCAGAATATTCTCTTAAGGAAAATAAACATTCTACACAGTTTTGGAGTTTCTTGTTTGCTTTTAGAATACATTGTTTATCATTTTGAATATCTCCAGTGGGTAGCAAATCATTGTCCTTTGAAGTTATATCTGGTTTTTAGAGACAATCAGACCTATTTGAGATATTAGGAAACTGTATTTAGGGTCAGAAGCAAGATGCTAAAGAGAATCCAATACAACCAGTAGTAGGGTACAGTGGGAGCTCTGCAAATAGATAATTAGATAAACAGGTAATTATCAGGGGACAATTTACTTAATAAAAGCTACATAGATAGAAAACAAAACAAAACAAAAACAAAACAAAAAACTAAGAAAGAAAAAGAGAAAATATCTGCAAAGGCCATTATTAATGGTTACTATGGCAGGCGGAAAGGAAATAGATTCAGGTAGTTCGGTCAGAGCAACTGCAAATAGCAGTCAATAGTTGAGAAACACTGGAGACACAGACAAGGTAGGCTTGTTTCTGAAAAAAGAAGTTTTAAAGAATGAAAAGCTCAGATTTTACAAGAGGAGAGTGAAGGTACGTAAACATTAGAATGAATGGAAAATTCCATTCTCTGACTAGGTGAATGGAAGAAACAAAACATCTGGATGCAGCTTGACAATGAAAAAGAAGTGAGGTTCTTAAGTTAGATGATGTTAAAATTTAATTACAACAAAAATTATTCTACTGTTTATGAGAGTAAAGGGGAAAGAAAAAATAAGTAGCACAAAAGTGTGGAAGTAATTAACAGCACTGAATTAAATATATTAGAATGTAGTTGAAAAGATAAATTTTAGGTTATATAAGTTACTAGAACAAAAATTTAAAAAAATCTATTGGATAGTATAACACAAACGGAGAATCCTAAGGTAAACCATCAACTATAATTATTAGCAGAATTATAAAAATGTGCTATCATCAATTGTAACAGATGCGCCACACTAATGTACGGTATTAATAATAGGGTGGTGTATGGGAACCCTGAATTTTATGCATGAGTTTTCTGTAAACCCACAACTTCTCTAATAAAAATTGAAAAAATAGGAAAATGATAAGAAAAATAACTAGAGCAATTCTCTAAAATGAACATGTGAGAGAATTATTGTTGGAAATGCTAGCAGGAAGCCTATGAAGACTGATTTAAATAAAGATATTTCTAAAAGAATAAAGGGAGGTTTTAAAAATATTAATTCACAGAGCCTCATTTAATTGAGCACAAATCACAATATTTCTTGATCTTGTAATATTCATATCACTATTTCTAAAAGGCACGGTTTCCAGAATTACAAAGCAAATGAATAACAAACACAAGGAAGTGGGAACACAGTGTCAGATACATCTCTCAACTAAGATAGTGTTCTTAGTTAAGGAAAGATTCATAGTTTTTTATGTAGACAAAAGATCTACAATTACATGAACTTAATCTTGGATTTCAGGTCTTTGTAGTATAATTAGGTGATATTTAAAATGTGTAGACATTAAAAAAAACTAAAAAGTAAGTTGAAACTATATTATAATGGAAGGAAAGGGAAATTTGTTAACCTTAAATTCTTGAGGAAGAAGTAAAATTCTATGTCTGCAAAATAAAGTGGGGAACAACAAGAAAAATGAATAAGAAGATCCAATATTTTATACTTTAAGTGAATTTTAATTTATCTGTATTTTACGTCATCCTTGTTTCTTCATGGTCCATGCTTCAACCTTTGAAAGATAAAAGTTTTCTTTTACCCCCTACCCCCTTTACTCCTTGACCCTCTCCTCACTTTTTCCCTTCTTTTCCTCCCTCCTGCTTCCCTCTACCCTCCTTTTCCCCTCTGCTTTCCCTCTCTGCTTCCCCGTCTGTGCCAGTTTGAATGTATTGTGCCCCCCAAACACCATTATCTTTGATGTAGTCTTGTGGGGCAGACATTTTGGTGCTGATTAGATTTGCTTGGAATGTGCCCCACCCAGCTGTGGGTAATGACTCTGATGAGATATTCCCATGGAGGCCTGGCCCCACCCATTCAGGGTGGGTCTTGATCAGCGGAACCATATAAATGAGCTGACTCAAAGAGAAGGAACTCAGTACAGCTGTGAGTGACGTTTTGAAGAGGAGCAAGCTTGCTAGAGAGGAACGTCCTGGGAGAAAGCCATTTTGAAACCAGAACTTTGGAGCAGACGCCAGCCACGTGCCTTCCCAGCTAACAGAAGTTTTCCAGACGCCATTGGCCATCCTCCAGTGAAGGTACCCGATTACTGATGTGTTACCTTGGACACTTTATGGCCTCAAGACTGTAACTGTGTAGCCAAATAAACTCCCTTTTTATAAAAGCCAATCCGTCTCTGGTGTTTTGCATTCCGCAGCATTAGCAAACTAGAACACCGTCTTTCTCTGCTACTGCCCATGGACTTACTGTTTCTTTTTTCTTAATGCATTTTTTTATTGTGAACTTTAACATATATACATAATAATGATAACTTTCAAAATAAAACTTAACAAGTAGTTAGAGAGTAAATTTCAAAGAATGTCATGGGTCACAGTTCCACAACTTCAGCTATTTCGTTACTGTAAAATGTATACACAGAAAGGTGTAACTCAAGCAGTTATATAGGTGATTTCAAAAATTGTTATGGGTTACAGTTCCTCAGTTTCAATTCTCTCATTATGCAATATAGGGTGTATACAGGAAGGTGAAGACTTTCAAAGCATAATTCAACGAGTAGCTATAAAATAAATTTCAAAGGATATTATAGGTTACAGTTCCACCATGTCGTTTACCTCCTTCCACTATTCCAACATCCCAGCATCTAAATTTATATATATGTATATATATATTTGTATAAAGTTTCAGTATTGATAGACCTTTGTTAAATCTGATCTTGTTTGTTGCTACCCCTTCATCTCACTTAATCTCTTTTTCCATCATCAGGGGTGTCTAGGCAGTGGGCACCCTCCCTAACGTGTTCATATTGAAAGAGGGTGTCAACAGTATGGGGAAAGGGGCTGCATCTGATTGTTGTTCTTAAAGAGGCTGTTGCCTCTGGGTTTTAGGACTTGTCTGGCATAGGAACACTGGTGGATTTAAGTTTCTGAAAGATAAAACTTAGTGAATCTTTTATAGAATCTCAGGGACCTAGGTATTTGGGGTCTACTTTTGGTAAGGGCATGGCGTACTGTGGCCATATGGGATGTCGAGCTGGAGCATGCATAAGAGAAATCTCCCGGATAGCCTCTTGACTCTATTTGGGATTTCTCAGCCACTATGACCTCCGGTTGTTACCTTTTTTCCTCCTTTTGGTCAAGTAGGCATTTTCAATCCCTTTGTTTCCAGGGCCAGGCTCATTCCTGGGAGTCATGTCCCACATAACCAGGGAGATTCATTCCCCTGGGATTCACATCCCTTGTGGGGAGGAGGTCAATGAATTTATTTGCCAAGTTAGGCTTAGAGAAAGAAAAGCCACATCTGAGCAACAAAAGAGGTTCCCTGAAGGTGCCTCTTAGGCATAATTATAGGAAGGCTCAGCCTCCCATTTACAACCCTAAATTTCACAAGAGCAAGCCTCAGGTCGAGGGCTTGATTTATTAAGTAGTGGGTTGCTAACTTCACTTAATATATATTCTATCCCAAGATAAAAGATCAGTTTCTTACATTATCTTCACTTTGTTGTACAATCATCATCACTCTCATCTCTGAACAATTATCATAACATAATTCATCCCAGAGCTCTTAGCAGCTAATTATTCATCCCAAGATTAATTTAGTGTTGGTAAGATATTGCTATTAAATATAATCTTTAATGTATAATGGGTAGTTTTTCCATACCACTGTGTTGTTAACACTCTGCACCAGTGTCATACCTTATTAGTATATCATGCTAACACTTATATAGGCTTGTGGTGCTACTCTGTGGGTTACATGCCTTTAAACAACCATTTACAAATATGTTCACCTTCAGTGCTTCACTGATACTTATAATCTCATTAATGAACCATAGTCACACCTGATCATTCCCATACCATTAAGTTCACCCACATTATCATATCTATACATATTAGGTTATCCTTCCCCCTTCACTAGCTTCTGTCTATCTCTAGATCCTCTATATTCTACATTATAATACACTTATTTTTCATTTTTCATGATGTTCACATTAGTGGTAACATACAATATCTCTCCTCTTGTGTCTGGCATCTTTCACTCAACATTATGTCTTCAAGGTTCATCCATGTTACAAGTTTCATGACCTCATTCTTTCTTTTTGGAAAGTTTGGTTAAATTCCCCTCTAAAGCCATCAGGCCCTGGGCTTTTATTTGTAGGAAGCTTTCTGATGACTGATTGGATCTCTTTACTTGTGATTGGTTTGTTGAGGTCTTCTGTTTCTTCTTTGGTCAGTCTAGGTGGTTCATGTGTTTCCAGCAAATTATTCATGTCCTCTAAATTGTCTAGTTTTCTTGGTGTACAGTTGTTCACAGTATCCTCTTACGATTTTTTAAAAATTTCTTTGGGATCCGCAGTAATATCCCCCCTCTTATTTATGATTTTGTTTATTTGGGTCTTCTCTCTTCTTGACTTTGTTAGTCTAGCTAAGAGTGTGTCAATCTTGTTGATCTTCTCAAAGAACCATCTTTTGGTTTTATTTATTCTCCCTATTGTTTTTGTTGTTGTTGTTGTTGTTGCTGTTGTTGTTCTACATATCATTTATTTCTGCTTTAATCCTTGTAATTACTTTTCTTCTACTTGCTTTAGGATTAGTTTGCTGGTCATTTTCTAGCTTCTTCAGTTATTCCATTAGTTCTTTGATTTTAGCTCTTTCTTCCTTTTAATATATGCATTTAGGTCTATAAAATTTCCCCCTCAAAACTGTCTTTGCTGCATCACATAAGTTTTGGTATGTTGTGTTCTCATTTCGTTCATCTAGATATTTAGCAATTTCTCTTGCAATTTCTTCTTTCACCCATTGATTGTTTAGGAGATATTTGTGAATGTCCTAAGTCTTTGATGGTTATTGACTTCTAGTTGCATTCCACTGTAATCAGAGAATGTGCTTTGAATAATTTCAATCTTTCTAAACTTATTAAGGTTTTTTTTATGCCCCAGAATATGATCTATCCTGGAGAAAGTTCCATGAGCACCAGAAAAGAAGGTATATCCTGGTAATTTGAGATGTAGTGCTCTATATCTGTCTGTTAAGTCTTATTTGTTTATCATATCATTTAGGTTCCGAATTTCCTTATTGGTACTCTGGTTGATCTATCTATAGGAGAGAGTGGTGTATTGAAGTCTCCCATGATTATTGTGGAAACATCTATTGTTTCCTTCAGTTTTGCCAATGTTTGTCTTATATACTTTGGAGCACCTTGATTGGGTGCATAAACATTTATGATTGTTACTTCTTCTTGGTGAATTGTCGCTTTTATAAGTATATAGTGTCCTTCTTTGTCTCTTATGATATCCTTGTATTTAAAGTCTATTTTATCTGAAATTATTATTGCTACCTCCACTTTCTTGTTGCCATACCTTGAATGGAATATTTTTTTCCAGCTTTCACTTTCAGTCTCTTTGTGTTGCTGTGTCTAAGATCAGTCTCTTGTAAACAGCATATTGATGGTTCATATTTTTTAATACATTCTGCCAATCTATATCTTTTAATTGGGGAGTTTAATCCATTCATATTCAATGTTATTACTGTGGAGGCAGTTCTTGAATTAGTCATCTTATCCTTTGATTTTTATTTGTCAGAACTGTTTTTTCCCTCTCTCTCTTTGTTTCCTTTATGTTACCCTTACTAATACTCTTCAGTTCTGTGCTCCTCTCCAGGCCTCTCTTTCCTGTCCTTTTTCTCAGCTGGTAGAGCTCCTTTTAGTATTTCTTGTAGGGCAGGTCTCTTATTAACAAATACTCTCAGCATTTGTTTGTGAAAATTTTAAGATCTCCCTCAATTTTGAAAGAGAGCTTTGCTGGTTGTGGAATTCCTGGCTGGCAATTATTCTCTTTCAGAATTTTAAGTATGTCATACCCCTACCTTCTCACATCCATAGTCCCTGCTGAGTAGTTAGTATTTAATCTTATATTGTTTCCCTTGTATGGGATGAATCGCTTCTCCCTTCTTCTTTCAGAACTTTCTCCTTCTCTTCGGCATTTGACAATCTGATCAGAATATATCTTGGAGTGCTTTCATTTGGATTTATTCTATCTGGAGTTTGTTGGGCATCTTTGATTTGCATATTTATGTTGTTTAGAAGGATTGGGAAGTTTTCCCCAACAATGTCTTTGAATATTCTTCCTAGATCTTTTCCCCTTCTGGAATGCCAGTGATTCTTGTATTTGTGCGCATCATGTTGTCCATGATTTCTCTGAGATTCATTTCAAATTTTTTTGTTTTTTTCACCATTTGTTCCTTTGTGCTTTCATATTCCATCCCCTGTCCTCAAGTTTGCTAATTCTTTCCTCTGCCTCTTCACATGTCCTGTTATGTGCCTCAAGAAGATTTTTAATTTGATCAGCAGTATCTTTTATTTCCATAAGCGCCTCTGTCTTTTAATTTACTCTTGAAAATCCTTCTTTGTGCTCTTCTAGGGTCTTCTTCATATCTTTTATATCCTGAGCTATGACTTTGATGTTTTTGTGTATTTCTTTGATTAATTGCTCCAAGTTCTGTGTCTCCTCTGGTTTTTTAATTTGGGCATTTGGGTTATCCATATCTTCTGGTTTCTTCATATGCTTTATAATCTTCTGTTGTTTTTGGCCTCTTTGCATTTCCTTTTCTTGATAGGGTTCTTTTAGGATATGGAGGATTGTTTGAACATTTATCTATAATTTGGGAGAGCTACAGCTTGGTGGATTGCACTTTCTGTAACCTACCAGCAGATAGCACTCTTGAGCCACCTCTTACCCTCAAATCAGTTCTCCCCCAACTTCATCTATGCCCTGAGTAGTCGTCCAAACCATGTGGATGTCCAATCAGTGCACGAATTCTCCATGTGCACTGGGGACTGCCAACCCTGTGGTGCAGGCTGTGCCCTGTGTAGTTTGGCAGGAAGTCTGCTCCAGGACACAGTGGTCCCTGCCATTCCTGGGGCTGCGGGTAGAATACTCTGGAGCTGCAGAGCTGCACATCTCACTTCCAGCTCAAATGCCCCACAGTCCCTGTCTGCTGTGCACCTGCAATTCCCTGGGATTGGGGGAGGGCTCCTGGTGCTTCTGTGAGGCACCCTTGCCTGTGCACACCATGGCATTCTGTGGAGGAAGAGTGGACGCTGTCACAAGCCCACCAAATCCCAAATTCCTTCAAGGAAGCTCTCAGCTGCTGTGCTGTTAAGGGTCATCTCCCCAGCCATCTGCAAAGATTGCTGCATGGGGCATGGAAAATTGCCCCCTTCCACTTGCGTCTCTCTGCTCCAACTATTAGTCCCTGGCACAGGGGCTCTTGGCTGCAGTCTGTGAAGGGTTATCACCCAAGCCAAGTGCTGAGGAGGGTGCCTGGCATGGGGAAGGATGCTCCCCTACACATTCATCATCTGGCTCCAACCACCTGTTTTCTGGTGTCATTCTGGGCTGAACACTCACTGGTCTTAAATGTAGTCTCTTGGCTTCTTCAGTACACACTCACTATATGTGTAGAAGTCCCTGCCCAGCCGGTAGAACCCTTGTATTGCTGTTCTGGAGTGCTTTCTGTCCTTTATGTAGTGTTATTCATGGAGGAGAATTTTGCTCTGTCTCTCCTAATCCACCATCTTCCTTAGGGTATAAATTAAGCAACAGTTTTACTATGTTTAAAAAAATTGCACATGCAAAACTCCTCTCTCTATCCTGTGTCCCGAAGTGCTGTCTTCCTTGCATTTTGGTTTTCCTATTAACTCTGCCTTTTCATTTAGAGTTTCTTTTGTGGGTTCTTCATCTCTGTTTATTCCTTACGAGTTGGTGTTCCCATAGTTGTTTAATTTCATCACCAATGATTCTTACCGTTGGTGAGGATTGTTAATGTCCTTTTGGTATGGTATTAAGTATGGTGTTGATATCGTCCCAATAGCATGAATAGGGGTAGTTTCATTGAAAATCCTCACCTCCTTAATATATATTACAATTTTATACTTAGATAATTAAAGAGACTATTGTTTTGTAATTCAGAGTACAGAAAGGAAAAGCTTGACCACATCGTGCCTGATAAATATTATAGTTAATACTTACAGAGCATTTTGTGCCAGATACTGTTCTGCATAAAGATGAGGACACTGAGGCTTCAAGAGATTGATTAACTTGTCCAGGACTATAATGGTAATGATAGAGCTAGGAATTGAAGCCAGCAGTCTAGTTGTGATTGTTATGCTATACTGCCTCTAAATAGGGGCAAATAAAAACAGTGATCTTAACCTCCTGGGACAGGGTTAAGATTTTATTCATCCAAAGAGGTCATAGGTTAAAACATATTGAGAAATTATGCTCAAATGCCTATGGCTTCAAATACTACATATAGTTATCTAATTTCCAGACTGTACTCTGAATTACTTAACTACCAACTGGATGGCACCACCTGGGTGTCCTATAACCATCTCAAAGTTAATCATATTCTACTGAACTCGTTCTTTTCCCTGCCCCGAATTTTTTCTTCTTTTGTATTCCCCATCTCAGAAAATGATATCACCACTCCCTGGTCATCCAAGGTAGAAAGCTTAGAATTATACTTACTTCTTCATCTTCCATATTCCCCAAATTCAGTCGAATACCAAATGCTTTTATTCCACATAGTAGAATTATTCCTGCTTCTCCAAATATGTCTTTGAACCAGCAACATCAGCAGCACCTCATTCAAAATGCAGTCTTGGGCCCACCCTAGACCCACAGTATCCAATCTTTAAGAAGATACTTGGGTGAATCTCATGGAAATTGACATTGAGAAGCCTTGGCCACATGGGCACTTGGACCAGTGCCTGGCATATGGCAATGCTGCAATAAATGTCAGCCCTTGTTATTGTTCTCATCATTGTCATTATCATCATCGTTATTTTTGAATGTGTTCTATTTCCTCCATCCTATGCTCTGTTACCTTAGTTTAGAACTTTATCTCGTTCTTACGTTACAATAATCTACTAATTCCTTAGAAGTGACAAATGTAAATATAAATTAATGTGGCACAGGTTAATATAAATTTCTTAGGCTTTACAAAAGTAAAATTAATTTAAAAAATATACCAGAGAGGCTGAAGTAAATGGGGCAAACTGATTACAAAAGGAGTTTTAGATTAAAAGTTATTAATGACAATATACTAAAAATTAAACTCAAATACAAGATTCTAGAAGAAGAAACACATATAAATGATTTTAAAATGCAAATATAAATTACTATATATATGTGGGCTAGAAATACAAGTAGTCAAAATATATCATAATGCCCACACATAGTACAGATAGAAATAAAAACTATGACAAATGCCAGAACAATAGCAATTGAATAGAAGCTGTGTTTTATATTTTCTGTACATGTAAATTTCTTTTTCTAATAGTAGGAAAAATTAGGGGAATATTATGAAATAAAGCATTTTTTTTTCAAAATACTTATTGGAAGGGTACATAAAAATTTAAGAAGAAAATAAAATGAACATTGTTGCAAATATCAAGATCTATGCTATCACATGGTAAGCAAGCTATAAAGACAACTATAAATGCACAGTTCAGCGGTGATTATTAATAAATTGCAAGAAAGTGGAAATAATAGATGTGGAAAATTTGTGGAAATGTGAAATTCTAGCTAGGACAAAACACAAAACTGTAGTGTAGAGAAATAACAGAAAAATCCTACTCATTAAAATATATAGTAGTATAATAATGTCATTTACCCAACAAGAATATTAATAAGAAGATGAAAAAGAGCTTAAAAAAAAAAAAAAAACAGCCAACATCACTGAAAGACTTACTAGGAAATAGAAAAAGGACTACGACAGTGTGGTGTAATTTTAAAATTTGAAAGCACAAGTAATAAAGAACTCTTTCATGTCCCCTTCCACTCACATCTAATAAATCTCTGAATCTTGTGGATCCTGCTTCCTAGGACCTGTCTGTCTCAAGATAGGTCATAGTCATGTTTTGTCCTGAGTTTTGGAATAGCAGTTGTTGTCTCTCTCTTGTCTTGTCTTCTTTTAATTTATTCTCCATGCTGGAATTTGAGTGGTATTTTGAAGAAGCAAATATGATCATATGCTCAAAAAATGTTAATTGATTGGATTTAGAAAAAAGTTTTATTATGGTATAATAACAAAATATTCCATTTTAACCTTTTTCTAAGTATATAATTCACTGGCATTAATTATATTCTGGTTTGCTAATGCTGCTGTTCTGTAAAACACCAGAAATGGATTGGCTTTTTTAAAGGAGATTTATTTGGTTACAAAGTTACAGTCTTAAGGCCATAAAGTGTCCAAGGTAAGTCATCAACAATAGGGTACCTTCACTGGAGAAAGGCCGTTGGCATCCGGAAAACCTCTGTTAGCTGGGAAGGCATGTGGCTGGTGTCTACTTGCTCCCAGATTGTGTTTCAAAATGGTGTTCTCTAAAATGTTGCTCTTGAGGCATTTTGTCCTCTCTTAGCTGCAGCTGCTCTCCAAAATGTCACTCTTAGGTGCTCTCAGTTCCCTCTGTCTATGAACTCCTTTATAAGACTCCAGTGATCCAATTAACACCCACCCTGAATGGGCAGGGTAACACCTCCATGGAAATTATCCAATCAAACGTTTCACTCACGGTTGATTGAGTCACATCTCCATGGAAACACTCAAAGAATTCCAGTCTAATCAACACTAATACATCTGCCCCCATATGATTGCTTCGAAGAACATGGCATTTTGGGGGACATAATACATCCAAACTGGCACAATTGCATTCACAAGCTTGTATAATAATCACCTCTATCTAGTTCCAAACTTTATCATCACCTTAAACAGAAACTCTGTACCCATTAAGCAATGACTCCATTCTTCTTTCCTCTTAGCTCCTGGGTAATCTCTAATTTACTTTCTTTTCTATGAATTTGCCTATTCTGGATATTTTATATAAATGAAACATACAATATTTGTCCTTTTGTGTCTGACTTATTTCACTTAGCATAATGTTTTCAAGGGTCATCTCTGTTGTAGCATTATCAGAACTTCGTTCCTTTTTATGACTGAATATTATTCCATTGTATTTATATACCACATTTTGTTCATCTGTTTATTCATTTGTTTGTGGGATTGTTTCTACCTTTTGGCTATTGTGAATAATGACGCTGTGAACAGTGGTACACAAGTACCGGTTTGAGTCCTGGTTTTCAGTCTTTTGGGGTGTGCACCTAGGTCTGGGATTGCTGGGATTATGATTGATTGACTGGATTTTGAATGTAGCATATTGTGTCCCAAAAAGAGTATTTTCATTTTATGATATGTGCTGCAGTATATTCTATATTTAAATTTGAATATGGATTTATTTATAGATTTTGAGTAAATAATATTAAAGGTTGACTTTACATTTTTGTAGCACTTGCTAATTTGTAGGATGCTTTCACATTATCTTGTTTAATCTTCAGAAATTTATGAGTTAAATTATATTATTTCCTTTTTATGTTGGAGAAAAATGAGTTAAAGGTAGCCACAGCTAGTAAGAAGCAAGACTCAGAACTCCTGACTACGATTTATAGTGTTGGTCTAATTGACTACATGGCCACTTAGGGATATAAGATGCATACTTTCAGGCTACTTGGTTTTTATGTTTTCTTTTTGTCAACCAGGGGAAAATTATCTTTACTGGGGAGCGCTGGTGAATATAGCCTAACAGCTTTCACTGGGACAAGGGACTGATAAAATCAGCTGATCTTCTTTTCCACGTTTTCCAGTCCATTCTATGTGTTAGATATAATTGTTAGATTACACACTGCATTTAAAAAATAGGGTTTATTTATCTACTTACACCTTGAAAATATAAATAATTATGAGGGTGCTGGCAAGCCACTGTGATAAATACTTTATGAATTATGTCTCTAATTATATTACAATGCCTGGCCCATAGTAGGCACTGGATAAATATTTGAAATTTAATGAATTAGGATGTTTTCAGTTGCAAGTAATAGAAGACTCAATTCAAATGGTATTTCGGTTTGCTAAAGCTGCCAGAATGCAATATACCAGAAATGGATTGGCTTTTACAAATTTACAATTCTAAGGCCATGAAAATATCCAAATTAAGGTACCAGCAGGGCTAATACATTCTCTGAAGAAAGGCTGCTGGCATGTGACGTTCCTCTGTCAAATGGCAAAGCACATGGCCAGCGCCTGCTGGTCCTTTGCTCCCAGGTCTTGTTGCTTTCAGCTCTGGGTTCCAGTGGCCTCCTCTCAGAGCTACCGTGGGTCCTCTGTTAGCACCTCTGGGGCCTTTCTCTCTAAGTTCTCTGGGCTTTTTTCTGTCTTTTATCCTTTCACAAAGGATTCAAGTAAAAAAAATTAAGACCCATCTTGAATGGGGTGAGTCATGTCTTAAATTGAAATAACCCAACCAAAAGGTCCCACCCACAGTAGGTCTGCATCCACAGGAATGGATTAAAAGAAGGCCTTTTCTGGGGTTCAAAACAGCTTCAAACCAGCACAAATGGTAAAGAAATTTATCATTTACATGACAAGAAATCTGGTTCTGCAACACAGTGAAATCTTCATGAACCCACCCTCTTAACATCTTTCTGCTTTGCAATCCTCAGAAAGTGGTTGAATCATGACTAAACTGGCTTCACCTTAACTAGCCAGTTTCACCTGTTGCTACTTTTTAATGTAAACTCTGATTCAAACAAACTCTAATTCCATCACCACCAAATTCTTTGCTCATGCCTTGCCTTACTGAAATGCCATGCTTCTGCCATATCCACAGTAATTTTTTTTCCTCTGTGAAGTTTCCCTGATGATTTTAGCTTCCAGATAGGAAGTAATATAGGAGATTATATGTGATCTCTCCTATATATTTATGGCTTCTAAATTATATATTTATATATAAATAGAAATAGTTTTTTAAAATCATTTAGGAAGCTTGAGGGTCTAACTAGACTCAATTATATATTGTGAAATTGTATATTGTGAAATTGTATATTGTTTTGATTATTTTTCTATTATATTTATTGAAAGTTCCTTGAGGGGAGTACATTGATGGTCCTAGACCTATAATCAGTAAATAATGTTGATCTGTTGTGGGTTTGTATATTTTTTGTGTATTAAGAAATTAATTTTCTATGGAAAGAAGAGGAAGAAATAGAAAATAAGACGTTCATCTCTACCAGGATGTCTCAGTCTTGGCACTGTTGACGTTTTGGGTTGGACAATTGTTTGTTGTGGGGGCTGTACTATGTATTGTAGAATGTATAGCAGTATCCCTCACCTTTATCAATTAGATGCCAGTAGCACTCCTTCCCCTGACCGTGATAACCAAAATGTTTAAAGACTTTGCCACATGTTTCCTGAGGCAAAATCCCCCATTGTGAACCACTGATCTAAACCAAAATATTCTAATTTTTATTTTGAAAACTGTATTTCAGAGTATGAGAGTCTCCTAGAGATAAAAATAAAGTAACAACAACCATGGTTTCTTTAAAAATGTATGCTCTTTTGAGTAGATATTCTATGATTAAGGAAGAAGAAAAGGTTTTCATAATTCTAGCTCTATAAAACTGATACACTTAGTTTTAGATGTTGATAAATTGTTTTTAAATTTTTTTTAGCTTATTATGACAACACCATTTTTCATCGAGTTGTACCTGGCTTTATAGTCCAAGGGGGAGATCCTACTGGCACAGGGGCTGGTGGAGAGTCCATTTATGGAGTCCCATTCAAGGTGAGACTGAATTATTGTATTATTTATTTGTGAGTCTGCTTGGTTTGGTCAATTGAAAATGATTGCCCCACAGGAGGAAAAAACAATTCACGTCAGTACACAAAATCTCCAGGTATTTGTCACATATTTAAGATTATGGGGTATAAGAGCAAAACCTATCAAGCATATTTTTTGGTGTTTAACTGTACCTGATCTCTGCAGCTCTCAGAACATTGTATATGCTCTCCTATTTTAAATCATTTTATTTAAACATTACATGGAATTCAAAATAGACCATTATGGCACATAATGCAGGCCACAATGGGAAATCACAAGTAGGATGGAAGAAAGAAGCAACATAAAAAAAATTAGGAAAAGATGCAAATACTAATCAAGAATAGGTCAGTAATTCTAAATCTACACATAGATTTAGAAGAACTAAGATCTTAGACATAAGGAGAAAAGTGTTATAGTTAAGCTACATATAAAATATATGTGTGTGTGTGTGTGTATATATATATATATATATAAACTATATATGTAGTTAAGCTATATATAAAAACTGGGTTTTGTGATGATGAAAGAAAAAGAATAGGTTCCAGTAGAAGCTAAAAGTTGTGTTTATTATTAATCTGATGGTGCCAATATCATGTTCTTTGAATGAGGAAATATCAATAGCTTTTAAAATATGAGAGTTTCTGAAGACTTTTTGTTCGTATTAATTGGGTAGAGTGTCTAGAATTTCCTTTCGTCTTTACTGGGTCGCTCTGTGATTCTTGAGAAAAATACTTTAACTGTTTGTTTTAATGTCCAGATGATATTAGAAAATGTGGGGCAGATATTAAAAAGTCTCAGGTGTCACTGTTAGACTGTTTTATATTTTACTAGGTGAGATGTCTCATGATCTTAGAGTCTCAATCTAGTAGGAAGCATTCCTCCATTCTATTATTGGTTGTAACATCATAGTTCTTCTTGATTCCTTTCTAACTCATGGTTTTTGCTTTATTATTTTAGGATTATACAGTTGTCTTGTTAGGTTTTCAATTAAGTCATTTTTAATACGGATGTGTTTTCGAGACAGTTATGATCCTTTGGATTCAGTTCTCTTAAAAATTGTTTATTAAAGAAAAATAACTTTCTTTCTGAAAAGCATTGATTACATACCTAGATTATAAATGAGTCCAGTTTGAGGTCTGAATGGAAATTCTGTTAACCAGGAGACTACTGTGTATGTTATATAGCCCTATCCTAGCAAAAAACAAAAATGAAAACAGAAACAAAACACCTTAGAAAGGCTTGCTTCTGCTCTTTGAAAACCAGCAAATGTGATCAGTGCCAATTCAGACAAGATTCAGCTTAGGGCTTTAAAAAACACAGATCACGTAACAATCATAATAGATCGCTAGAATTAAAAAAGCAAGAAGAAAACAATGTTCTTTGACAATTAGAATGGGGGCAGGGTGGGGTACTAGTTCAAGACTCCTCCATGGTTCAAAGGTAGTTTTCTTGGAGAAATTATAGGTTCTAAAGGTTTAGATGACTTTGAGGGATGGGAAGACTAGGGGAATAATTCTTAGAAATCCATTCCCCTTTTTGTACCCTCCCTCCATGTGTCAAAATTTAACTTTCTACAAAATAGGCTAAATTAACCAAAAATGAGTATATTTAGAAGGTAACTTAAAAGGGAGTAAAGTTAAGTTCAATAGCATTGAAGGGATAGTAAATATTGGATTTGATTACCCTTGAAAAATCAGTTAAATAAAAAAACTTCAAGGTATCTGGCCCCTTGCTGGTAGCTGAACACTGAATATGAAGGGTTTTATTATAATATAACCTAGGTCCTTCACTAAATCTTTTCCTTTCTGTTCTTCAGGATGAATTTCATTCACGGTTGCGTTTTAATCGGAGAGGATTGGTTGCCATGGCAAACGCTGGCCCTCATGATAATGGCAGCCAGTTTTTCTTTACACTGGGTCGAGCAGATGAACTTAACAATAAACACACCATCTTTGGAAAGGTTAGTGTCCAGTTATTTTAAATTTGTGGTTTGGTTTAGTTATGTTATTATTTTGTCTTCTATTATATATACAATCAACTTATCTAAGAGCTACCTTTGTAAAAAATTTCCACAGAATATTTACTTCTTATTTCCAAAAATGATGGAATAGATTCCTATGAGAATCTATATATAACGAACTATATATAGGACTATATAATGAACTATGAGGGAACACGTCACCTCTTTGTTGTGTATTTCAAACAAGTAAGTTTTGGTTATGACTTTAAAATTTGTCATTCAGCCAATATTACTTTTACTTTTTTAGAAAGACACCCAGGTAATAACATTTAGTTGTTTAAAGTTTTTTATAAATGATGAATTCTTTAAATTTAAAGTAGAAGTTGTATTGATGTTGAAATTTTTTACTGAATATTATTTTGGATAGTGCCTATTTAATTCTGCTCATAATGTCATACCAGGGAATGTCCTTTCCATTGAACTTTGAACAGTTTTCTTTAAACAGGGATTCTGAAGGTTTTCTTCTCTTACTCTTCTCCCTTCCTATCTTATTTCAGGTTTAGGTATATTAGGCTTCACTAGTGTGTCAGCTCCCTCTGCTGGTTCAAAAAGAATGATTTTCCCCATATTCTAGGTAAAACTGGGTTGTGCTATGATGAAAGGAAAAAAAAACAAAATTAGCACAAATAGAAAACTGATGTTGTTTAAAAATTCTTGAGAAATGATGGATGAAAGGAGTCAAAACTGTAAGCATGAAATGTAATTTGTTGTTTAATACTTAACAAAATGGATTAAGAAATATGCATTGATGCATTCTTCCTAGCCACTCTACCGTTAAGTAGTCTGATGTTCATAGATTCCTCTCCTATTATTTCTAAAAAATATGAGTGTACAATAAAATGAAAATTAGATTGCCATTCTGCACCATTTTTTATAGTTAATGTTATTTAACTTATACATTAGAGGCAAAGTATAATGTGGTCAGAAATTAGAAAGACTTTCAGTGTGTCTCTATAACTTCTTTGAACCTCAATTTTCTTATCTGTAGGAAGAGGATAATGATAGCATTTAATTTTAGGATGTTTGTGAGGGTTAAATAAGATAATTTCTCAAAGCACTTACCACAAGGATTAGCTTTTATTATTATTGTTATTTACTTTTTCTACCCTATTCTAAAGTCTAAATTTGTTTATGATGTTTGAGTAAGAAGTTCCTGTTTAGTAGGAGATTATTTTGCATTACATTTTTATTTTTAATAAAAACTGGTATTACGTATATATTGGAATTTTTCAGAAAACTCACTGAAGGATTGAATCTCATCTGTGCTTTTTCCCTTTGCGATGAAGTTGCTTTATTTTCATTATTAAATGCATATGATCTTATATAATAATATTAAATTCCTTTTAATTATTTAAAAAATATTTTTAAAAGCCCCTCCTTCAAAGAATGAATAATATTTACAATTAAATTTTCATTTTTATTTGACAGGTGACAGGGGATACAGTATACAACATGCTGAGACTGACAGAAGTAGACATTGATGATGAAGAAAGACCATGTAATCCGCACAAAATAAGAAGTTGTGAGGTAGGAGCATAATTATTATGAGATTCAGTATTTAAATTGTCATTTAAGAAGAATTGATGAACTCTTGGATGAAGGCTTTATTTATAATAAATTAACAACACAACTCAGATTTTATCTCTGTGATTATTTAAGCACAATTTATGATAAAGAATTTTTTCTAATTGAAGGTTTTGGATTCAAAATCGGAATTTTAACTGATAAACCTATGAATAAAGACTCATAGTTGGAGGTTAGGGGAATTGGGTTTATTTAGCCCAGTGAAGTGGCTTGATAGGAAGCAAGGTCCTTAAGAGCATTTGATTTGGAATCAAAACATCTGAGTTTATTTTTCTCATCAGGTATCATTTAAGTTTTCCTGACTATTTTTCCCTTTCGTAAAATAGGGATAAAATCTCCCTTACTTAACAACACATAGTATTGTTAGGATACTCCAGTGAGACCATGTATATGGGAGCACTTTATGTAATATGTGTATCACTATACAAATAATGGTTATGTGGGGAAAAACATGGACACCAAAGTCACCACAGTTAAGTGCTGGTTTTCATTTTTTATGAAATTTCAAAAATGGAATAATCTTTTCAAAATATTTCTTTTCATAGGTTTTGTTTAATCCTTTTGATGACATCATTCCAAGGGAAATTAAAAAGCTGAAAAAAGAGAAACCAGAGGAGGAAGTAAAGAAATTGAAACCCAAAGGCACAAAGTAATCTGTACTATGAAGATTTTTCTTCAGCTTGAAAAGCAACACTAATTGATTTAGTTCGATTTATTTACTTATGTAACAATTGTTCGCTAGCTAGGGAGAGGCCAATTTGGATTAGGGAGAGAGCTGAATTATGTTTGTGTGTTTTCTAAATGAACATATGTTGTATTCACAAATACAATATGTAACTTTAACTTAAAGCTAAAAAGTATTATCTCTCAGAAGTCCATATGAAATCTGCCTTAAGAATAGATAACTATTTTATCATCACTACACCAATTTTTTATATAAAGCACCAGTGGGGAAACTTTTTTGAGTTTTACTTGTTTTTAAATTAATATATGTTTAGTGTAAAGAACTTAGAAAGTAGAAAAATGTATAAAGGGTATTTTAAATGATTCCGTAATTGCCTAATTCATTTAACTTTTTTGTTGTTGTCAAAAGTAACCTTATAAATATATTTATATTTAAAGCTGTTTCTGTATTTTAGATTATTTCCCAAGGATAGTTTTCTAAATAAGTTTCAATATTTTGTGTACAGTGTTCTTTATATTATTAATTTTGTCTGTTTTATTAAAATGGATATCATTGAATTAAATTTCAACTTATTCTTTTATTGAATTGTGGCATCTATTTTAGGGATTTTATTGAGATTAGACTCATACAGTTCTGAGTTTAATTTTGCCTAACCTGGTTTATAAGAGCTCATCTTGTAAAATGGAGATGATAATTAAGGACAACAAGTCGCTATTATGCAGATTAAATTAGAGGGAATAGTGAAATCACACAATAGAATAGGTGTTCAATACATACTAGATTTTTTCCTTAGCGTCCTACAAAATAAGTAAATCAGTTGCTTTTATAAACTGTCAGACATGAGCCAGACACTTTAATAAGCAGTTTATGCCTTATTGCAAAATAACTTCTTAATAGCTACATATTTGATTTACTTTTATTCTTTGATTCATTTATTTTGATTAATTTATCTTTGGATGAAAAGTCACTGTCATTATTCTCACAATATTTTATCAGTACGATTTATCTTGATAACAAACTCAAATTTTTTCATTTAAAAAAAATTTAAAGCAAATGTGTTATAGGAATGCTTTGATAATTGATTGCATCTATATTTTGAAAAAAAATCTTCTTTTATTGCCACATCTTTTATTTTTCCATTACCTGTGAGTTTTTTAATAACTTGTCATTTATCTTACTCGAGATTTCTTACTTTATTGTAAGGGATCAAAAGAGACAAACTTAGTTTTTTCTCCCCATGGGCTATTTTTTAGTTAAATTTATTGCTTAAATTTTTTTGTCTGACAGTTTTATATAACATTATTTTTAAATATTAAGATGATATGTTGGAAGATATTAGATTAATTGCTTCCCAGTTACAGTGCTTTTGGGGCTATATATTGATTAGTTTTTCAGAAATCTCCATTTTGCTACCAGTTCTGATAAGTATAAAAAGCTTAACTGCTTCTGTCATGCTTGACTCTGACATTTAATGGTAGTGCTCATGATGGGTTTTTGGTCATTAGGTTAGCCTAACAAATGTGCAACATCTGTGGTCTGAAGACAAAACTTTAGCTTTTATATAAAATTTTTAGTAAATTCCTGCCAGATACCAGCTAATACCATCTTTTATTAAGTAGTCAGAATATGTTTTTTCTTGTAAATTCTGTTCTATTGTTTTGAAATAGGATATTAAGTTTAACTTTTTCTTCTTCTTTTTTTTTTTTTTTTTGACTAGAAATTTTAATTTACTTTCATTTGGAGAGGAAGCAGAAGAAGAAGAAGAGGAAGTAAATCGAGTTAGTCAGGTAAAATTTGCCCTTTGTTCTGAATTAAAAAAAGAGATTAGGCTCTATTTTTGTATCCTCTGCTATACCTGGCACAGCACATTTCACATGGTACACACTCAGTAAGTATTTGTTGAATTGATAAGTAAAATGATTTGTGTCAAGAATATTTGCAATTTCTGAGATATTTGACTTCTTAAAATTATAGTTTTTTTTTTTTTTTTTTTTTTTAAATCTGGGCATTTAAAATATCTGGTAGAATTATAGAGCTTTTTTAATAGTTCAACTTTATGATTCAGATTTTAATTGCTGTTTGTTTAACTGGTTTGCTAGATGATAGAACAAAATTTTGTACACACATTCTGATGTTATTTATACGTACTTGTTCATTACATTAATTCTCATAATAACCCTTTGAGTTGAGTACTTTATTATCCTTTTATGTACCAATGAGTTACAGTATAGAGTAGTTATAATTTCCTCAAAGTCACATAAGCAAAAAGTAGCTTGAGCTGGTATTTGAACCCAAGTCTCTTTAACTGTAAAATCCATGTCTTTGGATTATACATTGCTTCCTGGCTTCTTAGCTCACCACATACCTTTAAATGATGTTTTCCTCAGTATCACTTTCACCACAGTACTCATTGCTGAAACAATGAGAGTGCTTTGTCATTGTTTTGAGCAGTAATTCTGTTATGTATACCCCCAGAAGATCATCAAGAGCTTTTTCAAATTGCATACCTCAAAGATTCTTATATGCCTTCCTTTCTTGAAAAGAGGTGAGCACTGAGACCTAAAGGATTAAGTTTATGGTCCTCATCAAAGTAATTAAAACCGTAACTTAGTACTGCCTTATTAGCCTAACATGGTTGCCTATTTCTTACCGACACTAATGATCACATTGACTTAAAAACACATTATTGGCTCCCCTGTCTTTACTTCTTTATCCATTTGGTTCCCTCTTCTGTGAGCATGGTTTTGGTAGGCTATTGTTAGCTTAAGTTGGACATAGTAAGCATGCTTACTTGTTTCCCTTGCATTAAAATGGAAGTAAAATGAACAATGTATAAGAAGTATTTTGGTCATAGTATCTTCTCACTCTCTACACTATCCATGCATAATCTGTTTGATATCATGGGATTCAATTATCACCTGTACACTGACATCCTGAACTTAGGAGATAGATAAGACCAGATATTTTCTTCTGGGCTCTTGTCCCTTATTTCAAGTTGCCTTTAGGAAACATCTCTATTTTAGATGTCCAAACTGAATTCATCTCCCCATGAAAACCTCCTTTTTCTCTGTTCTTTATCAGCATCACCAATCACTGTAATACCCCAGCATCTCAGGAGTCTCTTCTTTATCTTTCACCAGCCACATCTAGTTAGTTGCTTGTTTGTGTTTTCCTGTGTTACTGCCATGTTATCTCTATTTAGTAGTTATTTAGTAGATATTGAATGAATTAATGTTTATGTGCTACTGATCCTATGTTCTAAATATCTTTTGGTTGCATGCTTCAATTCTACTGTAACTTTTATCTCCAAGACCTCATTATTTCCAACCTGGGTTTTTATGATGAACCTCCCTCCCTTTAGACTCCTTCTTCTTGGGATTTATCACCTTATAGAGTGAATTTTCTAAAATGTAAATCTGATCACATTTCCTCTCTCCCTCGATATCTTCCTCTCTCCCTTGATATCTCCCTCTCTCTCTGTCTGTCCCTTCCTTCCTCCCTCCTTTCTTTCTTCCCTCCCTCGCTTCTTCCTTCCCTCCCTCTCTTCTTCCTTCCCTCCCTCCCTCGATCTCTCTCTTCCTTCCTTTTATTTATTCATTTTCACTACTTAAAATCACTTTGTGGCTAACTACTGCTTATAGGGTAAAGTCCAAATTCCTTGGCCTGTCATACAAGGTCCTTCCTAGTTTGGCCTCTGCTGACTTCACCAGCCACATATCCCAAGCTTCTATACTTATACTCAGCCATACTGACCTGCAGGGAAGCCTTGTCATTTGTGAGGCATGTATCTCAAAACATTTGAAAAGCCCTGGAGGGTAAAGCAATAAAGTATTTTGAAAAGTACTGATTTGGAATGACAAATATAGAATAACAAAGCCTCATTAAGATGCTTATATTGGGAAGTCAGCCAGGCTTATTCATTAAGTGTTTCATTATTGAGCACCAGTCTTGCCTTATTCGTGATTTGAATTGAAATAATTTGAATTGAATAATTGTGCCTCAGCAAAATGAAAGATTTACTAAATATCATGGCCCTGTGGGAGTATTTGTCAATGGATGGAACCAGAGTGTTAGATCTGGGAATTGCCAGGGTTTCCTTTTTTGATGTTTCCCAAATCTGTCAATTTTCCTTGCACACCCATGCCTTCTCCACCACCATTTCATCTTGCTGTTTTTCCTTCCACTTGGAGTGTGCTCCCTCTTTTATTTGGCTAACATTTGGTTTTACATTAAGAATTAGCTCGGAGGAGAAACCAAGATGGTGGCTAGGTGAGACAGGGCTAAGGAACACCTCCATGGAAAACACTAGATAAGGACCAGAGAGTGACCCAGAATACCGGTTACAGTGATGTGCCAGCTGGACGAGATCTGCTAGTTCCCAGGGGCTGTATACTTGGTGAAACGGAGAGTCTGCATTCTGAAACGAGTGAGTAAGCTGGCTGGAAGTCCCGCAGCCGTGCAGCGATCCAGGGAAGCCAGGGTTTGGCGTCTGGAGACCAACAGGCTCTTTTAATAAAAAAAAAAATAGAAAAAAGGGGAAAACCCAGGAGCGGCTGCAGGTGCGATTGGCTGCAGGTGCGATCGTGGGAAACACGCAGTAAAACACAGCAAGAGGGGGCTGGGCCGGCCTCTTGGTGACTGCCCTGGAAGATAGCCCACTGCAGATATCCCTGGGGCTGGGGGAACGGAGCGGAGAGCCAGAAGCTGAAAGAATCCCCACAGCTAGCAGCTCGCTCCCGGGAGGGCTGGATAAACTCCTGTCTGGGGCCGTACCCACAGCCCAGAGCCCCGCCAGTTGTCCCGGAGCTGGGAAGGAGGAACTGTGCGAGGAGGGGGGTGTGGAGACACCCCGTTCGGCCATTTTTGCATAAGGCTGAAAGCAAGCCGGCTCGGCCCAGCGGCCCGGGGCTTCCCTTGAGGGATGGTGCACTCTGATGATGTAGCGCGGCATTCCCTCAGCAGAGGTCCTGAAAGATTGTGGCTGGGCAGGGGGACCTGCTCAGAGATCCCAGAGATACTACGCCAAGTCCGGTGGTTTGTGGGACATCGAGAGAGAGGGGCTGGGGCTGAAATGAAATGAAGACTTGGACTCTTGCAGCAGCCTTGAATCTCCGGGAACTGGGGGGATTTGAATATTGAGGCTGTCCTTCCTCCCTGACCACCCGTACAAGCGCCCCGCATTCAGAGCGGACAGCTCCAGCAACACACCCAGGCTGAGTTCTCCAGCTGGAACCCACAAGAATCATTTCCCCACTCACGACGGGGACAAGGTGGAGAACTGACTTGAGAGGTATAGGTGTCTCACAGACGCCATCTGCTGGTTAGTTAGAGAAAGTGTATGTCACCAAACAGTGTTTCTGAAAAATTAGATAGGTTTTTTTTTTACAAATTAAAAGAACCCTGTCGAGCAGAGCAAATGCCAAGAGGCCAAAAACAACAGAAAATCTCAGTGCATATGATAAAACCAGACGATATGGAGACTCCAACTCCAAACACACAAATCAAGTTATCAGAAGAAACAGAGTTCCTTGCAGAATTAATCCAAGAAATACAATCGAGGAACGAAAGCATGGCAAAGGATTTAAAGGACATCAAGAAGACCATGGCCCAGGATATAAGCTACATAAAGAAGACCATAGAAGAGCATAAAGAAGACATTGCAAGGCTAAATAGAAAAATAGAAGATCTTATGGAAATAAAAGAAACTGTTGGCCAAATTAAAAAGACTCTGGATAGTCACAATACAAGACTAGAGGAAGCTGAACAACATCTCAGTGTCCTAGAAGTCCACAGAACAGAAAATGAAAGAACAAAAGAAAGAATGGAGAATAAAATAAAAAAAATCGAAATGGAGCTCAGGGATACGATAGATAAAATAAAACGTCCAAACTTAAGACTCATTGGTGTCCCAGAAGGGGAAGAGAAGGGTAAAGGTCTAGAAAGAGTATTCAAAGAAATTGTTGGGGAAAACTTCCCCAACCTTCTACACAATATAAACACACAAAGCATAAAGGCCCAGCGAACTCCAAATAGAATAAATCCAAATAAACCCACTCCGAGACATATTCTGATCAGACTCTCAAATACTGAAGAGAAGGAGCAAGTTCTGAAAGGAGCAAGTTCTGAAAGCAGCAAGAGAAAAGCAATTCACCACATACAAAGGAAACAACAGAAGACTAAGTTGTGACTACTCAGTGGCCACCATGGAGGCGAGAAGGCAGTGGCATGACATATTTAAAATACTGAGAGAGAAAAATTTCCAACCAAGAATACTTTATCCAGCAAAACTCTCCTTCAAAATCAAGGGAGATCTTAAATTTTTCACAGACAGACAAATCCTGAGAGACTTTGCCAATAAAAGACCTGCCCTATTTCAGATTCTAAAGGGAACCCTACCAACAGAGAAACAACAGAAAGAAGAAAGAGATGTAGAGAATTTTAACAGAAATATATAGTACCTTACATCCCATAGCACCAGGACACTCATTTTTCTCTAGTGATCATGGATCTTTCTCCAGAAGGGACCATGAGCTGGGACATAAAACAAGCCTCAAGAAATTAAAAAAAAAAAAAAAAAATTGAATATACTCAAAGCGCATTCTCCAACCACAATGGGAATACAAATGGAAGTCAATAATTTTTGAACTGTAACTCCACTATTTATTTCCTACATGATATAAATAACACAAACCCTAATGACAAATCAGTGGTTTTGAACTCAATGTAAAATATGTAATTTTAGACAACTGTATAAAGGTAGGGGAATGGCGGAGTTTAGGAACATAGTTTATGTGTCCTATTGAAGTGGAGGTGGTATCAAAGAAAAACAAGATTGATATGGATTTAAGAGGTTAATTTTAACCCCCACAGCAGACACAAAGATACTATCAGAGAATGTAACCATAGAGATGAATTGTAGAGTTTGGGTTAAGAGAAATGGGAGAAGGGGCAATGGGGAGTTAAGAAATGAGGGTGGAGTTGCTGTTTGAGGTGAAGGGAAATTTCTAGTAATGGATGGTGGGAAAGAGCATTACAACATTCTAAAGGTGATTAATCCCACTAATGGAAGGCTAGGGAGGGGGTGGAATGGGAAGATTTAGGCTGTATATATGTTCCCACAACTTAAAAAAAAAAAAAAAAGACGGTCTAAATAGATGATTGAATGCCAAGGATGAACTTGGATGGAATTAGAGGATAGAGGATAGGTGGCTCAAAGGGACACAGTTGAGACATAAGGTAAGGGAAATATAGAATGTAAGCTTTGTATCATTGTTGAACCTGTTGTACTTCTTAGCTGCGCTTAATGGGATTGCATAAAAGAATGTTCTTGTTCATGGGAAGGGTATATGTGAATTATAGTGTATATTCAAGGATTTGTGCAGCTAGCTCTCATATGTTCAGAAGACAGAGCAATAGATGATGGATGATAGGGAGGGAGGGAGGGAGGGAAAGAAATAGCGATGTGACAGCATGTTAAGATTGGTGGATTGAGCTATCGGGGAAGGGGGGTCAGGGTATGATGGAATTGTTTATATGGGGTTAGTATTGTTTTTGCAACTGTTCCTATAACTTTTTTTTTTTTTAATTCAGTTTTATTGAAATATATTCACAAACCATACAGTCATCCATGGTATACAATCAACTGTTCACAGTATGATCATATAGTTAAGCGTTCATCACCACAATCTATTTCTGAACATTTTCCTTACATCAGAAAGAATCAGAATGAGAATAAAAAATAAAAGTGAAAAGAGAATACCCAAACCATCCCCCATCCCACCCTATTTGTCATTTAGTTTTTACTCCCATTTTTCTACTGATTTTTTTTCAATTTTTTAACTTTGTTTATCAAAAAATTAAAAACAAACAGGCAAACAACAACCAAAAAAAAACCCCACAACATTTCAAACAAAGCAATGGATTAAGGAAAACAAATAACCTAAAATAATTACTTTGTTTCCAATATGTTCCTACCATACCCCAAGAAAATTAATAAACCATGTCCAAACAGAGGAGTAAGAAAAACAAATAATCTAAAATAACTACATTGCTTCCAACATGTTCCTACCATACCCCAAGAAAATTAACAACCCCTAAGAAAACAAAGGAATAAGAGAAAAAAAAACCTAAAATAACTCTATTGCTTCCAACATGATCTTACTATATCCAAGAAAGTTTACAAACCATAATCATTCCTGAGCATTCCCATAACATTGAGATTACCCTCCATAGTTTATCTGTTCTTATTAGATTATCATTCCCCCCTCCACTAATTGGTATCTCTAGGTCCCCTACATTCTACAGTATAAAACATTGTACATTTTTCACAGAATTCACATTAGTGGTAACATACAATATGTCTCTTTTTGTGCCTGGCTTATTTTGCTCAGCATTATGTCTTTTTTTTTTTTTTTTTAATCTTCATTTTATTGAGATATATTCGTATACCACGCAGTCATACAAAACAAATCGTACTTTCGATTGTTCACAGTACCATTACATAGTTGTACATTCATCACCCAAATCAATCCCTGACACCTTCATTAGCACACACACAAGAATAACAAGAATAATAATTAGAGTGAAAAAGAGCAATTGAAGTAAAAAAGAACACTGGGTACCTTTGTCTGTTTGTTTCCTTCCCCTATTTTTCTACTCATCCATCCATAAACTAGACAAAGTGGAGTGTGGTCCTTATGGCTTTCCCAATCCCCTTGTCACCCCTCATAAGCTACATTTTTATACAACTGTCTTCGAGATTCATGGGTTCTGGGTTGTAGTTTGATAGTTTCAGGTATCCACCATGTTCCTATAACTTTGAATTTATTTCAAAATAAAATAAAATAAAATAAAAAGAATTAGCTCTACTGTCACCTGACTACCTCTACTGCTCTCCCCTACCAAGCCTTCACCCAGGCTATGCTAGGTACTTCTTTGTATGGTTCCATGATAATCTATGTCCACCAAAGCACATATCGTACAGTATGGTAATGATTTATTTTCTCATCATCTAATTGTGCTAAATATTTATTTTGTGTAATCCCTGTAACAACCCTGTGATATAGGTGTTATTCCTATTTTGTAGATGAAGAAACTGATCCTCAGAGAGGTTAAGTCACTTGTCCAAGATCTTGTAATTAGGAAGTGAAAGAACCAGAATTTTGAACTTAGATGTTTCATAGCTATGTAAGTCTCTAATATGGTCATGCTTGCCGTAGATGCTGCCGCCTTCAAACCCAAACCACCTGGAAGGCTAGTGAGAAATTTCACTGGTGGCTTAGCATTCTGGGATAGGAGGCAGCTGTGCTCAGTGCAGTTGGCCTGATGCCCTTCCCTAACTCCCAGAGGATCCAGATAGTAACTTGAGCAACCTTGGAAAGCAAGTGTTAAGAGAAAGGAGTTTTTCTGTCAGTCTTTTTGTTGCAATTAAATTACTCTGAGATTGATATCACTAGGAAAGTCATTTGAATTTTCTCTATTTGTAGCAACAGCATGTGTTAAATGTTCAAAGTATATCTTCCTTCTGCTGCTTTCTGTTGCATTAAGTAGAAAGAAAGTGATATATTTAAGTTATATTGAATATCATGAACTTGGTACTCCAAAAGCAGTTTGTGTTTGCATTAAGATTGAAATCTGAAAGGAAACTCCCAGATATAGTGCTAACTTGTCCTTTGTTTTCTGTCTTAAACCTGAGAAACATTTCAAACAGTAGAAAGACTAAGTAAAATCATTCCTCTCTGCCAAGGAAATTGAAACCCACAGTCCATTATCAAATGACTATTAGAATCCTGGCTTTGTGTCATCATATTTCTCTCATCTGACTCTCTAATAGGGGGTTGACTATGTAATAAAGTTATCATCAGATGTTTGTATCTGACTCAAATCTTTATCTCTAGCCTAGTTTCCTTTCTTTTCTTCAGGTGCCTACTCAGCATCTGGAGATACTCTATTTGAATATCCCACTAGTTACCCAAAGCTTAACTCATTAGCTTTTCCTTCCAAACTTCTGCCTGTTCTGTGATTTCTATTTCCTGGTATAAGTATCCTCTAATGCAGAACTTTAGACTCAGTTCTGATTTGTTTCATACTTTTTTCTCTGCATCACTAAGTTGCTATTTACTAGGAATTTTTCATCCACCCTATAACTCAAATTTATCTTTTTCTTTTAATTTATTTTGCTGCTTCCCTTGTTCAGTCCTTTATTATCTCGTCTGTGCTGCTGCACTTGTCTACAAACTGGTCTCCCATCTCCCTTCTCTTCTTTACACACATGACTGCCAGAGTAGTCTTCCTGAAGCCTCATAAAGATGTTACCACTGTTGACTATAGCAATAAAATCCAAATTCCATGGCCTACTATTGCAGGCTTCTGCTTTCATGACTTCCCTTCACTGAGCCTATCCTTTAGTCTGTTGCTTCCTAAACTTCCCTGATGATTAAAATCACTTACAGTACATTAAAACAATTAAGATTCCTAGGTCCCATCCCAGACCTACCAAATCACACTCTCTAAGGCAGGGACCTGAAAAGCTGTACTTCTCAAGGAAATGAGTTTCCCTGGAGTTTTTATCAGAGAAATGTGGGAAACATTACTTTAGGTAATCCAAACTATTTGCTGATCTACATGTATGCCTTTTATTTTCCTTTCTCTGTGCCTTTATTCATGTTCTTTTCTCTGCCTGAAATGTTATACTTCATCTCTGAATGTCAAATTCACATTTATTTTCAACACCTAAAATACCATCTTTTCTTAATGTCTTTTCTAGTTTTCTTTAATTAATCTTTTATTTTTCTGATCTGCCCTTTAACTTTCTTGTGTTGCTTTACACTTTCCTTTTAAAAATATCTTCTTTACTTCATTACACCAGAAACATGACTATGTTCTCATTGTATACTTTTCAAACATTATACCATTTACTTCCTGTTTTGTTAATTATGTGATGTCCTGGGCTGTGAACTCCTTGAAGATAGAGTTTGTGTCATCTTTGAGTAGCAGTATGGTGAAAGAGATGTAGATGGATTTGGGATCACACAGACTCAGATTTAAATTTCACCTTCCACTGACACTCTGTGACTTGGATAATTTAGTTTTTCTTAGCACCATTTTTTCTTTTTTTGTAAAGAATTTTGTTAATTATATATACTATTTAGAGTTATGAGTTAAGGATATGGATACTTCTTACTTTCATATATAGTACAATTCTGTAAGATGTCTTTTGAAGTCAAATGTCTTAAAACAGAATCCATTACTATATGTCATAATTGGTATTTTGTTCTCGGAGAGCTAAAGAACATCATCCAGTCTCAAATATGATGATGATTATTATGCAGAAGTAGCTTCCCTTATGCCCAGGCAATCTAGAAGGCTGGTGAGAAACTTCACAGTCAGCTCAGCCTTCCGGGGTAGGAAGCCATAACTCAGCACTATTGGCCCAGTGCCCTCCCTGAGTACTCCCATAGGGTTCCTCATGGTAGCTTGAGCTTTGGTGACCATGGGTGGAAAGGATCTCTGTACACCTTTTCCCACCAACAATCATTGTCCACAAGCAAGTCAGTCTTGGTATGCTGTGCAGAATTTCTGTCCTAATTAATTTAGCTCTTTTGCTTTATGTAATGAAGTGTGGGGTAGGTTTAGTTTAAGAAAAATATAACAACAATGAAAAAATGTTTGAAATTTACCTATTTAGAAGTAATAGAAAGAGACAATTTTGTGGGATAAATTCTAGATAGAATCCATACAAAAAAGTATTTTAAAAATTTTTTGTTTATGTTTAGTTATTTGGAATATGAGCACCCTTGAAATTCATTTTACGTTTTGGGTAAAATGAAACCTCAATAAGAAAAGGGAAGGGTAGCTCGAAATTGGAAAAATATGATCAATAGAATGTCTTTTTTAAACACCTAGCCTTACTGTTTTAATATGTATGTTATAACTAGAGCCCAAGCCAAGTAATTTTCTTTTACAGCAACTAAGAACAATTTGGAGCTTCAATGGTTGCATGAAATTAAATATTTCTAAAGGGTTTGAAAATAATTGTTTCATTATACATTTGCCTATCAGGCTTCTTTTTTCAATGACTCCACAGCATTAAACTATCTTCCAGACTCTGTCTGACTGATCACAAGTTAATAATTAGTAAAGTCTGAATTGAGGCTTTACTTTATGTGAAAGGAAAAATAAGATAGCGTGTCCTCTGGTTTATGGATTATCAGTGTGGGGCTACAGACACTGCTTCACCCCACTCATTTTATTCATGACATAGTGCCTCTCCCACATGGGTTAGTTTTCATTCATTATTTATTTCATTATCTTTCTATTACCTGATGCAATCTCTTAGAATCATAGAATATTATAGCTCAAAGGGATCTAGTCCAACTTCCTTTCTTTAGATATGAGGAAACTGAGACTCTGGTTAAGTGACTTGCCAGACTGACTTCATTTCCTTTTTGATAGGATTCCATGATAGGGGAATGCCATAATAATCATATCTTGAGTTCAGAAAAGCACATTGTCATAGTCTTTCATAATATCCTTGGGGACAACATCAAGAAATGTGGCCTGGGAGATAGTATAGTCAGATGGATTTATAGCAATTGAATACTTCTCCACACAGGGCACTTTATTGTCAACCTGTGTCTGATTATTTGAACTAGTAAGTTGAAATGTAATAGGAGTACATATACATTCTGTACTTTAGTTCAATAAAATCAGCTGAATAAGTATAAGAGTTAGTAGCTTGTAAGCCCTAGTTGAATTATCAAGAATAAATCCTCTGGAATAGGGACTTGAACATTCTCCACATTATTTGGATCACCTTTGCAGCATTTTGTTTAGTTCTAAACACATTTAAAAAGGATATTGACAAGCTAGATGCCTCCACAGAAAGGGAGGGTAGCAAAGAGGATGAGATGATGCCCAAAACCATCTCACACGGGGAATGCTTGAAGACCTGGGTATACTTTGGAAAAGTAAAAATTTTTTTAAAAAATGAAAATATGATCCTAGCTTTCAAATAGTTGAAAAATTATCTAGAAGACTCCCCTCACACCCAATATTGCTTTCTTAAATAATAGTTTAATTCAAATGTCTGTATTGGTTTAAAATTTACTTACGAGTTTGTGATACAACTTTTATGTCACACAGTATTTTCTAAGGCAAGTTAAATGGCAGGTCCTTGAGTAGTTTGACACCTCATTATAAAAGTACCTCAATAGCTAGATTTTTAACACAATGATCAAATTGTGCCACATTTGTAGTGATATACGTAGTAGTTCTTTCACTACAGGACATCTTATCCTTTTTACTTCAAATCCAGTTATAAAAGGGCTTTTATCTCACCCAGAAAAAGTTATATTGGTGAACAAATACACCACTTTTAGAAGAAAGTAAGAATATTATGCCTTATTTTAGTTAATCCTATGAAATTAAACTTTTTCAAACAGTTGGGAGGTGGGGGTGGGTATAGCACAGAGAGTGCTGCTAGACCATTTGCACCGAGGTTGTAAGAAGCATTAACAGTTTAATTTTTAAAATGTTTCTGCCCCATCAAATTGCATTAAACTTTAATTTACTTATCATTCTAGTTTATATTTAACTGATTTTAAAAAGATTTTAACCTATTTGTATTAGTTTCCTATTGCTGCTGTAACACATTACCACAAATTTAGTGTTTTACAGTTCTTGAGGTCAGAAGTCCAAAATAAGTTTCACTGGACTAAAATGAAGGTGTTCGCAGGGTAGTCTTCCTTCTGGAGGCTCTAGGGGAGAATCTGTTCCCTTGCCTTTTCCAGATTGTTAGGACACTTATATTCCTTCGTTTGTGGCCCTTTCCTCCATCTTCAAAGTCAACAGTGATGGGCTGAGTCTTTCTCATGCTGTTTCACTCTGGCACTGACTCTCCTGCATCCCTCTTTCACTTATAAGTACTCTTGTGATTACACTGGGCTCACCCTGATACTTCAGGATAACCTTCCCATCTCAAAATGCAATCTTTAATTTATCTGAAAAGTGCCTTTTGCCATGATTCACAGGTCCTGGGGATTAGGACTGAACATCTTGTTGGGGTGGGGGTGGGGGACATTATTCTACCGATACTCTGTTTGTATCTAAGCTAAACTATATGTAGTATACCTAATAACAGACATTGTTTGTAGTACATTTGTAGTTCTAAACTATATGTAGTATACCTAATAACAGACATTGTTTGTAGTACATTTGTAGTTCTAGAAGGTAGAACTAGGATCAATGATTGGAAATTACGCATAGATTTTTTTTCTTTCAGAGAATTTGCTGGTGATTGAAGCCATTTGAAAGGAATGGTTTTTTTTATGAGGTTATAAACTCTTTTTAAGTGTTGAGACATTGGTTGACCAATCAGCAATGACGTCAAGAAGATTCCTGCATTGGCATAGAGACTAGATTGAGTGGTCTGTAAAACCCCTTTTGACTATTAAAGTTTTTTGGTTGTGTGCAAAAGGTCATATAGCTAGTTAGAAGTCTAGATGGTATGAAACCCTGGACCTTCAACTTCTTGGCCAGTGTTGCTCCTCTGTAGCACCATGTCCCTGGCTTTCTTGCTTTCATCTCTACCTGCAGTCTTTCTAGTTCCTGCTGTTTTACTGCCTCTCTGTGGCAGATAATAATGTAATTATTCTGTATCCCCTCTGATATTCATTTTTGGGTTTGTTTGTGGACAGTTTTGAATTTGCTTTGGCACTCCTTACACTGAATTCATTTAGTATTTATTATTATTATTAATTATTTATTGTTTAGTATCTTGAACAGCAGCAAGCCCTTGAACTAGCCAGCTCCTTTTATGTAATTAAAAAATTTTTTTTAAGTTTTAAATGTATTAGGTGTTTGTTCTTCCTCTAAAATCATTGTTACCTTATGTTATAAACAAAAGCCTTAAAATAGGTCATAAAGAAAGAATAGGAATTAAAAAGAAGTGTATGAATTATGTTTCACCCTCTTTGGGACTATCTCTGCTTGCAGGATGCTGAGTCTACTATGGTGGGACACCTAAAAAATTGCTTGTGATCATATATTTCTATGCTAGTTTAATTGAAAAAGTTAATCAAAATTTGAAATGATAATGATTTTTCAGATTAATTCATAGGTTCCTCCTATGGGTCAACTCTTATTTTAAATTCATCTAAAACAAGTTTCTTCTTTTCCTTTCAAGCTGTTTAAAGTAAGTTTTGAGAGAGAAACAAGAGCTCACTGAAAAAAATATTTAAAAAATTGAAAAAGTAACATTTGCAAATAAATGAAACAGTATAGCTCATTAAGAGACCTGAAATTTAATCTTACTCTTGCTATTTATTAGTGTAACTCTTATTTTCTAATATGTGAACTAAGAGACTGGACTAGAGTGAGGCAAATTCCAGCTGTGATGTTTGTGATCATAATTCCATGGGGGAACCACAGTGGGAAAAATTAATAAGGGAATGTTTCTTAGAGTAGATAAAGGTAAGCATTGATGGCTAGAGATCTGAAAGAAGGAATTTTAGAGAAAGAAAGCATGAACAAAAGATGGTCATGTTTTATTCCAGTCTAGAGTATTTTTATGTACATATCTCATTTGATTCTCTTGTGTAAATTAGGCAAGGGTGATATTATTATCATTCCCATTTTGCTGGTAAGGATTCTGAGGTCTGTTGAGGTCATTCCATTTCCCAAATGGTACAAATCTTGGACTAAAACCCATGTCATAGAATTATGGAATATTAGATTTTGAAACTCATTTGGCCCAACTACCATCTTTTTTCTTGTCTGTATTTTTCTACCACATTGTTTTTAAATTCTTTTATTTTTCTTTCCATTTTCCATCAAGTAATTAGTTGGCATTTTGCTTTTTTTTTTTTTTAATTACTCCTTGGTTTAAGTAAGGTTTTTTTTTTTTTTTTTTTTTTAAATTTTATTTGTATTTTTATTTTTATTGTTGTAACATATACAACACAGAATTTCTTATTGTAACCACTTTCACATGTACATTTCAGTGATACCAATTACATTCACCATATTGTGTGTCACTTCCACCATCCAATACCAAAACTTTTTCATTATCCCAAACAGATGCTCTCTGTGTATTAAGCAATAACTCTCCATCCCTGCCCCCCTCACTCTTTTTTTTTTTTTTTGGAGGTTGAACTATATTGCATCTTTTTTTTTTTTTTTTTTTTAATTCAGTTTTATTGAAATATATTCACAAACCATACAGTCATCCATGGTATACAACCAGCTGTTCACAGTATGATCATATAGTTATGCGTTCATCACCACAATCTATTTCTGAACATTTTCCTTAAGTAAGGTTTTTAAATTAGAAATGCAGAGTAATTACATAATTCAGATTCTATGACTTTTTAAAACAACCAATAGTAGCTTATTTACATTAAGTATGTGAGAAAGGATTTTTTTTTTCTGTCTTATAGAACTGGATTATAAGCATGTTCTAATATTATGTCTCTAAAATATGGAGTACTCAATGTTAATACAGAAACTTTAAAATCTATTATTTTCATCATGGAAATATATTTCAAAAGTTATACATTTGCCTTAAAATAAAGCCTATCAAATTTAGGACCTTGTACTCACTATTTTTCACAGTGGTGAATGGGACTTGAAAGAAAGGAATATTTTCACCTCCCTGTATTGTTTGACTTTTAAAAATTTCACTTAACGTGTTTTGTAATGATTTTCAAAAGAAAATTCCTGTTCAAAATAAATAGAAATTATCTTTTCCTCCGGTCAACTCTTCAACCTCTTAACTGTTCACTCTAATATGATTAGTGGGGTGGGTGAGGGATTAGGGGTGAAGATGGTTGTGAGTAGCTTCCCACCTCAAGATACAAAGTATGTTTGAAAGCTTCCCACCCTACTGCAGAGAAGTCTGCAAGATGGGAATTGCAACATTGAAACCAGAACCGTGTTCTGGATCCAGGAGGGGCCTGTAAGAAAAGAAAAAAATGGCTACATTTGAATTTTTAGCATACTGTCAGATAGACCTGGATTTAAATTCTAGATCCACTACCAGTCACTAGTTTTGTGACCTCTAATAAATTACTCAATCTCTCTAAGTCTTAATTTTCTTATCTGTAAAATAGAGTTACTGTCATGTGGGGGATGGGGGCTGAGGAGTAGAAGTACTGTATTATAGCAGTTTCTGGTACAAAGCATGCACTTAATAGAGTAGAATGGTAATAATAGTAAGTAGTGGTTATTTTATAGTTCTTCTTCCTATGTCTTATTTTGCCCAACTAAAATGTAAATTTATCGAGAACGTGAACTTCAAAGTCAAGGCATTTAATAAAGACTTGGTGATTGATAAATGTTGTCATGCTTTAGAGACTTTACTACCTATCTAGTATCCATTTGTTAAATAGTATTTCGTATGCACAGACATCTGGTTGTTGGATTCATTTTTTTAGAGTGATTCTGTGCAGTATAGACAGTATATTTGAAGAATAATAGTGTATATTTCAAATTACTCTTATCTAAGTCATAATGTATTGGTCATAAAAATTTAACTTGTATGTAAATCATGGTGAAGATTTAGTGGTTGGATATGGTAAGCAATAGACCTGTTGTTTTTTAATAAATAATTTATTTTAAATTGTGGTATAATATAGAAAACATAAACATCATTTTAACCATTTTTAGTGGACAATTCTTTGATATTAAGTATTGACAATACCATGTAACTTTTACCACTGTCCATTTCCGGGCTATTTTCATCCTACCAAACCAAACTAGATACTCATTTAGCAGTAACTTCCTGATCCTCTTTCGCCCCCACCTTCACACTGGTAATCTTTTTTCTTCTATCTGTTTCTATGAATTTGCTTGTTCTAAGTATTTCACGTAAGAGAAATCATACAGTATTTGTCCTTTTGTGCCTGGCTTGGCTTATTTCACCCAATATGGTGTCTTCAGGGTTCATTCATGTTGTAGCATGTATCAGCATTTCTTGTTATGGCTGAATAATATTCTACTATATGGATATACCACATATTGTTTATCCATTCATCTGTTAATGGACACTTAGGATGCTTCCATCTTTTGGGATTGTGAATAATGCTACAGTAAACACTGGTGTACACATTTCTGTCCAAGTCCCTGCTTTCATGTATTTTGGATCTGTACCAAGGAGTGGAATTGCCAGATCATACGGTAATTCTGTTTAACTTTCTGAGAACTGCCAAACTGTTTTCCACAGTGGCTATACCATTTTGCATTACCACTAACAAAGTACAGGGGTTCCTATTTGTCTGCATCCTTGTCAACACTTATTGTTTTCAGTTTTTAAAATAATAGCCACCCTGGTGTGTGCTTAGTAGTATATCACTGTAGTTTTAGTTTGCATTTCTTTGATGGCTAATGATGTTGATCATCTTTACATACATATTGGCCATTAGAATATCTTCTTTGGAGAAAAATCTATTCAAATATTTAGCCCTTTTTTTTTTTTTTTAACTGGGTGGTTTGTCTTTTTGTTGTTGAGTTGTGGGAGTTCTTTCTTTTTCTGGATATTAAACCTTTATCAGATATATGGTTTCCAAATATTTTCTCCCATTCCATAGGTTGTCTTTTCACTTTCTTGATAATGTCCTTTGAAGTACAAAAGTTTAAAATTTTTGATGGCATTCTTTTTATCTATTCTTTCTTTTTTTGGTTGTGCTTTTCTAAAAATCCTTTGCCTACTACAAGGTCTTGAAGATATTTCCCTATGTTTTCTTCTAAAAGTATTATAGTATTAGCTCTTATATTTATGTTGTTGATCCATTTTGAGTTTATTTTTGCATATGGTGAGAGGTAAAAGTCCATATCCATTCTCTCACATGTGGGTTTCCAGTTTTTCCAGCACCATTGTTGAAGAGACTATTTTTTCCCCATTGAGCGGGCTTAAGACCCTTGTCAAAAATCAACAATTAACTCGCCATAGGTTTGTAGATTTGTAGATTTATCTCTGGATTCTAAACTCTCTTTATTGGTTTATATGTCTACATTTATGCCAGTACCATTCTGTTTTTTTTTTTTTTTGTTTTTTTTTTTTAGAGCTTGTCACTATTTTTTCCTTTATTTTCATTTAACATTTGCCTTCTTAAAATGTCTTTTATTTTTTTTTTTAATCATCATTTTATTGAGATATATTCACATACCACGCAGTCATACAAAACAAATTGTACTTTCGATTGTTTACAGTACCATTACATAGTTGTACATTCATCACCTAAATCAATCCCTGACACCTTCATTAGCACACACACAAAAATAACAAGAATAATAATTAGAGTGAAAAAGAGCAATTGAAGTAAAAAAGAACACTATGTACCTTTGTCTGTTTGTTTGCTTCCCCTACTTTTCTACACATCCATCCATAAACTAGACAAAGTGGAGTTTGGTCCTTATGGCATTCCCAATCCCACTGTCACCCCTCATAAGCTACATTTTTATACAACTGTCTTCGAGATTCATGGGTTCTGGGTTGTAGTTTAATAGTTTCAGGTATCCACCACCAGCTACCCCAATTCTTTAGAACCTAAAAAAGGTTGTCTAAAGTGTGCGTAAGAGTGCCCACCAGAGTGATCTCTCGGCTCGTTTTGGAATCTCTCTGCCACTGAAGCTTATTTCATTTCCTTTCACATCCCCCTTTTGGTCAAGAAGATGTTCTCCATCCCACGATACCGGGTCTACATTCCTCCCCGGGAGTCATATTCCACGTTGCCAGGGAGATTCACTTCCCTGGGTGTCTGATCCCACGTAGGGGGGAGGGCAGTGATTTCACCTTTCAAGTTGGCTTAGCCAAAGAGAGAGGGCCACATCTGAGCAACAAAGAGGCATTCAGGAGGAGACTCTTAGGCACAAATACAGGGAGGCCTAGCCTCTCCTTTGCAGCAACCGTCTTCCCAAGGGTAAAACTTATGGTAGAGGGCTCAACCCATCAAACCACCAGTCCCCTATGTCTGTGGTCATGTTAGCAACCATGGAGGTGGGGTAGGCGAATACCCCTGCATTCTCCACAGGCTCCTCAAGGGGGCACTACATCTTTTTTTTTTTTTTTTCCCTTGTTTGTCTTTTTTCTTTTTTTTTTTTTTTTTTTTTTAACTTTCCCTTCTTTTTTCAAATCACCTGTATGAAAAAAAAAGTTAAAAAGAAAACAAACATACAATAAAAGAACATTTCAAAGAGACCATAGCAAGGGAGTAAGAAAAAGACAACTAACCTAAGATAACTGCTTAACTTCCAACATGTTCCTACTTTACCCCAAGAAAGTTACCTAATATAGCAACATTTCAGTGAACTTGTTCCTACTACATCCATCAGAAATTAACAGACCATAGTCATTTCTGGGCATCCCCAGAACGTTAAATAGCTTATCTGTTCTTCTTGGATTATTGTTCCCCCTTCCTTAATTGCTCTCTACTGCTAGTTCCCCTACATTCTACATTATAAACCATTTGTTTTACATTTTTCAAAGTTCACATTAGTGGTAGCATATAATATTTCTCTTTTTGTGCCTGGCTTATTTCGCTCAGCATTATGTCTTCAAGGTTCATCCATGTTGTCATATGTTTCACCAGATCGTTCCTTCTTACTGCCGCGTAGTATTCCATTGTGTGTATATACCACATTTTATTTATCCACTCATCTGTTGAAGGACATTTGGGTTGTTTCCATCTCTTGGCAATTGTGAATAATGCTGCTATGAACATTGGCGTGCAGATATCTGTTCGTGTCACTGCTTTCCGATCTTCCGGGTATATACCGAGGAGTGCAATCGCTGGATCGAATGGTAGCTCTATATCTAGTTTTCTAAGGAACTGCCAGACTGACTTCCAGAGTGGCTGAACCATTATACAGTCCCACCAACAATGAATAAGAGTTCCAATTTCTCCACATCCCCTCCAGCATTTGTAGTTTCCTGTTTGTTTAATGGCAGCCATTCTAACCGGTGTTAGATGGTATCTCATTGTGGTCTTAATTTGCATCTCTCTAATAGCTAGTGAAGCTGAACATTTTTTCATGTGTTTCTTGGCCATTTGTATTTCCTCTTCAGAGAACTGTCTTTTCATATCTTTTGCCCATCTTATAATTGGGCTGTCTGTACTATTGTCATTGAGTTGTAGGATTTCTTTGTATATGCAAGATATCAGTCTTCTGTCAGATACATGGTTTCCAAAAATTTTTTCCCATTGAGTTGGCTGCCTCTTTACCTTTTTGAGAAATTCCTTTGAGGTGCAGAAACTTCTAAGCTTGAGGAGTTCCCATTTATCTATTTTCTCTTTTGTTGCTTGTGCTTTGGGTGTAAGTCTAGGAAGTGGCCTCCTAATACAAGGTCTTGAAGATGTTTTCCTACATTATCTTCTAGGAGTTTTATGGTACTTTCTTTTATATTGAGATCTTTGGTCCATTTTGAGTTAATTTTTGTGTAGGGGGTGAGGTAGGGGTCCTCTTTCATTCTTTTGGATATGGATATCCAACTCTCCCAGCCCCATTTGTTGAAAAGACCATTATGGCTCAGTTCGGTGACTTTGGGGGCCTTATCAAAGATCAGTCGGCCATAGATCTGAGGGTCTATCTCTGAATTCTCAATTCGATTCCATTGATCTATATGTCTATCTTTGTGCCAGTACCATGCTGTTTTGGCAACTGTGGCTTTATAATAAGCTTCAAAGTCAGGGAGTGTAAGTCCTCCCACTTCGTTTTTCTTTTTTAGAGTGTCTTTAGCAATTCGAGGCATCTTCCGTTTCCAAATAAATTTGATAACTAGCTTTTCCAAGTCTGCAAAGTAGGTTGTTGGAATTTTGATTGGGATTGCATTGAATCTGTAGATGAGTTTGGGTAGAATTGACATCTTAATGACATTTAGCCTTCCTATCCATGAACATGGAATATTTTTCCATCTTTTAAGGTCCCCTTCTATTTCTTTTAGTAGAGTTATGTAGTTTTCTTTGTATAGGTCTTTTACATCTTTGGTTAAGTTTATTCCTAGGTACTTGATTTTTTTAGTTGCTATTGAAAATGGTATCTTTTTCTTGAGTGTCTCTTCAGTTTGTTCATTTCTAGCATATAGAAACATTACTGACTTATGTGCATTAATCTTGTATCCCGCTACTTTGCTAAATTTGTTTATTAGCTCTAGTAGGTGTATCGTTGATTTCTCAGGGTTTTCTAGATATAAGATCATATCATCTGCAAACAATGACAGTTTTACTTCTTCTTTTCCAATTTGGATGCCTTTTATTTCTTTGTCTTGCCGGATTGCCCTGGCTAGCACTTCCAGCACAATGTTGAATAACAGTGGTGACAGCGGGCATCCTTGTCTTGTTCCTGATCTTAGAGGGAAGGCTTTCAGTCTCTCACCATTGAGTACTATGCTGGCTGTGGGTTTTTCATATATGCTCTTTATCATGTTGAGGAAGTTTCCTTCAATTCCTACCTTTTGAAGTGTTTTTATCAAAAACGGATGTTGGATTTTGTCAAATGCTTTTTCAGCATCTATTGAGATGATCAATTGATTTTTCCCTTTCGAGTTTTTAATGTGTTGTAATACATTGATTGTTTTTCTTATGTTGAACCATCCTTGCATGCCTGGAATGAACCCCACTTGGTCATGGTGTATGATTTTTTTAATGTGTCTTTGGATTCGATTTGCAAGTATTTTGTTGAGGATTTTTGCATCTATATTCATTAGGGAGATTGGCCGGTAGTTTTCCTTTTTTGTAGCATCTTTGCCTGGTTTTGGTATTAGATTGATGTTAGCTTCATAAAATGAGTTAGGTAGTGTTCCATTTTTTTCAATGTTTTGAAAGAGTTTGAGTAAGATTGGTGTCAGTTCTTTCTGGAAAGTTTGGTAGAATTCCCCTGTGAAGCCATCTGGCCCTGGGCATTTATTTGTGGGAAGATTTTTGATGACTGATTGGATCTCTTTGCTTGTGATGGGTTGGTTGAGGTCTTCTATTTCTTCTCTGGTCAGTCTAGGTTGTTCATATGTTTCCAGGAAATTGTCCATTTCTTCTACATTATCCAGTTTGTTGCCATACAGTTGTTCATAATATCCTCTTATAATTTTTTTAATTTCTTCAGGATCTGCAGTTATGTCACCTTTTTCATTCATTATTTTGTTTATATGGGTCTTCTCTCTTTTTGATTTTGTCAGTCTAGCTAGGGGCTTGTCAATCTTGTTGATCTTCTCAAAGAACCAACTTTTGGTGATATTTATCCTTTCTATTGTTTTTTTGTTCTCTATGTCATTTATTTCTGCTTTAATCCTTGTTATTTCTTTTCTTGTACTTGGTTTAGGATTGGTTTGCTGTTCATTTTCTAGCTTTTTCAGTCGATCCATTAGTTCTTTGATTTTGGCTCTTTCTTCCTTTTTAATATATGCGTTTAGTGCTATAAATTTCCCCCTTAGCACTGCTTTTGCTGCATCCCATAGGTTTTGGTATGTTGTGTTCTCATTTTCATTCGACTCTATATATTTAGCAATTTCTCTTGCTATTTCTTCTTTAACCCACTGATTGTTTAGGAGTGTGTTGTTTAACCTCCAGGTATTTGTGAATTTTCTAAGTCTCTGATGGTTATTGACTTCTAATTGTATTCCATTGTGGTCAGAGAATGTGCTTTGAATAATTTCAATCTTTTTAAATTTATTGAGGCTTGTTTTATGTCCCAGCATATGATCTATTCTGGAGAAAGTTCCGTGAGCACTAGAAAAGTATGTGTATCCTGGTGATTTGGGATGTAATGTCCTGTAGATGTCTGTTAAATCTAATTCATTTATCAGATTGTTTAGGTTTTCAATTTCCTTATTGGTCTTCTGTCTCGTTGATCTATCTATAGGAGAGAGTGATGTGTTGAAGTCTCCCACAATTATTGTGGAAACATCAATTGCTTCCTTTAGTTTTGCCAATGTTTCTCTCATGTATTTTGTGGCACCTTGATTGGGTGCATAGACATTTACGATTGTTATTTCTTCTTGCTGAATTGCCCCTTTTATTAGTATGTAGTGGCCTTCTTTGTCTCTCAAAACATCCCTGCATTTGAAGTCTATTTTATCTGAGATTAATATTGCTACACCTGCTTTCTTTTGGCTGTAGCTTGCATGAAATATTTTTTTCCATCCTTTCACTTTCAGTTTCTTTGTGTCCCTGTGTCTAAGATGAGTCTCTTGTATGCAACATATTGATGGTTCATTTTTTTTGATCCATTCTGCGAATCTATATCTTTTAATTGGGGAGTTTAATCCATTTACATTCAACGTTAAAACCGTGAAGGCATTTCTTGAATCGGCCATCTTATCCTTTGGATTATGTTTGCCATATTTTTCCCTCTCTCTATTAATATCCTTTATTGTACCCATACCGAATCTCTTTAGTACTGAACCTTTCTCCAAGTCTCTCTGTCCTGTCTTTGTTTCTCTGTCTGTAGGGCTCCCTTTAGTATCTCCAGTAGGGCAGGTCTCTTGTTAGCAAATTCTCTCAGCATTTCTTTGTCTGTGAAAAATTTAAGCTCTCCCTCAAATTTGAAGGAGAGCTTTGCTGGATAAAGTATTCTTGGCTGGAAATTCCTCTCTCTCAGAATTTTAAATATATCGTGCCACTGCCTTCTCGCCTCCATGGTGGCTGCTGAGTAGTCACTACTTAGTCTTATGCTGTTTCCTTTGTATGTGGTGAATTGCTTTTCTCTTGCTGCTTTCAGAACTTGCTCCTTCTCTTCTATGTTTGACAGTGTGATCAGTATATGTCTCGGAGTGGGTTTTTTTGGATTTATTCTATTTGGAGTTCGCTGAGCATTTATGATTTGTGTATTTATGTTGTTTAGAAGATTTGGGAAGTTTTCCCCAACAATTTCTTTGAATACTCTTCCTAGACCTTTACCCTTTTCTTCCCCTTCTGGGACACCAATGAGTCTTATATTCGGACGTTTCATATTATCTATCATATCCCTGAGGTCCATTTCGAGTTTTTCAATTTTTTTCCCCATTCTTTCTTTTATGCTTTCATTTTCCATTCTGTCATCTTCCAGGTCACTGATTCGTTGTTCAACTTCCTCTAGTCTTGTACTATGAGTGTCCAGAATCTTTTTAATTTGGTCAACAGTTTCTTTAATTTCCATAAGATCATCCATTTTTTTATTTAGTCTTGCAATGTCTTCTTTATGCTCTTCTAGGGTCTTCTTGATTTCCTTCATATCCCGTACTAGGGTCTCATTGTTCATCTTTAGTTCTTTGAGTAGCTGCTCTAGGTGCTGTGTCTCTTCTGGTCTTTTGATTTGGGTGCTTGGGCTTGGGTTATCCATATCGTCTGGTTTTTTCATATGCTTTATAATTTTCTGTTGTTTTTGGCCTCGTGGCATTTGCTGACCTTGATAGGGTTCTTTTAGGGTTTGTAGACCAGTTGAAGTCCTTATCTCTAATTTATCAGATCTACAGCTTCGTGGAGTACACTTTCTCTAACTAACCAGCAGGTGACGACCACGAGCCACCTGTTCTCCACAAGCCAGATCTCCCCGGCTTAGCCTTTTTGGTGAGTGGGGGAGTGAGTCTTGTGGGGCCCAATTGGTGTCCCAAGCTTGCGTGTGTAGTTGGTGTTGCCTGTCCTGTATGTGGGGCGTGTTTCTGGGCAGTCGGGGAGGGGGGGTGGCCCTAACAATCAAATCTCCCTGATGATCCTAGAGTTTTAAAGCTACTGCAATAGTCTAATCCTTCAGTTCAGTCCTGCCACAGTTTGTCTCTGCCACTGACCCACAAGTCTTTGGTATTGGCGTATGGCTCCTGAGACTTGCAAGTGGGCCCCTCTTCCAGGCTGTGCACCCCGGGTCCTCTGTTGAGGGATGACTGTGCTATGTCACAGGTGAGTGCCGTCCCCCCAGGGCAGTTCTGGGCTGCTGGGCTGTGTTGGGAGGCTCCCAGTCTGCTCAAATGATGGCTGAATGGGGCTCTGTTAATTCACACTGCTCCCCCTTCCCAGCTCTGGGACATTCAGCTGAGGTTGCAGGGAAGGCTAATGTCCACGCCCAGTTTTGTGGTGTGTGCCTGTTATTTGAAGCACTTCCGTCACACTGGGTTGTCTGGGGCAGCTCTGGGCTATGGGGCTGGTGATGGGCAGTAGTGTTTCCTGTCCACCAGGATGGTGGCTGTGAGCGGACACCCCCCTTTTCTTGGGAAGTTGTGTTGTTTAGTGAATTTTCTCAGCCACTGGATTATTGCCTTTTGTCTCAGAGCTCTCTTAGTTCTGCTCTTGACTTGACGTGCCCAAATTTCAATTCTTTGAAGCTTTCTGTATTGAGCTTCTTAGAGTAATTGTTTTAGAAAAAGCAAAAAGGATTTAAAAAAAAAAAAAAAAACACCGGCCCTCCTCAGAGATCTAATGGGTTATTGAAATGCTAATAGACAAAGCAACCAGGGCCATTAAGGAAAGGTGCACAGGGCAGAGAGATCAGCCTTGCTTCGGGATTTGCATATGCGCCTCAAGGCCTGATCTCCGCCCTTCCCCTTTCTGTGTTCACCAGAACTCCAAAAATCCTCTGCTTTTACTTTGGAGCTTCTCGTGTTGTTTTCCTTCTATGCCCGTCTCCTCTCTGCTGGGCTGGCTGCTCTCAGAGTCTCTGGTGTCTGGCCTCAGTCTATCTATGGTTGGAGTTTGAATCAGTAGAATGAGTTTCCGATAAGAGCAGCCACTGCAATTCTCCCTTCTCCTTCCTGGAGCTGACAGCCCCTCCTCCCCCGGGACTGAGCCTGGCAGGGAGGGGCGCGGGTCCCCTGGCCGCAAAAACTTACAGATTTCGCTGATCTCAGCAGTTCCACGTTTTCATGAGTGTTGTATGAAGTATGCCCAAAGACAGATTGCTCTGTGGTGTCCAGTCCACGCAGTTCCTGGCTTTTTACCTACTTTCCTGGAGGAGTAACTAAAACATACAGCTCACCAGTCTGCCATCTTGCCCCGCCTCCCATTCTGTTTTGATTACTGTATCGTTGTAGTAAGTTTTGAAATCATGAAGTGTGGGTCCTTCATCTTTTCTTTTCTTTTTCAAGATTGTTTTGGCTATTTGGGACCCCTTATAGTTCCATATGAATTTGAGGATCTTTTGCATTTCTGCAAAAAAGGCTGCTGAAATTTTGATAGGGATTGCATTGAATTTGTGGATTGCTTTAGGCAGTATTGATATCTTAACAATATTAAGTTTTCCAGTCTGTGAACATGGAATGTCTTGCCATTTATTTATTTAATTTCTTTCAGCAATGTTTTTTAGTTTTTGATATATGAATCTGTTACCTTCTTGGTTAAATTTATTCCTAGGTATTTTATTCTTTTAGATGCTATTGTAAATGGAATTGTTTTCTGATTTCCTTTTCAGGTTGAATACTGCCAGTATATAGAAATCCAACTGACTTTTGCTTGTTTATCTTGTCTCCTGCAACTTTGAAATTCGTTTATTAAATCTAGTAGTGTTCTTGTGGATTCTTTGGGATTTTCTTGATACAGGATCATATAATCTGCTAATAGGGATTATTTGACTTCCTTTCCAATTTGTATGCCTTATAATTCTTTTTATCGCCTGATTGCTCTGGCTAGAACTTCCAGTACAATGTTGAATAGCAGTGGTAACAGTGGGCATCTTTGTCTTATTCCTGATATTAAGGGTAAAGTTTTCAGTCTTTTATCATTGATTTTGATATTTGCTGTGGGTTTTTCATAAATGCCCATTATCATGTTGAGAAAGCTACTTTCTAGTTTTCTTAGTGTTTTTGTTCATGAAATGATATTGGATTTTGTCATCTGCCTTTTCTGCATCAATTGAGAGGATCATGTGCTTTTTTTCCTTCTTTTTATTAATGTGGTGTATTTCATTGATTTTCTTAGGTTGAACTACCCTGCATTCCTGGGTCTTAGTGTATAATTCTTTTAATATGTGGTTGGATTCAGTTTGCCAGTATTTTGTTGAAGCTTTTTACATTGTATTCATAAAGGATATTGGTCTGTAATTTTATTTTCTTGTGCTGTCTTTATGTGGCTTTGCTGTCTGGTTAACAATGGCCTCATAGAATGAGTTCAGTAGTAATTCTTCCTCTTCTATTTTTTGGAAGAGTTTGAGAAGGATTGGTGTTAACTCTAAAGGTTTGGTAGAATTCAGCAGTCAACCCATTTTGTCCAGGGCTTTTCTTTATTGGGAGGTTTTAATTACTGATTCAGAATCTTTACTTGTTATACGTTTCTTGAGGTTTCCTATTTCTTCATGTGGCAGATTAGATAATTTATGTTTCTAGGAATTTCTCCGTTTCATCTAGATTTTCTGACTTGTCGGCATATAATTTTTAATTGTTGGCATATAATTGTCTCTGTAAGCTCTTGTCAATTCTCTATTTTATTTATCTCTGCTTGAACCTGTACTGTTTCCGTCTTTCTTCTAACTTTGGGTTTAGTTTGTTCCTCTTATTCTAGTTTTTTTTAAGGTGTAAAGTTAGGTTATTGATTTGTGATCTTTCTTTTTTAACATAGGGTTTTAGAGCTATAAATTTTCCTCTGAGCTGCATGTTCTGATTTGCTAAAGCTGCCATTAATGCAACATACCAGAAATGGATTGGCTTCTATAAAGGGGATTTATTAGGTTACAAAATTTATGGTTCTAAGGCCATAAAAGTGTCCAGACTCGGGCATCGATAAGAGGATCCCTTCACTGAAGAAAGGCCAATGGCATTCAGAACCCCTCTGTTAGCTGGGAAGGCACTTGGCTGTCATCTGCTGGTCCTTTTCTCCCAGGTTGCATTTCAAAATGGAATTCTCTGAAATGTCACTGGGCTTCTGTCTCTCTTAGCTTTTGTCTCTCAGCTCCTGTGCATCCTTCCTTGTTCTCCCAGGGTGTTTATCTCTAAGTGTCTCGGGGTTCTCTCTTGGCTTCTCCAGGGCAAACTCAGGGCTTCATCTCTTGGCTTAGAATCTCCACATGTCCTTCTGTCTGTGTCTCCCAGCATCTCCAAGCATCTGGGTCTGTGTCAACTCTTAGCTTCTCCCAGGGGCAAACTGGATTACATAGCTTAACTTCTCTCCAAAATGTCTCTCTTAGCTTCTCTGAGCTGCTTATGTTCGTGAGCTCTCTTACTCCAGTGATCTAATCAAGATTCATCTTGAATGGGTAGGGTCCACACCTCCATGGAAATGATCTAATCAAAAGACTTCACCTATAGTTGGGTGGGTCACATCTCCATGGAAAAATTCTATCAAAACGGTCCACTCAGCAAGATTGGATTAAAAGATCATGGCTCTTCTGGGGTCCATAAGTTTCAAACCGGCATGTTGCATTTCATAAGTTTTGATATGTTGTGTTTTTTTCCCATTCATTTCAAGATTTTTCCTGATTTTTCTTGTGATTTCTTCTTTGACCCATTGGTTGTTTACTAGTGTGTTGTTTGTTTTCCACATATTTGTGAATTTTCCAGTTTTCATTCAGTTATTGATTTCTAGCTTTATTCCGTTGAGGTCTGAGAATATATTGATTTCAGTATTTTAAAATTTATTGTGATTTGATTTGTGGCCTAATATGTGATCTGTCCTGAAAACTGTTCCCTTGTGCACTTGAGAAGAATGTGTATTCTGCTGTTGTTAGGTAGAGTGTTCTATTATATGTTTATTAGGTCTAATTGGTTAATAGAGTTGTTCAAGTCCTCTATTTCCTTATTGATTATCTATTTGGATACTCTTTTAATTATTTAAAGTGGTTGTCCTGGTTTGCAAATGCTGCCATTTTGCAAAACACTAGAAATGGATTGGCTTTTAAGGGGGGTTTATTTGGTTACAAAGTTACAGTCTTAAAGCCATAAAGTGTCCAAGGTAGGACATCAGCAATAGGGTACCTTCACTGATTGATGGCCATTGGCATCCAAGAAACTTCTGTTAGCTCAGAAGGCACATGGCTGGAGTCTGCTTGCTCCCAGGTTGCATTTCAAAATGGCGTTCTCCAAAATGTGCTCTTGGGGTGTTTTGTCCTCTCTTAGCTGCAGCTCCTCTTCAAAATGGCACTCTCAGTTGCTCTGAGGACCCTCTGTTTGTGAGCTCTTTTTATAGGACTCCAGTGAACTAATCAATACCCACCCTGAAGGGATGGGGCCACATTTCCATGGAAACATTCAATCAAGAGGTCACACCCTAATCAAAGGTGTCACTCACAGCTGGGTGGGTCACATCTCCATGGAAACAATTTCATCCAATATTCCAGCCTAATCAACAATAATATGTCTGCTTCCACAAGATTGCATTGAAGAATATGGCTTTTTCTGGGGGACATAATATATACAAACCAGCACAGTGGTATATTGAATTCTTCAGCTATTATTGTAGCACTATCTATTTCTTCTTTCAATTCTACTAATTTTTGATTCATATATTTGCCTATGTAGTTATTTTTACCAGTATTCTTTATTTCTTCTTATGGCTTCAAGTTACTATTTAGTGTCCTTTTATTAAAGGACTCCGTTTAGCATTTCTTGTAGGGCAGGGTTTTCTGGTAATGAACTCTTTTAGCTTTCGGTCATCTGTAAATGTCTTAATTTCTCCTTCATTTTTGAAAGATAATTTTTCCTGTTATAGAATTCTTGGTTGACTGACAGGTTTTTTGTTTTGTTTTGTTTTGTTTTTTTTCTTTAATGACTTTAAGTATGCCATCCCACTCTCTTCTGGTCTCCTGGTTTCTTATGAGAAATCCTCTGTTTGTCTTATTAGGAATTCCTTGTATATCACTTCTCTCTTCCTGCTTTCAAAATCCTCTCTGTCTTTGGATTTTGGTAATTTTCTTTTAATGTGTATTGGGGTAGATCTCTTAGAGTTTATTCTGTGTGGAGTCATTAAGCTTCCTGAATGTTTATATTCATGTCTTTCATGAGACTTGATATGTTTTTGGCCATTATTTCTTCAAATCCTTTTTTTTTTTTCCTTTAAGTCAAAACAAAAATTTATTCTCTCAGATTTCTGGAGACTAGAAGCCCAAAATCATGGTACTGTCAGGTGGCAATTTCACTGAAGGCTCTAGGGGAGAATCTTTCCATACTTGTTCCAGCATCTGGTGGCTCCTCCATGGCTTGTGGCCACATCACTCCAATCTCTGCCTCTACCTTCATATGGCTTTTTCCTCTTTTCCCAGTGTGTCTTCTCTTCTCTTTCTTAAGGGACTCTTGTCATTGGATTTAGGGCCAACTCGAATAATCCAAGATGATCCTATCTCAAGACCGTTAATTTAATTTCATCTGCAAGGACTCTTTTTCCAAGTAGGGTCACATTCACAGGTTCCAGTTTGTAGACATATTTTTTGGGGCGCCACACTTTAACCCACTACATTATACGTCATGATTTATTGATTTTTTCCAGGTTTTCTTCAGCACTGCAGCATATTTTTTTTTTTATCTAATCCAGATTTCCAGTCCCTTTGTACTGTCTTTTACATCCACGTCACCTTCAGTTTCCTTCCATATCTTATGTTGCTTTCCGTGATCTATTAAAACCATTTCTCCTCTCCAAAGTTCCTCAAAAACTTGCTCTGATCTCCCTTGACTGTACTCAACGGCAAAACCCCAACCCTAGTTGAAGCCAACTTTATTGCAACACAGAAGCAACTGACCTCTGTTAGAAAAAATCATTCACATAACCAGGGTGATTGTTTTACCTTTAAATTGATGATCCTCAAACTTAAATGGGCACTTAACATTGCCTGGCAGTCCTGTATTTCCATAGTATACTTGCTCTTTCAATCTTTGGACAGTCTCTCCCTAGCCTCCTCTCAGTGGTGTTCTTCCTTCATACCTCACTGAGAAAATCAGGCTCCCCCTCATCTTCTCTCAAGGCTAGATACAAACCCAGTAGTGCTACACCCTTCCTTTCTGTCTTTCCTTCTGTTATGATAAGCACATCCTTGTTGTCACCAAACATGAGTCCCCCATTTATGCGAGTAGTCTCCCTCTCTGTTCCTCCATTATCAACCATCTCTCCATTGGATCACCGAAATCAGCATAAAACCATGCATTAGTATCTCTCATCTTAAAACAAAACCAACAAAAAGCCTCCTTGATCCCACTGACCCCTCCAGTCAGTATTACCACCACCTTCCTCTTTTCCCTTTGTAGCAAAATTTCCCCGAAGTATTGTCTCCACTCACTGTTTTCACTTCCTACTCCCCATTCACTCTTCAACCCACCCCAGTCCTTGCTTTTACCATTCTACTGATGGTGCTCCACTGGATCTTTCTTTTTTTTTTAAACAGTGCCAATGAGTTTTTAAAATTTATTTTTAGTTATTTTTATTTTTTAAATGCAATTTTATTGAGATGTAGTTACATACCATATAATCCATCCAAAGTATACAATCAGTGGCTCACAATAACATCATATAGTTGTGCATTCATCAACACAATCAATTTTAGAATCTTTTCATCACCCCAAAATAAAGAAAAAAATAAAAAAGAACACCCAAAACATCCCATACACCCCTGCCCCACCTCATTATGTATATATATATATATATTTGTCTTTATTTTTCTGCTCATCTGCCCGGACACTGGATAAAAGGAGTGTCAGTCACAAGGTTTTCACAATCACATGGTCACATGATAGAAGCTGTATAGTTATACAGTTATCATCAAGAATCAAGTCTACTGAATTATAGTTCAACAGTTTCAGGTATTTCCTTCTAGCTATTCTAATACACTAGAAACTAAAAAGGAATATCTATATAATGTGTAAGAATAACCTCCAGAATGACCTCTCGACTATTTGAAATCTCTTTGCTACTGAAACATTATTTTGTTTCATTTCTTTTCCCCCTTTTGGTCAAGAAGGCATTGTCAATCCCATGATGTGAGGACCAGGCTCATCTCTGGGAGTCATGTCCCACATTGCCAGGGAGACTTACACCCCTGGGAGTCATGTCCCATGTAGTGGGGAGGGTAGGGAGTTATTTTCATGTTGGCTGAGAGAGAGAGGCCACATCTAAGTAACAAAAAAGGTTCTCTGGGGATGACTCTTAGCCATAAATGTAAGTAGGCTTAGCTTCTCCTTTGTAGGAATAAGTTTCATAAGGGCAAGCCCCAAGATCAAGGGCTTGACTTACTAAATTGGGAGTCCCTTAAACTTATGAGAAAGCAGGAATTCCCCACGTGGGGAAGTTTAATATTTCTAATTTTTTCCCAGTCCCTCAAGGGGACTTTGCAAATACTTTTTTATTTTCTGCCTGAAATACTCTGGGATATAATGGGGTATTACATTAACCTGTATAGAATAACAGGATCTCATTCCGTATTCTAAGTTCCATTTAATTACGTTGTTTAAATAACTGACCATACAGGTTAAAGTAGATAGTATGCTACAGGGAATATAAATTTCATACCAAATAAATATCTCTTAAATAACAGTTAAAACTCAGAAATAGATGTGACTATTGTAAGAGGTGCATCAGCCTCCACAGATTGGGGGACTAACTTACAGTTCTGCACTGTGATCTCGGCCCTGCCACCCGTTCCTGACTGGTGTATGATATGTGTCTGGTCATGGAAAGCCCCCAAACAGTTGTTCCTGACAGTTCCTGGCTATTTATTAGCTGTCCCAGAGGACAAACAAAATTTCACACCTCCCTGTGCCTCCATCTTGTTCCAACTCTCTTTCAAATACTTTTTCTTGCCCTTTCTCTCTCTCTTTCTTGCCCTTCTGGGACTCCAGTGATGTGTATGTTGTTATACTTGATGGCATCCCACAGATCCCCTCAGACTCTATTCACTTTTTTTCATTATTTTTTCTTGTTGCTCCTTACATTGGATAATCAATAGTCTTTTCTTCAAGTTTGTTGATCCTTTTGTCTGCCTGTTCAAATTTGCTGTTGAATCCATCTAATGAGTTTTTCATTGCAGTTATTGTATTTTGCAGCTCCAGAATGTCTATTTGGTTCTTTTTTATAATTTCTATATATTTATATTGTTCACGCAGCCTTTTCCTAATTTCCTTTAGTTCTTTGTATGTAGTTCTTTTAGCTCATTGAACATATTCAAGGGAGTTGATTATAACTTGCTGACTAATAGTTCCAGTGTATGGGGTTCCTCAGGGATGGTTTCTGGCAGATTCTCTTTTTCCTGTGAATGGGCCATACTTTCCCACTTCTTAGCGTTCTTTGTAATATTTTGTTGAGAGCTGGAACTTCTGAGTATTATTTTGTTTTAACTCTGCAAGTCTATTCTCCACACCTTAGAGATTGCTAGCTTTTACAAATTTTTAATGTACTTAATTTTTTTGTTGTTGTCATTGAGGGCTGAGCCATTAATTAGTGATTTTTCCAAAATATTTTTGCTCCCAAACAGGGAATGAAAAGAGGGGAGAGAGAGAGAGAGAAAGAGAAGTAGGTACTACCTTTTTAAGATTCCTTTGCTGTTTTTGCCCGAGGGTATTTGAAGAATGGCTGCTCTCAGAGCTGGCCTCTTAGTGACCTGAAATAGCTGATCAAAAGCAGTAATCAGTAATCAGACCCCCCATCACTGGAGTTTGGAGGACTAGGTCCTTATATCCTACCCTAGCTCTAGTTTGCTGCTGCACAAGAGCTCAGACTGAAGTGCTCACTGCTGCCTCCCCTGTGGTTGGGGGATGGAGCAAGGTCACTGCTGTAAGCAAGGTGAAATTCACCAATATTTACTGCAATTTACCAGCCTCTTCCTCCAGCTTTTCCTTGGATTCACCAGTGTTCCAGTGTACTCTCGAGTTTTAAAATAGTTGATTCAGACTGTTCTTGCCAGTTCAATCGTTGCTTTGGTGATGGGACTGATTTCTTCCTACTCCATCATCTTCCCACAATCCTCTCTCAATAGACTTATTTTTAAGGATATACCACACTTTGAAAGAAAAGACATTTTTAAAATATTATTTTCAGTCAGTGAGAGAGTAGGATTCTTATTTATGTAACTTTAGTTTATACTACATTTTTCAGTAGTATCTTTTGGTCACCACATTATGTATAGATTTTATGTAAATTTGTCAACTTTTATTTTTGGCAGACTCTTTTCCTCTAATTATGATTATGTCATATATTCTTTCTTAGAGCATGAAGGGAAAAAGCAAAAGTAGTCATGACTTGCTTAAGGATGATCCACATCTCAGTTCCGTTCCAGTTGTTGAAAGGTTAGTATGGTGATGGTAGAACCTTTGTACTTATTTCTGGCTCCTAGCATTTTTCTTACTTCCTTTATATAAACAGTCTGTTCTCGTAAGCCAGATTAGCTGTTAAACTTTTGTAATCTTAGAATGGTTTGGAACATAGGAAACCATTTGCTTTAACAGTTTAATGTTTGCTACAAAGTTACTTTGCTAATTTTTTCCTTGAAGCATTTTATCTCAGTTGATCATGGGTAAGCAAAAGAGTTGAAGGTTTTTGTGAAGAATTCATCACCTTTTGGGTTGACCCCTTTAGTATTCTCACATACTTTCAGGAGGTAACAGCATATCGTCTTACTATCTTTGTTGCTTCTCTTTGAGAGGAAGATGTCTTTGTGTTAAATATAATTGTGCATGGTATATTGGGTTATTGTCTCAAAAGTAAGGTAAAATACTATTGCACTGAGGTTAGTTCATTTTCGAAAGTCCTGTATTGAAACAGTTTTTCTTAATTACCTTGTCATTGAAAGATTTGGTTTCTTCAGCCTTATTTCTTAAAGTAAATAGAGTAAATTGTTTTCTGCAGACCTTTCTTTTTTAAAAAAATGGGACTGTTGTGGTTTTTTTTTTGTTGCTTTTTGTTATTAAAAAAAAAATCCAGCATAGTCATATATCTGCTAATAGAGCATTCTTCTGATTTTCTTTATAATGGTGATTCCCTTTTAGAACGCCTCATCTGCTGTACAACACCAGTCTAGAATTCCTGTAATTAAATAAAATTTTAGAACAGTTTTACCAGCAAACTACTCTAAATTTTGATTAGTGAATAATTTAGTTTCATTTTGATGCTGAAATTTGTTTTACTTATTTTTTTTTAGTGAAAAAGGTGATGCTGCAGGAGATTCAGATAATGTGAGTAATGACTTTGGTATAAATAGAAGTTTGAACAATTTGTAAATGCGCAAAATATTTACAAATTCACATTTATTTTTGCCTTAAAAACTAAGGTATATTAATTTATAATTATCTATATGTGGTGTTCTTTTTAAAAAAAGAAATATTTGCAAAATAGAAATCATTTATTTTGATTTTGAAATATTTCTTTCCAAATGTGTATGTTTGTAATTCCCTACAAAATTGGAATTATATATCATATATGAATTTCTAGTGTGCTTTTTTTGCCCTCACATAACATTAGTTGAATGCTCAAAATTCAAATACCAGAGGATGGTGGGAAGCTGGTGGGAAGATGGTGGAAAAAGGAGCTCCAGGATTCATACCTTCCATGAGAACAACAACTATTAAACAGGCAGAAACTGAAACAACTATTTTGAAACTCTGTAGGCCAGAAAACACTGTACGACATCTAGGGAAGAACTGGAGGAAGAAGCTGATAAATTACAGTGAAGAATAGTAAATTGCTTTCTCTGCATGGCAGCTACTGCACCCAACCCCACTCTCATGGCCAGCTGCCATGGGTCCCTTTCCCTGTGACAGAAAGGGACATAAAAGCCCTCTTCTCCAAGACCAGGAGCGTCACGACCAATCACTGATCAGGGCTTTTGCTTAGCGATTTCAGATGGCTGGGGGCCCGGCTCTGAGGGTGCCCATTGTTTCAACCCACCCCAGACAAAAGCAGTGGCAGCCATTGTTTCAGTCTGCCCTAGCTGCAGCAGAGGAGACTTAAAAGGAGGAAACTTAAAATGCTATGCTTCCTCAGGGCTGCAGGGAATAGTTAGTTGAAGGGTTGCATTTGCTGGGCAAGGCCAGGTGTGCTCAGCTTTGGGGGGTTGTGAAGAAGGCGGCTCCTATTCCTCTGTCCAGGGCACTTTGGACTGCTTTGCACATCCTTCTTGGGCCCTTGGTCCTGTTTCAACTGGGAAAGACTGATGTGGGAAAGCCCTTTCTAGTGTGCCCCTCCTCTCAGAATTTGTTGTCCTGGGTAAAAGCAGCTTAAGACAACAAAAGGAGTGTAAGAATCAATAGAGGTGGACAATCTGGGGCAAAGCCTTCCTGGTTTTTAACACCCAGGAGAGGGAAGTCTGTCTCTTACGAAGCAGAGGGGTAACCAAACTCATGTAAACAGGGTAACTCCAAAACATCAAGCAAAAGCCCAGGAAAAGACAGAGGTCCAGAAAGAGGGAAAACCCTGTACACTGCATTTGCCTTGGGCAGATGTTACTGTTAGGAGGGCTCAAGAAAAATCTCTTTCTTATCACCAGTCAGTTACAAAATCAAGAAACAGACATCTCAGGGAACAAATCCCAGAGTAAACGTGCCAGTTTGGATGTCTTATGTCCCCTAAAATGCCATGTTCTTTGGTGCACTCTTGTGGGGGCAGATGTATTAGTGTTGATTAGGTTAGAATCCTTTGATTGAATGTTTCCATGGAGATGTGACTCAGTCAACTGTGGGTAAGACCTCTGATTGGACAATTTCCATGGAGGTGTTACCTGAATGGGTGGGTCATAATTGAATCCCTGGAGTCCTATAAAAGAGTTCACAGACAGAAGGAGGTGCTGTGGTCAAGAGAGACATTTTGAAGAACACACAGGAGCTGAGAGTGGAGCTAGAACAGAATTTGGGATTAGCAGATGCCAGTCTTGTGCCTTCCCAGCTAACAGAGGTTTTTCCAGATGCCATTGGCCTTCCTTCAGTGAAGGTATACTTGTGTTGATGCCTTCATTTGGAGATTTTCATGGCCTTCAGACTGTAACTTTGTAACCAAATAAGCCCCCTTTATAAAAGCCAATCCATTTTTGGTATTTTGCATAACTGCAGCATTAGCAAACCAGAACAGTAAACATTTAAAAATATTAAAGTATACAGTGTGCAACAAGAGTAAAGACAAACAAAAAAGAGAAAATGATGGCCCATTCAACAGAAGAGGATAAAAATCTAGAAAACACCAATAAAGTAGACCGAATGTGGATAAACTGAACAAAGCCTTTAAAATAATGATCCAAAAGTGCTCAAGCAGATGAAGGAAAATACAGAGAAAGAACTAAAGTGAATCAGGAAAACAATGAGCAGTATATGAGAATCTTAGGAAAGAAATAAAATTTTAAAAAGAAACACTCAGTTTGAAGACCACAATAACTGAAAAGAAGTATTCCCAGGAGGGTTTTAAAGGCAGATTGCAGTTGGCAGAAGAAGGACTGAATGGATTTGAAGACAAGACAATTGAAATGAGTCAGGAGGAGGAGAAAAAAATATTCTAAAAAGCAAAAATAGCTTAAGACACCTCTGGGACACCATCAGGCCTACCAATATATACATTATGGGAGTTCCAGAAGTAGAAGAAAGAGTGAAAGGGGCAGAAGACATAGTCAAAGAAATAATGACAGAGAAATTCCCAAGCTTAGCAAAACATGTGAATATGCTCCTCCAAGAAGCCCAGAGAACACCAAACAGGGTAAACATGAAGAAAAACATACCCCATCATATAATGATCAAATACCAAATGCAGAGGACAGGGAGAGAGTTCTGAAAGCTGTAATGTACACGGGAGTCCCAATTAGATTGCATGCCGATTTCATATCAAAAACCTTGGAAGCAAAAGGCAGTGCGTTGAAATACTTAAAAATGCTAAAAGAAAACAACTGCCGACAAAGAATTTATATCCAGTGAGACTGTCTTTCAAAAATGAGGGATAGCTTAAGACATTCCCAGATTAACAAAAGGTGAGGAGTTCATCACCACTAGACCTACTCTACAAGCAATGCTAAAGGAGTTCTTCAGACTGAAAGGAAAGAACACTAGACAGTGGGTCAAAGTGGCATAAAGAAATGAAGACCTGTGGTAAAGGTAACCATTTGAGTAATTATAAATGCCTGTGTTATTGTACTCTATTATTTGATTTGTAACTCCACTTCTTATCTATGGGTGCTAAAATGCAAATACATAAAAAGTAATGATTACTCTACAGTTTTGGACATGTACTGTACAAAGGTAAAAATGATAACAAGTATAAAAAAGATACATGGTGGGATAGAGGGTTATAGGAAATATGTATGTGTATGGTGCTGAAGTTCAGTTGGTATCCAGCCAAATATGATTGTTACATATTTAGGATATTAAATTTTAACCCCATGGTAACTACAAGAAAAACAGATGAATATTTAGAGAGAAAGAGAAGGCATTCAATATGGTACAATACAAAAAATCAAATAAATATAGAAGTCGGCATTAATGGAAGAATTGAGGGATAGAAAAGGTATGCAAAGGCTACATAGCAAAATGGCAAAAGAAAGTTCTGCATTATCATCAGTGACTTTAAATGTAAATGGATTCAACTCTAATCAGAAGGCAGAGACTGGCAGAATGAATACCAGCATGATCTAACTATATGCTGTCTGCAAGAGGCTCACCTTAAATTCAAAGGTACTGGTAGGCTAAAAGTAAAAGGATGGAAAAATATATCATGCAAGTAGTAACTAAAAGAGAGCTGAGGTAGATACACTAATATCAGATAAAATAGACTTTGAGTGGAAAACTGTTAGGAGGAACACAGATGGTAATTATATACTGATAAAAGGGAACAATTCAACAAGAAGACATAACATTTACACATATATATGCACCTAACAGCAGAGAGCCCCAAAATACATGAAGCAAATACTGACATTTGAAGAGCAATTGATGGTTCTACATTAATAGTAGGTTCTACATTAACAGTATGTTCTACATTAATATTTCTACGAGGCCAACACCACTCTCATGCCAAAACCAGATAAAGAAAAGAAAACTAGAGACCAATATCTCTTAGGAATATAGATGCAAAAGGCCTCAACAAAATAATAGCAAATGAAAATCAATAGCATATTAAAAGGATTATAAACCACAATCAAATAGGGTTGGGATGCAAGTTTTGTTCAACATAAGAAAATTTGTGCAATACACCACATTAACAGAATGAAGGAAAAAAACAAACAAACACGTGATCTCAATACAAAAAAGACATTTGACAAAATCTATCACCCCTTCTTGGGAAAACACTTAGAACACTAGGAATAGAAGGAAACTTCCTCAGTGTGATAAAGGAAAGCCCACAGCTACCATCCTTCTTTTTTTTTTAATGCAGTTTTATTGAGATATATTCACACACCATATAATACATCCAAAGAATATAATCAGTGGTTACAGTATCATCACACAGTTGTGCATTCATCACCACAAATTAATTTTAGAACATTTTCCTTACTCCAAACAAAACAAAACAAAAAAAAAGAAAACCCAAAACATCCCATACTCCTTATCCCCCTATTATTTTTTTTATTGTCTGTATTTTCTTACTCATCTACCCATACGAGGTTTTTACATCACACAGTCACATGATAAAAGCTATAGAGTTTCATAATCATTATCAAAGTTCAAGGCTACTGGATTACAGTTCAACAATTTCAGGTGTTTCCTTCTAGCTATTCTAATTCACCAGAAATTAAAAAGAAGTATCTATATAATGAGTAAATAGTCATAATCATTGGTTGAATCTTAATATCTCGGTTACACCTCCTCCCTCTCATTTGATCACTCTCTCAGTCTTCAGGGATATCTAGTCAATGACCATTTTAACTTTGTGCTGGAAAGAGGTTTTGACCTTGTGGGGTAGAAGAATGAAACTGGTTGATGTTCTTGGAGAGACTGGTACCTCTGGGTTTCAGGGCTTATCTGGCATAGGAACAATCTGGAGGCCTTAAGTTTCTGAAAAAATAAACTTACTAAGAAAAACTTTTATAGATACTAGATGGAGCCCAGGGTTTTCTTTAGGGTTTTCAGGAATACTGTTGCTGGGGCTTGGCATACTGTGGCAATTTGCAATATCTGGCTGAAGCTTGCATAAGAGTAACCTCCAGAATGACCTCTCATCTCTATTTGAAATCTCTTAGCCCCTGAAACTTTATTTTTTTTCATTTATTTTCCCCCTTTTCGTCAACAAGACATTGTCAACCCCATGATGTGAGGGCCAGGCTCATCCCTTGGAGTCATGTCCTACACTGGCAAGGAAACTTATACCCTTGGGAGTCATGTCCCATGTAGCAGAGAGGATGGTGAGTTTATTTGCAGAGTTGGCTTAGAGAGAGATTGGCCACATCTGAGCAACAAAAAAGGTTCTCTGGGGTGACTCTTAGGGATAATTATAAATAGGCTTAGCTTCACCATTGCTGAAATACATTTCATAAGGGAATCCTCAAGATCGAGGGCTTGGCTTATTAAATTGGGAGTCCCTGAAGCTTGCAAGAATATCAGGAATTCCCCAGGTGGGGAAGTTTAATATTTCCACATTTTTCCCCATTCCTTCAGGGGACTTTGCAAATACTTTTTTATTTTTTGCCCAAAATACACTGGAATGTTTCAGGGTATTACATTAACTTGTACGGAATAACAAGATCTCATTCCCTACTCGAGGTTCCATGTAATTATGTTGTTTAAATAAACTGACCGGACAGGTTAATTAGGTAGTGTGCTACAAAAATTTTAAAACTTGAGCCAAATAAACATCTCTTCCATTGGTCTCACACAGAAGTTGAGGTTTTAAAATACAGACAGTCTCATCGTTTTACCTGAATTCTGATTTGCCTTAGTCCTAAACAGATCTGCTTCATTCATATTTCTAAGTCTGACCTCTTTTTCAGCTTCTTTAACAGTTGCTGTATGGAGTAATGTTGACTTTCAGAGCTGCAGAACTCTAAGTCTGAGTCTCAGGTGTCACACAGATACCCAAAGTTCCAGGAAACTACCAGATTTTGCACAGAGTATCTCAGAATTTAAAAATAACAGTTAAAACTCAGGAATAAATGTGACTCCTTTTAGAACTTACAACTAGGAACCTTAACAGTGAGACTCATTGAACATTCTGTACCCCTTAATCATCTGTTGCCCAATCTATGCCCTCCTTTTGTGCTCTGACAACCCATGCTGTCTAATTCAGTTCTCAGAGTTTCCTCATTATAGTTAGTTTATATTAGTGAAGCCTCACAATATTTGTCCTTTTGTTTCTGGCTTATTTCACTCAAAATAATGTTCTCAGGGTTCATTCACCTAGTTGCATGCCTCACAACTTCATTCCTTTCTGCATCCGCTCAATATTCCATCATATATTATACCACAGTTTACCCATCCAATGCAAATTGTGAGTAATGCCACAGTAATCAAAATAGCATGGTACTGTCACAAAGACAGACATGTAGACAGGGCCAATGGAATTGAATTGAGAGTTCAAAATCAACCATCACATTTATGGCCAACTGATTTTTTTAACAAGGGGGCAAAGACTGCTCAATTGCAAAATAGTAGTCTTTTTAACAAATGGTGCTGAGAAAACTGGATCTCCATTTCCAAAAAAAAGGATGACTCCTACCTTACATCTTACAGAAAAATCAACTCAAAATTGATCAATGACATAAATATAAGAGCCAGGACTGTCAAACTCTTAGAAGAAAGTGTAGGGAAGCATCTTCAGGACCTTCTGTTAGCCAATGGTTTCTTAAACTTTATAACCAAGCATAAGCAACAAAAGAAAAAAATAGATAAATGGGACCTCATCAAAATTAAAAAGTTCTGTGCCTCAAGGGACTTTATCATGAAAGAAAAAAGACAGCCTACACAATGGGAGAAAATATTTGGAAACCACATATCCAATAAAGGTTTAATATCCAGTATATATAAAGAAATCCTTTAAATAAACAACAAAAAGACAAATAACACTATTAAAAAATGGGGAAAAGACTTGAATAGACATCTCTCTAAAGACATACAAATGACCAGAATGCACATGAAAAGATACTCAACATCTTTAGCCATCAGGGAAATGCTAATCAAACCCACAATGAGATACCATTTCACACACACTAGAATGACTGCTATTAGGGAAAAAAAAAAAAAGATATCAACAAGTGTTGGACAGGATGCAAAAAAATAGGAACACATTCATGTAAAATGATGCAGCCCCTATGGAAGACAGCTTGAAGGTTCCTCAGAAAGCTAAGAATAGAACTACCAAATGACCAGGCAATCTCACTACTAGGTATATATCCAAAAGAATTGAAAGCAGGGACTCCAAAGATATTTGCACGCTGATATTCATTGTGGCATTATTCACAATTGCCAAAAGATGGATGCTAGTGTCCATCAGTAGATGAATGGATAACTAAAATGTGGTATATACATACAATGGAATATTATTCGACTGTAAAGAAAAAAAATGAAGGCTGATACATGTGACAACATGGATGAACCTTGAAGGCATCACGTTGAGTAAAATAAGCCAGATACAAAAGGACAAATACTGTATAATCTCACTGTTTTCAAACCATAAGCAAACTCATAGAGCCAGAATCTAGAATATAGGTTACCAGGGGATGGGGTTGGGATAGGGAATGAGAAGTTAAGGTTTAAAATGTACAGGTTTCCTGTCTGGAATGATTGAAATGTTTTGGTAATGGATGGTCATGATGGTAGCGCAACATTTTGAGTGTAATAAACAGCACTGAAATATATATCCAAATGTGATTAGAATGGGAAGTGGTAACAGAATAAAAAAAAAAAATCCATGGGACTACCATACACAAACAGTGAACCCTAAGTTAAACCATGGGCTGTAGTTAATAGTACATTTATTAAGATGTGCTCTCAATTGTGTAATAATGGTACACAGCAATGCAAGTTGTTAATAGTAGGATGGTAAATGGGAACCCTGTATTTTATGCATGCTTTTTCTGTATACCTGCAACTTGTCTAATAAGGATGAAAGAAGTGGGCATCTCAGAATAAAAAAAAAAGTTCAAATATCACTAATTTTATTTTATTATAAGTTTATATTTTGATGTGTGGGCATCATATGATATATGGGAAATGCTTAGATCAGTGATTTATAGTAGTATTACTTGTAGTCAACACACATTCCAGAAGATTCTCATTCAATATTGTAGTGATCTTTGTTAGTTGTGCTGGCTAATGAAGCTATAAAACAGAAGGCAGAGTTTCTTTTAATGTGTAAGAGATCACATTTCTTACCTTTCCAATCAGGAACACAGGTTTATCTATTACCAGAGTTAAAATAGAGTTCTTTCTGATTTTATATTTAGAGAGGACTAATATTTAACTTGGTCAGGCAAGACTTTTAGCAGGAGATAATGTATTTTTTTCTTACAGGAGAATGAGGAGTTAGGTAGGTCAAAAAAGAAAGTGGTGGATGGTGGGGTCCCTTGTGTTCAGAGAAGAACATGTACTAAAGTATGGCAGCGAGTGGAGAATAACTTATTTAGGAAGTACAACCTAAGAGTTAAAGTTTGAGAAAGCCTGCCTTGTGAAGAGCAAGGAGGAAGAGTGTTGAAGGTAGAGGGAACTCTGTACAAAGGCTCGGAAATAGGAGAGAATTTATGTGTTCCAGGAACTGAAAATGGACCAGTGTGAGCCGAGCATAGTGAAAGGAGGGAGGGTGGATGAGGTTGAAGAGGTAGCCAGAGGCCAGATATTACAGTGCTTCATAGGGCAGGTGAGATGTTTGGATTTCAGCCTAAAAGTAATGAGGAACAGATGAAAGATATTAGTTAAAAAGAAGGGTGTGCTAACATTGTGAACCTAATTAACAGCACTAAATTACATGTTTGAATGTGGTTAAAAGGGGAAATTTTAGGTTGAATATATATTGCTAGAATAAAAATTTTTAAGAAACCAACCATAGGACTATACAACACAAGCAGTTAACCCTGTTGTAAAAGTTTGTCTGTAGTTAATAGTACAGTTATAAAAATTTTCTTTCATCTGTTGTAACAAATGTATCACAATGCCTGGTGTGGTATATGGGAAATGTATATTTTATGCATGAATTTTTTTTAAACCTACAACTTCTCTAATAAAAAGAAAAAAGAAGGGTATTATGATCTACCTCGCATTTTAGGAAGATCACTATGGTAGCATTATAAAGGACAGATAAGAGGAAACAGGCTGAAGGCAAGGAGACCAATTAGGAAGCTATTACATGAGGAGAGCATGTAAGATGACAGCTGTGAGATAGCAAAGAGATAGACTTTAAAGAGCTATGGGAAGTGACTGATTTCATACCATGAGATGAGGGAGAAGGAGGAGTGTAAGACGATCACAATGTTTTTGTTTGGGCAAATTTTTAGATGTTTTAGGGGTCCAGAAGCTTCAGGTTAAGAATCCTGCCTCACCATGTCTCACCTGATCAAAGAATTGCAAGAGAACAATGACCTACTTGGAGTAGGTCCTTCCTTCTTCCTTTTCACCCCTCTCACCTCCCTCCGCTCTTCTTTCTATTAGTGCTGGAAACTATTTTGGAAGTTGAAGATAATAGCAGTTAACAAAGTTGGTTAGAATTTTATCCCTCATGGAGTGCTTATACTAATGGTGTAAGGCAGATAATAAACACATAAACAATTAAAATTGATAGTATGTCATATGGGTGATAAGTGTGTTGGAAAATAAGCCAGGGAAGGAGAATAGAATGTACTGTAGGTGGGTTAAGGTGATTCTGCCATTTTAAAATGGTTATCAAGAAAAATATAACTGACAGGGTAGCATTTAAGCAAAGACCTGAAGGAGATGAAAGAGCAAGCAATGCAGATATCTGCAGTAAGAGTGTTCTAGGCTGGAGAGAATAACAACTCCAAAGATCCTGAGGCAGAGGTACAGGTATTCCGGGCTGTTTGACAACAGGAAGTTGGCCAGTGAGACTGGAGTAGAGTTGTAGATTATGTCAGAGAGGTACAAATTGTATAGGGCCTTGAGTGTGTTGGGGAGCCACTGAAGGATTTTGAGAAGAGGGTGATTGCTATGATTTAGATTATGAGAAGGAATCTCAGCTTCTCAACCTACACCTCTTCTATTTGAATTAGTCTCTGGTTGAGGTCAGTATGTTGGCCAACTGCCTCCAGAAGCCACATTACCCGCTGGGGTATAGCCAGGAATGTAGACACAGTATCTTTGGTGAAACAGAGGGAGCAGAGTCTGCTGCATGGAGGGACTCAGCATGAACTGAACAAACAACCCTTCTTGGGGTGTCCTGTACTTACGTAATTGGCCTAGAGTAAACTCAAGGGCATTCCCACCTGGAGTGGATTCTTCAAGCCCTTACCAAGTTAAAACAGGACAAAAAACAAACCTGTCCTAGAATGTAATGAGGAGTGCCTAAGATGAACCTCTGGAATTAAGAGGGAGAAATTGAATGCCTGACAAATATTCAGTTTCAATTTTTACAGGATGGAGAAGGTGAAAGTGCAGACCATGATGGTGATGAGAAGAATCTGATTAGAGAACGAATTGCAAAAAAGTTAAAAAAAGACACATCTGCAAATGTTAAATCAGCAGGCGAGGGAGAAGTGGAAAAGAAATCAGTTAGTCGCAGGTGAGTCAATAATACTGTGTTTTCTAGCTATCACTGTTTTAATAAAGATTTTTTTCTTTTCATATTTCATTTTTAAATATAAATTTTAAATAAGATTGAGTCCTTTATTCAACTAATTTTTCATAATATTTTTATAAATATACCACTTGAGCAAATTAGCCCATTGGAGCCTTAAGGAAAATAAACCAGATTTTAAAGGCTCTCTAAAATTTTTATCTAGGGTAAACACTATATTAGCTACATGTAGAAAGTTGTTTGTTTAATATCAATGAGTGAGTCATTGTATAGAAAGAAAAGAGACGATTAATAAAGTGTGTGGGCCTGAAAACGTTCTTAAATTATCTTTAAATATATACTAAATATCTTTAAATATATACTAAATATCCCAATTTACCAAATACTATATACCCCTTCTAATCTCAGTGGTTATCATAAAAGAAATTTTAGTAAATGCTGAAAAGCTCCCTATCTGGTGTTAGAGATTTGTCCTATGTGCTGGTTTGTATATTTATGTCCCCCAGAAAAAGGCATATTCTTTAATGCATTCTTGTGGGAGCAGACGTATTAGTGTGGATTGGGTTGGAACGTATTGGTTCAGCGTCCATGGAGGTGTGACCCACCCAACTGTAGGTGATAACTCTGATTGGATAGTTTCCATGGAGGCGTGGCCCTGCCCATTCAGTTTGGGCCTTCTTTAGTTTACTGGAGCACTATATGAGCTCAGACAGAAGGAGCTCATAACTAGCTGGAGCTGAGACATACATTTTGAAGATGGACGTTGGAAGCTGATGCATTTTGGAGAACGCCATTTTGAAAGGCAGCCTGGGAGCAAGCAGATGCCAGCCACGTGCCTTCCCAGCTAACAGAGGTTTATGGACACCATTGACCATCCTTCAATGAAGGTACCCTGTTGCCTTGGACATTTTATGGCCTAAGATTGTTACTTTGTAACTAAATAAACCGCCTTTATAAAAGCCAATCCATTTCTGGTGTTTTACTTAATGGCAGCATTAGCAAACTGGAACATCCTATTTTGTGACAACGTTGAATTCTCCTGAAATTCAGCTTAATTGAAAAACTCTCTCCTTTCCCTTCTGATTATATTATTAAAACTTTCTATTATATGTTTTACATAATGTTGCTTTTAAAATTAATACTATTTGTTTTATTTGGTTGTCTGCATTTGAGGATAACATAGAGGCATGTAACTATCTATAAATAGCATTTTTATTTTCTGTTAGGTTTCTCAACCTCATGTAGTAAAATTTAACAACAACAAAAAAAAGCATTTTTTTGTGTTGTGATTGTATATAGCTCCCTCAATTATTTCCTCTATGTAACCAGAAATAAAAATAAACTCCAGAAATTTCCATTAAAGGTACAAACTTTTGAATTCAGAAATGGTACTCAGAAATTATCTTAAATACCCTATTTATAACAGTGTTTACCTGAAATGCAAGTAATCACTGTTTAATAATTTAATATAGTAGATTAAGTTTGGATCAACATTGACTAAAGAATTTAGGGATCCATATGCATGCTTATGAGGAATAGAGTTGACAATCTTTGCATCAGCCCTGCAATTTTTAATCAAATCATGAATATAATCAGGATACATGATGTTTTTGTTGTTTTTTCTTTTCTCAAATATGCATTTTCTGATTTTTAAGAATTAAGCATTTTAAAAGATTTGTTTTATAATGAAAAAAATAGTTTTGAAATTTTAATAGACGAAATAAATATTTATTTAAGTTATATTTATATGTTTCTTAAGTCTTCAACTCTGGTATTTTGACTAAGTATGAAATATCTTACTATAGTGATAACACCAGGAATTTAGATATGAGTATTTATCTCTATTTTCTAAAACATCAAGGTTGTTAGAATTTTGATTGGGATTGTGTTGTGCCTATAAATTATTTTGGGTAGTATTGACATCTTAACAATATTAAATCTTCCAAACCATGAACATGGAATATCTTTCCATTTATTTAGGTCTTTTGATTTCTTTCAGTAATGATTTGTAATTTTTTGTGTATAAGTCCTTTACATTGTTGGTTAAATTTGTTCCTAGATATTTAATTTTTATTGCTATTATAAATACAATTTTCTTGATTTACTTTTTAGATTGTTCATTTCTGGTGTATTGAAACACCACTAATTTTTGTGTCTTGATCTTGTTCATTGCCACTTCACTGACTTCAAGTAGCTTCCCTGTAGGCTACTTTTCTTATTTAATCTTCGAAGGTGGCTTAGAGATTTGAAGTAAATATTGGTATTGTGGACACTACTGGATTTTCTTTAGATAAAAAAATTGGCAAAATTGACCTCTATAAATGATGAAAGCACAAAACATTTATTTATGACTGTTTCTCAGATTTTCAGTGTTCACATCTTCCTCCTTCCCTCCTTCATCCTATCTCTCCTCCCTACAAAGAAAAGTTAAAGAAAAATAAGGGATCAGGATGGAGGAGACACTACAGAGTTTCATGGGAAATATATAATTTTTCTCTCTAGTCTAAAAATTTTCATGATTGCCTCATGACCACTTATTTTTGAGTTTAGAAAACTTACAAAATCACTAGTACCTTTGGTCAGTTATTCCAGCTTCACTGTGGCTTATGTCTCTAGAGTTGAGTTTACGGTTTAAAGAAAAGAGGGAAAGAAAAACCTCTAAGAGTCTCAAAAAATTGTAACGTAATAAAAAGGATAATTGTATCTAAAGAAAAGTCACTGGTCAGTCTAAATTAAGTTATAATGGTTCTAGCTGCCAGCCAGATAGGATGTCAGTGTGTAATCATTATCTATTCAAAATCAGTGCTCTTGATATACACAAACTTCTCATCTGGATGTGCATGAAGTATTCTATTGTCCTTTGGTCATTTTCAGATTTGAACAGTAGGGACTAGATTAGTCTACCTGCTCATTAGGGAAAGAAAGAGCCATTCAAAGTATAATTTTACTGATAATTTATGGTATTGCTTCTGTAGGTAAAGAAACATCTAGAATCTCTTAAAGATGTTTTATCACTTTGGATGTTAAACATGCAAGTAGGTTGAGTACTTAATATTTCAGTTGAGGAATTGCATTTAACAAAATAATTTTCAACAAATTTACATACAGTAGAATCTCCCCCTAATAATGTATTATCAGCAGTGTCTCTAGTTGTTCCATTGAAATGTACTTAGAGATTCAGGGAAAAAAAAATCCCAGACTCCTCCTACCATCTCATTTCTTTTCTCTCGTTATACTTATTCTGACTTCTCTAGGTTTTCTTTTCCCTTGCCTTCTCCTTTTTCTAAATATGTCAGCCCTGCTCTCTTTCCTACCCAGTCCACCTTCTCTGTGACTATTCCTGGACTGTTGAATATTGATGATCAGAATCATACAGCCATTCACAAATTTGTATTACCATGTATTTCTTAGTTTTCAGCCTTGGCTATGACCTCCTACTTCTTTCATTATCCACTTCCCACAGTGTTTACTTCAAACCTCAAACTCACTTTTCTCTCAGCAGATAACCTAGCTGGCTTCCTGTTTTACAAAATAGGAGTAAACTTCTTCAGCTCTTACTGTTTTCTCATTCTTCCCTTTTCTTTTCAGACCAATTCTTTCCTTTTCCTCTGCTTTAAAGGGAGAGGAATCCATCTACCCATTCAAAATAATTCTCTAATCTCTATCTTCAGTTTACTCTCTTCACTGGTTCCTTAACTTCAGCTTGTGTATAGGCTTAAACCTCTCCCGTCATTCAAGAGTAAAAGCAAAAGCTGTCCATTTATGATTTCCTATAGCCATCTCCTTATTTTCCATTTAATTCTGGATTTTCCCCCACCACTCCACTGATGCTAAAGCCATCTAATTGACAAGACTAATGGCTAATTTTAAGTTTTAGTTTTTCTTGATTTCTCTGCTGTGGGATTTGATATTTTTTATCTTTTCTTTTCTCTTGTAACTTACCTCCCTCAATAATCTTGCTACTTAGATTGTGCTCTGGGCGCCAGTAGCATCAGTATCATTCTATAAACTTGTTAAAAATGCTGAGTCTCAGGCCCCAATACACACCTTCTGAATCAGGATCTGCAATTTAATGAGATCCCCAGGTGATTTGTATGTACATCAACATTTGAGAAGTACTCCTCTAAAATACTGTTTTTTATCCCCACTGCTACTGGACAAATTCAAGTTCACATCATCTCAGCTCCAAGGTCAGCAACTTGGTAGTGCCTTCTTGACTCTCCAGGCTATACCTAAATATTCTTTTTCTAGGTTCCATGGAAACTTTCTCATACTTCTCTAATAGTTAGTATGACATTAGATTTTACTTTCTTTGCTGCTTTGTGTACCCCTGTACTCTAACTTTCTTAATGGCAGAGATCGTGTCCATTTATGTTTCCATTTCCGTTGGCTAGCATCATAGTTACTCATATATATGTATAAAGGAATGAATAAAGAAATGAGTGAATCCTTTGACAAATCACTTTATCCTCTGGATCTTGTAAGTAACTTGATTGTATCTATCACATGGGATTTAATGATTTGCCTATCCCTAGTACTAAGCTCCTTTAGGATTGTCTCCTTATTTATCTTTATGTCCTCAGAGCATATAGTAAGTGGTCATTAATGTTTGTGGAATGAGTGAATGAATGAATAATTTGTGATTCATTAGAGGAGTCATTTTCTCTCCTAACTGCAATTAGATTCACTGAGGTAGCTTCTAAAAAAGTAATAATGGCCAGGCCCCTCTCCCAGAGATACAGAATCATTTGATCAGAGAAAAGCCTATACACATACTTTTTTTTTTTAACTTTTAATTGACGTATACTATACATACAGAACATATCTATATGAACATATTACATAAGTTCACATAAGTATACAGCTTGCTGAATTTTTCCAAACCATCATCTGGATCCAGAAACAGAACATTGCCATTACCCAGAAGTTCCCCACTCTGACTCCTTCTCCCTTTCCCCCCAGAGCAACCAGTATTCTAAGAACATGCATTAATTTAGGACAGTAGTACTTTGTAAAAGCCCTCAGATATTCTAATGAGCATCCAGGATTAAGAGCCACTGCAGTAAAGATTCCTGTCCCACTCCCCACAAAACACACACTTCCTTGACTATCTCTGATTTATAGAACAATGTAAAGTTGTAGGATATTTTATAGATCCTTTTGGTAGTCTAAGGGATATGAAATTTATATCAATTGAACTTGCTCTTAATCTTTGAAAAAGATAAAAGTGTCACTGTAATGGTGTTTTAGTTTCCTAGATGCTAAAACAAATATCATACAATGGGTCAGTTTAACAACAGGAATTTACTGGCTCATGTTTTCAGAGGCTAGAAGGCTTGCTTCCTCTTGGGATTGGTATATTTTGGGTGGCTGGTAATCTTTGGAGTTCTTGGCTTTTGTGTCACGTGGCAATGCACATGGTTGCATCTCCTGCTTTCTCTTATGGATCCTATTGACTTCTAGCGTCTGTATGCTCACCATGATTCTCTCTCTGTGTTCAATTTCCTTTGCGTATAAGGACTTCAGATGTATTGGATTAAGGCCCACATTCATTCAGTTTGGTCACACCTTATTAATAATATCCTCAAAGGTCCTGTTTACAAATGAGTTCACACCTACAGGGCCAGGGGTTGGGACCTGAACATGCCTTATATGGGGGACCTGATTCAATCCCCAACATTATCTTTGACAAATACAAATGGAATTTATACTGGAGATGAAGGGTCAGTATAGTGGGAATCAAATAATTTTAGAAGAAAGAAAATTTGATATTTGAGTATTCCTAATGTTTTTAAAAGATGTGTGTTGGCAAAGATTTAAATCAGTGTCTCTCAACATTGTCTGTACATTTTAATCACTTGGAGAATTTAATACTGGTGCCCAGGCCCCACCTCTGATCATTTGAATCAGAAATTTTGATATGAGACCATAAGAATTTTAAAAAAGCATCCCAGGCTATTCTAATGTGCAGCCAGGGTTGAGAACCAATGACTTAAATGAATTATTGGTTAAAAGTTTGGGACAGTTGCAGCTTGTCTTTTGGAAAGTCCTAACCATTTTGAAACTTATTGTAAAGAATTCTTTTTTGCCTGTAGATGGAGCTCAGTGGCTGCAAGTTAATCATGTAATCCCTGCTTGTTTTCAGCATTTGTGTATTGATTCACAATCATGTAATCCCTGCTTGTTTTCAGCATTTGTGTATTGATTCAAGATGTAACAAGAAGAGCAAAAAGTAAAAAATTAATGGTTTGTTGTGATGATTACAATCATTATAGAAATGCTGTCTTGTACTGTGTAATTTGTATTTTCAGTAGTTTTCTTGTGATTATTCTCACTTCTAAATTATTTTTATCGGTTTGAAATATAAATCAAAGAAATCTTGACACATACCTTCAAATCACAATCATTAAAGATTTGATAGTGATATTTCAAGGTTAACTAGAATGGTATCAGTCTGGGTGTTTGAACAGGTTCTGCTTTTGCAAGTTCTATTTACCTGTCATATTTAATTGGCTGTTGCACTATTCCTGTTTCAAGAAACAGTTTTCTTATTTGGTAAAATTAAGTAGATTTGTGTTTTACTATGAGCTGTGTTAGTATGAGTATGAAATATCTTACTATAATGATAGTACCAGGTATTTAAATATTAGTATTGAATTCTAATAATTTGAATTGAACTTTAAAATATGAAGCATGGGACAATACAGAACAATATAATGTTTTCATACCTCCTAAAACCTGGATAAACACCCAAATGAGCTGTTGTTAATTTTAGTCTTTTAAGTCTTCCTTTGATTTGATTATGTGACTAAGATTTCCTACGAGGAACTTATTTTTTTTCCCCCAGTATTTGCAGCTTTCTCAAAAACATTAATAAGCTTTCTCTTAGACTAAGAGAATTTGTAAGTGTTATTATACTTTGTGTTCTGGTTTTGCTTATATTGTGATCAGACTTAGGAAGTGCAGAGTTATCTTTAGTACATACTTCTGGTTTGCTTTAGCAAATTTAAAAAGATAGTCTAATTTTTACGTTTTAAATTGTTAAAAATTAATACAAATTTTAAAAGATTGTACAATAAAAAGTTTGAAATTCATAGATATTCTAACAATCCTATTTAAAGCATTGGAATCAGCATCTCTAGGATGTTCCCCTTTCCACTTCATCAAAACATTTACAAGCCAAGAGTGAAAGTAACTCATTAGGGCATTTCTGCTTCCTTTTATCCTTATTTGCCCAAAAGTATTGGACTGAAGTAGACAGTAAAAGAGAGGAAGAGAAGAAAAAATGCAAGTTCTACACACCTAGTAATTAGTTTCTGAATAAAGAAAATTTGCAATTATTGTTTCTCTGGCATGGGGTAGAGTGTTCCAAATATTTTATTTTCCAGACTTATTCTGGTTTAACAACAGATATTAAGCTTTGAAGCAGTCTTGGTGTTAATGAAGTTTACATAACTTTTACTAGAACATGATTTTTATTTTTGATAGATTCTTTTCCTAACCAATCATTCTTTTCTCAAATATATGTTACTCTTGTAGCCAATCACTGTGCAAAAACTGTATATTGTCAGACAGAGTGCTGGACTCCAGGAACATGAAAATAAAGGAGAAATGGTTTCTGTCTGCTAACGTTCACGATATAGTGTAGAAGTAAGAATTATAAACAATTAATTACCATTCAATGTAACAAGTGCTCTAAATGTGTATGTGAAAAATATGCATGTGTTAAGTAGGCAATATATATTTCAAAAAAAGATCAAAATACCAGGTTGAAAAAGGTTTGAAAATAAAATTGCCACTTTTGTAGGTCAAAAACCTTCAAATATCAGCAATTTAATTTGATTCATCCTAATGCTAGTAAGATAAATAAAAGAAAGACCATTTTAGCATTATGTCCAGTCCTTTAAATTAATGCTGCATAATCTTCCAATGTAGACTAGACAGTTTATTTTATTACCTTTACCTATTATGGTTAAAATTGTGGAATAGTAAGAATTATAATATAAACCATACCATCATTTGGCATTTCTGGCAAGATTCCATTTTTACTATTTGAATCTTTATTTTTGGATATTCTGTACAAAACTGTTTTTTGGGTTATTTGAAATATAATAACACTTTTAAAATGCCAAGTCATTCCATTGAGAACCCATTAACCCATACCCAAACTATCACCTTCAAAATAAAATTTAAAAAAATTACTTTCTCTCAGAAACAGAACAACCCTACTGTTTTTACAATTAGATTTTTTATGGCAGACAGGAAGCAGAGAAATGCATATAAGGGGGAAATTCTGTCAAAATGGAGAAGAAGTATTTGTATGTTTTTAGAATGTATTGATTTGTATTACCCTTGAGAGTTATATTCTATTGATCTTGTAGTATCAGTTGTTTATAGGGAATGGAATTGTGCATTTGTAGCATAGTATTAAAGATGAGCAGGAAAACATTCTTTAAGTTATTCAGCATTTGACAAACTGTTCTCTACTCTGGAACAAATACAGTGATGTTGAAGAGTTTTGAAATATTCATTGCTTTCCTGCCTTCCTAGTTGTAGATGTTGAATTCACTTGTAAATTAAATTGGCATTTTTAGTTTGTGTGAGATAAGAAAGAGAAAGGCCACCCAAGATGCTAAGTTTTTTGTTTTTGCACAAATTTAAAAGTACATGAAGTTATACAGGGCCCTCAGGAAAAATTGTAGTTAGAGAATTTTATTTTTGCTTTCTCTAGTCCTTCTTTCTATTCTCTTCCTCTCTGACTGTTTAGTGATTTTGCCACTTTTCTGATACCACTTAGCTTTTGCATATTAGTTGAGTTCTTCTTTTGTCTTCTCAAGTTGCTTAGTGTCTAGTAAAGGGGGGCAGACGCATAAGCAAATAAGGGCCGTGCAATTGTTCGTAGGTGCTCTAGTTAGAGAGTTGTTTGTTATTGCCCAAATACTTCTCAGTTCCTACAATGGGGCGCTTTGACAAATCAATTTAATTCTCTAACCCCCACAACAGAACTGTAAGGTACAGTTTTTAGCACGTCTGACTAATGTGTCTGTGTAAGTCACGTGTGTCTAGCTGATGAGTTTAAACTTTGCTATGTAGACAACAGAGAGACTCTGGGAGGGAATGTTTTCTAGTAAAGATGTAATGCATTTTAGAAATATTATCCTATATAAATGTGGAAGATGAATTAGAGAAAAGAGACTGAAGCAGACAGACAAGCTGGTAGATTATTACATTAGTCCAAGGAAGAGATAATAAGGGTCTAACTAAGGTAGTATCTGTGGGAATGGATTTCAGTTATTAAGGAATCAGAAATATTAAGACTTGGTAACAGATTGGGTTTAGGGAATCTGAAGGAAAGGATATATTCCAGATGACTCCTGGGATTCTGTCTTGGATTATTGGCTAAGTGATGGAGATATGCATTGAGATAGGAATTCTGGATATTTGTTGGGGATTGAATCATGTCTCCCATAAAGGGCATGTTCAGGTCCCAACCCCTGGACCTGTGAGTGTGAACCCATTTGTAAAAAGGACTTTTGAAGATGTTATTAGTTAAGGTGTGCTCAAACTGAGTGAGAGTGGGCCCTAATTCAATATGACTGAAGTCTTTATATGCAAAGAAAATTGAACCAGAAAAGGAAACTGTGGTTTGTTTATAGGAACAGGGGAGTCACACAGAACCAAGGTATAAAAATTGCATTCAGGCCTCACAGGAAAGGAAATCGTTAAGTTATATTTTCTTTCTCTGGAACCTCAGACTGTTTTCCTCTGTCCATATGTTCCTCTATCAGCTGCAAATCTGTTTTCTCTGTAGGGCTCTAGTGTGCTACCCCTTGCAGTTCAATACTTCAGAAATAAATTGACTTGATTTTTGAGTCTCAAAACCAAATTCTCGGGAGAGAGAATCTTATAGGTTTGACTCAATTATTGGAGACAGTAATGATAGTGGAGGGCGAATTAGAAAACCATGAGGTGTATAGGTGTGGCAGGGATGGCTTGTTGCCTTCCATCATCTATCCTTCCCTTTTTACAATAATAAGGACCCCAATTTTTAGCTGAAGTCATGGCTGTCTAGCTAAAATACGTTCACCAAGCTCCTTTGTAGTTAAGTATGGCCATGTGACCAAATTATGGTCAATGAGATGAAACAGAAATGTGTCAGACTTTCATGCATTCTTTTTTAAAGAACAGAATGAAAAGACATTGAATCTTTGCCTTTTATCATTAAGATTGTCTTTTCAAAAGTAGACAGTAGAAATTCTTCACTGATTGGTTACTTTTTGAAGAGGAATCTTTTAGAACTCATTGCAGTGATTTCCTACCTTTTTGACAATTTTGATATCTTTGTGTATCTGATCTTTCTTCCCTCCTAAGTCTGTATTATTTCAGGATATTGCTATACCATGTATCTCAGTTCATTCCATGTAAAATATTTGTGCATTTACATTGATTTAAATGTATTTACCATCTAAATGCACCTATTTGATGGTTAAATCTTAAATAGGATTTCCATTATTACTTTGAAACATATCAGTGGCTTACTAAATTTTTTTCTTAACATTTGATTTATTCGTCTTCTACCTGCTTAAAGTATGTATATTTTAAAAGATCCTAGATATATTTTCCTATTTTAGCTAATTCATAATTTGATGTTAACTTAGTCTCCTTTCCATTTTAAAATTGATGGTATTGATTTAGCAGTTTCTTTACAATGTTATCTTGTTTAAGTAGTCTCAAAGTTATTATGTAATAATTGATAGGTTTCTGTTCCTACTGAAAAACACTTTTCTTTTGGTAAAAGGCATATATTAATTGGTATATAAACTTAAGTTTCTGAATCATTTCTTTTCAGTTTGTATTTTCAATTTGTTCTAGAACTTCATTAGATCAAAGACATGTATTTAACAGGTAGGAAGTTAGATTTGTTCTTAGCTATATATTTGATTTTCTTAATTGTATGAAAAAGAATGTTTTCTTAACTTTGAAAGTTATATAATGACTTCCTGTAAATTTCTTCTTCATATTAGATAAGCATGTACTTTTTTAAGTTTTATTAATCATTACAAATTATTAGAAACTTTCCAGATACACCTGTTTGTTCACAATATTGACATTAACTTGAAGTATCTTAAAGACAGGCTTTAATTATTTAAAGGAGTTAAAAAAGGAAAACCCTTGGCTTGGCTTCAAAGCATCCAGGAAGATAGCATGTAGACCTGGGACAAAGACTAGAGTATTACAGTCCTGTCTTTTATATCCTACTGTTGTTTAGTAAGACTTAGCATACTTTTAGGTGAAGCTTATTTGTAGTTGCCTAGTTACCTAGAATAAAAGATATGTATCTGACCTGTGAAAGTACATTTAATGCAATAGAAAGTGAGACGCCTAATCCTGATGGTGCCGGAGATGGATAACATTGCGAAGTTATTCATCAGCCTTAATTGCTTGACTTTATTTTCATTGTTATATTCTCAGGTAGAACTTATTAGTATTATAGTGAAGTATGAAAAATTGTATTCTGTTTCTTTTATTGTTTTAGCCCACTGTGTAGTTGGAAAAAAATTTGGAAAAATAATGTGTTTACATTTAGTAGATCTGTAAAGATCTTTGCTAATAATTTTTGTAGCCAATCAATTCATTAGGGATGAAAACACACATGTTACTTATCCTTTTCTTATCTTTTGGGAGCATGGGTGAATAAAGGTAAGTAAAGTTAAAAAGCAAGTTTGGATCTAGATTATCCTCGCTTTTTCAGGGCTAGGCTCAATGTTCACAGAAGACAGGAAGCAAAGTGAGACATTGCTCTCTCCCAGCCAAACTAGCCTTGTTTTTAAGCTGTGTCAGTGAACAGCAACAATTTTCCATTGGGAACAAAGGGATATAACACCTGCCAGTACTGAAACACAGCCTGCACCAAACATCGAACATCTAGGACCCTTGCCTCCAGAGGAGGATTACAACCTAAGGAAGGTGAATTGCAGCATCTCTGTTTTTGGTGCTTTGTGTCTTGGTTCTATGTGTATTATTTGAGAGGATGTTTGAAATTCATGGAGTTTAAAGTAGTAGAAAGACTTTTACTATGCATAAAAACTACTAATAGCACTTTTCATAAAATAGTCAAACAACTCCCAGTTTCCAGGCAAAATAATTGCCTAGCCTTATTATGTTGTGGGATGAAGCAGCAATCTTTATCTGCTTGACATTACTCAGGATCTGCTTAAGTTAACTTTTGTTTGTTACATTTCATTTCTGATTCTTAGAAAAGAAGGAAATCCTATTATAGAGCCATAATATCTTCAACTGGAGGAACTATTTTAAGTATATGCTCTTTACCAAAATCTAGAGTATTACATACCCACTAAATCTTAGAGAAGAAAAAAACAAGCAGACGATTAAAGGGTAGACATATAGATCAACTGAACAAACTAAAGAGTTCAGAAATAGACACACACAAATACAGTCATCTGGTTTTTGACAAAGGTGCAAAAACAATTTGGTTGAGAAACAATAGTCTTTTCAGCAAATGGTGCTGAAACAATTGGGCATCTATATGTAAAAAAAAAAAAGTGATCATTGACACAAATCTCACTCTTTTTCATAAATTAACTCAAAATGGATCATAGACTAAGCGTAAAATGTAAATCTATTAAATTTCTAGAGGAAAACATAGGTTAAAGTTTGCATGAGCTTGAGTTTGATGATGAGTTTTTAAACACACCGCCAAAAGCATCGTTTGTGAAAAGAAAATTGGCAAATTGGACTCCATCAACATAAAAAAGTTTGGCTCCATATAAAATACCATTACGATGATGAAAAGACAAGTCACAGACTGGAAAGAAATATTTGCAAATCACATATCTGGTTAAAATAAGCTTCTATCTAGAATTTATAAAGAATACTTAAAACTTAACAATAAGAAAACAAACTAATTTTGAAACAGGGTCAAAGATCTGAACAGATACTTCACCAAAGAAGGTATATGAATGGGAATAAGCATATGAAAATATGTTAACATTGTTGCTGAGAATGGACTGTTACCTTTAGTACAAAAAGATAAAAAATTGTCTTTGTACCGTTAACTCCACATTTTCAGCAAATAGAGTATGTAGGGGTAGAAGGAAACAAAGATGAAACTTTCTTTTTTAAAATCTGGAAACTTAATTACTTCTATGTGTAGGGAACCTAGAGCTTAAATTCTGATGCTGGCTCTTAGTTTTGTGTTCTGCACAAAATGCAGAAGTTGCTCACCTTAGCATACAAGCAGAGTGATATTGCGGAGAAGGGGAGGAATAGTGAGAGCTTTCCAACCTTCCCCCAGGTGTATTTTCAAAGTTTCACTTGCTTAGGATTACACTTCAAGTAATGGGTAACCTGGGATTTAAACACAGATGTGTTTGACTTAACTGCAGTATTTCATTTCCCCCAAGATGATGCTTAAAGCATGAAATATTAGAATGGTGGGCCAAGGATGCAGATAGTACATGCAAGGGGATAGGTGAGCATATGATTGCCTGAAAATTATAGGAGCTTGTATGCACATAGATGCATGCCTGCAGGAACTATGATAGAACTAAGTCTTAGAGTAGTAGGCCATGTTATGATGGGCTTTGTTAAGACATGTTTAGGAAATTGGGCTTTATCCTTTAAATGGTGGGGAAAAATATAAAGGTTTAAAACTGGAGAGTGATGTAATTAGGTTTTAGTTTTAGAGAGATCACTTTTGTAGTAATATGGAAGATAAACTGGAGGGAGGCAAGGCTGAGGTTGAAGAGACAGTTTGGGAGGCTGTTTTAATAATCAGTCCAGAGAGGCGGGGCAAGATGGCAGACTGGTGAGCTGTATGTTTTAGTTACTCCTCCAGGAAAGTAGGTAGAAAGCCAGGAACTGCGTGGACTGGACACCACAGAGCAATCTGACTTTGGGCATACCCATATAAACAAAATAATGAATGAAAAAGGTGACATAACTGCAGATCCTGAAGAAATTAAAAAAATTATAAGAGGACACTATGAACAACTGTATGGCAACAAACTGGATAATGTAGAGGAAATGGACAATTTCCTGGAAACATATGAACAACCTAGACTGACCAGAGAAGAAATAGAAGACCTCAACCAACCCATCACAAGCAAAGAGATCCAATCAGTCATCAAAAATCTTCCCACAAATAAATGCCCAGGGCCAGATGGCTTCACAGGGGAATTCTACCAAACTTTCCAGAAAGAACTGACACCAATCTTACTCAAACTCTTTCAAAACATTGAAGAAAATGGAACACTACCTAACTCATTTTATGAAGCTAACATCAATCTAATACCAAAACCAGGCAAAGATGCTACAAAAAAGGAAAACTACCGGCCAATCTCCCTAATGAATATAGATGCAAAAATCCTCAACAAAATACTTGCAAATCGAATCCAAAGACACATTAAAAAAAATCATACACCATGACCAAGTGGGGTTTATTCCAGGCATGCAAGGATGGTTCAACATAAGAAAATCAATCAATGTATTACAACACATTAACAAGTCAAAAGGGAAAAATCAATTGATCATCTCAATAGATGCTGAAAAAGCATTTGACAAAATCCAACATCCCTTTTTGATAAAAACACTTCAAAAGGTAGGAATTGAAGGAAACTTCCTCAACATGATAAAGAGCATATATGAAAAACCCACAGCCAGCATAGTACTCAATGGTGAGAGACTGAAAGCCTTCCCTCTAAGATCAGGAACAAGACAAGGATGCCCGCTGTCACCACTGTTATTCAACATTGTGCTGGAAGTGCTAGCCAGGGCAATCCGGCAAGACAAAGAAATAAAAGGCATCCAAATTGGAAAAGAAGAAGTAAAACTGTCATTGTTTGCGGATGATATGATCTTATATCTAGAAAACCCTGAGAAATCGATGATACAGCTACTAGAGCTAATAAACAAATTTAGCAAAGTAGCGGGATACAAGATTAATGCACATAAGTCAGTAATGTTTCTATATGCTAGAAATGAACAAACTGAAGAGACACTCAAGAAAAAGATACCATTTTCAATAGCAACTAAAAAAATCAAGTACCTAGGAATCAACTTAACCAAAGATGTAAAAGACCTATACAAAGAAAACTACATAACTCTACTAAAAGAAATAGAAGGGGACCTTAAAAGATGGAAAAATATTCCATGTTCATGGATAGGAAGACTAAATGTCATTAAGATGTCAATTCTACCCAAACTCATCTACAGATTCAATGCAATCCCAATCAAAATTCCAACAACCTACTTTGCAGACTTGGAAAAGCTAGTTATCAAATTTATTTGGAAAGGGAAGATGCCTCGAATTGCTAAAGACACTCTAAAAAAGAAAAACGAAGCGGGAGGACTTACACTCCCTGACTTTGAAGCTTATTATAAAGCCACAGTTGCCAAAACAGCATGGTACTGGCACAAAGATAGACATATAGATCAATGGAATCGAATTGAGAATTCGGAGATAGACCCTCAGATCTATGGCCGACTGATCTTTGATAAGGCCCCCAAAGTCACTGAACTGAGTCATAATGGTCTTTTCAACAAATGGGGCTGGGAGAGTTGGATATCCATATCCAAAAGAATGAAAGAGGACCCCTACCTCACCCCCTACACAAAAATTAACTCAAAATGGACCAAAGATCTCAATATGAAAGAAAGTACCATAAAACTCCTAGAAGATAATGTAGGAAAACATCTTCAAGACCTTGTATTAGGCGGCCACTTCCTAGACTTTACACCCAAAGCACAAGCAACAAAAGAGAAAATAGATAAATGGGAACTCCTCAAGCTTAGAAGTTTCTGCACCTCAAAGGAATTTCTCAAAAAGGTAAAGAGGCAGCCAACTCAATGGGAAAAAATTTTTGGAAACCATGTATCTGACAAAAGACTGATATCTTGCATATATAAAGAAATCCTACAAGTCAATGACAATAGTACAGTCGGCCCAATTATAAAATGGGCAAAAGATATGAAAAGACAGTTCTCTGAAGAGGAAATAGAAATGGCCAAGAAACACATGAAAAAATGTTCAGCTTCACTAGCTATTAGAGAGATGCAAATTAAGACCACAATGAGATACCATCTAACACCGGTTAGAATGGCTGCCATTAAACAAACAGGAAACTACAAATGCTGGAGGGGATGTGGAGAAATTGGAACTCTTATTCATTGTTGGTGGGACTGTATAATGGTTCAGCCACTCTGGAAGTCAGTCTGGCAGTTCCTTAGAAAACTAGATATAGAGTTACCATTCGATCCAGCGATTGCACTTCTCGGTACATACCCGGAAGATCAGAAAGCAGTGACACGAACAGATATCTGCGCGCCAATGTTCATAGCAGCATTATTCACAATTGCCAAGAGATGGAAACAACCCAAATGTCCTTCAACAGATGAGTGGATAAATAAAATGTGGTATATACACACAATGGAATACTACGCGGCAGTAAGAAGGAACGACCTCGTGAAACATATGACAACATGGATGAACCTTGAAGACATAATGCTGAGCGAAATAAGCCAGGCACAAAAAGAGAAATATTATATGCTACCACTAATGTGAACTTTGAAAAATGTAAAACAAATGGTTTATAATGTAGAATGTAGGGGAACTAGCAATAGAGAGCAATTAAGGAACGGGGAACAATAATCCAAGAAGAACAGATAAGCTATTTAACGTTCTGGGGATGCCCAGGAATGACTATGGTCTGTTAATTTCTGATGGATATAGTAGGAGCAACATTTCACAGAAATGTTGCTATATTAGGTAACTTTCTTGGGGTAAAGTAGGAACATGTTGGAAGTTAAGCAGTTATCTTAGGTTAGTTGTCTTTTTCTTACCCCCTTGTTATGGTCTCTTTGAAATGTTCTTTTATTGTATGTTTGTTTTCTTTTTAACTTTTTTTTTCATACAGTTGATTTAAAAAAGAAGGGAAAGTTAAAAAAAAAAAAAAAAAAGAAAAACAAGGAAAAAAAAAAGATGTAGTGCCCCCTTGAGGAGCCTGTGGAGAATGCAGGGGTATTCGCCTACCCCACCTCCATGGTTGCTAACATGACCACAGACATAGGGGACTGTTGGTTTGATGGGTTGAGCCCTCTACCACAGGTTTTACCCTTGGGAAGACGGTTGCTGCAAAGGAGAGGCTAGGCCTCCCTATAATTGTGCCTAAGAGCCTCCTCCCGAATGCCTCTTTGTTGCTCAGATGTGGCCCTGTCTCTCTAGCTAAGCCAACTTGAAAGGTGAAATCACTGCCCTCCCCCCTACGTGGGATCAGACACCCAGGGGAGTGAATCTCCCTGGCAACGTGGAATATGACTCCCGGGGAGGAATGTAGACCTGGCATCATGGGACGGAGAACATCTTCTTGACCAGAAGGGGAATGTGAAAGGAAATGAAATAAGCTTCAGTGGCAGAGAGAATCCAAAAGGAGCCGAGAGGTCTCTCTGGTGGGCACTCTTATGCACACTTTAGACAACCCTTTTTAGGTTCTAAAGAATTGGGGTAGCTGGTGGTAGATACCTGAAACTATCAAACTACAACCCACAACCCATGAATCTCAAAGACAGTTGTATAAAAATGTAGCTTATGAGGGGTGACAATGGGATTGGGAAAGCCATAAGGACCACACTCCACTTTGTCTAGTTTATGGATGGATGAGTAGAAAAATAGGGGAAGGAAACAAACAGACAAAGGTACCCAGTGTTCTTTTTTACTTCAATTGCTCTTTTTCACTCTAATTATTATTCTTGTTATTTTTGTGTGTGGGCTAATGAAGGTGTCAGGGATTGATTTGGGTGATGAATGTACCACTATGTAATGGTACTGTAAACAATCGAAAGTACGATTTGTTTTGTGTGACTGCGTGTTATGTGAATATATCTCAATAAAATGAAGATTAAAAAAAAATAATAATAATAATCAGTCCAGGTAAGAAATGATGAAGAACTAAACTAAGGCAATGTTAGGTTTGCTAGATAATTTGCATTCATCAAATGTTTTGTCAACATCTACAAACATTGTGGAAGATACAAAGATAAAGAAGATACTGCGCTTGCCCACAAAAAAGCTCTCGGCTGTGCCTGATCGATAGCCATCTGTATACAATGAACTCTATATTAAACAGAAATACAGTAGCTGTGTGGAGGAGGGAAGGATTAATTTGACTCGATCAGGAAGGCTGCATGTAAGCAGTTGATAGCATTAATACAAGACCTTGAAGAAGGGGTAGAGTTTGAATAAGAAGAAATAGGTGGGGAAGAGAATTCCATCAGAGGAAACTGAGAAAAGTACAGGGTGCATTTGACAAATAATTTGTTGTTACTAGAAGATACAGTTGGAAATAAAGATGGCAAGATAGGTTAGGACCAGATCATGAGGTGCCTTCCCAGGATAGTAAAGTACAAATATAATTCATTTTGCTTTATTCATGTGTTAATTCAAGTGTACAGATAAACATATATCATTCTTTATTTTTCAACTAGAGTAAATCAATGTGAAAGATTCAGGCTTGGGTGAATACTGGATTTCTATATTTTTGGAGGGGAGTAATATGTCAGTTTGGTTCAATTACTATATTAGATAATTAAGCTTAGTTTACTTTTTATAATTTGAAAATGAATATCAAATCCCTATAGTAAATAGGTAGTCTTTTTTTGGAGCAGAAAGAATCTAAACTGTGGCAAGATGAACAAATTTTATTTCTAGCACTGTGTTAGCAATTTTATTTGTATAATGAATGTTACTCAATTTTAATGACAGTGTGATTTATGAAGGCTTCAGTTCTGATCCCAGCATTATTTACTAGAAATGAGAGCTGAGTAAATCAACTTTTCTGAACCTGTTTCCTCATCTGTAAATGTGATTAATACCTGCCTTCCTATCTCAATAGGGTTGTGGTAAGGTCAAATGAAATAATATATGTGAGAGTACTTTTAAAACATATGCTTTTTTTTTATTCATTTTATTGAGATATATTCACATACCATGCAGTCATACAAAATAAATTGTACATTCGATTGTTCATAGTACCGTTACATAGTTGTGCATTCATCACCAAAATCAATCCCTGACAGCTTCATTACCACACACACAAAAATAACAAGAATAATAATTAAAGTGAAAGAAAGCAATTAAAGTAAAAAAGAATACTGGGTGCCTTTGTGTTTTTTTTTCCTTCCCCCATTTTTCTACTCATTCATCCATAAACTAGACAAAGGGGAGTGTGGTCCATATGGCTTTCCCAATCACACTGTCACCCCTCATAAGCTACATTTTTATACAATCGTCTTCAAGATTCATGGGTTGTGGGTTGTAGTTTGATAGTTTCAGGTATCTACCACCAGCTACCCCAATTCATTAGAACCTAAAAAGGGTTGTCTATATTGTACGTAAGAATGCCCACCAGAGTGGCCTCTTGGCTCCTTTTGGCATCTCCCTGCCACTGAAGCTTATTTCATTTCCTTTCACTTCCCCTTTTTGGTCAGGAAGATGTTCTCCATCCCACAATTCTGGGTCTCCATTCCTCTCCGGGAGTCATATTCCACGTTGCCAGGGAGATTCACTCCCCTGGGAGTCTGATCCCACATAGGAGGAGGGCAGTGATTTCACCTGCCAAGTTGGCTTAGCTAGAGAGAGAGGGCCACATCTGAGCAACAAAGAGGCATTCAGGAGGAGGCTCTTAGGCAGAATTATAGGGAGGCCTAGCCTCTCCTTTGCAGTGACAGTCTTCCCAAGGGCAAGTCCTGTGGTAGAGGGCTCAACCCGTCAAACCGCCAGTCCCCCTATGTCTGTGAGCATGTTCGCAACCATTGAGGTGGGGAAGCCCAATACCCCTGCATCTCCACCAGCTCCTTAAGGGGGCTCTGCATATTTTTTTCCTTGTTTTTTTTTTTTTTTGTTGTTGTTGTTTGTTGTTGTTTTTTTAATTAACTCTTTTTTTTAAATCAACTATATAAAAAAAAAATTTAAAAAAAATACACTAAAAGAACATTTCAAAGAGACCATAACAAGGGAGTAAGAAAAAGACAACTAACCTAAGATAACTACTTTACTTCCAACATGTTCCTACTCTACCCCAAGAAAGTAACCTGATATAGCAACATTTCTGTGAACTTGTTCCTACTATACCTATCAGAAATTAACAGACCATAGTCATTCCTGGGCATTCCCAGAACGTTAAATTTACCCACAATAGCTTATCTGTTCTTATTGGATTACTGTTCTACCTTCCTTAATTGCTATCACTAGTTCGCCTACATTCTACTTTATCAACCATTTGTTTTACATTTTTCAAAGTTCACGTTAGTGGTAGCATATAATATTTCTCTTTTTGTGCCTGGCTTATTTCACTCAGCATTATGTCTTCAAGTTTCATCCATGCTGTCATGTTTCATGACATTGTTCCTTCTTACTCAAACATATGCTTTTGATGTCCTGTAATTATAGTGTTTAAAAGGGCCTTTGGTGCCCCACAGTACAACCCTCTCATTTTACAACCATAAAACAGCTCACTTGCAGGTACATTCTTCCTAATCATAGCACGTTTCAAAATAAATTGAAAAATTAATGTGTCAGATAATCAAAAATAGTTATTAAACATGTACGGCAATCAGAACAGTATATAAGGGCCAGTGGCTTGATACCAGTGAAGTAGAGTGATAAACCCAGTCCATGGGGAGGATCTGGGGAGACAAGCTAAGCTTGTCTAGAAAGAAAATTATTTGCTGCTGTCCTTGATAAGCATCCTGGTTCTCCCACTTCCTTCATCCCTCTTTTGGCTACAGAGAATATACTGTGCATTGGATGTGATTATTGCCTAAATCATGCTCTGTAAAACATGAGCACATGCTATTAGTTAAGAAAATAGTGTATTAAAAAATACAAATAGCACAGACAGATTGAGTATTTTATATACATTGGAAATCCCAAATAAAATTTAGTAAGTTAGGTGGGGTTAATTGGAGTTTTCCTGAAGATGTGTTTTAGGCCAGGTTTACATTGCCAACAGTCAGAACCCAAGCTGGAGTGTAGGGGTAATTTTACTTGCTTATAAAAGAAATGGTATCCTCTAAGATAATGGTTTTGCTAATTTGATGCATTTTATTTAAATTCTTAATTACTATTTTTCTTTCTTTTGTTTAATTTTGAATGTTACAAAATATGAAATTATTATTTTTGAGAACATCTTGTTTATAATAAAACTTTATGACAACTTCATAAAACAAAAATAGTGTCTGTATGAATATGAATGTAGACCTGTTCACTTAAGGAAACAAATTTAAAAGATAAAATTCTAACTAACTTTAACTATAATTGTTAAAGTATATGCAATTGTTCTGTTTTAGAAAGATAAATTTTCCTGCCAAAAGGTCAATGATGGCATTTACTGCTTAGGAAAACATGTTGCTTTGTTTTTTCCTACTACATTTTTTATAATATAGCACTTTACAGAAATGTTTCAAATCTTACTAAAGAAAACAAACAAAATGTTGCTTTTTAAAGTGACATATTGGTCATAAAGTTTTCCTGTTCTACTTTTAACATTGTGATTCTGCTTGAATATTTAAAATATTAGAAATTTATGTGTAAGACTTTTAAGATTTAGCTTGAGTGGTTAAGTTATAGCATTTTCAATTGTTTTTCCCTTATGTGACTCATTTGTGAATGGAATATTTTTATATGACTGCTTTATTTTCTGCATTTGCCAAGATAGTTAAAGATTAGGGCATTTGGTAAGCAGGGCTACTGAATGTGGTTGTGCAGATAGAAGGGGTTTAGCTGTGGGGTCGTGAGTATGGGTTGAAATCTAGCTTGGGCTCCACTCCACTAAGTCTTGGGCACTTGTGAGAGGACACATCAGCCCCAAGGAATAGATACTGGTTTCTAACTGTTCAGCCTAGAGAAGATTTGTTTTGTTCCCCCATAGGTTCCCAGAGGAGGTACCTTTTTCTAATTCACAGAAAGGTTCCTTTGTGTTTGCTAGCCTGAGATAGGCGATAGAAGTACAAGAAGATGACTAAACAGCTATGATGGAAAGTTTTCCCAATGACTACAGCACAATGGCCTAGAGGTGGCTGTTTTTTTTTTTGTTTTTTTTTTTCCCAAATAACTTGTAAGATAACATGGAGACTGTGTGTTGCAATAACAAGAGCTTTAGGAAGGGATTTTGGAAACTGGAGTTCTAGTCCTTGCCCAGCTTTTTTTTCAGTTGTTTGACCTTAGGCATCCTTTTTTGAAAATGAAAGGATCAAACTACCTTCCACCTTTGAGGATGCATCTAGCTCTCAACTTCTATGGATGTTATTTGAAATGGTAAACAAAATTAAAAAATCAAAGTGTTGTGTGTATCAATAGTTTTATTTCTTTTTATTGCTGAGTAGTATTCCATTGTATGGTTATACCAGAGTTGTTTTTTTATATACCAGTTGATGGAAATTTAGACAGATAAAGCTGCTCTGAGCATTCATGTACAAGTCTTTGATAGACATAGGCTTTAATTTCTCTTGGGTAAATATCTAAGAGTACAATTGCTAGGTCATGTGATGAGCATATGTTTAATTTTTTAACAAAACTGCCAAATTCTTCTTCAAAGTGGTTGTACCATTTTACATTTCCATGAGCAGTGTATAAAAGATTGAGTTGATTTTTAAAATTTTAGTCATTTTGATAACTTATACTGTTATCTTGTGATTTCAATTTGCATTTCCCTCATTTACCATTCATATATCTTGTTTGATGAAGTGCCTATTCAAATTTTTATCAGACATATGATTTGCAAATTTTTCTCTCTCAGTGTCTTGCCTTTTTATTCTCTTAACAGTGTCTTTTTTTTTTTTTTTATTAAATTCAGTTTTATTGAAACACATTCACACACCATACAATCATCCATGGTGTACAATCCACTGTCCACAGTATGATAACATAGTTATGCGTTCATCACCACAATCTATCTCTGAACATTTTCCTTACATCAAAAAGAACCAGAACAAGAATAAAAAATAAAAGTGAAAAAAGAACACCCAAATCATCCCCCCATCCCACCCCATTTGTCCTTTAGTTTTTATCTCCATTTTTCTACTCATCCATACACTAGATAAAGGGGGTGTGATCCACAGGGTCTTCACAATCACACTGTCACCCCTTGTAATCTACATTATTATATAATTGTCTTCAGGAGTCCAGACTGCTGGGTTGGAGTTTGGTCGTTTCAGGTATTTACTTCTAGCTATTCCAATACATTAAAGCCTAAGAGGTGTTATCTATATGGTGCATAAGAATTTCCACCAGAGTGACCTCTCGACTCCATTTGAAATCTCTCCGCCACTGAAACTATTTCGTCTCATTTTGCATCCCCATTTTGGTCAAGAAGATGCTCTCAGTCCCACGATGCCGGGTCCACATTCATCCCCGGGAGTCATATTCTGCATTGCCAGGGAGATTTACACCCCTGGGAGTTGGGTCCCACGTAGGGGGGAGGGCAGCAAGTTCACCTGTCGAGATGGCTCAGTTAGAGACAGAGAGGGCCACATCTGAGCAACAAAGAGGTACTCAGGGGGAGACTCTTAGGCACCATTACATGCAAGTTTAGACTCTCCTTTGCGGTAATGAGCTTCATAAGGGCAAGTCCCATGCTTGAGGGCTCAGCACATCAAACAGCCAGTCCCAGTGTTTGTGACAACATCAACACCAGTCCAGGTGAGGATGTCCAACACATCCACACCTTTCCCCAAATCCTTGGGGCTGGGGAGGGGGAGGCTGTAAATATATTTTTTATTATCTGCCCAAATTACTCTGGGATGTGTCACTATTTCACTCCAGCCTATACTAACTTACTGTATCTCACTTCCTATTCAAAGTTCCATGCAGTTGTGTTTGAACAAATCGACTGTAGAGTTGTACCGTTTAGAAAATTTAGATCCTGTACCAAATAGATATCTCTTCACTTGGTCTCATATGGAAATTGAAGTTTTAAAACACAATCATTTTCAATGATTGCCCTGGTCTTAACCAGACCTGCTTCATTCATATCGCTAATTGAAGTCTGGGCTCTTTTTCAGCTTTTTTTTTTTTTTGGCAGTGGCTGTATGCACTAATACTGACATTAGTATCTGCTGAGCTCTAGCTCTGAGTTTCAGCTGTCTCAGAGATATGCATTGTTCCAGAGACCAATCAGGTTATACGCTAGGGGATCAGCATCTCAAATTAACAGTGTCTTTTGATGAGCTGAAATTTTTAATTTTGATAAAGTGCAATTTAGTGATTTTTTTTTTCCTATGGATGGTACTTTGATGTTATATCTAAGAAATCTTTGCCTCACCTAAGGTAGCAAATATTTTATCTTGTGTTTTCCTTAGGACATTTATAGTTTTACATTTGGATTTACATTTATATTTATAATCCTTTTCAAGTTAATTTTTATATACTGTGTGAATATGAATTGCAGTTTAGTTGTTTTGGAGTATGGGTACCCATTGTTCCACCACCATTTGTTTTAAAGACTATCTTTTCTTCACTGAATTGCCTTTGTACCTTTATTGAAAATCAGCTGTTCACATATGTGTGGATTTATCTCTGAACTTTCTATTCTGTTTCATTGATGTGTTTGTCTATTTTGCTGCCAGTATCATGTGTCAACAATATGAGTCTTCTCATCTATGAGCATGATGTATTTCTCCATTGATATAGGTCCTCTTTAGGATCTTTCAGCAGTGTTTTGTAGTTCTTAAAGGACAGATCATTTGTCAAATTGTCCTAAGCATTTTGTATTTCTGATACTGTTGTACATGGTCTTTTTTAAAATTTTCAATTTCCAATTGTTCATTGTCAGTATATAGAAATAAAATTGATTTTTATATATTGATTTTTTAAATTTTATTTTGAAATAAATTCAAACTTACAGGAACAGTTGCAAAAACAATACAAACCCCATACACAGAACTCCAGCATACCCCAACCCCCCTCCCCCAATACCCCGATCCACCAACTTTAACATCCTGTCACACCAACATTTCTTTCTTTCCCTCCTTCCCTCCCTCCCGCCCTCCCTCCCTATCTATCATCCATTATCTATTGCTGTCTTCTGAACATATGAGAGCAAGCTGCACACATCCTTGAACAAACAATATAATTCACATATACATTTCCCATGAACAAGAACATTCTTTTATGCAATTCCATTAAGCGCAGCTAAGAAGTTCAAGAAATTCAACATTGATACAAAGCTTACATTCTGTATTTCCTTTTTTTTTAATCTTATGTCCCATCTGTGTCCCTTTGAGCCTCCTCTCCTCTATCCTCAGATCCCATCCAGGATCATCCTTGGCACTTAATTGTCATCTATTTAGACTTTTTTTTTTTTGTTTTTCAATTGTGGAAACATATATGCAGCCTAAATCTTCCCATTCCAACCCCTCCCTAGCATTCCATTAGTGGGATTAATCACATTTAAAGTATTGCAATGCCATCACCTTCCCACCAGCTATTACTAGAAATTTCCCTTCACCCCAAACAGCAACCCTACTCTCATTTCTTAACTCCCCATTGCCCCTTCTCCCACTTCTTGTAACCCATACTCTACTTTCCATCTCTATGGTCATATTCTCTGATACTATCTTTGTGTTTACTGTGGGGCTTAAATTTAAACTCTTAAATCTATAACAATCTTGTTTTTCTTTGATACCAACTTAACTACAATAGGACAGATAAACTATGTTCCTATACTTCTCCATTCCCCCACCTTTATGTAGTTCTTGTCAAAAATTACTTATTTTACATTGAGTCCAAAACCACTGATTTATCATTACAGTTTATGTATTTTAGATCCTGTAGGAAGTAAATAGTGGAGTTACAAATCCAAAGTACGGTAGTATTGGTATTTATATTTACCGTATGATCTTTACTGGAAATCTTTATTTCTTCATGTAGTTTCAGTCAATTGTTTAGTGTCCCTTCCTTTCAGCCTGCTCGACTCCCTTTAGCATTTCTTATAGAACTGATCTACTGGTGATGAAGTCCCTCAGCTTTTGATTATCCAGGAATGTTTTCCTCTCCCCATCATTTTTAACCTCCAGGTGGTTGTGAATTCTCCAAGTCTCTGATGGTTATTGACTTCTAGTTGTATTCCATTGTGGTCAGAGAATGTGCTTTGAACAAATTCAAAAAAAATTTTTTTTTAATTTATTGAGGCTTGTTTTGTGTTCCAGCATACGGTCCATTCTGGAGAAAGATCCGTGATCACTAGAGAAGAATGTGTGTCCCGGTGACCTGGGATGTAATGTTCTATATATGTCTGTTAAATTTTTTTATATCTCTCTCTCCTTTCTTTGTTTCTCTGTTGGTAGGGCTCCCTTTAGTATCTGAAGTAGGGCAGGTCTTTTATTAGCAAAATCTCTCAGCATTTGTTTGTGAAAAATTTAAGCTCTCCCTCAAATTTGAAGGAGAGTTTTGCTGGATAAGGTATTCTTAGTTGGAAATTTTTCTCTCTCAGAATTTTAAATCTGTCATGCCACTGCCTTCTCGCCTCCATGGTGGCCGCCGAGTAGACACTACTTAGTCTTATGTTGTTCCTTTGTATGTGGTGAATTGCTTTTCTCTTGCTGCTTTCAGAACTTGCTCCTTCTCTTCAGTATTTGACAGTTTGATCAGAATATGGCTTGTAGTATGTTTATTTGGATTTATTCTACTTGGAGTTCTCTGGTCATTTATGCTCTGTGTATTTATATTGTGTAGAAGGTTTGGGAAGTTTTCCCCAAAAATTTCTTTGAGTACTCTTTCTAGACCTTTACCCTTTTCTTCCCCTTCTGGGACACCAATGAGTCTTAAATTTGAATGTTTTGTTTTATCTATCATATCCCTGAGATCCATTTTTGTTTTTTAAATTTTTTTCTGCATTCTTTCTTTTGTTCTTTTGTTTTCCATTCTGTGGTCCTCGAGGATGCTGAGTCGTTGTTCAACTTCTTCTAATCTTGTATTTTGAGTATCCAGAGTCTTTTTAATTTGGCCAACAGTTTCTTTTATTTCCATAAGATCTTTTATTTTTTTATTTACTCTTGCAATTTCTTGTTTATGCTCTTCTAGGTTCTTCTTTATGTCCTTTATATCCTTTGCTGTGCTCTCGTTGTCTGTCTTTAGTTCTTTGATTAATTGCGCCAAGTTCTGTGTCTCTTCTGATCTTTTGGTTTGGGTGTTTGGGTTTGGGTTCTTCATGTCGTCTGGTTTTATCATCTGCTTTAAGATTTTCTGTTGTTTTTGGCCTCTTGGCATTTGCTTTACTTGATAGGGTTCTTTCAGGTTATAAAAAATACCAATCTCTAATTTGTCAAATCAACAGCTTGGTGGCTTACACTTTCTCTAACTAAACAGCAGATGGCATCTGCGAGTCACCTATTCCCCTCAAGTCAGTTCTCCCCAACTGTGTCTTTGTGGTGTGTGGGGTCTGATTCTTGTGGGATTCAACTGGTGCACTAAGTTTGGGTGTGTTGTTGGTGCTGTCCGCCCTGAATGTGGGGTGTGTGTCTGGGTGGTTAGGGAGGCAGGGCAACTTTAATAATCAAACCTCCCAGGTGTTCCCGGAGATTTAACTCTATTGCAGGAGTCTAAGCATTCATTTCAGATTGTCTCTGCTGCTGACCCACAAGTCCTTGGTATTGGCGTAGGGTCCCTGGGATTTCCAAGTGGCTCCCCTTCTCAGCCGTGCTTTTCCAGGACCTCTGCTGAGGGAAGGTTGTGCCACATCACAAGTGTGCACTGGCCCTCCAGGGAAACCCTGGGCCACTGGGCCATGCAGGGGCGTTCCCAGCCTGGTGTAAAGATGGTTGAATGGGGCATGTTAATTTCCCCTTTTTGCACGTCTTCTCTGCTCTGGGGCAATTAGCTGTGGGTGCACTAAAGGCCACTGTCCAAGGCCGATATTGTGGCATGTGCGCGGTACTGCAGCAAATACTCCCTATCCCACTGTGTTTCTTGGCGCGGCTATGGGCTGTGGGTCCAGCCCCAGGCAGGAGCATCTCCAGCCCGCCCGGGAGATGGCTGCAAGGGGCACGGTTTCTTTCTCCTTTTGGCTCCCCTCTGTCCCCCCGGCCCCGAGACAATCAGCAGCAGGTGTGGGAAGGGCTATCCTCCACACCAGACACCGAGGCATTGGTATAGCCTGCTCCTGCCGTGCTTCACTGCGCAGTTCTCCCCATCGTATCCGCAGCCGCTCCCAGGTTTTTTTTTTTTCAAAAAGAGCTAGTCCATCTCCAAATGCCAACCCATGGTTTCCCCGCACCGCAGCACGGCCCCCGGACTTCCAGCTGACTCACTCACTCATTTCAGAATGCAGACTCCCTTTTTTACCAACTGCACAGTCCCTGTGGATTTAGCCGATCTTGTCTGGCTGGTGCATCGCTGGAACTGGCGTTCTGGGTCACTTTCTGGTTTTTATCTAGTATTTTTCACAGAGGTGTTGTTTTGCCCTGTCTCACCTAGCCGCCATCTTAGGTTCCAAGTTCTGTATATTGATCTTGTGTTCTGCAACCTTGCTTAACTGATTTCTTAGTTCTAATAGTATTTTGTAGATTCTGTAGGATTTTCTACCTAAATAATCATGTCACCTAGAAATAAATAAATTCTTATTTTGTCCTTTACATTCCTGATGCCTTCTATTTCTTTTTCTTCCCCATTATAGTGGCTAGAACCTCCAGTAAAATGTTAAATGGAAGTGGTGAGAGCAAATATCCTTGTCTTGTTCCTGATATTAGGAAAATGCATTCATTCTGTCACCGTTAAGTATGATAATAGCTAAAGGTTTTGTGGTTATCTTTTATCAGTGTTCTACTTTGCTAATGCTGCCAGAAAGCAAAACACCAGAGATGGATTGGCTTTTATAAAGGGGGTTTATTTGGTTACAAAGTTACAGTCTTAAGGCCATAAATTGTCCAAGTTAAGGGGGTACCTTCACTGAAGGATGGCCAATGGCATCCGAAAAACTTCTGTAGCTGGGAAGGCACGTGACTGGCATCTGCTCCAGAGTTCTGGTTTCAAAATGGCTTTCTCCCAGGACGTTCCTCTCTAGGCTGTAGTTCCTCAAAAATGTCGCTCTTAGTTGCTCTTGGGGTGTTTGTCCTCTCTCACCTTCTTCGGAGCAAGAGTCTGGTTTCAACAGCCATCTTCAAACTGTCTCTCATCTGCAGTTCCTCTCTCAGCTTCTGTGCATTCTTCAGAGTGTCCCTCTTGGCTATAGCTCCTCTTCAAAATGTCACTCTCAGCTCCACTGAGTTCCTTCTGTTTGTCAGCTCATTTATATGGCTCCAGTGATTTAATTTAGACCCACCCTGAATGGGTGGGGTAACACCTCCATGGAAATTATCCAATCAGAGTCATCACCCACAGTTGGGTGGGGCACACCTCCATGGAAACACTGAAAGAATTACAATCTAATGAACAGTGATAGGTCTGCCCACACAAGATTACATCAAAGATAATGGCATTTTGGGGGACATAATGCATTCAAACCAGCACAATGAGGTTGAGAAAATTGTCTTCTGTTCTTTTTTGCTGAGAGTTTTTAATCAGTAATGGATGTTGGATTTTTGGCAAATGCTCTTTCTAGGTCTACTGAGATCATCATATGCTGATTTTATGTTTGATTTTTATAGTTTTTTTGATTTTCAGATATTCAACCTTTCATAACAGGAATAAATCCTATTTGTCATGATGTGCTTTTTAAATATATTTTTGAGTGAAATTGTTAAAATTTTCAGCATCTGAATTTCAAACAATTCAGCAAAAATTATTTAGAATTTTTGTATGTACATTCACTAGGAATATTGGACTGTGTGTGCGTTTGTTTGGTTTTTTTTTTCCTTGTAACATCTGATTTTGTTATCACAGTTAATGCTTGCTTTTTGGAATGAATTGTCACATATTCCTTCAGCTTCAATTTTGTAGAAGAGTTTGTGTACAGTCGGTTATAATTTTAAATGTTTGCTAGAATTTAACAGTGAGGCCATCTGCACCAGGAATGCACTTTGTGTATAGTTTTTAACTATAAACTCAATTTCTTTAGTAGATAAGGGCTATTCAGGTATCTATTTCTTCTTCAGATAGCTTTGATATTTGTGTCTTTCTAGGAATTTGTCCATTTCCTCAAAGTTGTCTAATTGATTTTTTTGTTGTTGTTGTTGAATTTTATTTTGAAATAAATTCAGACTTACAGGAACAGTTGCAAAAACAATACAAACCCCAAACAAGGATCTCCAGCGTACCCCAACCCCCCTCCACCGATACCCCATATCCACCAACTTTAACATCCTGTCACTCTACCATTTCTTTCCCTCCTTCCCTCCCTCCCTCCCTCCCTGTCTGTCATCCATCATCTATTGCTCCCTTTACTGAACATGAGAGCAAGCTGCACACATCCTTGAACAAACAATATAATTCACATATACATTTCCCATGAACAAGAACATTCATTTATGCAGTCACATTAAGCGCAGCTAAGAAGTTCAAGAAATTCAACATTGATACAAAGCTTACATTCTATATTTAATTTTTTTTCTTATGTCTCAACTGTGTACCTTTGAGCCTCCTCTCCTCCATCCTCAGATCCCATCCAGGATCATCCTTGGCATTTAATTGTCATTATCTATTTAGACTGTCTTTTTTTTTTTTTTTCAATTGTGGAAACATACATACAGCCTAAATCTTCCCATTCCAACCCCTCCCAAGCATTCCACCAGTGGGATTAATCACATTCACAATGCTGCAATGCCATCACCTTCCCACCATTCATTACTAGAAACCTCCGCTCAGCCCAAACAGAAACCCTACAGTCATTTCTTATTAACTCCCCAATGCCCCTTCCACCACTTCTCATAACCCATACTCAACATTTCATCTCTATTATCATATTCTCTGATACTTTCTTTGTGTTTACCATGGGGCTTAAATTTAACCTCTTAAATCTATAACAATCTTGTTTTTCTTTGATACCAACTTAACTTCAATAGGACACATAAACTAGGTTCCTATACTCCTCCATTCCCCCACCATTATGTAGTTCTTGTCAAAAATTACATATTTTATATTGAGTCCAAAACCACTGATTTATCATTACACTTTATGTCTTTTAGATCCTGTAGGAAGTGAATAGTGGAGTTACAGATCAAAAATACAGTGGTATTGGTATTTATGTTTACCATGTAGGAAACCCTTATTTCTTCATGTGGTTTCAGTCAGTTGTTTAGTGTCCCTTCCTTTCAGCCTCCACAATTCCCTTTAGTATTTCTTGTAGGACTGATCTACTGCTGATGAAGTTCCTCAGCTTTTGATTATCCAGGAATGTTTTTATCTCCCCCTCATTTTTAACCTCCAGGTGTTTGTGAGTTTTCTAACTCTCTGATGATTATTCACTTCTATTTGTATTCCACTGTAGTCAGAGAATGTGCTTTGAATAAATTCAGTTTTTTTAAATTTATTGAGGCTTATTTTATGTCCCAGCCTATGGTCTATTCTGGAGATCTGTGATCACTAGAGAAGAATGTGTATCCTGGTGATTTGGGATGTAATGTTCTATATATGTCTGTTAAATTTCTCTATATCTCTCTCTCTTTTCTTTGTATCTCCGTTGGTAGGTCTCTCTTTAGTATCTGAAGTAGGGCAGGTCTTATATTAGCAAAATCTCTCAGCATTTGTTTGTCTGTGAAAAATTTAAGCTCTCCTTCAAATTTGAAGGAGAGTTTTGCTGGATAAAGTATTCTTGGTTGGAAATTTTCCTCTCTCAATTTCAAATCTGTCATGCCACTGCCTTCTCGCCTCCATGGTGGCCGCTGAGTAGTCACTACTTAGTCTTATGTTGTTTCCTTTGTATGTGGTGAATTGCTTTTCTCTTGCTGCTTTCAGAACTTGTTCCTTCTCTTCAGTATTTGACAGTCTGATCAGAATATGGCTTGGAGTATGTTTATTTGGATTTATTCTATTTGGAGTTCTCTGGAGATTTATGCTTTGTGTATTTATATTGTGTAGAACGTTTGCGAAGTTTTCCCCAACAGTTTCTTTGAATAGTCTTTCTAGACTTTTACCCCTCTCTTCCCCTTCTGGGACACCAATGAGTCTTAAATTTGGACATTTTATTTTATCTATGATATCCCTGAGATCCATTTCTATTTTTTCAATTTTTTTCTGCATTCTTTCTTTTGTTCTTTCATTTTCCATTCTGTGTTTCTTGAGGTTGCTGAGTCATTATTCAGCTTCCTCTAGTCTTGTACTATGAGTATCCAGACTCTTTTTAATTTGGTCAGCAGCTTTTTTTATTTCTGTAAGATCATCTATTTTTTTTATTTACTCTTGCAATTTCTTCTTTATGCTCTTCAAGGGTCTTCTTCATGTCCTTTATATCCGGTGCCATGCTCTTCTTCATGTCCTTTATATTCTGTGCCATGCTCTCATTGTTTGTTTTCTGTTCTTTGATTAATTGCTCCAAGTAGTGTGTCTTCTCTGATCTTTTGATTTGGGTGTTTGGGTTTGGGTTATCCATATTGTCTAGTTTTATCATATGCCTTAAAATTTTCTGTTGTTTTTGGCCTCTTGGCATTTGCTTTACTTGATAGGGTTCTTTTAGGATATGAAGGATTATTGAAGCACCAGTCTCTAATTTGTCAGATCTACAGCTTGGTTGTGTACACTTTCTCTAGCTAACCAGCAGATGGCGTCTGCGAGTCACCTATTCCCCTCAAGTCAGTTCTCCCCAACTTTGTCTTTGTGGTGTGTGGGGGTCTGATTCTTGTGGGGTTCAATTGGTGCACCAAGTTTGGATGTGTTGTTGGTGCTGTCTGCCCTGAATGTGGGGCGTGTGTCTGAGCAGTTAGGGAGGCAGGACCACTTTAAAAATCAAACCTCCTGGGTGTTCCTGGAGATTTAAGGCTGTTCCAAGAGTCTAAACCTTCAGTTCAGTCTCACCACAGATTGTCTCTGCCACTGACCCACAATTCCTTGGTATTGGCATATGTTCCCTGGGATTTCCAAGTGGGTCCCTCTTCCCAGCCGTGCCCTTCTTATGGCCTCTGCTGAGGGATGGCTGTGCTACATCACAAATGCGCGCGTTCCCTCAAGGGAAGTTCTAGGCTGCCAGGCCATACAGGGGCATTCCCAGCCTGCTGTAAGGAAGGCTGAATGAGGTGCGTTAATTTCCCCCTTTTTGCACAGCTCCTTCTTCCCAGCTCCGGACAATTAGCTGTGGGTGCACTAAAAGGTATTGTCTATGCCTGATATTGTGGCATGTGCTCATGTTGCTGGAAATATTTGCTGTCACACTGGGTCCCTTGGCTCATCTCTGAGCTGTGGTGCCTGCACCGAGCAGGAGCGTTCCCAGACTGCTGTGAAGATGGCTGCAAGGGGCATCGTTTTTTTCCCCTTTTGGCTAACCTCTATCTTCCTCACTCCGAGACAATTGGCAGCGGTTGTACAAAAGGCTATCTTCCACACCAGATATTGAGGCATTCAGACAATCCATTCTGGCTGCTCTTTACTGTGTGGTTCTCGCTGCTATATCTGCAGCCGCTTTTGAGTTTTTTTAAAAAAGAACTAGTCCACCTCCAAACACCAACCCACAGTTTCCCCACAGTACAGCGTGGCTGCCGGACATTCAGTAGGCTCACTCACTCGTTTTAGAATGCAGACTCCCGGTTTCACCAAATGCATGGTCCCTGTGGATTTAGCAGACCTTGTCCTGCTGGTGCCATGCTGGAACTGGTGTTCTGGGTCACTTTCTGGCTTTTATCTAGTATTTTTCATGGAGGTGTTTTTTTTGCCCTGTCTCACCTAGCTGCCATCTTAGGTTCTCCTAATTGATTTTTTTTTATTTATATAACTTGTATTGATACCATGTCTTTTGTTCCTGATATTGGTAATTTGTGTCAGCTCTCCTTTTCCCTAGAGGTTTATCAATTTTATAAATCTTCTCAAAGTACTGTTATCTTTACTTTTGTTCCTTTGCACATTTTTTCCCTCTCTGGCTTCCTTTAAGATTTTCTCTTAATCACTGGTTTCAGGAATCTTGATAAGGATCTACTTTGTTGCGGTTTTCTTTTTTTCTTTTCTGCTTGGGACTTGTTGAATGTCTTGGATCTGTGGGTTTATAAGTTTCATGAATTTCAGAACATTATTTGGATGTTATTTCTTAATTTTTTTTTTTTTTTTTTTGCCTCCTTTCTCCTTCAGGGATGCCAATTACACATATATTAGTCCTCCTGAAGTTGTCTTATATCACTGATACACTGTTCAATTGTTGTGCTCCTTTGTTTTCTCTGTTTTTCTTTTTGGATAGTTCTATTCTTAAGTCTTCATGTTTTCTAATCTTTTCTTCTGTGATGTCTAAACTGCCATTAATTCCAGTCAGTGTATTTTTTTCACCTCAGACATTGTAATTTTCATCTCTAAAAATTTGTTTTATGTATTTTTTTATATCTTGCATGTCTCTACATGATTTTTTGAATACGTAGAATAATTTTTAATGTCCTTGTCTGCTAATTCTAACATCTGTATTAGTTCTGGGTTGGTTTCAATTGATTGAACTTTCTTATCATTATGGGTTGTATTTTCCTGCTTCTTTGCATTTCTAGATGCCAGATATTATGAATTTTACTTTGTTGGGTGTTGAATAGTCTATGCTTCTATAAATACCCTTGAGCTTTCTTTTGAGACACAAATAAGCTACCTGTAAACAGTTTGCTCCTTTCAGGTCTTCCTTTTAAGATATGTTAGGCAGGACCTGAGCAGTGTTTATTCTTGGGATAATAATTCCCCACTGCTGAGGCAAAGACCCTGTGAATACTATAGTGTCCCATGAATTTATTGAAGCATTATTTCTGGCCTCAATTGGTTTCCTCACTTGCATCCACTGATTAATACTCTGCTGAGTATTAATACTCTGCTGAATACTCAAGGGGTTCCTCTGCAGATCTCTGGAGTTCTCTCTCTGTACAACTCTCTCATTTCCAGTGCTGTCTTCTAGTCACCTTGATCTCCCTGGAATTTTAGGAATGTCTCTTCAACTCAGTTTGTTGACTAGGCTATGGCTGGTTCTCCCTCAATGCATCATGGCCTGGCAAATCTCTCAAGGCAGTAAGCTAGAGCAATTCTAGGGCTTACCTCATTTGTTTTTCATGTCTCACAGATCACTGTCTTTTGTTGCCTGATATCCAGTGTTATAGAAACTGTTGTTATAGAGACTGTCGTTTCATATACTTTGTCCAGTTTTTTGTTTGTTTCAGAAGGGAGGTATTTTAGTTTCCTAGGCTGCTCAAGCAAATACCATGCAATGGGTCAGCTTAAACAATGGGAATTTATTAGCTCACAGTTTTGAGGGAGAAAGTCCAAATCAAGGCATCATCAAGGTGATGCTTTCTCCCCAGAGAGTGATGTTCTGGGGCTGGCTGCTGGTTATCCTTTGTTCTTGACCTCTCTGTCACATGGTAGTGCACATAGTGTTCTCTCTTGGCCTCTCCATTCTTTTCTGGGTTCCATTGAATTTCAGCTTCTTGCTTCCCATGACTTTTTCCCCTCTTCCTGAATTGCATTTTGCCTATAAAGACTCTAGTAGTAGGATTAACACCTGCCTGATTGAGGTGGGCCACACCTTAACTGATGTACTCTCATCAAAAAGTCCTGTTTACAATGAGTTCACACCCACAGGAATGGACTACTTTTGAGAACATTATTTTCTGGGGAATAAGCAGGTCCAAACCACCACAGGAAGGTAAATCCAGTTCCTTTTACTTGCGTTATGCAGAAGAAGTCAAGCCTAATAGTTTTTAAACTAAAAAAAATGTTTTTTTCAATACTTAATACATTTATGTTGTTCAGAAGTTAAAGATTTCAAATGGTTCATATTGAGAAGCTTCCCTTCCATTCCTGACCCCAGCCACTCAGTTCTTCTCACTAAATGCTAGCATTATTGGCTAACAATATTAGCACCAGAAGGCAACAATATGTACACTTTCAGAGATATCTGTACACTTACAAAGGAAATATAGATTTTCTTTAGAAAAATGGCAACTTTTAATACCAACTAAAAATATATCTTTATGATGGATAAGGAATAGTTTCTACAGATTTCGTTATTTGTTGGGATTTATCTGAAGCATCCTCTGTAAATAGCAAAGTTCTCTATGGTCAGTTCTCCTGCTTACAGGCAACTACCCACTAGCTTGAAGTGTGCTATGAAGTTTTCAGTAAGTCATAAATAACTTTTTTTTCTTCGTTAGAGAAGTTATGTGTTAACAGAACAAGCATGCATAAAATACAATATTCCCATTTAGCCCTATTTTTAACACCTTGCATTGGTGTATAACATTTGTTACAATTGATGATAGCACATTTTAATTATTGTACTATTAACTATAGTCCATGGTTTAACATGGGGTTCACTGTTTGTGTAGTGTAGTTCCATGGATTTAAAAAAAAATTTATTCTGTTACCATATGTCATCTAACATTTCCCATTTTAATCACACTCATATATATTTCAGTGCTGTTAATTACATTCACAATTTTGCACTACCATCATGACCATCCATTACTAAAACATTGCCATAACTCCAAATAGGAACCCTATACATTTTAAGCTTTAACTTTTCATTTCTCTGACCCTCCCTCCCACCCTCACCCTTGCCCTGCCCCATCCTCTGGTGACCTATATTCTAGATTCTGACTCTGTGAATTTGTTTATTCTCATTATTTCAAATCAGTGAGATCATATAATATTTGTCCTTTTGTGTCTGGCTTTTTTCCCCTCCCACCCTCACCCTTGCCCTGCCCCGTCCTCTGATGACCTATATTCTAGATTCTGACTCTGTGGGTTTGTTTATTCTCATTATTTCAAATCAGTGAGATCATATAATATTTGTCCTTTTGTGTCTGGCTTATTTCACTCAATATGATGTCTTCAAGGTCTATCCGTGTTGTCTCATGTACCAGGACTTCCATTCCTTTTTACAGTTGAATAATAATCCGTTGCATGTATGTACCACATTTTATTTATCCACTCATCTGTTGATGGACACTTGGATTGCTTCCATCTTTTGGCAATTGTGAATAATGTTGCTATGAACATTGGTGTGCAAATACCTGTTAAAGTCCCTGCTTACAATTCTTTTGGGTATATACCAGTAGTGGGATTGCTGGGTATATGCTAGTTCTATACTTGGCTTTCCAAATAACCACCAGACTATCTTCCACAGTATCTGGACCATTTTTACATTGCCATCAACAATGAATGAGTGTTCCTATTTCTTTGCATCCTCTTCAACATTTGTTATTTTCTGTTTTTTAAATAACAGCCATTCTAATGGGTGTGAAATGTTATCTCATTGTGGTTTTGATTTGCATTTCCCTGATGGCAAATGATGTTGAGCATCTATCTGTTCGTGTGCTTTCTGTCCATTTGTATATCTTCTTTAGAGAGATGTATAAATAACTATCTTTAAAATGTATTTTCCCAGCTTATTCTCCTTAAGCATTTTGCTGATATATTTTGGACTTTGGTGAAATGTCTGTTTATGTCTTTTGCCGATTTTCTTATTTTGTTTTATTATGATTATTATTATTATTGAATATTGAGAACTCTTTAATATATTCTAGATACAAGTCCTTTCTCAGATTTGTGGTTTGAGGATATTTTCTCCCAATTTCCTGTCTTTTCATCTTCTTAACAAGATCTTTTGCAGAACAAAAGTTTTAGTTTTGATGAATTCCAATTTTTTAAATTCATGGTCATGCTTTTTATGTCCTAAGAAATCTTTGTCTATCCCAAGATTACAAAGGTTTTCTCCATGTTTTCTTCTAGATGTTTTACAGTTTTAGTTTTTATGTTGGTGGTTGATCTGTTTCAAATTAATCTTTGTGTATATGAGTTAAAGTTGAGGTTCATTTTTTTTAATATGGATATCTAGTTATTTCTGCCTCTTTTGTTGAAAACACTATTTGGTCCCCTAGTTGAAAAACATTTGTCAATAGGTGGGTCTATTTCTAGACTATTCTCTTCAATTGTTATACAGTTTTCCCTTCCACATCGGTTAGGGGTGCGACATCCCCACAATCCAGAAAACCCATGTAAAATTTTTGGCCTTCCCTTTGTACCAGTGAAGAAGTCTGATTGTTTTCTTTTCCTTTTGTGGGGTGTTTACAGTACCTTATTGTAAAATTTGAGTTAAGTATTTGGTCATAGTCTGTATGTAGGTCAATGTTAAGTAAAAATACTGTAGGAGGCACCAGCCTACCACGTGTTTGGCTGGAGGCCCTATCTTGCAAGATAGTAAGTAAATTCTTTTCTCCTCCAGAACCGAGTGAGCGTTTATTCCCTTACAGGTACCGCTTTATTTCCAACAACATGGGGGCTCGTCCAGGATCCGAAGCTTCGGAGGGGGACCCCCGAGGTGAACAAAGGGAAGGCGCACCCCGCTGATTGAGCGGTCTCGGACTCCGCCATTGGGGGCCCATCTCCAGCAGCTAAAGGGCCCGAGATCAGATGCTTGGATCTGCTGGTTGTGGATGAGAAAAGGGGGAAAAGGAAAAGCCTGCCTCTGGTTAACCAGGCAACTCCATGCACGGACCAAGAATTGAACTGTGCCATGTGCTGGCTGCAGGGAAAAAAGAAACGAAAACCTGGGATAAGCATTCCCCCATCTTATGGTTTCCCCTCCCCCACTGGGCAGGAACCATTAAAGCCTGGGGTTTTGGTGGAACCAGTCTATGCCCCCAGGCAATTGGAGAGCCAGTTAATGCTGACTGCTCCAGTAATTACAACCCACCAAAAGTTTCCGTTTCTGAAGGCTCCTAAAGAAAGGAAGGCACCATGAACTGCTGACTTAGACCCCGCCTCTTAAATTTGCTGCGCATTGACATCAACCCGGCAGCTGGGTTCTGATCCAGTCATGAAGAAAATCCAAACTTCAACCGATCTGGGAGAAACCCTGTCAAGTCTTGCTGACAACTGAGATGGCAGTCCAAACAGCAGAAAAAGGCTGGACTCATTACACACGAGTAAAGGGACCAGTGCCTGAACCAGACGATAAGTATCTAGCAACTCAACCTGAATCCTGGAAAGTGACTACCACCTCAGATCCCCTAAGGATCACTCTAAATAGGCAGCCGTTGAAAGAACATACTAGGAGAGAGGAAGGGCTGAATTAAACCCCGTGTTTGCATTGTGCTCTGTGTATAGCTTAATAATGAAATTGCTTGTACTGATCATAATGTTCTATATTCAAGGAGTAACAGGTTCTGCTAAGCTAGTTACAAGTGTAGTCAAAGGCTTAAAGTCTCAAACTGTACAATTTGACGGTTGTCAGGTAATTAGCTGTAAAAATCTAAAACATCAGCAACAACTCAGGGAGAATATAAGCATTTATGTAAGCAGACTGTTCAAATAGAAAACAAGATTATTGGGGGGTAAACATTTGAGAGTATAACTTATTAGTCATCTAACCCCTGTTATTCTTGGAACACTGTTTTGTGGACCACACAGTATGAGGGATGGGTCTTACCCAGGTTGGGGGAAAAACCATTAAGGGAAACTTGGCTGGAGTTTAACTCTCCAGTTCAAATTGACCCCAAGGTCATTAAAATACTTAAGGCCAAAAACTTAAAGCAAACCATAGAAATAAAAACAGGTTATGAAAATACAAATGCCTGGGTAAAATGGGTCAAATATACCATCCAGAGTCTAAACAGAAGTGACTATTATGCTTGTGCAACCAAACAACCCACTGTTCAGATTATGCCCTTCCCCTTGGGGATAAAAAAGCATGAAAAGGAGTTTAAATGTATAACACTCCTCTTTCAAAATGCTACTCCTGGTGAAAGTTGTAATAGGTTGTCCTCCCTTTTCCCTCCAGTCCAGAAGGGAAGTGTCAAAGCCATACCAGCATCTCACCTTGGTCCCGGAAACCACTCTGCCTGTCTCTCCAGATGGGAAGAACGGCTCCAGAATCTTGGTACCATGGTTTTGTGTACACAAGTGTGGAATGTGAGCAAGAATAGTACTGGCAACTTCTCCAACTTAACTATACCCCAAGCAGACCTCTGGTGGTACTGTGGGAAGGGCATCCTCTTGCCAACACTACCTGAAAGGTGGGGAAGAACCTGTGCTCTAGTTCAGTTGGCTATCTCATTTACCCTGGCATTTGAAAGTAATAAGAAAGTACCAACCCAAGGCAAAAGAGAAAAGAAAAATGTACAAAATGTACCCGGTTCCTTCAATTAAAAAAAAATGTTTGTAGATAGTATAGGGGTTCCCCAGGAAGTTCCTAATAAGTTTAAAGCTAAAAATCAAGTAGCCACAGAATTTAAATCATCCTTATTCTGGTGGGTCACCATCAATGAAAATGTAAATCATTAGCTAAAATTTATCAACTATACCAGAAATGCCATTAAAGGAATAGCAGAACAGTTAGATGCCACTAGCTGAATGGCATAAGAAAACAAAATGGCCTTAAACATGATGCTAGCTGAAAAAGGAGGCATCTGTGCTGTAGTTGGGGGAAATTGTTGCACATTCATCCCCAATAATACAGCACCTGATAGAACTATCACCAAAGCCCCACAAGGCTTAACAGCCATATTTCAGAAACTAGCAAAAAAATTCTAGCATTAACAACCCACTCACAAAATGGTTGAAAAATTAGTTCAAGAAATGGGAAGGAATTGCAACATCTATTTTCGTTTTCCTTATCATTCCAGCCAAAATGTTTATAACAGCTGGGTGCTACATCATCCCGTGTGCCCAGAGGCTAGTTCAAAAACCCATCAAAACCACTCGAATCAAAAATAAGAAAGATCCCTATAATGAGGAATGTGAAAAAGCCCTTAACAAATTTGAGAATCTAAAATGTGAAAACTAAAAGGGTTTAAAAAAGAAAGAGGAGGGAATCTGTAAGAAAGGGATAAGTTTAGTTTTCACATAGAAACAGCATGGAATAAGGGAAATGGAGGCAAAACCAGTTTAAACAAGCCCAGTGATAAAGAGAAGAAAGAATCCGCCAGCTCCTTATATGAAAAAGTAACCATGGTTACTGGCATGTAAAGAGATATGAGGTAAAATCAGAGGCGGGAACTCACAGCAAAAAAAAAAAATTTTTTTTTAACTAAATGAACTCTCTGGGATAGGCTGATCAGTTCAAAATCTCAATAATGAGCTAGTTGGCTCTCTTGGATAGGCTGTACAAATTAAAATCTCAAAAGATGAATTAGTTAGTGTTCTCGGATAGGCTGTAACCTCTGTAGTACCCAGTCAATGGGGAAACGGGAGGGACTTGCGAATTAGGAGTAGATTTAAAGATCGCCATTCTCTTCCTCTGGTGCACCAGCCTACCACGTGTTTGGCTGCAGGCCCTATCTTGCAAGATAATAAATAAATTCTTTTCTCCTCAAAAAAAAAAAAAAAAAAAAAAAAAAATACTGTAGGAAAAAGATTTAAAAATATGAAATAAATATGAAAAATTTAAAAAATGAAACAGCTGGTACTTGTCCTTTCCTTTCAAAGCTCAAAGGTTAGTGCTTTATATATCAGTGCTGTCTTTAGTATGAACTGTACAACATGGGCACAAAAAAGCAGGGTTACCCTATTCTTTGCAGCTTTAAAACCTGGGACTCACTTCTCTTCTTGGCTGAAGTATGTCCTCTGTGGTATATTTTTCCAATATAGGATGGTTTAGTCAACATTGAATATCTGTTCTGGTATGTAGGCTTTCTCTTCAATCAGTTTCTTCAAAGTTTCAGGAAACTCCCTGGTTGTCTCTTGATCAGCAGACGCTGCCACTCCTGTTACTTTTACATTGTGTTGGGTAAACCTTTTTTTTAAAAAAAATTTCAAACCATTCTTTGCTAGCCTGAAAATCCATAGGGGGAGACCCTTCACCTTCATATAAGGACTTAGCCTTTTCTCGTATGATACCAGAGTCTACTGGAATACCTTTTTTATAACGAGCAATCCTACACACAAAAGAATGTCACACTTTCTATGTGCCAGAGATGTGGATTTTGTGGTTTATACAAATGCTTTTAAGTTGTTGGTGGAACTACAGCAATGGCTTTGTTTATTTCCTTCTCTCTTTTCTTGATATGTCTTATGGTCAACTCATTAACGCAGTAATGGAGGCCAACTGCAGCAGCAGCTGTTTTGCCTGAACAAAGCATATCTAACAATTCTACTTTTTCTTTCAAGTTCATCACTTTCCTCTGTTTCTTGGGAGCACCTTCTGAACCACTAGGAACGCTGCAGCTTGGGACCCATGATTTTAATAGAGCTTATGGTGTTTAAATGACACAGGATCTAAGAAGTTCTAGATGCAGATATCACTGTGAGATCACTGTGAGATGTCACATGAGAGATTGTCTTAAACTTGCTTGGCATCACCAAACCTGTGCCTAGAACCACAGTTCTTTTGCTACAAATTAAATTTTAAGAAAAAAAATTGTTTAGCTGTTCATTTATGTTATTAAACTGTAAAATACCTACTGTACAGCTAATATTATGTATAACAGTACTTACATATTATGCATTTATGAGTTACTAAAATTTTTAAGATATCTCTGCAGTCCTAGCTTCTGCACATCGTCAGCTGGCTTTTGCATTCTTTTCGCAAACTTTAACTTTTTACTTATTTTAACTTTAAAACAGAAATTATATATATTTATAGTATTAAAAGATAAAATAGGAGTGATTTAGTCAGTTTGTAGTGAACCTTTGGGGTTGTCAGCACTGCTGAAAACGGCAAGTGGAGGCACCGCTGTAGTGGCTGGGACTCTGGACTGTGGCGGCTAGTGATACAGAACGAGATGGACATCCCCAGATACAGACAAAAAAAAAAAAAGACCAGTCAGATGTATCTGTTTCTCCTAGAACCTCAAAATATCATTATTCAAGATCATGATCAAGGTCAAGAGAAAGAAAACTAAAGTCTGATAACGAAGGAAGAAAACACAGGAGCTGGAGCAGAAGCAGAGAGCATGCTAATGTGCGAAGAGAATGAACTGAAGAGGCTGCAGACTCAGATAGCAAAATGATAAGCCCACTTCATGATAAGGCAAGAAGACATGAATCCAAAGATAAATCTTCTAAGAAACACAAGTCTGAGGAACATAATGATAAAAAACATTCTTCTGATAAGGGAAGAGAGCGGCTAAATTCATCTGCAAATAGTGAGGACAGACACAGACGCAAAGAAAGAAAGTCATCAAGAGGCAGAAATCACTCAAGATCTAGGTCGTATGAAAGGCATCATTGTAGTAGAAGCAGAGAACAGAAGAAGTCTCGCTCCAGGAGTAGGGAGCGAAAGTCACGATCCAGAAGCAGAGAGAGGAAGAAGTCACAATCCAGAGCAGAGAGACAAAAGTCATATCAGATCTCATTCCTGATCAAGATCAAGACGCAGGCATAGGAGTGGAAGCAGAAGTAGAACAAGGAGAAGTTGAGACAGAAGAGAATTGGAAACCCAAGAAGATTTAGCAGAAGTTTAAGCCAGACTCCTAGTCCATCTCCCTTTAGAGATAGAAAGCACAGCCAATGGATGCACAAGAAGCCTTAGCTGGGAGGTTGGAAAGGGCAAAGAAATTACAAGAACAACGAGAAAAGGAAGTGGTTGGAAACCAAAAACAAGAAATAGCTGCAACAGTTGCAGCTACTGGAGGGTCCGTCCTCAATGTTGCTGCCCTGTTGGCATCCAGAACACAAGTAACTCCTCAGATGGCTATGGTGGCTCAAATGGCAACCCTGCAAACTAAAGCTTTGGCAGAGACTGAAAGAGCTGTACCTAGCTATTGTAACCCAGCAGCTGTGAATCCAATGAAATTTGCTGAACAGGAGAAAGAAAGGAGAATGCTTTGGCAAGTCAGCAAAGAGGGGGTCAAATCCCAGTCTGCTGAAATACGGGAAAAATTGAATTTTGGGAACAAGGAATAAAATGTAAAATTTAGGAAATTAATGGGCATTAAGAGTGAAGATGAAGCTGGATGTAGCTCAGTTGATGAAGATACTTAACAAGACTTTGAAGCAGCAAGAAGTATTTCGAAATCTAGGTGCTCAGTATGAAATGGCAAGATCACAAACCCATACACATTGAGGAATGGGACTGGTTTCCACATCTTCAATGTGAGGAATGGATGCAGTTTGAAAAATACCACACTTTCAAAGTTTGAGAAGTTATGTAGACTTCTTGTTCTGATGTCAGGCCCTTGTTCACCAAATAGCTAGGATTCTAGCTTGCATGGGTGTTGCATTGACTTTAATTTATTGAAAAATATGATTGTTTTATGAGTAGATCAGTGATACTGGTGTTAGTGTTGTAATCAGGTTAAACCCACTTCCATTAAAGTTGACAGAACTATAGAAGGACAATATTTTTAGTTCATGAATTCTACTTTTCAAACATATAAAAGCTGAGACATAATTTCATACATGGATTTTTCTTGTCCGCTGTCTTGTGTACTTTTGTACTTAACCTTGTACAGTTGTTTTCATTTCTTGAAACATGAAAGAAATGGTATGTAGATGTTCTTTAGAAGATCTGGCCATTTGGTATATAATCCAGCACAGAGAAACTGGGTGGTGATGGTAATAAAAATTATTTTCTAAAAAAAAAAAATAGATAAAATATGTTGATATTGTACAATACTATATGTATATTCTATGCATTTCTGAGCCTGTATCATCTGCTGGCCTTCATGTGTTATCTGTGTCTTCTGCAAAACTCCCCCAAAATTCCCATTTCATTTCTTATGTCGACCCACAATATAATCGAAACTGCAGTGAGGGAAGTCGAGATGTGGAAGGGATAACTGTAAATGTCTATGCTAAAGTCTTAATTACTGTAATTTTATCATGTAAAGGATAATTTTTTAAAAAAGGTAAAATCATGACTTTCATACAGATTTAAAACGAACCCATGTTAGAGACTTTAACTTATTAATGATTAGGGAATTGGTAAGATATTATGACCAGTTCAAAGGAGAATCCAAAAAACAGACACATTTATAGATCAGGACTAGTGAAATGAATATATAAAATGGAAGCAAAACCAGCCTCTTCTACATTGTGGAAGGGAAGTCCGTTGAACTGCCACTAGACAGAATTTATTTATCTATAAACAAGAATTATTTCACATTGCTATCAATTATGTAAACCTTACAGAAGTGTAAAATAGCTCAAAGGAAATGAAAGACTGGAATCAGATAGATGTAGCATAAATTTTTTTCCCTCTAATAGTTAAGTGTTGAAGTCAAGTAGTTTAGTCCTCCAACTTCCTTTCTACTACTTACCTTTGGTTAATTTGCTCTTCTCATCCTCCTCATCACCCCTCCTCCCTTCTCCTTCCCCTCTCTTCTCCCTCCTCTCTCCTTACGATGGAAGCTTAGCTAGTTGATTTTGGACCTTTCTTCTTTTCTAATGTAAACATTTGAAGTTCTAAATTTTCCTCTAAACACCACTTTAGCTGCATCTCACCAATTATATGTTGTCTGATGTTTAGTTCTATGTGTCAACTTGAGTTGAGGCCCCAGATATTCATGCACTAATTTAAGCATTGCTGTGAAGGTATTTTGTAGATGTGATTAGTTAGTAATCAGTGACTTTAAGTTAATGAGATTATCCAATATAATCTGGGGTCCTGATTCAATCAGTGAAAGCCTGAAGAACAATACTGAGACTTCCTTGAAGAAGAAATTCTGCCTCTGAATAGCAGGTTCAGCTTGCTGCCCAAGCTGTCTAAGCTTCCCTTTCTGATGACCTACCATTTAGAGTTCAGACTTGCCTAGCCAGCCCCCAAAACTGTATAAGCCGATTCTTTGCAGCAGATCTCTTAATACCTATTATTTCTGGTTGGTTCTGTTTCTCTGGTTGAACTGGGCTGATACATTTAGATTTTTGTTTTTATTCAGTTTAAAATATTTCCTAATTTCCCTTGTTTTTATTCAGTTCAAAATATTTCCTAATTTCCCTTGTTATGAGGAAAATAACTTAGAACTAACTAAATAACTTATGGGTTATTTAGAAGTATGCTGTTTAATTTCCACATTTTTTTTCTAGATATTTTTCTGTTATTGACATCTAAATAACTATCATTGTTCTCAGAGGACATATTCTGTATGATTTTAGTTTTTTACATTCATTGAGACTGTTTTTTGGCCCAGAGTATAGCTTATCTTGATGAATGTTCCATGTGCACTTGAAAATAATGTATATTCTGCCCTGGTTGTTTGGAATGTTCTGCAAATGCCCCTAATATTTTCAAGGGCACATTAGACTTGCACTTTAATATTTAAAGTATATGTGGCAGCTTGCAAATTTTCTTGAACAAGCTGATTTTTAAAATGATTTAAAAATTTAAACTTTTAAATTTTAAAAATTTAATTTAAATTACATTTCTGAAAAATTGAAGAACCAAGAGTAAGTTCTGACTTTGTACTTCATTAATTATTTCAATTAATAAGTGAGTTGTTAGTAATTTTTAACTTTATTTCTTGCTACTTGATTATTTGCTCTAGGTCATAATATAATACAGCTGTTAGTTTCATGTCTTCTGCTTTCAGCTTTATCCTGCATAATATTTAAAATATTATTCAGTTTCCTCTGGATTATCCAAGAATAAATTTTTAGTTGGTAAATTTTCTTGGACTTGCCCTACTTAATTTTCTTCGGAATGTGGGTGTGTGTGTTTTAAGATTTTTGTCAGTTTTGTTATTCACCCCTAGAACAGAAAAAGTAAATGAAAATGAAAAATCAAATCAGTATATTACTCATCTCTGGAGCAAGTTGTAAAGTCAGGGCTAAAAGGTCCTTTTGAATTTTCAGTGTGCTTCTCTTTTAAATAAGTGTACTGAAAGAAAATAGAAAGTTAAAAATAGCAGGTATTGGATCCTTTCCTTAGGAGATTACTCATACTTTTCCTTTAAATAATGTACTTACTATTTGTGATTGGTCTATAAATGATGAATTTCTCTTATATGTGGGGAAATGGATTATATGGCCTATTTAAGATTCAGTGAATTGAGAATATGACTTAAGTTTGAGATTTCGAAGGTGCCTTAGAAGCCATCTGAGCTAGTATCTCACTCAGCCTCAGAATTCATTTTACTGGAATTTATTCCACGTCATAAACTGTTACATGCCGTGTTTGTGTGAGGTTTATTTTTCCATGTTCCTTTCCCATTACCATTAGTATTTGAAAGTTTACTATAAAAAAAGGACTCATTTGTGGGAATCAGAAATGTGTTATGTTGTTGTAATGGAAAGAGTACAGCTTTGGAGTCAAACCAATCCAGGTGGAAATACCAGCTGTGCCACTTACTGGCTTGTGTCTCTCTGAGCCTCAGTTTCTTCATTTTAAGACAGGAATAAAAATACCTACCTTAACAGATTGTTGTGATAAGATGAGTTAGTGAGCATTATATAAATTATAACTATTAAAACTATATAATATTTTTTCTGTATTTAAAATACTATATACTTATAAAGATATTTTCTATTGTATTTTCAGAATTTTTCAAATGATTCTTTCTGAACTGTTCAATTTACTATTTTTTAAATAGCTAAGATGATTCATTTACACTACTTCTATTTTCCTATTAAGTAGCATTTAACCTAATGCCCCACTTAATCTTCCTATGCCAATTCTTCATGGCATATAAATTGAATTATACCGGTTTACAGTTGGAAGAACCACATTTACTGTCTTCCAGTTTTCTTGTTTTATAAATAAGCCTTTGAGAAGATAAGTGACTTGTTCAAGGTAACTTTTCAGTATTGACAACTTAGGTAATCTGAGTCTGAATCTGAATCTGGCATACTTTTTCCTATATTATCATCTAAAATCTCCCAAACCATTCACCTCTCTACAACAGCTCATTATACTCTTAAACAGTGATGAAATTCACTTTTTCCCCCCACTCATTAAGTAGTTAATAAAAAAGGGTAAATGCAAGCAAAAGGCTAGGAAGCCCTCTAGAGAAACTGGCCACAGTAGTGGTTATCTGTAGTTCATAATGAATAGTCAACCATTTATTGAAAGAATGAGTGAATGTTGAATCTCTGATCATGCAATGATTATACAAAAGATTGCACAAAAAGAAAATGTGATATTTAGTATTTTTATGTTTAGTTAAGGCAAGTTCTATTACAACAGAATAATTTGGCTACAATAATTTCTTATAAATTTTTTTTCTTGATTTTTCTTTTCTGTAAGCAGGCCTCACCTGTACCTTTGGTGAGGACCTTTTAGTGTTTCATTAAATTAAATCCATTATTTATACAGAACATAAAAGCTGCTGATTGCTCCTGACCTTCTTGAACATATATGCCAGTTCTGATTGAAAGTAAAAGCAGCTTAACTATACTTTTCTGACCATCAGGAACTTTTATGCTATTTATCAACCACATTGAATGGAATTTTTCATTAGAATACTAAATAACAATTACCTGAACTTGTAAACTTTAAAAGGAGGGGAAATCAACTGTGAATTTTTTATGGAAGCAACCTCTCAAAATTTGTCTCATTTTTTAAAAGAAGTTATGTTGTATCCTTAATACTTAAATTGTACATTCTAATGAAAGTAAAACCAAATTTGTTTTTTGAAAATTTCAACATTTACTGAATTATTTCTATTTGCATAGAAGGGTAATAAGAACAACTTTTTCTGTCATCTTTGTAACCTGCAATATAACCCTGATCTTTTCTGATCTGAACTTTAGGTGAACTCTTCTATAAGGCTCCAAGTCTCATACTGTCTCAGTATTCTTCTACATATCATAAACACAAAAGGAACTTTTTTTTTAAACCATGAGAACTTTGATGTAATTTGCTAGGACCCCACAAAAGATCTGGAATAATTTCATATTTGTTTTAACCTCATGTTTATAATTTGGTTTTTGGAATTCTATGAAATGCCTTTCACTCTGAGTTATATTAGATGATAATCACTCTTCTCAGCCTGGCCAAAAGGTAATGCTCATTGCAGTGACACATTCAAAAAGAAAGTGGGGGAGATTTTCAAGCATTTGTCTTAACTTTATTTTTACCAATGTCTGTCCTTCCTTGTATCTTTTGCTGTTTGTTTTGATTGAAACTAAAGTGTTTCCTTGTAAACTCCAAGGACACATATGTATTATATACCTGGGGACCAAAAGTTTTCCATTCATGTGCTTCTCCAGTACTTTCTTTAGGTTTGTGTACACCTAAGCTCTTAATCCTTTCCCCTGAGCCATCTCCAAAAGTAAGCTTCATATTTGGTGAAGCAAGAATTGTTTCTAAAGATTGTCCTTGGATTCAAATGTAGAACAGGAAAGGAGTTTGCAATTCTGGAAGTTCCTCTGGCTCCTATGGCCAAAATAACTGAAGGTTTCTGGAGCCTGCATAGGTTCCCCTCTTAATGGATATAGAGATGCATGATTTAAAATCTGAGCTGACAAATCAGAGATGGAGAACTTTAAAATAAATGTGTGTTTTTTATGGTTTTTAGATTTATAAGTATAATTGTATTTATTTTGATAAATGGAAATCTCTCTTGGGTACCCAATAGTAGATCAAAGAGACCTAAGAATAGGGTATTTCCACTAAACTTCCTCACTTTGTATTAACATAATGTCTTTAAATAGTAAAATCTTCCAATATTATGATTGGAAAATTTACTTCTCAAAAAGTTATTGAATAAATAAATGGCTATTTTCTATCTTAAGTAAAAGTCTAAATCACATTTCTAGTGGATTATAAGCTAAATCTGTGTTCCTCTTTCCCTTTACATGTGTCCATAAAACAAATGTAATCCTGGCTATGGATGCATTATGCATTCAGATTCTGTTGATTGCTGAACGTTTGGCAAATTTAATTATATACTTTGGCTTGGGATTTGGAAACAACAAACTTTTCCACTTTCCATTATGTAAATTGACGGTAGAAATAGCTGTATATTTCGCTATGATGTTATCTTGCTAAATATAGGGAATGTAAATTCATTCCTATTAGAAGGAATAGTTTGCTGTGAATTGATGGTCAGTTTTTTAGTGTAACTTAAATTTCATGTTGATCTTCATTCAGTCTGTTTGAAAATTTATTTTTTCCCTTAAACTTCTGCATGATTATAGCTTCTAGCAAAATTAATTGGACTTCCCTGGTGACTTTTGTTCATAGGATATCTTTGTATTTTATATTTTTTATGAGAGAGAACACTTTTCTTGGCTAGGGAAAAACACTTGAGTCTTGTCACAATTTATGTTGCATCTATAACTGTTGTTTCTTTGTGAACTTGTCTTAATTCTTGGGACAGTTGAAATGTGGACAGGCAAACCCAAAAGAAGATTTAAGACTTGCTAATTTCATTTTAATGATTAAAGCGATAGAAATTAAATTGCTTAAACCAAGAAAAAAATATTTAGTGAAAAAGTAAACTAGTTTATAAATTATATCCCACATCCAGTTTAACAAATATTTGAATATTATATTCAAGGAAGTATTTATCACTTTTAAGGTACTCATTTAAATATGTTATTCTTATCATATTAATAAATAATAATGGTATCATTTAGTGAACCTTCAACAAGTGGCTTGCTGTTAAGTTTGAATATTGCTGAGGCCTCCACTTTTTTCCTCCAAGTGTTTAGAAGTGCTACCCTCTTGAAGTAACCTAATGTTCATTAGTGGCTCAATAAGGCAATGGACAGGAAAGAAAAAGGAGGTAAATCTCAAGGCAATCAAGCACAAATAGCACAGATTGTTTGCCTGTTGCTTTGCAGAACATTTTGTGTTATATTTTATTTTTAGATTTCACTTAACCATTCTGTTTTTACCATCTTCATTCAACTGCTAATCAACAGTTTCCTTTGTGAAGATGTTTTTGCCATTCTTGGAACCACATGGAGTTTTCCCTTTAATAATTCTACTGTTTGCAGAGGTCCCAGGCATGTGACCTTTATAAAAAAGGCAAATCATTTTCCTACCTTTGGTATGTGGTTAGGAGTGAGTTGGCCCATTCACATCAAGTCTAATTTGATGTGAATTTGTATGAACCTTGACAAAATCCATGGCTTAGAATATAGACTGGTAAGAGACAATAAATCTTACTGTTTAAATCACCCTACAGGGAAACAGTGTTGTTTGGAACTTTAGTCTTGTTCTTAAATCTGTTATTCTGTGATGTAAAGTGCTAGTTGCATTTCAGTACTTTTAAATTTGTTTGCTGAAGGTGGAGCCCAGAAAATGTACCCATCACTGAGTGCTCTAAGTTTAGCTAAGGAAAGTAAGACTGCTGTAATGTTTCTATTCTAAAAGAGTTGTATTTATCTGAGTTACAAGACTGGTTTACATAATTGAGAAACCAAGATTTTCCATATACTAGGAAAAGTTTCAAAAGGATGACTTTTGTGCTTGCCACATTTTACCCACCAAAAGTTACAAATATTCATGTCTGCAGTAGGTCGTTTATGGGTGTGTGGAATTGTGGTTCAGAAATCATTCATACTCAAGCCTTTCTCAGGTAAAAATGAGAAACCCTAAGAAAATTAGCCCTCTTTCTTCATTTCTTTTGGAGAGAGTTCAGCTTTTAAGGTTTCTGGATTTATATTTTGCATAAAAGCAGATGTATCAGAGGCTCTCCTTATTTCAGGAAGGGATTCCAACACCGTTGGTGTGAAATGGCACTGTTCTAATCTTTATCTTAGGCAACTACATGTTTGGTTGTTGGACTTGGGATTTAAAGGTGTTAAAATCTTCACTAGCTTACCTTATTTTAGTAAGCTTTTAAAAATAGAATTTTTGCACACTAAGTTTTTAATGTGACTCCTTTGCTTACTTTGGTTACTCAAGTGTCAAATTTGGTTTCAAAACTCATAAGAAGCTTTTAATCAGTCTCTCTTTCATGTAGAAGCCAGGAGAGATTTCAATGAAATCAGTGTGTTTAATATCTAGCATTAGTCTTATCTCTATTAGACAGCAAAAGGGATTGTCCTTAGTGTGGTCAATAAGAAAAAACCTCAGGCTTAAGGAAATCCATTTTATCACTGTATTTTCCATTTGGACATTTAACAAAAAAACAAAATCTCACAGGGGTTTTTCTTATTTAGAATTTTACCTCTTAATTTACTGTGTAATTTTGCCAAACTTATTCCAAAATGTACAATCTGAAGTAGTTGCCTTTCAAAGTATTTTGGAAGTTGAAAACTTTTAATAGTATTTCCTTTGGAAGATATTTTAACCTTTCCAGTGTTTTGGGGTATCACTTCTAAAAAGTTGAAGTGTCCCTCAGAAAGCACCTTACCAACACTACATTTTTCCTAGAGATTCTTGAATATTTACATTTCATTTCCTGAACCAGGAGTTCAGCTCCTTACTTAAGAGTGACTCTCTTCAAACAAGTGTTCTCCATAATTAGTATTGATAATATGATTGATTTATTCCTTTGCTATCTTAGTTCTTGTCTAAGTCTAGTACAGTGTTTCAGGTGGGTTATGGATTGACAGGAGGAGAACATACACACATACATATAATGCATGTGCTTTTTACCTTTAGTCTCCAATATAAATAACCAAAGAGCCACTCTTTTTATCAAAAGTAAAGTTTCAGGGCTGAAGTAGGTGCAGCATATCTCAGCATATTTTCTTTTTGTCCCCAAGGCCCCTAATAGGCATAAGCAGTTGCTAATAACAAAATACATATAAAATAGGGTCCCTGAATTAGGAAAGTTTTATTTTTTTTTATGCCACTCCCCTTTTATATTCATTATTCCAAAGAACTAACAATCTTTCGGCTATTCCATTTTCATTATTATTCCAGAAGATCTTGAACTAACAATCTGTGAGTTTCCTTTTAAGGGAATGTTTATAATACCAAACTTTTCTGGTTCTTGAACCAAACTTAGAATCAGCAATGATGAGTCCTCATCCAGAGGAAGAAAGCAGAGTTTATACACGGGTGTCCCCTGCCTCTGACTTTTAAGTGTTCTGGAAAGCCCATTTCCCCACCAACATTAAAGCTGAAATTTATTTCTTTGATATCTTAGAACAATTTAGTCAGCTCTTGATTTTTTTTACATCAAAGAAAAGGAACAGAAGTATGTATGGTAATCTAAATGGACCAAATTTGTAAAATCACTTACATTTGGATTTAGAATGATTTTTATACTCAGGCTTGAATGTGATGATGTCTGCTTTGGGAATTCATGAAAAAATAATGAGTTATTCTATGAAAACTTGAGAGGCACTGAGAAACTGTCTGGTATATCTCTTCTTTGATAGGAAAAGAATATCTTGCAAGATAATGCAAGGTTGGACCATTTTCAAAATTTTAATTCACCCCTCCTTGTGTATTCATAACTTCTGTGCTTGGCATATACTAGGTGCTCAAAGAATAATAAAGTAATTGTATCTATTGAGTATATTCACTAGGCCCTTAAATGTATTAGGTACATGTGATTTAGAGATATAAGGACAAAGTCTTGGTCCTTAAAAGATTTGTTGAGGAGAAACATTCATTCAGTATTCATGTTTTGTACATTGAATGATGTTGGCCCTGTAAAGATTCTAAGAATGAAGAAGATAAGAATTAAAAGCTATAGTTTAAGAAAGCATATAGTGGGGCAGGAGACAGAAGTTAGAAAGTAAGGATGTGTGCTATAGACAGTGTCAGAGGAGTTCAAGTCAAGAATAGATGACTTTTGTGGGCAAGGAAAGTTTAATGAAATAGGTAGCCCTTAAGCTAGGTCTTAAAAACTGAGTAGGATAATGGCAGGTAGAAGATCATTACCTTTTCCAGGGTTATGAAAAATTACCTGGAAGCAAGACAGCACAGGGCCTGCTTGGTGAGATAACTGAGAGAGGCCCAACTATCTCTATAGACAAATGCTGGGAAAGGAGGTGTTGAGCTACAATATGAAGATCTTGAGTGCAGGATTGTTTCAGCTTTCTTTTGGGGGGACTGTTTAAGGCTTCTGAGCACCACATTGCTAAGTTGGATTATAGTAGGGAAAGACTGAAATAAGATGATCAATTAGGAATCTGGGGGTAGTTGTACAAGAGAGATAAAAACTTGAAAAAGAACATGCAAAAGTAAAGATGGAAAAAAAAGTTGGTTGTAAAAGAAGAAATGGCAATTAGATATGGCATCTGATTGAGTACAAAAAAGATAGAATAGTCAAAGATGATTCCTGACACTTCTTGGATGGGCATGGTAACTGAGAAAGACGATCTGTGATCAGGAAAAGATGACAAGTTGATCAACTTCCTTAGACCTAATCTCCAAGGGCTCTCTATAGAAGGAAAGTACTACAGGTGGGCTCCTGTCAGAGACATAGCCCTTCAGACTTGCCCTTCCCAGAGCCAAATCTCTAAGTCTGTGGTTGGGAATCAGGAGCTGGGAAGTCAGTGTGTTTGGAACAAGTAAATAAAAGTGCTAAGCAGAAAACTGAGCTCTGCAGGAGCTGAAATGCTCAGGAGGGCCAGCAGCAAGAGCCAGTGCTGCACACAATCAGTGTCCTCAAAGGATAGTTGATATGAAGATGAAACCTTCCCAAGATCTAATCAGAAGGAGAAGGCGGAAAAGGGAGTTGATTGTTGTTATTCTTCTTTCTCCTCCTTTTCATTAAAAAGTAATATGCTCCCCGCTACGTGGGACCCGACTCCCAGGGGTGTAAATCTCCCTGGCAATGCAGAGTATGACTCCCGGGGATGAATGTGGACCCAGCATTGTGGGACTGAGAGTATCTTCTTGACCAAAAGGGGGATGCAAAATGAGACGAAATAGTTTCAGTAGCTGAGAGATTCCAAATGGAGTCAAGAGATCACTCTGGTGGACATTCTTATGCACTATATAGATAACACCTCTTAGGCTTTAATGTATTGGAATAGCTAGAAGTAAATACCTGAAACGACCAAACTCCAACCCAGCAGTCTGGACTCCTGAAGACAATTATATAATAATGTAGATTACAAGGGGTGACAGTGTGATTGTGAAGACCTTGTGGATCACACCCCCTGTATCTAGTGTATGGATGAGTGGAGGAAAGGGGATAAAAACTAAAGGACAAATGGGGTGGGATGGGGGGATGATTTGGGTGTTCTTTTTTCACTTTTATTTTTTATTCTTGTTCTGGTTCTTTCTGATGTAAGGAAAATGTTCAGAGAGAGATTGTGGTGATGAACGCATAACTATATTATCATACTGTGGACAGTGGATTGTATATCATGGATGATTGTATGGTGTGTGAATGTATTTCAATAAAACTGAATTTAATAAAAAAAAAAAAGTAATATGCATCCTTTAAGGACATTTTAGAACACAGACAGGTTAAAGAAAAAAAAAAACAAAGCACACAACTTCATCATCTGTATAGAACTGTTTAATATTTTGGCATAATTTCTACAAGTCTTTCTGTGAAGCAGATTTTTTCAACCAAAGGGAACAGTATGTACCATATAAAGGCAAAAGAGACTTATTGTGATTGCTTGTTGCTGTTTGTTACCAGCAAGTAGGCAGGAGTCAGATCATAAAACGGCTTATGCATTGCTTCGGAACTGTTGAAGAATTTGAAGCAGAGTTGTGATATGACCAGATTTACATTTTAGAATGGTTTCTGAACCCTGGAAACCAATTCTAAGGCTGTTCCAGTATAGAGGCCATAAAGGGGCTGACCCAAGGTATTGGGAATGGAGCGTTAGCAAAGGAATTTGAGTTTTATGAGAAAGAATTGACAGAATGTGGTGATTGATAAGGTGTGGATAGAGAAAAGTATGCTATACTTTACTGTTTCTGCTTTATTACATCCCCTCAGTCTTTAACACTGTCTATTAGATGTCCCACGGGAACTTCAAATTCACAGCATGTTCCAAACAGGAATTACTAGCATTCTCACCAAATTTACTCCCCATCCTTGATTCTCTCTCTTGGTGAATAAAGTTCTCACCTACCTAGTTGCCAAAGCTAGTAATTTGAAAGTCATCCTAAACTCTTATTTCTGTAATGTCTGCTTCTACATCTAGTTAGTCAGCAAAACCTATCAGATCCTCCAGTTAAATCCTTATGACCCTTTTCTTTACATCTTCATTTCCTCTGTAACTGCCCAAAATTAGGTTTTTATTTTTGACTTATACAGGGGGTTGGCAAACTGTATCCTCCAGGCTAAATCCAGCCTGCCACCTGTTTTTTTTTGAAATAAAGGTTTATTAGAACATAGCCACGCTCATTCATTTACATTTTGTCAATTGCTGGTTTTACTCTACAATGGCCAAATTGAGTAGTTGTGATAGTGGCAATATGGGCAGAAAAAAACTAAAATATTTACTCTCTGGTCCTCTGTAGAAAGTTTGCTGCCCCTGGCTTGCAATATTATAATATGACTGGTTTCCTTGCTTTAAATCTTCAGTCTGCCTTTTACTATGTTGATGGAGTGATTTCCCTAAAATTCTGCTCTATTCATGTCAACCTCTTTTGAGCCTATTTCTTTAATGGCTCCCAAAAGCCAGTAGAATTAAATCTACAACTCCTTAGTATGGCATGCGATGAGTTTTGGTAGTTTTGCAAATTCCAGTTCTTCCTCAGAATACCTTTGCTAATAAACTCTGGAGCTGAATCTTCAAGTCCTTTGTAATGGTTCACTTTTGAAGGAGTTGTTTGTATAAGCACAGTCAATCTCCATTAATGTTAATGTGGAAAGGTGTAATTTTTCAAGGTCTTGTGTAGGGCTTGCTAGATGAATCCATGTTTTTATGAAATCACATTTTTTGAAAAGCCTAGGTCCACTGGTTGTCAGTAGTACATGTCAGTAAGAAGGAAGATGGTAAGTACCTTAGACATAGCCAGACATTAGTTTTAGTTGTTTAGCAAGAACTCGGAGGTTTTCTAAGATTTTAACAATCTCTATTGTTTTCATTTGTCTTGTGTTTCTGAAAAGACTACTACCAAATATTATCAGAAAACTCAGTGGGCCTTTCATGGACTTCCAGATTCACCACAATGGAAAAAGCTAAAGATAGAAGCTTTTTATGCAAGACTGAATCAAGGTTTTGCTGTCTATATTTGGGTGTATTCGTCTTAGAATCTGCCTTCTAATTAAATCATATTGAGTTTAAAAAAAGAAAAAGGATTAAGACAGCACTTGGCATTTCAGCCAAGGCATTTTATTTGCAAATTTAGCCTCAAACAGATGCCATGAATGACATAATTTCCAGAAGAGACTGGCAGTATCAAGAAGTCAGTCCTCTTTTAAGCCTCCAACCCAATAAAATATAACATTATGTAAATATTTTAGTATATCTGCATATGATAAAAAGAGTTCTGAAAGAAGAGAAGACCCTTATTTTCTAGGAGGGAAAAAAGAAAGGAACTGTGGATTTTGATTTGGGGAAAGTCACAGGTGCTTCAAGAAGAAAATTGCTTCCTTGTCTCTCTCTGAACATTAACAGAATTTTGTATAGATAGTACTGGAAGATCAAAATGGAAATATAGGTATAGCCATACAAATACCTATGTAGATTTTTTTTTAAAAAATACAATGTACTGAAAACATTTTGAGAAATATTCAACTTTGTCTTATGATTTAATTTAAAAGCTAGTTAAACAAAAGATAAAAGTTAAACTCTGCTCATTTCAATTCAAGATTGTTTGAATGCCTTCTAAGTGCATGGTAGTGGATGCTCATTTATTCAATACTTTGTTGAAAACATAATCACATTTAATTTATCTCACTGCTTTTTTTCACTTTTCACTTCCTTTTGGAAGTTAATAAAAGTTTCAATTAAGTATTTGAAACCAAAGTTTTCAGAAAAGTTTCAAATATGTTTATAAACAAATATTTCAGTACATGACATAACCTATCAATATAGTTTAGCAAGCATAGCTTATCAACATAATTTAGATAGCATAATATTGTTACCTAAGTTATTTTTCTTATTTTCTGGAATAAACTTCCAATAACACTAAAATTCAAGAGATTTTCTTAGAGATGAAAACATAAGTAGTTGGCTAGAATACTTCAGTAACATATCTGCAGGTAACTAATGCTTTGTTTTAGTGTTTATATATGCATGAGTGAACTCAAGGATCACAATGACTAAATACATTTTTATTACTTTATACTGTATAAATGCTGAACAATTAAAATCTCTAACACAATTGAAAATGAAATACATGATTACTAATAGGATTTTATGCTTATGTCATAATCTTCAGCCTAAAGTACTTGGCTAACAGCATTTATTAGATGTCTGAGAGCTACTTGGGTGAAGCACAAAAGAGCCAAACAGTGTTGTAGGATCTGGCCACAGGTAATTCAAGAAGTAAAACCCTTTTAGTTATTAAATTAGGGGCTTTTCATATTTGCATTTTCAAATAGAAAGAAAACTTAAAATTATAAGCAGTGATTTCAAATGAATTAGCATTCCTTTGAAAATTTCTAATCATAGCATTTTAAACTCTATTCTAAGAAAAATCATTAGATGGTTTTAAAAGAACTCCAAAATAGGGTCCTATTGCCTAACCTTTAGGGCACCATGCTAATTGACTTGCTGTCAAAGAAACTAGAGACCCTGGTATTATATCATCTTCACATTGAAAGGTGGTAACATAAAAGAAGGATTAAGTTATTTCTGACCTCTCTAGAACTCCTAAAGGCAGAACCAGCATCAATGAATGGTAGTTACTAGGAGACAGATTTCACTTAACAATAAGGAAAACCTTACTAGCAAACAGACCAGGCCCCAAATGAAATGCGGCTGCCGTATCACAAAAATATTTCAAATGGGTGTAGAGGCGCTCTGCTAGAGGTGCTGCAGGAGCAGTGATGGTGAGGGCAGGTGGGCATTTTATTTGTGGGTATAAGAAATGAAGCTTAAGCTTCCTTTGGACTCAGGTGATGAACCTTGCATCCTTCTGAGGAACAGTGCAAAGCTTCTGAATCTTACTTCAGCATATCATGAAGAATTTAATTTGCTTAATATTTACTGAGTATCTATCATATTCAAATTGTTGACGTAATTTTGGCTTCAGTACCTTTTATAATATCTTCCACATAGCAGCTGCTCTATAAAAGGTTATGGTATGTAGTTATTTTAGATTATTTGTTTTTTTTTATTCCTTTGGTTATGGTTTCTTAATTTTCTTGGGGTATGGTAGGAACATGTTGGGAGCAAAGTAGTTATTTTAGGTTATTTGGCTTTCTTAATCCTTTGTTTTGTTTGAAATATTGTGTTTTTTGTTTGTTTCTTAATTTTTCAATAAGTAAAGTTAAAAAAAGGAAAAAACTTATGGTTCAGATGTATTAAACTTTAATATCATATTTTCATAATGTTTTTGCTTTATGAAGTTGATTTTGGATAGAGTCAATATCCTGTGCTTTAGGATGAAATAAAGACACACCTTAGAAATAACTCTTTTTATGGCTGTTGCTCTATTAATATGCCTGTTTTCAATACTGATGTTTATTATGGGTTATTCTCATAAAATACTTATCACTGTCCTAGCATAGTGTCATGGCTTTAGTAATATGCTTTCCTCCTTGATTCCAGCAGTTTTTTATATATCACTTGTGAAAGACAAGCCCACTGATTGTTCTATAAGAAAACTATTCAGTGTACCTAGGAATAAAGATTTTTGGAGTTCTTTTAAAAAATGCTTGCCAAAGACAAGGAATCTAGTTTATTACATTTAGAGTTGTTTAGTTTTTCTCTTCTGTCCTCCTCTGCAGTGCCCACAGACCGATATGAGATCACTAGTGCTCTGAGCCAAGTTTATAGTTGGTGTGGTTGTGTTTAAACTTTTGCTATCTTGAATAAATGCTTGGTAACCTCAATATTAATGGCCTAACAATTAACAATTCTTGACCTTTTGAAGTAAGGATTTATTGTTGTTGTCATTTAAAAAAAAAAAAAAAAAAAAACGATTTGGGAATGAATAAGAAAATAAGGAGAGTTGAAAATTTTTACCCGCGAGTCATTTTTGCTGAAGAATGTCTTAAGTGGTATTTTATTAGCAATGAGTGAAATCAGCCTTCCAAAAGACTTTTGTGTTTGCCACTAGAAACATATATCTTTCTCTGAAAATGTCAGCATAATAAACACTCAGGGGCTTTGTGGTTGTTTCACCTTGTGCAGATAGTGTTGATGTAGAGCAGGGCTCAGTTAGTTGTGTTTAAAATGATTTTTCAGTTAAGTGATTACTTCTCTGAAAACAACAAAAGAAATGTGTAAGGTATAGTTATATTTTATTTATAATCAAAACCAAGTGCTATGAGGCTCAGACAAGTAGAACATCTTCTTTTAACCTTCCACAGTTAAATATTTATTGAATAATGACTAAGCAAGCCTACACAGTGAGTGGTTGAACATAATCTGGTAACACTGTATGTATTTAAATAATATCCTGTCATGACCATTTCACAGATAATATTTGGTTGAGTAAAAAATAGCTTCTTAAGGAGACAAATGAGGATGTGGAGGTATGGATAATTATCAGATTGAATACACAGGAATAACCTTTATTATTTGGACATTTCCCTTCATCCTTGCTTCTGTAGAATAAAATTCTTTCTTAATGTAATGCATTCTTGTTTTAGGTCTCCGAAGGATGAGCAGAGAAAGAAAGTGACTATAAAAAAATCCCTAATATAAGCAGGTCAAAGGGAAGTTCAGCTAATGCAGAAAGCTTGACTTGTGTGACAATATTAATATCAGCATTCTCTGTAGTAAAAAACTTACAGGTCATTATTTTTGCATGCAGATTTTGTCCTTTTTTTTTTTTTTTTTTTTTTTAAGATAACTGCCAAACTCCAATATTAGCCATTTTCTTTAGCAGATATTCACATTCTCTTAAAAAAGCAAAAGGGGTTCTTTCATGGGCCAGTTCTGTTTACTAGCATTCACCAATTAGTGGCATTTATAATCAATAATTATGGACATAATTGATTTGTTCAAATTGTTTTGGTTTTTTAAAATGGTAATATATTTACTTATGTTTTAATCAAAACTTTTGCAGACTATATTTTCAAAAGCAAACATGGTTTCCCTAATTAGAAGAAATAATATAAAGTATTTACTCTAAAACTGATAGATTTAACTTTGAAATATTTTCTTAAAACAATTCTTGTATTTATATTTTGAGAGCTGTTATACCGCTTCCATTCTTATAGTCAAGGAATTTAGTATGTATGTAAGATATTCCTAGATTTTAATCTGAACCTTTAATAGGTTAGCCTTTCAATAAGCTTTTGTTTTTTGTTTTTATATTTTTAGTGGTAGCATTTGGGGTAGGGAATTTGTGAGGTTGTCTTATTGCTCTAGGTGCAACAAATAATTCCAGAAGGCATTTAGAGACTTGAATTATACGAGGATACCACATCCCATTAGAAGAAAAGAATAATCTAATGATAGTTTTAATGGGTAGAAATTATTTGAATTAAATATAAGCATGAAGGAATAGTTTGGGACAAGAGAAATTAACTAATTTATTCTATAGTCTTTTCATAGCCTTTCTGTATAATAAATTCCATTTTTATGTGCTGAAAATCAAGTCTGCATTAAATTTTATTCTGTAAATGATCTTCATGCAATAATGCTTTGTGATGGACTAGATGTTGCTAGCTAATGTAATTATCCTAAGCTGAAAATATAAATATGTTGATAAAAACTAAAAATGTGTAAAAGCCTATAAAGAATAGTAATAATTTAGTAGCAAAGAGAAAATTGTTAGGTGACAATGCATTTTCCAGCCTATTTTCCCTGAGAAGTTACCAGAATAGAGACTTTATAAACTTGTGCTTGATTTAAGGTTTGAGTAAGTTAACAGCTGGGTGATATATTGTTTTAAAGAATGAAGTCTAGGCAGCACCTTTTATCACCAGTTTAAATTTCAGTGCCTAGTAAAGACTGTACTTCCTTTTTCATTTACTCACCCACTAGCATTCTACCACTCTCCAACAAGGTCGAAGACAGATGCCTATGTGTGGGCAGGATATGCTGTCAGGATTTCACTTGATGGCTACCAGGTTTAAGAAATCCAGCAATACAAAGCCTATAAAAGTGGGTCCCTTGGCAGGGACCTACTGTTAAGTAATTTAAGAATCATACCCACAGAAGACCTGTTACCAGCTTTTGGTAACCTGCAAGGTATATTGAGTGCCTCTTTCACATAATATCCATTTTGTTGATTTTAAAGAAAGGGATAAAGATGATAACATGTTTCCATAAGTAAGGGAGCATTACTAAAATAGTAAATATCAGGGAAATATTCAAAATGGTCTTCATAAATCAGAAAAAAAAAAGCAAAACCTAAAACAGAAAGTTATTTAATCAGGTAAGATGCTTCAGAGTAGTGGAAAAGACCCTCGATCATAAGTCAGTGACAGATCTAGGTTTTTCTGTTGAACACTTTCATCTTGGACCTTGTGGGTATTTTCTTCTGAAGTTAATGAATTTTTAATTCAGATTATCAGAATTGTGATTGCACTTTACATTTCAGCATCAGGTGCACTTTAAAGGGATAGCAAGGACTTCCACAAAATTAAAACTGCTACTTATCAAGACCTCAAGAAAATGAATAGGTAGCCACCAATTGGCAAAAAAATATTTGCAACATTTATATTTGATAAAACACTCTAGAATCTTACCATTCAAAAATAAGACAGTTTTAAAAATGGGTAGAAGTTTTGAACAGGCATTTTACAGGAAGGCAAACAAATAACTAATAAACACATGAAAAAATGATCAACATCCTTAGTCATCAGAGAAATGCAAGTTAAAATCACTATAACACCTGCTGAATTGGCTAAAATGTAAAAAAAAAAAAAGAAAAAAGACTGAGACTGAGAAAACCAAGTGTTGGCAAGGTTGTAGAGCAAGTAGAACAGTCAAGCATCACTAGTGGGAGTGTAAAATGTTACAAGCAATATGACACTTTCATTTAACATTACGCATGCATGTACCATATGACCCATCTTTCCCAGGTATTTATCATTCCTAGGTATTTATCAAATATAGTTGAAAAATTTGTTCACAAAAAGACTTGTACGCGAATGTTTGCAACAGCTTTATTTTTAATAGCCAAAAACTAGAAGCAACCCACAGGATAATGAATAAACAAACTGTGGTATATTCATAGGATGGCAATAAAAAGAAACAGGCTTTAGTACTACTAATACTTCAGTACCACAGTAGTTTGTATGAATCTCAAAAAGCACTTCGACTCTGTCAAAGAAGCCAGATGCCATAGAGAATACACTGTATGAGTTCACGTATGTGAGTTGTTGGAACATGTAAAACTGACTTATGGTGATAGAAATCAGATCACTGGTTGGCAAGGGAGCAGGGGGTAAATGATAGGGAGGGATGAGATTATGTGGAAAGGGGGCACAAGGGAACTTTCTGAGGTGGAAGTATCCTAGGAGTTTATGCACAGGTATATACATTTGTACACTGTGCTGATAAAATTTGCCCGAGATTTAGAAACCAAGTCCAGTGATTGTGTGTCCAAGTCATTCCATTAACTTTTAGAATTCCCAGAAGTATAATTCCCAATCAATAATTGGCAAGAGGAGCATGGCCACTGGTTGATTCTTTTCTAAATATATTATATGGTCCCTAGCTATTGTCAGTCAGTATGGGGGAAAAAAAAGGCCAGAACCAATTTCTAGGCCTTGAGAATAACCATATGATGGCTTATATTTACTTAAGGTTTATGATGTGCCAATGCAGTTTAGAACTCTTATAATCATTATCCCATTTATTCTTCACAACATCCCTATGAAATAGACACTGTTACTGTCCTCATTTCCAGGTGAGGAAATTGAGGCTACAGCTAGTGTGTGACTTATCTAGCATTTAAACCCTGGCAGCTGACTCTAGAGCCCACACCCTTGATAGGGATTGAGTTGAATTTGTAGGTGAATAATGAGGAGTGTTGCCATTTTAACAGTATTAAGTCTTCTAATCCATGAACATGGGGTGCTTTTCCATTTATTTAGGTCTTTGATTTATTTCAGTAGTGTTTTATAGTTTTCAGAGTACAAGTCTTGCACTTCTTTTGTTAAATTTATTCCTCAATATTTTATTTTTTATGCCATTATGGATGGAATTATTTATTTTCATTTTTGGATTGTCATTGCTAGTCTACAAAAATATAATTGATTTTTGTATATTGATCTATCTTAAAATTAAGAAATCTTGACAGACACCAGCCTCAAGTTCCAGTAACTTTTGAAGTCTTTGTATATACATTTGTGATTTTTGTAACTAAGCCTTTCTGATGTGCTTTGGTGGCCTTGATGAACTAATTTATTAGTTCTAATAGATTTTGTGTGTGTTTGTGGATTCTTTGGGGTTTTCTATATAAGATCATGCCATCTACAAACAAGTTAGTTTTACTTCTTCCTTTCCGATTCACATGCCTTTTTTTTTCTTTTTTCTTGCCTAATTGCCTTGGCTAGAACCTCCAATACAATATTGAATAGAAGTGGCAAGAGGGGACATCCTTGTCTTTTTCCTAATCTTAGAGGGAAAGTATTCGTTCTTTCACCTTTAAGTATGTTAGCTGTGGGGTTTTTCATAGACATCCTTTATCAGGTTGAGGAAGTTCTCTTCTGTCTCTAATTTGTTTGGTGTTTTTATCATGAAAGGGTGTTAGATTTCGTCCAGTGCTTTTTCTGCATTTATTGAGTTGATAATTTACATTTTATCCTTTATTGATATGGTGTATTATATTAATTGATTTTGGGGCATTTAACTTTGCGATAAATCTGACTTTGTTATGGTATATAAGCCTTTTTATATGTTACTGGATTTGGTTTGCTAGTTTGGTCTACACTTTTCTTTTCTTGTGATGTCTTTCTCCACTTTTGGCATCAGGGTAATACTGGCCTCACAGAATGAGTTAGGAAGTGTTCCTTCGTCTTGTGTTTTTGGGAAGAGTTTGTAAAGAATTTGTTATTGATTCTTCTTTAAACATTTGGGAATAATTGACCAATGAAACCATCTGATCCTGTGCTTTTCTTTGTGGAAGATTTAAAAATTACTAATTCAGTCTCTTCTTATGGTTCTATTCAGGTTTTCTATTTCTTCTTGAATTTGTTTTTGGAATTTGTGTCTTTCTAGAAATTTTTCCATTTCATCCAGGTTATCTAATTTATTGGCATGCAATTGTTCATAGTATTCCTTTATAATGCTTTTTTTTTCTTTCTTTAAGGTCACTAAGAATGTCCCCTCTTTCATTTCTGATTTCGATAATTTGAGTTGTCTCTCTTTGCTTGACTAAGTCAATTTTGTTGATCTTTACAAAGAATCAACTTTTGGTTTCATTGATTTTTTTTAATTAATAATAAATTTTATTTTGAAATAAGTTCAATCTTACAGGAACAGTTATAAAAACAGTACAAACCCCCTACATAGAATTCCATCATACCCTGACCCCCCTCCCCCGATACCCTGATCCATCACCTTTAAGATCCTGTCACACCACTCTTTCTTTCCCTCCCTCTCTCCCTCCCTCCCTCCCTCCCTAACACCCATCATCTATTGCTCTATCTTCTGAACATATGGGAGCAAGGTGCATGTATCTTTGAACAGGCAATGTAATTCACATATACCTTTCCCATGGACAAGAACATTATTTTATGCAATCTCATTAAACGCAGCTAAGAAGTTCAAGGAATTCAATATTGATATAAAGCTTACATTCTATATTTCCTTTTCTGTGTGTGTGTGTGTGTGTGTGTGTGTGTGTGTGTGTCCCAGCTGTGTCCCTTTGAGCCTCCTCTCCTCGGGCCTCAGATCCCATCCAGGATCATCCTTGGCATTTAATTGTCGTCTATTTAGACTGTCTTTTTTTTTTTTTTTCAATTTTGGAAAGATATCTATAGCCTAAATCTTCCTATTCCACCCCTCCCTAGCATTCCCTTAGTGGGATTAATCACATTTAGAATGTTGCAATGCTATCAGCTTCTGACCATCCTTTTCTAGAAGTTTCCCTTCACCCCAAACCAAAACCCCTACTCTCATTTCTTAACTCCCCATTGCCCCTTCCCCCACTTCTTGGAACCCCTACTCTACTTTTCATCTCTTTGGTCATATTCTTTGATACTTTCTTTGTGTTTACCATGGGGCTTAAATTTAACCTCTTAAATCTATAACAATCTTGTTTTTCTTTGATACCAACTTAACTTCAATAGGACATGTAAACTGTGTTCCTATACTCCTACATTCCCCCACCTTTATGTAGTTCTTGACAAGAATTACATATTTTACAGTGAGTCAAAAACCACCGATTTATCATTACAGTTTATGTATTTTAGATCCTGTAGGAAGTAAATAGTGGAGTTATGAATCAACCATACGGTAGTATTGGTCTTTATATCTACCATGTGATCTTTACTGGAAATCTTTATTTCTTCATGTGGTTTCAGTCAATTGTTTAGTGTCCCTTCCTTTCAGCCTGCTTAGGACTGATCTACTGGTAATGAAGTTCCTCAGCTTTTGATTGTCCGGGAATGTTTTCATCTCCCCCTCATTTTTATCTTTCAGGTGTTTGTGAATTCTCCAACTCTCTGATGGTTATTGACTCCTATTTGTATTCCATTGTGGGCAGAGAATGTGCTTTGAACAAATTCATTTTTATATTTTTTATTTTATTGAGGCTTGTTTTTATGTCCCCGCATACAGTCCATTCTGGAGAAAGATCTGTGATCACTAGTGAAGAACGTGTGTCCCAGTGACCTGGGATGTAATATTCTATATATGTCTGTTAAAATCTCTGGATCTCTCTTTCATTTCTTTGTTTCTCTGTCAGTAGGGCTCGCTTTACTATCTGAAGCAGGGCAGGTCTTTTATTAACAAACTCTCAGCATTTGTTCGTGAAAAATTTAAGCTCTCCCTCAAATTAGAAGGAGAGTTTTGCTGGATAAAGTATTCTTGGTTGGAAATTTTCCTCTCTCAGAATTTTAAATATGTCATGCCACTGCCTTCTCGCCTCCATGGTGGCCGCTGAGGCCACTAATAGTCTTATGTTGTTTCCTTTGTATGTGGTGAATTGCTTTTCTCTTGCTGCTTTCAGAACTTGCTCCTTCTCTTCAGTATTTGACAGTCTGATCAAAATATGTCTTGGAGTGGGTTTGTTTGAATTTATTCTATTTGGAGTTCGCTGGGCATTTATGCTTGGTGTATTTATATTCTGCAGAAGGTTTGGGAAGTTTTCCCCAACAATTTTTTCTTTTATCTTCATTTTATTGAGATATATTCACATACCATGCAGTCATACAAAACAAATCGTACATTCAATTGTTTACAGTAGAATTACATAGTTGTACATTCATCACCTAAATCAATCCCTGACACCTTCATTAGCACACACACAAAAATAACAAGAATAATAATTAGAGTGAAAAAGAGCAGTTGAAGTAAAAACACTGGATACCTTTGTCTGTTTGTTTCCTTCTCCTATTTTTCTACTCATCCATCCATAAACTAGACAAAGTGGAGTGTGGTCCTTATGGCTTTCCCAATCCCATTGTCACCCCTCATAAGCTACATTTTTATACAACTGTCTTCGAGATTCATGGGTTCTGGGTTGTAGTTTGATAGTTTCAGGTATCCACCCCCAGCTACCCCAATTCTTTAGAACCTAAAAAGGGTTGTCTAAAGTGTGCGTAACAGTGCCCACCAGAGTGACCTCTCGGCTCCTTTTGGAATCTCTCTGCCACTGAAGCTTATTTCATTTCCTTTCACATACCCCTTTTGGTCAAGAAGATGTTCTCCGTCCCATGATGCCGGGTCTACATTCCTCCCCGGGAGTCATATTCCACGTTGCCAGGGAGATTCACTCCCCTGGGTGTCTGATCCCATGTAGGGGGGAGGGCAGTGATTTCACCTTTCAAGTTGGCTTAGCCAGAGAGAGAGGGCCACATCTGAGCAACAAAGAGGCATTCGGGAGGAGGCTCTTAGGCACAATTATAGGGAGGCCTAGCCTCTCCTTTGCAGCAACCGTCTTCCCAAGGGTAAAACCTATGGTAGAGGCCTCAACCCACCAAACCACCAGTCCCCTATGTCTGTGGTCATGTCAGCAACCATGCAGGTGGGGTAGGCGAATACCCCTGCATTCTCCACAGGCTCCTCAAGGGGGCACTACATATTTTTTTTCCTTGTTTTCCTGTTTTTTTTTTAACTTTACCTTCTTTTCTAAATCAACTGTATGAAAAAAAAGTTAAAAAGAAAGCAAACATACAATAAAAGAACATTTCAAAGAGACCATAACAAGGGAGTAAGAAACAGACAACTACCCTAAGATAACTGCTTAACTTCCAACATGTTCCTACTTTACCCCAAGAAAGTTACCTAATATAGCAACACTTCTGTGAACTCGTTCCTACTATATCCATCAGAAATTAACAGACCATAGTCATTCTTGGGCATCCCCAGAACGTTAAATAGCTTATGTGTTCTTCTTGGATTATTGTTCCCACTTCCTTAATTTCTCTCTACTGCTAGTTCCCCTACATTCTACATTATAAACCATTTGTTTTACATTTTTCAAAGTTCACATTAGTGGTAGCATATAATATTTCTCTTTTTCTGCCTGGCTTATTTCGCTCAGCATTATGTCTTGAAGGTTTATCCATGTTGTCATATGTTTCACGAGATCGTTCCTTCTTACTGCCGCGTAGTATTCCATTGTGTGTATATACCACATTTTATCTATCCACTCATCTGTTGAAGGACATTTGGGTTGTTTCCATCTCTTGGCAATTGTGAATAATGCTGCTATGAACATTGGCGTGCAGATATCTGTTCGTGTCACTGCTTTCCGATCTTCCGGGTATATACCGAGAAGTGCAATCGCTGGATCGAATGGTAACTCTATATCTAGTTTTCTAAGGAACTGCCAGACTGACTTCCAGAGTGGCTGAACCATTATACAGTCCCACCAACAATGAATAAGAGTTCCAATTTCTCCACATCCCCTCCAGCATTTGTAGTTTCCTGTTTGTTTAATGGCAGCCATTCTAACTGGTGTTAGATGGTATCTCATTGTGGTCTTAATTTGCATCTCTCTAATAGCTAGTGAAGCTGAACATTTTTTCATGTGTTTCTTGGCCATTTGTATTTCCTCTTCAGAGAACTGTCTTTTCATATCTTTTGCCCATTTTATAATTGGGCTGTCTGTACTATTGTCATTGAGTTGTAGGATTTCTTTATATATGCAAGATATCAGTCTTTTGTCAGATACATGGTTTCCAAAAATTTTTTCCCATTGAGTTGGCTGCCTCTTTACCTTTTTGAGAAATTCCTTTGAGGTGCAGAAACTTCTAAGCTTGAGGAGTTCCCATTTATCTATTTTCTCTTTTGTTGCTTGTGCTTTGGATGTAAAGTCTAGGAAGTGGCCGCCTAATAAAAGGTCTTGAAGATGTTTTCCTACATTATCTTCTAGGAGTTTTATGGTACTTTCTTTCATATTGAGATCTTTGGTCCATTTTGAGTTAATTTTTGTGTAGGGGGTGAGGTAGGGGTCCTCTTTCATTCTTTTGGATATGGATATCCAACTCTCCCAGCCCCATTTGTTGAAAAGACCATTATGACTCAGTTCAGTGACTTTGGGGGCCTTATCAAAGATCAGTCGGCCATAGATCTGAGGGTCTATCTCTGAATTCTCAATTCGATTCCATTGATCTATATGTCTATCTTTGTGCCAGTACCATGCTGTTTTGGCAACTGTGGCTTTATAATAAGCTTCAAAGTCAGGGAGTGTAAGTCCTCCCACTTCGTTTTTCTTTTTTAGAGTGTCTTTAGCAATTCGAGGCATCTTCCCTTTCCAAATAAATTTGATAACTAGCTTGTCCAAGTCTGCAAAGTAGGTTGTTGGAATTTTGATTGGGATTGCATTGAATCTGTAGATGAGTTTGGGTAGAATTGACATCTTAATGACATTTAGTCTTCCTATCCATGAACATGGAATATTTTTCCATCTTTTAAGGTCCCCTTCTATTTCTTTTAGTAGAGTTATGTAGTTTTCTTTGTATAGGTCTTTTACATCTTTGGTTAAGTTTATTCCTAGGTACTGGATTTTTTTAGTTGCTATTGAAAATGGTATCTTTTTCTTGAGTGTCTCTTCAGTTTGTTCATTTCTAGCATATAGAAACATTACTGACTTATGTGCATTAATCTTGTATCCCGCTACTTTGCTAAATTTGTTTATTAGCTCTAGTAGCTGTATCGTCGATTTCTCAGGGTTTTCTAGATATAAGATCATATCGTCTGCAAACAATGACAGTTTTACTTCTTCTTTTCCAATTTGGATGCCTTTTATTTCTTTGTCTTGCCGGATTGCCCTGGCTAGCACTTCCAGCACAATGTTGAATAACAGCGGTGACAGCGGGCATCCTTGTCTTGTTCCTGATCTTAGAGGGAAGGCTTTCAGTCTCTCACCATTGAGTACTATGCTGGCTGTGGGTTTTTCATATATGCTGTTTATCATATTGAGGAAGTTTCCTTCAATTCCTACCTTTTGAAGTGTTTTTATCAAAAATGGATGTTGGATTTTGTCAAATGCTTTTTCAGCATCTGTTGAGATGATCAATTGATTTTTCCCTTTTGACTTGTTAATGTGTTGTAATACATTGATTGATTTTCTTATGTTGAACCATCCTTGCATGCCATGAATGAACCCCACTTGGTCATGGTGTATGATTTTTTTAATGTGTCTTTGGATTCGATTTGCAAGTATTTTGTTGAGGATTTTTGCATCTATATTCATTAGGGAGATTGGCCGGTAGTTTTCCTTTTTTGTAGCATCTTTGCCTGGTTTTGGTATTAGATTGATGTTAGCTTCATAAAATGAGTTAGGTAGTGTTCCATTTTCTTCAATGTTTTGAAAGAGTTTGAGTAAGATTGGTGTCAGTTCTTTCTGGAAAGTTTGGTAGAATTCCCCTGTGAAGCCATCTGGCCCTGGACATTTATTTGTGGGAAGATTTTTGATGACTGATTGGATCTCTTTGCTTGTGATGGGTTGGTTGAGGTCTTCTATTTCTTCTCTGGTCAGTCTAGGTTGTTCATATGTTTCCAGGAAATTGTCCATTTCTTCTACATTATCCAGTTTGTTGCCATACAGTTGTTCATAATATCCTCTTATAATTTTTTTAATTTCTTCAGGATCTGCAGTTATGTCACCGTTTTCATTCATTATTTTGTTTATATGGGTCTTCTCTCTTTTTGATTTTGTCAGTCTAGCTAGGGGCTTGTCAATCTTGTTGATCTTCTCAAAGAACCAACTTTTGGTGATATTTATCCTCTCTATTGTTTTTTTGTTCCCTATGTCATTTATTTCTGCTTTAATCCTTGTTATTTCTTTTCTTGTACTTGGTTTAGGATTGGTTTGCTGTTCATTTTCTAGCTTCTTCAGTCGATCCATTAGTTCTTTGATTTTGGCTCTTTCTTCCTTTTTAATATATGCGTTTAGTGCTATAAATTTCCCCCTTAGCACTGCTTTTGCTGCATCCCATAGGTTTTGGTATGTTGTGTTCTTATTTTCATTCGTCTCTATATATTTAGCAATTTCTCTTGCTATTTCTTCTTGAACCCACTGATTGTTTAGGAGTGTGTTGTTTAACCTCCAGGTATTTGTGAATTTTCTAAGTCTCTGATGGTTATTGACTTCTAATTGTATTCCATTGTTGTCAGAGAATGTGCTTTGAATAATTTCAATCTTTTTAAATTTATTGAGGCTTGTTTTATGTCCCAGCATATGATCTATTCTGGAGAAAGTTCCATGAGCGCTAGAAAAGTATGTGTATCCTGGTGATTTGGGATGTAATGTCCTGTATATGTCTGTTAAATCTAATTCATTTATCAGATTGTTTAGGTTTTCAATTTCCTTCTTCGTCTTCTGTCTGGTTGATCTATCTATAGGAGAGAGTGATGTGTTGAAGTCTCCCACAGTTATTGTGGAAACATCAATCGCTTCCTTTAGTTTTGCCAGTGTTTCTCTCATGTATTTTGTGGCACCTTGATTGGGTGCATAGACATTTACGATTGTTATTTCTTCTTGCTGAATTGCCCCTTTTATTATTATGTAGTGGCCTTCTTTGTCTCTCAAAACATCCCTGCATTTGAAGTCTATTTTATCTGAGATTAATATTGCTACACCTGCTTTCTTTTGGCTGTAGCTTGCATGAAATATTTTTTTCCATCCTTTCACTTTCAGTTTCTTTGTGTCCCTGTGTCTAAGATGAGTCTCTTGTATGCAACATATTGATGGTTCATTTTTTTTGATCCATTCTGCGAATCTATATCTTTTAATTGGGGAGTTTAATCCATTTACATTCAACGTTATAACCGTGAAGGCATTTCTTGAATCAGCCATCTTATCCTTTGGTTTATGTTTGTCATATTTTTCCCCTCTGTCTATTAATATCCTTTATTGTACCCATACCGAATCTCTTTAGTACTGAACCTTTCTCCAAGTCTCTCTGTCCTTTCTTTGTTTCTCTGTCTGTAGGGCTCCCTTGAGTATCTCCCGTAGGGCAGGTCTCTTGTTAGCAAATTCTCTCAGCATTTGTTTGTCTGTGAAAAATTTAAGCTCTCCCTCAAATTTGAAGGAGAGCTTTGCTGGATAAAGTATTCTTGGCTGGAAATTTTTCTCACTCAGAATTTTAAATATATCGTGCCACTGCCTTCTCGCCTCCATGGTGGCTGCTGAGTAGTCACTACTTAGTCTTATGCTGTTTCCTTTGTATGTGGTGAATTGCTTTTCTCTTGCTGCTTTCAGAACTTGCTCCTTCTCTTCTATGTTTGACAGTGTGATCAGAATATGTCTCAGAGTGGGTTTATTTGGATTTATTCTATTTGGAGTTCGCTGAGCATTTATGATTTGTGTATTTATGTTGTTTAGAAGATTTGGGAAGTTTTCCGCAACAATTTCTTTGAATACTCTTCCTAGACCTTTACCCTTTTCTTCCCCTTCTGGAACACCAATGAGTCTTATATTCGGACGTTTCATATTATCTCTCATATCCCTGAGGTCCATTTCGATTTTTTCAATTTTTTCCCCATTCTTTCTTTTATGCTTTCATTTTCCAATCTGTCATCTTCCAGGTCACTGATTCGTTGTTCATCTTCCTATAGTCTTGTACTATGAGTGTCCAGAATCTTTTTAATTTGGTCAACAGTTTCTTTAATTTCCATAAGGTCATCTATTTTTTTATTTAGTCTTGCAATGTCTTCTTTATGCTCTTCTAGGGTCTTCTTGATTTCCTTTGTATCCCGTACTATGGTCTCATTGTTTATCTTTAGTTCTTTGAGTAGCTGCTCTAGGTGCTGTGTCTCTTCTGGTCTTTTGATTTGGGTGCTTGGGCTTGGGTTATCCATATCGTCTGTTTTTTTCATATGCTTTATAATTTTCTGTTGTTTTTGGCCTCTTGGAATTTGGTGAACTTGATAGGGTTGTTTTAGGATTTGTAGACCAATTGAAGTCCTTATCTTTAATTTATCAGATCTACAGCTTCGTGGAGTACACTTTCTCTACCTAACCAGCAGGTGCCATCCACAAGCCACCTGTTCTCCACAAGCCAGTTCTCCGCTGCTTAGCCTTTTTAGTGAGTGGGGGAGTGAGTCTTGTGGGGTCCAATTGGTGTACCAAGCTTGCATGTGTAGTTGGTGTTGCCTGCCCTGTATATGGGACATGTTTCTGGGCAGTCACGGAGGGGGGGTGGCCCTAACAATCAAATCTCCCTGGTGATCCTGGAGTTTTAAAGCTGCTGCAATAGTCTAATCCTTCAGTTCAGTCCTGCCACAGTTTGTCTCTGCCACTGACCCACAAGTCCTTGGTATTGGCGTATGGCTCCTGAGACTTGCAAGTGGGCCCCTCTTCCAGGCTGTGCACCCCGGGTCCTCTGTTGAGGGATGACTGTGCTATGTCACAGGTGAGTGCCGTCCCCCCAGGGCAGTTCTGGGCTGCTGGGCTGTGTAGAGAGGCTCCCAGTCTGCTGAAATGATGGCTGAATGGGGCTTTGTTAATTCACACTGCTCCACCTTCCCAACTCTGGGACAATCAGCTGAGGTTGCAGGGAAGGCTAATGTCCACGCCCAGTTTTGTGGTGTGTGCCTGTTATTTGAAGCAGTTCCGTCACACTGGGTTGTCTGGGGCAGCTCTGGTCTATGGGGCTGGCGATGGGCAGGAGTGTTTCCTGTCCACCAGGATGATGGCTGTGAGCGGACACCCCCCTTTTCTTGGGAAGTTGTGGTGTTTAGTGAATTTTCTCAGCCACTGGATTATTGCCTTTTGTCTCAGAGCTCTCTTAGTTCTGCTCTTGACTTGACCTGCCCAAATTGCAAGTCTTTGAAGCTTTCTGTATTGGGCTTCTTAGAGTAATTGTTTTAGAAAAAGAAAAAAGGATTAAAAAAAAAAAAAAAGGGCCCTCCTCAGAGATCTAATGGGTTATTGAAATGCTAAGAGACAAAGCAACCAGGGACATTAAGGAAAGGTCCACAGGGCAGAGAGATCAGCTTTTCTTCGGGATTTGCATATGCGCCTCAGGGCCTGAGCTCTGCCCTTCCCCTTTCTATGTTCACCAGAACTCCAAAAATCCTCCGGTTTTATTTTGGAGTTTTTCGTGTTGTTTTTTTCTATGCCTGTCTCCTCTCTGCTGGGCTGGCTGCTCTCAGATTCTCTGGTGTCTGGTCTCAGTCTATCTATGGTTGGACTTTGGATCAGTAGAAAGAGTTTCCAATAAGGGCTGCCACTGCAGTTCTCCCTTCTCCTTCCCGGAGCTGACAGCCCCTCCTCCCACGGGACTGAGCCTGGCAGGGAGGGGCGCGGGTCCCCTGGCCGCAAAAACTTACAGATTTCGTTGATCTCAGCAGTTCCACGTTTTCATGAGTGTTGTATGAAGTATGCCCAAAGTCTTATTGCTCTGTGGTGTCCAGTCCACGCAGTTCCTGGCTTTCTACCTACTTTCCTGGAGGAGTAACTAAAACATACAGCTCACCAGTCCACCATCTTGCCCCGCCTCTCCCCAACAATTTCTTTGAATACTCTTTCTAGACCTTTACCCTTCTCTTCCCCTTCTGGGGCACCAATGATTCTTAAATTTGGACGTTTTATTTTATCTATCATATCCCTGAGATCCATTTCGATTTTTTCAATTTTTTCCCCGTTCTTTCTTTTGTTCTTTCATTTTCTGTTCTGTGCTCCTCAAGGAGGCTGAGTTGTTGTTCAGCTTCCTCTAATCTTGTATTATGAGTATCCAGAGTCTTTTTAATTTGGCCTACAGTTTCTTTAATTTCCATAAGATCTTCTATTTTTTTATTTACTCTTGCAATATCTTCTTTATACTCTTCTAGGGTCTTTTTTATGTCTTTCATATTCTGTGCCATGCTCTTCTTCAAGTCTTTTATATCCCATGCCATGCTCTCTTTGCCTGTCTGTAGTTCTTTGATTAATTCTGCCAGGTACTGTGTGTCTTCAGATCTTTTGATTTGAGTGTTTGGGTTCGGGTTCTCCATGTCGACTGGTTTTATCATATGCTTTACATATGGCCTCTTGGCATTTGCTCTACTTGATCTTTAATTTGTTAGAATTGCAGTTTGGTGACATACACTTTCTCTAACTAACCAGCAGATGGCGTCCTTGAGTCACTGTGCCGGTTTGAATGTATTATGTCCCCTAGAAAAAGCCATATTCTTTGATGCAATCTTGTGGGGCAGACAGAATAGTGGGGATTAAGTTGGAACGTTTGAATTAGGTTGTTTGTGTGGAGATGTGCCCCACCCAACTGTAGATGATAACTGATGGGATATTTCCATGGAGGCGTGGTCCCACCCATTCCGGGTGGGCCTTGATCAGTGGAGCCATATAAATGAGCTGGCTCAAGGAGAGGAAAAGGAGTGCAGCTGTGAGTGACTTTTTGAAGAAGAGCAAGCTTGCTAGAGAGGAATGTCCTGGGAGAAAGCCATTTTGAAACCAGAACTTTGGAGCAGACGCCAGCCACATGCCTTCCCAGCTAACAGAGGTTTTCCAGACGCCATCGGCCATCCTCCAGTGAAGGTACTTGATTACTGATGTTTTACCTTGGACACTTTATGGCCTTAAGACTGTAACTGTATAGCCAAATAAACCCCCTTTTTATAAAAGCCAGTCCATCTCTGGTGTTTTGCATTCTGCAGCATTAGCAAACTAGAACAGATTTTGGTACCGGAAGTGGGGTGCTTTTGCTGCTGAGTTTGCAAATACCAAATATGTTGGAACGGCTTTTTAAATGGATAATGGGGAGTTTCGGGAAGAGTTGTGAGGAGCTTGATAGAAAAGGCCAAAACTGCTTTAAAGAGACTGTTTGTGGAAATATGGACTCTAAAGATACTTCTGATGAGGACTTGAACAGAAATGATGAATGTGTTGTAAACTGGAAGAAAGGCGATCCTTGTTTTAAAGTGGCAGAGAATTTGGCAAAATTGAGTCCTGGTGTCAGATGGAAGGAAGAATTTAAAAGTGACAACCTGGAGTACTTAGCTGAGGAGATCTCCAGACTACGTGTGGAGGACGTAACCTGGCTTCTCCTTGCAGCTTATAGTAAAATGCGAGCAGAAAGAGATAAACTTAGAACTGAACTCTTGGGTTCAAAAAGACCAGAAGCTGAAAATTATGAGCTTCCAGGGGGTGGAATCCCAGAAGCTACAGCCCAACGTGAGGATGTAACTGAATATGGAATCCAGCCGCCATTTCAGTACAAGCCAAGATTGGAGATGGAATTATCCAGAAAGGATTTGTGGAAACTCCTATTGTCTGATGGCTTTGACCCCTGTGTGCTTCATGCAAAACCAACAGAATTTTTGCGAGAACTTTATAGACAGAGCCGCTGCCAGTCTGGACTGGAGGAGACAGACAAGGAACAAATTGCAGGAAAAATTTCTTCAAACACAGAGCCATGGAGGTTGAGGTCTGGAGTCAGGAGGTCTCGGGCTGGGAGAGTGGAGCAGCCCACACGCATGCAAAGGGTGAGTTTGCCCTGGAGGTCAAGGGTGGGCTTTCCACCTCGATGCTCTGGAAGAGTTTTGCCACCTCAGGTCCCAAAGAGGGTGGAGCACATTTCCAGGGAATTGGGGAGAGCCTGGCTGCCACCACACTGTTCTGAAGGGGTTGAGCGTGTGACCCGGAGATGGAAGGGAATCCGGGAGCTGCCCCGATGTTTGAGGAGGGTGGGGCCGAGAAGGTGGTCTCCCCAATGTGTGGAAATGTTGGAGCACTCACCTAAGCATTTGGAGAGGAAAGGGCTGCCGAAAAGGCCCTTAGGAAGGGTTAGACTCCCGCTCTCTCAAGCCCCAAGGATGCAACGTTGTTCTGTAAATGACTCTCAGACTTTGAAATCTAATGGAGTTTGTCCTGCAGGTTTTAGGAACTGTTTTGGTCCTGTTAACCCTGTTTTCTTTACTGTTTCTCCTTATGGCAATGGGAATGTTTATCCTATGAATGTCCCTCCTTTGTATTTTGGAAGCATATAACTTGTTCTAAGTCCACAGATCCAAAGCTAAAGGAAAAGTATGCCTTAGGACTGACCACGCCTATATTTGATTTTGATGGGATTTTGTACTTAACTTTTGTTACTGAAATGGTTTAAGTTTTTGTGATATTGTGATGAAATGAATGTATTTTGTATTTGGAAAGAATATGTTTTTCTGGGGTCCAGGGGGTGGAATGTGCCGGTTTGAATGTATTATGTCCCCTAGAAAAAGCCATATTCTTTGATGCAATCTTGTGGGGCAGACAGAATAGTGGGGATTAAGTTGGAACGTTTGAATTAGGTTGTTTGTGTGGAGATGTGCCCCACCCAACTGTAGATGATAACTGATGGGATATTTCCATGGAGGCGTGGTCCCACCCATTCCGGGTGGGCCTTGATCAGTGGAGCCATATAAATGAGCTGGCTCAAGGAGAGGAAAAGGAGTGCAGCTGTGAGTGACTTTTTGAAGAAGAGCAAGCTTGCTAGAGAGGAATGTCCTGGGAGAAAGCCATTTTGAAACCAGAACTTTGGAGCAGACGCCAGCCACATGCCTTCCCAGCTAACAGAGGTTTTCCAGACGCCATCGGCCATCCTCCAGTGAAGGTACTTGATTACTGATGTTTTACCTTGGACACTTTATGGCCTTAAGACTGTAACTGTATAGCCAAATAAACCCCCTTTTTATAAAAGCCAGTCCATCTCTGGTGTTTTGCATTCTGCAGCATTAGCAAACTAGAACAGTCACTTATTCCCCTCAAGTCAGTTCTCCCCAACTTTGTGTTATGTGGGGATCAGATTCTTTTGGGGTCCAATTGGTGCACTTAATTTGGGTATATTGTCGGTGCTGTCTGCCCTCAATGAGGGGCGTGTGCCTGAGTGGTTAGGGAGGAAGGGCAGGTTTAACAATCAGACCTCCCTGGTGTTCCCAGTGATTTAAGGCTGTTCTCTGCCGCTGACACAAAAGTCCTTGGTATTGGCGTAGGTTCCCTGGGGTTTCCAAGCAGTTCCCCCCTCCCTGCTGTGCTTTTCCAGGACCTCTGTTGAGGTGGAGAGGGCTGTGCCACGTCACAAGTGAGCGCCGGCCGCCAGGGAAGCCCTGGGCCGCCGGGCTGTGTATGGGCGTTCCCAGCCCACTTCAAAGATGGTTGAATGGGACGCGTTAACTTCCTCCCTTCTGCACAGCTCCGTTCTCCCAACTCTGGGACAATCAGCCGTGGGTATATTCAAGGCCACTGACCACGGCCGATATTGTGTCATGTGAGCGGTGCTGTGGGAAAGACTCCCTGTCAGCCTGGGTTTCTTGTCTCAGTTCTGTGCTGTGTGCTCAGCCCTGGGCAGGAGTAGCCCCGCCCGCTGGGGTGAAGGCCACAAGGCTGGGCCTCTCGGCTCGGCTCTGAGCTGCGTGCTCGGCCCCGGGCAGGAGCAGCCCCACCAGCTGGGGTGACGGCCGTGAAGCTGGGCCTCTTGGCTTGGCTCTTCGCTGCGTGCTCGGCCCTGGGCAGGAGCAGCCCCACCCGCTGGGGTGATGGCCGCGAGGCTGGGTTTCTCCTCTTTGTTTCCCTGGACCTGAGACAATCTGCAGTGGGTATGGGAAGGGGTATCCTCCACCCCAGACACCGAGGCGTTAGTCCAGACTGCTCCCATCTTATCTGCAGCTGTTCCCAGGCTTCTTTTATTTTTTTAAAAAATGTCAACCCACCGTTTCCCCAATGCAGCATGGCCAAGGGATTCAGGCTACTCACTCACTCGTTTCAGAATGCAGACTCCTGGTTTCACCAAATGCACGTTCCCTGTGGCTTTAGCAGAACTTGTCCGGCTCGTACTACTTTGGAATTGGTGTTCTGGGTCCTTTCTGGTTTTTTATCTAGTGTTTTCCACAGAGTTGTTTTTTTCTCTGTCTCACCTAGTCGCCATCTTAGGTTCCTCTCATTGATTTTTAAAAATTGTTTTTATGTTCTCTATTTCTTTAATTTCTGCTCTACTCTTCATTATTTCCTCTTTCTTCTTGCTATAGGTTTAGTTTGCTTTAATTTTTCTGACATCCTGTGGCAGAAGGTTAAGTTACTGATTTGAAATCTTACCTCTTTGTTAATATAGGTATTTACAGCTATAAATTGCCCTGTAAGCACTACTTTAGCTGATCACATACGTTTGGGTGTGTTGTGTTTTCATTTTTCTTATCTAAAGTCTTTCCTAATTCCCCTGTGATTTCTTCTTTGATCCATTGTTTATTTAGGAGTATGTTGTTTAATTTCCACGTATTTGTAAATTTCCCAAATGTCTTTCTTTTATTGATTTCTAATTTCATTCCATTGTGGTTGGAGACCATACTTTATATTATTTCAATCCTTTTAAGTTCATTGAGGCTTGTTTTATGAACTATCATGTAGAACATGTCATGTGGACTTGAGAAGAATGTGTATTCTGTTGTTGGGTAGAGTTTTCTATAGACTATAGCCCACATTTTGATCACTCAATACAAGATATTAGGGAGAGTGTGGGAAAATTTTATGACATTTTTGTTTTGACATTTTCTACTGAAGTACTTTATAAACATTTAACAACCCTGATGATTATGGATAAATAGAATTTAGCAATTTCTAGCAAAAAGAGAACCAATATATATTGTCTAGAAATGAAAGAAAAGAGAATCAAGATTTTTTGAAAACTCCTAATAAGACTTTGAGTATCACCTCATTTTATGTATGTGTATATATGTATATGTGTGTGTGTGTGTGTGTATATATATATATATATATTTTCAAGCTTATTCACAACTGGACACCATAACCTAGCTAAGTTGACACATGAAATTAACCATCAGATAAACTACCCTTTAGGTAAACTGAACTGTTCCTTCATTTGTCTGTTTCTTGCCTTGTTATTTTTGTATATACCATTCCGTCTGTCCAATTCCTCACTTATAAAAACAATATAGCTTTACAGTTTGATGTGAGGATTAAATGAGATCCTATGTGTGAATGTACTTAGCCACAGTACTTGGAAATTTTGGGAATAGAGAAAAAGATAAAAATAGCTATGTGAAATTCTAATTATATTACTTTGTTGATTATAGTTTTAATGAAATAATTCCTTAAAATAAAATTTGTGTGGGTTTTTTTCTCAAAATTAAGGACAAATACTGGAACTTGCCACACATCTCATATTGGTTTAACAAAGAGCAGTAGGAGTACATGAAGGCCAAATGTGCACCTTATACTATAAAATAGTAGCTTTTATTCATAAGGCATGAATCAAGACTAAATTAAGAGCCCACATAAACATAAATAAAGCATCTTTTCCATTTGGACTGAATAACTTCAGATTTCACGTTAGCTAAATTAAAAATATGTTTTTATTAGGTGCAAGTAGTTTCCAAAGTGCTTTTCCTGGCTCACATCTTGTCCTTATTTTCTTAAGGGTTGGTCTAGCACAGTTCAATTTTTTGGTCCTGTTTGTCTGCCAGGTGGAAACAGAGTAAGAAACCCACAGAGAGGTTCAATCTACATAGACTTATGGAAAAGAAGAACTGGCCTTTTCTGCATGATTAGCCTGGGAATGAGTCAGCTTTTGCATCCAAGTCACTAGTGCCTCTGAGGATGCAGCTTGTTTTCAGCTAAATGCCAGTGTGGGTTTCTGAAGTAAACAATCTGCAGATTCATTTAGAGCAAACCTTTAAGCCACAGTGTAGGTGAGAGTTTTTGCAAAAGTCAAGCAGCAAAATCTGTGGTCCCGGATGTGGCTTAGTACCTACTCTATACACTGTACTATATGTGTTGTGTGGCTCGAGAGGAAAGAAAACTGGGTTTGTTTGTTTTTTCCTCTAAATTTGGAACTTTACTGTTCACTATTCAAAAAATTTCAAAACCTTTCCTCTCCTCCCCTCTCTGCATCCTTGCTTCCTTCCCCAACCCCTTACCTACATGACTCTTAGGATAGGAAAGGGCTAAAAAAAATGTAAATATTTGTTTTTTTCCTCAAAAAAAAAAAAAAACCTCTTTGTGTCATAGTTGCTGTGAAACACAAGTGTTTATCATTGTAGTTCCTAAAATATTTAGTTTTGAAAGGCAAAATCAAATTTGTTTTTGAGTGATTTAGGCTTGTAATTTGATTAAATTCATACAAGCTTGTTTATCTTTGTGAAGGATAATAAAATTGCAGTGGAAATTTTAAGAAACTTTTACTTGTTTCAGTACTGTCATTGTAGTAAAAGACTTAAAGAAATTAGAATATACTCTAGGACAAAATTCATTTGTTCTGCAAATAGAAAAATCTAAGCATTGTGTAAACATTCAGATATGCCACATCCTCTTTTTTATTCTTGATTTAGTATAGTCCCTCCAAAATATTTGAGCTTATGCAGTGAAACCATTGTGAAAATCAAGAAGTTTTGACTAGATTCTTAAACTGGTAAAAATGATTCATGAAATATATGTATACCAGAGTATTTTCAGTTCACTAAATTTAACTTCTTAATTATGATTTTATTTAGTTTAATTTTAGAGAAGGACACAGAAGTAATGATGAATCAAAATACCTACCAAGGATGTTCAGGGAAAATTATTTGAAATAGTCTCCCCAAAAAGAAACTTTTCTTTTTCTAAACAGAAATGGATTTATTTTTATATTCACAATTAATAGTTTATAGTATCAATAAGTCACATGGTATTGCACTCTACAAAGCTAAACATTGTTTCTGTTTTGATAAACCACTCTTCAAAGCTCTATTTTTGTTTTTGTGTGTTGGCATGCACACATGCACTCACAAACATGATTTTATAATATAATCTATATTATATAATCTATTTAAAATGGAAATTTCCAATTATAAACAATGTAGTAGAGAACACTGAGTACTTTTTTTTTTCCAGTTAGATCCTTAGGATGAATACTTGGAATAGCTGAGTCAAAGGTTTACACATTTAACATTACTGCATTTTGCTAGTGCTTAGAGAACTGATTTATTTTTTAGTGTTAAATATACTTTTTTTAACCAACATAATAGTGAAAAACTGCAGCACAAGGCAATCTTAAATGAAATCAGTGCTACCAGTAGTTTAGTTCATTTTGACATATTTATTAAGCACTGAATCCTGCTTGTTTGTCAGATTCTGTGCTGGTTCTAGTGTTAAAATAGTAAAATGACACATCTTTATTGGACTAATGGAGATTATAAAGAAGTAACAGACATTTAAAATACCATGTGGTACATTTGACACGAAGGATAAATATAGGAAACTTGTACACCAGTTTTGGGGGTTTGGAAAGGTCTTTGTGGAGAAAGTGGTATGGAAGCTGAGATTTGAAGAATGAATATGAGTTATGAGAAGAATGGAAATGGAAAGGAGGAGAGTTTTACGCCATGAGGTATAGGGGTATTAAAGATTATGATACATAATGAGAATTAATAGAATTTTAGAATGTGTGGAATGTGCATGCAAGGGATGATTCATCAGAGATAGAACTGCTGAAGAAAGCATAATTGAGGCTTTGAAGAACCTTATAGAAGTGTTAATGAGTTTGAACTTTGAGAATTAAGAGGTACTGTACCAAGTAAGTGATGAGATCAAGTTTGTGTTTTTAAAATTACCTTCACTGTAGTCTGGAGAGTGACTTGAATACAGGCAAGTCATAGAGCTACAAGGTCGAAGGTATGTGGCAAACTTGATTTGGGCAGGCATCTGTACCAAGAGAGTCCAAGTTTAATTGCCCTTCCTTCCATGGAAGGGCAATTGTCAGGTAAGCGAAAACATCATTTCTTTAATGGCTCTTCTATCTTGAAAATGCAAGCACAGAACTGCCACACATCTAGTGAGGAGAGAATCTGGAATTAAAAAAAAAAAGTGTAATAATAATATAATTATCATCCTCATCACCACCATCCTTATCATCCTGTAGTTATTATCAAGAAGGCTACACTTAGGTATACTTGATTATAGACCTAAAACAGAATGACTCATCTCAGACCTATTCTTGAGTGGAATGGAAGCTCATACTGTACTTTTTGTTTTTATCACAGATGTTTCAGTAGCTGGGTTTTGCATAATGTTGGAGTCATTTTGATCCCAGTAAAACAAGCTTAGCAAGGGAAAGCACTGTGGGAAATGGGAAATCTTTAATAAATGATTTACATAATTTTTATATTGCCTTCACAGAAATGACTCTGTTCTTTTTAAGTAAATATTTTATCTGATGGGATTTTCTCAGTGATTTTCATGCTCTCCACTACATTTGAGATGCCTTTATTCTCACAAGTTTCTCCTTATCCCTAGGCCCAACTCCTCCTACTGATATTTTCCAGGATTAGTGTTCTGATACCATTTCTTCCTTAGTTTATGCCTGTATTTATTTAGCACCCCCGTATTGAGGTTTTATCTAAACACAGTGTCAGGCACTGTGATAAATGTAGCTCATTAAATATTTCTTTGATTACTTTTTTTTTTAAATGATACCTGCTCATTATAAACATATTAAGGCAGTGTTCCAGTTTGCTAATGCTGCTGTTTTGCCAAATACCAGAAATGGATTGGCTTTTATAAAGGGGGTTTATTTGGTTACAAAGTTACAGTTTTAAGGCCATAAAGTGTCCAAGGTAAGGCATCAACAATAGACTACCTTCACTGGAGAAAGGACATTGGCATCTGGAAAACCTCTGTTAGCTGGAAAGGCACGTGGATGGTGTCTGCTTGCTCCCAAATTGCATTTCAAAATGGTGTTCTCCAAAATGTCAGCATCAGCTTTCAATGGCCGTATTCAAAACGTTTTTCTAAGCTGCAGCAGCCCTGAGCTCCTTCTGTCTGTGCTTTTATAGGGCTCCAGTAAACTAATCAAGACCCATGCTGAATGGACAGGGCCACACCTCCATGGAAATAATCTAATCAAAGGTATTACTCACAGTTGGTTGGGTCACATCTCCATGGAAACAACCCACTCCAAAGATTCCAGACTAATCAACACTAATACATCTGCCCCCACAATATTGCAATGAAGAACCTGGTGTTTTAGGGGACATGATACAGTCAAACCACCACAGGCAGGATAGCAAAGAGAAGAAAATTGGAAAGCTCCAACAACACATCTAAAAACATCTAGAAATAATTGTCATTAACAGTAAGAATGTATGACTCTTAGTGCATACAATGAAGAGGAAAAGGAAAAGTTAAATTGATAATTTTATTAAAATGGAATTATATTACTTTAAAAAATATATATCAATATATGTTATATCTATATATATCAAGTAATGTTTTATTTTGCTTGATTTTAACATCAAAATACTAAATGGAAGTATGACTCAAGAAATTTCTAAATTTTATGTAAATTTTTCTTTATCTTAAGATATTTCATAAGAAATTCTTCCATCTTGTAAAAATGTTAATAGCAGTCATCTTTTACACTGCATGTTTCTATTATAGACTGTACTGATTAACTCTACCCTAAAATTTGAAGAGATTAGTATACTTAACATTTATTTTTCCAAATTTCCTTCTTCCATTTTCAATTCAGGTTATTTATATTACTCTTTTTATGTTGTCAAGATTCATAGTGCTTATATGTACAATTTTCACAGTTGTATAGTCCTAGTTCTATATTTAAATGAATTCGTTGTTCTATCACCATCTCTTTTACCCCAGGACCTCTGGTGCTGAGATCTTTGTTTTAATTCATGTTTTAGTTATTTAGATTTTGTTATATATATTTATATGTTTTAAGAACCCTTCATAGGGCTTTCTTATCTGTCTTCCTCAGTGTTTGAGATTGTCTCTGTGTTTTCTTTATGACTGAATGGCAACTTGGCTAGATATGCTATTCTTGGGTTTCTGTTCCTTTTCCTCATAACATTGTAGACATTGCTCCCTTGTCTTCCTGCGGTGAGTATGTTTATGGGTAAGTCTGAAGCTGGTTTCCTGTCTCCATCCTCTTCCCATATAACTTTTTCTTACTGCCAGATTACTTGAAGAATTCATTCTTTATCCTTGAAGATTAATTTAATCAAGATATTCTCATTATCAATAGTTTGTTATCAATTTTTCCTTAAAGAAGGAAAAATTTCTATATGCAGACCCAATTTCTTTCCCTGTATACACGTCTGTATTCTCTTTTCTCTACCATTTATTTAGTTTTCTACTTGAGAAGATAGCAGTTATCCCTTACCAAGGGTTTGGAGAGGGAGAATAAATGATTATGCTTCTTCTTGATATCTGTTATCCCATTTAAACTTTACAGCAACATTGTTCCCATTTTAAAGCTGAAAGAACTAAGGATCGACCAGATGGACAGAGAGGTTAAAAATTTTGTTCAGTGTTACACAGCTGGTAAAGCTACAGCTTGAATCCGGGTCTGTCAGGCTCAACACCTATAGCCTAAGCCCTGTGCTACAAAGCCTGAATACTTATTCCTTATTTCTTACATGTGACGTTTGTAGATTCTTTTCCAAGACAGGACTTGTCAGCCACTACTTCTCTCTTATGAACTCTGCTGCAAATGAAATTCATGGGTTTTGTTTTGTTTACTTAGAGTCATCATTTTACAAATAGCCTAAGAGAAGATCCCAGGAATGTGAGGATCAATCAGTGTAAGGAAGTCAGTGAGTGTAACATACCCTATCAATAAATTGAACAAAAAATTCCTCAGTCATTTAAATAGACAAATTAAGAAACAATCCCTACATTCTTTCTTAAAAAAAAATCAAGTATTAATAGTTCTTTTTAAAAAATCAGAGTTCTTTTCCTAAATCAAAATTCAAAGTTAAATGAAACAGTATAGCCATAGTTCCATCTCTCATTTTAATTATTATTTAAACAGGGTTTGAAAGTTCCTCTTAGCGCAATGACAAGAAAAAGATAGAAAAGGTATATTGAAAAAATAAAGTAAAATAATCAAGGTTATCAGAGTTTGAAAATAGAATTAATGTATACTTAGAAAAAGCTGTTAAAGTTGGCTTTAAAATGACAGGACTTGACTTAAAAATAGCTTAGTAACATGATGTGAATAAAAGATTAGTATAGAAAATTTATAACATTTCTGAACCCCACAAGAAACTGCCTTGAAATATAGTTAAGCAAGGTGCCAGTAAAATAACTACAAAAAACATAAAACTTTTAAGAATAAACTACTGAATGTTATGCCTTTATGAAGGAGAAAAATATTACAAAACCATTATAGAAGATTTAATGTTGAAAATGCCACATTAATAAATATAGTAAAAGGCCTAATCTTTTTTCAAATTAATTAGATTTTAACTTTAATTTTAATGGTAAGCCCAAATAGATGTTTTTAAATTTGTAGAATTATTCTAATACTATTGCAGAAACTAAACAGACAAGAATATAAAAATTATTAGTAGTAAAAGGTAGTAATGAGAGAAATCTAGACTTCTCAGACTATGTATCATAGTCTGACTCAGTAGTAGAAACTTAGATTAGTGAAACACGGTGGAATATTCGAAATATAGACTATTATATTTAGAAATCTTAATATATAATATAGGACTTTTAAAATGAGATATAACATAGCATAACTTAATCATTGGTGTTGAGCTAGGGATTTATAAATAAAAGAAATAAATAGATGTTTTATACCCTACAGATTAAAGAATTAAGCATAAAAAGTCCAATTATAGGAGGTTGGGGCATGGTGACAGTGTGGTGAGGTGTGGAATTTAGTTACTCCTCTAGGGCACTTGGTAAATGGCCAGAAACTTTCTGGAACAACTGTTTGGGGAACTTCTGTGACCAGTCACACATTGTACACCAGTCTGGAACAGGTGGAATGGCTGAGACTGCAGCAAATAACTGTAAGTTTTCCCAGCTGGGGGAAGGCACCCGTCCCTAACAGGCATGACAGGCTGTCTTGGAGCTGGTTCCCTGAGGGAAAAAGAAGCAGTCTCTGCTGGGAGCAAGGAGGGTGGATCAACCAGGCTCCAATTACAGAATTAATTAACCAAATTTGGACTGCTGAATAAAAGCTCCAAGCACAGATAAATCAAGAGCAAGCATGAAAGGAACTTGGAGATTTTGCCTTGGCAGAGAGGATGCAGAACTAACAACAACAAAACAAAGACTTTTGGAGTTTGAGGAGCTCAGAATACTGGAAAAGGACTGGGCCCCTAGAAAAAGGGGCACATAGAAGTGGATACCAACTCTGGCCTTTGATTGGCAAGCCCAGGGAGCTGGGGTCCAGCTCTGAGAAGGGTTTTGTTTTTTTTTTTTCTTTTTCTTTTCTTTCTCTCCATTTATTTATTATTATTGTTGTTGTTATCATTATTACTGTTATTATTATTATTACTTTACAATAGCCTATTAGAGCTATAGTAACTTTTTAGGTTTCAGTACTGCCTGATACAAGGGCAAAATTAAGGTATATCTGAAAGTAATTAGTCAGGTGAAGGAGATAATTCCCTAAAGGGCATATCTTTAAGTAGTCTCTACTGGGAGCAAGGGAAAGTAAGCCCAGACAAGCTACAACTGTGACTTTTAATCTCTGCAGAGAGGTGGCAGGCCTGACAGAAAAAAAATAAAATAAAAAGGATAAAGAGAGGATATGGAGTTGGCTGAGGTGAGAGTACTGGAAAGGAGCTGTGCCCCAAGAAGGGGGGGTGGGTGCACAGAGCCGAGTATCAGCTCCGGCTCTTGACTGGTGAACTTTGGGGGCTAGGGAAAGGCTCTGAGAAGGGATTTCTTTTTTTTTTTTTTTTTTTTTTTTTCTTTTCCTTTTTTTCTTCTTTTTTAAATCTTTTTTAAAGAACTATTCTAAATAGCTCATTAGAAAAAGCCTCAGATACTTTCAACTCACATCTGGACCCAGGCAAGGGCGGGGCTAAGATAGGGCTGAGAGACAAAGCAATGAGTCAAGTGAGGGAGACAATTCCCTAAAGGGTACATCTTCCCCAAGAAAAGGTGGGGTAGGGCCCAGCTCAAGTGGCCAGCCCTCCTTTGAGAACTCAGACCCCAGGGACTGGAAAACAAAAACAGCTTGAGACAACCACACCCCTGGCAGGGATAGGGTCTGCTGAGAATTAATGCCAGTGGAAAGCTGCAGGCTGACAGGTGCCACCTGCTGGACAGAGTAGGAAAAGCACAGAGTCTAGAAGATTCATAGGAGGGTCTGACAACCTGCTAGGTCACATTGTCAGGGAAACTGATATGGGTTACATCCTCCTCCCAAGACCTAGGCCTGTCTGGACTGAGCAAATCTGATTGGGTTTGATCATATCTGGGGAGACCCCCCTCAAAAAAATGTTCTGTATAAATAAGGCAAGAACCAGAAAACAAGAGCTGAAAAATTCTGATCAATTAAACAGAAGCTATGCTAGAGGTCTGGAGTAAGTTTAACAGAATGCCAAAGAACAGATAGAGAACAAAACCAACCAATAAGGAAACCCAAGGTTAAAGAGTGAAAACGATCTCTAGAAAATACTAATCAAGAAAATCAGATATCTAGACAGCAAAAAATTATGAGTCATGCTAGGATGCACTAAGATATGAATGAAAGGAACAGATGCAGGAGTTGAAAGAACTAATTAAAGATGTTCAAACAAATCTTCTAAATCAAATCAATGAGCTGAAGGAAAATGTGGCAAAAGAGATGAAGGTTATAAAGGTGATACTGGGTGACCATAAAGAAGAATTTGCAAGCTTGAAAAAACAAATGGCAAAACTTATGGAAATGAAAGTCATAACAGAAGAGATGGAAAACACAATGGAGACACTCAGCAGCAGACATGGAGAGGCAGAAGAAAGGATAAGTAAACTAGAAGACAGGACACCTGAAATCATACACACAAAAGAGCAGATAGGGAAAAGAAGGGGAAAATATGAGCAGGTTTTAGGGAACTGAATGAAAACATGAAGGACATGAATATACATGTTACTGGTTTCCCAGAAGGAGAATAGAAAGGAAAGGAACCAGAAAAACTAAATAATCAATGAAAATTTCCCAACTCTTATGAAAGACATCAAATTACAGATTCAAGAAGCTCAGAATACCCCAAACAGAATAGATCCGAATAGACCTATTCTAAGACTTACTGATCAGATTGTCCAGTGTCAAAGGCGAAGAGAGAATTCTGAAAGCAGCAAGAGAAAAGTGATCCATCACATACAAGGAAAGCTTGATAAGACGAGTATGGATTTCTCCACAGAAATCATGGAAGTGAAAAGGTAGTGGTATGATATATTTGAGATACTGAAAGAGAAAAATTGCCAACCAATAATTTTATATTCAACAAAAATGTCCTTCAAATATGAGGGAGAGTTTAAAATATATTCAGACAAACAGATACTGGTAGAGTTTGTGAGCAAACTGCTCTTCAGGAAATACTAAAGGGAGTGCTACAGGCTGATATGAAAAGACAGGAGAGAAAGGTTTGGAGAAGAGTGTAGAAATGAAGACTATCAGGAAGGGTAAGGAGAGAGAGAAAAAAATAAGATAAGACAGAAAATCCAAAAGACAAAATGGTAGAAGAAAGTACTGCCCTTATAGTAATATTAAATATAAATGGATTAAACTCCCCAAGTAAAAAACATAGACTGGCACAATGGATTAAAAAGAGGACCCATCTATATTCTTTCTACAAGAGACTCACTTTAGACACAAGGACAAAAATAGTTTGAAAGTGAAACATTGGGAAAAAGATATTTCATACAAACAACAACCTGAAGAGAATGGGGTAGCTATAATAATATCAGACAAATTAGACTTCAAATGCAAAACAAAAGAGACAAAGAAGGACACTATATGTAATAAAAGGGACAATTCATCAAGAAGACATAACAATCATAAATATTTATGCACCAAGCCAGAGTGCCCCAAAATACATGAGGCAAATACTGACAACATTGAAGAGAGAAGTAGACACCTCTACAATAATAGTTGGAGACTTCAATACAACTCACTCATCAGTGGATAGAACAGTTAGAGAATCAATAAGGAAACAGAGATGTTGAATTATAGGATAAATGATCTAGACTTAACAGATATTTATAGAACATTACTCCCCACAACAGCAAGATACACATTTTTCTCAAGTGCTCATGGATGATTCTCCAGGATGGACCACATGTTGGGTCACAAAGCAAGTCTCAATAAATTTATAAATATTGATATTATACAAAACACTTTCTCGGATCATAATGGAATGAAATTTGAAATCAATAGCAGGCAGAGGCCAGAAAATTCACAGATATATGGAGGCTAAACAGTATCCTCTTAAACAATCAGTGGGTCAAGGAAGAAATTACAAGAGAAATTAGTAAATATCATGAGGCAAATTAAAATGAAAACACAACATATCAAAACTTATGGGATGCAGCAAAGGTAGTGCTGAGAGGGACATTTATGTCCCTGAATGCCTATATTAAAAAAGAATAAAGAGCAAAAATCAAAGAATGTACTGTTTACCTGGAAGAACTAACCCAGGTACCCCAAAGCAAACAGGAGAGAAATAACAAAGATTAGAGCAGAAATAAATGAAATTCTGAACATGAAAACAGTAGTGAAAATCAACAAAACCAGAAATTGGTTCTTTGAGAAAAAATCAACAAAATCAATGGACCCTTAGCCAGGCCAACAGAGAGAGAGAGAGAGAGAAAATGCAAATAAAATCAGAAATGGAAAAGGGAACATAACTACTCACCGACAGAAATGGAGGAGATAATGGGAGGATACTATGAGCTGATAAACTACAGAACTTAGATGAAATGGACAACTTCCTAGAAAAGCATGAACAACCAACATTGACTCCAGAAAAAATAGATGACCTCAAGAAACCAATCACAAGTAAAGAGATTGAATTAGTCATTAGAAAGCTCCTAAAAAAGAAAAGTCCAGGACCAGAAGCCTTCACAAGTGAATTCTACCAAGCATGCAAGAAAGAATTAGTACCAATCCTGCTCAGACTCTTCAAAAAAATTGAAGAGGAGGGAAAGCTACCTAACTCATTCTATGAAGACAACATCTCTCTAATACCAAAGTCAGACAAAGATACTACAAAAAAGAAAATTATAGACAAATCTCTTTAATGAATATAGAAACAAAAATCCTTAACAAAATACTCACAAATTGAATGCAGCAGCACATTTAAAGAATTATACACCATGACCAAGTGGGATTTATTCTAGGTATACAAGGCTGGTTCAACACAAGAAAATCAATTAATGTAATACACCACATCTATAAATCAAAGTGGCAAAACCACTATTGCAAACATTTATATAAGAGAAAAATAGCTTTGAGATACCATTGATATTTCATTAATTTAAAAAAATATTGTTTTCATAACTTTAAAAGGAAAATGATCACACCGAGGGTGGATGAAATTCTGGTAAGTTTGGTAAACTATAGTTAATTGTGGTGGGCATTATAAACGTGTATCAACCATTTAGAAAGCAACATGACAACATATGGAATGAGCTATGAAGATGTTCATGCCCTTAATCCATTATTTGGAATTTGTTCTGAAGAAGTAATATATCAGAAGCAAAAAATGTTTTCAAAGGTTTTCCAGGAATTTAAAAAAATGTGAATAGACATTATATAGGTACTTGTTAGTATTTATCAAAGGTTTGCTTATAAATCTTATTCGTGGGAGCTAATGAATTTAGTCAACAATGAATTTTCAGTCACTGAAAATCTGCTTCCTAGTTTGATGCATTCCTTTGCATTTATTTTGCATTTTATGCATTAGTCTGAGGAGAGGATGAAAAAAGTTAAAGTTTGTTAAATTTGTTCTCTTATGAGAAAGGTGACAGATACATTTGGCTTAAAAGAGCCTCTGATAATTTATGGATTCTAATTTTCTATTCTTGATATTTGTAGGCATTGAAATACGTAATTTCCTATGAACATCCAATATCTTTTATAATTATAGTATAGTCATTAAACACTTGGTTTTTCACAGAATCATAGAATCACACTTTTTAAAGAGGCCTTAAAGTAAGTTATACAGTCCAACCACCCATCTGATCCTTTAATCCTCTCTAAAACAGGTCCATCTAGTAATGACTAGACATTACAACTGTGAGGAACTCACCAGTGTAACTGATTGTAACCCATTTTATCTTTCTACCTCCTTGAATCCATATAAAGTGAATCTAATTCCTTTTCACTGGGACAGTTTCATATTGAAAGACTACTGTGATTGTTCCTCTGAGGCTTCTCCTTTCTATACGAAACATCCCCAGTTCATTCACCCCTATCCTGTATGAAGTTAATTCAAGTAGTCAGATTTGTTTGGCCAGCACAAGTAGAAAAGAATAGTCACATTGCATGTATTAGATGCTGTACTTCTCTTAATGAGACCTAAGTTCATACAGACATTTTTGGCAGCCACACACAGTGTTGACTCGGATTGTACTGTCAACTAAAATTCATTCAGTTTTTTTAATACTTGCTGAGCTATTATTCCAAATCTCCTGCCTCCTGGATCTCTTTGTGTACTCTACACCCATATCGGTTTGCTTTCTGCTTTATACTCAATGTAGCATCTTATGTTTTGTATTATATTTCATTAGCCTTTCAAATGCTCTTAGGATCCTTTTAAAATATTTGCTCTCTCCCGTTTTTATATTCATGAATTTGTTAAGAATGTCTTTGTCCCTTCATCCCATTTAACACACAATTCTGAACAGTCATTAATAAGAATACCAGATAGAATGTAGCTAAAGACCTCAGTATCTTAGTAGAAGTGTATCTCAAACTTAACTTTGGCCTGTTATTTAGCACTATTGGAATAGTTAAGCTAGTTAGGACTAATCCATAACCTTTTTATTTAAGCATCCAGCTATTATTTCTTCTTTGCTTTCACGAATATAATGAAAAACTTCACTCATGTTCTGTAAGTCCATGGCCACCTTACTTCCTCAATATGTCAGTTTACTTTCACTGTCAATGAAGAAAATGCACTTAATGATTTATCTTACTGAATTTTTTCTGGTTATCTTAAGATAGTGGTCTCTTTGGTGCTCTTCATTTTGACTGTGATGTGGCATTTGGATTTTTTTTTTTAATTTATCCCACTTGGAATTCATTGCACTTCCAGAATCTCAGGATAATGTTTTTCTTCAATGCTGGAAAATTCTCAGACATTATTGCTTTAAATACTGTCTCAATCGCAGTCTCTCTGTTTTCTCTTCCTTCAATTCTACTTCTCCATATATTGTGGACCTTCTCACCCCTGCCTTCCATGTCTTTTAACCTTTCTTTCATAGTTTTTTTCTCTCTGTGTTTTGCATCCTGTATTATGTGTGTGTTCAGATACATCTCCTAGTTCACTCATTCTATCTTCAGCTATGTTTTTCCAGCTTTTGTGTGTGTGTGTGTGTGTGTGTGTGTGTGTGTGTGTGTGTTAGAGTTAGCTATTCTATTCACCCTTGCTAAAAGTGTTTTGGCTCTTTTTTCAACTATTTGTTGTAGATCTCATTAATTTTTATTCTCTCTTTCATTCTCTGCATATAATAAACATAATTGTTTTATTTTTGCAGTATCTGAAATTTTGAGGAAGTCCAGTTCTGTTATTTGTTGTTCCTCTGATTCTCACAATTCCTTGTTTCCTTGGTTATTATGAAATCTTTTTAGTGGGAACTCATGTTTGTTAGAGCTCTCTGGAGTTCTGTGAAGTCTGGGTTGAGGATGCCTTCAGAGAGGATTTGCTTGTAGGTCTGACAAGTGCATTGAAGTACTACAGATTACTGGTGATTTTAATTTAAAACACTCCTTAGATATCCTGAGTGTATTCATTAGCTTGAGAGCCTGCTTAAGTGCCTGGACCTGAGATAGTCAAGCTTCTTTGAGGTCTTCCTATATTTATGAGTAGATAGTGACTCTATTACCCACCCTTTTAATGAGTGGAGGACCTTAGCTTTATGTGTGGAAGTTATGGTTCCATCTCCATGATTGTTAAAACCTATATTCCTAGGTTACTGACACCAGTAACTCAGAGTGCTCTAGTAGCAGTTCCAATGACTTTATTCTGATTTTCAGTCCCCCCCTCTTTTTTAAATCCCTGTTTATTTACCTTAATTTCTTCTAAGCTACACTATGCATTTAAAGGTACTTTCAAAAATATACCTTACCACTTCTAGGTGTATGGTAGTAATAGTTTTCAGTTTGTCTAGTATGCTGCCTTACTGGAGAAGGAAGTCTCATTTTTTTCCATATTAAATGAATATCATTTGTAGAGTTGGATTGTTAAATAGACATATGGCTAAAGACCAAGTGTCTGCCACAGCAAATTTGCTCTACTTCTGTGAAATCTTGGCTAAGCCAACTTCTTGTTATGAAATAACATATGTGATTTTGAAATTATTACTTGGTGTTTGGAATGAACAGCAATATCACCAACTGTTATCATGGACATTTTATGATTTTGTACAGGATTCACTCTTGTTTAGTCTGTTTTGAAAAGGACAATAAAATTTCCTTTTCAAATCTAAGATTTGAAAGAAATCTTACAAAGATTAATGGGAAAGTAAAAGTGAGATTTCATATACAAGGAGTAAGATTATAAGTCTAAAGGCTATATGTGGTGCATTTAGGTTCCTTCTTGTCTTCTTTCTAAATTGCAATAATATTTAAGGATGGGGGGATGTAGTCTTTCTATCCCTATACATTGGTATGACAGTTTTTTAAAGGCATATAGCACATTCTGTCTCAGCTTTAATTTCATTTTCTAATAAATGCCTTAGACTAATAACATAAGTTCTCTTTTAGATTGCCTCATGGAATTTGTAAGCATATGTGCATTTCTTTGTTGATTTATTTATTCCTTATTTCCTCATATTTTATAATGAAAGAAAAAAAGAAAAATTCAGTTCCAAGTGTTTAGTGACCAGAACTAGGATATGGGAATTTTGTGATGTTTAATTTTTAAAACTGTGTTATGTTTTTAATTAGAGTATGGTATTTAACCAAGCAGTGCATCAAACACGAAAACTTGGTAGGCTTTTTAAAGAACTTTTTAATTTGAAATACTTTCAAAACTGGCAGGACATTACAAAAGTAATACAAATACCATAACAAAAACCTCAACACATACTCCTATCACCCCACATACCAAATCTGTCAATTTTGTCATTTTACCACATTTGCCATATCTGTCTATCCATTTTCTGAAAACTTGAGTGTAGGTCATATACATCATGTTCCTTGAACACTTAATACTGCCATGTACATTTCCTAAGAACAAGAATATTCACTTATATAACCACCGCAAGGGCAGTTATCAAGTTCAAGCAATTTTACATTGATATAAGGCTTATAATCTATATTCCGATTTTTCATATGTCTCAATAATCTCTTTGAGCCTTTTCTCCTCCCTTGCTAGAGCCCATCCAGGATCATGTTTCACGTTGTTGTCTCTTTGGTGGCTCTTTCTTTCTTTTTTTTTTTTTATTTAATTGGGGGAACATATATACAACATAAACTTACACATCTCTATCACTCCCAAGCATACCATTCAGCGGGTTTGTGGTACCCTCACCACCTTCCATTTCTAAAAATTACCATCTGCCCAAACAAACTCCATATGCATTACTCCCCATTTCCCCTGTGCCTACCCTGTGGCAACTTTCTGTCTTTCTGTCTCTGTGAGTTTGCATGTTCCCTGATATTTTCTTTATAGTTGCCAGGGGCTTAAATTTGCCATACTAAATCTGTAATAATCTCATTTGCTTTGATACCAACTTAATTTCAGTAGTATACACAAACTGTTTCTGTACCCTTCCATCCCCCCACCTTTATGTTGTTTTTGTCACAGATTCCATGTTTATACGTTAAGAATCCCAAAACACTGATTTATCATTACATTTTATACATTTGCTTTTTAGATCCCATAGGAAGTAAAAACTGCAGTTACAAACCAAAAATAGAACAGTACTGGTGTTTATATTTATCCACATTGTCACCCTTACTAGAGATCGTTATTTCTTCGGGTGGCTGTCATCTACTGTCTTTGTCCTTTACTTTCAAGCTGCAAGACTCTCTTTAACGGTTCTTGTTGGGTCACTCTGGTGAAGACAAATGCTCTCAGCTTTTGTTTATCTGGGAATGTCTTAATCTCTCCCTCAATTTTGAAAGGCAGTTTTGCCAGACATAATTCTTGGTTGGCAATATTGTGCTTTTAGCACTTTAAATATATCTTCCCACTACCTTCTTGCCGCTATGGTTTCTGATAACAAATTGACACTTAATCTTATTGAGTCTCCCTGTATGTCACATGTTGCTTCTCTCTTGCAGCTTTCAGAATTCTTTTTTTATCTTTGGCATTTGACAATCTGATTATAATATGCCACAGCATGAGTCTATTTGGGTTTATCCTGTTTGGAGTTCATTGACCATCTTTGTTGAATATATCCATGTCTTTTGTTAAATTTGGGAAATTTTCAGCCATTACTACCTTGATTGAATATTCTCTCTGCCCCTTTATCTCTTTCTTCTCATTCTGGGACTCCCACAGTGTGTATATTGGTTCACTTGATGGCATCACACAAGTTCCTCAGGCTCTGTTCACTTTTCTTCATTCATTCTTCCTTCTACTCCTTGGACAGGATGGTTTCAATTGTGTTACCTTCAGGTTCACTGATCCTTTCTTTTGCCAGCTCCAGTCTGCTGTTGAACCCCACTTGGGAATTTTTAATTTCTGTAACTGTGGTCTTCAGCTCTGTTTGATTCCTTTTCATAATTTCCATCTTCCTATTGATATTCTCTTTGTGTTCATCTGTTATTTAGCTGATTTCCTTTAGTTCTGTTTCCATGTTTTCATTTAGTATTTAAACATATTTAAGACTAGCTTTTAAAAAGTCTATGGTAGAGGTCTGGTCCTCCTCATGCATTGTTTTTAATGCTTTAATATTTTCCTTTGCCTGGGTCATTGCTTCCTGTTTCTTTGTCTTTTTGTAGTCTTTTTTTGTAACCTGGACATTTTTGTATTTTAATGTGTTATTTCTGGAATTTGAAGTCTGAGACCTCTGTTCCTTAAGCTTGTATCAACTACTGTTATGGCAGGGCTTTCCTTGAATACCAGGTCTCAGAACAACAGCAACAAGGTGAAAAAGAAACCAGCTTTCTCAGTTTTTTACATATTGACCTATGCAAGTGCTCTCCTTCAGAGTTTAGCTATACAGTGAGTCTAGAGAATTGTTTGAGGCCAAAGCTTTGGAGCCTCCCTGATCCTTTCTGCATATGCATCTTGTCTTGGGCATATGCATGTGGCCCTAGGAATTCCCCAGTTTCCACAGAAACAAATGTTCTCTCTTCCATAGGAAACTGTTTCCTCACTGTCTTTCACCATATATCCTACACTGTGTATCACTTGTCCCAGGTAGCCATGACTTGACTACTCTCCCATGCATTCTGTAGGAGAGCTCTGTGATCTGCCTTCTACGTGCAGGGCAAGTTCTGAGACTGCAAGCCTATGACGAGTGCCCTAGTTCAGTCTCTCAGGCCACCAACAGACAGACTGGGCCAGATATACATGTTCCCAGTATGTGCACTAGGCTTACCCTGATCCCCCCAAAACTAGGATGCAGCACCTGTTCTGGGAGTGCAGGCTATCTCCTTCCCAACAGCCTTACAACCGATAAGGCAAGGGGGAAAAGCTGTTCAAGGTGCCATGAGATCCTACCATTTTTAAGTTGCCTTTTTCTTGATTCGAAAATTCACCCTATTATTGCAGTCCTTTAACTGTTTCCTGGAGCTTTGAAAAAGGTGTTCCTGCCAGTTCTTGCTGGTTGTTCAAGACTTCTGTGGGAAGATGGAGCACTGAAGCTTCTCAACTTGCCATCTTTATCAGATGATTACACCATGAATTTTAAAATATCACCATATATCTATAGTTTTAATACCTATGATGGGCTTTTATTTTTGATGTCATCAATAGCCAAGCTGATTAGAAACATATTCAGTATCTTTGTGATTAAAGCAGCAGGCTAAAAATAATAAATTTGATTTGATAAATTTGGAAATAATTTAGTTTTCAATCATTTCCATTTTTATGAATTCTTATCAGATGTTGGGAAACAGCTGGCTTAAGCTAACTGCAAGTGATACTTTCATGGCCCAAGAAACAATAATCTGTAATGGACATGGGTTTAGCTGTCAGCATGTTTAATAACGTCTCTAAGCAAATTCATTTACTCTCTTGTGTATGAATTTTACCCATATTCTATTTCTTATAGATTGAAGTTATCTTCAAAAGTATGTCAAATACTCAGATTTCAATCATCTTTACCACTTTTTAAGGTGAAATCTAGAACAGGTTAGTGTTTGAGTTCATCATCCTTATATTAAGATTATATTTCTCATGCAAAAAGAAAAAAGAACAGATATAAGTCAAAATTTTCCTAATAGACATTCCTTGAAGTGAGAAAATGAGAAATGCATCTAGGGAAAAATGAAAACTGACATAAAATTATGTGAAATACTTAATATTGCCATTTTAAAATCTCAATCTCAAACTCAAAAGCACAGTTGTTAAAAATGCAGGATTTTCTTAACTACTTTTACAAAGTAATGAAAACAGTCTGATAAACATAAACATAGTACAGTTATAAAACTTTCCCTATGGAGTTACTTATTCATGGCATCTTCTGTTGTATAAAAAATATTCACCTTAAACGTAAGGTATGCAAGTATAAAAGAACTTTTCTTCCAGCAAATAGTTAGCAGATTAAGTGGGCAACTACATAATGAAGTAGGATATCTGTATCGTAATTCCATTATTGACTCAGGTGACATTTAGAAATCTATTACTATCTGTATACTTCAGTCTATTACAGTCTGTTTACAACTACTTCCATTTATGTGAGAGCTAAATGAAATAATTTTAATTTATAATGTATTTGAAATTCTAAATGCAAAGGAACTGAAATATGATGATCTGTAGAGTTAAATACCTTTATTACCTTTTATTTTGAAATAATTTCAGTAATAATTACAAAATACAAAAATAATTCTGAAACAATGCATAAAACTCCAACAAATCCCCAAGCCAGATACCCAGATACCCAGATTTATCAGCTTTTAGCATTTTGCTACATTTGTTATATCTATCTATTTTCTAAACATTTCTAAACGTGGAATAGGTTGCATGCATCATGCTCCCATAGTACTTAATACTTCCTTGTACATTGCCTGAGGACATGGACTCTCAGTTATATAACCACCTTAAGGACAGCTATCAAAGTCCAGAAATCTAACAATAATGTAAACTATACATTCCATATTTCAATTTTTTTCAGTTGTACCAATAATGTCCTTTTGGGCGTTTGCTCCTCCATTATTAGACCCTGTCCAGGATCATGTATTACATTTAATTGTCATTGTCTCTTTAGTCTTTCTGTCTTTTTAAAAAACTCTGGTAACATATATACAACATAAAATTTCTCATCTCAACCACTCCCAAGTACACAATTCAGTGGCATTAATTACATTCACAATGTTGTGCTATCATCACTGCCATTTGTTACAAAAATTTTTCTTCACCCCAAACGTAAAATATACACCCTTTGTTTATTGACTCCCCATCCTCCCCTCTTCCATATCCTTAGTTACCTGTACTCTACCTTCTGTCTCTGTGTATTTGCGTATTCTAGTTACTTCATGTAAGTGAAATCGTACAGTATATGTCTGTCCTTTTGTGTCTGCTGTATCATGTATCAAAACTTCATTCCTATTTATGACTGAATAATATTCCATTGTGTGTATACACCACATTTTTTTATCCATTCATCTATTGATGGAAACATGGGTTGTTTTCACATTTTGGCTATTGTGAATATTAATGCTGCTATCAACATTGGTGAACAAATATCCATTTGAGTCTCTGCTTTCAATCCTCTCTATATTTAGAAGTGGGATTGTTAGATAATTATATACATAATCTTCTTAGGAACTACCCAACTGTTTTCCACAGCAGCCACACCATTTTACATTCTCACTAACAATACACGAAAGTTCCTGTTTCTTTGCTTCCTTACCATGACTTGTTATTTCCCATTTTTAAAAGTTAATAGCCATTCTCGTGGGTGTGAGATAATATCTCACTATGGTTTTGATTTGCATTTCTGTAATTACTAAGTATGTTGAGCATCTTTTCATATGCTAGTTAGCTATTTGTATATCTTCTTTGGAGAAATGTTTATGCAAATGCTTTGCCCATTTTTAAATTGTGTTGTTTATCTTTTTGTTGTTGAGTTATAGGAGTCCTTTATATATTCTGGATGTTAAATACTTATGCTTTTGATGTAAAGTCTAAGAATCCATTGCCTAATGCAAGGTCTTGAGGATATTTCTGTATGTTCCCTTCTAAGAATTTTATAGTTTTAGCCCTTGTATTTAAATCATTGCTCCATTTTGAGTTCATTTTAATCTATGGTATGGGATAGGCATTCACTTTCATTCTCTTGCATATGGATATCCAGTTTCCCCAGCCCTGTTTGTTTAAGAGAGTATTATTTCCCCATTGAGTGTACTTGGAACCCTTGTCAAAAACCAATTGACCATAGGCGTGAGACTTTATTTCTGAACTCTCAATTTGATTCCATTGGTCTATATGAACTTTTCTCTGTGCTAGTACCACACGGTTTTCATTACTATAGCTTTGAAATAGTTTTGAAATGGAAAAGTGTGAGTACTCTACTTTGTTCTTCTTCTTCAAGATGATTTGGTATTCAGGTCTGCTTGCCCTTCCATATGAATTTGATAATTTGTTTTTCCACTTTTACAAATATGGCTGTTGGAACTTGGATTGGGTTTGCATTGAATCAGAAATTTACTCTGGATTGTATTAACATCTTAATGATATTAAGTCTTCCAATCCATGAACATAGGATATCTTTCCATTTATTTAGATGTGGTGGTTTGAAGCTTTATGTACCCTTTTCTGGTGGGTACCCCAGAAAAACATGTTCTTAAATTTAATTCATTTCTGTGTGTATAAATCCATTGTTTGATGAGGTTACCTCAGTTAAGGTGTGTCCCACCTCAATCAGAATGGGTCTAATACTGGAATGGAGTCCTTTATAAGATAATGAAATTCATTTAGACATAGAAAGCCACAGAAGCAAGAAGCTGAAATCAACAAAATCTGGAAGAGAAAAGAGAGACCACCAGATGCCTCCATGTCCTTGCTGTGTGAAAGAGGAGCCAAGGGTCTCCAGCAGCCAGTCTTTGGGAAGAAAGCACCACCTTGATGATGTCTTTATTTGGACATTTTCTCAGCCTCCAAACCATGAGTGGGTAAATTTCCATTGTGTGACCCAACCCATTTTATGGTATTTGCTTTGAACAGCCTAGAAAACTACAACATTAGGTCTACTTTAATTTATTTCAGTAATGATTTGTGATTTTCTCTATACAAGTCCTTTACATCCTTGGTTAAATGTATTCCTAGGCATTTTATTATTTTTATAGCTATTGTAAATAGAATTGGTTTCTTGATTTCTTTTTTGTGTTGTTCATTGCTGGTGTATAGAAACATCAGTGATTTTTATGTGTTGATCTTGTACCCTGTTGCATTACTGAATTTATTAGCTCTAAGAGCTTTCTTATAGCTACTTTTCTTATTCAGTCTTCAGTGTGACTGCAACATTTTTCTTGTAGAGTCTTTGGGATTTTCTATATATAGAATCATGTCATCTTTGAATAGGGATAATTTTCCTTCTTCCTTTCCAGTTTGGATTGCCTGTTTTGTGTGTATGTGGGTTTTGTTTGTTTTCTTGCCTAATTATTCTGTCTAGAACTTCCATTACAATGTTGAATAACAGTAGTGAAAGTGGGCATCCGTATCTTGTTCCTGATAGGAGAAAACTTGTCAGTCTTTCATCATTGAGTGTGATGTTAGATGTGGTTTTTTCATATATGTCCTTAATCATGTTGAGGAAGTTCCCCTTTATTTCTACTTTTCTGAGGTGTTTTTTTTTTAATTAATAAAATATGTTGAATTTTGTCCAGTGCCTTTTCTATGTCAATTGGGATGATAATGTGGTTTTTTCCCTTAATTCTATTGATGTGGTGTATTACATTGATTGATTTTCATATATTGTACCATCCTTTCATTCCTGGGATAAGTCCCACTTGATTATAGTGTATTATCCTTTAATGTGTTATTGGTTTCAGTTTACTAGTATGTTGTTGAGAATTTTTGCATCTGTGTTCATTAGGGATATTGGTTTGTCGTTTTCTTTTCTTGTGATATCTATCTGGTTTTGGCCAAACAGAATGAATTAGGAAGTGTTCCCTAGTCTTCAATTTTTGGAAGACTTTGACAAGTATTGATGTTAGTTCTGAAAATGTGTGGTAAAGCTCACTAGTGAAGCCATCAGTCCTGGACTTCTCTTTTTCAAAAGTTTGTGATTACTGATTCAATCTCTTTACTTGTTATTGGTCTGTTGATATCATCTATTTTTTTCTTGAGTCAGTTTTGGCGTTTCTCTAGTTTTCTAGGTGTGAGGTTAGCTTACTGATTTGAGATCTTTCTTCCTTTTTAATGTAAGCATTTAGAGCTATAGGTTTCTCTATAGACTTCTGTTTTGGAACATGCTATAGCACTTTCTTTCTGCATCTCGTAAGTTTTTGTAGATTGTGTTTTCATTTTCATTCATCTCAAGATATTTCCTAATTTTCCTTGTGATTTCTTCTTTGACCTATTGGTTGCTTAAGAATGTATTATTTAATTTCCACATATTTCTGAATTTTCCAGTTCTCCATCTGTGACTGATTTCTAGTTTCATTCAAATGTGGTTGGAGAAGATTTTTATATTATTTCAATATTTTTTAAATAATCAAGACTTGTGTTCTAACCTAACATATGGTATGTACTGGAGAATGATCCATGTACATACACTGTGGAAGAATGTGTATTGTGCTGCTGTTGGGTGATGTGTCCTATATATGTCTATCAGGTCTATTTGGTTTATGGTTTCATTGAATTTTCTGTTTCCTTATTGATCTTCTGTCTAGTTGCTCTGTCCATTATTGAAAGTGGTGTATTAAAGTCTCCCTACTATTAACGTAGTACCTTCTATTTATTTCTCCCTTCAATCTTTGACTGCTTGTGTCATATATTCTGAGACTCAACTCTTTGGTGCATATATATTTATAATTGTTATATCATCTTGATTAATTAGTCCCTTTATCAATATGTAGTGTCTTTGTACCTTTTTTTTTTTTTTTAATTCAGTTTTATTGAAATATATTCACAAACCATACAGTCATCCATGGTATACAATCAACTGTTCACAGTATGATCATATAGTTATGCGTTCATCACCACAATCTATTTCTGAACATTTTCTTTACATCAGAAAGAATCAGAATAAGAATAAAAAATAAAAGTGAAAAGAGAATACCCAAACCGTCCCCCCATCCCACCCTATTTGTCATTTAGTTTTTACTCCCATTTTTCTACTGATTTTTTTTCAATTTTTTAACTTTGTTTATCAAAAAATTAAAAACAAACAGGCAAACAACAACCAAAAAAAAACCCCACAACATTTCAAACGAAGCAATGGATTAAGGAAAACAAATAACCTAAAGTAACTACTTTGCTTCCAATATGTTCCTACCATACCCCAAGAAAATTAATAAACCATGTCCAAACATAGGAGTAAGAAAAACAAATAATCTAAAATAACTACATTGCTTCCAACATGTTCCTACCATACCCCAAGAAAATTAACAACCCCTAAGAAAACAAAGGAATAAGAGGAAAAAAAAAACCTAAAATAACTCTATTGCTTCCAACATGATCTTACTATATCCAAGAAAGTTTACAAACCATAATCATTCCTGAGCATTCCCATAACATTGAGATTACACTCCATAGTTTATCTGTTCTTATTAGATTATCATTCCCCCTCCACTAATTGGTATCTCTAGGTCCCCTACATTCTACAGTATAAAACATTGTACATTTTTCACAGAATTCACATTAGTGGTAACATACAATATCTCTCTTTTTGTGCCTGGCTTAATTTGCTCAGCATTATGTCTTTTTTTTTTTTTTTTTTTTTAAATCTTCATTTTATTGAGATATATTCATATACCACGCAGTCATACAAAACAAATCGTACTTTCGATTGTTCACAGTACCATTACGTAGTTGTACATTCATCACCCAAATCAATCCCTGACACCTTCATTAGCACACACACAAGAATAACAAGAATAATAATTAGAGTGAAAAAGAGCAATTGAAGTAAAAAAGAACACTGGGTACCTTTGTCTGTTTGTTTCCTTCCCCTATTTTTCTACTCATCCATCCATAAACTAGACAAAGTGGAGTGTGGTCCTTATGGCTTTCCCAATCCCCTTGTCACCCCTCATAAGCTACATTTTTATACAACTGTCTTCGAGATTCATGGGTTCTGGGTTGTAGTTTGATAGTTTCAGGTATCCACCACCAGCTACCCCAATTCTTTAGAACCTAAAAAGGGTTTTCGAAAGTGTGCGTAAGAGTGCCCACCAGAGTGACCTCTCGGCTACTTTTGCATTCTCTCTGCCACTGAAGCTTATTTCATTTCCTTTCACATCCCCCTTTTGGTCAAGAAGATGTTCTCCGTCCCACGATGCCAGGTCTACATTCCTCCCCGGGAGTCATATTCCACGTTGCCAGGGAGATTGACTCCCCTGGGTGTCTGATCCCACGTAGGGGGGAGGGTAGTGATTTCACCTTTCAAGTTGGCTTAGCCAGAGAGACAGGGCCACATCTGAGCAACAAAGAGGCACTCGGGAGGAGGCTCTTAGGCACAACCATAGGGACGCCTAGCCTCTCCTTTGCAGCAACCATCTTCCCAAGGGTAAAACCTGTGGTAGAGGGCTCAACCCATCAAACCACCAGTCCCTTATGTCTGTGGTCATGTTAGCAACCATCGAGGTGGGGTAGGCGAATACCCCTGCATTCTCCACAGGCTCCTCAAGGGGGCACTGCATCTTTTTTTTTTTTCCTTGTTTTTTTTTTTTTTTTTTTTTAACTTTTCCTTCTTTTTTAAATCACCTGTATGAAAACAAAGTTAAAAAGAAAACAAACATACAATAAAAGAACATTTCAAAGAGACCATAACAAGGGAGTAAGAAAAAGACAACTAACCTAAGATAACTGCTTAACTTCCAACATGTTCCTACTTTACCCCAAGAAAGTTACCTAATATAGCAACATTTCTGTGAACTTGCTCCTACTATATCCATCAGAAATTAACAGACCATAGTCATTCCTGGGCATCCCCAGAACGTTAAATAGCTTATCTGTTCTTCTTGGATTATTGTTCCCCCTTCCTTAATTGCTCTCTATTGCTAGTTCCCCTACATTCTACATTATAAGCCATTTGTTTTACATTTTTCAAAGTTCACATTAGTGGTAGCATATAATATTTCTCTTTTTGTGCCTGGCTTATTTCGCTTAGCATTATGTCTTCAAGGTTCATCCATGTTGTCATATGTTTCACGAGATCGTTCCTTCTTACTGCCGCATAGTATTCCATCGTGTGTATATACCACATTTTATTTATCCACTCATCTGTTGAAGGACATTTGGGTTGTTTCCATCTTTTGGCAATTGTGAATAATGCTGCTATGAACATTGGCGTGCAGATATCTGTTCGTGTCACTGCTTTCCGATCTTCCGGGTATATACCGAGAAGTGCAATCGCTGGATCGAATGGTAACTCTATATCTAGTTTTCTAAGGAACTGCCAGACTGACTTCCAGAGTGGCTGAACCATTATACAGTCCCACCAACAATGAATAAGAGTTCCAATTTCTCCACATCCCCTCCAGCATTTGTAGTTTCCTGTTTGTTTAATGGCAGCCATTCTAACCGGTGTTAGATGGTATCTCATTGTGGTCTTAATTTGCATCTCTCTAATAGCTAGTGAAGCTGAACATTTTTTCATATGTTTATTGGCCATTTGTATTTCCTGTTCAGAGAACTGTCTTTTCATATCTTTTGCCCATTTTATAATTGGGCCGACTGTACTATTGTCATTGAGTTGTAGGATTTCTTTATATATGCAGGATATCAGTCTTTTGTCAGATACATGGTTTCCAAAAATTTTTTCCCATTGAGTTGGCTGCCTCTTTACCTTTTTGAGAAATTCCTTTGAGGTGCGGAAACTTCTAAGCTTGAGGAGTTCCCATTTATCTATTTTCTCTTTTGTTGCTTGTGCTTTGGGTGTAAAGTCTAGGAAGTGGCCGCCTAATACAAGGTCTTGAAGATGTTTTCCTACATTATCTTCTAGGAGTTTTATGGTACTTTCTTTTATATTGAGATCTTTGGTCCATTTTGAGTTAATTTTTGTGTAGGGGGTGAGGTAGGGGTCCTCTTTCATTCTTTTGGATATAGATATCCAACTCTCCCAGCCCCATTTGTTGAAAAGACCATTATGACTCAGTTCAGTGACTTTGGGGGCCTTATGAAAGATCAGTCGGCCATAGATCTGAGGGTCTATCTCCGAATTCTCAATTCGATTCCATTGATCTATATGTCTATCTTTGTGCCAGTACCATGCTGTTTTGGCAACTGTGGCTTTATAATAAGCTTCAAAGTCAGGGAGTGTAAGTCCTCCCACTTCGTTTTTCTTTTTTAGAGTGTCTTTAGCAATTCGAGGCATCTTCCCTTTCCAAATAAATTTGATAACTAGCTTGTCCAAGTCTGCAAAGTAGGTTGTTGGAATTTTGATTGGGATTGCATTGAATCTGTAGATGAGTTTGGGTAGAATTGACATCTTAATGACATTTAGTCTTCCTATCCATGAACATGGAATATTTTTCCATCTTTTAAGGTCCCCTTCTATTTCTTTTAGTAGAGTTATGTAGTTTTCTTTGTATAGGTCTTTTACATCTTTGGTTAAGTTTATTCCTAGGTACTGGATTTTTTTAGTTGCTATTGAAAATGGTATCTTTTTCTTGAGTGTCTCTTCAGTTTGTTCATTTCTAGCATATAGAAACATTACTGACTTATGTGCATTAATCTTGTATCCCGCTACTTTGCTAAATTTGTTTATTAGCTCTAGTAGCTGCATCGTCGATTTCTCAGGGTTTTCTAGATACAAGATCATATCATCTGCAAACAATGACAGTTTTACTTCTTCTTTTCCAATTTGGATGCCTTTTATTTCTTTGTCTTGCTGGATTGCCCTGGCTAGCACTTCCAGCACAATGTTGAATAACAGTGGTGATAGCGGTCCTCCTTGTCTTGTTCCTGATCTTAGAGGGAAGGCTTTCAGTCTCTCACCATTGAGTACTATGCTGGCTGTGGGTTTTCATATATGCTCTTTATCATGTTGAGGAAGTTTCCTTCAATTCCTACCTCATGAAGTGTTTTTATCAAAAAGGGATGTTGGATTTTGTCAAATGCTTTTTCAGCATCTATTGAGATGATCAATTGATTTTTCCCTTTTGACTTGTTAATGTGTTCTAATACATTGATTGATTTTCTTATGTTGAACCATCCTTGCATGCCTGGAATAAACCCCACTTGGTCATGGTGTATGATTTTTTTAATGTGTCTTTGGATTCAATTTGCAAGTATTTTGTTGAGGATTTTTGCATCTATATTCATTAGGGAGATTGGCCGGTAGTTTTCCCTTTTTGTAACATCTTTGCCTGGTTTTGGTATTAGATTGATGTTAGCTTCATAAAATGAGTTAGGTAGTGCTCCATTTTCTTCAATGGTTTGAAAGAGTTTGAGTAAGATTGGTGTCAGTTCTTTCTGGAAAGTTTGGTAGAATTCCCCTATGAAGCCATCTGGCCCTGGGCATTTATTTGTGGGAAGATTTTTGATGACTGATTGGATCTCTTTGCTTGTGGTGGGTTGCTTGAGGTCTTCTGTTTCTTCTCTGGTCACTCTAGGTTGTTCATATGTTTCCAGGAAATTGTCCATTTCCTCTACATTATCCAGTTTGTTGCCATACAGTTGTTCATAGTATCCTCTTATAATTTTTTTTAATTTCTTCAGGATCTGCAGTTATGTCACCTTTTTCATTCATTATTTTGTTTATATGGATCTTCTCTCTTTTTGATTTTGTCAGTCTAGCTAGGGGCTTGTCAATCTTGTTGATCTTCTCAAAGAACCAACTTTTGGTGATATTTATCCTCTCTATTGTTTTTTTGTTCTCTATGTCATTTATTTCTGCTTTAATCCTTGTTATTTCTTTTCTTGTACTTGGTTTAGGATTGGTTTGCTGTTCATTTTCTAGCTTCTTCAGTCGATCCATTAGTTCTTTGATTTTGGCTCTTTCTTCCTTTTTAATATATGCGTTTAGTGCTATAAATTTCCCCCTTAGCACTGCTTTTGCTGCATCCCATAGGTTTTGGTATGTTGTGTTCTCATTTTCATTCGTCTCTATATATTTAGCAATTTCTCTTGCTATTTCTTCTTGAACCCACTGATTGTTTAGGAGTGTGTTGTTTAACCTCCAGGTATTTGTGAATTTTCTAAGTCTCTGATGGTTATTGACTTCTAATTGTATTCCATTGTGGTCAGAGAATGTACTTTGAATAATTTCAATCTTTTTAAATTTATTGAGGCTTGTTTTATGTCCCAGCATATGATCTATTCTGGAGAAAGTTCCATGAGCACTAGAAAAGTATGTGTATCCTGGTGATTTGGGATGTAATGTCCTGTATATGTCTGTTAAATCTAATTCATTTATCAGATTGTTTAGGTTTTCAATTTCCTTATTGGTCTTCTGTCTGGTTGATCTATCTATAGGAGAGAGTGATGTGTTGAAGTCTCCCACAATTATTGTGGAAACATCAATTGCTTCCTTTAGTTTTGCCAGTGTTTCTCTCATGTATTTTGTGGCACCTTGGTTGGGTGCATAGACATTTACGATTGTTATTTCTTCTTGCTGAATTGCCCCTTTTATTAGTACGTAGTGGCCTTCTTTGTCTCTCAAAACATCCCTGCATTTGAAGTCTATTTTATCTAAGATTAATATTGCTACACCTGCTTTCTTTTGGCTGTAGCTTGCATGAAATATTTTTTCCATCCTTTCACTTTCAGTTTCTTTGTGTCCCTGTGTCTAAGATGAGTCTCTTGTATGCAACATATTGATGGTTCATTTTTTTTGATCCATTCTGTGAATCTATATCTTTTAATTGGGGAGTTTAATCCATTTACATTCAACGTTATAACCGTGAAGGCATTTCTTGAATCAGCCATCTTATCCTTTGGTTTATGTTTGTCATATTTTTCCCCTCTGTCTATTAATATCCTTTATTGTACCCATACCGAATCTCTTTAGTACTGAACCTTTCTCCAAGTCTCTCTGTCCTTTCTTTGTTTCTCTGTCTGTAGGGCTCTCTTGAGTATCTCCAGTAGGGCAGGTCTCTTGTTAGCAAATTCTCTCAGCATTTGTTTGTCTGTGAAAAATTTAAGCTCTCCCTCAAATTTGAAGGAGAGCTTTGCTGGATAAAGTATTCTTGGCTGGAAATTTTTCTCACTCAGAATATTAAATATATCGTGCCACTGCCTTCTCACCTCCATGGTGGCTGCTGAGTAGTCACTACTTAGTCTTATGCTGTTTCCTTTCTATGTGGTGAATTGCTTTTCTCTTGCTGCTTTCAGAACTTGCTCCTTCTCTTCTGTGTTTGACAGTGTGATCAGTATATGTCTCGGAGTGGGTTTATTTGGATTTATTCTATTTGGAGTTCGCTGAGCATTTATTATTTGTGTATTTATGTTGTTTAGAAGATTTGGGAAGTTTTCCGCAACAATTTCTTTGAATACTCTTCCTAGACCTTTACCCTTTTCTTCCCCTTCTGGGACACCAATGAGTCTTATATTTGGACGTTTCATATTATCTATCATATCCCTGAGGTCCATTTCGATTTTTTCAATTTTTTTCCCCATTCTTTCTTTTATGCTTTCATTTTCCATTCTGTCATCTTCGAGGTCACTGATTCGTTGTTCATCTTCCTCTAGTCTTGTACTGTGAGTGTCCAGAATCTTTTTAATTTGGTCTACAGTTTCTTTAATTTCCATAAGATCATCTATTTTTTTATTTAGTCTTGCAATGTCTTCTTTATGCTCTTCAGGGTCTTCTTGATTTCCTTTATCTCCCGTACTATGGTCTCATTGTTCATCTTTAGTTCTTTGAGTAGCTGCTCTAGGTGCTGTGTCTCTTCTGGTCTTTTGATTTGGGTGCTTGGGCTTGGGTTATCCATATCGTCTGGTTTTTTCATATGCTTTATAATTTTCTGTTGTTTTTGGCCTCGTGGCATTTGCTGAACTTGATAGGGTTCTTTTAGGATTTGTAGACCAATTGAAGTCCTTATCTCTAATTTATCAGATCTACAGCTTCGTGGAGTACACTTTCTCTAACTAACCAGCAGGTGGCGTCCACAAGCCACCTGTTCTCCACAAGCCAGTTCTCCCCTGCTTAGCCTTTTTGGTCAGTGGGGGAGTGAGTCTTGTGGGGTCCAATTGGTATACCAAGCTTGCGTGTGTAGTTGGTGTTGCCTGCCCTGTATATGGGGCGTGTTTCTGGGCAGTCGGGGGTGGGGGGTGGCTCTAACAATCAAATCTCCCTGGTGATCTTAGAGTTTTAAAGCTGCTGCAATAGTCTAATCCTTCAGTTCAGTCCTGCCACAGTTTGTCTCTGCCACTGACCCACAAGTCCTTGGTATTGGCGTATGGCTCCTGAGACTTGCAAGTGGGCCCCTCTTCCAGGCCGTGCAACCCTGGACCTCTGTTGAGGGATGACTGTGCTATGTCATAGGTGAGTGCCGTCCCCCCAGGGCAGTTCTGGGCTGCTGGGCTGTGTAGGGAGGCTCCCAGTCTGCTGAAATGATGGCTGAATGGGGCTTTGTTAATTCACACTGCTCTACCTTCCCAACTCTGGGAGAATCAGCTGAGGTTGCAGGGAAGGCTAATGTCCACGCCCAGTTTTGTGGTGTGTGCCTGTTATTTGAAGCAGTTCCGTCACACTGGGTTGTCTGGGGCAGTTCTGGGCTATGGGGCTGGCGATGGGCAGGAGTGTTTCCTGTCCACCAGGATGATGGCTGTGAGCGGACACCCCCCTTTTCTTGGGAAGTTGTGGTGTTTAGTGAATTTTCTCAGCCACTGGAGTATTGCGTTTTGTCTCAGAGCTCTCCTAGTTCTGCTCTTGACTTGACCTGCCCAAATAGCAAGTCTTTGAAGCTTTCTGTATTGGGCTTCTTAGAGTAATTGTTTTAGAAAAAGAAAAAAGGATTAAAAAAAAAAAAAAAAGGGGGGGCCCTCCTCAGAGATCTAATGGGTTATTGAAATGCTAAGAGACAAAGCAACCAGGGCCATTAAGGAAAGGTCCACAGGGCAGAGAGATCAGCTTTTCTTCGGGATTTGCATATGCGCCTCAGGGCCCTTCCCCTGTCTATGTTCACCAGAACTCCAAAAATTCTCCGCTTTTATTTTGGAGTTTTTCGTGTTGTTTTTTTTCTATGCCTGTCTCCTCTCTGCTGGGCTGGCTGCTCTCAGATTCTCTTGTTGTCTGGTCTCAGTCTATCTATGGTTGGAGTTTGAATCAGTAGAATGAGTTTCCGATAAGGGCTGCCAGTGCAGTTCTCCCTTCTCCTTCCCGAAGCTGACAACCCCTCCTCCCCCGGGACTGAGCCTGGCAGGGAGGGGCGCGGGTCCCCTGGCCGCAAAAACTTACAGATTTCGTTGATCTCAGCAGTTCCACGTTTTCATGAGTGTTGTATGAAGTATGCCCAAAGTCAGATTGCTCTGTGGTGTCCAGTCCACGCAGTTCCTGGCTTTCTACCTACTTTCCTGGAGGAGTAACTAAAACATACAGCTCACCAGTCTGCCATCTTGCCCCGCTCTTCGTCCCTTTTGACAGTTTTTCATTTAAAATCTACTTTGTCTGATGATAGTTCTGCCATCCCCACTCTTCTTTGGTTACTATTTGCATGGGTTATTTTTTTTTTTTCCTATCCTTTCACTTTCAACCTTCTTCTGTATTTGAAATTAAGCTGAGTCTCTTTTAAACAGCATTTAATGAGTCATGCTGTATTATCCATTCTACCAATCTTTGCCTTTGACTGGAAAGTTTAACACTTTTACAGTTAAATTAAATGCTGATAATACATGACTTAACTTCTGCTGTTTTGCTCTTTGGTTTGTGTAAGTCATATATATTTTTGGCCTTCATTTCTTCCATTACTGCCTACTTTTGTATTTATTGATCTTTTTTAGCAATACCTTTAGAATCCCTTCTCTTTAAAACCCTTTAGAATCCTCTTTTTTAATGAACCCTTTAAACCATGGGGCTTAAATTTAATATTCTAAACCTGTAACAATCTCAATTGATTTGATACCAACTTAACTTTAATTGCATACACAAACTATGTTCCTATACCCTTAAGTCCCCCCAGCTTTATGTCATTTTTGTCAAAAATTACATCTTTATACCTTGTGTGTCCAGAACCACAAATTTATTATTAATTTTAATGCATTTGCATTTTCTGCTGTATAAAGTAAAAATTGGCATTGCAGCCTAAAAATGCAATATTACTGGCATTTATAATTACCCATGCAGTTACCTTTACTAGAGATCTTAATTCTTCATCTGGCTTTTATCTATTATATAGTGTCCTTTCCTTTCATCCTGAAGAACTCCCTTTACACTTCATTATAGCCAGTCTATTGGTAAAGAACTCCCTTCACTTTTTTTTTATCTGTAAATATTTTAATTGTGCCCTCATTTTTTAAAAAAACAGTTTTGCTAAATATTGACATTTTCTTTCTGCACTTTATATATGTCATTTCACTGCCTTCTTGCCTTCATGGTTCCTTTTTTAAGAAATTTTTAAATTTATCCTCTTTTAAGTTCATTGGGTTTCTTGGATGTTTATATATACATGCCTTTCATTAAATATGGGGAGTTTTCAGTCATTATTTCTTTGACTATTCTTTCCATCCCTTCCTTTCCTCTCTTTCTTTGACTCTCATGAAGCATATATTGTTAGGCTTGATGGTATCCATAGGTCTCTTAGGCTCTGCTCATTTTTCTTCATTCTTTTTCTTTCTGCTCCTCAGACTGCATAATTTCAATTGTCTTGTCTTCAAATTCACTGATTCTTTCTTCTGCCAGTTTCAATGTACTGCTGGACTCTTTTAGGAAAATTTTTTTTTTTATCTCTGTTACCATGGTCTTCATCTACAGTATATTTGGTTCCTTTTCATGATTTCTTTCTCTATTGAAATTCTCATTTTTCTGATTTTCTTTAGATTTAGTCTATTTTTTTTTCTTTAGCTCTTTGAGTATATTTAAGACAACTTTTTTAGAGACCTTGTCTGTTATTTCCAAAATCTGGTCTTCTTTGCTGATAGTGTCTAATGCTTTCTCTTGATTTTTACATGGGTCATCATTTCCTGTTTCTTTGCATGCCTTGTAATCTTTTGCTGCTCACTGGGCATATAATATATTAATGTTTTATCTTTGGATATTAGTCACTGAGGTGTCTGTTTCTTAAACTTGTATCCAACTATTGTGATGTTAGTGATTTCCTTGAATGCCAGCTAACAAACACACACACACCTTTCCCTGTCTTTTCAGATTAGCTTGTGTGAGTGCTTTTCTTCAAAGCTTAGCGTGCCTAACAGTTTGTGTAAGGAACAGCCTGAGATGAAAATATTGAGTGTTCCCCAGTCTTTTTTATGTATATGTCTTTTCCTGGCTTGTACCCATTTCCCTAGGAACTCCTCCATCCTCATGGATCTGAATGTCCCAGTACCCTTTGGAAACAGCCTCTCCTTTTCCCTGGGTAGCCATGATCTGACCACTCTCCCATGGTGGTCCAGCAGTCCTGCCATCTGCCTCCACATGCAGGCTAAGCTTTGGGACAGGACAGCAAGCCCCGTGATGAGCATCCTAGGTCAGTTCTTCAGGCTGCTGCCAGACAGATTGGCACAAACATACATGCACCGAGTATGTTTACAAGGGTTACTCTGGTACCTCTGGAACGAGGACCAAGGATCTGCTCTGCGCAAATACTGGCTCTGCCGTGAACTGGGGATGGGGCAGGGGAAGGGCCAGCAAGTGTGTCATGAGGTTTTCCTACTGTTTTTAAGTTGCCTTGTTTTGATTCAGCACTCACCCAATTACACTGTTTTCTGGGGCATCTCACTCTGCCATACTGGTGACATTTCCTGTTGAATAATTTTTGACACTTAATATTGTAAGTTTGATTATGCATTTCAGAAATACTCGTTCATGTCTTCCTCAGCTGTTCTCGGGTGATGATGAAACTGAGGCAAAAAAGGAGGATTTCTTATTGCATATTATGATACTGGGTCTAGGTCTTGTGATATACAATTTTTTTTTTCATCAAATGTTTTGTCTAATATTTTGGAATGCTGGGGGACCGGAAGATGCTGCATGGACTCTAAAGCAAGCCCTTAGTTTTGCATTATAAGGTAACCCCAAGCTTACAACTTTCATTCTCATTTTAACGGATTTAAATATATTCTCTTTCCAGTGGGTAGGGCTATATTCCAGAAAATATAAGACTGGGAATCCTAAAATTAGACTGTGATCTAAAGTCTAGTTTTAAAAAATGTGTACTCATTCCAGGAATTATGCTTTCCACATGTACTAGCAAATGGTGTTGTTTGAATAGTCTGGATGATTTTGACAGAGTTGTAAATCCTCAATCACTTGAAAAATTCAGTATAATGAACCAACTTTTTTATAATCTATATAAACCTACCCTTCTCTGTCACACCTTGTCTTTTTTGAGATTTCATTCATCATTGTTCACTTTGTATATTATTATGGCTACTTTAATAGTATAGCTAAATCTTTGCCTATTTAAGGTTAGATTTTTAGAAGCAAGCATTATGCATTCATTGCCCTTTTAAAATTATGGACAAATTGATCTCCATATATAGTAGAGGAAGCATTCATTTATTGTAAATAACATAATAAAGAAATATTCCCACATGACAACCCACCCATAGCAGTAGTTCTATTTTAAATATATGAGCTAAATAATAATGGCTACCATTTGTTGAACATGTATTTTGTACTTGTTATTTTCTGTACCTTTTTCCTATTCTATAGTTGAAGCAACTGAATCTCAGAGAAATTAAGTAACTGTTCTAAACCCAGATAATAAATGATGGAGCTGGGTTATTAAATCAGAACTTTCTTAATCCAAAGTTAATCCTTTTTATAACTACGCTTGACTTGTTCTTTAATAGTATCTTAAACAGTATATGTTTTTATTGCATCTCATTCTTTACATACTTCAAATTACTCTCATAATCAGTTTAGCCATCATGCAGCATTTCCCTTTCAATTTTCATATCAATCTCTACCTCAAAAATATAAGTTTTCAGAAAATATCACCTAAATACCTCAACCATTTACCAAATTAAAAATTTGTAAACCTTGTGTAATAAAAAGATGGGGGTTTTAACCAGATGTGGTTCCTCTTCCTCATACAGAAATTATGTAGCTCCATTCTTTTCCCCATGCTTACTAAATATGAGAGCTCTAAAATTGTGCAGAAAGATACAAGAAACAAGAGGCAGTTGCTTTCATTTGAGAAATACTTAATGGAGCCTAAACTACTTATTGATGGTAAGAGTCAAGAGGGGTCATTATTCTTACTGAACGTGTTTACACTCTTTATAATGAAAGCCAACTCCTTAACTCTAGTTCATGGTCCACCAGCCCCATTTTTACCCTCAGTGGCACTTTGTCCATTTTAGATGCTATGTTCAGCATCCATAATGTAAGAGGGATTGCACTATGATGGACTTCGCTGATACAGTGAACCAGAGGGGAGCAGTCCAAGAGGAAGTTTAAAGTCTGGTCATTAGGAGAATAGTGGTCCCATGATCAAATAGGAACTTTAGGAGAAGAAATAGATTTGGGCAGAAGGATGACTTGAAGGTTGGAATAGAGAGTTTGTAATTATTATGAAACATCTGGCCTGTGCTGCCTGTCTTGAAATGTGGCTAGTCTGAATTGAGATGTGATATAGGTGTGAAATTCACACTGGATTCCAAAGATTTAGTACAAAAAAGTATCTCATTAATATTTTTATTTTGTGATTGTATGTTGAAATAATCATATTTTGGATATATAGAGTTAATTAAAATACGTTCTTAAATTAATTTCACCTGTTTCCTTTTACTTTTTTTAAATTCCCTTTGGACAGTCCTGATTTACATGAAGATTTGTAACAGATAGTTAGAAATGCAGGACAAAAATTGGGGCAAAATAACTATGTTTGGAAGTAACCCATGTAGACATGACAGTTGATATTATGCAATTAGGTGAAAATGCCAGTGATAGAGTATAAAGATGAGAAAAATACTAACAGTCTTAGGACAGGAAGAGAAAGAGTAACCAGGAGAGGAGAATCAAGACAGTAACATGGTACTAATAAGTGTGATAAGCTGAGAATTTCAAGATGTAAGGGATGGTTAACATTATTGAATGATATGCCAAAGAGGAAGAAGAGAACTGAGAAAAATCTATTGAATTTGGTTGATAAAAAAGCAGTTTCAGTAGAGCATAAGATTGCAAGAGATTAAGAAGTTAGAGGCTGATAAAATAGATAATATTTATAAACTATTTTTTCAGGAAGCAAAGTCAAGGGATATTTGAGCATGTTTGTTAACTGAAGGGAAGGATCAAATGAATTAGGGATGCTTGAATATGTAAGAAGAAGAAGACAATTTCTATAACAAGATCATAGAGCAGTGGATCCCAAACCCTGGTGCATATCAGGATCAATCACCTGGGAAACTTGTTACAAGTACAAAATCCCAGGCAATGTCCCAGATGTAAAGAAATCATATTCTGTTGGTATTTGTCCCCCAGAATGTGTTGTTAGCACATTCTTCTAGATGACTATGATGTATACACAAGGACAACAGTGTCAAAAAAATTAAAAATGCTGGTGAGGATATCAGTGAAATGGCTGAGTATGTCATCAAGAATGCATAGAGTGCCACTTAGGGTTAAAATGGGGCTGGTGGACCATGAACTAGGGTTAAGGAGTTGGCTTTCATGATAAGAGTGTAAACAGGTTCAGTAGGAATGAAAGACTGAGATAGGCAGTAAATACTGAATTTTGATCAGGGGGAAATTTCAGAATCAGACCTTGGAGGCTAAAGCAGATATAAAATGTGACTGTGTGTTTCTGATGTTGAAAAGAGGTAAAAAGAACTGGGTAATGTGCATTGTAAGGCCTGTCAATATGGTGACTCTGATACAAGACAGTAGTAAGAAGGTATGGGATTTTTTTTATTAAAATTTTCTTCATTTGAGATCTCCATAAATTATTAAACCAAAGTGAGAGTGTTAAAATTAAAAACAAATTAGAGGGAGGACAATGGGTCATTTATCACTTTTCTTCTTATGTTTGGTATACTTGAAATATTTGAAAGGGTGTGTATTTTACAGTAATTCATGTTATATTAGCAATATGAAAACTGCAACATATAAATATCCTTTAAGTATATTTCTATACCACAAAGTAATGAAATAATTACATCATTCACCTTGTTTGTTTGAGAGATTTAATGTATCTGAAAACTAAGAATTCTATTTTTACAAAATAGCTTTCTTTCTCACTCTGTTATATACCTACGTAACTGTGATTTTGCTTTGTAGTGAGGAACTCCGAAAAGAAGCAAGACAATTAAAGCGGGAACTCTTAGCAGCAAAACAAAAAAAAGAAGAAAATGCAGCAAAACAAGCAGATAAAAGAAGTGAAGGTAAGGGCATTTATCAGGCTTATATTTTCACTTGGCCTCCTCTGATTTTCCTCTTCCTCCTTCTCTTCCTTTTCTCTCTTTCCTCCTCCCTCAGTGCTCCCTCGCTCCTTCGAAGGGAGTGTTTCTAATATTTTCTTTGGGCAGTTAGCCAATAAAATATTATTTTATTATCAAATAAATAATATTGTCTTTATATCAGGTCTTTTGTCTGAGAAGTAAATTCAGTGCAAACATGGTCATAACCATTGTTCCTAAATAAGCTTGCTGAGAACTAACCAAGTAGTTCACATAAGACAAAACTGAAATGTTGCCATAGCACATAACAGGATTAAAAGTGCACAGGGATAGGATGCTCATTTTATATTGTACACCCTTTAAAATATTTAAGAAAAGTGTTTGCGCTGTATGTTTGGGACCAGTGTAAACATTTATGCATTGACGTGAATAGTACTAAATACCTGCTCTTGTTTTTTGTTTACTTGCATTTGTTTTGTTTTTACTCTTATGTTGGGACACAGAAACTCTAAGATATTGATAAAGCTGATTAAAAACTGATCAGAATAACTTTCTGGTATTTATACAGGTTAAATCATTCTTTGTTTCATTATGATTTTTTTTTTAAACTAGAACAGCTTCAAAAAAGGCTGTTTCACTGAAGATCTTTTATATATTTTAAAACTGTTTCAGCTATAAAAATGTAATGTTTAGTTTCCAGAATAACAGTTTGGTACCCTCAAAGCTGTTTTCTTTTTACAATAATAACTTACATTACAGATGCAGTGAATATGATAGAAAATTTTATTCAGTTGCCCCTGATATTGTATGCTAACTTTGAACAAATTTACTTTCTGCCTATATTATTTGTATTCTCATGCCTTTAGAAAGCATGAAACGTTTTTATCTGTGAGGTACTATAACAGTCACTGGAGATGTAGCAAAGATAAAAAGTCTGCCCTAATACATAACAGTAGTATAGTACTTTGTCATAGGTATTATTATTTATCTTAAATAACACAAGTAATACCACATAGCTATCTAAAGGGCATGATTTTTAGATTATTTGCACCATATCCCCATTGACGGTTGTATTGAAAGGCAGGTACTTGATGAGAAATTGAAAGTCACTGAAATATATATTTGAATGAAACTAAATATAAAAAAATTAAATCACTACAATGGTACAAATTATAAACTGAATTTAGAAGAAGGGGTGAATTGATTTGTGACTAGACTGTATAGGTAAAATATAACCCAGAATAGAAACAAGCTATATTGACAATATTGGGATTTGAAAGAAGTGAGGGTTATTTTATTTTTTATTTTATAAATAATTTTCCCAGGGAATTGTTTCTTATTAATATCATTTTAAATATATGAAAGTAATTACTTTCAACTTGAGAAGATCTATTATTTAAATTATATTATTGAGTATTAACTATTGAGTACCCCACATGTTTTAAGAACTGCTGGGCTAGAAGTGTGAAGATGATAATGAATGGTTCTTGCATTATTTGTAGCTCATGTTGTTCATGATCTAGTATGAGTGAGAGGAATGCAAATAGAGAGCTACTGTAACACTGCTATACAGTTAAGTCTTATATTAGTCATAAATAGTACTGTGCTAATTTATTAATCTGCCTTTGAATTACTAAATGCAATTAGGTAGGGAAAGGTCTGAGTCTTAAAAGAAGAATTTCATAGAGAACTTCCAGAAAAAATTGTGGAGTAGGGAGTCCCAGGACTAAGTCTGTCCTCTAGGGCAGCTATTAAACAGCCAGGAACTGTCTGAAACAGCTGTTCTGGGGCTCTGGAGGCCAGAAAAATACTGTACAGCATCCAGGGAAGAGCGGAAGGAAGAGACTGATAAACTGCGGTGAAGAACTGTGAGTAGCTGGCTCCAATCTGCAGTTGGTACCCCTCCCCCACTCTTGTGGCGGGATACCTTGGGAGCCACTCCCTGGCTGCCATGCTGCCATCAAGAAGGGACATAAAAGTCCTCTTCCCCAAGAACTGGGGAGGTGGGGCTGCCCAACACTGATCACAGCTTTTGAATAGTGAACTTGGATTGCTGGGTCCCAGCTTTGAGGGAAGCTATTGCTTCAACCCACTCTGGACAAAACCATCCAGCAACTGCTGTTTCAACCCCTCCCCTAACAGGGGTGGAAGTAGGGGTGATTTAAAAGCACAGCACCTTCTTAAGGCAATGGGGAACAGTTTGCTGAAGAGGGGCTTGGGGTGCGGCATGGTTGAGATGGTTGAGCAATGATCATGGCTTTTAATTAGCAAATTCAGATTGCTGAGTCCTGGCTGTGAGCTACAGTTTCAACCCACCCCAGATAAAAGCAGCCAGCAGCTGCTTTTTTCTAAATCAGTGGAGACTTAAAGTCACACTAATCTTTAGGACTGTAGGGTGCAGGTTGCTAAAGATTGCCATCTGCTGGGTAGGCCAGAAAGCACAGCTTCAGGGAAACATTAGAGAGACATTTCATGTTCTTCCTGGTCTCCTTGGAGCATTTTGGAACTTGTCTGTGCCCCCTGCATGGGTCCCTGGCCCTGTTTTGACTGGGAAATACTGACTTGGGAAAGTCTTCTCTGGGGTGACCCTCCTCCCAGAATTTGCCCTCTAGGCAAAAACAGATAGAAAGGAGTGTTAAAAAAAAAAAAACAACTATAGAGTAAAATAAAAACACTCCTATAGAAGGAACAGGGGAAAGGAAACTTTCTCTTGGGAATGAAACAATTGCATAAATAGTGCAATCTCAAAAATTGTACCATATATCCAGGGCAAGAATCAGATGAAGAAGACCTGAAAAAAAAAGATCAGTTAAACTTGGGCATCTAAAGGTCTAGAATAAGTTGAATCAAGTATCAAAATAGAGTCTTAACACAAAGCCAATCAACAATAGAACCCTAGTTAAGAGAGAAAATAAACTTAAAAGTAAACTCATCAACATAATCAGATGCCCAGACATCAGCAAAAAGCCATACTAAGGAAGAAACAGAAAGATATGGCCCAGTCAAAGGAACAAATCAAAACTTCAGAGGAGTCAAAGAATTTGGAACAACTAACCAAATATGTTCAAACAAATCCTCTAAATCAGTTCGAGGAGATGAATGAAAATATTACTAAAGAGATAATGGATATTAATAAGACACTGAGCATAAAAGAAGAATATGAAAGTATGAAAAGAAATATAACAGAAATGATGGGAATAAAAGACATAATAGAAGAGATTAAGAATACACTAGAGGCATACAACAGCAGATCTGAACACATAGGAGAAAGAATCAGCATGCTAGAAGACAGGACAATCAAAATCTTATAGCCAGAAGAACAGATAGAGAAAAGAATGGGAAAAATGGATCAGGTCTCAGATTTGGATGATAGCACAAAGCACACAGACATATGTGTCATACGTGTCTCAAAAGGACAAGTGAAGAGAAGAAACAACAGAAAGAATATTTGAGGAGATAATGTCTGAAAATATCCCAAATCTTTTGAAAGATATAAATAAACATTTTCAAGAAGCACAGCATACTCCAAACAGAATAAATCCTAATAGACCAACAGTTAGACACATACTAATCAGAATGTTAAATGCCGAAGATAAGGAGAGAATCCTGAAAGCAGAAAGAGAAAAGCAATTTGCCACATACAAGGGAACTGCAATAAGACTGTTGGTTTCTCATCAGAAACCATGGAAGTGAGAAGGCAATGCTATGATACATTTAAGGTATTGAAAGGAAAACTACCAACCAAGAATTCTTTATCCAGCAAAACTTTCCTTCAAAAATGAGGGAGAGTTTAAAATATTACAGATAACCAGAAATTGAAATAGTGTGTCAACAAGAGACCTGCCCTACAAGAAATACTACAGGGAGTTCTGCAGGCTGAAAGGAAAAGACACGAGAGAGAGGCTTGGGGGAGCATGTAGAAATGAAGATTATCTGTAAGGGTAACTAAAAGGGTAAAAAGAGGCAAAATAAGTAAATAAAAGATAAGACATTTAAACACCAAAGGATAAAATGTCTGATGTCAGTACTTTACAGGAAAAACATTGAATGTTAATGTATTAAACTCCCCAATTAAAAGACACAGATTGGAAGAATGGGTAAAAAAAAAAAGTATAACCAACTATATGCTATTTACAAGAGACCCACCTTAGACCCAAAGGTTGAAAGTGAAAGGTTGGAATAAGATATTCCACACAAATAGTAGCCCCCCATGACAAAAAAAAAAAAAAAAAAAAAAAAACTGAGGTAGGTATACTAATATCAGACAAAGTAGACTTTAAATGAAAACTGTTATATGAGACAAAGAAGGGCACTATATATTAGCAAAAGGGACAATCCACAAAGAAGAAATAACAATCATAAATAGTTATGCTCCCGACCATGGTGCCCCAACATACATGAGGCAAATACTGGCAAAACTGAAGGGAGAAATAGATACCTCTAAAATAATAGTTGGAGACGTCAATACATCACTCTCTTCAATAGATAAAATATCTGAACAGAGGATCAGTAACAAAACAGAGAACTTGAATAAACTATAAAAGAACTAGACCTAGAAGACATATATGGAACATTGCAGCCCCAAACAGCAGGATATACAGTCTTCTCAAGTGCATTCTCCAGGATGGACCATATGTTGGATCACAAAACAAGTCTCAATAAATTTAAAAAGATTAAAATTATACAAAGCACTTTCTCTGACCATAGTGGAATGCGGCTGACATCAATAACAGTTGAAGAACTGGAAAAGTCACTAATAAATGGAAATTAAACAACACATTCTTAAACAGTGAGTCAAAGAAGAAATTGCAAGGGAAATCAGTAAATATTTCAAGATGAATACAAAAAAGAGCACAACATATCAAAACTTATGGGGTGCAGCAAAGGCAGTACCGAGAAGGAAGTATACAGCCTTAAACACCTACATTAATAAAAAAGAAAGATCTAATATCAAAGACATACCTGCACACCTGAGGAACTAGAAAAAGAATAGTAAACTAATCCCAAAGCAAGCACAAGGAAAGCAATAACTATAGAGCAGAAAGAAATGAAATTGAGAATAGAAAAATAATAGGCAGAATTAACAAAACCAAAAGTTGGTTCTTTGAGCAAACATTAATAAAATTGACAAACCTTTAGCTAGACTAACAAAGAAAAAAAGAGAGAAGATGCAAATAAAATCAGAAATGAGAGGGGGTACATTACTACTGACCCCACAGGAATAAAAAGGATCATAAGAGGATACTATGAAAAACTAACAATTTTGACAACTATGCTAACAAATTTGACAACTTAGATGAAATGGACAAATTCTCAGAAACAGATGAACAGCCTACATTGATTCTAGAAGAAATAGATACCTCAACAGACCAATAACAAGTGAAGAGATTTAATCAGTCATCAAAAACCTCCCAACAGAGAAAAGCCCAGGACCAGATAGCTTCACAGGTGAATTCTACCAATCATTCCAAGGAGAATTAATAACAATTCTGCTCAAACTCTTCCAAGAAATTGCAGAGGAACAGTAACTCATTCTATGAGGCCAACATCACCCTAATACCAAAGCCAGATAAAGATACTACCAGAAAGGAAAATTACAGACCAATTTTTCTAATGAATAGAGTTGCAAAAATCCTCAACGAAATACTTGCAAATGAAATCCAACAGCACATTAAAAGAATTACATGCTTATCCCAAGTATGCAAGGGTGGCTCAACACAAGAAAATCAATTAATGTAATACATCACATTAACAAATCAAAGGGGAAAAAAATCATATGCTATCTTGATTAATGCAGACAAGGCATTCAACAAAATCCAGCATCTTTCTTGATAAAAATACTTGAAAAAATAGGAATAGAAGGAAACATATTTAACATGATAAAGGTCACATACAGAGAACCCACAACTAACATTGTACTCAATGGTGAAAGACTGAAAACTTTCCTATTAAGATCTGGAACAAGACAAGGATGCCCACTGTCACCAGTGTTATTCAGCATTGTGCTAGGAGTTCTAACCAGAGCAATTAGGCAAGAAATAGAAATAAAAGGCAACCAAATTGGAAAGGAAGAAGTAAAATTTTCATATTTGCAAATGACATGATCCTATATATAGAAAGTCTCCTAAACTACAACAAAGCTACTAGAGCTCATAAGCAAGTTCAGTAAAGTGGCAGTATACAAGATCAAAAGTCAGAAATCAGCAGTGTTTCTATAGAGTACTAACACTATACTACTCTATAGTATAGAGTAGTAAATCTACTACTCTATACTATAGAGAAGGAGATCAAGAAAAAAATTCCATTTACAATAGTAACCAGAAAAAATAAAATATCTCTGAATAAATTTAAACAAGGATGTAAAGGGCTTCTACACAGAAAGCTATAAAACATTTCTAAAAGAATTCAAAGATCTAAATAAATGGAAGAACATTCCGTGTTCATGGATAGGAAGACTAAATATCGTTGATTTCAATTTTTCCCAAATTGATTTACAGATTCAGTGCAATGCCAATCAGAATTCCAGTGGCCTATTTCAAAGAAATGGAAGATACAGCCATCAAATTTATTTGGAAGGGTAAGGGGCACTGAATAGACACAGACATCTTGAAAACAGAAGAGTAAAGTTGGAGGGCTTACACTTCCTGACTTTAAAGCATATTACAAAGCTACAGTGTTTAAAACAGCTTGATACTGGCATAAGGACAGATATATTCACCAACGGAATTGAATTGAGAGTTCAGAAATAGACCCACACATCTGTAGCCAGTTGATATTTGAGAAGGCTCTAACATCCACTCAATTGGGAAAGAATAGTCTGTCCAACAAATGGTTCTGGAGAACTGGATATCCATATGCAAAAGAATGAAGAGGATCACTGTCTTATACCATATACAAAAATTAAACCAAAATGGATCAAAGACCTAAATATAAGAACCAGGACTTTACAACTCCTATAAGAAAATGTAGGGAAGCATCTTCAAGATCTTGTGGTAGCCAAGGCTTTCTTAGACTTTCCTTTCAAAGCACAAGTAATGAAAGAAAAAATAGATAAATGGCACCTCCTCAAAATTAAAACTTTTATGCTTCAAAGGACTGTTCAATAAAATGAAAAGGCAGCCTACCCAATGGGAGACAATATTTGGAAACCACATATCTGATAAGGGTTTAATATCTAGAATATATAAAGAAATTCTACAACTCAACAATAAAAAGACAAACAACCCAATTTAAAAATGGGCAAAACTTGGTAGACATTTTTCCAAAGAGGAAATGTGAATGTCTAAAAAGCACATGAAAAGCTGCTCAGCATCACTATTAGGGAAATGCATATTAAAACCATGAGATATCATTTCACATCTACTAGAATGGCCACTATTAATAATAGAAAACTACAAGTGTTAGAGAGGATGTGGAGAAGTAGGAACATTAATTCATTTCCAGTAGGAATGTAAAATGGTGCTTTCTCTGTTTGAAGACAGTTTGGCAGTTTCTCGGGAAACTAAGTACAGAATTACCATGTGATCTGGCAATCCTGCAACTAGGTATATACTCAGAAGAACTTAAAGCAGGGACTCAAACAGATATTTGCACACCAATATTCATAGTAGCATAATTTACAATTACCAAAAGATGAGACTCAATTGTCCATCCACCAGTGAATGAAAAAAAAAATGTGGTATATACATATGATAGAGTATCATTCAGCTGTAAAAAGGAATGAAGTCCTGATGCATGTGACAATATGGATGAATCTTGAGGACATTATGTTGAGTAAAACAAGCCAAACACAAAAGGACATATCCTGTATGATTTCACTCTTATGAACTAAATTATTGGCAAACTCATTGAGTTAAAATCTAGAATATAGGTTACCAGGAGATAGATTGGTATTAGAGAAGGAGGAGTTAATGCTTAACTTGTACAGATTTTCTATATAAGCTGATGGTAATGGTATGGAAATGGATAGTGGTGATGGTAATACATTATTGTGAGTGTAGTCAACAGCACTGAACTTTATAAGTGAAATGTGGTTAAAAGGGGAAACTTTAAGATGTATATGTTACTAAGATAAAAATTGATAGATAAAACATAGGACTGTACAACACAGCAAACCCTATTGTAGATGAAGTATAGTTATTGGTACAAGTATAAGAATGTTCTTTCATGGTTTATGAAAAATGTACAACACTAATACAAGGTGTTAATAATAGGGAGGTATGTAGGGGAAAAACTAACATAAACTATGGATGTAGTTAATAACAATATTTTAATAATCTTTCATCAATTGTAACAAATATAACTATTGTTATAAAAAGTACAATTATGAAAAAGTGCTATTAACAATTGTAACAAATATTCCACACCAATCCAAGGTGTTGGTGGTAGGGTGGGGTATAGGAATCCTGCATTTTATGCATGATTGTTCTATAAGCCCACACATTCTCTGATTTAAAAAAAATTTTTTTTAAGAACAATATCACAACCTGAAAGAGAGTTTAATGGAGCCTATTTCAGTCTATTAATGTGAAAGTTAACCTTGTTAAAATATTTTTATGCCATAATTGGAAAAGAAATAATAATTACTTTTTTGAATTTAATTTTTCTTATGCCATCCAGAAATCCCTGGATTTGCCATAAATCTGTATGGCTATTAAAATTAGCTTCCAAAAATTGGGGTTATTTGGTTGCTATCACTTTTCTTCTAATCTCAGAATGGGCTAATTGTATTTTTAATTTTGAAATAATTTTAGATTTACAGAAAAGTAGTACAGAGAATTCCTGTGTACCTTTAATGGTAGATCTTATATAACCATAGTACAGTTATCAGAACCAAGAAATAAATGTTGGCACAATACTATTAACTAAACTCTTGACCTTATTAATTGCACTGTTTCCCACTGATGTCCTTCTTCTGTTCCATATTCATATCTTTTGGATTCCATATTGCATTTAGTCATCATGTCTCCTTAGGCTCCTCTGATCTTTTGACATTTCCTCACTCTTTCCTTGTCTTTCATGACTTCGACACTTTTGAAGATTCCTAGTTACTTATTTTGTAAAATGTCTCTCAGTTTGAGTTTGTCTGATATTCTCTCATGATTAGATTCAAGTTATGAATTTTTTGGCAAGATTACCAGAAAAGTCATGTGCTCTTCTCAATGCGTAATATTAGGGGTTACATGATGTCTATTGTTGTCTTACTGGTGATTTTTACCTTGATTACTTGTGTGCCGGTTTGAATGTATTGTGTCCCCCATGTATTGTGGTCTTGTGTGGGGCAGACCCTTGGGTGCTGGTTGGATTTGCTTGGAATGTGCCCTACTCAGCTGTGGGTAATGATCATTTTGATGAGATGTTCCCATGGAGGCATGGCCCCACCCATTCGGGGTGGGCCTTGATCAGTGGAGCTATATAAATGAGCTGACTCAGAGAGAGAAGACTAACTGAGTGCAGCTGGGAGTGATGTTTTGACGAGGAGCAAGCTTGCTAGAGAGGAGCGTCCTGGGAGAAAGCTGTTTTGAGGCCGGAGCTTTGGAGCAGACGCCGGCTGCCTTCCCAGCTAGCAGAGGTTTTCCGGACGCCATTGGCCATCCTCAGGTGAAGGTGCCCGGTTGCTGATGTGTTGCCTTGGACGCTTTGTGGCCTTAAGACTGTAACTGTGTAGCGAAATAAACCCCCATTTTATAAAAGCCTATCCATCTCTGGTGTTCTGCATTCTGCAGCATTAGCAAACTAGGACAACTTGATTAAAGGGATGTCTGCTAGGTTGCTCTTTTTCCATTTGTGATTTATAAATTTCTTGGGAAAGATACTTGCTGACCATGCATATATCTTGTTTCTCTTCAAAGTTCCCCCCATTAATTTTAGCATCCATTGGTGGATCTTGCTTACTTACTAGTAGTGTTCTATGGCAACGTTCTACTTCCTCATTCCTTTATAATTTTATTACTTGGAATTCTTCTGTAAGAAAGAACTCTCTCTACTACTTACCCACCTACTTATCTATCATCTGTCTATCTATCTATCTATCTATCTATCTATCTATCTATCTATCATTCTATCTACATCAATATGGGCTGGTAGATATTTACTTTATTCTTTATTTTATATTCCCAAAGTATCATTCCTTATTTTGTTGTTCAGCTATTTACAGCTTTGGCCATTGTGCTTTCAGGTTGGCTCCTGTGCCCTTTTGACTTACCCTTACTCTTCTTTGAGCACAAGACGCTCCACACTTATCTTGTATTTTCTCTTTCCAGCCCTGTACTAAACTACTTCTCCAGGGAGCTCTGGTTCCTCATGATGGAGAACTGTATTTAGAAACCAAGATCTGGGCACTAGGTCAGCCGTTTTATTTTTGCTCTAACATTTTTTAGAGTGCTATTAGGTGCAATATATATTATCACAGTCTTATTAAAATGGATGTTATGCATTACCTTTTTCCTTGGAGTTGTGTTTTCTCTAAATTTACATTCATCTTTATAAATTGGCAAGTATTACTGACATGATGATAGAAAATTATGTTTATTTCCACAAGTTCTCTAATGACTAGAGCATGCAATTTTTAAGTCTAGTGGTACTTCTTTCCTCATGATTACAAAAGTTCCTATGAGCCACTTCACTGCATAGCATTGTAGAAATAAAGTAGAATTTTAGGAATCCTTACATGCATGCCAGAACTTAGATACTTCCCAGCCAACAGATATTCCTTGGTTAGAGCATGAACTCTGGGAACAGATCCAGAGATTTTCATATGAATTTCCATAGTAAGTTCCTCACATGAAAAGAAGTGGAAAAGTGTTATTTGACCTTGGCTCTGTACATCAGTTGAGCTGAATACTCATCTTTCCTGAATCTGTTCAGGAAAGTTTTTTTTGTTCGTTTTTTTTTTTTTTTTTTTTTTTTTTTTTGAGCTATATGGCTACGTATCTGGCTTTGATAAAACGTTTTATGTTAATCCAAGACTAAATTATCTGCACATTCTGGCAACTTTGGATGATTTGGGTCATTTAAACACTGTATGCTATATATAATAATTTAATTTTGCCAATAATCTTAGGAGCAGATAATCGATATTTAAAAGAGCCTTTTGGGGGATATTTTAGTCAAGCAAATTGTGTAATATAGAACTATCTTCCATATGAATTGTCATCTGGATGCATGTACCACACTTGCTAATGTAAGAAGCCTAAACATACATTAATTTGGGGATTTTTAGTAGTAATTTTGATAGTAATACCAGGTACTTTTTTTATGTAACACTGGGGTTTGTAAGAATGTTTTGGATTCTTTTATTTTTTTTTGAGAATTTTTTCTCAAAAAATATGTAAGATAGCAGTAAGACTCTAATTACAGTTAATAGCAGTGAAGTTATTTAAGGTTTTGCAACTCAGTTTTCCTAGCACAAATCCAGGGATACAATGTCTTGTGCACCCCTTATGGTTCTTGTATGAAATAAATTAGATGGGAAAACCTTATAATTTACTGTGCAATATATAAATAATAATTTTAATTAGTAAGAAGAAAAATACAGCTAGTCCTGGTTCTGTTTTGTTCTGTACCCAAATCCTACAAATTGAGAATCTGAATTTTAATAATGTGTTAGTTGCACTTAAAGTCTATAACCAAAATCACTATAGATAAATAATGTTATAAATTAAAACCTCAAACTCTCCTCTCAGGTTTTTCACAGTTGCATTTATATCATGATATTCTTTGTTAAAAGTGGTGTCTATGAGCTTGCATACAATCTTAAGTAAAGCTTCCACTAGCATTATTTCCTGGCTTTATTAATTCATCTGGCAGCTCTAACACTTGCTGACTATCACCAGTTCATTTTAGAATATAATATATTATCCTTTGGATTAAAAGCACTTGGTAAGAAATCCGTAAGAATAAGAACACCTTGTGTTCTAATGCCTGTGTGTTAAAATACCTAGTTTTGTCCTTGCACAAATGGGGGTTTCCCATTTAGTCAGGTGCTCTATAGGCATAATACATCCTTCAAGGCTTCTGCCCTCTTAGTAGGTCACCTTTGATCAGGGAGTAATTTCCCATTGGTTTTATCTTCTTTATCTAGGTTCTGGGCTGGATCCTTAGCCAGATTTGTATAGACAATTAGGAACTTACCACCTAACCATAATTCTACTTTTTAATCTATTTCATCACTTTAGCCAAGTTCCTTTAAAATCATTTACTGCACATATAAATTTAAAAATAAATAGGATCTGCTCTTCCTTATTTCACCAGGATATTGTCAGATAACAGATATAATTGAAGAAAGGCATTATATAAATATAACCTCACATAATTTCTGCCATTGGCTTATCATCTATTTACACTTTAAAGGCTTCAGATAATATATTTAAAAAGACAGAATATGAAAGAAATAGAACTTCAAAGAATAAAATCATTATAGTCATATAATTAAAAATTTGAGTAATGGCATGAAATTTGAGTATGTAAAATTCAAAATAGTTCACATTCTTAGTTGAATATAGAATCTGCAGTAGGCTCTAATACCCCAGATTGAGGTAAATGAGGAATGTGGTGTTTTACTTTAGAGACCAGTGATGTCAAAAGAGATGTACTGCAGGACAGTCCTGTTTACAGACTTGGAGTCTCTTCAGTCTTGCTGTAAATCATCCAGGCCTGTATATAGTATTGCCATGGGAGGGGGGGGTAAAAAATTCTGAAAAGGATTGATAATTAATTGGATATAGAGTTGGTTTCCTATGTTGGCTGTCAAGTTTTTTAATAAACTATATAATCCTTTTCCTTAAATTATGTTTCTAAGGCCTTTCCAGTTTTAAGTTTCAAGGCATCAAAACCAGTACCAAACAGAACATTGTCACATAGAGATACAGGTTTGGATGTATTCTCTGATCAGCTTTAGGGAGATAAGGTGTCAAGATCTTCTTTTCCAATTTCTTAGCAGACAATGCCTACTCTATGACTAGTGCTAGGAATTAAAGGAAGAAGGGACATTTGCGCTTATAAATCAAGAAAGAATTTTAAAAATATGAAATACCTCCCTGAGGTGCTTAGTACTTCTCAAGTTGTACTCAGCCATTTCAAGCTTCTTCAAACTATCTTTTTAATATTTGATTAAGCCAGACTGGGGCCCCTTGGGTTTGATAGGTTTGAAAGTATATTGTTTTTGACTGCTTTTCATCTATCTAACATGTTAAACTAGCTTAATTTTGGTTTTTATAAGAAGCAGAAACCCTTTTGGAATGTTAGTTCTGTGTGTGCCTACTGAGATGCTGTGAGAATTAGATTAAGTTTAGCTTTCACACAGGATGGGGACATCTCGGGGGAATGGCAGAGGGTTAAGAAGCCAAGCTGTAATCGGTGACCGGTCCTCCTGTTTATCTGCCCACTATCCCTGCAAGGTGGAGACTGGGGGTAGAGGTTCCTAAAATAGCCTCATAACTTGTTACCAAAACTAGCTCAGACTTGCTCTGCAGTTAAAGAACAAAGGAAAGAGGCCATGTAAGCATAGAAGTGGTGTCAGGGCCTTATACGGACAAAACAGTTATAGTCAGGGGTGGAGACTTGTTTCAAATGTTTCAGATTCACTGGGGAGACTTGTTTCTAATGTTTCAATTTTGCAGAAGCTGAATGTTTCAAATTTGAGCAGGTTACTTTTAGGCCTGTCCAACAGGCTGTAACCTCTGGAGTGTCCAGCCAATGGAGAAACAGGAGAGGGACTTGTGTGTTAGGCTTAGGGCATAAATAGTTCTGTGTTCTATTGTTCTCCCTGAGAACCCCCCACATTTTGGTTGCTTCTGTTCTTGCAAGGTGGTGAATAAATTCTTTTTTTCTCCACAATTGGGTGAGCATTTATTCCTTTTTAGATATGGTGCTTGTTTCTCACAGATACCATGTAGGATTTATACCTCTCGTTGAGCAACTTTTTCCTTTTATCCAAAGGTTTAACTTTCTTCAGGTACTCTTGAGGCATGATTTTTTTCTTGGAAGCTAAAATAATCATATCTATTCCCCCCTCCCCCCATTTTGCTCTTAATCTGTGTGCTATTTTTTAAAGTTATTTACATGGAAAAGTGAAAGTATATTTGCATTTGACTCATAGAAAGCATCTCAGACCATCAGTCTTATTCTGTTGATTCTTACTATGGGCATGGTGCTAACAAATTGATAATCTTGTTTCAATGTTCAAGACACTAAAGAATAATAAATTAAAAGTGAGGGAGAGTATACTTTAAAAGGTTGGATTTTATGATATGTGAACTGTAGCTCAATAATTTAAAAAAAAGAGATGAGCAAAAGGGAAGCCAGGGAGGCCAGGAATGGGTTTCCTAAGTAGGGAGGCCATGGCAGCTGCGCGGAGGCAACGGCGGCTGCAAGGGAACGCGCACCCGGCTTTGAATGAGCAGTTCTGGGACTGAAACGAGCAGAGCACGAGCCCCAGGAAGCCACTGCCACCAAGAGCGCGGCCGGCAGCAGCTCAGAACCTCTGCCCTGTGGGCGGGGAGAGGGAAAGGGAGGGGGAGGATTTTATGCCCACCAGTGCCGTCACACAGTTCCGGTTATTTTTTACTTGCCTAGCAATAGTGTTCTCATTCCTAAAGAGATTAATACGCAGATCTGGCAGAGGACGGAAATTAAGTGGTGATCAAATAACTTTAACAACTACAGTTGATCATTCATCAGTTCCTAAGCAGACAGATATTGAAGAGTAGACTTCATGGGATGAAGATGCACCCACAAGTGTAAAGATCGAAGGAGGGAATGGGAATGTGGCAACACAACAAAATGCTTTGGAAGATCTGGAACTTGACTATTTTAAGGACATGACACCACATATAAGGAAGACTTAGAAAATCGTTATTAAGAAGAGAGAACCATTAAATTTTGGCATCCCAGATTGTAGCACAAGTTACTCTAGTAGATTAGTAGCTATGCAAGATATGCCTTTTATTCATCAATCTCCAGTATTAGATGACATAGATTTAGATACTGTGGCAGCCCCTGGCCTGAACAAAACAGGCCTGTGGACCTTGGCACACAGCAGTCTGCGTGACCTAGGCAGCTAATGTTTAACCTATCATCTTTGTAAGCCAGTAAAAAGAAAAGGGTGAGTTGACCTTAAAATGCAACTTTAAAACGTGAAACGGAAGCAGGCAGGAGGTGAAAGACTCTTGGTCTCACAAAAGAGCAAGATGTAATTGTACCCCAGACCTCCCGCCGGCAAAAGTTAATCTAGTCCTTCCTGCACCACCCCCCATGTCACCGTCACCTGTTCCCACATCTATGCTCCCTCACCCTTAGGAATGTCTTTGTCTTAAACCCTTATAACTGGCTTGCTGTCCTCTTTCAATCGCATGGTCAACTTCTGTGCAAATGCGATGCCCTCCCAGCCTAAGAGAGCCATGATGATCTCTTCGCAACTTCTCACCCTGTTGGTAAGCCCTTAATAAAAAAGTTCATGTATCAGAAAATGCTGATTGTCTTCTTTGGCCTCTGGACCGGCAAAGCCCTCATGGGCTGCAACAGACACCTGGCAAGAAAATACCAATGCATGGGAGGAAGAAAGATGCAGCCTGGCAAGCAAAAGTTCTGAGGCAGCAGAAAATAGCAGACAGAGAAAAGAGCAGCAGAACAACAAAGAAAGAAAATGGAAATGAAAGCCCAGTGGCTAATGAAGAAGGAACAAAACAGGATTGATATGAAACTTTCATAACAAATGATCAATAGACGTCATAGTGCCAGTAGGGGAAATCTGAGCTCTACAACCCAAGCAACATTTGTGTGGATTTAAGAGTATTTTCAGAATACAAACATTCTGCTTGATTTTAATGCATTCATCAGGTCATCCAGGACACCAGGATTCTCCCAAAGTACTTTGAACTCTTAGTGTTTGAAACGTAAAAAAGCAGAGAAGACTTATGAGACAATATTTTATTCAACATGTTACAAATATGAGACAGTTGATTGCTATAGAGAAATAGTTACAAATGGAATCTACAAGTACCTCTTCAAGGTAGTGTTTCTAGCTAAATAAATGGGTGTAAATAATTTTATGGTGGAAAAGAACTCTGCTATTATGCTTTTCTTTGGTTTGCATAATAATAAAATAAATAATTTTTAATATCCTTTTGCTTCCATGATTACCTCATATAAATCAGACAAACTGTAGGGCTTTAATTTCCTTATTTTTGTTGTCAGAAACTGGTGTTTGCATACATTTCCTCAAATTTGAAAAAGTATTATTTATGTTTGGTACAACATTAAACAACTTGATGATTTTTGGTTTTTGTTCAAGAAAATGACATTAAATGCAATAATTTTATTATAAAGATTCTCTACATCTTTCTTTTAGATGGCATTGCAATGTTGTTATGCATATTTGTTATTTATATTGCATGTATAAAAATATTGCAGATCACTTAAAATGATAGATTTGCTTTACATTGTTGTTACATGTGGGTGTTTGAAACTATTATCCAGTGGTTTTTCCCTTTCATTGTAGATTTTAAGACGCATGGTTTCTTTAAGTACCTTTGTTCTTCTCCTCTCCCCCCCAAAGTCATTAGTTTACAGATGCAGAAATCCATCAGTTATATTTCAAAGCTTTTAGATGATTTCTGTGTCAATTTTGTATATCCAACATAATGTAGGCTACCTGTGTTGGCTAGATAACATTATTAACTCATTAAATTATAAACCAAGATAAGAACAATAATATTTTTATTTATGGTTATTGAGTGGCTCCAAAATAGTGTCTTTTTTTTTTTTATTTTATTTTGAAATAAATTCAAACTTACAGGAACAGTTGCAAAAACAATACAAAACCCATGCACAGAACTCCAGCATACCCTGACCCCCCTCCCCCAATACCCCAATCCACCAGCTTTAACATCCTGTCACACCACCATTTCTTTCTTTCCCTCTCTCCCTCCCTCCCTCCCTCCTTCTTTTTTTTTTTTTTTAAATCTTCATTTTACAAAATAGTATCTTAAAGAATTAAATATATACTGTGTTAGTTAGGGAAAAATTTAGACTTGATAGTTGAAAATTCCATTGACTATTTCTCTACACCTAAAATAAATCCAGCCTGGTTTTCTATGCCTGTAGAAGTTTTAAATGTTTTTAATTTATTAAAAATTATTGTCCAAAATTAGCATTTTGTGGATCGGTAAAATGTCATATACAATTTATAGGCCACTGTTAATATATTTGAATTAAAGTGATATTTTACAGTTAAATCATAAGTTATACAGTGAGCACTCCCTAAGTCTTTTGTCTAAGCTTCTAGGCACTATATGTGATTGTAGAATCAGTTGAAATTTAACTTTGGTAAAAAAGCTTCTTGTTATCATTCAAAACTGTGTTTTCGGATTAGAGATTTCTGCCAATAAACTCCCAATTAAATAGGAAAAAAAGAAAAGAAAAGAAAGAAAAGCCAGGGCTGAAGTTGGCCTGTGGGCCTTTCTAGCCCACTATTTTATTGATTAAAAAAAAAGTGAGAGACTGAGGCTGCAGCAGGAGATGATAGTCAACCACTTGACACTCGGGAAGGAAACACAGCAATGTAGTAGTCAAATAGTATGGATCCATTTGTTGTAGACAGTTCACTATCCTCTGAGAGCATGTCAATATTAAAACTAAAGTTTTTGTTAAACATATTAATTACCCTCATTCATTAAGAAAAAGTTAAGTGGTATTTATTGTTTAATAAGTCAGAGAATGGGCAATGGTTCTAACCTAAATGGTAAAAAAAATTAATCATTTTGGTGCATCAAAGATAAGATTTTCTTACACGGAATGTTCAGTTGTGTGGGACAACTTATTTCCTAGAAGTGCTGGAAAAATAAAGCGTTTCTCTATAGCTAGGATAATCAGTCTCTTGAATGGAATTTTTTTGAACATTTGTTCCTATTTTCATGTGCTAGGAAGCATGCTATATTTTTAACAGCATGTCCTTCAATGATAGTCATAATTCTAAAAATAGTAAAGATTTTTAAAGGTATATAGCAAATATAAAGATGTACCTACCTCACAGTTAGATCAAGAATTTAGTCTTTTGGTAAGGTAAATAAGAAGTAATCATCTTTAATTTGAGAGTGCATTAAGTACTTTGTTATCTTTTGGATAGCCTATCTCATACTTTCTTATTAGCCATCATGAGCAAAACTTGCTGAGCTTTACTTTGAAAGCCGTACTTTATGGAGCACAAATAATTTTTATGTGCAGTGAAAAATAAGCTCTAACTAATCCTCATATTTTTACATGTGTTGAATTCTGGGACATCCTGCAAACCTAGTGGTTGTTTAGGACTTATCCACTGCTACTTTTAAGAACCAACGTACCAAAAGTATCTCTTTGCACTCCTTCATTGTCTTAATGTAGTTTTCTAATAGCATTAGCATTCTTTCTGCCTGGTGATGGATGTAATTCCAATATAGGGTATAAAGAGCCTTTAGCTATATTTTTAATAACTGAAATTTGTCCTCATGTTATTAATAACTATGCCATTCCTGACCTACTAAAATAGATTTGTTAATTGATGTTGATATTAGTTTTTGACCATAGCTGTCTCTTTAAAGAAAAAAAAGCTTTATTATTTCTTCCAATTATAAAGTAACATTGTCTATTGCAAAAACTTTAGAAATGTACCAAAGTATAAAGTATGACAATAAAGATCATCTTATGATTTTTCTACCAAAGACGTGTATATTTTTGTGGACTTCATCTTCATGCCAGTAACACACTTGTGTATTTTTTTTTCTGTAATGCTATTTTATTGTAACATGCTATTAAAAAAAAAAAGAAAAAAGAAAAAAACCTTTTCATGTGAAATTGACCAGTAACTCTTAAATGGGCAACTTGTCTTAAAGCTATTTGTTCCTCCTATTTCTCTTACGTTACACAGAGTAAAATATAGAAAACAATAAATGTAAAGACCATATAAATTTAGTTGAGAGATGAAAAATTCTCAGTTTTCACCTCTGGGATTTAGAGATATGGGGCACTGACATCCAGGAACTCCATATCCATTTCTGATAGAAATTATCCATACCTCTAATGCATTAAAAAAAAAATAATATTCCTGAATAGATGTTGCCTGCTAGCCTGCCACTTATTCATTTCTCAAATGGTCACTGATAATTCTTCAAAGAAACATTAGAATCATATTAAATATTTGGAGTCTAAATTGAAATAATCATAAATTTGCTCACTTTAGAAAATAAAAGCTGTGGGGAGTGTGTTTTTGTATGTGTGTGTTTCTATTTTGCTTTGTTTTACATTTAGATTGTCGCAAGGGGGGAGCTAATAGCATCATTAAAACTGAATATAGGCAGTGTTCCCATTTGGGAATGTAGTTGTTAACTGTTCCAGAGCTGCTGTCAAGACCTTATGTTAAGTAAAATGTTTTTCTTTTATGTGACATTTTCTGTAGTTTTGCCAAAAATGACATCAAATATATAATTCGAGTGCTGAGTTTCTGCAACATCTTGCAGCACTTAATCAAATTTGAAAAAGATACTCTTTTCACAACTTCATAGTGTAAACCTGCGAATATGTTGCATTAAAACTTATTTTGGACAGTTTAATCTTTGCAGCATTAGGTAGATTTTTTTTAATGATTTATATAATATGCTGTTAGTTTTAAACAGCTATATTTTCAGTATTTTTCACATAAACTCCTGGTAGATGATAGAGTAACAACTTTTCAGTGTTAGCATTTTTCATGCAAAAATCAGATAATCCCTAAGTTATATTAACAGCTACATTAGAAGAATTTGAATTGCTAGAGGGACAAAGGGAATAATGAAGTTCTTAGAACCAACAAGATATCAGAATATTAAGAATCAATTGAAGTACAAAAGCAGTTTATGTTAACTAATTTTTTTTAGAAAAATTGGCCACACCATAGTGTAAGCTTATTTAGACATTATGCTGAAGTATGTTTGAAATGTGAAAGTAGGCTAGCCTTGAGGAATGCCTTGAGTTCCAGAAACTCAAATATTGAGTGTGCTCTATTTACATTGCATACTTCTGTGCAATCATCACAGAGCTTTGGTCCTGAAAGGATCATCTGGTTCTGTCCCTCACTTACGTATATAGGAAACCAAGGGCCAGCCAATTAAGGGGCTTACCCAGTGTCATACAGCTAAATGGTACAGCTAGAGCTCAAGTCTCCTGGCCTCCATTACAGCACTCTTCCCACTACTATATTCTCCACATTTGGTCCAACCTTGAGTAGATGCACTCTGTAAAATTTTAATTGGTATTTATTAAAATCCACTCTAGTTCTGGCTAGAATAATTGCTTCTGAAACCTCTCAACAAAGCTCAAATCCTTTAAGAGAGCATATTGTTTCAAAGATGAAATGTGTAAATTTGGAATGAATGACAAAAATTTTAATGTTGTAGGAAACATTGGTTTCTGGCAACATGGTAAACTAGGAATCCAAACTGATCCTTCTACTGAAAACAACTTAAAACATTGGATGTAATACAGTAACATCTATTTACATGCTCCTAGGAACTTGCAAGAAAGCAAGGGCAACTCAAACCAGGGAATAAGTAAAGATGTGAACTAAGAGAAGTAAGGAAAAGGACATTTGCTTAACTGGATGAACTAGTACATTGTTTTCTGAGACCTCACAAAGTTCATGGGATAGAACATAATACCTAAGGTCTAACAAGATAGGGGTCTAACAGATGACTATTCCATATAGTTGGGGGCCCAAAGGATCTCTTTCTTAGTGGCAGCAAGAATTGGAAATGAGCTGCATCACCTCACCTCCATCAGAGTACTACAAGGAAAACTGCCTGTCTTAAATCATGACATAGAATATTTGGGGCCAGAATGTCTCCTGGGAATTCTAGCATAAGGCAGACTTCCCACCAGCTTGGAGCCCAAATTCATCCTCTCTGATCCTTAGTGCTCCCAGAAGCCTGAATATAAGCAAATATAAATCCTTTCTGGAGGAACCTACTTTCATTCCCAGAACCCAAGAAAGATCAAAACAAAATGAGCAGCTCAGAATTAAAAATAAAAACAAAACAAAAACAAGAAATCCAGGCATCCTAATCAAAAGCCATAGAAACAACAGACAGCACAGACTCACAAACACTTCAGAATTTATGCAGACAATAAATATAAGTATGTGTTGCATATTTCAATAAATTAAGGTCTTGAAAAATATAAAGAGCAATCAGATTTTAAAACAAGGGTGATATCCTAGAAATGCCCTTTTCTTTGGGCAAGGCCAAATTCCTTATTATGCAATAATATAAACAGCACCCTAGGAAGAACCAAAGAGGCATAGTCAATTTGGTCAGTAAAGGCTTGACCAAGTATCTGAGCCATGTTCTGAGAGAAAGATTTCACTACAAAAGGAAGAGCAGTAGTTGGAAGGGTGCCCTGCAGGGCAGGAGTCATAGCTTATTCATCTTTGTATGCCTGGTAATTGGCACAAAGACTGGCAAAATAATAGGTACTCAACAATTATTTAGTGAAGGAATGAATGAATTTTTTTTCTTCTTAAAATAGTAATTATATAATTTATAAACTAAGGGGAAAGAGAAAGAATGAGGATGAAGGAAACTCAAGATAATTTTTTGAGCATGAGTCCTTGGTAGAATGAAGAGCACAGATGGAGAGAAAGGGGAAAGAGAGGGGAATATAGTTTCTCAGAAGTAAAGGAGGGAAATATATATATATATATATATGAGAACTTAGTTGTGCCTGTCATGTTTATAAGCCCTAGGAAACAGAGTAAATAAAACAGGCATGGCTCCTGCTATCATAGAACTCACTCACTGGTTGTTTTTGCTTTTCCAGAAGTGGGGGTGAGTATGGAAAGGTAGCTTATATTATAGGCAAATTATGAACAGAACAATTTCAGATGATAATGACTATGAAATAATTAAATAATATTAATCAGGACAATGTGATACAGTGATTGAGGGCTACTTCTGATTGGGTGTATATCAGAAAGGTTCCAGTCAGAAGACAGAATCCACAAACAGTCATTTGAATCTAGAAAAAAAAATTTAACAACTTTTAATATTTTAAAGTGAGAAAAATGTGTTTTGACATATATATACTGTATATACCTGTGAAACCATCACCATAATGAAGATAATGAACATATCTTTCAGCTCCAAAATGCCCTCCCATCCTTAGGCAACCACTAAGACTGTTTTCTATCACTATAAAATAGTTTGTTTTTTGTAAAATTTTGTTTAAATGGAATCACATACAGTACACCTCCTTTTTGTTTGTTTTTTTCTACTCAGCATAGTTATTTTGAGATTCATCCATGTTCTGTGTAGCAGTATTTTATTCCTTTTTATTACTACATAATATTCCATTATATAAATATACTACAAGTTTATCTGTGGTATATAAAACCTATATGCTTTTTTTTCTCTTGAATAAGTATCTAGTAGTAGAATGGCTAGGTTATGTGATAGGTACACGTTTAACTTTTTTACAGCTACCGAAGTGTTTTCCAAGCTGGTTGTATCATTTTACATTCCCGTAAGTAGTGCATGTTTCCTTCTAAAGGTTTTATAATTTTAGCTTTTACCTTTAGGTCTCTGGTCCATTTTGAGTTAGATTTTGTATATGGTATGAGATAGGGATCCCAATTCATTCTTTTGCATATGGCTATCCAGTTATCCCAGCACCATTTGTTGAAAAGACTCTTCTTTCCCCACGGAATTGTCTTAGGGAAAATCAATTGACCATAAATGTAAGAGTATATTTCTGGGCTCTTCAATGTTATTTCATTGACCTGCATGTCTATTTTTATTCCCTTAGTAAATTTTGAATAAACAATTTTCATTTTTTAGGAATTTTTTTTTTAATTCTAAGATTGAACAATAGCTAAGAGAAGCTTTATGTTAAAATTTGTATTGGATTATATTTAATTTATTCGATTCTAAATAGTTTCTAAATTACTTCCTAAGAAATATTATCAAATAGCATTTATGATGTTTGATGCACTATTCTGATACTAATTTAAATTACAGAAAAATAAACACCAGTAACTTTAGTATGAATTGCTGTAATTACCTCCTTTAGCTTGTAGAATTGTAATTTCCTATTTCTCTCGTCTTTTAAAAAGATAGAATGAATTATCACAGGAGATAATTCCCTGAAGTTAAGGAATCTAATCAGATGGCTTATTTCTGCTCCAAAACCTATAGTGCTGTGTCTCCATAACAGTAACGTGGGTGGTGATGAGATAGCTTAGAGAAAGTATCTGTGAGCTGTACCTGGATCTGATCTAAACTTTTCCAACAAGATGTTGCATCACCCACTATGACTAAATACATGGGCATATGAACAAACAGGTGCGGTTAACTAATAGGTTAGAGTTTCTGTGATAATTCCGCCTCTAAAATGGATAAAAGTTTAGGAATATAAACTTAACCTTTCTGGAAGATAATTTGACAATTTAATATTAGAACCCTCATAACTGAGTTTATTCTTAAGTAACGTTTAAAAAGATTTTACAGGTCTCTTCTCAACTAATGGGAATATTATAGGACAATGGTGAGATCATATGCCATATGTGAAAGTTTTCAGGGCTTATATTCATCTACTGCTTATCTTGGACAGTTTGATGGTTTCTATTCAGCTCAGCATCAACAACAATTCTTTCAAATCACTGTGATTCATCTGTAGCTATTATTCTGTAACAAACCTCAATATTACATTTTATCTGAAAGGTATTCAAATTTTCTCTTGTGAAATGTCTTTCTCTGTTTTGTTTTGTTTATTTTTAATGTACATAATTTCCCACTTTCCATTTGCCATGTATTAACTATTTATTTCCTATATTATATGTATGATCTGCTCCTTCCATATTACCAGCTCCTCTCAACTGAGCTAGAATGACTATGGCCCTTAAGACTGAAGTTATGGTCTGCAAAGTATAATTAAACTTTTGTTTTCCACACATAGTAGTCATAAAATGTAACTGGAAGGTTAAAATGTTATTAATATTGTTTAAGATTTACACCTTTACAGCAGCATTGAAAGCATCATAATTTTATGCATTTTTACTTTGCTTTGAAACTTACCTTTTCATTGATTTAAGACTACTGTCCAAATGAACTTTATAATTTGTTGACTGGATTTACATATTTTATCTTAACTGTACCATTTGACTTTGCTGACAGATTGAAAAAAATCTTATGACAGTTCTGATTGTGTAATGCAGGAGAAAATCTAAATAGTATTTACAAGCTGTTCAGAGCTCTGTCTAGTCCAAACTTAAAAAATCACTTGTCATCTTTAAGCTGACTGACATATCATGTCACTCTGATACATTATTTCATCATACATTTTCATATACTTGCCCTGCAAAGGGTACAGTCATCAGCATGTAAATCTTTATGAATGTCTTTATCAGGAAATTTTACGACTTGATAGGTTGGGAAAGTATCCTAAAATATAAAGAATTTATTTTGATGTCAACATAAAGTACTTTGTTGCATTGTCAAGCATGAATAAATAGTATATAATAAATTGAGAAGTGCTATACAGCTCTGCTTCTTATCATTAGTGATGGGTAATGAATCAGGCATCTGCTCTACATGCCAGCTTTGCCAAGCATGTTGTTCTAAGATGGTCTCAGACACTGACTTTTTCTGGTATAAAAATAGTCTTTTAATACTATATGTAAAGAAATAAACCACATAACACTACCGTAAAATGTGATTTTTATTATGAATTTTGAGTAGGTTATTCATAGGCAGTGTAGTTCTATTACTGTGTAACATATTTCCCCACAACTTAGTGTCTTAAACAATAAGTATTTATTATTTCACAGTTACTGCAGGTCGAGAATTCATGATGAGCTTAACTGGGTGATTCTGATTCAGATTCTCTAATGAGGTTTCAGTCAAATGTCAACCACGGCTGCAGTCATCTGACAGTTTGACTGGGGCTGGAAGAACTGCTTCCAAGATGGCTTACTCAAATGGCTACATGGGCCTCTCAATAGGGCTGCTTTAGTGTCTTCATGACATGGCACCGGATCCCCCAGATTGAATGATCCCAGAGAGTGACTTCTAGGAGGAAACAACAAGGATTTTTATGATCTGGTCTCTGCAACCATGCATGACATTTCTGCCTTACTTTTTTTATTACAAGTGACTCACAAGTTCCACCCCATATTCACAGACAGGTATTAGACTTGACCTTTTGAAGAGAGTGCCAAAGATTTGGTGAACAATTTTAAACCATCTTCCCTCTGGTCACAAATAATATATACTTCTCTCAATGTGAAATATACTTCCCCTGGCCCCTTACAAAGAGCCCTCAAATCTCATCCCTTTACTGAATCTGCTCAAAATTCAGGGTGTTGTCATCTAAATCAGGAGGCTTCTCAGATATAGTTCCTTAAGTACAGCTTTTCTTGTTTTAAAGACCTGTGAACTAAAGAGATAAGTTATTTACTCCTCCACATCTAACAAAGTTTTGGCACAGGCATAGGATAATCACTGTAGATGTTCCTGTACCTACCTGCCAAAAAGAGGGGTGATAAATGGGAAGCAGAAAAGAGCCACTGATCTATAGCAGTTCTGAAATCCTGCCAGGCAAATGTGGTAGGTTCTGGCAGTGATTTCCATGGCTCTTGGCTCTGCCCCTTGGCCTCTTGGTTCTACTCTTGTGTCATACTTCCTATTGCATGAAAGCTAGTTTGTGATTGCAGCTGTATAGTTTGCTCAGCCTGCTTTCCGCCAGTAGAAGTCTGGGAGACCAAAGACCTATTTTCATTTTGTACTATCTCTGTTGCTTTCAGTCTGGCTTGATGTTGTTTCTGCCAAGATAATTCTTGTAAACATGTTGTAGGTCTCTTGTGAATTGTATCGGGGTTCACTCTATTAGTCAACATCTCTTCAAACTAGATTTCTACTGAAGGCATTGGCGATAAGCTTCTTAGAAGCCCTATTTTTTTTATTGAGAAGATCTGTGAGATTCACACCCTTAAAATCTTTAGCAGGCCTTTTCTTTTTTTCTGATTAGACCATAATCTGAGTACTACCTTTGATCTTTCTGAGGTCATAATAAGAGATTTCATAGTCACACACTTGGTACCATGTTTAGACCATATTTTTTTTGGCAGTGCCCTAGATTTGATCATTGCTCAGAAGCCAGTTCTTCATTTTAGCTTTGTTTATCATTTGGAGAGGCTGTGAATTTACAAAACCATTAAGTCCAGGCTTCTTTATATTTAACAGTCCTTCCTTTATTTCTCTCCTTTCACATTTTATTATAAGTAGTAATAAAATTAACACTTTGTATATCTCCTTAGCTACATCACTTCAGTAGGTACATTTTCTTCTTTCTATGTTAACATGATGTTGACATGTTGCTAACCACTGGTTGCAGTGTTGCTAAACTTACTGACATTTCATACTAAGAACCCCATTTCCTCCAGTTTCCAATAAGATTTTCTTCACTTTGCTTTAAGCCCTCACCTTCAAAGGCCATCATGCTTCTACAAACAGTTACTTCAAGACTCCTCAAGTTTCCACTAACAAATTTTTCAAAGTCCTTTCATCCTTTTGCCAACCGCCAGGTTCCAAAACTACTCCCACCTTCTAGATATTTGTTAGGGCAGTACCCCACATCTAGAGACCAAAATCTTTATTAAGTGCCTATCGCTGCATACAAATTACTTCAAAACTTAATGGCTTAAAACAATAAACATTGATTACCTCACAGTTACTATGGGTCAGGAATCCAGTGGCTTAGTTGGTAGTTATGCAACTTATGAGGTTGCAGGCAAAACGTTGGCCAAGGCTGCAAATCTGAAGGCTTAATTTGACTGGAGAATCCACTTCCAAGATGAGTCACTCACATGGCTGTTAGTAGGAGGCTTCAGTTATTTACTCACTGGCTGTTGACAGGAGGCATCAGTTCTTAATCATATGTGCCTCTCCATAAGGCTGCTTTAATATCTTCATATGATACCTGGCTTCCCCCAGAGTAAATGACCCAAAAGAGAGAGTCAGGAGAAAGCAGCAGTGCTTTTAATTAACTGGTCTCCAGAGGCATATACTTCAATAAGTCCAGCCCACACTCAGGGGAGGAGAATTAGTCTTCATCTTTTGTGTCCCTTCAAGGAATTTGTAGACATATTTTAAACTACCGCAGACAGCAGCCCAAAGATCTGAAACTGATAATCACACTGAACACAATTATGACTCAGATAAGGGTTGGAATAGATGACTTCCTCTAAGATTCCTTAAGGTTTTTTCAGCTCATAAGAATTTGATCATAGTATCCTTAACACTTCCTCCAAACCCTAAACCAGCTCTGTATGCCCCTGTGAAGACATCTTTCTCTGTTCTGGTCGGGTTTCATGATTGCAGCTTTCCCTCATTCAAGCTAAGATGCCCTCAATATGAACATATTACCTTCCATTAAACCAGGCCTTTCAATCTCTTACTCTACTTTTCTGGCTTCTTATCTACATAGGGCCAGTTTCTTCATATCCTGTCTTTTGGAGTAGTGATCTCCAAAATGAACTCAAAGATGATCCATTAGATTAAGGGAAGAAATTGCCTGAATTTCTACTTCTGTAGATATTTTTCTTCTTAATTTTCTTTACTTATTTGGCTTTTCATTTTGAAAAAAATTCAGATTTACAAAAAATTTGCAAAAATAGTTCAAAGAATTCCCATATATTCTTCATCCAGATTCCCCAAATGTTAACCTCTTATATAACCACAGTACAATTATCAAGAACAGAAATTCATATTCATAGAATACTGTTATCTAATTTATAGACCTTATTCAAATTTTCCCAATTGTCCCACTAATATCTTATTTTTTTCTGGTTCAGGATACAACTGGGATCACATGCTTCATTTAGTAGTCATGTACTCTTAGTCTTCTTTAATCTGAAACAGGTATCAGTCTTTTTTTTTTTTCCAAGCAGTTTTACTCAGATAAACTTGCATACCTTACAGTCCATCTAAAGTGTACAATCATGTCTTTTACTAAATACACAGAGTTGTAATTCATCACCACAATCAATTCTAGAACATTTTTAACCTTCAAGAGGGTTCACTATGTTATACAGTTCCATGTTTCATCCTCTGACTTTCCTTCTAGTAGCATACATGACCCTAAACTTTCCCTTTAAACCACAGTCATACCCATATATCATCCTTGTTAGTTACACTCACTATAGTGTGCTCCCATCACCTCTATCCATTTCCATTCACAATCAACCTTATTACATATTCTGCACAAAGTAAGCATCAGTTCCCCAGTCTCTGCCCCCATTCTATCTTCTGGTGACCTATGTTCTAGATATTAACACCATGAGTTTGCTAGTTATATTTAGCTCATATTAGTGAGGTCATATAGTATTTGTCCTTTTGTGTCTGACTGATTTCACTTAATGTAATGTCCTCAAGGTTCATCTACTTAGTCACATGCTTCATGACTTCATTTCTTCTTACAGCTGTATAATATTCCATCACATGTATATATTACATTTTGTTTATCCATTCATCAGTTGATAAATGAATAAACAACTGGTTGTTTCCATCTTTTGACAGTTGTGAATAATGCCACTATGAACATCAGTGTGCAAATGTCTATTCGCATCTCTGCTTTCAGTTCTTCTGATTATATACCTAGTAGTGGGATTACCAGATCATGTGGCAATTCTGTACTTAGTAGCTTCCTAAAGAACCACCAAAGTCTCTTTCACAGTGGCACACCGTTCTGCATTCCCACCAACAGTGAATAAGTGGTCCTGTTTCTCTACATCCTCTCCAATACTTGCAATTTGCAGTTTTTTTAATAGCAGGTGTTCTAGTTTGCTAATGCTGCCAGAGTGCAAAACATCAGAGATGGATTGGCTTTTATAAAAGGGGGTTTATTTGGTTATACAGTTACAGTCTTGTGCCAGTTTGAATGTATTGTGTCCCCCAAATGCCATTATCTTTGTGGTCTTGTGGGACAGACCTTTTGGTGCTGGTTAGATTTGCTTGGAATGTGCCCCACCCAGCTGTGGGTGGTGACTTTGGTGGGATACTCCCATGGAGGTGTGACCCTACCCATTCAGGGTGGGCCTTGATCAGTGGAGCCATATAAAACATGCTGACTCAAAGAGACTGAACGGAGTACAGCTGTGAGTGACGTTTTGAAGAAGAGCAAGCTTGCTAGAGAGGAATGTCCTGGGAGAAAGCCATTTTGAAACCAGAACTTTGGAGCAGACGCCAGCCACATGCCTTCCCAGCTAACAGAGGTTTTCCAGACGCCATTTGCCATCCTCCAGTGAAGGTACCTGATTACTGATGTGTTACCTTGGACACTTTATGGCCTTAAGACTGTAACTGTATAGCCAAATAAACCCCCTTTTTATAAAAGCCAATCCATCTCTGGTGTTTTGCATTCTGCAGCATTAGCGAACTAGAACAGATTTTGGTACCAGTAGTGGGGTGCTTTTGCTGCTGAGTTTGCAAATACCAAACATGTTGGAACGGCTTTTTAAATGGATAAGGGGAAGTTTCTGGAAGAGTTGTGAGGAGCTTGATAGAAAAGGCCAAAACTGCTTTAAAGAGACAGTTTGTGGAAATATGGACTCTAAAGATACTTCTGATGAGGCCTTGAACAGAAATGATGAATATGTTGTTGTAAACTGGAAGAAAAGCGATCCTTGTTTTAAAGTGGCAGAGAATTTGGCAAAATTGAGTCCTGGTGTCAGATGGAAGGAAGAATTTAAAAGTGACAACCTGGAATACTTAGCTGAGGAGATCTCCAGACTACCTGTGGAGGATGTAACCTGGCTTCTCCTTGCAGCTTATAGTAAAATGCAAGCAGAGAGAGATAAACTTAGAACTGAACTCTTGGGTTCAAAGAGACCAGAAGCTGAAAATTACGAGCTTCCAGGGGGTGGAATCCCAGAAGCTACAGCCCAACGTGAGGATGTAACTGAACATGGAACCCAGCCGCCATTTCAGTACAAGCCAAGATTGGAGATGGAATTATCCAGAAAGGATTTGTGGAAACTCCTATTGTCTGACGGCTTTGACCCCTGTGTGCTTCATGCAAAGCCAACAGAATTTTTGCGAGAACTTTATAGACAGAGCCGCTGCCAGTCTGGACTGGAGGAGACAGACAAGGAACAAATTGTAGGAAAAATTTCTTCAAACACAGAGCCATGGAGGTTGAGGTCTGGAGTCAAGAGGCCTTGGGCTGGGAGAATGGAGCAGCCCACATGCATGGAAAGGGTGAGTTTGCCCCGGAGGTCGAGGGTGGGCATTCCACCTCGATGCTCTGGAAGAGTTTTGCCACCCCAGGTCCCAAAGAGGGTGGAGCACATTCCCAGGGAATTGGGGAGAGCCTGGCTGCCACCACACTGTTCTGAAGGGGTTGAGTGTGTGCCCCGGAGATGGAAGGGAATCGGGAGCTGCCCCGATGTTTGAGGACGGTGGGGCCGAGAAGGTGGTCTCCCCAATGTGTGGAAATGTTGGAGCACTCACCTAAGCATTTGGAGAGGAAAGGGCTGCCAGAAGGGCCCTTAGGAAGGGTTAGGCTCCCACTCTCTCAAGCCCCAAGGATGCAACGTTGTTCTATAAATGACTCTCAGACTTTGAAATCTAATGAAGTCTGTCCTGCAGGTTTTAGGAACTGTTTTGGTCCTGTTAACCCTGTTTTCCTTACTGTTTCTCCTTATGGCAATGGAAATGTTTATCATATGAATGTCCCTCCTTTGTATATTGGAAGCATATAACTTGTTCTAAGTTCACAGGTCCACAGCTAAAGGAAAAGTATGCCTTAGGACTGACCACGCCTATATTTGATTTTGATGGGATTTTGTACTTAACTTTTGTTACTGAAATGGTTTAAGTTTTTGTGATATTGTGATGAAATGAATATATTTTGTATTTGGAAAGATAATGTCATTTTGGGGTCCAGGGGGTGGAATGTGCTGGTTTGAATGTATTGTGTCCCCCAAATGCCATTATCTTTGTGGTCTTGTGGGACAGACCTTTTGGTGCTGGTTAGATTTGCTTGGAATGTGCCCCACCCAGCTGTGGGTGGTGACTTTGGTGGGATACTTCCATGGAGGTGTGACCCCACCCATTCAGGGTGGGCCTTGATCAGTGGAGCCATATAAAACATGCTGACTCAAAGAGACTGAACGGAGTACAGCTGTGAGTGACGTTTTGAAGAAGAGCAAGCTTGCTAGAGAGGAAAGTCCTGGGAGAAAGCCATTTTGAAACCAGAACTTTGGAGCAGACGCCAGCCACATGCCTTCCCAGCTAACAGAGGTTTTCCAGACGCCATTTGCCATCCTCCAGTGAAGGTACCTGATTACTGATGTGTTACCTTGGACACTTTATGGCCTTAAGACTGTAACTGTATAGCCAAATAAACCCCCTTTTTATAAAAGCCAATCCATCTCTGGTGTTTTGCATTCTGCAGCATTAGCGAACTAGAACAAGTCTTAAGGCCATAAAATGTCCAAGGTAATGCATCAACAATAGGGTACCTTCACTGGAGGATGACCAATGGTGTCCTGAAAACCTCTGTTAGCTGGGAAGGCACATGGCTGGCACCTGCTCCAAGTTCTGGTTCAAAATGGCTTTCTCCCAGGACATTCCTCTCTGGGCCACAGCTCCTCTTCAAAATGTCACTCTCAGTTGCTCTTGGGGCATTTGTTCTCTCTTAGCTTCTCCAGAACAAGAGTCTGCTTTCAATGGTCGTCTTCAAACTGTCTCTCATCTGCAGCTCCTCTGTCAGTTCCTGGGCATTCTTCAGAGTGTCCCTCTTGGCTGTAGCTCCTCTTCAAAATGTCACTCACAGCTGCACTGAGTTCCTTCTGTTTGTCAGCTCATTTATATGGCTCCAGTGATTTAATTTAGATCCACCCTGAATGGGTGGGGTAACACCTCCATGGAAATTATCCAGAGTCATCACTCACAGTTGGGTGGGGCACATCTCCATGGAAACACTCAAAGAATTACAATCTAATCAACACTGATACCTCTGCCAACACAAGATTATATCAAAGAAAATGGCATTTGGAGGGGCATAATACATTCAAACTGGCACAGTGGGCTTTCTAGTAGGTATGAAATGATATCTCATTGTAGTTTTGATTTGCATTTCCATAATAGCTAGTAATGTTGAGCATCTTTTCATGTGCTTTTTACCCATTTGTATATCCTGTCTGGAAAGATGTCTATTCATGTCTTTTTAATTGGGTTGTTTGTTTTTCTATTGTTGAGTTGTAGGATCTCTTTACATATCCTAGATATTAAACCCTTATCATATATTTGCTTTCCAAACATTTTCTCCCATTGAGTAGGTTGCCTTTTTACCCACTTGACAAAGTCCTGTGAAGCATAAAAGTATCAGTTATGAGGAGGTCCCATTTCTCTAGTTTTTCTTTCATCGCTTGTGCTTTGGGTGTAAGGTCTAAGAAACCACTCCTACCTCGAGATCTTGAAGATGCTTCCCTGCATTTTCTTCTAGTAGTTTTATGGTCCTGGCCCTTATATTTAGGTCCTTGATCCATTTTGAGTTCATCTTTATGTAAGGCATAAGATATGGGTCCTCTTTCATTCTTTTGGATATGGATATCCAGTTCTCCAAGCATCTTTGTTGAAGAGACTGCTCTGTCCCAGTTGGGTGGACTTGGCAGCCTTACAAAAATCAATTGACCATAGATATGAGGGTCTGTTTCTGAACTCTCAATTTAATTCCAGTGGTCAATATGTCAGTCTTTATGCCAGTACCATTGCTGTTTTTACCACTGTAGCTTTGTAGTATGCTTCAAAGTCAAGAAGTGAGAGTCTTCCAACTTCCTTTTTCTTTTTCAAGATGTTTCTGACTATTCTTTAATAGCCTTCTTTAATCTGAAACAGATCCTCAGCCTCTTTTTTTTTTTTTTGATAAAAGTTATAGGTTTATAGAAAAATCTTGCAGGAAACATGGAATTCCCGTTTACCCACCTATCCCTATACGGTTTTCCCTATTATTAGCACTTTGCACTAATGTGGTATTTTTGTTACAGTTGATGAAACAGTATTATTATAATTACAATAAATACACTGTTAACTATATACACCATAGTTTATATTAGGGTTCACTGTTTGTGTTGTCCAGTCCTATGGTGTTTTTTAAAACTTTTACTCTAGTAACATGTGTACACAAATAGAATTTTGTGAAATAAATAATGAGCCTTAAAACAGACCCACACATATAAAGGTGGCACTGCAAAGCTGTGAGGAAAGGACAGTCTTTTTAGTGATGGTGCTGGAACTATTTGATATTCATTTGAGAAAAGAAAAATACTTGACCCCCAACTCACACAATACATAAAAGTCAATTCCAGTTACATCAGAGATATAACTGTGAAAGGCAAAGCAATACAACTTCTAGAAAATATTATAGGAAAGTATCATTATGACCTTGGCACAGAGAAGGACTTAATAGGGCACAAAAAAATTAACCATAGCCCTGGCACCACCTTGCCTCCCAGGCCTCCACTGATGGCAGGCAAAGTTCCTTAGGCTGCAGAAATGGCGGCGGGGAGTACCCAGGCCCTGGAGACCCTGCTGGGTTCAGTGTGACTTCTGTTAGCTGCACGGAGCAACAGAACCATATTTGGGAAGTGCCCCTCCTTCAGTTTGGTGACCATGAAGGGGTGAAAACATCTGAATGACATGCTGCTCAGTGGGCTCCTGGAACCCTGAGCTTGGATGCCTAGTGCTTGGACTGTCTGCGAGTGAAAACCCAGAGGACGATAGTTGGTGGCAGAACTACTGACAATTAAACCAGTGGAATCAGTGACCTTCAATGATGTAGCTATCAACTTTACCAAGGAAGAGTGGGCCATGCTGGACATAAACCAGAGAAAGATGTTCAGAGATGTTATGCAGGAGAATATCAATCATCTGGTGTTTCATGGGTTATCAGGTCTGCATATCAGAAGTGCTTTCACAGTCAGAACAAGAAGAACTATGGAGAGAAGGATTAAGGTTTCTCCAAGTACAGAGTCCAGGCAGGGAAATGACCAACATATCTCTAAGAAGGACTCATCTACCAACCAGACAAAGATTCCCACAATGAAGAGGATCCCCTTGAAAGTAATGATTTGGGAGAATATTTCACTCATCCACAATGACTGACATGGGAAAGAAACCCTATGTAAACAACAATTCAAAGAATTCTCAATTATCATTCATTCATTGGTCAAAATAAGAAAACTCAAACTGGATGTAAGTCTCATAAACTGTCATCTATGTGGGAAAGTCTTCAGAAGTAGTTCTTGGCCTTAGACAACTTGAGAAAATACACAATGGAGAAAAGCCATATGGCTACCATCTGTGTGGGAAGGACTTCACTGATAGTTCTACACTTCAGACAGATGAAAGAACTCACACTGGAGTGAAACCCAGTATCTGCAATATATGTGGGAAATCCTTCAATCGTTGTGCTAACCTTAGGCAACATGAAAGAATTCACACTGGGGAGAATCCCAATGTCTGCAATATATGTGGGAAATCCTTCAGTCGTTGTGGTACCCTTAGGCAACATGAAAAATCCGCACTGGAGAGAAACCCAATATGTGCAATATATGTGGGAAATCCTTCAGTCATTGTGGTGCTCTTAGGTGACATGAAAGAATTCACACTGGGGAGAAACCCAATATGTGCAATACATGTGGGAAATCCTTCAGTCAATGTGGTACCCTTAGGTGACATGAAAGAATTCACACTGCAGAGCAACTGTGTGTCCACCATCTATGCAGGAAATCCTTCTATGTACATGATAAACTTAGGCAACATGAGAAAACTCATACTGGCAAGAAACCATAAGTTGGCCATCCATGTGGGAAATCCTTCCATCTACATGGAAAACTTAGGCAACATGAAAGAACTCATACTGGGGAAAAACTATAAGTCTACCATCTATGTGGGAAATCCTTCCATTTATGTGGTAAATGTAGGTTATATGAAAGAACTCACAGTGAGAAGAAACTATACACCTTCCATGTGTTTGGGAAGTGCTTCACTGATAGTCTCAAATGACATAAGGTAATTAACACTGGGGAGAAAATATTTCTCCCATCTAAGTAGGAAAATCTTTAGACATTATTCTGCTGTTGGACATCAGAGAACTCATTAAATATGTTTTCCTTATGGAAGAGTCTTCAGACACAGCTGTAACATTTAAAATAAAAGAATTCACACAGGAGTGTAATAAATATCGCTCAATATAATAAACGGGTAAAAAAAAAAATTAACCATAAAGGAAAAGTTTGCTAAATATTACTATATTAAAATTAAGAACCTCTGTTCATCAAAAGATCCTGATGTGAGTTAAAAGGTAAGCCACAGAATGGGAGAGGATATTTACAACTTAGCCAGAATAGTCAAAGAATTCTTACTAATTGATAAGAAAAAGACAAACAGACCATACAAAAATGGGCAGAAGACTTTGATAAGCACTTTACAAAGGAAAATATTCAATATCCAATAATCATAAGAAATTTGCTCAACTTCTTGGATATTCAGGAAAATGCAAATTGAAGTCAGTACTCCACACCCTCCAGAACAGCTTAAAAAGAAGACTGACAATATCAATCGTTACTGAGAACGGAGCACTGAGACTCACATCCTCTGGTGTTGTGAGTGTAGATTTAAACAACCATTTTAGAAAGCAATAGGCATTATCTACCAAAGTTGAAAATACACATATTCCGTGACCCATTGATTCTACACTTAGGTATATAAAGAAATGTGTATACATATACAAGAGTGTTCATGGTAGCATTATCTGTATAGCCAAAATGTAAGAACAGCACAAATGTACATCAATAGCAAGAATGGGTAAAAATGTGGGCATACACATACAGTGGGATACTATACACCAATGAATATAAATGAACTATAACTATGAATAGAAATATAGATGAATCTCACAATGTTAAGGAAAATAAAACAGATACAGAATATATATAATTCCATTCATATATAATGTAAAAACAAGCAAAATTAAACAATAGTGTTTAATAGTAGGCATGCTTAAGTGGTAAAAATATAAAGAAAAGAAAAGGGATACAATTAAAGTCTGTTCTAAGTTTGCTAACGCTGCCAGAATGCAAAACAGAGATGGATTGGCTCTTATAAAGGGGGTTTATTTGGTTGCACAGTTACAGTCTTAAGCCATAAGTGTCCAAGCAATTGTTACCTTCACTGGAGGATGGCCAGTGGTGTCCGGAAAACCTCTGTTAGCTTGGAAGGCACGTGGCTGGCGTCCTGCTCCTAAGCTCTGGTTTCAAAATGGCTTTCCTCCCAGGACGTTCTCTCTATGCTGCATGTCAGTTCCTCAAAAATGTCACTCTTAGTTGCACTTGGGGTATTTGTCCTCCCTTAGCTTCTCCGGAGCAAGAGTCTGCTTTCAACAGCCGTCTTCAAACTGTCTCTCATCTGCAGCTCCTGTGCTTTCTTCAAAGTGTCTCTCTTGGCTGTAGCAAGCTGGCTCCTTCTGTCTGAGCTTATATACTGCTTCAGTAATCAAAGCCCATGCTGAATGGGTGGGGCCACACCTCCATGGAAATTATCTCATCAGAGTTATCACCTACAGTTGGGTGGGGCACATCTCCATGGAAATACTCAAAGAATTCCAATCTAATCAACGCTACAATGTCTGCCCCACAAGACTACATCAAAGAATATGGCTTTTTCTGGGGGACATAATACATTCAAACTGGCACAAAGGCATTAAAAGAAGGGGCAGGGTAGGGGTTAATTTGCAGGGAAGGAAAAGGGTAATAACTGGGATGGGTAAGAGGTACTTCTACAGTGCTAGTGGGGTTCAATTTCCTGACCTCAGTTTTTACTTTGTTATAAATCATGAGTTGTACATTTTAAATCTGTGCACTTTTCAGTATGTGTGTTATATTTTACAATAAATATGAGATTAAATACACAAGTTTATGCATGTGCACACATGCACACACACACACATACTCATACTCACATACATGGAAGAAGAACCTAACAAAGTATAGATCCCTATCCACTAGATACTTTCATCTTTTCCAACAGAATGTTATGCCCAACAGCAGCTGTCTCCTGTTGGCCCCCAAACATCATCACATTAGTCAGTTTAATGACAACAACAACAAAAATAGCAACTATCATTTCTTACCATGCTTGGCACATATTCTTTAATTCTCATGCAACATCTCTAAAAATAGATATTATTATCCCATTTTATACACAAGGAAACTGAAGCTTGGAGAGATAAATTTGCCCCATTTCACACAATTATAGAGCCAGAAGAGTCTGAAAGTGTGCTTCTTTCCATTTTATTAACCTGCAACAGAAAACCTGCACACTTTTCACTTTTTTAACCTGCTTCTGTGGAAGGGTTTTGAAGGTTTTGTTCTTATTTCTTCTCACTGACTGAGAAAGAGTACAGCTCAAATAGCTTTTTCATATACCTTTGACTGGCCCTTTTATACTGTATCCAGAGAAGCCAAAGCAAATATGCCCATTGAAGCTCTTCCTTTTCAACAATAAAATTATATTTTATAGAGTAATTTTACAAAATTTTCCATGTTAGCTTAACTATTTTCAAAAAATGTATTAAGGAATCCGGGATATAAAATCAAGGGGTTGCTAAAATTTGTTTTGGTGGCAGCCACCTCAGATAACATTACAGTATCCCAATTTTCAAAAGCACAATGTGGTGTAATTGTTAAGAGCACAGCATTTCAAGTTAGAAAAAAATCTAGGTTGAGTTCTAGCTCTGCCACTTACGCATCTGTGATCTAGAATAATTATATGATGTATCTATGTGTTTCCTAAGGTTTCTGGGTTACAACCAACTACAATCTAAGATAGGAGTCTGACAGCACATAAAATGGAACAATGCTGAATAACCAAGCTTCAGGAAGGTTGGGAAGACCAGGGGCAATTCCAGGGCCTTGAAAGCAGGAGTTCTTAGATTCTTTCCAGGGTCTATCATTAGACAACTCACTTAGCTTCTTTCCAGCCTGTGTATATGTGTTGAGAACCCAGTTCCCAGGAAACAGGTACTGATTGACTAATCATGTGTCACTGTGTCATCAGGGGCAGGATCTGTTCCCAGAAGAAGGGATGAAAAACATGCTAGCCAAACAAAACATACATACAATACTTGACCTCTCTTTGCCTCAGTTTCTTCGTCTGTAATTGGGCATATTCATTAGTTTATGTAAGGTTTGAGTGAGATATATGTAAAGTCCACAGTATCTGAAATATATGTTAACTTTGGTGGTAGTAGTGGTAACAGTGGATTTGTAATGACCAGTAGCTGCCATGTTGGAAGGTGGTCTTCAGGTCTAGGATTTCAAGTAGATTTTTTGGAAGGTTTATAGGTATTTTCTCTGTATTGCTGTGATTTGGTGAAAGAGAGAGTCAAAGCCCCTATGTAGCTATAAGACTTATGTTCTCATTCTTGGAGAAAACTGGTTCTGCCGTTACATATAAAGCTGGCATTCCCATATGCCTTGACTGGGAGATGAGTTTTGCAATGCTTTGTGATGTCCTGCTCTTCCCCTGCATTCCGCCTACCTCCACCCACAGGCCCAACAAAGGTGCTGTCCATCTTCTGTAGGTCCCTTTGTGAATACTGTGACTAGAGGAGACAACACTGAGGTACTACAGCCTTTTGGCATTAGTTAGCATATTGCCTTGTCCAAATAGAGAATCTGACAAAGTGCCTTTTCTGTTTGCATTATTGCATTGACCTCAACTGCTTCAGAAAAACTGAATTCTGTTAGTTTTTCCAGGGAGGGGAGAGAAGCCCTTTGATCTAAAACCCTTTTTATTTTCCAGTTGAGTGTTTGTTCTCAGAATCCTCAACTCAGTCCCAAAAAGGAAGGAAGGAGGAAGGGATGGCTCTTCAAAAAAATCTAGCCCCCACCCGCAAAAATTAAATCAGTGATAATTTAGCATCCTATGTTGTTGATGGTTGAAGTACAGTAGAAACACTGTAGAAAATGGAGTTCTTGATTTAGCATATGATACTTATTTTTTTCTACATCTTGAAAGTATCTATACGTTATTCTAGTAAGATACAAAATGAAAATAAGACCTGTTGTTTGTCCTGAATGTCCTAAATGTAACAATGTTAGCTTCAATCTTCTTTACTTTTTTTTCTCGTGGTTTCAGTTAATAGTGGTCCTTCCCTTCCTTTCTTAATGATTTATAATGTTACTGCTGTGTTCCACCAAATATCTACCACAGTGCTGTCCACTTATCTACCCTACACCCCAACTCTGTCCCTCAGTGGTTGCATGTTGAACATGAACAAAGTCATTTTTCCAGCACTTGTAAAGCCCTTTGGGATTAGTGAGAATGAATGGTTTTATATAAATGTCAAATTGTTCCATAACAGTTCTTAAAACAATAAGATAATGTCTGTTAAAGGATTTTAAGTTCCATGGAGAAATGAAGGGAATAAATACTAAATACAAGTAAGTTTTATTATGTTATTTCCATATATTTTTGCTGTATGATTTGAAACTTTATTATTATATCCCATAAAGATATAAGAGTTTTAGTGTGCATTTGTCCTGCTGACTGTATAGAACTAAATTACTAGATATCGTTGCATAAATTTGCCCCTTGGGCCCAGTAAATTTGTCACCATAAATACTGGCCAGATGAAATGGCGATCTGTTTTTAGGATTAAATTTAGTATGTTAATCTCTTAATTTAAGCTTTGTATTCATATAATACTGAATTTCTTTTTCTTGCTAGAGATATCTAATGATTTACTGAATTTTATAAAGACCTCAGTGATGTCACTTATTTACAAACAATTCTCAAATTCATTTCTCTGCTTCTGAGCTTCAGGCCCACATTTCCAGCTCACTTTTTAGATGTGTTTACTTAAAACTTATAGTGACTAAAATTAAGTATATTTTCTACCCCACAAAAACAAGTCCCTAGACCTACTTTCCCTATTGCTATTATTAAAGACACCACTATTCTTCCAATCACCAAGTTAAAAAAAATCTTAGTATCACTTTTGGCTTCTTCTACTTTTTTATTCACCCTGTACCCTTTCCCACGTAACCAACCCTATACATTTTACCTCTGTCATGTCTTTGAAATCTTCCCTTCATTTCTATTACCTCATCCATTGTTCTAGATATGTCTCTTACTACCTCTTCCTAAAATATTGTAGTAGCTTCCTAACTGGTTTCCTTGTCTCTGATATTTCCCTATTCAAATCAGTCTAATATATGAAGTTAGAACCCGTAGACCTGGGTTTAATCCTAGTTTCATCTCATACTAGTTATGTGCCCTGGGAAATTTACTTGAACTCTGTGAACCTCAGTTTCTTTATCTGGAAAATAACTACCTTATAGGTTGCTGTGATAATTCACTGATATGATATATTGTTCTGTCTTTTTTTTTTTTTTTTTTTTTTGCTTTACTGTTTAAGGAATCATTCAAGCTAGCATAAGTAAAGGGGAGATTCTTATAAGCATACAGTGGATTCTCATGTATACCGAAAGGCAAGAACCAAAGAATAGAGATAGAGAATGTGATCAGAAACTGAGACTGCTCTCCCTCTGGAGCTGGGTAATCTGCCTCTCTCTCGGCACCCCTGCTTCTCTCTGCACATGTATCCTGTACTCTTCTTTCTATGCACAGTCTTTGTTTATTCATAGTCTGTTCTCCTGTAGAATTTTGTGTAACACCTGATCTCAAATAAGCATCCTAAACCAAATGTTCTGGTTTGCTAATGCTGCCGTTTTGTAAAACACCAAAAATGGATTGGCTTTTATAAAGGGGGGTTATTTGGTTACACAGTTACAGTCTTAAGGCCATAAAGTGTCCAAGGTAAGACATCAACAATCGGGTGCCTTCACTGGAGAAAGACCATTGGCATCCGGAAAATCTCTGTTAGCTCCGAAGGTACATGGCTGGTGTCCGCTTGCTCCCAGGTAGTGTTTCAAAATGGCCTTCTTCAAAATGTTAGTGTCAGCTTCCAATAGCAGTCTTCAAAATGTGTCTCTCAGCTGCAGCTAGCTGTGAGCTCCTTCTTTCTGAGCTTTTATAGGGCTCCAGTGAATTAATCAAGGGCCATGCTGAATGGGCAGGACCATACCTCCATGGAAATTATCTAATCAGAGTTATCACCTACGGTTGGGTGGGTTACATCTCCATGGAAACAACCTAATCCAAAGGTTCCAACTTAATCAACACTAATATGTCTGCCCCTACAAGATTGCATTAAAGAATATGGCTTTTTCTGGGAGACATAATATATACAAATCAGCACACTGAACATGCTCATCCTTTTGTCTACCATCAATTGCATCAAGTCTCACCATATTTCCAAGAAAGGAATCTGATTGGCTTATCTCATATTTTGATTTTCTGCACAAGTCACAATCCCTGGTGAACACACACAGATCGTATTCTACATCCAGCCAAAGCTTCTGAGGCTAATAGGAATAGAGGTGGAGTGATAGTCTTCTCCCCCTCAGTAACAGTCGTGGTCAAGAAAGATTCCATTAGAATGGGGGTATGGACAAGCAGGTAATGATTGGCATCTATAGAAATTTATATAAAGCACTTGGCATAGCAGTCAATGAGTAGTAATTATTTTTATATACTGAAGTAAACGAACCAAAGTTCTGATTTTCTCTCTCTCTCCTCTTTCTTAGACACACATATATACATATGTTTGACAACTCACAAAATCTGAAAGTTTAGTTAGTGACATGGTCTTAGAGCCATAAGATATGTCTTAGAGTTATTAATCTATTATTTATTATTGATGTAATCTTGGACAAATTACTCAATTTCTCTAACCTTCAGTTTTGTCATTTGTAAAATGGGAATAAAGTTTCAAATGGCTAATCTGGTTTATGCTAAAAGGTTTACCTTGGGGCTATAGGTAGGACTGACTTCAAGGGCAGCTTTATCAAAGGCAAAAATAATGTCGGGTAGACATAGTTTTTATCTTTATGTCTCTATCTCTTGATTGTGATTTCATATCCCCACTCCCACACACACACACACACACACACACTTTTATGTATGCCATTCTAGGGCAGGTTCCCCTTACTCCCTCCATGGCCCCTCTTACCCTATAGGACCTGAATATCTTAGCAATTCTTCACATCTTCCCAGATTGTAATCCAGTGGGAAAGAATGCTTGTCCCAGAAGTTTCAACAAAAATATTGCAGCATCTCATTATTGCTGATGCTATCATGTGCCCAACCCTGAATCAGTTACTATAGCTGGGGAAATAAAGGCTCCAGAAAGCCAGCCCTGAGTAACATGTCATTTCTCAGGCCTGAGATGGAATCAGTACTGCCAGAGTCAAAAGGACTCAGGGATGCAGGAGAGCTGTTACCCACAGTATATTGGATATAATCTGGGCAGCCACCAAACACAGGATGTCCACCACAATGGGAATACCAACTTCACGATTACTGAGAGGATTAAATCAGATAAACTAGCAAGACCTTTCATATGTGCCTATCCTATTCTCTAGTGAACTATTTGCAGAGTTAGTGTAAGACCTGCTGTAATACATATATCAAGTCCTTCCTTTCCTTCCTTTCCCAGACAGATACCATATTCTCCCCAAACTGCCCTAGTGGGTGCTTGATTGCACCCCACTCTTTCTTGTCTGTGTCATGTTGCTTATGCAATTCCAATGGCCTGGGACACCTACCATTTTTGTCTGGAATTTCTATCCTTCATGTGCCATCTACCTCTCTACCTCCCATGAACCTTTCCCAAATTACCCTAGACATTATCCAAAATCCCATGAAAGATATAGTTGCTGATTCCTTTGACAGCTGATTCACCAATGTTCATTTCTATTTCCATGCTTCAGGCATGCATTTTAAAACAACATTTACCTGTTCTATAAACTACTCTAACTTAAAATATATATATATATTTAAAACACGCACGCATTTACCTGGATATTCCAGTGAAATTGTTAATGCTGTTTCCATATTCTGCCTTGTATTAATCTTCTCACCATCAGTCTATATCATATACAATTTCTTTGTTCTGGTTCTCTATACTGTGAAGACTCTCAATAAATATTTATGACTTTGAATTAAACATAGTTTCAACTAAATATACATTACTTATGAAACTTTAAATCCATTTATTTTACTCAAGATAAAATGTTAACCTTAGTTTAATAAGGGATTTTCTAAATTTTCGACCCTAGTACATATTAGACATTTAGCAGTGATCTATTAAACCAAATATAAAGTCAATTCTTAGTAATCTACAAAGCAGATATCACTCATATCATTTTAACACCCTGCCTCTTTTTGCTCACAACTCCTAAAAGCTTCTTCTGGGTTCTTAACTTCATAACTCTACTGAAATTAATCTTTTAAAGTTCACCAGTCACCCACACTCACTGCCTTTTCTCAGTCCTCATACTCCCCTGAGAAAATTTATTATTTTTTTTTATCACCCAAACCTCTTTAGACTTACAACACAGGGGTCCCAATTCTTCTCTGCAATAATTTTTTTACTCTTTTATGGCAAAAATAAACATTTAAAAATCAAGATGCTATTAGATAATGGCAACTCTGCTGGTTTTCAACTGTCTGAACTTTTTTTTTTTTTTAAACAATTTCTATGCTACAAGGCCACTATTGAAAAGGGATTATAAGGGGCAGAGTTCAAATAAAGGGAGAAGAAGATTCATAATTTAGCACTTCCTTCCCAGGCTATCCTAGAAATTGTCTTTACAGGACCTTAATTTCTTTATTCTTCAAAAGTAAATTTAGAAAGTTAAGTGCAAAACAATATATATGCTACCTTTGGTATAAGAAAAAATAGATAAATGAGTAAACACACACATGCACAAATTCTTAACTTTTGGAAAAGAAACATAGGAAAGATAAACAGAAAACAATGAGGTTGGTTATTTACAACCAATGGGAGTGGGGGGAACGGTGGAAGGGATAGGCAAGACAGATACTCTTCTGCATTTATTTTATGTAGTTTTAACTTTTGGTAATGTTTTAGTGTTCTACATATTTTAAAATAAAATCGAATCAACAAGCATGGGAAGGAAAAATGAAACTAAAACAGTGCAAAAAAGAAACAAACTCAACTATGCTTCAGCTGAGGAACATGCTGATGGGGGATAAAAGAAAGAGAACTAATGCAAACTTTGAATACAGTATTTTGACTTTATTACCTTCAGTTTTGGTTTTGCAGGAAGAACAGAAAACAAATCTTTAACTCTTCTTAGTAAGTTTTTTTGTTGTTGTGGCATAGATCTACTAATTTAAAATTATCTTATATATATCGTAAGATGTAGTAAATGATTACATGTGTTGATGCTGCAGGGAGCCACAGTTCTCCAGTGGAGTAAAGGAGACTAAAAATGTGGAATGGGAGAAGACAGGGAAAAACCCTGTGGGAATAGGTTAGATTTGAATGAACTCATGATATCTTATACATACATGTATAAATTTCCCACTTCTAACCACTGATAAATGCCTGAAAGAAAAGACATTCCAGTAGTAATAAGCATACCTGGCACCTAGATCTTGGGTTTTTAACACCATTCCCCACTGAAAGGAACCAGGACTCTTACTCCTGAAACTGAAACACCTTTTTGTTCCAGTGGAAGTACTCCAAAATTTGATGGTGACATGTCATAGGATATAGGAAACATCTTGATAGGGCATCCACTTGTCAAATCTGGGATAATTAAAGCTTCAGAATAATTGAGGACCTACACCTCAACAATAAAAGACAACCAAATTTTAAAATGGGCAAGTGATTTGAATAGAAATTCTCTGAATTTCTCCAAAGAAGATACACAAATGGCCAATAAGCATATGAAAAGATGCTCAAAATTATTAGTCACTAGAGAAATGCAAATTGAAACCACAGTGATATACTAATTGACACCTACTCTAATAGTTAGAATCCAAAAGACAGACAATAACAAGTATTGGCCAGGAAGTGGAGAATTGGAACCCTCATATATTCCTGGTAAGATTATAATATGATGCAGTCACTTTGGAAAGCAGTTAGATAATTCCTCAAATAGTTAAACTTCAACTTAGCAATTTCACTCCTAGTTATATACCCAAGAAAATTGAAAAATATGTCTGCATAACGTATACACACAAAGGTTCATAACAGCATTATCCATAATTGCCAAAAAAGTAGAAACAACCCAAATGTTGATTGATAAATAAAAATGTGGTCTATCCACACAGTAGAATATTATTAATCCATAAAAAGAATGAAGTACTGATTTATGGACAAACTTTTAAAACATACTAAGTGAAAGAAACCAGACACAAAAGTCCACATATTGTAAGAGTCCATTGCTATGAAATAGACAAATTCATGGGCAAATCCATAGAGGCAGAATATAGATTAATATTTGCCATGAGATGGAGGGAATGGGGAGTGACTACTTAATGGGTATGAGGTTTCTTTTTGGGATGAAGAAAATGTCTGAAATTAGGTTAGGTTTTTAACTTCACAACTGTGAACTGATGATGGTTGCACAACTCTGTGAATATACTGAAAATACTGCAGTGTACACTTTAAAATGATGAATTTTATTTCAGTTTTAGAAATTGCAAAAAAAAAGTAATAATTGAGGGCAGTAATGAAGTTTAAACCATTAAAATTAAAAAAGAAATCTACGAATCCAAAATGATATAAATGAATGAATGAATGAATGAATGAACAAGTACTTAGAAGAGTAAGATACTGTTTCAGTTTGCTAAAGCTGCCAGAATGCAATATACCAGAAATGGGTTGGCTTTTAACAATGAGTATTTATTAAGTTACAAGTTACAATTCTAAGGCCATGAAAATGTCCAAATTAGAGCATCAACAAAAGGATACCTTCTGTGAAGAAAGCCTGCTGGCATCTGGGGTTCCTCTGTCACATAGCGATGTCTGCTGGTCCTTCTCTCATGGATTCTGGTTTCAGTGGCTCTTTCTCTCAGCTCCTTTGGGTCCTTCTTGCTTCTCTGGGCGTTTCTCATCTCTCTGCCTTCTCTGTGTGTATTTCTGCCTTTTATCCTCTCATAAAGTGCTCCAGTAAAGGAGTAAGACCCACTTTGAATGGGGTGGGTCACATCCCAATTGAAACAACCTAGCTGAAAGGTCCCACCTGCAATAGAGCTGCATCCACAAGAATGGATTAAAAGAACATGGTGTTTTCTGGGGTACATAACCGTTCCAAACCAGCAAAGATACCAACCAATAAATGTGAAAGGAGTGAAGTTACCATTGGAAAATACCATTTTCATAGTAAAGATTGGTTTGAGCAAGAATCTCAATGGACGCTAAATCTAAGGGGAATCTTGGATAAGGAACAGTTTATTTACATGATCTTATAGGATATCCCCACCGATTGCTTATTGGTTGCAATGGGAAATATATATTATATTTATCTATAAGATAGAGAAACTGGATAACGCCTTGACTGGTGATCAGTTGAAAGTGGATAATATTGGAAATTTTAGGTTGTATATATGTTACCAGAATTAAAAACAAAAACAAAGACTTGTACAATGCAGAGTGAACTCTAATGTAAATTATGGACTATAGTTAATAGTATAATTATAATAATTTTGTTTCACCAACTGTAACAAAGGTACACACTAATGCAAAATGTTAATAATAGGGAAAACTGTGTTTGAGGGAAGGGTATATGGGAACCCTGTACTTTCTGCCTGATTTTTCTGTACACCTACAACTACTATAATTTAAAAAAAAAAAATAATAACATCAGCAATAAGGGGCAGACAGACACCATGTGTCTCCACATATACTCTAAAAAGGACGGAAAACCACTTATTTGGTTCTCTGAATCTAATCACGTGGGCGCGTCAGACAAACCCAAATTAAGGAATATTCTGTTAGAAAAAAGCTTCCTGTATTTTTCAAAAAATGTCTATGTCATGACATGACCGAGAAGACTAGACATTAAAACTAAGTGCAATCCATTATCCTGGACAGGATCCTGGACTGAAGGGGAAAATGGTGCTATACAGGATATTATTAGGACAGTTGACAAAATTGAACTATAAATAGTAGATTAAAGTATTGCATCAATGTAAAATTCTCTGAATTTAATAACCATGCTACAGTTGCATAAGAGATTATCCTTGTTCTTAAAAAATACACACTGAAATATTAAGGAGGTAAAGGGCAATGATGTATGCAACCTATTTTCAAATGGTTGAGAAAAAGTAAATAGTAGTATTTATGTATGTGGAAAGAGAGAATAATAAACAGTCAGCAAAATGTTAAAAATTGAGTTTGGGTAAAAAATATGTGGGAGTTTTCTGTATTATTGCAGTTCTTCTGAAGTTTGAAATTATTTCAAAATAAAAACAGTAAATAAAAATTTTTAAAATAGGGAGTTTTTAAAATCTATTTGCATTAATGAACAGTCATTTTTCTTTTTTTTAATCTTACAAAATGTTTTAAACATACAGAAAAGTACAGGGACATACCTATTTTTTAACCAGCTTGTCTTAATATTATTTTCATATTTGTTTTAGATTTTTTTAAGAAGTATAAACTTTACAGATGTAGCTGAAGTCCCTCCTCTCCAATTTCATTCCTTTTTCTCCCTAGAAGTAACCAATACCAAGAAGTTAGAATGTTTCCTTCCTGTGCAAGTTTTTATTCTTTTACAACCATGTTTCTATGTAACCAGTAAAAATAACAGTATTGTTACTATACCACTTTATATAAATGGTATCAAATAGTATCCAGTTGCACCTTATTATTTTTTTTTTTTGCTTAAACATTCTTATATGTAGCTCATGTTTATTCATTTTAACTGGTGTATAATATTCATTGAATGCATATTTTTATTTACTTTTTTTCTCCTGTTCATAGATGTTGAGGTTTTTCCCATATATTTTCTATTATAAATATTTTGCAGGAAGTGTCCTTGTACTTTTTTCCTTGTGCAAATAAACAAGAGTTTCTCTAGGATATGTCTTGAAATAGAATTGCTGGGTCTAGGTTGTTGTCATCAATGTGATCACAATGGCAGCTAATATTTACCAACTGCTATGTGTCAAGCACTGTTCTAATCACATTATATGTATAAGTTTTTTTAATCCCTGAAATAATAGGTAGACACTATTACTATCCACATTTTACAGATGAAGAAACTGAGCTATAGAGCAGGTAAGTAATTTTTCCAAAATCCTGCAGGTAGGAAGTGACAGAGCCCTGATTTCAACCAATGTGCATTCTTAGCAACCACACTATATACAAACCATTTTCTGTAGAGTATGCACATCTTCATTCCTCCAGATATTGCCATTTTTGTTTCCCAAAGTAGTTTTACCAGTTTATGTTATCAACAACCAATAGTTGTTTTTATAAGTTCTTAATTTATAAAATAAAAACCATCTCATTCATTAAATTTTGTTTGTAATGTTTACAGATCTCTAAAATCTAAGTCTGAAAACCACTTCCTTATATGACATTGTTTAGAGGAACATGCTTTTATAGCATCATAAGGCTGGAATCACCCCTTCCTTACTTGACACTGTTTAGAAGAACGTGCTTTTATAGAATTATAAGACTGGGATCTTGCCCTTTAAAAAGCCCAGGTATAGGAGATTTTTTTGTATTCACTGAATCCAAACCCTTCTACCAACCATCCAGGTTCAAAATCTCAGTAACTTCTGATTGCTCTTGTCTCTTCCTCACCTCTTCCCCTATCTTCATCCCCCTGTCTTAAATGTTTGCCTATGCCACATTCAGCAAATTAGCAGACCTTGTGCACTTACCCATTGTAGGATCCCTCATCTGTCCCTTTCTAGTCCTGTAAGCTAGTTCAGGTTCTTAATACATCTTTCTTCAGAATATTTTAAGAAACTTAAACTGGTCTTTACCTCTAGAATCTTCCAGATGTCATCCATTCTATATACTGTTGCTAGAATGATCCTCCTATATCAGTCAGGGTTCTCTAGGGAAACAGAACCAACAGTAGATGTGTGTGTATGTGTGTGTGTCATGTAAATATTTTTTTATAGGAATTGGCTCATGTGACTCTGGGATGGGTGAGTCCAAATTCTGTAGGGCAGGCCGCAAGCTGGGAACTCCCATAAAGGTTTTCAATGAATTCCCCAGGAGAAGCTGGCTGGCTAAAGTAGAGAAGGAAATTTCCCTTCTGAATGCTGAAATAATCACTTGTTTTAAGACTTTCAGCTGATTGAATGAGACTTCCCTGATTGTTGAAGCCAATCAACTTACTGATGATTTAAATCCACGAAATATCCTGACAGTAACAATTAGGCCAGTGCTTGCTTGACCAAACAACTGAACACCGTAACTTGGCCAAGTTGACACGTAAACTTAACCATTACACCATTACACCTTCTAATAAAATTATTATATTATTTCTCTGCTCAAAATCCTTCAGTAGTGTCTTGTATACTAAATTAAGTATAAAATCATCTACTCTGTTCTCTGTAATCTTGCTTTCAAGTGTTTTACTACCTTATCCCCTATTACTCCTTCAGTCAGTGGTTCTCAAACTTGAGCATATGTCGCAATCACCTTCTGATTCAGGAGGTTTGGATTGGGGCTCAGGAATTTGCTTTTCTCATAAATTTCATGTGAAGTTGATGCTGCAGGTCTAGCCTGGGGTTCACACTCAGAGACCTTATTTCAACCAATGATCTGTGGGACATGGCATGAGTCTTATAAATGAGCTGCTCACTGAATATATACTGAATAAAAATTAAATCCTGTTTTTAAAGCCTAGAGAAATTGATTTTCCAAAGTTCCCAGAGCCTAAAGCATTCAAACCAGAAGAGATGGTTACTTTTTATTTTGAAAACCTTTTTAAACTTGGAGAAATTTTGCAAGAAGTACAGTGAATTCTTATATATCATTTGTTTTGATTTACCAGTGATTTAATTTTGTTACAGTCATGCATGTTGTCTTTGTGTGTGTGTGTGTACATCCTTTCCCAGTCCAGGATCCAATCCAGAATAATGCATTTAATTTAGTTCTGGGGAGTTACTTTGAGATTGTGCCAGTATCTTCTTCCTCATCAAATTTTCACCCATTAGTTTTAGTATTCACCAATGATTTTCTAACTTCATTCCTTTTATATTTGTAGTTCACATTCCACTATAAAGAAGAGCTTTCCTTTCTTCCCCATTTATTTGAATATATCATTTACAAACTCATGGAATCTTTTTTTATTTTTTATTTCATGGGTCATAGTCTGTTACTATCATTATTTATTTTGATGTTCAAAATAAATATTTTTATTTCATTTATATTTGGTTGGTGGGAGCTCCTTCAAACTGACTCCTGTGTTCTTCTGGTATATGTTCCCATTATTTGAGCACTTCTTTATTTTCTATCTTAAGAAGACATTCTGTGCTAACATTTTATTTTCCCTGCCCCATCCCTGAAATCAACCTTTCCTCTAAGGAGCTCTGATTTCTTTTAGTGGAGATTAGTATTTAGAAATAGGTGCTAAGTATGCTCATTCCTTTAGGTATACCATTGTTTCTAAGCTGTCTCAGCAAGCAAAGGCAGGAAATATGCTGATAGTCTTAATTACGGCCACACAGCACAAGGGTTCATTCTCGTCTTCCTTCTTTACATATTTGTAACTGTGTTCTCCAAAAGTAAGAGTCCTTATTCATTTTTATTTAAATACATTATTTAAAAATTAATATTTATTGTAGAAAAATTTTATTCCAAAACACACAAAATAAAAGTGTACTCTTATCCAAAAAATAGTCCCTGCAATATACACTTCCATTCTTTTTTAGTTTCTGCACATATATGAATATAAATATAGAAATAATGTATTTTGTACCTTTCTTTTAAGAATGGGATTGGGAATTAAATTGCTAAATGCTAAAATCTTAGATTTGTGAGATATGTTAGCCACTCTGCTCTACTATCAGGAGTATGATTTTGCCGAATTTTGCTAGCTCAGACAGATGTGGGCTTCATTACTAGTTCTGTGTGTGGTACTGGCAACCTTGGGCAAGCATTTTTGACCCTTAGTTACTTTATCTGTATAAGGGGAGTCATAATAAATAAATAAATTTGCTGTAAGCTATTAAATAATATATATAAATCACCTCACCAAGTACATATGCTTAGTAAGGCAGGCATTTAACAAATGGTAAACATTTTGCTTATTATCAAAGCAGTTATTCACATGTGTAGACAAATAGTTCATTAATAAGTTTGTTAGTATGCTTAAAGCACTTTTTTTTTTTAATCTTCATTTTATTGAGATATATTCACATACCACGTAGTCATACAAAACAAATCATACTTTCGATTGTTTACAGTACCATTACATAGTGGTACATTCATCACCCAAATCAATCCCTGGCACCTTCATTAGCACACACACACAAATAACAAGAATAATAATTAGAGTGAAAAAGAGCAATTGAAGTAAAAAAGAACACTGGGTACCTTTGTCTGTTTGTTTCCTTCCCCTATTTTTCTACTCATCCATCCATAAACTAGACAAAGTGGAGTGTGGTCCTTATGGCTTTCCCAATCCCATTGTCACCCCTCATAAGCTACATTTTTATACAACTGTCTTCGAGATTCATGGGTTCTTGGTTGTAGTTTAATAGTTTCAGGTATCCACCACCAGCTACCCCAATTCTTTAGAACCTAAAAAGGGTTGTCTAAAGTGTGCATAAGAGTGCCCACCAGAGTGACCTCTCGGCTCCTTTTGGAATCTCTCTGCCACTGAAGCTTATTTCATTTCCTTTCACATCCCCCTTTTGGTCAAGAAGATGTTCTCCATCCCACGATGCCAGGTCTACATTCCTCCCCGGGAGTCGTATTCCACGTTGCCAGGGAGATTCACTCCCCTGGGTGTCTGATCCCACGTCAGGGGGAGGGCAGTGATTTCACCTTTCAAGTTGGCTTAGCTAGAGAGAGAGGGCCACATCTGAGCAACAAAGAGGCATTCGGGAGGAGGCTCTTAGGCACAACCATAGGGAGGCCTAGCGTCTCCTTTGCAGCAACCGTCTTCCCAAGGGTAAAACCTGTGGTAGAGGGCTCAACCCATCAAACCAACAGTCCCCTATGTCTGTGGTCATGTTAGCAACCATGGAGGTGGGGTAGGCGAATACCCCTGCATTCTCCACAGGCTCCTCAAGGGGGCACTACATCTTTTTTTTTCCCTTGTTTTTTTTTTTTTTTTTTTTTTTAACTTTCCCTTTTTTTTTAAATCAACTGTATGAAAAAAAAAAATTAAAAAGAAAACAAACATACAATAAAAGAACATTTCAAAGAGACCATAACAAGGGAGTAAGAAAAAGACAACTAACCTAAGATAACTGCTTAACTTCCAACATGTTCCTACTTTACCCCAAGAAAGTTACCTAATATAGCAACATTTCTGTGAACTTGCTCCTACTATATCCATCAGAAATTAACAGACCATAGTCATTCCTGGGCATCCCCAGAACGTTAAATAGCTTATCTGTTCTTCTTGGATTATTGTTCCCCCTTCCTTAATTGCTCTCTATTGCTAGTTCCCCTACATTCTACATTATAAACCATTTGTTTTACATTTTTCAAAGTTCACATTAGTGGTAGCATATAATATTTCTCTTTTTGTGCCTGGCTTATTTCGCTCAGCATTATGTCTTCAAGGTTCATCCATGTTGTCATATGTTTCACGAGATCGTTCCTTCTTACTGCCGCTCGTAGTATTCCATCATGTGTATATACCACATTTTATTTATCCACTCATCTGTTGAAGGACATTTGGGTTGTTTCCATCTCTTGGCAATTGTGAATAATGCTGCTATGAACATTGGCGTGCAGATATCTGTTCGTGTCACTGCTTTCCGATCTTCCGGGTATATACCGAGAAGTGCAATCGCTGGATCGAATGGTAACTCTATATCTAGTTTTCTAAAGAACTGCCAGACTGACTTCCAGAGTGGCTGAACCATTATACAGTCCCACCAACAATGAATAAGAGTTCCAATTTCTCCACATCCCATCCAGCATTTGTAGTTTCCTGTTTGTTTAATGGCAGCCATTCTAACTGGTGTTAGATGGTATCTCATTGTGGTCTTAATTTGCATCTCTCTAATAGCTAGTGAAGCTGAACATTTTTTCATGTGTTTCTTGGCCATTTGTATTTCCTCTTCAGAGAACTGTCTTTTCATATCTTTTGCCCATTTTATAATTGGGCTGTCTGTACTATTGTCATTGAGTTGTAGGATTTCTTTATATATGCAAGATATCAGTCTTTTGTCAGATACATGGTTTCCAAAAATTTTTTCCCATTGAGTTGGCTGCCTCTTTACCTTTTTGAGAAATTCCTTTGAGGTGCAGAAACTTCTAAGCTTGAGGAGTTCCCATTTATCTATTTTCTCTTTTGTTGCTTGTGCTTTGGGTGTAAAGTCTAGGAAGTGGCCACCTAATACAAGGTCTTGAAGATGTTTTCCTACATTATCTTCTAGGAGTTTTATGGTACTTTCTTTTATATTGAAATCTTTGGTCCATTTTGAGTTAATTTTTGTGTAGGGGGTGAGGTAGGGGTCCTCTTTCATTCTTTTGGATATGGATATCCAACTCTCCCAGCCCCATTTGTTGAAAAGACCATTATGACTCAGTTCAGTGACTTTGGGGGCCTTATCAAAGATCAGTCGGCCATAGATCTGAGGGTCTATCTCCGAATTCTCAATTCGATTCCATTGATCTATATGTCTATCTTTGTGCCAGTACCATGCTGTTTTGGCAACTGTGGCTTTATAATAAGCTTCAAAGTCAGGGAGTGTAAGTCCTCCCACTTTGTTTTCCTTTTTTAGAGTGTCTTTAGCAGTTCGAAGCATCTTCCCTTTCCAAATAAATTTGATAACTAGCTTTTCCAAGTCTGCAAAGTAGGTTGTTGGAATTTTGATTGGGATTGCATTGAATCTGTAGATGAGTTTGGGGCTTAAAGCACTTTTAAGGGCAGGAAAATGTTATAACTTATATTCATAAAGAACAAATTTGCAATAGATCTTTTTAAAATAAAGGGATAATATGGAAAAATAATTTTATATCCATAAAGTATAAGTATATACTTAGGCATATAATATTTAATATATGTAAGGCAAAGTTAATTATACCTTCATTGCATTTAAGTCCATAAATTAGGAATCACAGTTTTATATGCACCAAAAGATTGATGAATACATGTGTTATTTGCAGTCAGAATATACTTGGTCAGCCTATTTTTAGCTTTTATGTTTGTAACAAGTAATGAAAACATTTGACTTTCCACAGTCAACCAAATATTTGTTTTGCTACTACTTACACATTACAGTAGACTAAATAATTTTTCTTGCCTTAGCAGCATAAATATGGTTTTAGTCCAGGCATTGGACACTTTGGGTTTAATTTTATGTCTGTGCATACAATGCCACATGTATGCTCATATAATAAGATTATAAATGCTTTATCTTATGTTATATGGTGAAGGAGCTCATTGTACTCAGGTATCCAAAATTGAGTCCAAAAGAAAAAGATAATGTTATCTGCTAAAATAAAGGGGGGAAAACATGCCGGCATTTAATATGGAAATACAATTCTTCTAAAGAAAAAAAGCAGACATTGAAACTCTTAAATGTCTAAAACAGGGCTCCTGTATGCTTTTCAGTAAAAACTGATGATAGCTGTGGTAAAATGTTTCTTCAGTATGATTGTACTCCTAGGTCAAAAAAGATGGAAAGAAGGAAAAGAAATAGGAGTTAATGAATAAAACAAATGTTACCCCAGATCATGGCTCTATTTTTGTCTTACTTTGGAAAAATATAAGGATTATATAAAATGTATTTTTTAATTAATTAATTGCTTAAGGAATTGAAGTAGGTATCAAAAAATACTGATGCAGGACAAAACATTTTATAACTAACATTCAAACAGTGGTAAGCTGATTTTCACTACAATATGAGATGAAGGTTGTTCCATTTCTAAGGTCAAAATTAGCTAAACTTGTATCAGCCTCTTAGCACCTTATACTAACCCTGTCTTATCAACTAGAGCATCAGAGTGTAATTATCTTTTTACTATGCCACTATTCTGCGAATTTCTGAAGCACATGGCTCTTGAGCATAGATCCTACCCTTGTGGACCTTATATTCTACCCATGTTTGCCAAGTTCCTGGCACATTGTATGTTTTCCTTGTGGTCATAAGATGGCTGCTGGAGTTGTAAACATCACATGCTAGCATCTAAGGCAGAAAGGAATGGTAGAAGCAAAAAGGCTCTTTCCTCTTGGGTCTTTTTCTTTATAGGAAAGGAAATCTTTTCTTGACCTCTAAGTGCATTTCTTCTCTCTCATACTACTCTTACTTCTTTGGTGATGTCTTCCAATTTCATGAATTTAAATATCACCTATATGTGAATAATTCTCAAAGTGTTTAATAGGTATCTTAAACTTTAAATGTCCCAAATTCAACTATTGATATTCAAACCTCTCCCGAAATCTTCCCTATTTTAGTTAGACTCATCCCTGAGTCCTCTCTTTTTTTTTGCACCACATCCAAATCCACAGCAAATCCAGGACCCATTATCTGACCATTTCTTACCAGTTCCACTTTACCATCCTGGTCAGAGCCATGCTCATCTCCCACCTACATTAGTGTACTTGTCTCCTAACTGGGCTCTGTTTCTGACAGTGACCTCTGAGAGTCTATTCTTACCATAGTAACCCAAATGTTCCTTTTAGAATTTTAGTTGGATCTTTTCACTTCTTTTTTAAACCCTCCAATGATTTCTTAAATGCCAAAACCTGTTTGCTCTTCCCTTATATCTCCTGTTAATAAGTTACCTGTCTCAGGTTTTCCTTCTTTCCTCCAGGTAGACAAGCTATATGCTATATTTTTTGGTTTTCTTTGCCATCTGATTTTCATATTGGCATCCAAGGTTGACTCTGGTTTTTGACTCGCATGATAAATAATCAGGCCTCTCAGCTATTTGGAGCTTTCATTCTTATCTTCTCTATTCTTCTTATGCTTATTCTGTCTAGTGCAAGAGGACCAAACAGAATCTTGCGTTAACTAGAACTCAGCTCAATTGTTAGTATATTTTGGTGTGTCCAGTTATTATTTCCTTTAGACATATATTTCATCTGAATGTTACAGCACCTTCTTGTATACATTGGCCATTTATTTGACTTTCTTTGATCCTTTGTGTTCTAAAAACTAAGAAATGTTTCTTATATCTGCAACCTATGATAGTCCATTCTAACCATGTGTCTATGTATCATCTAACCACTACTTCCTAAAAAGGAAACATTCCGTCCAGCCAACAACTGTTCCACCTTGTTTCTCATCAGAAGGGTTGGCACCAGTTCAAGTTCCGTCAACACTGTTCTATCAGATAAAGCTGTTGGTAGCATAAAGGAGGGGGTGGGTGGACAGTAACATGATTCAAGCACCAATGAGCAGTCTAACAGCATTGTTGGTGTTTCCACATTAGCCTGCGTGCCTCTGCTCCTGCTTGAAGCCAAGTCTAATTTAGCTGTACCTTAGTGTTGGCAATGACATTTCCCCATGCCTGTGTCAGCATCTGTCTCATAATAATTGTCATTTGGATAAGAACTCATGTTTTCTGGTTTTAATTGATAAAATGTTTAATAATTAAACCTTAGTGCAAAATCTTTATAATAAACATCATTTTTAATAAGTTAAAAGCCTCATCAAAATATAAGCAATATGTCTGGACTCTGTTATCATCTGTTCTGTTTCTCTAGTTATTAATTCAATTGGAAAAGCTTTATTCTTATAAAATATTACTAAGCATGGTAAGTTTCAGCTTGTCTTACCTAACAATGATCTTCTAATAAGCAAGAAAAGAGAAGTGTTAGAAATATTCGCTGTGGGCTTCCCATCTTTGCAGAGAGAAATCTGGCATTACACATGAGGTTTTTTTGGGGGGTTGAGGAAAGGACTCTGGAAAGGACCTTATAAAACACATCACTATGTCCCAAGGGAAAACCCTCATTCTGAACACTATCAGTCAACCATACTTAATCGTCTTTTGTTATCTGATTAGTTGTGTCAGATCAGGAGAGATTTAGTCAAAATTTCCATCCTTGAGTTCTCTCCACTTATTATGAGCATTGCCAGTTCTGCCAAGTGCTCAAGGATGCATAGAGAATTTTCAGGCAGTTGCACCATCTTTATTACTTGCTTCATCTTTACACTGAATCTCTGGGCCACTTCTGAGCCTTTAAGAAGTCTTTTATCTCATTAGTATAAGGCATAAACTAGAGGCAGGCCCAGCTCTAGGTGAGAGATTAGAACAGTGTTTTTCTTATTTTTATTTTATTTTTATCATTTTATTGAGATATATTCACATACCACGCAGTCATACAAAACAAATCGTACATTCGATTGTTCACAGTACCATTACATAGTTGTACATTCATCACCTAAATCAATCCCTGACACCTTCATTAGCACACACACAAAAATAACAAGAATAATAATTAAAGTGAAAAAGAGCAATTGAAGTAAAAAAAGAACACTGGGTACCTTTGTCTGTTTGTTTGTTTGTTTCCTTCCCCTATTTTTCTACTCATCCATCCATAAACTAGACCAAGTGGAGTGTGGTCCTTATGGCTTTCCCAATCCCATTGTCACCCCTCATAAGCTACATTTTTATACAATTGTCTTCGAGATTCATGGGTTCTGGGTTGTAGTTTGATAGTTTCAGGTATCCACCACCAGCTACCCCAACTCTTCAAAACCTAAAAAGGGTTGTCTAAATTGTGCATAAGAGTGCCCACCAGAGTGACCTCTCGGCTCCTTTTGGAATCTCTCAGCCACTGAAGCCCATTTCATTTCCTTTCACATCCCCCTTTTGGTCAAGAAGACGTTCTCTGTCCCACGATGCCAGGTCCGCATTCCTCCCCGGGATTTATATTGCACGTTTCCAGGGAGATTCACTCCCCTGGGTGTCTGATCCCACGTAGTGGGGAGGGCAGTAATCTCACCTTTCAAGTTGGCTTAGCTAGAGAGAGAGGGCCACATCCGAGCAACAAAGAGGCACTCGGGAGGAGGCTCTTAGGCACAATTATACGGAGGCCTAGCCTCTCCTTTGCAGCAACCGTCTTCCAAAGGGTAAAACCTATGGTAGAGGGCCCAACCGATCAAACCACCAGTCCCCTATGTCTGTGGTCATGTTAGCAACCATCGAGGTGGGGTAGGCCAATACCCCTGCATTCTCCACAGGCTCCTCAAGGGGGCTCTACATATTTTTTAACTTGTTTTTTTTTTTTTTTTTAACTTTTTGTCTTTTTTTAAATCAACTGTATGAAAAAAAAATTAAAAAAAAAAAACATACAATAAAAGAACAGTTCAAAGAGACCATAACAAGGTAGTAAGAAAAAGACAACTAACCTAAGATAACTGCTTTACTTCCAACATGTTCCTACTTTACCCCAAGAAAGTTACCTAATATAGCAATATTTCTGTGAACTTGTTCCTACTATATCCATCAGAAATTAACAGACCATAGTCATTCCTGGGCATCCCCAGAACGTTAAATAGCTTATCTGTTCTTCTTGGATTATTGTTCCCCCTTCCTTAATTGCTCTCTATTGCTAGTTCCCCTACATTCTACATTATAAACCATTTGTTTTACATTTTTCAAAGTTCACATTAGTGGTAGCATATAATATTTCTCTTTTTGTGCCTGGCTTATTTCGCTCAGCATTATGTCTTCAAGGTTCATCCATGTTGTCATATGTTTCACGAGATCGTTCCTTATTACTGCCGTGTAGTATTCCATCATGTGTATATACCACATTTTATTTATCCACTCATCTGTTGAAGGACATTTGGGTTGTTTCCATCTCTTGGCAATTGTAAATAATGCTGCTATGAACATTGGCGTGCAGATATCTGTTCGTGTCACTGCTTTCCGATCTTCAGGGTATATATCGAGAAGTGCAATAGCTGGATCGAATGGTAACTCTGTATCTAGTTTTCTAAGGAACTGCCAGACTGACTTCCAGAGTGGCTGAACCATTATACAGTCCCACCAACAATGAATAAGAGTTCCAATTTCTCCACATCCCATCCAGCATTTGTAGTTTCCTGTTTGTTTAATGGCAGCCATTCTAATTGGTGTTAGATGGTATCTCATTGTGGTCTTAATCTGCATCTCTCTAATAGCTAGTGAAGCTGAACATTTTTTCATGTGTTTCTTGGCCATTTGTATTTCCTCTTCAGAGAACTGTCTTTTCATATCTTTTACCCATTTTATAATTGGGCTGTCTGTACTATTGTCATTGAGTTGTAGGATTTCTTTATATATGCAAGATATCAGTCTTTTGTCAGATACATGTTTCCAAAAATTTTTTCCCATTGAGTTGGCTACCTCTTTACCTTTTTGAGAAATTCCTTTGAGGTGCAGAAACTTCTAAGCTTTAGGAGTTCCCATATATCTATTTTTTCTTTTGTTACTTGTGCTTTGGGTGTAAAGTCTAGGAAGTGGCCACCTAATACAAGGTCTTGAAGATGTTTTCCTACATTATCTTCTAGGAGTTTTATGGTACTTTCTTTTATATTGAGATCTTTGGTCCATTTTGAGTTAATTTTTGTGTAGGGTGTGAGATAGGGGTCCTCTTTCATTCTTTTGGATATGGATATCCAACTCTCCCAGCCCCATTTGTTGAAAAGACCATTATGACTCAATTCAGTGACTTTGGTGGCCTTATCAAAGATCAGTCAGCCATAAATTTGGGGGTCTATCTCCGAATTCTCAATTCGATTCCATTGATCTATATGTCTATCTTTGTGCCAGTACCATGCTGTTTTGACAACTGTGGCTTTATAATAAGCTTCAAAGTCAGGGAGTCTAAGTCCTCCCACTTCGTTTTTCTTTTTTAGAGTGTCTTTAGCAATTCGAGGCATCTTCCCTTTCCAAATAAATTTGATAACTAGCTTTTCCAAGTCTGCAAAGTAGGTTGTTGGAATTTTGATTGGGATTGCATTGAATCTGTAGATGAGTTTGGGTAGAATTGACATCTTAATGACATTTAGCCTTCGTATCCATGAACATGGAATATTTTTCCATCTTTTAAGGTCCCCTTCTATTTCTTTTAGTAGAGTTATGTAGTTTTCTTTGTATAGGTCTTTTACATCTTTGGTTAAGTTTATTCCTAGGTACTTGATTTTTTTAGTTGCTATTGAAAATGGTATCTTTTTCTTGAGTGTCTCTTCAGTTTGTTCATTTCTAGCATATAGAAACATTACTGACTTATGTGCATTAACCTTGTATCCCGCTACTTTGCTAAATTTGTTTATTAGCTCTAGTAGCTGTATCGTCAATTTCTCAGGGTTTTCCAGATATAAGATCATATCATCCGCAAACAATGACAGTTTTACTTCTTCTTTTCCAATTTGGATGCCTTTTATTTCTTTGTCTTGCTGGATTGCCCTGGCTAGCACTTCCAGCACAATGTTGAATAACAGTGGTGACAGTGGGCATCCTTGTCTTGTTCCTGATCTTAGAGGGAAGGCTTTCAGTCTCTCACCATTGAGTACTATGCTGGCTGTGGGTTTTTCATATATGCTCTTTATCATATTGAGGAAGTTTCCTCCAATTTCTACCTTTTGAAGTGTTTTTATCAAAAAAGGTTGGTGGATTTTGTCAAATGCTTTTTCAGCATCTACTGAGATGATCATTTGATTTTTCCCTTTTGAATTGTTAATGTGTTGTAATACATTGATTGATTTTCTTATGTTGAACCATCCTTGCATGCCTGGAATGAATCCCACTTGGTAATGGTGTATGATTTTTTTAATGTGTCTTTGGACTCGATTTGCAAGTATTTTGTTGAGGATTTTTGCATCTATATTCATTAGGGAGATTGGCCGGTAGTTTTCCTTTTTTGTAGCATCTTTGCCTGATTTGGGTATTACATTGATGTTAGCTTCATAAAATGAGTTCGGTAGTGTTCCATTTTCTTCATTGTTTTCAAAGAGTTTGAGTAAGATTGGTGTCAGTTCTTTCTGGAAAGTTTGGTAGAATTCCCCTGTGAAGCCATCTGGCCCTGGGCATTTATTTGTGGGAAGATTTTTGATGACTGATTGGATCTCTTTCCTTGTGATGGGTTGATTGAGGCCCTCTATTTCTTCTCTGGTCACTCTAGGTTGTTCATATGTTTCCAGGAAATTGTTCATTTCCTCTACATTATCCAGTTTGTTGCCATACAGTTGTTCATAGTATCCTCTTATAATTTTTTTAATTTCTTCAGGATCTGCAGTTATGTCATCTTTTTCATTCATTATTTTGTTTATATGGATCTTCTCTCTTTTTGATTTTGTCAGTCTAGCTAGGGGCTTGTCAATCTTGTTGATCTTCTCAAAGAACCAACTTTTGGTGATATTTATCCTCTCTATTGTTTTTTTGTTCTCTATGTCATTTATTTCTGCTTTAATCCTTGTTATTTCCTTTCTTCCACTTGGTTTAGGATTGGTTTGCTGTTCATTTTCTAGCTTCTTCAGTAGATCCATTAGTTCTTTGATTTTGGCTCTTTCTTCCTTTTTAATATATGCGTTTAGTGCTATAAATTTCCCCCTCAGCACTGCTTTTGCTGCATCCCATAGGTTTTGGTATGTTGTGTTCTCATTTTCATTCGTCTCTATATATTTAGCAATTTCTCTTGCTATTTCTTCTTTAACCTCCAGGTATTTGTGAATTTTCTAAGTCTCTGATGGTTATTGACTTCTAATTGTATTCCATTGTGGTCAGAGAATGTGCTTTGAATAATTTCAATCTTTTTAAATTTATTGAGGGTTGTTTTTTTGTCCCAGCATATGATCTATTCTGGAGAAAGTTCCATGAGCACTAGAAAGGTATGTGTATCCTGGTGATTTGGGATGTAATGTTCTGTATATGTCTGCTAAATCTAATTCATTTATCAGATTGTTTAGGTTTTCAGTTTCCTTATTGATCTTCTGTCTGGTTGATCTATCTATAGGAGAGAGTGATGTGTTGAAGTCTCCCACAATTATTGTGGGAACATCAATTGCTTCCTTTAGTTTTGCCAGTGTTTCTCTCATGTATTTTGTGGCACCTTGATTGGGTGCATAGTCATTTATGACTGTTACTTCTTCTTGTTGAATTGCCCCTTTTATTAGTATGTAGTGACCTTCTTTGTCTCTCAAAACATCCCTGCATTTAAAGTCTATTTTATCTGAGATTAATATTCTACACCTGCTTTCTTTTGGCTGTAGCTTGCATGAAATATTTTTTTCCATCCTTTCACTTTCAATTTATTTGTGTCCCTGTGTCTAAGATGAGTCTCTTGTATGCAACATATTGATGGTTCATTTTTTTTTTAACCATTCTGCGAATCTATATCTTTTAATTGGGGTGTTTAATCCATTTACATTCAACATTATAACCGTGAAGGCATTTCTTGAATCAGCCATCTTATCCTTTGGTTTATGTTTGTCATATATATTTTTCCCCTCTCTCTATTAATATCCTTTATTGTACCCATACCGAATCTCTTTAGTACTGAACCTTTCTCCAAGTCTCTCTGTCCTTTCTTTGTTTCTCTGTCTGTAGGGCTCCCTTTAGTATCTCCAGTAGGGCAGGTCTCTTGTTAGCAAATTCTCTCAGCATTTGTTTGTCTGTGAAAAATTTAAGCTCTCCCTCAAATTTGATGGAAAGCTTTGCTGGATAAAGTATTCTTGGTTGGAAATTTTTCTCACTCAGAATTTTAAATATATCATGCCACTGCCTTCTGGCCTCCATGGTGGCTGCTGAGTAGTCACTACTTAGTCTTTTGCCGTTTCCTTTGTATGTGGTGAATTGTTTTTCTCTTGCTGCTTTCAGAACTTGCTCCTTCTCGTCCGTGTTTGACAGTGTGATCAGAATATGTCTCGGAGTGGGTTTATTTGGATTTATTCTGTTTGGAGTTCACTGAGCATTTATGATTTGTGTATTTATGTTGTTTAGAAGATTTGGGAAGTTTTCCCCAGCAATTTCTTTGAATACTCTTCCTAGACCTTTACCCTTTTCTTCCCCTTCTGGAACACTAATGAGTCTTATATTTGGACGTTTTGTGTTATCTATCATATCCCTGAGATCCGTTACGATTTTTTCTATTTTTTTCCCCATTCTTTCTTTTATGCTTTCATTTTCCATTCTGTCATCTTCCAGGTCACTGATTCGTTGTTCACTTTCCTCTAGTCTTGTACTATGAGTGTCCAGAATCTTTTTAATTTGGTCAACAGTTTCTTTAATTTCCATAAGACCATCTGTTCTTTTATTTAGTCTTGCAATGTCTTCTTTATGCTCTTCTAGGGTCTTCTTGATATCCTTTGTATCCCATACTATGGTCTCATTGTTCCTCTTTAGTTCTTTGAGTAGCTGCTCTAGGTGCTGTGTCTCTTCTGATCTTTTGATTTGGGTGCTTGGGCTTGGGTTATCCATATCGTCTGGTTTTTTCATATGCTTTATAATTTTCTGTTTTTTTTTCACCTCATGGCATTTGCTGAACTTGATAGGGTTCTTTTAGGATTTGTAGACCAATTGAAGTCCTTATCTCTAATTTATCAGATCTACAGCTTCGTGGAGTACACTTTCTCTAACTAACCAGCAGGTGGTGTCCAGGAGCCGCCTGTTCTCCACAAGCCAGTTCTCCCCTGCTTTGCCTTTGTGGTGAGTGGGGGAGTGAGCCTTGTGGGGTCCAATTGGTGTACCAAGCTTGCGTGTGTAGTTGGTGTTGCCCGTCCTGTATATGGGGCGTGTTTCTGGGCAGTCGGGGAGGGGGGTGGCTCTAATAATCAAATCTCACTGGTGATCCTGGAGTTTTAAAGCTGCTGCAATAGTCTAATCCTTCAGTTCAGTCCTGCCACAGTTTGTCTCTGCCACTGACCCACAAGTCCTTGGTATCGGCGTTTGGCTCCTGAGACTTGCAAGTGGGTTCCTCTTCCAGGCCGTGCACTCCCTGGTCCTCTGTTGAGGGATGACTGTGCTATGTCACAGGTGAGTGCCGTCCCCCCAGGGTGGTTCTGGGCTGCTGGGCTGTGTAGGGAGGCTCCCAGTCTGCTGAAATGATGGCTGAATGGGGCTTTGTTATTTCACACTGCTCCACCTTCCCAACTCTGGGACAATCAGCCGAAGTTGCAGGGAAGGCTAATGTCCACGCCCAGTTTTGTGGTGTGTGCCTGTTATTTGAAGCACTCCGTCACACTGGGTTGTCTGGGGCAGCTCTGGGCTATGGGGCTGCCGATGGACAGGAGTGTTTCCTGTCCACCAGGATGATGGCTGTGAGCGGACACCCCCCTTTTCTTGGGAAGTTGTGGTGTTTAGTGAATTTTCTCAGCCACTGGATTATTGCCTTTTGTCTCAGAGCTCTCTTAGTTCTGCTCTTGTCTTGACCTGCCCAAATTGCAAGTCTTTGAAGCTTTCTGTATTGGGCTTCTTAGAGTAATTGTTTTAGAAAAAGAAAAAAGGATTAAAAAAATAAAATAAAATAAAATAAAATAAAGGGCCCTCCTCAGAGATCTAATGGGTTATTGAAATGCTAAGAGACAAAGCAATTAGGGCCATTAAGGAAAGGTCCACAGGGCTGAGAGATCAGCTTTTCTTCGGGATTTGCATATGCGCCTCAGGGCCTGAGCTCTGCCCTTCCCCTTTCTATGTTCATCAGAACTCCAAAAATCCTCCGCTTTTATTTTGGAGTTTTTCGTGCTGTGTTTTTCTATGCCTGTCTCCTCTCTGCTGGGCTGGCTGCTCTCAGATTCTCTGGTGTCTGGTCTCAGTCTATCTATGGTTGGAGTTTGGATCAGTAGAATGAGTTTCCGATAAGGGCTGCCACTGCAGTTCTCCCTTCTCCTTCCCGGAGCTGACAGCCCCTCCTCCCATGGGACTGAGCCTGGCAGGGAGGGGTGCGTGTCCCCTGGCCACAAAAACTTACAGATTTCGCTGATCTCAGCAGTTCCACGTTTTCATGAGTGTAGTATGAAGTATGCCCGAAGTCGGATTGCTCTGTGGTGTCCAGTCCCCGTAGTTCCTTGCTTTCTACCTACTTTCCTGGAGGAGTAACTAAAACATACAGCTCACCAGTCCGCCATCTTGCCCTGCCTCCTCTACAGAACAGTGTTTTTCAAATCATAGGCAGTAATTCACTGGTGGGTCATCAAATCAATAGTGTCACAATCAGCATTTTTTATAAATGGCATAGACCAGAAAACATCAGAGTGCCTCATATATATTGAGTGAATATAGTTTCATGAAATTTTGAAATGTTTTTTCATTATTTTAGGTTGAATTATATGAAATTGATATTTCACATGATTCAATCTTATAGATACAGTTTTATATATTAGATAAATACGAAACATATGTGTATACTGAGTTGATGCAAAAAATGTATTTCCTACAATAGGTCATGATCCAAAAAAGTTCAGAAGCCACTGAGTTAGAATGAATGTCTATCAGTCAGCACTGTTCTAGTCCCAGAAGAAATCTATAAGCCATTTCCCCCTATTTCTAAGAAAGCTAGCCACTGCTGGGTAAACAAGAGTATTATAATTAATAGTCAAACAATAGTAATAATTAATAGGCATCATTGAATAGTTTTAATTATTATTCAGACAGTATTCCCAGTGCTAAATTTGGTATGCAACTGAATATAAAGCTTTCAGAGCAGCGGGAATTAGTCAAGAAAGACTTCCTCATTGAGGAAGGTAAAAGGAAGAAATGAGTCTGGCAAGAGGGGAGAACAAAATATTCATGTTCCATTTCTGGAACATGAGTTCAATAGTCTATAGAACCTTAATTCCACCAAAGTAATATCATATAGAAAAATCATAGATAATTTGGATGAAATAAGAGCAGAAAACATTGACTTTGAAAATTACCAGCTTTAATGTTGTCATTAAAGGATTCTACTGTTTGAAAAGACTTGAAAATTCACTTCAAAGCTTTTAATTCCCTAAAAGATAGCTTTAATTTTATTAAGTTTTTTCTTTTTAAATTTGATTTTTCTTTTAAGAATCTTGGGAAATATAGAAATTATTACCTCAGGGAAATTAAATGTATTGCACATTGCTTTTACACTTACTTAAGAAATAAAAATTTCTTAAGATTTTTTAAAATGAACATGAAATCCAAGACCTTGGGGATAATTGTTTGGGAAACTGTTTCATTGTCTAGATACCTAGAAGGATTTTTAAAGAAAAGCAACATTTATCATGTGTTAATAAGGATGACTATTTGCATATTTTTCTAAATGAGTTGAATGAGATTTATGTATCAAAATACTGGGATATCCTCAAAACAAATCCTGTCTTTTTGCTTGAACATTTCTCTTGCAAACTTGACCTGTCGCCTTACAGGTTTCTAGTATGAACTTTATGTACAGCCACAACCATTTTAGCCACAGTTTTTCTGCTGGACTATTTTAACAGCCTGCTAACAGACTGGTAACAGATCTCTGATGCTAATCTCAGATTCCACCAATATGTTTGTGGCTTTTCTTAAACACAAACTTGCTCATGTGTCAATCCCCTTCATAAAGTTCTTTAATGGCTTCTCATTTCCTACAGGAATAAGTGTTGCATACAAGTCTCTACATGGCCCATACTTTACCTGCCACACTAGTTTCATCTCTCAGTGTGAATCCTATGGTTCATCCAGGTCAAATTTTTCAACATACCAACCTATTTCACACCTCAATCTTTGCTGTCATGGCTCCCTGCCTGAAATGCCTTATGTATCTAATGAATATATCTTCGATATTCAAATAGTTGTTTAAGATCATTTCTCTAAGATGCTTTTCTTGACTCCTCCTTCATCAATAGACCAATGGTTCCCAAATGTTTCTGCACATTAGAATCCCTTAGAAATTCCAAAGTGCAGTGAGGAGGACACAGACATCAGTATTTTTTTAAGGTCCCCACATAATTTCAATGTGCAGAAATGTTTGGGATCCACTTCACTAAGCTCAAATCTACTGGAAGTCAGGAACTATCTCTTTTTCATCTTTTAGTCACTATTATAACTATTTATCAAATGAATGAATGAATGACCACTGAAGGTTCTCAGGAGATTTATTGCCAACTTTCAGGTTTCAAAAAGCTATAGTCCAGAGGAGCTAAGATGGTGGCATAGAGAGGAGTGGAAGACTGTTAGACCCCTGGAACAATTCATAAATGGCCAAAATCTAGTAAATAACTGCAGAATAACTGCGGGGAGACAAACATGACTGCGGGGAGACAGACATGGCTGACCACTCATAATCCACCAACCTGAATTGGGAGGAATGCCCAAGATGTCAACATAAAATCTGTAAGTAAAAACTGCAGACCCACACTGAGAGCCGAGAGCCGAGAGCACCTCCCTCACGGAAGCCACGCAGTGCTAGAGAACAGCACTCTCCAAACAAGCGAGTGGACCTCAGCCCAGCCCCAACTGGGGTTTTAATATTAACTGCTCAATACAAACAGCAAATCCCCATCAAGCAGACAGAGGCTTCTGGTGACAAGTGACCTTGGGAGAGTCGGGGGACATATCTGCGTCAGGACAGGGAACCCAGAGGATCAGGTGCTATCTCTGGCTGACGGGTGAATCTGGGAGCTTTTCTGACCCTTTCTCTCTCTGTGGAGAAAACCTCAGCCGTTTTCAGCCCACAGCACTTTGCAGTAAAGGAAACCTCAGCCATTTTAAAATCAAAACACTTTGATCACCAGAGTCAGAGAAACAAAGAATTTATTGATATGCAGATGACATCTCTGGAGGGGGCATAGCTTCCCAAGAGGAAAGGGAGAGGACCAGCTCTACAGCCTGCCTTACTGGAACCAGAACCCAAAGCCTGGGGGAGGAGAGCCAAAGGCCACACCCCCTTACACCAGCCAGTGACAAGCTGACAGGTACCCCTTCTGGGCAGAAAAGCACAGGTGTGTCAGCCCTCTAAGAAAAACCATCAGGGAAACCAGATACTGAACATTTCCTCCTTCTGTGACCTGAGCCTGTTCTCATCTGGGAAAACCTGATTGGGGTGGCCTGGGAGATCAGATGCCTAGACAACGGAACACTACAACCTACACTAAGAAAAACAATGTTATGGCCCAGTCAAAGGGACAAATGTACACTTCAACTGAGATACAGGAATTTAAACAACTAATGCTAAATCAATTCAAAAAGTTTAGAGAAGATTTTGCAAAAGAGATAGAGGCTGTAAAGAAAACACTGGGCATACATAAGGCAGAAATCGAACGTTCAAAAAAACAACTAGTAGAATCTATAGAAATGAAAAGCACAACACAAGAGATGAAAGACACAATGGAAACATACAACAGCAGATATCAAGAGGCAGTAGAAAACACTCAGGAACTGGAGAACAGAACACCTGAAAGCCTACATGCAAAGGAGCAGATAGAGAAAAGAATGAAAAAATATGAGCAACGTCTCCCAGAACTTAAGGATAAAACAAAGTACAGGAATGTATCATTGGTGTCCCAGAAAGAGAACAGAAGGGAAAAGGGGCAGAAGCAATAATAGAGGAAATAATCAATGAAAATTTCCCATCTCTTATGAAAGACATAAAATTACAGATCCAAGAAGTACAGCATACTCCAAACAGAATAGATCTGAGTAGGCCTATGCCAAGACACTTAATAATCAGATTATCAAATGTCAAAGACAAAGAGAGACTCCTGAAAGCAGCAAGAGAAAATCAATCCATCACATACAAAGGAAGCTTAATAAGACTATGTGCTGATCTCTCAGCAGAAACCATGGAGGCAAGAAGGAAGTGGTGTGATATATTTAAGACACTGAAAGAGAAAAACCGCCAACCAATAATCCTATATCCAGCAAAGCTGTCCTTCAAATATGAGGGAGAGCTCAAAATATTTTCCGACAAACAGAAATGAGAGACTTTGTGAAAAAGACACCTGCCCTACAGGAAATACTAAAGGGAGCACTACAGAGTGATAGGAGAAGACAGGAGTGCGTGGTTTGGAACACGATTTTGGGAGATGGTAGCACAGTAATGTAATTACACTGAACAGAGATAACTATGAATACAGTTGAGAGAGAAAGGTTGAGAGCATGTGAGACACCAGAAGTAAGGAGGAAAGATAGACTGGGCCTGTGTAACTTGGTGAAATCTAGAGTGTTCAACAATTGTGATAAAATGTACAAATATGTTCTTTTACAAGGGAGAACAAGCAAATGTCAGCCTTGCGAGGTGTTAAAAATGGGGAGGCATTGGGGGAGGGGTGCAATCAATGTAAACTAGAGACTGTAACTAACAGAATCATTGTATTATGCTTCCTTTAATGTAACAAAGGTGATATATCAAGGCAAATGCAGATAGGAGGGGGATAGGGGAAGCATGTTAGACACTTGACATTGGTGGTGTTGTCTGACTCTTTACTTTGATTTAAGGTTATTTTTCCTTTTGCTGCTTCCTAGCTGTCATTTTTTTTTTTCCTTTTTCTTTTGCCTCTCTACCTTCTTTGACTCTCCCTCCTGCCTTGTGGAAGAAATGTAGATGCCCTTATATAGATAGTGGTGAAGGTGGTGAACACATAAATACGTGACCATACAGAGAACCGTCGATTGTTTACTTAGGATGCAATGTATGGTGTGTGAACAAAACCATCTTAAAAAAAAAAAAAAATGGGTTGGTGACAAAACCTCAAGGGCAATACACTGAGTGAAATGAGCCAGACATACAAGGACAAATATTGCAGGGTCTCCCTGATAGGAACTAATTATAATATGTAAACTCATAGACATGAAATATAAGGTACCAAGATATAGGATGAGGCTTAAGAATGGAGAGTGGTTGCTTAGTATGAGCAGAATGTTCAACTAGGATGAACTTAAATGTTTGGAAATGAACAGAGGTGTTGGTAGCAAGATGTGAGAATAACTAACAGTGCCAAATGGTGAGTGAATGAGGTGGAAAGGGGAAGCTCAGAGTCATATATGTCACCAGAAGGAAAGTTGGAGGTCAAAAGATGGGAATGTATAGAACTGAATCCTATGGTGGGCAATGTCCATGATTAACTGTACAAATATTAGAAATCTCTTCTATGAACCAGAACAAATGTATGACAGTACAATTAGAAGTTAATCATAGAGGGGCATATAGGGAAGAAATATATACCTATTGCAGACTATATACTACAGTTAGTAGTATTTCAACATTCTTTCATAAACAGTAACAAATGTACTATACCAACACTACGAGTCAACAATTGAGGGGGGTTGGTTAGGGATATGGGAGGATTCGAGTTTCCTTTTTTTTTTTTCCTTTTTTTTTCTTTTTTTTTTATCTTTCACTTTATTTCTTGTCTGGAGTAGTGAAAAGGTTCTAAAAATCGAACAAAAATTAAGTGTGGTGATGGATGCACAGCTGTATGAGGGTACCAGGGCCAACTGATGTACACTTTGGATCTTTGGATAATTGTATGGTATCTGAATGATCCCAATAAAAATTAAAAAATTAGAAAAAAAGAAGCTATAGTCTAGAACTATGCTGGTCCTATACAGTAGTTCTAGTCCCATATGGCTATTAAGCATTTGAAATGCAGCTACTCCAAATTGAAATGTGCTGTTAAGTATAAAATATACACCAGATTTCAAAGACTAAGTACCAAAAAATATAAACTAGCTCATTAGTAATTTTATTATTGATTACATGTTGAAATAGTATTTTGTTATATTGGATTAAATTAAAAGTTATAATTGATTTCTTCTGTTTCTTTTTATATTCTTAATGTGGCTACTTGAAAAGTTACAATTACATTTTTGCATTGCATTATATTTCTGTTGGATAGTGCTGGTCTAGAACAAATTACAGTGATACTGAATTATTACATAATTTGATGCTGCTAGTAATATATTGTATCTATTTCATATACATAAGGTTATTTTTTCTGATCCTTTTCTGTCTCATTGAAAAACTAAACATTCCTTGAAGTTTTCATTATACTACAAGTTTTCCCACAGAATATTCATTAATTTCTTAATTCAGCAAACATTTGAATCCTTTTGGGTAAGACACTCTACTGGGAAAGCCAGCTAAATAAAAACAAAATAATTATATAAAATAAGAAGCTATTGACAAATACAGATTTAAGAGCAATGAGAGATTATGAAAGGCATCATGGAGGAATAAGAGATTATATCTGATATTTTAAGCATTTGAATTAATTTTCTATTTTCCTGTAAGGAAATTTAAAACAAAGTGTAAGATATTTAAAAATAAGCTTTATTGAGGTGTGCTTTATATACAATTTAATTAACAAATTTTAATTGTAAAATTCAATGAGATTTAACAAATGTATACATAGTCAGGACAGAGGACACTTCTATTACCCCGCAAAGTTCCCAAGTTCCTCTTTGCAATTAATCCCCTCTAGGCCCAGCCCCAACCCCTGGCAACTACTAATCTGATGTCTCTCACTATAGTTTTGCTGTTTCTAGGATTACAGATGAATGATATCAATCATAAAGTATTGTCTCTTTTGTCTGGCTTCTTTTACCTAGTATAATGCTTTTGATTTTCCTCCAAGTGTTTGCCTTTATCTATAGTCCGTTCCCTTTTACTGATGAATAGTGTTCCATTATATGCATATACAACAATTTGTTTATCCATTTCTCAATTGATGGAAATTTGTGTTATTTGCATTTTTTTACTATTTTGAATAAAGTTGCTTTGAACATTCATAGCACTCATTTCCCTTGAATAAATGCCAAAGAGTCAGATTTCTGGGGTATATATGGTAGGTGTATGTTTAACTTTATGAGAAACTGCCCAACTGGTTTTCAAAGTAGTTGTTCTATTTCGTATTCATACCAGCAATTAGGAAAATTCCAGTTGCTCAAAATCTTTCCAATTCTTGGTATTTTCAGTCTTTTTAATATTAGTGATACTAATCAGTATGTTGTGGTATTTCATTGTAGTTTTAATTTGGATTTCCCTGATGATCAATGATGTTTAACATCTATGCATGTGCTTATTTGTCATTCCTTAGTGAAGTGTCTGTTCAAATCTTTTCATTTTTTAATCAGGTTGTTTGTCTTGTTATTGCATTGAAAGAGTTCTTTATATTTTTTGGATACAAGTCCTTTATGAGATATATATTGTATAAATTCTTTTTCCCAGTCTGTCACTTAACCATACCCTTTAAACATTTCAAAGAGCAGAAGTTTTTCTTTTAATGAAGTCCAATTCATCAATTGTTTTCTTTTATTGTTTGATTTTTTGTGTGTGCTAAGAAATTGTTACCTAATACAAAGTCATGAAGATTTTCTCCTGTGTTTTCTTCTAGAAGTTTTATAGCATAAGCCCTTAAGTTTAAGTTTATGATCAAGCTATAGTTAATTTTTGTATATGTTGTGAGATAAGGATCAAGTTTTGTTTTGTTTTTTGCATATGCAAATCCAGTTGTTCTAGCCCCATTTGTTGAAAGGACTACCCTTTCCCCCACTGAATTACCTCAGCACCTTTATCAAAATCATTGACCAGGTAGCTCTGTTATCTCTTGAGTGGACAGCAGGAGCATGTCCTGCCTACAACCGTGGAGTTTATGGCCCACAGCACTATGTGGAGCAAGTTGTACATGGTGTGTAATGGGAAAACAGGCTTAGGCATGGCAAAGACCTTCAGCAAATGCCTGCTTTATCACTTACACAGCATAGTGAGTCCAAATGATCAGGGGAAGAGATCCCCATCCTGACCAGTCCCCGGGGAGGCAACTGCTCAGGTCAGGGTCGGTGGATGGCAGCTCTGTTCACCTAGCTTCACCCCAGAGAGGAGGGACAAGTCTATGTGGCCCAAGGGTGATGTATTTATACAACCTCGGTGGGGATGGGCCCCTGCCACTGAGAGTTCCCATCATGATAAGCAGCTTGAACTGCTTGTTCCTGGTTTCAGGTTTAGGTATGGTCAGTCCTTTCCGTTAGACCTAATGTCTCCCCTGAGCTGCAGAATGGAAACACTGAAACATCTGCATACATTAAAAAAGGAGTTTGGGGGGTAAGTGGGCAAGGACGGAGAGATGGCTACTAGGCATGCCCGTGACATTTATATGGCATTTGGGGTGATGAGAGTGGCCAACGGGGCTGTAATTTTGTGGTTAATTTTATGCCTCACTGCCCTTCCCCCACCCCCACAGTCTAACTAACAGGGTTTGAGGTGGATGCTCATGATTTGGCTTTAACACAAGAAGATAATCATTAATTCCGAATGTATCTTAGATGGATTCAGCAAGATTGAAAAGCACAAACAACCACCAAAGGTCTGGTCCCACAGTTGCCTGGAATTCTCTCTTCTCATCCTGTGTGAATGCTGGGACAACAATTAAGAGAAAGAACTGGGAAAGAAAGAGTAACCTCCCAACCCAATCCTTTCTCCCCACTGATAGAACCTACTGAATAAAAGTATGAGTACATATTATGGCCTGGGTCCCAGTCTAAGAAGGAGAGCATTCAGTCTTTTATTATTAAATTTGATGTTAGCTATAGGTTTTTGTAGTTGCCCTCTATGGTTGAGGAAATTTCCTTCTACTCCTATTTTGCTGAGAGTTTATCATACATAGATGTTGAATTTTGACAAGTGCTTTTTCTTTATCTGTTGAAATGATCGTACAGTTTTTCTTTTTTTTGTCTTTTATTGTAGTGTGTTATACTGATTGATTTTCTAATGTTAAACCAACCTTGCATTCCTGGGGCAAACTCCACTTGATTATTGTATTAGTGTTCTCTAGGGAAGCAGAACCTGTAGATATCTTAGATATCTGTAAATAGTATGAGATTTTATAAAGGTGTCTCATACAGCTATGGGGATGCAGGAGTCCAAATTCCATAGGGCAGGCTGTGAGCTGGCACTCCAATGAAGTCTTTGATGAATTCTCTTCTGTCCGCTGAAGCTATCACCTCCACCTTAAAAGCCTTCCATTGATTAAATTAAATGTCTCTCACTGTGGAGGACACTCCCCTTGGCCAACTGCAGATGTAATTAGCCACAGATGCAATCAACGTACTGATGATTTGAGTCCATGAAATGTCCTCATGGCAACACATAGGCCAGTGCTTACTTGACCAGACAGCTGGGCACCATTACCTGGCCAAGTTGACACATAAACCTAACCACCACAATCATGATGTATTATCCTTTTCTCCCCCATATTGCTGAATTTGATTGGTAAACATTTTGTTAACAATTTTTGCTTCTGTGGTCATGAAGCCTGTGGTTCTGTAGTTTTTGGTGGGTTTTCTTCCCCCTTGTAATATCTTTGCATTGATTTTGTATCAGGGTAATGTTTGACTCATAGAATGAGTTAAGACATGTTTCCTTCTCTTCTGTATTTTGGAAGAGCTTGTGTAGAATTCATGTTATTTCTTATTTAAATATGCTTAATTTTCTTTTAACATTACATCCTGGTTTATTTCTGATCATCTTAGTTTCAGTACTAAGGTATTGCATTTATTATTAGACCTTTTTACATTAAGGATATTTACCCTATAACCAACATATCTCATCAAGATCATTTAAATAGTTCTCTATATTTTCCACTACTTATTTTATTATTTTACCTTTAATTGTTTAGGCTATCTGAAAATTATTTTAAATGTATGATGTGGGGGGAGGAAATAAATAGGGTTCAGCAATTTAGCAGGAAAAGAGATAAACTTCCGGTTGTAACACAGTGTGGTATATGTTCTCATGGAGATTTAAGTGGGCAAAGGAGAAGCAATTAAATCCAGATGGCAAGGTAGCTTTCTAGAGGAAGTAACCCAAGTAGAATCATCGGTTGAGACCAGTGGTCTCCAAATATTTTTTATTGCACCTGTAAAATAAATGTTTAACACTTCCAATATCTGTATTTTAAATATATTTATGGCTCATATACAGGTACTGCTAAATGAATATATTGTGTACAGTAAATAAAATATACCCTCAAAATTGTAAAAGATACAGTAAAATATCAATAGAATTCTAACATGTTCTTTTCACCTGTCAGTAGGTCATTTTATGCAGTAAACCCCCTCCCCCCATCACTTTAGTTGAGTAAATTAGCTTAGCAAGCTTGTTCCAGAGAGGGGATTCAGTTCATGCAAATGCATGAAGATAAGAGAAAGCATGACACTTAAGTTTTCGTATCTTGCAAGTTGTATATCTGGAAGAGAGTGGAAAGGGTATGTCACCTTTCGTTCAGTCATTTTTACCTTCTCCCTAACTATAATAATTTAAGACAAAATGACAGAACATCTATATACTCTTGGCATGCCTAAGAGAATATTAAATAAAAGTTTTACTATGCTTTGTAAGTCTATAGTTTATTATTACTATTTGGCAGTGAATGCTAGGCACTGTGTTGCTTTATTTTCTATCTGCCTTGCAGTTTGGGCTCCTTTCAAATAGCTCCAACCCAGAATTAGCAGCATAATTTTCTTTGTACCACTCTTTTCTGGTTTATTTTTTAGCATCTTGGTTGTAGTATTACAAGACTGACTTAAGTTGCTTATAGAAAAATAACATTAAAAAATAAGTGTTTCTCATACTTTCCCTTCTACAAATCCCATGGAGACATTCCTTTATTCCTTTTTGTGCTGACTTGCCTTATGAGGCATGTATAGAAGAATAATTATGTATATTCTCACCCATTTGGTTCATGGTTGAAAAGAAAATGACTGAAGTATTTAGTCGACTATAGCCAAAGACTTTGCTAGTCTTTGTGTGTGGTATATTGTGATGATACTGGGCGGATTATTGAGAAAGAATCCAATAAATTCAGTTTCTTGATAATATTTCTCAAGGATGCCTTGCATACTTTTTCTAACACTGGTACTGTTATTATTCTGAATGTTTTAAGAGTATTACACTAATTAATTCACTACAATACATGCCCTAATGACAAAAGCAGTTACTATTCTTCCCACCTATGAAAATAGAAGCAAAGCATTTGTGAGGCAGAGTCACCCCAGTGAATGACAGAACTGGCAATTGAATATGAAGTCACTAACTCCAGATGTTGAACCCAGTCCACTCAATGTGCTGGCTTCATTGTGTGACAAAGCCAAAGGATAAAAAAAGATTAATCAGTGAGAATGTGTCTGTAATTATGTTCTAATCCAAAATAAGAGGGTGAGAAATTTTTCACTTCACTAAGGAAAAAGTGTAGGATTGCTTTGGAAATGATTTCAGTTTATGGAAGTAATCAAACAAACCTTAATTAACCTTCTATATCAAAAATTTAATGTCATTTCAAAATCTTTTTAAGGAATTTTTATTTCTTTTCCCCAGCAAATGTGTTTTTATAATGTACAGTTCACAGACTATAACTTTAATTGATAAATCTCCTCATAGCGCATTATATTTCTATTGTTTCTTGATCATTCTTTTGGCTTTCGATAGCACATATGAAATGTTAAGAGATAGTAAACCTAAAATGCTACCTGACCACAGCTCTTCAAGTTTTGGACAAAGAAGTCAATTATTCAGACTACTCTACTTTGTCCCTTTCCTACCAGCTCCCCCCTCTCTTTTCCTCTCTTGGAATCCGTATTTTCTCTGAAAAATCATTTTCCTTTTTTTAAAAAAATTAATTTATTTGTTCAAATAATATTTATCAAATACCTGAAATGTGTTAAAAATTGTTTTAGGCTCTGGACATGTAATGGTGAATAAAACAGAAAAGTCCCTGCTCTGAAGGAGCTCACATTCTTGGGTCTAACGTTGGTGCTCTTCTCAGTCAGATCTCACCAACATTCATTCATCACATAATACTCCACGGTTTTCTGCCTTTACCAAAAGGATTGTTTTCCAAGAATAAGGGTATAATGCCCTGGTCTTTCCAGTGGCACCTACTTCCCCTGTTATATTTAAATGTGTTATTATCCCTAAAGCACTTAGAATACTGCCTGGTGGATAGTGTTAGCTACAGGCGTAAGACAGGAGTAGCAAAACATTTTCCATAGCAGTATACAACAGATACTGTTTATTCTTTAAACAAATTCAAAGGTATAGGTAAGCACCATGATATGTAATGCTACATTTGAGCATCCAAGTTTATGTAAGATATAAATTAAGGATTGATAATTCTCTGCACAAAATAAAATTCTATATTTCTTCCAATTAAAAGTTCCATTGATGCTCTGGAAATATTACTTCATATACAGAAATATTTTTTGTTCAAACAAGTATGTTGATAAAATGAAAAATATAGTATCTATTCCCTGCTTCTTCAAATGAGATTTAATCATTTGAAGGAAGCCATAACTATAAAGTAGCTTATAAACATAAATATAGTGTCTAGTATTTACTGCCAAATAATAATATCTCATTTTTATGTAACATGAACAGTTTACAAAGTCCTGTCTCATACCTCATTACATTTAGTTCATAACAGTCCTGAGAATTAGGTTAAACAAGTATTGTAGTTTCCATTTTGCAAATGAAAAAACAAAGCATTAAAGATATTTAGTACTCACCCTAACTTAAACAATTGATTTGAGGAGTCAGAACTTTTGTCCCATGTTCTTTCCACTATAAAACTTCAAAGCATTGTTTCCTTGGAAAATAAAATAAGGCACAAGCAATATGACCTATCAGCAGGATGCCAGAGTCATCAGGCTTCGTGCTGGCCTACGATTCATAGCACTACCACTAAAATTGAGAATGGTGACCCCCATCCAACTCACCCTCCAACCCTAGGTTCCAGAAAGCATATTTGGACATAGACAAGTTCAGATAAGCAAAGCTTGATGACCTTTTTCCTGCCTTCAGCCTTTCTCAAAATTTAATTGGTTAGAGATATCATTAAAGATGGGGGAGGATCCGTATCAAGATGGCAGAGTGAGATGCTTCAGAGTTCTCAAGCTTTAAACAACCAGCAAGAACTGGCAGAAACATCTTTCTCAGGACTCCAGAAAACAGTTAAAGGACCCAGTAACAAGGAGAACACTGAAACAAGAAAAAGACTTCTTAAAAGTGATACAATCTCGTGGTACATTGGCTGACCCCTCCCCCACCCCTCACCAGCTCCAGCACGCCCAATGTAGATCCCAGTTCCAGGGGGAGCAAAGTGGCCCTCTTGCCCTCCCTGCTGGCAACATGTATGTCTGATCCAATCTATCTAGTGAAACAGGAAGTGGTGACTCAGGCAAAGAAGAATAAAGCATTAAAAACCATCCATGAGGAGGACCAGACCTGGGACATACCAGACAAAGACATTTTTAAAATGGTCCTAAATATGCTCAAATAGCTGAAGGAAAACATGGATAAAAAACTAAAGGAGATCAGGAAAATGATAGATGAACACAGAGTATCAACAGAGAGATGAAAATTAAGAAAAGGAACCAAACAGAGCTGAAGACCACAGTAACAAATTTAAAATTCCCTTAAAGGATTCAACAGCAAATTAGAGCTGACAGAAGAAAGAATGAATGAAATTGAAAATAAGACAATTGTAATCATTCAGTCTGAGAAGAAGAAGGAAGAAAGTGAGGAAAAGCCAACAAAGCCTGAGGAACCTGTGGGATGCCATCAAGCATACCAATGTACACATTATGGAAGTATAAAAAGGAGAAGGAAGAGAGAAAAAGGCAGAGAGAATGTTCAAGGAAAAACGGCTAAAAACTCCCAAATTGAACAAAAGAAATGAATATACACTCAATACTCTCAACAAACTCCAAACAAGATAAACCCATATAGACCAACAGTGTGGCATATGATAATCAGATTGTCAAATGCCAAATATAAGGAGAGAATTCTGAAGGCTGCAAGAGAGAAGCAATGTGTCACATACAAGGGAGCCTCAATAAAATAAGTTGCCAGTGTTTTATAGGAAACCATGGAGGTATGAAGGCAGCATGATGACAAAAAGTGCTGCAATAAAAAAAAATGCCAGCCAAGAATTCTGTATCTGGCAAAGCTGTCTTTCAAAATTGAAGGAGAGAGTAGACATTCCCTGGTAAAAGCTGAGGGAGTTCATCGACACTAGTATGGTGATGATGCTGAAGAGATGCTTTAGAGATGCTAAAGAGAATTCTTCAGGTTAAAAGGAAAGGACAATAGGCAATAGATTGAAGCCACATGAAGGGATAAAGATCTCTAGTGAGAGCAACAACATGGGTATATATAAATGCCAGTACTATTGTATTTTTGGTTTGTAACTGTACTTTCTACCTCCTACAGGATCTAAAAGGCCAATGCACAAAATGTAATGATAAATCATTGGTGTTAGACTCATAATGTATGAACATGTAATTTGTGACAAGATCTACATAAGGTACAGTAGGGTATAGTAGTGTATTTTGTTTGTACCATTGAAGTCAGGTTGATATCAAAGCAAATGTGATTGTTATAGACTTAGTATGTTAAGTTTAAGTTCCTGATAACTACAAAGAAAATATCAAAGAATATGCAAGTTCATAGAGACAGAAAGTACAGCACAGTTGCCGGAGGTGGGGTCTAGGGGAAAGGGTAGTTAATGCATAATGGGTGTAGGATTTCTTTTTGGGGAGTTTTAGTAATGGAAGGTGATGAGGTTACCACAATATTGTGAATGTGATTAATCCCTTTGCATACTATGCTTAGATGTGTTTGCGATGGGAAAAGTTTATATTGTATATATGTTCCCACAAGTTAAAAAAAAACAAAACAAAACAGCAACTAAAGAAACAATGACAATTAAATGCGAAACATGATCCTGGATGGGATCTAGGAAGGAAGAAGAAAAGACTCAAAGTGACATTATGGAGACCTAGGAAAAAATTGCAATAAAAACTGTAAGCTTTATATCAATGTTAAATTACTTGAACTTGTTAACTGTTGTTAAGTTGGTTACATAAATGAATGTCCTTGTTCTTAGGAAATGTACATGGCAGTATTAAGTGTTCAAGTAGTATGATGTGTACAACCTACACTCAACAGAGAATGTATTGATGAGAGAGAAAGGGAAGGAGGGAGGGAGGGAGGGAAGGAAGAGAGAGGGAGGGAGGGAGAGGAAAAATAGTAAATGTGGCAAAAAGTTAAAATCAGTGGATGGGTATCTGGGGGTGGGGGAGCTAAGGATATTTTGGAGTTCTCAGTATGGGGTTTGTATTATTTTTGTAACTGTCCTGTTTGAACATATTTCAAAATAAAAAGTTTAAAAAAAAAATGAGTGTAGAAGAAGAAAGGTGAAATCTGAACTAGAATTTGTGTACCTATAGTGGAGAATGTGGTCTAGGCAGGTAAAAAATTCCAAGGCAATGACACAGAGCACAACTGGACATAGCACTTTCAAATAATTGCACATATTTTCATACTTAAATTAAAATTTTCTGATAAGGGAAAATAATTTTACCTGAACTTTAATTTCTGGAAAAAATATTTTTAAAGTTGTTGATTGTAGTAGGATATTTTCCCAAGTTCCTTCCTAAAATTATTAGGGAAAAAATCCCAACAAGATTTTGTGAATCTCTCTCATTTTTGCTTCCTCTCTCACTCAACTACTGAAGAATGCATTGTTCATTGATTAAGAGAAGTATGGACATCAGGAAACTTGGAGCTTAATTCCTTTTTATCAACTAACTCAAGCTGGTAGTATAATAAGAAAATAACCTTTAAAAATTCTTTGAAATGATTCAAACACCATAATGATATAGGGTAGTTCCATACACTTTATTTGATTTTAGAAAAAGGTCACAAATACTTGTGAATGATTTCTTTGCAGTATAGACCAGTAAAACAAATTGTGGCTGGTCATTACTTACCGAAGTTCAGATTCCTTAATCTGGCAGTCAGGGACTTCATGATCTGATTATTCTCTTACTTTCCTTATGCCCCACCTTATTAATCTGTTCTTCACTTTGAGAAAGCAACATCTTTCTTCTTCCCTATGTGCATCCTGCACTGTGTTGTCTTCATGTCTTTGGTTATGTTATCTCTTCTACCTGCTATAGCTAAATTTCATTTCTCCTTTAAAGCCCAGTTCTACTGCCGCTTCCTCCAGTCGTCTTTCCCTCCATCTCCCCATCATGAATTTGTACTTTATTAGAACCTCTCATGTCATTTATAGTCCTGTACAATTATAAAGTATGACTTATCTCGGCTTCCGGCATATAAGCCCCTTAACATCAGGAACTGACTTTGTATCCCTCACTCCCATACTTAATAGCGCACCTCCACCCCCACCCACTCACCTCCCGCCATACTTTTTGCAATAGAATGTGATAGAAAAAGCATAGTCTTTGGAGATTTACAGCCCTGATTTCAAATCCTTGCTCTATCATTTATTAGACATGTAATCTTGGGCGAGATATTTAACCTCTTTGAACCTCTATTTCCTCATGTATGCCCCTTCTGTTGTTACAAGAATTAGGTTATGTGAGAAAGCATAGTATTATACCTAGGACATGCTAAGTCCTAAAAAAATGGCAGTGGTGCTGATAGTCAAGGTTGTGCTTGTATTTTAGAAGCCACTTTATTGCTTCAGTTTCCTCAACCACATAGGAGATATAAAGAATACTCTGCTATACCACACATGGAACTCTTTTAAGGATTATTTTCAACTGGTTGGTAAACTTCTGTAACTGCTTGGAGAAAAGTACCTCATGAGCATATTACAAAATGATAGAACTCTCCTTTGAGTATTGTCAGTTTTTAACTCACTAAGGTACTAGTAGCTGTAGGCCATTCTAGGTAACAATTCTTTATTATACTCTGGCCTGATGAAATCTGTTTATCTTGAAGAATTTTGGTTTTTTTATTAGTGCGACACAGAGTATATAATTTTTAGTTTCCACATCCATAATCACAAAGCAATGTAGGGATGTTGTCAAAATGGCCATCAAACTACAAGTTTTGTGAGTCACACAATCTGAAGAAGTACAAAGTGTGTCCAGGGACCTGGGGCAACATTAATCAACCTGAATATTAGACCATTAAAGGGAAGATGAGGTAAACTTGAACAGGAGCAGCAGATTACAGATGTCAGGTGGAAAACTAGAGCTCCTGGGAATAAAAGAAAAAAAAAGTGTCTCTCAATTTTCAGTAATCATTTTTATATTGTAATTGCTTCTTGTGATCATTTTTAAGAAAAGTAATAGTGAAGAACCATCTGATAAAAAGCCACTTATCAGATGAAGTCTATATAATAAAAATACTTGTTAGTAAAAGATAAGACAATTAAGGCAACTTAATATTTCGTGTTCAGAACCTGTCTTTATTGATCTAAGTTCTTTTCATCTCTTAATTCATTAGGTAATTTCATTTTAATTGATTTTTAGTATAATATTTTGTGGTAATCTAAATCATATGGTATTGTTATTACAATTTATTACCTACATGACTGTTTTTTTAATTGTAAACTCATCAGAACAATATACTGATACCCCTCTGGAAACACCTTCAGGTAAATTTTGTATTCAAATAGGAGTGAAGCTTTAAAGCAAGTTTTTGTTGTTGTTTTAAAATTTCTAACATCTTAAGGGAAAATAGCAATGGTAAAAATTAGGAAAATTCCTAATTGAAGAATTAAATCCATGTTGGGGACATGTGACATTTCGTAAATGCTCCCACTATGCTGTAAATTGATTGTAATGAAACACACCTACAATGATTATGTATTACAAAGAGAAAGTAGACAAAGTAGAGTATAGAGAGACAAGACAACATTGGATTGTCAGAAAATCTGGTTTCTGCTATTCCTAGCTTATAATAATCATTTATCCTCTCTGAGCCTCAGTTTTTTTTTTTTTTTCCATGTGTAAAATGAGCAGGATATTGATACCTAAGAACTTTATAGCACTAATATTTTATGTTGTGGTTCTGGACGTACTACTTGCACACTGAAATTTAAAAATCAAGACTAAGCAGCCAGTAGAATGTAAATATACAGAATCCCTGGATATAAATTCTCATATACCTACAAGCTACCCTTTTGCAAATGTCTAATGGAAAATACAGCTGAAAATTAGGGAGTATTTTTATACTTTATATTCCAAAATGGAATACAACCTAAAAATCTAGATTAACTTTAAACCTATATGATGTATTCCCTGAAACAGCTTGTTATCTTTGCATTTCTCATATCAGCTCAAAGTAAAACACAGAGGGAAACATTCTGTTTTACTTTATTTTCAAAATTATTTTAAGCCCCAAAATAACGTAAAGCAATGAAGCTCGGATGAACTACAAAGAAAAAAATATAAAAAGAAAACTCCATCTCAATGTAAACCATTATTCAATGTTCAAGTATACTTCAGTACTCAATGTTCAAGAATAATTCAGGTAGCCTCTAAATGTTAAGCACTTTTGACTAATTTTCGTGAAGCTATGGAGACTTATTTTGACCACCAGATGGAGCCAGTATTGTTCAATTCATAGAATAAAAACATGCAGAAAATGAAAGTTGGTTAAACAGAATGAATAAATGGTAGATTTCTTGTTTTGGACCGTCGTACAGAAAAAAGTAAAAAAACTTTTGGCATCCTTCTGACTGGTCTTTGTAAATGTGCACATGCAGAGACCCTTATTAAATCATTTCTTTATTGTGAATAAATTTTCATTTTGGCGTTCATTGGATGGAATAACTAGTTTTCTTATTCATTTTTTTTAGAGATCTCTGAACAACTTCCAATTATCTTTAAAACAAAATTAGTACAAATTCAACCTCTAGTCACTCAGTAAATATTTGGGACTGTAATTATGAAAGATGGTAGTAAAGAATACATTATGTAGGCTCTCATTTTAAATCACAGAATATTCCCATTGTTATCATTTCTGTAATGGATTTTCTCAATAAAACAAACAGAAAGCAGGCATGCTGGCCTGGGGTAGAGGGCAGGGAAAGGGAGTCTGGGCACAATATGTAGTTTATCCTTAATACCTCCTCAGGGAGGTAGTAAAGGGTTCAGTGAATGGCCACAACTCTTACAGGAGTTCCACCCGGAAAACTCAGTGCCCAGGGACCTTACTCAGTAGTAAATGCCTTAAAGATGACTTCTCCAACAACTCTCGTCTCTATTTAGAAGGGTAAAAAATTGTTTAACTGGGTGACATCTATTGAAATTAGGCAAAATTTATTGAAAAAATGTTTGTATCCTGGGGGCCCTAAGCTAAGAGACACCTCGAGTTGCTGTTCTGTCCAGCAAAAGCAATAAGGTGATTGCAGACACCCTTGTAATTTAAAACCTAAAATGATCAGTCTGCTCATTTGCTCATTAGCTGCTGTTTAATGAGTACATACTATATACAAGGTCTATGCTAGGCCACAAACAGTGCACTTTCTGCCAGGTGAGTTTATAGCCTAGGGGGCAATACAGACCAATAAAGAGGCAATTATGATATAGTGTGGTTAAGAGGTACAAAGTGTTTTAAAGGTTCAAATAAGGGAGAAAATGTGATTAGTTTAGGAAAGTCAGGAAAAAGCCTTAAGGGATTCTTCCTAAGTGGAAATTATTTTGCTTAAACCCACTATTTGGCTGCCTCCACTTTTCTTACTCCTTTATTATCCCTCAAGTCATATATTATGGTCTGGGAAGAATTTAGCACCTTTCTTTTTTGTAGGATTTTGTTTTCATCAAGACACATCCAGTTGGTGATTTGATGCCTTTTTTTTACATAAAATTAGAATGCTTTCTTCTGTTTTTTGGTGTCTCAAGCATGAATAAGAAATATGGTGTACTTGTTAAGAGCTTGGACTTAAAGCCAGACTACATGAGTTTATATTCCTAGGTTTATAATCCCTGAGATAAATTACATAACCTCTTATTGCCTTAATTTCCTCATCAGCAAAATGGGGATAGTAATATGCCTTCCTCATAGAGTTATTGGTTAGGAGAATTAAACAAGTGATACTGTTACTACTATTTTGGCACATAGTACTCAAAATGTTAGCTATTATGTTAGCTATTTTCAAGTCTGGCACATTTCCTTGGATTAATTTATGATCTGGTATAAATAAAATTTGAGAAAAACATATTTTGTACTTTCCAGAAAGTATGATGAGATCCAAGTAGATATCAGTAGTATTAATATTTTTCAATATCCATTAAAATCTATCCCTTTGGTTACTCAAATTTTCTTTACCATTATCACTACCACATCACCTTGTATTTATTTAAAGGTTACATTTATTACAGAATTTTGCAAAAATTTCCTTGAATTAGTGGATCCAGATCCATTTAAAATCATTTGTGAGCAACTGTTCTAGTTTGCTAATGCTGCCACTATGCAAAATACCAGAAATGGGTGGGCTTTTATAAAGATTTATTAGATTACAAATTTACAATTCTAAGACCATAAAAGTGTCCAGACTAAGGCATCAACAAGAGGATACCTTCAATGAAGAAAGGCCAATGGCATCCAGAATACCTCTGTCTGGCTGGTGTCTGCTGGTCCTTTGTTCCCAGGTTCTGGTTTCAAAATGACTTTCCCCAAAATGTCTCTGGGCTTCTGTCTCTCTCAGCTCCTGTGCATCCTTGCTTATTCTCCCAGGGCATTTCTCTCTAAGCATCTGGAGGTCCTCTCTTAGCTTCTCTGGAGAAAACTCTGGGCTTCATCTCTTAGCTTAGCATCTCAAAATGTCTTTCTTTCTGCATCTCCAAGCATCTGGGTCTATGTCAGCTCTTAGCTTCTTCCACAGGCAAACTCTGGATTACATATCTTAGCTTCTCTCCAGAATGTCTCTCTCAGCTTCTCTGAGCTCCTTCTCTCCATGAGCTCTCTTAAAGGACTCCTGTGATCCAATTAAGACCCACCCAGAATGGGTGGGGTCACATCTCCATGGAAGCACATTCAATCAAAAGGTTCCACCCAACAAGACTGGATTAAAAGATCATGGCTTTCTGGGGTCCATAACAGTTTCAAACCAGCACATTCTACCCCCTGGACCCCAGAAAGACATGTTCTTTCCAAATGCAAATATACATTCTTTCCATCACAATATAGGTAAATACAAAGTCTTATCAAAATCAGTTACAGTCATGGTTTTTCCTAAGACAACATTCTCCTCTGGCTGTGGACCTGTGAAACTCAGAACAAGTTATCTGCTGCCAATATACAAAGGAGGGACAGTCATAGGATAAACTTTCCCATTGCCATTGGAAGAAATTGGAAGGAAAACAACGGTCAAAAGTCTGAAACAATTTCTAAAATCTGCAGGACAAATGTCTTTGGATTTCAAAGACTCAGAGTCATTTATAGAATGACGTTTTATCTCTGGGACTTGAGAGAGCGGGAGTCCCACCCTTTCCAAGGGCCATCATGATGGCCTGTTCTCTCCAAATGCTGAAATGACTGTTCCAACATATCCATGCATTGGTGAGACCTCCTTTTTCTTGGCCCCACCTACCTCAAGCATTGGTACACTACCCGAACTCTGCATCTCCGGGGCAAAAGATTCCCCTCTCCAAACAGTGGGATGGTGGCCAGGCTCTCCCCAATCCCTGGGAAATATGTTCCACCCTCTCTGAGGCCTGGGACACCAACACTCTGAACAATGGAGCCACCAAGCTCCCCTCAATTCCCCAGGCATCTAAGAACCCTTAGGCAGTAGCACTCACAAACTCTGGGCATGCTTAAACTCACCCAATCTGTGTGCTTCAGTGGGTCTGCTCTCCTAGCCCAAGGTATCTTGACTCCAGACCTTAGCTTCCATGGTTCCTTCTCTGTCCCCTCCAGTCTGGACTGGCAGTAGTTCCATTTATACAGATCTCACAAAAAAAGTTGTTGGCTTGGCATGCAGCAAGCATGTAGGGGTCAAAACCATCAGATGATAGAACTTTCCACACGTCCTTTCTGGATAATTCCATCTCCAATCCTGGCTTGTACTGACATGACTGGCTTTTTCCAGGTTTCATTAAATCCTCACATGGCACACTATCTTCTGGGGTCTCAATTTCTGGAAGGCCAGAATTTTCCAGACCATCAATTTCTTATCTCTTTCCTCTCGCACTTTACTATAAGCTGTGAGGAGAAGCCAGGCTGCATTTTCCACATTTAGTTTGGAGATCTCTTCAGCTAACTATCCCGACTTGTTGCTTTCAAATTCTGCCTTCCATCTGATACCAGGGCTCAATTTTGCCAAATTCTCTGCCACTTTAAAACAAAGATTGACTTTCTTCTGGTTGGCAATGACACAGTCATCATTTCTGTCTCAGGCCTTGTCAGAAGTATTTTTAGAGTTCATATTTCTACCAACAGTCTTTTCAAAGCAATCTAGGCCTTTTCTGTCAATCTCCTCACAATTCTTCCAATATCTTCCTCTTAATCATTTAAAAAGCTGCCCCAACATATTTGGTATTTGAAAACTCAGCAGCACCCCACTACTCTGGTACCAAAATCTGTTCCAGTTTGCTAAAGCTGCCATTATGCAAAATATCATAAATGGATTGGCTTTTATAAAGGGGATTTATTAGGTTACAAATTTACAGTTCTAAGGCTATAAAAGTGTCCAAACTAAGGCATCAACAAGAGGATACCCTCACTGAAGAAAGGCTGATGGTGTCTGGAACACCTCTGTCAACTGGAAGGCACATGACTGGCATCTACTGGTCCTTTGCTCCTGAGTTCTGGTTTCAAAAATGGCTTTCTCCAAAATACCTCTGGACTTCTGTCTCTTAGTTTCTCTCAGCTCTCTTATTGGTTCTCCTTGCATGTTTCTCTCTAAGCATCTGGGAGCCCTCTCTTAGCTTCTCTAGGGCAAACTCTGGGCTTCATCTCTTAGCTTTGCATCTCCCAAAGTCTTTCTGTCTGCATCTCCCAGTATCTGCAAGCATGTGGGTCTGTGTGGGCTCACAGCTTCTCTCCAAAATGTCTTGCTCAGCTTCTCTGAGCTCCTTCTTTGAGCTCTCTAGAAGACTCCAATAAACTAATCAAAACCCACCCTGAATGGGTGGTTCACACCTCCATGGAAATAATTTAATCAGTGGTCTCACTCACAGTTGGGTGGGTCACATCTCCATGGAAACAACCTAATCAAAAGATCCCACAGAACAATAGGTCTCCCCACAAGATTACATTAAAGCCCTGGCTTTTTATGGGGTACAAAACAGATTCAAACCAGCACAGCAGCTTTATTCATATTACCTAGCACATGGTAGCAACTCAATAAACTTTTTTTTTTTTTTTTGAATGAATATGCAGCTACTTGGAGCTTTTAGTTCCTTGAGCTCTGGTCCTGAGACAATGGAGGGAATGAGCACTTTTATCTATCAAATGAGATTTGTAGATGAATATCATTGGTTCCTTAGCTAAGTAACCAATAATTGATTAGTCGTCATGCCTTTATCCTTGCAAAAAAAGGTTATGGAATGATGAGATTCAAGTGGGACCAGGATCTAGTTTCTAGCTAGTTCTTAGAGGAAGGTTAGAGGTATCGTGTGGGAATGAAATGCAGAACTTAACATGATGTCTTACCTAAGAGTCAGAACATGAGTTTTAACAGAGGCTCTGTTTTTAACCCACATGGGACACTAGAAAAGTAACTTCACTTCCCTGGACCTCATCTATAAATTGAGAGATTAGAAGATCCTCAAGTTAACTTCTACCTCTGGTGCTGGTTCTAGTACTGAATTTAGGTGCATATCACCTAATTTTATTTCTGATATAGCTAAGATATTTTTAAAATTTATTCTAACCCCCTAACATAGGTAAATGTTAAGGCCCCCTGGGAGGCTGGTATTATACCAAAGAACCCATAATTTGATGCTTAACATTGTGTTTCAGTTTGCTAAAGCTGTTGGAGTATAATATACCAGAAATGGGTTGGCTTTTACAATGGGGATTTATTAGTTTACAAATTTACAGTTCTAAGGCCATGAAAATGTCCCAATTAAGGCATCAACAGGAGGATACCTTCTCTGAAGAAAGGCCACTAGCATCCTGGTTTTCTCTGTCAAATAGCAAGGCACATGACTGGCATCTGCTCATCCTTTACTCCTGGATTTCACTGCTTTCAGCTCCTGGTTCCAGTGGCCTCCTCTCTGAGCTTGTCTGTATCCTCTCTTAGCATCTCTGGAGCTTTTCTTTCTCAGCTCCTCTGAGGGTTTTTCCTTTGCACTCTCTCCAGACTTCTCTCAGTGTTTCATTCTCTTAGCTCTCAGCTTTTTCTGTCCTTTATCCTTTCATAAAAGACTCCAATGCAAAGGGTTAAGACCAAACTTGAATGGGGTGGGTCACATCTCAATTGAATAACCTAACCAAAAGTTCCCACCCACAATAGGTCTGCACCCACAGGAATGGATTAAAAAAAGAACATGGCACTTTCTGGGGTACATAACGGCTTCAAACCAGCACACATTGTAATCAATGGCTTGCTTTCTTAACTATTTTCACATGTTAAGTCCTTTCTACCCTTTACATTTCTTCCTGGAGTGCAAAGTCTGTATCATATATACTTTAGATATCTTTCATAGCATCTCTCAAAGTGCCAAGCACATGGAGGATACTTAATAAATTATGTTTTCTGAATTGAGGTTTTAATTGGAACTAGCAGGACACAATTAAAAGATAGAGCTTTTCATATCATTCAGATCCCAGCTTTACCATATTCTAATTGTGATTCTATCCTTTTTCCCCATTTGTAAAATAGGTAAAATAGGCTTATGGGTACTTCTTCATGGATAGTCAAGGCATCCTCACATGGTACCTAATGTAGTTGATCCTTAATAAATGTTTTCTCTTTTTTCCATCCCCATTCCTGTTTATTTAGCATATATTTTATAGAAATTTCAGTTATTGACTGAATAGTCATCATACTGCATCATTATAGTTTATGAATCATTATCCAGTATATATTAAGATTTATAAGAAAAGTAGAAGCAGAGCACTCTGTTCTTAGAGAAACTGAATTTTTTTAACTCTTGTGTATTTTATTAGCCAGTTCTATTTCACTAAAGTCATCACTTATTCAATTTTTGTTTTTTCGAGGGGGTTCAAGCATATGAGAAATGAATTGCTACTTCCTGTTCTGGCAACATGGACTGAGCTAAAAGAGAGCTTCCTTCTAAAAATATGTAAAAGGGCTGGATAAAATAGGCTTATCCCAATTCAAATGCTTAGCTAAGCTTGAAAAGAGGAAAGAAGGAAGGGAGGGAGGGAGAGAAGGAGGAAGGAAGGAAGAAAGGGGAAGGAAGGAAGGAAGGAAAAGAGGGGGAGGGAAGGGGAAGGAAGGAAGGAAAATTCCTAAATACTTGAAACAAAAGGAAGGCATAACATTAAGTGACAAGCTGATACTACAGTTGCCCAGGGGGATACTGGGTCAGATGTAAGCTTTAATAGCTGGAGGCTCAGGTTTCAATCTCACACTTGGGCATAAGAAGTGACCTTGAATCCAAGAAAGGTGGGATCTAGAAAAGCTGCCCACTAGTAAGGCTATAGAGAGGCTTGTCTTTTTTCAGAGTTATGAGTGGAAGGAAAAAAAGACTCATGAAAAGAAAAAAATCAAAATTCTATACATCTACTAGACATGGCTTTAAAGTCTGAGTGTATACTAACTATATGGTACAGGAATCCTAAGCCAAGATGTTAACATTAAAGAAGCAATGGCTCTGGACCAATGGAACCCCTTGAATGTCTAACAGAAACAAATGCAAAATATTACACAGTCCTGGGTGGCTAGGATTCCTATGGAGTGGAGATGAGGAAAATGCAACCTTAGCTGAAGATAAGCTCACAATCAAAAATTAGAGAATGCATAGGAAAATGACCACTCTGAGGGAGTCAGAATATATAACAGGAGGATACCCAAGAACAAACTCAAAGAGATTGTATAAGTGTGTTTTAAATAATTGAAGATTTTTTAAAGGAATAAAAATCATATTAAAAGACTAAGGCTATGAAAAAGAGTGGATGAATTTAAAAAAGAACCAAATAGAACATCTAGAAATAAAAAATATAGTTAACTACAATCAGTGACTCTGTTTATTGGTTAAAGACTGATTAGATGCAACTGAACAGAGAATTAGTGAACTTAAATATAGAGCTAGGGAAATTACTCAGAGTATACTGCTGAGAAATAAAGGCATGAAAAATGAATGTGCAGTGGTCATTCACAGTTGATCACACTATAAATAAAAATTTATGCTAATATGCTGTACCCAGTTAAGAAATAGAAGAGTTGACCAGCTTTTGCACACACTTGGGTTTGTGCAACAGATGTTATTGCATTTGGCTGTGTGTACATGTTAAAGTGTTTGGGTTACAATTTTCCATGCAGTCCAGATGGAACCTTAGCAGGGTATCACAGATGTGTATAATGAAATACCAGCAGATTTCACAGCTGTTCTCAAGTTGTTTGCCTTTTCATTCTGACTAGAAATGAATACAGGAGGAGAGGAAATAAATCCTTTAACCTGGCTATTAAAAAATCTCATCCAACCACAAACTAAAGCATTCCATTGGGCATACCAGGAGGCTCATCTGACCTTGATCTGAACTCGATTTGTATATTTTTTTCCTAGAAAAAAATTGACAGACTATGACTTTGACTATCAAACATCAGGAAAACCTGATGTTTCCCGTCTTGTTAAAGGACTGTAAGATGTCTATATTATAAACAATATTAGTGGGTGGGCAGCTTTTCATATCTCAAACAGTTAGCTGGATTAAATCAGTCTTCCTGAGCTAAATTTTATTATCTTAATTTTTAATGCAAATCTGGCTTTCATTTTTAAATTTTCCAGTAGCTTTGTTGATGGGGAGAATAAATGATCTATTCAGACTTTTCCACCTGGAATTTCTATGCATACCGTCCACCAAAATTTGGCGTTCTGTCTTACAAAGCTGGATAACATTCATTAACAAATTAATATGCCTGAGAAGAAATTCCATTTACTGTGAGGCATTTTTGAATATTTGAACAGTATAATTGCTTTTAGAAGAATTAAAGATTTTAAGTATTCAACTTGTTAGGGATTTTTAGATTAAATTAACTGTAAGAAATTTAACTTATGAAAACCTTTTAAAATTTTGGAATGAAATGTCATTTTCTGTAAGATATGGGCTTCCCTTTTATTCTATCAAAAGAATAATTTAATAGAGAATTTTTAATAATAGGTGGAATTTTAATTATTTGGAGTTGCATCAAATCAAATAGTTCTACATAAAGACATGCAGACACAAGTAACATCAAGTTGCTCCTCATCAGTGCTTTAAAGAACATCTGTTTTATAGCTGTTTGTGAGAAAATTGTCACAAGATAAAATCAGCCCAAGCCAAAGCGCTACATGTTTCACCACTAAGACTGTATATTCTGGAATAGGCAGATTAATGAAACCACCCTTAAAACAATTTCTGTTGCCCAACCATCTGTCCTGTCCCAACACCAAACTTGTTTAATTCAATTTCCTCAATTCTTATTAGTACACCTGTAGTTCGTAGCCATGGGAACGTGTTATATCTCTATCAAGTATATCTTAAAAAATAAAAAAGACACCAAATTGGAATTAAATGGTTAATAATTATATTCAAAATAAAAGATTCAAAACACATCCAAGTAGTATAGCCCAAAGTTAGTTGCAGCTAAAATAGTAAAACTGAACAGCTGTAAAATCTGTGGATCCCTTTAGAACATTCTTTACTTGGAGGAGAAGCAGAGCATTTACAGCCCTGTAATGATAGAGTACAGCCTATGATTTACCCATTCAACCTTCAGGCACAAAGTATTTGGATCCTTAACTTTTATTGCAAAGTTCATTCTGCTGTGCTGAAGTCAAAATGATGCGATCCATGATTAGAAGGCAAAAAGCCTAGCTTTTACACATTTTTCTCCCTGGAAAGCCAAATGCTGCAGTGAGATTGAAACTGCAGTCCAAGACTTTGAGATGACATTTGATTTAACAGTTGAGGTATAGACAGCATTCTAGAACTCTTCTGTGTAGTTCTCAGTCCATCTGTTGAAAATTGTTTAGTTGGAGCTTTGCTAATAAAACAATACAGTTATTAGAAAGGATAGATTCAGAGCATTGGAAACAGGATTCAAGCCTTGTGAAAAGAGAAATTTACTTTAGTTATTTAATCTTAAATCATTTGAGTAATGATGAAAAGCCCTACAGTTTTACCAACTATTTCCTTAACATTTTTCAAGGCAAAGCTGGTTTTACCATCCACTTCTTACTTCATTTAGAGAATGTGAATCTTCTCTTTACTCTGTTCTTCATCTTTTAAAATTTAGTTCCTATTATCAAAGACATTGCAAAGAGATTGTATCAAGCAATACTAAAATTTGAGTGGCTCTTATTTGTTTTTTAGACACATGCTGTCACCACCTTTAATTGCCTTATGCAACATATTTGTGAAGACTGTTACAATTACACATTTAAAAAGAATGACTAATGCTACAATATTACTATATTATCAGAGAAAATATGTTTAGGTGTATGTGAATTGCATTCCTGTGTTTTCATTATTATGGCTGAAAAAAAAACAGAAAAAGAGTGAGGCTTGATAATGTTGAGGAAATAAAGTGATTCACTAAAATTATCTTAACTAATTTTTCAATATATGATATGTGGGAAATGTAAATGCAGGAAAAATATAAATATTACATTATCTAAAAGCATCCCAATCAAAGAATATTTAAAGCCATTTTTAGAATGTATATAGCTTCATAATCTGGCAAAAAAAAATAATATTCCCTTTCTTCCATCAAAATATTCTGTAATTAAAAAGGAATATATTTGAATGGAGAGAGAGAGAGACCAAGAGAAGGAAAGGAACCACTTGTACAAGAGCATGCATTGAGCATGCAGTGACCCTTGGAGGCTTATCAAAGTCAGTTATAACAAAGAAAAACATATATAGTGATAACATAAAAATTTGCAATATGTGTGTGTGTTCATTTCTGTACCTTATAATTTTTTATCGGAATGATATAATAATAATAGAAGTCATCTTTTGTTAAGTGCTTGCCATGTGCCAGGCATTATCATATTTAATACCCACAATAGCAAGTGAGGTAGGTATTATTATCCTCATTTTACAGTTGAAGAAATTGAGGCACAGAAAGATAGGGGAGCTCATCCCTATGTCACACTAAATTATGGGACCAGGATTCAGATCAGTCTGACTCCAGTCTATTTTCTAAGCATGCCATGTTCATCAGCCTCTTCTGAAATGGAAACCAAGAGCATGTGTTCTTTGCCTTTTACCCACCAAAAGAAATTTATGAGCTCTCAGTTCCTCTCTGAGTGGTAGTTTTAACACTTTAAGAATAATTTTTAAATTAACATTGCCTATAGGTTAATACTGTTGATGGTGGGTGATGGGTAAAACGTGTCTATTATGCTATTCCCTCTACATTTGTGTTGGAAATTTTCCATAATAAAAAGTCAAATGTATTTTTGTTTTGTTTTATTTTGTTTTATTTAGGAATACTTTTTCACTAGTTAACCCATGGTTGGGAGTTACTCAGTTGTGTGTTTGGTGATTCTTGCTGTGAAAATTAAACTTCTTTTTTACTCACATGAGATTTTGGTGCAAGAGAGATTCAAACACAAGTTGTCCTTTCTCTTTTGCATTTATTTTAATCGTTAAAATCTTAGACAGCTCTAAGGATACTCATTAAATTTTCCTTAGGAGCTTATGAAATTTCTGCCATAGGGAAATAGCAGAAAAGAAATACTAGTGACTCCCCAAATGTGATGGAGAAGGAGATTCCAGATTCATGGCAAATACTGGCTCTGACTTCGTGAGGCTGGGAGGCTAAATTGACCCACTACCTTATTTTCCCCTCCCCCAGCTTCATTCATTTATTTGGCTATTTATTGAGTCAAGCACCATCTTAAATGCCAAGGAACATGACTTTACCCTCAAGAAGCGTAATGTCTAGTAATGATTGAAGAAGAATAAGTAGGAAATTGCCATAAAATGTAATAAGTACTAAATGGTGTTCTGGAAAGTGGGTCATCCAAACCAGACTTCAAGAGTGAAACCAGAAAAGGTTCCCTGAAGGAATTGTCAGCCAAGCTGAAACCTAAACAATGAGCAAGAATTAAATTAGGAAAATTAATTGAAGAGTGGAGGATTGGAGTGTTGTTAGTATCCCAGAAAGAAAGAACAGCAAGAGCAAAGGCTAGGGGTCAAGCCAGCCTGCCAAGTTCAAAGAGCTGTTATAAGCAAGATAAAAGCACTTCAAGAGGCTCAGGGAAAGAGTTGCAAGAGATAAGAGTGGAAAGGAAAGTGTTAGCTGCCTCATGCCTGAACTCCTATGTCACTGTTAAGGTGCTTGGTCTTTATCCCAGGACAATGCAAACCCAACTACTATAAAAGAGGAGGCAATTCAAAGATGTTATTCAATAGAAAAGCATGAAAGTAATTTTTAAACCCTCATTATAAGAAACTACTTTGATATATATGTATATATATACCAATTATGATAGCATCTTCTCTTCTCTAGAGGTAACTAAGCATATGTACTTCAAACAGTTCTGCATTTTAGGATTTTTTTTTTCTTTAATGAGCTTTTTACTATTTATGACAGTTTTTATTATTTTAAGTTGTCAGTCTTTAAAGCAGAGCTCGATATACTTTTCAAGAGACCAGATAAAATTGCGTATAAAACAGATTATTCCTTCCAACTTCCATCAAACTCATGATATTAGGTAACCACAAAAAGACAATTTATTTCTTAGTACACACATTTTTATACTAAACAATATCTTGAGCAAAATTATTGTTAATACATTGCTCGTTAATAATATTCTTCAAACTAGATAACAAAGAGGCAAGTAACAAGCCAAGGCTTGAGTAGAAAGATTGCTGGCATTCTTGATTACGTTTAAGGAGATATGTATTTGTTTGTTTTTTAAGTCACAAATTTTCATTAATATGTATACATGTAAGATGACATAAAATGAATTTTATTACTTATTTTTTAAGGAAAAACTGTTTTATCAACCCACATGTTAACTAATATTTATATGGACTTATTGCAGGATGCAACCCATAGATTTGTTTTCTAATTTAGTAAAAATTGTTTTTGTCTGCTTCTGGTAACTGTACTAACTTACTTGCTGGATACATTTATTTTTCTAAGATGCGATCAAAGCAAAGGTGTTTTGTTTTTTAAACGGGAAAAAGTGGCAAGTAATTAGAAACCAATATTTGAAATATTGTATCTTTAAGGCCTCCCACTTACAAGGTTAAGGAACAATATAAAATTGCTGAATTTTAGGAATACTTAATTATTTTCATAATGAGATAGGTGACTTTATAGTCAACTTAAGTTCAAGTGAGAAGAACAATTACAGAAGTACAATATATGATAAATATGTTTATAAAATTGGTTGATAAATTAACATCAATCACTTTCCAATCTAGGAAACATTTGTGGAGGTACTGGACTATTGGTTTTATTTTTAAATTAAATGGATGAAAACTGGGGCAAGGTTTAACCTCCTCTTCACTGGTGTGAGCATATACATGAATATGAATTCACAGAGCCTTTTTACCATACATTCTAAGAATATGCTACTGTTCTTCAGAGGAAGAAGCTGCTCCAGATGGTGCTGTTGCAGAATACAGAAGAGAAAAGCAAAAGTATGAAGCTTTGAGGAAGCAACAGGCAAAGAAGGGAACTTCCCGGGAAGACCAGGTAACTTTTCAAAACACAAAACCAATGCATAATTCATTGTCTTTTTATTGTCAAGTATTGCTAAATGGAGCCTTATTTGATTATACATCAGGTGAAGCACTACCTCTTAAAAATGAAAAAGAATATATTATATAGGGTGGGTTGACAAACAGCTTGGCCACTCATATAAAGGTTTAAATTCTAGAACTGTTTCCAGGCATTTAAGGCAAATGACAGGCCTAAAATTTTCACATTTCAACTTTCTACTTTCATATCAAGCCCATATTATCAGATACTCAGGTAGAACCTCTAAGCAAATATTATAAAACAGAGAAGTGATGATTGTAAATGGAGAGAGGGTCTCCTTCCAGCCTAACATCTCAGCATGAAATTGTACACTGCCTGTAAATAAGGCATTTGATCCACTAGTTGTCTTCAACTGTAGTGATGTTACAAAACTCTGCTTATTGTAAGTAATTTCTGAATCATTAAATAATAATATAAAAAAATTGTCAGAAATCAAGAAGGAAAAGGCATAGGAAGCTAGCTCAACAATTAGTGTTAGCAGACTACTCCGTGTAACACTTGGAACTTACAACAAATCTCTTCAGCAGCCCTTTATGTTGAAAAGTTAGAGGGTTGACCAAAATCATTCATTTTTGGATATTGCCAATGTATGAATACATGCCATTTTAGGTGTATAAATAAATCAGACAAAATAAAGGTAAGTTAAGAAATCCAAGACACTTTGCATAAATTACTCTAATCAGGAACTGTATTATACATGACACCTAATTACTGGAACGGGAGGATCATACATCAGTTCTTTGTGTGACAATAATTGTATTAGTTAGGGTTCTCTAGGGAAACAGAATCAACAAGAGATGTCTGTAAATATAAGATTTTATGAAAGTGTCTCACGCAACTGTGGGTACGCATGAGTACAAATTCCGTAGGGCAGGCAGCATACTGGCAACTCCAATGAAGATGTTCGATGAACTCCTCAGGAACAAACTGGCAACTTCGATGAACTCCTCAGGAAATGCTTCGCTGGTTAGCCAAAGAAGAAGTGAAGGTCCTCCATCTGCCTCGTTTAAAAGTCTTCAAATGATTGGATTAAATCCAGCTGATTGCATTCTCTCATTGTGGAAGACACGCCCTTTGTTGATGTAATCAGTCACAGCTACAGCCAATTGACTGATGATTTAATAGACCAACCTTCTGGTTTATTAACCAGCCACAAATGTCCTTGCAGTAATGGTTAGGCCAGTGCTTGCTTGACCAGACACCTGGATACCATCACCTGGCCAAGTTGACACATGAACCTAAACATCACAGTCCATCCCTTGTCAACTTGGCAGTTATACACATCACCTTAAACCATACTTTATCTCTAAGTAGAGAAAAATAATAGGCATATATTTTGCCTAATAATACTCTGCTGTCCTGCTTACCACCAGAAACTCAATAAATCTCTCCATAATAGGGTGCAAGTCCTTGGGTGACATTAACTCTTAAAATTGACTTCCTGTAACTTAAGTACTGCAAAATAAATAATACAGCTTATGTCCTATGATAAGGGGATAAGATAGAGAAGAAAGCAAAGATATTTGCTTTACAGACAAATGCAAACATACTCATAACAAAACAATGAGGAAATATTCGTGCCATCATAGTCCTGTCTTGTAACTGTTCATGTGGTCATAGTTCATATTTATCACTACCTTCTTCCACTACCCATTCCATGTTCCCTTTACCATCAGCAAGCACTTCAGCTGTTCATGGTTCTTTGCCTGGTAGGGTGACCCCAAACCTTCATTCCTGAAGTTTCTTAGCCAGTAATAGTCCTCTGTGGATTGGGTGTTGCAGTTTTCCATTGACTTTAATCACAGGGCATGGTAGTACTAAGAGACGCCCTAGGGGGTCTCCTGTATTCCAGAAAAACTCTTCTTTACCTCCATTGTGTAGTGTCAGTGATATTTCCCCTTGATAGCTAGGATCAATCACCCCAGCCAGTACAGTAATCCCCTTCCTTGCCTGTTGTTTCAGAGGCATAAGAAGCCCAAAGTGGCCACGTTGCAGTGTTAACTTTAAGTTCAGTGGAATTATTGTCCTATTTCCTGGTGGAAGCACTCCTTTTGGAACCAAGACTTGTAAACAAGCAGAGCTTAAGGATTCAGGGACAGAAAGCAAAAATTTTCCTAGTGGATCACTAGGAGTGATAGTGGTGCCACTCCTGTTTCCACCCCTTGATTCCTGGACCCATGAATCCTGGCTATAGGAGAAACAGCACCATAGAGTGGACACTGATTCAGAGCATACACAGCCTCCTGGAGAACACTGCCCCAGCCTGCAAGGTATTGCCACCTAGTTGGTGCCGTAATTGAGTCTTCAACAGGCCATTGGACCGTTCTATCAACCCAGCTGCCTCTGGATGATGGGGAACATGGTAAGACCAAGAATTCCATGAGCATGTGCCCATTCTCTAACTTCATTTTCTGTGAAGTGGGTTCCTTGATCAGAAGCAATGCTGTGTGGATTACTGTGACAATAGATAAGGCATTCCATAAGTCCATGGATGGTAGTTTTGGCTGAAGTATTTCGTGCAGGGAAGGCAAACCAATATCCAGAGTATTTGTCTATTCCAGTAAGAACAAATTGCTGCCCCTTCCATGATGGAAGTGGTACAATGTAATCAACCTGCCACCAGGTAGCAGGCTGATCACCTTGGGGAATGGTGCCATATCAGGGACTGAGTGTCGGTCTCTGCTGCTGGCAGATTGGACACTCAGCAGTGGCTGTCACCAGATCAGCCTTGGTGAGTGGAAGTCCATGTTGCTGAGCTCATGCATAACCTCCATCCCTACTGCCATGACTTCTTTGTTCATGAGTCCATTGGACAAAGACAGGAGTGGCTGGGGAAAGAGGCTGATTGGTATCCACCAAATGGGTCATCTTATCCACTTGATTATTAAAATCTTCTTCTGCTGAAGTCATCTTCTGGTGAGCATTCACATGGAACACAAATGTCTTCATGTTTTTTGCCCACTCAGAAAGGTCTCTCCACATACCTCTTCCCCAGACTTCTTTGTCACCAATTTTCCAATCATGTTCTTTCCAAGTTCCTGACCATCCAGCCAAACCATTAGCAACAGCCCATGAGTCAGTATACAAATGCACCTCTGGCTGATTCTCCTTCCAAGCAAAGTAAACAACCAGGTGCACTGCCAAAGTTCCGCCCACTGGACCATCCAGCCAAACCATTAGCAACAGCCCATGAGTCAGTATACAAATGCACCTCTGGCTGATTCTCCTTCCAAGCAAAGTAAACAACCAGGTGCACTGCCAAAGTTCCGCCCACTGGAAGGATTTCCCCTCACCACTGTCCTTCAGAGACATCCCAGAAAAGGGCTGCAGTGCTGCAGCTGTCCACTTTTGGGTGGTGCCTGCATATTGTGCAGAACCATCTGTAAACCAGGCCCAAGTTTTCTCTTCCTTAGTCAATTGATTGCAAGGAAATCCCCAACATGCCATAGCTGTGGACTGAGAAAGAGAAGATAATGTCGCAGGAGTGGGAGCGATGGGCATTTGGGCCACTTCCTCATGTAACTTACTTGTGCCTTCAGGACCCGCTTGGGTTCTATCTCATATATACCATTACCATGTTATAATGGAGTGCCGCTGTGCACGCCCAACTTTATGGCTTGGTGGGTTGGACAACACCCAGCTCATGATAGGTAACTCAGGTCTCATGGTAACTTGGTGGCCCAAGGTGAATCATTCTGTCTCTACTAAGGCCCAATAACAGGGCAAAAGCTGTTCCTCAAATGGAGAATAGTTATCTGCAGAGGATGGTAAGGCTTTACTCCAAAATCCTAAGGGCTTGCATTGTGATTCTCCTATAGGAGCCTGCCAGAGGCCCCAAACAGCATCTCTATTTCCACTGACACTTCCAGCACCATTGGGTCAGCTGGATCATATGGTCTGAGTGGCCGAGCAGCTTGCACAGCAGCCTGGACCTGTCACAGAGCCTCATCTTGTTCCAGTCCCCATTCAAAACTAGAAACTTCTCTGGTCCTCGGTAAATGGGCTGAAGTAGCACATCCAAATGAGGAATATGTTGTCTCCAAAATCAAAAGAGACCAACTAAGCATTGTGCCTCTTTTTTGGTCGTAGGAGGGGCCAGATGCAACAGCTTCTCCTTCACCTTAGAAGGAATTATCTCAACATGCCCCACACCACTGGACACCTAGAAATTTTACTGAGGTGGAAGGTCCCTATATTTTTGTTGGATTTATCTCCCATCCTCTGACACACAAATACCTTGCCAGCAAATCTAAAGCAGTTGCTACTTCTTGCTCACTAGGTCCAATCAACATGATGTCATCAACATAATGGACCAGTGTGATGTCTTGTGAGAGAAGAAACAATCAAGATCCCTGCAGACAATGTTATGACGTAGGGCTGGAGAGTGGATATACCCCTGAGGTAGCACAGTGAATGTATGCTGCTGGCCTTGCCAGCTAAATGCAAACTGTTTCTGGTGGTCCTTACTAACAGCTATTGAGAAAAAAGCATTTTCCAGCTCAATAGCTGCATACCAGGTAGCAGGGGGATGTGTTGATTTGCTCAAGCAATAATACCACATCTGGAGCAGCAGCTGCAATTGGAGTCAACACCTGGTTAAGCTTATGATATTCCACTGTCACCCTTCAAGACCTGTCTGTTTTCTGCACAGGCCAAATGGGAGAGTTGAAAGGGGATATGGTGGGAATCACCACCCTTGCATCCTGCAAGTCCTTAAGAGGGGCATTAATCTCTGCAGTCCCTCCAGGAATCCAGTATTGCTTTTGGTTTACTATTTTGCTAGGCAGGACCAATTCTAGCAGCTTCCACTTGGCCTTTCCTACCATAATAGTCCCCAGTCCATGAGTCAGGGAACCAATTTGAGGATTCTGCCAGTTGCTGAGTATGTCTGTTCCAACTATGCATTCTGGAACTGGGGAAATAACCACAAAATGGGTCCTGGGACCCACTGGACCCTCTGTGAAATGGACCTGAGCTAAAACTCCATCGATCACCTGACCTCCATAAGCCCCAATTCTGACTGCTAGACCAGAGTGACATTTTAGGTCTCCTGGAATTAATGTCACTTCTGAACCAGTATCTAACAATCCCCAAAATATCTGATCATTTCCTTTTCTCCAGTGCACAGTTAACCCTGGTAAAAGGCCGTAGGTCCCCCTGGGGAAGGCTGGGCAGAAGAGTAACAGTATAAATTTTTGGCAGTGTAACAGGGGCTTTCCCCAAGGGTAGCCAGCCTTCCCCTCGTTCAAGGGACTCTAGATCTGTAAACTGTCTCAAGTCTAGGAATTGATTAAGGGGCTGTGACTCTCGGTCCTTGTAACTCAAGGTAGACTTTTGTTCACTTGACCTAGAATTCTTCTGCTTATACAGCTCAAACAAAAATTAGTATACTGCCCATCTATTTTACTGCTAGGTACTCCATGATCTACTAGCCAATGCCGTAAGTCTCTGTGAGTCAGATTATTTTGACTGCTGCCTTGAGCCTGTTTTCCGTTATGGTAACCACGCCCACCTTGTCTTTGACAATTAACTGCTGCCACATGGCCTCTGCCGACTTGGGATCTGATTATCCCCATTGTGTTTAAGGATTCCAGCTCAGTGACAGCAGTTCCCACAGTAATATCTGACCTACAGAGAAGGGCGACTACACAGCTCTTCAGGGCTGATGGAGCTAGTCTCACAAATTTATTCCTCACAGTTGTAGTAAAAGGTGTGTCCTCTGGACATTCCAGGAGAGGGGTATGAGAGCAGGTCTTCCATGATAAATCCACTCTAACATTCCAATCTCTCTAAGCCTTTGAATTCCCTCCTCTACATTATACTAGGGCAGTTCTGGCATTTCAACCGCAGGTAGTGTCGGCTACCTTTTGATCCACATTTCAGCCAACCACCCAAACAAACGGTTAACGCCTTTTCTAACCCCTCGAGCTACATCACTGAATGCAGAATCACTGCTTAGTGGGCCCATATCAGTAGATTCAGCCTGATCCAACTTTATATTCCTTCCCCCATTTTCCCACACCCTTAATATCCATTCCCGCACATGTTCCCCTGACTTCTGTCTGTATAAGTTGGAAAACTCATACAGTTCTTTTGGAGTATAGCATAATTCCTCATGGGTCACACTTTGTACCTCACCCTTCAGGGCCTGTTGGGATTTTAGTCTAGTTACAGGTCTTGAACCAAAGACTGGTGGGCGGGATGGGTCATGAAAAGAATTAGAAGTATCCCTCAAGCCTTTTACCTCAACGTTCTGTTGCAGTTTCATCTGGTGAAACAGCATTAATCTCTCCAGACAGAGGAGTGAGGGCTGCTTCCTCAGGGGAGGTGATTACAGGTTTAGTAGGCACTGAAAGGTTAATCTCTTTATATGGAGGTTGGATGGCAGGCTCTTCAGGGCAGACTGGAGGTTGGGAAGCTGTTTCCTCAGGACAGACCACTACAGGTATATCTAACAAAGACTCAGCAGAATTGAGGGTTCTAATATCCTCTCTGCCATTATTGTCAATCCATATGTCCCCATCCCAAGTTTCAGGATCCCATTCTTTTCCAATCAATGCTTTTACTATAATAGCAGGCACCCTGCAAGGTTGACATTTTAGTTTACTTTGTAAATCTGCTACTCCCACAATGAGACTCTGGGTCTGGTTTTCAGAAATCTCATGTTTGCGGCCACAGGAAATAAGATTTTCTTTCAGGGCACACATAGAAACCTTTACATCTCTCATACAGCGCTTAAGTTTTAAATTTGAAGACTTTAGCACGTCCCTTTCTCTTATAACTTTATCCAGGGTATCTAAGAGCAACCAGCTGACATCATTATACGTCTTAACTCTGCAAAACTCTGTTTAGGTGTCAAAAACACTGTCACCCAGAGCCTTGCTTTGTACAAGAGTATGATTAGGAGAATCAAACAGTGCTATTTTGTGTATCTCCATTGGCAACTCATGCCATGGACTGTTTGTGCCATCTTGATTATTGGAAATGGAGTCATTAGTGCCTTTGAATCTAATCAAAGTAGAAAACCAACAGTAAAAGCCCATTTTAAGATTCTGTTTCTCAAGAACCACTCCCCGTACCAAGTTGTATTAGTTAGGGTTCTCCAGGGAAACAGAATCAAGAGATACCTATAAATATAAGATTTTATAAAAGTGTGTTACACAGTGTGGCTACGCATGAGTACAAATTCCATAGGGCAGGCAGCAAACTGGCAACTCCAATGAAGATGTTCGATGAACTCCTCAGGATCAAACTGGCAACTTCGATGAACTCCTCAGGAAATGCTTCGCTGGTTAGCCAAAGAAGTGAAGGTCCTCTATCTGCCTCGCTTAAAAGTCTTCAAATGATTGGATTAAATCCAGCTGATTGCATTCTCTCATTGTGGAAGACACACCCTTTGTTGATGTAATCAGTCACAGCTACAGCCAATTGACTGATGATTTAATAGACCAGCCTTCTGATTTACTAACCAGCCACAAATGTCCTTGCAGTAATGGTTAGGCCAGTGCTTGCTTGACCAGACACCTGGGTATCATCACCTGGCCAAGTTGACACGTGAACCTAACCACAATAATCATAGGGAAAGTTCAACAAGAAGTTAGGTATAGGAAATTGTAATTACAGAGAACTAGCTTATATGCAGTTTTGGAAGGAAAGGCACATCAAATAAAATTAAGAAAAAGTATATTAACTTGTCATGGAGTAACAAAGTCCTCTGAATAGCATCTCTGGTGAATACGCTACTGAAGATGCTAAGAATTTCTCTTAATCATGCATTCTTCTCTCTCCACCCCCCACCCCCAGCAAATAATTGTTAAGAACCTACCATGTGCTCATCACCGTGTTTGGTTGTAAAGAAGATGGACACATTTCTGCCCTCTCAGAGCTTATGATCCATCATGGAAAATTTCAAACAAGTAATACCAATAAAATGGGGATTAGAACATTGTGACAGGGTAAGGGAGCATTATATACAGGGAACCATGTAAATGTGTAACAATAGAACCTTATATGGTCTAGGAATCTGGGAAGGCTTCCCTAAAGAAAGATTTATCAGCTGAGCTTTGCAGGTTGAATAAGGGATGATAGCCAGATGAAGGGAAGGGAAGATGTGGCTAGACAAAAGGAACAGTATATGTGAACTCTTTGATCTGTTTACAAAGAACCAAAAGGTGTTAAGTATTACAGGAACATAAACCAAAAGAAAGAGATGAGGCCACATAGGTAAGCAGGAGCCACCTTCATACAATTAGATTTACCCTACAGAAATGGGAAGTTATTGATGTAAGGAAGTGACATAATGTGGTTTGCAGAATGGACTGGCCCCAGGGAGGACTAGAGGCACAGAGGGCAGTTAAGACACTCTTATGTATACATGGGCATGCAGAGTCTGCCAAGGCAGGGCTCCTTAGGAACTGCTTCTCTATGCCAGTTACACTCTCACTGTGCTGAAGTGCCATGCTGTAAGTGGTTGGCCATTCATTCCTTCAACAAAAACCAGAAGACCGAGCTTGTTGATGCCAAACAGAAATGCCTCCATGCAGACACTATCTTCAGCCTATAATGGGCCCATTATTTTTGTGATTCTTTCTTTTCTGCCCAGTGTCCTCTCTTGCCTTTACAATACAGCTAGACGAAGTCTGGTCTTGAATATAGGAGAAGCTAAAAAGAGCCAAGGGGGTGTTTTTTCTTTGTCACAGTCCCCTTTCTTTGAGTAAATGCTAGTAGCACATTAATTGGTTCTAAGATCAGACTGCCTTGCCACTTTAAATTTAAGGAGAAAGATCCAGGTGTAGTGTAATTTTCTAGGAAGTTTTAAAAATTCATTCCACTGAGAAGTTATGTTTTTTCAAGTGTGCAAGAGTCAACCATTAAAAACTTCAAAAACATTATGCTAAGTGAAAGAAGCCAGATGCAAAAGCTCACATATTGTATGATTCCATTGATATGAAATGTCCTGAATAGGTAAATCCAGAGGGACAGGAAGCAGATTAGTGGTTACCAGGGACCTGGGGTGGGGGGTAGAGGGGTAGGGGGTCATGGGGGATGACATGGGAAGTGACTGCTTAATGGGTACAGGGTTTCCTTTTGGGGTTCTGAAAATGTTTAAAAACTAGGTACAGGTGGTGTTTCCACAACATTATAAGTATATTAAATGCCACTGAATTGTTCACTTTAAAATGATTAATTTTATATTATGTGAATTTCACCTTAAAAATGTTGATGAGGTTTACATTGAGAGGAGAGAAGTGTATGGAGATATATATGATATAGATATATACAATATAGATATATATGTAGATATACATACACATACACACATAAAAGCACACATTAAAAGCCATGAAGCATATGTACTAAAATGTCAACAATGTTTTCATTGTAAATGAAATTAATTGTAAAAATTAATTATAAAACAAATACAATAAGTTTGTAAGCAGTTTTTTGGGGTTTTTTTTGTTTTTTTAATGAATAAGGTTTAAAACAAGGGTGCTTTCTTTATCTTTCAATGTTGTTGGAAGAGCTTAGTCCTATAACTACTATTTTAGAAGCAGGTACGAATACCTAAACCCAAATACTAAGTACCCTCCAAATTCGTATGAAGATATTCTGTAAGACCTTATAGTTTTTCCCAAAAACTCGTCTCATTCAGTAACTTTGGTAATGTATATATTTTAAGCTGTAGGACATATGGGCATTAAACTTTGCAGAAATGTATAAGGCACTTTACACTCTTGTATTTTAGCAATACTGCCTCTGTTTCTTGCAGTTATTTTGACACCACCTGTGTTTATTGAGCTGAAGTTCTAAATCACCAAAACTTAATTTTTTTCACAAGCTGTGGTCTTAATTATATTCCCTAGAGTAATTCTGTTGCCTGGCAATTTATTGTACTCCTTATTGTCCCTGTTACTCACATGTTGAAGTATCACACGTCTTTTTCCTTATGAAATGGTTTTTTTTTTTTTATGGCATTGAAAGTATCAGTCTTGATTGAGCACTCAATTTGTTAAACAGGTAGCATTTTATCTCATTTCACAATAATGTACTCTTTAAACTCTGTAGAACAGAAAAACTTTATTCTAACTTCCTGTTCTTTGCCCAAATTCTAGAGTAAACTGTTAAGGTATAATCAGGAGACAATGTGATTACAGAACTGGAGGCTCTTCTTGCTTCTCTTCCCCACAAAGGGCATGGGAACCAAACAAGAATTCAGAGGAATGTTCCTTTTCTGTTTTTTAAATATACCCAACACAATATTTATATCCAACTTCCTTCACATAATATAGTAAAATGTTTCATATAATTTTTAATAGCAGTATATTAACATATTCATTGTTTTTTTTTTACTGAATTTATGTTTCTTTATTGATAGGCATTTACATGTTTCCAGTTTTTGACTTATATAAATAATGCTGCAGTGACCATTCTGTACATAAGTCCTTTTCTGCATTTCATATTATTTTTCTACAAAATATTCTCAGGATTGGAATTATTGAATCAAAGGGAATGATCATGTTAAAATTTCTGATATGTATTGCTGAATAACTTTCTAAAGCTATTCCAATTTACCCATCTTCCAGCCATAGTAGTTAATGTATTCATTCCATCTTCCCCACATTGATTTTTTTTCAGATTTTTTTTTTTTTTATGTTTTTGGAACTTTGTTAAATGAAAAATACTATCTATTATTGGTGTTTCTTTTTTTATTTCACATATCTTAGTGAATTATCTCCCTGTCTTGTGGAATTGAAAACTTAATACGAATGTATATTAAAGTTTAAGCATCTTTTATATAAACAAATGTAAGTTTCCCAAATCTCTGAGGAAAACTGTCAATGAAAATATAACAGAATGATGACAAAGCTTGTGAATATCACTGTTGCAATTCAAAAGCAGTTTTGTTATTTTTCTCCAAAATCAGACATTTATCCAAATTTTATTTATCCAGGTTTTATAGCCTGGTAGGAAATTTTCTTTTCTACCAAATCTAAGTGTCTCCTTGAAAGTTATATTTATTAGAAAACTTAGCAGTCTAATTTTTATTTCAGACCCTTGCACTGCTCAACCAGTTTAAATCTAAACTCACTCAAGCAATTGCTGAAACTCCTGAAAATGACATTTCTGAAACAGAAGTAGAAGACGACGAAGGGTGGTAAGGCCTTTGATTTCTTTATATTAACCTTAAGCAAATGGACTCAGAGCAGAGACACTGTTGGGGTGTTTCTACCATATCATCCTTTTTTTCATGCTTTATCTTCTTTCTTGCTGTCATCAGTATATTTCTTTATCACCCTTTTACTTCATTTCTTTTTTTATTGAATGCTTGCTATATTCCCCGTATTATGCTAACCAGTGGAGAATACACAAGAAATATTTGACATTATCCCTGCTTTAAGTCACCTAATATTATGGAAAAGGTAAGATGCACTCATGTTAAATGATTAGAAAACAAACTTGAGGGTATTAATTTCTTATATTTTAGTAATTAATTTCATAATCCTACCAAGTTCTTCTTTAAATTTCTGATCTACAGGTTCCTAGCAACAGGTACTAAGTTAATTTCACTTTGTCTTTGGATATTTTTTCAGCTTTTTAAGACACATAAGAAAATTACTGACATCTACATGTCCTGTACTTAGAATTTATCATATACTAGCCAAAAAAAAAAAAAAAAAAAGAAGAAGAAAAGAATAAGAATTGTGCTTTCCCTTATCATACTCCTCTATCCTCAAGTTGACTTCACATGGAGTATATTAGGCCTCTCCACACCTAACTGCCCCCACCTCCTACTACACCCTGGCTCAGGCACATTGCTGCAAGCAAGCCAGTTTATCACCCCCTACACATGACTCACCCTCTGGATCCTCTGAACCATCACATGTGCCATTACCCAAACCCACAATCATAGTCTCATTCCTCTCTGCCAAACAGTGTCTCTCCCCTATTTCAAAACTCTGTTCAACACTCCCAATCTCCAGGAAACCAGTCAGCAAGATTTGTTAAGCACTCACAAATCTAGAGGGTGGAGGAAGGAGGACTGGAACACACATTAAAAAAAGACATAAAAATGCTTATTAAGAAAACATTTAAATAAGTAATACTCTGCAACTGTATATTGCTTTAATCAAAGGGCTGAGGGGATGATGATTTAAATGGAATGAATCCTGCCTAACCTAGGACCTTGAAAGCACTTGTATATATTCTCAATTAATTTATAGTTTCCATATGATATGGGGCATATATGCCAATTTTTCTTAAAATCCGAGATTTCTTTTAATAGTATTCTACTTACGTATATTTGTTGATACTTAAAATCCAAAGTTGCTTGAAGGCAGAAGGTGCCAAAGGTGAAGGCCTAGTAAGTATTGATTGACTCAGAGATAAATGTGCATTGCATAGAAGAACTTTCTGTTTTTTATATAACTGGACAGGTTTAGTTTTATTTTGGGTTCCTTGAATGTCTCAAAATAGCTTTGAAATGTTTTGGGTTCAGCCACCACAAAAAAAAAAAAAAAAAAAAAAACTTGCCAAATCCTCTTCCCCTTATTTTTGAATCCATATGCATTTTTTAAGGAAATATGATCCATGTGTTTCTGATTCATTTATACTTAACTCATCAAGATGGTGTTTTGAAAGAGAGTTTGATGCCCAATAAGTTTTTTTAACCTTTTTATAAACCATTTAAGTCCTTTTTTATTGAACAGGAAAGTCACCAGCAAATTCAAACCCCAGAAGTTTTATTTGAAATGCATAACCCACAGAATTCAAATTTACTTCCAACTTGGCAAAACTAACTTCCCAAGATTCCTCCTAGCCCCTTGGTTCAGTAATCTCTCATTTTGAATTCTTCATTGGCTTAATAAACCAATTATGTCTTTTTTTAAGCATCATTTTTTTTTATGTGATTTCACAATACAATCAGTGTTTTGTCTAACATCCTCATCAGAGGATTGGAAAAAAGGGAAACTTCACCAGACAGGGAGAAGAAGAGTAATGCTCAATGATGTTGGCCAGTGCTCCATCTGGGGAAAAAAAGTAAGAAGGGAAAATAAGCTAAAGGAACTATTATCAGGTCTTCAGTGGGCTAGTTCATTTCTGCTTTCAGTAGAGGTCTCCTAAACAGGGTCAGAGCTGTATGCCCTGCTTTTCCAGAATTTTTTTTCTGGTTTGTTTTATCCAGAATTTAATAACAATTCCTTTAGTGTTCAACTGACTATGCAGAATCGTATAGAATACATGGGATCCCTATATAATGCCTTTTATTGCAATATAGACTATTGAATTTTTGTAACCTAATAAAGAACAGTGTCATTTCTGTTCATAAATAAACCTGTTCAGCTTTATCAAATCTCTGGTGATTTAGATCCTCACTCATAAAATATATTCCCCCCCAAAAAAGAAGTCCTGTATTCAAAATGATTTATAGCAAATATTATGAGTGCAAGGCATGTGCATGTGTGTTATGCATAAATTACACGGTTCCCAGACTGTTTTGTAGGTCACAGTTGCTGCTTTTCTAAGAAGTGAAAGTCAGCCAGTGTGCTGTATTACACTGTCAGGGTCTGTTATCTGAGGTAAAATGATTGCCTCTCAGACATTTTTATGTGTCCACATGAGTGGCCACACATTGAGGGATCATTTTCATTTTCTGTCAAGATAGAAACCATTACCAATTTGTTATGTTTTCTTTTACTTGGCAAACTATTCTGTTTGCATTTTTGGCTGAGCTGCTGTATTGGCATGGTATACAACAGACATTTGGGTACCATTCAGCAGCATTCTATTTTTTATGCAAAAAAAAAAAAAAAATAGGTGGAAGGGGGAGACAAAGAAAAGAAATATGATTCTATTGTAAACAGTATGTATGGTGTTTGATAATTAGTCCCAGATTTCACTGTCTAACAAGGCATTTAAAGAAGTGTGTTATTAGTAGATCTAAGTTGAAATGCATGATACAGATTTTTCACTCAAAATTACTTGAATTCTTCCTTTGTTGGGATATATACTGCCAATATCTGGTGGCAGTGATGGGCACCAGATTCTAGTTTAGCAGCTAGAATAGCCTCTTTGCCACTACATTCCTTAGTCCCACAGCATTACAAACTCATATAGCTGTAGAATACTTCAAGCATGGATTTTATAAAACAGATTAGACACATGGAAGGAGGCATCAGCCAAAGGATTCATATGACCATGTGGATGGAGTCCATATGCCAGTTTGGGTTTAGTTAGATGAAGCTTGGTTATCTCCCAAAAGAGTTTGAGAGTTTAAAAAAAAAAAAAAAAAAAAAAAAGCCACCTGCTCCTTATACAACAAAATGAGCATCTCCAAGGAGACAGAAGAAATTAAATCTATGAGAAGACTGCAGTCTTGTGAATGTTAACTGTTCACTGCTATGTTCCACTGAAAATTTCTTTCCGGATTGTTAAATCTTGATTAACTTAAAACTCTACAGCAAATATGCGTGATTAAAATAATAAACAATATAACAGTGTGTCTGCCTTCATCTCCTTCTCCTTCTATCTCTCCCCTCCACTACTTTCCTTCCTAGTACATACAGTTCAGTATGTTATAAGAATTAGCAAAATACTAACAATTGCTTGGTTTTCCAAAGTAAATATTTCAATAATTATTTTTATTATATAGGTAAGAGATGTTCATTGTAGAAAAATCAGAATACAGAACTACCCAAAGAAAAGTAAATAAAAATCACCTGTGACTCCAATTCAAAGATAAATACTATTAATTTATACATGCATATAGCCTTCCAGATGTTTAGATGTACTTACATATTTTAAACATAAATGGGTTCATACTGCTGTAATGAACATCCTTGTATCTAGAAATCAATGCGTATTTTCTCAGGATAAATTTCTAAAACTGGAATTGTTTAGTCAGTAAGTATGCATGTTAAGCTTCTGCTAAATATTTTCAAATGGCCTTCCCAAAGTGTCATTCCAATTTATAATTACAAGTAAATATCATTTTTAAGACTTGCCTTTAGTTTTGTTACAATCCCAAGAATTAACTAAGATTTGCAGTGCTTAGTGAAAAAGAGTTGCATTTTAGAAGAAATACTTAGACATTGTAAATTTTTTTAAAATACAAATACAAATTCATTTGCTTCTGTTTTTAATAAAACTGGTACAAGTGTTAACATAACTCCTCTTCTCAAGAGGATCAACTTTGAACTAGTCCTGTTCTTATTTCTGAAAAACTCCCCTCCAAAAACAAGCCTATGGTCAAAATTTCTGGATATGGTTTTGGTTTTGTTTGGGGTGTTTTGTTTTGTTTAGTTTTGTTTTCAGTTTTATTACTGCACCTTGGCTTGTGTTAGAAATCAGATTTATCCATCAGTCAGCCACTTTGTTTCTAATAGAGATTAGAGTTCTGAGAACCAAGATTTGCAACACAGAAGTTTTAAAGCCTTCCTCTGGAATTAATGGTACTCATGTACAGTTAATGGTACTGATTATCCAAAACAGTGAAATTTTAATAATGCAGATGGAAAAATGAATATTGACTGCTAGATGCACCGAGAACTCATTATAAGATACCATTAAAGGACTTAGCTTCCTCTCATTGCTCATATTGGCAAAGCTTTAGACACCTTTTATATGTAACACATACTATGATTTGTATATGGTCCAGTCGTGTATTGAGTGAAAGTGCAATGACAACAACTGGATATTTTGATTATACTCCCCACTTCATTCAAAGAGGACGTTGCCAGGCAAGGGTAATAGATTGGTGTAGACAATCACAAATATAGCTCTAAGGACTGCGTCCATGAGAACATCAAGGCCCTGATTAGCAAAATGACACCCTTTAGCATCAGGCAGGAGAAAAGGTCCATAAATTTTTGGTCTCTGGGCACTTTTACACTCTTAAAAATTATTAAGGACCTAAAAGAGCTTTTGTTTATGTGGAATAAAACTATTGATATTTACCTCATAGAAATTAAAAGTAAGAAATTTTAAATCACTAAAAAATAACAATAATAAACCCATAACATGTTAACATAAATAACATTTTATGTGAAAAATAATTATATTTTCCATCACAGAAAAATTTAGTGAGAAAGTGACATTGTTTGACATGTTTTGCAAATCTTGAATGTCTGGCTTAACAGGATTCTCATATCTGCTTCTACATCCAGACTATTTTGATATTATATATCATGTATCTTCTGAAAAATTACACTGTACACTCATGAGAAGATGAGAATGATACAAGCTCATAATGTCTTAGTATTTATATGAAAATAATTTTGACCTTGCAGATCACGCTTTGAGAACTGCTGGGCAAAGACATCTCTAATCATTGTGTGTGTCATGGTAGTCCTTATTTATCAGAGGTTCTGACCCAATCTATGGGTCCTGGGAAGCTTTATTCCTAGTCCCAATTTGCGATCCAAAAGACCCACAGGCAGTCTCCAATACTTTCTAAATTAAAATCTGCCTCTCATCATCGGCCAAGACCTGCTATGACAATCTTTACCAACCCCACAGCAACCTCTTACTGGTCCTTAACTGTTGTGAAAGGTGCTATGGCATGCCATTTTATTTTATTGTTATTGTTTACTTTTTATAAGTTTTTTCACTTACACAGTATTACTTAAATATATTCTTTTACTGTTGAGAGATTTGTAGTTTTTATATTTTTTAGATTCTAATCTTTCATTAATGGTGTTATAACTATCTTGTTCCAATCTATGACCTATCTTTCAAACTTGTTTTTTGACCTACAGAAGTTTTGAGTTTTTATTCAAATTTATCAACCTTTTTCTTTATGGTTTTTGGGTTTTTATATCTGATTTTCTTCTAATTACTTTGAGAGAACATTATATAGTTTTTTAACTAAAGTCTTGCACATTTTCATTAGGTTTATTCCCAGGCACTCTACATTTTTTTGATGCTGTTGTCTATTTTTTTTTTTATTGAGATTCTTCACATACCATACAATTTATCCAAAGATCCAAAGTGTACAATCAAGTTGCCCCTGGTACGATCATCCAGCTGTGCATCCATCACCACAATTAATCTTTTTTTCAATTTTTAGAACATTTTCATTACTCCAGAAAAGAAATAAAGACAAACAAAGGAAACTCAAATCCTCCCATACTCCTAACCATCCCCACTCCTTTGTTGACTCATAGTATTGGTATAGTACATTTGTTATCGTTGATGAAAGAACATTAAAATACTACTAACTGTAGTATATAGTTTGCAATAGGTATATTTTTTCCCTATATACCCTCTATTATTAACTTCTAGTTACAGTGTCATACATTTGTTCTAGTTCATGAAAGAGATTTCTAATATTTGCACAGTTAATCACGGACATTACCTACCACAAGTTTCCCTGTTTTGGACATTCCCAGCTTTTAACCTCCAACTTTCCTTCTGGTGACATACGTGACTCTAAGCTTCCTCTTTCCACCACATTCACTCACCATTCAGCACTGTTAATTATTCTCACAACGTGCTACCATCACCTCCATTCATTTCCAAACATTTAAGTTCAACCTAGTTGAACATTTTGCTCATAATAAGCAAACGCTCCCCATTCTTTAACCTCATTGTATACCCTGGTAACTTATATGTCATGTCTATGAGTTTACATACTGTAATTAGCTCATATCAGTGAGACCCTGCAATATTTGTCCTTATGCGTCTAACTTATTTCACTCAATATAGTGTCCTCAAGTTTTCTTCATCAACCCATTTTTTAAGATGATTTTGTTCATACACCATACATTCCGTCCTAAGTAAACAATTGATGGTTCACTGTATAGTCAAGTATTTATGTTTTCACCACCATCTCCACTATCTATATAAGGACATCTCTACTTCTTACACAAAGCAGGAGGAAGAGTCAAAGAAGGCAGAAAAAGAAAAGAAAAAGAAAAAGAGAAAAAAAAAATACAACAGCTAGGAAGCAACAATAGGAAAGATAGCATTAAACTAAAGTAGAATAAAGAGTCAGACAACATTACCAGTGTGAAGAGTCCCATACCCCTTCCTTATGTCCCCCTCTTATATGCCTTTAGCTTTGGTATATTGCCTTTGTTACATTAAAAGAAGCATAATACAATGTTTCTGTTAATTAGAGTCTCTAGTTTGCCTTGATTGTATTTTTCCCCAATACCTCCCTATTTTTAACACCTTGCAAGATTGACATTCAATTGTTCTCCCTCATGCAAAAACATATTTGTACATTTTATCACAATTGTTGAGCACTGTAGGTTTCACTGAGTTATCAAGTCCCAGTCTTTATCTTTCCTCTTTCCTTCTGGTGTCCCATATGCTCCTAACCTTCCTCTTTCAACCATACTCACAGTCATCTTTGTTCAGTGCACCCACATTGCTGTGCTACCATCACCCAAGATTGTATTCCAAACCTCTCACTCCCATCCCCTCCTACCTGTCTGTAGTGCTCCCCCCAGCATTTCCCGTAGAGCAGGTATCTTGTTCACAAACTCTCTCATTGTCTATTTGTCAGAGAATATTTTAAAGTCTGCCTCATATTTGAAGGACAGTTTTGCCATATATAGGATTCTTCGTTGGTGATTTTTCTCTTTCATTGTCTTTAATATATTATACTACTTCCTTCTTGCCTCCATGGTTTCTACTGAGAAATCCACACATAGTCTTATCAAGCTTCCTTTGTAGGTGATGGATCACTTTTCTCTTGCTGCATTCGGGATTCTCTCTTTATCTTTGACATTTGATGATCTGCTTATTAAGTGTCCTGGCATAAGTCTATTCAGATCTATTCTATTTGGGGTTTGCTGCACTTCTTGGATCTGTAATTTTATGTCTTTCATAAGAGATAGGAAATTTTCATTGATTATTTCCTCTATTATTGCTTCTGCCCCTTTTCCCTTCTCTTCTTCTGGGACACCCATGACATGTACATTCATGCTTTCATGTTGTCATTCAGTTCCCTGAGACATTGCTCATATTTTTCCATTCTTTTCTCTATGTGTTCTTTTGTGTATAGGATTTCAGATTTCTTGTTCTCCAGTTCCTGAGTGTTTCCTTCTGCCGCTTGAGATCTGCTGTTGTATGTTTCCATTGTGTCTTTCATCTCTTATGTTGTACCTTTCATTTCCATAGATTCTGCCAGTTGTTTTTTTGAACTTTCAAATTCTGCCTTATGTAAGCCCAGTGTTTTCTTTATAACCTTCATCTCGTTTGCCATATCTTCCCTATATTTTTTGAATTGGTTTACTATTAGTTGTTTCAATTCCTGTATCTCAGTTGAAGTGTACATTTGTTCCTTTGACTGCGCCATAACTTTATTTTTCTTAGTGTAGGTTGTAGTTTTCTGTTGTCTTGGCATCTGGTTTCCTTGGTTACCCCAATCAGGTTTTTCCAGACCAGAATGTGCTCAGGTCCCAGAATGAGGAAATATTCAGTATCAAGTTTCCCTGGGGGTGTATCTTAGAAGATTGACACAACCTGTGAGGCCTCAAGCCACTGTGCTTTTCCTAACCTGCCCGGCAGGTGGCCCCTGTCAGCCTGTAGCTCCTCACTGGTGTAAGGAGGTGTGGCCCATGGCTGTTTTCCCCCAGGCTCTGGGCTCTGGTTCTGAATGGAAGGTGGGTAGTAGAGCTGAGCACCACCTCTTTCCTCTTAGAGAAGTTACACCTCCTAGGGAGTTTTAATTTGCATTTAAATGGGTTCTTTGTCTCTCTGGCTGCTGTCTCCACCCTTGTCTGGGTCAGAGTGCTACAGACTGAAAATGGCTGAGGCTTTCTCCACTGCAGAGCACTGTGAGCTGAAAATGGCTGAGGCTTTCTCCACTGAGCTGCTCAGGTTGAGAGAGGGAAAAAGGGACAGAAAACCCCCTTTCAGGGCCAGTCCATGGCCCCCAGTTTCACCTGCCAGCCAGAGACAGCACCTGGTCCTCTGGGCTCCACCTCCCAGCACAGAGAAGTCCCCTGGCTCTTCAAAGTCAGTTGTCATTAAAAGCCTCTTTCTGCTTGTTGGGGATTTGCAGCTTGCATTGAGCAGTCCACGTTTGCCAGTTAAAACCCAGTTGGAGTGGGACTGAGGAATATTCGCTTGTTCAGAGAGTGCTGCTCTCTCACAGTGAGGCTTTGCAGTTTGAGCTGCTGTGGGGGGAGGGGGGACCTCCCAGCTTACATCTGCAGTTTCTACTCACAGATTCCATGCTGAGAATCATACATTCCTCCCAATGCAGGTTGGTTACGATGTGTGGACTGTCATGGTTGTCCCCCTAGCACTTATTCCAGATCATTTACTAGTTGTTCCTGATTGTTCATTAGTTGCTCTGGGGGGACTAACTAACTTCCCCTCCTCTCTATGCTGCCATCTTCTTCTGTCTCCTGTTGTCAACTATTTTTTCTCATATATTTTCTAGTTGTTTGGTTATTCTAGGTTCTAGGAAAGCCACTATATTTTTAAAACCTGGTATATGGTCTTTTTTAAAAAAATTCCATTGTTAAAGCTAACAATTTTTCAGGTAATTTTTCATGTAGAAAAATCCATCCATCCTTTACTCCTTCCTTTCTGCTCCAGTGAATGCTAACATCTCCCCCCTGTACTGCTGATCCCATAGCTTTCTTCTCCTCGGGGATCTTGCTTCCTCAGTTATCTCTTCTTTCTCCTGTGTTCTTTCTGTACTTCATTCACTTTTCCCCGTCATCATTTAGACATGTTGCAATCTCTCTGTAATCAAAAAAACAAAAACAACAACCTCTTCCACTTATCTCTCTCCCTCATCTTATGAGCAGAATTGTACAGCGTTTTCTTTCTTCACTGTCTCCACTTCCTCATATTCCATTCACTACACTACCACTCCTGAGAGTACTCTCGCCAAAGATGCAAACACCATTTTCATTTAAAAGACAGAAGATGCCTCTCAAACCACAGACACAGTTCAGTTTAGAGATCCTATCAATAGATCACCCTCTCTTCCTTAGAATATTCTCTGCCTTTGGCTTCTGTATCACCAACCTGTCCTCATTTTCCCCTATCTCTCTAGACACATCTTCCCTGGACCCATCATTGAATGGTCTTCTTCCACCTCTTTAATGTCAGGATTCCTCTCCTCTCAAACCTCACACTTCCTCATTTGATGACCTTATCTACTCCACCTCCACCAAGTGATCTTATCTGCTTTTAGGTACCTGTACAGTTATATGTTCACTGATGGTGGTTCCCTGCCAAATCTCTAACACCAACACAGATTTCTTTGCTAAACCATAGAGCTGTATATTCAGCTAGCTACTAAACAACACTACTTGGTTGTCTCCTTAACAGTTGGATGTCTCTTAAATTCAATGTATACATATCTGAATTTTATCAACCCCAAACTTGCTTTTCCTACCTTCTTTATTTTTTTTAAATGCATAATTCATCCATGTATTCAAACCAAAATCCTTGTTTCATGATTAAGTCCTCTCTCACTTGTCCACATCTAAATTGTCACCTCATACTATCTTCATGCCTTCCATTTTCACCCAAATACAGCCATTCCTTCCACACTGCTGCCACCTAGTTCAAACCACCGTTATCTCTTACCTAGATTTTCTGCAATTTCCTAACTTATATCCTTATTTCCATTCATGCTCCTCTCTGGTCCATTCAGCACCTTGCAGCCAAGTTAACTTTTCCAGTTTACAAATTAGATCTTAGTACTCCTTGTTTAAATCCTTTCCTTGGTTCCCCTTGCCCACAGTTTAGCCTTTTAGCCTTTTTGTCTGTTTCACTAAATTATGTTATAAATTAAGTTACACTGTCATTCAAAATATAATGTAATTTATATGCTGCATTTATAACAATGTAGAAGGTACTCTGAAGTATTTTCTCTCCTATTAATGGTATATTATTCAGGAATTATCTTCCAAGATCAGCCCCTATTTAATACTTCGTAGTCAAGGAATTTGGTTAAAATTAAAATGCCTCCTTCTGAAAACAGGGCTGTGCTTTTCATATTTTTCTATCTTTTCCTTTCTATATCCCTAACTCAGCTCATGAGTCATATTTTATACTTTTTTCTTACAGCTTTCCAAAATGGTCACTGTATCTTTAGCTTCTCCCTTTCAATTCCAACTGTGAATTTAATTGTCTTAAAATCACTCTCATGCTGTCTATTACCTAGAAAGAGTCCAGGCTCCTTAATCTGAAATTCAGAGCTTTCCATGGCTTGGCCCTGTCTTCTTTTCCAGCCTTATCTCTTTCTAGCCTCTTTAAAAACTCCCTGCATCTTTAGATTTTTCTGTGCAATACCCATCAGTTGTATTTTGTACCTTCCCACTCATGAATATTTGCTCGGACTGTTTCCTTTGCTTAAAATTCCCCTTTTCTTCAGCTCTTACTCGTCACCCAGCCAAATCCTATCCATTTTTCAAGGCCCCTTTCTGTGATCCCTTCACAGATAGCATTCTCCCTGTTTTTAGAAATTAGATGTTTGTTTGGATATTGACAGTATCATGCAGTATCATATTTATAGTTTTTAAATTCTTATATTTATTATATTTGTTGCCTGGTCTCTTCAAGTAGTTTGTTATAATAATAAAGTCTTATTGATTCTGAGTCCTTTGCCTGAATTGGTTATTATTGCACAATAACCCTATGAGGTAGGATTAGTATCCTATTTATAGATGAGGGAAGTAAGGCATAGTTAAGTTAAATAATCTGTCTGCTTTAGTGTTCCTATAGTACCTGTCTACTGCCTGGAATATGGTAAGTTCTCTAGAAAAATTTGTGGATTCTGTGTGCATGAAAATCTGTCTTGAGTAAAGGAGTGGGTAGATACACACCATTACCCTTGGTTAGCTCTGGGTGGGAGCTGGGTGATCATAGGCACAGACAGTCATGGGGACGAGATATAACTTTGCTTTGAAATATCTTTCAGTTGTTTCACTTGTTACAATGAGAAATCCATTAGAAATTTTTTAACTGTTGTGCTTGTTTGCCTTCCATATTTCCTTTTTTTGTGAAATGTCTGCTCAAGTCTTGTGCCCATCTTTTAATTGAGTTGTTTGTTCCCTTAGTGTTGAGTTTTGAGAGTTCTTTGTATAGTTTAGATACAGATCTTCTGTTGGACATGTTCTTTGAAGATGTTTTCTCCCAGGCTGTAGCTTGTCTTTTTATTTCACTAGCATTGTCTGTTGCCGAGCAAAAGGTTTTAATATTGAGGAAGTCCCATTTATTAATGTTTTTCTTTTGTGGATTATGCTTTTGGTACCATGTCTAAGAACTCTTTGCCAACCTATGGTCACACAGATTTTCTCCAGTTTTCTTTAAAATGTTTTATAGTTTTACATTTTACATTTAGATTCATTCTCCACTTTGAGTTAATTTTTGTCTAAGATGTAAAGGTTAGGCCAAGGTTCATTTTCGAAATTCAGATGTTCAATTATCCCAATATCCTTTGTTGAGAAGACTATCCTTTTCTACTGAATTGCCTTTGCAACTTTGTCAAAGATCAATTGACTGTATTTGTTGTGTCTATTCCCAGACTCTCAATTCTGTTCCATTGAGCCCTGTGTTTATCCCTCACCAATACCATACTATCTGTATTTTTATAGCTTTATAGTGAGTTTTGAATTTGCATAGTATGATTCTGCCAAACTTATTCTTATATTTCAAAATTACTTGGCTATTCTGGGGTCTTTTTTTGTTTTTTGCTTTTTTTTCCCTTGTCGTTTTAATTTTAGAACCAGATTGTCTATATTTACCAAAAAAAAAAAAAAAAAAGTCCTACTAGGATATTGATTGGAATTGCATTGTTTATTGATTAATCTGAGGAGAATTGACATCTTTCTATGTTGAGATTTCTGATCCATGAACACATTATATCTCCCCATTTATTTAGGCCTCCTTTGATTTGTTTTATCAGCATTTTGTAGTTGTCAGCACACATATCCAATACATGTTTTGTTACATTTATAGCTAGGTATAGGTATTTCTTTTTTTTTTTTTTCCCCAAGCTTTTATAAATGGTATTTTTTTATTTTAGTTTCCAATTATTCATTGCTATGTAGAAAAATATTATTATGGGAATATTATTGACCTTGCTAAATTCACTTATTGGTCCTAGGAAGTTTTTCTGTTTTGTTTTGTTTCTTGAATTTTTAGATTTGTGTCTTTCACCAGACTTGGGGAGTTTTCAGCCATTATTTCCTCAAATATTTTTTCTTCAACCCACTCTTTCTCCTCTCTTTCTAGAACTCTGACATGAACTTTAGAGCATTAGTGTGTTCCCACAGGTTCCTATGCTCGTTAAATTTTTTTCTCAATCTTCTTTCTCTATAGTCAGATTAGATACTTTCTAATGCTCTGACTTCAAGTTCACCGACTTTCTCCTCTGTCAGTTCCATTCTGCCACTGGGCCTATCTAGTATGGTTTTAATTTTGATTATTGTAATTTTCAGTTCTCAAATTTCCATTTGTATCTTTTTTATGCCAAGATTTTCTGTCTTTCCATTTCATTTGAGAGTGTTGCCGTTAATTCTTGGAACATTTTACAATAGTTGCTTTAAAGTCTTTGTCAGATAATCCAATGTCTGTGTCATTTCCCTGTTAATGTCTGTTGATTATCTTTTCCTATGCAGCTTGAGATTTTCCTGGTTCCATGTATGTTGAGCATTTTTTATTTTACCCTAAACATTTTTAATATTATGGGACTTTATGTATTAAGTTCTGTGGAGAATGTTGATATTTTGTTAAAGCAGATAGTCAACCCAGTTGGGTTCAGGTTACAACTTATGGCAGGCCTTCTGTGAGTAGTAGTTTCAATTTTAGTTGTTTTCAGTGCCTTTCCCTTGCTATTTGGATCTGTCCCATGTGTGCCACATCTAGTGGCCAGTTTGGAATCTGGCTGTTGTTCTATCTCTTAGTTCAGTTCAGTCTTCGGTATGCTGTTTAGAATCATACCTACACATCCACAGACTTTATGGTGTTGCTTGCTGTCTCCACAACCTCCTCAGTACCTTCTGCTACTCTGCACCTCCCCTTTTCCATCCTACACCCAGAAGGCCAGAGCTTTAGACATACTGTTCTGCTGTGCACTTCCTGCAACTCTACCCACATTCAGGGCCAAGTTGTGGTAAGAAAGAGAGAAAAAAACAATGGGGTTTTATCCCACCCTCTTGGGACCAAACTCCTGTGACCAAAGGGGAGGGTTCCCCTCCCTCAGAGTTTGTTGACCAATAGCCACTTTTTTTGTTGTTCCTTTGGAGATTCCCAAATCTGCAGTGTGTTACTGTTCTTTTAAGATTTATGCATAACCAGTGACTTGCCTCAAAGTGGACTGTATAATCCAGCAAGATGTGTCTTTTCAGATGCAACTATCAAGATACTTTTTTTTAATGAATTTCTTTAATGAATTCAGATGGTACTGAGTTCTTTTTAGGGTGAAAGATACTATTTCTTCTTTTAAAAAGTATATCTTAACAGTGGCAATAAATTGTTCTGAGAGAGGACAATGCATTTCTAGGGGAAAGTACCATACTTTAATAGCCTCACAAGTTGAAGAGCAGGATCTTAGGAGTATCCTGAAAAAAGGTGATCACCAAACGGCTATGCTTGAGACACAAAGAAAAAGGGGACCCAATTGAAAGTCAGTGCAGTGGCTGCTGTGACCTGTCTCTGGAACCTCTTAACAGCTTTCAGCAAAGTTGTGATTATGTGGGTAGTGTTTGGGTGGAGACTTAGAAGAGCTGAATTTCACATTCTTTTTGCATGGTGTGGGGCAAAGGAAGCTACAGCACAAGAGGCAAAGGAGGGCTGAAAATCATAAAGCAGGCCTGCAACTAGCAAAAATCTTTGGGAGAGATCTGGATTTTCGTGGGCTGTGGAAGGGGGTTACAGAGGTCCCTGACTGAGAGATGGTTCGTAATAGGATAATACCTTAAGCCTTAAATCATGTTAATAAGATGTGTTTGGCCCAGTTAATTTGAAGAAAGCAGCACTACTCAGTTCATAAAGTCAAATGGAGAGTGTATTTTGCTATAAAAGCATGTTGCTAAATAATCCCTGAAGAAGCCAACCTGTTTTTTATTCACTAGTTATAAAAGTACTCCCCCTTATTTTTCTTGCCAAGACTAGGAAACCCCTTTATATCAGAATTTCAGCTAAGTGATGAGACTTCAAGACAGATATTCATTTATCAGCTTTGGGAGGATAAGGTTTTGAATAGTTACTGTAATTATGTTTTATGTAACATTTCCCAGAGTTTTTATTTGTTTCATGTCATTCTTAATTAAGAAACTTCTCTCTAATTTCTAGCCTATAAGTAAAGTGTGCTTTCTGATTTCTTACAATTTAGATAATAAGCCTTTTGTACTCATGAAACTGCTGCTGTCATACCAGCCCTTACCCCTGTTTATCAATCAAGAACACCAAATAATATGCATTTTTATAATGCACTTTAAAAAATCTAGAGCCTGCAAACCTGCTTATAATTGTGTCTGAGAGTTTCCCCGAGTGCCTCTTTGTTGCTCAGACGTGGACCTTTCTCTCCAGCTAAGCCACCTCGGCAGGTGAACTCACTGCCCTCCCCGCTGCATGGGACTTAACTCCCAGGACTGTAAATCTCCCTGGCAACACAGGATATGACTCCTGGGATGAATCTGGACTTGGCATCGTGGGATTGAGAACATCTTGACCAAAAGGGGGATGCAAAATGAAATGAAATAAAGCTTCAGTGGCTGAGAGATTTCGAATGGAGTCGAGAGGTCACTCTGGTGGACTTTCTTATGTACTATATAGATAACACTTCTTAGGTTTTAATGTATTGGAATAGCTAGAGGTAAATACCTGAAACTATCAAATTCCAACCCAGTAGCCTTGACCCTTGAAGACAAATGTAGAACAATGTAGCCTACAAGGGGTGACAGTGTGATTGTGAAAGCCTTGTGGATCACGTTCCCTTTATCCAGTGTATGGATGGATGAGTAGAAAAATGGGGACAAAAACTAAGTGAAAAATAGAGTGGAATGGGGGGGTGATTTGGGTGTTCCTTTTTACTTTTATTTTTTATTCTTATTCTGATTCTTTCTGGTGTATGGAAAATGTTCAAAAATAAATTGGGGTGATGAATGCGTAATTTTATGATGGTACTGTGAACAGTTGATTGTACACCATAGATGATTGTATGGTATGTGAATATATCTCAATAAAACTGAATTTAATTAAAAAAATCTAGAGCCTGTAGGAAGTAATTATTAATCCTCAAAGATTTCTGTATATATAAATATTTATCATCTAGTGAAACTAACCACTTCTTTCAATGGCATTGATGCTGCAGCACATGATTTATGGGCTCAGTCTATTCAGATAGGTCAGTATAATTGCTTGCATGCCTGTGTAAAGAAGTTGAAAGCTATTCTTATATTATTTGTTTTTAATGTAAATAATGTGTTAGGTGTGGAATGTGTACTTGAGTTAGACATGACACCTGTCCCCACTGATTTAAAGTCTAGTATATCAACAGGGAGATTTCTCCTTAGACCAGATACTAGAAGTAAATTATGGAGTGCTTTCGCAGGTTATTGGCAAGATAATAATGAAACCTTGCTTTCACATAGGATTCTTTAGTCGCCTAATGTGATGGAACTCTTCCCATGGTAACTTGGTGAGATAAGGGCAGTTATTTTCTTGATATCTGAGAGGAAATTTAGGCCCATAGATCATAAGATGTGGTGGCTGTTGGTGTGGGTAGTAACACACCAAAGGCTGAAACTCAGGTTTCCAGTGCTCTTTTGTATAGTACTCTAGAGCTTCCCTTTAGTATTTAGCTATCTACTTCACCCAAGAGAGGTTTCTGAACTCTACAATTGTTTATCTAAGCCAAGTTCAATTATAAGTTCACTTCACTACATTAAAACAAATGGAAGCCAATTAAAGGTTGAAAATGAACAGAACAAATTTGCTCTCCCCAAGTGATATTTATGTTTAACAGACTTTTTTTTTTTTTTTTGCCTTGGCAGTTATAAGGAGTTAAAACCACTTGTTAAGTATATTTATAGTCAATATCAGTTATTTAGAATAATTAGTAAGATTTTACAAAATAACTGACAGAGTGGGAATCACTTATACTTGACTTTAAAGTAAATATACATCCTTTTCATGCTCTTTTTTTACTCTTAGTCATCTGCTGGTAGTAAGAAATGAAGATGGCTCTTCATGTCACAGATTCATCCTTAAGGCAAACATTTGCAGATACTATGTGCCAGACATTCTGCTAGGACCTTTACCCTATCTCATCTCATTTAATCTTCACAACAGCCCTATGAATTAGGGACCTATTTTGGTAGATTTGTTTCTTGGGACTCCATCAGATAATCAGTATTATTTCCATTCAATAGATGAGGAAACTGCAGCTCAAAGAAATTAGGCTATTTGCCCAGAATGATGAGGCTGTCTGTCACTCTTAAGAGCCCACATTGCTTCCAGAGCTCCAGTTTCTACCAACAGTGATTTCAGCTATGAAGTACTAATCCATAGGACCTGGTGGGGGGGGGGGGGGGCAGAATCCAACAATTTTCAGAAATCTTTGATTCTAAATAATGATACCCATCCTCTGGATCTGTTTACAGCATATATCATTCCTTCTCATCTTTGGAATACTTGCCATATTCTTTATATATATATATTTTCTTTTAAAGACATGTACCATCATGGAAGCTCCTATAACAGTCATTCTTTTTTCCACCAGGAATTTTGAGACCAAAGCCTGCTGTTATCCAACATATTAAATGATCACCTAATCACACAGAGGACTGTCGAGTCAGACTGCCTGGGTTCAAATCCCTGCTCTGTCAATGACTTCTAAATGACCTGAGCAAGCAGCCTAACTTCTAAGCCTTAGTTTCTTCACCTGTGAAATGGAGATAATACCTACATTCAGAATTATTACTACAATTGAATGAGATAAGTTGTGTAAAGTACTTCACACTGTGCCTGACTCTTAGAAAATCCTCAGTAAATATTAGGTGTGACAAACTAGGGAAGGAGGAAAAGGGATACTGGCACTGGAGTAGCATTAGTAAGGCTCAAGCAGCACAAACTAACTTATTCAAATTAAATGACCAAAATGTTAGTTATACAGTCCTCTGATCTAATAACCTCAAAGAAAAATAATATAGGAAAAAAAGGCAAAATGTTATTTTACTTCAGTTGTATTTTCTGTGACCTAGCAGGAATATAGACAACTCCATTAAATTTTCTAATATTGCTCCGTGGTTCTATTTTAAAATCTGTTAAGAAAACTACAGCCTTGTTAAAAAGTAGGTTCTTTGGCTGAATGCAGATTATGAAATACTGAGGCTGGCAGAGTTTAGGTAATATAAATTTGGCATTCGTAGAAAAAGAGGACAATAGACTAGATTACCCTTTCTATGTTGGAAACACACAGTCAGAGAATGGGGACTCTCCAGAATCTATCTCTCTATCTATCTATCTATCTGTCTATCTCTATCTCTATTTCTCTCTCTCTGTCTCTGTCTCTCTCTTTTTTTTTTTTTTTTTTTTTCAGCTGACAGGAGCATCTTGGAACAAAGAAAAGCTGCATAGGCATTAAGTAGTTTATTACTAATGGAAAAGAAGTTGAAGGAGCAGATGTCCTTGGGATTAACATAATGTAGTAAAAATAAGTCATTACAGATAAACAAAATGTAGTATATACATACAATGGAATATTATTCAGCCATAAAAAGAAATGGAATTCTGATACATAAGTTGAACATGGGCGAAACTTGAAGATGTCATGTTGAGTGAAATAAGCCAGGCACAAAAGGACAAATGTATAAATCTTACTGTTTTAGTTTCCTAAGCTGCTCAAGCAAATACCATGAAATGGGTTGGCTTAAACAGTGGGATTTTATTAGCTTATGGTTTGGAGGCTAAAAGAAAGTCCAAATCAAGGAATCATCAAAGTGATGCTTTCTTCCTGAAGTCCAGTGTTCTAGGACTGGCTGCCAGCAATCTTTGGCTCTCCTGTCACATGACAAGGTACATAGCAGCATCTCCTGTTCTCTCCCTTCTCTTCCGGGTTCCATTCATGTAGCTTCTTGCCTCCTATAGCTTTTTCTCTCTGTGTTTAAATTTTATTCTCTTATAAAGAACTCCAGTAATAGGAGTAAGACCCATCCTGACTGAGGTGGGACACACCTTAACTGAAGCAACCTCATCAAAATGTCCTACTCACAATTGATTTACACCCAGGAATGGATTAAACTTAAGAACATGTTTTTCTGTGTTGCATACAGTCTCAAACCACCATGCTTACTGAAATGAAATAAGTAGAATAAGCAGATTCATAGTCAGAAACTAGAATATTGGTTACCAGAAGCCAGGGAAGGGGTAGGGAATGGCAAGTTAGTGTTTAAATTGTACTGAGTTTCTATTTTGGGTGATGGAAAATGTTGGTAATGGATGATGGTGATGGTAGCACGACCTTATGAACATTGTTAACAGCACTGAATTATATATTTGAATGTGGTTAAAAGGGGAAATTTTTGGTTATGTATCTGTTATTAGAATAAAAGTTAAAAAAACAAAGCATAGGACTGTACGGCATAGATGGTGAACCCTGATATAAACCATGGGCTATAGTTAATATTGCAGTTATTAAAATGTTCTTGCATCAATTGTAACGAATGTACCACACTAATACAAGGTGTTAATAATAGGCATGGTATATGAAATTTTGTATTTTATGCATGATTTTTCTGTAAATCTAAAACTTCTCTAATAAAAAATTTTAATTAAAAAGTCATTACACAATGGTAGTTATAGATAACAACAAACCCAATGCAAAATGAAAGTTGCCATTGTACACAGACAATCAAGAAATTATCAACAAGCATTCTGCTATCTTAATCATATTTGCAAATTAAATAGATGCTTAAAGCAAGATAAGTCCAAGTAGTGAGATTCCAGTTGAACTTTGGTGAAAGAAGATACATAATTGGTACATAGTTTGTTTATATTTCTAAAGTTGGTTTTAAACATTGTCATTTTCTTCTATAGAGTTATTAGATGAAATTAATACTAATCAATACTAATGTTTCAAATAACTTAATTTGTACTTATATGTTAAATGTATAAAGTGCTGATAAAGGAAAGAAAAAATCAACAGTAATTTCATATCCCACACCACAGATACTCATCATTAATGTTTTTATCTACCCTCTGAGACATTTATCCATATACGCTTTTCACAAGAATGCAACCATGCCATACTTTATCTTTTTTCCTCTCTTTACAGTGTATCATGAACATTTTTCACATCATTAACTATTCTCTGGCAACGTTCCTTCTGATGCTTATATATTCTATTGTGAAGATATACCATAATTATCATGACTCTTTGTTGGACAAATTGTGGCATCCCATTTTTCATTATAAGCCATTCATCAGTAAATAAACAAGTAGCTAAATATTCTGTAATTCTATTGTTATTTCCTTAGACCAAGGGAAACTGCCAAACAAGAATGCTTTTTTAAAACAATTTTTGATTGAAGAACAATTTACAATTAAGAAAATCATAGTTCTTATCTGTTCACTTTGATGAATTTTGACAATTACATAACCTACTGTAAACACCACACAAAACAAGATACAGAAACATTTACATCAACCCAGAAAGTTCTCTCATGCACCTTTCTAGAAATCCCCCCCAACACCACCACTTCTTGATTTCTGTCAGCTCAGTTTTGCTTTTGATAATATTTTTGCCAGATTGCATTCCAGTAATTTGATCATTTATTTATACATGTACCAGCAATGTGTGAAGTTGCTGGTATCTCCATACCCTGGGTATTGTGTGAGTATGTATGTATTGCACTATAACATAGATATAGATATAAATATATTAATCTACTGCCAATTTCTACTTTGTATTAATTTCCATTTCTTTACTTTTAAAATTGAACTTTTTCAATATGTTAGATGGCCATATATATTTCATTCTTGTAGTTGTTGTTAATTGTGTGATTTATAAGAGCTCTTTAAATATTATGTGTATTATACTCTGCTGTAAATATTTTTACCAGTTTATTATACCCTACAATTTGTTTATGGATTTTTTTGTTTTGTTTTTAACATGAAATTTTAAATATTTGCATTGACAAGTCTGTCATTCTTTTCCTTCATGTTCTCTGCCAGGTGTCATTCTTAAGGTCTTCGTAATCCCAAGATACATAAATACCTAGTTATATCTTTCTCTAGTATTTTTATGGTTTTATTTTGTTTTTCATTTATATCCGTCTAGAATTTATTTGGTATGTTATATTAGGTCAATGTAATACTTTTATAATCCTATGTTTTCCCCACTAATATTAAATGTGCCCTTTATCATAAAGTCTTACATATATTTTTGAATCAGGTTCGTTGTTTTATATTGATGTGTCTGTCTATTCCTGTGCCAGTTTAATTAATAGGCTTATTTAGTTAATGTAGCAATATAATACTTTAATATTAGGTAAGGCAAGTTGATCCTTTATCAACACTTACATTTGTACCTTAAAAACTGAAGTTTCTGGGTAATGTGCTACATTCTGATTTTCTATTAGTTATCCACACCTGGAAAACACTTAGAAAATGGACCATGGACCAAAAGGGGGATGTGAAAGGAAATGAAATAAGCTTCAGTGGCAGAGAGATTCCAAAACGAGCCGAGAGATCACTCTGGTGGGCACTCTTACGCACACTTTAGACAACCTTTTTTAGGTTCTAAAGAATTGGGGTAGCTGGTGGTGGATACCTGAAACTATTAAACTACAACCCAGAACCCATGAATCTCGAAGACAGTTGTATAAAAATGTAGCTTATGAGGGGTGACAGTGGGATTGGGAATACCATAAGGACCAAACTCCACTTTGTCTAGTTTATGGATGGATGTGTAGAAAAGTAGGGGAAGCAAACAAACAGACAAAGGTACCCAGTGTTCTTTTTTACTTCAATTGCTCTTTTTCACTCTAATTATTATTCTTGTTATTTTTGTGTGTGTGCTAATGAAGGTGTCAGGGATTGATTTAGGTGATGAATGTACAACTATGTAATGGTACTGTAAACAATCGAAAGTACAATTTGTTTTGTATGACTGCGTGGTATGTGAATATATCTCAATAAAATGATGATTAAAAAAAAAAAAAGAAAATGGACCATGGAATCAATAAAAAGCACCGTTATATAACAGGTGGCAGCTACCTGAATTGCAGTCATAGTGTCAAGAAGGAAATAATCAGTCTTTAGACAAACCCCATACCATCAAACTAATAGAAAGGATCATGTGCAAAATAAGTAGCAAGTAGAATAAAAAAGAATGAAACCAAGGAGATTCGATTACTATTCTCTGGTGTAGGTATATGGTTTTATGAGGTTTATTCACATTTTTTTGTATCTCCTTGCTACACTAAACAAAAACAAAATATTAACAAAGTCATAGAGTAGACACCATATCACTTCCTTCTATATTACTTGAAGTGAATCCCCACCAGGTTATCTGGCATGACACATAAATGAAAGCCACAAAATCCTCTTCCAGAGACATTTGTTAATTATTACCTGCCATTTTGAATTATTATATCCCTTTTCCCCTCTGGTATTACTGCAAATAGTCAAGATAAATGTAATAATAATTATAATAATCTGTTCTTTGTGTATTGATAATTCAGTTGCCATGATAAGTAAAAGGTTGGACTTAGCTGTTTTTTTAGTAGAAATAAAAGTTAGTAAGAAGCTAACATTTACTGAAAATTTTACAAAGTACAAGTCAGTTCCTTTTAGCCCTGTTAATTTAGTTACTGCTATCAGGCCCAATTTATATGGGAGGAATCTGAGGCACAGAAAGGTGAAGTACTTGGTCAAGATCTCATAGTAAGTGGTAGAGCTCAGAATTAGCCAATCATGCTTGGTTCATTAGTTTGATTCAGTGTATTTTCAAAGACATTGTCTCTTGGTTGTGACTTTGTATTTCTTATATGTAATTTTTCTGCTATAAAAAAATGATCTTAGTTTATATGGTGAAATTTGATGCATTAGTATTTCATGACCTTCTACATAGAATGTCATCACTTTCAGAGGTTCTCCCACCCAATTTCTCTAACTGGCCTAGCCTGTACATTTTCATATTTTCAAATAAAACAGTGTTGTTGTTTTAAAATGTAGTAATAAAATCAAACAAGTAACTTCAGAACTTTATTACCTCCTAATCAAAACTTGTCTAGCCCCCTGAAATCATGGAAGATGTTAAATCCATATCCCTAATATGGTAATCCCTGTGTTATTTGAAGAATTAATATTCAGAAAGTTAAAAAAAGTTTGTTTAACTTGAACAAGAAGTTCCTGCCATATTTATCCATAATTTTTCTTGAGAACATAAATAGTAGAGTAGTTCTAAGTATGGGCTTTAGAGTCATACCTGAATTTGAGTCTCAGCATGGAAACATACTAGCTATGTGATCATGGGCAAATTGCATAATCTTTCTAAACATGTTTCTTGAAGTGTAAACTAGGGATAATAATAGTACTACCTTCCTGGTAGATGGATTTGTGGATTAAATGAGATACTCTCTAAAAGGTTTAGCAGGGTGGCTGGAACAGTCCATTGTTCAATAAATATTTTCTTTTTTTCATCTTCAATGTCATCATTGTTATTTTTAAGAACTAATTTCTCAACTTTTGACCACTGTCAGATCTGTCAAGATGATGATTGAATTTTATACCATTTCTATAGTGATTGACTCTCTTTTATGACCTCTCTTAATTTAACCCATAACAAATCACAGGATTTAACTTTATTTTCTGCTGTAATTCTTAGCATTCTGAAATAAAGCAAATTTGAGGTTCTTTATTTTTGCAGTGGACGGTAACAAATCAAAATAACGTACAATAATGCCTCATTAATGAAATATTGACTTTTCCTTGAGACTAGTACTAAAAAACAGTGCGCATATGAAGGAACATCAGATGTAAGCACAATTTAGATACAAAATAAAATAATATCATCACTTTAGAGAGTATAGAATTATAAACTCAGGATAATATAAATGTTTTTATTCCATTCCTCTCTCTTAGCCAAGTTTAAGGTAGTGTTACAATGAAGCAAGAAGAAATATGATTATAGACCAGGTTCTCTGGCTAGTGTTCATTTTATTCAGAATGAAAAATGCTGCAAAAGATCAGTGTAACTTTTTATGAAAAGGTCAGAGTTGCTGACCCTGGATGGGGATTATTTAAATTCTAAGCCCTCTGTCTAAACCCTGAAGTCACCTCTTGTTCTGCCTTTTTATTCTGGACAAAGAAAACTCTTCTGTACTTACTCCGTACTTTCATACAGTTTTCCCTGAAAAAGTTTACATCACTTAGGAGAGTTTTACTTTGTTCATGGATTTATTTTGAGAGATGCAGGCAGATAGCCATGTATCCCCAGCTGCTTTCCAGGCCTTTTTAACAGGCATTTTTTATTGGGTACTCTATCTTCTCGGTGGTGTTTTGCTAGTCTGCTAGCCATAGATTAAATGTTATTGGCTGAGCAGTTGGTTAAACCCAGGTTAGGTATAAGAATGCACATTACAGATTTATTCTGGAAAGCCTCTTAAATCATAGATCTACCTGTGTCATACTGAGTGCTGTGCATGTTGGCCAGGCAAGAAAGCTGCATTCCCTGCCCTTGAACCTCATCATTTCTACCTCTGTTTTTGAAGATATTTTCAAAATCACAGCTTTCACATTTATTCATACCATACCCAGCATTTACTATAATATAAAGATTTTTTTAAACCAAGGGAAGTAAGACATTTTTAAGAATTGGCTTTTCAAAACCCCAGACTGAGGGGGCAATATTAATATTCCTTCAATATTCAGAACCAAGGAAGTGTTGCCATTTTAGTGGTAAAAAGTAAAAGAAAATCCATTGGTTTTCACCTTTGGTATTCTTTTTCCGGAGACCAATGTCTATTTTCCTCTTTGCTTAGTTTACCTAATGCTCTGTGTTCCTATTCTTTTTTTGTTTGTTCAAGTATTTTGAAGTTCGGTATTTTTTTTTCCTGTTTTTCTCCTGCTGTCAATTGTTAAATCTCCTCTGAGTTTTTTACCATTTCTGCCTGCATTTTTTCTGCTTCCTCTAAGTCACTGTTCCTGTTTCCCATTCTGAGTCTTTCAGCTGTACTTTTCTTCCTTGATTTCTTTTTCTTCTTTGGCCTCTTCTGTTTCTCACAGTCCTCACTGTCCTTTGCCGCCCTGCTCTACTGGACATGAAGAGTGCCAATGACTTCATTTCCCAGGGTCTTTTTTACGTACTTTGATCTCTGGGCGCATTCTTGTTCAGTCGGTCACACTGTCTATCAGTTCTTATGAATTGTGATCTCTACCATCTATTTCATGTTGAAAAAGATTTACACTTTTTTCATATGTGGTGGTACTTAAACCCTTTAACTCCTTAATTCATAAAGAAGCTTGAACATTTGTGAAAAAAAGACTTTAAATTATTTGTAATCAGTGACAGAAAAGAGCCCTAGGACTAAAAACTCATAAAGGTTTTGCCTAAAAATTACATTCTTATCATTAAAATAAGGAAATGAAGGAATCATCCAACTGTTTTTTTCAAATATGTTTTAGAAATCATTGGAAAATGACAAAAAAATTTTAAATAGCTGTTTATATTTTAAACAGTATCAAGAGTAAACTAAAAAGCATAGAAAAAATAGTTGTGATATTTGTGGTTGATAGTGTCATTATTCTTTATATGCCTAGTTTTGTTTAATTCATTTGAAGCAAATGTCAAAGTTTGTGATTTATATATCAATTGTACTTTCTTAAAATTTTAATAGGTACCAAATGTTAACACCATTACCAAATTCTCCAGCTATTATCTTGGTCTTTATTTTTCATTAGCAACAAAAATACCTATAAAATTAAAAGCATCAGTCATATTTAGGTCTCCAGGTTTTCTGGACTATCACTTGGGAATCTGGTTTCAGCTTGGTAACTGTGACCTTCAGTAGTTTCTCTTCAGTTGCTTATGTATAAAATGGAATACAGGAAACCAAGTTATTTTCTGATCTACAGAATCAAGGTTATCTACCAAAAGTTCTACGAGTTCAGTGTTGTGGCCAGACACAAAATAAATACACAAAAATCAGTAGTTGCCTTGAAATAACCACTTAGAAAACATAATTAAAAAAAAAAATCCAATTCACCAATATAAATTATCTGGCAATAAACATAATAAAAAATTGTCAGAGCCTTTATGTAAATGAAGAAAACTGCAACCAATTTTTGGGATAGGCATACTATAGTTCTGGAATACTTAATTTTTAACAAAAATTGAATTATCTCTAAATTATTCTATAAACCTGATATAATTTAAATGAAAATATCAGTAGAAGGAGGCAAAGAAATATACAAGAAAAAATATCCAAGAATGTAACTCCTCGTTCTCGGGCTAAGCACAGTGACTTCCTTCCAAAGAGAACAACATGCAAGGGGAGTGGGCGGGGGTGGAATAACTTGACGGTGGAGAAACCTGAAAAACACTACCTCAGCCAGGTGGTCAAGGTCACCAATTGTGGTCATAAATCATGTTGATAGTATATATGATGTAGTGAAAATGGCACTTCACCTCTGTGATCTTTCTCCCCAAAACCCATAATCCCAATCTTGTCACGAGAAAAACATCAGACAAATCCCAATAGTGGGATATCCTACAAAATATATGACCAGTATTCCTCAAAACTGTCAAGGACATCAAATACAAGGAAAATCTGAGAAACTGCCACAGCCAAGAGGAACATTTCTAAGTATAACTTTAATGTCAGAGACCATAAAGGAAAACACTGGTCCCTTTTTTTTTTTACAATAAAAAATTGTAAAGCTCTGAATGAAATTAAAATTAAAGGACAAATGACAAACTAGGAAAGAGATTTGTAATTTATGTGATGAAAAAAGCATTTATGTCCTTAATATATTAAGAATTCTCACAGATTCATAAGAAAAAGATGAATATGCTGATTTTTTTTAAGTGGGCAAAGGACTATAAATAGCCAAATACATGGTGGGGTGGGGGGGACAAAATAAAATCAGTGTCATTATTAAGCAAAGCAAAATAAGGCATTCCATGTTGCTGATGAGAGTGTGAATTGATACAACCTCCCTAGAAGGCAGTTCGACTATCCATATCACAAACCGTAAAAATGTAGAAATCTTTGTCCCAAGTATTCTACTTGTACAAATTTGCCCTAAGCATTCTCTGTTGCAAGTGATGGAAACATCTTAATAAAAAAGAGGGGAATTTATTGGCAAGGGAATTTTAAGGAGTAGAGTTAGGGCATGTCTGAATCAGAGGGTTCAACCAACATTAGTAATCTGTCTCATTTTTTCTCCTATTTCCATTTTCCTCTGTGTTGGCCTTATCCAGAGAGAGGCTTCTCCCAGGGGTGGCAAAGGTGGCCTCCAGCAGCCTCTAGGTGTATTCCATTATGGCTAATCCAGTAGTTCTAGAAAAAGTCCTTGGACCATTTCTGTTTGACCTCAGTGACTTCAAATGTCCATGTCCTGATCCAATCACTGATTACTCTGAATAGGCCTATACCATGTGTTTCCTTTCTGGGACAAGAACAGAGGGGTGTCATCCTACCCCAACCACATGGACTGAAATTGGGGAGGGGTGATTTATGAAAAGAAGAGAAGGACTTACCACCAAAAGAAAGAAGGCTGGGCATACAAAAAAGTAGGTATTCCCTACACTGGAAATAGTTAAGAAACATACAAGTATTTATTCACATGGAGATTTAGTCACAGCATTGTTTATAATAAGATAAGGATTTGAACAAGCCTAATAATCCTACTAAATGAGACTGTAAATTATAGTTTATCTATAGGATCAAATACTATGCAACTTATGAAATGATATGGAAGTATAATTATTCATATAGAAAGATATTTGTGGTACAGTTGAGTAAGAAAAGCAAATTAGAAAACTATACATTATCCTTTCAAATATATATATACAAATATTCACACACACAAGCATACATGTATATATGCATACAGCATATACATAATACATATATACATACATATGCATAGAAAAAGTGTAAGAAGTGAAATGCCTATGTATTTACAGTAGTTGGTGTGCTGCAGAGTTACAGGTAATTTTCATGAGTTTTTTTCCTTTTTGCGCCTTAGTTTTCTCTTACTTTGCTGCAGTGAACATATATTATTCATGCTATGAAAGTTATAAAGATAAAAAACATTTTTATAATTCTTTAATTCTGTAAACAGTTTCTGCCCTTAGAATGACTTATGGTCCAGAGTAGGCAGAACATATTTAGAAATATACATATGAAATTCCAAAATTATTTAGAATCAGATAAGTTGTGTATGTATCATGATGTACACAAAAGCACTTTGAAAAGGGCTATACAGTATAAATCTGAATTATAAAATAATAGATATTTATACAAGGACCATTTGTATGCACACACAGATACATACTCAGTACAAAATAAATTGAAATGATAATAGATGTTTGGACAATGCTTTGCCATTTGCAAAGCCCTTTTACAGATATGATGTGTGAAGTAAATAGGGTATATATTACCATTCTCTTTACAGATGAGGAAACTGCCCTGAGAAACAACATGACTTTTATACAGTCACAGTTAGTGACTGAATTGGAACTCAAACACAGATCTTCTGTCCTTTAAAATTTTACAGAAGATCAAAGATAGAAGCAGGTCCTGAGGCACAGGGCAGAGAGAAAGTTTTTTGAATGAAATGGGAATTAAACTGGGCTTTGAAGGGACCATGTAAATGACCCTCCAGAGAAGTGACATGGACAGAAGTATGCTGTAGTTCATCTATGATAGAGAGCAGGATGTGGTCCTTTCAAAGAATCATATGGCGGCAAAACTTGAAAATTGTTTTGTCTCCCTGAAATTTTTCTTTTAAAACAAAAAAGACAGTTTTTGCTTTTCAAATTCAAGCCACTACCCAGATCTTTTAAGTTTATCGTGGAATGATAAACTTAAGACATGTATTAGTTAGGTTCTCCAGAAAAGCAGAACCAACAGTATATGTGTGTGTGCATGTGTGTATGTATATATAAATATTAAGAGATTTATTATAGAAATTGGCTCATGCAACCATGGGGATTGGCAAATCTGAATTCCATAGTGCAGGCCACAATTTAGGAACTCAGTGGTGATGATGAATTCACCAGGAGAAGCTGGCTGGCTAAGGTAGAGATAGAAATTTCTTTCTCACTGCTAAAATAATCATTTCTCCTTTTAAGGCCCTCAACTGATTGAATGAGAAGACTTCTCTCATTGTTGAAGACTATCTCCTTTATTGACTGTAGATGCAAACAGCCATAGATACAATCACCTGATGATTGGTTTAAATCTGTCTACAAAATACCCATGCCCTCACAGGCCAGTGCTTGCTTGACCAAACAACTGGATACCATAATCTAGCCAAGTTGACACAGGAAATTAACTATCCCAAGTAATAACTAGCAGCTATTTAGTTGGGTTTCTTAAGAATTCTAACTTGACAGAGAAAAGTGAGAAGCTGTCAACAGGTACACTAAAGACAAATTATGTGAATGACAGTTTCACAAAGAAGGGCAAGGCCTTTCAGCCCAAGAAGATGAAGATGGTCTGAGGACAATATGTGCATTTTCCCCCCACATCATACCTCAGAGAATGAACATGCAGAAGGCAAATGTCAATCTTTAAGCAGTTTAACTGACACATTTAGAAAAGGCAAGTGTTAGATTTTCATAGCATAAAGTTAATGGTGGTGGAAATACCCATTTCAGCTTTTGGGGCATATTAGCCTTTTTTCTTGTGATTATGGTATTTGAAAGAGAGGTACTAATCTGCAAAGCTTAAGGGTTTATAAACATTTTGCTAAATCATTTGGAATTATATAGAAGTACTGTCAAAGACAGTGAACAAACTCAAAATTCTAGCCAAGGTTTTCGTGATGACTGACTACCCAGAAACATTTTTTCATTCAGCAACCAATGATTGAGGACTTTCTTCTTTTTTTTTTTTCCCTTAAACTTTTATTTTGAAATAATTTCAAACTTACAAGACAATTGCAAAAACTTATACAAACCCCATACACAGAACTCCAACATACCCCAACCCAGATACCCAGATTTACCAATTTTAACATTTTGCCACATTTGCTATATCATTCTATCTGTGAATGCATCTTTCTTTCTTTCTATGTATCTATTTATCTTTCCATCTATTTTCTGAAAATTTGAGAATAGGTTGTATACATCATGCTTCTTGAACACTTAATAGTTCCATGTACATTTCCTTAGACAAGGATATTCACTCACGTAACTACTTTAAGTGGTTAAGTTCCAGAAATTTAACATTTATGTAAAGCTTCCATGTATACTCCAATTTTTTCATAGGTCCCAGTAATGTCCTTTTGAGCCTTTTACACTCCATTATTATATCCCATCCAAGATCATTTATTGCTTTTGTCATTGTCTCTTTAATTGCTCTTTTTTTAATTGTCAAAACATATATACAACATAAAATTTCCCATCCCGACCACCACCATGCATACAAATCACATTCACAATGTTGCATTACCCTCATTACCATCTATTACTATAAAACATTTCCATCACCCATTATGGAAACAGAAATCCCATACCCATTATGCAGTAACTCCTCATTCCCCCAAAACCCCACCTCTGGCACCCTGTACTCTTTCTGTCTCTGTGAGTTTGTATGTTTCTTATGTTTTCTTTGTAGTCACCAGAAACTTAAATTTAACATACTAAATCTATTATAACTCATTTGGTTTGATACCAACTTAACTGCAATTGTACACAAACTGTGTTTCTATACACCTCCATCCCCCCACCTGTAAGTTGTTCTTGTCACAAATAAATGTTTATTCATTGTGCATCTAACATCACTGATTTATCATTACATTTTGTGCATTTGCCATTTAGAAGTAAATTTAGGAAGTAAAAAATGCAGTTGCAAACCAAAAATACAATACTACTGGCATTTATATTTACCCGTGTCAACCTTTACCATAAATCTTTAGTTATTCATGCAGCTTCAATATATTGTCTGGTGTCCTTTCCTTCCAAACTGCCAGACTTTCTTCATCATCTTTTGTAGGGCCAGTTTTGTGGTGATGAACTCCCTCAGCTTTTCTTTATCTGTGAATGTCTTAATCTCTCCCTCATTTCTGAAAGGTGGGTTTGCCAAGTAAAGAATTCTTAGTTAGCAATTTTTTCCTTTCAGCATTTTTAAAATGTCATTCCACTGCTTTTTCTCTTCATGGTTTCCAAGGATAAAATAGTACTTACTCTTATTGAGGCTCCTTTGTACATTACATACAGCTTCTCTCTTGAACCTTTCAGAATTCTCTCTTTATCTTTGATGTTTGACAGTTTGATTATAATATGCCATCATGTGAATCTTTTTGGGTTTATCCTGTTTAGAGGTCATTGAGTGTCTTAGATGTGTATATATGTGTCTTTTGTAAAATTTTGAAGTTTTTCAGCCATTTTTTTTTTAATATTTTTTCTACCCCTTTCTCTCTTCTTCTTCAGATCCCATAGTACATATATTGGTACACTTGATGGTGTCCCAAAGGTTCTTTGGGCTCTACTCACTTTTCTTCATTCTTTCTTCCTACTTCTCTTTAGACTGGATACTTTCAATTGTTTTATCTTCAGATTTTTATTCTGTTACCATTTATACAACTTATCATCTCCCCTTTTAACCATATTCAGATATATATTTCAGTGCTGTTGATTACATTCACTTGTTATGCTACCATCACCACCATCCATTACCAAAACATTTCCATCATTTCAGATAGGAACTCTGTACAATGCAAGCATTAACTCCCCATCCCCTGCCCCTATCCTGACCCTTTGTATTCTAGTTTGTGACTCTTGTGAATTTGCTTACTCTAATTATTTTATGTCAGTGAGATCATAACATTACTTGTCATTTTGTGTCTGAATTATTTAACTCAATATGTCTTCAGGGTTCATCCATATTATCACATGTAGCATAACTTCATTCCTTTTAATGGCTGAATAATATTCCATTATAAGTGGAATGTATACACATACCACATTTTGCTTATTCATTCATTGGTTGGTGGACACATGGATTTTTTCCATCATTTGACAATTGTGAAGAATGCCGCTATGAGCATCAGTGTGCAAATATCTGTTCGAGTTCCTGCATTCAGTTCTCGATACTCGGTATATACCAAGTAGTGGGATTGCAGGATTAAATGGTAATTCTATATTTAACCTTCTGAGGAACCACCAAACTATCTCCCATAGAAGTGCTGTTTTACATTCCCACTAATAGTGAATAAGTGTTCCTATTTCTCCATCCTCTCCAACACTTGTACTTTTCTGTTTTTTTTTTAATAGTAGCCATTCAAATGCCTGTGAAATGGCATCTCATTATGGTTTTGATCTGTATTTGCCTAATGGCTAATGATGTTGAATAACTTTTCACATGCTCTTTGGCCATTTGTATATCTTCTTTGAAGAGATGACTCTTCAAGTCTTTTGCCCATTTTTAAATTGGGTTATTTGTCTTTTTGTTGTTGAGTTGCAGGATTTCTTTATATAATCTGGATATTAAACCCTTATCAGATATGTGGTTTCCAAATATTTTCTCCCATTCTGTAGGTTGTCTTTTTTACTTTCATGTTAAAATCCTTTGAGGACTTTTAATTTTGTTGTTGCTTGTGCTTTGGGTGTAAAGTCTGAGAAACCGTTGCCTAACACAAGGTCCTGACGATTCTTCTCCGTGTTTCCTTCTAGGAGTTTCATATTTCTGGGTCTTCTACTTAGGTCTTTAGAGTTGATCCCTTTAGAGTTGATTTTTGTATATGCTGTAAGGTAGGGGTCCACCTTCATTCTTTTGCATATGGATATCCAGTTTCTCAGCACAATTTGGTGAAGAGGCTATTCTTTCCCAATGAGTGGTCTTTGCCACCTTGTCAGAAATCAGTTGGCCATATGTGAGGGTTGGTTTCTGAATTCCCAATTAAATTCCATTGGTCTAGATGGTTTTCCTTGTGCCAGGTTCATGCTGTTTTTATTACTGTGGCTTTGTAATAAATTTTAAGATCAGAAAGTATGAGTCCTCCAACTTCATTCTTCTTTTTCAAGATGGCTTTGGCTATTTGAGCTCCCTTACTTTTCCCTATAAATTTGATGATTGACTTTTCCATTTCTGCAAAGAATGTTATTGAAATTTTGATTGGGATTACATTTAATCTATAAATTGCTTTGGGTAGGATTGTCATCTTAACAGTATTTAATCTTGCAGTCCATAAACACAGAATGTCTTCTTGGCCTTTTGGTTAAGATCATGTGTAGTATCTATTCTTATCAGTTTATATTTGCATTTTTGAAAACTATATATAGCATAAAAGATGTGGCTATCATCATAGACCAAAAGATCATCCTTAGGAATTCTATGCCAGAGAGGAGATTGCCAGGTACCCAGCCTTGCAGGGTCAGGCCATGAACCCTCAGCTCTGGCCCTTGTGTATCTCTAGCTGAATGTGGTATCCCTACGTAGCAATCCTCATTTTAGAAAGAATAAGAAGAAACTGGTACCAAAATGCCAGGGAGCAATGATTAAAGGCAATATGGGGATAAAATTTACAGTGCCTATTAATGCTTTTTTTTTTAAAGCAAATGTTTACCTTTTCCCAACGATGCTTCCATATTGCTCAAGACATTTTTGGAACTTTTCTTTTGAAATTGCTTTAAAGACCAACCTAAGGACCCCAAAAGTAATCATTCTTAAATTTGCCTTTATAGTTGCAATTTTAAAAACTTTTTAATCCCAAAATAAGCACTACTCAATCTGGTTTTTAAGCCTTACTCACTAGATTTACCGCAGCATTAACTTTAGACTTATTGTGAAAGTTAAATTCATCTTCACAAGATGAAAGTTTGTTACCTCTGAAGACATGGAAGAAAGTAACTGGTCAACTCCTTCCAGCTGCAAATCTCTTGACCCCGAATCGCAGAGATTTCCTGTGAAACAGAGATGATAATATCTTTCCTGCCTATCTTGTACAGTTATTCTAAGGATGTTACCAGACAACATGTGAAAGCAATTTGTAAATTGTATAGTGATGTGTCAGTGGATGCTAATATTATTGTTGTTTCATACTTTGCAGGCAATTCCAAAATGCGCATTTGCCAAACTTTAGTGTCAGTTTGTGTATTTGTCTCCCTAATGGACTGGTCATATCAGGACAGTATGGTCTGGGTCATATCTGGCTTTGTTTCCCCAGTGTCTAACATTGAAAGCCCTCAGATGTTTGTTGAATAGGTAATTGAATCTAGCTCATTTCTTATCTTCAGACCATGTATAACAAATGGCTAATGCACTTGAGATTTTTCAGTTCAGGTAATAGTATCAAAGGTCAGTTAGGTTTCTTCGAGTGTCTGAGTAGTTTGTTATTAGGAACCAGCTGTTCTCCATCTCTGAAGGGGCAAGAACACATGTCTAGTGAAATCAATCAATCTAAAAATGTAAGGATTCTTAAATTTTAATGCAGTTATCTTTTTTTTTTTTCCTAAATATAGCATGCTTTACCAGGAGAATGGAAATGAGTATTTCTGAATGAATGTCAGATTAAAGGAAATTTTTAATACAAGCTGTATAAGTTTAACACAAAGAAAGAAAACACAATTCTTTGTAAAAAAAAAAAAAAACTGTATACATTAAGAGAAATAACTTTAAACTTGCATTCTCAATACTGTCTGTGCAAAATTGCTTATAGTGTCCTCAAATGGGCCTCCTGTAGTCAGACAACTAGGAAACATCCCCTTAACTGTCATACATTGAAGCTATGTGGTCTGCCACTTCCTAAACTAGACAGAGGCTGGTGAGGTCATAGCTGAGCTTTCAAATCACTGGTCTGGATTTGTGAAACCTGTAGAATGGGCAGCAGCAGCTGGAAGGCATCCTGTATGTATGTCGTGCTATTGTAGCCCTCTAACAATACGCTATGGATCATCAGGTTAAGGACCTCAGCTTTCTTGTTGCTCCCAACGGTGGTTCAAGTTTGTAAACTTTTTTGGTAAGGAGGCGACTTCATTGCACATTGCAGTAGTTAATTTTATCAGAACTTTTGCTTGGTCCTGAGCTGGTTTTTCTTCTTCTTATCCATGAAGAATTAATTCCACTACTTTATGAAGTTGTTTGATACAGTGCACTATTACTTCTGCCAGACTTTTGATGAAAAATATATATACCTCCTCTACTGTCTTAGTTCTTCTTTCTTCCTTTTTGTCTTCTTCAGGATTTTCAGGCTTCTATTCTTTTTCTTCCTCTTTAGTTTTATCCTCAGACTTTTTTGCCATATCTACTGACACCGTGGCTTGATCTTCTCTCACCCAGTCATGAGTTTTTTGCATTGCCTTATTGAGTTTGTCAGGTGTGGCCACGACATGTAATTCAAAGAGAAGCTCTGTGAGCATGTGAGCAAATTCTTCTTCCTTTTCTTCTAAGCCTTATTCTTCTTGATTCTCTTTGTTCTCTAATTCCTTGGCTGCAAAGATGTCTTTAATGGAAATTAGGTCATGTTTTAAAAGTTCCAGCTTCTCTCCATCGAGTGATGCTAAAAATACCTAAACCTCAAGGTTTTGAGGCTCGGAAAAAGTCTGAATCAAGGCTTCATGAAAGTGATGCTTTCTTCCCAAAGACTGGTGTTCTGGGGCTGGCTACAGGTGATCCTTGGTCCAGGGCTCCTCTGTCACATGGCAATGCACATGGTGGCCTCTCCTGGCCTCAACTTTCTCTTCTGGTTCTGTTAACCTTCAGCTCTTGCTTCTTGTGGTTTTCTTTCCAAAGCAGTGGTCTGAATTCGGTCCCATTTAAGAATTATCAGGAAAGTTTTTAAAATTACAGATGCTTGGGCCCCACCTGGGGACAACAAAATCAGTATCCCTGGAGGTAGAAATAGGTTTTTTTAAAGCTACCCGGTGATTCTAACAAGAAGCCTGCTTTTGGTACAGGGGTTCTTGGACCATACTTTGAGAAACACTGCTTTTTAAAAAATCCAATCTATCTAGTTCTACATTAGGTGCTGGAGGAGATAAAAAATAACATAAAACATGCTCCCACAGGAGTCTCTCAAGGAGTAAAAACTAGCAATCACTGATATGAGTGCAATGAAAAAGCAGCAATTACTATGCACTGAGCTATGAGAGGTCATGAAAAGGTGGACTTGTGCTGAGTTTGAGACTTTTAGACATCAGGGGAATATATCATGGAATAAAAAACAATCCTTACCCACAAAAGGAGGTCAAGTATTAATTTAGCAAACCAGCTAGTACCAGCCAGCAGGCCTGGCCAGTACCAAGAGTCTGAAGGCTTTCATTCCTAATACAAATCACTACACTGAGTACTGGGAATACAATTGTGAACAAGACTCAAACTTTGTCTCATATAATTGACAGTCTGTGCACAATTAAATAAACAGACAATTACCAAATGGTGAGAGTTGAGGAAAGAAATGAAATAAGGTTGGTGAGATCAGAAGCACCCAGTTGTTAAGAGTGTTTTAAGGGCCAGCTGAGTTGTGTCAGTCTAATATGATAGCTGCTAGTTCCTGATCAAAGGAATGCTATAAAAGCAATGTGTAAGGAAGATTATTTTAGAACATTTAAGGGATTAAAGGAAGGAGAAATAGTAAAGATGTAAAACAATTAGGACATCTGCAGTGATCTAAAAGCTGGGTGATAAGTTCCTAAATTAAGGTGACTTAGAAATGGGAAGGGGTGGTTTATAAAAATACCCAATGAAAAATATAGCTTTTTACATTATTTGAGCATAAACTCTAGTTGAGTTTCAATTAGAAATGCATTGAGAATAAGTTTCTCTCTTCTATTCCTCATTAATATTATTTGCAGAAACTTTATTTCACAGTTGTATAAGAACTTTAAAAACTGGATGTCAGATGAGTGAGGTTAGTAAAGGTCCAGGTCCTTTTCAGAGAATCAATAGTTTACTTTTGTTTATAACTCTACACAGTCCCATGCAAAAAAAAAAAAAAAAAAAAAAAAATCAAACACAGTCTTTATGAAAATGGTAAACCTCCATGTTTCTGTAACACACTAAAGTCAGTGTTCTGAGAATTTGAGGCTATGTAAAAAATTTTATTAACCAGAATTAATTTTTTGTCTTTACCTTCAAGTGAACAATTTCTAAACTTTCCATATGTAAATGATCAGTGTGTAATTAATTCCAAAAAGTTCACTAATGTCAATGGGCCAAACCCATGACCAGCAACAGAGTAGATAGTATTGAGTCATTGGGATGTCCAAGATTGTAAACTACCAGACCCGTATATACTCAAATTAAGTCTGTATTCTAAGTCTGCATGTGTAGTCTCACAGGAGACTGTAAAATGTGGGCATGCTGTCAATTCACTGCAGTCTGATTTATAGAGGCACGTAGGTCAGGAGTTTATTATGCTGAAAATCATAATAACTGTTTTGTTTTGCTTTTTAAAATGAAGTGACCAAAGCATGTTGAAAGATAAATGGATGAAGCATTTGGATTATGCTTTTATTTCTATTAAAGATTAAATATTATTGTAGAGTAACCAGCCATGCTAAATATTATGATAGTAAAGCTAAAGTAGTTTGTAAGCTGATAGCCCCTTCTTTCCTCTGGGCTTAGGTTTGTTATTAATCAACATGTTGGATTTGTTTAGTGCACTGATGTATGAAACAAACAGTTGAAAAAGACAGCTATTTTAATTTACAGTTTTCTGGGGTTTTTTTAATTTGTTAGAAAATCTCTTTTTTCTTGTAGACTTTGTGCTGTTGTTCACTTATCTAGATTTCATTTCTTGTACCAGAGCCAATTAAATCCAATAGTTGCAAGATCTTCTCATAGCTTAGAAAGGAGGAAAGTGTTTTTATTGTTTTTAATTGACAGCTTGTAATAAAATCATTTTTGAAATATGGGCCATTCCTACTAAAATGATACTATGAAACAGCCTCTGTATTTTGGGGCAGAGAATAATAGAAGAATGTGTACATCTTTAAGTTAACCAAGATAATGGCTTTTGTTTTTTGATATCAATGTAGGAATATTGAAGGAGATTGTTTTAAAGGACATACAATTCCATCTTCTTCCTTGTGTTGGCACAAGAGTGATTTGTCAACTGCTATGCATTTACTGAAGTGAGGTGTAGGGGTCTGGGTTTCCCGTGATGTGTGGTAAAGGATCATTAGCAGGACTAAACTTGTATCTAATCAACAATGAGACACTTACAGTATCTAAAGAGTGCACTTTGAAGCAACTGCAGCACAGATTGTGAGATATGTTGAAGAAAAAGACCACCTGCCAATATTTGAATCAGAAGACTTAATTTATTTCTTAATAAGTAAGGAAGAGCTGTGCTTGTTAGGCACAGTCTCTCTAAGCAAACTAGGCTGCAAAACTTACATAGAGTTTTGAGGTCAGGAATTACTCAGATGTTGCCGTCATCCTCAGAACCACTGTTATTCAGAAGAGACTGTTGTTGATTGACTAACTTTCTGAAGCATGTTCAGTGGGGTGAGTTGGCTACTGATTGGCCAACTTTCAAAAGCATGAGGCTGTTACTGATTAGTTGGCTTTTGAAGGTGTATTCACTGAAGCATGTTGCCATTGATGATTTAGATTGAGGCAAGTCATCAGTTTATTAAATCTGGTTTGATTCTGTTTCATACTGGTTCTAGTGGTTACTTGTTACCATAGCTGTAGAGTAATCAGCCTGTTTCCAGGAGTTGGGGATTGTTTTATTTTCAGAAGCTAGTCCTTTAAAACTGGAGGAAATTGAAAGCAAAAGAAAATCAGACTCTAGGGAATCCATATGAATAAACAATTATCGTGTGATGCATTTTCTAAATAAGGGTGTTTACTAATGCAACAAAAGTGTAAAAGTCAGCATGTTCATCTATTGAGATCAGTTATGAAATTTGATGTAAATAATTTGTTATTAAGAATAAAGTATAGAAATATGAACATGATTTACCTCATTTTATAAATTATATTCTAGATTATCCATATATTAATATCATTTGTATTCATTGCATTCCAGTTAGCTTCCTTGAGTGGGATGGAAGGGAACAGAAATGGTACCTAAGCCTCCACTTGTCAGTCATAGAGAGCAGCAGCTACTGAACCCTTAGTAATTGTAGTATCACGAATACTGTAACATTTTATTTCCCTCTGAAGATCTTGTTAGGATTCTTCAAACTCCAGGAGTTCGTTACAGAAGTAAACCTCATTCATCATTCTTGCTACTGCAGGGAAAAAAGGGTGGGGATCTTCTGCTATTACCTACTGCTCAAATCTCTGCTTATTTACAAAAGGAAATTAATGTAATATTTCTGTTTTATCTCAGAGTTACAACTGGCGTATATGCAGTGTTAATCCTATAGGCAACTTAACCCTATCTGCTGGATACAGAAAAGTGCTGGGTATTCCTGTGAAAACATTGTTTAAATAACTAGTGGGAAAGTCTGAAAAGTTTTGTTTCATTTTTGTTTCTACAAAAATTGCAATTTTTCTCTTTCTGTATTCATTGAACTTCCCTGAAATCTGGTCTTCTTTTGACTTCTCTATTTATTCCTGACACCTCCTAATGGGGCATAGCTAATCGCTTACATATTTCCCTGCTACTAAGGATAGCCAGCTTATGACCACTTATGATTAAAGCACATGTTGATACTTTAAGACCAGTAAGGGTTTGATAAAGAAGGAATAGCAGGATGGTTGGATTTGTTGTAATCAACACTAAGAGGAGGAAATTAGTCCATGGAAGTAAGCCAAAAGCTTAGTTTCCTTTTGTACGGAAAAAAAAAAAAAAAAAAAAAAATTGAAAGCCCAGCATCTCCCCCAGAAAAGGAAGTCATAACACCATTTGGGAATTAGTTTTAAATGTTCTTAGTATTTTTCCCACTCTTGACCCACTTAACTACTTAGATTTTAAAAATCAGATAGGACTGGCTTATTATTGGGAGTTTTGCTCTGCAACCTGGCTCACTAGCTGAAAGAACGGGCTCTTTAAAAGGAGTTGACAGAGTGTTCTCTGGAGTTTAAGCAACAATTCTGGGTAGAACTTTTTTAACCTCCCATTAGGGGAGGAACCAAGAGACTCACTACTAGAAATACAAACCAGCAGAACAAACTCCAGACATGTTTTTCAAATTTAAGTGTTTTCTGAGAAGTTGGTTTCCATGTGGTATAATCACCAGTAAACAATAAATCCATCTTGGTATTCTGTACTCATAGTTGCAGTTCATTATGCCAAGGATATTGTAGTTTAGAATTTCTACTTTCAGTTCTCATGCCAAAATCACTGAACCATCTCTTTCCCTCTTTAGGATGTCGCATGTACTTCAATTTGAGGATAAAAGCAGAAAAGTGAAAGATGCAAGCATGCAAGACTCAGACACATTTGAAATCTATGATCCTCGGAATCCAGTGAATAAAAGAAGAAGGGAAGAAAGCAAAAAGCTCATGAGAGAGAAAAAAGAAAGAAGATAAAATAAGAGGAATGGTAACCAGAACTAGCTGGAAAAGTGCCTGCAATAAATGGCCTTGTAACAGCCATTGTTCCCAACAGCATCACATAATGGTGTGAAAGTATTTTTGAACCTGTTGTCTGGTTTTGAAAAACAGTTGTCTTGTTTTATAAATTGTAGAATAACTTAAGCAAGTGTTTCGGTTACTGGTACATGCTTTTTTTTTTCTTCCTAATTGACCTTTTATATTGCTAAATCTGAAATAAAATCACTTTTTTTCCAGTTTAACGTGTTAAACATTTGCAGACTGTATAACACTGTTTGTGTCTTTTTGCCCTAAAATATGTGAAGGCTTCCTTTTTAAGATTTTTTTATAGGAAGTTCTTACAGAAAGAGGATTTGGGAGAAACCTCCTGGACATTGTTACCAGTGCTAACTTTGGAGTATAATAAAAATTATCTAATATAAAGATTAATTTTTTGTTTTGCACATAAGTATTTGAGCATAGCCAAATAAGTACAATTCAATAGCCTTATGTCTTCAGTCTTAAGGAATCCCTAAGTGAGTAGTCACACCTGCAGCTAGACTGATGCCTCAGCTATATAGATCTAGCCAAGATACTCCAAAGAGTCTAAGCAATGTTGGCTGACTTCACGGCGTAGCCTAGCATATCATCCGGCCACCAATCTGGTCTTCTACCCTTCTTAGCACAGAATCAGCAAGAGCACATACAGAGGGCCCATTCCACCAGTAGAACTCTTAAAATTAATAATTTAGCCCTTCAATGACAATCATTCATACTGATTATTTACTGCATATTATCTATATTTAGTCAATAAATTCTAGAATCTTACTACCACAGTTATAACACAGGCTAATTTTCAGTTATCTAACAAAACCTCATGTCTTCTCAGAGAGTTATCTCATTAGCTCTCCCTTTCAAAATGTAATCTCATAGGCTTTCTCTAGACACAGGTTCTCTAACTATAGTCCCATATGCTACCCTACAGTAGCAGCAGCAATGGCATCTGATGGCATGTTAAAATACAAATTCTTTCCCTACTCCCTCCCTACCTCCATTCTACTGAATCCAGAACTTTGGAGCTGGAGGTCTTGTTAAATAAAGATTGCTGGACCTCACTACTGATGGTTCTGCCTCTCTGGAGACTGGCAATATCTACTGAAGTTAAAGATGTGTATATCCAGTGATCCAAAAATTGTAATGCTAGGTCTATATATACCCTAAAGAAATTTTCACACATTGCTCAAGAAAATCTGTACTAAGATATACATTGAAGCATCAACCAAAGAATGGCTAAATAAGTTGTATATCCCTACTGTGGAATACTTTATACTGGTGAAAAATCAATAAACCAGAGCTATATGTAACAGCACATTTTAATGTGAAAAAAGGAAACCATCTATATAAAAATTTAAAACATGTAACACACCATTATATATTGTTTATAGATATATATGTATCATAAATGAGAAAATATGTTTCAGAAAAGTGGTTACCTCTGAGAGAGAGGGAGAATACACAGGGAGCCTCACTTGGTGTTTGTAATGTTTTATTTCTTAAGCAAGACAGAGGGTACTCAATTTTCATTATATAATTCTCTATACATTTTGCTATGCCTGAAATATTTTGTAATTTTTTCTTTATGATCATAGCTAGAAACCTGAGGTGAGGAGACAGAAGGACTCCCTCTACTGACAACAATCCCCTTTTCTTTTTGCTTCCAGAAGAAGGGATAAATTTCAGAGAAAAGGAGGGGGACATGACAGAGGTGTAGTACCAAAATGCACCTTATTACGTGCCCTCAGTTCACTGTATTCTCTGAAGCCCGCAGTCAGTAATGCATCTGCCGCATCTAAAAATGGGGACACCATTGAACAAGGTCATTAAAAAGTGTGAGGAGATGAGTGGTTTGCTGCTGTTGTTTTTAGAACAAGTTCAATAAGCTATGGTGTCCTTATCAAACTGTCACTACCAAGTTTTTCGATAGGATCTGACGTGTGAGGTACATAAACCTGTTCTGTTGTATCAGTGTTGCCTGTACGGAAAAGGTTAGATAAATGCAGAATATTGCCCAAACATGCTGTCTAATCTTGGTGATAACAAGAAAGAAAATGGAAGTGTGAAGTGAGTTACCATTGAGAGTTGTCTCAGTATAAGCAATTTACATGTACAGGGTGTAGAGAAGTTAAGAGGGGTTACATTCTTTAACACTGTCATTCACAAAAAAGAGCAGGTCTGGTTTCTCTATGGCTTTGACTCTATTCCAGTTACTCTAAACAAATTTATCAAGTGATGCATTTCTGCTTACTAGAAAGCAGTTTTTCCTGTCACACATATATTTTATCTCCTTTCTTCTTTTAGCTTTTGATGAAGAGAAGTAAAGCAAGGCACCATATTTTAGAGATATCCTTTCTAATAAGGAGTTGATGGAATTTGAATTCTGAGAGAAATAATAAAATCACCAAATCTTACTAGGATGGGTATTAGAAGTCCCATGCTTGTCTCAAGGATACTCTTTATTCCCAAAATCCCCTTTGCCAAAGCCATCCATGAATATCTTGGTCATAGATGCTAAGAGTTTCGTTAATCCTTGTGGATGCTTGTTTTCAGTAGTAAACCAGCTCCCTAAAAAAAAACAGAGAGACAAAAAGCCCTGATTTGTTGTTGTTTTACCTATCTCCATAGTGTAAATACTCACCGTGGCCAATTTTGAGCTACCGAAAGTAACTCCAATATACAATTGTTATCCAAAAATAACAATATGGAGATTTATTTTTTTCCATTATGCTTCATTTCCAGTTCAAAGCTTATATGGTAATGCTCGCATTGGCATTAAAGAGAACAAAGGTTTTGACCCTTTGCCAGGATTACAGTATTCATGCATACTTCTATTTTATGTGATTTCTTCACACAATTTGGACAAGTACTAAGTTTTAGCAATGGCTGCATCCAATGCTTTTCTCGTTGTTTTGTATTTTTAGATTCTGCACTGGTGGAGTTTTCCAGAGTCATTTGGCTCACACTTATTTTTCTCTATTTGCCTTTTTTGCCTCAAATAACCAGGTGTCCACAGCAAGAAGCAAACAAATCTCACAGAAAAAAAAGAGTTATGAAATTATTTTTTAAAAAGGACAGCATGAAATTATAGTTCTTTAAATTATTCCCTGTAAGTGATGATGTACGAATTCATCATGTAAAAAAAAAAAAAAAAAGGATTTAGTGTTGGGGGTGGGGAATTCTACCTAGAGAAAAGACTGACTTCTAAATGAAATGCAGACAAGAGTCTGGTCTCTCTCCTCCACATCTGCAGGGAATTATTCCTTTAAGATTAAATCATGGTATTAATTCATGTTACTTGATCAGCAAAAACATCTCCTAGAGGCTTTCTTCATAGCACCAGTCAAAAAGAAGGTGTTCTTGGTCCTTTCAAAAATTACTATTTTCTTATTCTCATGATGCCAAAAAAGATAGTCATTACTAAAGTTTGGACCCTTTTAAATAATCAGGATCATTTTGAGAACAGGAAACAGGTGATTTTCCCATTTATATTCTGAATTTAATCTACTTGGAGATTTACTGTCAGTATTCAAATGTTTCATAACAGACTACATTTGAAATGAAGGGTACCATGTATAGAAAATAAGTGAATGCTTTAAAATAAAGTATATGGTCTCTATGTTATGATTAGTTCTCAACAGTTATGAGTAAACTTACAAGAAGGCTAACAACTTGTGGGTTTTCGTTTTTTGTGTGATGTGTGTAAATTGTTCTTTAATTTGCAATTCTTGAGGAAATATTTTGCTTAGGATAAGAGGAAAGTCCCATTTAGCCCTATTCTAAAGTTATATTATATTATTTGTGTAAATGAATAATCAGAATGGGTACCATCTTCCCAAAAAACAAAAAATTGATCAAATTTTTTTTTAAGTTAATTTAGAAAGTTATGCATGAGACTCTGAGAGGCTTATGTCCACTTCAGAGTGAAATTTTATGATTCCATCATGTGGATTTCTTGATGTCCATCAAATTTAACATGTCCACAACTGAACTTTGATCTACACTTCCTGACCCTGCCTCCACCAAACCAGCTTCATCTGCAATTTTCTTCATCTCCATTGTTGGCATGCATACCATCTTTCCTGATTCTCCAACCAAATACCTTGGATTCCTGTCTTTCTATCATATCCCACATCCAGTCTGTCATGATATCCTGTTGACTGTACCTTCAAAATATATCCAGAATTTGACCACTATTTACCACCTCCCACTGCTACCATCAAAGGACCATCAGCTTTCATGTGGGCTCCTAAAATATCACCATAACTAGTCTCCCTGCTTTCACCCTGCTTCCCTACAGTTTATTAATATAGTAACCAAGTGAACCTTGTAAAACATAAATCACATTGTTATATTTATCTGCTCAAAACCCTTCAATGGCTCCCCGTTTCATTCAGAGTAAAAGCCTGCATCCTTACAGTGCCCTACAAGGCTCTATGTAATCACTTCTCACCCATCTCTGTGACCTCATTTCTGCCTACCTTCTCCATTGCTCATTTTGTGCCAGCCACACTATCCTTGCTGTTCATCAAATAAGTTAGTTGCATTCCCATCTCAAGGCCATCCTCCCATCCTCCCCCAACTGAACATTCTTCCCCCAGATATCTTCATTGCTAACTCCCTTGCCTCTTTTTAGCATTTCTTCAAATGGCAGGTGAGACCTATACTACCCATTCTACTTTAAAATTGCAACTCACCCCTCCCCATGCTCCATTTTATTCAGTAGTACTGCTAACTCCTAAACACTTTACATATATTAACTTAATTAATTCTTGTAAACACCCCTATGAAGTAGGGGCTCATGTTAGCCATTTTACAGATCAGGATACTGAACCTTAGAGTTTGGTTACTTGTTTATTGTTTGTTGTCCATCTCCCACCCTGGAATGCCCTCCATGAGATCAAGGATTTTTGTCACTTTTGTTCACTATTTTCCAAGTGCCTAGAACCATTCTGCGTAAATAGTAACAAATATTTGTTGAACAAATGAATGAACCAGCACATTAAAAAAAACACCTGGGGATCCAATATAGGGTTATTATATATTTTACAATTTAACATCACCACCATTTCATTAAAACAGGACATTTTTACACTAAAGATGAAGGATACAACCTCAGTGTTGGGACAGCTCTTAAAATTAAATACATTTAGCTTTGGGGAAAACCTCGCTACATTGTCCTTTTCTCATTTTAACATGGCGCTTTGTCACAGAAGGGCAGGGATACACAGACAAATTTGGGGAACCACACATCTGTAGGAAAACACATTTCTACCAATATTGCTTCTTCAGGTACCTGCTCTTTAGGGAAAGGAATATTCTAATCCTGAGACAAGAAAGAGCTGAGGGCCAACACATACTGTGTAAAAAGCAAGTCTATAAGGCTTCACACCTACAACTGATTAATAGCAAGTGATATAACCTCTTTACATCTGTTTTCTCCTCAAATGGAAACAATAACAGCTGCTTTACCTACCTAGCAAGGTGCCGTCACAGGCAAAAGAAAGAATAGACAAGAAAACCAAGCTTTTACAAAGGTGAAGTCCCTATATTGACAACAGCTAACATTTAATACTAACTGGCATTTAATCCTTACTTTATTCCAACACTCATTCAAGCACTTTACCTGTATTAACTCATTAATCTTTATAAACTACTGTATGAGGTAGACTATTATTATGTCCATTTTAAAAGATGAGGAGAAAACTTGTGGCTTAGAGAAGTTAAATAATTCCTCCAGGTCATATTGTAAGTAGAGGAGCCAGAATACAAAACAAGACTGATTTCCAGAGCATCTGCCCTTGATCACCAGGCCACTGAGCCTCTCATAACATAAGCCAGATTGTTTCTGCAGTACACCTTACAGAGTTATGGTATGCCTATAGAGTTATAATCTAGTGGGATGGAGTTGGAAGATAACACCCAAAAATAAAAACCCAAAACACCGTGATTTCAATTGAAAAGAATTATATGTGTGAAAACTAGGCAAATGCCAGAATGAACCAAGAGATCAGTTTAGCGGGATTAATCTAGAACTGCTTCATGGCCGAGGGAACTTGGACCAAAATTTGGAAGGATGGGAGAAAATGGCATTAAGAAGACAGGTCATGTTCCAGGTAGAGAGAACGTTGTGCAGACAAGCTATAAAGACAAATGCAGGAGAAAGCAAGGAGTCTACATGATGCCAAAGCACCTGGTCAATTCAATTTTTAAAAAAAACTCCATCAATGTAGTGAATTTCGTCAGTCAATCCAGATGTTTGGCATCTTGTAGACAAAGCATCCAGATGATTAACTGAAGATTTGATGGCGTTGACTGGATTAACCAGATGTTTGTAGCATTGTATAGACATGGTGTCAGGATACTTGCTTGGCTGGAGTAGAGTCCAGCTGTGAAGGAGAGATGCTCCAGGCCATGAGAGCAGCCTTAGGAGCAGAGGGCCTGGAGCTTGGATTTGATGCAAGAGGCAACTGGGAGCTGCTGGAAGAGTGTGATAGGAAGGATGCTTAAAGAAGAGGAGTCTAACAACTGTGTGCATGGAAAAAAAAAAAAAAAAAAAAAAACTAGTGGGAGGAAAAGTTGTAGACAGGAAAGAGGATGTTAGGAGAATGCAGGTGTGTGTGAGAGCTAATTAGAGCCTGGACCAGGATCAGGCTTGGGAAAGCAACAGGAAGGAGCGAATCTGAAAAATATTACGGAAAAAGAACAGAAAGTCATGATGGGCTAGACAAGGGAGTGAAATTGCACATCACCCTAAGGTTGGAAGTTTCTAGGCCTGGGAAAGCAGCTGCTGTCAGCCTCACCACAGTAGTAAACCAAAAGGGAATTCCCAAGAGACCCTTCCCCTTAACCCTCGTTCCAGAGGCCACAGACGGGCCTATACCAGCAGAGGGAATTTGGAAACCACGAACACAGCCCCTCAGATTTAGCTTCCTTAATCATTTTAGAGACCTAGATCAGTTCCCTTTTAGATCCAATTTCATAAAGCAATCAAGAATGCTAGATTTAGATTGTTATGTAGGCACAACTTCAGTGAAAAGTCTATAAAGACAATGTTTTAATGGCATTTGCTTTTATATAGTATATAATGTAAACTAAGATGCATAGAGGTATCAGCAAATTAGATGAGATGAGATTATGAGAAATTACACAGTGCCTGTATTACTTGGCAGATTAACATGAGAAAAGCCTCTTAGTAGGTAAGAATTAAAGACTGAATTGAAGACTTTATGATATTTTTAAGCAATTCTGAATTTATGAAACTTTGGAATGTACAACTCGGTTTAGATTTTCACAATTTTTTTTTTTATTTCAAGTATCTTATTTGATAAGAATCAAGTTTATCTTTAGAAATAGTCATGAATTCCAATTTATTGGGCTTTAAATCATGACCATTCTATTATACAGTGTGCTTCCACTTATAAAAAAAAAATTCCAAATATCCATACAATTCATGGTTTTTCAAATTTGCAGGTTCACATACTTTCAGTCCCAGGCCTGTCAGCCCACACAGCCAGTTGCATGCCCCCTACAAACACACCCAGATTTTCTCAAGGTACTTTCAGTTCACTTCAAGGGAAAGAAACTTCAATAGCCACTGATCTCTTTGTTCATGATTTGGTACCGACTTGAGAATCAGTCGATCTGTCTGTCTCCCTGTCTCTGTTTCTCTGTCTCTCTCTCGGTTAGAAGAACTGTTCAGAATATGAGATCATAAATGCCTTAATATGCTTCAGAGGTACCCTGGAGGAGGTGGAGGGGTCAGGAAATTTGTTGAAATCAGTTTCCCAGGCTTCAAAAATGACAAGTCAGTAGATCTGGCAGGGAGGTGGGGGCCAGGGGTCTGTTTGATTTTTTATAACAAGCTCCCCCAACAAATTCTGATGCCTGTTTTCTTAGGACCAGACTTAGACAGACACTGCCCTAGAGCAGAAAGGTAGATAATGAAAAACATCTAATGGATACTAGAATCTAAAATTGCAAATAGATTTAAATTTGTGTTTTAACCCAAGAGTAACAATCCCTTGGGAATTGTGTTATGTAATGATCTCCTATGTAAAATTCAATGATTTGTTTAACGGACAGAATTTTTATTTACAAACTATCTTTTCAGGTACACAGAAACTGCATGAAGTTAAGTATACCTATGCAATCAACATGAGAAGCCAAGAAGACAAGTAGGATAGCATGTCTGTTGTCAATTCACAGCACTAGCTACCACACCCTTTCCTGAATACAGTGTTTATGTGATGGGCAAAGGTAATTATTGATATTGGTAACTCTTTCTAGTGCTTCAGGGCTAAATGAGTCACTTATTTATCAGATAGGAAAAAAAAGAAAACAGTTGGGTTCACTGAAACAATGGGTAATTTATCTGGGTGTTTGAACATACCCTTCCCATTGCTATTATTTTATAAGAAATACCTCAATGTTAGTAGGTAGCAAACTAATTATTCAAAAAACTAATCAGAGAAATGTCCCCTGTTATCATGTCAAGATTGCAGTGTTTATTATATACATACAACCTCTTAAGTGCCTCTTTTTGTTTTCTAGTGGATTTTTTTTTCTAGTATCATTTGCCTTAAATTCGATTCATTCTCCTAAACTTTTTCTCAAGGATAAAGGAAAGTCAAATTTACTTTTAACTTGCTTTGAATGTTACTTTTGAAACACATCAAGGATTTCCCATATAAGTCAACTGGTTTTGTTTTGAGTATATTTCTTTCCACTTATCCATTCTACTGCCACTATAAAATCCCATCTAGAAATCATAGGAAATGGGCTCATGCCCTAATGGGAAGGAGTTAGGACAAGATAGGATTGAAAATCCTTAGGAATTTTCAAAACATGTAAAATACTTGCATTCTGATACAGAGAGGAAGATTCATTTCCATTCATCTCCATTTTTTCTTTTTTTAATGCAATTTTATTGAGATATATTCACACACCATATAAACCATCTGAAATATACAAAGGCTCACAGTATCATCACATAGTTGTGTATATATCACTGTGATCAATTTTAGAACATTTTCATTATTCCAGAAAAGAGTTAAAAATAAAAAAGAAAATCTAAATCCTCCCATGCCCCCGCCCCCCCCCCGCCCCCGCCCATTATGACCCATAATATTGGTGTGGTACATTCATTACTGTTAATGAAAGAATATTAAGATATTACTGTTAACTCTAGTCCATAGTTTGCAATAGGTACATTCTTTCCCATATACACTCTACTATTAACTCCTTGTAATACTGTCATAAATTTGTTCTAGTTTGTGAAAGAACTTTTTTATATCTGTACAGTTAATCACAGTCATTGTCCACTACAAGATTCCCTGTGTTATACATAACCATGTTTTAACCTCCAACTTTTATTCTGGTGACATACATGACTGTAAGCTTCCTCTTTCCATCACATTCACTCACAATTCAGTACTGTTAATTTTTCTCACAATAATGTGCTACCGTCACCTCTATCCATTTCCAAACATTTTAGTTTGACCTAGTTAAACATTCTGCACATTTTAAGCAACTGCACCACATTTTTTAGCCTCATTCTATATCCTGGTAACCTATATTCTATATTTTATATCTATGAGTTTAAATATTATAATTAATTCATATTAGTGAGATCATACAATATTTGTCCTTTTGTGTCTGACATTTCACTTAACATAATGTCCTCAAGGTTCATCAAATATTCCATTGTGTGTATATACCACATTTGGTTATCCATCCATCAGTTAATGGATACTTGAGTTCTTTCCATCTTTTGGCAATTGTGAATAATGTTGCTATGAACATCAGTTTGCAACTGTCTCTTCAGGTCCCTGCTTTCAGATTTTCTGGGAATATACCGAATAGCAAGATTGCTGGGCCTAATAAGAGTCTTAGCTTCCTGAGGAACTGCCAAACTGTCTTCCACAGAGGCTACACCATTTTACATGCCCACCAGCAGTGAATAAGTGGTACTATTTCTCCACATCCTCTCCAACACTTGTAGTTTCCTGTTTGTTTAATAGCAGCCATTCTAGTAGGTGTGAAATGATATCTCATTGTGGTTTTGATTTGCATTTCCCTAATAGCTAGTGAAGTGGAGCATCTTTTCATGTGCTTTTTAGCCATCTCTATTTCCTTTTTGGAAAAACATCTATTCATGTCTTTTGCCCATTTTTAAATTGGGTTGTTGGTCTTTTTACTGTTGTAGGATTTTTTGTATATTCTGGATATCAAACCCTTATCAGATTGTGGTTTCCAAATACTTTGTCCCATTGAGTCAGTTGTGTTTTCACCCTTTTGACAAAGTCCTTTGAAGTGCAGAGTATTTAATTTTGAGGAATTCCCATTTATCTATTTTTTTTTTTTTTTCATTGCTTTCCTTTGGGTGTAAAGTCTAAGAAACTGCCACCTATTCACTAGAACTTGAAGATGTTTCCTACATTTTACTCTAGGGGATTTGTGGTATTGGTTCTTATATTTAGGTCTTTGATCCATTTTGAGTTAATTTTTGTATAAGGTGCAATAAAGGGGTCCTGTTTCCTTCTTTTGGTTACCAATATCCATTTCTCCCAACACCATTTGTTGAAGAGACTGTTCTGTCCCAGTTGAGTGGACTTGGGAGCCTTGACAAAAATCAATTGACCATGGATCTGAAGGTCTGTTTCTGAACTCTGAATTCAATTCCATGAATTGATATTTCTAGTTATATGCCAATATCATGCTGTTTTGACTACTGTTGCTTTATAATATGCTTTAAAGTCAGGAAGCATGAGTCTTCCCATTCATTTTTATTTTTCAAGATGTTTCTTGGCTATTCAAGGCCCCTTACCTTTCCAAATAAAGCTGATAATTAGCTTTGCCATTTCTGCAAAGTAGGCTGTTGGAATTTTCATTGGTATTGCATTGAATCTGTAAACCAATTTGGGTAGAATTGACATCTTAATATTTAGCCTTCCAATATAGAACACAGAATGTCTTTCCTCTTATTTAGGTCTTTGATTTCTGTTAGCAATGTTTTGTAGTTTTCTGTGTATAGGTCCTTTATATCTTTGGTTAAGTTTATTACTAGATATTTAATTCTTTTAGTTGCTATTGTAGATGGAATTTTTTTCTTGATTACCTCCTCGGATAGCTCATTACTAGTGTATAGAAACACCATTGATTATTGCTTGTTGATCTTCTATCCTGACACTTTGCTGATCTCCTGTATTAGCTCTAGTGGCTTTGTTGTGTTTTTTTTCAGAATTTTCTAAAAATAGGATCATGTCATCTGCAAATAGTGAAAGTTTTGCTTCTTCCTTTCCAATTTGGATGCCTTTTATTTCTTTTTCTTGCCTAATTCCTTTAACTAACACTTCTAGCACAATGTTGAATAACAGTGGTAACAATGAACATCCTTGTCTTCCTAATCTTAGAAGGAAAACTTTCAGTTTCTCACTGTGAGTATGATGTTAGCTGTGGGTTTTTATATATGCCCTCTATCATATTGAGAATTTTCCTTCGATTCCTACCTTTTGAAGTGTTTTGTCATGAAAGGATGTTGAATTTTGTCAAATGCCTTTTCTGCATCAATTGAGATGATCATGTGGTTTTTTCCTTTTTGATTTGTTAATGTGATATAATACATTCATTGATTTTCTTGTGTTGAACCACCTTTGCATACCTGGAATAAAGCTCACTTGATCGTGGTTTATAACTCTTTTAATATGCCATTAGATTCAATTTGCAAGTATTTTGTTGAGGATTTTTGCCTCTATATTTATTAGAAAGACTGGTCTGTCACCCAGGGGAGTGAATCTCCCTGGCAACGTGGAATATGACTCCCGGGGAGGAATGTAGACCTGGCATCGTGGGACGGAGAACATCTTCTTGACCAAAAGGGGGATGTGAAAGGAAATGAAATAAGCTTCAGTGGCAGAGAGAATCCAAAAGGAGCCGAGAGGTCACTCTGGTGGGCACTCTTACGCACACTTTAGACAACCCTTTTTAGGTTCTAAAGAATTGGGGTAGCTGGTGGTGGATACCTGAAACTATCAAACTACAACCCAGAACCCATGAATCTCGAAGACAGTTGTATAAAAATGTAGCTTATGAGAGGTGACAAGGGGATTGGGAAAGCCATAAGGACCACACTCCACTTTGTCTAGTTTATGGATGGATGAGTAGAAAAATAGGGGAAGGAAACAAACAGACAAAGGTACCCAGTGTTCTTTTTTACTTCAATTGCTCTTTTTCACTCTAATTATTAATCTTGTTATTCTTGTGTGTGTGCTAGTGAAGGTGTTGGGGATTCATTTGGGTGATGAATGTACAACTATGTAATGGTACTGTGAACAATCGAAAGTACGATTTGTTTTGTATGACTCCGTGGTATATGAATATATCTCAATAAAATGAAGATTAAAAAAAAAAAAAAAAAAAAAGACATAATGCTGAGCAAAATAAGCCAGGCACAAAAAGAGAGATATTGTATGTTACCACTAATGTGAATTCTGTGAAAAATGTACAATGTTTTATACTGTAGAATGTAGGGGACCTAGAGATACCAATTAGGGGAGGGGAATGATAATCTAATAAGAACAGATAAACTATGGAGGGTAATCTCAATGTTATGGGAATGCTCAGGAATGATTATGGTTTGTAAACTTTCTTGGATATAGTAAGATCATGTTGGAAGCAATAGAGTTATTTTAGGTTTTTTTTTTCTCTTATTCCTTTGTTTTCTTAGGGGTTGTTAATTTTCTTGGGGTATGGTAGGAACATGTTGGAAGCAATGTAGCTATTTTAGATTATTTAAAAAAAAAAAAAAAAAAAAGAAAGACTGGTCTGTAGTTTTCTCTTCTTGTAGTATCTTTATCAGGCTTGGTATTATGGTGATGTTAGCTTCATAGAGTAAGTTAGGTAGTGTTCCCCCTACTTTAATTTTTTGGAAGAGTTTGAGCAGGAATGGTATTAATTCTTCTTGGAATGCTTTGTAAAATTCACCTATGAAGTCATCTGGTCCCAGGCTTTTCTTTGTTGGTAGGTTTTTTATGACTGATTTGATCTCTTTACTTGTAATTGGTTTGTTGCAGTCTTCTGTTTCTTCTTCAGTCAGTGTAGGCTGTTTGTGTATTTCTAGGAAGTTGTCTATTTCACCTAAATTGTCTAGTTTGTTAGCATATGGCCATTCATAATATCCTCTTATGATCTTTTTATTTTTTCAGTGTACATGGTAATGACCCTCCTCTCATTTCTGATTTTATTTGCATCTTCTCTCTTTTTGTCTTTGTTAGGTAAAGGTAAGGGTTTGTCGATTCTACTGATATTCTCAAAGAGCCAACTTTTGGTTCTATTGATTCTCTCTATTATTTTTCTAGTCTCCATTTCATTTGTTTCTACTCTAATCTTTGTTATTTCTTTCCTTCTGCTTTCTTTGGAATTAGTTTTCTGTTATTTTCCAGTTTTTTCCTTTTTAATGTAGGCATTTAGGGCTATAAATTTTCCTCTCTGCACTACCTTAGCTGAATCCCATAAATTTTGATGAGTTATGTTCTCATTTTCATTCATCTCAAGATATTTACTGATTTCTCTTGCAATTTCTTCTTTGATCCACTGCTTGTTTAAGAGTATGTTGTTTAACCTCCATGTATTTGTGAAATTTCCAGCTGTGTGTTTCTAATTTCCAGCTTCTTTCTGTTATGATCAGAGAAAATGCTTTGTGTAATTTCAGCCTTTTTAAATTTATAAAGACCTATTTTGTGCCCCAGCATGTGGTCTATCCTGGAGGATATTCCACAAACACTTGAGAAAAATGTATATCATGCTGTTTTGGGGTGCAATGTACTATATATGTTTGTTAGGTCTAGTTCATTTATCGTATTATTTAGGTTCTCTGTTTCCTTATTGATCCTCTGTTTAGAGGTTCCATCTATTAAAGAGAGTGCTGTGTTGAAGTTTCCCACTATTATTGTAGAGATGTCTATTTTCCCTTCAGTTTTGCCAGTGTTTTCCTCATGTACTTTGGAGCATCTTGATTGAGTGCATAAATAATTATGATTGTTATTTCTTCTTGGTGAATTGTCCCTTTTATTAATATATAGTGTCCCTCTTTATCTCTTATAACATTTTTTGCATTTAAAGACTATTTTGTTTGTATTAGTATAGCTACCCCAGCTTTTTTTGTTGGTAATACTTGCATGGAATATCTTTTTTTCCATCCTTTCACTTTCAACCTATTTGTATCTGTTCTAGTTTGCTAATGCTGTTGGAATGCAAAACACCAGAAATGGATTGGCTTTTATAAAAGGGGGTTTATTTGGTTACACATAATGTGTCTAAGGTAACACATCAACAATTGGGTTCCTTCACCAGAGGATGGCCAATGGCATCCAGAAAACCTCTTAGCTGGGAAGGCACATGGCTGGCATCTGCTTCAGAGTTCTGGTTTCAAAATGGCTTTCTCCCAGGACATTACTCTCTAGGCTGCAGCTCCTCAAAAATGGCACTGTCAGTTGCTCTTGGGGTGTTTGTCCTCCTTAGCTTCTCTGGAGCAAAAGTCTGCTTTCAAAGGCCATCTCCAAAATGTCTCTGTAAGCTGCAGTTCCTCTCTCAGTTCCTGTGCATTCTTCAAAGTGTCCCTCTTGGCTGTAGCAAACTCACTCCTTCTGTCTGAGCTTATATAGTGCTCCAGTAAACCAATCAAGGCCCATGCTGAATGGGCGTGGCCACACCTCCATGGTAATTATCCAGTGAAATATCTCACCCACAGTTGAGTGATCACATCTCCACGGAAACATCAAATCAAAAGTCTCCAACCCAATCAACACCAACACGTTTCCTTCCCACACAAGATGGCATCAAAGATAATGGCATTTTGGGGGACATAATGCATCCAAACCAGCACAGTATCTTTGGGACTTAACTGAGTCTCTTGTAAACAGCATGTGCTGGTTTGAATGTATTATGTCCCCCAAAATGCCATTATCTTTGATGTAATCTTGTGTGGCAGACATATCAGTGTTGATTAGATTGTAATTCTCTGAGTGTTTCCCTAGAGATGTGCCCCACTCAACTGTGGGTGATGACTCTAATTGGATAATTTCCATGGAGGTGTTACCCCACCCATTCAGGGTGGGGCTAAATTAAATCACTGGAGCCATGTAAATAAGCTGACAAACAGAAGGAACTCAGTGCAGCTGAGAGTGACATTTTGAAGAGGAGCTACAGCCAAAAAGGACACTTTGAAGAATGCACAGAAGCTGAGAGAGTAGCTGCAGATGAGAGTCAGTTTGAAGAAGGCCATTGAAAGCAGACTCTTGTTCCAGAGAAGCTAAGAGAGGACAAACACCCCAAGAGCAACTAAGAGTAGTGTTTTTGAGGAACTGCAGCCTAGAGAGGAATGTCCTGGGAGAAAGCCATTTTGAAACCAGAATGTTGGAGCAGATGCCAGCCATGTGCCTTCCCAGCCAACAAAGATTTTCCGGACACCATTGTTATCCTCCAGTGAAGGAACCCGATTGCTGATGTGTTACCTTGGACACTTTATGGCCTTAAGACTGTAACTGTGTAACCAAATAAACCCCCCTTTATAAAAGCCAGTCTATCTCTGGTGTTTTGCGTCCTGGCAGCATCAGCAAACTAGAATGCAGCATGTAGATGGATCGTATTTTTTAATCCATTGTGCCAATCTGTGTCTTTTAATTGGGAAGTTTAATCCATTTACATTCAAAGTTATTACTGTAATGGAAGTATTTACTTCAACCATTTTTTCCTTTGGCTTTATTTGCCAGATGTATTTTTTTCTCTTTTTATCACTTGAGTTACCCTTATAAATACTCTTATTTCTGTACCTTCCTCCAGGCTTCTCTCTCCTGTCTTGTCTTTTCAGCTGGCAGAACTCCCTTTAGTAGTTCTTGTAGTGCTGTCTTTTGTTAATCAATTCTCTCAGCCTCTGTTTATCTGTGAATATTTTAAACTCTCCCTCATTTTTGAAGGACAGCTTTGCTGGATAAAGAATTCCTGGCTGGCAATTTTCTCCTTCAGTATCTTAAATATATTGTAGTACTGCCTTCTCACCTCCATGGTATCTGATGAGAAATCAGCACTTAGTCTTATTTGGCTTCCCTTGTATGTGGTGAATTGCTTTTCTCTTGCTGCTTTCAGAATTTTCTCCTTCTCTTTGGCATTTGGCAGTCTGATTAGTATGTATCCTGGATCAGGTCTATTTGGATTTGTTCTCTTTGGAGTACAATGGACTTCTTGGGTTTGCATATTTATGTCTTTTTTAAGGTTGGGAAATTTTCAGCCATTGTTTCTTTTTTCTTTGAATATTCATCCCAGCCCTTTTCCCTTCTCGTCTCCTTCTGGTGCACCCATGATGTGTATGCTTATGTGCTCTGTGTTGTCAATCATTTCCCTGAAGCCCTGCTCAGTTTTTTCCATTTTTTTCCCCATTTGTTCTTTTGTCTGTTAAAATTTGGTTGTGCTGTCTTCTAGCTCACTGATCCTTTCTTCTGCCTTTTCAAATCTGCTGTTGTGTCTCTAGCGTATTTTCAATTTCATCTACAGTGTCTTTTATTTCCATAATATCTGTTATTTTTCTATGTATTCTTTCAAATTCTTCTTCATGCTCTCCTAGTGTCTTCTTAACATCATCTTGTATCTCTTTTTGTGTATTTCCCTTCATTTCTTTGAATTGATTCAGGAAATTTCTTTGAACATCTTTGATTAATTGTTCCAGATTCTGTGTCTCCTCTGACTTTTTAAATTTTCCCTTCGACTCAACGATTTCTTCCTGTGTTTTAGTGTGCCTTGTGATTTTTTGCTGCTATCTGGTCATCTGATCATCTTGATAGGTCTATTCTGAAGGTCAGTTTCTCTGTCTTGTCTAGGATTTCATTGATGCCTGGGTTTGTATTAGGGCACTGCTTTGACAGTTGGGTCATCAGTATTTCTCAGCCAAAACAGGGCCAGGTAACTGTACAGGGGGTGTAGACCAGCTCCAATGGGCCTGGGATAGGGTTTGGAGAGACCTCTAAAAGCTCTACTGTTTTCTCCTGCACTTTCCTGCCTGTCTAGCAGATAGTACTATTCAGTAACTTATTTCTTCTCAGAAGCTGTTTAACTCTTGGAGCCCAGCCATGTCTGATGGGCAGGACCAAAACTGTAGGGTTCTTGTGCTCTCATTTCATTGGCCAATATCTAGCTAAGTGTTTGGCTAAGTGTGGTCTGTGTTCCCTTTTGCGCTTGAGGTAGATGACTTCTGCAGTCACCACAGTCTGCAGCCAGCCCCCAGGCAAGGATCATGCATCCTGCTTCTACTTCCCATAAGGGTGGTAGATGGGCACCAGGAGCCATGGCAGGCATTACAGTGTCTGTCCACATTTTCTCAGACTCTTCATCCCTCATTGACCTTGTCCTTGAGATGTCTTCCCCTCTTCCACATATCCCTAAATAGTTGATTTGGCAGCTTCTGCCTGGCTACTTGCTGCTTTGGGGAAAGATTCTGCTGTTTCCCCCATAATCCTCCATTTTGGAAATTCCCCCTTGGTGCTGTTTTCATATTCTGCCTTCCCCAGTGACTTGAGTCCTGCCATGTTTCCCTGTGGGCTTGGGTCTCTTTGTGTGCTGGTTTGAATGTATTATGTCCCCCAGAAAAAGCCATATTCTTTGATGCAATTTTGTGGGGCAGACATATTAGTGGGGATTAAGTTGGAACATTTGGATTAGGTTGTTTGCATGGAAATATGCCCCACCAACTGTGGGTGATGACTCTAATTGGATACTTTCCATGGAGGTGTTACCCCACCTATTCAGGGTGGGGCTAAATTAAACCACTGGAGCCATATAAATGAGCTGACAAACAGAAGGAACTCAGTGCAGCTGAGAGTGACATTTTGAAGAGGAGCTACAGCCAAGAGGGACACTTTGAAGAATGCACAGAAGCTGAGAGAGTAGCTGCAAATGAGAGTCAGTTTGAAGAAGGCCGTTGAAAGCAGACTCTTGTTCCAGAGAAGCTAAGAGAGGACAAATGCCCCAAGAGTAACTGAGAGTAACATTTTTGAGGAACTGCAGCCTTGAGAGGAATGTCCTGGGAGAAAGTCATTTTGAAACCAGAATGTTGGAGCAGATGCCAGCTGCGTACCTTCCCAGCTAACAGAGGTTTTCCAGATACCATTGACCATCCTCCAGTAAAGGTACCCGATTGCTGATGTGTTACCTTGGACACTTTATGGCCTTAAGACTGTAACTGTGTAACCAAATAAACCCCCTTTTATAAAAGCCAATCTATCTCTGGTGTTTTGCATCCTGGCAGCATTAGCAAACTAGAACAGTCTGGATATAGGCGGGGATCTGTCTCACTGCTGTAAGAGATTTTATAGTCTGGATCCCTGGTAGGAGGTGGGAGGGATCCTGGATGCTGCCTCTGGGCACTTTCCAAGCTGCATGGAACTAAATGAAGGGGAGGGAAGGGGATTGGCCAGGTTGGGATGGAAGTTTCCTACCTCATATTTTTCTCTTTCTTTGATTCAGTATTTTTGGGATTCTTGTCAAGTCTTCAATTTCCTCCAGAATTCTGAACAAGTGATTTTGTCCTGTTTTTTCACTGAATCCCTGAGGAGAGGTTTTCAGTACTGTCTTACATTGCATGTCAATGACATCCTCTCCATTGATCTCTTTTTAGCCACTACAGAAAAATGTTAACCTTCAGTGCCTCCATATTAACCATAATATTATTAGGGGTAAGAAATAAACACAGAAGATTCTTCTCTAGAAGACTGCATTGATTCTACTGCTTTAATATCATTTATTGCATGGGTTTCTTTTGAGTACTGTACCTCTTTCCTCAGGGTGGTTTCTCTTATTTTAATTCAATTTTATTGAGATATATTCACATACCATACAATCATCCATGGTGTACAATCAATTGTTCACAGTGCCATTAAATACTTGTGCATTCATCACCACAATCCGTTTTTGAACAGTTTCATTACCACACACAAAAAGAATAAGAATAAAAATTAAAGTAAAAAAGAACACCCAAAACATCCCATACTCACAATCTCTCCCTATTATTCATTTACTTTTTGTCCTCATTTTTCTATTCATCAGTCCATACACTGTATAAAGGAGGGGCACAAAGTTTTCACAATCATACAGTCACACCATATAAGCTATGTGGTTATACAATCATCTTCAAGAATAAATGCTACTGGGTTCAACAGTTTCAGGTATTTCCTTCCAGCTATTCCAATACACTAAAAACTAAAAAGGGATATCTATATAATACATAAGAATAACTTCCAGAATTACCTCTCAACTCTATTTTAGATCTCTCAGCCACTGAAACTTTATTTTGTTTCCTTTCTCTTCCCCCTTTTGGTCCAAGAAGGCTTTCTCAATCTCATGATGCCAAGGCCAACCTCATTCCCACAATCATGTCCCACATTGCCAGGGAGATTTATGCCTCTGGGAGTCATGTCCCATGTAGGGGGGAGGGCAATGAGTTTACCTTCAGAGTTGGCTTAGAGAGAGAGGCCACATCTGAGCAACAAAAGAGATTCTCTGGAGTGACCCTTAGGCACAATTTTAAGTAGGCTTAGTCTCTCTTTGCAGTAATAAACTTCATAAGGGCAAGGCCCAAGATTGAGGTCTCTGCCTTCTAAATTGGTAGCCCCCAATGCTTGTGAGACTATCCTTAATTCCCCCAAGCAGGGAAATTTAATATTTCCACATTTTCCTCTAGCCCCTCAAGAGGGCTTTGCAAATACATCTTTATTCTCTGCCCAAATTACTCTAGGATATGTAGGGGCTTCATACGAACCCATACAAACCAAATTTCACTCCCTATTCAACATTCCTTGTAATTATGTTGTTTGAATAAACTGACCTTACAAGTTAAATTACATAGTCTGTTACAAAAAATATATAGGATTTTTCACCTAATAAAAATCTCTTCCTTTGGTCTCACACAGAAATTGAAGTTTTACAACACTGTTCATATTGTCCTTTACCCTTTAGTATAATCTACCTTAGTCCTAGCCAAGTCTGTTTTATTCATATGTCTAATTGAAGTCCAATCTCTTTTTTCAGACTCATTAACATTTTCTGTATGGGGAAATGCTGACATTCTAGCCGTCAGACTCTGGCTCTGAATCTCAGGTGTCACACAGATACCCAAAGTTCCAGGGACCAACCAGATTATACACAAAGAGCTCAGAATCTCAGAATTTAGAAATAACCAATACAACTCAGAATAGACATAACTGCTGTAAGAGCGTACAATCTAGGAACCTTTACAATAAGCCTTCCCTTGATTCCTATGCTCTAAGACTCAGTTCTCAGAGCTTGCACATTATAGTTAGTCCAAATTAGTGAGGCATTATAATGCCTGTCTTTTCTTTTCTGGTTTATTTCACTCAATATATTGTTCTCAATGTCCATGCATCTCATAACTTCACTCTTTCTTGTAGCAGCTCAATATTCCATTGTATGTATACACCACAATTCATCATTCTGTTCATCAGTCAGTGTATCCTTAGGCCACCTCCATCCAGTGCAAATCATGAGCACTGAGTCATAAACCCCACTGTGCGAATGTCTATTTGTGTCCCTCTTTTCAGTTCTTCAAAGTATATACCCAATAACCAAGTTGCAAGACCAAATGGCAACCCCATTCTTAGCTTCCTGTGGAACCACCGCACTGCACTTCAGATGGGGTGATTCATTCTACTTCCCCACCAATGGTGATTAGGTACATCACTTCTCCACATTTTCTCCAGCACTTGTATCCCTCTGTTTATTTGTTAGATGGTTTTATTCATGTACCATACATTCCATCCTAAGTAAACAACCAATGGTTCCCTGTATAATCACATAGTTATGCATTCACTACCACTATCTATATAAGGACATTTCCATTTCTTCCATAAAGAAGGAGGAAGAGGCAAAAAAAAAAAAAAAAAAAAAAAAAAGGTAAAAGAAAGAGAAAAAAATGACAATTAAAAAGCAACAAAATAAAATACAATTAAAAAGTCAGACAACAACACAAGACACCAAGAATCCCTCAGAGCTATTTCTTGCCCATAGGGTGCCTTTGTGTGAATTAGACAAAGGCATCTTTTCCCTAAGAAATTAACTTCCGTATGTGAGAAAATTATTGCAATATACTGATTTTGTTTCAACAACACATTTTTCTGTCATCTGCAAGAAGAATTGTCATAATAAATGTCAAATCTATGTTATTTATGATGTAAATGATGTCCCCTTAGACATGGCACCTTTATGTAATATGCAACTGCACAACTGTATTTAATAGCTATTCCTTCCCTCTCCCTTAACTGTCAGTCTTCTCTATTTTCTCTCCAACCCAAATGCCTCTTAGACTCCTGTTGAAACTCTATTGACACTGTTTCCTCAAAGATCACCCATGATAAGTGATGTCATCAAGATGGTGGAGTAAGATATGCTGTTGTACATCCCCCCACCCCTGCTTTAGAAAGAGCAATAAAAAGGTAGAATCAGTGTGCTGGTTTGTATATTTATGTTCCCCAGAAAAAGCCATATTCTTTAATGCATTCTTGTGAGAGAAGACATATTAGTGTGGATTGGGTTGGAACCTATTGGTTCAGTGTCCATGGAGATGTGACCCACCCAACTATAGGTGATAACTCTGATTGGATACTTTCCATGGAGGCATGGCTCTGCCCATTTAGCATAGGCCTTGTTTAGTTTACTGGAGCACTATATAAGCTCATACAGAAGGAGCTGGAGCTGAGACAGACATTTTGAAGATGGCTGTTGGAAGCTGATGCAGACATTTTGGAGAATGCCATTTTGAGATGCAACCTGGGGGCAAGCAGATGTCAGCCACATGCCTTCCCAGGTAACCAAGGTTTTCCAAACACCACTGGCCATCCTCCAGTGAAGGTATCCTTTGTTTATGATATTTTATGGGCTTAAGACTGTAACTGTGTAACCAAATAAACCCCCTTTTATAAAAGCCAATCCATTTCTGGTGTTTTGCATTCCAGCAGCATTAGTAAACTACAACAATCAACTATCCCAAAACTCCAGTCAAGACTAAAGAACAATTCAACAAACACTAAATTGGTGGGGTTTTTTGTTTGAAAAAAAAAAAAAAAAAAACACCTAAAAACAGTAAGAACACAACAGATTTACTGATCTGGGCCTCTTCCTCATATTCATATCTGTGTGGCAGCTTGTGCAACTCATGGCAGTGGTTCTGCAGCCCTCCATGTATTCAAGTGCAGATCTCTGGGACTTGACTGACCCACAGTGCAGCTGGGAAGCACACATGCACTCAAGTGCAAGTCCTGAGGCTTGACCCACCCATGGTGGTAGTTTGGTGCCTTGCATGCATTTCCAGTATGGGTCTTTGGGACCTGATTAATTGTGTTTCTAAACAAATATATTGGGTGTCTTTGTACATTGATCCCAACCGGCTCTGTGGAAGACAGACTCAGGACATGAGTTTGGGCACACTAACCCAGAAGTTACCAGAATCAGAAAAGCAGAACCAAAATAGGGAGCTAAGCCACAGAACCATAGAGTGTACCCAGTGATGGAAGCTGGAATGAAAAGGCAGACTAGAGTGCAGGAGTGGAGCTAAGCTGATTGCAGCTGCCATGAAGGAAAAACTAATAAAAACAAAGAACATAGCCAAGGGCCCCCAGAAGGAGAAGCTGGGGAGAGAAAATGCTTTCCTGGAAGGGAAAGAGTGTTCTATCCTGGAGAATTCTTGGAAGTTACTGCATATGCCCAGGTTAAGAAGCAGTTCAGAGAGACTTGAGAAGAACCTATTTGTTAGCCACAGTTTGTTCTAAATGTTCAATATAAAGTGGGATAAGCATTAAAGAAGAGCTTCAATATAGCCAATCCACAAAAACCTTAGGTAACAGGGAGACTCTGACTTCCAGAGTTAGCATGTCAAAATAATCAAATGCCCAGACTTCAACAAAAGAGCACAACACATACAAACAGACAGGAAGAGATGGTCTATCTAAATGAAGAAATAAAACAACAGAGGAAGCACAGACATTGGAACAGCTAATCAAATATGTTAAGTCAACTTTCCTAAATAAGCTCAATGAGCTAAAGGAAAACATGGACATAGAACTAAAGGAAATCAAGAAGATGATGCATGAGGAATTAGAAATTTTGAAAAGGAATCACACAGAACTTTGGAAATGAAAAATACAATAACATTAAAAATACTAGAGGCATTCAACAACAGATTTGAACAAGAAAAAGAAAAAGTCAGTGAACTGAAAGACAGGACATTAGAATTCACTCAGTCTGGAGAGCAGATAGAGAAAAGAATGAAAAAATGTGAGCAGAACCTAAGGGACCTGTGGGACAACATGAACCATACCAATATATGCATTATAGGAGCCTCAGAAGGAGAAAGAGAAAGGGGTAGAAAGAATTTTTTTTTAAATGATGGCTGAAATGAAAACTTCCCATAATTGATAAAAGACCTGAATACACACATTCTAGAAGTCCAATGAACTCCAAACAGAATAAACCCAAATAGACCTACTCCAAGTCATGTCATAATCAAAATGTTAAATGTCAAAGATAAAGAGAGAATTCTGAAAGCAGCAAGAGAGAAGCAATGTTTCACATATAAGGGAGCTGCAATAAGATTAAATGGAGGGGTAGGGCAAGATGGCAGCATATAGAAGTGTGGAATTTACTTAGTCCTCTACAGCAATTAGTAAATAGCCAGGAACAACTAGTAAATAGTCTGGAACAACTGTTGGGGGACATCTGCAATTTCACACATCATACACCAGCCTGGAATGGGTGGAATGGCTGAGATCACAGCATAAAAACTGAAAGTAAAAACTGCAGCACTGGCACCCCTCCTTGCACTGGCACAGCAGGCTGAGCTGCAAAACTTCACCATGGGAGAAAGAAGCAGTCCCTGTCAGGAGCAAGGGAATGTAGCTCAACCAAGCTCCAATTGTGGTTTTAATTAACAAATGTGGACTGCTGAATAGAAGCTACAAGCACAGATAAACCCCTAACAAGCAGGAAAGTACCCTGAGGTTGCTCCCAGTGGAAAGGAGGTGGGGCTGATGGAGAAAAAATACAGAGGCTTTTGGAGATGACTGAGCTTGGAATACTGGAAAATGGCTGTGTCCCAAGAAAAGGAGTACAGAGTACAGGGTACTATCTCTAACTGACAGGCAAAACTGGGGGGCTGGGGACTGGCTCTGAAAAGGGCTTTTCTCTCTCAATATGAGTAGCTCATTGGAGAAAACCTCAGGCATTTTAAGTTCTTGGCACTGAGCCACACAAGGGTGGAGTTAATAGAGTCAGAGAGACAAAGGAGTAATTCAGGTGTAGAAGATAAACTCCCCAGAGGGTGTATCTTCCCTCAGAGGAGGGGGGTGGGGCCCAGTTCAAGTGGCTTCCCTCCCTGAAAAACTCAGACCCCAGGTCCTGGGGGAAAACAAACAATTAAGCCAGAAACAGCTTAAGCTTGGCTTCTGACACCCTCAGTCTCTGGCCGGGACAGGGTCTGCTGAGAATTAAAGGAACCACACCTCTTTTCACCAGTGGAGAGCGATGGGCTGACAGTCATCACCTGCTGGGCAGGATAGGAAAAGCATAGCATCCAGAGGCCTCACAAGAAAGTCTGTCAATCCTCTAGGACTCACCCTCAAAGAAATCTGATACTGAATACAGCCTCTTCCTCAGACCTGAGCCTGTTCTTGTCTGGGAAAATCTGATTGGGGTAATCAAGGAAACCAGATGCTGAGACACAGAAAACTATAAATCACACTAGGAAAAATGAAGATACAGCCCAGTCAGAGGAACAAACTTACACTTCAACTGAGATACAGGAATTGAAACAACTGAAGATCTTCAAATAACTATGCTAAATCAATTCAAAAACCAATTCAACAATTGGAGGGAAGATATGGCAAAAGAGATGGAGGATATAAAGAAAACACTGGGTGAACATAAGGATGAACACGGAAGTTTGAAAAAAAAATTGGCAGAACCTATGGAAATGAAAGGCACAATACAAGAGATGAAAAAGACAATGGAGACATACAAAAGCAAGTTTCAAAAGGCAGAAGAAAAACTTCATGAACAGGAGAATATGACACTTGAAATCCTGCACACAAAAGAACAGATAGGGAAAAAAATGGAAAAATATGAGCAATGTCTCAGGGATTTGAATGACAACATAAAGCTCATGAATGTCTGTGTCATGGGTGTCCCAGAAGAAGAAGAGAAGGGAAAGGGGGCAGAAACATTAATGGAGGAAATAATCAATGAAAATTTCCCATGTCTTATGAAAGATCCAGGAAGTGCAGTGTACCCCAAACAGGATAGATCTGAATAGGCTTATGCCAAGACACTTAATCAGATTATCAAATGTCAAATACAAAGAGAGAATCCTGAAAGCAGCAAGCGAAAAGCAGCCCATCACATATAAGGGAAGCTCAATAGGTCTATGTGCGGATTTCTCAGTAGAAACCATGGAGGCAAGAAGGCAGTGGTGTGATATATTTAAGATACTGAAAGAAAAAAACAGCCAATCAAGAATTCTATATCTAGCAAAACTGTCCTCCAAATATGAGGGATAGTTTAAAATATTCTCTGACAAACAGACACTGAGAGTTTGTGAACAAGATACCTGTTCTACAGGGAATACTAAAGGGAGTACTACAGACAGATAGGAAAAGACAGGAGACAGAGGTTTGGAACACAATTTTGGGTGATAGTAGCACAATAATCTAACTACACTGAACAAAGATGACTGTGAGTATGGTTGAAAGAGGAAGGTTAGGGGCATGTGGGACACCAGAAGAAAAGAGGGATGATAAAGACTGGGACAGTATGACTTAGTGAAACCTAAAGCAATCAATGATTGTGATAAAATATACAAATATGTTTTTACACGAGGGAGAACAAATGAATGTCAACCTTGCAAGGTATTAAAAATGGAGTGGTATTGGGGAAAAAATACAATCAATGCAAACTAGAGTCTGTAGTTAAAAGTAACATTGTTTTATGCTTCCTTTACTGTAACAAAGGCAATATACCAAAGCTAAATGCCTTTAAGAGGGGGATAAAAGGGATAGGCATGGGATTGTTGGAACTGTTGTTGTTGTCTGACTTTTTTATTGTATTTCATTTTAATTTTATCATTTCTTTTGTTGCTTTTTAGCTGTCATTTTTACTTTCTTTTTTTTCTTTTGTCTTTCTACTTTTTTTTTTTTTTTTTTACTTTTCCTCTTTCTTTGTGGAAGAAATGGAAATATCCTTATATAGTTAGTGGTGGTGAATGCATAACTATGTGATTATACAGGGAACCATTGATTGTATACTTACGATGGAATGTATGGTGCGTGAATAAAACCATCTAGAAAAAAACAGGTGGATGGATGACCCTTGAGGACATTATGTTGAGAGAAATAAGTCAGACATAAAAGGACAAATATTGTATGATCTCACTGATATGAACTAATTATAATATGTAAACTCATAGACATGAAATATAGGTTACTAGATATAGAATGAGGCTAAAGAATGGGGAGTGGTTGCTTAATATGTGTAGAATGTTTAACTAGGTTGAACTTAAGTGTTTGGAAATGGACAGAGGTGATGGTAGCATATTATTGTGAGAATAACTAACAGTGCTGGATGATGTGTGAATGTGTTGGAAAGGGGAAGTTTAGAGTCATGTATGTCACAACAAGGAAAGTTGGAGGTTAACACATGGGAATGTATAACACAGTGAATCTTGTGGACAATGTCTGTGATTAACTGTACAAATATCAGAAATGTCTTTCATGAACTAGAACAAATGTATGACACTATTACTAGAAGTTAATAATAGATGGTTATATGGGGGGAGGGTGTACCTATTTCCAACTATGTACTACAGTTAGTGATATTTCAATATTCTTTCATCAATAGTAACAAATGTACTATACCAAAACTATGAGTCAATAATGGGAGTGGGGTGGTTAGGGTTATGGGAGGATTTGAGTTTTCTTTTATACTTTTATTTCTTTTCTGGAGTTGTAAAAATGTTCTAAAATTGATCATGGGTATGTATGCACAGCTATGTGACGTGAGCCAGTGATTATATACTTCAGATGGTTTGTATGGTGTGTGAATATATCTCAGTAAAACTGCATTTTAAAAAAGATTAAATGACTATTTCTCATCATAAATCATGGAGGCAAGTAAGCAGAGACTGTATGCTACTGGAATTAAGTTAATATTATTTCAAACTAGTTTGTATAGATTTAGAATGTTAATACAAACCCCATGGTAACCAAAAGAAAACATCTAAAATATAAACAGAAATAAAAATGAGTAGGAGATCAATCTGTTTCACTACAAAAGATCGGCTATACAAAAAAGGAAGGTTGGAATGAAGGAAATGAGGGGCAAAAAAGGTATAAGAAAAACACGAAACAAAAGACAAAATGTCTAGAGTAAGTCTTGCTTTATTGGTAATTACCCTGAATATAAATGGATTAAACTCTTCAGTCAAAAGACACAGATTGGCAAAATGGATTAAAAAGCATGATCCAATTGTATGTTGTTTGCAAGATACTCCCTATAGATGCAAAGACACAAATAGGCTGTAAGCAAATGGATGGAAAAAATATTCCATGCAAATAGTAACCAAAGGAGAGCTGGTGTGGCTATACTGATACCAGGTAACATAGACTTTAAGTCAAAGCTGTCACAAGAGACTAAGTAAGGCACTGTGCATTAATGAAAGGGTCAATCCACCAAGAAGATACAACAAAAATCCGTAGATTTGACGTCCTAGCTCAGCGTTCCTTGGGGAGGGTACATGGGAAATTGGTTGGGTTTTGAGCTATTAAAATGATAGAGGGATGCTACTAGGTTTTAGATATCCAGAAGCAGCATTACTGGATGCCCCGTACTGGCAGCCCAAATCTGCAATACAAAGCAGCCCAGCCTTGCTTCCCTCCTGACTTTTGAATTCTTGCTGGACATTCACATGGGTAAAAAAATCTGTTTATAATTACCTGAGTCTAGACCCTAACTCTGTCTTACACACATACTCAAAGTACCTTTTGCACAGCCTTAACACTGAATGTTCAAGCAATGCATCCACAGTGGATGACTTTATTTGTTTTGTTCAGAATGAGCTGTTCACAATTTCAGAAAAGCATGTCAGTAGTGGCAATGCTGCCAATAAAACACATCTCTCTCACTCAACATTTAGAGCTAACTCATTCATGAAGATTGCACACACGGGTGCATTGAAATACATTTTTAAAATGTAAATTACTTTCCTTTTGTTACTCCCTTATGTTAGAGCAGTAAATTGATATTTTGAATCCATGAATAAAGTTGGTTATTCCATCTATGAAAACAAATCACCCATTATATTCAAGTCTATCTTCTTGGAATTCTCTTCTCCCTTTCCTACTAACAATTCTTGTTCTGCTCCTGTTTTCTGTGGACTCTGTGCTGAGTCTCTAGTTCTGAGCAATCTGGTGAATCTTCCTTGAGATAAAAAGGCCCTTGGGGCCAACATGTTTAGCAGGTAAATGATAAAGATGTTGCATCCTCCATGTGGCTCAGCCTGTACACTTCACTGCATCCTGCAGCTAATATTCCAGTCAATTACTTGCATTCCTATAAAAGCTTTTCACACGGGCCTCCAGAATTAGTAACAAAAGTCTGTGGCTTAAGCCACTTAACTTTCCAAACTTGCAGAGGCCCATGTCTTCTCCATGATAAAAGACATGAGAGTTCAGACTCTACAGCATTTGCCCTCTGGCCCCTAACCTTCTGCAGCACCCTAAGGAAGGTGGTTCTTCATCAAGCCTACAATCCAGTGACCACCCAGTAAGATAAGGAACAAAGACATTCTTCCCAGCACACTGTGGGCTATATGGGTAACTAACATGCCTGTTCCATATGCTGGTGATAGTCTCATGTTTAAAAATAAGATCTTCATGACCTACTGGGCTAGGGATCCATGTGTTCCTGGATGACATGCTGAGCTGGTCCACGACTGCCTTCTGCTGCTGAGTGAACCCTCGCTGTAGGTATAATGTGGGAAATAGATTTAGAGTCTCTCTCCAAAGAAAAGTTCCTTACTCCCAACAAGGGTTAATAATATGCTAGAATGTCACACTTACCTCTCTGCTACTCCTTAAATAGACAAAACATTCAGTGCTTACCAGTTAATAAGAGGGCTCTTTTTTTCTCCTGACAGGCCTGTCAAGAACCATCTAAAGAAGGCGCAGCCATTTCAGAGTCCGTGGTGATCAAAGAAGGCTTCCAGCATCTGAATAGTAACTCTCGTTGCCTCCTATCCTGCATTATCTTTATCTTTGTGATTAAAACCTACCCAACCAATGGGGGGAATATACTTTTTTGTTTGTATGTTTGTTTAACAATAATACACTTTTCTCCAACCATCTTATGTGCTAGAAGTGAAATACTGACCTAGAAATATTAAGGAACCTCCAAGAACCAAGCAATTTTTTCCCTCCTCAGCCAATAAGATCAGAGCAAGGTATGGTATTTACACAGTGGTCTCAAACCACCATAGGGTAGAAAATGGCCGTGGTAATCACTGGCCCAATGTGTGTCTGGTTAAATCTTAGGGAAACTTCTTCCAGAGCAGGATTTAGATGCTTCAGAATTTGTTGGAATGGGGTCAACAGAAAAATAAAATTTCAAATTCTGGTTTACTGGCCTGAAGGACCTCTATGAGGTAGACTCCATACAGGAAACAACTCCATCTTCCAGAGTGAATATTCACTCTGTTTGCTTTTCCAGCCAGGAGTTTGGAAGAAGCCAGCAGGCAATGTAGTCATTTGGTAACGTCCTCCTCACTGCCAAGATGGATTAATGCTGGGAGAACCTACAACTGGTGAGTAATCAGTAGTGCTTGCAGACCCTCCAAGATCCCCAAGGTGTGATTATTTTCATACGTAGATTTCTGTCATCATCCTCCAAAGGGTACTTTGTCATTTCCTTTACTCTTCTCTTACTGGACTCTCAAGTGTCAGAATGACATGATTTCCAAGCCATTGCCCGTCTCCTTCCTTCTCCAATCAACTTGGTAGGCATTTTAGAGACACTGCTAAAATGTGTGGATTATGCTAACAAAATTATACCAGTTCCCTTTTACATTATTCTGAGAAGGTATGATTAATTGTTTACTAAAATAAGATGTGAAACCTCACCACCCTTTAGGCTCACTGGTTTGGTTTATTATGCCACTACCTAATCCTCAAGTTAATGTTAAGATGTCATGGACCTACCAAGATCTCAGACTGTGAACAAACAAATTGAAACAAATGTTTGAAACCCCAAATATGTAAGATACGTGTTGTAAAATTATTCCTCACACTGTTCAGCATTTAGTGTCACACATTGCCTGAGTTTCCCTCACTACCACCAACTCTTCAGCATGTATTCAGCTCCCTTCTGGGACTAATCAGGCCATGAAATAGGCAGTCTGAAGCCAAAAGCTCTTACACTCTGGAGTCAGACAGCCTTGAGTTCAAGTGCTGACTCTGCCACCAAGTAGCTAGGAGTCCTTAGGTGATTTACTTAAACTCTCTGAAATTTGTTTTTCACGTTTGTAAACTGAGCATACAGTTTGCCTCAAAGTGTTGTTTGTAAAGTGTTTAGCACAGTGCTCAATAAATGCTAACAACAATAACATTAGTTTTAGTAATGTTAATTATTATTATTATTCTGGTTGTCACCTCCTTCAGTCAAAGCCTTACCAGTTTACAACTCTTGTCTCATACTGAGTTCCAGACTTCTGAAAGCTTTAGCTTATAGCTCCTCCCTGCTGGCCAAGATGGAAACCAGGTGCATACAGGCTCAGCAGAGCTGTACAGCCATCTTGGGTTCTTCTGTTACTCACTATCCTTATCCACTGGTGGCTCCTCTAGCTGAGTTTAAAACCCTTCCCCTGTGCCTTGAGTACCTGGTAAGCCTTTCCTTCCTGGTCACTCAGATGTTCCTGCTACTTCCCAGATCCCTTCAGCTCTGAGTACCAAGTCTTCTGCTATCTCTCATAGCAATGCTAGAATTTTTGGAGAACTGGACCAAATGCATTTCCAGAACCTGGGAACCTCTGATCAGCAGCCCAACCCTAAGATACTTGCTGTGTTGCCTTTGCTGATTTATGGTGGCCAAAGACATAAGCCAGTGGGTTCTACCTTGGCTGATGTCAGAGTTTAAAACAATTACTGTGTTTTAAAAACGCAAATGTCGGCCATACTCCCAGCCCTGGGGATGTATATTTTTAAGTGTTTCCTGAGTCATTATGCTGATAACCCCATTAAGAAGCTCTAATTTCAGCAACTACCAAACATCCCTATTTGTTCTCCCTAAATCTTGGAACTGGATTATCTTTCCTGACCTTCATAAACCTACTGTCATTTCCCCTAAACCCATTTAGTTGTTGACTCTGGTTACTATGAGCCCTAAACAAGTCAGTAGAAATTAAGCTGCTAATTTTGGCTTAGGACCCCCTCCTCCCCAACCCCAGCCCCTTGAGCCCAAGAGACAGGAAAGACATCATATCTGAACCAAAGAAATATAATCAAGACAGCACCAGGGTTGTAGAATCAGTAGCAACTAGTATAGAACAATGGATGAAGTTCAAAAGACTTAAAGGCCTGAGACTCCAACAGTGATCAAAAGCAGATAAAAGGCCCTTCTCTCTGCCAAGGCAATCTAACATGATGTAGCATTTATTGTATGGGTGAACTTCATAAAGCAACCCTAGTGAGATCTTTGTTTTGTGAGAGAAAGAAAGAAGGAAAGGAAACACAATGAAAGAAAGCTTGTGATAAGCCTTGAGATGTTAAAACAAATAAGCTGGAAAATTTGTGTTTGTGGGCACCTTTTAGGTGTACCAGGTCTGCTCACCTGGTGCCAGCCCAGCTCTATCTCCATTCATCTTCAAGTTCTAGTACTTTGCAATGCCCTGCCCACCAGATCATAAGCCTCTGTGGCTTTTGCCCTAGGCCACAGTCCAAGCTAACATTTTGGCTCACTAGTTAAACATTCACCTACTAAACTAGACAAAAACCACAGGATGGGGGAGCTGGGGTGCTGAGCTGCAGGAGTGTGAGTGGTAGCCCTTTAGAATGACCGTGAGGCCGAGTTAGTGTAAGAATCTGATGCAAGAAAAATGCTTTGAAGACAAGATGGAGGTCCTTCACACCATCTGGGTCTTGGCATTCTTCCCCACCCTTTCTCCTGGGAAATAAGCGTATTCCCACTTAATATGCTTCAATTCTTCCTCCTGCTTGACTGGCCTGAAAACAGTGTATAGCCTTACCCAGGATTATTCTTAGAAGTCACTTGTAGGGCCAATGTATTTCATTGCCAGTATCTTTACTGACATCTCAGAAACCCCTGGGCCCTTTGATCACTTTATTGTCTTCTAAAGGGCAAAGAGAACGTTCTTGCAAATTCTCAGGTGTGCGGAACTAGTCAAAGAAAGATTGATTGCATCAAAGGTTCATTATCTCTCAGACAGCCTCCCCAGGGGTCAGCAACCCTGTTCCACAGTGCTGCTGTGTGCCCCTTCTCAGTTTTTCCTGCTGTCTCTCAGAGTAAAGGCAAGGGAATGTCGACCCCCAAGCTGTGCTGGGAATCCAGGAACTCTGCCATCCGAGCTTCCCAGTTATTCCCCAAGGTCACACGTTGCAGTGTTCTAACAAAGGGATGAAATCATTAAAACAATTTTAATAAAAATAAAATCATGAATAATGTGCGACTGTAATGCAAAACTCATTAAAACAGGCGACTGTAAAATCCTATACTTTAAAAATAAGAAGAAAGGCCTCTCCCTCGAAGTGTCTTCCAATTACTGTTCAAGATCTAATTTACCCTTTTTGGCTCTGGTACTCGAACAGGGCTGGGCCAAACAATTGTCTCACCACCGTGGTGATAGTCATCTTTAACAGCACTGCTAGTCAGCGCAGTACAGAACGAACCTGCCCCGGGAGGAACATACCCGGGCGACGGTGAGCAGGTGGCCCGCCAGAGGCTGCCCCAGCCCGGCTGCACGCTGCTGCGCATGCGCCACACCCGCTGGCGGCTCTGGTAACCTTTTGCAAGCTTCGCTGCGGGCCAGAGTCTATCCCCCAGGCAGCGTCTGAGTTTGGAATCTCGTCTGGGGCACCCTCTCGCTTAACCTCCACTGTGTTCTTTTCAGGGATTAGTCTTGACTTCGTGATTAATCAGCACTTTCTGGTGTCCTCAGGGTGACGTCATCTCTGCTCAGAGATAAAACAGGCTCCTCTCTGATGGCTCCTGCCGGAGCAAGGTCCTCTAACTGGGAGACTGTCCCGGGACCCCGCCTTCCGAGGCAACCGTAGCCAAAGCCGCCCTGAGGCCACAGCGCCTCTGTTGTTGTTTATTGCTTTTGCAGATCCGCTGGTTCTTTTTACATAATTATGAAAATAGGACATGCTCATTTAAAAAAGTGGAAAATTTTAAAGAGAAAAGTAATTGCTCAAAGCCTCACACTCACTCAACCTGTTCATTTTTATGCATTTCCTTCTAGCCTTTTTTTCTTTGCAACAGATTTTTAGGTTTTCAGTATTTTCAGTTGTTGTCATATTATAAATATATAATTTTGCACCCTTCTTTTTTACTCAATATTATAGCAGAAACTTTTTATCAGACATCACTTTAAAGCTCATAAAGAATCCTCTAAAAGGATGTACCAGCACACTCTTATTTCTTTTTATGGACTTCTAGGGTGCTTCCAATTGTTACTAGTATTTAAGTAATGGGTAGACCATCCCTGCACCCTTCCCTAAATTTGCCTGGATTTGTTGGTTGGTGAAGCATAGAAGCCCCAACTAAGAATTTGATCCAGTTAAAGTGACAGAAATATGAAAACTTCCACTCGTTTCTATGTTGCTGATGGTAGAGAACAAGGGTAAGTGGGCTGATTGTTTGGCAGAGCAGCAGGATGAGCTTTTGTGTCTGTGAAGGAAGGCCGAGATTTGAGCGGGAGAGGGAAGCTAGTGGCAGAGGACAAGAGAGCGTCTGGTGAGAAAAAAGAGGCCAGGAAGAAGAGAGTAAATCTGGCACCTAAAGGAAAAATGCCCCATGAATATAAGTGGCTGATAGTTTTTAGAACATTGATGTCTGGTCAATTTTAATCCTTAGTCACAAGCCCTGCCCAACGTACTATTTGGGAAAACTGTTCCTGTCTCTTATACTTACTAAAAAATCAGAGAACTAGAGAAATAACTGGACCTGAGTGAAGGAAGAGCGATTAATTCTACTTGGTGGATTTTCTGCCTCGGTCCAATCTGCCTGTTCTCAAAAGTTCTTTTGTCCCACTTTATGAGAGGGTGGCACAAAGTTTATGCAAGTAAAAGTCCCACTGTCTGGGAGAAGCAGAGGCCATGAGCCATCCAGAACTTCTTTGTAAGCTCCAGCATAAACCTATGTATAATTACCTTCTGGAATCACCTTGACTGAAAGTTGTATTGGTAGAAGAGGAGAGTGGGGAAAAGTTAAAGGTTGGAGAGTCATTTCAGGCTCCCAGGACCTTCTTCCAGAAGATCTTGTACACTCTGCTGGTTACAGATTGTTGGTTAGTCTGGTCATTTAAAGGCATGCAACCCTATACTGGTATGAATACAAAAACACTGCAGCAAGTCAGCACAGATCCATCCTGTGCTTAGAACTGCAACCCAAGAACTAGCAGGAACAGCTAAAGTTTGGCATTTCCCCCTTTGCTGGGGTCTCCATCTCCACCTGAGCCTGCTTTCTCAATGCTGAGTATCTCTTTGAGGAAAACTACACTAACCAACTGGTAATGTTATCTGTCTTGATTTAAATACACACATGAAGGCAGGCAATTTTGTGTCATTTATATATACACCTTGCAAAGCAACTTTTAATTCTTGACCCATCTGAGAACTAGCAGTGCCTTGTGTTCTAATTTAAGAAGGTTACAGGCGTGGTGCCTTTCTTTTCCCTCTGATCCCAGAAGTGCCTGCCCTTCTCCCTTCCTCTTTTCAGAACAGCTCCTTGTACCAACATCATCCTCCTTCCAACTCACTTGCCTTGCCTCTATGGTCTCCCGCTAGAAGGCAGGTCATCATGTCCCCATGAGGTGAGATTTGCTCTGTGTAGAGGTGGCCCAGCCCTAGGAAGGTGGCACTCTGGCAGCTGACCTGGCTGCTAGCAACAAACCCACCGGATCTCCAAATCTGCTTCCTGGGATTCTTGCTGCTCCCTCTCTGGAGGATAGTTTTCTTCTTGTTCTCCATCTTTCTTAGGACTGGAGGAAAGCCAGTCCCATTCTAAACCTGTCCAGTCAGGTCCGTCCCTCTGGACTCTCAGCTTCCCTTTTTAGAGTCACAACATTTGCCAGGTATTGCTCACCCTGCTGTATTCTGCCTGTTAAATAGTCACCTGCTTTTTGAATTCTTTATTTGTGATAACCTCTTAGAAGCTTAAAAAAGAACATTTATTTCCCCTGTGACTTTGTATATTTCCATTTGGCAAACCTGATTTTGTTCCATATGTTTCTAAGGGAACAGAAATGAAAATGGTTTATGTCCTCCTTCCTACACTGGCCTGACAAACATTTCAGAACTGGAATTGTCCTTCAGTCCAAAGTGGGTACACCCAACCATAAGCTGGGCCTTGATCGAGAAACTTCATAAACTACAATGACAATGGACATTGTTTAACTGTTGGAAAATCCGCTACATTGTATACCCTTCAATGAAGCAGTGAATTTTTTGATAGATAGATTCAAGCTACTTTTCATGGATGTGATAGCAATATATATATATAATGGGACACTATGTCCCATTATTAAAATAAAACCAAAGTTAATGTTAGAAGTCAAATGGAGGATGGTAGTGACTGGAAGGGGGTTGATGGGGGCTTTTGGGTGCAAGAAATGTTCTCTTTGAAGATCTGGGTAATAGTTACATTAGTGTGTTCTCCTTGGAAATTTATTGAGCTCTATACTTATGATTACATTTTCCTATATGCATGTCTACTTCAATGAAAAGTTTACTTAAAAATACATGCATACATACATACATATATACGTCCATACTTAGGGTTTCTGGTGAGGAAGGCAATGAAAGCAATTTTTCCTTCATTCAACAAATACTGTTTTAGTGCCCACTTGGTGCACAATGGTAAGCATAGACTTTGTACACATTACAGAGATGAGTAAGGTAGGAGCCATGGACCCTGGCATCAAGGAGCTGACAGTTTAGAGTCAGCTGCAATATAAGTTAATATAAGGAATGGGGTTAAAAATTAAAGGACAAATGGGGTGGGATGGGGGGATGATTTGGGTGTTCTTTTTTCACTTTTATTTTTTATTCTTGTTCTGGTTCTTTCTGATGTAAGGAAAATGTTCAGAGATAGATTGTGGTGATGAACGCATAACTATGTTATCATACTGTGGACAGTGGATTGTATATCATGGATGATTGTATGGTGTGTCAATGTATTTCAATAAAACTGAATTTAATTAAAAAAAAAAAGTGCTCAATGTATGTACCAATGTTGGATTCTTAGCTGTGACAAACATACCATAATAATGTAAGACATGAGCACTAGGGGAACTAGGCAGAGGGAATATAGGAACTCTGTGTGCTATCTTTGAATCATTTCTGTAGATCTAATCATATTCAAAATTTTAAACATTTATTAAAAATAAAATAATCAATCATGAGAGCAACTGTGAGGGAGAGATTATTTCAGACTGAGGGAATCAGATATTTGAACTGGGCCTTAAAGGAAAAATGGGGTCATAATAAAGAGATATGGGGAAGATACTTTCTAGATAAGAGAAACATGCACCAAGAAACCGTGGAGCATGTAAAAGAAACAGCACATGGTTTTATCAGCCTGGTGAGTTGGGATAAGGGAAGGAGTGGTGTGAAGAAGACCGGAAAAGCAGAGAGCCCTGAAAAGTAGATCAAGAAGAGCCTTAAATTTTAAAAGTAAGCCAATAGAGAAAAATCTAGTTCTAAATTGTTATTGAAATCCATTATTCTACAATGAAAGATAAATATGTTAATTTGAAAACAGAAACTAATCTATTTAAACCACCTACATCCACAACAGAGTTAAAGAAATTGTTATAACATTTATTGAATGCTTGCTATGTGCCCCTTTATGAGACAAGCACTTTGTCTATTATCTTATCTAATTATCCTAAGATCCTTATGAGACAGCTGTTCTAATATTTTTACAGATAGAGAATTGAGAACTTGTTTGTTTCCAACAAATACAAAAGAGCCATAAATATAAAAAATAGATACAGCCACCTGAGATCTTGTTTGTTTCCAACAAACCCAAAAGTCATAAACATCAGAAATACATATTGCACTTAGAGCCAGAATGTGTTTCAGTGGTTGAAAAGAACTCTGAGTTGAAAATACGTTTACATTCGCATTTTATTTAAATTTATATTTTAACGGAAAAGAAAGTCATCTGGGACTAATTTAAGTTCTTCAAGATAAAATGGTCTTGGTAAGTCCATTTATCAAGGGTGTTTTATGGAATAATTCAGACAAGCATGTTTGGCAGCAGGTAATTATCACATTGAGTACCAAAAACTGATAAGGCCTGGCCTACACAAACTAGACGTAGCACAGGAGAGCTGTTTTCCAGTTCAGTTGTAAATTCTTCTGTGGAGTCAGAGACAACACAGATATGCTGGATGGAACATAGGACTGACATCCCAGCCCTGTGCTGTGAATGTTTCTAAATAGTTCCAAAGAAAACAAAAAGGATTTAACTTTCTTATCTTGGGCTTTTCTAGCAGCACTGTGACTTACCTTAAAAGCAAAGTTACCATGTATTTGAGAGTCATGTGGCTTAATAGTTACTAACGTAGGTTTCCCTCTCTTAAATATGTGGATAAGACATGCACACAATGAGAAAATAAAATAGGTTTTATTTGGGCTTTTAATAAATCCCAAATCATGCAGAAATGAAAAGTTCATCAAAGATCCACAGTTTGCATTGAGAATGTCCTTCCATTATTTTTTTTTTAACTAGGAATTCCCTCCTCCACAATAAACCACAAAAAATTTTCTTCTCTTTATATTTGTTGAAAGAGAATTAAATTCTTGAATGGAGATTTTGTTTTCCTTTAATTCCTGACAGTGTCCTATACCTGAGAGCCACAAGGTAGGAAGGCAGCAGAGTTATTCAAGGAAGCATTTTGTTCTTCATCTTGCCATTCAGTATCACAGGGTGTGATGAAAACTGGAACAAATATGGAAATCAGAGAGGTGCCAGAACATTACATTTAAAAAATGGAATTATTTGAGTCAATCTGGAATGTCTGGTTCTTTTGGTTTAGGCCTCATGGGTAGCGTTGTGCTTCAAAAACAACTTGAATTGGCTACTAGGATTCCAGAAGGGTAACATAATCCTGTACCTTTGTGAAGAGATGCTTATCTTTGTCTACTGTTAGGAGAAAGGGGCTGGATTCTTCCATATTTTCATGTTTCAAAATGAAAATTGTTAAATAAGTTTCAAACCTGAATGGAATTTGGAAACAAGAGTGGGGAGAGGTACTTTCTCACATCTTTTCAATTTTTGTGCGGGTCTTCATTCGAAATAAATGCTTCACCATGAATCAGTATTCTCTGGGGCTGCAGAAATACAGGGTTTAGGGAAAATTCAGTCTTAACCCTTTCCCTTATGTGACTTGGCATTTAGAGAAAAGGTCCGAGTTAGTAACCCCAAATATGGGACCCAGACATGCTGAGAAGACATGAGACCCGGGAGCTGGCAGCAGCTCAACGCCTCTTCTGAAAATCCGGATTGGAACCCAGGGACCTCTGCCCCCTTGGAGCAGTGCTGCTACCTCAGCAGAGACCTCCACACAGAGAGGCGTTTCCCACACAGAGAGATCTCGCTTCCCTCCTTCACTGACACAGAGTCCTAAGGGTGTGCCCGATGTCGTAGAAGGGTTAGGGAGAACCAAAGGGAATTACAGCATAAGATGGAAGGAATTTTAAGCTGTGTCATCGTCTGAGGGGGAAAAAAAAAACAAAAACCACTGAGTTAAAGAGGCACACCCGAACTCCTAACCTGTTGCCTCGTTGCCCCGTGGTGGAAATGAATCCCCAGCACCTTTGGGACTCTAGTGCCTCATCCACCAGGAATTGGTCTAGGCTCCAGCATTCTTCCTCTTCCTAGTGTACTACATGTCTCCATGCCTGCACTATCCAGCTAGAAGATTCTCATAGCTTCCACAGGGCAATCCGTGGTGACACAGAAGAGTCTGGAGATCAGCTCCCATAAACTCCTCACCTTCAATGTGGGTTGCAAACATGCCTCTGAATTCTTCCACTTGGGAGTGACATGCACTCGCAAGCACACACAATGACTTTCTCCTACCATATCATTATCATATACAAGAAATGTAACTTTGATATGATAAAATCGACTAATAAATTCTTCTCAACCTTTAACAGGCATATAAATCAGCTCAGGTGGGGGGCTGGAATTCAGTGTTTCTATCAAGCCCCCAGGTGATGCCACTGCTGCTGGTCCACTGGCCACACTCTGGGTAGCTAAGATCCATACACACCATCCATAGTCCGATGTCCTAAAGTATCTCTTATCATTTAGAACTTATCCAGTCAAGCTACATACATTGCATTTGGCTGCATATCTCTTTAATCAGAAGACATTAACTTTTTATTAGTTGCTCTCGTAACTACACAAAGATCCAGTGAAAATGTTGGCATTTCCCCTTGTGAGATCCCGTTAAATGCCTAAGCAAGGACCATCGTCCTCACAGTCTCAGTAAGGGATGGGCAAGGAAGAGGGTGACGTTTGTTCCTGTTATATCTGGAAGGAAACCCCTGGAGATGATGCTGTGAAGTGTGAAAGGGTGACAATGGCTGGGCTCTATTATATGTTTTTTAATGGAAACCACACAGAGTTATCCAGATTGTCTAGGCAAGCTCAGAGATATGATGCCTATCTCAGAATCACAGCACTGCCTTCAAAAACAGCATCAAAGCAGTGTTGCTGTTCTTGTTCCCAGGCATAAAGATCTTATCCATTCTGTCCAGAGAATTGGAGTCCAATGCCACATACAAGCATGGTGCATACCCACTGTGTGTGCAAAGTTCATTTCCTATTTCCAGGCTTAGAGAGTTGGGATAAATTTAATCCTAGAGTAACTCTCCCAAGGGCAGCGCTGTCCAGGGTGGATTCTGCAATACCCTCCCTCGCCTGGTTTTCTCAGAACCACTGAGTTCTGCTGCCTTCTCAAAAGGGCCTCACTTAAAGTGCAAATGTTGCCTAGAAGTAACGTAGATAAACCATTCTGATCAGCTGGCTAGCAAAGGCTCTCACCTGAAGGACCTAGAATCAGTTCAGTTCGTTTTTCAAGTTGATGGGCAGCGGGGATGATGTGGCCTAGGGTGTTACTCAGATAGGTGTGGAAAGAGGGCAGAAACCCAGACGAGGAAGCACAGCAGATCATAGGATACCAGGGACAAGAGTGAGCATCTCAAGGAAGGAGATGGCAATGCAAGGGGGCTGAGAAGTTCCCCATTCACCAGCCTCACACTTTGTCCTAATGTCAACACATCATACTCCCAGGACAGGTAGGTGCTGTTTCATAAAATGAAGATGAATCTAAAATTAGAAAGTGTTATATCTAGAAACCCATATGATACTCCATTCACTCTACACAATCTTTATAGGAGTAGTTAAGTTTCTGCTGGAATAAAAAGTCATTATTTCATGTGGGGTCCCCAAGATGCCTATGTTCCTTTAGAATATAAAATACTAACAGTTAGCAACAATTGGGTATTTTCAACACTTACACTGTTATAAGAGCTTTACACACACACTGTCATTTAATCTCTACAACAGCCCTAAGAAGGTGGTTCTATTACTATCCCCATTTAACAGGTGAGAACACTAAGGCACAGAGACATTTAGTGACTAGCCCAAGGTTACACACATATTTCTAATTTGGTCCCAGACAGTGGGATTCCAAGGCCACATCTCTAAACTGCCTCCCAAGAAGACTCAAAACAAAACAATTGCTGCTCTACAGAAGTTTAAATCCTGAAACACATAGCACACATATGCTATATACTCAACTCAAATTATTTTTTAATTCATAATGCATTTCAATTTACTTTTCTTTAAGTATCTCGCCTTGGTTTTCTGCTTTTTCTACTTTCCATGTTTTATTTGTGGTGGGTGCAATTGGCACATATTTCCTAGAGAAGGACTTGTGCCAGATAGAAGAAAAAGATTCCTTCCATAACTCATGCATGACAGGAAGATTCCCAAGGCTGCAGGCAGGATTTGAGAAGGGAGTTACGTGGCGGAAGGGAGATGGCTTGTTGGACTGGAGTTGGAGTAGAGACAAACTCCAAAAAGTTAGGTGGGATTGCCTACCCAGATTAGGATGGAAGAGTAAGACACTTCAAGGTTCTGTCTCCCCATAGAAGCTTTGAAAACCCAGCAGGAATGGACAAGTACATTGTTCTCAGCTCCAGAAAATAGTTAAAGGACTGTTTAGCTGGACTGTTTAACTGTTTAAAGGAACACAGTAACAGAATGAGTGCTGAATCTAGAAAAAGGCTACTTAAAAGCAGTAGGATCTCAAGGCACATTGGCTAGCTCCTCTCCCACCCCTCACTGGCTCAATAAGGAGCAGGTCTGTGTTTCCAGAGGGAAAGGAGAACTCTTGTGCACATACGAGGAGCATGTATGTCTTGTCCGATCTGTTTGGTGGTGACATAAGGGATTTTCCATCCCCAAATTTGCCCTGCATGTAGAAAGCAGCTCACTGAGCTCTCCTACAGAATGGTGTTGGGGAGTGGTCAAGTAGCTGCCTGGGGCAAGGGATTGCTGACTCTAGGACATAGAGTGCAGTGCCTGGGACTATAAGGAAACTGTTTCCTAGGGAAGAAAGACCATTTTTCTGTGTAGAGAAGGGAATTCCCATGGCCACACACACATGCCCAAGAAAATGCAAGTGCAGAAAGGAACAGGAGGCCCCTATGCTTTGGCCTCAAGCCATTCTCTAAACTCAATGTATGAATAAGCCCTGAAGAAGAGCACTCACACAGGTACATCTGCAGAGACTGAAAGATGCTTTGTGGTTTTTTGGTTTGGTTTTGGTTTTGGTTGGTTTCTATCATTCAAGGAAAACTCAGCCTTAACTCCAGCTGAATACGTGCTCAAGGAACACACACTTCAGAGTCTAAATTCTAACAATAACATATTAAATATCCAAATGTCCAGGTTTCGAAGCTGTCAAACTGTAACCCAGTGACTTTGATTCTTGAAGACATTGTATAACCATGCAGATTGCATAGTGTGACTGTGTGACTGTGAAAACCTTGTGACTCACACTCCCTCTATCCAGAGTATGGACAGATGAGTACAAAAATGGGGACAAAAATTAGATGAAGAATGGGGTGGGGTGGAGGGGATGGAAAGATTTAGGTGTTCATTTTTGCTTTTATTTTTATTTTGGATTAAGGAAAAGTTTCAAAAATTGATTCTGGTGATGAATGCACAACTGTATGATGGTGCTATGAATAATTGATTGTACACTGTGAATGACTGTAGGGTGTGTGAATATATCTCAATTAAACTGTATTTTCAAAAAAGTAAATGAACAGTGGTGGGGAGGAGGGGAATGGGATGTTTTTGATGATCATTTTTATCTTAATTTTTATTTTATTTTTTGGAGAAATGAAAATGTTCAAAGTTCATGGTGATGAAAGCACAACTATATGATGATACTGCGAACAACTGTATGCTTTGAATGATTGTATGTTGTGTGATTATATCTCAATAAAATTGCATAAAATATGTCCAGGTTTCAATCTTAATTCATAGATTAAAAACATACAAAGACATAGGAGGTGATGACCCAAGCAAAGGAGAAAATTAAAGCAGTGGAAACCATCAAGAAGGAGGATCAGACCAGGAACATTCCAGACAAAGACTTATAAAAACTGGTCCTAAATATGCTTAAAGAGCTAAAGGAATACATGGACAAAAAACTAAAGGAAGTCAGGAAAATGATAGATGAACACAAAGAGAATATCAATGGAGAGATGGAAATTATGAAAAGTAGCCAAACAGAACTGAAGATCACACTAACAGAATTAAAAAATTCCCTGGAGGTGTTCAACAGCAGATTAGAGCTGGCAGAAGAAAGAATCAGTGAACTTGAAGTAAGACCATTGAAATCATCCCGTCTGAGGAGAAGGAAGAAGAAAGAATGAAGAAAAGTGAACAGGGCCTAGGGAACCTGTGGGATACCATCAAGCCTACCAACATGCACACAATGAGAGTCCCAGAAGGAGAAGAGAGAAAAGTGCAAAGAGAAAATTCAAAGAAATAATGGCTAAAAACTTCCTAAATTTAATGAAAGACATGAATATACACATCCAAGACACTCAACAAATGCCAATCAGGATAAACCCAAATAGAACCATACCACAGCACATTATAATCAAACTATTGAATGCCAAAAATGGAGAATTCTGAAACCTGCAAGAATGAAGCAATGTGCCATGTACAAGAGAACCTCAATAGAATTAAGTGCCAATGTCTCATTGAAAGCATGAAGGCAAGAAGGCAGTGGGTTGACATATGTAAAGTGCTAAAAGCAAAAAACTGCCAACCAAGAATTCTATATCAAGAAAAATTCTCTTTCAAAAATGAAAGAGTGATGTCATCAACATGGTGATGTAAACAGCTACTGAAAACTCCTCTCCAGAGATTCAGTGAAAAAAGTACAATTCTGAGTTGTTTGAAACTCTGGAGGAGGATGTAGATGGGAGAAAGACACTACAAATGCCAAACTGAAGAAAGAGAAGGAATATCAGGTAGGAATTTTCCATTCCAGATCAGCTGGTCCTCACCCTTCCCTCTCACTGTCTCTGAGGCACAGAATCAGCAGATGGGAGCCCTCCCACCAGGGACACAGCTTTTAAAATCTCTCACAGCAGTGAGACATACCCTCACTGTTTGGAGACCCAGTGGACAGGGGAGAACATTTCAAGGCCCAGATCAGTGAGGGACAAAGAGACTGAGAAAACATGGACAGAGACTGTCTCCAGCCCTGGGTCTGAAAGTCCTTCCCCCACCCTTAACGGAAGCAGCAGCTAGTGGCCATTTCCTTGCCTTGGAGACAGCTGGAATGCTGGGTCAGCTGAGGGAGTACTTTGCCATAAGTGGAGCCCCACATCCAGCCAGATTTTGGCTGGCAAAGTGAGGGCATAGGACTCTGCAGTTTGAACCCTGCTGGGTCAGAGCCTGTGTTCAGAGGGAAAGCAGCCTCTGATGATGATTAAGTTACTAAACAGCACCATCTGCTGAACAGTCTGGAAAGTGCAATGGAAATAAAATGCTTTTTAAAAGATGTTTCAGACCCTTTCTTAGGAGCACACGAGCTGGTCTGCATGCCCTATATGGAAACCTAGCCCTGTTTGGGCTGAGAAATAGGGAAGGCCCAACTATTAAAGTGGGGCTCCAAAACAAACCCAGGTCTTGCTAGCTGGTGGAAAATACAGCACCACTGGAAGCCAGCAGATCTATATTACCACACACAATGAGCTTCCTGGGGTGCCCAGTGCCTACCTCCATCCCTGTGGCAGGCCATGGTGGACACCTGATTTTGTGGGGAAGACTTGAAGGCAAAGCCAATCTGACAATTTTCCAGGGAGATAAACAAACAAACAAACAAACAAAATAGAGATCAAAGACAACCTACAAGAAAACCTTAGACTAAAGAGAGAAAACAATCTCCAGAATAAACCAGTCAAGAAAATCAGATGCCTAGTCAGGAAAAAATCATGAGCCACATGAGGAAATGGGATGATATGGCCCAGTCAAAGGAAGAAACTAACACCTCAACTGAGATTAAGGAGTTGAAACAACTTATTATAGATGTTCAAACAAATCTGTTAAGTCAAATCAGTGAGTTGAAAGAGAGTGTAAAAGAGATGAAGGCTCTAAAGAAGACACTGTGTGATCATAAGGAAGAATTCATAAGCTTGAAAAAACAAATGGCAGAACTTATGGGAATGAAAGGCACAATAGAAGAGATGAAAAACACAGTGGAGACATACAACAACAGCAGACTTGGAGAGGCAGAAGAAAGGATCAGTGAGCTGGAGGAAAGGACATCTGAACTCCTGCACACAAAGGAACAGATAGGGAAAAGAATGGAAAAATCTGAGCAGGGTCTCAGGGAATTGAATGACTACATTAAGTGCATGAATATGTGTCTTATAGGTGTCCCAGAAGGAGAAGAGAAGGGGATAGTGACAGAAAGAATAATAGAGGAAATAATCAATGAAAATTTCCCAACTCTTTTGAAAGACATAAAATTACAGGTCCAAGAAGCACAGCGTACCCCAAACAGAGTTGATCCAAATAGACCTATTCCAAGGCACTTACTGATCAGATTTTCAAATGTCAAAGACAAAGAGAGAATTCTGAAAGCAGCAAGAGAAAAGCAGTCCATCACATACAAGGGAAGCTCACTAAGACTAAGTGTGAATCTCTCAGCAGAAATCATGGAGGTGAGAAGACAGTGAGTGTGATGTATTCAAGATACTGAAAGAGAAAAACTGCCAACCAAGAATCCTATATCTGGCAAAACTGTCCTTCAAAAATGAGGGAGAGTTTAAAATATTTACAGATAGACACTGAGAGAGTTCATGAAGGGAAACCTGTTCATTCTATACAAGAAATATTAAAGGAAGTGCTATAGACAGATAGGAAAAGACAGGAGAAAGGGGTTTAGATGAGGGTGTAGAAATGAAGATATCAGGAGATGGTAAGGGGGTAGAGATTGGGCATTTAATGTTGAAGGAATATAGAATGTTCTAGAGGATTGATTTATAGATCCAGAAATGGATAGCACAATACTGTGTGATGGTAGCACAATATTGTAAGTACACTGAAAAAAGATAACTGTGAATACGGTTGAAAGAGGAAGATTAGGGGTCTGTATGACACCAGAAGGGAAAATAAAAGAAAAAGACTGGAACTGTATAACTTAGTGAAACCTAGAGTGGTCAATGAGTGTTATTAAATGTACAAATACAAGAATGTTTTTACATGAGGGAGCAGCAAGAATGAATGAAGTTGTGAGGTATGCAACTAGGTGAATGAACCCTAAGGACAGTAGGTTGAGTGAAATAAACCAGAAATGAAAAGACGAACATTACAACACCTCACTGATAAGGACTAATAATGTGCAAACTCTGAGAATTGAATCTGGGGGCATGGTTTATCAGGGGAAAGCTTATATAAAGGTTCCTAGATTGTAAGCTCTTACAGCAGTCACATCCATTCATGAGTTGTGACAGTTATTTCTAAATTGTGAGGTGCTGAGCTTTTCGTGTGTGACGTGGTCGGTACCTGGAGCTTTGAATGTCTGTGTGGTGCCTGGGACTCGAAGCCAGAGTACTGCAGCTGTGAGTGTTGGCATTGACCATGAATCAACTGTTAAAGAGGCTGAAGAGGATCCCAGACCCATTGGAGATATGAACAAAATGGACTTGGTTGAGATTGGGGTAGATCAGACTAAAGGATAGAGGATGATATTGACTGTGTTTTAAAACTTTGGCTTCTGTGTGGGATCAAAGGAAGAGAGGTTTATTTGGTGCAAAAGCTATAGTTTCTGTAGCACACTATAAATTTAATTTGTTTGGTCAGTTTACTCAAATACCATAATTACATGGAACCTTGACTAGGGAATGAGATCTTGTTGGTTTGTATCAGTTAGCATGAAGCCTTGGTACAACCCAGAGTAATTTGGGCAAAGAACAAAAAGTATTTGCAAAGCCTCCTTGACAGACTGGGGAAAAATGTGGAACTTCCCCAGCTGGGGAATTCCTGATATTCTCGCAAGCATTGAGGACTAGCAATTTAGTAGGATGAGCCCTTGATCTTGGGGCTTGCCCTTATGAAGCTTGTTACTGCAAAGGAGAGGCTAAGCCTACTCATAATTGTGCCTAAGAGTCACCCTTTACCCAGTGTATGGACAAATGAGTAGGAAAATGGGGCAAAAAGTAAATGAATAATACAGGGGAGGTGGGGTATGGGATGTTTGGGGTGTTCTTTTTACTTTTATTTTTATTTATTTTATTCTCATTTTTATTTTTTGGAGAATAGAAAATGTTCAAAAATTGATTGTGGTGATGAATGCACAACTATATGATGATACTGTGAACAACTGTTTTACACTTTGGATGACTATATGGTATGTGAATATATTTCAATAAAAAATAAATAAATAAATAAGGGAGGGATTAAGACATTCTCAGATAAACAAAAACTGAGGGAGTTCATCACCACTAGATTGGCCCTATAAGAGATGTTAAAGAGTTCTGCAGGTTGGAAGGGAAGGACTATAGACAATAGATCAAAGCTGGATGAATATCATGTGATATAAAAAGGCAGGCTATGAGTTTTTCAGGAAAAAGAGGGGCAAAGGGCATTCCATGCAGAGGGAACACCATGGGCAAAGGCATAGAAGAATGGAAGCACATGGGAACGGTGAGAAGGAGAGCATGCCTGGGATGAGTGTTAAGGGGAGTGGCTGGGCTGATCTGAGTGAGGAGTTGGGACTGATCCCCAGCAAATTTTAAATCTCACGCTGGCTTCTCTGGACCTGCAGCACATGTCTGAGCCATTCCTGCCTTCTCCAACACTGGATCTCATGTCTATACTCACTTGAACCAGTCAGAATCTGGAGACATTTTTACATACACACACACATAAACACACACACTCCCCGAGGACATGTCAAAGCCAAACATCAGTGGATTTTAGATCTGTGCCCTCTCTCCACCAGTGCATTCCATTCTTACTGATATCCGCCTATCGCATCAATAGGAAGAGGAATGGTCCTTGAATTAACTTTCTAGGTAAGAGCTCTAGGACAGAATTTGGGATCTCCTTGACCTGAGACATGACTCAAGTCGGTACTCTAGTACCTATATGTACCAGATCTGACTGTGTGAATGTACTTGTGTGTGTGTGTGTGTGTGTGTGTGTGTGTGTGTGTGTGGTGTATATATATTCATGTTCATCTCAGGTGATGGGGGTGGAGAGTTGGCTGCCTCCCAGTCTCAGGAGATATAATCCCAATTCCTTATCAGAGAAAAAGATCTATACAATTCCACTGATGTCCCTCTGAGATTCTCATGGAAAACTTTGGGGATCAAAAAGTGAGATGGCTTTAATATATAACCTCAAATACTTTGACACTCCTCCTGTTGAGAGATGGGGTCCATGTCTTTTCTCTTTGAAGCTGGGCTGCTTCGACCATTCGAGAATGGTGGAAGTGAGGCCATTTGGCATCAAGGCAGAGTCAGGAAGGACCACACAGCTTCAAATTTGTTCTTGGAACCCTTGCCCTTTGAGCTGCCTGAGCTGCCATATAAGCCAGGGAAGTTAGACTATCTTGAGACTGCCATGCTGGAGAAGCCACATGTAGGTGCTCTAGTTAATTGCTCTAACTGAGCCCACTATTCCCCATGAACACATTAGACATGTGGGTGAAGCCATCTTGAATCCTCCAGACCAGCTCATCTGCCAGCTGGATGTTATCAAGTATCCTCATCAACACCATGTGGAGCAGAAGAATCACCCAGCCAAGCCCTGCTCAAATTTCTGACCCATAAAAATTGTGAGATATAATAAAATGGCTGTGTATTTAAAAAAAAAGAAAAAAAGCTGGATGAAGAAATAAAGGTCTCTAGTAAGAGTTACAACTAGAGTAAGTATAAATGCCAGCTCTGTTGTATTTTTGGTTTGTAACTCCTCTTTTTACTTCCTACAGAATCTCAAAGGCAAATGTATAAATGTAATAATAAATCAGTGGTTTGGGAATCCTTTGTGTCAAGAACTACGTAAAAACGGGTATGAAAGGGTAGAGGATCATAGTTTGTGTATACTATTGAAGTTAAGTTGAGGCTGTTAATATTTAGGATGTTAAATTTAAACCTCATGGTAACTACAAGGAAAATATTGGAGAATATGCAAGCTCATAGAGACAGAGATTAGAGTGCAAGTTGCCAGGAGTGGGGGACTGGGGAATGGGGAGTTAATGCAGAATAGGTGCAGTGTTTCTGTTTGGGGAGATGGGAAAGTTTTGGTAATGGAAGTTGGTGAGGGCACTGCAACCCAGTGAATGTGAATAATCCCACTGAATGGTATGGTAGGGAGTGGTTGAGATAGGAAAGTTTATGTCATGTATGTGTTCCCAAAATTAAAAAAAAAAGGAGCAACCAAAGAGATAAAGACAATGAAAGGCAATACATGTTCCTGGACAGGATCCAACAAGGGAAGGGAGAAGGGAGAAGGCTGAAAAGGACATTAGTGGGACACATGAAAAAAACTGGAATATAAACTGCAAGCTTTTTATCAATGTTAAAACCTTGAACTTGACAACTGCGCTTAAGGTGGATCCATATGTGAATATCCTTGTTCTTAGGAAATGTACATGGCAATATTAAGTATTCAAGGAGCATGCTGTATACAATCTACACTCAAGTGTTCAGAAAATGGACTGATAAATGGATAGACAGACCAATAGAAGGATAGATAGATAGATTAATAGATTGATGGGTAGATAAAATGATACAGCAAATGTGGCAAAACATTAAAATTGATGGTTCTGGGTATCTGGGGGTATAGGAGTACGTTGGAGTTTTCTGTATGGGATTTGTATTATTTTTGTAACTGCTCTATAAGTTTGAAAGTATTTCAAAATAAGAATTTTTTTAATGTTAGATGAATAATGGTATTTGTGAATGCACTGGGGGAAAGCTCCCTTTGCAACATTCTTCTGTTCACTGCTCCCTCACTTCCCCACTGAACCTTGCCTCCTGCTTCAGGGAGAATGCAGAGGCCATCAGGTGAGGACTACCTTCTCTCCCCTCTCCTTCCGTCCTCTCAACTGATAATCATCTTCATCTCTCTCCATCCTTGCCTCCTTCCTTCCCAGTTCAGAGAAAAAGTCCTTCCTTCAAGGTGAATCCCTCACCCAGTGCTTTAGACCCCATCTCCTCCTCCTTCTGTGAAGCCCTTCTCCATCCATCATCTCCCTTTGCACCTTGACTTCCAGTGACTCCTTCCCCTTCTTACATCTATGCTGAAATCTCTCTTCCTGAAAAATAAAAATGTCCCTCAACCATACCTCCTTGTAGCAGTTTTCTCTCCTTTCTTCTTGATGATGGGTCTGAATATATTCCTTCCATCCCTCACCTCCCCTTCATTCCTCAACAGAGCACAGCCTTCCACCTTCAACACCATTGTAACTGCCCTTATTAAGACAACCAAGAACATCCTAACAGCAAAGTCCAAAGTTCGTTTTTACCTGGCCTGAATGCAATGCTGCAACCCTTCATCTCCTGCTTCTCCTCCCACCTGGCCAATTATCTCAATCCATCCTTTGGTGTGTCTCCTAAGGTTCAAACTTTCTATCTTCTCCTTATTTCACTTTACACGTATTTTCTGGGCAATCTCAGCTATGTCCACAATTTCAGCAACCAATTTACCCTCTTGACCCCTCCGATTGCACTACTCCTTGTTAGAGAAAAACTCTGGAACAGTTCTCTATACTCACAGACCCTACTTTTTCACTTCCCATTGTCTCTTGAACTCACTCTAGTCAGTCTATTATCCCCACCACTCCACTTAAGTTGTACTTGACAAGGTCCTACCAGCAATGTCCATGCTGCCAAATCCAATAGTCAGTTCTCTCTTTAATCAACCTCTCAGCAAAATTACAGAAACTATTGATTTCCCGTCCTTCTTGAAACTACTTTATTTTTACTTGCATTTTGGGACATCAGTATCCTGGTTTTCCTTACTCACCACTGAAGGACTAGCTCCTTCTCGTATCTTCAGCCTCGACCTACCTATTGGCATGACCAAATAGCTCAGTCCTGAGACCTCTTCTCTAGCCACACTCACTCTCTAGTGGCATCATCCAGTTCTATGACTCTAAATACTTTCTCTTAAGCAGATGAATCCCAAATTGACAAATCTAGCCTTGATCTTTCAGTTTTTATTTTTGATGTCTAATAAGCATCTCCAATTCAGGTGCAAATCAAAACTTGAATTTCACCACCACTCCCCAAACCTGTTCTCACCCACCTCATTAATTAAATCATACCACTTGGGCCAAATACATGGCAGCCATCCCATTGTCACTTCCCATTGTCTCTTGAACTCACTCTAGTTAGTCTAGATTTCTTTCTTTCCTAACATCCACTGTCATTCCAACATCAAGTCCTCTTGGCTATACCCTCAAAAGATACTGAACATCCAACCATTTCTCACTACACCACCATGCCCATCACCTCCTCAGTCTAAACCACCATCATCTCCTGCCTGGGTTACTGCACTAGCCTCCCAACTGTCTCCTTCCTCTTCCATTCTTGCTATCCCCACTACTCTACTCCACATGATAGCAATGATCTTTGAAAGCATAAGTCATATCATTTCCCTCCCTGCTCAGAGCCCTCTAATGGCTTCTCATCAAACTTAGAATGAAATCAGTGCTCCTTTTCATGTGCAGCAATGTAGACTCCCTGTGATCAGGTTCTTGCCTACCTCTCCAAGATGATTTTTACCACTCTCCTCTTGCTCACTTCACTCTAGCCACTTTAGCCTTCTTGCTGTTCCTTGATCACACTAAGCTTATTTTTCTCTTTGCATCTGCTGTTCCCTTTGCTTGGATTGCTTTTTCTCATCCCCCAGAACTTGCAGAGCTCAATATTAATTTTATTCAAATATAACCTCCTCAGAAAGGCCTTCCCTGGACCCTTTCTAAAACAGCTCTTTCATCCTCTTTTCCTCCACTCACCGTCATTCTTTACCTCTTTACTCTGCTCAATTTTTCTTTGCTGCGTTTATCACTCCTAAAATAATATTTTATATTTACCTGTTTACTTCAAATTTCTCACATTAAATTTTAAGCTTTGTGACTACAAGGATCTTGTTTTATTCACAGTTTTTTCCCCCAGTGCCTGGCACATAGTGCTCAATTAATATTAATTTAATGGATGAATATATTTTGACAGGTCCAAAATCTCTTAGGATTTCATTTTATCTGATATCTAGATTCATATTTCCCATTGTCTATGACCCATATATCCCAAAGGAAATGCCAACTCAACATATTCAAAACTGAACTCCCTGTTACTTCCCACTCCCTTCCCCAAGCTGTTCTGGCCTCTTCACTGGCTAGTTTCATTAACAGCACTGCCATTCACCCAGGCCCCCAACACAGAAATCTGGGTGTCATTCTAGGTTTCACCCTCTCCCTCATCACCAATTAATCACCAAATCCTGTCATTTCTATCTGTATCATGTTGTGTTCTTAGTTGCAAACAACCAAAGCCACTCTAGCTAGCTTAAGCAAAAAAATCAATTCAGTAAACTATTCGGTAGCTCATAGAAGCTTTAAGAGGAGTCAGGCTTGGAGGCTCTGCAGGCAGGAAGAATGTCCAAGTCAGGCTGTCCATAGAGATCCTGCTGCTGCCCTGCTGCCACAGGCCCCACAGGTCACATGCCAGCTCTGAAAGTGGGGGAAGAAAGAGCCAACAGGAAACCAGTGTCCCACCACTGTCCTTGTCAGAATGGATCCCATGTGAAAGCTCCTTCCTCACATCACCCTTTCCAAATCAAAGTCCTACGTGGTTACATCTGACTGGCAAAACCCAGGTCACATTCCTGTGTCCCGTCTTCTAAGGAGTCTGGGAAAGTGAATTTCTGGCTTCTTCCTTGGGGAGGATGGACTCCTAAGTTGGGAAATTCCTCAACCATGGGGAGGGTGTCCAAGAAATTCTAGGCAGCCACAAAGCATCACAGATGTCAACTAATAATATCTCTATTTCCTAAGTCTGTCCCCACCTCCTCACTGACTAAGTTCTCACCTTTCTAGTCTCTGGTCATGATATGTAATAATCTCCTAATTGAATTCCCCAGTCTCTTTTCTCACCTCCATCCAGATGCTGGAGCAATACATCTAAAAGTAAATCTTACCATGTCATTCCTTTACTTAACATCCATCATTAAAAAAACACAAAAAAATTCTCAAAAGCTCTCCATTGCCAAAGATGAAATCCAAACTCCTCACATTGTCATTTATAAACTTTTTGCAATGTAGCCCTTGCCCATCTTTCCAGAACCTTCTCCTCAGTTTTCCATAGGATCTTGTGCCTCAGCTGCACCATTTGGCTTTTCCAAATGCCACCTGCTCTCTCCTTTGTGCATTCTCCCACCTATTCCTTGGAATGCCCCTCTCCCCAAGAGACTCCTACTTATCCTTAAAAACTCATTTTGAACATCACTTTCTCTTTCCCTTGATCTGTTATTCAGGATGAGATGCTCCCATCTTGGCCCTCCTTTGGACATACTTCTATAATACCTTCTATTATTTTATAATTGTTTGTTTCCACAGGGAAGAGATAGACTGTGAGCCCCTGGAAGGTGGGAATGGTTACCTTATTCATGTATCCCTAGTGTATCTTGCTCATAGCAGACACAATAAACTTTTGTTGGATGAATAGTAATGCAGCATAATGCTTCTGCTTCTGGCAGCCATGTCCACTTATGAAGACACCTACCACTTGTCAGGCCCTGTGCCAGGCATTTTGTATACATTGTCCCATATTTAATCCGTCTAACAAAATGATTCTGTGAGGTAGGTATGATTATCCTCATTTTATAGATGGGGTAAACAAGCCTATTGAAGAGACCTAACCTTCCCAGTATCACATGACTAGGAACCAACTGAGCTCAAATCTGAACTTGGATTTATTTGATTCCAAAGCCTCTGTTATTAACCAATATACTCTACAACCCCCTGTAAATAAACAAATGAGAATGTGAAAGAAAGAAGGAATAAATGAAAGTGTGAAGCTTCGTATTGTGCTCTACAGTTAGAATTACTTGTTCTCTAGACTGCACAGCCAGAACCCTCCTTACTTTTTTATTATTTTACTTACTTATTTGGTTTGAACTACAGATGTTTCTTTCCATGCCCTAGGAGAAAGCAATTTCTCTGAGGGTAGAGAGTCATGTCCTTTTCATTTCTACGTCTGCCCATGTGTCTAGCAAAATCCTCTGTACCTATCAGATGCTCAGTTAAGGACTGTTAAAAGACCGTGAATCCTTGCCTTCAGCCAATGTGTTTGAGATCCTCTGCCCATGGGCAGGGACAAGCTGGATAAGCATTATCTGGTGGCCACACCATTCTCTGCTAAATCTCTGCCCGGCTTGTGAGTGGAGAGGGGTCATAGAGGATGTAAGCCACCTTCTCTTGGAAAGCTGTCAGTATTTTCTCCCATGAAGGATGTAATGTCCTGGGGATTATTTGCAGATCAGAAGCAAGGGGTTTGGACTGGTTTCTTCTATGGCAGTGGTGTCTTGCCAAGAGGTTGTAAACATGCCATCCTCTGGAATGTGTTTCTGCGTGCTTCACTTGGCAGATTCCTCAAGGGCTGGGAAAGCTCCAGCCAACATCTCGGTCTCTGCATCCTAATGTGGGGTCTACAAGAATACATCCTACAGACACAGCCTATCCCTTTGTGACCTCCTGTCTTACTCCTAGTACTGACCTCAGGGAAAGGTTACTCTACTTTAAAAATTTCAACCTATATCATATTGAGCACTTTTCAGATGCTTGACATTTTATGTGTCATTTAATCTTTGGCACAATACCACGAAGCAGAGTTTTCATTTAATTGGGGAATATAGCATATATAAAAATGAATAATTTTTATCTACATGGTTTAAAATAATAATGAAATTATTAATTTCTTCACCTCTATCTCCCCATGGACCAATTTTCTGTTCAGTTTTAATTTTTTGTTTAGTTTGTGCATTGAGTTTTGAATCTCAATTAATTTTTTTTTTTAATTTCTGGTAGTTCTTTGTAGTTTCTTTACAAATTTACTTGTATTCCCTGTACTTGTTTTCAAGTTTTTTTTAAAATTATTTCCTGAAGCAGTTGAACATAGTTATTTTATATTCTGTGTCTGATTTTCTGATATGTGAAAACTTTGTGGTTTTGCTTCCTCTACTGCCTTTGTTTTTGCTTGTTCTCATTTGCAGTGCCCCTTTTTCCTAGTGTGTTTTGTGAGTTTTATCTTATGGTGAGCTGTTCATTTTCCTTGTAACTTTATCTGCAGAAATTCTTAGAGGCATGGGTTGAGGCTGGGTTCCTCTCAAGAAGATTCCAATTGCTCTGCCAGTCCCCTGGAAGCAGTAACCTGGAACTATTTTAAGTTAAGTTCTTTGTGCAAAGTTTTTCAACCACACAGGTGACATGAGTTCAGACTGATTAATCCCTATGAAGGCTCAGTTATGGCTATATAATCTCCAGAGAGAGGTTTGTTTTGTCCCTGCACCCAGAAACTAGGTCAATACAGGCAGATCTCCTTCCTTTTCCTTTCTGTGTGGCATGGCTTTCATTTCTTCATGCATTGGGGATCCCAGTTTGTGCTGGGGTGTCTCAGTCAATCTCCACTCTGGACAAGCGCTAGGCTTGATCCCCTGTTCCTTGAGCCCTATACAGCCATCAAAAACTCAAGATCTCCAGGCCTAGGGCAGGAAAATCACTTTTGGAATTCAGTTACCTCCAGGTAACTTGACTGCCTTTCCTTCCTGCCTTTACCTCGCTTTTGGGATTCACAAATTCTTCACTTTGTGGAGCTAAACAATGTGATTAAACACAAACAAACAAAATCCCTTTTTTTCTCTTCCATCATTTGGTTGCTTCAATTGGAAGGGTCATTCGGTGTATCTAATTTGTTATGCTGTCAGAAATGGAAACCCAAATGGTCTTTTCCAGACGAGTACACTGAGGCTTGGTAAAGTCATTTTAAAGTTCCACAGCCAGTAAACGAGCAGTGCTGGTACCCAAAAGAAGCCACACCTAGCCTGGCCTGTCATGCAGTACTCTGGCTGGGGAACAGGTGCAGGGGCTTTGACTTAAATCCAGAAAGTTTCAAGCAGAAGTCTCCAGGAAGGCTTCTGTATTCCCCGGTCAATGCAGGTTGATCTTGGGTCAAGGGGAGAGTGGCTGCTTCCCTCTGCATTCCCCTGTTCCACGTCATCTGCCCTTTAGTAACATCTTCACCGCAGATCTGGCATTTCTGTATGTAGGTAGAAAGGAGCAGGGATAGGGACCTTTCTAGAATCAATCAAAGTCAGAATGGTGACATCCCTTTATTCCTTCACTTTACAAACATTTATTGACTATTCACCATGTGCCAGGCACATGACATCCCTTTATTCCTTCACTTTACAAACATTTATTGAATATTCACCATGTGCCAGGTACATGACATCCCTTTATTCCTTCACTTTACAAACATTTATTGAATATTCACCATGTGCTTTTCCCTGGGGGATCCATAGAGAGAGACATCCAATATTTGCCCTCACAGAGCTCACAGCCTGGTGGAGGAGACAGAGTGAACTGAACTGCAGGACAGGAGGAGACAGAGTGAACTGAACTGCAGGATAGTTGAAGCAACAGGGTAAGTGCTGGGCACTGTGGCGGCACTGAGGAGGGGACCCAGCCCTGTCAGGCAGTCAGAGAGAGCTTCTTGGAAGAAAGGGCACCTAAGCGGAGACTTCAAAGGCAAGCAGGGATTAGCCAGGAAAAGGGAAGAGGAGGCCCCCATTCTAGGGTTCTGGATGCAGAAACCACCTGTGCAAAAGCCCAGGATTTGAGATAAAGAGTGGCAAGAGAGAAAGCTAGAAGGGGAGCAGGGGCAAACAAGGAACAGCCTTCTCCCTGGACTCTGGAGGGCAGTAGGGAGCTATGAAGGGAGCTCAGGAGAATTCATTTAGAAAAACTTGCTCTGGATGCTTTATGAGGAACACATTACAGGACAGAATGAGATAACGGCAGCCAGTAGGACTGACAAGTATTTTAGGAGGTAGGGCTTTTAAGCCAGGCTGCCTGGGTTCAAATCCCAACTCCATCACTTACTAGCTGTTTGACTGGGGCAAATTACTCAACCTATTTTGCCTCAATTTTCTTTTCTGCAAGCAAGGATACAGTAGCATCCACCTTTTAGAATTACTGTGAGGCTTAAATGAGTAAAGGAGTGTAAAGTACTTTGGATAATACCTAGCATATATTAACTACATAATCTTATTGTTATGTGAATGGACAGTACTTAGCGGATGATTGAATAAAGGAGTTGGGGGAGAGGGAAGAGTCAATGACGGTTAATGGGGTTTGGATTGTGATGGGGAACCCAGGCAGAGGTGCAGGTTTAAGTCCGGGCCAGGAACCATGGGGCGTCCGTGGAGACACGTCTGGTTGGCAGCTGGCCGGTCTTTCTGTTTTGTTTACTATGTATCCATGAAGGCTGGGACATTGAGAACCAGAGTACAATGATAGTAACATTTAGTTCCTGCCTTCAAGGAGCAAACACAACAGAGGGGTGTAGAGTGAGTTCCTGCACAGTGCTCCATGGGAACACAGCTCAGGCACAACCAAGACTTTCAGCAAACGACCGCTTTATTCCTTGTGCGGCACAAAAGAGCAGAGGAAGGGGTCCCATCGTGGCTGGTCTCCCAGAGAGGAGCTGGGTCAGGGTCCACGGATGGCAGTTCCACACGCACCGCTTCACGTGGAGAGGAGAGACCTGGTGCTGTTAGAGACTTCCCACCCCGTAAGCAGCTGGGGCTGTTAGTGCTTGGGTTCTGGGTTCCAGGTACAGTCAGGTCTTTTTATTAGACCTAACCTCTCCTGCTGGCTGCAGAATGGAAACAGACTGAAACATGTGCACACACTAGAAAGGAGAGGGGTTGGTGTGTCTCTGACTTCCCCAGCCAGTGGTAAGTGTTTTGATGGAAGAATCCACAGGGTGCACGTGGGAGGGGCTGCTGCCTAAGCTCATGTGGGCATGGGGACCTGTCCGCAGAGAAATACCTGAGGTGCTGGGAGCAGGGAGAGGAATGAGGTAGAGCTGTTCTAGGGAGAGGGAGAAAACATGCAAAAGCAGAGCAGCAAGGGGAACTATATGCTTGAACAAAAGTGGGGGCGGGAGGCAGGGAGCAGGGGGAGATAAGACAAGGAAAAGGCAGGAGTCAGATCTTATACAAGGTGCTACAGAGTTCAGACTTTACACCCTCCTCCAAACACTGATGTGAGAAGTCGACTTTTCTTTTTTCTCATTTACCTTTGTACTGGAAAACACTGTTTTAACATGTCTTCGACACACAGAACGCTCTTGCCCCATTGCTTGCACTTAATGATATTAATGAATAGTGAATCTATCAACGTGATAGGTGGTTACAGCATGTCTTGTGGGCTGGGGCTGCTCTATGATTCTGCATCAAGGTGCTCTCTCCAGGGAGGTGGGGTGAGGCCTGACTGCCTTTCTCTCTGTAGGATGCCCAGGCCAGATGACAGAACTTGACGGAAACAAGGAAGCTTCCCTGCTCCTCTTCAAGTGTCAAATCTGTGGCAAAGAGCCAGCTAGTACCCGGGACCTCACTCACTGTCAAAGCGCCTGCTCATCTCAACATGATTTGTTCTTTCCACCTTTGAGGCTCGGTAAAGCCACCCAAAACTTAAGCAGAAATGTAGCTGCAGGCCAGCACTGACAGAGCCGCCTCACAATTTTTCCAACATCAGGAGCCCAGGTGTGCTGGTCAGGACGCCGGGCCCTTCCCCTCACACTTGGCGCGTCTCAGTTACTGCAAACTGCTTGCAGGGGCTCAAGCAGACAGCAGCCCCCGAATTCGGCCTGATGAGTCACCAGTTGCTGATCCCCATCCCCAGTGAAATTTCCCAAAATCCTGCACTTTTTGTGTCCACAGCCACGTGCCATGAGCCAAGGCAGCCACTCCCCAGGAGGGATGGTTGGTGCCGGGGTCGCTAATGTTCTCCCAGGGCCTTACTTACTCCTGGCACCAAGAGCCCTTTCGGTAGAGGGAGGCAGCTGGTTGCAAGGAGAGCTCCGGGACGCCGTGGGAGGGCAGACTTGGGTTCAAATCCTGCACCAGCCACTCATAGTTGTGTGACCTCAGACAAGCCCAGCCTCGCTTCTTCACCTGTAAAATGAGAATGATAATGACTACTTGAAGGTGGTTGAATGGATTAGAAACAATTATGTAAAGAGCCTAACATGTAGTAAGTATTCAGAAATTGACAACTCCCATTAACAATAGCATTTTGGAGGATTTGCGCCTTAGGGTCTGGGGCTGCATGACGGCAGAGTTTCTGAGAGCAGAGATAGCCATCGGGGCCGACAGGCCAGCCCAGGCAAGGAGGTAGGTCCATGGTGGGGAGGCGATCCCACCCTCGACTCCAGGGATTAAGATCCTCTCCCCAGTTCTCGGCCTGTTCCCAGTGGGGCAGCAGGGAGGTGAGTGACTCGTAGGTTAAAAGGGGCATTCTTCTCCATGGTTCTCCATTCCTTCTTCAGGCAGGGGCACAGACTCCCCAGCTTCTGTCTTCTTTAGAACCTCTTTTATCATTTCCTCAAGGCTGATCTTTAAGATATAATTTTACAATTAACACTTCCCAGTCACCGTCTCCCACTGGTTTGCAACACCCTCTGAGACTTTGACGTGATGGAGTTTTTAATATCCCCCTCCCTCTTCCTCCCGCCAAGCAGAGTTGGCTGAGAAGGGGATGAGGAATGGATCCTCATTCCTAGTGGATCCATTCCAGGCTTTCCTTGCTCACTACAGGCTGGTATCTCAGTCCAGCTGCAATCTTGCTGAGAGCGAAAGTCAGCTGTAATGCACAGACAACTTACCTTTCCCACCCACAGGCTGAAGCCTCCTCTGGGGTTATGCCTGAACTGGGAGTGGCAGGAGAAACCAGGACGCTCCCTGCAAGGCTCCCCAGAGATGATCCTTCGGGATTTCGGCAGTCTTCCCAGCCAGACGTTATAATGTGCTAACACCCTTTTGAGTCATGAGCTAACTCATGGTCAATTCTGTTTGGAGAATGGGATGAATAATTGAGAGTAACTGGGTGTTTGCCTGAATGCAGACGTAACCCAGTATTTATTCTGTTTTCTTGTCTCTTTTTGCCTAAAACAAACATGTCTAGTTTCCCATCTTCCTCCACATTCCCTGCCTAATCCCTCACTGGCTCACAGAGGAAAGTCCAAAGGCTTTCACATGGTTTATAGGCCCAGTAGGGTGGCCCCGCTTACTCCTCCAGCCTCTCTGTGCTAAGATAGAAAGACAGAACATGAGGGCAGCCACATCCTTGACGTGAGGGGGGCACAGGAGGACACGCGTTTAAAAGCCATAAAATTTTTTTTTTTGGAATAATTTTAGACTTACAGACAAGTTGCAAAAATAAAACACTGTTTCTGTATTCCTGTAAACCAGCTTCCCTTGATGTTAACATCTTATATAACCATGGTGCAATGATCAAAGCCAGGAAATTAACATTGGTACAATACAATTAACTAGACTACAGACTTTATTTTAATTTCCCACTACAATACTTTTTCTGATCCAGGATCCAGTCTGGGATCCTACCTTGCATTTAGTTGTCATGTCTTTTTGGTTTCCCCTACTCTGTGGCATTTTCTTAGTCATTCCTTGGCTTCTGTGACCTTATGCTTCTGAAGGATTCTGGTCAGTTGTTTTGTAGAATGTCTTGGCTCTCAGTTTAGGTTTGTCTGATGTTTTCTCATGATTAGATTGAGGTTATGCATGTTTGGCAAAAAAAAAAAAAAAATACCACAGAAGCAATGTCATGCCCTTCTCAGTGAATCATGTCAGGGGCTATAGGATGTTGATATTTTATTACTGGTGATGTTATATTTGATTACTGAATAACATTATCTTCTCCTACTCCTTTATAATCATCCTTATTACTTTGGTGAGCTCATCTTTAGTCTCATAATTTTGAACATCATCTATCTATATCCAGAAGATTCCCAGATTTATATTTTTATCCTGGGCTTCCCTTTTGAACACTAGTCTTATGTCCAACAGCCTACTCAATATTTCTACTTGTATATCTAATAGGGATCTTAAATCTAACATTCAAAGCCAAATTCCTGAATTTCTGATAGTCTTCTACTTCTTAGTGAATGACAACTCCATCCTTCCAGTGGCTCAAGCCAAATACCTTGGAGTCATCCTTTACTATTCTCTTTCTGTCAAACTACTTCCACTCTAGCAGAAAATGCCACTGGCTCCATCTTCAAAATCTGTCCAGGTTCTGCCCACTTCTCACCACTTGCTCAATTACCACTCTGATCTAAGCCACCACCGTATCTTCCATCTGGATTATTATATCAGTTGCCCAACTTGTCTCCTTGCTTTTGGCCTTATTCCCCTAGAGTCTATTCACCATATAGTAGCCACAGTAATCTTTCAAAAATGTAAGGCAGATCATGAAAATTCCTCTGATCAAAACCTCCAACCACTTCCCATCTCACTCAGGTAAAAGCTAAAACCCTCTCTTTCCAATGTCCTGCAAGGCCCTACATGATCTACTCCACGTGCCCCACCCCGCTCCTACCAGTCCTATGTCTTTGTCTCTCTTTATTCTCCTCCTCTCTCTTCCCTGAAAATCACCAACTCTGCTCCTCCTTCAAGGTCTTTGCTCATGATTCTCCCACAAAATCCTGTCCTCTTTTTTGGTATTCCCCCACTCAGCAAATGGCAGCTCAACCAATCCAGCTGCACAACTTGGAAACCTAACAGTCATCCTTTAGGATTCCCTCTACCTCATTCTTTATGTCCAAGCAATTATCAAACTCCATGTTTCTCTTTAAATAAACTTTAATTTTAGAGCAGTTTTAGGTTTATGGAATAATTGTACGGAAAATTCAGAGAGTTCCCATATATACCCACCACACGCATAATTTCTCCTATTATTAACGTCTTGCCTTTGTGTGATACATTTGTTACAACTGATGACCCAAAATTGATACAGTATTAGTAAGTAAAGTCTATAGTTTACATCAGGACTCACTCTGTGTGGTACAGGTCTATGGGTTTTGACAAATGCATTTGTCATGTATCCACCACTACAGTATCACACTGAATAGTTTCACTGACCTAAAATTGTCCTGGGCGCCACCTATTCATGCCTCCCACTTCAAACCTGTGGCAACCACCAATCTTTTCACCTTCTCTATAGTCTTGCCTTTCAACCCCGTTTTTTTTTTTTCTCACAAAAACAAAACACAAAGCTGCCTACTTCTCATTTTCACTGCCAACACCTGGGTTCAACACCATTATCTCTCCTACTTGATCCTGTCCACCGTCCCTCAGTTCTCCCCACCACAGCCCAAGTTGTCTGACCAAATCACAGCCCTGCTTGAACGCTCTTTAGGGGCTTCTCACTGCTGTTAGAACATAGACCAAAATTCTTAGATGGTCTTACCTCCTTCCTTCCCTCTCCATGCTTCCGCCACACTGGATGGCACCATGCTTCCCCCTGCCAGGGACTTTCGCTACTGCTTCTCCTTGGAAAACTCCACGCACCTCATCCTGTCCCTCCTCAGCCTCTCCCCACCCTTGCCTAGTTGCCTACCCATGCTCACATTTAACCTAATTGTCATTCCCTCAGTGACGCTTCTCCTCAATCTGGAAGATGTTCCTTTGCTTGGTAGTACCAAAGAATCTTGCTTCTTTCCTACAGAACGCTCACATTAACTTATAGTTATATACCCAGTAGCATGATTATTTGTCAAATCTCTGTCTTCCCCAGTAGACTGTAAACTTCAATATATAGCAGGAGCAAGTGCTTGACACCTAGTTGGCACTGAATAAATACTTGTTGAATGAATGGCTAAATAGACGGATTGATGAAAATGAAATCATGCTTTCAAAAGACAAATCTGGCAAATCAATTAATTGAAGGGCAAAAAAAAAAAAGGGAAGGGGTTCTGTACACTTAGGAGGCCATTAGAGTAACACAGTCCAGGAAAGAAGAATGAAATCCTAAAGTAGGGTGTTGAGAGTAAGAATGGAAATAACTTTATTTTAGGGCCTGTGAGGTGCAACCCAGTGACACCAAGGTATCTGTGCTCAGTGCCAACTGTTCACCCTCAATGTGGGTGGGAAAATCAACAAAATCCTGGCATTTTTAACAGCCTTAAAGCTGAGATTGTGGCAAAGACAAAAGGCACTTTCTAGGACGTCTTGTCTTTTAATAAAGACAAAGCCATTTCAACAGCAAAGAAATTTCAGCACCAGTTTGCCATATTCTGGACCTTGGGGACTCATAAATAAGCTGGTCCCTGTGTTTTTAACAGCCTTTGATGTATTTGATTATATTCTCAATTCAAATGGTTCCATTACTACAAGAAGCAACTTCATTACCAGGAGGGCTCAGAGCCCAGGCTATACTAGCTCCCTGTCATATAATTTAGCCTCAGTCATACCTCAGACAATATTTATACAAGGTCACTTCTTCAAACCATGTCTAGCCTTCCCAAATGACAATATTATTTATGCCAAATGCTTCTCCTAAGGGATGGAAAACTGCCAACTCTGGTTTAATAGGCTATACGGACAGGCTAGAAAAACACCATTTGTAGCACAACCAGTTTATGTATTTAGTATATAACTAGGAGTACAGACTGATCATTGGAAACATGGCCGAAAACTGGCCCCAGGGGGAAAAAAAGCCACAAAAGCACTAAGGTTTGGATCTTTCCTCCCCGATATTAGTTTTGGAAACCCTAGGTTTAGTCAGAATTATGAATGCACAAGAAGAGCTGCCTCAGACTTTAGTGGCTACCTGAATATCCAAAATAAGGGGAAAACCTGCAAAAGGAAATTTAACTTGGGTGTGTGTGCCCAGCAGCCATCCTCGTGCGGTTACAAATAAATGCAGCCATGCAGTGGAACAGGCAGCCTGGGGGCTGTTGGTAACAAAGAACAGTCTAACCCATTGATGTTAATTTACCAAATTATTCATATCCCACAATCTGGAATAGAAATCAGCGGCCAAAAAAATGCCTCCTCTACACTTCAGTCAAAACACCTATAAAAATCTAGATACCAGGAGGCAAAGTCTGGAACATAAACTACTTCATCATGTTGCCAATGAGTTATTAAAGCACAGAATGATGGAGATGCCAGGGGCGTCTGGGCTACCCCAGCTTCCAAGCTCCATTCTTGGTGGTGTCTTTAATAAGGCAGTTGGTCAAAATATATTGGTGACAACTCCTTTCTCTTAAAATCTAGTCAAGGAGACAAGTCATACATTCTGCTTAATCCCTTGCAGACCCCTGGGACTTTAAAATCTCTGTGGTAGAGAATTAGCAAACTCCAGGATGCTGAACTTTCAAAGTGTAGAATGTCATTCCAGACTTGCACGACTCCTGTTGATAATATCACTAATAAACAATTTATACATTATTGTTCTTTAAATCGATGTTCACCAATACTACTTAAGAACTATATCTAATTTAAATTTTAGGAAGCAAAAAAGTCAGATTATAAAGGGGTTTCAAAAATTCAAAACTGTTGCTTTGTCATGATAAATTTAAAGGGGTCTTGTTCCTAAAAATGCATTTTTTAAGGCTGTCATGGTAGTATTTTTGTTTTTGAGAGCTGTCTCTAGAGGGATTGCCTCCCATTGGCCCAATGTTTAATAATACTTAATATCATTATCATTGTTTATTAGTAATGATAACAGTAAGCTTTTACGGTGAGCACATCGTCTGTCTTAGCAATTCCATGTCCAGGAATTTATTTCAGGACAATAATTAGAAATGTGTGCAAGATGTGTGTGCAAGGACATTCACCACAGTATTATTTATAATCAGGAGTAAATATACAACATTAGAGGATTGGTTGAACAAATTATCCATCTGACAGTATATCAAATAGCCATAAAAAAAAAAAAATCATGTTTCAGGAAAATTTCTAGCCCATGGGAGAAAGTTCACAATATACTACTAAGTGAAAAAGGAGACAAAACAATATATATGGAATGATACTTTTGTCCAGATGGAATGTCATCAAAATATTAACATGCAGGACATCCCTGGAAACTCCCCCAAATGGTGCAGGTAGGCTTTGAGAAGGAAGCTGAGGAACTGACACTGATAGGCTCTCATTTATACCTGCAAACGCGCAAACTGGTGAGACTTAGGAACATTTGGGCATCAAGAATTTTTACTTGAACTTTTATTATGAAAGTGCTTTGCCCCGCACGGGTTCATCATCTGAGCGAGGAAGGGGTAACGGGCATTTTCACTGCCTGTTTGGGCACACTGGTGGTTTGGGCAAGACCTCTATAAGACTCTATCTGAACCTCCTTCTTTAAGTCGACAGCAAGAAACCTGACTTCAGTCTCATGCGGTGAGATCTCTGCATCTTCGGCAGTAAAGCATTGCCATATGCTTCCTAACGTTACAGCACTCATGGGTAACCCCTGAAACTGTCTTCATGTCTGCATGATCTTACAACAATGAGATTTATTAGGATATTGTAAATAAAACGTGGATAAACGGAAGCATGAAATGGGAGACCCCACAAGCCAAAAAAAAAAAAAAAAGTTGGAAAAATAGACCTGCTTCATCAGTCTCTCTGGCAAACAGATAAGGCCCAGGATTTATTAACAGAGGAGCTTTTTCAAGGCATGATTACAGACAGGAGAAAGTTGCATAAGCTTTGGCGTAAGAGTCTCTGTGAGCACTCGGATAAATGGATCTGCTGAACTTTTCTATTTGGATGCCCTGTGGACTTTCCAAGCTCAACATATTTGAATCAGAAAACATCCTTTTATCTTCTTTTCCTCAGTGTCACTATTTGGACAGCACCTGAAGAGAGGTGACAGGTAAAGCAGGTAAAGTAATAAGAGTAATTAAGATCTCTTAGGTCAAGAGCACTGTGAGATTGGGAAAAGGGCCAGGGACAGACCCTCAGGACAGGCCCATATATGAAGGAAGGACGAAAAGAAAGAAACAATACAAAGAGCTCATGCAAGACGGAAGAGTATGATTGAGTCTCTTCTGTATCAAACCATATAAACATAATTTTCTTTTAGGTAGAAATTTTAGTCAAAAATACGGCTTTAAGACAACATAGTTTTGTCTTGTTTGATGCTAATGGATCTTTGCCTGGGGCTAAAATAATCCAGATGGACCGGATAACACAAAGCAAAACTATACTTAAATATTCCAAAAGCTCAACTATTTCACTCTCTTGAAAAAAAAGAAGTTTTTTTCAGGAGGTAACTGAATAATTACAGATGTATAAAGGAGATCCAAAATGTTGGATGCACTGAGAAAAAAAATTGTAAATGGGAATACTTTGAAAGGGTCATACTGGCTTTATAGACCAAGGATTCTCATTTTTAAAGGTTAAATTGACATCTCATAGTTTGACCATATTATTAAAATGTGGTAGGTGCTAAAGGGGTGCACTTTTTTTCCCAAGCCTAAATATTGCCTGGCTCACTCTGCTCTGAAATAACCAAAGGGCTTGCCCACTCAGCAGCTGAGAGCATCCTCCAGAACAGGAAGTTTGAAAACTATTGAGTCTGTGGCTCCTGAGACAGGACTGGACTCAGCCTAGAGGGATTGTGCAGTCAACTTGGCTGTCTTGGAGACTTTGGCTCTCAAATGGCAGGGGGCTTTTCAGACTGAACTAGAAGTTATTTTAGAGGGACCATCAAAATCCTCATTTGCATGTGTGACATTCCTGTGGAGAGGCTGGTTTTGAGGTAAGCTGGTTGGGCCAGATTACAAATTGACTGTATGGTGTGAAAGTGAATAGCATCAACTGGATCTCGGGCTGGCACTTCCCAGTCAGCCTTTCCCTTCTCTGCCCAGATCACTTGTTTGTATTTAAATACAAGTGACCCCAACACCTGCCATTCCCCAAGGGGGGGCCAGCGATGAAAACAACTTCCAGCGAAGAGGAAGACATCATATTTCTTAGATCAAGTGGTCATCGGCAGTCCCAACATTGATGTTCACCAAGCACCTACAGGGTGCTAAGTGCTTTACGTGGAACATCTCCCTAGAGCCTCACAACACCACAAAGTTTGCTATTACCATTGTTCCCATTTTTCAGAGGAGAACACTGAGGGTTGGAAAGATTAAGGTTAATTCATCTCAGGTCACACAGGTAGAAAGCCATACATTTGAGTACAGAGAGTTTAATGTCTACATCTATGCCTTTACCATGATGCCATATTGCTTCCTAATAAGTAGGTTGGCTTCAGTTGGCAATTAATAGCAGCAGTGAACATTGAGGTCAAAACCAAAAGGCTGTATGACTTGGAACAAATGAAGTTCAATTAGAACTCAGTTACCTATGTCATTCTTGCCTTGTACTGGAGCTGTGGGAGATCTTCCCACTTGTGGATGATGGTTTTGGTTCTTATCAGATCTAGATCTCGAGGCAGAGTCTCATTGCCACATGTCTGAAGCTCACACTAGCAGTTAATTCTTGTGATTCCACAGTCAGTCTCCCTGGGGCCACTCTGAGATTCAGAGCTTCCTCATAAGAGGCTTGAGGGAAAAAAACAAACCATATCCAAACTCCTGAGTTGGGCTGTGGGGGACAGGTGTCCATAGAGCTGCACCTGCCCAGGCCTCCCCCCCACACCCCCCCTCTTTCGGGGGATAGTGCTAGGGACCATAAGGAAAATGGGGCCAGTTATTCTTCAGCTTGGAGATTCTTCTGAGTTTTCAGGCTACCTGAGGTCTGGGAGGTGTGCATCGTAGGTCCCTCATATCTCCTCTAGGGGCAAGTGCAACACAGTAGTTACATATTTCCCAGCTTTCAGTCCCTCCAAAACATCTTCCACATGAGGAGGGGGATGTCTTAAACTCATCAGCTGGATGGCCGTCTGGCAACCTCTGGTCACAGTGGTTTATAACATCTGGATAACTGTTTCCAGATGTGGCCTTTCCTTGTAATACTTGATTAGAAATTTCACACTCAGCATTTTGAAAGAACTGACAAATGCACAGAGAGATTCTATCGTCTGGTCCCAGGGTGGAAACAGCAGGGTCACTCCAAAGATAAGAGCAAGGATAGTTCATAGGATAGCAATAGCCCAAGGAAACTGTGAGCCTGAGTTTCTATTGGGTCCTCATTAAAGTCAAGCAGGTGGAGACAATGAAGTGGACTGGACAGAGCAAGGCTTTGGAATCAGACAGACCTGCATTCAAACACCAGCTCCACCAAACACCAATAGGATTTTCTGCAAGGCAATTAACCACTCGGAGCCTCAAATTTTCTCCTCTGTGAAATGGGAATGGCAATACTCACTTCACAGGAGAACTGTGAACTGCCTGGCACACAGCACACACTTAATAAAAGGATGCTTCTTTTTTATTACTAGTGGAGGATATAAACACAATTCACTGTTATACTTACCACAAAACTGTCAGCAAAACATGTAGGACTAGAAGTTCTCTGTTCAGTTATTCCTTTGTTGGGTTATAGTCTGTCTATTTTCTTGGGGTAGGGTAGAAACATGTTGGAAGCAATGTAGTTACTTTCGCTTATTTGTTTTTTCTTATTCCTTTGTTTTGGTTTTGTTTGAAATGTTTTTTTTTAATTTTTTGATAAAGTTAAAAAAAGCAATGAATGTGGAAAAAAATAAATGAACAATGGCAGGAAGAGGAGGGAAATGGAATGCTTTGGATGTTCTCTTTTATTTTAATTTTTATTTTAATTTTTGGAGTAAAGAAAATGTTCAAAGATTGTGGTGATCAATGAGCAGCTATGAACAACTGTAGACTTTGAAGGATTGTATGTTATGTGACTATATCTCAATAAAATTGCATTAAAAACAAAACAAAAAAAGAAGTTCTCTATTCAGGATGACAACATCTTTAAAGCACAAATAATAATAGCAGCTCCTCCTTTGAGAAGGAGCTCAAACATTTTTCCATCAAGTAAAAATGTCCCTGAATTTGTCTTATAAGCAGCCTCGGATCACTCTTGCCTCCCAGATTAAAATCCTGAGGGTCTCTCACATCTTATGGAGCTAGACGTCTTGATGTTGCAGGGAAAAGGGAATCCCCTAGACTCACCAAATCTGTGATTGGGCCGCACTAAATAATCTTCATTTAATAGATGCAGGGAGGTTAAGTGACAGGATCGAATCCTAATGAATAAGCTAATTTTATTCACTCCACAGGATTTTCCCCCTTTATTTTGAAAATCATTATCAACATGATAATGGCTATAATTTACAGGGCATCTGTATACTCCATTTAGTCTTCTTCACAGCCTGCCTATAAAGCAGGCGTTTTCATCATTCCCATTTTTTAGTAAGGAAGTTGCAGCTCGACAAAGTTAAATAGCTCATCACGAACCATAAAGCCAATCAGTGGCAGCCCTGGAATTTGAACCTGTCAGTCTACCTCCAAAGGTCCTCTCCCAACAGCTTTACTTTACCATGCAGTGAGCAAAGCACTAGCGAAAAATGATTTTTCCACTCATCACCCGAGGCCATGGTGATAGCCACACCTGCGGAGCCCCTTGTTGACTGTGTCCACAACCTGGGCTCTGTCCATTGTACCTCATGGCGTCTACAACACTTCTTTTTTTTTGGTCCCAATTGCTGGACAGGTGTTCAGGACAATCGCCCCCTTTTCTCACCATCTGCTTCTCCCTGCACAGTGAGGCCCCAGTTGGTCATGGGCGGCTGCTCCCCACATGTGCATGCAGCCCCTTGATGTGAAATGGCAGAAGCAGGTATTAAAGGTGGAGGTTTTGGCTTATTGCTCTGACTGTATTAAAAACCATTCCCAGACTCCACATAAAGAATTTTACACACACAGCACATATGATCCGAGGGAGACAGAGATGCAGACGTGGCGATAACCACAGTGAGACAAGTAACCACAATAGAAGTCTGGAGAGCTGGGCCCGGGAAAAGCTACTTTCACAGACGGGGTGATGGATGTCTCCTCAGCAGACAGATAGACAGCTAGACGTACTTATTTTCATAAAAAGTTGACAGAAAGAAATCCAGACATCCAGGCCTGCTGTCTTCTAACTCTGGTGTCCAGAGCTGACTCGGCTCTGTCTGTTTCCCTTTGCAGGCTGGTGAGTTATTCCATGCACTCGTGCTAATTATCCACATCCCTCTCCATTGTTTTCTCACAGGTCATTTAAATGTCTACTTGTCTGGGTTAGAACTTGGGTGGATGTTGAATTCCCTTCTGTAGTTCTCCCCGGTGATGAATTTCTCATACCTAGGGTACTGTTTGTGGGGAAATTCTTTCAACATTGAGAAGTTAACTGAAGAACTTCTGTTTTACCAGGCTCTTGACAAAGGTACTTATAATTTAGTGAGTACACAGTATGACAAATAATTTCCATAAGTTTTCTATCTTAATCCATGTACTAATCATATAAGGTAGGGATTAGCACCACTGTACAAATCAATAGCACACAGGACATACATATTAAATAGAAGGTGTCACTGGATTGAATTGTGTTCCTCCCCCAAAAGCTGTTCAAGACCTAATTCCTAGTATGGTGACTGTAGCCTTTTTTTGGAAATAAAATCTTTGAAGATGTGATTAGTAAAGATGAGGCCAAACTGGATTAGGATGGGCCGTGATCCAATATGACTGGTGTCCTTACAAGAAGGAAATTTGGGCACAGAGATAAATGTAGGTGAGAACACCATGTGACATTGGAGGCCAAGGATGAAGTGCTCCAGCTGCAAGCCAAAAAACGGCAAGGGTTGCTGGCAAACTGCCAGAGCCAGGAAGCGTCAATAAACAGTTTTCCCCTACAGGTTTCAGAGGGAGCAGGGCCCTATTGATACCTTAATTTTGGATTTCTAACCTCCAGAACTGTAAGACAATATATTTCTGTTGTTTTAAACCACCTAATTTGTGCTGATTTGTTACTGGAGTCCCAAGAAACTAAGACAAAAGGGAAGAGAAAAGCAAATCGCATACTGATTTCCTCAGTGTTTCTTTAGCCTACGAAAGGCAGCGTAGAATGGAAAAAGTTGCTGCTCCTGGGGCAGAGATTCCTGGATTCTTGTTCTGCCTTTGCCAAAAACCAACTCTGTGATCTGGGCAAAACATCTCACTTCTGTGCATCTGTTTATCTTGTCTGAAAAAATAAAAAATGACAGGTGGTTGGACTAAGTGATTGCTATCTGGGGCCTCTTCTTCCTCTAACTTTCTATGATTATTGCTTATTTGCATACTGTAGTTAGCATTAATAATAAGGCAGACTCTCCAAGAACAAAGTCCTAGAACATAGCTGGTCCATCAGCACTGCATGGGTGTCCATTATCACCCAGCTCTGCAGAATAGCATATCCAAGCCACATCTGAATAGCAAATTGAAGTAGCCATAACACTTTACCTTTTCCAGAGTCATTTAGTATGCCATAGCTTTTAAAGACAGGTTGAAGCAGTAGCATAATCACAGATGCAGTTGTTTCGTTATCTTGGATCTGAGAGGTTTCCTTACAAAAAATAAATACTTGGTGCTCCAGTACTGCTGTGTAAAAAACCACCTCAGAACTTAGTGGTTTAAAAGAAATTAATATTATATGTCATGGTTCTGGGGTTCAGCTGGATGGTTCTCTTTTGCATTCTCTCATGTAATTACAGTTGGGTGGAGGCTGAGATTGCAGTGTTCTAAAGGTTTCTTCACTCACAAATCTAGCATGGGGGCAGGGATATCTGTGGGCTTACTGGTCATACCTCTGTCCACATGGCTTCTCCCTGTGGCTACCTTAGGCTTCCTCACAGCATGGTGGTCTTGGGCTGGCCAGATTTCTTACACAGCAGCTGGATTTTCCCAGAGTGAGCATTCCAAGAGGGCCAGGCAGAAGCTGTAAACCTTTTCATGACTTAGCCTCCTTCTCCTGTATTCTATTGGTCTCAGCATCCACAGACCACACCAGACTCAAGATTCTACAGCTCAATGGGAGAAGGCCTTTTGCAGTACAAGAAGAGAAAGAATTGACGCATCATCTCAGAGAACCTACTTCACTTGGCCTATCTCAGAGCAAAACGAACAATGGGTATGGGGTCAGTTGATCTTTCTGTCTCTGACTCTTTCTCTCATTCACAAACAGTTCCAAATGGTGTTTATTGTAGCACCATTCTTAAACACAAAAGATGACTGCATAACCATAAGGTAGGAGTTACAGGTTGAATTCCATAAAGAATAGTAGGTGGTGGAAAGCACTCTTCCATTTCCCTGTGTCATTGAAGGAAAAGAGAGCAAGTTAATTGGAGAAAATGTCTTCAGAAGAAATAGTTAAGTGATCTGGTAAAGTCTGTCAGGATGGATATTGATATTCCAGTAATCTTACAACAAATCCAGATGTCCGTTTGTGATCATCCACAAATGAAGGTGAAGCCAACAGGATGAGGTTGCCAGACACCATTCCAGACACCCCACAGATGAGCAGACCTGAGCTGTGGCAGTTTTGACAGGCAGGCTTAAGAACACTAAGCAACAAACTAAGGATCTGGTCAATATCACTATCAGCAAAGCATATCATAAGCCCCAGAAGGTGACATTGTCCCAAGAAAAACAGCAACCAAGAGGTCAGCTAGAAACTTGGAGATGTTGGAGTAGAAAACTAGGTCAGATAGGAAAGCAGTGGTAAGCAGAGAAAAGCCTGGGTAACATGTTGGGACCCAGTGGAGATGGCATAAGCATTGGAATTATAACTCCCTAAAGGGCTGAGATTATTTGTAAAAGAAAATATCTGCAGCTTCTGGGGAAGAAAGGAGAGTAAGGGAACCAGCAAGGAAGCAACACAGTGATCCTCTGGGTTATGGATGCCAGAACAAAGCTAGAATTACTGTGGCTTGGAAGGTGAATCTGAAGGCCCCCAAAAGAAGAATTTCTTTCTCTTCATGATTCAGAGAAAGTCAGGAATGAATTCTCTACATGAAATTTAAGGAGGCTTCTGGCCTGTGTCTGGAATATTTACGAGTTGTCAGCCTTGCAATCTGATGGGCACCACAAGAAGCTCTGTGAGCCTATGGGGCAAGGAGATGGAACAGAAAGTTATTTTTCTCTCTGGCTCTGCCTCCCTATGGGAATATGAGGCTTGTTCTTTGAATTATAGGATTTTTAAAGGCAGAGGGCCCCAGCAGGTCAGTCATAATCCACCAGTGGATAGACAACACTAATTGGACTGATCCATCCTCCAGTTATAGCATTCAGCCATGCCCACCCAGCTGGCTCTTAAAGTGCCTTCCTGAAATTCCGGCAAGCATGAAATTCTGCAACTCCTTTGAATTCATAATCTCACTTCTGGGAATTGAATACAACTAAATAATTCACAAGCGGGGGAAATTATATGTGCATGAAGATGTTCACAGCAGCAATGTTTATAAGTAATCTAACTCAAATTTTAATGCGCCTCACTTAGAGATCTTAAAATGCAAATTCAGAAGCTCTGGGGTGGGCTTGGGATTCTGCATTTCTAACAAGCTCCCAGGTGATGCCAAATGCTGCACTTTGAGTAGTAAGGGCTTACTTTATGAGTATGTAGCTAAGACAAACAAACAAACAAAAATCAAACACTGGCAAGACAGGACTAAATGAATGGTAGGTCCATCTTCTTCTTGTAATGATACCGAGATAGTTGTTAAAGTGATTCTGAAGACTAGCAATATGAAAAAGTGTTTATGAGAAAAACACAGGGCACAAAATGATATACACATTTTGAATGTAATTATATAACAGAAATACAGAAAGGACTGGAGGAGAATCCAAAATTATTAGCTGAGCAGTTGTCTTAAGATGGTGGGATTATGTTTTTATTCCCCAGTATTTTCCATTATGTTGTTACATTACTTTCCATTACATTACTACACTGCTTTTATACTCTGAAAATGATGGTAAACATTGGAATCTTAGGCAAATTGCTCATACATCCTGTTTTGTTGGAATTGCCTGAGGTCATGCCTGTTGTCCCTTCTGAATGATTAATAATGCCCCTTTACCCTCAAAAGTGCCTTATTTAGTTAGTAAATTCTATGGTCTCCTTAGATATAGGACAAGTCTGGAGGCTGCCTGTGTGCTATTTCTCTCTTATGCAAGGGTACTGGAAAAACTGACCTAAGCTGCCTGGAAGTAGGATGCAAGGGTGGGATGTTTGCTGTCTACATGCTTTTTTAAAAGGTTATGGTGTAAGGCCTCAAAAGTAGACATGAAGAAAACACCTGACAAAATCATAAAAGCTAGAAATTTTGAAACAAAGGCCAGGGAAGCCAGGGAAACTTCTGCTGTACTTTAAAAAATTCACTCATTTTAGTTAGCCCGTTTCTGACCTTTACTCCTTATTGCATACTACGAGTCATCACAGCAGATGATGTCTTGCTTCACAAAAGATGATGTATTTTTCTCCTGCTGTTGCTGATTCTCTAGAGGAGTACAGTTTATGTTTGAAAATGATGAAAAACTTGTTTATTCCTTTTTGCTGTTTTTGATAACGTGACTTTTTTAGAGTTTTTAAAATTACTTTCTTAAACTGTATAATCTATTAGGTCTTTTACTTTATACCTTATGACAAACCTGAATCAAACTAATGCTACCACTTAGAAGCATAAAAATCAAAGGTATTATTTTAAGAGAAATACTTTAAAATAGCAAATGAATTAACTAAATACAAACCAAATTTGTTTACAGCAAATTCCAGGACACTCTTCCAATTTCTCTATTGACTTAGAATTTTATTATATCAAATATTATTTTTAAAAATGTGAGCCATCAACTGCAACTTGGAAAATTTCTTAATATAGCTTCTGCTGTAACTATTTTATTAAAATTGGATTTAACTTTCAATGTTGTTTCTTTTGTCTTCTATGACATTCATGAATTTTCCTTTGTCCTTATAGAAAACAAGCAGCATAGATATACCCTGGTGTGAAGCACTATAGTCCTAGGCCTGAAGCATTTGTTGTGCTGGATCCTTGTCTGCTGGTGATTTGGTGGGTTGAAACCCAGAGAATGATACTCGTTATTTTTTTGTTCTCCCTAGTGTATATTCTGTTCCACATGCACAGAGCTAAGCTTACACCCCAAAGGACAAATGACACTAGGTGGAGACAATAGGTGATTCTAATTTGAGAGCAACTATTCAGTATGGGTGTAAGTTCTGATTGGTGTGCTTTTAGAAACAAAATATAGGAGCTTTGGAGATAGATATTGGACTTCACCTTTTAGGTCATTTTAAATAAAAGCATGCAAGAGAGAGCAACAGCCAGAGAGAGAAAGAGAGGGAGAGGGAGAGCGAGCCCAAAATAGTTTACTATTCCATGGAAATAGAAAAAAGAAAACAGGTAGAAGGAGCTGAAAAGCAATGTCTTCTTAAAGTATACTTGAAAAAGGAGAGAAACAAGATAAGAGCGAAATGGAGTGTGAACACACTCAAGGAAAAGCTAAAAAAAAATGCTTAAGGGACAAAGTGATAGTAAAGAAAGGAAATCCTAGCTTGTGAGACTTCACTTGAAACAAAGAGATAAAAATTCTCTATACAATCAGCAAACAAAAGCAAGGAAATATAAATTCTCAAATCCCCATGGAAAGCATGGAAGGGAAGTTCGCGAGACAATGCTGAGCATGCAGTTGAGGGGATAAATCATTTCTTTACCTCACTCTATACAAAAAAAAAAAAGAAGATAACAGACCAGGGATGAGATGTATTTTCCAGCATAAGAGTAGGGAGTTGTCGAAAGGTTTTTTTCCCCTTACCACAAAAAGCTAACAAAGCACCCAATTCAGATGAACAGGATTTTCACAGAAAGGCGATAACCGTTTCTATGGTTCACATGGATGAGGTTCTTGGGTTTGAAGGGGAAAGAGGCCGAGCCCCTTCAGCAGCACATGAAATACGTGTTGACTCACTGAAGGAAGATCACTGAGGAATCAGCATTTGCTTGAGCAGACTCTCTCTGGGGCAAGACTTGGGTGTTTTCTGAGGGTCCAAATCTGAGCAATGGGAGAGTTGGGTCATAGGAACACAGAACACAAGTTTCTCCCCCACAGTCACAATTGTGAAAGGGAAGTTAAGATGGTTTAAAATAAGGAATCTAATTCAGCATTGCCTTAAAAACAACACACACGTGAGTGCACACACACACACAAACACACACACTCCAAGGCCCTGGATTCCAAGAAGTAGAATCCGCAAGGTCTTATAAACTTAAGGAAAAAATTATCTGATACCATATTGAAGCCAAACATATTTATATTACCTTTGGCCAAAAAGCATTTGAAGCTCACTTCTCTTAATAAAACATAGGACTTAGAAGAGTATAGCACATGTATGGCATGTTTATTTTTTTTAATGGTTGAAAAAAATAGGTAACCAAAGTATGCAACATCGATGAACTTTGTACATTAATTTTCCAGGATCAGAGATATGAGATAGATCAAAAGCATTCCAATGAGTGACATAAATAGATAGGAGCACTCCAACAGTTGAATTTTAGAGCCACTAGTAATTCTTAACTCTACCATATTGTCTTTAGTGTTAACTTGCAAAATGGACTCTGATAATAATGGCTTCTCTCTAACCTGCAAGTTTGGAGTCTGAAAGAACTGCAGCTTTTCATTAAAATTTTTGTTCAAATTTATTTTTAAATGCTCAGAAAAAAGCTAAGCTTCTCTGAGAAGCAGTTTGGGAAGCAACTAGGAGCTTTGTAATTCAATGCAAATTAATTCTTATACAGATTTGAGCTTTAATGCCACAGAGAGATGAGTTAAAAAAAAAAAAAGATTGCTGAGAAATATTTTGTAGTTAGAAAGAAACCGTCTTGGAGTTTTCACAGGTTGCAGAGAGTCTCACTGACATTTTGATCTTTCTTCTTTTTTTCCTCTTGGTTTCTGATTTAGAAGTATCCAATTTGGAAAGGAAAGATGCAGGAACTATGGGTTTAGGAAAATGCAATTTGTTTTCCTTAGTAGAAAACAGATTTTTCTGTCACAATCTAGATCTGTTTGGGGCATACAAAGAAGACCACCTTTCTGATGAGTTACAAATATTTTGATGTATATAAGTGGCAAGCTTAAGGGAGATTATTGATAGCGACTTTACTGCTCTTTGAAGCACTGTGTGGAAATAACCTTTTCCTTAAATTGAAATAAGAAAAAAATCAAAGTTAAATATTTATACTCAAAATTATTTTATGAAGGCTTCTTTTGCCCAGGTATGGTTCTGGTGGTAACCTGTAATATCTTTAAATTATATATTTTGCCTTGTGTGTTTAGGTCTAGAATCCAAGATACTAGCCTTTTTTTCATTAATCACAAAAATTTCTGGAAAGAGAAAAAAAACAGTGCTATTGCAAAAGAATAAAAGGTAAGAAAGGGGACATTTAAAGCATGGTTTCTTTGCTTTTGTTAGACTAGCCAGCAAATTCTGTTAGAATTGGATACTCTTTGCATTATCTGAGGTGAATATACTTTTACTCTATAGTGAATATCTTCAGTCAAAACTATTTGAAATGAAAGACCCAGTCTAGAAAATAGCCCTTATGGTTTGTTCATATGTTTTTTAAAATACAATCTGCTGGTACTGCTTTCTTCTTAAATCAATGCTGTTTTTTCAGATGAACCTAAGGGTCATTTGCCTGAAAGTAACAATAAAATGGAGGCTGCCTCCAGGGGCTGTGCCTTCCATTCATCATCCATCCAAGCATTCCAATCAACAGAGCAAGACCTGTCTTCTGGCTCCCAACCTGCCTTCCATATATCACATTTAATTTTGACCAATAGCCCCTTTCTCCTCTTCATCTTTGCTTGTTCTTCCTTTGTTCTCTTCCCATTTTTCAAAACGAGAAGCTGTAGTATATAATTTGATGAGTAGATATAAATAGCATTACCTTTCAGCTTTAAAATTGCTTCCAAAGGTACAAGAAAACCTTAAATTGTGAAATGACAAAAGGTCATTTTTAGGAGTTAAACATATAGCAAAATTCAACCCCATGAATTAAGAATTTGTGATAACCTCATCAAGACTAAAGTTTATCTTTTCACAATTAGGAAATTATTTTGCAGAGGAATAATACTTTAAATAAGATTATAGCATTAACTTTTAATTACTTAACACTTTAGTGTTTTGACATAGTAGTTAGAGCCAAATGGAAATTCTTATCTATTCAACCTTGTACATCCAGGAAGAATTCTTCTTGGCAACATTTTCCTAGCAGCTAATTGAAGTCACTTTTTGATTTTGAAAGTAATAGACCCCATAGCTTATTAAAAATGCTTTAAATGAGGTTTTTAAAAATAAATTCAGAATGTCAATCCTACTGAATTGTATGCTTGGGAATGCCTGAGATGGGAAACTTCAGGCTGAATATATGTTTCCCATGATACTGATCAAAAGCGGTGGGTCCTCTGCCCAATGCACTCAAATGACCAGTTTCTGAGACACTGGGGTTTCAAGCAGAGAAAGAAAGTTATCACACATAGCCACCTACTTGACCAGCACAGAAAGGTCATCAAACCTCCCTGGGGAAGGGGAGCATGCACAAATGGTATCGTAAACAAAGCAGTAAAACTCCCCTCCCCTGATAACAAACCTCCACAGTCTTGTATCACAAGACTCTGCCGAAACTCCGAAACTCCGATCTTACACCCTATGGAATGTCTTTGTCCTTACCCTTATAAACCACCCCTGGTACCCCCCACCCCCAACCCCCGCTCTTAGCGGAGCGCTAACTTCCATTTTCCCTAGCTGGCTGCCACCCTGGGACCAACTCCTGCTCATAAGTCCTAAATAAACTCATCTCTAACTCCATGCTGGTGTGTTCTTTGGTCTTGAGACTGAGCTTGGTTGGAACACTACAATAAACAAAATTCATTTTCACGTATCTTCTACAACTTTCCATATTCACTCAGGCCTTGTCCTACACATTCTGGAGGATAAAACAACAAACTTTTCCTTAACAAAGCACATCTTGTATATTTTACATACTCATGTACTTGAAGTTACCAAAAAAATCCTTGATACTGTCTTTAAACATCTTACAAAACATAATTATTTTTAAAATAAAGTTTGAAAAATAAAACTTAATTTCTTTAAATGTAAATTTACTTTTTTTTTTTTACCATAATAAGGATCTAATATATATATATATAATGTAGTTTGTTTTATTAGTAAACTTGTTTAAATTCAGGAAGAACATACCTAAGTGGAAGAAAATTGTATTTCTTTGATTCAAAAAGTCATCATAAAAACAAGAATAGGACTAGACTTTGTCACTGCATTTTTTTGTGCCTGTATTTGCTTTTTATTCCTTCTATTGGAGGTTAACAAAATCTGTTTTCACAATATCCTAAAATTACATGAACAACCTCAAAAGTATATTGACTATAAAGTTCTGGAAAACATACTACAATTGTTTAATTTGTCTCAAGCATAAATCCAGGAAAACTTTTTCATAGATCTCAAGAACATTTTCTCTTACTTACTGAAATTTGGCAATTGGATCCTATTTGAACACTCCTATCCCAAAGCTATTTATATTTTAATAATGATTTGTTTACTCTGGTTACTCTTTCAAAGGCATTATTGAAAAAAATAATTTTAATTGGGGAATTCTTTCAGAACAAACATGGCGTATTCTGCAGCACTTCTTCTGTGCCCACTATTTCTAATCTCCAGGCCCAGGAGAAAGAATTCTAAACCAAGCCCACAACTCCCCTATCTTTCTGCACCAAGCCCTTCACCCATAGCTTCCTTAAATGGTTGGGCCCTGAGGGCAGGGTTAGGTGAAACAGAGAGAATGAGCCTGGTCTGTTGAACTTAGTTTTTAAAGTTTTAAATGAGGGCAGTGGGATTTGAGACCACTAAGGTGGCCTTACTGTTGCTGAGAGTTCCTATGCTGTCCTTTCAATTCTTTCCAATTGCTAGCTCTATTTCACTTAAAGCTGTGACCCAGATAATTGCAAAATGTCTGTTCTGTTTCCTGAGGCAGCCCTCTGCTGCCTTTGGGAAATTTCAGAGGGTGGTTTCTTTCCAATGCCCAGACTTGTTTACAGTATTAACAGAAACTAAGGCTTTGAAACTTGTTTTATTTTAGTTTTTCCCTGAGACTAGGAGTACTAATTTATATATGTGTGTGTGTTTGTGTGTGTGTGTGTGTGTTTATTTATCTTTAAGCAATTCAAATAGAGATCTTCTAAGAATTTTGTTAATTTGCTATTACCATCCAGAGGTATAAAAACATACATTGAACAAGCAGATAGACACACATAGAAAGTGAGTCAAACAAAAACAGAAACACAGAAATATACTTTTTTTTTGAGATTGTTCACATTCTATACAATTATCCAATGACCCAAGGTGTAAAATCAGTTGCCCACAGTACCATCATACAGCTGTGCATCCATCACCACAATTTTTTTTTTTTGAATTTTAGAACATTTTCATTACTCCAGAAAAGAAAAAAAGAAAAAAAAGACAAAAAAAAAGGAAACTTAAACCCTCTCATACCCCTAACCATACCCTCTTCCATTATTGATTCACAGTATTGGTATAGTACACCTGTTACTGTTGATGAAAGAATGTTAAAATACTACTAACTGTAGTATATAGTTTGCAATAGGTATACTTTTCTCCCTATATGCCCCTCTATTATTAATTTCTGGTTATAGTGTCATACATTTGTTGTAGTTCATGAAAGAGATTTCTAATATTTTTACAGTTAATCATGAACATTGCTCACCACAGGATTCACAGTTTTACACATTCCCATCTTTTAATCTCTAACTTTCCTTCTGGTGACATATGTGACTCTGAGCTTCCCCTTTCCACCTCATTCACATAGCATTCAACACTGTTAATTATTCTCACAAAGTGATGCCATCACCTATGCCCATTTTCAAACACTTAAGTTCAATTTAGTTGAACATTCTGCTGATAATCAGCAACTGCTCCCCATTCTTTAACCTTGTTCTATATCCCAGTAACCTATATTTCATGTCTATGAGTTTATATATTATAATCAGTTCATATCAGTGAAATCCTGCAATATCTGCCCTTTTGTGTCTGATTTTTTTCACTCAATATAGTGCCCTCAAGTTTTCTTCATCAACCCATTTTTTAAAAGATGGTTTTGTTCACACCACATACATTCCATCCTAAGTAAACAAACAATGGTTCCCTGTATAGTCACATATTTATGTATTCATCACTATCATCACTATCTAAGGACAGCTCCATTTCTTCCACAAAGGAGGAAGAAGAGTCAAAGAAGGTAGAGACAAAAGGAAAAGAAAAAAGAAAAAAAAAAAAACATGACAGCTAGTAAGCAACAAAAGGAAAGATAGCATTAAACTAAAGTAGAATAAAGAGTCAGACAACATAACCAATGCAAAGTGTCCCATACCCTTTCCTTATGTCCCCCTCTTATAGGCATTTAGCTTTGGTATATTGTCTTTGTTACATTAAAGGAAGCATAATACAATGCTTCTGTTAACTATAGACCCTAGTTTTAATTGATTGTAATTTTTCCCCAGTACCTCCCTATTTTTAATACCTTGCAAGATTGACATTCATTTGTTCTCCCTCATGTAAAAACATATTTGTACATTTTATCACAATTGTTGAGCACTCTAGGTTTCACTGAATTATACAGTCCCAGTCTTGATCTTTCCTCTTTCCTTCTGGTGTCCCACATGCTCCTAACCTTCCTCTTTCAACCATACTCACAGTCAACTTTGTTCAGTGCACTTACATTGCTGTGCTACTATCACTCAAAATTGTGTTTCAAACCTCTCACTTCTGTCTTTTCTTATCTGTCTGTAGTGCTCCCTTTAGTATTTCCCATAGAGCATGTGTCTTGCTCATAAACTCTCTCATTGTCTGTTCGTCAGAAAATATTTTAAACTCTCCCTCATATCTGAAGGACAGTTTTGCCAGATATAGGATTCTTGGTTGGCAGTTTTTCTATTTCATTATTTTAAATGTATCACTCCACTTCCTTCTTGCCTCAATGGTTTCTACTGAGAAATCCACGCATAGTCTTACCAAGCTTCCTTTATATGTGATGGATCACTTTTCTCTTGCAGCTTTCAGGATTCTATCTTTATCTTTGATGTTTGATAATCTGATTATTAAGTGTCTTGGCATAGGCCTATTCAGATCTATTCTGTTTGGGGTACACTGCACTTCTTGGATCTGTAATTTTATGTCTTTCATAAGAGATTGGAAATTTTCATTGATTATTTCCTCTATTATTGCCTCTGCCACTTTTCCCTTCTCTTCTCCTTCTGGGAAACCCATGACACTTACATTCATGCATTTCATGTTGTCATTCAATTCCCTGAGATATTGCTCATATTTTTCCGTTCTTTTCCCTATGTGTTCTTTTGTGTGTAGGATTTCAGGTGTCTTATTCTCCAGTTCCTGAGTGTTTTATTCTGCCTCCTGACATCTGTTGTTGTATGTCTCCATTCTGTCTTTCATCTCTTGTGTTGTGCCTTTCATTTCCATAGATTCTGCCAGTTGTTTTTTGAACTTTCAATTTCTACCTTATATTTGCCCAGTTCTTTCATTATATACTTCATCTCTTTTGACATATCTTCCCTAAACTTTTTGAATTGATTTAGCATTAGTTGTTTCAATTCCTGTATCTCAGTGGAAGTGTAAGTTTGTTCCTCTGACTGGGCCATAACTTTGTTTTTCTTAGTGTAGGTTATAGTTTTCTGTTGTCTAGGCTTCTGGTTTCCTTGGTTACCCCAATTAGCTTTTCCTAGACAGAATGGACTCAGATCTCAGAAAGGGACAATATTCAGTATCAGGTCTCCCTGAGGTGTGTCTTAGAAGATTGACACACCCTGTGAGGCCCAAGGTGCTGTGCTTTTCCTAACCTGCCCAGCAGGTGGTGCCTGTCAGCCTGTAGCTCCTACTGGTGTGAGGAGGTGTGGCCCCCTTAGTCCTTAGTTTCTGTTTTGGCTGTTTTCCCCCAAGCTCTGGGGTCTGTTCTGAATGGGAGGCCAGTCCACGGTCCCCCAGCTTCACTTGCCAGCCAGAGATAGCACCCAGTCCTCTGGGCTCCCCCTCCCAGCACAGAGAAGTCTGCCAGCTCTTTAAGGTCAGTTGTCACTAAAAGCATCTGTCTGCTTGTTGGGGATTTGTAGCTTGTATTGATCAGTCCACATTTTTTAATCAAAACCCCAGCTGGAGCTTGACTGAGGAATATTCGCTTGTTCAGCGAGTGCTGCTTTCTATCACAGCAAGGTTTCGCAGTTTGGGCTACCATGGGGGAGGGGCTCTTGGCATGGGTCCACAGTCTTTCTTATAGATTTTATGCTGTGGTCTCAAGCATTTCTCCCAATCCAGGTTGGTGTACTATGTGTGGATAGTCAAGGTTGTCCCCCAGAGTTATTCCAGATTATTTACTAGTTATTCCTGGTTGTTTATTATTATTATTATTATTATTATTATTATTATTATTAGTTGTTCCAGGGGGACTAACTTCCACTCCTCTCTATGCCACCATCTTCTTTACTCCAGAAATATACCCTTGAGAGAGATAAATAAAGGATTGAATATACATCTTCTCATCCCTTTTCTGCTCTCTTTTGCAGAACAATTCTGACTGTAATCTAGTGTCCTCTTTTTTAGTACCATTTTCAGGCCCTTTCTTTCCTGATCTTAAATCCTATTGAGGCCAGACTGCGTAACAGAAATAAACTATTTTTTGTTGTTTTTTTATAGGCTTGTAAATAAAATCTTTCCAACTTTTCAAAATATAGCAAAAAGGGCTATATTCAGGAATGCTATAAGAATTTGAATTTCCCATTTTAAAGAATTTCCATAATCAATAACCAGTTAGGAACACTTGATCAATACAAATGCAGTAACACACCAACTAATAAATTTAAACAGACACAACACTTACTATATAAACAATTAAACAGGCATTAACCCTTACGATACCTGAGAAACACACCAATTAACAGTTAAACAGGCATCATACACTTACTTAATTTCATCAAATGCTGATTAATTGTTGGATTACTTATTTTCTAAGAGTCTACTCAAGAACCTCAGGCCTTGAACCCCTTACAGATTGGTACCCAAAACTAGAAAGGAATAGAGGCCAGAGCAAAGAGGGATCATTCTGGAAATGGGACCAGAACTTGGTCCCAGGTCCAAGGGACTTGAACCTCAATACTGACTTCCTAACCCACTTTTACCTCGATGACCCACTCACCCAGTCTGATGTCTGGACTTGGAACTGGAAACCATTTCTCTCTCGGAAGCTTTTTAAGGTGCTGAGAGTCTGGAGTGCTGGCTGAGCAGAGAATAACTCATTTGTGACCCTCTAAACTAAAAGAGTCTAGCAGCTACATGAGGCCTAATTACCATGTTTACCTGTCCTGCCAGGGCTCCAGAATTTTGGGGAGTCAAAACCTTTGTCCCTTTGTGACTTCCAAATTGTTACAAATCAAAAGCAGTGGGTTCAGCCATGTTCTTTTAATCCATTCCTGTGGATATAGACCTATTATAGGTGGGACTTTTTGATTAAGTTATTTCAATTGAGATGTGAACCACCTCATTTAAGGTGGGTCTTAATCCTCTGACTGGAGTCCTTTATAAAAGGATAAAAGGCAGAGAGAAGCAAGAGATAAAATCAAGAGAAGCTCACAGAGAAGCGCGCCAGAGAAGTGAGAGAGGGTGCCACTGATGCCAGAAGCTGAAAGCAACGAAACCCAGGAGAGAAGGACCAGCAGACATCACCATGTGCCTTGCCATGTGACAGAGAACCCTGGATGCCAGCAGCCTGTCTTCAGGGTCCAGGTATCATCCTTTTGATGCCTTGAGTTGGACATTTTAACAGCCTGAGAACTATAAATTTTTAAATTAATAAATCTCCATTGTAAAGGCCAACCCATTTCTGGTATAGTGAATTCCAGTAGCTTTAACAAACCAAAACAGGCCACTTGGTCCAACTTTCCACCAAACAGGACTGTTCCCTTCAGCATTTTCTCCAGTCCACTTGGAATGTCTAAGTCAACACAATAAAGTCCTTTGAAATAATGATAATAATAAAAAAGCTGTGGGTTCTCTGCCCCATGTACTCAAATGACCAATTCCTGAGACACCAGGGTTTCAAAGAGAGAAAGAGTTTATTGCTAGGCCTGAAGTAGGAGATCAGACAGCCTATCAGTCTAAAAATCTGTCTCCTTGAACTGTACTGCAGTAATTCTGATAGTTTTATGGTATCAATGAGCACAATGGCTCAAGATGATGAGGTTAGAGTTGATCTAATTATTGAGCATTCATGCAGAACATGTGTAAGAAAATGCCAGCCTTAATATGATGAGTGTGATTTTTAGTATTATAGTATTATAATGAGGCATAGGCCACTTACAGGTTAAAGTTTAAGCTACTGCACATCTCAGGTGACAAATTTTGGTTAGATCCAGCTCTGTCTATCCATATAGCTTTGGAATTGGAGTGGGTAAGTTCTGGTCTGACTCATGCCCCTTCATTAATAAACATTATGGCTGTCTTTAGTGATCATAAGACTCTAAATTAGAAAAACAGGATAAGGGGATGGAAGTGGGGGTCCGTAACAAGGTTTTTATAATTACAAGATAAAGGTTATATAGTTATACAATCATTATCAAAGATCAAGGCAGTAATTACAGTTCAGTAATTTCAGATATTTCCCTCTGGCTATCTTGATACACTAGAAAGAAAAAGAAATCTATACAATGATTCAGTAATCATAGTCATTTCTTAAATCCTAACCTCTTGGTTACACACAATTTTAAAAAGAGAGAGAGAGATTTAAAGAGACAATAACAACTAAAGGCAGCACATGATCCCAGATGGAGAAGAAATGCTGAAAAGGATATTATTGGGACATTTTGGAAAAATTGGGGTTTAGACTATAAGCTTAAATCAGGGTTAAATTTCTTGAACTTGATAATTGTCCTTTAGGTGGTTACATAGGTCAATATCCTTGTTCTTAGGAAATGTACAGGGAAGTATTGAATGTTCAAGGAGCATGATGTATACAACCTACTCTCAAATGTTTAGAAAATAGATAAATAGGTAGAAAGATAGATAGATGAATAGACAGAACAAATTATATGACAAACATGGCAACACAGCAGAAGTTGGGGAATCTGGGCATCTGGGGAGGGCTTGAAGGTATGCTGGAGTTCTCTGTACAGGGTTTGTAGAAGTTTTACAACTGTCCTGTAAGTTTGAAAGTATTTCAAAATAAAATTTTTTTAAAATTTAATTCAGAATGTCTTCTTTTGGATTAGTCCAGATTAGTGAGGTTTTACTGTAATTGCCTGTTTAATAGGAAGGAATAACTCTTAAGAGGAGGAGGCTATATGCCTTCCACAGATTTCCAGGAAGAAAGCAGATATATTGTAAAGCAACACCACACCTCTACAGAGGTCATTTTCCAGATGACCTTAATTTAAAAATGTAATGTTTAGAAAACAAGTAACAGGCACTGAATCTCTGTGCTAACTCAGAAGGAAACCTCTTAGATCCTCAACTCAAATCTGCTCAATTTTACTTTGTGTATATTTTTAACAAGCTTGCATATCAGTTTTTCTCCTGCTTGAGAACTGAAGTAAAAAATCAGAGATGAGTGATATTAGAAGCAAGTCCATTAACAGCAGCAAAAAGGAACAACTGATAATCCTTAAATTAAGGGAGGAGATAAGGAAAACAAATCCCATAAAAAAAGAAATAGCATCTCAAAAAATCTAAGTCTGGGATCATTTAATGTAGGGGCAAACAGTTCACTGTATTTCAGTAATGCTTGACAATATAAATGAATTTCAGCATGGTGCTTGGATTGACAACACTTAATAGTGACTCCGAGTCATCAAAAAAGAGATATACCTTAGTTAAGGTGGCAAAACAGATGTATTTCAGAATTATTCCATACCAAATTGTTAAAATAATTTTTAAAATTTGAAGGAATCATAGTTATCTAGAAAATGTGTTTATATTAAATGTCTCATTCCTTTAAAATGTCAGGAAAATGGGGTATCTGTGTGACTGTCAGAGTTGGAATGCTCAGAGACCAGCTAATTGCCTATGAACTATAGAGGACTTTCTACTGCTTTCAGTTTTCTGTGGGGCAGAGAGAAGAAAGCCACATAGATATTCCAACAGTGTGGTCACTCTCTCTCATGATGCTCTATCTGGTGTGTTGGAAAAGGCCCAGACTCCAAAGTTAAATCTGATTGAGTCTTGGATTTGCCATGCGTTAGTTGGATGGCTTTGGACAAGCTACTTCCTCAAGCCTCAATTTTCTATTTGTAAATGGAGATAATAATACCTACTTCAATAAGCACTTTAAAGTGTATGGTGCCAGATTCCTATTATGAGCTTAATCATGCAAATTCCTCGCCTGTCCTCCTGCTCTCAATGACCAGCTTCTGAGCAGTTACACAGAAGGTAGAAATGGAGGAGGGAAACAGGAAGGAGGTGGCTTTTGCCAGCTGGTGTTAAAAAGTTGACTTAAACAGGTGAATGATTAGCCCATAAACCTCCCCACCATCACCGTGGCATTCCAGAATGCCTTTCCTCAAAGTGCATGATTGGGACTGCTTTTTTTTCTCCAAGAAGAGTTTCAAATGACTTAAAATGTCGAAGGGTGGGAAAGCTAATAGATTTCTGGCAGTGCAATTATTGTAAGCCCATATATTTTAGGAATGGCCAAGAACCCTCAATACTCAAGGCATGATCCCCAAAGCTTAAATTCATTGGCTCATTCACATCCAACATTTATTATGTGCCTGTTGTGTTCCAGGCACTGCACCAAGCACTGGATTACTCAAAGACACAGTCCCTGCCCTCAAGCAGCTTACATCCTCATACAGAGAATGTAAACATATGCTCCAAAGCCTTGGCATTCCCAGTGTGGCCTATGGAGCTGCAGCTTTGGCATCACCTGGGAGCTTATTGGAAATTCAGAATCTCAGGCCCCAATCCCAAACCTACTGAATCAGAATCTGAATTTTAACAAGATTCCCAGGTGGTTTGTGTGTATTTTAAATTTTGAGAAGCACTGTTCTGTTGTGTCACTGCTGCCAGGATTGTGGGATGTTCCTGGGACAGCTGGGGCACACACAACAACAGGCTAGTAGTCATTTTGACTTTATGTCAATCTATTCAAAGACTTCACACTAAAATTGACCTTTTAAAAAAAAACTTAAAGAAAAAAAATAAAAGTGACTTTTGACCCCCAAAGTGAAAGATGATGAGGTGTTAGTGAAGCAAATTCTGGAAAGGACAGGGGAGGGCATTTCAGGTCAAACAACCATCGTGAGCAAAAGCATGGGTGTGTGAGGCACTCTGCTTAAGGGACGACATGCCTTTCAGCAATTGTGGTTGAAGGATAGGTGCAAGTGGAACATGAGGAAGGAAGTAGGCAGGTCTACTAGATGAGTAGGCAGACCCCAAAATGCCAAGACAAAGAGTTGCATTTTTATTCTACAAGGAATGGAGAAATAAAAGAAATGTTGTAACCTTTGGTGATGTGGTCAGACTTTCAGCTCCCTGGAAGCAGGGTGTTGGGTAGACTGAGTATGCGTTTGGGGTTTGGATCACCAGTGAAGAGGCTATTGCTCTGAGGTCAGGGGGAGATGGTGAGGATCTGGGCTAAGGCAAGAGCAATGAGGGTGAAGAGGACAGGGGGAAATGAGAGTTAGAAGGAAATGGTGATGGATGCCAACCCTGGAGCTTGTTTGAATTCTAGGTCATTACATAATCTGTTTATGTGGGGACACCCAGCTCCAGGAGGAGCACATTAGTCGTGAGATTCACGTTCCTTCGAGAAGAGAAAGTTTGGCTCAAAGAGAAAGCAGGACAAAGGATGCTCCTACCCCATGTCCAACCCATCCCCGGTTAATTTTCCTGGGGCACATCAGCAGACCCACCATATTGGGTCTAGATACTGTCAGTGCTCAGACAAAGCTGTAGCAGGAGAAACACTCATGACTCTCCTGGGATTCAGATTAAAGAACAAAGAGGAAGAACCTGGATTGAAAGGCAGTCTCTATCTAATGAGAAACTTTAGGAGTTAATTTAGAATCTTATCTTCCTAAAGCCTTGGAGGTGGGCCAGTTCTTAAAGAAGGGTATTGGAAAAAAAATACCCAAGTATCAAATGGCTTAAAAGATCTGATAAACGTGTGCTCACTGAGAGGCTGTGCTGCACTGGAAGCCCTGCCCAGGACTGGGAAGTTAGAGGGGATCATTCTAATCCATGTTTGATCTAACTTTCTACAAATCCTTGATTCCTATCCAATTACCTACTCAACACAAGATATAGTGGTGTTGGGATGTGGTGAGGCCTGCCTGAAAGTGTGCAGAAACCCCAAAACTACACACAGTGCTCATAGAGTCCCTAAGTCAAAGCCAAAGTCCTCTCCTGGGCTGACTGACAACACAGATGGATTCTGAAGGAGGAGAGGTGGTACGGCCACTAGAAATGAGAGCTTTGCCTTCTTATTGCACCTATATGGCTTAGAAATTTTTTCTGTCAATGGTCAGATGGTAAATACTTTAGGCTTTGCAGGCCACATGCCATCTCTTTTCTATATTCTTTATTTTTGTTTTGCAACCCTTAAAAAAATATAAAAACCATTTTTAGCTCATGGGACTGTACAAAAACAGGTCAGAAATCATAGTTTGCTGACCTGTGGCTTAGAGCAGATCCATGATGCCATAGACAAGCAGCTAAGCAAACTGGTTAATCATTTGGAGACATTTGGGTTTGTTTTTCCACCTCTTCCCACCTCAGACTGATTAATTGGAATCTTCCAGTTAGCTGACTTGTTTGAGTGCTCTCCAAGAATTCTGGAGTGAGGCTGGTAGGGCCTGCCTCCTAATGAACTTACTCTGATGAACTTACTCTGTGTGATTGATGTACAGGAAGCAAACAGCCTCTCATCTTCCACTGACTGCAATAAAGCCATCAGCACTATTAAGGAAACAGAATCCCCACTGAGATCAGAGGGATGGGCCTGCTTCTGGGAGGGTATGACTTCGCCTTCTCAAAACAGGCTACTTCAGGGGTCATACTTCTAATTAGTTCCAACCCTTCCAGCATCCTGCATGGCAACCCTTGAGGCAGCTGTCTGGCCAGCTCACACATGTCAGGTGTTATATTAGTAACACACATCATAGAATCAATACAGGCTGGTGTTTGCTATCTGACGCATAGTCATGGTTTCCATGGAACTGCAGCACGTATCACCAACAATGCCCATTCTGTTCAAGGCACAGACTCTTTTAGAAGTGTACAAGGCACAGACTGTTTTAGAAGTGTCTGGTCGAAAGCAGAGTGGAAAGAAGAGAATAATCTGAGAAGGAAGAAGAAAAAATATATAGAGCTGAATCACAATTCCAGACACAAATCTCTATTCCAACACCATAAAATGCAGATACAATTATGCACTTAAATTTATATAATTGAATGAATTAGTACTCTAGCATATATGCAAAGACAATAATAATATATGTGTGTGTGTGTGTGTGTATATATATGTATGTATATATATCTATGGCCCTGGATGGTGGTAGTATTTTATTCCAGAAGCATTGCCAAGGAGGTCCATTAGAGTGTACCAGAAGATAGGAATTTTCCAGGTGACCTATGGAGGAAACAAACATATGCTGTATGCTTTTGACACTGGGGGAAAAAGCAAAAATCGTTTGGGCATGCTGTTATCTTCTCCTCCCTTCTAACCCCCACCTACTCTGCTTAGCACCCAGCCTGCTGTCAGTTTATGGTGAGCATCCTGCCAACAATGAGAAGGAAAAAGGTGTGTCTATCATTAGAGTGTGTATGAATATTTTTGTCCTGTGAGCCCAGAAGAAAGCTATTCTCTTCTTAAGCAAGGCTGTTCCCGGGGCTGTTTGCATGGGTGTTTCCCCAAGCACCACTGAATCACCACAAAGTGAGCTCACCATTGTATTGTCTAGAAAAGTGCCTGGTGAAAAATAAAGACCCACTTCTCAGCTATTGTATTGTTGGCTTCATACATGTTCAGACTAATTAAACAGGGTATTTATAGAAAATATAGCTTGGAAAGTTCTCACAAGAATTTCTAAAATAACATTGTAAACCTCCTGGTTTGAGATTTAAACACACCCCGGAGCTGCTACTGAAATGCACAGGTTGAAAACACTCTCCAAATAAATAAAACTGACAATTCTGGTAGGAACACACGACAGTACAAATGATGAAAAGTCAATTGCCCTTTAAATTATGTGCACTTTAATAACTGAAAACACTGTACTGCACATAAGGGATTTTACAAGCCAGCATTTCGACTGCTGCTTCTCAATGCACCCTCTATCTGTTCCATCTCCTCCTAAAATGCCATAGCCCAATGTCCTAAAAATGTTAAGACGGGACAGTTTTGAGTTATAATACTGGGCTCTGCCATGCAAGCTGCCTTCTTAGAATAGTACAACCCACAGCCAAAGTAAATGAACAGCATCTTTTTGTGGGACTTACTGTCAGAAACACTCTAGTCTCATGTCTGCAAGCTTGATTGCTAACAGAAACAACCCAAAGAAAAAATATGTGATGCCTGAACTCTGCTTAGTGGTGCTGTCTGTGCATTTGTTATTTCAGACCTAGCTTTTCATAGCAACCATTGAATATGCAAAATGAATTTAGGGATGCCAGAGTTAATTAACACCAGCTCCACTTGATGGACAAGATTTGTAAACAGTCAGGATTATAACTTCTCTAGACTTGAATTTGGGAGCCTGAAAATTTTTATTCCTTGGAGTTAGGAGTTTTGTATAAAGTATACATAAACAGATAAGTTCAGGTCGCATTCACTTGCCAAAAGATGAAACATAGATTTGTAAGGATGCTTGCACGCTCATAGGCTAATGGATGTACAGAAGTTTTTAGGAGGATTTTCATTTTTAATGGCCAGCAGTAATATATCATTTAATTTCAGAGAGATGCCCAGGCTTTCTCTCCATTGAGAGGCAATAATATCATTCAGGTCTTGGGCAGGTTCTTCAGAACTTGTAGGTTGTAACTTACTTTTTCTAAATTTTCCTCTATATACTTCTTCAAGAATAACTGCCACTTGATTGTCTCAAAGTGGCCACGAAGTTAGTTGGGTGCAACAGAAGGAAGTTTAATTCTTTCCATGTTTTACACAGTGCCCTGCAGATACTTCAGTGGCTGAGTAGCTTGCCAAAGACAAATTTTCTCCATATTCTCCCCCAAGCTACTTATTTCACAGTTTCATACTAATCATTTCCCACACGGATTCATCTGCTTCGCCACAAAAATACCCGTCTCATATTTGACACCTGGCATTCTGAGGCTCAACATTCAAGAAGTTATGAAAACCAGTCAGGTCACCTCTGAGATGACAGTGGACTCCAGTGGATTTTCCTTTTTTGGGGGTTGAGTATCCAGGTTGCTGCTTGTCCTCTCCCACCCGCCTTTTGGCCCTTCACTGCCCGTTCACGCTCCCCCAGAGCCTGGGCAAAAGAAGGAAATGAACTTAGAATTCAGATCTGCAAATTTTGCTCCTTCTTAGATACTACCTAGTGAGGGATTTGGCCAAGAAGGATGCTGAAATGTCTAAATCATTTTTGAAAATAAATTATCTATGGATTGCAGGCACTCATGTTACTGACAAACAAAGCTATACCTTTTGTAAATGAGCAACTTATTCCTACAAACCAGGAAGAATGTAGAAGAGTTAGGTTCCAAAGGAAATGAACCAAGAACCAGAATATGGAGGAAGTTGAGAACTGCGTTACTAATCTGGTAAAATAAAGGCTCAATGCTGTCTGTTTCCGGATCTGTAATATGAAGGAGTCATTTTGGATGATAGCTGCAGTTCCTTCCAGCTGCAACTTTCTATAATTTTTACACCTAAATATAAGATTAGTATTTGTTCCTGTATGGAGCGGTCATTATGAGGAAGGACCCTGGTTTCCAAGGGCAGGGTTATTTTTTTTTCCCTCTGCCAGGAAACTGCTCTTTCAAAGGTTGCCAGAGATATTCTAATTGTCACTATGAATCCACTAACTCTACCACAAGGAGCACCTAATATGTACTAGGTGCTATTCTAGGAGCCCCGGATACAAAGATGATTAAGACCCAGTCTCTGTCACCTAGGAGCCCAGAATCTTATAAGGGAGACAAATATAAAAACCATTCCAGTGAAATAGAATAAGTGCTTTGCTAGGAATGATGTATGAAGTGTTATGGGTTGCATGAGAGAGAACCTAACTACAGGAGGAATCTGAAACGGCTTCTCTTGACATTTTTGTCAGGTCTTGAGGGATAAGGTCAGGGTGTTCCAGGCAGAGAAAAGGAAGTAAGGGCATTCCTGGGAAAGGTGATGAGTGAAGGAACGGGAGGAGTGGGAGCAGCTGGTGGGACTAAAATGCGGTGGAAAGGCAAGGAGAGCAAATTGACTAGAGATGAGACTGGAAAAGTCAATTTCAAGATTTTGAAAGCCCCGCTGCTCCTCATATAGAAGACAATAAATGTGCAGAAGTTGTTCTAATTTTCCCTCCATTGTGGATTCAAAATCCTCAGAAGTTGCTGAACAGTTGAGGAACCAATGAAAGGAAATGTGCACAACTGCCACAGAAAAGATCCGGGCTTTGACTGCAGGAATGAGTTTTGAACAAGGATTATTACAAAACTGGTGCTGTTAGTTACTAATATGGCCTGCTTCACAGTTTGAGGTACACATCTTTTTTATTTTTCTAATTAGTCACTCAGTCCCCTGCATACTGTCAGGAAACCCAGTTTCTTCTCTAGAGTTTTCCAACCACATCTTTACCTGTTTCCTAGGGCTGTCATAACAAATTACCATAAACTAGGGGGCTTAAAAAACCAGACTCTTGCTCTCACAGTTCTGAAGTGCTCTCACAAGACAGAAGTCTGACATCAAGGTGTTGGCAGGGCCGCACTTCTTCCAGTGGCTCTCGGGAAGAATCCGTGCTTTCAGATTCTGGTGGCCCCAGCGTTCCTTGGCTTGTGGCAGCACAGCTCTAATCTCTGCCTGCATTTTCACATGAACTTCTTCTCTTTGTGTGTCTCTGTGTCCTTTCCTCTTCTTACAAGGACACCAGTCATTGGATTTAGGACCTGCCTTAATTGAGTATAACCTCATATTGATCCTTAACTAGTTACATCTGTGAAGACCCTATTTCCAATTAAGGCCACAGTCTAAGGTTCCAGGTGGATATGAGTTTGGGGGACATTATTCAACCCATGACAACATCAAAAGGTCAAAGAATTCTAGACCCTTTCAATCCAAAGGGATCGATTCTGCTTCCAAACATCAGTCAGAGGGAATTACAAAAATTGATCAATTGGGGGCAGCAGCTTCTGACTTAGATACATGATGCTCCTAACTAATCTAATGCTTGCTTACACAGCATGATGGATGGTCAAACACTAGTGATCTCAAGAGTGCTTATCTTTTAGGTTACAATTCTCATGTTTAACTATTGTTCCCAAGCAAGATTCTTGTTTCAGGATGGCTGGGTCCAGAGAGGAGCCCAATTTTAGCCATTTACCAGCCTTGAGCCATGAAGATCTAGATTACAGCTTGAGTACAAGTCTAGCCTCCCCCTTCTCTCCTGATAAAATACCCTTTGAGGACTTTGTTGTCATATTTTGGCACAGCACCATCTCCATCCATCAGAGATTCTGAAAATGCCAAACTTCAAAAGAGGAATCAAGTGGGTCTTTTTCTTTTCTCTCAGTTTATTCATGCCCTTTCCACAACTCTAGTACAAGAAAGTGAAGACTTTGTCTAACCCAAAAATGTCCCATCCAACCCATCTGGATTTACATTTGTCTAATTAAGAGCGATCATTCAAGAGTCCACCCCAAACAAAGATTTGGTCCAAGGTGACCTGACAGTTCCACCTAAAGAGCAGAGTAGCCGGGAACTTCTGAAAGTAAATTAAGTGCTACCTTATTGGCACCCAGCATATGTGAAGTCATAAAAGTTTAAAGCAGGAATGCCTATGTAAGCAGTCTGCCTTTGAAGATCTTCAAGAACTGTACAGACACTTTTCTGAAGTGGTTTAGTTCAATTGCTTAAACTATTTCTTCAGCCCTTACTTCAGCCCTCTACTTCTTTGATTTAGGAACACACTCTTAATGGGTGTGTTTTTATCACAGTCCTCTAGGGATAGCTAGGATAAGCTGGAGCCAACTAGAAAATCCAGCTGGTGAGACTATCCAGTCAAGGAAGGCAGGATTGACTGGGCATCTGTAGGAAAAAAAAATAATGATATCTAATATTCTATTTTAAAGTGCCTGCTATGCATATTGGCTGTGATTAATAACTCCTTTCTTCCCTCACCAGCTTCATCCTTACATCTTCAGTAAAAGGCTACGTTTGATGTGAGAATGGAGATGGGGGAAATAGCTGAGAGAGGCAAGATACAAGAGAGATCAAGAATGCAGTAGAGGCAGGAGATGAGATTCAGAGGTAACTATGAGAACATAATCAGAGGATTGAACCAAATTTTATTTGACTTTCAAAAGACAGAGTGATTGCATCTGACACTTGGGTTATATAATTATAAAGCATTATTCTAGTTATTCAATTGTCTCCATGATCAATATTCATCATGAGAGGTGCTAGCTTCTCACTTCCTTACATTCATTTGAATTCCCACCTATCTTTAGCCATCTCATCCTGGCTCTGTTCTTCCCTTCAACCTTTCTCCACCTTGTGTCCTCAGAAATATTTAATCCATTGTGGGCAAATTTCCATTTTCTTAAAGCTATTTCTCAAATTCTGTCATTATCCTTGCCCTAACTAAGGCACTATATCCAATAAGACCCCTGTGGAGGCCTCACCTTAGTGTCTGAGTGTCTTATAGTCAGAGGGTTAGGTGTGGCATTCAGACTTCTCTCCACTCTCCAGTGCCACTGCCAGACTTTTGACACCCTCCTTTCCAGATCTCCTGATTTCAATGGCTCTGGTGATACCACTCTTCATTTATCTCTGCTTTGGTTCCTGTCACCCATATCTACCTTCCCAGATGACTTTAATATCTGTTTCATAATTCTCTCCATCCCTGACCTGTGCAAATATCACACTCATCATCATCATCTTTAATGTTCGTTGAGTGCACACTATGTGCTTATTGCACCAAGTAGTTTATGATGATTTATATCATTTAATGCTCACAATGCACTGTTATTATCCCTATTTTCTTTATGAGAGTATTAGGGTTCTCTAGGGAAACAGAATCAACAAGACATATCTATAAATATAAGATTTTCTAAAAGTGTCTCACACAACTGTAGGTATGCACAAGTCCAAATTCCGTAGGGCAGGCAGCAAACTGGCATCTCCAATGAAGATGTTTGATGAACTCCTCAGGGAGCGAACTGGCAACTTCAATGAACATGTTTGATGAACTCCTCAGGAAATGAACTGGCAACTTCAATGAACTCCTCAGGAAATGCTTCACTGGTTAGCCAAAGAAGAAGTAAAGTTCTTCTATCTGTCACACTTAAAAGTCTTCAACTGATTGGATTAAATCCAGCTGATTGCATTCTCTCATTGTGAAAGATACACCCTTAGTTGATATAATCAGTCACAGCTGCAGCCAATTGACTGATGATTTAATAAACCAGCCTTCTGGTTTATTAACCAGCCACAAAGTCCTTGCAGTAATGGTTAGGCCAGTGCTTGCTTGACCAGACACCTGGGTACTATCACCTGGCCAAGTTGACACAGGAACCTAACCATCATAGTCCACCCCTTGTCAACTTGGCAGTTATGCACATCACCTTAAACCATACTTTATCTCTAAGTAGATAACAATAACAGACATATATTTTGCCTAACAATACTCTGCTCTGCAGCATACAACTGGAAATGCACTAAATCTCTCCAGAATAGGGGGCAACTCCTTGGGTGACACTAACTCTTAAAATTGATTTCCTTTAACTTAAATATCATAACAAAACAAGGAGGAAATATTGATGCTATTATAGTCCTCATTTCTGTAACTGGTCACATGGTCATAGTTCATATTTATTGCTGCCTTCTTCCACTACCCATTCCATTCTCCTTTTACCCTCAGCAAGCACTTCAGCTGGCCATGATTCTTTGCCTGGTGGGGTGACCCAAACCTTCATTCCTGAAGTTTCCTGGCCATTGGTATTCCCGCATGGATTGGGTTTTTGCAGTTTTCCATTGACTTTAATCACAGGGCATGGTAGTACTAAGAGACACCCTAGGGGATCTCCTATATTCTAGGAAAATTCTTTACATCCATTGTGTAGTTGCAGTGCTATTTCCCCTTGATAGTCAGAATCAATCACCCCAGCCAGTACAGTAATCCCCTTCCTTGCCTGTTGATTCAGAGGCATAAGAAGCCCAAAGTGGCCACCTGGCAGTCCTAACTTCCACTTCAATGGAATTACTGTTGTGTTTCCTGGTGGAAGCACTCCTTCTTTTGGAACCAAGACTTGTAAATAAGCAGAGCTTAAGGATTCAGGGACAGGAAGCAAAAATTTTCCTAGTGGATCACTAGGAGTGATAGTGAGTGGTACCACTCCTGTTTCCACCCCTCAATTCCTAGACCCATGAATCCTGGCTGTGGGAGAAACAGCATCATAGAGTGGACACTGATTCAGAGCATACACAGCCTCCTGAAGAACACTGCCCCAGCCCTGTAAGGTATTGCCACCTAGATGGCACCATAATTGAGTTTTCAACAGGCCATTCCATCATTCTATCAACCCAGATGCCTCTGGATGATGGGGAACATGGTAAGATCAGAGAATTCCATGAGCACGTGCCCATTTCCTCACTTCATTTGCTGTGAAGTAGGTTCCTTGGTCAGAAGCAATGCTGTGTGGAATACCATGATGGTGGATAAGGCATTCTGTAAATCCATGGATGGTAGTTTTGGCAGAAGCATTTCATGCAGGGAAGGCAAACCCATATCTGGAGTATGTCTCTATTCCACTGAGAACAAATTGCTGCCCATTTCACGATGGAAGTGGTCCAATGTAATCAACCTGCCACCAGGTAGCAGGCTGATCACCATGGGGAATGGCGCCATATCGGGGACTGAGTGTGGGTCTCTGCTGCTGGTAGACTGGGTGTTCAGCAATGTCTGTGGCCAGGTCAGCCTTGGTCAGTGGAAGTCCATGTTGCTGAGCCCATGCATAATCTCCATCCCTACCAACATGACTGCTTTGTTCATGAGCCCATTGGGCGATGACAGGAGTGGCTGGGGAAATAGGCTGATTGGTATCCACCAAACAGGTCATCTTATCCACTTGAGTATTAAAATCTTCTTCTGCTGAAGTCACCCTCTAGTAAGCATTCACATGGGATGCAAATGTCTTCGTGATTTTTGCCCACTCAGAAAGGTCTATCCACATACCTCTTCCCCAGACTTCTTTGTCACCAATTTTCCAATCATGTTCCTTACAAGTCCCTGACCATCCAGCCAAACCATTAGCAACAGCCCATGGATCAGTATACAAACACACCTCTGGCCAGTTCTCCTTCCAAGCAAAGTGAACAACCAGGTGCACTGCTCAAAGTGCTGCCCAATGGGAGGATATCCCCTCACCACTGTCCTTCAGGGACATCCCAGAATGGGTCTGCAGTGCTGCAGCTGTCCACTTTCTGGTGGTGCATGCATATTGTGCAGAATCATCTGTAAACCAGGCCCGAGTTTTCTCTTCCTCAGTCAACTGATTGTAAGGAACTCCCCAAGAAGCCATATCTGTGGGCTGGGAAAGAGAAGGTAAGGTGGAAGGAGTGGGGCCATGAGCATTTGGGCCACTTCCTCATGTAACTTACTTGTGCCTTCAGGACATGCTCGAGCTCTATCTTGTATATACCATTTCCATTTTATGATGGAGTGCTGCTTTACACACCCAACTTTATGGCTTGGTGGGTCAGACAACACCCAGCTCATGATAGGTGTGCTGGTTTGAATGTATTATGTCCCCCAGAAAAAGCCGTATTCTTTGATGCAATCTTGTGGGGCAGACTTTTTAATGCTGATTAGATTGGAATCCTTTGGGTGTTTCCATGGAGATGTGACCCACCCAACTGTAGGTGATAACTCTGATAAGATAATTTCCATGGAGGTGTGGCTCCACCCATTTAGGGTGGGCCTTGATTACTGGAGCACTATATATGCTCAGACAGAAGGAGCAAACTTGACACAGCCAAGAGGGACACTTTGAAGAATGCATGGAAGCTGAGAGAGTAACTGCAGATGAGAGACAGTTTGAAGACGGCCATTGAAAGCAGACTCTTGCTTAAGAGAGGACAGATGCCCCAAGAGCAACTGAGAGTGACATTTCAAAGAGGAGCTGTGGCCTAGAGAGGAACGTTCTGGGAGAAAGCCATTTTGAAACACCTGGGAGCAAGCAGATGCCAGGCACATGCCTTCCCAGCAAAGAGAGTTTTTCCAGATGCCATTGGCCATCCTCCAGTGAAGGTACTAGATTCCTGATGTGTTACTGATGGCCTTCAGACTATAACTTTGTAACCAAATAAACCCCCTTTTATAAAAGCCAATCCATCTTTGGTGTTTTGCATTTTGGCAGCATTAGCAAACTAGAACAATAGGTAACTCAGGTCCCATGGTAACTTGGTGGCCCATGGTTAATCATTCTGTCTCTACTAAGGCCCAATAATAGGCCAAAAGCTGTTTCTCAAGTGGAGAGTAGTTATCTGCAGAAGATGGTATGCTTTACTCCAAAATCCTAAGGACCTATGTTGTGAATCTCCTATAGGAGCCTGTCAAAGGCTCCAAACAGCATCTCTATTTGCCACTGATACTTCCAGCACCATTGGATCAGCCAGGTCATATGGTCCAAGTGGCAGAGCAGCTTGTACAGCAGCCTGGACCTGTCACAGAGCCACATCCTATTCTAGTACCCATTCAAAACTAGAAGCTTTTCCGGTCACTCGGTAAGTGGGTTGCAGTAGCAAACCAAAATGAGGAATATGTTGTCTCCAGAATCCCAAGAGGCCAACTAAGTGTTGTGCCTCTTTTTTGGTCATAGGAGGGGCCAGATGCAATAGCTTATACGTCACCTTAGAAGGGATATCCTGACATGCCCCACACCGCTGGACACCTAGAAATTTTACTGAGGTAGAAGGCCCTGTATTTTTGTTGGGTTTATCTCCCATCCTCTGCCATGCAAATACCTTACCAACAAATCTAGAGGAGCTACTACTTCTTGCTCACTAGGTCCAATTGACATAATATCATCAATATATTGGGCCAGTGTGGTGTCGTGTGGGAGGGAGAAATGATCAAGGTCCATGCAGACAATGTTATGACATAGGGCTGGAGAGTTGATATACACCTGAGGTAGCAAAGTGAATGTAATGTATACTGCTGGTCTTGCCAGCTGAATGCAAACTGTTTCTGGTGGTCATTACTAACAGCTATTGAGAAAAAAGCATTTGCCAGATCAATAGCTGCATACCAGGTACCAGGGGATGTGTTGATTTGCTCAAGCAATGATACCACATCTGGAACAGCAGCTGCAATTGGAGTCACCAGCTGGTTAAGCTTACGATAATCTACTGTTGTCCTGCAAAACCCGTCTGTTTTCTGCACAGGCCAAATAGGAGAATTGAGTGGGGATTGATGGGAATCACCACCCCTGCATTCTTCAAGTCCTTAAGAGTGGCATTAATCTCTGAAATCCCTCCAGGAATCTGGCATTGCTTCTGGTTTACTATTTTGCTAGGCAGGGGCAATTCTAGTGGCTTCCACTTGGCCTTGCCCACCATATTAGCCCTCACTCCATGAGTCAGGGAACCAATGTGAGGATTCTGCCATTGCTGAGTATGTCTACTCCAATTGTGCATTCCAGAACTGGGAAATAACCACAGAATGGGTCCTGGGACACACTGGACCCATTTTGAGATGGATCTGAGCTAAGACTCCTTCAATCACCTGACCTCCATAAGCCCAAACTCTGACTGGTGGACCAGAGTGATTTTTGGGTCTCCTGGAATTAATGTCACTTCTGAACCAGTGTCTAATAATCCCCAAAATATCTGATCATTTCCTTTTCCCCAATGCACAGTTACCTTGGTAAAAGGCCATAGGTCCCCCTGGGGAAGGCTGGGAGGAAGATTAACATATAAATTTTTGGCAGTATAATAGGGTCCTTCCCCAAGGGTTGTCAGCCTTCCCCTAATTCAAGGGACTCTGGTTCTGTAAACTGTATCAAGTCTGGGAATTGATTAAGGCACCATGACTCCCTGTTTTTGTAATTAAAGGTAGACTTTTGTTCACTTGAAATAGAATTCTTCTGCTTATACAGCTCAAACAAGAACTTAGTAGACTGGCCATCTATTTTACTGCTAGGTACTCCATGATCTACTAGCCAATGCCATAAGTCAGATTATTTTGACTGCTGCCTTGAGACTTTTTCCATTATGGTAGCCACACCCACCTTATCTTTGATGATTAACTGCTGCCACATGGTTTCTGCCAACTCAGGATCTGATTACCCCCATTGTGTTTAAGGATTCCAGCTCAGTGACAGCAGTTCCCACAGTAATATCTGATCTACAGAGAAGGGTGACTACAGAGCTCTTCAGGGATGATGGTGCTAGTCTCACAAATTTATTCTTCATGGTCCTGGTAAAAGGTGTATCCTCTGGACATTCCAGGGGTGTGTGAGCAGGTCTTCCATGATAAATCCACTCTAACATTCCAATCTCTCTAAGCCTTTGAATCCCCTCCTCTACATTATAACAGGGCAGTTCTGGCATTTCAACCTCTGGTAATGCTGGCCACCTTTTGATCCATGTTTCAGACAACCACCCAAACAAACTGTTAACACCCTTTCTAATTTCTCGAGCTACAATATTGGATACAGAATTTCTGCTTAGTGGCCCCATATCAGTAAATTTAGCCTGATCCAACCTTATATTCTTTCCACCATTATCCCACACCCTTAATATCCATTCCCACACATAGTCTCCTAATTTCTGTCTGTGTAAGTTGGAAAACTCATACAGTTCTTTTGGAGTATAGCATACTTCCTCATGGGTCACACTTTGTGCCTCACCCTTCAGGGCCTGTTGGGACTTTTAGTCTAGTTACAGGTCTTGAAGCAAAGACTGTTGGTGGGGATGAGCCATGAAAAGAATTAGAAGTTTCCCTCAAACCATGTACCTCAGGACATTCTGTTGCAGTTTCATCTGGTGAAAAAGCATTAATCTCTCCAGACAGAGGAGTGAGGGCTGCTTCCTCAGGGGAGGTGATTACAGATATAGTAGGTACTGAAGGGTTAATCTCTTTAGGTGGAGGTGGATGGCAGGCTCCTCAAGAAAGACTGGAGATTGGGAAGCTGTTTCCTCAGGACAGATCACTACAGGTATGTCTGGCAAAGACTCAGCACAATCCAGGGTTCCAATGCCCTTGCTGCCACTACTGTCAATCCATATGTCCCCTTCCCAATTTTCAGGATCCCATTCTTCTCCAATAAATGCCTTTACTTTAACAGCAGACACCCCTCAAGGTTCAGATTTTAATTTACATTGTAAATCTGCTACTCCCACAATGAGACTCTGGGTCTGGTTTTCAGAAATCTCAAGTCTGTGGTCACAGGAAATAAGATTTTCTTTCAGGGCACACATAGAAACCTTTACATCTGTTATATGGTGCTTAAGTTTCAAATGTGAAGCCTTTAGCTCATCCCTTTCTCTTATAACTTTATCCAGCATATCTAAGAGCAACCAGCCAACATCATTATACCTCTTAACTCTGCAAAACTCTGTTAAGGTGTCAAAAACACTGTCACCCAGAGCCTTGCTTTGTATAAGAGTATGATTAGGAGAATCAAACAGTGCTATTTTGCATATCTCTATTGACAACTCATGCCATCTTGATTATTGGAAATGGAGTCATTAGTGCCTTTGAATTTAATCAGAGAGGAAAACCAATTGTAAAAGCCCATTTTAAGATTCTATTTCTCAAGAACCACTCCCAGTACCAAGTTGTATTAGTTAGGCTTCTCTAGGAAAACAGAATCAACAAGACATATCTATAAATATAAAATTTTATAAAAGTATCTCACACAACTGTGGGTATGCATGAGTCCAAATTCCATTGGGCAGGCAGCAAACTAGCAACTTCAATGAAGATGTTTGATGAACTCAGGCAGCAAACTGGCAACTTTGATGAACATGTTTGATGAACTCCTCAGGAAATGAACTGGCAACTTCAATGAACTCCTCAGGAAATGCTTCGCTGGTTGGCCAAAGAAGTAGTGAAGGTCCTCTATCTGTCTCACTTAAAAGCCTTCAACTGATTGGATTAAATACAGTTGATTGCATTCTCTCATTGTGAAAGACATGCACTGCATTGATATAATCAGTCACAGCTGCAGCCAATTGACTGATGATTTAATAAACTAGCCTTCTGGTTTATTAGCCAGCCACAAATGTCCTTGCAGTAATGGTTAGGCCAGTGCTTGCTTGACCAGACACCTGGGTACCATCACCTGGCCAAGTTGACACACGAACCTAACCATCACAGTGAGGAAGGAGAAGTTAACTAACTTTCCCAGTATCTCAAAGTCAGTGAGTAGAATCAGGATTTGAACTCCAGAGCCCTGGGAAGACCTCTGCATCTATATGGACAACACTTCAGACTTCAGAGACCCTCACCTAACACTTTAGACCCTCACATCTCACATCCCCATGAGGTCTATACACATCATAAGGCATTCCACCCCCTCTGACCCAGCCACTTAACCTACCATCTTTCACACTCCCCTGGCTCTCCTATCAGACCTGTGGTGCCTCATTCAGTATTTAAACTTCTCAACCTCTTTCAATTTGCTCAATTCACTAGTGTTTTTCTGGAATCACCTGAGTCAATTCTTTAACATGCCTTCTGGGGCACCTTACGTGTTTTCACTCTCTAATCTTTTCTGACCCTGGGTCAAACTTGCTCACAATCTGCTTCTTGCCCCCAGAGAAGAAAGATGGAAAATTGAATTGATATGGCTTGTGATAGTTTGCCAGGGCTTCTATAACAAATACCAAAGGCTGGTTGATTTAAACAACAGGAATTTATTGTCTCACAGTTTTGGAGACCAGATGTACCAAATGAAGGGGTTGACAGGCCATTCTTTCTCCAAAGTCTATGGCATTCTGGCAGTGGCTTGCCGGCAATTTGTAACTCAATCTCTTTCAATATCTGACACAGGGCCATCTGTCTCCCTCTGTATCCTCCTCTCCAACTACTCCTGTGTCCAAATTTCCTCTGCTTATAAGGATTCCATTCATCTTAATAGGATTTTCAAAGATCCTATTTACAAATGAGTTCACCTCCACAGGACAGGCAGTTAGGACTTGAACACATCTTTGCGGGGCCTTGATTCACTTCATAGCATGGCCCTTACAGATTCATGCTACTCAACCTCAACCAGCTCCACAATGTCTTCATCAATGCTTTTTTGCTTCTCAAATTGTCTCCTTAACACAATCTCCATGCATTCTACCAGTACATTTTTCTTTTCTTTGAATAGCCAATCTTCCACCACCCTGTTTCTCTCAGTGCATAATTACTGAGCCTTGCTCAAATGTTACCTCTTCCACAAACTTTTTGCTCAATTCAGAGTAAGGTGCAACCAATGATGGGATCTCAGTCACATGCTTATAACCCATCTGCTGAGGAGATTGAGGGAAACAGGTTTGTTTGATTTTTTTCTCATCTCTATGGTAGAGGAAGCTGAGAGGAAGATTGAATGTACTAATCTTTAGTCTCTTCCCCAAATGGATTGCTTTCACTTCAATTCAGCATATCCTAAATTAAAATAAAGTTTTTCTTTAAGTCAGATTTCCACCTGTTCCATTTTTTGTAGAGGTAATACCATTCTCTCTTCCAAACCAAGTAATGTAAAACAAGTTCTTTTCTCTCTCTTTCATCTGCTATGTCCAGTTTGTTACATAGACCCAATGTTTCCTTTAAGAGGTCATGTTTTATAGGAACACTGTTCTAGTTTGCTAGTGCTGCCAGAATGCAAAACACCAGAGACGGATTGGCTTTTATAAAAGGAGGCTTATTTGGTTACACAGTTGCAGTCTCAAGGCCATAAAGTGTCCAAGGTAACACATCAGTAATCGGGTACCTTCACTGGAGGATGGCCAATGGTGTCCAGAAAACCTCTGTTAGCTGGGAAGGCACGTGGCTGGTGTCTGCTCCAAAGTTCTGGCTTCAAAATGTCTTTTTCCCAGGACGTTCCTCTCTAGGCTGCAGTTCCTCAAAAATGTCACTCTTAGTTGCACTTGGGATATTTGTTCTCTCTCAGCTTCTCCGGAGCAAGAGTCTGCTTTCAACAGCCATCTTCAAACTGTCTCTCATCTGCAGCTCCTGTGCTTTCTTCAAACTGTCCCTCTTGGCTGTAGCAGCTTGCTCTTTCTGTCTGAGCTTATACAGTGCTCCAGTAATTTAATTCAGACCCACCCTGAATGGACGGGCCAACACCTCCATGGAAATTATCCAATCAGAGTCATCACTTACAGTTGGGTGGGGCACATCTCCATGGAAACACTCAAAGAATTACAATCTAATTAACACTGATAGGTCTGCCCACACAAGATTACATCAAAGATAATGGCCTTTGGGGGACATAATACATTCAAACTGGCACAAACACACTTTCCACTTCATTCCTAGTGTCTCTAGCCTAACAAAACACCTCATGCTTGGAGCATTGCTATTGCCTCCTAGTTTGTCTAATGGCTCCATGTTTCAAACTCCCCTAAAACCTCTTCTGTTAAATCAAGTATTCTTCTAAATCATGGCTTCCATGATCTCAAATTCTAGTCAAAAAGTAATATTTAACACAGAGGAAAAGACATGATAAAAATTGATTAGCAGTTCCTACTGTAGCCTCTCGCTTGAGCTAAAATATCCATGAGTAGAGAAAAACTAAAAAACAAGATTGAGATTAACCTCTTTCTATATTCTGGAAGGAAATTCTATTACATATAGAATCTACGGGACTGAATTTAGAAATACTATAGAAGACTGCCATACTTCTGCTACTTGACATTGAACAAATGAACAGCCTGAAAGAAGTTAAAGACATTGACATTTCTTCCCACTTCTTGCTCCCTGTCAGAGACTCATGTCTGCACCTATTAGAAAATCAGCAGCTCTCATGGCACTGTATGGGTATCACTTTTTGGAGTAGCACAATACAGTCCTCCTTCACACCCTGATAAGTGCTTCCCCTTCTACATCCTTTCAGGAATCTGACTCCCAGAAAAATCACAGGGGGTAGGGTGGGAAAATTGCTCTCTAGCCCCCACCTCCCCAGATGCAGAAAGAACTCTGCTATTAGTGTGGCAGAGACAGCTGGTTGTCCTCCCATATCCATTCAGACCTTCTTCCACAGTAAGAGGGCTTGGGTGAGTGATGGGCTCCCAGAAAAAAGATGACATTGTCAAGCTTCCTCTTCACCGAGATAGCCCCATGAGCTAAGTTCTAACCAGTGACACGTGAGTGGAAGAGGCATGAATCTCTTTAACAGATAGTTGGTCCGTTCCTTTTGCCCCTTTTTTCATCCTTTTCTCCATTCTACTGTCCACCATTTTAATGACTGCTCTAGACCCTGAGAAAAAGTACTGCATCCTAGTGGTGGTGAAGCAGAAAATTGGAAAGAATTTGGGTTCTTGAGGACTTCATGAAGCAAAGCTGTCATACCAGTGCTGGGCTACGTATCTTTGGAATCTTAGGTAAGCAAGAAATAAATGTCTAACTTTTGTAAGGTGCTGTACTTTTATTCTCTATTTCAAACACTGAGCCTAGTCCTAATAATACAGAGTAATGCTGGGAACTATATATTTTTATGCACCATCTGTTCAGAGTATCAAGGAATGAGATAGTTGGGAGAGAAGAGCACAACAATTCAGCCATCCAGCAAATTGGACTAGAAAGTGCACCACCTTTATTCCTGTTGTAATCTGAGAAGGGGAGGCCATCTACTCAAGCAGATAGAAAGAAGAGACAAGGAAATGCCACCATCCAGATCTGGCCAACACCAGATCTGGATCCACCTATCTCTCCTTATTTAAAGATAACTGAAAAAGTAAAACAAAATAAAATAATTAATGGAGTCCATTTATATAAAGTTTGAAGCCAGGCAAAACTAATGGATGGTGATAGTGGTTATCTTGGGGGAACGGTAGCTGGGAGAGGGTGGGAGAAGTGCTTCTCTGATGCTGGTACTGTTCTCTTTCTTGATTTGAGTGGTGGTTACACAGATATGTTCATTTTGGAAAAAAAAATTTCATGGAGCAGTCCATTTATAATCTATGCACTATGTATTGTTATTAATAAAACATTTACAAAAATAAATAAATATAAAAGAAAGAAAATTACTGAAGAATGAGAGAAAGTGCTTCTTACTGAAGCATACATTTGAAAACTATTTGTCAGGACAATCAGAAGAAGATTTGATAAAGTTGTTTGTCATCATCAATAAGACACAAGGACATATGTACTTTACCAAAAAAGAACAGAAAACCATGAGTAGCAAACAGACCAGGAGGAAATAAAAGAGCTTCTTGAGATTAAAAAAAAAGCAAATAAGAAATATAATGGCAGGAGTAAAGCATACACCACAGCCTGAAAAGTGCACAAATGACATTGCTGAAAGTGGAATGAGAAAACAAACTTGGATTTTTTCCCGAGTTTTGAGACAGCAAACTACTTAGAAAGAGATCAACTTAATTTCTCACTTTATGCTATTTGACAAAACTCTTCTAAATAACACAGAAAATGGACAAATAGAAAAATATCAATGAAAGACATGAACTGAAGAAAGACTTAAATTTTTACATAAAAGAGTTTCATGCAATCAATGAGAAGAAAACAAAACATGGATGCATCTTGGCAAAATGTTTAAATGTAAGATATGTAGAAGAATCAAAAATGTAGACGTTTATTAGAAAAAAATAGAGGCATGAGATCATCAGCCAGGTGTAAAGAGTAGATTTACAACAGAACAAAATGTCATGCTGGACTCCAGTTCTCTTCTGCTTTCTAATAAATAATAATTGGGCAGCATTTATAGAATTTTGAGGGAAAGTTTCATTTTCAATTAAATTGTCATTGATGAATGACAGTAACAAAAAGACATTTTATGACATGCAAGGCTTAACATCCTTCCTTCATTCATCTATTTCTTTATTTGGAAAATATTTATTGAGTATTTACTATGATAGACACTTGGAAATAATTACTTGAAGCATACTTCAGTTCTCTGAGTGATAAAGCAAAATAAGAACTCAAAAATGGGAGAAATTGTCATAGAAAAGGACCAGTGATCAGAACCAAGATTCATTCAACAGAGTTAAGATTGAATGACAGCTGTAAAAATTACTACAAAAGTGTATGCAAAATAAAATAGAAAGGTTAGAAATGGAAGATTAGGCAATAATTTCTTAGACAAATGCAGACACCAAAAGCAAGGTGGCAATATTAATTTCAAACAAAGTAAAGTTAAAACAAAAAACATTACAAAGGACGAGGAGGATCATACTCCTTTACAAGTAACAATCATGGATAATTATGTGCTAAATAACACAGTGTCAAAATATATAACATAAAAATTGTTAAAAACTACAAGGAGAAATTGATAGAAAGACAATTATAGTAATCTTTTTGATAAATCAAGTAGATCTTAAAATAAATGCAGCAATTTTCAGGATTAAATAGTTACTTTGATAATGAAACCACTAAAAAATCTAGGGGAAAATACGGGTTAAAATTTAACTAATCTTGGAATGGGCAATTTCAAAAACAAGGGAAGAAATAACAAAGGGAAGGAAATCACATAGGTTTGCCCATATAATTTTTAAAAATGCAATTCAAAAGAATAAAATTAAAAGGCAATGACATACTAGAAAAAGTTATAACAAATATTACAGACAAAAGGCTGAGATCCCTAATATGTAAAGGCCCCTCATAAATAAATATCAATGATTCTAACATTCTATGCCAGTGCTGTCCAATTGTACTTTCTGCAATGATGGAAAATGTTCCAAATCTGCACTGTCCAGTGTGTTACCCACTACCCACAAGAGCTCTTGAAATGTGGCTAGTGCCAATGTTGAAATGATAATATTTTGGATTTGTTTGGTTAAATTTCATTATTAAAATAATTTTATTATCCAAATGTATTTTACCTGTTTCTTTCTACTTGTTTAATGTGACTACTAGAAACTTCAAATTATATACATGGCTCAAATTAGATGTCTATTGGACAGCACTGTTCTAGAATAATGGTCAAAAAACCAGAAAATTTGCAAAAGAAGAAATATAAATGGTTAATAAACTATGAAAATACATTCCACCTCACTTATAATGCAAGAAATTCAAATTAAAACAAGCTACTATTTTTTTCTATCAAATTGTCAAAATTAAAAAAAAAAATATTCATTGTTGGCAAGAGTTCCATGAAATGGGCACCCTCATACCCTGCTGGTGGGAGTATGAGTTGATTCAACCTTTCTGGAAAATCATAAAAACACTTATACTCTTTGACCTAGTGTCTTTATTTCCAGGAATTCAGCCTCAATAACTAATATTTTAAAATGCAGTTAAAGTTTTATGTATAAGGATATTCATCCCAGTGCTATTTCTAATAGTGAAGGATTGGTAACAATCTAAATAGCCAACAGTAGAGAAATTGTTAAATTAATATATTTTGGTAGCTCTACTTTATTAATATTATATAGCCCTAAAAATTCTTTCTCTAATATTTAGTGATGAAGAAAAGACTCACAAGAGTTCAGTATAGTAATAATCATATAAGTATATATAGTATGCATATATATATATATATATATATATATATATATATATAAACACTTTTGTTCATAAAGTTAGGATCATAATGGAAGGTAATACAAAAAAGATTATAAGTAGTTATCTCTGGGTGTTGAGATTATTTTATTTCCACTAACACTTACCTGCCCCCCCCCCAAATATATATGAGTATGTACTACTTTTAAAATCAGAAAAGAACAATAACATTTGTTAAAGTATCTAATACCACATCAATCCTCACACTCTCTATTAGGCTTTAAGGTCCTCTATAATCTGAGTCTCTCTTCCTTTCCAAATTTATTCCCCACTGCTCCCCATTAGTCATGTCATAGTTCTCTCCATGAGATGTCTGTCTTCACCCCCCACTTACCCGAATGCAGTCTGACTTCCCACTGAGCACCAGGCAGAGTGGGGAACGTTGACAAACGCTCCCATTTATCCTGCCTAACAATCCTGAAAGGTAGGTATTATTACCCACAATTTAATGATGGAAGGGAGGGGGCTGTGTTTTTCCCGCTAAACTGCAATTTCTACCCCCATTTCTTCTGACCTTCTACTATACAAATGTTTCCATACCATCTCTGCCACATTTACTTGCACAGGGACCTCAGGTATGTTAAATTTTTTCAGGCTCAGTGTCCTCATTTATTAAACAGGGAAAACAATAGTACAAATATCACAGAGCTGTTGTGAAGATAAACAGAAGCAATTGATGCAATCCATTTAGCACTGTGCCTGGCACATTATCATTATCACTATCAGCTCAAGTCTCTTTTCCTTTTCCAACTCTCTTCAGGCCCTCCAACATATGCCTTTCTCTGCATTCACTACATTCTTTGTCTTATAATGGTACTTATATATTTTGCATGTGTTGGCTTCCAATTCTCCACTATATTGCAAGCTCCAGATAGGTAGAGACAGAGCTGTCTCTTTCTTCTCCATCTCCCAATACACCAACCAAGCACCATGGCATGTTCTCACAGAATGGGCTCTGTTAATATCTAATTGTTTGAATGGTCCATAGCACTACTTCTTATGCCAACTCCTGAGCAAATTTTTCCATAAAATCTGATGAGCAGCTAACAATGTGCATTTTAGGGGGTCTCCCAGAATTGTTCTTACTTGCCTGCCAAAGACTGAGGAGAGGTCCATCCATCGTATTAAAGCAAGCCTGAACAACCTGCCTATTGCCAGGGAAAAGAAACACACACTGCATTAACTAGCACAGCTCTAGAAGAACACCAATTTTCTAGCTGACTACTCTCATCTCCTTCCCATCCTGACCTCAAAAGGCCAAAGTCTACATTTCACTGAGGTACGAAACCAATCAAGAAACAACCTCAGGTAAGGGATTTCTTCCTAAAAGCTAGAACTGTCTTTGCGTCTGGGCATTCTCAACCCATCTCCTACAACACCTATGGCTACAAGACACATCACTGGGCAGTCATAATCCAAGATCAGAATGATGAACCTGATATGCTGCAAGGTTTTTAACTTTCCAAGAAAAAAAAATCAGCTATACTAAAGTAGTATTGATAAAAGATGTTTAATTCATTGAAAAAGAGTTAGCTTTTGGGATAATAGAAAAGCTAATCATCCAGAATATTTCATCCTCAAATAGATGCAACAAATGTTTTTCTGAGCTTCTACTTTGTGCTAGGCACAGTGCCAGCCTTCTGTGTGCCCATCTTCTTTTTTTCCTGTCTCCCACTCTTCATCTCTACATATAATGACTCAGAATCTCACTTTCATCATCAAGCCTGCCTCCCTTGACAGCTTAGTTACAACTTTCACTGCAGATGACACGATCCAATATTTAGAAAGTCCTGAAAAAAATCTACAACAAAACTATTACAGCTAATAAGCAAATTCTGTCATGTGGTGGGATGCAAGATCAACATGCAAAAATTAATAGTGTTTCTATACAATGAGTGATATGAAGAGGAAATCAAGAAAAAAACTCCATTTACAATACCAACTAAAAGAGTCAAATATCCAGGAATAAATTTAACCAAGGACATAAGGGACCTAAACACAGAAAACTACAAAACATTGCTAAAAGAAATCAAAGAAGACCTAAATAGATGAAAGGACATACAGGGTTCATGAAGTAGAGGACTAAATTTGGTTAAGATGCCACTTCTACCCAAAGTGATTTACAGATTCAGTACAATACCAATCAAAATTCCAACAGCAAGTTTCCCCGAATAGCCAAAAACATCTTAAGAATGAAAAACAAAGATGGAGGACTCACACTTCCTGTCTTTAAAGCATATTACAGAGGTACAGTGGTCAAAACAGCATGATACTAGCATAGGATAGATATATTAACCAACGGAATAGATTTGAGACATCAGAAATAGACCCTCTCATCTATGGTCAATTGATTTTTTTTAATTTTCAATTCAATTTTATTGAGATATATTCACATACCATACAATCATCCAAAGTGTACAATCAGTTGTTCACAGTACCATCATATTGCTGTGCATTCATCACCCCAATCTACTTTTTTTTTTTTTGTATTTATTTTTCCATTTAATTTCATTTACAGAATTACTGAATGGCTAATACATTCTTCAAGTTCAAAGACAGTGGGAATGAGTGTCTCTCATTTCTCCAGATTTTCTTCTACAAACCCCCCTCAAGTCACTACTGTTGTTTATTGTGAATCTTTCGAGTTTTTTCATGCATATATAAATATTCCTTTATGTTCTTATATTTGTCCCATTTTTCGCACAAATAGTAACTTCTATGATCTGTTTTTTTTTAGCATGTGTATTGTCTATTTTTTTAATCTTCATTTTATTGAGATATATTCACATACCATGCAGTCATACAAAACAAATCATACATTCGATTGTTCACAGTACCATTACATAGTTGTACATTCATCACCTAAATCAATCCCTGACACCTTCATTAGCACACACACAAAAATAACAAGAATAATAATTAAAGTGAAAAAGAGCAATTGAAGTAAAAAAGAACACTGGGTACCTTTGTCTGTTTGTTTGTTTGTTTCCTTCCCCTATTTTTCTACTCATCCATCCATAAACTAGACAAAGGGGAGTGTGGTCCTTATGGCTTTCCCAATCCCATTGTCACCCCTCATAAGCTACATTTTTATACAATTGTCTTTGAGATTCATGGGTTCTGGGTCGTAGTTTGATAGTTTCAGGTATCCACCACCAGCTACCCCAATTCTTTAGAAACTAAAAAGGGTTGTCTAAAGTGTGCGTCAGAGTGCCCACCAGAGTGAACTCTCGGCTCCTTTTGGAATCTCTCGGCCACTGAAGCTTATTTCATTTCCTTTCACATCCCCCTTTTGGTCGAGAAGATGTTCTCCGTCCCATGATGCCAGGTCTACATTCCTCCCCAGGAGTCATATTCCACGTTGCCAGGGAGATTCACTCCCCTGGGTGTCTGATCCCACGTAGGGGGGAGGGCAGTGATTTCACCTTTCAAGTTGGCTTAGCTAGAGAGAGAGGGCCACATCTGAGCAACAAAGAAGCATTCGGGAGGAGGCTCTTAGGCACAATTATAGGGAGGCCTAGCCTTCCTTTATTTTTGAGGTTTAAACAGGAATATTTAAAGTTACTAAGAGGAAGAAACCATAATTATTTCTATGAGACCATTTTGATGAAATAGGCTCATAGATCCCAGTTCCTGCCTGGTTTTGCTGTAATATTCCAGTCTTTCCTCTGAAAAATGAGCCGCAATTTCACATTTTCATCATGCAAACTGCTCTGGTTTCACCAAACGCTCTGTGGCTAGAGTCAATAAAAAAAAGATAATATATCTTTCCTTAATTTTACGTGCAGGTTGGAGGCCTGCTGAGTTTTAGAGCCACAGTGGTTGCCATTCTAAGAGGTACTTGATGGGAGAAACAGGTGACAACAGAAGCCCAAATGATATCTGTCAAGGCTGAGAAAATGAGAAAATTGAACTTTATTTTAATCTGTCCTTTGAGACTGATGAATATTTCCCTTCAGAGATTTTATCCAATTTTGAAATGCTTGCTTAATAGCCCTCAGATTCATTCCCCCTTTTCTCTTTAAAACACCTACAATTGCATTGTAAGTGTTGATTTAAATTAAAATTAACAATATAGTCGCCATTCTAATTTTTCTGCCCCACATCTACCCCGTGTTGCCCTGGGGACCTTGTGTCCTGGGTCAGGCCCCTGACCCGGGATCCCTGATGCTCACACACGACTGCACTGGCTGGGGCTCCCTGCCAGATTAAATGGACACTGAAAAGTTATGATTTCATTCTGAAATTTAAATGAAGAAGAGAGCAAGGTAAAGTCTTGGTAATGGAGGGTGGTGATGGTAGCACAGTGTAATTAACAGCCTTGAGTTATGTATTTGAATGTGGTTAAAAGGGGAAATTTTAGGTTGAATATATGTTACAGGAATAAAAATTAAAAAAACAAATCCATGAAATTGCACAACAAAAAAAGTGAACGCTAAGTTAAACTATGGACTATAGTTAGTAGGACAAATATAAAAGTATTTTTTCATGAATTGTTAAACGTAGCACACCAATTCCAAGTATTAATAATAGCGTGGTTTACAGGAACCCTGTATTTTATGCATTATTTTTCTGTAAACCCATAACTTCTCTAATAAAAAAAGATATTAAAAACAGACAAAAGGATAGAGTGGGGTGAATACAGAGTATTGAAGTAGTATAATTAACAAGCTTGATCTAATAGATGTAAAATAGAACATTGAATGGAATAAAGAACATTCATTCTTCTCAAACAGCCAGGAGCACTCAGTCACACACACACAAAAGCGACCATACATTAGGTCATGAAGAAAAATCTCATTGATTCTGTAAATCAGAAATTATATGTCATATTGACTGACCGCAATGAAATAAAATTAGATTCGTCTCAAAAAGATTAGCCCGAAAGATCCATAGACCTAGAAATTTTTTTAAGTCCCATGGAGAATAACTAACTCTTAGGTTCAAGAGAAAAATCAATGCAGAACTTACAAGCCATTTAGAAATGAATGAAAATGAGACAACTGTAAAACTCGTAGGATTTAGGTAAAGCAGTACTCAGAGGAAAATTTAAATGTCCTTACTGACCCTGCTCTCCCACTTCTTAGTATCATCCCCAAAGAAAATTTCCACTTGTGCACAAAGGCATGTACAAAGATTTCCATTGTACCATTGTTTGTCATGGTTAACTGTTTCCCTATTAATGGACACTTAGGTTCATTTCAGATCTTTCTAGGTCCATGTTATTGAATACTATTGAACAGTGAAACAGAATGAAGTAGAGTTAAATGTATTGAAATAGAAAAAATTCCTAAGACACAATGTTAAGTAAAATAAGCAAAACACAAAACAATTAAAATAGTATGGTACCTTTTATGTTAGAGTAATTTAATAAAAATCCAAACTAATATACTTCTACATATAGCTAAGAATAGAGCAAGGTTATAGACTCTTTCAGAATGAACGAATTCTGGATTCTTCCTGTGGAAAACAACATTCCCTGATATCTGTAGGTAAATGTATGGAATTACTCTAAGCTACAGTCTCCCCCTCTTTAAAATGGAAATAATAGTATCTTCCACTAGGGCTGTTTTAAGAATCAAATGAGCTAAACATATGTAGAACACCTAGCACATCTTGTCCTTACGATAAGAATTATTATTATTTTGTGTTGAAAACAATAGTCATTCTCTGTGTATTGTGTGGAAACTTAGTTTTCTGTGTTCTCTTTGACTAAGAATCATTTGAAGACTCTTTGGTGAAAGAAAAGCAAAAATAATAAATGACTCCTTCAAGGGTGCTGAGAGCCAGATGGATAAATCACAGGTGAGAATTTCTGAGGAAAATAGAGGACAATGGCTAAGGACAGGTGTAATAGATCCTAAAGTAGTTTTCATTACTTCTCCATGATCTATTTTAATGGCCTCTGAATAAGTTCTCCACAGCCAGTTTCACCTCCCCCTCTGGTGCTTTCTATACGTCACTGCTGCACAAATACAGTTTTGCCAGGCTACAAAAATTTGTTGCCCAGAAACCTTCAATGGCTTCCTGTTCTTCACTGAATTGCATCCAAATCACATGATCAGTTTCAAAATTCCTTTAAAACTTCATCTCTCCTAACTCCTCTTCATATACTCCAGCCATATAGGATGACTTTTATTCCCTTAGCATGACCTGTTCCTTCTTGCCCTAGGACTTTTGCATATGATTTCCCTCTCTGTAAGTCACAGAAGAAGGCTAATGTAAAATATGATTTTCCTAATGTTCTTCCCTAATATTATTCTAACTGGAAGAACTTTTGAATCTCTCAGTTCTTTTTATGCACATCTGTAATGATCATTAAAATGCTCTACAATGTACTGTGGTTATTTTTGTCAGTTTTTGGATAAATACCTTCTTGAGATATTGATGATAACACTTGGTTGGTTCTCAATAAATGTTTACTGACTAATTGGATGACAGTGCTTGTATTAAAATTTCACACTATGGTTAGGAGACAAGATAAAGACCTAAAATTAAATAGCAATTAATTCATACACTAGTGCCAAATGAGGATTCTAAGCAATTGGTTCAAAATTTCAGAGGAGAAATGAGGCATTAAATTGACAAGGAGATATAGTCTTGGCCTCTGAAGATTTTAGAAGACTATGACAGGATAGTAACAGTTGAGAATGATGCCAAGACCTCATTATCCACAAAGTAAATTAAAGTCAAATAGAAAAATCACTTTATTCCTTTCATCAAGAATTACTGTATTTTCTTTTTATAAATATGTTTGTGTAAAATAGAAAGTAATTTTTTTTTCTTGGAACAAAGAAACATTCTAGAACTCACATGTAGAAGCCATACACTTTCTTCACTGAAGATGAACCCCCTCTTTTGGGCCATGGTTTGGGTTACAAAGTCTGCAACTTTTCCTTTAGGAGGAGAAATCTTTAGTGATGGCCTAAGGCTTCATAGTTTCTACAAAGTAATAACATGATGATGCATGAATGAATTATAACACATGGATTAAATTTTCCCTTATGGAAATCATTAATATTAAACTATTGTACCAGAAAAAGTGAAAATAAGAATAAAAAATAAAAGTAAAGAGCACCCAAAACAACCCCCTCCTCCCACCCTATTTTTCATTTAGTTTTTTGTCCCCATTTTTTCTACTCATCCATGCATACATTGGATAAAGAGAGTGTGATCCACAAGCTTTCACAATCACACTGTCACCTCTTGTAAGCTACATTGCTATACAATCATCTTCAAGAGTCAAGGCCACTAGGTTGCAGTTTGATAGTTTCAGGTATTTACTTATAGCTCTTCCAATGCATTAAAAAATAAAAAGGGTTATCTATACAGTGCATAAGAGTGCCCACCAGAGTGACCTCTCAACTCCATTTGGAATCTTTCAGCCACTGAAACTTCATTTTGTTTCATTTTGCATCCCCCTTTCTGTCAAGAAGTGTTCTCAATCCCACGATGTAAGATCCAGATTCATTCCCGGGAATCATGTCCTGCATTTCCAGGGAGATTTATACCCCTTGGAGTCAGATCCCATGTAGGAGGGAGGGCAGTGACTTCAAGTTGGCTTAGCTAGAGAGAGAGGGCCACATCTGAGCAACAAAGAGCAGTACCATACTATTTTGATTACTGTGGCATTGTAGAAAGTTTTGAAATCAGTTAGTTTTACTCCACCAACTTTGTTCTTCATTTTTGAGATTGTTTTGGCTATTTGGGGTCCCTTATGGTTCCATATGGATTTGAGGATCAGCTTTTCCATTTCTGAAAAACAACTGCTGAAATTTTAATAGGGATTGCACTGAATCTGTAGATGACTTTGTGTAATACTGACATCTTATGCCAGTTTGGATGTATTATGTCCTCCAAAACACCATGTTCTTTGATGCAATCTTGTGGGGCAGACGTATTAGTATTGATTAGATTGGAATCCTTTGATTGTTTCCATGGAGATGTGACTCAATCAACTGTAAGTGAAACATTTGATTGGATAATTCTCATGGAGGTTGTTACCCTGCCCATTCAGGGTGGGTGCTAACTGGATCACTGGAGTTGTATAAAGGAGTTCACAGACAGAAGGACCTCAGAGCAACTGAGAGTGACATTTTGGAGGAGCTGCTGCTTACAGAGACATTTTGAAGATGGCCGTTGAAAGTTGATACTGACATTTTGGAGAATGCCATTTTGAAACACACCCTGGGAGCGAGCAGACACCAGCCACATGCTCTCCCGGTTAACAGAAGTTTTCCAGACCCCAGTTGCCTTTCTCCAGTGAAGGTACCCTGTGGTTGTACCTTCCCTTGGACACTTTATGGCCTTAAGACTGTAACTTTGTAACCAAACAAACCCCCTTTATAAAATCCAATCCATTTCTGGTATTTTGCAAAAAGCCAGCACTAGCAAACTGGAACATATTTCAACAAGTCTTCCAATACATGAATAGGAGGAAATGTATTTCCATTTATTTGGGTCTCTTTAAATTTCTTTCAGCAATGTTTTGTAGTTTTCAGCATACGAGTCTTTTACCACTTGGTTGTTTTTTTTTGTTTTTTGTTTTTTTTTTCATGCTCAACAAATATTGATTGAATGAATATATAAATTAAAAAATTAAAATAAGAATAAGGGCTTTAAAAGAAAAAAGTGCCCCAAAAACTGTTCCAAAGGCTTTACCATAAATTCATAGTTATCTGGGGAAATAAAAGCAAGAGTTTTGAAAGAAAGCCATAGATCTTTTCTGGGCCTTGTATTAGCTAATAGTTTCTATGTTTCTCCAAGAAAGGAACTGTTCTTTCTTTTCTATGTTGCACGAACACAAAAATGGTTGACAGGGAGGCCAGTGGTGGCAGCAAGAAAGCTTAAAGAACATTGAATCTGCCTTTCAAGAAGCAAGAAGTGGCTCTCTCATCCAGGTTGTGTAGTCCATATTTTGTTGGCAAGTACTCTTATATCTGCATCCAACATTGTGGGGTTGCCAGAGCAACCCATGAAAGAATCATTCTAAAATCTACCTCTGCAAGATTCCAGAGGAGGATAAGGAATCTTCTTCAAGTAAGATCCATATGCATACGATGGATTGTGTCCTGAGCACACAGCACAGGCTGAAAGATTCAGCAACTAGCCAAGTGAAGATCTAGGTGTCTATTTTCCTTAAACCTATGTGGAACTGGCAAAACCTGCTACTGGGCTCCAGCCAAGAACCTGATAGTCTTGTAACAGGACTCTTGTATGTTCCTAGATGAGTTTTGCTTTGACATTAGATTGACTTTGACCTGTCAAAGTGGTTGCATAAACGTATATTCTATGTTTTGCTTTTGTCTTATAGCTCCTGTCTCCCTTGGTTTCCAGATACCAGTCTCTCCTGGGCCTCTTACATCCCAGAGTGCTCCTTCCTTCTCCACATTCCCTTTAAATGTCTCTTTTTCCCAGGCTCCTGCTCTTGCTCTTATTGCCTTCTAACTCTACAAGCTCCCTACCCCTTGGTCTTTTACCCCTTGGTTAAATTTATTCCTAGACATTTTATTCTTTTACATGTTATTGTAAATAAAATTGTTTTCTTTATTTCCTTTTCAGATTGTTCATTACTGAGGTATAGGAACCCTGCTGACTTCTGTGTCTTTATTTTGTGGTTGTGTCCTCTGAACCAGCAGTAGGATCACCCTGAAAGAAGAAATTAGAGCCTGTTGAGAGTCCAAGGAAAGAGGCACTAAACACCAGGGTGATCAGTCCTTAAACATTGATTAGGGGAACTTAGAGAGCTATAGCTACCGCACAACAGACAGCAAGATGGCAAGAAGTTTCCTCAAGTATGCCCGTGGTCAACTGATTTTTGACAAGGTAGCCAAGTACACTCAACTGGGACAAAACAGTCTCTTCAACAAATGGTGCTGGGAGAACTGAATATCCACATACAGACGAAGGAAAGAGGAACCCTATTTCACACCCTATACAAAAATTAACTCAAAATGGATCAAAGACCTAAACATTAGAGCTAGGACCTTTAAACTCCTAGAAGAAAATGTAGGGGAGCATCTTAAAGATCTTGTGGTAGGAGGTAGTTTCTTAGACCTTACACCCAAAGCCCAAGTAATGAAAGTTGAAAGATGTAAGTGGAAGATCCTCAAAATTGAATACTTTTGTGCTTCAATGGACTTTGTGAAGAAAGTAAATAGGTAGCCTACTCAAGGGAGAAAATATTCAGAAACCACATATTCAATAAGGGTTTAATATCCAGAATATACGAAGAAACCCTGCAACACAACAATAAAAAGACAACCCAATTTAAAAATGGGCAAAATACATAAATAGACACTTTTCCAAAGAAGATATATAAATGGCTAAAAAGCACATGAAAAGAGACTCAACATCACTAGCTATTAGGTTTTAAATGCAAATCAAAACCACAATGAGATATCATTTCACACCTACTAGAATGGCCATTATAGAAAAAAAAAAAAAAAGCAGAAAACTGCAAGTGCTGGAGAGGATGTGGAGAAACAGGAACACTTATTCAATGCTGGTGGGAATGTAGAATTCTTCAGCTACTCTGGAAGGAGATTTGGTGGTTCCTCAGGAAGCTAAATATAGAACTTCCATATGATCTGACAGTCCTGTTACTAGGTGGACACTCGGAAGATCTGAAAGCAGGGGCATTGTGCCAGTTTGGATGTACTATGTCCCTGAAAATGACATGTTCTTTGGTGCAATCTTGTGGGGGCAGACATATTAGTGTTGATTAGGTTGGAACCTATAGATTGAGTATTTCCATGGAGATGTGACTCAATCAACTGTGGGCAAGACCTTTGATTGGATAATTTCCATGGAGGTTGTTTTAGTTGGCTAATGCTGCTGGAATGCAAAACACCAGAAATGTATTGGCTTTTATAAAAGGGATTTATTTGGTTACACAGTTAGTCTTAAGGCCATAAAGTGTCCAAGGTAATGCATCAATAATCGGACACCTTCACTGGAAGATGGCCAAGGGCATCCAGAAAACCTCTGTTAGCTGGAAAGGCGCGTGGCTAGCGTCTGCTCCAAGATCTGGTTTCAAAATGGCTTTCTCCCAGGACGTTCCTCTCTAAGCTTCAGCTCCTCAAAAATGTCACTCTTAGTTGCTCTTGGGGCATTTCTCCTCTCTCAGCTTCTCCGGAGCAAAAGTCTGCTTTCAATGGCCGTCTTTAAACTGTCTCTCATCTGCAGCTACTCTCATCTTCTGCGCATTCTTCAGTGTCCCTCTTGGCTGTAGCTCCTCTTCAAAATGTCACTCACAGCTGTACTGAGTTCCTTGTTTGTCAACTCATTTATATGGCTCCAGTGATTTAATTTAGACCCACCTTGAATGGGTGGGGTAACACTTCCATGGAAATTATCCAGTCAGAGTCATCACCTACAGTTGGGTGGGCACATCTCCACTGAAACATTCAAAGAATTACAATCTAATCAACACTGATAGGTCTGCCCACACAAGATTACATCAAAGATAATGGTGTTTTGGGGGACATAATACATTCAAAGTGGCATACAGAGGTGTTACCCCACCCATTCAGGGTAGGTTTTAATTAAGTCACTGGAGCCATGTAAAACAGCTGATAAACAGAAGGAACTCAGAGCTGCAGCTGAGGGACACATTTTGAAGATGGCCATTGAAAGCTGACACGTTTTGGAGAACGCCGTTTTGAAACACAAGCTGGGAGCAGGGAGACGCCAGCCAGGTGCCTTCCCAGCTAACAGAGGTTTTCTGGACGCCAATGGCCTTTCTCCAGTGAAGGTACCCTATTGTCAATGCCTTACCTTGGACACTTAATAGCCTTAAGACTGTAACTTTGTAACCAAATAAACCCCCTTTATAAAAGCCAATCCATTTCTGGTGTTTTGCATAATAGCAGCATTAGCAAACCAGAACGGATGTGAATAGACATTTGCACATTGATGTTTATAGTGGCATTATTCATGATTGCCAATAGATGGAAATAGCCCAAGTGTCTATCAACTGATGAGTGGATAAACAAATTGTGGTTTATACATATGATGGAATATTAAGCAGATGTAAGAAGGAATGAAGTCCTGATGCAACAACGTGGATGAACATTGTGGACATTATGTGGAGCAAAGTAAGTCAGAAACAAAAGGACAAATATTGAACTAATTATAATGAGCAAACTCTGCGAGTTAAAATCTAGAGTATAGGTTACCAGGAGATAAAAGAGAGTAGAGAATGGGCAGATGATGCTTAAAGTATACAGAATGTTTACTAAGGTTGATTGTAATGGTTTGGAAATGGACACCGGTGATGGTAGCACAACACTGTAAGTGTAACAATGCTGAGTGTGAGTATATTGAAAGGGGAAGTCTAGGGTTGTGTATGTCAGTAGAAGAAAAGCTAGAGGATAAAACTTGGGACTGTATAACATAGCTAAACCTATTATGGATGATGACTGTGGTTAATTGTACAAATATAAGAAAGTTCTTAGATGAACTACAATAAACGTACATCACTGTTACAAGGTGTTAACAATAGGGTGGTAAATGGGGAAAAATACAATGAATACAAACAAAGGCTATACTTAACAGTAACACTGTAATATTCTTTTATCAATTGTAACAAAGATATTATAACAAAGCTATGCATCAGTAATAGGGGGGAATAAGGAGGTATAGGATTTTTCTACTTCTTTTCAGAGCAATGAGAATGTTCTCAAATTGATTGTGGTGATGAATGCATAACTATGTGATTATACCAAGAGCCATTGGCTGTATGCTTTGGATGGATTGTATGATGTGTAAATAAAACTACTAAAAAAAAAAAAAAGTGATGTGGACTCAGAGGTAATCAACAGATATTTGTTGAAGGAATGAATTGGAAGGGAATTCCTTTCTTCGGTTTCCTGAAGCCTTAAGCACATGACACACCAAGTGAGAAACACTCATTGGCCCCTTGGGTGGCAGGACTCTCCAAAGCTGCTCATGAAATCATGTGGAAGTGGCAAGAATTCCTTACTGGATGAGAAGCACACATACTTGCACCAGGGGGCAGAGCAAGCAACACTTTTGGAGTAATACTTTTGGAGTGTCTTTTCAAGAGTGTCCTCACGTAGCCATCTGAGACCTCTCATGTTTCTGGTCAAAGTGCTATCGGGAAATGTTAACTTACTCTACTCGTTTGAATGGGAGGCTGAAGGAACAGTGGCCCCTGGGAGTCAGCATAACAGAATTGCGCTGGTGAAGGCATATTCCTTCCACGACCTGAGGGTCTTTCCACCTCTGCGTCTGAGGGGCCGGCCCCGGATTCCGTAATCCAATCAGTGGGAGTATTTTTAGTTTTATGTACAAAGCCGATTGTAATATTTAGAGGACAGTGAACCACAGACCCACCTGATTCTGTTAGTTCTTCCTTACTAGGCAGTAGGCATCACTCGTGCACTATAAGCCTAGCATTGTCAAGAAATGATTCAGAAATGCAAACTGAAGGAATTCTGCTACAAATGGTATTTATTACTTCAAAAGAGAGAACTGTTTTCCCTTTTATGGTATCTAAGATATCCATTTTTTGAAAATGTTTTTGCAGCGCATTAGAAATTACTTCAGAGTTGGGAAATGCTCCTTGCTAGGAAGAGGCTGAGTGCGCTGAGAGTTGGTCCTGAGTCCTGATCGAAACATTGTTTATTTGGGCAACTACATTCTTCTGTCAGCAAGGCCTGCGGAGTTTACTATTAATCCCAAATGTAAACCCCAGTTGGAGTTGTCTCTTACAAAAGGCGATTACTATTTAACTCTTAGGTTCACAGCACATTTTGTAAATTCCTCCAACAAAGGAGAATAAAGCTCTTTACTGGTAACGTTATCTCATATTGGAAACTCCAGTCCCGCGTTGGAAACTCTAATAACCCACCAACCTGACCTAAATTACTGCTCCCTCGACTTCCACCTCCACCTCCACCATCTCCACTGAGGGTCAGACTTCCCCAGAAAACAGCTGAGCATTTGGCCTAAAGCTAAACTTGTACCAATTTTAGAGGACAAGAGGACAGGGAGGGGAAGGCAGGAAATTGTTCCTTGTGGCCAGGGCATCCTGAGAACGTGCTCCCTCCTGCTTTAAAGTGTTGCTGTCTGTGCAGCAAGGTGAGTTAAGAGAATCATAAACACATACTGGATTTGGGTTGCCAGATCTGGCAAAACAAACAGACAATATTGCATGGGACATACATATACTAAAAAATATTTTCGTTGTTTATGTGAAATTCAAATTGAACTGAGTGTCCTGTATACCATCTGGCAACCGTATACTGAATGGAAGAAACACAGTGGCTGTGAAAGTTGGAGGCCCTCAAAGGCCTGAAGGGAAAGGTTCTTCAGGTTTCTTTTCTAGGGAATCCTCAAAGTACCCCAAATAGAAGTGAAGAGTGTGTGGGAAGGCAAGGACTAGGCTGTCCCGCAAGCCTGGCCAACCCTGGGGAAGAATCCATGTTAAATGGAGACAAAGAGTAGCTGCAAGGAAACAAGACTTAAGCACCACTTCCTCTTCCTACAGGTTCACCTCTCTTTCTTCCTCCTGGCTCTCCCTGCCTCCAGGCTCTCTCTTCTTGACTCGCACCCGTCCAACAATAAACTAAAATAACCCAAAACAAAAAACACACAAAACAAAACAAAAAACAAAACATTTCACTGTGGTTTTGATTTGCTTAAGCGTAGATATGATAAAAGCATTTATCCCTCAGGTGTGAGCGGTGGGCAATGCTAAACTGGTAACACGCACACACGCACACGCACACGCACACGCACACACACACACACACACACACACACACACACACACACCAAGTCGAGCCCCAGTGGAGCCCGCACCCCAAGGCTGGGAAGACTAGGGGAGACTGCGCTGGGACTGCGCTGGGAGCAGGGAGCTCCGGCCCTGGGCGCCTCCCGGAAACCAGGAAAGGGGCGAGCGCTGGTCGCCCCTCTCCGCCCCCTCCTGGCGCGGCAGCCGGCACCGAGAGGCCTGTCTGGGGCCTGAGCCGCGCGGGTGCCCCGGGGGACCCGTGGGGGAGAAAGGCGCCCACCCCGCCGCGCCCCCGCCTCCGGGCGCCCCGACGCGACGCCGCGTCCGCCATGGAAGCGGCCGCCCGGCCCTGCTGCTGCTGTTTATTGAGCCGCTCACAGAAAGTGTTTCGAATAGAAACACCAGCTTTTCAGGCGCAGGCGGCGCAGGCACTCTCGCCCTGGAAAGTTCTGGGACGGTCGGGGTCTCCCCGGGGCACCAGCACACACGCCACAGTCGCGCCCTTTCTGGCTTTCACTTTCCTCTCCCTCGACTTCCCTTTTCTGAGCCCCCGGGGCAGTTTCTTCCTCACCGCCGGCCACCGGCTGCCGGGGCGGCCGTACCTGCCAGCCCGCCGAGCTGAGCTGTGCCTGCGCTCCTCTTGCCAACGGGGACATCCATCTCGGGTTTTATTTCCTCCCGAGACACCGAGGAAGCCTCAGGTGGGTTTCCATGTCAACCTTCACTGAAATCCAAACATTTGCCTTTCTCAAAGGCAGTTTAACCTCTGCCATCAACCACATCCTCGGAGTTGCTGAGAATATTTTTTTAAAGCTTAAAAAAAAAAAAAAAAAGACTAGAGCTTTCAAAAAAACCCAGGCTTCTGGGGGTTTCTATTCACCAGGTGATAACACATCTTGAAACAGAATATTTATAATTTTTTGTTGTTCCACATTTATCCTCACAAAGCTCAACAGTGATGGCTGAGAGCTATGACAACACTTAGGTAAGGAGAGAGGCTAGAGCAGAAGTGAAAAGGATAATTGGAAACAGGGAAGCAGCCCCCTAGTTACACCTTCTTTAAGTCTGTCACAGCTCGGCCGGCCAGAGAGCTCAGGGCAGGCAGCAGCATCCTTTAATCCTGCACATTCCCTGGCCTCCTCTCTTCCAAGGTTTACTTATGCAAGCTTAGCTGCAATTTTCCACAGAATCTCGCCTGGTCCGGGGCCATCTTCCCCTGTAAAAGAGACCTCCTGGGATGGAAGCTTGAGGGAGAACATGTGGTGAACACAGGCTCCAAGCTTTGGAACAGGCCACCTGGAAGTAAGGAGATAACCTGCTGAGAAGGATTTACCAAGGCCAGGGTGCATTGTGGGGAGGGGAGGAGAGCAGGAGAGGAGGGCTCCACATGTCCAGCCATCAGATGTTGAAACTGGGAGGTAATATATGGGTCTAGTGAGACCACACGTGGAATACTGTGTTCCTCATCGCATCACAAGGAAGATGCACATAATGAGCTGGCTGCTGCTCAGAGAAGAGCAATTAGGATGATTAAGGGACCAGAGGGAGTGACTTAGGGGGAGAGATTAAAAGGATTAAACATGTATACCTTGGCTCAGCTCAAAACAGAGGGAATGTGGAAACTCTATAAGCATCCTCAGAATAAAAACATAAGGAGAATGTGGAATTGTTTTGCATGGTCCCTGAGGGATATAACTGGAAATAATAGGATGAAAGAAAAGAAAACTTTACCTATTGGAGAAAGCTTCTGAACAGTCCCAGATACCAAATGTGTCAGAGGCTCACACCTTATGTTCTCTACAACAAAGTCAACAGAGAGAGTCACAATTTGATAGGAGAGAAATCAGTTTGTATAACAATGACTGGCCCCACAGGGATGCTTTGAAGGGAAAAAAATAAATAACACAGGACAGTTTCTTTTGGAGAACATGCAAACCTGTGGAGGCTCCCTAGTAAGTAAAGTTTATTATCCGATGTCTTGGACAGGCAGGCAAGGCCCTCTCCATCGGGCCCAAGCTTACCCTCCTAAAATTGTCTCCCACCATTCCCCAAAATAATTGCTTGTCCTGAATGTTCCTAGTGTAGTTCCTTCTTTGTTCATGAAATTCTCCAACCTGTAAATTCTCCTCCAACATTCAACTATTCAAATCCTACTCGTTTTTAGCATTCATCTCAATCTTGTTTCCTCTGGCTACCCTGATTCATGATGGCCCCTCTCTCTCTCCCTCCCTCCAAGAACTCATTTTGGCACCAATCACACTCCATTTGTATCATTAGCTGATGTGTTCTGGTCATCTTGTCTTCTTAGAGAGACTGTGAGCATCTCAGACATTGGAGAATATGTCTTCTCTTGTCCGCTCTCCCACCAGCTTTTTTATCCTTCTATGCCAGCTCTTCCAATCATTGTGAATCAGAATTCATATAACAATAGGGTTCTCTCCTGGATTCTTCCTCCTTACTGCTGCTGCTTAGTTTTTTACCTGTCCGTCCTTTAGAGGTTGATGCTTCCCAGAGTTCCTCTTTGGTCCACTTCTTTTCTCATTCTACATTCTCCCTGAAAGATTGCATCCAGTCCCAGTTTGCAATGAACAACTCAACACTGATGATTCCCAAATCTTTCTCTAGTGTAGCTGTACCTTCTGAGCACCAGGCCTGTAAATGGGGGTCTCAAGTTAGATGTCTCATGCCTTCTTCAATACTTACCACTATGAATACAAATCTGAACTCATTGTCTTCTCTTTTAAACATTTTTCTACTCCTCTATTTCCTGCCTCAGAGAATACCCCCAACATCCTCCCAGTCACCCAAGCTAAATATCTAAATATCATCCTTGGCTTATTCCTGCCCCTCTTCTGCAACTAATGTATCACAAAATTCAGTTAATTCTTCCACCTGAATATCTTCAGGGGCTTGGTGTGTATCTGCCCAGGACTGCCTGCATCTCCCCCCACTTATCTGGCAACAGACCTTCCCTCCTTGATCACTGGCATGAGCATGGCCCTTAACCAATCAGAGTCCCTCCCCCCTTGTCCACAGAGACGGGTCCAAGTGTGAGCACATGGTCCAAGCCCAGCCAATCATAGTCCTTCCTGAGATTCTAGATTCTGAATCTGTTGTGAATCTGGGAGAGAGAAGGTCTCCTTCTTTAATCAGAAGCTGTAAGGATGTGATTTCAGAGCCACCAACAGAGCGTGTACCCCACCAGCCTAAGAGAGTAAATAGCCAATTTTCAACAGATAAGCAGAGATGAGAACAAAAATAGAGGGTCCTAGCAGCTTTCTGCTTCCCTGAGCCAGCAGTTGCATGGAGACCAGCAGCACCCTTGCCTCTCCATGATTTCGTTACCAGAACCAAAAAGTTCCCTACTTTTAATCGGGCTTTTTTGAGATGCCGTCTATCTCTTTGAAAGAGTTCTGACTCATATAATAAATCAAATCTGTCATGTTCCTATGCTCATTCTATATGCTATCAAAAGAGCCTCACTCTTTCTACGAATAGTCTCACTCCCTTTTTTATCATCTTCCGCTCACAGCCGCCATGACTTCTCTAAAACTCAAATCTGAATCAAGCCACTCCTGGTCTAAAAGTCCAAATTCCTTTCCAAGGCTTACGAGGCCCTCCACATCCTCACTCCTGCTTACTTCTCTTATCCCATCTCCTACACTCCCAACTCTAGTGTCCCTGAATTTTCCTCAGGCCCTCCATTGAGCACTGCTCTCTCTCACCTCTGGTCCTTCATACATGGTATTCATTCTGCATGGGTCACTCTTCTCCAACTTCTGCAAGGCATCCTTTAAATCAAAGTGTAAAGATCACTTTATTAGGAAGGTTTCCTCTGACTTCCAAACTGGGTTAGCTATTCTTTATTTCCTTGATCACAACACTACTCATTTCTTACTACAGTTATAGTACTTCCTTTCCCCACTAGTGTATAATCCCCTGAGGGCAAGCCCACAACTTAAACTCTCCAGAATCTAGTATGGTGACAGATAGTGAATTAATGATATCAGCTACCACCTAGTCACCAATGGCCCTCAAACATGTATTTCTAAAATCTCTCCCTTGGGTTCCACATGTGTACTTGTAACTGCATCTCAATCTACTACTCTTCCTATGGACCATATCCTCCTAGGAGCATAATCTAGTAGCCTGGGGTCACTTTCTTCTCCTTCGATATCAATTCAACTAAGCTAGTTATCCCTTCTTCTTTCCATTGCTGCCACCCCTGTCTGGATAGAAGTAGTTGTCCCCTAGCTGGCCTCCTTGACTAACTGCATTACTCACTTCAACCCATTCTCCCCATTGTGTCAGAAATACTTTTTAAAAATTCAAAGCCAGTGGTGTAGCTCCTTTTCTTAAAGTCCTTCAAAGGTGTACTCAAGATGGAGTCACTCTCTTTTAATGATCCAGCCCCAGCTGAAGTTTCGTACCTCATCTCCTGGCCCTTTGGACATGCACTGCCCTGACTACCTCCATGCTGTTCCAGATATTTCTCATCTTTCATGCCTCTATACTTTTGCTTATATAGCTCCCTCTGCTTGGAATGTTCTTTCTCCCTTCTCAACCTGGCCAACTTAAGCCGACTGCGATCTGGGAAGCTTGCCATGACTTCCTTTAGCAGGTTTAGGGTCATCTTCCCTTGTCTTCTCATACTAGCCTATATGTAGGATTAATACTTATGGCAATAGTAATAATAATGTATCACACATATACTATATACTAGTCCCTTTGCTACTAATCATTCGCTCTACATGAATCATTATTTCCAATAAGGAAATTAGAAACTGAGATAAAGAGTTTAAGTGACTTGCCGAGTCTTCATGGTTAATAAGTTTCCAGTGCCAGAATTCAAACCCAGGTCTCACTGACTGCAAGGTCTGTGCTCGAGTCCATTACACCATGTTGCTTTCTGTACCTCTGTTAATGTACTTACATGTATTCTTTTCTGTATCACTACGTGTGCTATTTGTTTCTGTTTCTGCCTGTCCTATGAAGACAGGGCCCAAGACATTTCACATTTGATTCTTAGTGCCTTACATATAGCAGACAATCATAAGTATTTGTTGAATGAATGAGTATATCAGTGAATATAAGGGGAGAAGTGAGAATATTCTGTCTTAATTCATCCCCAAATATGGACAAAATTGTGACATAGGCAAAGTTTCCCTCAGTTCTGGTGTCAGTGCACTCACTTTTGCTTTCCATTCTTGGGAATGATATGAAACTACAGAGAGCAGGTGAAGGCAAGTGAGCCAAAGATTACAAGGAAACTGTTCATTGGTTTAGTTTCTTAAGATATCTTAAGCCAATACATAATATGAAAATTATGCAGAGTCAAAACCTCCCTTAATATTTCCTCAGAAAGATGCCATGTGAGGACCAACAAGTTATCATCTTTTAGTAAGTACTACACAACCAGTTTTTCCTCCAAATGTTCAAATACATTACTGTTTCTTGATTTGAACCCTGATAAAATAGTTGGCTTGCATTTGGGGGACATATTGTATGGAAAATACATGTGTTTATACACTAGGGTGATGATCAGGATGACAAGACACTCACTGTATGAGTTGCCTATGAAAATGAAACTAATACAACCATCAATTTATTTTTCCCATTTGGCTTTCATTTGGAGACACTCTCTTAGTGACTGGAAGGCAGGGGGTATCATCCACTATAAAAATGCCAAGTTTATTTATTTATTTGTCAAGCCTTTAATTTATTTATTTCTCTAGCCTTAATATATGATGCATTACCTTTATTGTAAATAATTTAATTAAATAAAATTATGCTGTTTCAAATTTGGAATGCATGGTTTGCATACCTGTGTAGTCAATTCCAATTTGATTTGCAGCAAAATCTTTCTTTAACTTTACAAAGTCAATTTAATAATCTATCATGTCATGTGTTGAGGATAAAAATGTCTTCCTTGTCTTTTATTAACTTTTAACTTATTTTTTTGACTTGGGCTTTCAGGGTTTTTTTGTTTGTTTGTTTGTTTTTTGTTTGTTTTTTCATAAAATTCACCATATTAACATTTTAAAATGTACAATTCAGTGGATTTTACTACATTCACAATGTATGTAACTATCACTATTATCTAATTCCAGATCATTTCATCATCCCCAAAAGAAACCCCATACCCATTAAAATGTCACTCCCCATTCTCTCCTCCCCCCAGCCCCTGGCAAACACTGGCTGCATTTTTTCCCCACAGATTTGCAATTCTGGATATTTCATATAAATGGAATCATATGTGACCTGTTTCTGATTACTTTCAATTAGCATAAAGTTTCCAAGGCTCACCCATGTTGCGGCAGGTATCAGTACTTCATTCCATTTTTATGGCAGAATAATATTCAATTGTATAAATGTAGCACATTTCATTTGTCTCTTCATCAGTTGATGGACATTGGGTTGTTTCCACTTTTTGGCTATTATGAATAATGCTGCTATGAACATTCATGCACAAGTTTTTGCTTTAACCCCTGTTTTTTAATTCTCTTGGGTATACAACTAGGAATAACATTTCAATTATTAACATATTCCTTTAGTGTGGTACATTTGTTACAATTCAGGAAAAAATATTATAATTGTACTATTAACCATAGTCCATGGTTTAACTTAGGAGTCACTGTTTGTGTAGTGCACTTCTATGAATGTTTTTAAAATGTTTATTCAGAGAGGAGGGGAAGACAGTGGCATAGAGAGGAGTGGAAGCTAGTTAGTCCCCCTGGAACAACTAATAAACAACCAGGAGCAACTAGTAAATAATCTGGAATAACTGCTGGGGGACAAATGTGACTGTCCACACATCGTACACGAACCAGGATTGGGAGGAATGCCCGAGATCACAGCATAAAATCTGTAAGTAAAAACTGTGGACCTGAGCGGAGAGCCCCTCCCCCACAGCAGCGTGTGCTAGAGAGCAGCACTCTCTGAAAAAGCAAATATACCTCAGCCCAGCTCCAACTGATGTTTTAATTAACAAATGTTGACTGCTCAATACAAGCTATGAATACCTAACAAGCAGACAGAGGCTTTTGGTGACGATTGACCTTGGAGAGCTAGAGGACATCTCGGGAGGGAGGGTGAGCCCAGAGGACCAGGTGCAGTCTCTGGCCAATGGGTGAAACTGAGGGTGGCTGCAGACTGGCCCTGAAGGGGGCTTTCTGTCCTTTTTTTCAGCCCTGTGGAGAAAGCTGCAGCCATTTTCAGTTCCCAGTGCTCTGAACCAGACAAAGGTGGAGATAGCACAGGCAGAGATACTATTCAAATGCAAATGATATCTCCCCAGGGGGTGTATTTTCCCTAAGAAGAAAGAGGTGGTGCCAAGCTCTACTACCTGCCTTCCATTCAGAACCAGACCCCAGAGCCTGTAGGAAAACAGCCATGGGCCACACCTCCTTACACCAGTCTAGAGTGACAGGCTGACAGGTGCCACCTCCTGGGCAGAAAAGCACAGTGGCTTGAGGCCTCAAAGAGTGTATCAGTCTTCTAAGACACACCCTCAGGGAGACCTGATACTATTGCCTCCTTCTGAGACCTGAGCCTATTCTGGACTGGGAAAACCTGTTTGGGTTTTCCCAGGAAAACCAAATGGTTTCTGCAAGGAAACCAGATGCCTAGACAACAGAAAGCTACAACCTACACTAAGGAAAACGAAATCATGGCCCAGTCAAAGGAACAAACTTACACTTCAACTGAGATACAGGAATTGAAACAACTAATGCTAAATCAATTCAAAAAACTGAGGGAAGATATGGCAAAAGAGATGAAGCATATAATGAAAACACTGGGTGTACTTAAGGTAGAAATTGAAAGTTCAAAAAACAACTGGAAGAATCTATGGAAATGAAAGATTCAGTGCAAGAGATGAAAGACACTACAGAGACATACAACAGCAGATCTCAAGAGGCAGAAGAAAACACTCAGGAAGACACCTGAAAGCCTACACACAAAAGAACAGGTAGAGAAAAGAATGGAAAAATATGAGCAACATCTCCAGGGATTGAATAACAACACAAAATACAAGAATGTACATGTCATGGGTGTCCCAGAAGGAGAAGATAAGGCAAAAGGGGCAGAAACAATAATAGAGGAAATAATCAATGAAAAATTCCTATCTCTTATGAAAGACATAAAATTACAGATCTAAGAAGCACAGCATATCCCAAACAGAATAGAATTGAATAGCCATACACCAAGACACTTAATATTCAGATTATCAAACATCAAAGACAGAGAATCCTGAAAGCAGCAAGAGAAAAATGATCCATCACATACAAAGGAAGCTTGATAAGACTATGTGCGGATTTTTCAATAGAAACCATGGAGGCAAGAAGGAAGTGTTGTGATATATTTAAGGTATTGCAAGAGAAAAACTGCCAACCAAGAATCTTATATCCAGCAAAACTATTCTTCAAATATTAGGGAGAGCTTAAAATATTCTCTGACAAACAATGGCAGAGTTTGTGAACAAGATACCTGCTCTACAGGAAATACTAAAGGGAGCACTACAGACAGAAAGCAAAAGAGAGGAGTGAGAGGTTTGGAACATAATTTTGGGAGATAGTAGCACAGCAATGTAAGTACTTGGAAAAAAGATCACTGTGAGTATGGTTGAAAGAAGAAGGTTAGGAGCACGTGAGACACCAGAAGGAAAGAGGAAAGATAAAGACTGGGACTCTGTAACTCAGTGAAACTAAGAGTGCTCAATGATTGTGATAAAAGGTACTAATATGTTTTTACATGAGAGAGAACAAATGAATGTCAGCATTGCAAGGTGTTAAAAATAGGGTGGGATGGGGGAAAAATGCAATCAATGCAATCTAGAGACTCTAGTTAACAGAAACATTGTATTATGCTTCCTTTAGTGTAAAAAGACAAAATATCAAAGCTAAATGCATATGAGGTACATAGGGGAGGAGTATGGGACTTTTGGAATTGGAGAGGTCTAACTCTTTATTCTACTTTGATTTAATGCTATCTTTCACTTTATCGCTGCCTAGCTGTCATGTTTTTTTTTTTTTCTTTCTTTTTTTCTTTTGTCCCTCTGCTTTCTTTGACTCTTCCTCCTTCTTTGTGGAAGAAACGGAGATGTCCTTGTATAGATGGTGGTGATGGTGGTGAATACATAGATGCATGACTGTACAGGGAACCATTGATTCTTTACTTAGGAAGGAATGTATGATGTGTAAACAAAACATTCTTTAAAGAATGTGTTGATGAGGAAAACTTGAGGGCACTATATTGGGTGAAATAAGACAGACACATAAGGACAAATATTGCAGGTTTCACTTATATGAACTAGTTATAATATGGAAACTCATAGACATGAAGTTTAAGTTACCAGGATGTGGAGCAGGGCTAAAGAATGGGGAAGGGTTGCTTGTTATGAGCAGAATGTTCTACTAGGGTGAACTTAAATGTTTGGAGGTGGACAGAGGTGGCACATTGTGAGAGTGACTAACAGTGCTGAATGATTTATGAATGTGGTGGAAAGGGTAGCCTCAGAGTTGTGTATGTCACCAGAGGGAAGGTTGGAGGTTGAAGGATGGGAGTATATGGAACAGTGAATCTTGTGGTGGACAATGTCTGTGATTAACTGTACAAATATTAGAAATCTCTCTCATGAACTAGAGCAAATGTATGACACTATAACTAGAAGTTAATAATAGAGGAACATATAGGAAAAATATATACCTATTGCAAACTATATCCTACAGTTAGTAGTATTTTAACATTCTTTCATCAACAGTAACAAATGTACTATACCAATACTATGAATCAATAATGGAGGGGTGGTGGTTAGGGGTATAGGAGGATTTGAGTTTCCTTCTTTTGTCTTTATTTCTTCTCAGGAGTAATGAAATGTTCTAAACATTGAAAAAAAATTAATTGTGGTAGTGGATGCAGAGCTGTATGATGATGCCATGGGCAATTGATTGTACACTTTGCATCTCTGGATAATTGTATGGTTTGTGAACAATCTCAATAAAAAATAAATAAATAAAAAATGTTTATTTGGTTACCATTTATAGAATCTAACATTTCTCCTTTTACCACATTCAGATATGTATTTCAGATATGTATGTCAGTATTCACATTGTTGCACTACCATCACCACCATCCATTGCCAAACATTTCCATCATTCCAAGCAGGAACTCTATATAATTTAAGCATGAACTCCCCCTTCCCTGTGCTGACCCTGGCTCCTGGTAACCTTGTTCTAGTTTTTGACTCTGTGAATTTGCTTATTCTGATTGTTTTATGTCAGTGAGATCATGCACTATTTATCCTTTTATGTCTGGCTTGTTTCACTCAATATGTCTTCAAGGTTCATCCGTGGTGTCACATGTAGCAGAACTTCATTCTTTTTCATGGCTGAATAAAATTCCATCATATGTATTACCACATTTTGCTTATCCATTCATCAGCTGATAGACATTTGGGTTGCTTCCATATTTGGCAATTGTGAATGATGCTGCTATGAACATCATTGTGCAAATATCTGTTCAATTCCCTGCTTTCAATTTTTTTGGGTATACACCTATTAGTGGGATTGCTGTGTCATATGGTAATTCTATATTTAACTTTCTGAGGAATCAATGAACTGTCTTTCAAGAGGACATACCATTTCTACATTCCCACCAACGATGAATGTGTGTTCCTTTTCAATTTTTTTAAGTAGTAGCTATTCTAGTAGATGTGAAATGATACCTCATTATGGTTTTGATTTATATTTCCCTAATGGCTAATGAAGTTTAGCAAATTTTCATGTACTCTTCAGCTATTTGTATATCTTCTTTGGAGAGATGTTTATTCAAGTTTTTGTTCATTTTTAAATTGGGTTGTCTTTTTTGTTGTGTTATAGGATTTCTTTATATATTCTGGATATTAAACCTTTATCAGATATGTGGTTTCCAAATATTTTCTCCCATTCTGGAAGTTGTCTTTTTACTTTCATGATAAAGTCCTTTGAGGAACAGAGCTTTTTAATTTTGATAAGGTCCCATTTATCTACTTTCTCTTTTGTTGCTTCTGTTTTTGGTATAAAGTCTAAGAAACCATTGCCTAACACAAGATCCTGAAGGTGCTTCCCTATGTTTCCTTCTAGGAGTTTTGTAGTTCAGGATCTTATATTTAGGTCTGTTCTAGTTTGCTAATGCTGCCAGAATGCAAAACAGCAGAGATGGATCGGCTTTTATAAAAGGGGGTTTATTTGGTTACACAGTTACAGTCTCAAGGCCATAAAATGTCCAAGCTAACACATCAGCAATCAGGTACCTACACTGTAGGATGGCCAATGGTGTCCAGCAAACCTCTGTTAGCTGGGAGGGCATGTGGCTGGCATCTGCTCCAAAGTTCTGGTTTCAAAATGGCTTTCTCCCAGGACGTTTGTCTCTAGGCTGCAGTTCCTCAAAAATGTCACTCTTAGCTGCACTTGGTGTATTTGTCCTCTCTTAGCTTCTCCAGAGCAAGCATCTGCTTTCAATGTCCATCTTCAAAAAGTCTCTCATCTGCAGCTCCTGTGCTTTCTTCAAAGTGTCCCTCTTCGTTGTAGTTCCTCTTCAAAACATCACTCACAGCTGCAGCTGCACTGAGTTCCCTCTGTCCATCAGCTCATTTATATGGCTCCAGTGACTCAACTTAGACCCACCCCAAAAAGGTGGAGGAACACCTCCATGGAAACCATCCAATCAGAGTCATCACCCACAGCTGGGTGGCGTACACTCCAAAGAAACACTCAAAGAACTACAGTCTAAGCAATGCTGATAACATCTGCCCACACCAGATTACATCAAAGATAATGGCATTTGGGGGGACATAATACATTCAAACTGGCACAAGGTCTTTGATCCATTTAAAGTTGATTTTTGTGTGTGGTGTGGGGTAGGGGACCACCTTCATACTTTTGCATATGGATATCCAGTTTTCCCAGCACAATTTGTAGAAAAGACTATTCTTTCCCAAATGAGTGGACTTAGCATCCTTGTCAAAAATCAGTTGACCAGAGATATGAAGGTTGATTTCTGAACTCTCAATTTTATTCCATTAGTCTATTTGTTTGTCCTTATGCCAGTTTCATGCTGTTTTGATTACTGTAGATTTATAATGTTTTAAAATCAGGAAGTTGAGTCCTCCAACTTTGTTCTTTTACAGGATGGCTTTGGCTATTCAGGGCCATTTCCCCTTCCATATAAATTTGGTGATTGACTTTTCTATTTCTGAATTTTCTATATTTAAGATCATGTCATTGTGAATAGATACAGTTTTACTACTTCCTTTCCAATTTGGATGCCATTTATTTCTTTCTCTGGCTTAACTGAACTTCCAGTACAATGTTGAATAACATTGCTGGCAGTGGGCATCCTTGTCATGTTCCTGATCTTAAAGGAAAGTTTTCAGTCTTTCACCATTAAGTATGATGTTAACTGTGGATTTTAATTAAAAGTGTTTATCATGTTGAGAAAGTTCCTTCTATTCTTAGTCTGTGAAATGTTTTTATCATAAAAAGTGTTGCGTTATGTCAAATGTTTTTTCAGCTTCAATTGAGGTGACCATGTGGTTTTCCCCTTCATTCCGTTTATTTGGTGTATTACATTGATTGATTTACATATCTTGAATGATCCTTGAATTCCTGTGATAAATCTCACTTGGTCATGGTGGGTATAATCCTTTTAATATGTTTCTGAATTCAGTTTTTCTAATATTTTGTTGAGGACTTGTGCCTCTATATTCATAAGGAATATTCACCAGTAGTTTTCTTTTGTGTATGATGTCTCTGTGTGACTTTGATTTCAGGGTAATACTGGCCCCATGCAATTGGTTAGGAAGTGGTCCCTTCTCTCTTAAAGTCTGTTGAGACACATGAAACATTATTTAACTCATACAAATGTTCATAATATTATCTTATAATCTTTTAAAATGTTTTGCATTGTTTCTACTAATGTCTGCACTTTCATTTCTGATTTTAGGAATATGAGTCTTCTCTCATTCTTCTTGGTAAATCTAGTGAAAAGTTTGTCAATTTTGTTGAACTTTTCAAAGAACCAACTTTTGGTTTCTTTTATTCTATAATTTTTCTATTCCCTATTTCTTTGATCTCTGCTCTGATATTTATTATTTTCTTCCTTCTCCTTGCTTTGAGTTTAGTTTTCTCTTCCTTTTCTAGTTTGTTAAGGTGGATGGTTAGCTTATTGATCTGAGAAGATTCTTCTTTTATAATGTAGGAATTTATAACTATAAATTTTCCTCTGAGCACTGCAGTCACTATATCCAATAAGTTTTTGTATTCTGTGCTTTTGTTTTCATTCATCTCAAAGTGTTTTCTAATTTCCCTTGTGATTTCTTCTTTGGCACATTGGTAGTTTCAGAGTATGATTTTTAATTTTTGCATATTTGTGAATTTTCCAGATTTCCTTCTGTTATTGATTTCTCATTTCATTCCATTTTGGCTGGACAAGATACTTTATATGACTTAATTCTTTTAAAATTTATTGAGACTTGTTTTTTCAGCCTAAACTATGGTATATCCTGAGGAATGATCCATGTCCACTAGAAAAGAATGTGTGTTCTGCTTTCCTTGAGTTAGTGTTCTTTTTATGTCTGCTAGATCTAGTTGGTTTATACTGTTGTTCAAGTGTTCTATTTCCTTGTCATTCTTTTTTGTGGCCTAGTTGTTCTATGCCTTATTGAAATGGGGTGTTGAAGTCTCCAACTATTATTGTTCAGCTGTCCATTTCTTGTTTCAATTCATCAGTTTTTGCTTCATATGTTTTAAGGATCTGTTGTTAGGTGCATATATGTTTATAATTGTTATATCTTCCTGATAGATTGACTCTTTTATCATAATATAATTCCATCTTTGTCTCTTGTAACAATTTTGTCTTAAAGTCTATTTTCTCTGATATTAGTATAGCCTCTCCAGCTCTCTTTCAATAACTCTTTTCATGGAATATATTTTTTCCATCTTTCCACTTTCAGTCTACTTCTGTCTTTGGAGCTAAGGTGAGTCTTTTGTAGATAGGATATAGTTGGATAATGTTTTTATCCATCCTGCCAATCAATGCCTTTTAATTGGAAAGTGTAATCCACTTAAATTCAATGTAATTTTAGATAAAGAACTAACTTCTGCTATTTTGCTATTTGTTTTCCATATGTCTTATATATTTTTTCTTCCTCAATTCCTCTATTGTGGCCTTTTTTATGTTAAATAGAGATTTTTTTACTGAATGGTTTTTATTACCTTATTATTTCTTTTACTATTTATTTATTTATTTATTTCATATTGATTGCCCTGGGGATTATACTTAACATCTTAATTTATAACAATTTAGTTTGAATTTAGTTTCAACAGTATTCAAACACTTTTATCCTTGTGGTGGTTTGAAGCTGTGTATAACCCAGAAAAACAAGTTCTTAAATTAGTCCATTCCTGTGGGTGTGAAACCATTGTAAGTAGGACCTTTTGATGAGGTTACATCAGTTAAGATGTGACTCCTTCATTCAGGATGGGTATTAATCCTATTATTGGAGTCCTTTATAAGAGAATGAAATTCAGAGTGAGAAAGTCACAGGAAGGAAGCAAGAGATTAGATATCAACAGAACCCAGAAGAGAAAGGTGAGACCAGGAGACACCACCATGTGCCTTGCCATGTGACAAGCTAAGGATCCCAGGATCACCAACAGCCAGCCCAAGAATGCCACAGTCATTGAGGAAAAAGCATCACCTTGATGATGTCTTGATTTGGACTTGCTTTTATCTTGAAAACTGTAAGCTAATAAATTCCCATTGTTTAAGTTGACTCATTTCATGGACTTTACTTGAACAGTCTAGGAAACTAAAATAATCTTATTTATCTCTACTACCCCCTTTATGTTGTTAATGTGACAGATTACATCATCATACATTTTGTGCCCATCAACATAGATTTATAATTATTGGTTCATTGAATCATCTTTTGAAACATATAGGAAAAAAAGGATTTCAAAACCAAAAGTATGTCAATACAGAATTTTATAGTTACCTATCTAGTTACCTTTACCAGGGCTCTTTATGGATTCAAGTTACTGTCTAGGGTCTTTTCATTTTAGCCTGAGGGACTCCCTTTAAGAGTTTCTTGTAGGACATTTCTACTAGTGGTGAACTCTCTCAGTTTTCATTTACCTGGTGTGATGGTTTGAAGCTGTTTTGGACCTCAGAAGAGCCATGATCTTTTATTTTCTTTTTTTTTTTTAATTGAGATTGTTCACATACCGTACAATTATCCAAAGACCCAAAGTGCACAATCAGTTGCCCACAGTATCATCATACAGCTGTGCCTCCATCACCACAATTTTTTTTTGGATTTTTAGAACATCTTCATTACTCCAGAAAAGAAATAAAGACAAAAAAAGGAAACTCAAATCCTCCCATACTCCTAACCCACCCCCTCCATTATTGACTCATAGTATTGGTATAGTACATTTGTTACTGTTGATGAAAGAATGATAAAATACTACTAACTGTAGTATATAGTTTGCAATTTGTGTATATTTTCCTATATGCCCCTCTATTATTAACTTCTAGTTATAGTGTCATACATTTGTTCTAGTTCATGAGAGAGATTTCTAATATTTGTACAGTTAATCATGGAGATTGTCCACCACAAGATTCACTGTTTTACACATCCCCATCTTTTAACCTCAACTTTCCTTCTGGTGACATACATGATTCTGAGCTTCCCCTTTCCACCACATTCACACACCATTCAGCACTGTTAGTTATTCTCACAAAGTGCTACCATCACCTCTGTCCATTTTCAAGCACTTAAGTTCAACCTAATTGAACATTCTGCTGAGAATAAGAAACCACTCCCCCATTCTTTAGCCTTGTTCTATATCCTGGTAACTTACATTTCAGGTCTTTGAGTTTACATATTATAATTAGCTCATATCAGTGAGACCCGGCAATATTTGTCCCTATGTGTCTGACTTATTTCACTCTATATAGTGCCCTCAAGGTTTCTTCATCAACACATTGTTTTAAGATGCTTTTGTTCACACACCATACATTCCATCCTAAGTAAACAATCAATGGTTCCCCGTATACTTCCGTATTTATGTATTCACCACCATCACCACTATCTATATAAGGACATCTCCATTTCTTCCACAAAGAAGAGTGAAGAGTCAAAGAAGTTAGAGAGAAAAAAGAAAAAGAAAAAAGAAAGAGGGAAAAGAAACATGACACCTCAGAAGCAACAAAAGGAAAGATAGTATTAAACTAAAGTAGAATAAAGAGTCAGACAACATCACCAATACCAAGAATCCCATATCCCTCCCTTATGTCCCCCTCTTTTTGCATTTAGCTTTGGTATATTGCCTTTGTCACATTAAAGGAAGCGTAATACAATTTTTCTGTTAATTATAGTCTCTAGTTTGCTTTGATTGTGTTTTTCCTCCAATATCACCCTATATTTGACACCTTCCAAGGTTGACGTTCATTTGTTCTCCCTCATGTAAAAACATATTTGTACATTTTATCACAGTTGTTGAGAACTCTAGGTTTCACTGGGTTATACAGTCCCAGTCTTTATCTACATGCTCCTAACCTTCTTCTTTCAACCATACTCACAGTCATCTTTGTTCCATGTACTTACGTTGCTGTGCTACCATCACCCAAATTGTGTTCCAAACCTCTCACTCCTGTCTCTTCCTATCTATCTGTAGTGCTCCCTTTAGTATTTCCTGTAACACAGGTATCTTGTTCACAAGCTCTCTCATTGTCTGTTTGTCAGAGAATATTTTAGACTCTCCCTGAAATTTGAAGGACAGTTTTGCCAGATATAGGATTCTTGGTTGGCAATTTTTCTCTTTCAGTATCTTAAATATATCACAACACTTCCTTCTTGCCTTCATGGTTTCTGCTGAGAAATCCACATATAGTCTTATCAAGCTTCCTTTGTATGTGATGGATCGATTTTCTCTTGCTGCTTTCAAGATTCTCTCTTTATCTTTGATGTTTGATAATCTGAATATTAAGTGTCTTGGTGTATGGCTATTCAGATCTATTCTGTTTGGGTTACACTGCACTTCTTGGATCTGTAATTTTATGTCTTTCATAAGAGATCAGAAATTTTCATTGATTATTTCCTCTATTATTGCTTCTACCCTTTTCCCTTCTCTTCTCCTTCTGGGACACCCATGACATGTACATTCATTCATTTCATGTTGTCACTCAATTCCCTGAGCTGTTGCTCACATTTTTCCATTCTTCCTAACAGATTTTTCCATTCTTCCTAACAGATTCTTCCTATCTGTTTTTTTGTGTGTAGGATTTCAGGTGTCTTGTTTTCCAGTTCTTGTGTGTTTTCTTATGCCTCTTGAGATCTGCTGTTGTATGTCTCCATTATGTCTTTCATCTCTTGTGTTGTGCCATTAATTTCCATAGATTCTTCCAGTTGTTTTTTTATTTGAACTTTCAATTTCTACCTTATGTTCACCCTGTATTTTCATTATATGCTTCATCTCTTTTGCCATATCTTCCCTAGACTTTTTGAATTGATTTTGTGTTAATTGTTTCAATTCCTGTATCTCAGTGGAAGTGGAAGTTTGTTCCTTTGAGTGGGCCATAACTTCATTTTTCTTAGTGTAGGTTGTAGTTTTCTGTTGTCTAGGCATCTGGTTTCCTTGGTTACCCCAATCAGGTTTTCCCAGTCCAAAACAGGCTCAGGTCTCAGAAGGGGCAAAGGTCAGTATCAGATTTCCCTGAGGGTGTGTCTTAGAAGATTGACACACCCTGTGAAGCCTCCAGCCACTGTGCTTTTCCTAACATACCCAGAATGTTGCACTTGTCAGCCTGTCACTCCTGACTGGTGTAAGGATGTGTTGCCCACTTAGTTTCTGTTTTGGCTGTTTTCCCCCAGGCTCCGGGATCTGGTTCTGAATGGAAGGCTGATAGTTGGGCTGGGCACCACCTCCTTCCTCTTAGGAAAGATACTCCCCCTAGGGAGTGATCATCAGCATTTAAATAGGTTGTCTCTCTGACTCTGCTATCTCCATCCTTGTCTGGATCAGAGAGCTGTGAACTGAAAATGGCTGTGCCTTTCTCCTCTGAGCCACCCAGGTTGAGAGAGAGAAAAAGGGACAGACAGCCCCTCTTCCGGGCCAGTCCAGGGCCCTCACAGCTTCACCTGCTGGCCAGAGATAGCACCTGGTCCTCTGGGATCCTCCTTCTGGGACAGAGGCATCCTCCGGCTCTTTAAGGTCAGTCATCACTAAAAGGCTCTTCTGCTTGTTGGGGATTTGCAGGTTGTATTGATCAGTCCATATTTGTTAATTAAAACCCCTGTTGGAGATGGACTGAGGTATATCTGCTTGTTCAAAGAGTGCTGCTCTCTATCACAGTGAGGTTTTGCAGTTTGGGCTGCCATGGTGGGGAGGGGGCAGGCTCCTGGCTTGGATCCACAGCTTTTACTTACAGATTTTGTGCTGCAATCTCGGGCATTCCTCCCAATCCAGGTTGTTGTATGATGTGTGGACAGTCACGATTGACCCCCAGTAGTTATTCTAGATTATTTACTAGTTGTTCTTGGTTGGTTATTAGTTGTTCCAGGGGGACTAACTAGCTTCCACTCCTCTCTATGCCACCACCTTCTTGGTCCCCCCAAGCCATGATATTTTAATCCAATCTTGTGGGATGGAATCTTTTGATTGAATATTTCCATGGAGATGTGACCCTTGCCTAGTCAGGGTGGGTCTTAATTAGATCACTGGAGTCCTTTAAGAGAGCTCACAGAGAGAAGGAGCTCAGAGAAGTTGAGAGAGACATTTTGGAGAGAAACTAAGATATGTAAGCCAGAGTTTGCCCCTGGAAGAAGCTGAGTCAAAACAGACCCAGATGTTTCGAGATGCTGGGAGATGCAGACAGAAGGATGTTTGGAGATGCCAAGCTAAGAGATGAAACCCAGAGTTTGCCACAGAGAAGCTAAGAGAGGACTCCCAGATGCTTAGGGAGAAATGCCCCAGGGGAACCAAGGAGAGAGCTGAGAGAAGCTAACAGAGACAGAAGCCCAGAGACATTTTTGAGAAAGCCATTTTGAAACACAACCCAAGAGTAAAGGACCAGCAGACACCAGTCGCATGCCTTCCTAGCTGACAGAGGTGTTCTGGATGCCATCAGCTGTTTTTCAGTGATGGTATCCTCTTGTTGATGCCTTAGTTTGGGCACTTTTATGACCTTAGAACTGTAAATTGTAACCTAATAAATCTCCTTTATAAAAGCCAATCCATTTATGGTATTTTGCATAACAGGAGCATTAGCTAACTGGAACACCTGGGAAAGTCTTAACTTACCCTCCAGTTTTGAAGTATAGTTTACTGAATATAGAATTCTTGGTTGAGAGCTATTTTCTTTCAGCACTTCAGATAGGTGAAACCAATGCCTTCTGACCTTTATGGTTTCTGATGAGAAGTCAACCATTAATCTTCTTGAGGCTCTTTTGTACATGATGAATCACTCCCTTCCTGCTGCTTTCAGGATTCCCTCCATGTCTTTGTCTTTTGACAGTTTAATTATAATGTGTACAGGTGTGAATCTCTGTAAGTGTATCTTACTTGAGGTCTGTTGACCTTCTTGGATGTGTAGATTCATATCTTTCATCAAAATTGGAAAGTTTTCTGCCATTATTCCTTAAAATATTTATTTTACCCCATTCTCTCTCCCTTTTTTTTTTCTGGAACTTCCATAATGTATGTGTTGGTATGCTTGATGATGTCCCATTGGCCTGTTAGGCTTTGTTCACTTTTTTTCGTTCTTGTGTCTTTCTGCTCCTCTATTAGCTTATCTTCAAGTTTACTGATTCTTTCTCCTCCCTGCTCAAATCTGCTGTTGAGCCTCTCTAGTGAACTTTTAATTATTGTACTTTTCAACTCCATAATCTTTTTGTTTCCTTTTTATAATTCCTGTCTCTTTATTGATATTCTGTATTTAATGACACAAAGTTCTTACAGTTTCCTTTAGTTCTTTGTACATGAATTTCTTTAACTCTTTGACAACACTTAAAATTGTTGACTTAAAGTCTTTGTCTAGTAAGTTCAACATCTGGGCTTCCTCAGGGATAGTTTCTATTAATTTCTTTTTTTCCCCTTATGTATGGGCTATACTTTCTTGTTTCTTTCCAGGATTTATAATTTTTTGTTAAAAACTGGACAGTTTGAATATTGTAATGTGCCAACTGAAGAAATCAGTTTCTCCCCCTTCCCCAGGCAGGGTTTGTAATTACTGCTTGTTGTAGTTATTGTTGCTTATTTTCTGAACTAATTTTGTAACGTCTGTATTTTTGTTGTTGTTGAATGTGGCCACTGAAGTCTTGTTCTTTTAACTTAGTGGCCATCTAGTGATTTGACAGAAATTTCCTTAATGCCTGGAACTAAAAAACAAAATCTTCCATTTTTTGCAGATGGACTATGTGTGTGTGTTGGGGCATACCTTCAACACTTAGCAAGATAGTTTACAACTCTTTTTAGCCTTCACTCCCTGCTTATGCTGAGCCTTAAGTTGAGCCAGAGGTGAGAATGTAGGGCTTTTTCAGGTATTTCTGAACATGTGCCAAACCCTGGCCATGCTTCCGCTCGTGGCCTTTTAGATCCTCAGGAATGCTTGGGAGCTTTTCAAGGCCTTTATTCTCCAAAACATCTTATTCTCCAGACTTTCCTGCCAAGCTTTTTTATTTGTCTATTGTCTACCCCAAGTGTTGTTCATTGCCCCAAGCAGCAGTAGCTAATACCTTTATCTTTAAATATTTGTGACAAGTCCCCCCTAAGTAGTCACCTCAGCCCTGGAAGAGTTCTGAGTTAAGAAAATAAAGGCAAGCCCTTTGAACTAGTCTTTCAGGGAGTCCCTAGACAGGTCAAAATAACCATAAATCTTTGAGACTAAAATTAGGTACATTATTTTTCTCCTGGCAGTAGAAACTTATACCAGGAATGAGGGCCTGTGTCTTCATGGTCACCACTGAGCTGGGGAACCAGGGATGGGGCCAGGTCTAGTTAAAATGGCACAAAATTCTCTTACTGAGACTCAACTATTTTTTTCTCCATTAAGCATTTCCCTGGTTCCTGTAAACTTAGTTTTGGAAATCTGACAGTTAATTCTGATGGATTTTTCCAGTATATTTGCTGCTTTTGTGGAGGGACAGAATTCTGGATTTCCCTATTCCAACATTTTTACTAACATAACTCCCTTGTTTGGCCTTTTGATAGCTAAATTAATGGGGATTATAAATGTGACAAGATGTGTCTGCACCAGATAAAGTACATCTCAGAGTGGAAAAGGAAAGAATTTACCAAATTCTTTTTGAAAGAGTCTAAGTAGTAGCTAACAATGATTTACCTGTTAATCTACAGCAGAGCAATAAGGTAATAGCTATGTGAGAAGTAGCCCAAGTTGGTTTACAAAGAAAGGTTGTCTGAAAGTTGCCAGGAAGTGCATGAAGAAGAGGGAACAGAGGACTATTTGCTTATATAGATCTGTAGGAAAATGGACACAGGGAACTGCTCCAGGGACCTTAGGTTTAAGAAATCTGATTCCTACTCGGGACAGTCTCTAAGCTTGTGTGCTACATATGCAGGCTGGTCTCCCTGCGGAAGAGGCCAAAAGGCCTAAGAAACATCTATCTACTCTCTGGCATCATACAGGGGATGATGGTTTCTCTCACAGAATGGAAAAAATAATATAGGAAATCAAAAAAGGAAAATAGGTGGAAAAAACAACAGAGGAACCAATGCAAAGAAGTTAGCAATAAAACAATTTGATCTGGTAGAAAACCATGAGGAAAAGAAATTGTGTCACCATAGTTATTAATGGTTGTTCAATTAAAAATAAACTTTGCTTCAGTTTGAATTTAGAGGCTCTGAGGAAGCAGAGAACACTAAAGCTTCCCAGATATCATCACGTCCACAGGATCCTGACACTGACCTGGGAAGAACACAGGGGTGTACTGTCTGGTAACACTCTCTCCTCGAAGGATTAGCTGTGAGCTTTTGGAACCTGGATTTGAGCCCATCCATTCCTGCTATTCACATGGAAAGAACTGATATAATCAGAGTAAATCTGAAATGTACTTCTAATGATTGAGATACTGGGTAGTAGATGGAAGGACTTAGGAACACACATTTTTTTAAAAAGCCTTTTCTATTATCTTATGATTCTGACTATGTAAAGTAAAGCAAATGGCTAAGTCAGTGGTATCAAGAAATGGTTGGGTTTCCTGGACTGTGGACCGGAAAACAAGGGACAACGTATACTGCAAAAGGTCCTGCAGGAACATATTTGGCAGAATACTCACCAAAGAAATCAAGAGGGTTCTAAATTGAATTTTGACAGCAAATCTATTGAATGCCAGCTAATTCTTTTTTTATTTTTAAAATTACTCTATTTATCAAATAAAAAAACATTTTCAAACATAATAAAGCAAAATAATGGGAAAAACAAATATCCTGAAATAACTTATTTAATAAATAACTTAATAAAGTATTTATGACTATGGTTCATTAATTTTCTTTTTGTATGGCAGAAGTATATTGGAGGAATGATGTTATGCCAGCTAATTCTTATTGAGTGCTAGCTACGTACACTGACCTTAGCATTTTACAGGTATTTACTCGTTTAATTTCTACAACAACTTTATGAAGTAGGTAGTAGTATTATCCTCATTTCAGAAGAAACTGAAGCACAGAAAGCTTAAGTACTTGCTTAAGATCACACAGTTATTAAGTAGTAGAATCAAGATGAAAAATTGAGTGAAATGTCTCTAAAATTGTGAAAGTATTGAGAAAAACTAAGGTGCTATAGGAGCAAGATGCATAGTGGAGAATGTGCCCAAAATTTTCAGATGAAAAGAAGATGAAAGATGGATGAGAAAAAAAGCTTTTGACTTTGTTATCAGGGTACCAACAGACATATATGGCAAACCAGAAGTTCCAATACAATTAACAAAATTAAAAAGCCTTCACAGGTACCACTCAAAAAGCATGGTGAGCTTACATGAAGAAATGTAATACAATGAAGAATTAAGATAATTTGACAGAGAAGATGCAAATAGACGTGTGGCTTAGGGGACTGGGACTTAAGTCAAGAAGGTATATACCTCCCTGGGAATCCATCAACTCAAGGGCAAAGCAAAGAACATGTGATGAAAAATAAAAGAATTCAGAAATGGTGGTGATAATGTCACAGAAGCATATATTGTAGATAGCCTGACCAGACAAAGCATGTGAGAAATATTTTATTTTTAAATAACACTTTCTTAATATAGATTATAAAACTGATCTTATGGGGAGGCGGGGCAAGATGGCAGACTGGTGAGCTGTATGTTTTAGTTACTCCTCCAGGAAAGTAGGTAGAAAGCCAGGAACTGCGTGGACTGGACACCACAGAGCAATCTGACTTTGGGCATACTTCATACAACACTCATGAAAACGTGGAACTGCTGAGATCAGCGAAATCTGTAAGTTTTTGCGGCCAGGGGACCTGCGCCCCTCCCTGCCAGGCTCAGTCCCATGGGAGGAGGGGCTGTCAGCTCCGGGAAGGAGAAGGGAGAACTACAGTGGCAGCCCTTATCGGAAACTCATTCTGCTGATCCAAACTCCAACCATAGACAGACGGAGACCAGACACCAGAGAATCTGAGAGCAGCCAGCCCAGCAGAGAGGAGACAGGCATAGAAAAAAAACAACACGAAAAACTCCAAAATAAAAGCGGAGGATTTTTGGAGTTCTGGTGAACATAGAAGGGGGAAGGGCAGAACTCAGGCCGAGCTCAGGCCCTGAGGCGCATATGCAAATCCCGAAGAAAAGCTGATCTCTCTGCCCTGTGGACCTTTCCTTAATGGCCCTGGTTGCTTTGTCTCTTAGCATTTCAATAACCCATTAGATCTCTGAGGAGGGCCCCCTTCTTTTTTTTTTTTTTTTAATCCTTTTTTCTTTTTCTAAAACAATTACTCTAAGAAGCCCAATACAGAAAGCTTCAAAGACTTGCAATTTGGGCAGGTCAAGTCAAGAGCAGAACTAGGAGAGCTCTGAGACAAAACGCAATACTCCAGTGGCTGAGAAAATTCACTAAACACCACAACTTCCCAAGAAAAGGGGGGTGTCCGCTCACAGCCATCATCCTGGTGGACAGGAAACACTCCTGCCCATCGCCAGCCCCATAGCCCAAAACTACCCCAGACAACCCAGTGTGACGGAAGTGCTTCAAATAACAGGCACACACCACAAAACTGGGCGTGGACATTAGCCTTCCCTGCAACCTCAGCTGATTGTCCCAGAGTTGGGAAGGTAGAGCAGTGTGAATTAACAAAGCCCCATTCAGCCATCATTTCAGCAGACTAGGAGCCTCCCTACACAGCCCAGCAGCCCAGAACTGCCCTGGGGGGACGGCACTCACCTGTGACATAGCACAGTCATCCCTCAACAGAGGACCCGGGGTGCACGGCCTGGAAGAGGGGCCCACTTGCAAGTCTCAGGAGCCATACGCCAATACCAAGGACTTGTGGGTCAGTGGCAGAGACAAACTGTGGCAGGACTGAACTGAAGGATTAGACTATTGCAGCAGCTTTAAAACTCTAGGATCACCAGGGAGATTTGATTGTTAGAGCCACCCCCCCCTCCCTGACTGCCCAGAAACACGCCCCATACACAGGGCAGGCAACACCAACTACACACGCAAGCTTGGTACACCAATTGGACCCCACAAGACTCACTCCCCCACTCACCAAAAAGGCTAAGCAGGAGAGAACTGGCTTGTGGAGAACAGGTGGCTCGTGGACGCCACCTGCTGGTTAGTTACAGAAAGTGTACTCCACGAAGCTGTAGATCTGATAAATTAGAGATAAGGACTTCAATTGGTCTACAAATCCTAAAACAACCCTATCAAGTTCAGCAAATGCCACGAGGCCAAAAACAACAGAAAATTATAAACCATATGAAAAAACCAGACGATATGGATAACCCAAGCCCAAGCACTCAAATCAAAAGACCAGAAGAGACACAGCACCTAGAGCAGCTACTCAAAGAACTAAAGATGAACAATGAGACCATAGTACGGGAGACAAAGGAAATCAAGAAGACCCTAGAAGAGCATAAAGAAGACATTGCAAGACTAAATAAAAAAATGGATGATCTTATGGAAATTAAAGAAACTGTTGACCAAATTAAAAAGATTCTGGACACTCATAGTACAAGACTAGAGGAAGTTGAACAACGAATCAGTGACCTCGAAGATGACAGAAGGGAAAACAAAAGCATAAAAGAAAGAATGGGGAAAAAAATTGAAAAAATCGAAATGGACCTCAGGGATATGATAGATAATATGAAACGTCCAAATATAAGACTCACTGGTGTCCCAGAAGGGGAAGAAAAGGGTAAAGGTCTAGGAAGAGTATTCAAAGAAATTGTTGGGGAAAACTTCCCAAATCTTCTAAACAACATAAATACACAAATCATAAATGCTCAGCGAACCCCAAATAGAATAAATCCAAATAAACCCACTCCGAGACATATACTGATCACACTGTCAAACACAGAAGAGAAGGAGCAAGTTCTGAAAGCACCAAGAGAAAAGCAATTCACCACATACAAAGGAAACAGCATAAGACTAAGTAGTGACTACTCAGCAGCCACCATGGAGGCGAGAAGGCAGTGGCACGATATATTTAAAATTCTGACTGAGAAAAATTTCCAGCCAAGAATACTTTATCCAGCAAAGCTCTCCTTCAAATTTGAGGGAGAGCTTAAATTTTTCACAGACAAACAAATGCTGAGAGAATTTGCTAACAAGAGACCTGCCCTACTGGAGATACTAAAGAGAGCCCTACAGACAGAGAAACAAAGAAAGGACAGAGAGACTTGGAGAAAGGTTCAGTACTAAAGAGATTCGGTATGGGTACAATAAAGGATATTAAGACAGAGGGGAAAAATATGACAAACATAAACCAAAGGATAAGATGGCTGATTCAAGAAATGCCTTCATGGTTATAACGTTGAATGTAAATGGATTAAACTCCCCAATTAAAAGATATAGATTCGCAGAATGGATCAAAAAAAATGAACCATCAATATGTTGCATACAAGAGACTCATCTTAGACACAGGGACACAAAGAAACTGAAAGTGAAAGGATGGAAAAAAATATTTCATGCAAGCTACAGCCAAAAGAAAGCAGGTGTAGCAATATTAATCTCAGATAAAATACACTTCAAATGCAGGGATGTTTTGAGAGACAAAGAAGGCCACTACATACTAATATAAGGGGCAATTCAGCAAGAAGAAATAACAATCGTAAATGTCTATGCACCCAATCAAGGTGCCACAAAATACATGAGAGAAATACTGGCAAAACTAAAGGAAGCAATTGATGTTTCCACAATAATTGTGGGAGACTTCAACACATCACTCTCTCCTATAGATAGATCAACCAGACAGAAGACCAATAAGGAAATTGAAAACCTAAACAATCTGATCAATGAATTAGATTTAACAGACATCTACAGGACATTACATCCCAAATCACCAGGATACACATACTTTTCTAGTGCTCATGGAACTTTCTCCAGAATAGATAATATGCTGGGACATAAAACAAGCCTCAATAAATTTAAAAAGATTGAAATTATTCAAAGCACATTCTCTGACCACAATGGAATACAATTAGAAGTCAATAACCATCAGAGACTTAGAAAATTCACAAATACCTGGAGGTTAAACAACACACTCCTAAACAATCAGTGGGTTAAAGAAGAAATAGCAAGAGAAATTACTAAATATATACAGACGAACGAAAATGAGAACACAACATACCAAAACCTATGGGATGCAGCAAAAGCAGTGCTAAGGGGGAACTTTATAGCACTAAACGTTCACTGAAATGTTGCTATATTATGTAACTTTCTTGGGGTGGAGTAGGAACATGTTGGAAGTTAAGCAGTTATCTTAGGTTAGTTGTCTTTTTCTTACTCCCTTGCTATGGTCTCTTTGAAATGCTCTTTTATTGTATGTTTGTTTTCTTTTTAACTTTTTTTTTCATACAGGTGATTTGAAAAAAGAAGGGAAAGTTAAAAAAAAAAAAAAAAAAAAAAACAGAAAAAGGAAAAAAAAGGTAAGAAAAAAAAAAAAGATGTAGTGCCCCCTTGAGGAGCCTGTGGAGAATGCAGGGGTATTCGCCTACCCCACCTCCATGGTTGCTAACATGACCACAGATATAGGGGACTGGTGGTTGGATGGGTTGAGCCCTCTACCATAAGTTTTACCCTTGGGAAGACGGTTGCTGCAAAGGAGAGGCTAGGCCTCCCTGTATTTGTGCCTAAGAGTCTCCTCCTGAATGCCTCTTTGTTGCTCAGATGTGGCCCTCTCTCTCTGGCTAAGCCAACTTGAAAGGTGAAATCACTGCCCTCCCCCCTACGTGGGATCAGACACCCAGGGGAGTGAATCTCCCTGGCAACGTGGAATATGACTCCCAGGGAGGAATGTAGACCTGGCACCGTGGGACGGAGAACATCTTCTTGACCAAAAGGGGGATGTGAAAGGAAATGAAATAAGCTTCAGTGGCAGAGAGATTCCAAAAGGAGCCGAGAGGTCACTCTGGTGGGCACTCTTATGCACACTTTAGACAACCCTTTTTAGGTTCTAAAGAATTGGGGTAGCTGGTGGTGGATACCTGAAACTATCAAACTACAACCCAGAACCCATGAATCTCGAAGACAGTTGTATAAAAATGTAGCTTATGAGGGGTGACAATGGGATTGGGAAAGCCATAAGGACCAAACACCACTTTGTCTAGTTTATGGATGGATGCGTAGAAAAATAGGGGAAGGAAACAAACAGACAAAGGTACCCAGTGTTCTTTTTTACTTCAATTGCTCTTTTTCACTCTAATTATTATTCTTGTTATTTTTGTGTGTGTGCTAATGAAGGTGTCAGGGATTGATTTAGGTGATGAATGTACAACTATGTAATGGTACTGTAAACAATCGAAAGTACAATTTATTTTGTATGACTGCGTGGTATGTGAATATATCTCAATAAAATGATGATTAAAAAAAAAAAAAAAGGAAGAAAGAGCCAAAATCAAAGAACTAATGGATCAACTGACGAAGCTAGAAAATGAACAGCAAACCAATCCTAAACCAAGTAGAAGAAAAGAAATAACAAGGATTAAAGCAGAAATAAATGACATAGAGAACAAAAAAACAATAGAGAGGATAAATATCACCAAAACTTGGTTCTTTGAGAAGATCAACAAGATTGACAAGCCCCTAGCTCGACTGACAAAATCAAAAAGAGAGAAGACCCATATAAACAAAATAATGAATGAAAAAGGTGACATAACTGCAGATCCTGAAGAAATTTAAAAAATTATAAGAGGATACTATGAACAACTGTATGGCAACAAACTGGATAATGTAGAGGAAATGGACAATTTCCTGGAAACATATGAACAACCTAGACTGACCAGAGAAGAAATAGAAGACCTCAACCAACCCATCACAAGCAAAGAGATCCAATCAGTCATCAAAAATCTTCCCACAAATAAATGCCCAGGGCCAGATGGCTTCACAGGGGAATTCTACCAAACTTTCCAGAAAGAACTGACACCAATCTTACTCAAACTCTTTCAAAACATTGAAGAAAATGGAACACTACCTAACTCATTTTATGAAGCTAACATCAATCTAATACCAAAACCAGGCAAAGATGCTACAAAAAAGGAAAACTACCGGCCAATCTCCCTAATGAATATAGATGCAAAAATCCTCAACAAAATACTTGCAAATCGAATCCAAAGACACATTAAAAAAATCATACACCATGACCAAGTGGGGTTTATTCCAGGTATGCAAGGATGGTTCAACATAAGAAAATCAATCAATGTATTACAACACATTAACAAGTCAAAAGGGAAAAATCAATTGATCATCTCAACAGATGCTGAAAAAGCATTTGACAAAATCCAACATCCCTTTTTGATAAAAACACTTCAAAAGGTAGGAATTGAAGGAAACTTCCTCAACATGATAAAGAGCATATATGAAAAACCCACAGCCAGCATAGTACTCAATGGTGAGAGACTGAAAGCCTTCCCTCTAAGATCAGGAACAAGACAAGGATGCCCGCTGTCACCACTGTTATTCAACATTGTGCTGGAAGTGCTAGCCAGGGCACTCCGGCAAGACAAAGAAATAAAAGGCATCCATATTGGAAAAGAAGAAGTAAAACTGTCATTGTTTGCAGATGATATGATCTTATATCTAGAAAACCCTGAGAAATCGACGATACAGCTACTAGAGCTAATAAACAAATTTAGCAAAGTAGCGGGATACAAGGTTAATGCACATAAGTCAGTAATGTTTCTATATGCTAGAAATGAACAAACTGAAGAGACACTCAAGAAAAAGATACCATTTTCAATAGCAACTAAAAAAATCAAGTACCTAGGAATAAACTTAACCAAAGATGTAAAAGACCTATACAAAGAAAACTACATAACTCTACTAAAAGAAATAGAAGGGGACCTTAAAAGATGGAAAAATATTCCATGTTCATGGATAGGAAGACTAAATGTCATTAAGATGTCAATTCTACCCAAACTCATCTACAGATTCAATGCAATCCCAATCAAAATTCCAACAACCTACTTTGCAGACTTGGAAAAGCTAGTTATCAAATTTATTTGGAAAGGGAAGATGCCTCGAATTGCTAAAGACACTCTAAAAAAGAAAAACGAAGCGGGAGGACTTACCCTCCCTGACTTTGAAGCTTATTATAAAGCCACAGTTGCCAAAACAGCATGGTACTGGCACAAAGATAGACATATAGATCAATGGAATCGAATTGAGAATTCGGAGATAGACCCTCAGATCTATGGCCGACTGATCTTTGATAAGGCCCCCAAAGTCACTGAACTGAGCCATAATGGTCTTTTCAACAAATGGGACTGGGAGAGTTGGATATCCATATCCAAAAGAATGAAAGAGGACCCCTACCTCACCCCCTACACAAAAATTAACTCAAAATGGACCAAAGATCTCAATATAAAAGAAAGTACCATAAAACTCCTAGAAGATAATGTAGGAAAACATCTTCAAGACCTTGTATTAGGCGGCCACTTCCTAGACTTTACACCCAAAGCACAAGCAACAAAAGAGAAAATAGATAAATGGGAACTCCTCAAGCTTAGAAGTTTCTGCACCTCAAAGGAATTTCTCAAAAAGGTAAAGAGGCAGCCAACTCAATGGGAAAAAATTTTTGGAAACCACGTATCTGACAAAAGACTGATATCTTGCATATATAAAGAAATCCTACAACTCAATGACAATAGTACAGACAGCCCAATTATAAAATGGGCAAAAGATATGAAAAGACAGTTCTCTGAAGAGGAAATACAAATGGCCAAGAAACACATGAAAAAATGTTCAGCTTCACTAGCTATTAGAGAGATGCAAATTAAGACCACAATGAGATACCATCTAACACCGGTTAGAATGGCTGCCATTAAACAAACAGGAAACTACAAATGCTGGAGGGGATGTGGAGAAATTGGAACTCTTATTCATTGTTGGTGGGACTGTATAATGGTTCAGCCACTCTGGAAGTCAGTCTGGCAGTTCCTTAGAAAACTAGATATAGAGCTACCATTCGATCCAGCGATTGCACTTCTCGGTATATACCCGGAAGATCGGAAAGCAGTGACACGAACAGATATCTGCACGCCAATGTTCATAGCAGCATTATTCACAATTGCCAAGAGATGGAAACAACCCAAATGTCCTTCAACAGATGAGTGGATAAATAAAATGTGGTATATACACACGATGGAATACTACACGGCAGTAATAAGGAACGATCTCGTGAAACATATGACAACATGGATGAACCTTGAAGACATAATGCTGAGCTAAATTAGCCAGGCACAAAAAGAGAAATATTATATGCTACCACTAATGTGAACTTTGAAAAATGTAAAACAAATGGTTTATAATGTAGAATGTAGGGGAACTAGCAATAGAGAGCAATTAAGGAAGGGGGAACAATAATCCAGGAAGAATAGATAAGCTATTTAACGTTCTGGGGATGCCCAGGAGTGACTGTGGTCTATTGATTTCTGATGGATGTAGTAGGAACAAGTTCACAGAAATGTTGCTATATTATGTAACTTTCTTGGGGTAAAGTAGGAACATGTTGGAAGTTAAGCAGTTATCTTAGGTTAGTTGTCTTTTTCTTACTCCCTTGTTATGGTCTCTTTGAAATGTTCTTTTACTGTATGTTTGTTTTCTTTTTAACTTTTTTTCATACAGTTGATTTAAAAAAGAAGGGAAAGTTAAAAAAAAAAAAAAGAAAAAGAAAAACGAGGAAAAAAAAAAAAGATGTAGTGCCCCCTTGAGGAGCCTGTGGAGAATGCAGGGGTATTCGCCTACCCCACCTCCATGGTTGCTAACATGACCACAGACATAGGGGACTGGTGGTTTGATGGGTTGAGCCCTCTACCACAGGTTTTACCCTTGGGAAGACGGTTGCTGCAAAGGAGAGGCTAGGCCTCCCTATGGTTGTGCCTAAGAGCCTCCTCCCAAATGCCTCTTTGTTGCTCAGATGTGGCCCTGTCTCTCTAGCTAAGCCAACTTGAAAGGTGAAATCACTGCCCTCCCCCCTACGTGGGATCAGACACCCAGGGGAGTGAATCTCCCTGGCAACGTGGAATATGACTCCCAGGGAGGAATGTAGACCTGGCATCGTGGGATGGAGAACATCTTCTTGACCAAAAGGGGGATGTGAAAGGAAATGAAATAAGCTTCAGTGGCAGAGAGATTCCAAAAGGAGCCGAGAGTTCACTCTGGTGGGCACTCTTATGCACACTTTAGACAACCCTTTTTAGGTTCTAAAGAATTGGGGTAGCTGGTGGTGGATACCTGAAACTATCAAACTACAACCCAGAACCCATGAATCTCGAAGACAGTTGTATAAAAATGTAGCTTATGAGGGGTGACAATGGGATTGGGAAAGCCATAAGGACCACACTCCACTTTGTCTAGTTTATGGATGGATGAGTAGAAAAATAGGGGAAGGAAACAAACAGACAAAGGTACCCAGTGTTCTTTTTTACTTCAATTGCTCTTTTTCACTCTAATTATTATTCTTGTTATTTTTGTGTGTGTGCTAATGAAGGTGTCAGGGATTGATTTGGGTGATGAATGTACCACTATGTAATGGTACTGTAAACAATCGAAAGTACGATTTGTTTTGTATGACTGCGTGGTATGTGAATATATCTCAATAAAATGAAGATAAAAAAAAAAAAAAGTAAATGAACAGTGGAGAGAGGAGAGGAATGAGATGTTTTGGATGTTCTTTTTTATTTTAATTTTAATTTTATTTTTTGGAGTAATGAATGTGTTCACTTTGATTGTGGTGATGAAAGCACAACTATATGACAATACTGTGAGCAACTGATTGTACACTTTGAATGATTGTATGTTATGTGATTATATCTCAATAAAATTACATTTAAAAAAAAAAAAACAACAAAAACTGATCTTATAGCAATGAAATTTTGTAACCATATAGACAAGTGTTTGAAGTAGTGTTTGGCTGAAAGCAGAACAATTTGATAAAATTTTGACCTGCCTTACCTATAATTTCATCTCTTAAAAGCTTGAGTAAACAACAGGGAAGCTGTTATTTTGGACTTATTTTGGCCAACAAGAAGAATTTGATTAGTTTTGGGGAAATGATAAAAACCTTTATAGAAGGTCATCAGTTACCTGTGAAATCGTAATACTTACCATAGTTAAATGTTTCTCTTAGACTTTAGTAAATCAGATTTCCATTTATTATTGATTTCTAATTTTATTGGAGTGTGAGGAGAGATCCCACTACTAAATATTCCATTTATGTCCAAAAAGAATGTGTCTCTGTTGAATGCAGTATTCAGGCTATGTTGTTGGATTAAGCTTGTTAATTGTATGGTTCAAATCTTCTTTATCCTACTAATATTTAATCTGTTTGATCTTAATTTCTAAGTGTTGGATTAATGTCTTCTCAATTTCTCCTGGAACATTTGTCAAGGATATTTTGCTTATATGCAATGCTGTTAGGTATATAAAGGCTCAGGATTGTTGTATTTCCCTAGTAAACTCTTCATAATAACATTAAATAAATTTTTCAGATTGTCATTGAGTAAATTGTTTACATTATCATTAAGTAAACTTTTCATATTATCATGAAGTGCATAAATTGTTCACACTTTTAAGTAAATTGTTAATAGTTTTATTTTATTCATATAATACTTTTTAATCTTGCATTCCATTTTGTCTTGTATAATATTACTGAGCAAGCTTGCTTTCTTTAAAATTGGCCTGGTACATGTTTTTCCTTTCCTTTACTGTCAACCTTTCTGTGTAATTATACTTTAAGTGTGCTCTCAAAAACACACACAACTGGATTTAGTTTTTATAATTAATCTGAGAATTGTTGACTTTTAACAATTAAATTGAACCCATTTACTCTTATTGGGATTACCAATATTTTTAAACATTTTTTTTACCATCTAATTTCTTGTCATATTTTTAAAACGCTTTTTCTTTACCTTGTGACATCTCTTTTCCTACCTTCTTTTTGTTTGGCTCTTTTCTCTCTCTCTCTCTCTTTTCTTTATTACTGGTTTGGGAGTTATATATTCACTTTCTGTTCTTTTAGTGGTTACCTTTAAATTTTTAAAATTAGCTTTATTGAGGCTTGGCAATTTCTACAGAAAGTCTCTTGGGATTTTGATTAGAGTTTTCTTGAATCTATGAATCAATTTGGGGAAAACTGACATTTCAACAATGTTGAGTCTACTGATCCTGGTATATGGTCTATCCCCGTGTATTTACAACTTTAGTTTCTTTGAGCAGTGTTTTATGGTTTTCACTGAACAGGTTGTTTACATGTTTTGTCAAATTTATATCTAAATATTTTATTTTTGATGCTATTGTAAATGTTATTGTCTTTTTATTAATTTCAATTTCTGATTGTTTTTATTAGATACAAAAATACAATTGATTTTTGTATTTAGACCTTAAACCCTGCAAAGTTGGTAAATTCACTTATTTATTCTACAGCTATTTTTCAGATTTCTGAGCATTTTCTATGTAAGCAATCATGTCACCTGCAAATAAACAGTTTTACCTCTTCCTTTCCAATCTATATGCCTTTTATTTCTTTTTCTTTCTGTATTGAACTGGTTAGGACCTCCTTTCCTATGTTGAATAGGAGTAGGAGAAGCACGTATTTTATTTTGTTGCTGATATGAGGGGAAACATTTGGTCTTTCACTACTAAATATAACATAACTTTTTCCTGGATTTGCTTTGGGTTGAGGAAGTTCCCTACTATTACTAGTTTGCTGAGAGTTTTTATCATGGATGGGTATAGAATTTTGTCAAATGCTTTCCCTGCATCTATTGAAATGATCATATGGTTTTTCTTTTTCAGTCTGTAAACATGGTGAATTATGTTGATTGACTTGCAAATATTAAACCAATCTTGCAGTCCTGGGATAAAACTCACTTGATCATGATGTTTCATCCTTTTTATATATACCTGGATTAGATTCGTTCCATTTATTTCTGAATGATTTTTGTTTTTATGTTCATGAAGGATATTGGTCTTTAGTTTTCTTTTCTAGTAATGTCTTTGCGTGTTTTGGTATCATAAAATGAGTTGGGAAGTGTTAAGTTAAATTCTCCTGTTTCTTAATCTGCTTGTACTGGTCTTTTAAGCTTTGGATATTATGCAAGAAGATCAAGTCCAGCTTCCAGTATTTTGCATAACCAAGGCAAAATGTTCTGTTCCCATGGGGTCATTAGAACCCAGGTCTCAGCCCCAAAGGGTCCTAAGTGCTCAACTCCATGGACTATACATCTGTCGACTTTTAATTACTGATCTGATGTTGTATCAATTTTTGGTTACTATATTTTGTCCTGTATTTCTTTAGGTACTGGGAAGGGTCTACCTATGTCTGTTTAGTCTGCCATGTTGCCTATAGTTAAGGAAAGCAGATTTCAAAAAGCTAAGAAAAAATATAGGCAAGGTTTCACAGCTAAGGCCAAAGAGGACTAAGTACAGCTTAAAAGGCATGAGAAGTTCTTGAAGGTTAAATACTTAATAAAAGAATCTTACATTATTTCATAATATTGATGTTGACTCTTACCTATGGTGACAAGGCAGGTCTTGTACCAGCTGCTGGGAGTGCTTGAGGATAGACACACTTCAGCTGATTCAGAGACCTCAGCTACAGAGAGCCACCTCTCCAGGGTCATGCCCTTCTTGGGGTGGCCTACACCCAGTGACTGACCGAGGCAGGATCATACAGACTTGGCCATTTTGTTTTAGCTTCAGAGCTCCCTGTGGGGTTGGCTGAGGCAGTTATTGGGCCTGCATTGCAGCTCACCCTCTCCATCTGTCCAGTCCAGCTTCCTTCCCTCCTTTCCACAGTGTTGATCCTAAAGGAACTCCCTAATAAACATCCCGCACCCTAAACTCTACGAGTCTGCTTCCTGGAGAAGTTGGTACCACAAGTGGTCTGAGAGAGCAGATGATAAGACTGGGTTTTGGAGCTGGCTCACTTGTAGCCTAGTTGATGGTAGGTGGTGCACAAATTGGCACAAGTGGAGGTCCAATTATTAAAACCTTCAGCATTGGTGAATAGGGATGCTATACTAGTGGAAGGGAATATACTACCTGGAGCAAACTATCAGGCTTTTGAGGCATAGGGAGCAAATAGTAAACAACTTAAGACAATGGAATTGGATGGCTATTGCTAAGCTCCATGACACTCTAGGAAAACATAAAATGCTGAGCACAAATAACAAGCAATTGAAAGTGAAGTGTGAAAGCCTCCCAAGCATCATATGAGGAGGCTTTCATCTCCCGTGGCATGACAGAGAAAGCTGAGGACCAGGAATTAATCAGTAGAATAGCCAAACCCCAAAGAAATTTGAGCTCTCAACTATGGCAGGCATGCCATGCCAAGGTCCAGACCAGGTCGGGAAAAATGACACCTTGACACAATGGATGGGGACAATAGAGTTGGTGTTCCTGAAAGATCTTGAATCCACAGATTTTTTTGAGCCCTTTGAGCCTGCAGAAGTGATCCACCCCTCCCCGACCTCTAAAGAGCTTGAATTATCTCCTTTCTTGAAGATGGTGCAGAGACTTCTCACTGATAAGACAAGTCCCATCCTCAAGATACACTCTCATCTCTTCTCCTTTCAAGCTGGCCTATAATAAGGTAACAGAAGGCATGCAGGGCTTGATAAAAGAAGAAAGAATTTACATCCCAAAGAAGCTGCATGAGTGAGCCAGCATGTAACAGCAAGAGCCAGGGAAATACACATGAGACTGAATTCTGAAGGTGCTTGATCGAGGAGGCTAGAATATAAGATTAGATAAGTGAAAGCTTAGCAGTTTGGGAGTACTCTTTCCACATACAGAATGTAACACCAGGGCAAGCACCCCAGGAGACGGTATAAATTTGCTAATAGGATGGCTTTGAGAAGTATGGGAAAAGTGATGGCCATGCTAAGTGATGCTGAGATGCCAGAATTGCTGTAGTTGATGGTAAAGGAGGAATTAAAAGACACTGGGAAATGGGCATGCTGAAGTGGATATACTATGTAAGGTAGGAAATCCTACCAGATGATTATGTTCTGTGGGAAGGTCCAGAGGATTCATCATTGATCAGGGCCAATAGGCATACACTAGTGAGAGGCACCAGCATCAATAAGTTCAATGGTGGCTATTCCATGCCCAGGGTTGATGATAGGAGAGGCCATTACAGAACCAAACTCACTGAAAGCAATGAGAATAGCCCCTGACACAAGAGAGTCAAGGTAGTGGATATAACCCTGAGAAGCTGGGTGGACACAATTATCACAATGAATGATAAGTGACAGCCAAGGGGGCTCTCACCAAGAGTTACAGAGTTAGATGCTAGAACATACATAGGGCAAAATAGATGGGCAGCCAACAAGGATACTCCACAGCTTGTACCATCAGAAGAAACCAAGGATAGATGAACAGAAGGCCAATGGCAAGTGCCATCAGCAATAACAAGTCACATCTCCTCACCCAATTTCCAGACCTGAGCCAGTTTTTGGACCTGGAACCCATTAAAATGAAGGAAAAGCCAGGTCCTTAGGAGAAAGGATTCTGCAACACTTGAACAAATTACATGGTAATGGTTTCCCAATACTTCCCTGTATAAGTTGGGTTCTCTAGGGAAACAGAATCAATGAGAGATATCTATGAATATAAGATTTATAAAAGCATCTCACGCAACTGTGGGTATGCACGAGTCCAGATTCCATAGGGCTGGCAGCAAACTGGCAACTCCAATGAAGATGTTCGATGAACTCCTCAGGAAACGAACTGGCAGCTTCGACAAACTCCTCAGGAAACGAACTGGCAACTTCAATGAACTCCTCAGGAAATGCTTTGCTGGGCAGCCGAAGAAGAGAAGGTCCTCTATCTGTCTCTCTTAAAAGTCTTCAACTGATTGATTGGATTAAATCCAGCCAACTGCATTCCCTCGTTGTGGAAGACACGCCCTTTGTTGACATCATCAGTCACAGCTGCAGCCAGTTGTCTGACGATATAATAAACCAGCCTGTTAGTTTATTAACCAGCCACAAACATCCTTGCAGCAAAGGTTAGGCCAGTGCTTGCTTTACCAGACAGCTGGGTACCATCACCTGACCAAGTTGACGCATGAACCTAAACATCACATTCCCCAAAGGGATCTACTGACATTTACTTGGGTGACTTACACTGGGGAAAGAATACCCAACATTTTGAGGACTGATAGACACAAGATCTGAGTTGACTCTTTCAACTCTAACATTCTGATTCTGTCCTATCAAAATCCGCTCTCAAATCTTTCGTTCAGACTCAAGCATAAATGATGGATGATAAATATATAGCTCCCTCCCCATTCCCTTAGTATCTAAACTTTAACAGAATTAAAGACATATTAAAGGGTTAATTTGCTAGCTTGTGGTGTGAGACATTTTATCCTATATTTTGAGTGGACTCTGGAGTGGCTGGAGCCCTTTCTGCTGCCTTGAAATAAGCTGGACATGACAGCTTTCTCCCATGAAGCTCAGATCACTTTGCTTTCCTGGCACAAGGAAAAATTCTGCCAGAATAATGTATTTGTTGTTAAGTCTGCTCTTCTAGCTGAGGCTGTCATTGCTTCCCAGGGAACATCTTTACATCACAAAAGCATCAGTCTCCTTTTAAAATGAATGAATGAATGAATGAAGAAACATGTCAATGCTTTCATTCCCTTTCATCAAAAGCCATGCTTACAGTAATAAAAGACAAACCAGGGTAACTGTGTATGCATGAAAGAGGGAGGAAGTACCTAGTAAAGCTTACATTATAAACGCTCCCTTGGCTGAATGATTTGCATGTCTGGATTCAAAATTGGCATTTCAGAGCCGTATAATTTATGTAAACGGTAGCTACTAAAATATTTTATCTTGGTCATGTGCATAATCAGAAAAGAAAAAAAAATCTTGAGATCTGCCTTGAGAGTAACTTGCTGCTGGAGCTTTCTGGATGATTTATCAAGAGACTGTGTGTGAGGTCACCTCTTTAGTGGTGGACACTTTAGAAATAGTTATTATTACCATCATTTGAGTGCCACTCAGGTCTGGGCTCAGGACACCCTCCCTAACCTTTCCGGCTGGCTGCCTCCTCTGTAACAGTGGGGAGGACAGCTGTCTCCACGCAGTCACACAGCATCCAGCTTGACTGGGAATGATTAGCCTGTCTTGACGAAGCTCTTCCCCCACTGAGACTCACTGGCAATGCTTTCCTTTGGAGACAGCCCGTGTGTGCTCCTGGCACGCAGCGTTTGCAGTTCTCACAGATGTCTGGGGAGCCTGGCAGGAAGCAAGCCTGGCTGCGAGTTTAGTGCAGTGCTTCAGAACAAACATGGGCTTTTTGGGGGGTGTGGGGTGGGGTGGGGGCGTGAGTGGTTCTATGCCTGGTAAAAATCTGTGCGGGGGTAAGGAAACAGTAGGTGAAGTGAAGGGTTGGTAAAGAAGTGGAATAAATAAAAATGCATTTGAACAGTGAGAGAGCCAGGGTACCATTTCCTTGGCATTGAGTCACTTCAGGGAGGTTCATGTCTCCCAGAACTTCAGAGGTCTTTCTTAGGGACAGTTTCATTTTCTTTCATTTCTAGAGGAAAGCAAAGACCACCATCAAGGAAAGGCCCTGGGGAGCCAGCGAACTGTGCCATCATAATGCCCGGACTGAGGGAGAACTATCTGGTTCAGAGACTTTAAAACTCACCGAGTTTCAGGACTGCAGGCACCTTAGGGAAGGACAGTCAGGTAGAAACTGTGAACTACGGTATTCAAGCTGAAAGATGTGAGCAAAATGATCATGAGTATTCCTATTTGACAAATTATTCCTTTTCAAAGGAAGCCTGGAAGTTTCGAGATGGCTCTTGGCAAGTCTGTATTCTCTAGCAACAGAGTTACCCAAGCCACTGGTGTGCTCAGAAATCAAGAGATTCTGTTGCTTGATTCTTTACTTAGGTCTAACAACTCTGTTTCACACTGGGCAGGGCAGGGGGGAGGGTATAGCAGTGCAGTCTCCAGAGGGTATCTGAAAGCAAAAAACAACAGGAGAGAGAAAATAATTTGGGAGTAACCTGAGCCTGTCAGAAACTGATAATATCCAGGAAATCTAAATCCCTAATGACATGCAGGGACAACCTGTAAATTCATTTACTGACTCCAAAAAGTTCTCTTTCATGTTGAGTAGGGTGTTTTTTTTTTTTTTAAACATAGATCCCTAAACTCTTAGCAACTTATTTGTAAATGGCATTAGAGTGCCCTCTTTTAATTGGTGGAAATCAATCTCTTGCATCACAAAGGGCGAGTCACTGCAGGACCCAGAGGTCCCCTCAGTATCTAATTTCTTCCACAAACACTTAGGTATGAAAGTGGATCAGAGCAGCCCACCGTCCCAGTCATATTCCTTCTTGTCTGTGTAATTCAACACTGTTTTGTACTTATAAGGAATTGTTACACTAATAATCTTTTTTGCCAAATTGGCCACAATATCATCCACCTACCACCTACCAACTTCAGAATAAAAATTAAACAAACGTTTTGCTGTTGTGATACTTTTTTTCCTAAGAATGGAGCTTCTGAGGCCAGGAGGTCACTTGGATTATGTATACAGCTTGGGTAGTGGCATTCCTTGATTCTACAAAATGCCACAAGGCTCACTAGAGTCCAAAATAGCTGTTGCAAACAATGACAATTACTGCCCAGACATTTTCAAACACAGCAGGTTACTGGCTGAGGCCATGATGGAAACCCTAAAAAATATATAAATATTTTGAAATGTTCTGTAAATCAAATTGATGCCCCAGATACAGAGGGGGTTGTCTCTAAGCAGCTAAAGTCATCCGGAGGCTGAGAGGCTCTGTTGAAGAGGGTTGGAAAACTTTTGAGCCTGTTCATATGGAGCCCAGATATCAGAATTATGTGATTTTTACATTTTCCCTCTCTCTAAGAATAGAAATAATAGCTCTGCTTGGTTCACCCCCACCTTATGAAAGCCCTGTTCTATAAAAACAAAAGGAGACAAAACCCCAGGTCCTCACTGCATTCGGTACGCCCAGTCGGATGAATGCTGTTGGACGACAACTAAACAACTGTGCATGGAAGAGAGTTCTGGGGCCCTCACCCTGTGATGCTCTGCGGCCTTCGGGTGGCCGGCCGGGATCAGGGAGTAACAGTACAGTCTGCCAAAGGTGCCAGAGCCACGAGAAACCTTGCTTGATTGTTAGAATAGTTTCTGGTGCCCGGCAGCTGCCGCGGAGACTCAGCTTGCAAAGTCAAGGTGCTTTCGGTTTGGGGGTAGATGGGGCTAATTTTACCATGACTGATTTCTGGAGAAGGCTTCCAGGAATTGTCGGGGTCTGGGGCTAAGGTTAGAAACATGACACAAATATAATCCCATGGCCACAGGACAACATGCCAGAAGGGCCAAGCCCATCCTGGGATATGAAAGAGCCGGGTTCAGACACCCCATCCCGTGCATGCTCTCCACAGTCCTAGGGGAAGTGGAAATTGGGAGGAAAGCTGGTGCCCAGGTTTAGGGAGAGCTGCCTCCTTCTTGCAAGAGACGAGTGGACCTAGGATAGGCCAGGGAGGTTTTTTTTTCCCCCCCAAAATAAATGTACTTGTCTTTTTAGATAAATCTCTAAATTCAAGCCATTTTCTTTAAATGCTGAAAATTATTAAAAAACAAAAATCTGGGCATAGAGTGGAAGCTAAGTAGTCCCCCTGGAACAACTACAAAAAAACAGAAACTACTAGTAAGTAATCCAGAATAACTGCGGGGGGACAAACGAGACCATCCACTCATCATATACCAACCTGAATTGGGAGGAATGCCCAAGAACACAGCATAAAATCTGTAAGTAAAACCTGGGGATCCAAGTTGTGAGACCCCCTCCCCCATAGCCCGAGCTGCAAAGCCTCCTGGTGCCAGAGAGAAGCTCTCTCCCAGCAAGCGAATATAGCTCAGCTGAGCTCCAACTCGGGTTTTAAGTAGCGACTGTGAACTGCTCACTACAGGTACGCATTCCCAAAAAACAGACAGAGGCTTTGGGTGACAACTGACCTTGGAGAGCCGGAGGGTCACCTTGGACTGGGACTATCTGTTTCTTTTTCGGCTCAGTGGAGAAAGCCCCAGTCATTTTCAGTTTCCAGGTCTGTGACTCGAGGAAGGGTGGAGACAGCACAAGCAGAGAGCAAGACCATTGAAATGCTAATGACCCCCACCTGGGGGGTCTGTCTTCTCTAGGAGGAAAGGGGTGGGGCCCTTTCCATTCAGAACCAGACCCCAGAGCCTGGGGGAACACAGCCATACCTCCTCACACCAGTCAAGAATTATAGGCTAACAGGCATCACCTGCTGGGCAGAAAAGCACAGTGACCTGAGGCATCACAGGGTGGAGCAATTTTCTAAGACACACCCGCAGGGAAACCAGATACTGAATATTTCTTCCCTCTGGGACCTGAGCCTTTTCTGGTCTGGGAAAACGTGATTTGGATAACCAAGGAAACCATGCCAAGACAACAGAATATTACAACCTACACTAAGACAAACAAAGTTATGGCCCAGTCAAAGGAACAAACGTACACTTCAACTGAGATACAGGAATTTAAACAACAAATGCTAAATCAAATCAAAAAGTTTAGAGAAGATATTGCAAAAGAGATAGAGGCTGTAAAGGAATCACTGGGCATATATACGGCAGAAATCAAAAGTTCAAAAAAACAACTAGTAGAATCTATGGAAATGAAGGGCGCAACACAGGAGATGAAAGACACAATGGAAACATACAACAGCAGATCTCAAGAGGCAGAAGAAAACACTCAGGAACTGGAGAACAAAACACCTGAAAGCCTACACGCAAAGGAGCAGATGGAGAAAAGAATGAAAAAATATGAGCAACGTCTCCGGGAACTCAAGGATGAAACAAAGTACAATAATGTACGTATCATTGGTGTCCCAGAAGGAGAAGAGAAGGGAAAGGGGGCAGAAGCAATAATAGAGGAAATAATTAATGAAAATTTCCCATCTCTTATGAAAGACATAAAATTACAGATCCAAGAAGCGCAGCGTACTCCAAACAGAAGAGATATGAATAGGCCTATGCCAAGACACTTAATAATCAGTTATCAAATGTCAAAGACAAAGAGAGAATCCTGAAAGCAGCAAGAGAAAAGCGATCCATTACATACAAAGGAAGCTTAATAAGACTATGTGCGGATCTCTCAGCAGAAACCATGGAGGCAAGAAGGAAGTGGTGTGATATATTTAAGATACTGAAAGAGAAAAACCACCAACCAAGAATCCTATATCCAGCAAAGCTGTCCTTCAAATATGAGGGAGAGCTCAAAATATTTTCTGACAAACAGACAATGAGAGACTTTGTGAACAAGACATCTGCCCTACAGGAAATACTAAAGGGAGCACTACAGGGTGATAGAAGACAGGAGTGCATGGTTTGGAAGACAATTTTGGGAGGTGGTAGCACAACAATGTAAGTACACTGAACAAAGGTAACTATGAATACGGTTGAGAGAGGAAGGTGGGGAGCATGTGAGACACCACAAGAAAGGAGGAAAGATAAAGACTGGGACTGTGTAATTTAGTGAAATCTAGAGTATTCAACAATTGTGATAAAATGTACAAATACGTTCTTTTACGAGGGAGAACAAGCAAATGTCAACCTTGCAAGTTGTTAAAAATGGGGAGGCATTGGGGGAGGGATGCAATCAGCATAAACTAGAGACTGTAACTAATAGAATCATTGTATTATGCTTCCTTTAATGTAACAAAGGTGATATACCAAGGTAAATGCAGATAGGGGGGGGGGGATAGGGGAGGCATGTTAGACACTTGACATTTGTGGTATTGTCTGACTCTTTATTCTACTTTGATTTAAGGTTATTTTTCCTTTTGCTGCTTCCTAGCTGTCATTTTTTTTTTCCTCTTTCTTTTGCCTCTCTACCTTCTTTGACTCTCCCTCCTGCCTTGTGGAAGAAATGTAGATGCCCTTATATAGATAGTGGTGAAGAAGGTGAACACATAAATGTATGACCATGCAGAGAACCATCGATTATTTACTTGGGATGGAATGTATGGTGAGTGAACAAAACCATATTAAAAAAAAAATGGGTTGATGAGAAAACCTCGAGGGCAATATGCTAAGTTAAATAAGCCAGACACATTAGGACAATTATTGCAGGGTCTCACTGATAGAAACTAACTATAATATGTAAACTCATAGACATGAAATATAAGGTACCAAGATATAGGATGAGGCTTAAGAATGGGGAGTGGTTGCTTAGTATGAGCAGAATGTTCAATTAGGATGAACTGAAATGTTTGGAAATGAACAGGGGTGTTGGTAGCAAGATGTGAGAATAACTAACAGTGCCGAATAGTGTGTGAATGAGGTGGAAAGGGGAAGCTCAGAGTCATATATGTCACCAGAAGGAAAGTTGGAGGTCAAAAGATGAGAATGTATAAAACTGAATCCTATGGTGGGCAATGTCCATGATCAACTGTACAAATACTAGAAATTGCTTCCATGAACCAGAACAAATGTATGAGAATACAATTAGAAGTTAATAATAGAGGGGCATATAGGGAAGAACTATATACCTATTACAAACTATATACTACAGTTAGTAGCATTTCAACATTTTTTCATAAACAGTAACAAATGTACTATATCAATACTATGAGTCAACAATTGAGGGGGGTTGGTTAGGGATAGGGGAGGATTAGAGTTTCCTTTTCTTTTTTTCTTTTTTCATCTTTCAGTTTATTTCTTGTCGGGAGTAATGAAAAGTTTCTAAAAATTGAACAAAAATTAAGTGTGGTGATGGATGCACAGCTGTATGAGGGTACCCAGGGGCAAGTGATTGTACACTTTGGATCTTTGGATAATTGTATGGTATCTGAACAATCTCAATAAAAATGAAAAAAAAAAAGTAAAAATAATAAAAAAAATCACTATGCAAAAAAAAAAAAAAATCTGCCTGTATTTCAATTAATTAAAAAATGTTTGTTAGGCCCTGGGGATATAGAAAATAACCAGAAAGACACTGACTTTGTTCTCATGGAACTGACAGTCCAAGAGGAGCGGTAGATATCAAATAAAGCTGAGCTGAGTGGTAAGTTTTTTTTGTTTTTTGTTTGCTTTTTGTTTTTTTTTAAACAACAGGAATTTATTGTCTCAACAGTTTTGGAGGCTGGAAGTCCCAAATCAAGTTATCAATAGGCCATGCTTTCTCTGGAGTCTGTAGGGTTCTAGGGCTGGATTGCTAGCAGTCAATCTCTGTCTACAACATATTGATTTCCTTCAGTCTCCTTCCATGGCCTCTACTTCCACCATGTCCAATTTCCTCTGCTTTTGAGGTGTCCAGCCATAATGGATTAAGACCCACCCTAATTCAGTTTGGCTTTAACATCTTCCAAGATCCTACTTACAAATAATGCACATGCAGAGTCATAAGTTTTAAAATTGCAATTGAGTATAGTATTAATTTATTTACATTATTTTGCTATTTTTAAATTTTTTATATGCCAGGTAGCACCCATTGTTTTCTGCTTGTCAATGAATACATTGTGAAGGAAGGATTTCATAATGATTTGATGACCATGAAAACGTGAGGGAGCACAGTTGTTATTGGATCGCCACCTGATCAGTCACTTTCTCCAAAGTCCAGTGTAAGCTGCTTCTTGCCCCTCTGTGAACATCCCTTGGGGATGGGAACGTGCTGCTTGGAGACAGCCTTCTTCATCAGGGGCCTTGTATGGGTCCTAGGTAGGATGCAGTCAGTGACCTGCACATGAATCCACTTCCACTTGGAGGCATGGGGGGATTCAGGATTCATGAATCAAACAGTGGAAATGGCCAAGGCTCGGGGTTCCACGACTGGCCCAGCCTCGTGGGTCACATGCCCAGGTGTGGCCAAGCACAGGGGCTGCTACCAGAAGGCAGAGAAAAACGATAGCAACTCAATATTGTTGGGACAATATTGCTTGTTCTGCTCCTCTGGAGGAACCCAGGAGGAGTGTCATTTCTCTCCATCTTGAAAATCTTTAAAATATTTAAAGACAGGTGTGAACGCCTGAAGAAGTTATCTCCATGCCAAATATGCTCTGGTTCAAAACCTTGTTTTTAAATGTGTTAGATCCTCTCATGGTGGTGTTTTAATATGTTTTTATGTGTTCATTCTCCAGTGTGTTGCGTCTATTATTCTGTTGTCCCTAACAAATCTTCAAGTACAGCATAATGAGGGGAGACTTAAGAAGTACTGAACTGCTGGAAATGTCATGTCTCCACCTGACCCCCCACACTAGCATCCTCCTAATATTCATATGTTTTTGAGAAATATCTTTTGTTGGTAGTATTTTGAATTGTTTCCATCCATCTATCTGTGATTACCATATATTAAAGGAGTCTCCTTAAATATTGTCTTTCTTGTTCCACCATTAGATGCCAGAATATATAGGTATAGCCTGAAAATATACTGCTTAGAAGAGATGGAGAACCCCAGATGATATCATTTCCTAAACATTTGATTGTCCTGAAGTTAGTGAGAGGTAACAGATAATGGCAGCTTGTTCTCACATTTTCTTCTCCTTTAATGAATATAGTATAGACTCCCACACTTGACTTATCTGATCTTGACTTTTTAATTCAAGAACAATTTATTGAGTGGCTGCTATGTGCAAGTTGTTGTACCAGCTGCATTTCGACATTTAATTTAAGTGATAGTTTGAGGAGCTACTGCTTTATTTATTGTGTACTGCCCCCATTGCTTAATAGTGAAAGTCTAAACTCCCTAATTTTACCTGCAAGGATCTTAAGTTAGTTAAGATTATTATATTTGCAAATGGTAGAAATCAACTCAATCTAGTGTAAGTGAAAAAAAGGAGGATGTAGTATAAGGATGTAGGAGAGTCTCCTGGAATAGCAAGGAAGGAGCTAAGCCTCACAAGGGACTGGAATCAGACCCTCAGACGCTGTCAGGAGCTGAGGCATTGTCTCTTTGGCACCATTTGGGATCTCGTCTCTGTGTGTCTACTTTTTCTCCTCTCTGTTTAGACCATCTTTCTCTGCACATGGAAGAAGATGCCTGCCTCACTGGACACAAATTTCTATGTCCTTTAACCATACCCAGAGATTGCTGCATCTGAATCCAACTCCACATTCCCAGGGAAGATCCATCAGCCCACCTACACCAATGTGCCACCTTATCAGCCGCAGCCAAGGAGGAGGGTCTCATGGCACAAATCTGTCTGTGGGGCTCTTACCCAATGGATGAGAAGAGAAGAGGAGCTGGGCAGGCACCCAAAAATATGTAAACTGTAGTCCCTCACAAGCTGACTTCAACTCACTATTTCAAAGTCTTTTTTATTTTAATGCATTCACTGTGATCGTCTAAATCTTTTCATCTCATTCAGTATTACATGGCAGTTTTCAGCCTGGGTTTTATTGAAAATTTACTTTCTAATTTGTTCATTCTTTCTGTAATTGCATTTTGTTTCCCTGGTCGTTCCATACCCATTTTTATTATCTTACATTTAAACCCTTCATCAATGAATTTATGCCTTTTAAAGCTCTTTTATAGAATAAAGCATTTATGGGGAATTTTCTTCTATTCTATGCGTTTTGTTTTCTTCCAGACTGGATTCTTTATTTGTCTTTTCTATGTTGATTTCCACTCCATCAGTGCCCCCACTCATGGTTTTCATAATTTCCACTCCATTTGTTTTCATCTTGGTGATTCTTTACACTGGTAGCTATGCTGGATCTTTTAATTGTTCTGATATTATGTGTGCATGTGTTTCATATACACACACACAGACACACACATGTATATGCATATATATATTCATATAAATTCTACTTGACCTCTTCCCACCTCATCTGAGACTTGTCTTCCATTTAAAATTGCAGATCCAGGGCTGGGTGTTTTTCTGTCTGCTTTCCATGACAGAGTGAGGTGATGGATGAGAAATTATATAAAACCTTGGTTGGAGGATGTGGGCTATGGTGTTTTTTGGAAATTTTTTTAAAAAAGATGTTTGTACCAGGGTTTATTCCACCTTTCCTGTAGATAATATCCTTGGGCTGTGGTTGCTGATGCATTTCATTATGGAGCTGGGACATTCATTGGTCTCTGCTGGGATAGACTTTCCCTGTTCACCCTGTCAATCCACTTGTCTCTACTAATATGGAGAGAATAGTGTTGATTCACATGATTTGTCAAATGATCTTCTCTAGGACTGATTCTTAGGGACAGGGTTAAGAGGTACTCTAAGCTTTGCCAGAATCTTCAGTGAGTTTCCTTGGAGTGGAATGAATATGGATTCCAGGAGACATGCTCCAGGAACAGGGATGCACACTGAGGTATGGATGCAGTCACTAGTTGACAATAGGCAGCTCTACACCCACTAATCATCCCCAAAGGAACATCTAAAGATGAAGCACACTCACAAGGCCCTAAGAATGGATGGTGGAGAGGAAAGCTAAGCCCCTACATGTGACTAAGATAGTGAGATAGGACCATCTTGAGATCTACCATAAGCCAGGTGTTCTAGTTTGCTAATGCTGCCAGACTGTAAAACACCAGAAATGGACTGGCTTTTTTAAAGGGGGTTTATTCGGTTACACAGTTACAGTCTTAAGGCCATAAAGTGTCCAAGGTAATACATCAACAACCAGGTACCTTCACTGGAGGATGGCCAATGGCATCCGGAAAACCTCTGTGACCTGTGAAAGCATGTGGCTGGTGTCTGCTCCAAGTTCTGGTTTCAAAATGGCTTTTTCCCAGGACGTTCCTCTTTATGCCACAGCTCCTCTTCAAAATGTCACTCTTAGTTGCTCTTGGGGTGTTTGTCCTCTCTTAGCTTCTCTGGAGCAAGAGTCTGCGTTCAACAGCCATCTTCAAACTGTCTCTCATCTGCAGCTACTCTCTCAGCTCCTTGCATTCTTCAAAGTGTCCCTCTTGGCTGTAGCAAGCTCGCTCCTTCTGTCTGAGTGTAGATAGTGCTCCAGTAAACTAATCAAGGCCCATGCTTAATGGGTGGGGCCACACCTCTATGAAAATTATCCAATTAGAGTCACCACCCACAGCTGGGTGGGGTGCATTTCCATGCAAACAACCTAATCCAAACGTTCTAACTTAATCCCCACTAGTATGTCTGCCCCCACAAGATTGCATCAAAGAACACGGCTTTTTCTGGGGGACATAATATATACAAACCAGTACACCAGGGCAATGGTGGGATTCTGACAACAAGACCTTATGTTCTTTTTTAATGTTTTATTTTGAAATAACTTCAAATTTACAGAGAAGTCACAAGGATATTACAAAGAACTCTTTTATATTCATTACCCAAATTCACCAGTGTTTAACATGTACACATTATTTTTTCCCCTGGCCCTTTTAAGTATAGTTTGCATATATCATGTTCCTTTATCTTTCTCTTTTTTTAAGCAATGTTACAAATTACTCAGTTAACATAAGATAATACCTACAATAACAATAAATTCTCTGTAGTCCGTGGTTGTTCATTCCTTAGTCTTGAGGATTTGGGATGGTGACCACTCTGGCTGCTTCAGGCTGAGAAGGGATGTAGATATCATGGGGCAGAGGAATGGAATCATTTCACTTGTAGTTGAAGATACTCCTTTTTTTTCAGGATGGGGCTGACCCATCATCATCATTTTGTTGTCCATGGTAGGCCCAAAGAACTGGAGAGCTGGAGTGGACCACATACCTGCTGGGTTTCAGGGCTCAACTGGTATAGGAGCAATCTGGAGTTAAGTCTCTGAGAAATAAACTTAACAAGTAAATTGAAAATTTACTTGTTCAAATAAGAGAAGTACAGGAATCACAATTAGGGGATTTATAAGTGAATATAACTATGTTATATTAGGTTTTCTAAAGAGTCCCACATAGAGCCCACTGGGGGTGGGGGGTTGATTTCGTGTAGCCATGTGGCTTGTGTATGGTGTCTGGACATCCCTAGGGTCCTCAGGAGCATTTTTGTTTGAGGCTTTGCAAACTGTGGCAGTTTGTGGAATCTGGCTGAGACCTGCATAACTTCTACAATGACCTCCTGACTCTATTTGAGGCCTCTTAGCCATTAATACTCTATATTATTTAACACGTCCCCCTTTTAATCAAGATCTTTCTTTGAATGCATCTCTAATTAACACTTAGTAATAATCCCTTAGCACCAGGGAAACTCATCTGTGGTAGTCATGTCCCACGTAGGGGAAAGGTAGTGAGTTTATTTGCAGTTTGGCTTAGAGAGAGCCCACACTTGAGCAACAATGAGGTTTGCAGGGACTGACTCTTAGGCATTAATCATAATTAGACTTAATTTCATTATTACAGAAATAAGGTTCCTAGGTACAAGCTTTAAGATGAAGGGCTTGGCTTATTAGCATATTTTCCTTTATTAGGCAAGGCTTATATATTTCTGTTCTGAGAGTAACAGAAATTCCCCAGGTTGGAAGATTTAATAGATTTTTAGCTACTATGAGGGCAGTAGTCTTGTGACAAGGAAAAGCCTCTATCAGTCCAGAAAGCAGACTTATGACAAGGGCACATTTATATCCCATAGAAGTATGCGATTAGATAAAGTTCAAGATGCCTGTTTCGGTTTGCTAAAGCTGCCAGAGTGCAATATACCAGAAATGGGTTGGCTTTTATAATGGGGATTTATTAACTTACAATTTATGCTTCTTAGGCCATGAAAATGTCCAACTCAAAGCATCAAAAGGATGATATCTTCTCCGAAGAAAGGCTGCCAGTGTGTGGGACACCTCTGTCGCATGGGAAGGCACATGGCTGGCATCTGCTGGTCCATCTCTCCCAGGTTTCATTGCTTTCAGCTTCCGGCTTCAGTGGCTTCCTTTCTGAGCTTCTGTGGGTCCTCTCTTAGTTTCTCTTGGTATTTTCTCTCTAAGTCCTCTAGGCTTTTTCTGTCATTTATCCTCCCATAAAGGACTCCAGTAAAAGGATTAAGACACACCTTGAATGGGGTAGGTCACATCTCAATAGAAATAACCTAACCAAAATGTCCCACCCACAACAGATCTGTCTGTACCCACAGAAATGGATCAAAAGAGCGTGGCCTTTTCTGGGTGTACATAACAGCTTCAAACCACCACAGTGTCCAAAAGGGCCTAGCAGTTGAGACATTTGACCTTGTCCCACCTTTACATTCTTACCAGGTGTGCTGGTTTGAATGTATTATGTCCCCCAGAAAAAGCCATATTCTTTGATGCAATCTTGTGGGGCAGACATGTTAGTGGGGATTAAGTTGGAACGTTTGGTTTAGGTTGTTTGCATGGAAATGCGCCTCACCTAACTGTAGGTGATAACTCTGGTTAGATATTTCCATGGAGGCGTGGCCCCACCCATTCAGGGTGGGCCTTGATCAGTGGAGCTATATAAATGAGCTGACAGGCAGAGGGAACACAGTGCAGCTGAGAGTGACATTTTGAAGAGGAGCCACAGCCAAAAGTGACACTTTGAAGAATGCACAGGAGCTGCAGATGAGAGACAGTTTGAAGATGGCCGTTGAAAGAGACTCTTGCTCCGGAGAAGCTGAGAGAGGACAAATACCCCAAGTGCAACTAAGAGCGACACTTTTGAGGAACTGCAGCCTAGAGAGGAATGTCCTGGGAGAAAGTCATTTTGAAACCAGAACTTTGGAGCAGATGCCAGCCACGTGACTTCCGAACTAACAGAGGTTTTCCAGACACCATTGGCCATCCTCCAGTGAAGGTACCCAATTCCTGATGTGTTACCTTGGACACTTTATGGCCTTAAGACTGTAACTGTGTAACCAAATAAACCTCCTTTTATAAAAGCCAATCTATCTCTGGTGTTTTGCATTCTGGCAGCATTAGCAAACTAGAACACCAGGGTTATGTTAATTGACAGGTAGAAGATAACTTATATACTTGCCTTTGTTTCTCATTGTTCCAGTTTGCTAATGCTGCCATTATGCAGAATATCAGCAATGGATTGGCTTTTATAAAGGGGGTTTATTTGGCTACAAATTTACAGTTCTATGGCCATAAAAGTGTCCAAACTAAGGCATCAACAAGAGAATACCTTCACTGAAGAAAGGCCCATGGCATCTGCAGAAACCTCTGTTAGCGGGGAAGGCACATGGCTGGCATCTGTTTGTCCCGGGTTGTGTTTCAGCTCCTCTCTCAGATCCTGTGCATCCTTAGCTTAGTATCCCCAAGCCTCCTTTTGTCTCCAACTCCAGGCATCTCTCCAAAAGTCTCTCTCAGCTGTTCTTGGGGCGTTTGTCTTCTCTTGGCTTCTCCAGAGCAAACTCTGGGCTAGCATCTCAAAAGTGTCAGCAAGCATCTGGGTCGGCTCTTAGCTTAGCATATTCCAGGATATTTTCTTTTTTCTGCTTTCTGCGCATGCTCCCTTTAAAGAACTCCAGTAAACTAATAAGACCTACGGCGAATGGGTGGGGTCAAATCTCCATGGAAACGTTCAATCAAGGGGTCACACCCTAATCAAAAAGATTAATCAATCTGTCCCCACAAGATTGTGTTAAAGAATATGGCTTTTTCTGGAGGACATAATATATACAAACTGGCATACTTGTGTAAAGGTTTTTTTTGTTTTAAATTTTTTTGCTGAAAATGAAGTTTGACCTGCAGCTGACCTCATGCACTTTCAGAGAGGCATCAGAGTAAAACAGTTAACTATAAAACAGTAACTGACAAGAAAATTTGATTGCTTCTGTGACATGTAACATTTTTCTAAGAATAAAAAATAAAACATTCCATTCCATATACCATCCTATTGTTGACACTTAGCATTGGTGTGGTACCTTTGTTACAAATGGTACAAGAATAGTAAAATGTTACTGTTAGCTATAGTCCATATTTTGCTTTAGGTGTATTTTTTCCAATATACCAGCCTATTTATAACATCTTGTAATAGTGATGTACTTTCGTTATAGTTCTTGAAATATTTTTATATTTGTACTATTAAGCACAATCATTATCCACAACAGGATTCACTGTGTTATACAGTCCCATGTTTTATCCCCTAGCTTAACTTCTAGTGACATACATGACCCAAAACTTCCCCTTTCAACCACATTCACACACATAATTCATCTCTGTTAATTATACTCACAATAACATGCTACCATCACCTCTATTTCCTAACATTAACAATCAACCTAATTAGAAATTCTGCACAAATTAAGCATCAGCTCCCCATTCTTTACCCCCATTCTCTTAATAATTTATCTTCTAGAATCTAACTTTATGAGTTTGCTTATTATAATTAGTTCATATTAGTGAGATCATACAATATTTGTCCTTTTGTGTCTGCTTATTTCACTCAACATTATATCCTCGAGGTTCACCCATGATGTCACACGCATCAAGACTTCATTCCTTCTTACAGCTGAATAGTATTCCATTATATGTATACACCATATTTTGTTTATCCATTCATTGGTTAATGGACATCTAGGTTCCTGCCATCTTTTGGCAATTGTGAATAATGCCGCTATGAACATTGGTGTGCAGATGTCTGTTGGCATCCCTGCTTTCAATTCTTCTGGGTGTATACCTAGTAGTGGGATTGCAAGATCATATGGCAATTCTATGCTTAGCTTCCTGAGGAACCGCCAAACTGCCTTCCATAGTGACTGCACCATTTTACATCCCCACAAGCACTGAATGAATGTTCGTTCCTATTTCTCCATGTCCTCTCCAACCCTTGTAGTTTTGTTTTTTTAATAGTGGCCATTCTAGTGGGTGTGAAATGATATCTCATTGTGGTTTTGATTTGCATTTCCCTAATAGCTAGTGATGTTGAGCATATTTTCATGTGCTTTTTAGTCATTTATATTTCCTCTTTGGAAAAATGTCTATTGAAGTCTTTTGCCCATTTTTTTTTTTAAATTGAGTTGTTTGTCTTTTTATTGTTGAGTTGTAGGATTTCTTTATGTATTCTGAATATTAAACCCTTATTGGATATGTGGTTTCCAAATATTTTCTCCCATTGAATAACATGCCCTTTCACTTTCTTGACAAAGTACTTTGAAGCACAAAATCTTTTAATTTTGAAGTGGTCCCATGTTCTGGTTTTCTAGAGCTGCCATTATGCAAAATACCAGCAATGGATTGGCTTTTATAAAGAGGTTTATTTGGTTACAAATTTAGAGTTCTAAAGCCATAAAAGTGTCCAAACTAAGGCATCAACAAGAGGATACCTTCACTGAAGAATGGCCGATGGTGTTTGAAATACCTCTCTCCGCTGGGAAGGCACATGGTTGGAGGTTCTGCTGTTCATTTGCTCCCAGGTTGTGTTTCAAAAGGCTTTCTCCAAAATGTCTCTGGGTCTCTCTTAGCTTCTTCAGCTCCTGTGCATCTAAGCATCAGGGTCCTCTCTCAGCTTCTCTGGAGCAAACTCTGGGATACCATCTCTTAGTTTAGCATCTCCAAACGTCCTTCCATTTACATCTCCAAGCATCTCTAAGCATCTCTAAGCATCAGCAAGAATCTCTTGGGGCGTTTTCTGTCCTCCTGCTCTCTGCATGAGCTCCCATTAAAGGACTCCAGTGAACTAATCAAGTCCACCCTGAATGGGTGGGGCCAAATCTCCATGGAAACATGCAATCAAGAGGTCACACCCTAATCAGGAAGATTAATAAATCTGCCCCCACAAGATTGCATTAAAGAATATGGTCTTTGGGGAGACATAATATATCCAAACCGGCACATCCCATTTATCTGTTTTTTTCTTTTGTTGCTTGTTCTGTGAAACCAGTGCCTCCTATAAAATCCCAAAGATGCTTTCCTACATTTCTCCTAGGATTTTTGTGGTCCTGGCTCTTATATCTAGGTCCTTGATCCATTTTGGGCTAATTTTTGTGTAAGGTGTGAGATATGGGTACTCTTTCGTTCTTTTGGATATGGATATCCAGTTCTCCAGCACCATTTGTTGACTATCCCATCCCAATTGAGTGGACTTGGCAGCCTTGTCAAATATCAGTTGGCCATAGATGTGAAGGTCTATCTCAGAACTCTCAATTCAATTCAGTTAGTGAATATATCTATCTTTATACAGAGACCTTATGTTTTACACACAAGATGTCATTTGTGCTTCACTTTAGCATACTGAGTAGGTAGGCATGAGCTCTGCCTTACCCTTCTAGAAGAAACTGAAGCCAGTGATGTATAGGTAGGTGGCAGAGGCAGAGGTGGAAAAGAGTTCATTTGACCCCTCCTTTAGAGCTCTTTCTGCTACAGTGTCACCTTGTGCCTCTGGTTGACTTTGATTGGAGGACTCTTCTCAAGACAGGGCCACCTGTATTTCTGCAGGGCCAGCAGCTAGGTTTCTGAGGCATAGGACTTGGAGTGCAATGCTGTTTCATATTATATATTACATGGAACAGATATAAACAACTGAGATGAGACCAACTGACAACAATCCTGTCATCTTGGTCAACTGGTCCACCACATTCACTACAAACCCTCCATGCATAGATTGTTTCTAAATCTGTATTCAGTACAATAACTAGGAATTAACAATCAAGAATAAGTTGAGGTTGTCATCTTGGGCTATTTTCTGTATGGTAAGTGTATGCACCCAGGCCTCTGCCACAGGCCTCCTTTAGCAAAAACTCTCTCCCATTTCCTCTCTCTGTTCTACAGCCCAGGGGACAGCAGCCTGCATTTTGTGGGTGACAGCATCTCTCATGACTGCACTTATTTTGGGAAGACACTGAGGGAGCAGGCAAGAATTCCTACAGAGTTACATTGGGGAAATCTGCCCTAGATTTAGCAACTTACACATCCCAAGTAGGCGTAGTGGAAAAATTCTGAATATCAGTACAGGGAAGAAAACCAAGAATAATGAAGGGTGTGTTTATATGTGCTAAGGACGAAGGATTAGGGACCAGGTTCCGCTGAGGAACATTTCCTTCACTCCAGGTTCGGGCACCACAGTCTGTCTGAAGAAATGACCTTTCCCTTTGGATGCTCTAGCAAGAGCTCCTGGAATTTCTCACGGGCTCATGAGGAGGTGCTCTTCTCATTCTTCTAGATAAATTTGGAGGAAGACAGATTTCACAACAGAATCTCAGAATAGTCATCCTCGGCTAGGACCTGGCTCACAAGATTGGAAAGCCATGGCTATGGGGGAAAGAACACTATCAAGGGCAGTGTTTTGGGGAAAATCTCAACCTATGAGGGAAGTGAGGGAGAGAGTTACGGAGAGAAAAAAAGGGGAAGAGGACCACTTCTTTGTTAAGTAAGTGGAAAACAAGCATTTAAAGGACATAGTGCTCACATGTCTGCATTTTTCCTGTGCTGGGTGAGAATGTGTACTTCTGTAGTGAGTTGAACTGCATCCCTCAAAAGACCTTACATGGAAATATGGTCCTTGCAGAGGTAATTAAGTTAAAAAACTCAAGATGAGATCATAGTGTATTTAGGGTGAGCCCTAAATCTAATGACTAGTGTCCTTAATCGAGAAAGGAGAGGGAGATTTGAGACACACAGAAACACTGGGAAGAAGGCCAAGTGAAGATGAAGGCAGAGATTGAAATTAGAATGCTGACAGAAACTGGAAGAGGCAAGGAGGGATTCTCTCCTGGAGTTTCCAGAGAGAGCATGGCCCTACCGACACCCTGGCCTCCATGACTGTGAGGAATACATTTCTGTTGTCTTAAGTCATCAAGTTTGCAATTTGTTACAGCAGCCCTAGGAACTAAAACAGCTTCCAGTACACTAAAGTGAGCATCTAAAATGGAAGTCATCCAAGCAGTGCCCACTTGGGGCAAGCCAATGTCTCTGCAAAGGGAACAAAGCAAGAGACAACCACCAATTACTGGGCTGTGAAGCATATGCCATTTGCTCACATCCCATTGGCCAAACACAGCAAGTCATATGGCCAAAACCAAAGTCAATGGGGCAAGGACAGAGGGACAGGAGGGAACAACAATACGACTGACCACAGTCTTGCATCATGACCGACTCCGTGGCTATTACATCTGTTACCTGTGGACTTGGGATCTCTGCTGGCTTGAATCTGTTATGTACCCCATAAAAGGTCATGTGCTCACTGCCTCCTCACCTCCATGGTCTCCAGTGAGAAATTTGCACTTTATCTTATTGAGGCTTCCTTGTTTGTGACACATTCTCTCTCTGTTGCAGTTTCACAATTCTCCCTTTATCTTTCTTTGGCATTCAACAGTCTGATTATAATATGCCATGGTGTAAGTCTATTTGTGTTTATCCCTTTTTGGAGTTCATTAAGTGTCTTGATGCATCTATTCATGTCTTTTGTTAAATTCAGGAAGTTTTCCAAAATAAAACAACAAAAATTGAATATTTCTTGCCTGAAGCCATAGTATAGGAAACAATTCTCAATTTTCAGCATCCTTCACCCTTAAAAAGGACATTGGTTTAAATAAATACATAGTTTTGCACTCTTTCTTTCATTAGAACTCCCTGAGGGGACCCCAACTATCTGTTTTTCTAGTCAATTATAGGCAATTCATTGAATTAATATGAAGTTGATGAAAGAGATAAAAATATTTAAGTGTTCTAAGGTGAAGTTTTCTTCTTGATAGTCAACTCCAAGAGTCCATGCTAACTCTGAGAAACAGGAATTTCTGGCCACCCAAGGAGGCTTTTTGAAGCTATTTAGAAAGAATGTGAATTAAAGATAATTTGTTTTTTCCCCATGGGAAAATTTTATATATATATATATATATATATATATATATATATATATAATAAAAATAGGTAAATAAGGGAGTATTTCTCTTCTTCAAAAGATTGACTCTTAGAATTCTTTAAAGGAGCATTCTTGCCCATATGATTAAGTGTTTGTTTACATATCATTAACAATTTCCTCAAAAATTGTGGGGGGAAGGCAGGCCAAGGGAGAAGACACAGATTGGTAGTCAGTCCACTCAGCCAATTAAGGCTCAGTCAAAGGCAGGCTCCTCTTGGAATTATCACGTAAGCCAATGAGAAATGATTCAAGCCATAACAATTGAACACACGTACAATTGTGTGAATTGGGGCATGGGGAAGCAGAGTTTGGAATCTTGTATACTCTGCAGCCGCTTCATGAATGTCACTGACAGACCTTGGTTAATTAGCCCCTCTGGAAAAACTTTTCCTCCAGAAACTCCAGGAAGGCTAATTCCTGGCTAATTCCCAGGGTCTGGGGGAGCCGTTTTACATCCTGGGTTTAAGGATTACTCAATCTGCAGCAGAGTCAAGAGCTCTTTCCTCTCCTAATAGGTAACACTCTGTTTAGGTGGCTCAGGTTTCAGCTAACTTTAAAACTGGAAATTGCAAAGCATTTGGTGAAATCTGGTATTATATTAAAGTTGAATTGCAATGCAATATCAATAATTTTTAGACAAAAACACTGGCACTCTCATATCCAAATGAGTGAAATTCTTCAATAGTCACTTATTCAAATAACACTGATTTTCTTAAAGCCTATTTGGAGTCCTTTTGTGGTATCACCTGGGGTCAATTTGTAAGACAGACGTGTTATTTGGGCCAAAATTATTATATGCAAATTACTCACCAGATTTGGTTTTGAGTGAGTTGGGGCTTTTTTGAAAATCCAATCTATCCTTACAAGAAAATGTGCTACCAGAGAGACTATCAAAAGAATGTCACAGGCACTGGGAGCAGGTCTAACTAAGCAATTTAAAAACTGTTTTGAAAGATTATTATGCTCTTACAGTAAGTACAGAAAACCTCAGTGATTATATGGAAAGGGACAACAGTCATTTGGAAAGTGAAGTTGTAATGTATTGATTAAAAAAGCTAAATATAGGAGTTCAAATAAAACTGTGGGTCACCTGCTACTTCCCTCTAGTAGTTGCTTTCCATGTTGGTAAGGACATGGACTCTGAGCACATCTTCCTGGCCCAAACTATGTTCAGAAAAACCTTCAAAGCTAAATGTTGTCCAGGTTGCATCTCTTATCTTATAGGTTCAACATGTATTTTCTTCCTAATTTCAATAAAATAAAACACTTAATTTGTTGATTTTTCTCTCTTCTAAAGTTTAAAACTATGAATCAAATTATCTCTTATTGCAATTAGTGTGCTGCTTACCTTAATTCAAGCTCACTTCCGTGGATGTTTTTCAGTATATCAATTAACACTATTGGATGTAGTTATTATTTAGGTACATGGGATGGTTTCCCAGATACTATGTATCCTCCTTTGCCTTCATATTCATATAAGATAAATAGCAGCAGGAGATTTTTATTCTAGCAATAATGTGCATGACGAAAAAGAACTGAATTTCTATTTATTAATATCAAATTTATTTGGATGTTTAAAATACTAAAATTGATGATAATTAAGGAAAGGGAAGAGAACGTTATGTCTTTTCATGGTCTCTGGAACCATGAAACAGGTTTGTGAGGAAGCCATTCCTTAGTGAACTTAAGCTTTGGTTTTCCTTCCCCTTGGCCCCCTTGAGAGCCCTGGCTCAGAAATGAGTTTGGGCAGAGGTGGAGGCGCACGCAGGGTCCATCTTCTGTCTTGCCAGACTGAGTCGGGCCAATGCAGCTGCTGGCCTGGGCACGAGTGTGGGCGGCCACCTGTGGCTCGTAGAACAGCTGTTTGGTAGAGGACCAGCCAAAGCCCTGCTGATGGGGCGGCGGCAGGCAGCCAGTTGGGTGGCCAGTACATTCTGGCATGAGCTGAAAGAACACCTGGTTCCACTCTGTGGACCTACCACAGAAGGTCACAGAATGTACTCACTGGCGGCAACCTGATGACCAGATTTTTCAAGCCCTGATGTTCCTGGCCTGACTGAAACAGAGAAAAACCCACCTTTCTTCACTCAAAACTTATCCCAAAGCCAACACAGGGATCATTGTGCTCCCATTGGGGTCAGCGAGGCTATCTGAAATGTCTGGAAATGGTATGGGGAGTGTCAGACAGGGACAGGCTCTATAAGGTATTTCAGAGGAAATGAAAGTCCCTCAAATTGTGTTTGGCTGCAGACACGTTTTGTCCTAGAATGTCTCTGACCTTCTTTTTCCTCCCCTTCCTGCTAACTGTAACTACAGGCTTAGAAACCACATTGAGTCCCCACTTGTAATTTGGCCACCAGACATGGGAATTTTCATAGTGAATACCACCACCTACCAAGACAGGAGCCCAAAGTTCACCCTTCAGGGCCTCTGAGTCCCTTCCTCCCAAGGCCTTGGACCCATGCTTCCCAAGGAGGACTGTGCCGGTTTGAATGTACTATGTCCCCCAGAAAAAGCCATATTCTTTGATGCAATCTTGTGGGGCAGACAGATTAGTGGGGATTAAGTTGGAATGTTTGGATTAGGTTGTTTGCATGGAAATGTGCCCCACCCAACTGTAGGTGATGACTCTGATGAGGTATTTCCATGGAGGCATGGCCCCACTCATTCAGGGTGGGCCTTGATCAGTGGAGCCATATAAATAAGCTGACAAACAGAAGGAACGCAGTGCAGCTGAGAGTGACATTTTGAAGAGGAGCTACAGCCAAGAGTGACACTTTGAGGAAAGCACAGGAGCTGCAGATGAGAGACAGTTTGAAGATGGCTGTTGAAAGCAGACTCTTGCTCCGGAGAAGCTAAGAGAGAACAAATACCCCAAGTGCAACTACGAGTGACGTTTTTGAGGAACTGCAGCCTAGAGAGGAACATCCTGGGAGACAGCTATTTTGAAACCAGAACTTTGGAGCAGATGCCAGCCACGTGCCTTCCCAGCTAACAGAGGTTTTCCGGACACCATTGGTCGTCCTCCAGTGAAAGTACCCGATTCCTGATGTGTTACCTTGAACACTTTATGGCCTTGAGACTGTAACTGTGTAACCAAATAAACCTCCTTTTATAAAAGCCAATCCATCTCTGGTGTTTTGCATTCTGGCAGCATTAGCAAACTAGAACAAGGACCCTCACTGGTTCTGTGACCTGTGACTTAGTCAACCTCTCAGAGCCTCAGTTCTGATACCTGTGAAAGGGGGATTGATAACATTGACCCCACAGAGTTGTTTTAATCCATCCAATGAGAAAGCATATGTCAAGGTGCTGAGCATAGGGCCTGGACAAAGCAGACACTCAGCCAGCATTGGTTATATGGGGGGCTGACCGTGGCTGAAGCCACTCTCCAGAAAGAGAGCCCCTCACCTGGCCTGGCCTGGAACTTCCAGCTGCCACATTTGCTCTGGATTTCAGGGATTTCATCTCAATTGCTGCTCTGCCAGCAGGAATTCCAAACAGAATGAGCACAGCTCAGTGGACTCATAAGGGAGACTGCTATCCACAACTGCTCTTGCTCCTCCAAGATCTACACAGGCATTGAGCCAAAGGAGGCCACTCACTGTTGAGCCCTTGGCCTGAGGAAGGCCCCCTGACCTCCAGGAGGCCTTGAGCTAGTGGGATAACTTGCCATCTCTTATGTGACACCTCCCCATAAGGTAAGGTATTCAAGCCACAGATCCAAGAAAAGAACTTTCAATTGACTTTCACAAGCCTGAAGTTGTGCGATAACTAGTTCTGGGTGGTTGGCATGACATTCTGTGCCCTTAAGTGAACACGAATAATCGGGCTCCCCAGTCCCTGGAGTGGGGCCTTCAGGCCCTATTGGACCCTCTGTAACCACCGGTGGTGTTCTGAAGCAAGACAGTGCAGTGGAAATTAGCTTTCATCACCTATGCAGCTCACAGCTAAGGGGATCCATCCTACCAAAATACAACATGGGTAAAACCTTGGTTTCACCCACAGAGTGGAGCCAGCTCTCAAACCACAGTTCCATTTCTGGCCTCATATATCATCAATGGATGAAATGGCGGACAAGGAATGCTAGAAATAACCTCTGAAAAAGACATGGGAGCATGGGAGAAAGGACCATTTTCCTTTTAAATTCCAGGTTAAGGTTTTTGAAGTCTGGGAACAAACCACTATGAACAGCTATTCTTTTGAAAAGCATGTTAGTTTATTCCACACAATCTGATGATATGAATGAGACAGAACTCCAAAGACAGCCTATCTGTCCCTTTTTCATTCAGTGGCTGATCTTTTCTCTTTCCTGTGGTCACTTATTTAGCATGTTCCAGTCCTCTTGGGGGCTGTGACTTTGTTTTTTTTTCTCCTTGAATTACTTTTCTTTTTCCTTCTTTTTAAAGTAATGAATCATATCCTAGCCATGCGAATTCACACATTTTTGTTACCAAGATCAGCATCTAACTTTCTTCCTAATTTGCTTGGAAAAATTCACCTGGCCTTTTGGAGCATAAAGGATTGAAGATGATCCTAGTGATGTCTGGGGAGGGTTAGAATCTCCATGGAGGGCAGATGGTCCTTGGAGTCAGTGCCCTCAGCAGAAGGATAGTGCCCTTCAATATTTCAAAGGGAGGATAGCATTTAATGGGAAGTTCAGAAACCACTGTAGATGAAAAGCTGGACTCTGAATCAGAGGAGTCTAAGCTGAGGCAAAACTTGGTTCTTGGCATTCCCCTCTCAACCCCCAGTGGAAAATGCAGTGGAAGGTTTAAATGGTTGGCACATGGAGTCTTCTCATGAACTGAGTATTCTCAGTACTTTAGGTTTGGGGCTCCTAGGGTGACCTTGGGGAATTAGTCACCCAAGACTATCTAATAATCTCACTAGGCTGAACCTGAATTCTTATAATGTATAAGACTGGATGTATATTTATGGGGGCTGGGTGTGGGTGAATGAAAGCCCAGTTGTGCTCAGGCACTCCCCAACTTGTTATGAAATTAATGAAGTTATCATCGTGAGATTATTCCAATAGCTATGCATGCAGAATGATCACCTTCGTATTAACTACTGAGTTTTAGAAATTTTCTGAGTTACCTTTGTATATTATAGCTTCAGCTCCACAAAAGACCGAGCCATTTGTTCATCTTTAGCCTGAGAGGAAATGTCTAAAAGTGAAAAGTATCCTCATCAGGTTTTTATGTTCCCTGTCAGATCTGAGTTGAAAAATCCTTCAGCTATGAATACTTTTTCTCAGCACCCTTTCCCACAATCAGATATCTTACACCCCCTTCTATATTACAGTATTTACACAGAGGGCAAAGAAAGGAGGGGTTGCTCTCAGAAAAGAGTTGACAGTGTGTGGCAGTAGCTGGTGTGGATTTTCTTTCCAGCCTCAGAATAGTTGGCTAGTGGCATATGGGGATATAGCTCCACCAGACACATCTGAGGTCTTTACATTTAGATATAACTAAAAAAAAATCACAAATAGATTCAGTCTCTGGAGAGGGTAATAAGCATGTGACAAATTATTTCAATCCTGGATACTATCTGTATAACTTAGACAACATAGCTGTGGTATCCTATGAGATAGACTCCTACTGCAATTTTAATACCAGCTTTTCAGGGAATAGACAACTTCCATCTGAATCATTCTTACAAGCGGAATTTTTATTTTTACTAAATTATCTATGTTAAAAAAAAAATCTGTGCCTGGTGTGTAATTTCACTCCATCAAGTGTTACAATGTCTTTTTCATTTTCATTACAAGTCGGAGAATGGATGTAGGACAAGTGTTAGGAAACATGGCAATAAATTAGAATATAATTTACAAAAGCAAAAAAAGTAACAGTGTACCACATTAATACTGAGTATAAAATAATAAGCAACAACTAATCACAATAATACAAAAGTAATTTCATTCTGTATTATTAAGAATACCTATGTGACATTCACTCAAAAAAGGTTCATAATGAAATGGACTGTTTGGGAGTCATATGTATCATGAGGGATTTAATCAGTTGGGGTACATTTTACCTTTCCCCTCTTTTTGTTAGGCCTTTATACCAGTGGTGGATGCTGCTTCCAGCTGTGTGGCACCAGTTTTCTTGGGACTCCCTATGCAGTAAAGTTTATTACTTTGGGTGGGGGGCAGCCATGGTGGCTCAGCCCCCACGGGTGATCCTATTGCTATTACTTAGGAATAGAGAATCAACTAGCCACATGGGTGGCTACAGTAGCAGTAGCATTGTCATGCGCTGTGGAATATTTTTTTTCCCATTCAGGTTTAAATTCTAGCCTTATTTGAATATCTACATAGTCTATGCTTGGTTCCCTTGGGAAGGTAGTCTGATGTTGCCCCAGGGAATTCTCTGCATCCTGACCTCAGTGTTTTTGCATATCCCAGAGGGACCACTGGCTGCCCTCCTCTTCTAACACCGGTTGGAGCATTGTGCAGTGCCCAGGTAAGGTAAAAAGTAGCCTTTTGTTAGTAATGCAAGAAATCTTTTTGAAATGGAAGCATGAGCTGATATTTCGGCCCTAGAGAAAAATCAGATCCTGATAGCAAAACCTATACCTAAATGTCACAATAACCTCCCTCCCTCCCTCCCTCCCTCTTTGCCCTCCCTCCCTCCCTCCCCTTCCTTCCTTCCAACTTCCTCTATTTTATTTTATTTCACCAGGACATATTAGCACCAAATTAACTCTTCTTTGAAAAGAGCCAAGGGAATCCAGTGCTGGTGCTGCGCTGCCTGTGGGCTTTCCCCACCCCCTGCGCTGAATGCTAAAATGGCACTTGGGCTATTTCTAAGGGCAGCACCAAGAGGCCCCTGCAAGGACGCTCTCATATATTGTTTTTCTGTTTGGAAAGCTCAAGGACATGAGCTGTGATGCTGAGAGAGAAAGCAGGTAATGAGATATGGATGGACATGACTAAGCATGCAGAACCAGGTCTCATGCCAACTATCTAAAGCCAACATGGAAATTTAGGTTGGATTTTGGAGGCTCTCTTTGCTGAAAAAACCTAATCATTCAGATTAGGTCATGGCATATATCACACACCTAGCACATAGTTTCAGAACTCTCTGATGGATTTGTCAAACATGCTCTTTAACTGCAAGGACAATCTTTACAAAGTAGCCATTTGCTGTTGTGCTTTGGGTGTTGGTGTACACATGCTATACTGCAGCAAAGGAGCTGTGCTGGACACGAAGCACATTCAGCAAGTACCTGCTGCAAGCTACAAGTGTTCAAGTACAAAATATTAATATAAACAAGTACCCTCTTATTTTGTTTTTAAATCTCTTTTGATTGAGTCTTTTGATGAGCAAGATGTGAAACCTGAGGATAGGGAAAACATGAGCTAGTTGTTTTAATTTAGATACATTTGATTCTGTAATTTTACTTGCCCAACAAACCGGGTTTCACATTTGATTGCCATTCAGAGTATCTGTAAGAAATACAAAATACTTGGTTGGGTGACTATGAAAATTAAGCTTTATGATCTCTAGTCTTCATGAGTTCTTTGGTTGTTATCCCTTGCCTACTTTAAAACTCACAGAAATAGCACATTTATGTGCAAGCACACTCATCTATCCACACACTCAAAAGCGCCCGCACACATGCATACTTGCTCTCATATAAATAAACACCCTTCTACCATATCAAAGCAGGGACATCTGGAACCCATCATAATTGTCAGCAAATTGCAAAAGGGTCTGCCTGGTTGTTACCGAGCCAGTCTATCTTTTGCATGGTATCATCTCAGTGAGCTCAACACGTGAGCAACATCCTACGGGGCAGAAGCCATTTTGTGGCTGGTGAGAGTATAAACATAAGTGAGTTGGGGTGTCTTAAACAAGAAGGGAGGCATCCTGTGTGATGGCAGCAAAGGGCCTGGTCCTTTAGGCTCTACCATACCTCATGTCTGGCTTCTGCATGAGATTGAAATGTTTCTCTCTTGAAGTTTTAATGGAAATCTCAGCTTCCCTTGCACAATGGCAAGTTGGCCACAGCCTTTTAGCACTGAATTTATAGTCACACAGCTGCAATAACTGATGCACTGCTTTATACTAAGTCCCTTATTGTTCTTCAGTTTAATACAGTTTTATATATGGCTCACAGCAGTGTTCAGAACAGGGGAGTTATTTCTAAGAAAATTAAGTGGAATGAAGAAAAATAATACAAATTTTCATTACTTTCAATTTATAATTGCTCCTTAAATTACAGTTCAAAGCCTGTTTGATAATTTAAATTTGGTGCTTTTGTAGTGAGATAAAGTATAGTAAATATTTTTAAGCTAGGACTTAAGATTTCTGAATCTTCTTTACTTCCATCATTGACCAAGTCATAACAGCTACATTTGAAACAGTTTTAAATACAAATGGATTCAGTGTCATTGCTAAGTCCATAATAAAAATTATCTTAATGGTCCAAGGAGGTAAACAGGCTATTGGATTTACTCGAAAGAACACAAACGTTCCACAGTAAGCAAGTCTCCCTGTGTTGTTTGGATCTCTCCAATCTGGCATTCCCTCCTAATACTGTGTCCAGAACTTTGGATCAATAAATCCCACTTCACAGAAGTTAAAATAATATTGAAATCCTGTCAGCTAGGGCTGACCAGTGGTTATGTTTTCCACAGGGTAATGTATCTGCAAGGACATCAATCCTCTTCCTCTGGGTGGCTCTCTTTGATGGACACACTTCCACAATGAAATGACAAGGCTCTCTCTCTGCCCTTCCATGGGTCAGTGTCCTTGGCAGGTCTTACAACACATCTGTCTGAAGTATGCTCGACTGCAGAACTTGAACTTCAGCACCAGTGGGCAATAAGCCACTTTGTTCACATCTTTGCACTCTAATGAATGGGGGAAGAAAATAGAAAACAATGAGAGGCACATAAGTACATCAACAAGCAGATGAGCCTGGATGTTCAGCAAGCCCTCCACTCCCACTCCTTTAGGCCAATCCACCTTGGCTTTCACATCCATGTGGTTTTTGTTTTCGTTTTTAAGCATCCCCTGTCTGGTACAGCCTACCAGAAATATTCTTTTGATATATTTTAACACAAACTGAAAGAAAAAAAATATTTGCAAGGCTTTTCTCCCAAAATTTTATAAGTATGGTGTATGCCCACTGTGTCTTGAAAGAATTACCATTTGTTGGGATAAGTGATCAGTTTAGACAGCTTGGAAACATGAGTCATTTTTCTTACAGCACTTTTATTGCTTCTTTCTCAAGGGTTATTTTATTCAGCAGTGTAAGGTTATCCAAAATCAAACATGAGTTGCATTGTGTGATACCAAAGTACACATGCCTCAAGAGAATCTCTGCATCTGTGAGGCATTGCGATGGGACTGGGTGAATGACAAGAACTGCTGACAGTGGCAGAGATTCAGCAACTACACTAGACAAAGAGGAGAGCTTTGAGGGGTTGGCCTCAAATGGCAGCAGTCTGTGGGTTATGGAAACATGTAGAAATGTCTTTTTTTAATTTGGAAGTGAGACATGGCCTCCTTTTTTCCTATGTGTAGTTTCTCCTCAGTGCTAGAATTGCCACAGTTCCTGCAGCCAGAGGTGAATACACAATTCTTTCTTCCACCTCCCCTTGAGGCTGACTGTAGAAGGTGGGACCGGATGACCAGTGTAGAGAAAACGACACAGGCCTTTGATTCTCAATCTTTTCCCTACTCTACACTGCTAATAATGATATTCTTTCCTATTCCACTGCTCACTTTTATCTGGCATATTTTTAAATACTTTGGAAATTTAGTAATTAAATTTCCATATGCCTCCCAGAATCAAAGTTCCACCCTCATTTTTCCAGTTGTTGTAGTGAGGCATCCTGGGTAAATTGTTTAAAGTAATTAAGAATCAGGCAGAGTGCTGGGTAAAGTTCAGTGTTAACAGAACAGTTTTTTATTGTTTGCTTATTTTTTTCTGGTTGCAGAAATCCACTAAAGTTCTAGAAGATCAAGTTCATGGTACATGAGCCATATTATAAACATGGAAAATTAAGTGCCAAGAAACGGAAAGTTTCAGGTTCTTATTATTGAAAGGTAAGGTAACAATTTTATTGATCTTGTTAAAGACTTTTTCACTGAAAGTCTTAAAATTTAAACATGAAACACACAAATCCTCTGAAAACATAAGCTCTGTCATCACCAAGTTCCCTTACTCAAGATTTTATTTACAAAAGAGACTAGTAGTTAGAGATTTGAATTGAAACTTTCCCCACACAGATTCTTAATAAATTTAAGCTTTGGCTGAAGGAAGGTAGGAAGGATATGAAAAACTTCTTTAAACTTCGCACTAAAACATAAGAAAAAGAAAAGAAACCAGACACTATTTGGTGGATCAAGTTTGAATTTAACGTGAAAAGATCTCCACATATTTTAATTTGGAAATCAATTGATATTATTTTTTTTTCCTTTTCCTGTCTAACAAACATGATCAGAAAAAAGCTACCCCAAAACATTTAGGCCAAGAATATTTTTGTGGAAAAATAAGCTCTTATCATTGTTACCAATAGGAATATATTGTCAAGGTAATACAATTATTAAAATGAGGAGAAAAGGTGAGCATATACCTGCCAACTCAATGTCACTCCTCCTCAGTTCATAGTACTTACTATGTAAGTAGTATGATTCCAAATCATAGTACTTACCTGGCAGCCAGTCAGCAGAAAGGACCGCTCTACCACAGGACTTGGTGGGAAATAAACTTTAGCTTTGGCCTTCTTTGCCAAAATATAAAAATGATTTAGTTGATAAACATATAGAAGAGGACTAGTTGTTTTCCCTTTTGGTAGTACAAGGAAATAAAATTAAAAGTCAGAGTGCCTGGGTGTAATCTTAGTTCTACCATTTATAAACTTTTTGACTCTGAGCAAACTTCAGTGTGCCTGTTTCCTCGTTTGTAAAATAGGAATGATTATGCTAATATATGTACATATATATAATACATAGATGTGCTATATATAATACATATATGTAATATATAATGCATACGTGTGTATGACCACATGTATTACCTAGAGCAGTGCCTGATGCAGAGTACTCAATAAATGTTAGTTATTGAATTATAATTATTATTATCAATTATTATTCTCTCAACACCTGATGAGAGGAAGGAGGCAGTGGGTTGGGCTCTGAGAGTCTGAATGAGGATGCAATATTTAGCTTACTATTGAGATAATACTATCCTAGAGTCACAAGTCAGTATGGAGACAAAAAAAGAAGGATATTTCCTGGGTACAACTTTATTGTGAGATTCATTATTCCATCTTTGGAAGTAAAGGAAAAGTTGCTAGACCAGGAAAATTCTGAGCTGAGCAAATGCAAGCAAGTACATAGATTTTTTTGTTTAGATGTAGACTTTGGAATCTAACTAAATAATAGATAATAAATAATGAATAAAAGATTTATAAATTGCTTTCTTTCCATCTACCCATCTGCTGAACCATTTAGGCTATTACAAATATTCCTGCTCCTCAGGTGAGCTTTGGAAAGGAGAAGACACCACACCCCCACATATCCATACTCCTACTTTACCTTACTCCCCACCCTCCCCCAGCAGGCAGAGGTCCAGAGCACAGCCCTTTGTCTGAGGAGCAGTATCTGACCTAGGTTTAGGCTGGAGGCCAGCTGCCAGAGTGCCCCTCTCTGAACTTCCCAATCCCCCTGTTAAGTCAGTTTCCAACTTGATTGAAAGCAGGAAGTTGGTTAGATCCTGGGAGCAGGATCAAATTTAGGGAGGAGGGACTGATTATGAGGTGCTCCCATGATCTGCCTGCACCAGTAGTGAAACACAATGATTAGGGTAAGGAGATCTGGAGTCTGATGGGCCTGGGTAGGAATTCTGGCTCTGCCCCTTTCCAGTATTTGTTTGATCTTTGCCAAGTTACTTCACCTCTCTGAACCTCAGTTTCTGCATCGGTAAAGCAGAGATGATGAAAATACCTGCTCATTGGATGTCTGTGGCTTACATGGGTTGATGCATATAAAGCACACTCTATGGCTGCTGGCACCAAGTAAGCACTAAGTTTATTAATTCTCACTATCATTAGCACCAAAACATCTCCCTCTGAGAATAATCATCCTGCAATATTTCTCTGCAATCCCTATCAAAATGAATATAGGTTCCCAGGAAGGGTTACACATTTGCACACATAAGCAAATTAACAGAAAGATATTAAACAGAGAGCAGTTAAATTATGATGGACATAGGAGTGGAGAGAAACTCGGGAAGATCCAGGGTTTAGGGACTGCCAAGACTTGGACAATAGGACTTGAGGGAACATTAAAATACAGACTTTTAGGCTGAATAAGGACATTCAGTCTTCATGAAGTGTAGGGGGCTCCTAAGAAGGAGAAGGGATCTGGAAGATCCAATTTCTGTACCCTGGTTTTGCCATTTAGGACCTACCCTGATGGGAAGAATCACTTCATTACATCTTTGGGTTGATGAAAATCTGTTTGCCAAGCCAGTCATGACTAGTCTTTCATTCTCTCAGTCTTTTAACTCGACAAGAACTTGACTGGGTAATGAAAACATTAAAATTTAAATTAACATTAATTTTCTAAGTGCCTCCTATGTACCAGGTGCTACATAGGTTTGTATATACCAGGTTTTATATATTAATCCTTTTAAGTATATAAAATATCATCTTTTTATAGACATCAAAACTGAGGTTCTAAGAGATTCCAAAATTTGTACGGGGTCACACAGCAAGGTGGTATAAGAGCTGGGGCCAGAACCCAGATCTGTCTGACTTCAAAACCACTCCACATTGCCAGCATTCTTGACACCTAAATGCAAAATTGTTTCTGCCTGTCTATGGCTCTGTATTTTTGACTGATTCTATTGATGATGAGTCAGTCTTTGGGGAAATCACAGACAGGACTTTCGTTTTGGGCAGACTTGCTCTGCCAACTTAGAGAAGGAGGAAAAAGCTTTTTAAAAGGAAGTTTCTATGTCACAGGCATTTAGAATAGTCTGAACTATCCCTTCCTACTTTTTCTTCAACTTTATCTTCCTCTTTAAATTTTGTAAAAATAAATTAGTTAAAAGATGATTTTAATCATACAAAGAAGTCTCACAGTCCCATTATTATTTCTGACTGTAATCTTAAAAAATCTTAGTACCAGTTTTAACTTATATTAGTGCATTCAGTCCATCCGCCTAGCTAGAGAGGATTGATTTGTTGAGCTCTTGAATTGACTCTTTGACATTATGCTGACATAGTTGAGAGGTCTTAATTATAAAACTTAACTTGTCAATATTCTGCATCATCCTCAAAACCCCTTGAAAATATGAAATACTTAGTCTTTCCTTTCCCACTCTTGAGCCAATACACAGTACAGTTTACATATGTGATAAAACCATTCTGGGGCAAGATGGCAGCATAGAGAGGAGTGGAAGTTAGTTAGTCCCCTGGAACAACTAATGAACATCCAGGAACAACTAGTAAATAATTTGTAATAACTGCTGAGAGACAACAGTGACTGTCTACACATTGTATACCAACCTGGATTAGGAGGAATGCCTGAGACCACAGTATAAAATCTGTAAGTAAAAACCTCAGAACTATGCTGGGAATCCCCTCCTCCCATGACAGACTTAGCTGCAAAACCTCACTGTGATAGAGAGCAGCACTCTCCCAGCAAGCAAATATAGCTCAACTGAGCTCCAACTGGGGCTTTAATTAACAAATGTGGACTGCTGAATGCAAGCTACAGACCCTGACAAGCAGACAGAGTCTTTTAGTGATGACTGACATTAAAGAACTGGAAGACTCATCGGTCCCAGGAGGGGGAGCCCAGAAGACCAGGTGTTACCTCTTGCCAAAGAGTGAAACTGGGGGGCCATGTACTGGCTCTAAAAGAAGGCTTTCTGTCCCCTTTTCTCTCTCTCAACCTGAGGGGCTCAGAGGAGAGAGCCTCAGCCATTTTCAGTTCTTTGACAGAGTCAAAGAGACAATTCAAATGCAAATTATAACTCCCTAGGAGGTGTACCTTCCCTAAGAGTAAGGAGGTGGGGCTGAGCTTTCCCTTCAGAACCAGACCCCAGAGCCTGGGGGAAAACAGCCAAAACAGAATTTGAAGCCAAAACACATCTCCTTACACCAGTTGGGAGCCACCTGCTGGGCAGGTTAGGAAAAGCACAGTGACTGGAGACCTCACAGAAAAGTCTGTCCTTCTTCTAAGATACACCCTGAATATAATCCCATTCTGAAACCTGAACCTGTTCTGGTCTGGGAAAATATGACTGGGGTAACCAAGGAAACCAGATGCCTAGATAACAGAAAACTACAATCTACAGCAGGAAAAACAAAGATATGGCCCAGTCAAAGGAACAAACTTACACCTCAATCAAGATACAGTTAAGATACTGCCTCACTTTAATGAAACAATCTATTAAAGATTTTCAAAGAAATATGCTAAATCAAATCAAAAACCAGATCAAAGGGTTCAGGGAAGATACAACAAAAGAGATGAAGGCTATAAAGAAAACACTGGGTGAACATAAGGTAGAAATCAAAAGTTTGAAAAAACAACTGGCAGAAGTTATGGAAATGAAAGGTACAACGCAAGAGATGAAAAACACAATGGAGACATACAACAGCAGATCTCAAGAGGCAGAAGAAAACACTCCGGAACTGGAGAAGAAGACACCTGAAATCCTACACACAAAAGAACAGATAGGGAAAAGAATGGAAAAATATGAACAATGTCTAAAAGAATTGAATGACAATATGAAATAAATGAATGTACATGTCATGCGTGTCCCAGAAGGAGAAGAGAAGGGAAAACGGGCAGAAGCAATAATATAGGAGATAATCAATGAAAATTTCTCATCTCTTATGAAAGACATAAAATTACAGATCCAAGAAGTGCAGTGTACCCCATATAGAATAGATCTGAATAGGCCCATATCAAGACACTTAATTATCAGATTATCAAACATCAAAGACAAAGAGAGAATCCTGAAAGCAGCAAGAGAAAAGCAATCCATCACATCAAAAGGAAGCTTGATAAGACTATGTGCAGATTTCTCAGCAGAAACCATGGAGGCAAGAAGGAAGGGGGGTGATATATTTAAGACACTGAAAGAGAAAAACCACCAAGGATCCTATATCTGGCAAAAGTGTCCTTCAAATATGAGGGAGAGTTTAAAATATTCTTCGACAAACAGAAAATGAGCAAGTTTGTGAACAAGATATCTGCTCTACAGGAAATACTAAGGGGAGCACTACAGACAGATAGGAAAAGACAGGAATGAGAGGTTTGGAACACAATTTTGGGTGACAGTAGCACAGCAATGTAAGTACACTGAACAAAGATGACTGTGAGTATGGTTGAAAGAGGAAGGTTAGGAGCATGTGGGACACCAGAAGGAAAGAGGAAAGATAAAGACTGGGACTGTATAACTCAGTGAAACCTGGAGTGCTCAATAATTGTGATAAAATGTACAAATATGTTTTTGCATGAGGGAGAACAAATGAATGTCAGCCTTGCAAGGTATTAAAAGTAGGGTGGTATTGGGGAAAAAATACAATCAATGCAAACTAGAGACTACAGTTAACAGAAACATTGTATTATGTTTTCTTTAACAGTAACAAAGGCAATATACCAAAGCTAAATGCCTTTAAGAGTGGGACATAAGGGAGGGGTATGGGACTCTTGGCATTGGTGATGCTGTCTGACTCTTTTATTCGACTTTAGGTTAACTCTGTCTTTCTTTTTGTTGCTTTTTAGCTGTCAAGTTTTGTTTTGTTTTTTTTCTCTTTCTTTTCCTTTTGTCTCTCTACCTTCGTTGACTCTTCCTCCTTTTTTGTGGAAGAGATATAGATAGTGGTGATGGTGGTGAATACATAAATATATGACTATATAGGGAATCATCGATTGTTTACTTAGGATGGAAAGTATGGTGGGTGAACAAAACCATCTTTAAAAAAAAAAGATAGATGAAGAAACCTTGAGGGCACTACATTGAGTGAAATAAGTCAGACACATGAGGACAAATATTGCAGGGTCTCATTGATATGAACTAATTATAATATGTAAACTCATAGACATGAAATATAAGTAACCAGGATATAGCATGAAGTTAAAGAGTGGGGAGCGGTTGCTTATTAGGAGCAGAATGTTCATTGAACTTAAGTGTTTGGAAATGGACAGAGGTGATGGTAGCACATTATTGTGAGAATAACTAAGAGTGCTGAATGGTGAGTGAGTGTGGTAGAAAGGGTAAGCTTAGAGTCATGTATGTCACCAGAAGGAAAGTTGGATGTTAAAAGATGCGAATGTATAAAACAGTGAATCTTGTGGTGGACAATGTCTGTGATTAACTGTACAAATATTAGAAATCTCTTTCATGAACTAGAACAAATGTATGACACTATAACTAGAAGTTAATAATAGAGGGATATATAGGGAAAATATATACCCATTTCAAACTATGTACTACAGTTAGTATTTTAACATTCTTTCATCAATAGTAACAAATGTACTATACCAATACTATGAGTCAATGGGGGTGTGTGGTTAGGGGTATGGGAGGATTTTAGTTTTCTTTTTTGGTCTTTATTTCTTTTCTGGAGTAATGAAAATGTTGTAAAAATTGAAAAAAAAAATTGTGGTGATGGATGCCCAGTGTATGATGGTACCGGGGGCAACTGATTGTGCACTTTGGATCTTTGGATAATTGTATGGTATGTGAACAATCTCAGTAAAATTAAATAAAAAAAAAAAAACCATTCTGGAAAAGTTGCATGTAAATTAAATCTGATTTTCCCATTGAAATAAAAGCAGCAATGTTTTGTCTTAATTTCTGACTGATCTTTGGTTGGCATTCATTTACAGCTAATCCTTGAAATATCCAAAAATTAAAGGTTTCTCTATACCCAAGTAGAATATAAACAATTATACTAGGGATTTATTTAAAGGAATTCTTTAGTTTCAGAAGAATCTTTGTGTAATATAATCACTCTGTAACTGATTCGTTTTGAAGTTTTGTTCTTACTGTCTTATTTTCATGCAGATACACTTATATCTGTTGCATTTTCAGTGATGGAATCTGAGACAAGATCAAGGATTAAAGATGAAAGAACCTACTTGTCTCTTCTACTATCATTATGTACCAGCTAAATACTCTCATGGGAGGAGAGTGATAAGATGCACTTTATCCAGGCTTATTGGAAAAGTGAGAGATCTTCATTGTGTTGTTTCCAAGAAATATTGTGTGGACCTAACACACAACTTCACCCATTGTGTTGGTAAAATTGCCCTTCACCCAAGGCCAGAGACTTCTGATGGGAATGACAGTTTATGGAGTATTCCCAAATCCTTCCCATGGAGACTTGGGAATAATTAAAGCTGAAAGGCAGACTCCAAGCCTTGTGATGTAAACTGGACCCATTAATAGAATCCAAAGTAACTTCCCAGACATGCTGGAGTAGGTCTAATTGGTAATCTGGGTTTGGTAGAGTCGAATGATAAAATCAGACAACCTGTTTCATAGGCAACACATGCATCTACTTATCATTGCTGGGCCAATGGGATTTTCCCCAGGTGCTTTACATTAATCTTTCAAAACCCTGACCTAAAAGACATGATTTCAAAATACCTGAACAGAGGCTTGTGAATTTAGGATGCAGTTGGATTCAGATTCATTGTAACTTTGAAGGCTTAACTTGGTCCATGGTATATGAGACCTGATCCTCAAATACAGCACTCTTGTATTTATTCCATAAGCCCCTGCAAAGTCTGCCTACTTGTATCATTGGAATGAGTTGGGATACACAGGGACTGATCTTTTCATGACCAGCTTGGACCAATCAGCACCTCTCTTTGGAGAATGTTTGCCTTCTGCCTGTGAGCTCTTTATGAGATTCAGAGGAAGAACACAGCAAAGAGTTATAACTTATGCACTTAAGAGTCTATCTTTTGGATTAAAAAAATACAAACAGCTGTACCTTTGTAAAACTGCCCAAGGAGATATAGAGCCTGGTGAGACATGAGATGGCAAAGGCTGGGCATGTGCATGTATAATGTAGGAGATGGGGGTGGGTAATATGTAATCAATGTACTTTTCCTGATAAAATTTTACATATTCAGGTTGGAAAAGGATGAAATACATTTCAGTTGGGAACCTGACATTATTCATTGCAATGGGAACAGATCACCAGCTTCTTTTTATCCTGGAAGCAAGGTATTATCAGTGATGGAACTTTATTCTGATTTCATCATACCATGGACTAAACCATTCCTTTCTCTCTTTGCTTTCTCAGTTTATTTTCACCTAGTTTGATTCTTTGGGTGCTACCCACATTCAGCCCTGAGGTGGTATGATCCCAACCCAAATCCAGAGTTCCCTCCAAACCAGACAGACAGGAATGTGAACCTGAATGCTAAGGTGGGTTATGAGCTTTTTGAAATGGCAAGGAAAAAAACTGGTCTTTCTCCCCTCCTTGAAATCAAAGTCTACAATGACCTTCACCATTTCTTTCATTGGTTTTAATATATCAGATGCCATATTTAAACCACAATTCAGTAGCTGTTTTGTTCTGGGGATCTTGGTATGAGTTTTCTAGAGCTGCCTAGGCTTTCTTAGAGCTGTTTACTTGAGGGAGACAGAGACCCACCAAAGCCACCATTAGACAGCCTGGGACAGTAAACCAGTCTACACCAACTACACCTTTGCTTGGTTGGTCACCAGATCATGGCACACCATGAATCCTTACCCGGCAGCAATAAACATTAAAAGCTGAAAAGACTACACATAAACTAAAAGGGCACTTGAAACTGCATAAAAGATGAATAAAATTGGATAGAATTTCAGGTGACCTTGAGTAGGCTAGTTCCAACTGGTATATGTGCTTTAAAAATTATTTTGAATAGTATATCAAATGCAATGATATCCAGTATGTCTATATTTCATTCTCAGCAGTAATGTAGTGTTACTCTCATCAGTGGCAGTCTGTCAAGATCACGCCTATAGTGTTTTAACTCTTCCCTGAAGGCTTTCAGGAATAAAAAACTAAATCAGATGTTGAACATGGCAAATTATATCTCCCTTATTCATACTCCCCTCTCAGCCTTTACTTTTAATTTCTTGGTGCCCCACTTCTGATTTTCTTTCTCTTTACTATCTCATTTGTTGTCCAAACCTCCCTCCATTTATTTATTCTCTCTTCATATTTAATTTTATTTTTATTTTTTACTTTATTCAAATTCCATTACTTTACTATACCTTCTGGCGACTAATGTGTTTAATTTCTCTATAGATGCCTAAATTCCTTGTCACAATTATGGTATCTAGTTACCTAAATCTGAAACCTGGGAGTCATCTTAAACACTTCTGTATCTCTCATTCTTACGTCTAACTGTTCATCAAGTTCCTTTTATTTTCCTTTCCATTTTATTCTTTTTCATCAATTCATCATCCTTTTGAACCCTACTGTATCTTCCCTAGTTCAAGCCATCATCATCTCTATTCTGAACTCAGAATAACTTTCTAATTCTTTTCCCACACAAGACTGCTCTCCCTCCATCACTTTAAAATCCTGCCATTGTGAGCATGCCACTCCCCAATTTACCTCCACTTTTTCCCCAAAACTCATAGATAGAATCCAAACTTCCTTTCACTGCATACAGGATCCTCTAAAACCAAGCCTTTGTCTCTCTATTTGTAGACTCATTTTCACTGCTTGTTCACCCGCCAATCCACTGCTGCCATATTGAACTACCTCCATGCCTCCGTGACTCCACACACGCTTCCTCTGCCAGGAATGCCCCACATCTCAATGGCTTCTTGGCAAATTGCTTTATATCTTCCAGTGCTTGGCTCAAGCTTGCCTTCTCCATGATACTTCTTCTGACTAACCCCTCCTCCATGAACTCACAGTGGCTTCTTCTACCTCTATTACAGCACTGTTTACAGTGTGGAAAAGATTTGATTGCATGTTGCCATCCCTACTAAAGTGTGCCCTCCTTGAGGACTGGGACCTTGTTGTATTCCTTGTATAGTCTAAAGCCTGGCATATAGCAGGTATGTTTGCTAAGTAAATAAACTAATAGTTGGATGAATGGAACATGTAATTTAAAAACCATCACATTGAGGGATAGATGGATAGATACGTCACAAAGAAAATTCAGTAAACATTAATGAGAGAATGTAGATGGTGGGCATTCACTGCAAAATTCTGTAAACGTTGATCTATGTTTGAACTTTTCATGATAAAATGTTGCAGTGGGGGAATCCATTACCTGAACCTTGGTAGTTCAACTCTCAAGATTCTCTCAGCGGCCCATTTTACCCATAGAGACCCCAATGAAAGACCATATTTTAGGTTCCAAATGATCTCTCTATAATCCTGTCCTGTCTTGAGGTAGAGCTGAGATGGCCCTTGGTAATCTCCCATTAAGAGACAAAGGAACCTGATTCTGCTAAGGAAAAAGGATTCCTCTTCTACCTTCTTGCATTACCTAGAACCTGCCCCTTCCCCCATTGCTTGACTTTCTTCCCAATCTTCCCTTAGTAGGAGGCATTCTTCTTCTCTCTGATCTGATTCCCATGAGCCACATCAGACCACTTACCACCACTTTCATGCAACAGCTTCTTGTCTTTTGGTATCTAAGTTATCTGCCTATTCCACATCTCTATGGATGACAAGTTATAATAGAGCTCACCAGCTTTTCCAAGGGTATGCCCTAGGTTTTTCCAACTACACATTAAGACTGGCTCACAGACCACTGTTTATGAAGCCTTCCTTGATCCCCACAGTTAAAATCTTTGCTCCTTCTTCTGAGTAACTTTAGCACCTGTATAAACTGCTCCTCATAACACATTCCACTTTGTCTTTAAAGTATTTTTCCCGCAAGACTATGAACTTTCCATAAAGCGTAGTAGCGGTTGGCCACAGCAAGCATTCAATAATTAGCTGCTGATTAAATGAACAAATGGTTTCAGGTATTTAATAGCATTCAATATATACTATTGGGAAGCTAAAGAGAACACAAAACAAGTTATGACAGACATGCTAGTTTATACTTTAAATTTAATTATGAAAAAGAGAGTGATTCTTTCTCTTTTAAGTGATTCAAGAGCTTTAGGGAATAACAATTCTAAGACTGGTCATACTTTGTTGGATTAATTATTTCCCAAAAGTTCCCTCCTTTACCGAGAAGGCCAAAAATATTGTCTTAATTGTTTACTTCATATTAATATTAGTGAAAAGTGATTTGGCCAGGCAGATGAAATCACCAAAATGTATTTCTCCAAATAATCCAAGAAACCTCAGAGTAACACCTATCCATTTTAAGGAAATTTCTTTAAAGCAGAAATAGTTGCAGTTGCAAATGATTTTCTACCCACTCTGAAAATAATATTGCATCTTCAGCTGTGAAGGTCACGTATAAAAATTATCCACTATAATGTTTTATTGTAATTCCTTTGTTAGTTGATAATTACAGTGAATGTTAGTCTTGAAAAATAGTTTTAAGATCTGGCTGTTAAGCATTCTCTAGAGTTAACCGTCTTATATTCCTCGAATAGTTGAGACTTATTCTACTAATGTCAAGTAAAAGGTTATTTAAAAGGTTTATTCCACCAATATCAAATAAAAGTTTACTTTTCTCAATGCTAACATCTTAAACATACCAAGTAACTGGTAATATTTTCTGCTTATAAATCTCAAGGTTATGAGGATCATAAATAGAATTCAATATTAAATTTACAGTATTTTATCAAATGAAAGCCATTATCATGGTTATATTATTCCCTTAGAAATTTTTCCTAAGTAAAAATATTTACCTACTGCCATGTCTGTGGAGACAAAATGATGTGGTGAAGGGTGGAATTTAACTAGATAATATATACAACTTAATTACTAAAAAAAAAAAAAAAAAAAAAAAAAAAATTATCCACTATAGAGAAACTTTTGGAGAAATTACTAATCTGGCCTATAATGGAGCTTTCAACATACACACTATTGTGGGCATGTCAAAAAGCCAGACTTTTTACAATGACTAACTCTCAACCTATTGAATTATGCTCACAGCCATGCCAGAAGGACCCAATTTATAACCAACAGCTATGTTTTCATGTCAAGATACCTTGTTTTAAAGAGTGAATTAAGAATAGCACTTAAATGTAGTTGAATTTGACATGCCCTTGGGCTCTGCCAAATGTGGGTTCAAATCCTGGCTCTACCACTTCCTAGTTTTATAATTTGGACAAGTTACTAACCCTCTCTGTGTCTCAATTTCCTCATCAGTAATACCAACTCTCAGAGGGTTGTTGTCAGGCTTATATAAAATAATATATATAAATATATGTATTTATGTATATGAAATATATAAAGTATAAGATAATATATACAAAGGGCCTAACATGATACTCAACACAGGTTAGTGAACTTGATTTTCATTTTATTATGATTTTGAATGAATGTAGGATAGGGCTGTACTTCTGTGAAAGGCTAAATTATACTTACAATAAGTACATGGGGTTGAAGCTTATGTATAAAAATCGACAACTTGCAAAGATGAGAGATTCTCTGCATTCTGAATTACAAGATGCTTGCTCTTCCTAAAATGAAATTCCCAGGGAAACACTAGGTTTTAAAAAAGTCTCTTCAACTGGATAAATCTGATCAAAAGAAATAGATATCTTTTTAATAGGTTTATGAGTATATAATTTTCATTTGGAGTATATTAGTAAACTATATGGTCATATATTCATGATAGTGGCTTATTTTTGTTTTGCCTTTTAAGCAGAACTTTATAACTGGGTTCTTACATAATTTAAATTCCAGGCTTCAGAAATTGTTCAGTGCCTGTATTTGATCATGCCGCTATTTTCAGATGAGAGTCTGAACTTCCTGATTATGCCACATTTGTTTCTACCTCCCCCATAGTTTCTGTTATAATGCCTTTGACATAGTGAACATTCAAATAATTTCCAATGAATCAACAAATACCACATTTGAATGAGGGAAAAGAAAATTCACAATTTTGGCTGGAATCTGTTAATAGAGGGATTTCGTATTACCCAGGAAAAAGAAGGAGAAATTTTAGAGTCCAAAGACCTTTGTCCTCCTTTATAAACAGCTGTATAACAATCTTTTTTCACTTTCCTACAATGAGAAAATTAGCATTTGAGAACAGGTAGTTTCAAACATATGCTTTCATTATATGTGTAACAAATATGAATTTTATCTTCATGATGGTACTGATCCATTGTCATATGTAAAAAGAAACTAAAGTTCTAGGACAAGTCAAACAGAACATGAGGTTGCATGTGACCTTAGAGATTATCCATTCCAAACTCTCATTTTGTAGATAAGTAAACTTAACCCCAGAGAGGTTAAGTGAGTTAACAAGTCACACAGTTAGTCAGTGAGAGAGTCTGGGAAAAAACTTAGGTTACCTGATTGCCAGCCCAACATACTTCCCACTCCACCACACAGTTTTTATAAATGTGCTATACAAACTATAATACAATGGAGGATATAGGAGTTTCCTTAAACCCTCATAACCAGTAGGGTGAGTCATTAGAGACACACTTGTGTTTGTGTTCCCAGGCCCCTTCCCCATGACAAACTCACCTTCGGTATTGGAAATGGGGGTACTGTCACATTTGCTTTCACACTGCTGCATCGACGGAGGCCGAACAGTTTCTAGACAGTCACCAGATGCCTGTCCAGTGTAGGAGAGACATTGCACTGTCCGCATTTGCTGTCCAAGGCCACACTGAGCAGAACACTACATCCAAAGACCCAGAGAGAAACAAAATATTGATCTCAATAATTTTCAGGTAGTAAAAAAGACACTGTGTCACTGCAATCACTATCCGTATTAGCTTTTAAAACCCATTTGTAGTTCATCTTGTAGAGTGGTATGATTAACTCATTCTCTATAGAACAGGATTGAAAATCAGGCTCATGTTCATGTCATTACCCTAGAAAATGGAAGCAATTAATTCCCAGAAGACAATACATAGGGATTTCTTGGGACATCACTTCAACAATTCTAAGCAGGGTTGGTGAGCTCTAACTGGAATGTAATGAGAAAATCCTCACAATGAAGTAGAATTATCAGAGATTCTAGGGCTGAGATTACAGTTGCTCCCTATCTATTAAAGGCTTGTCAGCAAATAACCCGATATCCTAATGGAATGCTCTATATCTGATCAAAATATTAGTTCAATGGAACAGCAGTGACTGCTTTGGGGCCTGGAGATGGGCCCAGCTTTTTAAAATAGCTTAAATAAGTTCCTTATTTTTCCAAGGTATTGTCAGTCACAAAAACCTGAGAAGTGGGTCTGATGTTAGCCATTAGCATGCCTCCCTCCCCTTTTTTCATCTGTTCAGGGATTCAGATCTGAAGTCACTCTCTGAGTGGCTTAGTTTCAGTGGGACTGATCAGCTGTTCAAGGTGAATAATGGGACTGAGTCTATTCTCTGGGCCTGCCACCCAGAAAACTTGTGAGGTTTGGTATCAAAGTGATGAAGAGCTAACAAGTGCCAAGATGGGGTATGATGATGTTCACAAGCTCTGTTATATTTTTACAGACCTGTTTGGTTTGCTAACAAAAAAAAGTTCTCAGCATACTCTAGGACTTGCAAGGATATTCTTAAAGATACTACCTTATTTTTAAGTTTATAATATAGAATGGAAAATGAATGCACTCTAAAAATAATTATTAAAGCATCTTTGAAGACGTAATTTCACTAGTTATCTTCAATTTTAGGAACTGGATTGAAAAGGTAGGTGGGAAGGAAAGGACATGAAAACACAAAGAAATGATCTCAAATTGACTGTAAATTTGGTGAAATCAGTATCATGCAAAAACTTTCACCTGATGCTTATATAACAGTACACCAAAACAAAGGATGTACAAGGAAGGAAATGCCTACCTGTTTTAAAATAAAAATCCTGAGAGCCATCTGTATTGATTCTTTAATTTCATAATACCAATTATATACTACGAAATTGTCACTTCTACAGTGAAACACATTTTGATACAATTGTGTACAATGATTAACTTAGTCATTTATATTCGACTTGAACACTTTGTGAACTAAACTAGAAATTGCTAGACAAATGCAAAGCATTAATTATTTTATGATCCTACTTCTTTAATTTTTCCACAGGGTTGAGCACAGGGCATACATATTTGTTTACCTTAAAGGGGACTAAAAATCTTTGCCCTCTCCTAAATGAAACAAAAGAGGTATGAAGATATTGCTGTATTCTAGCATTACCAAATTTTGGTAACTACTTCTATGAAGTGCCATTTTTAATAAGTAATGGCAGGCCCAGAGCACAAACAAAATCTTACTACACTGGTTTAGCTATAGGTCATTATGATTTAAAGTCTCAGATATTTGAAAATATGTTATAAACTACAAGGCTAATTATGAAACCACAGGATAAGGGCATTGATTGGATGGAAATTTATTTCTTAGGGCACTATTTTTTAAAAACTTTTTTAATAGGTTAATATAGTAATCTAATAGATTTCCTCTTTAACATTCAAAAGAACAATTCTTAATTTTCCTCCTATCCAAATATAGCAACCTGTTTTTCTAGGATTTTAGGTGGCTTACAGCAAGATAACACAATTTAAAAGTAGGTGAGAAAGTATAAAGCAGAAACAGGAATTAGGCCATACAATGGAATAAGTCTAATATAAAAATACATGCCAAAATCCTATATACTTGCTTCCCAATTCATAGTGTCCATCAGATTAAAATAAATCAATTGTAAGGTATTAATAACCTTTCCAAATATTCTAAATCACACTATCAAGCTAATTAAAATCCTCACTTTTCTATAAAACTAAAGGAATTATGCCTATTTTGCAAGTGGGAAAATTAAGATACATAAGTTAACTGATTTGTTCTTGAATTACTTGAGTTGGTAGGAGAATCCTAACTTTTCACAGCTTGTTCAAATCTCTGGCCACTTAGACTATGTCTCTTTTAATTTTAACTTAAAATTTTAGGATACAAGGAGTAGGTAGAAGTAGGAAGTTTATAGGTATGGTAGAAACATACCTAAGTTTATGTGTGTGTGCCCATGTGTGACTGCTGGTATTTGTGCAATATATCACACTCAGATTTTATACCTAGAGTTTTATATGTTATTCATTACCCATCTCTTGATCCCTTACCCCAAGGTACTGCTTCAAGTCCATGCCCCAAGGTACTGCTTCAGCAGAAACCCATGGTAAAATTGCCCTACCTGGCCCCAGTCTCCAGTCACCCAACGAGGAGGAGGGCAGCGGCCCAAACTGCAGCGGATGCGGACAGGAGGTTTGCTTTCCTCTGGGCATTGTGCAGCTGGGAATGTTTTAGAAAGGTCACTGCTCTTGCACAGAACAATCCGATGTTTGAATCCTGGACCACATTTTGGAGTACACTGGAAATAAAACAAATGCTGATGAATAAGGACAGCCTAAAAACAGAGGAAAATCTGAAGAAAGTGATTCTTGAAGTAAATGTGTGTTTGAGTATACAATAAACATACACACAAAATTTGAGGGAATGTTTTGCAGATATGAAAATTCCTTAAGATTTTAGGCAGAAGGACTTTTATCTTTCCCTAAGGTCTTTAAGAGCAAAATCCAATGTTTGCTTTTCTTGGCTAACTTATTTTCTTCTTCTTTGGGGATAGGTTCATTCCTCTAATCCTCTATCCTTGGCTTCATTCAGCTGTGATAAGATGCTAATTTTTAGAATGTGAAATCTTAAGTTTCCTACTTGGTGGGTGTAGTCCTCTGAAAAGAATTTTTATGCTATTACTAACCCACAAAAACTTATCTCTGTAAAGCAAGCTAAAGGTTGATTTAGATGTGTATTCTTATAGCATGGTAGCTAAAATTACATGGTCACAGGTGAAGGTTTATTGCACCAAATATGTCTGGACTCATCCCTATCAGTTAAACACAATGAATCTGACTGCTCTTTAGAATTGGTCCCCTTTGTCCTCCAGACTAAGGAAAAGATGCTTTTTCCCATGTCACAAACCTTATTATTTATCTCTTCTCCGGGCTAATTGGACTGCCCTGTTTTTAGAAGTCAGGCTCCCTATTTAACATGGTAACTGACCAAGGTCCTCCTGCTTCCCCCTCTGCATGTCTGCACCTGTCCTTAAAAATCTGAACTTTCTTTGAGCTAAGCAAAGACCTTAACCATAACATTTAAGCATGATATTTATACCTTTCATTCAACAACATTTCCAGATCTCCTACAGGAACTATACTACACTTTGGGATATATCAAAATGAGTAAGACAGTCTCTACCCTCCAGGAACTCATAGTCTTATGAAGGAGATAGGCATGAGAACACATGGTTAATACTAAGTACCATAAAAGAGGATGTGGAATATATAAATTCTCATGCCCCTAATCACCACCTGCCTGTTTTATAGTCAGTTATGTACATCTCTTCTCATCCCTCCCAACTATAAACTCCTTAGGATTATAGTCCACTTCTGTTTCATCTATGTACCCCCCACCCCTCAGTATTCAGCAGAGGGCTTTGAGTAAGGCACACAAAAATATTTGCTATCCTTTATCTGGGAAGATGATGTTTTTAATTCACCATCAGATGAGGACATCCCCGAGTTGTTTTTCTAGGAGATGTGCTATATTTGGGCTAGGGATGTCCCAAGGAACACTGTACACATCCCTGAGTGGCTTTGTCAGGGACAATCCTTGAGCCTGCTACATCAGGTAGAGAAAGAGAAAAATATTAACTTTTTTTTTCAGATAAACATTAAGGATCCTATGTAAACTCTACAATACAATATATGTAATTACATAACACATTTCCTCCAGTTTAAAACAAAAAGATTCATTAAGATGCATTTCAAAGGAGATAACATACCATTCTAGGCTCCAGAAGAAGCTTTGGTTAGAGACCAAAAGAGAAGAGGGAAATTCCTGATCCCTGTAATTCCCTTTCATAGTCAAATCAACATCCTTATTTCCTGCTGCTGCCTCATTTTTTCCATATAGTCAATCACCAGATCTCATTAGTCCAACTCCTAAATCTCTCTCACATCTGTTGGTTTTTCTCCTTCTCCACTGCCACTAACTTAAATTGAGACAAACATTATTATGCACATGGAACATTGCAATTGCTTTCTTAACGGGTCTCCCATTTTTTTTTTTTTTTGCTCTTGCCTCATTCCAATCCACTCTCCAAACTACAGTCAGAGGGATCTTTCTAGAGCACAAATCTGATTATATTCTCTTCTGATTTCAATAGTGAGACAATGGCTCATCATTGCTTTCAAGATAAAAATACAAACTCTTTAATATGTTTACTAGATCCTGATGGTAAGGCTCTGCTTAATTCTTTAGTCATGTCTCTATATCCCAGCCATACTAAACAATTCAGTTTCCTTAGTGCTAGCTCAGTGCCAGGCACAATGCTAATGCTGGTTTGCTGCAGCTACACTACTACTTACTACTACTATTACTGCTACTACTACTACTACTACTACTACTACTACTACTACTACACTAGCAGCCACCATTAAACACTGAATGTGTCAAATGTTGTAACAAGTGCTATACTTTATTTAGTCCTCAGAAAAATCCTGAGATGGCAGTTATCCTGTTTGTAAATGATGAAATAAACTTAAAGTAATTGGCATACAATTAACCATATACAGCCAAACATTTCTCCTTTAAATCTCATTCACATATATATTTAAGTGCTGTTAATTACATTCACAGTGTAGTGCTACCATCACTACTACCCATTACCAACATTTACATCATTCCAAATATGAACTCTGTACATTTTAAGCCTTAACTTCCCATTCCCTAAAAATAAAAATAAAAATAAATCCATGGAATTTCACTACCCAGTGAAGCATAAGTTAAGCCATGGATTATAGTTAATAGTACAATTATAAAAATGTGCTTTCATCAATTGTAAAAAATGTGCCACACCAATGCAAGTTGTTAATGATAGAGTGGTATATGGGAAACCTGTATTTTATGCATGATTGTTCTATAAACTCACAACTTCTCTAATAAAAAAAGTGATTGGTATAAAATCATACAGCTATTAAATGGCAGAGCATGCTAAGGCTAACTCTTACTGTTTCCTGCATGGCAGGCACTACACTATGCACTTTGTATATATTACCTTATTTAATCCTCATAAAAACCCTATCACTTTATATATTTGAAGAAACCAAGACATGCGACATATTTTTGTAGAATGGATAAAGTCCTGATCCCAAGTGTCTTGAGCTTGCTCCACTTGTGTCTAGGCCATTTCCATCATCTTCACTTCATACCAACTCTCTTCCACTGTCCACCAAGGCTAGAAGCCGAAGACAGAAGATTTCTGCCACTCTCTTAATGCTTAATAAAATTATTGAATATAATTACTACCTTACATTCCAACAGAGCTTCACAGCTCACAAAATACTTTCATATACATTATTTCTTAAACACCTTTTTGAGAATTGCTACAGATGAGGAAAGTTAAGCGCCTTGACTGAGGTTAAGTTGAGGTGAAGTATGAGAAGAGAGAAGTGTACTTTAAACATTACGGAGATAGGCAGAAACACATATGATGTATACGGAATTCAGTTTTAGTATTTTGAGGCTATCATTAATTTTCTAAATTGGGAACATTTATTGAAAAATGCACTTGTACCATTCCCCTGACCCTTCACATTTTAAAAACATACATATGTATATTAAAGCCTGGACAAATGTCCCTTTCTTATTCTAACCTCTTTTCCAGTGGCAAGAAGATTCTGTTATTATTTTAAGAATGTAGTAATATCTAGCAGTCTTTCCTATGAACATATGCCAAATCCTGCTTACAATTAGATGAGGCAGACAATGCAAGGACAGACAATTTATTCATTGTCTCTGAGAAGTCCCCAGGACACCAAAACCAAAACAACCCCCGAAAAAAGAACTCCTAAGATGGAGGAGGAGGAGGAAGGGGAAAGGGAGGGGGAGGAGGGAAGGAGGGGACAAGGGGAAGAGGGGAGGAGGGTAGGAGGGGAGGAAAGGAGGAAGGGAGGAGGGGAGGAGAGGAGGAAGGGAGGAGGAGGAGGAGGAGGAGGAGGAGGAGGAGATTTCATATTTCCTATGAAAATAAAGCTCTGAAAGATAAATGTAAAATGAGGCAAACCCTCTGTGGGACAATATGCAGTAATATACAAAGCTGAACATAAAATGACATCTTCAATTGAGGTAAGAAATCATTTTAGAACATTACAACCCAAACTCCAGTATATAAGCCAAGGATATTCTACCCTGTAGCAGTAGAGGTAGAGAGATAATCAACTGGATTCTCAAAACAGTGAATGATCAAAAACTGTTTCTGCCACATTCTTATTTAACTAATACACTAGTCCTGGGTCCTATAGAGCTATCCACAAAAATTACATATCCAAAGCCAGACTCTCAACTCTGATCTCTGCAAATATTGCACTTCTTAAGGGTGACTATAAAATTGAATGTTTAAAAATTACTTATATAAAATAGTGCTAGCACAATGGTTGTCACTTAAGACCAGCTTCATTCTATGTAGAACTCTATCCAGCAAATCCTTCTGACCATATGTCAGAGATGTTCAAGCAGAGATGTCCTCAGCTTGTTTTTTTTTGTTTTTATTTCTACCCTCTGCTTTCTTTAGCCTAAATTTATTTCATCTTTGCCTCTCTTTAGCTTTCTGATAAGTATATCTGTTTATCCATATGACAGCCTCAGTTTTATTTAGCTATCTAAAAAATGAGAAGTTCTAGAAAAGAAGTATGTAGCCATGGTTATATATGTGGTTAACAGGTATTACCAATAACTTCATAGCAATCTCCAGAGATAATCATTGGTCTATACCCACAGAAAAAGCATACATTTGCACACTTTTTGAGGGTGCAATAAAATTCATTATTAATATTTAGAAATTTGAATACTTAACTCATTAATAAAAATCCACTTTTTAAGATTAAAGCACCATTATAAACATCAAAACCCATTCCAATCATTCTCATAATAAACCACTAGGTGGAAGATAGTATTTCAGAGACAATCCATTCTTTAGTAGAATTATTTCTCGCTCTTTCTCCTTATTGCAGGTAAATACATGTTATTTCATCTTTTATTCATATAATCAGAATCTCACAATTGTCTAAAATCTGACCAAACCATCTGTTTTTTATTTTCATCTCAGTGGGATATAAGAGGTGATTTTTATGAGAAGTGTATTTATGTTTTCACTTAATGTTGCATGATTAAGAAGCAAAAAAACATACTTTTTGCAGAAAAAGGATGTGAAACCATACCAGGGAAAACCATTTGGTGCTCGTTTGTAAAGGGTAGAAATGTTAACATTTCAGGGTTAGACTAAATTCTCTCTGGAGAGGTGGGTTTGATTTACTTGATCATAAGATCAGAGTAGAACCTAGGAGTAAGTGAAGTGGTGTCACAATTGTCTTGCCAAACAAGCAGTCCTGCATAGGTAGATTATTTCCCCATCTTTCTTAAATGATGCTACCTAGATGTAAAGCCTGTAAGGTCAGTTCAATATAATGCCAGTTATCCACTTATCAAGAGTAAGTATGAGAAACAGAACTTTTTTAGTGGGTACTCTGTAGGAGTCAAAAGAAATTATTCTGACACATCAAAAGAACAGATTAGGACTGCTGGAGCTCATCCACAGTATGCAGTGATGCTTTTAAGAGCTACTTGCCAAGAGAGGGCAAAAACAGAAAATCATTTAAAGTCCAACATAATATGGATGATCCCAGGAGTGAGGAATAAATGATAGGAAATGAGAAAGTTGTGGCTTCATTAGTTTTTCAAAACACTGCCATTTTCCACTGAGGTAATTTGGCTTTTTTTTTTCCTTTGCTATAAGCACAGGGTAGGTTTCGCTGATGGGGAAAATGGTTCCTGGCTTTGCAACAATGGAAATTTTATATTTAGAGCAGCCAGCAAAGAAAAGGAAAGGGTCAAAGGGTAAATTCCTCTTGCCGCAACATGTTTTCACCAGTTGAACCTCACCCTTGTGATTAGCAAAGCTCAGACAGCTGATAGTTGGAAGTGGGGAGGGGGCAGAGGTGAGGAACAGAAAGAGGAGGGAAGTTTTCATAGGCGTGTCAAAAGAAAATTGTGTGAAATATTTGCAAAAGGTTAACTGAAAGAGATTAAACCTTGCCTGCTCTTCTGTTGGGACCTCCTCTTTTCATTAGCAGGAAGTGTTCCATTCCTCTGGGAAGAACAGGCTACTTTTCTCACTTTATTCTCTATAGCTGCTCAGACATTTATTTCATGTAATTCTTTTTTTTTTTTTTTTTTTAATTCTTGTTTTATTTAACCCATCTAAGAAAGAGGGGAGCTGCCTGGTTAAGTAATGAAAAGGAAGAATGTGTGTGCCTCCTACCCCCCACCCCTCACCCTTTTGAAAAATAAACAGGAGAAGCTGTATGGGGCAAAAATCATCTCTTTCCTCCTGAACAAAGGGTGAAGATGATAGTAAAGATGATGTTCAACTAGAATTTTTGAGATAGTAACCACAGCATTTCTTCACTTATGCTTAACCCAGAATAGGTTCCCTGGGTTGTCTGTGGAGCTACCAACACTGTATTTGAGGTGGCAGTCCCAAAATGTGTACTCCATCCCCTCAGCACCACTTCTTTCCACTAAGCTTCACTCAGCTCTCTTAAAAAATAGCAGAAATGTGATTAAAAGCCCCCTTAGCTCATATATGTCTCTTCAGGCAGCCTCTAGAAGTGCCTGAGTCTCTTAGATCCATTTGAGCAAGTCACTTCAAAGACTGGATTGAGAAGAATCAGAAGTCTAAGAGTGGGGTAAAGGCAAAGGGGAGTATAAACTCCAAGGACATGCAAGTACCACTTACATGAGGTTAAATTCAGAAGAAAATCTTAAAACTGTATTTGGAATGGAAGCATATCAGTAACACATATAAACTGTTTCTTAAGGTGATTATATTTGGTAGTTTCATGTTAAAAACAAAAAATTAAATGATACAGAAAACTGTAGGTCAAAAGACCAATAATGGATGTCTGTGAATGGGGAAGTTTTTGTATTTTCAAGGTTAGCAGAAATTTCTTCTTGTTTCTGCTTATGAGCTTGTCTTTCTCTACTTTTTCTAGAAGGATGGTGTGGTACAGTTCTGTACTCAAGCCTGACTATTACCTATCACCTACTTCCTTCACGCAATCTTTGTGTTTCTGTTCAGTTGTTTTTCTTATCAGGAGTATCACCTCCACCTTCTTTATTCTCTTCCCTCCTTCACATTCTACACTCACTCAACATTCATTCAATTCCCATCACCTAAAAGCCTTGTGATCCTTCTCCAGGCCACTCTTTCTCAGCTCTGAATTTCTATATCATATATATGTTTATACCTCACAACCCACTGTTTTAGTAAATACTGTCTTATATTATTCTCTAGTTGTCTCATGGACAGATCTTATTTGCCCAGGCTTTTAAGATTCATTCATATTCTCCATAGTGCCATCCCAGTGTGCTTAGTAAGCCCTTAATTAATACTTACTGACTTGACCTGAAACCCTAAAACTGTTGCAACCAATCATCAGATCTTCCATTATGATTTTCAGTAACAAATTTTTCATTAGTAATGATTATTTATGGATTTCTATAAAGGCCTTGGGCAATAAATTGCAGGTAAAATAACACTAAAATGTGCAACAACTCTGTAAAATGTATATTCTTTACCAATGGATTTTATCTTTCAAGTGAATCTAGGAGTCAATCTACCCACTGTTAGAGTATCCATACTGTTTCCCATAAACATTGAGTAAACAATACCAAGAATGTCTCTACATTTGACTGATACTACAAATAAATGTTAGGGAGGCTGAATATAATTACTGAAGCTGGAGGATGGCCTGTAAACTTGAGAGAACACTTCCAATTCTTGCCACGGATTCCATGAATAACCACAACTGGTCAGAATCACCACTTCCTTGTGCCATCTGAAACCCAGACCCTTTTTTAGCCCTGGACCTCCAGCAAAAAGTTTCATTCAGAGGTTCCTAAAGGACAATTTAATTAAAAAAAAAAAAAAAAAAAAAAAAAAGACTGCTTAGCTTATAGAGGGCTACAGGAAATACCCAAAGCAATGTTTTCAGCAGAACACATTAGAATAGAATCTGAAATGCATCCTGTTTTATGCTAACTTAAAAGAATAATCTCCAGTTATAAAGTCAGGTGCTCAATATTTTTAACATTAACACTACAGAAGGATCCTGCTACCCTCTGGGAAATGTGGAGAAGGGTGTGATGTATATGTGTTTAGGTCTGATGAATACCAAGGATTCAAGGATTAATTCTACCTCTTACTTTATTTTTCATAAGATCATCTTTCTGAGAGCCCCTGGATGTTTTTTAGACTCTTTTCAGACAGATATGCCAGAAAAACATTATCTTAATCATGTCTTTTCACCGACCATTTAAGTAGAAGTAATGGTAAATTCTGATCTTTGACTTTTTGTTATGTTATAACCTCAGGTCTATGATTCTTCCCCAAACAGAAAAGAGACAATTAAAATATATAGATACATAAATAGATATAGATATCTATCAAGTGATAATAAATTGATAAAGACTGAAGTCTAAAGAGTTACATAGTTAGGCTGAAACATTACTTTAAAAAAACAATATAAGTAATCTGTGCCTTTCCACTGAGATTATAGAAAAGGGCAGTCTAGGTCTTCAGTAAATTTAGGTGTAAGAAAGGTTCTTGACTCTCCTTTTGAACATCAGTTTTTAATCACATTCTAATTCTGAGTCAGTAATGCTGCTCAAGAATAGGAAGAGGGAGGGACAAAAAACAACTTAAGTGAGTAAGCACTATAATGGTCTTTCAAATTGACTTTAGATTTTTTTTTTTAAAACAAATTGATGACGAGTTTTTCATTGATTTCCCTGAGTTGAAAAACCCTTACTTCCTGACAAGCAGCAGTAAACAAGAACATGGCCAAATTCACTGTTATGCAGTCCTTACTTGTTAAGTTCTAAGATGCTCACACACTCAGGTGTCCTTAATATTAAATGCTTTGGCACTGATACTTAAGACATCTCAAAACATAACAGCCTCAGATTTCCTTACTTCTGACCAGTCCAAAGCCATCCACTGAGGTGGACATGACTGGTTGTTGCAGGATTCTTTTTCAATAGGCCGGTGAGTTAAACAACCACTGTAGTCCAGGGTCTCCTCCTCAGAAGGGCCAATCTTCCTGATGCAGAGCACTGCCCTTGTGCGCATTCCGCCATCACAAGTCTTGCTGCACTCCAACCAATCCCCAATAAACCACCTGCAGCAAGACGTGGACGAAACACAGAAAAGCATTTCCTCAGTGCAGCTAGAGATTTTCAGCTGAGTGAAGACATGTTCATTAGTGGACTACCTCTTGTTCTGAGAAGAGCTTACATTTCAGTGTTGGTTGAAGTGACAAATGATAAATGGAGGAGTTAAGGAAAAGATAATTCACTGTCAGTCCCCTTCTAAAGTGTAATACATGGCCTTTGGAGCACGCAGAACCCAGGTGCAAATAATGCACTACATGTTTTTAAAACTATTTGATTTTTATCCTTTTTTATTAGTTTCCAAAATGAGGGTAACAATAATATCAATCTCATAAAATGTCCTGAGGATCAGTTAAGGTAATGTATACAAAGCTCCCAGCGGCATGCTGGTAAATGTTTAACAACTGGCTTCCATGGTGATAAGAGAGAGTACTGATTTGTTGTGTTTGCCAATTTTTATGGTATAAATACCCCACTATAGTCAATTTCAAGCCACCAGCTTGACATAAGGAATGTAGGGTTGAAAACATATGCTAACAAGAGGGTCCTCTGAGCCAGTGCTAGTATACCACTGAAAGCTTCTAACAGTGTCTGGCAAACTACAAACAAGAAACAGTAGCATTTTTATTATTATTACATTGAGGCAGGTTCGTCCATAATCTAGGATTTTGTGCCAAATCCACCCTAAAGGAGCAGAGATTTATGTTTCATGTCCCAGAAATGAACTTCAGACTCTGTACAAGATAGAAGGCCTTTGCTATCCTAACAGGGGCGGATAAGGCCTCATATTCATCATTGAGGATATGGGAGTTTTAAACCAATTGCAAAAAGAGCAGAGCCTTGAGCCAGCACTGTGAAAACATGGAAATCCCTTGTTTGGACCTCTTTGCTCCTCAAAATAACATCTACACAGCTAATTTGAGAAGAAATTCAAATGTCTTAACAAAATGAACACCCCTCATGTTTGCAAGTATAACACTGCTTTTCCCTAAAGCCATCAATGAACTTTCAAGATTTTTTCACAATACTTCTGCAGGACTCACTGCCCTGGGCACATTAATTGGTCCAAGGGATGTGGATCATGATCCAAATTAGACCAATGAGAATTATGCTTTAGAATTTTTATATATCAAGCTGGGGCAAAAGGGTCCCTTTTTCTTTCTGGTCACAAAGGTGTCATGTCTGCTGGTGGTCATGTCTCCTGTCAAGTGTAATTTGCTGATCTGAAAGAATGCAGAGAAGCTAGAAAGTCCTTATAGTATTTGAGTCCTTGTAGTTCTAGCTATTCCTCAACCTGGTTTCACCCTATACTTCCCTCAACTGTCATACAAACCAATAAATTTTCTCATGAGTAGAAGCTAGCTGAAGTTGAGGTTGTGTTATTTGCAGCCAGACTCTTGAACAATAGATCACCGCATTTCATTCAGTAAATATTTACTGAATGCCTAACATGTTCAAGGCATTATGCTTTGTTTTATAAAAGAAAGTAAAACCCATTAGGGAAACAGTTCTCCAAAGTCATGAAAAGAGGCAGTGATAGCACTAAATCCCCATCAATTGCTATTTGTACTGAATTTCATTGTTCACATTGCTGAACAGTACCACCTAAGTCACAAGCATGAGTGACTTTATGAACAGGAAAGGCATTTTCTTCATTCCAGGGTTATGAAACATGGTGTTTTCTTGGGTGAGATGCTAAGCAGAGAGAAGAGTATGAAAAGCCAAGTACAAAATTCTCACTACTTCCAGGAACACAGCTCCATTGTGCCATCTCTGTATTTGGAAGATAGTATCTTAGTGAAGTAAGAGTATTAGTATTCCAAATTTGAGTCTGCATTTAGCCAGCTAAGCCACAATTATCTTTGTTTATTATTATTTAGATTATCTTTACTTTTAGAGGAAAATCTGCATTTAGAAATATCACAATTAACCAGTTTTTCAAACTTAAAATGTTTGGTCAAAATCTAAAAATCTTCAACCTAAAATTTATTTAAAGACTGATAATTTAAAATTGAATTCAAAAAACCTGATATTAACAATATATTTTTCTTTTAAGTAATTTCCCAAAGGAAATTTAAAGTGATTTTCATATTCTTTTCTTTTTGTTTTCCACAGATGAACATGATCTTAAGTTGTTAGTACCATTTTTGGTAAAGAGGGAAATGTATTCTGAGAATAACAACTTGCATGCCAGCCGTAGTGAAACTCTGATTCAATTCACAACAGTGATTTCATCACCAAGATTAGGGAATAAAACAGAAATGTGTATAACAGCCACAAAAAGTTCAGTCATACCACCTCCAGCCATGATCTCATTAAGTCTCATAATATAAGAGGGATGGAGACCTTCAAATCAAACACAGGTGCCCAGAGTCACTTCTGGTGATTCAGGAGGTGTTGCTGTTCTTTGCTGCACAAGGTCAGGGCCACTTCTGTCTTTTTATTCTTTGTCCTCTCTTTTTATTGCCAACCATGTTTCCTCAGAAACTCAGTCTAGGTGTATCACTCAAAACTTGAACTTGGAATGTATAAAAGTAAAATTATTAACCATACTCCCAATTTCCCTTCTAACTTTAAGTCTGATTTCAGGCTTCATATTCCGTTCCTGTTCTGTCTTTATTGCTCATCAAATCATCCCTTCCCATGTCTCTCTAAAGGATTGAATCACACCCTAGTTATTTAAATAGTTTTGCAATTTTACCACTGTGTCTACTTGTGTCAGTTTCTCCACCCTCCTGGGTAGTATAAGACATAATGCTTTCTTCAACTTCATTCTCCATGTATTTGACCCTCTGAGGGCAATTTCCTTATTTCTCTGTCTTTTTTTCCTTCTCTAGATTTCGTGGTAAAAATATCAATGCAGAAATTTTCTCTAAAAATATAAATTGCTGAATCATAAGTCTGGATAGTCCAGGACTGTATCTTTTTGATTTCTTCCCAATACCCAGCAATCAAATTGTCTTCATCCTCATTGCCTTCATTTCCACTAGATACTAATAATTAGTGGGATTAATGTTTGAGTGTTTGAAATAAAAGTGGCTTCCTGCAGCATGTGGAATCTGTAGATTAATAGGACAAGCAAGAATATTATTGTGGGGAGGTGGTCAAGAGAGACTTTATAATAAACAATGACACCCCAACCTTGGTTAACAAGAATATTTTTGAAGAAAAAATACTTCAAAACCAGAATTTTATTTCTGATTTTCAATTTAAAGGAAAATAGCAGAAGTTAGGAAAATAGACTGATATTAGATATTTGGTTAGAGAAAGAGAGAGAGAGAGAGAGAGAGATCTCCTAGTCTTGTCCAAGTTTTATGTCCTTAACACAGTGAAATAAAAAATAATCTTCAGAATTTGACATGAACATCTTTAACCAAAAGAGATTCAACTACATAAACTATTGTCTACTTACTAAGGTAGGAAAGTATTAAAATGATTTTTAGAAAGATTTTCAAAATAAAAAGTTGGTTAAAAGAAAAAGAAAGAAATTTTGGTCATTCCTTAGTAAATAGGAAAGTAAAACTAATATTACAGAACTCTCTATGCCCTAAATATTCCACAGTCGAAGTTTTTCTAATTTATTTTAATCAGTGTCATAAACATCTCTGAAGTTGTGGCAATTGAGAATGTCAAGAAGCAAGTAAAATTACAAGTATTAAAGTGCCACCAGACATTTGATTTGTAACTTACAAAGTCAGTAATATCCGGTATAATGGGAAAAACATTACTAGAGATTAGCATACACTCATCCATAAAATGATGGGAGTTGGCTTAGATTATTTCTATAATCCTTCTCAGGTCTTAAACTTTGGAGTTATATACAGGACCCTGCCGAATATTTTTCTAAACTTAAAATAACCAGTTATAGTTGTCCATGGGTGAGGTACAATGACTCAAAATAACTATGAAACATTATACCATAAAAGATACCATTGAATAAAATCAAGCCCTGGGGTAAAAATTAATCTCTCTCCACTCTGAACTTCCTTCAGTACTTTTGCTTATAACTCTCTTATTATATTTATCATATTTTGTCTTATACTATAGTTATTTATATAAAAATTTGCCCAATTAGATTGTCCTTAAGAAAAGGAATCATTTTCCCCAAAGCAAAGTGCCCTCCACATTGTGGTTGCTTAATAAATGTTTTTTAATTCTTGGTCATAGTATTACCACAATATATAGTATTTGTTATTGTTTTCACCTGTTTTCCACAAATTTAAAAGGCACACTATCAAACAAGAATAATATTTAGTATCCAAGGATTCTTTACATGAGGTCATATATAAAAATATTCTTGTTATTAAAAGACAGGATGGTAAAAACTGAACTTCTGGCCTTTCTCTTCGGATTCCAACTAGCATTATTTCCTGTTTTTATGGTGGGGCACTAGCTTCCTATCAGTCATGTCCTTTAATATCAACTCCTCCCTTTCCTTTTTTTCCAATTATTCAAGCCTATGTCATGAATCCCACCATTTTTACTCAATTCCTCCAGAATTCATGCTATTTTCCTGTCTGTAGCCACCTCATCACCTTGACTGCTATGCTCTTTCTCATAGTGCCATGAGCACTTTAATTTTCCCCAGCAAAGGTCCCTCTGGCTCCTAAAAGTCTTCCAAATAAACACTATTCTTACATCTTTACCAATGACTCTTTTGTCTATTCTTTCTAATCTCCTGCCATTTTCTTTACACAGCAACAAAGGCAAATCTTACTGTTCTCTATTTTTCCACACTCTACTTATAATCTCTCAATATAGCTAAAAGACGTTTGAAGTATTCAGATATTTTCTCATAAAATACCTTTTAGGATTTTACATCAATGGTTTTGGGAAAACAGTAATGCTTGAAAATAAATATAGATCCTTTTCTCAAATCAGGTAAATACATTCTAGATAGATTAAAGTTTACTTTTTTAAAAATGCGACTTTGAAAGTAAAACCTTAGAATGGATAAGGCCTTTTAAAGCATTATAGCAATGAAAGAAATGAAAGTTTGACAGTTTTCCTATATAAAATTTTTGTAAAATCTTATAAATAAAAATAGATCTAAACAGTATAAATAATATGAAAGATGTATGACAAACTAGAAAAATATTTATAACACAGGTATAAGAGTTAATAGCCTTAATGCATAGAGTTCACACAAATAAAATAAAATGATAAACACTTCAGTATAAAAATGAACAAGAGCCATGAATAGGACAGGCAAAAAAGGAGTAATACAAAAATACAAATACATTTTTTGAAATGTTCAGCCTTATCAGCAATCCAAGAAATGCAACACAAAACAGCAACTAGATATCAGGGCTTTTTTCCCTACAAAACTTTCAAACATTATTTTTTAATGCAATTTTATTGAGCTATATTCACACACCATATAATTCATCCAAAATATACAATCAGTGGCTCACAGTATCAACATATAGTTGTGCAGTCATACCCACAATCAATTTTAGAACATTTTCATTACTTCAAAGAAGAGAAAAAATAAAAATAAAAATAAAAATGAACACCCAAAACATCCCATACCCCTTATTGCTTCCCTATTATTTACATATTCTTTGTCTTTATTTTATTACTCATCTGCCCATATACTGGATAATAGCATTGTCAATCACAAGGTTTTCACGATCACATGCTCACATGATAAAAGCTATATAGTTATACAGTCATCACCAAGAATGAAGTCTACTGGATTACAGTTCAACAGATTCAGGAATTTCCTTATAGCTATTCTAATACACTAAAAACTAAAAAGGAATAGGTATATAATGTATAAGAATAACCTCCAGAATGACTTCTTAATTCTATTTGAAATCTCTTAGCCACTGAAACTTTATTTTGTTTCATTTCTTTTCCGCCTTTTTGTTAAGAAGGCATTCTCAATCCCATGATGCTAGGGCCAGTCTCATCATGTCCCATGTTGCCAAGGAGACTTACACCCCTGGGAGTCATGTCCCATATAGGGGGGAGGGTAGTGAATTTATTTGCAGGTTGGCTAAGAGAGAGTGGCCACATCTGAGCAATAAAGAGGTTCTCTGGGGGGTGACTCTTAGGCATAATTGTAAGTAGGATTAGCTTCTCCTTTGCAGGAATAAATTTCATAAGGGCAAGCTCCAAGATCAAGGGCTTGACTTATTAAATTGGGCATCCCTATTGCGAGAATATCAAGAATTCCCCAGGTTGGGAAGTTTAATATTTCCACATTTCTCCCCAGTCCCTCAAGGGGACTTTGCAAATACTTTTTTATTTTCTGCCCAAAATAAACTATAGAGAATAATAAGATCTCGTTTCCTATTCTAGGTTCCATGTAATTATGTTGTTTAAGTAAACTGACCATACAGGTTAAATTATACAGTATGTTACAGAGAATATAAATTTTGTACCAGAAAAATAACAGTCAAACATTATTTTAAAAATAATAATATCCAGTATGGTGTAGTTCAGGGAAAAGGCATTCTTATATACTGTGAGTGGTAGTATACATTCATATAATCTTTCTGGGGACCAATTTGACAATGCGTCTCAAAGACTAAGATGTCCTTCCATTTGAACCAGCAATTCCGTCCCAATCTAGCATAAGGGCATTATTATGGAGGACAAAATTCTAGCAGCAAAACTATTGAATGCTGAGGTATCATAGGGGATTCAAAAGCTAGGACATAGCCAAAATTATTCAACAGTAAATATACTGAAACTTAAATGTAGATATATCAACAAAATGTTGTGGTAGATGTTTAGTGAGGTGAAAATATGTTCAAAATATATTGAGAACAGACTACAAAACATCATAAATACTATAATACCATTTTGTTATATATGCATGCCTAGGTATACATAGAAAAAAATACTAGAAATAAACATGCCAAAATATTAACAATGGTATTATAAATTTAAAAATTTTTTTTTTGCTTGTCTGCATTTTTAAAAATTGATACAATGAATATGTATTACAAAAACAAATACAATTATCACATCCTCACCTGAAATAAACCCATCTCTTTTCTTTCTTCCATACTCATTTTAAGTCTTATTGTATTCAGTACTCTTTCTATGATTTTTATTTGTATAATAGCCAGGAAATCTTATTATATATGACAACCATTCTGAAGAATTAAGATTTTCTTTTAAATAGCCTGAATTCAAAGGATAAAGAAAAAATACAAAAGAACTACGAAAAATGGTCTAATAAAGAGTAATATTTTAAATATACAGATTTAGATCTTTCCGAAAAAGAAACAACCTCACTTTTTTAGCCTTCCTACATTCTCTTTCTCTTTCTAATTTCATCTCCCCACCTCCCCATATCTCTTAAAGCTACTAAGCTTTAAGAAGTTAACAAATAAAAACCACATTCAAATGACCTTTTATTTCAAAACTACCAAAGGAAAGAAGATAAGAAACTTATTTTTAATCATGTATGTTAATTCAAAATATCAGTCATCTTTAAACTATTTAAAAAACAAAACAAAAAACCCTCCTATGTAATACCCAAACCCACAATATATGGGAAGAAAAACCAACCACTGAAATCTCTAAGGACATTCGGATAATATTTAAGATTAAAAAAATATAAAAACTTAGGCCAAAACAGAACAGGTGTGACCAAGCCCATTCAGATGCCTTAAATGGCTGATCAAATGCCAAACATAATACTTAAAATCATGAATGTCAGGGAATTGGTGTGATGGATTGAGACTCACAATTAACTGAAAACGTGCAAGAGTTACGGACACATAGGAAGGGACTAATATACAATTAGACCTTGGTTTTCAAGTATCTCTTTGTTTTACATAGTTTTTCAGTTTTTCTTGAGATAGATTTATAAAAATAATTGGCAGAAAAGAGGAAAATGAAAATGTAAATACATAAATTTGTCTTTGTAATGCATATCATAGTAAGGCAAACATTTCTTTGCCTTTGCATGTCTAGCTTTTAAGGGATTAGATATAAGGTGATCACATTTTGAAAAGAACCAATATAAAATTATAGAAGTTTTAGAAAGAGAATTTCTATTTAATAACTCTAGATTTCCTTGTACTCCTTATTTGGTAGCCACTGCCCTAAACCTTGACAAGAGACTAGCAGTAAACAACTCTCTTTAAAATTCAAATGGTTAGTCAGACACTGACTTGTATAATCAAAGTTCATAAAGCATTACTGTTTTGAAGCAAATAATAAGAAATGCCCCTTGCTTTAACTATATTAGACCGGGATTCTTTATCCTTTGTAAGTGCCGGTTTTTTTTTCATTCCACTGTGGTCAATTTTAGGAAAAGGAATTACTTCATTGTAAAGCTTTTGTCTCAGTTCTTTGGATATATATTTTCACTTGCTTACTCTTTTTCCTTATCAATTTCATGTTGAAATAAAAAGCTAACCAGGGTATATTATGACAGTTAATCTGATTTTTCAAATAAGAATGAAATGCCACTCACACATGTTCTGTCTGGCAGTTGTCCAGCAGGCAAGTCCCTACAAAGTTCAGTAGTTTCACAGTCAACTCAACATCCATGTCTTTTTCACATAATCACTGAATTTGCTCAATCAAGAAATCTTTCTGTTCTGAAAGCAGGTCTCATTTTCAAGTCATCATTAAGATGAATATGTGCTCTCCTTGAGCCTCTCTTTCTAGTGAGCCTCTCACCAGCTGATAATTGCTAATCAATAGAAACTGAAGTGGACCTCTATGCCTGTGCTTGATACTCAAAAGATAGACTGCCTGGGTGAAGGAAATTAAACCTGGGTCAGCAAATTAAACCACTAATATTCCACTGCAAGTTATTTCTAAAACATTGTAAAAATCTTTAGGATTCAGGATAAATATCTGGAAAATATAAGACTGCCTAACAATCAACTGTTTTATTGAATTTAAGACTATTATTTTATGTGCCATTAAGAAAGAGAAAAAATGCCAGTTATTACTGTAAAACAATACACAAGATGAATCCTGATTCAGAGATGTTAAAATGTCAAAAGATGTGTGTCTTAGAATTGATGCCAGGACCAACCTCACTGAAATTCCTGACTTAAAGGAGTTAATTACTAAAACCTATAGATAAACAGGAATCTTTGCTCAATGAAAGGGACATCAAAATTCTACCCTTTGTTATTTTCTCCCTTATGCTCAAATTATTCATATCAGATGAATATGTTTCCAGACATGAATATCTAATGATTTTCCCTTTGCACCTGAAGAAAACAATTCTCACTGCTTTCTCTTACTTACTCAGGTGGGCAGGGCTCAGTGTTGCAGTCTCTTTGATTTTCAGGTGGCTTACTGTCAGGGTCACAGTAATTGTTCTGGACAATGGAGTTGTCATCCAACCTTTTACAGACCACCTCTTGTCTTTGGACACCTTGAGAAAAGGAGGACATCATTAATTGAAGAGTAGTTTACCTTCCAACAAGTTGGGTTTGCATAGGTTTCCTCTGTGGGGAATCAACCTCACTGGATCGTTGCTGTCTTATCTGTTCCAGAAACACTTGACTGTGTCTCTAAAAAGGAGAAATGTCCTGGTCATTATACAGTAATTTTAGGCAAAATCAGTCTTCATATTTAGAAACATAACTGTTTTCAAGTTCATAAAAGAAACTATTGGTAGTTTTAAACAATTAGTATTCCCATTTGTATTTTCTTCTTGCTTTCCTTAAAAAACAACTTCAATTTCCTAAAGTATCACCAGATAAAATAAATGAATATCAGTTTCAATGAAAAACAATGTTTGTACATTAACTTAAAAATAAAACACTGGGGAAAAATTAACTTTTTGATACTTTGTAGGACAAACTCCATCAATTTAGTTTTTGTCAAGAACACAAACATTCACACATCTCATTTATTCTTCCATTTATAGATTTATTTCCCTAAAAGCCCACAAAATCTAGAATTTAAAGATTGCAGTGGGCCCCTTTCAGACTGTAGTCCATTAGTCTGTTTAGTCTAACAGAGTTTGCTCTCTGTTGACTATATCATTGTTAAAGAGATGCATACATATTCTGTCAAATAATAACTTACGAAATACTTATCTCATTCTTAAAAATTAATATATGTCACCTGTTTACACAGCTAAAAATATTCTCATTATAAAAATTGTAAAATTCAAAATAGGTGCTTATTATTTATTGGCAAAGATATCCACCACAACTTGCTCACATTTCACAAAATACGAAGACACACACAAACACACACTCTTATTTGAAAATATCCTGGTGAACAGATTGACGCATCTTCTCTTTGGTGTCAAGGAATCAAACGAAACAAAGCTAGGTGTATCAAGATATCAAAAAGAAAAAAGCCAAGCTACAGGACAATACTATATGCTTCAGATTATCTAGAAGAGGTAGCAGGTTACTCCTGGATTTGGAAATAAAGGCACAAACTCAACTTCCCATCCACCCGCCCACCTTGTTCCCTATAACCAGGTAAGCTAAATTACACAGAAAGAGTTGTAAAAGCAGCTTTAGGAATATCCAGGAAACTATGTCTTCACACCTAGCTAGTCCCACACTATCCTTCAGTTGTTTTTAATAGTACCCTAAATAAAAGAGTTTGTGACCAAATTAGGGAAATCAATGTGAAACAGGATCATTCAGTGAAGAAAACTGTCACCTAAAGAGTTAGGCACCAAATGCTTCCTTCAATATCCTTCAAGAGTTATGGAAATTCTGTAGGTCAGACTGCCTCAGTAACCATGTTATGCACACCTTTAACTATCCCCCTTGAATTTAAAGATCTGCCAGGGAAATCTATTGAGTCCATCAAGCTCATAAGACTTAAGTCCTGCAGCCTTCTTGATGGTTTTGGAAGTTGAAGAAGTTGCAGTGATACAAGATTCTTACTGATCTCCTGCAGCAACAAAGTATTTTAGGTTTTCCTAAATTTAGAGGTATAAAACATACTCAAACAACTTACTGGCATAATATCTTAGCGTATACATTGTATTCATTCCCTCCAAACCTGTAGAATAAGCCAAACATTTCAGATTATGTGACAACAGGTTGGAATTTTTGAACTATTAAACTTCAGATTTTTGAGGGAAGAATGATTCACATCAGGCATAGCTGTGAATCCATTCGCAGATGTTCCACAATATGCCTCAGATATCTCCCATTGTGTCATTCCAGTGGGCAGATAACTAAGTCCATGTGGTTCACCTAGACAGATCTCTCTACCATTAGTCATAGGATAACTATCAACTGCTACAACAGTCAGACTATCCATCCACCCTGGCCCAATATTTTATTTCTATCAGGGAGAGCAGGGGACTGTATTTATAGATTGGCATGGGTTTTTTTTCCCCTTTTAAGTTATTCAAATATAATTATACTTGCAACAAGAAAGCTGGTATTCAATATAGTATTTTGGTTGTTTTTCAGAAAAGGGTAAATATTTTCACACTGCAAAATGGAACTGATGTTGCTTTGTAAATGGAATTGATGTTGCCTTGTACCAGTGGCAGAAACATTAATTCAGTTTCTACAGGTTAATATTAAATTCTACTTCCTTTAAATTAACCCTAGAAATATTGTTTGGATATAATTATACTTGTTTTAAAAAGTAGCCTTTCACCTAAAAGCAGGGCCTCTGCAATTTGAACCACAGATGAGATATTAGTTAGAGGTGAAATTTATATTTCATTTTAAGATAATTCAGGCCATGTAAATACATCAAAAAAACTTTGCTACTTAATTTTTATTGTTAAAAATTTGGAAAATGCATAAAAGCACAATGAACAAAATAAAAATTACCCATAATCATGTATCTTTGCTCTGGACCTTTATATTTAGCGCTACTTTGTCTAATGTAGGATTCATTAATTAGTTTAAAAGATTACAAACGTACACAAACCAAAACTGCCAGCTACATGTGGCTGGCAAGTCATTCATTCATTCACTTCATTCATTCATTTGACAGAGAATAGTTACTAAAAACAAGACACTGCTTTCTATGAGGTATTGGGCTAAGTGTTAAGAATTAAAAATTGACTGAATTTTGGTTATTTTTTCTAGACATCTCAAAAACTAGAAATTAAGGGTACTTTTGGTTTCATTTCAGCTTTGTAATTTAAGAATGCTATTTTTATGAAATAAAAATTAGTTCTTGAAAAGATGGCTGAAATTACTCTATATTTTATGAAAGTGAATTTTTTTCCTTGCACTCACCTTTTCTTAATTTTCTTCTAAAATATTATATTCAAGAGCAGGGTATTTCACACTCAAGAAATGATTATACCAATAATCTATTCCAAATCTTCCTACAATGCTGTACTATTTTCCTCCAACATGCAAATCTCCTTCCAACTTTTACCACCCCCACAAACTGGCAGGTTTGCAGATTTTCTTTTCTTCTTTTTAAGTCAGTAGCAACAGGATAACATTCTAAACAGATGCACTTAATTGGATAGACTTTTAAACACATACTTTTGGATTAAGTAAAATTCAGCTTTTAGAAAGTAGAAAATACACATCAACTGGAAATAATCTAAGTTAAATGAAATTATTAAGTTTAGAATCTTTATATGATCAAGCCTCTTGTACATAGTTTCTTTAAAGTAATCTGTAAAACATTGCTAATAAGTTGATTTAAACCCTGTCAGGAATAACTATATCCAGTTACACAAAATCACTATGCTTTCAAATCCAAAGATTTATAGTTCATAACCAAAAGCATAATATGTCCACATGACCACCAGTCAGTATATGCCTAATTGAAAAGAAAATTCTAGTGCCTTAGAGTCCATATCCCCCGGAGATATGCAGTTGTTCTGCACAGATTTAATTGGCCAAATTTAAAAATGCACTAACTGTATTTTATTCTTAGACACCTAAAGTTACTGGTTTGCAAATTCTATACTTTTTCTTTTTGTTGCCATTGTTTGTTTTTAAGTAATCCCTCTTTCATGCTTAAAAAAAGTAATGGCTTCATTACTTTAAAGAGTTTACTTTAAACTCTTTAAAATGGGTGTACTGTTTAAGAGTCTTTTAATTAGCTTATCTTTTGATTCTTTGATGCAAAAGAATCAAACATAATTGTTCTAACCTGGACATGTGACCCTTTACTTTTAGTCTGTACCTTTAAATTTGTTGGATTTTACATTTAATTTCCTACCAATAGTTAAAAGTTAAAGACAATATATTCACCTTCCAAAGGTTCTCCTGTACAGTGGGAGGAAGGATACCAACTTGAATCACTGCTTTAGCTATACTTCAAGAAGTGGCTTTTAATAGTAGGTTGTATCAGCCTACATCACAGGAAAATGAAGAAGCCCACTAAATTCTAAGTGAGTCCTGGGTAGAATCCTTATCTGCTGTGCTTACTAAAGACAAACCTCTCTAGGGTATGGTGATAGGTTAAGTGAGGATTCTAGGGCCTTTTACTCAGCAGTTAAAGTCCCAGAGCCAACACTGAGCAAAGACTTCAGAGAATGTACCTCCTTTCATTTCCTATCTCCTTTTCAGTCCCTCCTTTATGACCCATGTAGTCCCATCTCTATCTTCTTACAGAGAATTAAATAATTTTATAAACTAATTTGTAACACAATAATTCACAAAATATTGCTTCTCTCAGGGCAGGTCACCATTTCAAAAGGAGAGAGAGGAAACTCTTAATGCACTGAAATTTCGTTTGAAAGGGTGATATGTGTTAAGTCAAGAAGGGTAGGGGAGTTAAGACTGAGAGAGGGGCCTTTTAGGTCTTCTCAAATCTACTTATAAGACCCAGCATTTCAGTCCTAGACTATTCAATCAGTAAATGGCCAGTCTATAACCATGAGTGAGTAAATAAGGAAAAGACAGAGAAGTAAACATGTATTCTTGGGATTGATGGGCTAACCAGCATCTACATAATTTAACCTGGAGGCATAGCACATCATATCTATCCAAGAAACAGTTTTCTGAGAAGAAAGGGAAAAAAATGTTTAAAAGTCAGAACATGTACTAAAAATGTAGCTGGTGGTTAAGGCAACAATTTGCTTAACCACAGCATCCAAAGTAGCTAGCAACCAAGACAACACATATAACCACAGTATACAGAGTATATAGCCAGAAATATTAATTTAATCTAAATCTTCAGTGCAGATAACATCCGAGTGACAAGTGCTAGGAAAAAATGTCTTTCTGCTCTTTCACTGCTTGAATCTGGCTATCGTGCCATGTGATTGTTGGTCAGACACAAGCATTTGCAGGGCAGAGCAAAGCCCATCTGCCTTGGATCTAACAGCTGGCACCCATGGTTCCTATCAGCTCCACCCATATGCTTCCCTCTCCTGAAAAGCCTTCTGCTAGTTTTTATCTTTCAAAAGCTTCTCTGCCTTCTCAGTGTCTTCCCTCTGTCCTATGCAAAACTAGATGCCCAAGGAAACATAAGGATTATCAAAAGGAAAACGTGGCTCTAAAAATATTGCCTTTTTCTAGAATAACTGTATTTAGTGATGGTAAGGTAAGGTGGGGTATATATGCACTGGGTTTATTTGAAATCACACTATCCCTGGAGGAAATTCTTACTACTTATAAGATATTAACAGTAAGGTTTCCTATGGACATCACCAGGTGATGGGAGAAAGCCAAGGAACCCCAAAGATTGATAGCCAGCCAGAAACTACCAACCCCAGAAGGAAGCAAGGCTTCTAGCCTCCGAAACAGTGAGCTGATAAATTCTTGTTGTTAAGACAACGCATTGTATAGTAGTTGTCTTTGCATCTAGGAAACCAGACACTTGTAAAGATGCATAATGTTATATGACTGTTAAAATGCTATTTTTGACAGAATTTTTGTCAAGTGAAACATGATCTGTGACACATAAGTCATTAATCTAAAAGGAATGCACTAAAACTGGTTTCACTCTTAACTAAGTTTTCAGTGAATGAATATGTTTCCAAGGCCTGCTCATGTTAGGAAAGGATATAATATCTAAAGCAATAGAAATGAGATGAAAGAGGAAGGAAAAAACACTAGGGTCAGAGGGTAAACATTCTGGGTTAATAAGAGATTTCTTGCTTTCAGCTATAAATCTTAACATTAGACAAAATGCAAGCCACAAATGCAAGGTAAACAGTAAAAAAAATTGTCAGAGTAATCAAACTAAGCCTTCATATGTAAGACTTTTTAGAAGGTTATGATTATGTTTAATATACACAAAACAATTTAAAAATGGATTATATATGGGATGCCATAAGCTTAAGGGAAAAGATAAATGGAAATAATTATTATAAATATTTTACTTCTCACAGATCAAAGAGAAAATTAGGGATTAATGAAAAAATCTGGATCAAAACTATCTTCTTTTAAAATTAAAGTTACTTTTTACAGGGTTTTTGATGAAAAAACATCATAATGATCGGTATTTGTAAGTCTGGTATATACAGGAATCAAATGTAAAAGGAAGCTCAAAGTTTCAAACAACAGTACATTGTGCAACTTCACATAGAAAATACCTTTTATTGGGAATTTTTCTTGAAAAATGAATTCTGCAACTATGTTTCTTAAAAGGAAAAGTATATTAGCAATGAGAAAAGTGCTTTTAATGAATCAAATTGAATTTTCCACTTATTATCTTTCACTTTGAAAATAACTTTTATATGGCAATTCTCTAACTCAAAGATAAGCTAATTTAGTTTAAAAAGTCAACAACCTGATTATGTTTCTCATACTTAATTTCAGTCAAGTATATTATGAACCCTGAAAAAATAATTGGATTTTGCTTTCTCTGTCTGCTCAGTTTGGGGATTATTCCCACTTTGAGTTTCTGTCAAAGTTACAGTATAGTTACAGTGATACTTTATACGCTGCAATACAAATGTTAATCATGTTGTTATTATAACTATAAAAGTCATCTCAAAACACTTATTTGATTGAAGCATACTCTGTTACTTCATTAATAATGTGAATTTACCTTTTAGTGATGTTACATGTGTTAGACATCTTAGAATTGGCAAAGAAATAAAAGGACATCTGTGAAAATATCATTTGCTTTTGCTTTATCTGGTATTTTGAGTTACTCTCTTTCAGTCAGTTACTAGTACTAGCCTAAAGATTTCATTATATTTTTCTAAAAATCACATTTTAAAAACAATTTAAATAATTGTTATTTTTAAAGGACTTAACTATACTTTTAAGTGTACATTATGCTTGTACTAGATCATTTTTGAAAAAGATAAAATATATAACATGAACATATAATGTTTCCATAGAAATAATGTAGAAATAGCCAACTTCTTAAAAGGCCTAAAATATCTCAATGACAGATTCATTTCAATAAATGAAAAGTATGTCACAATAAAATGGAAAAGTATAGATTATTATTTGAATTTGTTTGTGAATCACAAGGAAGCAATTACTCTCAGAAGCTCTTTTAGACATATAGTGTTCCTTTCCTCCCCTTCCTCCCTCCTTCCCTCTCTCTCTCCCTCTCTCTCTCTCTCTCCCCACCCATCAACCTTAAACTGAACTGACAGAGGCAGAGAAAGGAAACCTATTCAGGAGGACACATTAGAGGGAATACTTAACACAGATACGAAAAAAAAGTTTGCATATTATTCAAGGTTCCTAAATCTTTAACTGGGAGTGCAGAAGACTCTCCGTTTTTAAATGCTGAACTTTATCAGGACCCTGAATATATTCATTTTCTTTCCTCTTACAAAATGTAAATCAACATTTACTGAAAGGAAATGAGATGAATAACTTTTATCCCACTTTAATGACACTTGTTTTGCCCTATCAGAGGCTCCCAAACCTTTTTTTGATCATGGCACCTTTTGTGTCTCAGTAATTTTTTCACAACATCTCCAAGGCTGAACAAACATTTAAGAGTTTCGTTCATTAAGTTGGGTCCAGACAACTTAACATAGGAATTTGTTTGGGGCATTTGACCAATGTCACTTTGTTTTGCTTGAAAAGTTAAAATATTATGCAGTGCTCCTTGAGTTTGCTGCACTGCTCTGGGATACCTCAGTGTACAATTTGAAAAACATGTACTAAATCATGAAAATAAAAAGAAGAAAAACATAATATCTTCTATATTTATATGCTATTTCTCTGCCTAATCTGCCCACCACCACTGCATACAAATTAGGCTTAAATGACATCTGGGAAGTAAGAGAATACTAAATAAATATATAAATAAATAAGCAAGCAAGCATTAATGTAAAGTAATTAAATAGGCTCTATAAATGTAAAAAAAAATAATGCCAACATTTTAAACAATGACAGCCAATCATGAAATGTTTCTGAATAATCATATAGTATATATAAGGAAAATCTGTTCTTTTTGATCTTCAAACAATATCAAAATTGCCTCTAAAAATAAACCTGTTGTCTTCCTCCTCCTCCTCTATCTAGGCATACATAGCTTTAGCTTATCTTTTTCCCCCTGAGCTACCAAGCCATGTTTAGTATAGATGCCTCTGTCAGCAGAAACCTGACTAAACTGGGTTCTTTGATACATAACTTTCGTATTTCTACACAAAAAGAAGGAAAGAAAACCCTAGAAGAAACAACTTAGAGAAAGCAATTAGGAGTGTCAATAGAGTTAATGGCAGAAAAAAGACTATATACTTATGGTGTAAATTTAAAACTGTAATAAATGTAAAACCTCATGTATATTCCTGACCTTTTAAATATATTTTGTTTGCATGACCGCTATAAGCAAATTCAATAAAGATGACACATTTATTACATTTGTAAGCCTGCCAGTTCATTCCTAGATGCCATAAGATTTCTTTTATAACAGAACAGGTGCAGAGTTAAATGTGGCACTACAGCAAAACTCTTAGCTAATTGGAAGATTTTACTTTAAAGCTAAAGAGTTGTAGTAAATAAGAAGAGGGATTGGGGAGGTTGTGGTGATGGAAGGGGAATGGTTTGAACAGTGGGAAATGAAAGCAAATCCAGAAAGGTAGGTGTGCTAGTTTGGATATATGATGTTCCACGAAAAGCCATATTCTTTAATGCAATCTCATGGGGGCAGATGCATTAGTGTCGATTAGGTTGGATTTCTTTGTCAGGGGTCTTGATTTAATCACTGGAGTCCTATAAAAGAGCTCACAAACAGAAGGACCTCAGAGCAGCTGAGAGTGACATTTTTGGGGAGCAGCTGAGAGAGACATTTTGGAGACAGCTGCTGAAAGCAGACTTTTGCTGAAACTTTGGAGATGCTAGCCCAGAGTTTGCTCCAGAGAAGCCGAGAGAGGACAAATGCCTCAAGAGCAACATTTGAGGCACACATAGGAGCTGAGAGAAGAACTGTAACACAACCCAGGATCAGATGCCAGTGATGTGCCTTCCAAGCTGACAGAGGTTTTTCTGGAAGCCATTGACCTTCCTTTGGTGAAAGTATACTCATGTTGATGCTTTAATTTGGACATTTTCATGGCTTCAGACTATAAATTTGTAACCAAATAAACCCCCTTTATAAAAGCCATTCCATTTCTGGTATTTTGCATAATGACAGCATTAGGAAACCAGAATAGTCGGGTAGGAAATTATCATAAATATGGCTTCATTCTGCAAAGATTCATTTACTGAAGAAATTGCAATTTCCTAAAACTATAGAAGGCTTTCTCTGATTAGAACCATAAATCAGAAAGAGAAAAAAAAATCACATTTTATTATTAGTTTCTGTAAATATTGAGTTAAAACAGGGCCATATACCTCTTATGTTCTGACTTGTAGATGTAAGTTAAAGTTGGCTAAACAAGATGGTGGAGTAAGAAGTTCCAAACACATGTTCCCCCACAGAAATGTAAACAACAAAACAAAAACAAAAACAAAAAACTACAAGCAGAAACTGTTAGAACCAACTTTCCCAGAACTCTGGAAAATAGTCAAAGGTCAAGGCAACCAAGCAAACATTGAATCAAAGAAAAAAGCAAACTAAAATGATAGGGAAGGTACATGGCACTTTTACTTGCTCTGAGCTGCTCCCTACTCAGACACACCTATAGGATGGTAGTCCACATTCCCAGTGTGGGTCCCTGGTGTCTGGTTATGGACGGGACAGAGCACACCTAATACATAAATTTAGTGTGTTTGTCTGCCTTTTCCAATATGTGTGTTGGCTCCCCGAAAGACTGACTCAAGGTGCTTTTCTTTTTGCCTAACTTGGAACTCACTTGGTGAAGTGAAATGGTATTGAGAAGTGGCATGGAACTGAGCAAACCACAGACACATGGGGTAAAAGATTGTGGTTGAGATATAGAATATATCATTTGAGGCCTGGAAAGAGAAGCTGGGGAGAGAGGTTTTTGTTGGGGGTGGGTGGGTGGTGAGAGGAGACACAGGACACCCAGGAGCATCTATGCATACTGGGGAATAAAAGCTACTGTGCATGCACAGGGAAAGACACATGCTGAAAAAGATCTGAGAAGACCCTAAACATTCCACTTGAGGTGATCTATAGGCTCAGTATAAGTTGGGCTAAGTGTTAAAGGAGATCCTCAATAGAGAAGCAGTTTATACTACAGTTACAACATTAAAAAAAACTGACAAACAGTAAAACAACAGAAACTAACCCTGAGGAAGCCCAGACATTGGAATTAATAAGACATCGGGCCTACTCTTCTAAATAAGTTCTAAATAAGGAAAACATGGACAAAGAACTAAAGGAAATTAGGAAAACAATACATGGAAAAAGGAGGAATTCAATAAAGGGATAGAAAATTTTAAAAGGACCCAAACAGAAATTCTGGAGCTGAAAAGTAAAATAATTGAAATAAATTAAAGATCGTTGATTTAATATATAATCATTTATTCATTTTAGCTCCCTAAGTACCAAAAAATTTAAATGGGAAGATTTGTGGAAAGTCTGTTTAGCACAATTTAAGTCAGTTTTAAAAGCATTAATTGGACACTTTAAAAATGATTAGCCAGGCAAAGAAGGAAGCCTGTAAGAAAACTGAGCTACTTAAAAAGATTTCTATAGGTACGCCCAAGGCCAATGGTCACACTAAGCAAAATTATTAAATTAATTGGTAGTCGACTACTTCTTTCATTCCCTCCTCTAATTCTCCTCTCTACCTCCCCACAGTAGATACTTATATCTAATCTCATTAACCTTTGCATTCAACTAGCAGCCAGTTAATACCAGATATGTATTAGTAAAGCTCTTAGAGGTATTTGCATCTGAATGTAAATTTCTTGAAAACTAAATAAACTTTCAGTCACTCTCAAAGGCACTATTTCTCAACCTTGAATTTACATTAGAGTTACCTGGGGAGATTTTAAAGATCTGATGCCCAGGCCACATCCCTAAGCAATTAGATCAGAATTTCTGAGGGGTAGGACCCAACCATCAGCATTTTTTAAAGCTCTCCAGGCAATTCTAATATGCGGCAAGAGTTGAGAAACACTGCTCTAGGGAAAGCACATGAAATAATGAAATTTTAAGCTAGTGAAAGAAATATTTTTAAGTAGGGCTATATCATGTTGATCTATCTAGGTCACCAACTGGTGATCAAGTCCTGTTCAAGGTAAAGGACCATTTTGATTATGAGAGAAAATCCTACCTTAAAAAGTGCATGAGGGACTCAATTTCTAGCTCTTGATTTCAGCAAGTTACCAAACTTGAGTTCTATCTAGAAAATAGGAATAATAATAGCAATACCTATCTCATAGGGTTGTTGAGGATGGTCAAATGAAATAGGATACCAGACAATGTTTTGTTACTTTGTCACTTTGTTTTAATAGGTATTCACTTCATGAAATCTAAGCCTGTTGTTTAATGGAGTGTGGTTCCCCGACAAGTAGCATCAGCATCACCTGTAAACCTGTTAGAAATGAAAATTCTTGGCTCCTACCCTATACCTCACTAATGCATGCTAAAATTTAAGAACCATTCATCTAGCCAAACATCATTAAAAAAGAGAGTATGGATGACTAAAACCAAAGGACAAATATACAATATTTGTTATCTGATCCTTTCAAAGTCACAGTGCAAAGGTACATGGTATAAATTACTACTTTAAATTAAAAGTAGTTTAAAACATTTTAAAAACTCCTACACCTTTACATTTTAAAATAATGCAATTTTCAAGGACCAGACCAAGCTTATATATTAGCACATTATAACAATTATTAATGCAATGGTAGTAATATAAACTTAGGAGTCAGATAAATTACAGAGTACACAATACTTTGGATAAGGAATTAAAAAAAAAAATCTAGAAGGAGTGACAGTGGTTCTGCAAATAGTTAAGTTTTAATTTATTGGGCTTGAGTTTCTCTCAGAGGACTAGTCACAACTGTATCTTTAAAATCACATTTATTCTGAAGACAACACCCCATAGTGTCTCAATGTTCCTAATCAGGTTAAGGAAGTGTTTCATCACTGACTCAGAGAAAAGACCATTAGTTGGACTGAATCACCATCAACGCTTCCTGCAGCATTAAATTCGTCATTTTGGGTCTGCTAAGCAACAGAAAAACAGTCTCAAAACTTATCTTAAAAGATCTCATAAGGGAACACCATCATCATTTCTCCCAAACTCAATCAAATTCCAAAGGTTCTCCTGTTAATTAAAACATGTGCTGGATGGTAACAGGTGAAAACAATGAGGAGTTTCTGCGATTGCAGTGGAAAGTTCTTATCTTTGATTTTTTCTTTTTCCATTAACAAAAAAATTGGCAGCTTCAAAAGGCATCCAACCACTCCCTGCGATGATGAGAGTGGAGAATCCCAGTTAAGAAATGACTCTAGTATTCATTCTTCGTTCCTGGGTGAAAACTAAGTGGAAATAGTCACAAAAATGACCTTTTTTTCTGAAAGGTTGCTTAACTGTAGATGAAGTTCCCTTTACCATTACCTACAGATGATTCTAGTTCTCTCTTTGATGAAACTTCCTCAACCTTAATGGGCTTTACTTCCTTGACTTCCCACATTTAAAGAACCTGGGGTTAAAAGTAGAGGTATGTGAGGGAAGAGTGACTCTAACAATTGATATCTGCACTCCACATCCTAGGAAATATTTTTCTCCTATTCAAAGCAAAGAAAACAAATGAGAGGAGCTTGGTTTTACTTATCCATGCTAATAAAAATGATAGTCCCTCTCTGGCAATCTCTTTGTCCTACCTCATAATTCTAAACTTTCACTTCCCATATTGGAAAGAACTAGGACTAATACATAAATGTCAAAATGAATTCCTTTTGGTCATTCACATCATTCTATAAACATTTACTGACTGCCTAGTATGTTCCAGACATTGTTCTAGGTACAAAGTGAGTCTAGAAAGATGCACAGGTCTTCAGTGATGAGGATGTGGATTCTGTGTGTCTAAAATGGTAGCTTTCAGTTTCTCCATCAGCCAAGACCACTGGTCCTCAAACTTAAGAAAGCATCTGGAGAGCTTGTTAAAATATATTGTTGGGGCCCAACCCCAGAGTTTCTATTCAGTAGGTTTGAGATAGGGCTCCAGTATTTGGATATTCTAACAAGTTCCCAGGTGATGTTGATGTTGTTGCTCCAGGAATTCACTTTGAGAACCACTACCAAGACAAAGTACCCTTTCATGCACATCTGCCAACTTTCAAGCATGGTACATCCTTCTACCAAAGAAGGCAATGGGCTGTCTGGGTGCTATCATTATCACTCACAACAAAGCAGAATTTAGGTTCCCCAAATCACATATCTTGGAGCAGGTAGCTCTAGAATCAAAGAAAGAAGTATAAATAAACAGAGAGGAAACTTGCCATTCCAGGGGATTTTCTTTCTCCCTGTTTTTCTTATGTTTTGGTTTCATTTACTTATTTCATCCGTTAATCGTAAGAAATCACTCCTATTTCTCAATACAACTCTTCTTTTTTCCTTTTAAGTTGCACTATCTCCTTTCTGAACAATAAAATCATAGGATTAGAAGGAACATTGAGAATTCACTTAATCCTTCATTGGCCTCAGACAAGACTGCCTAAACCATCCCCAAATATAGCAATTTTTAGTACAAGAACAGGCACTAAGAATTTCCCATTCAACATTCTGTCACATTACTTGATACTAATATGCTTTCCCTCAGCCTTCTCTCCTCCAAGCTAATCAGCCTCAACATTTAGACTTTCCTCATTAGATTCTCTAAACACTAAACTATTTGACTCTTCTTGAATAAGTTTATCCCACCTCACCTCAGGACTGAATTGTATTTCTTGTTCTAATGAAGAACTACTTTAGTATATGGTAAAGGGGTAAAGTTAATTTATAGATTGAATAAAGGATTTAATATGGAACAAAGAAGGATATATGCATAAATGCCACTAAAAGGCAATATAATGGCATTCACTTGAACAATTAATTGCAAAATATCCTTTATTTTATTAAAAGAAACGGTAATGTCTTATAGTTTTTTTAAAGTTTATATTTATATAATCACCAGCCATTTCACACACAAATGGATGGGAATTAGAGCTCATTTTAAATATGCTCCAAGTTATACATAACTATATTTCATGACAGTTCACACAGAGAAAACATAATAATAATATTTATTATCTTCATTTGGTTTGGTTTACTCTTTTGTATAGTGTTTACTGTTAAAGGTGGAGTAGTGGTTAATGAATTACTTAATTATGTCTGAGGCCCAAAGTACTGAATCTATTAAATTATAATCCTTCTCCTGAAAATAATTTCTCTGTTTCAAGTCTTGAGAATAATAGATGTTCAGAAATTCAATGAGAACAGTACAAGACAAGATGAAATTCATGAGAAATCATGTTTCTAAGCAGTTTAGAGAACGGAAGAAAGAGATAATGCATTGAATATGGGGCAAAATAGGATGGTTCACTTTATTTTAACTTTGTCCATTCTAAATATCACTATTCAAAATTTAATGATTGCTTTTGGAATGGTGAGATGCTCTAGCCCAGCCTATGGCTGAGGGATAGGATTTTTCCTTGCCTATTGGGATTAAGGTGTATGGTGGAGGAGATGCATTTAGTCTCCAGAGAGAAGGAAGATGCTGCTTGCACAGCACTTCTACTCACCAGTCCATGCAGCAGCAAGGGTGTTGGCTTTGAAGGAAGCCAACTGTCCTGCTCTCCCAGCCAGAGGTAAAGAATTGCAATGGTGGCCACTAGAGGGAGGAGGATTAGGAATAGAGTAAATTGTGGGGAAAAGGCACCCATGAAAAACGCACATGGGACAACCAACACCTCACCAACCACCGCCTAGCAGCTACCTATCTGAAGGACTATAATGGGTCAGCATACACCATTAACCCAGAGACCCAGACACAAGTAATTATTGTAGTATCCCAGTATACAGTATATAGTCACTTAACTTTGATGGCTGGAGAAGGGAATTTGAATAGGGATTGGGAAACACACAAGCACACCGACACACATACATACATTCTCAACCCCCATTACAAGATGGTTCAACTGTGCAGTCTTATTTCCTGATTTAAAACTCTTGATGCTCTATACCAAGAATGCGTTCATGAAAAGCAAATAGCCCACCTTCAAGATAGTCTTGGGAGAAGCACCAGCAGAGACACTCATTGTGCCAAGATGCATTTAACCAACAAATCTGTACAAATTACATGAGGTTGAAAACAAATGGAATATAATATAAAGCAAAGTTTCTTTTGCTAAATTACAGCTTGAAGCAAACCTGAAAGAAATGTTTTCAATTAGCTTCTTTAGCAAACACAAAACATAGCTTAGAATACATTTTGCTTTCCATCCTGCCCTTTGGGTGGGCTTCTTAGTGGGTGTCTTACCTCCAGCACAAGTAGCTGAACATTCTGACCAAGGCTGATGATTCCATGTAAAGCCAACTTCATTGTCTCCACTGCCAGTTCGAGTGATGGGAACGTTGAATTTATACCTAATTCCCAAATTCTGTTCCTGAAGCAGAACCTGCCATTGAAAATAACTGGTGAAGACAATTAAAATACAATGAGCCTTTATTCAGATGTTTATTATTTCTTCTGAAGAAGAAAACATCATAAAGCAAGTCTTACAGGGAATTTTAGGTGACTTTTAAAACACATGCACTTATATTGAATTTTCTCTTTCCATTTTTCATGGATAGGTTTTTGGGGCCATTTCTCTCATCTATCTTATTTGGATATAAAAATAATATTCCAATAGGCACTGAAAAGATCAAACCCTTGGGCAAACCATTTTACCTTTATTTACCTTAATTTTGTCACATGAAAAACAGATAACAAAGCCTGATCCTTCCTATCTCACAGAGAGATTACAAACAGTAGAAATGGAATGGCAAAGACACATTTACCATGACAATGAGATTTTCTGAGGTGGGACCTAAAGCTTCTAAGGACTCTGGTTCATCAGTTGGTCTCTTGTAGTGAAAAGCTGTTCCAGCAACATCAAACTTCCTAGGCCAGTCAATAGTCCAGGCTCCATTAATGTAGTAATCATCCCCTTCAGATTTTAAAGCTAAAAAAAAAGAAAAAAAAATCACAACCCACCTAAAAATGTGAAACTTCACTTACCACAATATCATTGATTAACAACTGCACTGAAGTATATGATGAAAACCCATTTCCATTTAGAGATGGAATTCTTGATCATTCTCTTAAGTACAAATTAAAATAATTTTCCATATGAACAAGATATTACTTAAGTATTTATAATGTCATTGAAAGAAAAGAATAGATGGTTATCTGGAGGAATAAATGTGTGGAACTAGTAAGGAGAATTATGAATAAAAGAAATATTTAGTGATGATGGTGGGGAAAAGACTTTAGTTTGCATTTACTAAAAGAGCAATTAAGTGAATATGGGAAGGTGAGAACCTGTGATACTAGCACACAGACTGACCAACAGAACAATGGAACCAAGAGTTTTAAGAAATATAGGGGAATTTAGAATATGACAAAAGAAGCATCTCAAATTAATGAAACAAGGATATAGTTCTCCGAAAAATGACTAGAATTTTAGCAAAAATAAAAAATGCTGAATTTATGTCTCATTCTTTCTATAAGAACAAATGCCACAATTCCACAACTAGGTTTATACCTGAAAGAATTGAAAACAGGTACTCAAATACTTATATACACATGTTCATAGCAACACTTACTACAATAGCCAAACAGTGGAAACAACCCAAGTGTCCAACAACAAATGAATGGATAAACAAAATGGAGTATATACATATAATGGAATATTATTCAGTTATAAAAAGGAATGAAGTACCAATACATGCTACAATGTAGATGAACCTCAAAAACATTACAGTAAGTGAAAAAAGCCAGACACAAAAGGGCCCCAGGTGTTACGATTACATTTAAATGAAATATTCAGATTAGGTAAATACATAGAGATAGAAAGCAGATTAGTGGTTGCCAAAGGCTAGGAAAAAAAGGGGTGATGAGGTGTAACTGCTTGACAAGTATGGAGTTTCCTTTTGGGTGATGTAAATGTTTTAGAACTAGATAAAGACGGTATTTGTACAACCTTATGAAAATACGAAATACCACTGAATTGCTCATGTCAAAATGGTTAATTTCATGTTATGTGAATATCACCTGAATAAAAAAAATAAATACCAGATGGATAGATCTATGTAAAAATAGTTTAATCATAGAATGCCAGGAGAAAAGATGGAAGAACTTTAAAAAAAATAATATTGGGTATGAAAAGCTTTTTTAAGCACAAGAAGCCTAGAAACTGGAAAGGAAAAGACGACTTTATATGCACGTATAACTTTTAAAAACTTCTACAAGAAGAAAATTGTATAAAAAAGTTAAAAAGCATATATGACAGAAACGGTAATTAAGCACTACTATACAAAAGTTCCAATAAATAAATGAGACAGTGATAAATATGTTCATTAGATTTTTTAGTTAAAGTTTTTGCTAGCTTGCTTCAAAAACTCTAATCCATTAGGCCAGGTGAGCAAACAGTCCAAAAGGACTAAAAGGGTCATGGTGCAGAGAGTCTCTGACTAATATTACAGACCATTTTCCTTCCCCACCTCCTCCATCTGCTAGGCATATATATTTGCACTTTCTTGACTTTAATTGTCCAAAAATAACTCTAATTAATCTTTTGAGATAGAAACATGTCAACCAAATTTAAGGCTTTTATAGTCTTGAATGTTACCTCTATTTAAAAAATTTTATTTTCAATTGTCACTTGCAGTGGTTTTCTTTCTGATTTAACAAAATCAAAATCACTTAGGCTTTATAAGGACAACTGGGCTAAAAATCAAGTGCCTATATAATAAGTAATAGTAAAAACAAAATTAAAAATAACCCCCAACTCTGAATTCTCCTTCAATTTGAGCTCTTATTTTCCATTTGATCAACTACTAAATGAAGGGATCCTAACTCCCCTTGTGATGTAAACAGTGTTAGAAATACTTAATCAATGATACCATTATATAATTGAGGAAAACACCAAGAATTTAGAAGGAATGAATAAGAATTGCCCAAGGGAGGAATTGTCCCTTATGGACAAAGGGATAAAGCTGATGCTAGAAATCTTATTTCGGTTTTGGGTCCTGCTGATTCAGACGATAATACAAAATTATGGTGTAAAAATAAAGGAGTCTTCTTAAATAAAGGAAGGAAAAGCCTGATGATACAAGTGTTCTGTCTGGAGGATGCATTCTGTATGTACTGTTATCTTAAAAAGCTTTAAGGGATTCATAGACTCATGTAACCATTGTAGATTTCATTTTCAGAATTTTCATCACCCCCAAAAGAAACCCTGTACCTATTAGCAGTTACTCCCCATCCCCCTCAAACCCTCAGCCCTAGGCCACCACTCATCTACATTCTGTATTATAGATTTGCCTCTTCTGGACATTTCATATAAATGGAATCATATTAAAAAAAAAAAAAAGCTTTAAGAGAGAGGGGGTGATATTTTGAAGGGAATGAGAACTTATTCAGGTCTCACTAGGGGTCTCTGGGGAATCTAAAGCTGTATCAATTTACATTTCCCAAAGGATCAAACATCAAATAGACAGAACTTTCACATCTTTCCATGTTGGAATAACTGGAACTGGACTTGCCCTCCAACTGTAAACAACTAGAAAACTCTCAAAATACAGAATCGGCTGTTCTTAGACACTGAACAGGACTGTGGTAAGATTGTGCAGGAGTGTGATATATATGAAACAAGGGAAACAAGGTAAGTCCTCTGATCTGCCTGGATTTCTGCCTATATACTTTCTGGCAGTGCAAAAAAAGGGGGAACCTAGGCAAAGAATGGTAATTTCCCTGCATTAAGAAGACGGATATCAGAAATTTGGAAGCTGAGATATCAGGAATTTACAGGACCAGAGAACTGGGGTGGAGGGAAGGAATCTGTTGCTGAATACTAATCTATGTATGTACAGGATGAAATTCCATGAAGCCAGTAAAAAAACTACAGGGTGGCTATAAGCAGAGTAATTTGCAGCACTAGTGAACCATTATGCTTCAACTCCTGGAGCATTCAGCACAGACCCAAGAACATTGCAATAGGGCTAAGCAACTCTAGAATGAAAGGTACTCTGGACTCACCCAAACAAACCTTATAAACAAGACTCAAAAGGATTAAGCTGATTCACAAGTTACTGGACACTCATTAAAAGAAGAAACAAAATCCAGACACTCAACAAAGAAATACTAACAATGTACAACATCCAATAAAAATTACTAGAAATGAGAAGAAGCAGGAAAAGCTAATGAAAACCAGGAGAAAAGCAAAAAGAATAAGAAAAAAAGCAGATTCAGAAATGATAGAGACATTTAGCAGAAATGAACTTTCAAACAGGATTTTAAAGGAAAACAAAAATATAATGAGAAGAAATGGGAAGATACACACCACACATGCACCCACACCCACACATGTGCACACACATGCACAAACACATTATGGAGTTTCTGGAGATGAAAATTTTAAAATCTGAAAAATCACTGGATATGATCAAGGGCATGATAGACACTTCACAAGATATCAGTTAACTTTAGAAACTATCCAAATTAACTACAGAAAAAAAAAAAAAAAAAGAAGAAGAAAGACTAGAGCCGAAGTGGGAAAATATCAAGCAGTTTAACATACATTTAACGAGAGTCCCAGAAAAATTGGATGGGGGTAGAAAATTATATTTAGGGAATTAATGGCTGAAAATTTTCCAAACTTTAGCCACAGATACAAGAAGCTCAAACTCCAGGCAAGATAAACACACACACACAAAATCACACCAAAACACATCATAATCAAATTCCTGAAATCAAGTCATAAAGAGAAAATCTTGTAAGTAGCCAGAGCAAAAAGAGACATTAAGTACAAGAGAACAAAACAAAGAATGACCAAAGTCTTTTCTTAAAATTAATAATGCAAATTGAAGAGATGATATATTTTTATTGCAAGAAGAAAAAAGACAACCTAAGATTCTCTATCAAGTAAAAATATCCTTTAAATATGAAGAAGAAACAAAGAGAATGTTTTTACATAAACAGATGCTGCAAGAATTAATGGACCTATACTAACAAGAAATGTTAAAGGAAATTCTTCAAGCAGAAGAAAAATCATACCAGTTGGACACTCAGATCTGTATAAAGAAAAGAAGCCTACTGGATACTATAAGTATGTGGGTAATTATAATAATTTTTAAAAATTTTTAAAAGAGAATTGACTCTTTAAAGCAAAAATAGTAACAATGTATTGTGGAGTTTATAACTACGAAAAGTGAAATGTATTAAAAATTGCACAGAGGATGGAAGGGGACAATGAAATTAAACTTTTTAAGGCTCTTATATTATACATGAAATGGTATAATATTATTTGAAGGTGAACTGGGATAAATTATAGATACATTTTGTAAACCCTAAAGCAAGCACTAATAAAATGGAACAAAGGAGTATAGCTAATAAGGCCATAGTGGAGATCAAATGGAACATTATAAAACACTTGATTAATCCAAAAGAAAAAGAATAGGTGAATAAAAGGAAAAATACCACATATGGGGCAAATAAAAAATAGCAAGATGGTGGTCTTAAACCCAATGATATAAATAATTATATTAAATGTAAATGAGCTAGACCAGGGGTACGCAAACACAGCCTATGGGACAAATATGGTACACCAACTGTTTTTGTAAATAAGGTTTTATTGAAACAAGCCACACGTATTCATTTGTGTATTATCTTTGTCAGCTTTCACACTACAATGGCAGAATTTGGTTGCAACAGAGACTGTACATCCTGCAAAGCTGAAAATATTCACTTTCCAAGTCTCCCCCAATTTAAAGAATGCAATTTAACAATGCAAAGATTGTTAGACACAATAAGAAATCAAGACCCAACTACATGCAGTCTATAGAAACGTTTTAAATACAGAGACACCTACTGTAAAAAATGGATGGATGGGAAAAGATTTACATGCATATACTAATCAGAAGAAAGCTAGAGTGGCTGGATAAGTATTAGACAAAGTAGACTTCAGGACAAAGAATATTACCAGGGATAAAGATGCGTACATAATAATGATAAAATGGTCACTAGATCAAGAAGATGTGACAATCCTAAATGTCTTTATATCTAATAAGAAAATTTCAAAATAAATGAAACAAAAACACACAAACTACATGGAGAAATAAACAACTTCACAATTGTAGTTGATTTCAACACAATTCATTCAGTTATTGCTTAAACAAGAGGGCAGAAAATAAGTAAGGATATAGTAAACTTGAACAAAACTATCAACCAGATTAATCTAATTGACATTTATAGAATACTAAACTCAGTAACCTCAGAATTTACATTCTTTTCAAATACACACATAATATTCACTAAACTAGACCATATACTGGGACATAAAACAAAAGAAATTTAAAAGAACTGAAATCATATTTTTCTAATCAAAATAGAATAAAATGAGAAAATAATAACAGAAAGATATCTTGGAAAATCTCCAAATATTTGTAAATTAAATAATACTTTCTAACCCATGGTTCACAAAGTTAATAAGAACATATTTTAAACTGAGTTATAATGAAAATACAACATATAATAATACGTGAGATACAGTCAAAGCAGTGCTTACACAGAAATTTATAGTGCCTAATGCTTATTTTAGAGTAGAAGAAAGATTTAAAAATCAATGACCTACAAGTTTCTACTTGAGATGCCAGAAAAAGAAAAGCAAATTAAACATAAAAGAGTAGAATAAAAGGAAATAATAGAGAAAAATGGGGAATCAATGTAAAGAAAATGAACAAATAAAAGAGATAATCAATAAAACAAAAGCTTGTTCTTTGAAAAGATAATAAAATTAATAAAACTCTCCACTGGAATGATCAAGAAAAACAAAGACACAAATTATCAATATGAAGAATGTATAAACTGTTGCTACAGATCCTGTTGACATTGAAAGGATAGCAAGGGAATATTACAAACCAGTTTTGGCCAATAAATTCTACAACTTTACAACTATTAATGAAATTGAATTTTTCATTAAAGACTTTTCACAAAGAAGACTCCAGGCCCAAATGGCTTCATAGGTGAATTCTATCAAACATTGGGAAAAAATACCAATTTTCCTCAAACTACTTCAGAAAATAGAGAAAGGAACACTTCCCAAGTCATGAGTCCAGTATTATCCTGATAGCAAAACCAACAGACATTACAAGAAAAGAAAACCATAGACCAATATCCCTCATGAACACAGATGCAAATATTCTTATAAAAATATTAGCAAATCAATTCTAGGAATAAATGAGAAAGATGCTACATCATGACAAGTGGGTTTTATCCCAAGAATGTTATGTTACTTTAACATCTGAAAACCAATCAATGTACTTCCCATATTACTGGGGTAAAGGAGAAAAAATACGTGGTCAAGTCAATATATTCAGAAAGCTTCAACATTCATTCATGAATAAAACTCTCAGAAAACTAGAAATTGAAGAGAACTTCCTCAGCCTGATAAAGGGCATCTACATAAATCCTCCAACTAACTAACCACATTTAATGGTACAAGATCAGGAATAAGGAAAGGATGTCCAATCTCATCGCTTCTAGTCAATATCATACTAAAGATCCTGACCACTATCATAAGGCAAGAAAAAGCAATAAAAGGCATAAAACTAGCAAGACAGGAGTTAAAACTCTCTTTGTTGAGAAATGACATGATCATCTATGTAGAAAATCCAAAGGAATCTATAAAACAGTTATTAGAACTAATAAGTAAGTGTAACCAGGTCACAGGATATAAGGTCAATATAATAAGCAATGAATTGTAGTATTACATAATAACAACAAACAGTTGAAAAATGAAATTAAAATATCAATGCCATTTACAATAGCATCAAAAAGCATGAAATAATATGCTCATGACCTATACTCTGAAAAATAAGGCTGTTGAGAAAATTTAAAGACCTAAATAAATGTGCACTGGTAATGGATACATTTTATTCCATGTAACTTATACCTCAATAATATTGATTAAAAAAATAAAATTATCAACCCAATGATTTTAGCATTTTATATCTGGACCCATAAAGCTTGGAACTTCCTTCATTTTAGCATAAATACATGCTACCTCAAAGCAGTATGTATTTTCCTTCATGATACTGTGCTGCTTTTCCTCATAAACTTTAAAAATCTAGCAAAATATGCTACTCACCAATATAGTTTTTTGACATGGCAACTTCTCTGACTTCAATATGAACAGAACCTCTTGGTATCTGTACCACTTCCATGTAGCCTGGAACACAGAAGATAACCAGTAATAATTAGGATCTGCAGCCCAAGTGAAAAAGTGACTGTTTAATAAACATTAGGTAACAATAGTTTCTTTATTCTTACATTCTTTCTTAGACTTTGTATTTTATAAATTACAAAATAATGGCAAATTCCCCTTTGAAAGCATGAGTGCATCTAGATTATTTTTCTTTTTATCTAAAATTATTTCAAGACATCTTTAAAGCCTCAACATGTGTAACACGACCCATCTTTTTTTCCCAACACATGGCCCTCACTTCATTGAACTGTTGGAATGCACATCTCAAACAACTGTGGCTAAATGAAGTTAGTAGACAGAAATTAATACATTTTTAAAATATCTTACATGAAGCCACATTTAATACTTAAAGGACTGAAAGCAATTTGGGAAAAACATAAGCTTGTCTGCCTAAATGAAGAAATTTAAAAATATGGGAGGAAATCAAAGGTTTTGGCTATTCCAAGTATACCAGAGGTGTGAAGAAGAGTTCTCTCTACAAACTCACCTCCTCTGGGCAACGAATCATTGAAGAACCCTTCAATGGCATCACATGTGCTTCCATCCCCTCCACAGACTCGACATCTATCTTCCCTAGCATCAGATCCCAAAATATTATCACAACCTACATGCTGAAAACAGAGAAGAATATTCAGTGTGTCAAAAAGAGGAATTCTTGGAACCATAACTAAATCAAATACATATTATTTATTTATTTATTATTTTTCCAGTAAAGGAAATCAGAACAAGAAATTTTTCCTCTTTTCACTTTCCAATGAATTCTAGATAACATTTCTCAAAACATAAGTTTTTAAAAATTATAATTGCTCAAGGATTTATGCCTATGTTTTTGACCTAGACTTCTCAAATAGATACCACACTCCAACTCTTAAAATATTGTCACTTATGATACCATGAACAACTGATTGTACACTGTGGATAAATGTATGCTATGTGAATATAACTCTATAAAATTGTAGGAAAATATATATATATAGGAGTAAAAGTGTTGGAGAAAACATGGTGAGAGGGATGATGCCTCACCAATATGGACTAACTACAATGTGTAAACTCAGAATTGAATCTTAGAACATAGCCTAACGTGGACATAATAACTGTAATAGTCCCTAGACTGTAAGCTCTTACACCAGTTAACTCCATCCCTGAATTGTAATGCCTATCTCTAAACTTTGAGATGCTGATCCTCTAGCGTATAACCTGATTGGTTTCTGGAACAATGCATTATCTCTGAGACACCTGAAACTCAGAGCTAGAGTTCGGCAGATAAGAATGTCAGTATTAGTGCATACAGCCACTGTCAAAAAAACAACAACAACAACAAAAAAACTGAAAAAGAGCCCAGACTTCAATCAGTGATATGAATGAAGCAGGTCTGGTTAAGACCAGGGCAAGTCAGGCCAAAGAGTAAAAGTTGAAACTGATTGTGTTTTAAAACTTCAACTTCCATATGAGACCAAGGGAAGAGATATCTATTTGGTACAGGATCTAAATTTTCTAAACGGTACAACTCTATAGTCGATTTGTTCAAACACCACAATTTCATGGAACTTTGAATAGGAAGTGAGATACGGTAGGTTAGTATAGGCTGGAGTGAAATAGTGACACATCCCAGAGTAATTTGGGCAGATAATAAAAAATATATTTACAGCCTCCCCCTCCCCAGCCCCAAGGATCTGGGGGAAGGTGTGGATGTGTTGGACATCCTCACCTGGACTGGTGTTGATGTTGTCACAAACATTGGGACTGGCGGTTTGATGTGCTGAGCCCTTGAGCATGGGACTTGCCCTTATGAAGCTCATTACCGCAAAGGAGAGTCTAAACTTGCATGTAATGGTGCCTAAGAGTCTCCCCCTGAGAACCTCTTTGTTGCTCAGTTGTGGCCCTCTCTCTCTCTAACTGAGCCATCTCGACAGGTGAACTCACTGCCCTCCCCTCTACGTGGGACCCGACTCCCAGGGGTGTAAATCTCCCTGGCAATGCAGAATATGACTCCAGGGGATGAATGTGGACCCAGCATCATGGGACTGAGAGTATCTTCTTGACCAAAAGGGGGATGCAAAATGAGACGAAATAGTTTCAGTGGCTGAGAGATTTCAAATGGAGTCGAGAGGTCACTCTGGTGGACATTCTTATGCACTATGTAGATAACACCTTTTAGGTTTTAATGTATTGGAATAGCTAGAAGTAAATACCTGAAACTACCAAACTCCAACCCAGCAGTCCGGACTCCTGAAGACAATCATACCATAATGTAGATTACAAGGGGTGACAGTGTGATTGTGAAGACCTTGTGGATCACACCCCCTTTATCTAGTGTATGGATGAGTAGAAAAATGAGGATAAAAACTAAAGGACAAATGGGGTGGGATGGGGGGATGATTTGGGTGTTCTTTTTTTCACTTTTATTTTTTATTCTTGTTCTGGCTCTTTCTGATGTAAGGAAAATGTTCAGAGATAGATTGTGGTGATGAACGCATAACTATGTTATCATACTGTGGACAGTGGATTGTATACCATGGATGATTGTATGGTCTGTGAATGTATTTCAATAAAACTGAATTAAAAAAAAATATTGTCACTTGTTAGCAACAGGCTCTTATTTATACCCTTAATCAAGAAATGGAAGAACCAAGAAAAATTGGCAAACACCTCAGATGTGTAGGTCCTACACTGGGTTATGAGAGCAAGAGTCATGACTGAGCATTATGGCTTGCCCTTCCTAAACCACTAGTTCTTTTTGGATATCCAATTGTTAGTGTCAAGAATTAGTTGTGGAATTCACACTTGGGCAAATCTTTTAAAATGAATACCTGTTTCCAATGGCTGAATAAAATTGCCATAAACAAGAAAGGAGATGTAAGCATACAACTTAAGAAGCTGAAACTTCACCTTTCAATTTTTCCTTTAATCAGAGAAACATAAAGTTTAAAACATGCATTTGGTATACATATTGGCAGTTGAATTTGCACAATTGACTTTTAGCCATTGAAACTAAGTATGTCATCTCCAAATTAAAGCAGTATCTAAGTCTTTTTTATCTTAATAAACTTGAATACAGTCACAGAAACAAAATAAACACACACACATACACACACAGGATCCATCATTTGGAGGCAAGTAGCTAGAAGAATAGACACTTGCAAGAAACTAAGAGACTAAGTAAAGTAGACAGTGTATTTTTCTGCTCTCAGGTTCTGAGACCTAGTTTCGTGCTTTCTTAAAATAAAGAAAAAAAAACAAGCAAGCAAAAAAAATTATGAGAATGGTGGCTTTCATGGCTACACACACACTTTTCTTCTTATGATAAGATTCATATGCAGGTCTAGGAAAATAGCATGTTAACTCCTACAAATTCCCAAGTAGTCTGGATAATTCCCCAAAGTAAATGCTTAAATAAGGTAAAGACTAACTCTATAATGAAAAATATTGTAAATTCTTCAAAATAGGAGGACCATAGTTGTTTCAAAGTTTGAGTAAAAATTATGCTATGAAATAAATCAAATAATCCTCCAATGAGAATATATGGTAGACATATGAATAAGAGTTGAATCTTCCTTCCCTCTCTTTTTCCATCATCTTGTTTGTAAACAGAAGAATAATAGAAACAAAAGTCCAAAATATTTTCGTAACTCTGGAAATCACTATAAATCTAATTAGAACACCAGAATAAATCACATTTGTATGGTGCTTGAATATGATGTGTTACTCTTCTTTAACTACATTTATCGTCATCATTACTGGACATTAAATTTCTCTAAAATCAGGCTCTCTTAATTAAAACTGAACATATTATTAATTAGGAGCTGCTATCTCAGGAAAAAAGTCAAAAACGCTAACAAAAAGGGGTGCAAATCATAATTTGAGCAACCTTGCATTCTCCATTGATACAGATATCCAGTGAATCCGCATTGCACTGAGTCCCATCAATCACTGCAGGGGCACGTTCAGTGTAGAAGTTGTAACCTTCAGCCAAGCAGTTTAATGCACAAGGTTTTACTCCACCTGGATTAATATAGCAGAAGAGAAATCAGTGGGGTGGTTCTCCTAATGAACAGCAATTCAGTATTATCTACAGCAATTTTACAATTCATATAGATACCATTCCCTTACTATACACCTACTTGTGTAGATTTCTTTCCCCATTTGCTAAAATTTCATGCTTATTTTCATTGCTTATGCAACTTGAAAGAGGACCTGCTGAGCAGTTTCAAAGTTAAAAATTGTCAGATACTTCCAATGTATTTATAAGAATGTTGGACATAAATGGATGAAGTAAAAACTATTTTTAAAAATGAACTACAGAAACAACAACAAAAAATAAAAAAACAAAAAACAAAAAACAAAACAAAATAAAAAAATGAACTAAAGAAATAAAGTTTATAGACATGACACAATTACCTTGAATAATAGTAATTTCTGCTAAATATGTCACTTGTTACTGAAGTTGATACAAGAATTCTGCTACTTCAAGCAGGGATATGGTAGTTATAAAATAAAACTAAATTTGTACCTGTCTTAAACATATCCTATTGCATGAGTTTGGCTTCAGCATGGAGATAAGTTTTTATGAGACTAGCAAATCAAAGATAAAATTAATTATAAAAATTTGAACAATTCTTATGAGATAAATCAAAGAGAAATATTAAATATAGCATCAGATTTCAAAAGTAAAACACTAATTTTGCTATGTGAATGAATGCATATAATAGCTCAAACATTTTAATTTCATAATTAAATTGTGTATTTGTTAAGGTTGAAGTGAAAAATAGGCATGATGATTGCAATTTAAAAAACAAGTAGAGTACATACTATAATTTTAAAGTATATTGGAAAAGTAGCAATGAATGTGGATTGAATTTATTCAAAACAGCATGTGAAAGAACTACTACTTATAAATACATAATTCTTAATTGAAGTCATGACTTAAATACACTCTCTGTAGAACCTTTATCTCATGAAGTTTAAAACATGTTTAGCCTTGCTCTAATTGTGATTATAAAATTTATCCTCAAAATAAAGACTACTTATAATGAAGAAAATAGGGCAGCAAAATAAAATGATTTGCCATGGACCCAGTGAAGGTAGAAGTTAGATTTATGTATGGTAAATGTATGCAAAGTAAAAGAGGGGAATAAACTGAGTTGTGGAGAACAGGATGAATTGGAGTACACTATCTAAAGGAAATCACTGTTACAGTTGATTGTTGGCACGCAAGAAGATGGGCCCAATATTGCAAGGCATTCTGCTTTTTCAAGAGAAGATTTTTAAAATGTAAAATCATCTGATTATTAAATACTGGCAATTCATTCAAAGTTTTTGAAAATAATGTGTAGGCTAAAACTAGTTTGTAGGTAGAATCTGGTCCTTGGACTACCAGTTTACAATCTTTGGCCTAAAGTCCATGTTTTCTTCCAATTTCAATGTTTGTAGGCCATAGATCTATAAATTCATAACATTATTAGGCTTAAGTAAATGATATATTGAACATAAAATATCAAAAAAATTAAAATAAAATCATTATGAACTTAAAATCAAGCTATATATAGTCTTTTTGGTAAAATTCTCATAAACAAAATAGCTGTAAATTTCCATGAATTTTACTAGGAATGTTTTTTCCATTAACCAATATAGTTTTCTTATTTTTAAAATTACAATGCTTTGGAATTTATGTAGCATTTTATGCATCAGACTTTAAACAGTGAGGTTTTAAAAGTTTATTTTTTTTTACTCCATTTTAACATTATATTAATTATGTAGGCTAGTATTCGAGAGACTGGACATACAAATGCTAGGGTAGTATTCCTTAGCCCACTATACAATGCAATGATAATAGTTACAAATTTCTTATTGGATTACTGCCAAATATGTGTCCAGTCCCCTCTGCTACAATGAGCTTTCATAAGAGATTCCTTTATCAATTCAAGAAGGGATATAATATGAGGCTGTAAGTGGAAGGTGACACTAATCTATTAACTTAAGTTAAAGCTTATTATGAATTTGGGATTAATTCACTAAACACACAATTATCTAGATGCTAATTATCCAATCTGTGAATTATTTCAGTTTGTCTATGGTAAGATAAATAATCCCAAATGTTATATGCCCCTAATAAAAGAACTTCAAAATACATGATGCAAAATTTACAAAAAGAAGGCAAATTTATAAAATAATTGTAGGATATTTTAAAACACCTTTCAGTAATTAACAGAAGAAATATGGCAAAAAAATCAGCAAGAATATAAAAAAGTTTGAACAACACTCTCAGCCAACTTGACCTCATTGATATTTATAGAATACTATATCCAACAATCACAGAAAACATATCCTTTTCAAATGTACATGGAACATTCATCAAGATGGACAATAAACTGTGTCATAAACAAAGTCTCAATTATTTAAAAAAATGTAAATAATACAGAATAGTCTTTGATCACAATGGAATTAAATTATAAATCAATAACAAAAAGATAACTGGAAAATCTCAACTACTTAGAACAACATAGTTCTAAATAACCCATGATTAAAAGAAAAATCCATCATTAATAAGGAAATATTTTGAACCAAAGGAAATTAAAATACAACATATAAAATTTGGGGGATCAGGAGAGCAAAATAAACACAAAATAAGTAAAAGGCAAAAAATAATAATTATAAAAGCAAAAGTCCATGAGATAACAAATATTGAGGACTGAAGGCTTGGTGTGCCAAGCCCTTTATCTTGGCGCTTGCCCTTATGAAGCCTGTTACCACAAAGGAAAGGCTAAACCTGCTTATAATTGTGCCTGAGAGTCTCCCCCGAGTGTCTCTTTGTTGCTCAGATGTGGCCCTCTCTCTCTAGCTAAGCCAACTCGGTGGGTGGATTCGCTGCCCTCCCCCCTACATGGGCTCCCAGGGGTGTAAATCTCCCTAGCAACATAGGATATGACTCCTGGGGATGCGTCTGGACTTGGCATCGTGGGATTGAGAACATCTTCTTGACCAGGAGGGGATGTGAGGTGAAGCAAGGTAGAGTTTCAGTGGCTGGGAGATTTGAAGTGGAGTCGAGAGGTCACTTTGGTGGACATTCTTACACGTTATATAGATAACACGTCTTAGGTTTTAGTGTATTGGAATAGCTAGAAGGAAATATCTGAAACTATCAAACTCAAAACCAGTGGGCTTGGCTCTTGAGGATGACTGTATGACAATATAGCTTATGGGGGGTGATGGTGTGAGGGCCTTGTGGATTGCACTACCTTTGTCCAGTGTATGGATGGATGAGTGGGAAAATGGGGATAAAAACGAAGTGAAAAATAGGGTGAGGGGGATGATTGGGGGGTTCTTTTTTACTTTTATTTTTTATTCTTATTCTGATTCTTTCTGGTGTGAGGAAGATGTTTGGAGATGGATTGGGGTGATGAGTGCATAGCTGTATGGTGGTATTATGAACAGATGATTGTGTATCATGGATGATTGTGTGGTATGTGAATATATCTTAATAAAACCGAATTTAATTAAAAAAAAAAAAGTCCATGAGATTTAAAAAAGACAAAGCAACAGAAACCTCAAACACCTCAAGCAACAGTGATCAAGAAAAAACAGAGACAAAACACAAATTACCAATATTACAGATGAAAGAGGTGACACCACTACAGATCCTACAGATATCAAAGGGGAGAATAAGAGAATGTTATGATCAATTTTATGTCAATAAATTGGACAATTATATAACAGACAAACGTTTTGAAGGTACCAATTCCAAAACTGACAAAAGAAGGCATTAAAAATCTGAATAGCTCTATATCTATTAAAGGAGTTGAATTTGTAAAAAAAAAAAAAAAAAAAAAAAGAAAAGCAAAAAGAAAACAAACAAACAAAACTTTCACTAAGTAAATAAGAAAATATCAAGTCTGGATGATTTTACTAGGTTTTACTAGTGAAAGCTACTCTAAGGAAGAAATAATATAAATCTTACAAACTTTTAAAAAATGAACAAGAATTCTGTTTCTTGAACCAGACTGACTCTGATACCAAAACTTGTCAAAGACAAGACAAGACAAGAAAAAAGTTACAGATAAACATACTGCATGAACACAAAAATCTTTAATAAAATATTAGCAATTGAATCCAACAATATATACAAAAAATAATACATTATGACCACATAGGGTTTACTCTGGGAATATAAGGTTGGTTTAACATTATAAAATTAGACAATTTTATTGTCTATTAACAGAATAGAGAAGAAAAACATACTATCATAGATGCACAATTGTACTGGAAGACCTATTCAGTGCCTTAGGGTAAGAAAATGAAGGAAAAAGGGCATATATATTGAAATAGACTGCCCCTATTTCCATAAAATGGGTCATTTACCAAAAAGTCATAACTAATCTACAAAACAAGCATTAGAACTAATAAGGATATTTAGAAAGATCATAGAATAAATTTTAATACACAAAAATTAATTTTTCTTTTATATACTAGAGCAAAAAATTAGAAATAAAATTTTCAAAAGCTTTATTTATGATAATGTCAAAAAACATAACTTAAGAATAGATTTAACAAAAGATATGCAAGACCTTACATCTAAAACTACAAAATATACCTGAGAGAAATTAATGAAGACATAAATAAATGGAGAGGTATATCATGTTCATAAATCAAAAAGTTCAATATTATTAATATCTCAGTTCTCCCTCAGGTGATCTAGATTCAATATAATACCAATCATAAGCCCAGCAGAGTTTCTGTAGAAATTAACAAGCTGATTCTAAATATCATATGGAAATAAAAAGCACCTAGAATATCCAAAGAACCTTGAAAAAGAGGATCAAAGTTGGAGGAACTTACACTACTTGTGTTGAAGATTAACTATACACCGACAGTAATCAAGTCAGTGTAGTAGGGACATAGGATTGAAAAATAAATAAATGAAAGAAAATAGAATCTACAAATATACTAGATATACACACCAGTCTCCCAAATTATTTTGAGACAGATCATAGACCTAAATATAAAGATTAAAACCATAAAGCTTTTAAAAGAAAACATAGAAAGTATTTTTTGAGTTGGGGAAAGCAAAGATTTCTTAGCTGTGACACAGAATGAAATGACTATAAAGAAAAAAATTGATAAACTGGAATTCACCAAAATTAAAAACTTATATTCATTCCAAAACACCATTTAAAAAGTAATAGGAAGGCCACAGGCTATGAGAAAATATTCATAAACACATATCTGATAAATGACTACCACTCAAGAATCAAAAGATAAATAAGCTAATTTAAAAATAGGCAAAAGATTTGAAAACTTTACAAAAAAAGATATAAAAAATGGCCAATAAGCACATGAAAACATGTTCAACCTAACTGGAAAAATGCAAATTAAAACTGCTTTGAGAAACCAATACACATCCCCAGTAGAAGACTGATAACAGCAAACGTTGGCAAGAATGTGAAGCAAACAGAACTCTCATACATTGTTGGTGGGAGTATAAAATGGTACACAATCACTTTGGAAAAACATCTGGCAATTTCTTTTAAAAGTAAACTCATACCTACCCTATTACCCAGCATTTCCACCCAAGAGAAATGAAAACATATGCTCATAAAAAGAATTGTACACAAATGTCCATAGCAGTTTTATTCATAACGGAAAGAGCTAGAAACAGCCCAGGGGTCCATTAAGAGGAAAAAGGAAAAACAAACCGTGGTTCATACAATGGAATACTGCTCAGCAATAAAAAGGTATGAACTACTAATACATGCAATGATGTGACTGGATCTCAGAAACATTAAGCTTAAAGGAGTCTTATACAAAAGAGTATATACAACATGATTTCATTTACATGAAGTTCTGGAACAAGCAAAACTAATCTATGGTGAGAAAAAAAAAATCAGAACAGTGATTGTGCTTCAAGAGAAGTAGGTAGAGGCAACTATTGATTGAAAAGGACTATGAGGATTGAGAACTATGAGAATTTTGGAGGTAATGGTAATATTCTATTTTTCAATATGTTTGGTTTTATACAGATGTATGCATTTGTTAAAACTCAGGGAAATGTTCCATACCAAAGCAAGGTGTTAATAATAGGGTGGTATATGGGAATCCTGCATTTTACGCACGATTGTTCTGTAAACCCACAACTTCTCTAATAAAGAAAAATTTAAAATTTTAAAAATAACTCAGGACAGTTAAGATTTGTGCATATCATGGTATGTAATCTTACCTCAAAAGAAAAAAGTTAACAAATATTGAACTCTGGTTAGTGTTATACATGCTGAAGTATTTAGAGAAGTGCACTGATAACTGCAAGTTATTTTGAAATGCATCAGAAAATAAGATGGATTGATGAATGGACAGAGAGATAACAGATATACTAAAGGAAGCACAGTAAAATATTAGTGGTGGAATCTTGGTGATGTACATAATTTTGCTGTATAATGGTGATTTTAATAACAAAATGTTAGAAAAACAATAAATCAAGTTTTTCAAAAGTACATTCAATTTTTCCAAGAGAAAATCTCCAGAAAATTGACTTCAGATTTGAGAGTTTAAGAAAAAACTTCTTATGTTCCTCAATAACTAGTGTTTTATACATGCCCATATTAAAGTGCAAAAATGTTTCCCAACAGTAAAAAGATTAATAATAATCTGTGGGGAGATCCTTGGCTTTTGACCAAGAAAGAACGCAGATTTTCCTGGCGTCTTTTGAGTTGACTTATATTGTCATAATTTGTTTTTAGGGCCATAATTCCAACTGTTCAATGATTATAAATGTAATGTACCTATACCCCAAGGACATCTCAAGCAGAACTCAAAATTATTATATGGCTTCATATATGTGCAGACATCCTTTCTAGGAACTTTTTACCTTGTTAAAATAGAAATATTTTTAAAATAGTTTCTGATAATTTGTACTAATATAGGAGCTTCATTAAAGGGAAATTAAAACCTATGACCTTTATAGTACTATAAGCACTTAATGCTCTGATTTGCAGACACTAATTTTTACTAGTACGTGCATGAATGTATGTGTGTATTTTTTTTCAATATGTGCAAAACTCCAAAGCATGATGAATGCTCTGCTAGGTTATACATTACCTCCAGTATAGGGTTTCCAGTTATAATACTTTCCACGGAAAGGCATATTGTCAAAGTCTGCACACTGTTTCTCTCGAAAATCTCGGGACCCCAAAGAGCATAGCTAAAATAAAATAGAATCATAAATAGTACAATTGTTGGAAAGTACCACAACCAAGGGACAATGTCCTTTAAAATTAAAATTGCCTGAACTCCATCACATTAGCTTACGACCTGATCCCATGGCTGTGATCCACACATTTGCTTTATTATTTTACAGTTAGTATTCAGACTGAAGTGTCTGAATTGTAATCTTAGCCATAGAACAAATGACTGCAGTAATTTAAAAAGTTAAGTGTTAGACAGATTCCATATAACATTACACTAGTTACATGTCATAGTCCACTCTACAATCAATCTATCAGGTATCTATATAAAAACTAGGTGAAGAAACTAAAACCAAAATCCCTTTTGGCAACAGAATTTGAGTTCCAGTTGCCACAACAGCTCCCAGTTCTTTATTTTAAGGAATCAAGAGGCAGGTTTGTAGCATGACATTCAACATTACTAATTGTGGTTTGGAGTCCTACTACTGTACTGTTTTGTCTAGCCCTGACAAAGATCATATTTTAAGACATGGAATGAGCTGGGCAAAATGCTAGGCTTCAAGTCTAAACATCTTCAAATCCAAGGAGTTTGTACTTACTAAGAGTTCCATTTAACCAATTAACATCACAGAGAATAAAATACTAAATTGGTCCAAAGCATGTGTATGCTTCTTGGGGTGGGGAGATGTTGAAAGGGTGAAGAGGAAGATTATTTGTTTTTAAGAAGCGTGGAATGCTATGCTATCTGAATTTTTTAAGGAAAAAATTCTGGCCAATCTAGCTCTGCCTAGATTTTCAAATACTACAGGATCATCCAAAACTCAACCTTTGAGTTCACAAAAAAATTCAAAATGTAACATCTCATAGTGTTTGAGCAATATGACCTAAATGGACTTATCTTTTAGAGTTCTGCAGCTACAGCACTTAAAAAAAAAGCTACAGATTTTGAAACACTGATTCAGAAAACATTCTCCTTAAAAATGGAGAACAGAACAAGTCATTAGATAAAAATACAATTTAATTGTGAATAAATAAGTAGTATATTACAGGCATTCTCAGAGATTACTCTGAGGACTTTTTTGTCCCTCCCTTGGATCCCTACATTTGCTTTGCACAGTTTCCCAGATCAGTACATTGTGAGAGGTCCATCTGAAGCATATGAAATAATAATAGCGCACAATGTGCAAATGTTTACATGGTCATCATTACCTCCTATATGCTATGGTTCAAATTTCTACCATATCAAGTCCTAAGCCTCAGATTCTAAAGATAGTGGCAGCAGTTCTACCTGCTGTTATGAGCCTTGCATTTTAAACTTTTTACAGCACATTAAAACATGACACTGCAACGTCAAACCTAATAATTCTGCTTGTCAAATTGCCTTTTGTGCTTGCCTTTAAAAAGAAATGAAAAATAACTAATCATTATGGACTACATAGTACATCATCCTGGAAGGGTATACTTCCAGGATCTTTTGTTTCATGGTTTGCTACATCCTTGGATCAAAGGAAAACTTTCCTTTTCTAGTCACTTTCAGGGAATCCCACACAGGGACAAAAGTTTTCAGTGACTCTGCCATGCAGCAAGACTACTGTTTAAGCAGATATTAAATTTACAAAAATACAGATAATTTCAACTCTAGCTACAAGTTTTCACATAATACTTAAGTATTTGTAAAGCACCAAACACCTAAAGGTTTAAAAAAATGGAAAAACTACTATTTCAGGCAATATAAAGTATATGACAGCACACTACAGGTTATCTATAGGTCCTGAAGCAATATAAACAGAAAGATCAATGTGTCAGGTGATTAGTTAGGGATATATTTGTGGAGGAAGAAATCTTAAGCATGTACTAAAGTATTATAGGAATTGACCTGGTTAAGGAACAGGACTTCTAGGAAAAAAAAATAAGAAGAGGAATGAAGCCAAGTAAAGTCATGGGGACAGGAAGGAAAAAGTCATATAATGGGACTAGTTGGAAAAAGGCCACCCTAATGAAAAAGCATAATAGATGACATTTCATAGATGAGATGAGTCTGGTACATAGAAAAGCCCTGAATTAGTAAATTAAGGCATTATAAGGGCCATTCACTTAAAAAAACAAACAAAACAAAAATCCTATATTTGAATATCTTCCAGTGATTCCCCTAATTAGAAGAAAAGTAAAATGTCCAATAAGAGGATATTACTGCTGAATTAAGCAGCTGGATAACATTTCATAAAATTTCTTATTTTCCACTCTTTTCCTACAAAAATCATTCACAACATCAGCATAATTAAAATATTAACAATAACAACAGCTACCTACTATTTACTGAGAACCTACTCTGTGGCCCTGTTCAAAGGTCCTTGGATACATTATCTATTAATGCCTCTCAACACTTTGATGAGGTAATCATAATTAATAATCCCCATTTTACATCAGAATAAACTGGGGCAAAGAAAGGTTACTTAATCTTTAAGAGAACAAGGTCACCTCCCTCCATGTGTGTGGGAGCCTCCTCTGGACACTCACTAAATGCTACAGTAATAGCATAAGAGTTTAACTCTGTTACAAAGTACAACAACCTAACAGTAGCTCTTGCATTCTAGACCTAGCCCTGTCATTAACCAGCTCCAAGTTTCTTATCTTCCCCAAAGTACTTTCTTCTCATTGATTAAATGAGGACTAAAAGCATGAGTTTAGAGCAAGGCAGATCTGGATTCAGTTCTAACAGGATCACTTATTTACTTCATCGCCTTGAGCAATTTACTTAATTCTCCGAGCCTCATCTATAAACAGGATAATATTAGTCTTTATCCATAGATAAGGATGTCTGTAAAATGTTTAGTTTTGTACCTGGCATATTGGTAGCACTCAAAACTTACTAGCAGCTAGTCAAGTAAGTTTGACACTGGTCAAGGCCTGGGTGTCCTCAGATTCATTTCTCACTTTTCTCCTCCTTTACTCTGTATTTCAGAGTAACTAACCCTACAGGCTTCATTTCGCAAGCTTCTGTGTCAGCTGACTTCAGGTTGGGTTCAAGCGGTGGAAGGCAGCCACAGAGAAGCAAAGATATTTCTTTCATTACCTCTCTGCCCCAGGCAGCATCTCAGGCAGAAGCAGAATATTTTTATGGTCTCAACTTTAGGCAACAACCTCCTACCACCACCCTATGGTGCCAACTTCTGCTGTATGATTCTGGCCTTTGAACTCTGATAAAACTACCTCCTTCCTGCATCTTCCTGGAAAGAGTGGTAGCATCTTTCTGCTAATGACAGTCTATGGGCTTCTCAACCTCTTTCATTACCCATGCAACCACTTCCCTGCATTAAATATTAACAATGTTTGATATCATATGGTTGGATCTTGACTGATGCAACAATTCACAACACTATTATTATTTCTACTAATATTAATAATAATGAAGTAATTTGGGAGACTGAATAGATATAGGTTTTCATTCGTTATTTTTTGCAGTTTATTGATTCAGGCTAGGACTGGAAACTTTGTCTGTAAAGGGCCAGACAGTTGAAACAGACAACAATCTACTGTCACAAATACTTGAATTTGTCATTGTCTATGAAAGAAGCCTTAGACACTATACAAATGAATGGGCATGACTGTGTACCAATAAAAATTTATTTACAAAAAAGCAAGTGGCAGGTGGGATTTGGGCTGTGAGCTACAATTTTCCAACCCCTGGTTTAGGGTGTTAATATAATAGATACATCTGTCTGGCTGCATTTTACAGAAGAGCAGATTAATTTTTGAGTCTATACAAATCATACACTTTTAAGAATTGGTGCTAGAAGTAATCTAATCTAATTTGCACAAGAGACTTGTATCTCCTCTTCAATTATCCCTAAAGTGGCCATCTAATCTGTATGAACATCTACAGAAAAGTAAATCAAATACTTTTCAAACTGCTGCAATTATTAGTAAGTTCTTCCTTATGTTGAACTAAGCCTGCCTTGCTGTACCCCAGTGGTCTTTCTCCTTTCTTCTGAATATGCACTGAACAAATCTAATCCCTATAATTGAAAGGTGTTTAGACCTTGATAATTTTCATAAGGTATCATAATTTATCATTAGCCCTCCTAAAATGAGGCACAAAGAACTGGTCTGAAGTGTCTTCCAGTCAGCAAAATTTCTAAAATGCATTACATGACATAATCGAGGCTCTGGGGATACAGCAATAAACAAAACAGAATAAATCCCTGCTTTCATGGACCTTACTTTATTTGGAAATGAGAAAGAAAAAGAAAGCAGGGTAAGAATCAATAGTGAGGTGGGAGGGAAGCTATTTTAAATAGTACTATCAGGGAAATCCTCTTTGATAACGTTGTATTTTGGCAGAGATTTAAAAAAAACTGAGAGTGTGACTTACATATCTGTGGAAAGAGTGTTCCAGGAAACAGTAATTGCAAAGGCCTTGAGGCAGGAGGGTATTTAGGGTGTTTACTGAAAAGCATGGGGGATGGAAGGGCTTAAAGGAATTACAGTAATATCGGGACTTGATCTCCCGCATGTGTGTCAGTTTCTAGAATACATTAGCTCATGTTCTCTTCTCCTGATTTCAATGTTTCCTTCAGTAGATACTCTCTCTGAATTTGCTTGGATTAGAAATAGGCTCAGTAGAAGTTGTATACACTGGTTCCAAAGAATGAGAGTGGTCAAACGAAAGAGTAATCTTAAGGAAAAGTCTTGTAAAATACATTTTAGTTTTGTTTAGGAATAGTGGAGAGTTTAAAGAGTAATGCTTTATAAATTACTTAAGGATACTGAATGCTGACACTATGCAGAAACTCCAACAGAAAACAGTGGGCATAAGCAAAAGATTTTTTATGAAAGACTGACAGATTTTCAGCCTCCTAGTGCTAACAGTAATCAAGCATCCTTTTCCTCTAAAAACTGACCAGCAGGGTCCCCCATAAATCCAGAGAGCAAAGTTGCAGGTCTCAGCATCTTTTGATCTTAGCATTTCAAAGAAATAAAAAAAAAAATACTAGCACTGTAATTACATTTGTTTTCAGAGATCAATATGTTAGCACATTCCACAGACTATCTTGAGTTTCTAATTATAGTTATCACCCAGAAGTATCTCCTTTTACTTAAGACTTTTTATTGGTAGACAAATCTAAAAAAAAAAAAAAAAAAAAACAGAATAATTCATTGGGGCATGAAAGTTGCCGTAGAAAGAAATCTCGGATTCCACTGACAAGCTTTACAGTGGCATTTCTATTACCACCGTCCTAATCCTGGTTTTGTCCCAAAGAATAGAGTGACCTTGGCAAGTCCCCAGACCCTTTTGCATCTCTTTTCTTTCATTTGGAAAACATACCCAAAATGTCTGTGGGAGCCCCAGGCCCAGGGCCTTCCCCAAGTGCCTTGAAGACTGCACACAGCAGCTTGTTTGACCTAGGTCAGTTAAGGTTTGACCTACTCTCCTTGTAAAATCAGGCCTCCAACGCTAAATGTTATCTGTGGCTTGCCTCCCTCCTGAAACTACCACCTCCCTGAAACTCCCTAAGGCTATAATCTAAATTCCTCCCCTCTTCCCTGTGGGCTACACTTGATCCCTCCCTACGTCACAAGACCCCCGCTCCTCTCATACCCATTTGAATCTCTTTGTCCTAACCCTTATAAACCACTCCCTGGCACCCCCTGCTTTTGCAGAGTATTGTCACATTGAGCTCTGAACCCGCCGGCGTTCAGAGCAGCTCCCGAATCCATTCAGCAGAGCTCCTGAATTCAGGGCAATGTGACCGACTTCCCACCCTGTAGGTAAGCCCCAAAATAAAAGCTCACGTCTCAGAACGTGTCCGGTGCTTTCTTTAGTCCTTCAGCTGAAAAAGCCCTCTTGGACCATGACAATGCCCTTACCTTCAACGGAAATAATCCCCAAATGTCCTTTAATTGAGGAAAATTCTGAAAATACTGTATTGTATCTTATGGATAATAAAGGGTAAAAAGGAAGCTGAGAAAAAAATGTTTTCTTCCACTTTTCCATTCCTCTCCTCTTCCTATAGGAAAAGGATAGAAGACACAAAGGATCCTATTGTCTTAGGCAAAATCGCAAAATGAATGAAACTGGCACTTTGTTTTTCTACTTTTTTCTCTACCTCTCTCCCACCTTCTTCTTCTTCTTTTCTGCTTTCATACATTTGTTGTGCAGCATTTCATATGCATTTGGCACTTCTTCTTTATCCCTATTACTCCTGATCAGCCAAATTTAATTTTCTTCTTCCTCGCTAGGATGGCAAGTGTTGGAGACTGAATCATGTCCCTCAACAAAGGTACGCCCAGGTCCCAAGCCCTGGTCCTGTGGGCTTTTGAAGATGTTATTAGTTAAGGTGTGCCCAAACTAAATGAGGGTGGACCCTAATCCAGTATGATAAAGTCCTTATAAACAAAGGAGAGTAGGGAAGGAGAGAGAATGTGAAAGTCAATGGAATACAGAAGAGAGAGAGAAGATGCTACCTTGTCTATTGCCATGTGACGGAAAAGTGAGAAACCACAAAGATGGATTCCTGCCTGACAGAAGAAACTGACCTGGGAGGAAATAATCTTACTAGCCTCTGAAACCTTGAGCCAATAAATTCCTGCTAAACCCAACCTTTGTATGGTATTTGTTTTACCAACCAGGAAACTGAAACATCAACATATTCTTAGCAGGTTGTACCCTGTTAGTTTAGGGTACACAAGTGGAGGTTGATATCCAACCCATGCTCTGCTTAGTTAGTCATGCATTTGACATGTGATGAAGAGATGCATTTTTCTTATTTGTTCACAGAGAGGGGTACCTTTTTCTAAATCACACAAAGATGCCACAAGGACTACCAAGGCCTTGCTTCCTAAACCTTCTTTTACATGTTGCAAACAAAATTCTTGATCCTCTAGTCATCAGGTACTATTTGATTATCTAATTAATTTGCACACTAGGGCATTTCCAAGGTCAAATTTAGTGCTCAGTGCATGCTATGAATTATCTCAACTCCAGTTTTGATTCAGCCTCTTATATCATCTTCCCTAAACAGCTTCTGATTTTTTTTTGAACTTTTCACTGTATATTTACTTTAAAAGAAAAAGAAAAATGCTTGACAAACCCATATTGTCTAGACAAACTTGAATCTAGCTGTCATGTTTGATACCATAATCTTCTATGAGAGTTTTAAAAATTAAAATTATTTTTATATGCCTTGGATAGCCTAAATTATGTAATTAAAATGTCATCTATCCATAGCATAATTCTTTCCTAAGCCTATAAAAAAGGTTAAGAAACAAAATTTTACTTTGTAATTTTTAAAAGTCCCTTTTAAGCACAAAATAAACAAGCAAGCTTTATTTTGTGCTTAAAAGCTAGACTTTATTTCTCAAAACATAATGCATACCATAAAATCCATACTAACCTAAGGAAAATTAATGACACTGTTCCCATTATTTTTTGCCATGTATATGAATATGTATATGTATATATATATATACACACACACATAAGAATAAAGTGGTTGATACAGATATGTTTTCTAATTTTAATTTAATACATGGTTACATTTATAGATAATGGATCAACTCTACCTTGTTATCACTTACCCACACCTCTCCCTAGAGATAAGGTCTGTAGTTTCAGAATGTTCTCAGCTATCTCATTCTGCTGTAGGGTAAGGTTAGAATGGAAGTAAGACAAGGTCAAATGTGACATCTCTTTCAGGATGTTGACCTTGCCAAACCTACTTCCTAAGGGCTCTATCTGTGATGAGAGCATTAGATCAGGAATCATAAATTCTTTGCCTTTCCTGGATCCATTCTAGAATACTAGCTTGCTGTTGAGCTTTAGTTTACTCAGTTTTTAAAATGCGTATATAATACTTGCCCTCTTTCTCGTCGTAAGAGTGATTTGAAGATCTAATGAGACTATGTGTTTATGTATCTCATATGTAAGTATATAAAACATAAACCTATACTAATAGCTGCACTATATTGTGTACCAACTAAGTACTATGAATAGTCCTAGATGTTTTACATATATTACTTCTTTTAATTTTCAAACAACCCTGAAAATTTGATACAATTATACTCAAATTATATAGGAGTTAACTGAAGTTTAGTGATGTTAAGTGACTTGCCAAGGTCAAATAACAAGTATCAGCGTCAGGATACAAACTCAAGACAATTTTACTGCAAAGTCCATGCTTTTCACTAACAATCCTACCTCCAAATATAGGCTATAATTTTCCTGTCTAGCCACAGCTATGGCAATAGCACTGTTTAACGTCCCTAAGCAATGGATTGAAGAAGAAAAAGAGTACTGAGTAACATGCTCCTCTAGCAAAGCTAACTGAGGGAACATCCACATACTACATGATCTATGCTTAAGTTTTAGAACAGACTTCAGACCACCTGGAAAACTCTTTTACTCCATATATTTTCTTATAGCTTAGATGCATAAAGGAGGGGAAATGAGTTGTTTAAAATGCAAGAATATTGTGGATTCCCATTCCAGGCAGAGTGGACTTAGGTGTTTCACCAGAAGTTCTATCCTAGTCATATTATTAAGCAGATACACAAATCACAAATATTATGGAATAGGCAAAACACAAAGATTTTCTTGGCTTCTGGAAAACAACTAAACAACCCCAGAAAATTCTTTCTAGAAATGCAGAAAAGTCCTTTTCATAGTGGTTAATATGTCTGCTTCAGGCTTTCATATAAAATTTGATTTATAACCCTAATGCAGTCATATTTTTACTCTTTTCAAATATCAAGTTTTCTATTAAGGTATTTACCACACCAACCATTAAATTCTACTACTTAAAAAAAAAGTACTTACAACATACACACCAATTTCTACCCTTTTAGAAAATTCTGCGTGATAGTTTTAAGTCATTGGAATGAAATATTGCTCAGGAAAGCAGAAATGCCCCATTAGTGGTCAACATTCTTTTATGCCATAAAAAAGAATTTGTAAGTATTGTGCTCCTTGAGGTTAAATGGATCAAAAGTATATTTTTGAGCAGCTTCTGAGCAAATACTTTGCAGGAGATCCAGCACAGATCTAGGGTCTTTACTTCTCATGAAGGCACTACCAAATAATCATGTCAGCTCCAACCTTTGCACATTTATAAAAAATGTCAGGACCTAATTAACTGTCTATCTCTATGCCCAAAGATGGGAACTGTGTCCTCAACCAATGAGCCTTAGCATCATGACTTCCATAAAATTCTGCCCTCCAAATCCAAGTTTCCCAATGTCCTATCTATCAGCTTAGCTCATGATGTCAAATACTCAATTATAATTCCTGGTTTAATGGTGAGACTAAACTTCATCCAGTTCTCCCATATGTCTATAATAAATGCTCCTGGTTTCTCAGAAGCTTCAAGATGAAAAGTATATCAATTTTTCCTACTATAGTTATTGGCTTTATCTGCTATTCTGACCTGGAGACCATCATGTGCATGTTAAACAAAAGGTCCTTGCCTTGCTACTTTTGGAGGCAATCTAGGATGACCAATGATGGCGTAGAGAACAAACTGTACATCCAAATACATTCTGGTGCAGATAATTGGCCTCAGAGTCCAGCATCTGAATACCTTCAACCTCTAGGCTGGTTATATTGCTGTTGGGAGTGGACAGACTAATTTTGCTGCTGGACATCCTCTTCTGATATATTTTTGAATCTTTAATGATTGAAAGTTTTGTGTGTATAAGTTGTGTCTTCTTTCTTTGTGGATCTCTCTCCTTGAAACCAGGGTATGGGGAACAGGAGGTAATAGGAACAGGGTCCTTTTTCCACTGGACAGCTTTTCTCTTCAGTGAACTCCTATACCCTTCAAATGTCTGTGATGAGAATTAAATCAACATTAGGGAACAACTGTGGATATCTTGCCTGGTACTTTTAAGACTGTTTGACCTATATTATTTCTAGGTCCTTACTTCTCCTCTAATCTAAGCAAAAAGGGTCCTGTCAGCCTCATATGTTTCACTCCAATTTTGTAGAATTCGGGTTACACAGAAGAGGGGTATCAAAGCTTCAAAATAGTAGTATTCCTTTGTGCATATATCTCCTTTTTTCAGGTCTACAAGACAAATCTTACGGTATTTGTCTCTTTACTCTGATCACTGGGAAACTCAGAAACAAAATTTGTGGCCCACCTTTAGCAAGTGGAAGGACCTTCTGGTAAATATTTATGTACTGATCCCATCTCAGCTAGTTATTATTTTCCTTTTCCTTCAGTTTTCAAATTTATTCTATTTTTAAGTTATTATTTTGAATGTTTTGCTCTAAGCTAAAAACTCAAATCAGAGGGTTATAGCAACAGCTGGTCAATCACAGAAATGAGAGGGTCAAGACTGAGATGAGAAACTGATAGGCTATGGGCTGCAAGTTCTTAAAAAGAATTCAAGTAGGACCTACCACATTCATGTGAATCAACCTAATGTCTTCTAGATTTTCTATTGCCTATTATAAAGTGCATTCTGGGCATAGGTTAGAAAGCACAGAGCAAGTCTTAAAGATTCAAAATGCTGCTACTCATCATGACACTAAATAAAGAACCCTGGTGCTCCTGCTGTTTAACCAATTGGCATTACCCTATTTCAAGAACTGATTAGAAAAGTCTTTCAGGATAATTTGAATTTATTCTTTTTATCATTCCCTATTTAAATCTCAAGAAAATGTCTTGCATTGTAAATGACCAAGTCAAAAATACTTACGAATTGTTTTCTAGTTCTTGACTGTCAAATTGATTTCTGACTAACTGTAAAGTTTTCTCTCAGGTCTTATTTTTCAGGGCCATAAAATATGATCCTCGTAGGATGAAAGTATATAAAACATGCAAAGGGAAGAGGATGAACTGATAGAAGACAAGTTAACTCTGTTGAAGCCCTTAAATTAGGGTAGCTGACACATGATGGACACCAGTGCAGTGTAAAAGAAAGAACACTTAAATCATTATATTTTTAGAAAAAGTACCAAGGTTAATTTAAAGGACACAGACATAATAGCTCTATAATGTTTCTAAAGTAGCATCCATAATTTGCTAACTGGAAAATACTAACCCTTGCTTGCATTATTCAATCTCACCCTTGCTTCAATCAACTAACCCTCTTCCAATCTTTATCATTAGATTCCTTGTCCTATATTAGTCTATATAATAGAAACTCCTTAGAGTAGATTTTGAAAATACAGGAAAGAGTTTCTGTTCTAATAGAATACATGTATTCCTAAAAAATTTCATTCTGCAAAATTGCACACTAAATATAACAGACATATGGGAAAAATAGAACTAGAGGTAGACAACTCAAAGCTAGAGCACTAACAAGAACTGTACCAATTCTAATAAAATAGTAGCATAATTTTAAAAAGTACACAGTAAATTACTAACAAAGAAATAATGGAGTATACATAGGACTTTACCTTTAAAAAATCAAAGTGAAATTAAGTTAACAAGGAAGGGTTAAAGCTGCTAAATTATAGAGACAACATACAAAGAACGGGCAGAATTACTCAGTAAGTAGTTCTATGATGGAGTACATGACCAAACAGCATAAAGGAGAATGTGGAGTGAATGGTCAACATGTCCAGGACAATTTCCTTCAGCTGTTCAGCTGTGTCAGTGTAGTTTAAGTACAGCTGCTAGATTGCTTAGGGGCACAAAATATAGCACAAAATAGCTCATTCCCTAACATTCATTAATTAATGTTGCAGAAAACAAGGTTGTAAAAAAAGAAATCATTAATTCTTAAAATCATCATAGTTTTCCTAGATTTATACTGAGAGAAGGGAAATATAAAATATCCTACCAGGTTAACTCACTACTGAGAAGAAACGGGAGACCTTCTTTCAGGAAAAGAAAAGATACTGTAAAAATAATAGGTCTGGTATATACTAAATGCCAATACATGTTAGCAGCAGCTACTTCTACTACTTTTGTTGCTACTTCTTTTACTAATGAAGATGGAAACTAGAAAAGTGCTGAGGCAGATACTTGTGGCTTACCCAATATCTATTTCTCTCTACTTTCTTGCTGGCAGAACTCTTTTTTTCCCCAGGAATCTACCTCACAGGGAAGGTTACTCTAATCCCAGTTTAGGGGCAAATCTAGAGTAGTCTGAATCATTTATGGTAATTGTACTACCTTTGCCAATGACTGGCTTAGGGGTGGGCATGTGGCCTCATAGTCAATAAAATCCGCTGAGGTAGCAGAGAAGGGGCTTTGCGAAAAACTCTTCTCATACTTAAGAGATATTAGAGCAGTTTATCCTCTCTCTTCCTCTGAATACTAACAGGGCAAATGTAGTTTAGATGCTCTGATGCTCCACTTACCTTTCCATGTTCCCCTTTCTCCCAGATTTTTACCTGACATTTCCCCCATTATCTTGTCAGCTCTCTGTTGATTTTTAAATGGTAAAAAAAAAATCTTATTCCGCAATTTTGTCTTTTTTAAAAATTTCTGTAGGAAAGCCTGTCAGCATAACCTAATCTATCATTACCAGAAATGTAAGTCCTCTGTACATTTATTTCTGAAATGAACTAAATTTGATTTTATCTGGAGAATTTTACATATAATAGTTACAATCTTCTTTATGAGAGTTATTTTTCTACTGCATATCTATACTGTATAATTCTATGCTGTCCAATACGGTACCTACTATCCACATGTACCTATTCAAATAATTAAACTTAAAATTCAGTTATCCAGTTGCATTAGTTACCTTTCAAGAGCTCAATGGTTAATTTGGCTAGTAGCCACCAGGCTGAAAATTGCAGGTATAGAACAATTCCATCGTTGCAGAAAGTTCTACTGGAGAGCACTAGATTATGTGTTTTGGAAAGCTCAAATTTTTATAGATAATATTACATTAAAGCAGGATTTATCTTTTATAAATTAAGCTCAGTCAACTTTATTGACTATATTTCAGATAGAATCTGAATTACCTCAAGTTCTGAACTAGTGGAGTCCAAATTAATGACAAAAAATCATTAATTATTTGTGTATATGATATAATTATGTTAACTGTATCTCCTTATGATTTGTTAATAACTGAAACAGAAGGCAAAGATGGTACTGAAGTGTCAACCCACAAATAGGCTCTACAATTTGAGCTTTTAATATATAGTAGGTAGTCAATTCTTTTACTCTCTTCCTCTGAGATTCAAAATCTATCCAAATCACTATCTGGCTTCATCATTGCTTCTTACCAATCTCACGATACTCAGGTTCCCTCATTTATTAAAGAGTTTGATATCTGGTTCAATCTCACTCTACACTCTGAGTTCTAGCATCATCCTGAGTGTTCAACATTTCACATGCAGACCCTACTCACTAGCCTTAAATTTCCTTGAATTCCTTCACCTCCACTCAAGGTTACGTGTATACTTCCATGGCCATACCTCAGGTTTGTTCTCACTGAGAACAGCCTCATTTCTCATATCTTAAATTCAAATGCATTCCATTCCCTGTTCCACTCACCTTCTATCTACCTCTCCCTATTTTTCCTTTTACACTGATTCTTTGATTTTTACGGCTTTTTGAATTTAATTCTTAATTTTCTCCATTAGCCCTCTTTTGACTCCACTGTCATTCCTAGTGTAGAACCCACAGCTCAGCCCTTCAATCATTCTCACCAATATTCTTTTTGTTTGTTTTGTTTTCTTACCAGTATTTTTAAACTCCTCTTGCTTTGTTTGTTGTTCTGTTGTAATTTCTCCTTTCTCCAATCCATTCTCATCTAAAGCAGGAATCTGAGGCTGTCAGTCACATATATAAATTTTTCAGTGGTTTCTTATTGCCTCAAGATAAAGATCACATTCTTTAACCTCCAAGACTTACAGTTACTTTTCCTTATGCCTAGAATGCTCTCATTGTCACTCTTTTATCTTTTCCGGTCGGCTCCTATTTGCCCTTTGAGTCTTAAACTTTCTATGGGAAGCAATCCTTAAATCCCTGAATAGACTACGTAACAATTTTATGTGCTTTTATAGTATCTCATACTTATTCTCTCATATCACTTATCACCCTGTATTGTGATATTCTGTATTTAAGTAATTTTCTAATAAATTTTTGAAAGCAGAGATTGTCTTTCTCACCCTAGCACAGTATGATATACAATAGGATCTCAATGATTTATTGAGCGAATGCATGAATAAATCTGGCTGGTAACTTGAAATGATCACTGCAATGAAGTTGCAGATTATTATTTCAAAATTTAATAGAATTAAATATGATAAATGGATTATAGAGTGTGTTAGAAGGTGGTATGGGGGGAAATAGAGCAGAGTCAGGAGGATTGTGAGTTCCAGGGTTGCAGGGAGTAGGGGAAGTTGCAATTTTAAATATGGTATTCAGGCCAGGCTTCATTGAGAAGGTGACAGTTGAGCAAAGGTGAGGTGAAAGAGTTAGCCATGTGGATGTTTGGGAGAAGAGTATTCCAAGCAAAGGGAAATACCAATGCAAAAAGCTAAGGTGGGAGCATGCCTGGCGTGTTAAAGGAGGGAGACCTGTGTGGCTGGAGGTAAGTAGTAAGAGTTGAGTTCAGAGAAGTAATGGAAGGCCAGATTGGGTAGGTCTTACAGGCCTTTGTAAGGACTTTGGATTTAAGTGAAACAGGGAACCATTTGAGGGTTGTGAGTAAAGAACAATCTAACTCACTATGCTCACTATATTGAGGACTGTAGGAAGCAAGAGTAGTAACAAGGAGTCCACTTAAGAGACTATTAGAGTAATCCAGTAAAAGACCAGGTAGCATTGGAGATAGTGAGAAATGGTAGATCCATTGTATATTTTGAAGGCAAAGTCCACAGAATTTTCTCAAGACTGGATATAGGTAGGGAGGCAGAGAAAGGAATCAAGAATGACTCGTTTTTTTTTTGGCTTAAGCCAAATGGAGTCAGCATCGAATGAGGAAGACTGTTGGAGGAACAGACTTGTGGAGATGTTCTGGAGCTAACATTTGAAAATGTTAAATATTAGATGTCTATTGAGAGTGCCAACAAGTAGTAAGATATTGGTCTGGAATTTATGGAAGAAGTCTTTGTTGAATATACAAGATTGGAGTCAAATGGAATATAAATGATTCAAAAGCAATGAAATTGGATGGTATCACCAAGCAAATGAGTATTGGCAGAGCAGAGAAAAAGGTCAAAGACTAAGCCCTGGGTACTATAACATTTAGAGGTCAGGGAAAGAGTAAGAACCAGCAAAGGAAAATGATAAGGTGCAAGTAGTGAGGAAGGAGGACAACCAAGAAGTTGCAGTGCCACACTTGACCAAGTACAATGAGGAATGATTTGAATATTGGATTTAGTGACATGGAAGTCATCTGTAACTTGACAAGAATATTTTCCACAGAGTGATAGAGGCAAAAACCTGAAAGGAATAATTTTAGAAAAAAAAATGGAGAGAGGAATTAGACACAGTGACAATAGACAAATCTTTTAAGGAATTTTGCTTCAAGGAGAACAGAGAAATGAGACAACAGCTGGCAGGGGAAGTAGGTTCTAGACACAGGTTTTTTAATTGTTGTTTTCTTTTAAGATGGGAGAAATAATGGTATGTTTGTAAGCTTATGGAAAAACCTAGATGAGAATATTTTGAAATCACCAAGAATTAAAATAAGAGTAGGACTGGAGAATGTGAGAGTGCATGGTAGTGGGCAATAGTCTGATAACATGAAGTTAAAAGTTGTCATTTTTAGATAGGAGGGAGGAAAAATGGTCTGGAAGGAGTAACGAGAAATACTCATCCATTTCCAGGCCTAAGGGAGAAAACAGCAGCCCCCACTTTAGAAGGCCAAGGATGCAGTACCTTCAGATAAGAGCAAGTTTCCATTACAACAAGGTGAAGGGAAAGAATATTTAAAGTCGGGATACAAGGGCTTTTGCTAATGATGGATCGTGAATTCCAGAGGCCAGAGAGGAGAAGTGTTAGTAGTCAGGGAAGAATAGGAAATAGAACAGAAGTCAAGTCTTACGGGATTGGATGGCAAGAGATGAGGGACGTTCTAGGAATTTGGGATACAGTGCATAATAAGTTTATACTGGAGAACTCACGAAAAATAGTGGTGAGCTTGTGAGTGTTGGTTGGGGCCATTCGGGGTATACGGAGCTTTCACTTCATACCTGTTGGGGAAGTGTACTCCTGGTGCTGGAGCTCCCTCTTGACCTTGGTTGATGGAAGTGATAGAGCAAAGTCTGGCTCCATTCATTATTAATAATTTTAGAAATTCATGTGACCTTCACATACATGGATTTCTGATCAAATAGTTTACAATTTTAAAAATTTCCCTGCTCTAGGGAAAAAGTAAGCTAATTTTTCATAGTAGAATTTGGTTTTACTTACATCTGTGTTACAGGAGCGATAACGTTTCCTTTCCCCAAGGCAATATTTTCCACCACCTGAAGGTCTGAGAAAACATGCCATTTAACATGTGAATATAACATATCTATCCACACACAGGCTACATATATTGCTTGTTGAAAACATATTAAATTTACTTTAATAAAATACAAAATTTGACATTTATTAATTGTTGAATTATAATTATGTTAGTAATTATTAGCAATAGTGATTATAGTTGTTTAGCAAACAAATTTAAGGCAATTTACTATGAGCAACTTTAGAAGTTCTCTTAATAGTCATGATTTACATAGTTAAGAAAATGAATGAAATCAGTGTATTTTCTAATTGTCGTAGTAACCAGGTGCTCAGTTCAACATGAGTTTAAAAATAACTTATTTATAATGAAAAGCCACTTGAATCATATTCAACAAAAACCATAATCTGATGTTAAGTGTTCACCAAGTAGAAAATGAAAAGTTTGCTTTTTTTTTTAACACACTGGAAACGAGAGGACACGAAATAAATCTCCAGAAATAGCTTTAGCTCAAAGTAAATAACACAGAAATGAATTACTATCTCATTTCAAATATGATGTGAAATTTAAAAAAATTAAAACTAAAAATCAGATGGCTTTGCATTATATAAATAGTTTATATTGTACTCATATTAGTGAGAAATAAAAAAAATTAGTTTTAGTTATGCAGTAAGGGGAAAGGATTAAAAATAAAGTCTGTCTAATAGGGCCCCTCCACTTTCCTTTGCCTAAATTAATCTTTAAAATGTTTAACTTTGGGGAAAGCCATATGCTATTATTTAGACATGGTATTCCTGAATAGAGAAAAACAACAAACTTCTTTTAAAGGAGGTCCAAAAATTCCCTTAGTATTGGGTTTATTATTTATTATCATAGGGTTTCTTACTTTTGGTTATTAATTTACAGTAGTCCACAGTGGAACTTAGGCTGTATATATATATATTCTGCATTTGTTTTTAAAAAAAAGATTTAAATTATAATTTTGGCTTACTGGTTTGATTGGGATAATTAAAGTTGCATTTTGAACATATTTTGAATGTCAGTGAATGCTGAGTTTAATAAGGAAAGGACATGGTCTAGCTTGAACCAGCTTAAGAGAAATGAGTTGATCAAAAACAATGTAGTGGAGATGGTTATAGCACGACTAGTTTCAATTGAGTGGTAACAGTGAGCTCTGTTTAGCAGGAGGGTAATAATCAATAGAAAGCAGGAGAATGGAAACACATAACTAATATAAAGGAAAATAATTTCAAACTAAAAATAGTAAAAGAGAAGAAAAGAGACTACATTTGGAGAGAGGAACTAAGGAAAGAGGTACTGAGTTAAAATGAGAAATGATAAAAAATAAAAATAAGCCATCTTTTACCCCAGAGGGAGAAAAGAGAGCAGAAGTAATATAACATCATACTGCAAGGGAAAAAAGCCCCTTGACCTGAGTTCTGGACAAAAATGGGACCACTTGTCAGGCAGCAGCTAAGGAGCAGTTTAGTCTCAGGGAGGGCAGGAAAGTACAGCTAGAGGAATGGTTTACCTGTATTCGACATTGGTGGGGGGAGAAGCAGTACAGCTAGCAAAGAATACTGATGGGGCTGGCTTTGGGCCAGGGGGACTCTGGCTGGAGAAGAGTGGTGGGAGAGGAACAGTCTGACCTGCATAAAACAGTCATGGAGAGAAAAGTGGTGGCAGTTCTGGAAGATGATTAATGGGGGCATGTGAATGGTAACTATTTTAACACATGGGCAGTATTCTTTTCATTGTGATTTGTGATGCGAATCAAGGCATTTCAACCCTTGAAGTGCTCTCATTGGTTCTTTTGATACTAATGTAGCAGTAATAATTTTATGTGACATGTGAAAAGAACTTAAGTTTCCTGGGAATAATGGTAATGTAGCTAAGATCAGACCTGAATTCATTCATAATTCAATAGTTTTTGGGGGAGGAAATCTATCTGATTATTACTCAGTTAAAAGTCTGGTTATACCTGGGATAGATACACAATGCTTTTCATTTTTCCTTTCTTTTTCTTTTTTTTAGTTTTAGTTACACAGTAAAGGGAAAGGAAGAAAAAGAAAGTCTGTCTAATAGGGCTCCTCCACTTTCCTGTGCCTATTACTTGTTCTGAAGACAAGCACTTGGCTCACTAGTGAAACGTTTTTACAGATAACATGTGAAACCACAGCTTTGAATCATTTCCAACTGTGTCTTTTTGTTGGCTCCGGCTTACTTTAGCTACTTACGCTGGACTGTCACAGTGTCTTAGGGATGAGGAGACGCCTCCCCCGCAGGTCCTGCTGCACTCTCCCCATAGTGACCAGGGACCCCAGCCCCCATCTATGCTCTGGGGCCAAGTGCCAAAAGGAACACAATCTCCCTGATAACACCACTGCAAGATTTCACAGAAAACACAGAATTAGCTTTTAGGCAAATAGAGCTATCAGGACAGAAACACATGAGGGTCAGGTAATGACCAATTATAGGCATTAGCATTCTCCCAATAGACAACAGACTGATAGTTCTTTAACTGTGTTTAGACATTGGTGAAGGTACATGTGATTTGCAAATTATCTTTAGGTAGGTCATGATTTATAAATCTCTAACACATACCAGGAGTTTTAAAAGACCTGAGGTTGCTTCTTTTTCCTTGTTTCTCCTCCTCCAGAGGTTTCTCATTACAGAGGTAGCTACAGACCTCAAAAGTCTTTTTTAGTTATTTCAGTATTAAATTTTTTTTCTTTATATTCCACTATTATTAGACTCATGGAATGATAACGCAGTATGGAAAGTTCTCCAGTAAGGAATTTTTATGATGGCAATTGCTTTTTCTTAAAAAAAAAAAAAGAGAGAGAGAGAGAGAGAAGCTGGTTGAGGCTACAAGGGTAAAAGAATGTGTTGTGGCATTTCATCTACATGAGCACTGCAGACATAATAAAAGTAATGCCAAGACACTAGGGACTGGGTACAAAAAAAACCCTTATATACACTGACTAGCCATGTGTATGGCTCCTGCATGAACATGTGTACTGGAATTCTGCTCAGCTGTACTCACTGCAATAAACCACACAGACTGCACATAAGTAGCAAGCCAGGAATAATTTATCGAGACGCAGACATCGCATAATCAGCTCATAACTCTAGCATGATAAATCTTATTTGTAGAATATGGCTAAATGAAAGCCTTATATATATTTTTTAAACCAAACACTTGTAGGCTTTTATTGGTGACTGTTGCTGAATTATCACACTTTGACAAACCATACCGATGCTATGAAAGTTGTTTGTTTATATCAATAATAATAGGGAGCATGGTTATTAGAATTGACTGTGTCAACAATGTTAGGTTGTTAAATAAAAATAAAGGGATATGACATGTGATGCTTAGAAAGTAATCAGTTTATTATACTAATTTTATCACCAAGCTTTGTTGGGTCTACTTTCAAGATATACCTGGAATTTGTTCTCTTTTCACCATCTCCACTGTTACTGCCCTAGGCCAAACTAGCAAAATGGAATAGCTTCTTATATAGTCTTCCCGTCTCCAAGTTTTTCTTCCTATAATCCATTTTCCAGAGAGCTTTTAGAGAGATCTTTCAAAAACATCTCATCACATCACTTTTTTTTGCTTAAAAGATCAGAGTGGTTTCTTACTTCCCTCAATTCTGGAACAATGGCTTTTGTGATGTAGCCTCTACATCCTTTTTCAGCCCCATCCTCTCCTTGCACAAATTGCTCCAGACACACTGGCCTTCTTTTTTTCTTCCATATATGAACCTTGTTTCTTCCTTACAGCATTTGCTGCTCTTTCTGGGAATCCTATTCTCCCACTTCTTTGTATTTCCATCTTCCCATCATTCAGTACTCCCAGGTCTACTGGCAGGAGAGAGGTCTTTCCTTGACCACTTTTAGAATGTAATCACTGGTTCCCTCACACCACTTAACACTACTTGAAATTACCTTGTTATTTTTCAAATTACTTGTTTATTGTTTGTCTCCCTCTCTAGAATGTAAAAGCCTTAAGACCAAGGAAATTCCTGCAGTATACAATATGATAGCCAATAGCCACTTGCAGCTATTTAAATTTAAACTAATTAAAATAAAAATTCAGTTCCTCAGACCCACTAACCACATTTCAAGTGTTCCATAGACACGTAGCTAGCAGCTACTATGGTGAACAGCACAGATATGGAACATTTCCATCATTGCAGAATGTTCTGTTGGAAACACTGAATGCCTGGAATGGTACCTGGCATACAGTGGACAGGAAACAAAAACTTATTGAATGAATGAATGAATGAATACATTAGCTAAATTACAGAATGCTGTGGACTGTTTTGGTTATATGTCAGAAAGGAACTAGAGATACTAGAGGGTAAAGAAGGTCAACTTGATCTTCATTCCCTGGTAGTTGGACCAGAGTTGGCACTCAGTGAATGCTTTGGTAGTTGTAACAACATAAAGAACTTTTTAGGGGGCTGCTTTTGTCTATAAAAATTTAGGCAAAGGGAAATAAAAATTTGGTTTGCGATTACAAAGAACACTCTGAAATAAGATGTTAAGAAAGATTATGAGTTTATGACAATGAAAATCACCACAAAAAAAAAACTAGTCTGTCCAAAATGATGAAGCAGAGGCAGTTGGCTGAACTGATAACGTAGTACCAACTCTGGGAGGAGAGCTACTTTTAATGTACACTAAGGGATAGGGACTGCTTCAGCTGCCAACCTATGACTCACCTACTTGGTCTTGAAGACCATCCATCTGTGTAATGATATACCAATTATGTTAAACTTTCTCCTACATAAAAGGCACAAGATTGGGCCAAATAATCTCCATTTTACCTTTTCATTACTACTAGTAGCTGTGTGTAAGAATACCTATTTCTGAACCTATTTTCCTATGTGAAGAACTAAGTGATAATAGTCCTAGCCAACAATTATTGATTTTTTTCCTTGGTTGCAATTAATGGCAACTGAAACTTTAAAAAATCTCAAGCCCATCAATCATAAACATCTATTTTTTCAAGTGGGTAACTTAGCATCCTTGATTTCAAATACCATTAAAACTTGGTTTTATATTTATTTATATAATCACAGAGCTGTTCATTTTTGCTTTTCACATTCCTTCTAAACACATCCTTTCAAATGCTATTTAAAAAGGTGGCATATTCCAGTGAGGCTTTAAAAGTTTTCTTTAAAAACACTATTCATTATTCATCATTAAACAACATGTCCTACTATTAGAACACTGAATTGCATGAGTCACTAAGTATCTTTACCTCAAAGACATCAGAGGATTGTCCCCCAAGCAAGATATACTATAAATCAACAGTCTAATTTTGAGAATTTATCAGAATTCTACAAAGGAAAATTTCAAGATGGGTATATACAATGTTTTTAAATAACTTTTTTTCCTTCTCAGCTAGGCCATTTTAGGATGTGATTATGGTGTATCTTGTACCAAAGCCAGTACTGGGTCCAGCCAGCATCTGGAATGAGAGACCTCTAAGGAAATCCTAAGATTCTAAGGGAAGTGATATTGGTGATTCAATATAGAACATTCTTCCCAAGTCAGAAGAGCTGAAGATTCTAGCACAGTGCTATTAAAAGCTTTATCTTTCTGCTGTGCAGGTACAGGAATGCTAAAGCTACATTTCAGACCAATTCTAATTCAGAACTTGTCATCCCATACTATTTAAATTCTAGAGCAATTGGAAGGGCTATTTTTCTTCACTTCCTGTGTTTATAGTTTGGGACCCAGTCAAAATATATTATATTCTAACCTAAGTGAATTAATTCTTAAGCTTCAAATGTCATATTATATATCTAGTGCTTTAGCAGGGCACATAATAATCCAATTATAATCCAGTCTTACGTTTCCCATGCAAAGATATTAGGAATCAATGTCACATATGTAATCCTAAATTCTGGGCTATCTCTCTAATTGGGTCTTGTAGAATCATTAAATCAAACTTTTGGCAACAAACCAAGTTGTTGAAACCTTCTTTGTGGTCACTATCAGGGCTAGCAAGGATTGGGTTTTGATTATCCTTAATATCCTGTTCAGTGACAATGCCAACACTACTACTGGAGTTTTCACAATCTAAATCCTTGTTTACTATTTCACCAAATATGGGATCCTTCTGATTCCTGTCCAAAGGGCTGTTGCTGATGCCATATCCAAGGAAAGTTATTTGGCTGAAAGTTACCTTGATTGATTTGTAGAAGTCTGACCCATGGACACACAGTACCAGTGCACCATCTGGGCTCATCAAATTTCCTCCTTTGGTTAATGCTACTGTTGCTGAGCACATCCATTCAGACCATATGGTTCTTATTCAGTCCTTAAATGGCTTATTCAGGCAAACATCCAATGGCTGTATAAGCGATGTCAGACCCCCCAGGACTCACGCAAAGATCAGTTTTTAATTTTTTGGCCATATTTCTTACTCCATCTGAAAAATGTGCATGGAACAGTTCCCATACTTACATGGAACATTTGTGGAACTGTGCCTCAGGGCAGGGATCCCATATTTTTTGCAGCCAGAATTTGACGAGATCATTGTGGATCCAATCCTCTGGATATGCCTATGCTATCACTTGAACAATATTCCACCCCCTCTCCTTTTTTTTTTTTTTTTAAAAAAAAAAAAGATTTATTCAAACACTATGAACAGCTTTGATTTCATCCTGCTGGCTAGACAGGATGTAGGTTCTTTCTTGTTCCTTCAGATGAGAGTGGTTTTGAAACTCAGAGATAAGATCAGAGGTCATGGGCATTTCATTCATGTTCCTGAGACACAAAAACTCTTGCTTATGCTCTCTGATGCTCATTACTGCCAGTTGAGCCAGTCTGACAAAGAAATCTCTGCCCACCATCATCTAAGGTTGGCAAATAATGATGACAAAGAACGATGATGCTCTAATAATTATATAGTACCTTCCCTTGAGGAAGCTCATAAAAACCTCGCTGAGATACTATCTCACTCCATCCTCATACTATATCTAAAATGTAGAAATAGTTTTTTTTCTCATTTTAAAGTGGGTGTTCATTATTTTACCTTACTGTCACACGATGGTATATTAACATCCTCTCCATAGCTTAACATCCTATCCATAGTGCCTTCCCATTGTAATTCCTGAGTTGGCAAACTCTTACAGGTAGATGAATTTAAAATCCACTTAGTATTAAAGGGTGTAATACATTGTCATCATCTCTCTCAGACTTAGTGACCCACTTTGCTCCCATGACAAAGAAAAACTGCCTTTTTTTCTCTGCAAACTTTCTCATCAGAAGCTACAGTAAAATCAGAGGTGGTACGGTGGTACAAAGACTTTAACTCTGGAATCAGAAAAGACCTGGGCTGGAATCTTAGACCTGCCATTAAATTGCTATGCAGTCTTGGGCTCTTAAGTCTTACTTTCTTCATGTAAAATGGAGTTATAACAGTACCTACCTCATAGGATTTTTTATAATATTAAACAGAATAACGGTTGTAAAGCACCTAGCAATATGTGCCTAAGACATGGTAAGTGCTTTTAAAAATTCATTATCATCATCATTACTAGGAATGTCAGCTGTTTTTAGGTGACAAATATACAGACTGACCATAAAGAGTTGACTAGATTAATTGAAAATTCCATTTTAATTTTGTCACTTGCTCTTTGCATAGCTGTTTTGATTTGAGTCAAGATTCTGAGCTCTGGTTTAATTTCCAAATAGATATAGCCTTAAGGGGAGAACATGCATTTGGCAACAGTAAACATGTTTCTCTCTTAATGAAAAAAAATAACTGAAGCCAATGAAAAACAGTATTCATACAGGGGATAACATGGCAAATGCAGTTAGTAAGAAAGAAATTAAAAATAAATTAAAAAGTGTTCAGCTAACATGTCTAGTTCTTTGTATTTATTTTTTCTTTAAAATGAAGGTTGATTCAGTTCTTTGAAAGCCTTTCATAAATTCAAAGTTACTGATAGGAATATTTCAAGGGTCTCTTAGCACTCTTTCCTTTTCCTTTTTAGGAGTCTATGTAAGTATTTGTTCTTTCATTCCTTGGTTCATTTTTTCATTCATTCATGTTAAGATTTGTCAGTGCCATTCCTAAAACTCTCTATCTATGTCCCAAGCCTATGGAAGAATGGCTTATGTTTGGTTTGTAGATTAATTTTAGATGGTGACATTCAATGTGTTTACTTTATGATACTACACTGTTATGTTTTGAATATAAATGACCCCTTCACACGCAAACTTTCCTACACTTTAAAGATTTTTAAATAGAGCCCCCAAGCTGTTTTGCAGAGGTATGTCAGGAGCTGTCAGGGGTACAAGGAAAGGGAAAGGGGCAGGCAAGAGGCACCTTTAACCAGAACATTTCCATTCTTGTCAAATGTATACACTGGAATTCTGTAGACTTAATTTAATGAAAGGGTTTTAGGGATCAAAAAGTTGATAACCACTAACAAAGATTAAAGATGAGAATCTTTAGAAATCAAATATAGTTTTGCCCAATTTTATTTACTTTCTCTTGTCTGTGCTTATTCTTACTCATATGCATAGAAGTAACTATATTTCCCCTCCATCAGCTATTTGCTTATCAAAATTTATATTCAATACTGTTATTTTTTTTATTTTTTGAGAGTGTTTTCTAAAAGCACTTAAAATTGTCTATAATTTCAAAGAAATATCTCTGGCATATATATGCAGATAGCTGTATGATATTACTCTGCTATTAAACACAAGTGATAAGATATTAAATATTGTTTACCATATAAATGATTGGTTGTATTGCGCTGTGTTCTCATATAGTCACGACCCATGTTTTACTTATTAGGAGTGATGACAAAATTTATGGAATGCTTCTAGGAGGGCTCTGAAGTGTTTAAAAGAATGAATTCTTCAAGCATTTGGTTGAAAAACAAACTTTAAAAAGCCATCAGGCCTAATGATAGTGTCATTTACGGACAAATAGAAACAGTGGCCCATGGACTAGATCACTAGAATAATAATCAATCAATAGTAAACAGAGAAACAGTTTCTCACTGTGACTTCTCCCTTAGAGTTGTGCATTTCTTCTAAGTACAGATTGACTTAAATTGTAACTTGTCGGTGACAAGAGTTGTTGGTTCCAAAATAAACCTAGACTGTTGTTTCAAGAATGTGGCTTGTAATATTTTCTACTACTTTGGTAGAAGAAAAGAAAAAGACTCTTTGGTAGCATATGAAGGTTTCTATATTTTTATTGCATATTTATAAAATATCAAAAAAGAACTTTTAACCCCTTAAAATTTACCCTATCAATTCATACACTTAGCATAATTTACCAATATTTGCAAACTCAGCATGGAAAAGCCATCAACATGGCACTAAGTCACAGGTCCTGCATGAAGCCATCAGCAAAGATTAATAAACTGTGACAGCTACCCAAAAGCTTTCATCTTTTTTATTTAAACATCACATTGCAAGCTGAAATTCAGTATAATCTTTGTTGAAACTAGCCCAACTAACACGTCAGAAGTCATAACTGAGGACAGATGACAGTAGTAGTTATTACCATAAATTCAATCAATAGCAATACATTCTAGAATTCACACACACACAAACTCCTAGAGAATTTTTGGAATGGCAAATAACTGTTCCTATCTGTTTGACTAATTCTTGAAAATGATTTTTTTTGAAAACTAGACAGATGAAACTAAAATTGTTCAGCTCCAATCTCTATGCTTAATAGATTATTTTATTATTCTTGTATTATTCCCTTTTCCCATAATACAGTTTAAAAGTGACTCTAGTTAGACTATAGCTACAAAGTCTATTTTGGGTTTACAAAATTTTCCTGGGAATTGTTTATTGGAAAAAAGCTCTATATAATACAATTAAACAGATTACAATATATGATTCTAAGACTTTTTTGGATTTTTTTGTATAAATATAATTCATACATATACCTACAGAAAGGTGAAACTGAACCAGAAAATAGTTACTCATTGTAATTTTCTAAACAATGCATTTGCACAGTTATCAGGATATGAAAACCCATTATGGCTAGGAATTTATTGTTTTTGCAAGTATATTTTAATTTAATATACATGATTTCCTAGTACTTTAATATCAGTCCCAGAAATGTATCAGTTTAGGCTACATTTCAAACACCTGGTAAATCATTTGTGCTTACCCCCTTTTCAATATTCCCAGTTTGACAGAGTGTCCCCTCAGCTGCTGGAATACTGTTGGTGACACAACGGTTGCTTTTGCTGAGGCACCAGAGCTCTCTACACACTTCCTAGGAAAGAAGGCAAAAGCAAGTTGATCAGAAGTAGAGTCTAAAATTACTTCCAGTTCTTCCATAAAATACGCCTACAGTCACTCAGAATTACTTTAAAAAGAGACCACAGGTAGACTTCCCTGATCTCATGCTGCAGTTAAAGAATCAGAAAGGAGTATTTTGAAGGGATTTCTTATGGAAGATGGGTCACTCATTCCAAAGAATCACTTAAATATTTGTCTTCATTATTCTTATTTCAGTGGATAAAGTATATCTTGGCTTTTAATATTAATTAGGTCTTTTAAATAGCACGCACAAGTTTCAGTAACATAGAAGAGCAGGGAGAAAGAATGAATAGATAGAAAGGAAATATATACGTTTATTACTTTCAGGAACATACAATAGCATAAAGTTACCAATCACTAATATAGTGTTGCCAGGTAGATGACTTCCTAGACCTACTGTACTATTCAAATAAAGACCATTTTAAAATAGGAAAAAGAGACAGAGACAATGGAGATGGGAAGGAATTTAATATATGAATTTAAAGACATTTGAAGTATATTTTGGAGTAATTTCTAAAGTTAATAGATGCTTAAGAACAATCTAGTAATGTTATTTGCAGTTCACCAACGCAGCTGATCTACATGAAGGTGAAATTTGGTTTTAAACAAATGCTGCCATTTATGTGCCATTTCCATAACAGGCATGTTGCAAATGTTGTTTGGACCTGTCTTATTTATAATGATTTCTTATTATTCTACCTCAACATGGGAGAATTACAGCATTTATTTTCAAATTGGCAATATTCATTTTGTTTATACTACATTAATCCATCAGGGTCTAAAATAAGCTGTTCAACATATTCCTGAGTAAAGTTTTCAACTAACAGTCAAAAATAAAGAAAGCTTTCTTTTGAAGAAAATACTCAAAATTTTCATAGTTTTTCTTTTTATACAATTATCAACTAACATCATTACTGATGTTACAAGCTTTAATTTAAACTAGAACTATTTAGTAGAGAATACATATTAGCCATAAAAATATGATAATCTGATCATACAAAGTTAATATGTAAAATAATTTAATTCTATTGCTTCTATCGCCCAATTGATTTTTTAAATCCCCAAATACATGTATAAGAACTCATGTCACATACTCCCGGGGATGAATGTGGACCCGGCATCGTGGGACTGAGAGTATCTTCTTGACCAAAAGGGGGATGCAAAATGAGATGAAATAGTTTCAGTGGCTGAGAGATTCCAAATGGAGTCGAGAGGTCACTCTGGTGGACATTCTTACGCACTATATAGATAACACCTCTTAGGCTTTAATGTATTGGAATAGCTAGAAGTAAATACCTGAAACTACCAAACTCCAACCCAGCAGTGTGGACTCCTGAAGACAATTATATAATAATGTAGATTACAAGGGGTGACAGTGTGATTGTGAAGACCTTGTGGATCACACCCCCTTTATCTAGTGTATGGATGAGTGGAGGAATGGGGATAAAAACTAAAGGACAAATGGGGTGGGATGGGGGGATGATTTGGGTGTTCTTTCTTCACTTTTATTTTTTATTCTTGTTCTGGTTCTTTCTGATGTAAGGAAAATGTTCAGAGATAGATTGTGGTGAAGAACGCATAACTATGTTATCATACTGTGGACAGTGGATTGTATATCATGGATGATTGTATGGTGTGTGAATGTATTTCAATAAAACTGAATTTAATAAAAAAAAAAAAAGAACTCATGTCACATAAACACAATTCAGAAAGAAAGCAGAGCATCAAGATATGAAGTCACTGGTTAACCATTCTTACAAATTGAATTGCCCCACAGAGTATAGCAAATTAAGGGGATTTCTTTGAGTCCTTTCTTGGGGTGGCCCCCTGCAGGTAGAGAAGGAGAAATTCAAATTCTGCTAAGCTTTTGAAATACTTTTTAAAAAAATTTAGACTCCATTTGGAGTACTGAGCTAGAATAAGAGAGTTAAAACTTTACAAAAGAAAAACATGTCCTATGAGTTGTAATATAAAGATAAAACTTTCTGTTCTCATAATTCAATTTATTGCAAAATCCACTTCTTTCAAAGTTTTAGTTTCTGTTTTAAGAAGTTATTTATGCAACTTTATTCTTCTTTTCCATATGAGATTGTTTCTTAGCATATGTTCCTAAATATATTCTTTTGGCTTAATATTAAAAGAGTAGTAGGACTAACATTTAGGGCTTTAAAATATTGTCCCATATATCAAAAAATGACCCAAAGTTACAGAAAACTGTGTTCACAAAAAACAGTAAAACATTTCTATATAAAAAATTTCTATATAAAAAGATCACCAAAAAAAATTTATCCATAGTCCTGGGCCATACTTCTGATCCTTTAGGAATCTTTCTTAAGCCTAAACCTACTTTAGACAGAAGTAAAGGAAACCAAATGATTACTTTAGATATACTACACAATGAAAATTCTATTAATGAAAAGGACAATATTTTATACCACTTGTCGGAAAAATATACTAGTCAGGTTACAGAAACTTTATTTTCCAGAAGTGCCTTGAAAACCTCTTCAAAATGGCAAGTCAAGAAACTTTTTTCAAAACAATCTAAAGATTGACAAGATCCCACTGACAGAGACCACTTACCCTTTAGAGAATAACGCATTTTGAAAGGTAAATTCCCACTTCTGACAATAGTTCATTACCTAGTGGCCCCTGGGGATTCACGTTTTACTACTGCATTAGCTTCTTACCATTTAAAATATGGGACTGGAAATCTATGTATAGGAAACCATCCCAAGATGTTAAACTAGTCACCAAGAAGGTTCTGAAGAGTTTTCAAATAGATCTTGTAATTGGAATCTCCACGTAGATAAGAAAGATTTTGTTATTCCAATCAGGACAACTTTTTTTTTTTTTTTTTTTTTTTTTTTGGGGGTTTTGTTCAGAAACAGGTTAATTAATAGAGTTTTTTTTTTTTTTTTTTTAATCTTCATTTTATTGGGATATATTCACATACCACACAGTCAAACAAAACAAATCGTACTTTCGATTGTTCACAGTACCATTACATAGTGGTACATTCATCACCCAAATCAATCCCTGACACCTTCATTAGCACACACACAAAAATAACAAGAATAATAATTAGAGTGAAAAAGAGCAATTGAAGTAAAAAAGAACACTGGGTACCTTTGTCTGTTTGTTTCCTTCCCCTATTTTTCTACTCATCCATCCATAAACTAGACAAAGTGGAGTGTGGTCCTTATGGCTTTCCCAATCCCATTGTCACCCCTCATAAGCTACATTTTTATACAACTGTCTTCGAGATTCATGGGTTCCGGGTTGTAGTTTGATAGTTTCAGGTATCCACCACCAGCTACCCCAATTCTTTAGAACCTAAAAAGGGTTGTCTAAAGTGTGCGTAAGAGTGCCCACCAGAGTGACCTCTCGGCTCCTTTTGGATTCTCTCTGCCACTGAAGCTTATTTCATTTCCTTTCACATCCCCCTTTTGGTCAAGAAGATGTTCTCCGTCCCACAATGCCAGGTCTACATTCCTCCCTGGGAGTCATATTCCACGTTGCCAGGGAGATTCACTCCCCTGGGTGTCTGATCCCACGTAGGGGGGAGGGCAGTGATTTCACCTTTCAAGTTGGCTTAGCTAGAGAGAGAGGGCCACATCTGAGCAACAAAGAGGCATTCGGGAGGAGGCTCTTAGGCACAATCTTAGGAGGCCTAGCCTCTCCTTTGCAGCAACCGTCTTCCCAAGGGTAAAACCTGTGGTAGAGGGCTCAACCCATCAAACCATCAGGACAACTTTTGAAGGAAAAAAGAAAAATAAACACCAGGAAAATTTCATTTAATACCAAGTAAACAAGAAGTACACTACCAGAAAGAACTTGAGAACATTTCATATCTTGAGGAATACCCTTCATTCTCCAAATAAGGAATCCTAGAACATGGAAGATATATTTGCATAGGTATATCAGTTTCATTTGCACATGTGTAACAATTGCACTTTGCACCCTAAGATAGGTCACAGGCTCTGAAATTGCTTGACTCTTGGGAATTTGTATAGCAACCAACATAGTAGGCAAATTAATTTCTCTAAATACATGAGGTGATGGGGTATGTTATGGAGAGGGAATAATAATGTTTTAACTAGCCATCAACTTATTTCCTACAAGAACTGTTTTCCTTCAGATACTCATTGTTTTGGTTTGGTAATGCTGCCATTATGCAAAATACCAGAAATGGATTGGCTTTTACAAGGGAGGTTTATTTGGCTACAAATTTACAATTCTACAGCCATAAAAGTGTCCAAACTAAGGCATCAACAAGAGGATACCCTCAATGAAGAAAGGCTGATGGCTGGGAAGGCACATGTTTGGCATCTGCTGGTCCTAGGTTGTGTTTCAGCTCCTTCCTCTCAGCTCCTGTACATTCTTGCTTCTTTCTCCCAGTGTGTTTCTCTCTAAACATCTAGGGGTCCTCTCTTAGCTTCTCCAGGGCAAACTCTGGGCTTCATCTCTTATTCTAGCATCTCCAAATGTCCTTCTGTCTGCAACTCCAAGCATCTCTAAACATCAACATCTGTGTTGGCTCTTGAGCTCTCTTAAGTAGTCCAGTGAACTAATCAAGACCCACCCTGAGTGGGCAGGGTCTACACCTTGATGCAAAGAATTTAATCAAAGATGCTACCCATAGTTGGGTGAGTCACATCTCCATGGAAACCCTCAATCAAGAGGTTCCACCCAACAAGACTGGGTTAAAAGATCATGACACATTGCCACACAGGACCTGAGAGAGGATGGCGGCATAGAGAGGAGTGGAAGACTTAGTCCCCCCCAGAACAATTCAGAAATGACCAAAAAACTAGTAAATAACCTGGAATAACAGTGGGGAGACAAACGTGACTGTCCACTCATCATCCACCAACCTGAATTGGGAGGAATGCCCGAGATCACAGCATAAAATCTGTAAGTAAAACTGTGGACCTGCGCTGAGAGCTGAGAGGCCCTCCCTCATGGAAGCCGTGTGGTGCACTCTCTCAGCCCAGCTCCAAGTGAGGTTTTAATATTAACTGCTCAATACAGACAGCGAATCCTCAACAAGCAGACAGAGGCTTTTGGTGACAACTGCCCTTGGGAAGAGTTGGGGGACATATCTGTCTCAGGACAGGGAGCCCAGAGGATCAGGTGCTATCTCTGGTTGACAGGTGAACCTGGGTGTTTTTCTGTCCCTTTCTCTCTCTGTAGAGAAAACCTCAGCTGTTCTCAGCCCACAATGCTTTGCAGTAAAGACAGCCTCAGACATTTTAAAACCAAAACACTTTGATCAGCAGAGTCACAGAAACAAAGAACTTACTGATATGCAAATGACATCTCTGGAGGGGGCATAGCTTCCCAAGAGGAAAGAGAAGGGCCCAGCTCTACTGCCCCTCTTTCAGTCTTTCCGGAACCAGACCCCAAAGCCTGGGGGAGGAGAGCCACAGGCCACACCCTCTTACACAGGCAGTGACAGGTACATCTGCCTGGCAGAAAAGCACAGGTGTCTCAATCCTCTAAGAAAAGCAATCAGGGAAATCAGATACTGAAATATTACCTCTTTCTGTGACCTGAGCCTGTTCTCATCTGGGAAAACCTGATTGGGGTGGCCTAGGAGGTCAGATGCCTAGACAACAGAAAACTACAACCTACACTAAGAAAAACGAAGCTATGACCCAGTCAAAGGAACAAACGTACACTTCAACTGAGATACAGGAATTTAAACAACTAATGTTAAATCAATTCAAAGAGTTTAGAGAATATTTCACAAAAGAGATAGAGGCTGTAAAGAAAACGCTGGGCATATATAAGGCAGAAATTGAAAGTTCAAAAAAACAACCAGTAGAATATATGGAAATGAAAGGCACAACACAAGAGATGAAAGACACAGTGGAAACATACAACAGCAGATTTCAAGAGGCAGAAGAAAACACTCAAGAATTGGAGAACAAAACACCTGAAAGCCTACACACAAAGGAGCAGATGGAGAAAAGAATGAAAAAATATGAACAACTTCTCCAGAAACTTAAAGATGAAACAAAGTACAAGAATCTACATATCATTGGTGTCCCAGAAGGAGAAGAGAAGGGAAAAGGGGCAGAGGCAATAATAGAGGAAATAATTAATGAAAATTTCCCATCTCTTATGAAAGACATAAAATTACAGATCCAAGAAGCGCAGCATGCTCCAAACAGAATAGATCTGAATAGGCCTACGCCAAGACACTTAACAATCAGATTATCAAATGTCAAAGACAAAGAGAGACTCCTGAAAGCAGCAAGAGAAAAGCAATCCATCACATACAAAGGAAGCTTAATAAGACTATGTGTGGATCTCTCAGCAGAAACCATGGAGGCAAGAAGGAAGTGGTGTGATATATTTAAGATACTGAAAGAGAAAAACTACCAACCAAGAATCCTATATCCAGCAAAGGTGTCCTTCAAATATGAGGGAGAGCTCAAAATATTTTCTGACAAACAGACAATGAGAGACTTTGTGAACAAGACACCCGCCCTACAGGAAATACTAAACAGAACACTGCAGAGTGATAGGAAAAGACGGGAGTGCGTGGTTTGGAACACAATTTTGGGAGATGGTAGCACAGCCATGTAAGTACAGTGAACAAAGATAGCTATGTATATGGTTGAGAGAGGAAGACTGGGAGCATGTGAGACACCAGAAAAAAGGAGGAAAGATAAAGACTGGGACTGTGTAACTTCGTGAAATCTAGAGTGTTCAACAATTGTGATAAAATGTACAAATACGTTCTTTTACAAGGGAGAACAAGCAAATGTCAACCTTGCAAGGTGTTAAAAATGGGGAGGCACTGGGGGAGGGATGCAATCAATGTAAACTAGAGACTGTAACTAACAGAATCATTGTACTATGCTTCCTTTAATGTAACAAAGGCAATATACCAAGGTAAATGCATATAGGAGGAGGGGATAGGGAAGGCGTGTTGGACACTTGACATTGGTGGTGTTGTCTGACTCCTTACCTTACTCTGATTTGGGGTTGCTTTTCCTTTTGCTACTTCCTGGCTGTCATTTTTTTCCTCTTTCTTTTCCCTCTCTACCTTCTTTGCCGCTCCCTCCTCCCTTGTGGAAGAAATGTAGATGCCGTTATATAGATAGTGGTGAAGGTGGTGAACAAATAAATATGTAACCATACAGAGAACCATCGATTGTTTACTTAGGTTGGAATGTATGGGTTGTGAACAAAACCATCTTAAAAAAAAAATGGGTTGATGTCAAAACCTCAAGGGCAATATACTGAGTGAAATAAGCCAGACACATAAGGACAAATATTGCAGGGTCTCATTGATAAGAACTAACTATAATATGTAAACTCATAGACATGAAATATAAGGTACCAAGATACAGGATGAGGCTTAAGAATGGGGAGTGGTTGCTTAGTATGAGCAGAATGTTCAACTAGGATGAACTTAAATGTCTGGAAATGAACAGAGGTGTCGGTAGCAAGATGTGAGAATAACTAACAGTGCCAAATGGCACATGAATGAGGTGGAAACGGGAAGCTTAGAGTCATATGTCACCAGAAGGAAAGTTGGAGGTCAAAAGATGGGAATATATAAAACTGAATCCTATGGTGGGCAATGTCCATGATTAACTGTACAAATATTAGAAAACTCTTCCATGAACAAGAACAAATGTATGACAATACAACTAGAAGTTAATAATAGAGGGGCATATAGGGAAGAAATATATACCTATTGCAAACTATATACTACAGTTTGTAGTATTTCAACATTCTTTCATAAACAGTAACAAACGTACTATACCAACACTACAAGTCAACAATTGAGGGGGGTTGGTTAGGGATATGGGAGGATTCGAGTTTCCTTTTCTTTCTTTCTTTTTTTTTTTTCCATCTTTCACTTTATTTCTTGTCTGGAGTAATGAAAAGTTTCTAAAAATTGAACAAAAATTAAGTGTGGTGATAGATGCACCACTGTATGAGGATACCAGGGGCAGCTGATTGTACACTTTGGATCTTTGGATAATTGTATGGTATCTGAACAATCCCAATAAAAAAAAAATTACAACAAAAGTGCATAAGAGCAACAGAAAAAAAAAAAAAAAATTGCCACACAGGCCCAGACACTTGCTCATACTGATGCTTAGACGTGCTTGGAAATGCAGACAAAAGGATGTTTAGCTAGGAGATACAGCCCAGAGTTTGCTCTGGAATATGCTAAGAGAGGACCTCTAGGCACTTAGAGAGAAACGACCTAGGAGAAAGAACCAAGAACACACAGCAGCTGAGAGAGGAGCTGGAACACAACCAGGATCAGCAGACACCAGCCCCCTGCCTTCGAACTAACAAGAGGTAATCCAGATGCCAATGGCCTTTCTTCAGTGAAGGTATACTCATGATTATGCCTTTGTTTGGACACTTTTATGGCTATAGAACCGCAAATTTTTAACTTAATAAATACCCTTTATAAAAGCCAATACATTTCTGGTATTTTGCATAAAGGCGGCAATTGCACACTGAACAGTTTTTATGACATCTTTTATTTTAAAATTGTAAAATTAATAGGGAAAGAGATTGACAGAAATTACTAATGTTGAAAGGGAGTGCATAATGCATAATGAAGACATAATGCTGAGTGAAATAAGTCAGACACAAAAGGAGAGATATTGTGTGTTACCACTAATGTGAACTCTGTGAAAAATATAAAACAAGTATCTTATATTGTAGAATATTGGGGACCTAAAGATAGACAGTCACTAGGGAAGGGGGAACAATAATCTACTAAGAACAGACAAGATATTGAGGGTGATCTTAATGATACAGGAATGCTCAGGTGTGACTATGGTTCTCTTGGTATGGTAGGAGTATACTGGAAAGAATGAAGTTAGTTTAGGATATTTATTTTTCCCATTGCTTTGCTTTGTATTTTTTTTTTTTTTTGGTAATGTTTTTTTATTTGATAAAGTTAATTTCTTTAAAAAAAAAAAAAAAAAAAAAGATCATGACACGTGTGTGGGACATCATATATCCAAACCGGCATACTCATGATTCTTGACAGGAAAAGTTAATATTTATTAAGATTAGTTTCATGACCTCTATGAACTAATAAATCATTGCCTGTGTGTTTGGTTCCTGTGTATAATCCTAAGTCTCATTTTGGGGAAGACTGTTTAGAGGAAATTCACTCACTGCCCAACACTTGATTGTCAATGTTTATTTATATGTATCTCTATGTTTACCAATTAATACCAATTGCTTTTTTTTTTTTCATTTTATTGAGATATATTCACATACCACGCAGTCATACAAAACAAATCGTACATTCGATTGCTCACAGTACCATTACATAGTTGTACATTCATCACCAAAATCAATCCCCGACACCCTCATTACCATACACACAAAACTAACCAGAATAATAATTGAAGTGAAAAAGAGCAACTAAAGTAAAAAAGAACACTGGGTGCCCTTGTCTGTTTGTTTGTTTGTTTGTTTCCTTCCCCCACCTTTCCGCTCATCCATCCACAAACTAGACAAAGGGGAGTGTAATCCCCATGGCCCCCCCAATCCCACTGTCCCCCCTCATAAGCCACATTTTTATACAATTGTCTTCAAGATTCATGGGTTCTGGGTTGTAGTTTGATAGTTTCAGGTATCTACCACCAGCTACCCCAATTCATTAGAACCTAAAAAGGGTTGTCTATATTGTGCATAAGAGTGACCACCAGAGTGACCTCTCGGGTCCTTTTGGAATCTCTCTGCCACTGAAGCTTATTTCATTTCCTTTCACATCCCCCTTTTGGTCGAGAAGATATTCTCCATCCCACGATTCCGGGTCTACATTCCTCCCCAGGAGTCATATTCCACGTTGCCAGGGAGATTCACTCCCCTGGGTGTCTAATCCCACCTAGGGGGGAGGGCAGTGATTTCACCTGCCCAGTTGGCTTAGCTAGAGAGAGAGGGCCACATCTGAGCAACAAAGAGGCAGTCGGGAGGAGGCTCTTAGGCACAATTACAGGGAGGCCTAGCCTCTCCTTTGCAGCAACAGTCTTCCCAAGGGCAAATCCTGTGGTAGAGGGCTCAATCCATCAAAACACCAGTCCCCTATGTCTGTGGGCATGTTAGCAACCATCAAGGTAGGGCAGGCCAATACCCCTGCATTCTCTACCAGCTCCTCAAAGGGGCTCTGCATATTTTTTTTCCTTGTTTTTTTTTTTTTTTAAACTTTTTTTCTTCTAAATCAACTGTATGAAAAATAAAAAAATAAAAAACAAATTAAAAAAAAACATACAATAAAAGAACATTTCAAAGAGCCCTTAACAAGGGAGTAAGAAAAAGACAACTAACCTAAGATAACTAGTTTACTTCCAACATGTTCCTACTCTACATCAAGAATGTTACCTAATATAGCAACATTTCTGTGAACTTATTCCTAGTATACCCATCAGAAATTAACAGACCATAGTCATTCCTGGGCATTTCCAGAACGTTAAATTTACCCATGATAGCTTATCTGTTCTACTTGGATTATTGTTCTCCCTTCCGTAATTGCTCTCTATCGCTAGCTCCCCTACATTCTACATTATAAACCATTTGTTTTACATTTTTCAAAGTTCACATTAGTGGTAGCATATAATATTTATCTTTTTGTGCCTGGCTTATTTCGCTCAGCATTATGTCTTCAAGGTTCATCCATGTTGTCATGTTTCACGACATCGTTTCTTCTTCTTCTTTTTTTTTTTTTTTCATTTTTATTGAGATTGTTCAGATACCATACAATTATCCAAAGATCCAAAGTGTACAATCACTTGCCCCTGGGTACCCTCATACAGCTGTGCATCCATCACACTTAATTTTTGTTCAATTTTTAGAAACTTTTCATTACTCCAGACAAGAAATAATGTGAAAGATGGAAAAAAAAAAAAAAAGGAAACTCTAATCCTCCCCTATCTCTAACCAACCCCCCTCAATTGTTGACTCCTAGTATTGATATAGTACATTTGTTACTGTTTATGAAAAAATGTTGAAATACTACTAACTGTAGTATATAGTTTGTAATAGGTATATAGTTCTTCCCTATATGTCCCTCTATTATTAACTTCTAATTGTATTGTCATACATTTGTTCTGGTTCATGGAAGCGATTTCTAGTATTTGTACAGTTGATCATGGACATTGCCCACCATAGGATTCAGTTTTATACATTCCCATCTTTTGACCTCCAACTTTCCTTCTGGTGACATATATGACTCTGAGCTTCCCCTTTCCACCTCATTCACACACTATTCGGCACTGTTAGTTATTCTCACATCTTGCTACCAACACCCCTGTTCATTTTCAAACATTTCAATTCATCCTAATTGAACATTCTGCTCATACTAAGCAACCACTCCCCATTCTTAAGCCTCGTCCTATATCTTGGTACCTTATATTTCATGTCTATGAGTTTACGTATTATAATTAGTTCCTATCAGTGAGACCCTGCAATAATTGTCCTAATGTGTCTGGCTTATTTCATTCAGTATATTGCCCTCGAGGTTTTGTCATCAGCCCATTTTTTTTTTAATATGGTTTTGTTCATTCACCATACATTCCATCCCAAGTAAATAATCGATGGTTTTCTGCATGGTCATACATTTATGTGTTCACCACCTTCACCATTATCTATATAAGAGTGTCTACATTTCTTCCACAAGGCAGGAGGGAGAGTCAAAGAAGGTAGAGAGGCAAAAGAAAGAGGAAAAAAAAAGAGAGCTAGGAAGCAGCAAAAGGAAACATAACCTTAAATCAAAGTAGAATAAAGAGTCAGACAATACCACCAATGTCAAGTGCCTAACATGCCTCCCCTATCCCCCCTTCTTATCTGCATTCACCTTGGTATATCACCTTTGTTAAATTAAAGGAAGCATAACACAATGATTATATTAGTTATAGTCTCTAGTTTATGCTGATTGCATCCCTCCCCCAATGCCTCCCCATTTTTAACAACTTGCAAGGTTGACATTTGCTTGTTCTCCCTCGTAAAAGAACGTATTTGTACATTTTATCACAATTGTTGAATACTCTAGATTTCACCAAGTTACACAGTCCGTCTATATCTTTCCTCCTTTCTTGTGGTGTCTCACATGCTCCCCACCTTCCTCTCTCAATCGTATTCATAGTTACCTTTGTTCAGTGTACTTACATTGTTGTGCTACCGTCTCCCCAAATTGTGTTCCAAACCACGCACTCCTGTCTTCTATCACCCTGTAGTGCTCCCTTTAGTATTTCCTGTAGGACAGGTGTCTTGTTCACAAAGTCTCTCATTGTCTGTTTGTCAGAAAATATTTTGAGCTCTCCCTCATATTTGAAGGACAGCTTTGCTGGATACAGGATTCTTGGTTGGCAGTTTTTCTCTTTCAGTATCTTAAATATATCACACCACTTCCTTCTTGCCTCCATGGTTTCTGCTGAGAGATCCGCACATAGTCTTATTAAGCTTCCTTTGTATGTAATGGATCGCTTTTCTCTTGCTGCTTTCAGGATTCTCTTTGTTTTTGACATTTGATAATCTGAATATTAAGTGTCTTGGCGTAGGCCTATTCATATCTCTTCTGTTTGGAGTACGCTGCACTTCTTGGATCTGTAATTTTATGTCTTTCATAAGAGATGGGAAATTTTCATTAATTATTTCCTCTATTATTGCTTCTGCCCCCTTTCCCTTCTCTTCTCCTTCTGGGACACCAATGATATGTACATTATTGTACTTTGTTTCATCCTTGAGTTTCTGGAGACGTTGCTCATATTTTTTCATTCTTTTCTCCATCTGCTCCTTTGCGTGTAGGCTTTCAGGTGTTTTGTTCTCCAGTTCCTGAGTGTTTTCTTCTGCCTCTTGAGATCTGCTGTTGTATGTTTCCATTGTGTCTTTCATCTCTTGTGTTGTGCCTTTCATTTCCATAGATTCTACTAGTTGTTTTTTTGAACTTTTGATTTCTGCCATATACATGCCCAGTCCTTCCTTTACAGCCTCTATCTCTTTTGCAGTATCTTCTCTAAACTTTTTGAATTGATTTAGCATTAGTTGTTTAAATTCCTGTATCTCAGTTGAAGTGTACGTTTGTTCCTTTGACTGGGCCATAACTTTGTTTTTCTTAGTGTAGGTTGTAATTTTCTGTTGTCTAGGCATGGTTTCCTTGGTTATCCAAATCAGGTTTTCCAAGACCAGAACAGGCTCAGGTCCCAGAGGGAAGAAATATTCAGTATCTGGTTTCCCTGCGGGTATGTCTTAGAAAATTGCTCCACCCTTTGATGCCTCGGGTCACTGTGCTTTTCTGCCCAGCAGGTGATGCCTGTTAGCCTATAATTCTTGACTGGTGTGAGGAGGTATGGCCGTGTTCCCCCAGGCTCTGGGGTCTGGTTCTGAATGGAAAGGGCCCCACCCCTTTCCTCCTAGAGAAGACAGACCCCCCAGGTGGAGGTCATTAGCATTTGAATGTTCTCGTTCTCTGCTTGTGCTGTCTCCACCCTTCTCCGCTTCACAGCCCGGGAAACTGAAAATGACTGGGGCTTTCTCCACTGAGCCGAGAAAGAAACAGATAGTCCCCTTCAGACCCAGTCCAAGGTGACCCTCCGGCTCTCCCAGGTCAGTTGTCACCCAAAGCCTCTGTCTGTTTTTTGGGGATGCATACCTGTAGTGAGTAGTTCACACTTGCTACTTAAAACCCCAGTTGGAGCTCAGCTGAGCTATATTCGCTTGCTGGGAGAGAGCTTCTCTCTGGCACCACGAGGCTTTGCAGCTCGGGCTATGGGGGAGGGGGTCTCCTGACTTGGATCTGCAGGTTTTACTTACAGATTTTATGCTGTGTTCTTGGGCATTCCTCCCAATTCAGGTTGGTGTATGATGAGTGGATGGTCTCGTTTGCCCCCCGCAGTTATTCTGGATTATTTACTAGTTGTTTCTGGTTTTTTGTAGTTGTTCCAGGGGACTACTTAGCTTCCACTCCTCTCTATGCCGCCATCTTGCCCCTCCTCGACATTGTTTCTTCTTACTGCCATGTAGTATTCCATCGTGTGTATATACCACATTTTATTTATCCACTCATCTGTTAAAGGACATTTGGGTTGTTTCCATCTCTTGGCAATTGTGAATAATGCTGCTATGAACATTGGCATGCAGATATCTGTTCGTGTCACTGCTATCCGATCTTCCGGGTATATACCGAGAAGTGCAATCAGTGGATCGAAGGGTATCTCTATCTCTAGTTTTCTAAGGAACTACCAGACTGACTTCCAGAGTGGCTGAACCATTATACAGTCCCACCAACGATGAATAAGAGTGCCAGTTTCTCCACATCCCCTCGAGCATTTGTAGTTTTCTGTTTGTTTAATGGCAGCCACTCTAATAGGTGTTAGATGGTATCTCATTGTGGTCTTAATTTGCATCTCTCTAATAGCTAGTGAAGCTGAACATTTTTTCATGTGTTCCTTGGCCATTTGTATTTCCTCTTCAGAGAACTGTCTTTTCATATCTTTTGCCCATTTTATAATTGGCCTGTCTGTATTATCGTCATTGAGTTGTAGGATCTCCTTATATATGCAAGATATCAGTCTTCTGTCAGATACATGGTTTCCAAAAATTTTTTCCCATTGAGTTGGCTGCCTCTTTACCTTTTTGAGAAATTCCTTTGAGGTACAGAAACCTCTAAGCTTGAGGAGTTCCCATTTATCTATTTTTTTTTTTGTTGCTTGTGCTTTGGGTGTAAAGTCTAGGAAGTGGCTGCCTAATACAAGGTCTTGAAGATGCTTTTCAACATTATCTTCTAGGAGTTTTATGGTACTTTCTTTTATATTGAGATCTTTGGACCATTTTGAGTTAATTTTTGTGTAGGGTGTGAGGTAGGGGTCCTCTTTCATTCTTTTGGATATGTATATCCAACTCTCCCAGCCCCATTTGTTGAAAAGACCATTATGGCTCAGTTCAGTGACTTTGGGGGCCTTATCAAAGATCAGTCGGCCGTAGATCTGGGGGTCTATCTCTGAATTCTCAATTCGATTCCATTGATCTATATGTCTATCTTTGTGTCAGTACCATGCTGTTTTGACAACTGTGGCTTTATAATAAGCTTCAAAGTCAGGGAGTGTAAGTCCTCCCACTTCGTTTTTCTTTTTTAGAGTGTCTTTAGCAATTCGAGGCATCTTCCCTTTCCAAATAAATTTGATAACTAGCTTTTCCAAGTCTGCAAAGTAGGTTGTTGGAATTTTGATTGGGATTGCATTGAATCTGTAGATGAGTTTGGATAGAACTGACATCTTAATGACATTTAGCCTTCCTATCCATGAACATGGAATATTTTTCCATCTTTTAAGGTCCCCTTCTATTTCTTTTAGTAGAGTTATGTAGTTTTCTTTGTATAGGTCTTTTACATCTTTGGTTAAGTTTATTCCTAGGTACTTGATTTTTTTAGTTGCTATTGAAAATGGTATCTTTTTCTTGAGTGTGTCTTCAGTTTGTTCATTTCTAGCATATAGAAACATTACTGACTTATGTGCATTAATCTTGTATACCGCTACTTTGTTAAAGTTGTTTATTAGCTCTAGTAGCTGTATCGTCGATTTCTCCGGGTTTTCCAGATATAAGATCATATCATCTGCAAACAATGACAGTTTTCCTTCTTCCTTTCCATACCAATTGCTTTTTATATCACACCTTTATCTTCTGATTCAATTTCTTTCTTCCTGACATATATATTTTACCTGTTAATTTAGCAAGGGACTCTGTTTTTCTCATTTGTCTGAAAATCTATTTATTTTCCCCTTATTTTTCAACGATAGGTTATTTGAATATAGAATTCTAGGCTAATATTTTCTTTACCTCAGAATTTTAAAGATAATCATTCCACTGGCCTTTATAAAGGTTAATAAAAGGTCATGACAGTTCAATTGCTGTTCCTTTGTGTTTAAGTCTGTCTAGTTGCTTTTAATAGTTTCTCTTTGTCTTTGCTTTGGTGCAGTTTCACTACCGTATATAGACGTAGATTTTATTTATTTACTTGAGACTGATGTTCAGGATCTGTGCTTCTGAGGACTCATGATTTTCTTTGATTTTGAAAAATTATTAGTCATTATTTATTTTTTAATGCAATTTTATTGAAATATATTCACATACCCTACAATCATCCAAAGTGTACAATTGTTCATAGTATATATATGTATATATATATATATATATATATATATAGTTGTGCATTCATCACCACAATCAATTTTTGAATATTTTTATTACCCCCAAAAATAAAAATAAAAATAAAAAAGAACACCCAGAGCATTCCAATCCCTTTCTCCCTGCTATTATTCATTTACTTTTTGTACCCATTTTTCTACTCATTAGTCAATACACTGGGTAAAGGGATTGTGGGCCAAAAGTTTCCACAATCATACATTCACACCATATAAGCTATATAGTTATATGATTGTATTCAAGAAATCAAGGATAATGGATTGCAGTTCAAGAGTTTCAGATATTTCCTCTTAGCTACTCTAATAAACTAAAAACTAAAAAGGGATATCTACATAATGCTTAAGAATGCCCTCCTGAATGACCTCACAACTCCATTTGAAATCTTGCAGCCACTGAAACTTTCTCTGGTTTCCTTTCTCTTCCCTCTTTTTGTTAAGAAGACTTTCTCAATCCCACAATGCCAGGGCCAGGCTCATCCCCAGGAGTCATGTCCCACATTGCCAGGGAGATTTACACCCCTGGGAGTCATGTCCCACATAGGGGGGAGGGTGGTGAGTTTACCAGATGAGTTGGCTTAGAGAGAGAGGCCACATCTGAGCAACGAAAGAGATTCTCTGGGGGAGACTCAAGCACAATTATATGTAGGCATAACCTCTCCTTTGCAGTGACAAGCTTCATAAAGTCAACCCCAAGATTGAGGGCCTGGCCTACTAAACTGGTAGTCCCCAATGCTTGCGAGAATATCAGGAATTCCCCAGCTGGGGAAGTTTAATATTTCCATATTTTCTCTCAGTCCCTCAAGGGGACATAGCAAATACTTTTTATTCTCTGCCCAAATTACCCTGGGATGTATCAGGGCTTCATGATAACCCATACCAACCCAAAGTTGCCATGTAATTATGGTGTTTGAGTAAACTGATCATACAAGTTAAATTATATAGTGTACTATAGAAAATAGAGATTTTGCACCAAATAAACATCTCTTCCTTTGGTCCCACACAGAAGCCAAAGTTTTAAAACACAGTTAATATCATCCTCTACCTTTTAGTCTGATCTACCCCAATCTCAACCAAGTCCATTTTGTTCATACATTGAAGTCTGATCTCCTTTGTAGCCTATTTAATGGTTGCCGCATGGGGCAATGCCAACACTCAAAGCTCCAAACTCTGGCTTCGAGGCTCAGGAGTCACACAGACACCCAAAGCTCCAGGGACTGACTAAGTCACACACAAACAGCTCAGCATCTCAGAATTTAGAAATAACTATTACAACTCATGGACAGATGTGACTGATGTAAGAACTTACAATCCTGGAACCTTTACAATGAGCCTTCCCCTGATAACCCATGTTCCTAGATTCTTTCTTTTAATATCCCTCTTCTTCATTCTTTCTATCCTTTCTTTCTGGAACTATTATTGAACTTATTTTGGACCTTTTCATTCCAACCACCATGTCTCTTAATCTCTCTTTCATATTTTCTGTATTTTCTTTCCTTAGGTGTTTATATTCTTGTTGATTCACCACTAACTCTACTTCATGGTGAGTTGTTTCTTGATATTATGTGACATTTTTTCTTCAGGCTTATCTTCAGTGAAGATTGCTTTTTTCTTGGAGCATTCTGTGCCACCTGAGTTGTAAAAACATGTATTTATTTCTATTATCTAGCCCAAGCTTTTCAATTAAGCTGTCTTCAATGTTGATTTATTTGGTCATCACCATGTACATTAGATAATTTCTTACTCTGTTATGTAAGGTGCAAGCCTAGGGCTCTAATTTCTTGAGGGAGCCATTTTTCCCCAACCAGAGAAATGGGTAGATAAGCTTTCTTGTCACATCTATTTAATGAATTTTTCATGGTGGAGATGGCCCTTCTAGTTCTCTGACTTTATGAAAGGTCTCATTTCCAGTTCCTTATCTCATGGCCCAACATGATCTCTCTTACCCCAACATGGGCAACATCAACTCACAAGTTTACCAATCTGATTAAAATCCTTCCTCATTTCTGGTACATCCCTCCATCTCTCCCTTTTTGACTATGGTATATAAAGACTTTCTGCTGTAAGGTGATGAATGGATTCCCTGAAATCTCTGCATTATGCAAAATTACTTATTAAAAAAACAAGGGAGAGAAAGAAGATGGCAGCAGAGAGAGGTGCAGAAGTTAGTTAGTCCCCCTGGAACAACTAATAAACAACCAGGAACAATGAGTAAATAATGTGGAATAATTGCTGGAGGACAAAAGTGGCTGTCCACACATAATACACCAACCTGGATTGGAAGGAATGCATGAGATTGCAGCATAAAATCTATAAGTAAAGACTGTGGACCTGCACTGAGAGCCCCTTCCCTATGGCAGGCCGAATTGCAAAACCTTGCTGTGATAGGGAGCAGCACTCTCTGAACAAGCGAATATACCTCAGTCCAGCTCCAACTGAGGTTTTAATTAACAAACGTGGATGGCTCAATGCAAGCTACAAACCCCCAACAAGCAGACAGAGATTTTTAGTGAGGACTGACCTTAAAGAGCCAGAAGACTTCTCTGTGCTAGGAGGCGGAGCCCAGAAGACTGGGTGTATCTCTGAAGGGTGGATATAGCTGAGGGGACCATGAACTGGTACTGAAAGGGGGCTTTCTGTCCCTTTTTCTCTCTCTCAACCTGGGTGGCTCAGTGGAGAAAGCCACAGCCATTTTCAGTTTGCAGCTCTCTGACCCAAACAAGGGTGGACATATCAGAGTCAGAGAGACAAAGAGCCTATTTAAATGCAAATAAAATCTCCCTAGATGGTGTATCTTCCCTAAGAGGAAGGAGGTGGTGCCCAGTCCTACTACCAGCCTCCCATTCAGAACCAGATCCCAGATCTTGGGAAAAACAGCCAAAACAGAAACTAAGGACTAAGGAGGCCACACCTGCTTACACCAGTAAGGAGCTACAGGCTGACATGCACCACCTACTGGGTAGGTTAGGAAAAGCATAGTGGCTTGATGCCTCAAAAGGTGTGTCAATCTTCTAAGACACACCCTCAGGGAGACCTGATACTGAATATTGCCCCTTTATGAGATCTGAGCCCGTTCTGGTCTGGGAATACCTGATTGGGGTAACCAAGGAAACCAGACGCCTAGACAACAGAAAACTACAACCTACACTAACAAAAATGAAGTCATGGCCTAGCAAAGGAACGAACTTACACTTCAGCTGAGATACAGGAATTGAAACAACGAATGCTAAATTAATTCAAAAAGTTTAGGGAAGATATGGCGAAAGAGATGAACTGTATAATGAGAACACAAGGCGTACATAAGGTAGAAATTGAAAGTTCAAAAAACCAACTGGCGGAATCTATGGAAATGAAAGGTACAACACAAGAGATGAAAGACACAATGGAGACACAGAACAGCAGATTTCAAGAGGAAGAAGAAAACACTCAGGAACTGGAGAACAAGACACCTGAAATCCTACACGCAAAAGAACAGATAGGGAAAAGAATGGAAAAATATGAGCAATTTATCAGGGAATTGAATTAAAACATGAAATGCATGAATGTACATGTCATGGGTGTCCCAGAAGAAGAGAAGAGAAAAGGGGCAGAAGCAAAAATAGAGGAAATAATCAATGAAAATTTCCCATCTCTCATGAAAGACATAAAATTAGAGATCCAAGAAGTAAACCATACCCTAAACAGAATAGATCTGAATAGACCTACACCAAAACACTTAACAATCAGATTATCAAATGTCAAAGATGAAGAGAGAATCCTGAAAGCAGCAAGAGAAAAGTGATCTGCACATACACAGGAAGTTTGATAAGACTATGTGCGGATTTCTCAATAGAAACCATGGAGGCAAGGAGGAAGTGGTGTGATATATTTAAGATACTGAAAGAGAAAAACCACCAACCAAGAATCATATATCCAGCAAAACTGTCCTTCAGATATGAGGGAGAGTTTAAAATATTTTCTGACAAACAGACAATGACCGAGTTTGTGAACAAGATACCTGTGCTACAAGAAATACTAAAGGGAGCACTACAGGCAGATAGGAAAAGACAGAAGTGAGAGGTTTGGAACACAGTCTTGGATGATGGTAGCACAGCAATGTAAGTACACTGAACAAAGTTGACTGTGAGTATGGTTGAAAGAGGAAGGTTAGGAGCATGTGGGACACCAGAAGGAAAGAGGAAAGATAAAGACTGGGACTGTAAAACTCAGTGAAACTTGGAGTGCTCAACAATTGTGATAAAATGTACACATATGTTTTTACATGAGTGAGAACAAATGAATGTCAATCTTGCAAGGTGTTAAAAAAATAGGGTGGTATTGGGTGAAAAATATAATCAATGCAAACTAGAGACTATAATTAACAGAAACACTGTATTATGCTTCCTTTAATGTAATAAAGGCAATATACCATAGCTAAATGCATATAAGAGGGGGACATAAGGGAAGGGTATGGGACTCTTGGCATTGGTGATGTTGTCTCTTTATTCTACTTTAGTTTAATGCTATCTTTCCTTTTGTTGCTTCCTAGCTGTCGTGTTTTTTTTTTCTCTTTTTCTTTTGTCTCTCTACCTTCTTTGACTCTTCATCCTTCTTTGTGGAAGAAATGGAGATGTCCTTATATAGATAGTGGTGAGGATGGTGAATACATAAATACAGAACTATACAGGGAACCATCGATAGTTTACTTAAGATGGAAAGTATGCTGTGTGAACAAAACCATCTTAAAAAATGGGTTGATGAAGAAACCTTGAGGGCACTATATTGAGTGAAATAAGTCAGACACATAAGGACAAATATTGCAGGGTCTCACTGATATGAACTAATTATAATATGTAAACTCATAGACATGAAATATAAGTTACCAGGATATAGAACGAGGTTAAAGAATGGGGAGCAGTTGCTTATTATGAGCAGAATGTTCAGCTAGATTAAACTTAAGTGTTTGAAAATCAACAGAGGTGATGGTAGCACTTTGTGAGAATAACTAACACTGCTGAATGGGGTGTGAATGTGGTGGAAAGGGGAAGCTTAGAGTCACGTATGTCACCAGAAGGAAAATTAGAGGTTAAAAGATGGGAATGTATAGAACAGTGAATCCTGCTGTGGGCAATGTCTGTGATTAACTATACAAATACTAGTAATCTCTTTCATGAACTAGAACAAACACATGACACTATAACCAGAAGTTAATAATAGAGAGGCATATAGAGAGAAAAGTATACCTTTTGCAAACTATATCCTACAGTTAGTAGTATTTTAACATTCTTTCATCAAGAGTTACAAATGTACTATAATAATACTATGAGTCAATAATGGAGGAGGTTGGTTTGGGGTATGGGAGGATTTAAGTTTCCAGTTTTGTTGTTTTTGTCTTTATTTCTTTTCTGGAATAATGAAAATGTTCTAAAAATTGAAAAAAAAATTAATTGTGGTGATGGATGCACAGCTGTATAATGGTACTGTGGGCAATTAATTGTACATTTTGGATCTTTGGATAATTGTATGGCATGTGAACAATCTCAATTAAAACAATTTAAAAAACAAACAAACTAACAAAAAACAAGGTTTATGGGGAAATCAGTTGGTGTGTATCACTCAAAACCTATATAACCTTGTAACCAGAAAACAAGCAAAAACATTAATGGTACTAATTAGAACACTTGCACTGTTAAATCTCAGCTGGTGTTTTTTCCAGTATTCTAGTCAGTTGATCTGTTGCAGCATTAAGCCCTATGGCTTGTGGGGCTTCCTTCTTCCAGATATAGGCCTTCAAGGGCATTTACTTACAACAGAGGCCACTTTCATAAAAATTAAGAATTGGATCCAAGTTGTAGCTTCTTCATCAAACAACTTGAAAAACAAAAACAAAAACAAAAACAAAAACAAAAAACCACAACCCCAAAGGTATGTATCTTCACCACTTCTTCACCTGCCCTCATCACTTCATTAGATAGACTAGTGTTTTAGAAATGAATCCATTCACCCAGACATGAAGTCTACTAAAAGAAGCCCTTTCTTTAGGATATTTTATTATTTTTCTAAACTGTTTTAAATAGCACATAGACTTTCTCTTAAATTGTGAAAAAGCATGCCCGATAGCTTCAGATCATTAGCATTCTAGGAAACAATCACATATGAACAAGATTTATGCATTATACTGGCATCATTCCCTAATTTGTCAATTGTACATTGTTTCTTTCCATTATAGGAACACATGTTGCAGCTAAATGAACTACATTTAATCATTTTTTTGTTAGTTTTATTTGATCTAGCACTTCTGTTTTCATACTTGGAGAAGTGTGTGTCTACTGTTTGTTGTGTTTTTAACATTGGAACTCTTTTCCTAGACTTTAGAAAGCTAAAGATTGGAGAAAAAATATGCATATCAACTTAGAAGACATCAGTTCAACCAAGAGTAAAAGCTAGGGTGGTGCAGATTTCAGTTAAACATGTAGAAGACTCTTCCAAAAGCCAGAGTAATGATGAAATAGAATTCAATCTCTACCACTGGAGATACTCTAGCATATGCTTTATGACCACCTACCAGTGACATTGCAGGCAGGAAGAAGAGAAAAGAACTAAGACTTTTCCAGGGTATACCATCAACTACTCTGCTAGGCAAATTCATATTGTATATTATACAATCACAAAGACAATTCTTTTAGAAAGTTTGTGAGAAATTTTAAGTTCAGAGAGATTTAGCAAGTTGCTTCTATTCTAATTAAATCTAGATTTGAATCAATTCGGTCGATATCAATATCTAAGTTATTTCACACAACTAAGCTAATTCCCCATTTCTCTTAAATGGATCAGAATTGACTAATGTCACTGGAATGATTAGTAAGGATTAGATTAAGCATAATTAGTAAAGATTTACTTGTATTCTAACACAATATAAAATTACACTATGCATTTATAATACCGACATATTATCTACCTGTATTTGTAAAGTTTTAGAGGAAGATATCTACAAATTAAAACTGACGTGCTAATCAATAAAATATTCACTCAATATATGAGCTGAGTCATCAACTTAAAAATTATTATTACTGGATCTTCTGAATATAACAACACCAATTCTGTTGGATTTCAAAAGGATATTGTTATGTACTCCTCAAAATTATTCTGTAGTATTTCAAAAAACAAAACATTTAAAAAATAATTATTACTTATTTAAAATTTTAATATCAACTTCCAAATTTCCAATTTGTTTAATTTTTTAGATGAATAACACTCTTGCAAAAATTAACAATAATAAATGAATATTAACAAATCATAAATGGTAATAAAATATTCATCAGTGTAGAGAACAGAGTTTTAAATTAATTATTTAATATAAAATAATTGACTGGATAATCAGAAAATAGTTTGTAAAGAACTGAACTAGGGCTCCTCAGATCACAATAGAAAAATTGATCATTTTATATTCAATAAAGAAAAGAATAAAAGAAATTGAAATAATCTTTTCTAATCCTTCCATTCTTTGCAAGTAATTATAACTCCTAAAAGAGACTAAAAAGTAAGAAGGGAAACCCTTCTTTTAACCTGGAAAAATGAAAATTAGTAGTTTACACAAGGGAGAAAGGGGAATCATAAAAGTACAAAATCATTTTTACAATTATTATATCAATAAGGAAGTAAAACATTTTATGAAGAGATAGCGGCATCTTTATTGTTACATGAACTTTTTCTTTATCATTAATGGGTTTTTGTTTTACTGCTTTTTTAAACAACTATAAAGACCATAAAAGATTTATGCACAAAGTTTCTGCCTTTGGGAAACCCTAAACCCTATGCCATCTTGGGTCCTTGATTCTGGATATAAGACTATCTCTGTCCTCATTACCTCATCAATAACATCCCCAAACAGCTGTTTGCAATAAACGATCCTGAAAAACGGGGTGGGGGTGGGTGGAGCAAAGCCCTAAAGAGGTAGTTGGAAAGGAGCATCAGTGATTAGAGAGGTTACTTATCATTTTATCACACAAAAGGAAAACTGAAAACCAACATTGGTGACCCTTTGCCTGGCTCCAGGAGTTTAGTAACCATCTGAAGAAAAAGGATAATATACCCTTCTTTCAGCCTGAAATGGTTTAATTCTGTTATGTGAATAACTTAAGTGCAAGAAATCCTAGAAAGGCAAAACAAAAACAAAAACAAAACAAATATATATAAGTATATATCAAAAAACCTACTCTGGAAATTCAGGTTAAATAACTAATCAGCAATTTGAGGGGTTTTGGAGGAAAAAAAAAGATTAAATGATTAAAAAATAAACCAAACTATAAAAGAATACCTAGAGTAAAAACTACTCTTCTTTAAGGATATAAATGACAATGGACCTATGATTTTTGCCTTGAGTTTTCAGAAAAAATCAAAGTCAAATCATATCCCTGCTATGCAAGGTTGATTCAACGTAAGAAAATCAATTAATGTAACATACCACATAACCAGAATGAAGGGGGAAAAATGCATAGTCATTTCCATTGACACAGAAAAGGCATTTGCCTTTCTTGATAAAAACATTTAGAACACTAGGAATAGAAGGAAAACTCAATATGATAAAGGGCATATATGAAAAGCCCAGAGCTAATGTCCTACTTAATGGTGAAAGACTGAAAGCTTTCCCTCTAAAATCAGGAAAAAAGACAAGTATGCTCACTGTCACCACTGTTATTCAACACTGTGCTAGAAGTTCTTGCCAGAGCAATTAGGTAAGAACAATAAATAAGCAGAATCCAAGTTGGAAAGAAAGAAATACAACTTTCCCTATTTGCAGATGATGTGATCCTACTTACAGAAAATCCTGAAAAATCCACAACAAAGCTCCTAGTGTTAATAAATAAATGCAGCAAAGTGGCAAGGTACAAGATCAACTCTTCCAGATTGATGAACAATCAAAAAAGGAAATCAAGAAAATAATTCACACCATATACAAAAATCAACTCAAAATGGATCAAAGACCTTAATCTATGAGCTAGAAAATCAAACTCCTAGAAGAAAACAGGAAAGCATGTTCAGGACCTTGTGTTAGACAATGGTTTCTTAGACTTTACATCCAAAGTACAAGCAACAAAAGAAAAAAATAGATAAATGTTACCTCATCAAAATTAAAAAGTTTTGTGCCTCAAAGGACTTTAACATGAATGTAAAAAGACAATCTACAGAATAGAAGAAAATATTTGGAAATCACATATCCAATAAGGGTTTAATATCCAGAATATATAAAGAAATCCTACAACACAACAAGAAAAAGACAACCAATTTAAAAGTGGGCTAAAGACTTGAATAGAAATCTCTCCTGAAGAAGATATACAAATGTCCAAAGAGCACATAGAAAGATGCTCAACATCATCAGTCATCAGGGAAATGCAAATCAAGAGATGAATATCTGAAACTACCAAACTCCAACCCAGTAGCCTTGACTCTTGAAGCTGGTTGTATAACAATGTAGCTTACAATGGGTAACAGTGTCATTGTAAAGATCTTGTGGATCACACTCCCTTTATCCAGGGTATGGATGGATGAGTAGAAAAATGGGGACAAAAACTAAATGAAAAATAGGGTGGAGTGGGGGGGGGATGATTTGGGTGTTCTCTTTTACTTTTATTTTTTATTCTTAATCTGATTCTTTCTGATGTAAGGAAAATGTTCAAAAATAGATTGGGGTGATAAATGCACAACTGTATGATGGTACTATGAACAGTTGATTGTACACCATGGATAACTGTATGGTATGTGAATGTATCTCAATAAAATGGAATTTAATTTTAAAAACCACGAGATACCATTTCACACCCATTAGAATGGCTTCTTTTAAAAAAGTGGAAAATAACAAGTGTTGGAGAGGATGCAGAGAAATAGGAACACTCATTCATTGTTGGTGGGAATGTAAAATGGTGCAGCTTCTGTGGAAGACAGTTTGGCAGTTGGTCAGAAAGCTAAATACAGAACTACCATATGACTTGGCAATCCCACTACTTGGTATATACCCAAAAGATTTGAAAGCAGGGTCTCAAAGAGATATTTGCACACCAATGTTCATTATGCAGCATTGTTCACAATTGCCAAAAGATGGAAGCAACCCAAGTGTCCATCAACTCATGAATGGATAAATAAAATATGGTATGTACAAACAATTAAATATTATTCAGCCATATAAAAGAAATTAAGTCCTTATACATGTGATGACGTGGATGAACCTTGAAGATATCACACTGAGTGAAATTAGCCAGACACAAAAGGACAAATATTGTATGCTCTCACTGTATTCTAGAGTCAGAATATAGAATACAGATTACAAGGGGACAAAGTGGGGATAGAGAACTTTGGGAACTTAAGTCTTAAAATGTACAGGGTTCCTATTTGAAATGATGGAAATGTTTTGGTAATGGATGGTGGTGATGGTAGCTCAACATTGTAAGGCAATTAACAGCACTGAAACATATTTCAATATGATTAAAAGGGGGAAATGTTAGATTATATATATGGTAACAGAATAAAAACTTTTAAATAAAACCCTTGATTCTGTACTATACAGTGAATCATAAGTTAAACCATGGACTTTAATTAATAGTACAATTATAAAAATGTGCTATCAATTGTAACAAATTTTCCATACCAGTGCAAGGTGTTTCTGGTGGGGTGGTGTATGGGAATTCTATATTTTATACATGATGGTCCTGTAAACCCACAACTTCTCAATTTAAAAAAAATCAACTTCTTGCCATGTATATGCCTGATAATTATGTGTTTGGACTCCAAAAGAATACTGAGGTGCTAAAATATTTACATGCCTTTTATTCAAACTACACTAGAAAATGTAATACCTTAAAACCTTCAAGGAAAGTGATTCTATGCTATCTCTCAGTGAAACATGCCAATATTTAAAAACTTGAAATTCTTCCTACTATCTAATCTACAACCTTCCAGCAGTAAAAATTACGACCACTGTGCTTTTTATGCTCTCGGTAAGGAAGGAGAATGATTTGTTACTGGCAATCAAATATAATAAGGATTCCAGAGTCTGAGGGTGGTTTTGAAGCTGAAATTTAGCATTCTTTTTTCACAGGTTAATCAAACTCAATTTCTTTAAACTTTCCTTATAAGTCCTTCTAAACATTTCACTACTATCCTCTCTTAAATTAACCACATATTTTAATCTTTTTTTTTTTTTAACTTGAGTCTCAAAGCTCAGAATAAGGTAAATTTCTTAGTAATAAAAGACTATACTCATCCACATGAAAAAACTCACACCTTTATCTACATTTTTTAGAGTTTGAAATTTTAAGTTTTGTTAACTTTCAAAAGTTCATTTCTAAATAATTCCAAACTTTCTGAAAAGTTGCAAGAATAGCATTAGGAACTTCCATATCCTCTTCACCCAGATTCCCCAGTTGTTACAATTTTACCACTTTGCTTTATCATTCTTTCATTTTTTATACATGTACTATTTTTTTTCTGAACTACTTGAGAATAGGATGCAGACATGATGGCCTATTACCCCCTAAATACTTCAGTGCGTATTTCCTAAAAATGGTAACACTCTCTTACCTAAACAAAGGAAAATATCCAATTATTAGTGTTGATTAGGTTGGAATCCTTTGAGTACTTCCATGGAGGTGTTACCCCATCCATTCAGGGTGGGTCTTAACAGAATCAATGGAGTCCCATAAAAGTGTTCACAGACAGAAGGTGTTGCAGCCAAGAGAGAGACTTTGACGAATGCACAGGAGCTGAGAGTGGGGCTGGAACACAACGTGGGATCAGCAGACACCAGTCACGTGCCTTCCCAGCTAACAGAGGTTTTCCAGATGCCATTGGCCCTGCTTCAGTGAAGGTATACTTGTGTTGATGCCTTCATTTGGACATTTTCATGGACTTCAGACTGTAACTTGGTAACCAAACAAACCCCCTTTATAAAAGCCAATCCATTTCTGGTATTCGACAAACAGCAGCATTAGCAAACCAGAACAGATTTTGGTACTGGAAGTGGGGTGCTGCTAAACTTGCAAATACCAAGCATGCTGGAATGGCTTTTTAAATGAGAAGGGGAAGATTCTGGAAGAATTGTGAGAAACTTGATAGAAAAGGCCTATACTGCTTTGAAGGGATTGTTTGTGGAAATATGAATTCTAAAAATACCCCTGATGAAGTCTTCAGCAGAAATGACGAATGTGTCGTTGCCAGCTGGAAGAAAGACGATCCTTGTTTTAAAGTGGCAGAGAATTTGGCAAAATTGTGTCCTAGTGTTGGACAGAAGGCAGAATGTGAAAGTAATAAGCTGGAATACTTAGCGGAGGAGGTCTCCAGACTACGTGTGGAGGATGTAGCCTGGCTTCTACTTGCAGCTTACAGTAAAATGCTACAGGACAGAGATAAACTGAGAAATGAACTCTTGGGTACAAAGAAACCAAAAACTGATGGTTTGGAAGATTCTGGACTTCCAGAAAGTGAAACCCCAGAGGCTACAGCCCCACATGAGAATTCAACCAAACATAGAAACTGACTGCCATTTCAGTACAAGCTAGGATTGGAGATGGAGTTATCCAGAAAGGATTTGTGGGAAGTCCTACTGTCTGACGGTTGACCCCTGTGTGCTTCATGCCAAGCCAATGAGATTTTTGAGAGAACTGTATAGCTGGAGCCATGGCCCGTCTGGACTGGAGGGGACAAAGGAACAAATTGAAGGGAAAATGTCTTCAAAGGGAGGTATGGAGATTGAGGTCTGGAGTCAAGAGGTCTCAGACAGGGAGAGCAGAGCAGCCCATGTGGGTGGAAAGGGTGAGTCTACCCCCGAGTCAGAGCACAGGCCTTCTGCCTTGATGCTCAGGAAGAATGCTGCTACCCCAGGCCTCAGAGAGGGTGGAGCACATTCCCTGGGGACTGGGGAGAACCTGGCTACCACCCTACTGTTCAAGGAGGGGAGAGCCTTTGCCCCAGAGAGGAAGAGTCCGGGTGGCACCCTGATATTTGAGGAGGGTGGGGCCAAGAAGGTGGTCTTCCCAATGTGTGCATATGTTGGAGCACTTACCCAGTGTTTGGAGGGAAAAGGGCTGCCACAAAGGCCCTTGGAAAGGGTTGGACTGCTGCTCTCTCAAGCCCCAAGGATAAGACATCATTCTCTATATGACTCTCAGACTTTGAAATCCAATGGAGTTTCCCCTATGGGTTTTAGGAACTGTTTCAGTCCTGTGAACCTTCTTTTCCTTTCAGTTTCTCCTTATGACAATGGGAATGTTTATCCTATGACTGTCCCTTCTTTATATACTGGAAGCAGATATCTTGTTCTAAGTTTCACAGGTCCACAGCCAGAAGGGAATTTTGCCTTAAGACAAGACCATGCCTGTAACTGATTTTGATGGGATCTTGTACTTAACTATTGTTACTAAAATGATTTAAGTTTCTATGATATTGTGATGGGATGAATGTATATTGTATATGGGAAGATCATGTCATTTGGGGGTTTAATGGGTGGAATGTGCCAGTTTGGATGTATTATGCCCCCCAAAACACCATTTTCTTTGATGCAATCTTGTGGGGAAAGACGTATTAGTGTTGATTAGGTTGGGATCCTTTGATTGAGTGTTTCCATGGAGATGTGACTCAATCAACCATGGGTGAGACCTTTGATTGGATAATTTCCATGGAGGTGCTATCCCACCCATTCAGAGTGGGTCTTAATTGAATCACTGGAGTCCTATAAATGTGTTAACATACAGAAAGAGGTGCTGCAGCCAAGAGAGAGACTTTGACGAATGCACAGGAGCTGAGAGTGGAGCTGGAACACAACCTGGGATCAGCAGAAGCCAGTCATGTGCTTTCCCAGCTAACAGAGGCTTTCTGGATGCCATTGGCCTTCCTTCAGTGAAGGTATACTTGTGCTGATGCCTTCATTTGGACATTTTCATGGCCTACAGACTGTAACTTGGTAACCAAATAAACCCCCTTTATAAAATCCAATCCATTTCTGGTATTTTGCAAATGGCAGCATTAGCAAACCAGAACAATTGAGTTCATGCACATTCATGTATTAAGCCAATAGCTTTAGCTAGTCCTATAACTATTAAACTGATTTTTCCTCCTCTGATTAAATCAGACTTATAGGCAAAACAGTAAGTTACTCTAAGAACTCAGTGTGGCTGTAACCAGTTAGGATGCTTATAGCTACAAATAAGAGAAAACTCAACTCAAAACAACTTATACAATAAGGAAATTTTAAATTCATACAACAGGAAGTTGCAAGAAGGGGCCTTCTTATATCTTTCATTCTGAGCATACAAATCAGATCCCTTCATGGTTGCATTACATCCTCACACATCAAGCATCCTAGAAAAGGGGCCAACTGCTTTCTTGTGTCTCAGCAGATTTTTCGCTTCTCATATAGCCACAAATTATCAATCCTAAATCAATCACTGGTGAAGGGAAGAGAATTATATGAGTATTTTTGACTAATCAAGACTTAATCCTGGAGTTGGGACAGGACTTAGGTTTTCCTGAAGTACACAACCAAAGGAAGAGTGAGATACCTAAATAAAATCAGGGCTAGGCTAGAATAGAAGTAGGGAGTCATAGCTATTGGGTAGGTGGCCAACAGTTTGCTAGTAAGATTAATGAAATGAATGAATCTCAATCAGAAAGCAACTGATTAACAAAAGGTTGTTCTGTAAGCATAGAATTAAAATACAGAACAATATAGATTATTTTATTAACATATTAACTAATAACTATAATAATAATGGCAGCCTGAAGTATAGCTCTTTGCAGACTGAGTAACCTGCTAGTGACAAGATAGTTGAGTTTTCTAATTAAGTATCCTCCCTCTGAAGAGTACTTTAAAAGCCTGACATATTTTAATCAAAGTAGTACCAGCATATCAGCTATATAGGAATGATATCATGGATGATATGGATATTCATAGAGAAAAGGGAAACATTTATTGAATGCCTGCCATGTGTTAGGTAAATGAAATGCAGTTTGCATGCCTGAAATGCCCTTTTGCTATTTGAAGTCTACAGGGACAACCTGGCTGCTGTTCCCTGAGAAAAGTTTCCCAGGACTGAGTAAAATATATCAATGGTCATTTGAGGTCATAGATGACACATAATGGTGAGCAGACTTCTCATTTAAAATATTCTTTTAAAAAATATTCTGTTCCATTGCCAAACCATGTATTAGATCATGTGTTCCCATTTATGGTTTAGAATATATGGTCCATTGACAAACATTGCTATATTCTACCTTAAAGTAGGCAATAACAATGTACAATATACTATTGTACATCTATGTGCTAACTCTTAAGTCTATGGAGACAGTGATAAATTTCATCAATAATAAAATTTCCCCAGAAGTTAAACAAAGCCATGATATCTATAGAATATTACAGGTTTTTGTCTGAGACCTTAAATCTACTTGTGGATAAGCTCTCATCTCTCAGTGATCACCATTAATTAATTATGTGCTGGATATTGTTTACCCACTGAATCATTAAGTGCTTTTGAAAACAATGTTTGGGATATGATTTAAAGTAAAAGAATAAGAAAATATGGTGCTAAATATGAGAATTTAATCATGAATTAACCTGTGTTTTTTGGAAAGCAGTCAAAAATCACCCAGAGCAGCTGCAATACATATGCTCATTAGTGACTTCTTTCCTAAGTTTAAAATTGTTATTACTGTAATATGCTTTTTTTGTTAATTCAGTTTTAATTTTTCTTTTCAAAAAGAAAGAGGAGACTAATGGAGAGTGGAAGAGTATGAAACAATAGATCCTACAGAGCAGTTTGTTACCTTAAATAAGCAAAGACAAATTTATTGGAATACTGATATCGCTGTTTTATTTACAAGGTATTTTCATCCAGGAAGCTTCCAAGGCCCCTTAGAAATCTGCTAATATACCAAGCAGGTTTTTTTTTTTTTCAGATGATCCAGTAGGGGTCTTGCTTTCCAAGATGTTTGTCTATATTTACATTATACCTTAGTGAGGTCATACTTCTCTATTATAAGATAAAAGAAAATACTCAAATCTAAAATTTAGAGTTGAATTTAAATAATATTTGCACCTTAGAACATTCCAAATATTTCAGGGAATAAGTTTAATAAAGGTCTCCTGATCACCTCTCTTCCAAAAAAGATTGGGACAAGATGGGGAGTTCTAAAAAGATTTTTACAAGCAGACATCACCTGATGAAAGCTAAATAAAAAATGTCTTCTGAAATGAAATACATCTCCTATCTTTATTTTATTAAACATAATTATTATATCCAGTAGAAAACATAAATGACAGATTTAGACTTTTTTATTAATTTGAGATAAAAAAAATCACATCCTGTATTTTTAGTTTCCCCACCTATAAAATAATATAAGATAATTACATTTTTTATCAAAACGTTTTGAAGGGTCTCAAAAAGGCACTATGTAAATACCAGGAACTATGGAACTATGTATCATTTGCAGATTACTGCACTATACAACTATGTTACTCTGTATATTGTACTGTGCTGTCATTACAATCTCCTCACTACTTCTATAGGAATTTAGGAACACCTGGAAAGGATACGTAGATGATATATAAGGATACTAGTGAAAAATTCCTGAATTTAAATAAAAAAGAAAATTTTTCATGTAAATCCCCAAAATGTGACGAACATGCGTATTAATGAACCCACTCAAAAAGACTTCAGGCAAGATTTTTCATAGCTACAGATGTAATTACTGGTAATACCAGCAAAGACTAAATGATTACTGAAGTGGAAGAGATGGAATAATGATCACTGCAGCATTCATCATGGATCATTCTGTAGTTGTTTAAAATCCTCCCTAACATCATATAAGAACTACTAGTTGAGAGAGGAATAATTTCATGATGCTGCAACACCAGGAGTATTTGCCCCCAATTCCACACCTACAGGCTGCAGTGCAGTGTGCTCTCCTAAATCAACTACAAATATGTTTAGTGTTCATCTGAGCATGTTACACTCAGACAGCTATCTAAATCAGGACAGGCTTGTTTTCCCTCCCACTACTATCTGAAGCATGTCTTCTGAAGCATGGCTTTTGAAGCATGCCATCTTAAGCATTACCTGAATGGACTGCCATCTATAAAGCTACTGTCATTTTCTAAAGTGTATTTAGAATCCTTTAAAACCTTAGGGATTTTTCAGCTAAAACCTGGTATGGATTTGGGTGCTATCAACTGTGGAAACGTAATTTTCCAGGCATAGGTTAAAGAGGTGGGAATGATTAGGACTCAAGAAACTTTTGAGTATAATATAGTATTTAAAAAAATAATGAAAGCGTTTTCATATAGAATATAAGTCCAGGAAAACCATCATTTTGCTGCAAATCAAAGTGAAAAAGGTTTGTGATAAAATTCATGAAATTGTACAGGATTGTAAAATGCTACTATCTTTTCCCAAGCTTTCCAATTTATTGCATCTATTCTAGAAGTATTTATAAACATAGAACATAAAGAAATAAAACCTAAAAGCAGAACATGAGGAATATAAACCGAAAACCTACAATTTCTTAATTACTGTTTAATCTCACTTCAACTAGTCTGAAATGAATGATACATAAAGGTAAAAAGAATTAGCAGGTCAAATTTTTAATTAATTTTTTTTAAAAAACAAATTCATCCACAGATCCTGTAAAACTGATAATATAAATTATCTGATATGGAAAATTATAAGTAAAGTTAAAACTCAATTTCCAATAGAACAACAAAAATGTAGATTAACCATTTCACTTGCTAGCAAAGAAATGAGAGGATAGAAAACCTAACAGAAAATCTCTCATCTCAATTGATCATTAATTTCAAACTGCAAGTATATACAAACAATACTGTGATTAAAGATTGATGGAGTTTTTCCGAGGGAATAAGCAACCTTAGGAAACAAGATCCACTAGAAACAAGAATACAAGTAAAGACCCTTTACAGAGAAACAAGTGAGGCCAAAGTTTTTTCAGGGCTCTGGATATTCAAACAGTTGCACACAATCTTTAAATCTAGTGTATAAAATGTGCTGCCAAAAGCCTACCTAGAATAATAATATACTTGTCACCTAAGGGATATTAAAAAATCACTTCCCTTTGTATTGTACCCAAGAGGAATAATTGGTACAGAATAATGAGTATATTGCTTAATCTTAAGTACCTTAAACCTTTCCCTTTTACAGTCATTATTTTTTTAAAAGGAATTTAAACACTGTTTGCATAAAATAGGAACCAAGCTTTAAACTTTTTTTTTAAACCTGAAAATTTTGGGAGAAACAATTTGGTATTTTAAAACCTCACTTCTTAATTCAATACACGTATACTATGTTCCTACTATGAACATATTCCCATACTGGACACTGAAATCTTTCTCTATGAAGTGTAAGAGGAATGTTTTCATATATATTCTGGTATAGACATTGTGACTTTTGTAGGTAGTCACGAAATGAAGCCTACATTTTTTTTTTCACAGCAATTTTTATTGTTTCATTATGTGGGCTAATGTCATCTTGTCCCCACTGAATTGTGTTGGATTACAGGCAGTGATAAAGCAACTTGAAGTGACTCAGTACTAGAAAGTATGAATTAAAGTAAAGCCTCCTAGCCAATGCAAAAAAGCCCTTAGCTCAGTTTTAAAAGAACTAGAAAAAGGGAATTTCAAAACAATAACATTTCAAATGAAATAGTTATTTTATTTCAAATAAAATAAAGTTAGCACCATAAACTCATGACTTAAAGAATAAATAAATATGTTAGAAAAAATTAAAACTTTAACAGCACCCCTCACAAGAAATTTGAAACTTGTCTAATTCAGGATTACTCAACATTTAAAAATACGTTATACAAAGATATTAGAAAAAGAGTCATATTTGCATTAATGATGTTATTAAAGGCAAACTATGTTCATCAAAATTCCATCTTAAGATTTGTGTCGTGAAAGGATTAAATGATTAAACATAAGGATTAAAACTTCTTACCCCATATTTACACTGGCGGGATGTTGCTCCATACTGGAAACGACATTGTTCATCAGCATCATACACCTGACCTGGAGCCACAGCTGGATAAAGAAAGTCACGCTTGGGAGGCTCATTATCAAGGCAAGTACCACGGCCTGAACTGTTCAACATAAAGGATCAAAGGAAAATTAGGCACTCCATGGACTATTTCAGTCACAATTATGAAACCATGTATTAAGCTCTTTGTTTTAAAAATGTGCATAAAAACAATACATTCTGCCAATAAATAACCACATGGCAAAATAGAATAGCTTTACTAACACCTGAATAAAAGCTCCAATCAGTTTTTTCCAGCACCAAGACACAATAAAAGCATCTCAGACAACGATCTGAAAATGTCAAGTTGGCCTTTTGAACATTAATTTAAACTAATTTCTGGAGGAATCAAAAGAGAATGTCACATTGCTCTAAGCCTCTTGTTTGTTTTCAGTGAAAATATAACCACATCTGGTAGTAGAATTAAAAACATGAAATGTGGAAAAAAAATTGTGGTGGTAATCCTTAAAGATCTAATCATATATTTCTACCTTGTGCAGAGAAATAGATGCTGTCGTAAGACATGCATACTATAGGTTCTTGAAATATTTTAAAAAGAAATGGGCTATATGACAGATGAGGCCAGAATAAAAAATTCTCTTCAAGTATATTAGAAGTGTTTAGTCTCTCAAAAATTTCATATTTCATCTTAGGGTCATCAGAGTTGGAAAAGAGAAATGTTCTCCTCTTTCTATAATTTCTGCTTTTTAAAGTATGCCTGCACTCAAACATAATATTTTAATTCAGTGGAACAAATAACATAAAGATTGCCAAAAGCCAGACAGAATACCTTAAAGAGTTTTATACTTTCCTAAATATAATTGTTCATTTTTATTTAGCCAGTGTGCATAAAATAAGACAGATGCTTTTTTACTTTCATTTCACATGTGAGTAAGTTAGAATTGTTAAAGAATTCCTATGCCAACATTTAAAAATTTTTTCCAACATTCCTGTCAATTGTGCCAGCACTTGTGTTTTTTTCCCAAATCTTTTCCATCCACTTTGCCAAAGGAAAATAATTTCACAAGTAGAAGTTCCTTAACTGTTATACAGGACAGTACAAATTTTCATTTATAGATAAGTTAAGAAAGAACCATGCATAATAATGCATTTCTATTCATTGAAATTTTTATCATATTTTTATAATGTAAAATATAAAGCAGAGCAGCAAATTGATACCTTCAAAAATCAAACCATACTATTCCTAAGCTGCTAGATTCAAAGACCCAAATGGTGGAATACTGTCTTCTTTACATCCCTTTTCTTTCATTTATGTCCTCTTGATTTTTAGTCAATACAAAATATTTAGATGGAATATTAAATATGGTACTAATATAGATGTATTCTGCTATTGGCTATTGCAATCATTTCCATAATCACTGCTAAAGGTATCTAACTAAAAGAGAACAACCTTTTCCACCCATTTTCAGTTTTTATAACACAACACTTTATTTCCTATTTATTGTACTTTTAGAAATTGATACGTATCCCAGCAAGAAAAATTATTTCTAGATGAATTTTTAAAATAGCAACATCTTTTACTTTATTATGCGAAATATATTTAACCTGTATGGATATGCAAACTTCAAACAAATGTAATTTTGCTAGTAAATTCAAGACACTATATAAGGGATAATGAAGAGATCAAATTTGAATGGTACAATAGAACAAGGGCAATTTCAATAATATGAAATATTTGTGAGATGGGTGAATAAGTAGTTTAATTCCCCAATTTTCCTTCTAAAATATCCTCTATAATATAATTATAAATATCTTTATGGAAGGTATTAAATATGCAATAATAATAAAAAATTAGTCAAGAACTACTATAAATCAATAGAAAAGTTAAAGAAAAGTAAGGATTCTATAGGTAAAAATATATTTACCAATAGCATAACAAAGAAAGTACAAGATATATTCACCTACATGGAACCAACTCAGAATCTATTAAAAGTGATTATACTTAATTACTTTTAGGAATACGGAAAAATAACCTTAAAAATTAGATGAAGAAATACTTGGGTCTCAAAGAAGAGTCTACAGGTAAATACCCTGAGGAAAAACAGCAAACTTAAAATTGGCTTATCCCAGGAGGAAATAAGGATAATTATTTCATTTAAAGCTCTCATTCCAAGTATTAATGGTTGTTCATGTTCTTTAAAAATACCAAATTAGATGATCCTCTGCAAGGGCCTTCATATAACCATTAACGTCATGCACTGTGGACACTCATGGTCAAAACTTCTGAGTAAGTTTATTCCCAAAGTATATTTTCTTTTCAGTTCTTTGGAAACATCCATTGCTTTGCAAGAGTGTGATCTAATTTAAATATGTAGACAAGTCTTGTTCTACATATTTTCACAAAAGAATAAAACAATATGAAATAAAATATAAGCAAAAAACCTTATGGATCTTAAAGAAATGAACATGTGTTTAAAAACATCACGTTAACAAAGCTTTTTGAAAGGGATTTGGCTGTAGATGTACAAACGACCAATGCTTCAAGTTGAGCACTTATCTACTATTACAGGCTCCAGGAAAGCAACGGTGGGGATGACTGCAGGGCTGTTTTAAATTGTCTCTACATTTTGGGTATAAAATCTACTAAATATTTTTCACCGAGTAACCATATGTGGTATATACAGTAAAACCTCAACAAAAGTATTTGGGGGATAGGGTACTTTATATATGTTAGCTCTTAACTAAGAGTTAAACAACAAAAATGTTTTTGGTATAATCTTACTAAAATTTGTCTGCTACTTTCCCACTTCAAGTGAGTGAAGTCTACTTGAACTCCTGATCTCTTAGAAAAATAATAATTATGGATATTTCCATACTTCTGAATCATCAATAACTATTATGAAGTATTACAGTTACAGGTATAGAGGGTATGGGACATGGATCTGAAAGATGTACATTTAACCCTGGAAATCAGAAAATTTCTGAGTGCTCAAACCCAATCCACTCCACATCTTCTCTCCAGAAGTAACTACTATCCTGATTTTTATAATAATTTCCTGAGTTTCTCAATAGTTTTACCTCCCAATTATTTATATGCTTGTTTTGGTTTAAAAGGAGTCATACTGAAGGGGTTTTTTTTGTGTGTGCAACCGTATTCTTTTGCTCAATATTATGAATGAGATTCTTTCATGTTGATGTGTGTAGCTGTAACTTGTTCATTTAATTGTTCTTTAATATCCTATTTAAGGCTGTGCCACAATTATTTACACATTCCTCTATTAACAAACATTTGGGTTATTTCACATTTCTGGCAATTACAAATTATGACGATATGAATATTTTTGTATGTCTCCTGGTACAAATGCATAAATGCTTTTCCTTCCTTAAAATTAGAAATGAGTTCTTTTCTTGTAACTTGTAACTGTATCCTTTTGAAAAAAATTTAAGTAATGGGAAAGTTTTTTTTAACCTAGCTAATCGAGATTGTATTTAATCTAGCCAATCATCTAGCTAATCAAGATACAACCATACAACTCGTTGAATGCTAGATAAGTGCTATTTCTGATACTGTTATCAAAATAATAACACTAGTCATATTATATATAAATCTTCTTGAATTTTCTCATCAAATAACACAAAGATGACTTGTGACTTTGTGTCATATGCAATTTTTCTCCTTAGAAAACATGGACCTCACTAAATAAACAAAATGAAGAAAATTCTTGGCAGTCTCCATCTATAAGATGCTATTACAACTTGTTATTGTTAAGCGTAGATATACTTGTCCAGAGCAAAACTGTATGCATAAAACGTTGAACTAGGGTTATTTCCCTAGCAACATATGTATCACAACTAAAACCCCAACCTTATTAATATCTACAGCAATATAATTATCAAACTCATAGACTTTACTTTTGTTTATGCTTCTAAGACCATGCAAAAAATAAGTATTCACGTAAGAATATGCTTTTGCCTTGATTTTGAAATTCTTAGTAAATCAAAGTATATTCATATTTCTACAAATCTTTCCAGCATGATGTGAGATTCATGTTTTATGTATTCTACTTCTAATTTACAGATCTTATTTACATAGTCCCAAAACTTGCCTTGTAAATAAGAACATGAGCCAGAGTTCAGTCTTCAGTTAAATTTACAGATCTCTATTTACACTATGCATTCCTAGCTGTTTCCAGAACACATGAGGACATGCCCTTAATTGTGATTTTAGGTTTATATTTATTAAAACAATTATACTTTAAAGTACAGACTTTCAGTCTATAACAACAGTGGGTCAATCTAAAAAGTGAATATTTCTATATAACTCTGTGTATATCTTAACAGTCTCTTAACAACAACAAGAAATTAACATCTAATGCCATCTCCAATTTTTTTCCTCAGAGTTGTCCTGATTTACCTAAATTAAGGAAAAAACTAATTAGGTTGTATCATCTATGACAAGTCAAGGGTTCTCATAAACTCTTCTATCACTTTTCATGAGACTAACAATATATTACCTTTTAAAATGAATTATTCTAAGTCAGGCCTTTCTCTTTTGCCCTTGTATGACTGAGATGCTCAAATATAACTGAGCTTGAGGTTTCCAGGATATAAACTCTGTACTGATGATGGTTTACTCAGTTATGTTCTTTTTTTTCCCCATATGGAATTATGACTTATCAAAGATATTTAAGATTAGAATGAGGTCCTCAAAAGAAGTGACAGATAAATGAAAAGAGGAGAAATCTGTCTTGCCAAGCTGTTTCTTGAGTTCCATGTAAAGAAAGGTTCCATCTATAAAGATTATTTTACGTCTAACAGATTGATATTGACTTTTAAAGGTAATTGCTAGGAAGAAAATATGAGTGCCTTGGTCATCCTCTTAATTTTATTTCTCTTCTCTTGTCATTCAGCTCTCTTCCAGTATGCCTTCAACCACTGCCTCTCAAAATGTTTTCATGCTTTCTTTGAAAATGACTAGTCTGTATTTAATTTGGAACTGTAAGAAATTTTACTATGGATCTCTGACAGTTCAAACAATTTAACAGACTTTAATTTAAATAGAGCAAGAGTTGATTCACAGAGCCCCCAGAATTGTTGAAAACTACACAAAATTACTTTATACTACCTCTAAGTAGTGGAAAATGTATGAAAAATGCTTCTGGCTGCCTTCCACTGCCTGGTAAATTAGCCCATAGTTATCAATGAGTGTGAGCCATAAAACCAGGTTCATCTTTCTCTTTTCTCAATAAATAAATAAGTCCCGCAGGCAGATAGGAAGGACACTACCTGCAAAGCCGTCGTCGGAAAACATCAGAAGCTGGAATAACACGTCCATTTTAACGGAAATGGGTTCTTTATTATTTAATCAGAACGGCTTCTGGGCGATTCATGAACCACTTATTGAATCACCGAGTTTAAGAAATCTGAAAAAAAATATTGGGAGTTGGTAAACACCATCTCCTGATTGATCAATAGCACCTAGTGTTTCAGAATGACATGAAAGACTTTATTCTATTGGCATTTAAAGGCCATGGAATAAGTTTTCAGTTGAACATAGTGAATAGTGAATCTTATAAATCATAGAAAGCTCATTGTTAAAACCCACCATCATATTTGGCCTACACAGTCACTAAGTAGAGAAGGTATGCATATTGTTGGCTGGGCTGCTGTTCCTAAACAATTCATCTTTCAAGATTTCTTTTTCTGGAGAAGAGAAACTAAAATAAAATGTTATGAGCCTTTTTGAGCCAAGTATAAACCATAAATGTAACCTCAATCCTTGATCAAAATATCACTGGATTTTTAAAAATATCACATATAGCTGTTAAAGCAATTAAGTCACTGCATTAATAAAAAGGAACAAAGAAAGTCAAGAAAGTTACTATTATGTCTTTGTGCTCCAGTGAACTGACCTATTTTAAAGGGCCTTGTGTTTTCAAAAAAACCTTTATTGCATGGTCAGATTATAATCAAAGTTATTTAGTTTATTATTAAAGGAGAAAAAAACACAACTTTCCCAAGTCTACCCATTGCTTATTCTTTCACATCTATCCTTTACTGATGGTTTACAATTTGTACACATTCCTATGAAGATACATAATAGAAATACTTTTATAAATACAGGATAAATAAGCCCAGTAGAACTCTGTCAACACTAATCATGCTTAAACACACAAAATGCAAAGAGGCAATAAGACTTAATGCTTTTTGGATTAATTCTTTTCATTAATTCAATGGAACACTATATTGCATATAATAATTTTACATCTCTCACCAAATCAGTGGAGATTTCTTAACTGCATTTTACCAGCAATTTAGGGATTCCCTTTTGGAGTTTTTTAACAGCCTTAACATGGTTTCAACTAGGCAGAGTCTGGCAGGAGATCAAAACTGGTCCTTGTACTTAGCATACAGAGAAGATGCTAACAAATGGTCTATGTAATAGCCTATGGTTCAGAAATAGAAGAGAGGGGAAAAGAAAATGGAACTTAAAAACAAAGAGGGGGATAGACTCCAAAAATGCACAGGCATCCTGAGCATGTTATACAGTTTGTCTTTCTGATGATAGACACTCAGATTCCATTATAAAAACATAAACCACGTCAAGGGAGAAATTCCAGCTCTGACTTGGTTTCTGGAGAGAGCAGATCATCAACACATTTAAAATCTAGGTAATATAATCTCATTAAAAACATCTTGGAAGTGATATTCCGGAGCTTTATGTTAAAAACTACCATAAGATAACAAACTAATTCTCTGTGGTCTATTTTTATAGCACTTCATGCAATTTTGACACGGCAAGACAATGCCATAATAATGTATTACTAAGATTAAAAATTGTTAGGTTATAGTATGGTTGTTCAGATGAGCCAACTTATTAAGGGAATTTCTAGTTATTTCAACTTTAATATTACATTAATTCAAAAGAACCCATTTCAAACATTTATCTTTTTATCTTCAATTGAGCAAAGCACTGACTGAGGCACTTGAAAGTCTCTTGTTTGGGATACCTTTTTTTTTTTACATGTAATTATGCCTTTGGAATATATGATCTGGCTATTAGTACATATGAACCAAAATTTTAATGAATAATGAATAGATGTACCTGAATATTTTAAAATTTCACAATATAATCATGTTAATAGAAACTTTGAACAAAGCCAATTTTTAAAAATAATTTTCATTGCTCACCTGTGTCTTATGTGTGTCTCACTTTTTCACAAAGTATTTAATCTCTCCTCCCCAAGAAAAAAACAGCACAAAAGAGTTGAAGGTAATGATAGTGCAATGAAGTACTGAAATGCCAAATATTATTTAAAATAACAGTATTTACCATCTAATGAATTCCTGTTACATGCTTTATATACATAACAACATTATATATAGTTATATACATAACAACCTTATGAAGTAGGTATTGTTACCTAAACTCATTTAACAGATGAGAACACTGAAAATTAGAAAGGTTAAGTAATATGGCCAAGGTTGCACAGCTAGAAAATGAGACCCAAATCTATCAGTTTTTAAAGCCCAATCCAAAAGCTGAGATAAGACATGTGGGAGAATGTCTGCTTTCCTGAACATAGTTATATATGAACTAAATTTATAATCTTCACACTTAAATAACCATAATTTTGGAATAAACAATAAAGAACAAGCAAAGAAACTCCGAAACCATAGAAAAGGTGAATCACTAAATAAATTTTCAAAGACAATTTTTCATTTTCTCAAAGTGTTCATTTCCTAGGTGTTTGGGTTTTTTGTTGTTGTTGTTTGTTACTATTATATACTTTGGCACTCCTATACAACTCAGTTTTTTCATCAACAATATGAAATATATAAAAACTGAATTAAAGTTTTGCCAATTCTCTATTAATTTATATAAATCTAAATTCTTTCTGCCATTGCTTCCCATTTATTGAAAAATTCTAACATTCACATCTCGTCAACTCCCACTGATATCCTTGCTTGAGCTCCCCTAATCTTTCAGTAAGTTGAGTTTGAGTATGAAGAAAAAAATTTTGCCACAATGATATTTTTTCAAGTACTTTGGGAACCGACTGATACTACTGGGCCCTATAAAAGCTACTCATTATGCAAAATTTGAAGCATCACATATTAGGGTTCTACAACGGCTTACTTCTGGAGCAATTCATCATCACTCTCCAGAGATTACTTACTCTAGAAAGCTGGTGATATAGTCTCGACTGCAGGCAGACCAGGAAAAAGGATTGGTATTTGCAGTAATATGAGCTGCCATAAGTTTTGCTGCTTCATGACCTTTCGTCCCACAAGAATTTCCAATTCCATCATGGTTCATACCAAAACTGTTTTAATGAAGAAGAAACATAAAAAACAGAAAAGAAAGAAAGAAAAATATAAAAGAAACCCCAACACATCCTTTATTTCCTTATTGGACTATTTGTTAGCCTTATTAATAAATGCTTTTCATCAAGACAGACCACATCCTTTGAGGAAATACACACACATATATATATATATGATTAAAGTTAAAGAAACCAAGAAATAATTCAATGACACTATATATTACTAAAACTTTAAATTTATCATATACTCTCATGTTATCTCACATGTTACTCAAATCTCTCCTTGAACAGAAAGAGAATATATCATAATCCTTCCTTTATAAGTGAGAAAACTGAGATTTAGTAAAGATCACACAGTAAGTGTTGAAATTATTAGTGGACCCATCTTTAAACATGCCAGTGTTCATTATATCTCACTATTCTGAATCCAAAAGGGAAATATAAAAGACAGGTGTGATCCACTGAGTTCTAGGGCATAGGCCAAACACAGAAGTTCATTTTATTATTAATATGAATAAAGAAGAATTAAAGCACACATAATTTGTGTGTGTGTGTGAGCTTTAAAAACACATTTTTAAAAAACCTTGATACATTTAAAAATTATGGAGAAAGGCAATTTTTCTTTGCCATGGCTTCCCTGAATTTTCCAAAATTTTTCTTTGTTGTTTTTACCTGTGTAGTATAGCCATGCTTAGTTACCAATGTACATTTCAATGATAAATCATAAACCTTTCCAGCAATCAATATTTATTCTTCTAGTTTAATATCAATGCACTGAAGTCAACCTCCTTGAATGGTCTAGGAACATGATAAATTTAAAGTCTGTTGAATTAGGCTGAATATACTCAGTCAAAACAATCAACTACAGATTAACATAAGGAGCTCAGAAGTATATATTTGTAATTCAATAAATGTATTATTCAATATTTCTTTCAAAAGTTAATACTACTGGGAAGAACTTGAGATGGCAGCTAGGAGAGACAGGGCAAGAAAACTCCTCCATGAAAAATACTAGATAAAAGCCAGAAAGTGACCTAAACCACCAGTTCCAGTGATGCACCAGCTGGACAAGGTCTGCTAAATCCACAGGGACCATGCACTTGGTGAAACCAGGAGTCTGTGTTCTGAAATGAGTGAGTATGCCTGCTGAATGTCTGGCAACCATGCTGCATTGTGGGGAAACCATGGGTTGGCATTTGGAGGCAGGCTAGTTCTTTTTTTAAAAAAAAAACCAAAAGCAGCTGCAGATACAGCAGCAAGAACCACACAGTGAAGCACAGCAGGAACGGGCTGTGCGAACACCTCAATATCTGGTGTGGAAGATAGCCTTTTGCGCACCCACCGCTAATTGTCTCAGAGCAAGGAGGGCAGAGGTGAGCCAAAAGGAGAAAATACCCACACTCCCCTTGCAGCCATCTTCCTGGTGGGCTGGGAATGCTCCTGCCTGGCACCGGGGCCACAGCCCAGAGCTGCGCCAAGAAACCCAGTGCAACAGGAAGTGTTTCTGGCAACACCGCACACACGCCACAGTATCGGGTGTAGATAATAGCCTTTTGCACACCTACAACTAATTGTCCCAGAGCTGGGAAGGCAGAGTGGTGTGAAAAGGGGGAAATTAACATGCACCATTCAGCCATCTTTACAGCAGGCTGGGAACACCCTTGCATGGCCCAGCAGTTCAGGGCTTCCCTTGAAGGATGGCGAGCACTTGTGATGTAGCACAGCCTTCCCTCAGCAGAAGCTCTAGAAGGGCATGGCTCGGAGGAGGCACCCACTCGGAAATCCCAGGGGCCCTACACCAATACCAAGGACTTGTGGGTCAGCGGCAGAGACAATCTGTGGCAAGACTGAAATGAAGGTTTAGACTCTTGCAAAAGCATTAAATCTCCAGGAACACCTGGGAGGTTTGATAATTAAAGCTGCCCTGCCTCCCCAACTGCTCAGACACAAGCCCCACATTCAGGCAGACAGCACCAACAACACACCCAAACTTGGTGCACCAATTGGACCCCACAAGAATCAGACCCCCACACACCACAAAGACAAAGTTGGGGAGAACTGACTTGAGGGGAATAGGTGACTCGCGGACGCCATTTGCTGGTTAGTTAGAGAAAGTGTATGCCACCAAGCTGTAGATCTGACAAATTAGAGATTGGTGTTTGAATAATCCTTCATATCATAAAGAACCCTATCAAGTAAAGCAAATGCCAAGAGCCCAAAAACAACAGAAAATTTTAAAGCATATGAAAAAACCAGATGATATGGATAACCCAAGCCCAAACACCCAAATCAAAAGATCAGAGGAGACATAGTACTAGGAGCAATTAATCAAAGAACTAAAGAAAAACAATGAGACCATGGCACAGGATATAAAGGGCATGAAGAAGACCCTAGGAGAACATAAAGAAGAAATTGCAAGAGTAAATAAAAAAATAGATGATCTTATGGAAATAAAAGATACTGTTGACCAAATTAAAAAGGTTCTGGATACTCATAGTACAAGACTAGAGGAAGCTGAGCAATGACTCAGTGACCTCAAGAACCACAGAACAGAAAATGAAAGAACAAAAGAAAGAATGGGGAAAAAATCAAAAAAATCAAAATGGATCTCAGGGATACGATAGATAAAATAGAACGTCCAAATATAAGACTCGTTGGTGTCCCAGAAGGAGAAGAGAAGGGTAAAGGTCTAGAAAGAGTAGTCAAAGAAATTGTTGGGGAAAACTTCCCAAACCTTCTACACAATATAAATACACAAAGCATAAATGTCCAGCAAACTCCAAATAGAACAAATCCAAATAAACCCACTCCAAGACATATTCTGATCAGACTGTCAAATAGTGAATAGTAAGGAGTAAGTCCTGAAAGCAGCAAAAGCAAAGGAAACAACATAAGACTAAGTAGTGACTACTCAGTGGCCACCATGGAGGCGAGAAGGCAGTAGCATGACATGTTGAAAATTCTGAGAGAGAAGAATTTCCAACCAAGAATACTTTATCCAGCAAAACTCTCCTTCAAATTTGAGGGAGAGCTTAAATTTTTCACAGACAAACAAATGCTGAGAGAATTTGCTAATAAAAGACCTGCCCTACTTCAGATACTAAAGGGAGCCCTACCAACAGAGAAACAAAGAAAGGAGAGAGAGATAGAAATTTAACAGACATATACATCCCAAATCACCAGGATACACATTCTTCTCTAGTGATCACGGAAGTTTCTCTAGAATAGACCATAGGCTGGGACATAAAACAAGCCTCAATAAATTTAAAAAAAATTGAAATTATTCAAAGCACATTCTCTAACCACAAAGGAATACAAATAGAAGTCAATAACCATTAGAGACTTAGAAAATTCACAAACACCTGGAGGTTAGAAGTGACTCCTGGGGAGGAATGTAGACCCAGCATCGTGGGATGGAGAACACCTTCTTGACCAAAAGGTGGATGTGAAAGGAAATAAAATAAGCTTCAGTGGCAGAGAGATTCCAAAAGGAGCCAAGAGGTCACTCTGGTGGGCACTCTCACGCACAATTTAGACAACCCTTTTTAGGTTCTAAAGAATTGGGGTAGCTGGTGGTGGATACCTGAAACTATCAAACTACAACCCAGAACCCATGAATCTCGAAGACAGTTGTATAAAAATGTAGCTTATGAGGGGTGACAATGGGATTGGGAAAGCCATAAGGACCACACTCCACTTTGTCTAGTTTATGGATGGATGAGTAGAAAAATAGGGGAAGGAAACAAACAAACAGACAAAGGTACCCAGTGTTCTTTTTTACTTCAATTTCTCTTTTTCACTTTAATTATTAATCTTGTTATTTTTGTGTGTGTGCTAATGAAGGTGTCAGGGATTGATTTAGGTGATGAATGTACAACTATGTAATGGTACTGTGAACAATCGAATGTACGATTTGTTTTGTATGACTGTGTGGTATGTGAATATATCTCAATAAAATGAAGATAGATTTAAAAAAAAAAAAGGCCTTCAGATCCAAAAAAAAAAAAAAAAAAAAAGTGAGGGGGAGATGAAAACATTCCTGGATAATCAAAAACTGAGGAACTTCATAACCAGTAGATCAGTCCTATAAGAAATGCTAAAGGGAATTGTGCCGGCTGAAAGGAAGGGACACTAAGCAATTGACTGAAACCACATGAAGAAATAAAGATTTCCAGTAAAGATCACATGGTAAATATAAATACCAGTACTACTGTATTTTTGATTTGTAACTCCACTATTTACTTCCTACAGGATCTAAAATACATCAAGTATAATGATAAATCAATGGTTTTGGACTCAATGTAAAATATGTAATTTTTGACAAGAACTACATAGAGGAGGGGGAAGGGAGGAATATAGGATCATAGTTTAGTGTCCTATTGAAGTTAAGTTGGTATCAAAGAAAACAAGATTGTTATAGACTTAAGATGTTAAATTTAAGCCCCACAGTAAACACAAAGAAAGTATCAGAGAATATGATCATAGAGATGAAAAGTAGAGTAGGGGTTACAAGAAGTGGGGGAAGGGGCAATGGGGAGATAATAAGAAATGAGTGTAGGGTTTCTGTTTGGGGTGAAGGGAAATTTCTAGTAATGGATGGTGGGAAGGTGATGGCATTGCAACATTGTGAATGTGATTAATCCCACTAAATGGAATGCTTGGGAGGGGTTGGAATGGGAAGATTTATGCTGTATGTATGTTTCCACAATTGAAAAAAAGACAGTCTAAATAGATAAAGACAATTAAATGCCATAGATGATCCTGGATGAGATCTAAGAATAGAGGAGAAAAGGCTCAAAAGGACACAATTGGGATTTAAGAAAAAAATGAATTATAGAATGTAAGCTTTATATCAATGTTAAATTTCTTGAACTTCTTAACTACACTTAATGTGATTACATAAATGAATATTCTTGTTCATAGGAAATGTATATGTGAATTATATTATTTGTTCAAGGATGTGTGCAACTTACTCTCATATGTTCAGAAGACAGAGCAACAGATGATGGATGATAGGGAGGGAGGGAGGGAAAGAAAGAAAGAAATGGTAAAGTGACAAAATATTAAAGTTGGTAGATCAGGGTATCAGTGGAGGGGGATTGGGGTATGCTGGAGTTCTGTGTATGGGGTTTGTATTATTTTTGTAACTGTTTCTGTAAGTTTGAATTTATTTCAAAATAAAAATTAAAAAAAAGTTAATACTACCATGTTAAAACTATTATGATTCTATTTAAGTGATGATACTTTTGAAAATATTATTTCCTTTTAGCAGTATTCTTACACATACCCGAGACTTGGGGATAGGTGGATGTTGACAGTTTTAAGAGAATCAATATCTAGAAAGGCATATCTTTCAGCCATCCATAATTTTTCAACAGGGTATTGCTTCGGGGTATAAAAACTTATGGGTGTCAAGAAAAGAGACAATTGGAAACACTTGTTTTCAATGTTGAGAAGGTGAATGACTTTAATAATTGAATTACACATAAGGTAGTTTCCAATTCCTTACTTGCATCAAGCTTGAAGAAGGATCTAATCAAATTAACAGCTATAGATTGCCAAAAATAATTTCTGATGACAGATCACCATGGTTATTGTTTGACGAATAACTCAAAAGAAGTTCGAAGAATTGAGTGAGATCTCTACAACAAACTCCTTTCATCCTCTTCTACTTATGTGAACATAAATACATTTTTGGTGGATAAAACATTTCAGATTCCATAGAATTACTGATTGCTTGTCTTTTGTGCAGGGTTTTAGGAACAGAGAGAGAGGGAGAAAGATGTTGGGATGGACAGTCTAGAGAGTCTCCCTTAGGCCTCTTGAGATCCTACATGTCTTAGTGAGTGGAATGTGCCAATACTGCAAGGCCCGACATGAAGGGTGGATTGGGGAAGATGGCTGTAGGAAGCTCCGGGAATCAGTTCCTCTGCCAACTCTTTTGAACTGGCAGGAATTACATGAATCAACCAACCACTTTGAAACTCCGGAGTCTCGGGGAACACAGCACCATCCAGGAAGGAGTGGTAGGACCAGGAGGAAGAGGCTGGTAATTTGCAGCACCAGTGAGTTTCACCCTCCTGCAGTGGCTACCACTCCCCTTTTCCCAGCCCTGTGCCTAGCAGTGGCGGGGGGCGGTGGGTGGTCTGGAGTTCCTGTTACTGGCTCAGCTTGCTGGCACCAGAATGGGACATAATGAACTAGTCCTTTAAACTCCAGGGATGTGTGGTTGGATCCTAGATCTCTACTTTTGATCAGCTACTTCAGATCACTGGGGTCAGCTCTGATGGTAGCCATTGTTCCAAAACTCCAGGGATACAGTGGAAAAGGAGTCTTAAAACAGTAACCTTCCTCAAAACTACAGAAAACAGTTCAAGGGCTGAAATAACCAGGAAAGTTAACAAACACAGCTTCAAAACCATAGAATAAGCACCTGGCACCCTTGGTGGCCCATTCCCCAACCCCTTTATAATTCAGGTGGGGAGCCAGCTTGTGCTCCTATTGTGGGTCCCTGGCACTGTTCTGAATCATGTGTCTTTTTTTTTGGTCTTACATTCTTTTATTCATTATAGTCTGTATATGCAGATCCATTTTATGTACAATAATTGGTTGTATCAAATAATCATACCAAGGCATTCTACTGGTAATCTTCCCCAAAACAGATTTAGGTAAAATTAGATATTCATGCACTTCAAAGGCTACCAAGCACTTACTTGAGACTTCATTATTGATTTCAGTTTTGAGGCCAAACATATAATTCAAAGTGTACATTAACTGGGTTAAGATGATAAAAGTGGGCTGAAAGAAATCACATAATTCAGAACACTCTTGGCCCCTGTGTGTATACTGGGATATATGTATGTCAGCATCACTCTCTCAGGTGGAAATCAGAGAGACTGAGCTAGGGATTCAGGCTTGACCTCCCCCAGTTTGTCCTGAAAGCAGAGAAGCCCTTTGCAGATAGCTGGGACAGTGTAAGAAACAAGTTGAAACCGGCTGGGACAAAAGATTACCTGCATTAAGTCACTAGAGGGGGGCACCCAGGAAGGAGAGGAATGCTGTTTCAAAGAGAGTAGAGGGGGCATTCACTCAAAATTCTATGGACTATAAACAAGGAATTCTTGAGGCCTTAGGTGAGCACAAGCCCAGCAGAAGAAGCAGGCTCCCTGGATCCTGTGTTTCCACTCAGACACAGAAAAGGCAGAGAGGACCCTGCACTTTCCATTTGCTTCAGGCTGATCTGTGTTTTCAAAGAAAAATGTTTTTTTGCCTTTGTTTGTTTTAATTAACTAATGGCATTTAAGAAAATCTCTATCATATCATTAGCTGGATACAAACTTAAGGGAGAGCCCCTAAATTCAAGAGTTAACACTAAAATATTAATTTGTACAACATGCAACAAAAAACTACAAGACAAAGAAACAGGAAATGATGGCCCATGCAAGGGAACAAGATAGAAATCCAGGATACATCAACGAAGAAGACCTGACTTAGGACTTAAAATAATGACATTCAAAATGCTCCAGGAGATAAAGGAAAACACAGAGAAAGAACTAAAGGACATGAGGAAAACAATGAATGAACAATAATGGGAAACTTGCCAGAGAAATACTGGAGTTGAAAAACACAATAAATGAAATGAAAAATTCCCTAGATAGTTTCAACAGAGGATTGGAGGTGGCAAAAATGAACTGAAAAGTCAAGTGAACTCAAAGCCAAGACAACTGAAATGATTCAGGCTGATAAAGATAAAAGAATAAAAAAAAACAAACAGAGCCTAAGATACTGTGGGACACCAATATGTGCATTATGGGAGTCACAGAAGGAGAAGAAAGAAGGGGGCAGAAGGAATTTTCAAAGAAATAATGACAGAAAACTTCCCAAATTTAAGGAAACACACGAATATTCAAGAAGACTAACAAACTAAAATCAGAAAAAATTAAAGAGAACCACACCTGAACACAAAGTAATCAAATTGTCCAATGCCAAGGACAAGGAGAGAGTTCTGAAAGCTACGAAAGAAAAGCAATGAGTTATGTACAAAAGAATTCCAATAAGATTAAGTTCCGATTTCCCATCAGACACCATGGAGGCAAGAGAAGACAGTGGTACAAAATATTTAAAGTGATGAAGAAAACAACCAATCTTTTATAATTACCAAGATTTTCTTTCAAAATTAAGGGAGGCAGTGGTGGATCCAAGATGGCAGATTAGGAAAGACAGAGCAAAGTTCTCCTCCATGAAAAATATTAGATAAAGGACAGTAAGTGCTCAAGAACAGTGGTTATAGGGTTCCACTGGTTGCACAGGGATGTCTACACCCATAGTGACTGTCCAGAGAAACTGAGAGACTGTGTTTGGAGATGGGTGAGTGTTCGGCCCAGAGCGCAGCCAGGGAATGAATAGCCAGAGCTGTGGATGAGTGTGGTAGGGAGTACCCTTCCATGCCCTGGGTACCCTCCTCAGTACCTGGTGTGGGTGATAACCTTCACAGACCCGCAGCCAAGAGCCCACATGCCAGGAACTGGCCATTGGAGTAGGCAGATGATCAGCGAAGGGGATAGCTTTCCATGCTCAGAGCAGCTATCTTTGCAGTTGGCTAAAAACCACTCCTTCAAAGTGCCATGGCTGAGAGCTTCCTTGAGGGCATTCGGGATTCAGCAGGCTTCTGATGGTGCCCACTCTTCCTCCACGGAAGCCCATGGTGTGCACAGCCTAGAGGCAAGGGTGCCACAAGGTAGTGCCAGTAGCCCTCCCCCAATCCCATGGACTCGTGGGCCCATGGCAGAGAGGGACTGTGGGGCATCTGAGCTGGAGAGTGGGATGTCAGCTCTGCAGCCCCAGGGTACTCCACCTGCAGCCCTGGGAACAGTCAGAACCATGGTGTCCTGGAGCAGACTCTCTGCCAAACTGTACAGGGCATGCCCCCCACACACAGGGCTGGTGGTTTCCACTGCACACATAAAATTGTGCACTGATTGGACCTCCACATGGTTTGAGCCCCGAATCAGTGCACAGATGAAGTTGAGAACTGGCTTGAGGATAAGAGTTGGCTCAGGAGTACCATCTGCTGGTAGGTCAGGGAAAGTGTACTCCACCAAGCTGTAGCTCTGTAAAATTATAGATAAATGATCAAATAAGTCTGCATATCCTAAAAGAACCCTATCAAGATAAGCAAATGCCAAGAGGCCAAAAACAACATAAAATTATAAAGCATATGAAGAAACCAGAAGATACGGATGACCCAAATGCCTAAATTAAAAAACCAGAGGAGACACAAAACTTGGAAATTAATCAAAGAAGTACTCACAAACACCAGTATCATGGCTCAGGATATAAAGGACATGAAAAAGACTCTAGGAGAGCATAAAGAAGAATTTGCAAGAGTAAATTAAAAAAAAAAAAAAAAAAAGCAGCTCTTATGGAAATAAAAGATACTGTTGATCAAATTAAAAAGATTCTTGAGACAGATAACACCAGATTTGAAGAAGTAGAGGAATGAATTGGCAAACTTGAAGACAGTGTGATGGAAAGTGAAAGCACAAAAGAACGGATGGTGAAAAAATTGAAAAATTTGAAATGGATCTCAGGGAAATGATGGACAACATGAAGTACACAAATATATGAATAATTGTTGTTTGAGAAGAGGAAGAGAAGGGTAAAGGACTAGGAAGAGTATTCAAAGAAATTGTTGGGGGAAACTCCCCAACCATGCTAAACGACATAGACATACAAATCAAAGATGCCCAGTGAACTCCAAATAGAATAAATCCAAATAAACCCACTCTGAGACATTTTCTGATCAGACTGTCAAACTCTGAAGACAAGGTGAAAGTTCTGAAAGCAGCAAGAGAGAAGCAATTCACCACATAGCAGGGAAACAACATAAGACTAAGTAGTGACTACTCAGTGGGCTCCATCGAGGCAAGATGGCAGTGGTATGACATATTTAAAATTCTTAGAGAAAAATTGCCAGCCAAGAATTCTTTATCCAGCAAAGCTCTCCTTCAAAACTGAGGGAGAGAATGGATTGGAGGAACCTAAGATGGCGACTAGGTGAGACAGAGAAAAAAACACCTCTGTGGAAAACACTAGATAAAAAACCAGAAAGGACCCAGAACACCACTTCCAAAGTAGCACCAGCTAGACAAGTTCTGCTAAAGCCACAGTGAATGTGCGTTTGGTGAAACCAGGAGTCTACATTCTGAAACGAGTGAGTGAGTAGCCTGAATCCCTTGGCCATGCTGCATTGGGGAAAAGGTGGGTTGACATTTTTTAAAAAAATAAAAGAAGCCCGGGAACAGCTGCAGATAAGACGGGAGCAGTCTGGACTAACGCCTCGGTGTCTGGGGTGGAGGATACCCCTTCCCACATCCACTATTGATTGTCTCGGGTCCAGGGACACAAAGGGGAGACACACGACTTGCAGCAGTCTCCCCAGCGGGTGGGGCTACTCCTGCCCAGAGCCGAACACACAGCACAGAGCCGAGATGAGAAACCCAGCCTCACAGCCATCTCCCCAGTGGGCGGGGCTATTCCTGCCTGGGGTGGAACACACAGCACAGAGCCAAGCCGAGAAACCCAGCCTCGCAGCCATCTCCCCAGCGGGCAGGTCTATCCCTGTCCTGGCCGAACACACAGCACAGAGCCGAGCCGAGAAACCCAGCCTCGCAGCCGTCACCCCAGCGGGCGAGGCTGCTCCTGCCCGGGCCGAACACACAGCACAGAGCCGAGACAAGAAACCTAGCCTGACAGGGAGTCTTTCCCGCAGCACCGCTCACACGACAAAATATTGGCTGTGGACAGTGGCCTTGAATACACCCACGGCTAATTGTCGCAGAGCTGGGAAAGGGGAGCTGTGCGGAAAGGGGGAAGTTAACGCATCCCATTCAACCATCTTTGAAGCGGGCTGGGAATGCATCTACACAGCCCGGGGGCCCAGGGCTTCCCTGGAGGCCGGCACTCACTTGAGGTCCTGGCAAAGCACAGCAGAGAGGGGGAAACCGCTTGGAAATCCCAGGGAACGTACGCCAATACCAAGGACTTTTGTGTCAGCGGCAAAGAACAGCCTTAAATATCCGGGAACACCTGGGAGGTTTGATTGTTAAACCTGCCCTTCCTCCCTAACCACTCAGGCACATGCCCCTCATTGAGGGCAGACAGCACCAACAACACACCCAAATTAAGTGCACCAATTGGACCCCAAAAGAATCAGATCCCCACACACCACAAAGTTGGGGAGAACTGACTTGAGGGGAATAAGTGACTCACGGACGCCATCTGCTGGTTAGTTAGAGAAAGTGTATCTCACCAAGCTGCAATTCTAACAAATTAAAGATCAAGTAAAGCAAATGCCAAGAGGCCAAAAACAACAGAAAATCTTAAAGCATATGATAAAACCAGACAACATGGAGAACCCAAACCCAAACACTCAAATCAAAAGATCTGAAGACACACAGTTCGTGGCAGAATTAATCAAAGAAATACAGACAGGCAAAGAGAGCATGGCATGGGATATAAAAGACTTGAAGAAGAGCATGGCACAGAATATAAAAGACATAAAAAAGACCCTAGAAGAGCATAAAGAAGATATTGCAAGAGTAAATAAAAAAATAGAAGATCTTATGGAAATTAAAGAAACTGTAGGCCAAATTAAAAAGACTCTGGATACTCATAATACAAGATTAGAGGAAGCTGAACAACTCCGCCTCCTTGAGGAGCACAGAACAGAAAATGAAAGTACAAAAGAAAGAATGGGGAAAAAAATCGAAAAAATCGAAATGGATCTCAGGGATATGATAGATAAAATAAAACGTCCAAATTTAAGACTCATTGGTGTCCCAGAAGGGGAAGAGAAGGGTAAAGGTCTAGAAATAGTATTCAAAGAAATTGTTGGGGAAAACTTCCTCAACCTTCTACACAATATAAATACACAAAGCATAAATGCCCAGCGAACTCCAAATAGAATAAATTCAAACAAACCCACTCCAAGACATATTCTGATCAGACTGTCAAATACTGAAGAGAAGGAGCAAGTTCTGAAAGCAGCAAGAGAAAAGCAATTCACCACATACAAAGGAAACAACATAAGACTAAGTAATGACTACTCAGCAGCCACCATGGAGGTAAGAAGGCAGTGGCATGACATATTTAAAATTCTGAGAGAGGAAAATTTCCAGCCAAGAATACTTTATCCAGCAAAACTCTCCTTCAAATTTGAGGGAGAGCTTAAATTTTTCACAGACAAACAAATGCTGAGAGTTTGCTAGTAAAAGACCTGCCCTACTTTAGATACTAAAGCGAGCCCTACTGACAGAGAAACAAAGAAATGAAAGAGAGATATAGAGACTTTTAACAGACATATATAGAATATTACATCCCAGGTCACTGGGACACACATTCTTCACTAGTGATCACGGATCTTTCTCCAGAATGGACTGTATGCGGGGACATAAAAACAAGCCTCAATAAAATAAAAAATAAAAAAATGAATTTGTTCAAAGCACATTCTCTGACCACAATGGAGTACAAATAGAAGTCAATAAGCATCAGAGACTTGGAGAATTCACAAACACCTGAAAGATAAAAATGAGGGGGAGATGAAAACATTCCCAGACAATCAAAAGCTGAGGAACTTCATCACCAGTAGATTAGTCCTAAGCAGGCTGAAAGAAAGGGACACTAAACAGTTGACTGAAACCACATGAAGAAATAAAGATTTCCAGTAAAGATCACATGGTAAATATAAAGACCATTACTACTGTATTGTTGATTTATAACTCCACTATTTACTTCCTACAGGATCTAAAATACATAAACTGTAATGACAAATTGGTGGTTTTGGACTCAATGTAAAATATGTAATTCTTGACAAGAACTACATAAAGGTGGGGAAATGGAGGAGTATAGGAACACAGTTTATGTGTCCTATTGAAGTTGTTTGTTTCAAAGAAAAACAAGATTGTTATAGATTTAAGAGGTTAAATTTAAGCCCCATGGTAAACACAAAGAAAGTATTAAAGAATACGACCAAAGAGATGAGAAGTAGAGTAGGGGTTCCAAGAAGTGGGGGAAGGGGCAATGGGGAGTTAAGAAATGAGAGTAGGGGTTTTGGTTTGGGGTGAAGGGAAACTTCTAGAAATGGATGGTCGGAAGGTGATAGCATTGCAACATTCTAAATGTGATTAATCCCACTATGGGAATGCTAGAGAGGGGTGGAATAGGAAGATTTAGGCTATATATATCTTTCCACAATTGAAAAAAAAAATAAGACAGTCTAAATAGATGAAAATTAAACGCAAAGGATGATCCTGGAAGGGACCTGAGGTCGGAGGAGAGGAGGCTCAAAGGGACACAGATGGGACAGAAGGAAAAAAAAATATATAGAATGTAAGCTTTATATCAATGTTGAATTTCTTGAACTTCTTAGCTGCGTTTAATGAGATTGCATAAAATAATGTTCTTGTTCATGGGAAAGGTATATGTGAATTATATTGTTTGTTCAAAGATATGTGCAGCTTGCTCTGATATGTTCAGAAGACAGAGCAATAGATGATAGTGTTAGGGAGGGAGGGAGGGAGGGAGAGAGGGAGGGAAAGAGACAGTGGTGTGAGAGAATCTTAAAGGTGATGGATCAGGGTATCGGGAGAGGGGGGCGGGTTATGATGGAATTCTATGTAGGGGGTTTGTACTGTTTTTACAACTGTTCCTGTAAGACTGAACTTATTTCAAAATAAAATTTATTATTAATAAAAAAAAAATTGAGGGAGAGCTTAAAATTTTCAGAAAACAAATGCTGAGAGAATTTGCTAAAAAGAGACCTGACTTACAAGAAATACTAAAGGGAGCCCTACCAGCTGAGAAAAAAAAAGAAAGAAGAGAGAGGTCTGGAGAAGGGCACAGAATGGAAGAGCTTTAGTAAGGGTAACTTTATGTTGCTTACAAGAGACTCATATTAGATCCAACGATGCAAAGAAATTGAAAGTGAAATGATGGAAAAAAATATTCAATGTAAGTTACAGCCAAAAGAAAGCAGGGGTTGCAATATCAATTTCAGATAAAATGGACTTTAAATGCAAGAATGTCATAAGAGACAAAGAAGGACATTATATACCAATAAAAGGGACAATTCACCAAAAATAAATAACAATCACAAATGTTTATGGACCCAATCAAGGTGCTCCAAAGTATATGAGACAAACATTGGCAAAACTGAAGGAAGCAACAGATGTTTCCACAATAATCATGGGAGACTTCAATACATCACTCTCTCCTATAGATGGATCAACAAGGAAATTCAGAACCTAAACAATGTGATAAACAAATTAGACTTAACAGACAGATATAGAACATCCCAAATTACCAGGATATACATTCTTCTCTAGTGCTCATGGAACTTTCTCCAGGATAGATCATATCCTGGGGCATAAAACAAGCCTCAATAAATTTAGAAAGATTGAAATTATTCAAAGCACATTCTCTAGATGTATTCCATTGTGATCAGAGAGAAACAAAATGTGATATAGACACACAATGGAATACTATGTGGCAATAAGAAGGAATGAGGTAGTGAAACATATGATAACATGGATGAACCTTGAAGACATAATGCTGAGTGAAATAAGCCAGACACAAAAAAGAGAGATATTGTATGTTACCACTAATGTGAATTCTATGAAAAATGCAAAATAAATATTTTATATTGTAGAATGTAGGGGACATAGAGATAGACAGCAAATAGTGAAGGGGAATGATAACCTAATATGAACAGATAAACTATTGAGGTTAATCTCAATGTTAGGGGAATGCTCAGGAATGATTATGGTTTGCAAATTTTCTTGGGCATGGTAGGATCATGTTAGAAATAATGAAGATATTTTAGGTTATTTGATTTTCTTATTATCTTGTTTTGCTAGGGTTTGTTAATTTTCTTGGGGTATGGTAGGGACATGTTGGAAGCAATACAATTATTTTAGATTATTTGTTTTTCTTATTCTTTTGTTTTGTTTGAATTTTTTTAATTTCTTGATAAAGTAAAAAAAACTTTTGCATTAAAAAATTAGTTTCAATGCAGTTATTTTAGGTTATTTGGTTTTTCTTATACCTTTGATTATGGTTTGTTAATTTTCTTCGGGTATGGTAGGAAAATGTTGGAAGCAATGTAGTTATTTTATATTATTTGTTTTTCTTATTCCTTTGTTTGGATATAGTTTATTAATTTTCTTGGGGTATGGTAGAAACATGTTAGAAGCAAAGTAGTTATTTTAGTTATTTGTTTTTCTTAATCCTTTGCTTTATTTTGTTTAAAATGTTGTTTTCTTTGTTGTTTGTTTTAGTTGTTCAATAAACAAAATAAAAATTTAAAAAAAGCACATTCTCTGATCAGAGTGGAATACAAATAAAAGTCAATAACCATCAAAGATCAAAAATATTCACAAATATCTGGAGGTTAAACAACACACTTTTAAATAATCAGTGGGTCAAAGAAGAAATTACAAGAGAAATTGCTGAATATCTAGAGATGAATGAAAACGACAACACAACATATCAAAACTTATGGGATCAGCTGAAGGCAGTATTGAGGGGGAAATTTATAGTTCTAAATGCATACATCTTCCTTTTAAGGAAGAAAGAGCTAAAATCAAAGAACTAATGGAATAACTGAAGAAGTTAGAAAATGAACAGCAAACTAATTCTAAAGCAAGTAGAAGAAAAGAAATAACAAGCATTAAAGCAGAAATAAATGTTATGGAGAACAACAACAACAAAAAAAATAGAGAGAATAAATAAAACCAAAAGTTGGTTCCTTGAGAAGATCAACGATATTGACAAGGCCTTAGCTAGAATGACAAAGTCCAAAAGAGAGAGGACCCAAATAAACAAAATAATAAATTAGAGAGAGAACATTACTGCAGATCCCAAAGAAATTCAAAAAATCATAAGAGGATACTATGAACAACTGTATGCCAACAAACTAGACAATTTAGAGGAAAAGGATAATTTCCTATAAACACATGAACAACCTAGACTGACCAGAGAAGAAACAGAAGACCTTAACCAACCAATCACAAGCAAAGAGATCCAATCAGTCATCAAAAAGCGTCCTACAAATAAAAGCCCAGGGCCAGATGGCTTCACAGGGGAATTCTACCAAATTTTCCAAAAAGAACTGACACCAATCCTACTTAAACTCCTTCAAAACACTGAAGAAAACAGAACACTACCTAACTCATTTTATGAAGCCAACATCACACTCTAATACCAAAACCAGATAAAGATGCTACAAGAAAGGAAAACTACAGGTCAATTTCCCTAATGAAAATAGACAAAAAATTCAACAAAAATACTTGCAAATCAAATCCAAAGATATATTTAAAAAGTCATACACCATGACCAAGTGGGGTTCATTCCAGTCATGCAAGGATGTTTCAACATATGAAAATCAATCAGTGTAATACAACACATTAACAAATCAAAAGGGAAAAATCAAATGATCATCTCAATAGATGCTGTAAAAGCATTTGACAAAATTCAGCATCCTGTTTTGATAAAAACAGTTCAAAAGGTAGAGATTAAAGACTTTTTTCAGTATCATAAAGGGCATATATGAAAAACCCGCAGCCAGCATAGTACCGAATGGTGAGAGAATGAAAGCCCTCCCTCTAAGATCAGGAAGGAGAGAAGGATACCTGCTGTCACCATTGTTATTCAACATTGTGCTAGAAGTTCTAGCCAGAACAGTCTGGCAAAAGAAAGAAATAAAAGGCATCCAAACTGGAAAGGAAGAAGTAAGACTGTCATTGCTTGCAGATGATATGATCTCATATCTGGAAAACCCCGAGAAATCGAAGATACAGCTACTAGAGCTAATAAACAAATTTAGCAAAGTGGCAGGATACAAGATTAATGCACATAAGTCAGTAAGTTCCTATACACAAGAAACGACCTAACTGAAGAGTCACTCAAATCAATGTAGTTATTACCCTATGACCCAGCAATTTCACTTTTTGGTATATACCCAGAAGATCTGAAAGCAGTGACATGAAGATATTTGTACACCAATGTTCATAGCAGTATTGTTCACAATTTCCAGGAGATGGAAACAACCCAAATGTCCTTCAACAGATGAGTGGATAAACAAAATGTGGTATATACACACAATGGAATCCTACACAGCAGTTAGAAGGAATGAGGTCATGAAACATATGACAAAATGGATGAACCCTGAAGACATAATGCTAAGTGAAATAAGCCAGACAGAAAAGGAGGGATATTGTAGGTTACCACTTATATGAATTCTGTGAAAGATGTAAAATATGTGTCTTAAAATGTGGAATATAGGGGACCTAGAAATAGTCAGAACCTAGTGAAGGGGGAACAAAAATCTAATTGGTAGAGATGTGATAATGAGGGTGATCTTAATGGTATGGGAATGGTCAAGAGTGACTAGGGTTCACTAATGGGATTATATGTATCAGTGATGCATTAAAGGTGAAATGTTCATAAATGGTTGTTTAAAGGCAGTAAACCACAGAGTGGCACCACAAACGTAAATAAGCGTCAGCATGATATAAGGTATAACACTGCTGCAGAGGGTTAACAATAGAGTGGTATGGAAAAGCTATCCATTATGTATTAATGACTATATTTATTAGGAATATCTTTCCAACTCTACACTAATACTAGGGATGAATAATTAGCAGCTGTCAAGAGCTCTGGGATGTATTATGATAATTGTTTAAAGTTGAGAGTGATGGTGATTGTACAACTAAGTGAAGAAAATGTAAGAAACTGACAGTTTATCTTGGGATACAATATATATATTAAGTTAGGAACCCACTACTTAATAAATCAAGCCATTGACTTAAGACTTGCTCTTGTGAAAATTAGGGTTGTAAATAGGAGGTTGAGCCATCCTATAATTATGTTTAAAAGGTACCCCCAAGCAACCTTTGTTGCTTAAATGTGGCCTTTCTCTCTCTAAGCACAAATCGGCAAATACATTCATTACCCACCCCCCACCTCGCAATGAGGGACATAACTCCCAGGGGAATGAATCTTCCTGGCAATGTGGGCCATGATTCCCAGGAATGAGCCTGGCCCTGGCAGTGAGGGACTGAAAATGCCTACTTTACCAAAGGTGGAGAGGGCAGAGAAAGGTAACAAGCTGGGGACACAGAGGCTGAGAAATCCCAAATAGAGTCAAGAGACTATCCAGGAGGTTTCTCTTATGCAAGTTCCAGCTATACATCCCAATTGGCCACAGCATGCAATACCCTTACCAAAAGTAGTCCCCAAATACCTAGGTCCCTACCCGATACTCTATAAAAGATGCATTCACTAAGTTTTAGCTTTCAGAAACTTAAATCCACCAGAGTATTCCTATACCATACAAGTCCTAAAACCCAGAGGCAACAGCCTCTTTAAGATCAACTATCAGATGCAGCCCCCTTCCCCATACTGTCGACACCCCCTTTTGCACACTGCCTAGACACTCCTGAAGATGGAGAAACAGATTGAGAAGAAAGAGTAACAACAAACAAGATAAGATTGAACGGAGGTCTATGAATATTGAAACTTTACATAATTACACATATATATATGTATTTATATGTGGATGCTGGGGTGTTGGAGTGGCTGGAAGGAGGTAAATGACGCGGTGGAACTGTAGCCCATAGCATCCCTTGGGATTTGCTCTATAGCTGCTGGTTGAATTGTGCCTTGATAGTCTTCACCTTTCTGTATATACCCTGTATTGCATAATAAGGAAAGAACTGAATTTGTGGAACTGTAATCCATAACAAGCTTTGAAATTACCTATATGACTGCTTGTTGAACTGTACATCGAGAGATGACACCTTTCTGTATGTATGTTATATTTTACAATAATGGAAATAGCTGAAGTTGTGGAACAGTGACCCATGACATTCTTTGAGATTTGCTCTCTAACTACTTGTGAAATTATACACTGAAAGTTGTCACTGTTATGTATGTATGTTATAGTTCACAATTTTAAAAATGGGAAAAAATTAAGGGAGGCATTAAGATATTCCCAGATGAACAAAAGCTGAGGGAATTTGTCATCACTAGACCTGCTTGACAAGCAATGCTAGACAGTGGATCAAAGCAGCATAAAGAAATAAAGACCTCTGATAAAGGTAACTATATTGGTAACTATAATGGTATATATATATATATATATATATATATAGTATTGTTTTCTTTTCCTATTTGTGGAACACAACATACCCACACAGAAATAATAACTTTCCAAGCGCAATCCAACAAGCAGTCAGAGAGCAAACCCCAAAGAATGCCATGGGTCACAGCTCCACAGCTTTAGCCGCCTCCTGACTGTAAAACATAACATCTATGCAAAAAGCCGATAACCTTCAAAGTACGATCTAACAAGCAACTATACAGGAAATTTCCAAGAATTTCAGTACCACAGCCCCAGCTATTTCCTTATTGTGAAATATATCACATACACAAAAAGGTGACAACTTTCAAACAAGTAGCTATATAGCATACCTCAAAGAACTCTATGGGTTATAGCACAGTCATTTTCCTCCAGACATTCCAATACCTCAGCAACCAAGAATGAAAAAATTACATAGAGAGTATTCATAATCTTTTGCCAAACTCTATCTTGTCTGTTGCTTTCCCTTCCCCTAGCCCAATCACTTTCCCCATCTTCAGGGATGTCTAGGCAGTGACCACCCTAACTTGTTTATGTTGAAAGGGGTGTTGAATTATGGGAAAAGTGGACATGACTGGTTAATGTTCTTCAAGACACTATTGCCACTAGGTTTTGGGACTTAGCTGGCATAGGAGTTCTCTGGAGGATTTAAGTTGCTGAGGAATAAACTTAGTGAGTGAAATTATAGAGTCTCAGATAGGAACCTGGGTATTCTTTAGGGTTTGGGGGACTACTGTTGACTTGGGCTTATCATACTGTGCCATTTGCAACATCCAGCTGAAGCCTGCACAGGGATAACCTCCAGGACAGCCCCTCAATTCCACTTGAAATCTCGAAGTAACTGAAACCTTACTTTGCTGCCTCTCTTCTCCCCTCCATCATCAAAAAGGCATTCCCAGCCCCCTGAGGCCAGGGCCAGGCTCATCTGTGGAATCCATGTCCCACATTGCCAGGGAGACTCACTCACCTAAGGGGTCTTTCCCACATCAGGGGGAGGTTGATGAATTTATTTGCAGAGTTGGGCCCAGAGAGAGAAAGTCCACAGCTGAACAACAAAAGAAGCTTTCTGGAAGTGATCCCCAAGTACAATTATAGGTAGGCTTAGCCTCCCCTTTACAACCATAAGTCCCAGAAGAGCAAGTGTCAAGACCAAGGGCCTGACCTACAAAGTAGGGGGTTCCTAACTTCACACAGTACACATTTTGTCCACTATAATCAATCAACATCTCACAATATCATCACTTAGTTGTACAGTCCTCATCATTCTCCATTTTAAACAATTCTAACAACCCAAACCACCCCATAGCTCTTTTCAGCCCTTAATTATTTGTCCATAATATTTGTGTGGTGCTAGTAAGGAATTCCTATTAATTATAGTCCCTAGTATGCAACAGGTAGATTTTTCCCATATACCACTGTGTCTTCAACTCTCTGTACCAGTGTCAAACCTTAGAAGTATATCATGCAAGCACCTATCTATATTTGTACAGCATTGTTTGTTGTCTAATTCCACTTCTTGCTTCATAAAGGTGCTAGGATGCAACTTCATAAAATGTATAAAAAGTATGATAAATGAATGGTTTTGGACATAAAATGTACAAAGATATAATTTGTAAGAAGTAGAAAATAAAGATGGTGAATGGAGGGGTTAGGAACAGTGTATGTATATGTTATTGAACATAAGTCAGTATCAAATCAAATATGATTGTCACAGATTTAGGATGTTAAATTTTAACCCCATGGTAAGCACAAAGAAAATACATGAAAAATAAATTCAAAAATAAATGAGAAGGGACTAAAATAGTACAATACAAAAAGTCAGATAAATATAGAAGTAGCTATTAATGGAAGAAGTGAAGGTCAAAAAAAAAAGGATAATCCTTACAAACATAAAATAGCAAAATGTCAAAAGAAGAGCCTGCATTATCAAAGGTTACTTTAAATGTAAATGGATTAAACTCTGCAGCCAAAAGGCAGATACTGGCAGAATGGATAAAAAAAAAAAAGACTCAACTATATGCAATTTATAAGAGACTCACCTTAAAATCAAAGATATAAGTAGATTAACAGTGAAAGGATTGAAAAGATATACCATGTAAGTAGTAATCATAAGAGAGTTGGGATAGCTATAAAATATGAGATAAAGTAGACTTTAAGTCAAAAACTGTTACAAGGGGCAAAGAGGATCACTATATACCAATAAAGGGTTCAATTAAACAAGAATACATAACAATTTTAACTACATATATACCTAACGGCAGAGCCCCAAAATATATGAAGCAAATAGCAACAGATTTGACAGGAGAAATACCTAGTTCTATATTAATAGTAGGAGATTAAATACACCAATTTCCATAATGGATAGAACATCTGTCAACAGAAGATCAATAAGGAAATACAAGACGTTAATGATACTCTAAACTAGTTAGACCTAACTGTCATATATAGAATACTTCACTCAATAGCAGCAGAATATACATTCTTCTCTAGAGCACATGGATAACTATCCAGGATAGACCACATGTTTTTTTAACAAAACAAGTCTCAATAAATTTAAAAATGTTGAAATAATACAATGTATCTTCTCCAACCAAAAAGGAATGAAGCTAGAAATCAATAAAAAAGGGAGAAATGGAAAATTCACAAATATGTGGAAATTAAACAATGTACTCTTTATTTATGGGTCAAATAAGAAATCAGAAGGCAAATTAGTAAACATCTTGAGGCAAATAAAAATAAAAATACAACATACCAAAATTTATGGGATGCAGCAAAGGCAATGCTGAGAGGGAAATTTATAGCTCTTAAAACTTATATTAAAAAAGAAGAAAGTACTCTATCAGAGACCTTCCTCAAAACTACAGGATCTAAAAAAGAAGAGAAAACTAAACTCAAAGCAAGCAGAGGGAAGGAAATAACAAAGACTAGAGAAGAAATAAATGAGAAAAGGAATTAAAAAAAATAGAGAATCAAAAAAATGAAAAGTTGATTCTTTTATTGTACCCATACCGAATCTCTTTAGTACTGAACCTTTCTCCAAGTCTCTCTGTCCTGTCTTTGTTTCTCTGTCTGTAGGGCTCCCTTTAGTATCTCCAGTAGGGCAGGTCTCTTGTTAGCAAATTCTCTCAGCATTTGTTTGTCTGTGAAAAATTTAAGCTCTCCCTCAAATTTGAAGGAGAGCTTTGCTGGATAAAGTATTCTTGGCTGGAAATTTTTCTCACTCAGAATTTTAAATATATCGTGCCACTGCCTTCTCGCCTCCATGGTGGCTGCTGAGTAGTCACTACTTAGTCTTATGCTGTTTCCTTTGTATGTGGTGAATTGCTTTTCTCTTGCTGCTTTCAGAACTTGCTCCTTCTCTTCTGTGTTTGACAGTGTGATCAGTATATGTCTCGGAGTGGGTTTATTTGGATTTATTCTATTTGGGGTTCGCTGAGCATTTATGATTTGTGTATTTATGTTGTTTAGAAGATTTGGGAAGTTTTCCCCAACAATTTCTTTGAATACTCTTCCTAGACCTTTACCCTTTTCTTCCCCTTCTGGGACACCAATGAGTCTTATATTTGGACGTTTCATATTATCTATCATATCCCTGAGGTCCATTTCGATTTTTTCAATTTTTTTCCCCATTCTTTCTTTTATGCTTTCATTTTCCATTCTGTCATCTTCCAGGTCACTGATTCGTTGTTCAACTTCCTCTAGTCTTGTACTATGAGTGTCCAGAATCTTTTTAATTTGGTCAACAGTTTCTTTAATTTCCATAAGATCATCCATTTTTTTATTTAGTCTTGCAATGTCTTCTTTATGCTCTTCTAGGGTCTTCTTGATTTCCTTCATATCCCGTACTATGGTCTCATTGTTCATCTTTAGTTCTTTGAGTAGCTGCTCTAGGTGCTGTGTCTCTTCTGGTCTTTTGATTTGGGTGCTTGGGCTTGGGTTATCCATATCGTCTGGTTTTTTCATATGCTTTATAATTTTCTGTTGTTTTTGGCCTCGTGGCATTTGCTGAACTTGATAGGGTTCTTTTAGGGTTTGTAGACCTATTGAAGTCCTTATCTCTAATTTATCAGATCTACAGCTTCGTGGAGTACACTTTCTCTAACTAACCAGCAGGTGGCGTCCACGAGCCACCTGTTCTCCACAAGCCAGTTCTCCCCTGCTTAGCCTTTTTGGTGAGTGGGGGAGTGAGTCTTGTGGGGCCCAATTGGTGTACCAAGCTTGCGTGTGTAGTTGGTGTTGCCTGCCCTGTATGTGGGGCGTGTTTCTGGGCAGTCGGGGAGGGGGGGTGGCCCTAACAATCAAATCTCCCTGATGATCCTAGAGTTTTAAAGCTGCTGCAATAGTCTAATCCTTCAGTTCAGTCCTGCCACAGTTTGTCTCTGCCACTGACCCACAAGTCTTTGGGATTGGCGTATGGCTCCTGAGACTTGCAAGTGGGCCCATCTTCCAGGCTGTGCACCCCGGGTCCTCTGTTGAGGGATGACTGTGCTATGTCACGGGTGAGTGCCGTCCCCCCAGGGCAGTTCTGGGCTGCTGGGCTGTGTAGGGAGGCTCCCAGTCTGCTCAAATGATGGCTGAATGGGGCTTTGTTAATTCACACTGCTCCACCTTCCCAGCTCTGGGACAATCAGCTGAGGTTGCAGGGAAGGCTAATGTCCACGCCCAGTTTTGTGGTGTGTGCCTGTTATTTGAAGCACTTCCGTCACACTGGGTTGTCTGGGGCAGCTCTGGGCTATGGGGCTGGCGATGGGCAGGAGTGTTTCCTGTCCACCAGGATGGTGGCTGTGAGCGGACACCCCCCTTTTCTTGGGAAGTTGTGGTGTTTAGTGAATTTTCTCAGCCACTGGATTATTGCCTTTTGTCTCAGAGCTCTCTTAGTTCTGCTCTTGACTTGACCTGCCCAGATTGCAAGTCTTTGAAGCTTTCTGTATTGGGCTTCTTAGAGTAATTGTTTTAGAAAAAGAAAAAAGGATTAAAAAAAAAAAAAAAAAGGGCCCTCCTGAGAGATCTAATGGGTTATTGAAATGCTAATAGACAAAGCAACCAGGGCCATTAAGGAAAGGTCCACAGGGCAGAGAGATCAGCTTTTCTTCAGGATTTGCACATGCGCCTCAGGGCCTGAGCTCCGCCCTTCCCCTTTCTGTGTTCACCAGAACTCCAAAAATCCTCTGCTTTTATTTTGGAGTTTTTCGTGTTTTTTTTTTTTTTTTTCTATGCCTGTCTCCTCTCTGCTGGGCTGGAAGCTCTCAGATTCTCTGGTGTCTGGTCTCAGTCTATCTATGGTTGGAGTATGGATCAGTAGAATGAGTTTCCGAGAAGGGCTACCACTGCAGTTCTCCCTTCTCCTTCCTGGAGCTGGCAGCCCCTCCTCCCACGGGACTGAGCCTGGCAGGGAGGGGTGCGGGTCCCCTGGCCGCAAAAACTTACAGATTTCGCTGATCTCAGCAGTTCGACATTTTCATGAGTGTTGTATGAAGTATGCCCAAAGACAGATTGCTCTGTGGTGTCCAGTCCACGCAGTTCCTGGCTTTTTACCTACTTTCCTGGAGGAGTAACTAAAACTTACAGCTCACCAGTCTGCCATCTTGCCCTGCCTCCCCTGATTCTTTTAAAAGATCATAAAATCAACAAAACTTTAGCTAGATGGAAAAAGAAAAAAAGAGAAAGGACATAAATAACTAAAATCAGAAATGAAATGGGGACATTACCACTCATACCAGAAAAATAAAAAGGATTATAAGAGGAAACTATGAGCAACTGTATGCCAACAAACTGGATAAGCTAGATGAAATGGAGAAATTCATAAAAACACACAAACTACATAGATGGTCTCAAAATTAAATAGAAGATCGCAACAAACCAATAACTAGTAAAGAGATCAAATCAGTAATCAAAAACTTCCCAACAAAGAAAAGCCCAGACCCAGATGGCTTCATAGGTGAATTCTACCAACCACTTCAAGAATTAATATTAATTCTGCTCAAGGTCTTCCAAAAAATTGAAGAGGGAGAATTATCTAACTCATTCTATGTAACCAACATCACCCTAATACCAAAGCCAGATAGATGCCAAAAGAAAACTACATATCAATATCCCTTATAAATATAAATGCAAAAACACTCAACAAAATAGTAGCAAACCAAGTTCAACACATTAAAATAATTATACATGATGATCAAGTGGGATTTATTCCATGTATGCAAGGGTGATTGAACATAAAATAAAAAAATGTAACAAATCACATTAATAGAACAATGGAGAAAAACTCCATGGTCATCTCAATTGATGCAGAAAAAGCATGTGACAAAATATGGCACCTTTTCTTGATAAAAACACTTAGAAAACTAGAAATAGAAGGAAACTTCTTCAACATGATAAAGAGCTTATATGAAAAATGCACAGGTAACATCAGACTAAATGGTGAAAGACTGATAATTTTCTCTCTAAGACAAGGAACAAGTCAGGGATGTCCACTGTCATCACTGTTATTCAACATGTACTGGAGTTCCAGCTAAAGCCATTAAGGAAGAGAAAGAAATAAAAGGCATCAAGTTGGAAAGGAAGAAGTAAAACTTTCCCTATTTGCAGATCATATGATCCTATATTTAGAAAATCCTGAAAAACTATACAACAAAGCTACCGGAACTAATAAATGAATTCAGTAAAGTGGCAGGGTACATGATCGACAGGCAAAAATTAGTAGTGTTTCCATACATTAGTAGGGAACAATCTGATTAAGAAACCAAGAAAAAAAATTCCATCTACAATAGCAACTAAAATAGTGAAATATTGAGGAATAAATCTAACCAAGTATGTAATGGACATGTACACAGAAAATAAAAGACATTGCTAAAAGAAAGCAAAGAAGACCTAAAGAAATGGAAGACATTGTGTGTTCATGGATTGGAAAACTAAATATTGTTAAGATGTCAATTCTACCCAAAAAGATTTACAGATTCTATGCAATCCCTATCAAAAGTCTGACAGCCTTTTTGGCAAAAATGGAAAAGCCAATCATCAAATGTATAATGAAATGACAAAGGGCCCTGAATACTCAAAGCCATCTTGAAAAAGAAGAACAAAGTTGGAGAACTCATACTTCTCAGTCCTAAAACTTATTACAAAGCTGTAGTAATCAAAACAGCATGGTATTGGCTCAAGGACAGATCAGTGGAATTGAATTGAGAGTTCAGAAATCAACCCTCACCTCATGGTCAACTGATATTTGACAAGTGTGCCAAGTCCACTCAATGGGGAAAGAATAGTTTCTTCAACAAATAGTGCAGGGAAAACTGTATGTCCATGTGGAAAAAAAAAAATGAAGGTAGATGAACCCCTACTTCACACTGCATACAAAAATCAACTCAAAATGGCTGATAGACCTAAATATAAGAACCAGAACCATATAACTCCAATAGAAAATATAGGGAAGCATCTTTAGGACCCAATGGTTTCTTAGACCTTATACCCAAAACATGAGGAACAAAAGAAAAAATAGATAAATGGGACCTCATCAAAATTAAAACCTCTTTGCCTCAAAGGACTTTATCATGAAAGTAAAAAGACAACCTACAGAATGGGAGAAAATATTTGAAAACCACAAATCTCATTAGGGTTTAATATCCAGAATATATAAGGAAATCCTATCACTTAACAACATAATAGCAAACAACCCAATAAAAAATTGGGTAGACTTGAATAGACATTTATCCAAAGATATACAAATGGTCAAAAAGCACATGGTAAGATGTTCAACATTACTAGCTATTGGAGAAATGCAAATCAAAACCACATGAAATACTATTTCACACCCCCTAGAACAGCTACCAACAAAAAATGGAAAAATTAGAAGTATTGGAGAGGATGGCAATGTAAAATGGTGTAGCTACTGTGGAAGACAGTTTGGCCATTCCTCAGACAGTTAAGTACAGATTTACCATGTGACCTGGTAATCCTACTTCTAGGTATATACCCCAAAAATTTGAAAGCAGGAATTCAAACAGTTATTTGCACAGCAATGTTCATAGTAGCATTATTCACAATTGCCAAAAGATAGAGACAACCCAAGTGTCCATCAACCAATGAATGGATTAAAAAAAAATATGTGGTACATACATACAATGGAATATTATTCAGTCCTACAAAGGAATGAAGTTCTGATATATGTGACAACATGGGAGAACCCTGAAGGCATCATATTAAATAAAATAAGCCAGACACAAAAAGACAAATATTGTATGACTTAACAAATATGAAATAATTAGAATAAACAAACTCACAGCATTAGAATCTAGACTATAGGTTATCAGAGGATGTAGTGGGATAGGAAATGAGGAGTTACTGCTTAAATTGTAAAGGGCTTCTATTTCAGTTGATTGTGAAATTTTGGTAATGAATGGTGGCAAGAAAATAGATAAATGGGATATAATTAATGGCACTGAATTATACATGTGAATGTGGTTAAAAGGGGGAAATTTCAGGTTGTATATATGTTACTAGAATAAAAATCTTAAAAAACCATAAGACTGTATAAAATAAACAATGAACCTTATTGTAAATGATGGACTATACTTAACAGTACAATTATAAAAATCTTTCATGAATTGTAACAAATATACCACACTAATGCAAAGTCTTAATAATAGGCTGGTATATTATGCATGATTTTTCTGCAAACCTACAACTTCCCTAAGGCAAAAAAAAGAAGAAAAAAAAAAGACTGCAAACCCCTGGTCATTCTTTTTTTCTAAGTTCATTTCTCAGGATAAATTTCAGAGATGCAATAACATCTCCCTCTGGACAAACAGCAGTTTTGCTTACTACTTAATATAAAAGCAGTGGATTCCCAAAGCTCAGTGTTTTTCAGTTGTGACATAAACATTCACCTGGGCCATATTGTGTTATCCCCTTGGGATTTGTGGCCAAAAGGAACCAATGCAAATATGCTGATACTTATGCTGTTTGCCACATTATGAATAATAAAATGCTTTTTATCTGACCTAGGAATCTCATTTCTGCTGTGGATAGCCATGAAACAGTAGTAGGCTAACTTATTAGCTCTAAGTAGGGTAAAATCAAATATGAAATTCAACGAGAGAGAGAATTTTGTAGTTGATTAGGGTAACATGCTCAATCATCATGGAAAACTAAGCAATCCTGAACACAAAGTACCTAAAATAGTCTTAAATTTTCAGAAAATGAAGCTCAAATTCTTAACAATAGATATTAAAATAATGCGAGATTTTTGTTGTGTTTTCTTCCAGGAAAATAAATTGACTGTAGAAGATTTTTTTTTTAAATCTCTGGGTGGATTCAAGTAAAAGATAATAAATTCTCTCTCTCACATTTAATAATTTCTGGTTCATCTCTCAAAATTTTAGAGAAAATTTTTATTTCAAATCCTTGAGTAAAATGTTTCCCCCCATTTCCTCTAAGATATTACCCAAAAGTAATTGGAAAATAAGAAAAAGAAACACAAACTCCATATTTGACAAGAAGTAGGGAACTTCTAAAACCATAAACTACAAAATCATAAGGTAAATAGAAGGGCTGAGCAAAACAACCAAGTCAAAGAGGAGTGCAGAAGACACTATTAAGCAAACATCTAAACTAAAATGAACAGAACATGTTTCTCCAAACTGCGACAGTCTGAGGGGCAAAATCAACAATATCTTCTAATAAGCTATAGGAATGGGTGTGCAAGCTATTGGAATATACTATCCTTGTTCTATTTTGTCAGAGGAAGAAGAGCTGGGCTGAATGGAAGTCACACAAACCATATTTGTAATAAGCAGCCTGTCGGTGAGGAGAGATGAAAGAGATTATGCCTGGTTTGCAATTTCATAGAAGAAACAGAGAGATTAATAATGCAGAGAGATTAATACTTTATAGGGAGATTAATATTGTAGCATTAATAAATTCCTACTAGTTGGGAAAGTGGCACTGGCATCTGCCCAATATGAACGTTCAACAAATAGTCCATACAGAAAAATCTAACATTTAAAAATGTGTAATTCAAAAAGAAAAAGTAGATATACAAACATACTAAAATTTTTAAAGATGGCAGAGAAATATATAAACAGAAGATTAAACAGTCAGCAGAAAAAGAAAATGTTGCTACAGCAAAGATTAAAACTGTGAACAACATCCTCCCTTGAATTCAGTTCAAGTTAATAAAGCCATCATTCTAGAAAAACAAGAATTTCATGTAGATAAAAATAATCAGTGAAGATATGAAAAGTCAGATGAAGACAAAATATGAACTGACAGAGGAAGAAAGTGGAAAGGAAAAATAAAACCATGACAAAATGAAGGCTATGTTGAGGAAGAAAGGAAGGAAGGAAGGAAGGAAGGAAGAGAGGGAGGGAGGGAGGAAGGGAGGAAGGAAGGAAAAGAAAAGAAAACCCAAAAGACAACAACTGAAACAAATTTCTCACAGGTGTGATAAATATAAGCAAAATGAAAATGGACAGAGTTAACATGATTAAAGTCAGTGTAAAGGAATTCAATGTGTCAGTATTGTCCCTAAAGAAGAGAACAAAAGTAATAAAACAGAAAGAAAAGTATCAAAATAGAATTCAAGAAAACTTTCCAGATTTAAACTGGGACTAAAATTTTATTGAAAGTGAAGTACTCTACGTAATAGGAAAAACTGACACAGGATGAACCCTTGTTAGGTTACACTCTAGCAAGCTTACTAGACTTCAAAAATAAAGTATCTTTTCAGCAATCAGGACAAAAGAAAAAAATGTCTATAATGGTAAAAACAGTCAGATTAGCCTCACATTTCTCTATGGTGACATTTAATACCAACAGACCATGAAGCAATGCCTAGCAAGAACTTTGCACCTAGCCACATTGAGTGTAAATGTCACTTTGAAGAAGAACTCAAGACAAACTTCAGCTTTGTTTTAAAATGTCATAGCAGACAATGAATACAATCCAAGTGGAATTGGTCACCAGTCCAATTAACTCCATAATCATACTTTCTAATTATATTTTATTGATTGTTTTGATTTTGTGTGGTCTTTTAGTCTCTTACATACATCATATATAATATTTTGTCATACATATTTAAGAAAGAATAAATCATTTATCAACATTTAATTATAAAGCAAACATTCATGTAATTTCCAAAAGATTAAGAAATGAAACATGTTCAGAATAATAAAGCCCTGCCACTCATTTCATCTCCACAAATCATTCCTCTTCCTTCTCTTAGAGAGAATCATTATCCTGACTTTTGTGGTAATACCTATCTGTGTCTTTGCATCTAAGGTGAGTCTCTTGTAAACAGTGTATAGTTGGATTGCGCATTTTTACCCATTCTGCCATTGATTGGGGAGTGTAATCCATTAACATTTGATGTTATTACTGTAAAGGCAGTTCATACTTTAGCCGTTTTATCCTTTGGTTTTTATATGTTTATGCCAGCCTGAAACTGTTATGGACCTCAAAAGAGCCATGATCTTTTAATACAATCTTGTTGGGGGGACCTTTTGATTAAATGTTTCCATGGAGATATGACTCACCCAGTTGTGGCTGAGCCATTTTGATGAGATCATTTTCACAGAGGTGTGGACCCCACCCATTCAGGGTGGTTCTTGATTAGATCACTGGAGTCTTTTATAAGGAGCTCAGAGAAGCTGAGAGAGGCACTTTGGAGAGAAGCTAAAATACATAATCCAGAATTTGCCCCTGGCAGAAGCTAACAGCCATCACAGACCCAGAGACTGAAGGTGCTGGGAGATGCAGACAGAAGGACATTTAGAGATACTAAGCTAAGAAATGAGGCTTCAGAGAAGCTAAGAGAGGATTTCCAGATGCTTAGAAAGAAATACCCCAGGAGAACCAAGCAGAGAGCTGAGAGAAAAAGAAGCTAAGAGAGACAGAAGCCCAGAGACATTTTGGAGAAAACAATTTTGAAACCAGAACCTGGGAGCAAAGGACTGGCAGACTCCAGCCACATGCCTTCCAGCTGACAGAGGTGTCCTGGATGCCATCAGTCTTTCTTCATTGAAGGTATCCTTGTGTTGATGCCTTAGTTTTGACACTTTTATAGCCTCAGAAATGTAAATTTGGGCCTAATAAAACCCCTTCATAAAAGTCAATCCATTTCTGGTATTTTACATAATGGCAGCTTTAGCAAACCACAACAATGTTTTATCTTATTTGTTTATTTTTTTTGTCTCTCTTTTACCCTTTTAGTTACCCTTACTGATAATCTTCATTTCTTTATACTATTCAAAGCCACTCTCTCCTGTATTTTTCTTTCAGCCTGCAGGACTCCCTTTAGTATTTCTCACAGGGCACGTCTCTTGTTGATGAACTCTCTCAGTTTGTTTATCTGTGAATATTTTAAACTCTCCTTTTTTTTTTTTTTTCAGGTAAAAACATATTTGTACCTTTTATTACAATTGTTGAGTATACTAGGTTTCTGTGGGTTATACAGTCCCAGTCTTTATCCTTTGTCTTTTGTTCTGGTGTCCCACATGGTCTCAACCTTACTCTTTCAACCATACTCACAGTCATCTTTGTTCAGTGTATGTACGTTGCTGTGCTACTACCTCCCAAAAATGTGTTCCAAACCTCTCACTCCTGTCTTTTCCTTTCTGTCTGCAGGGCTTCCTTTAGTGTTTCCTGTAGAGCAGGTATCTTGTTCATAAACTCTGTCATTGTGCTCCGTACTCCATGATCATCCCCAGCAGTACCCATATATTTAAAAACCATATTTTTAAACTTTTTGCAGTACAAAGAAATGAAATTTATTTTTATAATGAATATGTATTTAGGAAATTTGCTAGATACTCTTACTAATTCCAATACTTTATCTATAGATATTTACACATTTTCTATGCACACAATCATATAATCTGCAAATAACAGTTTTTCTTCTTTCTTTATAATCTGATATCTTATATTTCTTTTGCTTTTATTATAGAGCTTTCCAAGAACTCCAGTACAATGTTGAGTATGAGTGGTGATGTTAGGAATCATTTTCTATTCTCAATATCAAAGGGAAATTTTTCAACATTTCATTAAGTAGATATATGCTGAACCTATCAGATTAAAAAAGTTCTTTTCTGTTTCTACTTTGCCAAGATGTTTTCTTTTTATATCATGAATGCACATTTAATGTTTTAAAATCATTTTTTGTCTTTCTGTTGGGATGAATAAATAATTTTCTCCTTTGATCTGCTAATCTGTTATGGAAACTAATTAATTTTTCTAATATTTAAACAACCTTGAATTCTTGTAATAAACCCAGATTGGTCATGTTTTTCTCCTTTTTATACATTGCTAAATTTTTATTTAGAATGCTGCAGCTACAATTCATGAAAGAGACTGGCCTCTAATTTGTCTCTCCCATATAGTCTATCTTAGGTTTGGTAACAGGTTTACACAGCCTCATAAAATGACCTTGGAAGTTAAACAAAAAAAAGTATAGAAATTTCCCAGAAAGTGGAACTAATATACACAGGGTTGGAAAATATGAGCAAAAAGATAAGAGACAGGACATCAATGTAGGATATACAACCAAATGAAAGGAATTCCAGAAACAGAGAAGAAAAAAAATGGGAGAAATGAAATTATGTAAGATATAAGATCAGAGGATTTCCCAGTGATGATTAACATTCAAAATAGATAAATAAGAGAAGAAAAAAAGAAAAAAAAGAAAAATGACCCAAACAGGGATAGTTTATTGTGAAATTTCAGAATAGCAAGAAGGAAGAGAATATTTCTGTTTCCAAAAATTAAACACACACACACACACACACTCACAAAAACGCCTACAAAAAGGAACACAAATTTGTCTTACATGTGAGTTCTCACTGGTATCACTGAAGGCTGGAAGACTGACACTTTTAAATTTCTGAAGAAAAATGGTTTTCAATCTAGAATTCTATACCTAGCTAAACAGTCAATCAAGTATGTGAGCATTATAAAGACATTTCCATAATGCAAGGACAAAAAAAAAATTTACCCTCAACATGTGCTTTCCTTGGAAGTTATTTGTGGATGTGGTCTGACAAAATGAGTGCGTATACCTCACTCATTTCTCACTCATCTGGGATACAGTGTATTCAATAAAGGAAAATGACAGGAATCACATGATTTTAGCTATGAAAAAACCTAGTCTCAATTGGAGCAGGTGGATCGTGGGCTTTAAGAAGGGTAATTCTAAGGAAATTGGGTAGTCAGCAGTGATTACAATTACAATTTTTTCAACACTCAAATTAAGGTACAGGCTACATTCAGAGGGCTTAATCATTATTATAGAATGTAACATAAATACTGTCAACATTGAAAATATAAAAGTACAGACAGTAAAAGTCAGGATGTAGGGCACAGTGACAATAGAGATGTAAGATGGCGAACTAATTTGTTATAGCAGGAGATTAATAGTGAATATCTAAGCTGGATAAAACAAGAAAGTTTAATGGATATTATTTAGAAGTATGAGCTTATATATAAGAACAAATCATTTACAGAGATAAAGTGAATGCTTGTGCAAGTTTGGATGTATTATGTCCCCCCCAAATGGCATGCTCTTTGATGTAATCTTGTGAGGGCAGACATATTAGTGTTGATTAGATTGAAATCCTTTGACTGACTGTTTCCATGAAGATGTGACTCAATCAACTGTGGGTGAAATGTTTGATTGTATTATTTCCATGGAGATATGGACCCCGCCCATTCAGGGTGGGTCTTAATTTAATCACTGGAGTCCTATAAAAGAGCTCACAAACAAAAGAAGCTAAGAGCGACACTTTGAAAACCAGCTTAGAGAGACATTTTGGAGATGGCCTTTGAAAGCAGACTTTTGCTGACACTTTGCTCCAGCGAAGCTAAGAGAGGACAAACACCCCAAGAGCAACATTTTGAAGAATGCACAGGAGTTGATAGAGGAGCTGGAACACAACCTGGGATCAGTGGACACCAGCCATGTGCCTTCCCAGCTAACAGCGGTTTTCTGGACACCATTGGCCTTCCTTCAATGAAGGTATACTCATGTGGATGCCTTAGTTTGGACATTTTCATGGCCTTCAGACTATAAATTTCTTACCAAATAACACCCCTTTATAAAAGCCAATCCATTTCTGGTATTTTGCATAACAGCAGCATTGGCAAACTGAACAGATTTTGGTACTGAGAGTGGGGTTACTGCTGCTGCTGAGTTTGCAAATACCAAACATGTTGGAAAGGCTTTTTAAATGGATAAGGGGAAGATTCTAGAAGCATCATGAGGAGCTCAACAGAAATGGCCTAGAATGTTTTGAAGAGACTGTTGCTAGACATACAGACTCTAAAGATAGCTCTGATGAAGACTTGAAAAGAAATGATGAATGTGTCATTGCCAACTGGAAGAAAGGTGATCCTTATTTTAAAGTGGTGGAGCATTTGGCAAAATTGTGTCCTGATGTCAGATGGAAGACAGAATTTGAAAGCAACAAGCTGGGTTACTTAGTGGAGGAGATCTCCAGACGACGTGTGGAGGATGTAGCCTACTTCTCCTTGCAACTTACAGTAAAATGAAATAGGACAGAGATAAGCTGAGAAACGAACTCTTGGGTACAAAGAAACCAGAAACTGATAGTTTGGAAAATTATAGGCTTCCAGAATGTGGGACCCCAGAAGCTACAGCCCCACATGAGAATTTAACCAAACATGGAACCGGACCACCATTTCAGTACAAGCCAGGATTGGAGATGGAGTTATCCAGAAAGGATTTGTGGAAAGTCCTATTGTCTGATGGTTTTGATCCCTGTAAACTGCATGGCAAGCCTACAAATTTTTTGCAAGATCTGACAGAACCACTGCTGGTCTGGACTGCAGGTGTTGGAGAAGGAACAAACTGAGGGGAAAATTTCTTCAAAGACAGAGCCATGGAGATTGAAGTCTGGAATCAAGAGCTATTGGGCAGGGAGAGTGGAGTGGCCCATGCACATGGAAGGGTGAGTTTGCCCCAGAGGCAGAGTGAGGACTTCCTGCCTGGATGCTTAGGAAGAGTGCTGCCACCCCAGGCCTCTGAGAGGGTGGAGCACACTCTCCAGGGATTGGGGAGAGCCTGGCCATCACCCCACTGTTCTCTTCCCAGAGATGGAAGAGAGTCTGGGTGATGCCCCAATGTTTGAGGAGTGTGGGATGAAGAAGATGGTCTCCCCAATGCGTGGGTATATTTGAGCACTCACCCCAGCATTTGGAGAGGAAAGAGCTACTGCAAAGGCCCTTGGAAAGGGTTGGAATCCTGCTTTCTCAAGCCTCAAGGATAAAACATCATCGTTTAAATGACTCAGAATTTGAAATCTAATGGAGTTTTCCCTGCAGGTTTTAGGAATTGTTTTGGCCCCGTGGACCCTGATTTCCTTCCAATTTCTCCCTTTGGAAATGGGAATGTTTATCCTATGACTGTCTCTCCTTTGTATATTGGAAGCAGATAACTTGTTTTAAGTTTCACGGATCCACAGCCAGAGGAGAATTTTGCTTTAGGACAAGACCACACATGTAACTGATTTTGATGGAATCTTGTATTTAACTATTGTTACTGAAATGATTTAAGTTTTTATGATAACTGTGATGAGATGAATGTATTTTTTATATGAAAAGATCATGTCATTTTGGGGTCCAGTTAGGTGGAATGTGCCAGTTTGGATGTATTATATCCCCCAAAATGCCATGTTCTTTGATGCAATCTTGTGGGGGCAGACATATTAGTGTTGACTGGGTTGGAATCCTTTGATTGAGTGTTTCCATGAAGACGTGACTCAATCAACTGTGGGTGAAACGTTTGATTGAATTACTTCCATGGAGATATGGACCCTGCCCATTCAGAGTGGGTCTTGATTTAATCACTGGAATACTATAAAAGAGCTCACAAACAAAAGAAGCTAAGAGCGACACTTTGAAAACCAGCTTAGAGAGACATTTTGGAGATGGCCTTTGAAAGCAGACTTTTGCTGACACTTTGCTCCAGAGAAGTTAAGAGAGGACAAACACCCCAAGAGCAACATTTTGAAGAACGCACAGGAGCTGACAGAGGAGCTGGAACACAACCTGGAATCAGCCGACACCAGCCATGTGCCTTCCCAGGTAACAGAGGTTTTCTGGATGCCATTGGCCTTCCTTCAGTGAAGGTATACTCATGTTGATGCCTTAATTTGGACATTTTCATGGCCTTCAGGCTGTGAATTTGTTACCAAATAACTCCACTTTATAAAAGCCAATCCATTTCTGCTATTTTGCTAACGGCAGCACTAGCAAACTGGAACACTCGTAGATAAGAGGACTGTCTGTGGGGAGAGCTTGAATTGGGGACTATAGCTTTTTATTATAAGCTTTCTGTGCCATTTGGTTTAAAAACATATTTGATAAAAATAATATGCAATTAAAATTAAAAATAAAATCAGTATATTAATATTGAACAAAATAAATTATACTTGAATAGAATTCAACCTTGGTTGGATTTTCTTTTTAAAAAATTTATCTACAATATTATGGTTTAATTCACTCAGATTTATTTGATGGAAGTCCATCAAGACAATAGAGTAGGTAAAATTCCTTAAATGGTACAACAAATCCACTGTCTATTTCAATGGCCTAAGGAGTAATCAATCTATCATTTAATTGTAAATTTTAGATCGTTTCCTTCTCATCTCTAAATTTGCTATGCAATTGTAATCTTAAACTATTACTGGTCACTCTCTAGTAAAAATTACCTCCATTCACCAAAGAAAGAATGTTGTAAAAAAAAAATTACTCTATCATTCATGAAAGAGAGTACTGTACAGCTAGAAATAGAAAGAGATGAATTATTTGTAGAACAATCTATGAAAACACTTTGCTAAGAGCTTTCACAGAGGCTACCACCTTTAGCCAGATTTTTTTCCTTTTTTTTTTTTTGTATGATCATGAACAATAACAATACCAAGGTCTTAAAGGCTAGGTGAAAATTATCTGTTTTTTTCCTACATTGAAAACAATCCCTGGCCAAAATTTCATTGAATTCTAGTGATACTTAAATTATCCATAATTTTTCTAAGATTATTGATATGCTAAGTATCAATACAATAGTGTATAATGGAAAGAATTACATAACTTATTATAATTACTCAACTGGACACAAAATATGAAGGCCTAATTATGGGAGCTTATGTGTTTGTATTTTTTATTCCAATGAATTTCCAAATGCATGTCAAGTTTATTGTACAGGGAAAAAAAAAAGAAATTTTGCAGTAATTTTATCATTGCTTTTACATTATCATAGCTTAGCTTAGCAATACAATCATTAAAAAATGGAATAGAAAAAGTTTATCTTCAAGTTACTAAAATAGAAAATTTAAGTGGTTACATCAGTCCAAGTTTGTCCAAGCAATTTCTGTATTGCCTTTCATTTAGTTAACTATTATTTTTTTAGAATTCCCATTTTTTATTGTGGTAAAACATTCTTTCCTCAAATTAAAATTCATAAAAACTATAAGAAATAGTATGGGACAGATCATTTATCAGATATAGCACCATTCAATATGGTGCTCAAGCAATTTAAAACATGTAATTTCCAAAATTCACTGCACAATTTGATGTTACAGAAGCATGACGATAGTTCAGAATCTCTAAAATTTTTAACTTTATTTGTACTGACTGAATATTTTTTTTGTTATGTTGTCATGTCTGGCTTTAGTTAACAAATTATATTTTCTGTTTACATAGTAAATGTTTCATAAGAAAGGATATTATTTGTTTAATAGTAAAATCTTAAGCCTATGTATGGCCCTAAATTCCACTTTTTTACCAGTTACTCTGCTGAGCAGTATTCAAAGTACTTAGTATATAATTGGAATTTAATAATTGGTGATGGGTTATAGTTACATCATTTCAATTCTTTCTTCTAGCTATTCTAATACCCTAGCAACTAAGAAAAAGAAAATTATATAAAGATTCAGTATTCATCATCCCTTGTTAAATTCCATCTTGTCTGTTTCTACCCCTTCCTCTAGTTGTAACCCTATAGTATCCTTTGAAATTTGTTCTATAGCTTCTTGTTAAATTGTAATTTGAAAGCTATCATCTTTTTGTATGTTATATTTCACAATAAGGAAATAACGGAAACTGTGGAACTGTAACCCATAATACTCTTTGAAATTTGCTCTTTACTTACTTTTTTTCTTAAACAATTTCTAAAAATAGTGTTATTTTATTGTTTCCCAATGACGAGCACACGTCAAATGTAGGAAGTAAAAACTAAACCTGTAGTTATGGTCACACTCGTTCGACATATGGTCTAATTAATTATCTTGTTTCATGCACAAAGGAAAAGAATGGGATCCTGTTATGCAAGAGCAATCGGCTACAGCACGAAGCTCTGATGTCTGCGAAGCAATTCTGATTTTCAGAGCTGATCTGCTCTTGGCTAGTGAATTTCTGTGGCACTCTGCTGGGGCTTCTGCCCAACAATGACGCTTTGCATACTGATACCACAGTGATACATTGCATAAGCTGGCCTAATACAGGGAATGGGTGCTATCTACCAATGGAGCCAGACAGTGTTTTCTACTTCACTAAAAATTAAAGCCAAAATGGATGTTCCCTGTGGAGGAGAGCTGAAGGACACTGTGGGGAGATGGGAGGGGATCTTACAACTGAGACTGATTTCACAAAAAGGGCTTGATATTCATTTCCAGGGAGGAGCAGGGCATGGTCAGCTCAAATTTGGTGATAACGTCAGAATGAAGGACCCCGAGCTTCCCGATGCTCTGATACCTGGCAAAGATCTAAGCACATTGCCCGGGGAAGAAAGCAGGGCCGCCCGATGCTTTGATCACAATATCTCTCCTTCTTTTCACCAGAAGGCACATTTAGCAGCTGCATAAATCTGTCCAGCAGCCCATGGATTATTTCAAACCCAGGGTTCTTGTTCTAATAAACATCATAGAGATGCCTGTAGTTTCTTGCACCTACATCTCTGCTGGAATCTTTTATTACAATGTCAGAGATTTCAAACAGCTTCAGGGGAAGGGGCATCTTCTGATTTGCTGCTATTGTCTTTAGGAGGCCAGGAAGAAGGGTAGTGCGTGCCACCTGAAACTCAGCTGTTTTCGGATTACTTATGTGAGCTGCCTTTGTTGCAGAGATATCCAAGCCAAGTTGATCAGCGACATCTTCTTGGGAGCACAGAACAAAGGTAAGGGCTTCATTGAATCCAGCTCTGCTGCCATGTCATATCTTAGAAGTTCTGTGAGCTTATCAAGAGGAAATTGATTAGCTATGGTATATGTTTTCGGGAGAGCCATCTGAATGTTATATCCATAAGCAATGGCTGCATCTTCTGTAATATCACCTGCATGGATAATGTCAGCCCTGGTTGGAGGGATTTCAATCTGTATCTGATTCCCATCACCTGTGACTTCTGACTTTAAATACATCCTGTTTGGAAGCTTTGCAAGATTTTCTGGAGTTTCTCTGATTCCAACTTTCTTAATTCAATCAGCTCTCACCGTCTCCTTTCAGTAAGTCAGTTCTGGAAAGGTATATGATTTTCCATTAGGAAAAACTACCTCAGCTGCTTCGACCGTAAATTGATTCTCACAATGTTTACTGAACATGGTGACAATAATATCCAGGACTATTTTTGCCTTAGTAAAGTCAGTTCCTGTACATTGAATACATTTCTTGTCTTTACTGTTATTTTGGAATGATCCCAACTGATGATTGGAGGCATTGAAAAGATAACACCATTGCTATCATAATGATATGTAAATACTGTTTAAGTTGCTTGTTAGTATTGTATATGCTCATCAGTTCACAGGCTATATACTCCTTGGTCTTACTTAGAGGCTTGAATTTGACATGTGAAGGATGACTTTGCAGTATAAGTAAGTATAAAAGGGCCTGACAAACTGTCCAAATCATGGGTGTCAACAGCAACCAATGCTCTTTTCCTGAAAAATATTCTGATGTAATTTCTCCTGAAGTTCATGAAGCTGTCATATCGATCTTTAGTAAACTGTCATATTGATCTTTGGTAAACTTTATATTTAGGAGAACTGCTGCTACAGCATAAGGGCGTATCTTGGCTGTCTCTTCTGTGATAATTAATTTCTGGGTTTCTCCATTAGGCATTACCCATTTATAGACTGGGGCCTTTACCCTTTCTTTAAAGATTTGAAGTCCTCGGACCAATCCTTCCAGACATGGGAGATCATATCTATTGGCAGGGACATCAACTTTGTAAAGAACTATATAAAAGGCCCCCTTTGCCTTTTCATTTCCTTGTTCTTTGCTTATAATTTCCTTCTCAGAAGTAATTTCATCAAGTTCCAGATCAAATTCAAAACACAGTTCATCAAATTCTTTGTAGGTATGTGTCTGGCCCAAGGTTTGAAAGAGCAGATCCCACTTCACGCTGATAGTTGGTATCTTTTTAACTACTTCTTAAAGTATATTTAGAAAGTTATCACTTCTATGTATATATGTTATATGCTACAATAAAAATATGATAATATAATAAATATAAATATAAATATATATAAAAAATTGGTGATGAAGACTTAGTGATGTGAATAAAAACCTATTAGCTAAGAATTAATTTGGATAAACCGAAGAGACTCACAAGGTTAAAATGCAGATCTAATAAAGATTTTCCTGCAAAGGTAGGATCCATTGAATCTGACACGCATTCTATATTCACTATAATGAACTCTACCTTTTTCTGTACCCTTATTTTGGCAATTACCATAATTAGAATTACACAATTCCCATAAACAAGTTCAACACTGCTCTTGGGTTCTGGAACCAATTTTGTTTATTATTAGGAAGAATGTGAAGAGACAGAGCCAGTAGCTTTGTGTTCTGGATTTTGAGGCAGTTCTAGTAGCTGAGCTCTGGTTCTATTCCTTGTTAAAAAGATACTACCCTGCACCACAGTTTCAGTAACTGAATCTCTTTTTTACTTTACCTGCTCCTGAAACTCTAATACTTTGGCAAGTACTCCAGTTCTTTTGGAGCAAGGATTCTATTTGGCTTTGGGGTATTAAAGTCCTGGGTATGAAACACAGATTCCCTTTTGCTTTACCTCTGGCATACACACTAAAGCTATCCACAAGGGCTTCCAAGATACTAACAATGTCCTGACTAAATCCTTATCTAAGACTGCTGCCAAACTAAACTAGTAAAGGCACTGTTACAACAAAAGTTCTCACAGTATCAATTGGACATAATGTGCTTAATTAATTAGTTAACATAATTTGCTTTGAATAGAGGCCTGTTAGTTATACTGCAGGGAGTATTGGGAACTAGACCAATTTAGGGGAAAAAGCTTATGTCTGCAGCATAAAAACATACTGCTTTATTTGAGACCCCTTATTAGAGTGTTATTTTACTCATGGTTTTTGTGGGCTTTTGTTAAGAACTATTGAGGCTTATGCATTATGCTGCAAGCAAAACTACAAAGTCAAGGCCAAGAGAGAAGCTGAATGGCTATGGAGTGTGGCTTAAAGAGAAAAAAGATGATGCAATTAAAATTGTTTTGTCAGGCTGTTTTAAACCTTTAGCAATTTAATTTCTGTGGAAAAAATAACTATAACTGTGAAATTGTGAGTTTGAAACTCTGGTTACCAATCAATTTTTTATGCAAACAATTCTTCAAACACGTTTTCAATTAACATGGGATCTTAAGAACTGCAACTATCCCTTTGAACAAAAAAAGGATATTACCTATTCATCTGGCCTAACGTCATCACCTGCCCTATCCAGCAGGGTTTATTTCTTCTCTGGGGCATAGCCCTCCCTCAATAGTGCTCTCACTAAAGCTAAACCTAGGTTTTAGACTTTAACCTACATGAAGACAGGTCTTCAATCAGTGCATGGGGAAATACTTAGGAATCACTTCAGTCAACTGTTAACGCGTCACCAAGGCCTTTTAAGGAAAAGATTAATTAAAATTCTATCAGATATATTATATAGAAACTGATAATAGGATTCTAAAATTAATACGGGAAAGTACAAGGCCAGAAAGAACCAAGTTAATTTTCAACAAAGAGGGGGAAACTTCAATGTCTATTATAGAACTATGGAAATTAAAGCAATGTAATATTGGCACAAGGAATTTTGAAAAACCAATAAAAGCCAAAAAAAAAAAAAAAGGGAAAATGTTAACATTTATTAAATCTTAACAGTGAGCAAAAGATTTTTTTATAATATATATACACACACAAACAAATACACATAAACAAACACAGAATATTTCAAAGTAAACATATTAAAAGAAAATGTCTATGGTTAAATGCATGTAAATGCTTACACACAGAATACTTTGTGTTCTATAATTTAGCAACTGATTTTTTCCTCTAATTAAACAATTAAACTAGACTAAACAAGAGAGCAGACTTTGTTTTCTAAATAGATTTGGTTCTCAAGTCTGGAAGCTGATTTTTGTGACCTTGAAACATTTTATTCCAGAAATAATAGTATTCTCATTGTATTTCCAGGATGGTTCCACATAAGCCAATTTAACCTATTTTACTGACTAAATCCATGCCTCAAAAATGAAAAATAATATAGGAATGCTGGAATTGGTGATTAAACAAAATGTAACATTTTTAAATTTTCTGCAGAATTAATAGTACTTGAGGAAAAGCAAATATCAGGGAAAGACAAATGAGGATTACTGAAAAGTTCTAAAGGTAACATAAGTATTATCAAAACATTTTACAGGTAAATGATTCTTATGCTATGTCATGTCTAAATTTAAAAATTTGTTTCTCTTTTCTCTTTATAAAGATAGACCATGAACAGTATACACTTCTATCCTAGGGGTTTTGCTTTTTGCTTTGGCTCATGAATGAGGTGAATTGGAGGAGAAATAATTTTACCTTGAGGTAATTGATCAAGATATTGAAGAAAAGAGAAAAGTGAGTAAAAAGATGTGTTCCTCCAGGATAGGAGCTTTGTTTTCATCATCAATCTATTCATGATACACTACCTTCAGTAACTATAGTAGATATTCTATAAATCTCTGGGATCAAATAAATTGTACATGAGTGAGGGACCACTTGTTGATTAACTATAAACCGTGAAAGACAGATAATTTGGGAAGTATCATATTGTATGCCTCCCTCGATGATGAGTAATTAATAAAAATATATAATATCACATTATAAGTAATAAAAGGGAAAGGGGGGATAGTTTGGGCTGGCTATTTCCCTAATAAAATAAGTGGCATTACCAGCCAGAGACAGGGTAGTTGCTGTATAGAACCAGAGAGATTGTGCAATAAAGGTTATTCATTAAATTAACCTTCTGTAACTCAGGGAGTCTATCTTATACATGAATCTGTTGACACACACACGCTTTGTTCAAATATTTTTTAATAGCATATTAGATAGTTTTCTATAGCAAATGATTTTTTTTCCCCTTTAAAACCACATTTGACAAAACAAAATTTGTTATATATGGTAAGCATGCAATTATATTGGTAAAGGAGAGGATATGTTATTTCTTTTCATTTTTTAGGACTTACAAGGTAGTTCATTTGTGACCCTTATTTTGCTTTATTTCACCCTTTATTATATGACAACTTAACATTGTGAAAGCAATATGATATGTTCTGTATCACAAAGTAATAGCTTACTCTTGATTTTGGTACACAATTCTCTTCGGTTCTTTTGGAAGATTCATAAGAATAAAAAAGAGTAAACATAGCCTACTGAGTATAAATTTAGTATGCATTTAGTCTGGAAATTCTTTTCAAAATCAGAACAGATGTTTTTAAACCAGACAGAAGATCTGTATAGCTAAAGAAAATCTTTAAACTCCTTAACTCAATTTTTGTGTCTAAGCAATCTTAATTTTAAAACTTATGACACTTGTGTTGCTAATATCTCAACATCGTTTTTCTTAGATAATCGTGTTGATTAAAACTCTGTCTAGCATTTTGTTAAACAATCACTGATACATAGAGAATGTATTTGTACTTAAACTCTGCCATGAAAGGAGAAAATAAATGATCACTCAGTTCTTCAAAAAGATACCACATATACAATTACAGGAATAAAGAATAGTTTCTTGGTTCAGAAATAACTTTTAAAAGTGATGAGATAACTGTCGTATAAATTGTGACAGCTATAAAATCTCAAAATTAAGTCCTCACATTGTAACAGAAAAATAAAGGGAATAAAGGGACAGCTTTCTCTAGAATTATTTTGTTAATAAACTTTTTGACCTGCTCTTATTCATAACTGATCCTAACTATGAATCATTTGTAGTAATAAAGCAAAGACTGAGTTGAAGGGGTGTACTCAGAGCCTTCTATAACCACATCTGGCAAACATTTTTAGATTTAGTAGCTACCCAATAGGATAATTATTACAATTTGCTCATGTGTTTTCTAAACCATATTTTGGAATTTTATTCTATTTTTAGACTTCATATACAATTTACTGAAACTAATGAACTCAAGATTCTGACCTTATATAGGAAGATAGTTAATAAGGATGGTGCTTTAAAGAATCTAGGACCTGGACTCTTTGCAAAAGCTTATGAAATTACTGTAATACACTTACACCTTTTCTACTGCCATTTTCTGTTCTTTTCCTTTCATTTTAACTGTAGAGTTGCCAGGATTGTGAGGAAACAAGCTATTTGAGATGTATCAAGATGTTGTGTGAGTGTGTATGTGTGTGTGTATTAAGGCAAAGATAGGGAAGATAGCTGGAACAAGAAAAGTTCTGCCATTCTTATCTTCTTGAATATTAAGGGCAAAATGTCACTTTGTGGGAGTTGAAATTTGTAACAATCAATCATATAAGGTATCTGCCTACAAATTCATTTCTTTATTTTCCCAACAAAATGAAGGAAATATCTTACCAAAGTTTCTAATGTTAACAGTGACTAAATTCTACTTCAGTTGATTTATTAATTCTCTAACACACCTTCCCCCCTACATTTTATTTTGTAGTTCCAGAAACAAAATGCAATAATCACTCTCCTGGTCTTAACTATTTTTGTGCCAGTGCATAACATATCAAGGGCTTAATTATTAAAATAACTTAATTGTAGGATTTTTTATTAGAAAAACTCTTTTAAGGAATTTCTTTCTATTACTATTATTCTTTTAGCTACCATGGGAATACACACACACACACACACACACACACACACACACACACACTCATACATAAATGCCTATATATAAAAGTATGTCTATATATTATAATGTATATATGAGTGCATACATGTGTGAATACATGTGTATGAGTGTATATATAAATATACATGCACTCACATGCAGACATACAAACATATGTAAACATATGTAGCATAATTTTGACTTCTGATTGGTCCGGACCAGAATTTAATATTTATTAAAAGGTAATATGTGGCACCATTTTAATAATAGTAATAATGATAAATTCTTATTTGAAAAATATTACAAATTTTATAATGGATTAATAAAAATCTAATACAAATGAGGAGAAATCAGAAAATAACAATATCAGACATGGTTTTACTAGTTTGGGTAAAGAACCATGGCACTATATAGCTCAGAAACTCAATCAACTGGCAGAATAAAACTCTTCAGACATGCTATACTGACTGAAAATATTTCCATACCATAAAAAAATGAGTGTATTTCCTTCTTCCAAGGGGGCTTAAAGGACCAAAAGTTTCATTTTAGAGATAGACCTTACAATGCAAACATTCTTCATTCATTCATTCATTCATTCACAATTATTGACAAAATGAGTACTATCTTCCAAATGCTGTTTCTACTGCTGAAGGTGCTAAGCTAAATCATGCAGAATATCTGTTCTCAATTAGCTTTACTCTCTTTAGGAAGTAAAGTATGCGCTTGAAACTTAACATGGTTTTGCAAAAACAACCAGATTACATAAATTATTATTGAATTATTAACATCTAAAAGGTTATATCTGCAAAACATGAGAAATAAATTAGAATACATGTGCAATTTTGTAGTCAATGTATTGACACAATGATTTTAATAATTAAGAAAACACTGCATATAAAGGTCTAAATAGATAATAAAAGCATTTAGATTCAAGTTCTCATTAAACATGATCCATACAAGATAAGGTAAAAAATATATATATGTCAATGTATATTCAATATATGAGGCTAAACTATGATACCAAAATTGGATCAAATAGTATAAGGAAAAAAACCTACTAACCAATTTCATTTAGTAAGATAAATGCAAAACTCCAAAAAAAAAAAAAAATTAGCAAATTGAATGTAGCAGCATATTGAAAAAAATACCATTCATGATCAGGCAAGGATTATACTAATAATGTAAGGATGGTTTAACATTATGTAAATCACTATACGTCAACAAATACATACTAACAATCTTTTAAAAAATAATGAAAAATTCTTATAAAGTGCTTAATATTCTAATAGTATTCTAAGTACTTTACATATAATAATTCCTTTCTGATCACTTTATTCTATTTTATAGCTAAAGAAATTAAGGTACAGAAGAGTTAAGTAACTTGCCCAAGGTCACAAAGCTGGTAAGTAACAAAGCTAGGATTTGAATCTAGGGAGTTTCATCTCAACAGATGCCAAAAAAGCATTAAAAAAAAAATTCAAAATATATTCCTGATTTTTAAAAAATCCTTAGAAAAAACAGAAATATGAGGAACAATATTATGTTTATGGTAAAACATGAGAAGCATGGCTGATAATATTGCTTGATAAGTTGATATACATATAACGACTAAGGGATGTCTACTATCAATACCTTTTAAGATTTTGTTGGAGACACCAGCTAAAACAAATAAATAAATTAAACAAAGAAATCTAGAGGCAAAAATATTGGAAAGAAACACATAAGACAAAACACATATTACTTGGAGAAATTACAACTGTCTACCTAAAAATTCCAAGAAACTCATTGGTAAACTAACAAGAAACTTAAGGTGGCCAGATATAAGAGCAGCATTAAAAAAAAAAAAATCCTTGGCATTTCTGGTTCCAACAATAACAAATTGGAAAATATAATGACACAAGATCCCATTCACAATTCAGTAAAAACAAAAAACACCTAGAAATAAACAAAGGAAGAAATCTTATGAATAAAATAACAAATCATTATTGATGGAAAATAAAGACCTGAATACATGGAGAGAAATATTTTGTTCCTGCCTATAAAGTTAATGCCATCCCATCACAATCCCAATAGATATTTCTATGAAGCTTGAAACAAATTCCTCATGTTCATTTGGGAATGAAATGTAGAAAAATGGATATTAGAAATCTTGAAAATGCAAAACAATATTTTATCAGGTGTCAAATATATTATGAGACTACTATAATTAAAATGGGAATAAATTAGATAAATGGTTAAAATAGAATTGAGAAACTGAGCTATGAATATATAGAAATATAACTTAAAAAAATGAAAGCATGTAAGTATAATCCCATTTTTATTAAAAAAAAATTTATATATGTAAATGTATTGACCGGAAGTCTATGTGCCAAACCTGAGTGTCTGAGAAAGATGACATCATTGGCAAAAAGAATAAGGATCATTTTTGCTGTTTATTATGTATAAAAATTATCATATACTTACATGTAAATTACATACATAAACATATTACATATTTTGTGGGAAATTACAAGAATTAGTATATTATTTTTTAGTGCTTAATACAAATATTCAACTAGAATTAAAAAATTGATTTCAATTCTAGAACAGATGAGTAAAAACATAACATTGATAGTTTTTCCCCCCTTCAGACATGACATTAGTCTACTCCATACACCTGTATACATACACTCAAATGTCATGTTAAAAATATGATTTTTAAATTAAATTAAATACTTATAAGTTGATTGGCCTTCAATTTTTAAATTACATACATCTCCACTGCTTGATGTTACACAAAAGGGATTACTGCTGTTTAAATATTCAAGTTTAAAGAATATTAAAGTTTAAAGAAATTCTATAGTTAATTTATTCATCCCCAAACATTTGACAAAATGACTATATATGCTATGTTATTTTGATATAATATGTTTTAGATATTTTTGATATATTATCGGAATTCAATATCAACAACAGAATCAAATCAAAGGTAACCATTACATCAATTCAAAAGTTTAAGTATGCAGGAATGACTCTTGGAGTTCCTATCCCTATGGATTTAGTATTTGAAGACCTTTTATTCCACAGATAAAGGCTGAACATATAGTAGACATTGTGGATGCAAATATGAATAAGTAATGGTCCTCACTCTCAAAGAGAGAGGGCTTAAAAGAGCAGAGGACCCAAAACTGTCAAAACTAATTTTTTCAGGCTGAAACATCTTTTAACATAATCAATTTGATAAGTTCACTACTGTGAGAAGGAGTAAATATAATTTTATTTGTCCTAAAATTCTTTTTTTGAAGTTTTAAAAGAATGCTGCTTTGATTTAGGGTTCATAAATTTAAGTATCACACATACATGCATCTTAGCCTTATCATCTTAATTTAATAAGCTATATTTTGTGCCCAACTGAAACTTTATCATTCCAAAACAAGAACTTCTAAAATGCTGAGATCAATTCTTACAGGCAAGTTCTTTCCTTAGTGATGGTTATTATACATTGACAAATAGGCAATAAAACACAATATTTGGGACATATAACAATTTAAATAATACTTAGAAAATTTAAGGTTAAAATCATTACCAGATGTTATATATGCAGATATGAGCCCTCTGCCCTTTTTATTTTATACATTTTCTCTGTGACCTTACATTTATGGATGACCTCAAAGTTATATATTCAGCCCACATTCATCTTTTTAAATTTTGACTTGTATGTCCAATTGCCTTCTGTATATTTCCATTTGGATACCCTGCAGGTACCTCAACCTGAATATGTCAAAAACTGTACTTCTTACTTCTTCAAATAAACTTGGATCAACTTATCTTAAGCAGACAGCACCAGTGTGTTCACTGTCCTCACGAAAAGCAGAACTAAATGAAAATATCTTAATTTTCTCTCTCTCATTCCTAACATATAATCAAGCATTAAATCCTGCTAATTTTATCTCTTAAGAGTGTTTTTAATCCAACCTCAATACCCACCATCCTTCTTCCAACTTTCATCCTAGTGCAGATTAGGAGCAATTATCTAGAGTTAGAAGGTTTGCCTCCAATGCTGGTTTAACCACTTATTACTGATGTAATCTTGGGCAATTTACTTAATCTCTCTGTGAGATGGTTAATTCATATGTAAAAGGGGGAGATTATTATTGTTTGCATTTGCTGTGCAGAACATACTTCTCGAACATGTTAATGCCTCGCAAAAATATTATTAGTGGTATTAACTTGGACAACTAAAACAGCTTGGTATCCCATGTGAAAGGCATATTCCATGCAGTTCTAGAGTGATCTATCTAAAATGAAAATATGACCATGTTGTCACTGTTCAAAATTACTCAGTGGCTTCCTACATCCATAAAAATAAAGATGCAGGCTCCCAATATGTATACAAGGCCCTTTATATACTCTTGGTTACCTCTCTAGTATCATCTTACAACTTCTTGTTTTTACACTTCACCCTTCAGCATCACTAATTCCATATATCATCATGATACAGCATATTCATTCATATCTTGGGTGCCTTTGCTAAAAAAAAAAAAAGGCCATGATCCCTCAAAAGTGAAAATATCCAACAACAACAGAATACACATTCATCTCTAATGCATATGGGTCATTTTCTAGAATAGTCTATATTTTAGCTCACAAAACAAGTCTCAATAAATTTAAAAATGTTGAAATAATACAATGTATCTTCTCCAACCAAAATGGAATGAAGCTAGAGATCAATAACAAAGGGAGAAATGAAAAAATCACAAATATATGGAAATTAAACAGTGTACTCTTAAGCAACCAATGGTTGTTAAAGAGGAAGCCAGAAGGCAAATTATGAAATATCTTGAGGTAAATGAAAATAATACAACATAACAAAATGTGTGGAATGAAGCAAAGGCAGTGCTGAGAGCCAAATTTATAGCTCTAAATGCTTAAAGAAGGAGGAATTCAAATGAAAGACCTAACCTCAAAACTGGAAGAACTAGAACAAGTAAAGCAAACTAAACCCAAAGTGAGCAGAAGGAAGAAAATAACAAAGATTGGAGGAGAGAGAAAGGGAGAACAAGAAGAACAATAGAGAAATTCAACAAAACCATAAGTTGTTCTTTGAAAAGATCAACAAAATTGACAAACCTTTAACCACACTGACAAAGAAAAAGAGAGAGGATACAAATAACAAAAATCAGAAGTGAAAAGGGGACTTTATTACCAACTCTGTTGAAATAAAAAGGACTGTAAGAGGATACCATGAACAACTATTCACCAAAAATTAGATAACCTAGATGAAATGGCAAATTCTTAGAAACACACAAACTGCTGACATTGGTTCAAGAAGAAATAGAAGATATCAACAAAACAAGTTCTCATAAAGAGATCGAATCAGTAATCAAAACCTCTCAACAAAGAAGAGCCCAGGACCAGATGACTGCACAGGAGAATTTTACCAAACATTCCAAGAAAATTTAACTCCAATTATGCTCAAAATCTTCCAAAAAATTGAAGAGGAGGGGGAAACTCCCTAACTCATTCTACAAGGCCAACATCATCCTCATACCAAAGCTAGATAAAGATACAACAAGCAGAGGAAATTACAGATCAGTATCTTTTATGAATATAGATGGGAAAATTCTCAACAAAATTCTAGCAAAATGAATCAAATAGCATATTAAAATAATTATACACCATGATCAAGTGGTATTTATCCCATGTATACAACGATGGTTCAAATAGGAAACAGAATTAATGTTTTACAACACTTTAACAGAATGAAGGAGAAAAAAAAACACAACCATCTCAATTGACACAGAGTAGGCATTTGACAAAATTTAGGACCCTTCTTCATAAAAACACTTAGAATAACAGGAATAGAAGGGAACTTCCTCAACATGATAAATGACATCTATGAAAAACCTGATGTATATATTCTACTGAATGGTGAAAGAATGACAGCTTTCCCTTTAAGATCAGGAATGAGACAAGATGCCTACTGTCACCACTGTTATTCAACAATTTTGGAATTCCTGGACAGAGCAATTAGGAAGAAAAAGATATAAAATTCTCCCAAATTGGAAAGGAAGAATTAAAACTTTCCCTATTTGCAGATTGCATGATCCTATATACAGAAAATCATGAAAAAATCCAAAATGAAGCTTCTAGAACTAACAAATGAATTCAGAAAAGTAGCAAGGTACAAGAACAACATCCAAAAATCAGTATTGATTCTACACACAAGCAATGAGTAATCAGAAGAAGAAACTGAGACAAAAATTCCATTCACAATAGCAACTAAAAGAATCAATACCCAGAAATAAATCTAACCAAAGAGGTAAAAAGGACTTGTACACAAAAAACTAAAAAGACATTGCTAAAAGAAATCAAAGAAGACCTAAATAAATGGAAGGATACATAATGTTCATGGATTGGAAGACTATTAAGATATCAATTCTAACCAAAGCAATTTAAAGATTCAACACATTCTAATCAAAATCCCAACAACTGGCATTGCAGAAATGGAAAAGCTAATCATCAAATTTATATGGAAGGGTAAGGGGCCCTGAATAGCAAAAGCCATCTTGAAAATGAGAATGAAGTTGGAGGATTCACAGTTCTCAATCTTAAAATGTATTACCAAGCCATAGTAATAAAAACGGCATGGCACTGGCACAACTTTATGGACCAATGGAAACAACTTGAGAGCTCAGAAATTAACCCTACATTTGTGGCCAACTGATTTTTGAAAAAGGCAAGGACCACTGAATTCAGAAAGAACAGTCTCTTCAATAAATGGTGGTAGAAAAACTAGATGATCTCCATTTGCCAAAAGAAAAAGAAAAAGAAAAAGAAAGAAGAAAAGAAAAAAGAAAAAAAAAGAGGGAGGTGGACCCCTACCTCACTCCTTATGCAAAAATCAACTCTAAATGGATCGAAGACCAAAATGTAAGAACCAGAACTATCAAACTCTTAGAAGAAAATATAGGGAATCATCTTCAGGACCTTGTGTTACTCAATGGTTTCTTAGAATTTATATCCCAAGCACAAGCAATGAAAGAAAAAATAGATGAGACTTCATCAACATTTAAAAGTTCTGAGCCTCAAAGGACTTTATCATGAAAGTAAAACGACAATCAACAGAACAGTAGAAAATATTTGGAAACCACATATCTTTCAAAGGTTTAATATCCAGAATATATAAAGAAATCCTATAATATAACAACAAAAAGACAAACAACCCAATTTTAAAATTGGCAAAAGACATGAACAGACATCTCTCCCAGTGAAGATATACAAATGGCCAGAAAGAACATGAAAGATGCTCAACATCATTAGCCATCAGGGAAATGCAAATCAAAACACAATCAGACACTACTGGCTGCTTTATTTTTATTTTTATTTTTTTTGAAATAAATTCAAAGTTATAGGAACAGTTGCTATACTAACCCCATACACAGAATTCCATCATACCCTGACCCCCCTCCCCCGATAGCTCAATCCACCAACTTTAACTTGCTGTCACATCGCTATTTCTTTCCCTCCCTCACTATCTATCATCCATCATCTATTGCTCTGAATTCTGAACATATGAGAGCTAGCTGCACACATCCTTGAACATAAACTACAATTCACGTATACACTTCCCATGAACAAGAACATTCTTTTATGCAATTCCATTAAGCGCAGCTAAGAAGTATAAGAGATTCAGCAATGATACAAAGCTTACATTCTATATTTCCTTTCCTTATGTCTCAACTGTGTCCCTTTGAGCCACCTGTCCTCTATCCTCCAATCCCATCCAAGTTCATGCTTGGCATTCAACTGTCATCTATTTAGACCGTCTTTTTTTTTTTTTTTCCAATTGTGGAAACATATATACAGCCTAATCTTTCCATTCTACCCCCTCCCTAGCCTTTCATTAGTGGGATTAATCACATTTAGAATGTTGTAATGCTCTTTCCCACCATCCATTACTAGAAATTTCACTTCACCTCAAACAGCAACCCTACACTCATTTCTCAACTCCCCATTGCCCCTTCCCCAGTTTCAATTAACCCAAACTCTACTTTTCATCTCTATGGCTATATTCTCTGATAATTTCTTTGTGTTTACTGTGGGGCTTAAAATTAACCTCTTAAATCCATATCAATCTTGTTTTTCTTTGATACCACCTTCACTTCAATAGGACACGTAAACTATGTTCCTATATTTCTCCATTCCCCCACCTTTATATAGTTGTCTAAAATTACATATTTTACCTTGAGTTCAAAACGACTGATTTGTCATTAGTTTGTGTATTTTATGTCATGTAGGAAGTAAATAGTGGAGTTACAGTTCAAAAATTATTGACTTCTATTTGTATTCCATTGTGGTTGGAGAATGTGCTTTGAGTATATTCAAATTTTTTTTTTTTTTAATTTCTTGAGGCTTGTTTTATGTCCCAGCTTAAGGTCCCTTCTGGAGAAAGATCCATGATCAATGGAGAAAAATGAGTGTCCTGGTGATTTGGGATATAAGGTACTATATATGTCAGTCAAAATTCTCTATATCTCTTTCTCCTTTCTTTGTTTCTCTGTTGGTAGGGCTCCCTTTAGAATCTGAAGTGGGCAGGTCTTTTATTAGCAAAGTCTCTCAGCATTTGTTTGTCTGTGAAAAATTTAAGCTCTCCCTCAAATTTGAAGGAGAGTTTTGCTGGATAAAGTATTCTTGGTTGGAAATTTTTCTCTCTCAGAATTTTAAATATGTCATGCCACTGGCTTCTCGCCTCCATGGTGGCTGCAGAGTAGTCACAACTTAGTCTTATGTTGTTTCCTTTGTATGTGGTGAATTGCTTTTCTCTTGCTGCTTTCAGAACTTGCTCCTTCTCTTCAGTATTTGACAGTCTGATCAGAATATGTCTTGGAGTGGGTTTATTTGGATTTATTCTATTTGAGTTTCTGTATTTATATTGTGTAGAAGGTTGGGGCAGTTTTCCCTAACAATTTCTTTGAATACTCTTTCTAGACCTTTACCCTTCTCTTCCCCTTCTGGGACACCAATGAGTCTTAAGTTTGGACGTTTTATTTTATCTATCATTTCCGTGAGATCCATTTTGATTTTTTCAATTTTTTTCTCCGTTCTTTCTTTTGTTCTTTCTTTTCCTGTTCTGTGGACTTCTAGGACACTGAGATGTTGTTCAGTTTCCTCTAGTCTTGTATTGTGAATATCCAGAGTTTTTAATTTGGCCAACAGTTTCTTTTATTTCCATAAGATCTTCTATTTTTTTATTTACATTTGCAATGTCTTTTTTATGCTGTTCTAGGGTCTTCTTTATGTCACTTATATCCTGGGCCATGGTCTACTTGATGTCCTTTAAATCATTTGCCATGTTTTCATTCCTTGATTGTAGTTCTTTGATTAATTGTGCAAGGTCCTGTGTCTCTTCTGATAACTTGATTTGTGTGTTTGGAGTTGGATTCTCCATATCGTCTGGTTTTATCATATGCATTAAGATTTTCTGTTGTTTTTGGCCTCTTGGCATTTGCTTTGCTTGATAGGGTTCTTTCAAGTTGTAAAAAAAAATACCTATCTAATTTTTCAGAAACAGTTTGGTGGCATACACTTTCTCTAACTAACCAGCAGATGGCGTCTGTGAGTCACCTATACCCCTCAAGTTAGTTCTCCACCTTGTCCCCGCAGTCTGTGGGGAAATGATTCTTGTGGGGTTCAGTTGGAGAACTCAGTTTGGGTGTGTTGCTGGAGCCCTCTGCCCCGAATGTGGGGCATGTGTACGGGTGGCCAGAGAGGAAGGACAGCTTTAATATTCAAATCCCCCAGGTTCCCGGAGATTCAAGGCCGCTGCAAGAGTCTAAGCCTTCATTTCATTTCAGCCCCAGAGCCTCTCTCTCACTGTCCCACAAACCACTGGACTTGGCATAGTGTCCCTGGGTTCTCCAAGTGGGTCCCCCCACCCAGCTGCAATCCTCCAGGACCTCTGCTGAGGGAATGCTGTGCTACATCACCAGTGCATGCCGTCCCTCAAGGGAAGCCCCGGGCCGCCGTGCCGGGGTGCTTTTAGCCTGATGCAAAGATGGCCAAATGGGGTGTCTCCACACCCCCCTCCTCACACAGTTCCCCCTTCCGAGCTCCGGGACAACTGGCGGGGCTCTGGACTGTGGGCACGGCCCCGGGCAGGAGTTTATCCAGCCCTCCAGGGAGCCAGCTTCTAGTTGTGGGGTTTCTTTCTGCTTCCGGCTCTCTCCTCCGTTCCCCCAGCCCCAAGGGTATCTGCAATGGGCTATCTTCCAGGCCAGACACCGAGAGGCTGGCCCAGCCCCCTCTTGCTGTGTTTTACTGTGTGTTTCCCACTATCGCAGCTGCAGCTGCTCCTGGGTTTTTCCCTTTTTTTTTTTTTTTTTTTTTTTTTAAAGAGCCCATCGGTTTCCAAACACCAAACCCTGGCTTCCCCAGACTGCCACGTGGCTGCGGGTCTTCCAGCCAGCTTACTCACTCATTTCAGAACGCAGACTCCTGGTTTCACCAAGTATACGGCCCCTTTGGAACTAGCAGACCTCATCCAGCTGGCGCATCACTGTAACCGGTATTCTGTGTCACTTTCTGGTTTTTATCTAGTGTTTTTCATGGAGGTGTTTTTTTGTCCTGTCTTACCTAGCCGCCATCTTAGTTTCTCTCCTGGCCTCCTACTGGCTGCTTTAAAAAATGAAAAATAACAAGGGTCAGAGGGGATGCAGAGAAACAGGAAAACTCAGAGCTGGTGGGAATGTAAAATGGTGCAGCCACTGTGGAAGACAGTTTGGCAGTTCCTCAGAAAATTAAGAATAGGATTACCACATGACCCAGCAATCTCATTACTAGGCATATACTCTAAAGAATTGAAAGCAGGGACTCAAATAGATTGTTACATACCAATGTTCATAGTGACATCATTCACACAATTGCCCAAAGATGGAAAAAACTCAAGTGTCCATCAACCAATGAATAGATAAATAAAATAAAATATAAATACAATGGAATATTATTCAGCCATAAAGAGGAATGTAGTGCTGATTCATGCAACATGGATAAACCTTGAAGATATCATATGGAATGAAATAAACCTGACACAAAAGGACAAATATGGTATGATCTCACTGATACGAAAAAAGGAGAATAAGGAAATTCATAGAATACTGGTTACCGGGGCTGAAAAGTACAATAACTGAAATGCAAAATGCAATAAATGGGAGGCAGGGCAAGACGGCGGCATAGGAAGGTGTGGGATTTAGTTAGTCCCCTAGAGCAACTAGTAAATAACCAGGAACAACTACAAAATAGTCAAGAACAACTGATGGGGGAACATTTGTGATTGGAAACATCATACATCAGTCAGGAATGGGGGGAATGACAGAGATCACAGCATAGAACTGTAAGTAAAGCTCCTCACCCACCAGCATGGCAGGCTGAGTTGCAAAACTTTGCTGTGGGAAAAAGAAGGAGTCCCTGCTGGGAGCAAGGGAATGTAGCTCAACAAAACTCCAATTGTGGTTTTAATTAACAAATTTGGACTACTAAATTCAGTCTACAAGCACAGATAAACTCAGAACAAGCAGGAAAGGAACCTGAGAGCTTATCCTGGGAGAGAGGAGGCAGGGCTGACAGAAAAAAATACATAAATAAATAAAAACAGAGACTTTCAGAGTCTGCTGAGATGAGAATATTGGAAAACAGCCATGCCCCAAGAAAAGGGGCACACAGAACTGGGAACCAATTCCAGTTCTTGCCTGGTGGAGGGCTGGGGACTGGCTCTGAAAAGGGAACTTCTTGCTTTTTTCCTTTTTCTTTCATTCTAAGTAGCTCATTAGAGAAAGTCTCAGGCATTTTCAATTGTCAGCATTGACACAGGCAAGGGTGGAGTTAAGACAGAGAGAACAGAAAAACCCAAGCATAGGAGGCAATTCCCCAAAGGGCTTATCATCCCTAAGAAAAGAAGGTGGTGGGGTCCAGCTCATGTGGCAGCCCTCCCTCAGAGGGCCTGGGTGGGGATGGGCAGACAGAAACAGCTTAAGCTTGGCTTCTGACACTGTCAGTACCTGGCTGGGACAGAACCCACTGAGAATTAAATATACCACACAATTTTACATCAATGGGGAGCAGTGGGCAGACAAAGCACCACCTGCTGGGCAGGATAGGAAAAGCACAGTGTCTAGAGGCCTCATAGGAAAGTCTGACAATCTTCTGGGTCTCACCCTCAGGGCAACTTAATATTGAATACAGCCTCCACATGACATCTGGGCCTGTCTGGTCTGGGAAAATCATATTGTGATAATCAAGGAAACCAGATACCTAGACAACAAAAAATTACAAGTCACAATAAGAAAAACAAAGATATGGCCCAGTCAAAGAAACAAACTTACACTTCAAATGAGATACAGGAATTGAAACAATTTTTATTAATCAAACAAATCTCCTAAATCAATTCAAAAATCAAATCAATGAGTTGAGGAAAGATATGGCAAAAGAGATGAAGGATATAAAAAAGTCATTGGGCAAGCAAAAGGAAGAAGCAGAAAGTCTGAAAAACCAACAGGCAGAACTTATGAGAATGAAAGGCACAATGGAAGATATGAAAAACACAATGGAGACATACAACAGACTTGAAGAGGCAGAAAAAAGGATTCATGAACTGGAGGACAGGGCATATGAAATCCTACACACAAAAGAACAGATAGGAAAAAGAATGGAAAAATATGAGCAAGGTCTCAGGGAACTCAATGACAACATGAAGCAGATGAATATATGTGTCATGGATGTCCCACATGGAGCAGAGAAGGGAAAAGGGGCAGAAAGAATAATGGAGGAAATAATCTCTTAAAATTTCCCACCTGTTAAGAAAGACATAAAATTACAGATCCAAGATGTGCAATATACCCCAGAAAGAATAGAGCTGAGTAGACTTACTCCTAGACACTTAATAATCAGATTATCAAATGTCAAAGACAAAGAGAGAATTCTGAAAGCATTAAGAGAAAAGTAATCCATCACATACAAAGGAAACTCAATAAGAGTATGTGCAGATTTCTCAGTGGAAACCATGGAGGTGAGATACAATGGTATGATATATTTAAGATACTGAATGAGAAAAACTGCCAACCATGAATTCTATGTCCAGCAAAACTGTTCTCCAAAAATGAGGGAGAGTTTAAAATATTTTCAAACAGACACTGAGAGAGTTTGTGAACAAGATACCTGCTCTACAAGAAACACTAAAGGGAGCACTACAGGCAGATAGGAAAAGACATGACAGAGAGGTTTGGAGAAGAGTGTAGAAATGAAAACTATCAGCAAGGGTAAAAAGAGAGAGAGGGAAAAATAAAGTAAGATATGACATATAAAATCCAAAATGGTAGACAGTAGATATTATATTGAGTAAAATTAGCCAGAAACAAAAGAACAGATACTGTGTGGTTTCACTAATATGGACTGACAATGATGAGCAAAATTTGAGAGTTGAGAACACAGGCTATCAGGAGACAGAAAGAGGTTAGAGATTGGGCATTTGATGTGGACAGAGTACAGAAGTTTCAACAGGATTGATCGTATAGATCCAGAAATGGATAGCAAAATACTGTGTGATGTTAGCATAATATTATAAGTACTGTGAACAAAGATGATTGTGAGTACGGTTGAAAGAGGAAGGCTAGAGGCATGTATGACACCAGAAGGAAAGACAGAAGGTACATCCTGCAATTGTATAACCAGCAAAACCTAGAGTGGTCAATGATGGTGATTAAACTTACAAATATAAGAATGTTTTTAAATGAGGGAGAGCGAATGAATGTCAACATTGCAAGATGTTGAAAGCTGGATGGTATAGGGGAAAAATACAATCAATGCAAACTAGCATTGAAACAGTAACATTGAAAGATGCTTCCATTAATTTAACAAATGCAATATATCAAAGCTAAATGTCTATAAGATAAGGATATAAGGTAGTGTTATGGGATTCTTGATGGTGGTTGTGTTGTCTGACCTTTTCATTGTATTTTATTTTTATTTCTCTTCTATCTTTTGCATTTTTGTTCTTCATTTTTTTTTCCTTTTCCTCCTTGGGGAAGAGACGGAAATGTCCTCATATATATTGTGGTGGTGAATGCATAATTATCTGATTGTACTGGGAATTAATGATTGTTTACTTAGGGTTGATTCTAAGGTGTGTGACTAAAACTGTTAAAAAAATTAACACAGGGATACAAGTGCTGAAGAAAATGTGGACAGAGGGATGTATCTATTCCCTGTTGGTAGGGAAGTAGAATGGCAGAGCTCAGCTGGAGGGCAGTATGATGGTTCCACAGGAAGCTAATTATGGGGTTGTAATATGGTCCTGCAACCCCATTATTTGGTATATACTTGGAAAAACAGAGCAGGGACATGAGTGGACATTGCATACTGGTGTTTATGGCAGCCATATTCACAATTCACAATGGATGGAGGTGGCCTAAGGGTACATCTACTGATAAGTGGAATGGTGAACTGTGGTGTATACAATGGAATACCGAGTGGTGGCAAGAAGAAATGAAGTGCGATATGCACCTAGGTGAATGGACATTGAGGACAGTATATTGGTGAAATAAGCTAGAATTGAAAAGACAAACATTATAATGCCTTACTAATATGGACTAACTATAATGTGCAAACTCTAAGAATTGAATCTAAGTGCATAGGTTTTCAGGAGAAGGCTTATGGTAAAGGTTCCTAGATTAAGCTCTTACATCTTACAACAGATGTATCTATTCATGAGTTGTAATTATTATATGTAAATTCTGAGATGCTGAGCTGTTTGTGTATAACCTGGTCAGTCCCTGTAACTTCGGGTATCTGTGTGATATCTAAGACTCAGAGTCAGAGTTCAGTAGCAATGAATGTCAGCGTTACCCCATACAGCAAATGTTAAAAAAGCTGAAAAAGAGTTCAGACTTCAGTTGGAGATATGAACAAAATGGACTTGATTAGAACTAAGTTAAACCAGACCAAAGGGATGATATTGACTGTGTTTTAAAACATCAACTTCTGTGTGAGACCAAAGGAAGAGCAACTTGGGCAGAGAATAAAAAGTATATGCAAAGTCCCCTTGAGGACCTGGGGAATTCCTGATGTTTTTGCAAGCATTGGGGAATACCATTGTAGTGGACCAGGTTCTCGATCTTGGGGTTTGGCCTTACGGAGCTTGTTACTGCAAAAGAGAGGCTAAGGCTGCTTGTAATGGTGCCTAAGAGTCACCCCCTAAAAATGTCTTTTGTTGCTCAGATGTGGCCTCTCTCTCCTAACCCCAGCTGGCAAGTAAACTCACCACCCTCCACCCTACATGGGACCTGACTCCCAGGGGTATAAATCCCCCTGGCAATGTGGGAAATGACTCCTGGGGATGAGCCAGGACCCAGCATCATGGGATTGAGAAAGCCTTTCTGATCAAAAGGGGGAAGAGAAATGGAACAAAATAAAGTTTTGGTGGCTGAGAGATCTCAAATGAAGTTAAGAGGTCATTCTGGGGGTTATTCTTATGCATTATATAGATATCCCTTTTTAGTTTTTAGTGTACTAAAATAGCTAGAATGAAATACCGGAAACTGTTAAACTCCAATCCAGTATCCTTGATTCTTGAAGATGATCATATAACTATATAGCTTATATGGTGTGAATGTGTGATTATGAAAACCTTGTGGCTCATACTCTGTTTATCTAGTGTATGGACAAATGAGTAGAAAAAAGGGGGACAAAAAAATAAATGAACAATGTGGCAGAAAAGGAGTACAAGATATTTTTGGTGTTCTTTTTCACTTTTATTTTTATTTTTATTCTTATTTTTTGATGTAATGAAGTTCAAAAATTGATTGTGGTGATGAATGCACAACTATGTGATGATAGTGTGAACAATGATTGTATACTTTGGATGACTGTATGGTGTGTGAATGTATTTCAGTAAAATTGCATTAAACTGCAATATATGAGTTCAAAAGCAGATTGGAGGAGTAAGAAGAACAGTTCAGTGAAGCTGAACTAAAACAATTAAAATTCTCCAGTCTGAGGAGCAAAAAAAAAAAGAAAGAAAAAAAGATGAACATGTTCTGAGCAACCTGTGGAACATCACCAGATGTGGCAATCTACACATTATATGAGTCCCAACAGGAGAAGAATAGACATAAAGGGGATATATATTCAAAGAAATAATGGCTGAAAACTTCCCAAATCTTATGAGAGATATGTTATGGAATTCCAGAAAATACAAACACCAAACAGGAGGAACCCTAAGAAATCAACGCAGAGACACATTATACTCAAACTGTTGAATATCAAGGACAAAGACAGAATCTTGAAAACAGGAAGAGAGAAGCAGTGAATCACAAAGAAGAGATCCCTAATAAAATTAACAACCAATTTCTCACTAGAAACCATGTAGGCCAGGAAGCAGACAGAAGATATATTTAATCTGCTTAAAGAAAACAACATTGTTATCCAAGAATAATAAGTCTGGCAAATCTGTTCTTCAAAAATGTGGGATAAATTAAAACATTTCCAGATAAACAAAAGCTGAGGGAGTTTATTACCACTAGACCTTCCTTACAAGAAACACTAAAAGTTCTTCATATCAAAAGGAAAGGACACCAGAGAGTAACTCAAAGCTGCATGAAGAAATAAAAACCACCAGTATAGGTAATTACATGGGTAAATATAAATGCCAATTATTATTGTATTCTTCATTTATAATGTTGTATTTTACTTTTTATATGAATTAAATTTAAAATGCATAAAAATTAAGCACAAATCCTTGTTACTGGACACACAATGCAGAAAAATGTAACCTGTGATAAGAAGTACACAAAGGGGAGGGTTAGAGGGTGATGAAAACAATATGTGTAGGCTATTTAAGTTAAGTTGGTATCAATGTAAACTAAATCATAATGGATTTAGGTTGTTATATTTAATACTCATAACTATAAAGAAAATATCTAAAATATTTAGCTGAATGGAAATAAAAAGTGATTCAATGTGGCTCATTATAAAAGATGACCTAAACAAAAAGGGTGGCAGTAGTGGGGAAAGAAGAGGCAAAATACGAAAGAATAACACTTGCAAAAAACAATTAGAAAAATGGCAGAAGCTAAGTCTTGCCTTATCAGTAACTGCTTTAAATGTAAATAGTTTAAATTATTTGATCAAAAGGCAGAGATTTGGCAGAGTAGATAAAGAAGCATGATCAACTATATGCTGTTTACAAGAGACTCAGAGCCAAAGACACAAGCAGGTTTAAAGTTAACGGGGTGGCAAAACTATGCCATGCAAATAGTAATCAAAAGAGAGATGGGTGGCTACACTAAATCGGATAAAATAGAAATTAAATCAAAGCCCATTACAAGAGACAAAGAAGGACAGTAAATATTGATAAAACAATAAATTCAACAGAAACATAACAATTATAAACATATATGCACCTAAAATCGAGGTCCCAAAATATATGAAGAAAGTATTGTCAGAATTGAAGGGAGAAATACATGTATAATCATAGTTGTAAATATACACCACTTTCAATGTGGGATAGAACATCTGGATAGAAGATCAACAAGGGAATAGAGGACCTGAAAAACATTATAAACTAACTAGATGTAACATACTTAAATGGAATACCTCACCCAACAAGAGAATACACATTATTTTAAAGTGTACATGTATCATTCTCCAAGATAGGCCATATGTTAGGCCACAGGAGAAGTCTCAATAAATGTAAAAGTATTGAAATCATACAAAGTAACTTTTCCTACCACAATGGAGTGAAGCAAGGAATTAATAGAAGGAAAACTAGAAAATATACAGATAAGTGGAAATGTAACATCACACTGTTAATAAACCAATGGATTAAAGAGGAAGTTAAAGGGGAGATTAGAAAATACTTAGAAAAAATTTGAAAACAAAGACACAATATACAAAAACTTATGGGATGCAGCAAAGGTAGTGCTCAGAGAGGAATTTGTAGCTATGGATGCCTATATTAAAAAAGAAAGAAGTTTCAAATTGATAAGCTAATTCCCAATACTGAGGTAATAGAAATAGAAGAGGAAAATAAATGCAAAGTTAGCCCAAGAAGGAAATAAGATTAAAGCAGACATAAATGAAATAGAGAACAGAAAAACAGTTGAGAGAATAACCAAAACAAAAATTGATTCTTAGAAAAATATCATTATAATTGACAAACCCTTAGCCAGACTGACAAAGACAAAAAGAGAAAAGATGCAACTAACTAAAATCAGAAATGAAAACAAACAAACAAACAAACAAAAAAACCTATGGACTGTACAGATATAAGAGGGAGAAGAGAATACAATTAACAATTTTATGTCATCAAAGTAGATAACCTAGACAAAAGGGAAAACTTGCTAGAAATATACAGATTACCTAAATTGAATCAAGAAGAAATAGAAAACCTCAACAAATGTGTAACAAGTACAGAGGCTAAATCAATAATCCAAAACATTCCACTAAAGAAAAACTTCAGGACCAGATGGCTTCACTGGTAAATTCTAACAAACATTTAAAGAATTAACAACAATTATTCTCAAACTCTTCCAAAGAATTCAAGAGGAGGGAACCCCTCCTAATTCATACTATGAGTTCAGCATTACCCTGATACCAAAGATTGATATTGCAAGAAAAGAAAACTACAAATAATTTCTCCTATGAATATAGATGGAAAACAATTATAAACACATATTCACCTAACATCAGGGTCCCAAACAAAATAAAATACTAACAAACAAAATTCAACAGAATATTTAAAAGATTATTCACTATGAATGAGTGGGATTTATCCCAGGAATGCAAGGCTGGTTCAACACAAGAAAATCAATGAATGCAATACACTATGTAAGTAGAACAAATGAAATATCCATTTGATTATCTCAATAGATGCAGAAAAGGCATTTGATGAAATCTAACAAAATTTCTTGATAAAATCACTCAGAAAACTAGGAATAGAAAGTAATTTCCTCAAACTGATAAAGAGTATCTATGACAAACCCACAGCTAACATAATACTCAATGTAGAAAATCTTAAAGCATTCCTCTGAAAAAATACAAGACAAAGATGCTTTTACACCACTGCTATTGAACATTGTAACGGAACTTCTACCCAGAACAATTAGGCAAGAGAAAAGAAAGAAAGGATATCCAAATTGGAAATAAAGTTGTAAAATTATCTTTATTTCTAGACATATTGATCTTATTTACAGAAAATCCAAAGGAATCCACAAGAAAACTACTAGAGCTAATAAACAATTTCAACAAAGTGGCAAGATACAAGAAAAAAATGTAAAAATCAGTTGTGTTTCTACACACTAGCAATGAACAACCTGAAGAGGAAATTAAGAAAATAATTCCATGTGCAATAGCATTTTCAAAAAACATCTAGGAATAATTTTAATCAAGGATATAAAGGACTTGTACACTGCAAGAAATTAACAAAACTAAATAAAGAGCAAGACATGCCATGTTCATGTACTGAAAAACTTAATATTGTTAAGACGTCAATATTACCCAAAGCCATCTACAAAGTTCAATGCACTCTTTTTTTCCTTTGGGTGTTCTTCTTCACTTTTATTATTTATTCTTATTTTCACTTTTTCTGGTACAAGGAAAATCTTCAAAAAATAGATTGGGGTAATGAATACACAACTACATGATGCTACTGTGAACAATTGATTGCACACTTTGGATGATTGTATGGTATGTGAACATATCCCAACAGAATTGAATTAAAAAAAAAAAAAAAAAAAAACAACCCTCAACAAACTATTCATAGAAGGGAACTTCCTCAGCCTTATAAATCACATCTAAAAAATCCTGTATCTAACATCATATTTAATGGTGAAAGACCAAATGCTTTCCCTTTACGACGAAGACTAATCTATTCAATATTGTACATGAGGGGAATTAGGGTAATTAGGCAAGAAAAAAACATAAAAATAATCCACATTGGTAAGGAAAAATTATTTGCAGATTACATGAATTGTGTATAGTAAATCCCCAGGATTCCACTAAACAACAACAAAATTCATATTTGAAATAATATACAAGTTCAACAAATTTGTAGGATATAAGATGAATATACAAAAATTGAGTAGTTACTTGACACTAGCATTGAACAATTAGAAAATGAAGTTAAGAAATCAATTCCATTTAAACATCAAAAAGGAAAAAAAATCTTTAGAAATAAGTTTACCAAAAGAATTGTAAGACTTGTAACACTGAAAATTACAAAACATTGCTGAAGGACATTAGAGACCTAAATAAATGGACAGACATCCTGCATTCAGGGATTGGAAGACTTAATATTGCTAATGTGACTATACTCACCAAATCGATCAGATTTAACACAATTTCAATCAAAACTCTTTGTATATGTTTTGCAGAAATTGAAAGGTGATCCTTAATTCATATGGAAATGCAAGGATCTCAGAATAGTCAAACAATCTTGAAAAAGGACAAAGTTGGAGGATTCACACTCCCCAGTTTCAAAATTTTCTACAAAATTATTGGAAGTAACTGGTGTTTTACTGTCCTTTGAGAGAGAGGGAGGGAATGAGAGAGAGAGACAGAGAGAGAGAGAGACATAGACACATGGGGTGGGGGAGGGAGGAGAGGGGGAGAGAGAGAGAAAACAGATATAGATTTTTTTTTGTAGTTTCCTGTTTTTTTTAATTTGTTTTTTTTATTGAGATTGTTCAGATATCATACAACTATCCAAAGATCCAAAGTGTACAATCAGTTGCCCATGGCACCACCATCCAGCTGTGCATCCATCAACACAATTATATTTTTTTCAATTTTTAGAACATTTTCACTACTCCAGAAAAGAAACAAAGACAAAAAAAAGGAAACTCATATCCTCCCATACCCCTAACCACGCCCCACCTCCATTATTGATTCATAGTTTTGGTATAGTACATTTGTTACTGTTGATGAAAGAATGTTAAAATACTACTAACTGCAGTATATAGTTTGCAATAGATACATATTTTTCCCTATATGCCTATTATTAACCTCTAGTTACAATGACATACATTAGTTCTAGTTTGTGAGAGAGATTTCTAATATTTGTATAGTTAATCACGGACACTGTCCACCACAAGAGTCACTGTTTCATACACTTTTTAACCTCCAACTTTCCTTCTGGTGACATGCGTGACTGAGCTTAGCCTTTCCACCACCTTCAACACCTTTTAGCACTGTTATTCTCATTACATGCTACCTTCACCCCTGTCCAGTTCCAAATATTTAAGTTCACCCTAGTTGAACATTCTGCTCATAATAAGCAACTGTTCCCCATTCTTTAGCCTCATTCTATATCCTAGTAACTTATATTTCATGTCTATGAGTTTACATATTATAATTAGTTCATATCAGTGAGACCCGGCAATATTTGCCTTTATGTGTCTGTCTCATTTCACTCAATATAGTGGCCTCAAGTTTTCTTCATCAACCCATTTCTTTTAAGAAGGTTTTGTTCAAACACTATACATTCTGTCCTAAGTAAATAATTGCTGGTTCCCCGTATAGTCACGTATTTATGTATTCCCCGTATAGTCACGTATTATGTATTGTACCAATGCCACTCTCTATATAAGGACATTTCTTCCACAAAGATGGAGGAAGAGTCAAAGGTGGCAGAGAGGCAAAAGAAAAAGGCAAGAGAAAGAAAGAAAAACAAACAAACAAACAAACTTTATAGCTAGAAGTTGACAAAAGGAAAGACAGCATTAACTTAAAGCAGAATAAAGAGTCAGACATCACCAATGCCTGGAGTCCCATACCCTTCCCCTATTCCCCACCACCCCCATATGTATTTAGCTTTGGTATATTGCTTTTGTTACATTAAAGGAAGCATAATACAATGTTTCTGTTAATTCTAGTCTCTAGTTTGCATTGATTGTATTTTCCCCCCAGTCTCACTCTATTTTTAACACCTTGCAATGTTGACATTCATTTGTTCTACCTCATGTAAAAACATATTTGTACCTTTTATTACAATCGTTGAGCATCCTAGGTTTACCTGAGTTACACAGTCCCAGTCTTTATAGTTCATCTTGTGTTCTGGTGTCCCACATGATCCCAGCCTTCCTCTTTCAACCATATTCACAGTCATCTTTGTTCAGTGTACTTACATTGTTGTGCTACTATCTACCAAAATTGTTTTCCAAACTGCTCACTCCTGTCTTTTCCTTTCTGTCTGCAGTGCTTCCTTTAGTGATTCCTGTAGAGAAGGTTTCTTGTTCACAAACTCGGTCATTGTCTGTTTGTCAGAGAATATTTTAAGTTTTCCCTCATATCTGAAGGATAGTTTTGCCAGATATAGGATTCTTGGTTGGTGGTTTTTCTCTTTCAGTATCTTAAATGTATCACCCCACTTCCTTCTTGCCTCCATGGTTTCTACTGAGAAATCCTCACATAGTCTTATCAAGCTTCCTTTGTATGTGATGGATTGTTTCTCTCTTGCTGCTTTCAGGATTCTATCTTTATCTTTGACGTTTGATAGTCTGATTATTAAATGTTGTGGTGTAGGCCTACTCAGACCTATTCTGCTTGGGGTATGCTGTGCTTCTTGGATCCATAATTTTATGTCTTTCATAAGAGATGGGAAATTTTCATTGATTATTTCCTCTATTATTGCTTCTGCCCCTTTTCCCTTCTCTTCTTCTGGGACACCAATGACATGTAAATTCTTGCTTTTAGTTTTGTCTTTAAGTTCCTGGAGACATTGCTTGTATTTTTCCATTCTTTTCTCTATCTGTTCTTTTGTGTGTAGGCTTTCAGGTGCCTTGTTCTCCAGTTCCTGAGTGTTTCTTCTGCCTCTTGAGATCTGCTGTTGTATGTTTCCAGTGTGTCTTTCATCTCCTGTGTTGTGCCTTTCATTTCCATAGTCTCTGCCAGTTGGTTTTTTGAACTTTCAATTTCTACCTTATGTACTTCCTGTGTTTTCATTATACGGTTCACTTCTTTTGCCATATCTTCCCTAAACTTTTTGAATTCACTTATTATTAGTTGTTTCAATTCCTGCATCACAGTTGAAGTGCAAGTTTGTTCCCCTGACCGGGCCATAACCTCAATTTTCTTGGTGAAGGTTGTAGTTTTCTGTTGTCTAGGCATGGTTTCCTTGGTACCCCAATCAGGCCGCCCCAGCCAGAATGGGCTAAGGTCCCAGAAGGAAGAAATATTCAGTATCCGGTTTCCCTGAGGGTGTGTTTTAGAAAATTGGTACCTCCTCTGATGCCTCTGGTCACTGTGCTTTTCTGCCCAGCAGGTAGCACCTGTTAGCCTATAATTCTTGACTGGTGTAAGTTCTGAATGAAAGGCAGGTAGTAGAGCTTGGCCCCACCCCTTTCCCCTTAGGGAAGATAGATGCCCTATGGGGAGGTCATTAGCATTTCAATGGTCTCTCTCTGCCTGTGCTATTCCCTTGCCTGGATCACAGAACTGGGAACTGAAAATGGCTGAGGCTTTCTCCACTGAGTCGAAAAAGGAACAGAGCTAGTCTGAGGCGAAACTCCAGCTCTCCAAGGTCAGTCGTCACCCAAAGCCTCTGTCTACTTGTTGGGGATTCATACCTTGTAGTGAGCAGTTCACACTCACTAATTAAAACCCCAGTTGGAGCTCAGCTGAGCTATATTCACTTGCTGGGAAAAAGCTTCTCTCTGGCACCATGAGGCTTTGTAGCTCGGGCTGTGGGGGAGGGGTCTCCTGATTTGGATCTGCAGTTTTTACTTACAGATTTTATGCTGTGATCTCGGGCATTCCTCCAAATTCAGGTTGGTGTATGATGAGTGGACGGTCATGTTTGTCCCCCTGCAGTTATTCTGGATTATTTACTAGTTGTTTCTGGTTTTTTTCAGTTGTTCCATGGGGACTACTTAGCTTCCACTCCTCTCTATGCCGCCATCTTAGATCCTCTCAATGCACTCTTGATCAAAATTCTAGTAGCATTTTTTCAGAAATCGAAAAGCCAATCCTTAAATTCATATGGAACAGCAAGGGGGCCCACATAAACAATCATGAAAAAGAAAAAAGTTGGAGGACTGAAACTTCCCTATTTTAAATTGTACAACTAAGCTACAGTAATTAAAACAGTGTAGTACTGGAATAAAAATAGACATATATTCCAATGGAACAGAATTGAAAATCCAGAAACAGACCCACACATCTTTAGCCAATTGATGTTTTACAAGGGTGCTAAGTACAAGCAATGGGGAAAGAAGAGCGTCTTCAGCAATTAGTGTTGGGAAAATTGAATAACCATGTGCAAAAGAATAAAGCTAGATCCCCTACCTCACACCATATTCAAAATTTTAACTCAAAGTGGACCAATGACTTAGGAGTTAAAACTATATCACTGGGTGGCAGGAAGCCGGTGGAAAGGAAAGTGTATGTTTGGTAGATATGGATTTCTGTAGATTTTTCAAAAGGACACATCAACTTGAAATTTCAGAATTATCCTAATAAAAAGAAGAAACTAAAATATTCTAAAGGAGTAAATAAAAATGGGTTTCAGAGGAAAGGAATTAAGGATCAGAATGGTTTCAGAATTCACAATGGACATACCCAAACTTGAAGGTAATTGTACAATATCTTCAAAAATTTAATAGAAAATTATTTCTAACTCAGAACTCTATGCTTAACTAATCTATCAAACAAGTGTAAAGATACAATAAATACACTTACTGACTTGTGAAGTATGAAACTTTACCTCTCTTGCACCTTAGAAGAAATACTAAAAACAAATTACACTTAAAAAAAATGAACCCAAAAGAAAAAAATATAGGACCTAGGAACTAGGAACTCTAATGAATAAGATGGATGAAAGGAATTCCCAAGATGAAGGTAAAGGCAAGAGCCATCTGTGCAGCAGGTCTAGAAAAGAACTAGACAAGATGGGATAAGGAGGATGGAAGACTCTATGATCTAAAACAAAGAAGAAGAGTAGAAGAAATAGATTTCTTGATGATTGGTTATATTAACAAGAATCTCAGGAATTTTACTACCACCCCCTGTCCACCACCAAATTGATATAATTTTTTGGGGAAGATGAGCGAAGTGATATGCTTACATATAGTCCTGGGAAGATTGTATATGTTAACTAGAAGTTAATAGGCAGTGTTGAAAGTTGATGAGTGAAGAAATATCAGCATAAGCTTATTATTTAGAAACATAACATTAAATACTACTGAAAACGCTAACACACTGAAAGTGGTTGCCTTAGGATGTCAGGATTTGAGGATAGGACAGTAAATTGGTCATTTTGCCTTGTATATAATATTTGATTTTTAATCTCCATACAAGTATTACATTAATAAATAGAAATTTAAAGGAAAAAATTAATGGTAAAATTAAAAACTTCAGACAAAGAAAATTTGGCAGAAAAATTTGCCAGAAAAATTGCAATGCAAAAAATATTAACAGAAAGTTCTTGGGGAGAACCTAAGATGGCATCTAGGAGAGACAGGGCAAAAAAACACCTCCATGAAAAATACTAGATAAAAGCCAGAAAGTGACCCAGAACACCAGTTCCAGTGATGCACCAGCTGGACATTGTCTGCTAAATCCACAGGAACTGTGCACTTGGTAAAACTGGGAGTCTGTGTTTTGAAACGAGTGAGTAAGCCTGCTGAATATCCGGCAGCCATGCTGTGGTCTCGGGAAACCATGGGTTGGCATTTCGAGGCAGAGTAGTTCTCTTTTAAAAAACCCAAAACTGGCTACAGATACGGCAGCGAGAACCACACAGTGAAGCGTGGCAGGAACGGGCTGTGCGAATGCCTCAATATCTGGCAGGCAGAGGTGAGCCAAAAGGGGAAAAACCCATGCCCCTTGCAGCCATCTTCCCGGCAGGCTGGGAATGCTCCTGCCCGGCACCAGAGCCATAGCCCAGAGCTGTGCCAAAAAACTCAGTGCGATGGGAAGTGTTTCCAGCAACATGCACACATACCACAATACTGGGCATGGACAATAGCCTTTTGTGCACCCACAGCTAACTGTCCTGGAGCTGGGAAGGTGGAGCTGTGCAAAAAGGGGGAAATTAACATGCCCCATACAGCCATCCTTACAGCAGGCTGGGAACGCGCCCACACGGCCCGGCGGCCCAGAACTTCCCTTGAGGGATGGTGCACACTTGTGACGTAGCCCAACCTTCCCTCAGCAGAGGCCCTCAAAGGGCATGGCTTGGAAGAGGGACCCACTCGGAAATCCCAGGGATCCTGCGCCAATACAAAGGATTTGTGGGTCGGTGGCAGAGACAATCTGTGGCAAGACTGAAATGAAGGTCCAGACTCTTGCAACAGCCTTAAAGCTCCAGGATCACCTGGGAGGTTTGATTATTAAAGCTGCCCTCCCTCCCTAACCACTCAGACACACGCCCCACATTCAGGGTGGACAGCACCAACAACACACACAAACTTGGTGCACCAGTTGGACCCCACAAGAATCAAACCCTCTCCGCACCACAAAGACAAAGTCGAGGAGAACTGACTTGAATGGAATAGGTGACTCGCGGATGCCATCTGCTGGTTAGTTAGAGAATGTGTACGCCACCAAGCTGTAGATCTGACAAATTAGAAATTAGTCTTTGAATAATCCTACATATCCTACAAGAACCCTATCAAGTAAAGCAAGTGCCAAGAGGCCAAAAACAACAGAAAATTTTAAAGCATATGAAAAAACCAGACAGTATAGAGAACCCAAACCCATACCCAAATCAAAAGATCAGAGGAGACACAGTACTAGGAGCAATTAATCAAAGAACTAAAGACAAACAATGAGAGCATGGCACAGGATATAAAGGACATGAAGAAGACCCTAGAACAGCATAAAGAAGAAATTGCAAGAGTAAATAAAAAAAAAAGATGATCTTATGGAAATAAAAGAAACTGTTGACCATATTAAAAATATTCTGGATACTCACAGTGCAAGATTAGAGGAAGGTGAACAATGAATCAGCAACCTTGAGGGTCACAGAATGGAAAATCAAAGAATAAAAGAAAGAATGGGGAAAAAATTGAAAAAATCAAAATGGACCTCAGCGGCCACCATGGAGGCGAGAAGGCGGTGGCATGACATATTTAAAATTCTGAGAGAGAAAAATTTCCAACCAAGAATACTTTATCCAGCAAAGCTCTCCTTCAAATTTGAGGGAGAGCTTAAATTTTTCACAAACAAATGCTGAGAGATTTTGCTATTAAAAGTCCTGCCCTACTTCAGATACTAAAGGGAGCCCTACAGACAGAGAAACAAAGAAAGGAGAGAGAGAGATGGAGAAAGGTTCAGTATTAAAGAGATTCAATATTGGTTCATTAAAGGACAATAAGAGAGAGGTGGAAAAAATATATCTGACAAACATAAACCAAAGGATAGGATGGCTGATTCAAAAAATGCCCTCACAGTAATAACACTGAATGTAAATGGATTAAACTCCCCGATAAAAAGATATAGATTGGCAGAATGGATCAAAAAATATGGACCATCAATATATTGCATACAAGAGACTCACTTAGACACAGGGACACAAAGAAATTGAAAGTGAAAGGATGGAAAAAATATTTCATGCAAGCTACAGCCAAAAGAAAGCAGGAGTAGCAATATTAATCTCAGATAAAATAGACTTTAAGTGCAAGGATGTTATGAGAGACAAAGAAGGCCACTACGTACTAATAAAAGGGGCAATTCAACAAGAAGAAATAACAATATAAATGTTTATGCACCCAATCATGGTGCCACAAAATACATGAGACAAACACTGGCAAAACTAAGGGAAGCAATGGATGTTTCCACAATAATTGTGGGAGACTTCAACACATCACTCTCTCCTAAAGATAGATCAACCAGACAGAAGACCAATAAGGAAACTGAAAACCTAAACAATCTGATAAACAAATTGGATTTAACAGACATACATAGAACATCACATCCCAAATCACCAGGATATACATTTTTCTCTAGTGATCATAGACCATATGCTGGGACATAAAACAAGCCTCCATACATTTCAAAAAATTGAAATTATTCAAAGCACATTCTCTGACAACAATGGAATACAGTTAGAAGTCAATAACCATCAGAGAGTTAGAAAATTCACAAACACCTGGAGGTTAAACAGCACACTCCTAAAATAAATGGTTTATAATGTAGAATGTAGGGTAACTAACGATAGAGAGCAATTAATGAAGGGGAAACAATAATCCAATAAGAACAGATAAGCTATCATGGGTAAATTTAACGTTCTGGGAATGCCCAGGAATGACTATGGTTTGTTAATTTCTGATGGCTATGGTAGAAACAAGTTCACAGAAATGTTGCTATATTAGGTTATTTTCTTGAGGTAGAGTAAGAGCATGTTGAGCTCCCTTGTTATGGTTTGTTTGAAATATGTTTTTTTAGTGTATGTTTAAAAAATTTTTTTTGACATAGTGTATTTTAAAAAAATAAGAGTTAATAAAAAAAAACAATGAAAAAAATATGCAGAGCCCCCTTGAGCTGGTGGAGAATGTAGGGATGTTGGGCTCCCCTACCTCGACGGTTGCTGATGTGCTCACAGACATAGGGAACTGGTGGTTTGACGGGCTGAGCTCTCTACCACAGGATTTGCCCTTGGGAAGACTGTTGCTGCAAAGGAGATGCTAGGTCTCCCTATAATTGTGCCTAAGAGCCTCCTCCCAAATGCCTCTTTGTTGCTCAGATGTGGGCCTCTCTCTCTAGCTAAGCTAACTTGGCAAATGAAATCCCTGCCCTCCCCGTTCCGGCAATGTGGAATATGACTCCCGGGGAGGAATGTAGACCTATATCGTGGGATGGAGAACATCTTCTTGACCAAAAGGGGGATGTGAAAGGAAATGAAATAAGCTTCAGTGGCAGAGAGATTCCAAAAGGAGCCGAGAGGTCACTCTGGTGAGCACTCCTATGCACAATATAGACAACCATTTTAGGTCCTAATGAATTGGAATAGCTAGCAGTAGATACCTAAAACTATCAAACTACAACCCAGAACCCATGAATCTCGCAGACGATTGTATAAAAGTGTAGCTTATGAGGGGTGAGAATGTGATTGGGAAAGCCATATGGACCACATTCCCCTTTGTCTAGTTTATGGATGTACAAGTAGGAAAATGGGGGAAGGGAAAAAAAAAAGGCACCTAGTGTTCTTTAGAAAAAGAAAAAGTAGAAAGTTCTTGAGAAGAAGAAAAATGATGAAAGAGAAAACTTGGATTTATATGAAGAAATGAAGAGCACCTGGAATGACAAATACATTAGTAAAAATAACAAATTATTTCTTATTTTTAAATTTCTGTAAAAGATAATTTGCTGTTTAAAGCAAAAATAATAACAAGGAGGATTCATAGAATTTATAACATATGAAGAAGTGAAATGTATGACAGCAATAATCAGAGGATAGGAGGGAGGAAAGTGAAACATATTACCTTATATTTCAGGTGAAGTGAAATACTACCGGAATGTAAACTGTGATAAATGCTCTTATAAACCATAGAGCAACCAGGAAAAAAAAAATAAAACAAAGAGATAAAAGTAACAAGTGAATAGTGAAAATAAATTTGAATATTTTAAAATATTCATTTAACTGAAAAGAGAAAAATGGAACAAAAAACAGATGCAGAAAAGTAGAAAACAAACAGCAAATATATAGACTAAAAGCTAGTTATAGCAATACTTACATTAAAACATACAACTAGAATATAGGAACTTCCAGACAGGGTAAGAAAAAAAACCCCTAAATACAAGCTATCTAAGACAAATCCCCTTTAAATATAAAGGCTTGTGTTCCAGTTTGCTAATGCTGCCATTATGCAAAATAACAGAAATGGATTGGCTTTTATAAAGAGGGTTTATTAGGTTACAAATTTACAGTTCTAAGGCTATAAAAGTGTCCATACTAAGGCATCAACAAGAGGATGCCTTCACTGAAGAATGGCTGATGGTGTCCAGAACACCTCTGATAGCTGGGGAATGTGCCTGGTGTCTACTAGTCCTTTGCTCCTGGGTTGTGTTTTAAAATGGCTTTCTCCACAATGTCTCTGGGCTCTTCTCTCTCAGGCTTCTGTGTGTCTTTGCTTCTTTCTCCCAGGGACATTCTCTCTAAGCATCTGGGGGTCGTCTCTTAACTTCTCCAGAGCAAACTCTGGGCTTCATCTCTTAGCTTAGCATTTCCAAATGTCCTTCTGTCCACATCTCTGAGCATCTCCAAGCATAAGCAAGCATCTGGGTCAAGACCCACCCTGAGGGGTCTACACCTTCATGGAAATAATTTATTCAGAAGTTCCACCCTAATCAACAGACTAATCAGTCTGCCCCCACAAGATTACATTAAAGAATATGGTTTTTCTGGGGAACATAATATATCCAAACTGTCACACCGTGCAAACAATAAGATGAAAGCTGGAGTAGAACTCACAACACACCAAAAGTAGACTTCAGAACAAGGAATATTACTAAGAATATAGAGGCATTTCATCATGAAAAAGAGGTTGATTCATCAAGAGCACATAATAATCCTAAATGTCAATACACCTAGTTAGAAAATGTCAAAATATACTAAGTAAAAACTGAGAAAACTAAAAGGAGAAATAGACAAATCGCAACATGCATTTGTAGATTTCAATACTCCTCTCTCAGTAATAGATCAAGCATAAACATATAACATACTGTGGATCATAAGGCAAATCTCAACATTAGAAGGATTAAGATCTGACCATAATCAAAGAAGAAATCACAAAAAATTAATTTGAACAGAATGAAATATCACACAACAAAATTTGTGAGATGCTGATAAAGCAGTGATCAGAAAGAAATTCATAGGTTTTAAGTGCTTAATTTAGGAAAGAAGACTACTACAAAATCAACGAGCTAAGCTTCCACCTTAAAATGATAGAAAAAGAACAAATTAAACTTGAAATAAGTAAAAGGAAGGAAATAATAAAGAGCAGACCAATGAAATAGAAAATGAAAGAATAGACAAAATGAATGAAATGAAATAATTTTTTAGAGGGAATAATAAAATTGATAAACCTCTAGCTAGGTTGATCAAGAACAAGGGAGAAAACACAATTACAATATCAGGAGTAAACAGAGAATCATCACTGCATATCTTTCAAACATTAAAAAAGACAATAAGAAATATTATGAATATTATTATGTTAATAAATTTGACAATTTAGCTGAAATAGATGTTATGGATTCTACTGTGTTCCCCCAAAAAGACATATTAAAGTCCTTTATCTGAGTCTTGTGAATGTGAATTTATTTAATAGGATCTTTAAAGATACTATTTGTTAAGATGAGGCCAAATTGAATTATAGTGGACACTATTAATCCAATATTACTGATATCCTATTGAGCAGAGGAAATTTACACACAGTCAGTAAGATGGCCATGTGATATAGGCAGAGATTGAGCTATGACACCACAAGTCATAGAACACTAAGCAACAACATTGGAAGCCAAGAGAGAAGCATGGAATGGATTCTCTTATTTTAGAGAAAGCATGGCCCTGTTGACACCTTGATTTCACATTCTAGTGGCCAAAACCACGAGAAAGCAAATTTCTGTCTTTAAGCCAAATAGTATTTTACAGCGACTCTGCAAATTAAGATAATGAACTACTACTTTGAAAGACATGATTACAAAACAATAACAAAAAGATTTAGAAAATTTAAATTGTCCTATATCTTATAAAGAAATTAAGTTATTAACTTAAAATCTTCCATAAAGAAAACTCAAGGCTTGGATGGCTTCATTGTAGAATTTTATCAAACATTTAAAGAATTGATATATCCTTACATGTATAAAATCTTCCAGAAAATAGAACACTTCCCAACTAATTTTAAAAGACTAACACTACCTTGATACCAAAACTAGAATAAGGGGAAGGCTATATATCAGATAAAATATACTTTAAGCCCAAGAGACAAAGAAAGACACTATATATTAATAAAAGGGTCAGTTCAACAAGAAGACATATCAATTATAAATATATATACACCAAATAGTGAAGCCCCAAAATATATGAAGCAAATATCAAGAGATTTGAAGGAAGAAATAGAAAATTGTACAATAATGTCGAGATTTCAATAACAGAACATCTAGACAGAGACTAATAAGGAAACAGAGGATTTGAACAGTATTACATACCAACCAGATCAATAGACATATACACAACAATGCATCCAACAACAGCAGAATACACATTCTTCTCAAGTGCACATCATTCTCCAGGATACACCACATGTTAGGTCACAAAAAAGTCTCAATGAATTTAAAAAGATTAAAATTATACAAAGCATTTTCTCCAACCAGGAAGGAATGAAGCCAGAATCAGTAACAAAAGGAAAACTGGAAAATTCATAAATAAGTGGAAATTAAACAACATACACTTAATCAATGAGTCAAAGAAGAAGTCACAAGAAAAACTGGGAAATATCTTGAGAGGAATGAAAATGAAAACACAACACAACAGTGATCAGCAGGAATTTACAGCTATTAATGCCTACATATAAAAAAGAATAAGATCTCAAATCAGTAACCTGATTTTCACATCTGGATGAACTCGAAAAAGAAGAGAAAACTAAACGTAAATAACTAGAAGGAAGAAATAATAAACATTAGAGCGGAGATAAATGAAACAGATAATAGAAAAACAATAGAAAGAATAAATGAAACAAGTTGGTTCTTTGAAAAGATCAATGAAGTTGATAAACCTTTAGCTAGACTGACAAAGAACAGAAGGAAGGGGGCACAAATAACTAAAATGAGAAATGAAAGGGGTATATTATCATTGATCTTGCAGAAATTAAAAGTTCATCAGAGAATATATGAACAACTGTATGCCAACAAATTAGATAATCTAGAGGAATTGGAAAAATTCCTAATGTGCCAGTTGGATATATTATGCCCCCCAAAAGCCACATTCTTTAATGCAATCTTGTGGGGGCAGATTTATTAATATGTCTGATTAGTGTGTGACCTCTTGATAGAATTTTTCTACGGAGATTTGACCCCACCCATTCAGCGTAGGTCTTGATTAATTTACTGGAATCCTTTAAAAGGAGCAGCCCAAGACACTTGCTGATGCTGATGCTTAGAAATGCTTGGAGTTGCAGACAGAAGGATGTTTAGCTAAGATTTAAAGACCAGAGTTTGCCCCAGGATATGCTAAAACAGGACCCCCAGGTGCTTAGAGAAACAAACTGGGAGAAAGAACCAAGAACACACAGGAGCTGAGGAGCTGGAAAATAACCTGGAATCAGCAGACACCAACCACGTAACTTTCCAGCTAACAGAAGTTTTCCGGACCCCATCGGCCATTCTTCAGTGAAAGTATCTTGATGCCTTAATTTGGACATTTTCATGGCCTTAAGACTGTAACTTTGTAACCAAATAAACCCCCTTTATAAAAGCCAATCCATTTCTGGTATTTTGCGTAACAGCAGCATTAGCAAACTGGAACATCTAGAAACACAAAACTCACCTAAACTGACTCAAGTAGAAATAGATCTCAACAGATCTATAACAAGAGATTGAGTCAGAAATAAAAAAAAAATTCCCAGTGAAGAAAATTTCAGAAGCACACAGCTTCACTGGTGAATTCTACCATAAATTCAAAGAAGAATTAATGCCAATCCTTCTTGAAATTATCCAAACATTGAAGAATTAGCAAACATGCTATGTAGCCAAATTAACTCTAAGGCCAATGCCATTTAAAAATACTCCAAGAAAAGAAAACTACAGGCCAGTTTCCATCATGAATATTGATGTAAAAATTCTCAATAAAATATCCACAAATTGAATCTAACAATATATGAAAAGAATTATACACCATGACCAAATAGGATTTATCCAGGAATGCAAGAAACACAAGAAAATCAACGTAATGTACCTCTCTAACAAAATGAATGAAAAAGTCACATGATCACCTCAATTGATGGAGAAAAGCATTTGACAAAACACAAATCCTTTAACGATAAAAACATTCAGGAAAATAGGAATAGGGACTCGGGCAAGATGGCGGCATAGAGAGGAGTGGAAGCTAAGTAGTCCCCCTGGAACAACTACAAAAAACCAGAAACAAGTAAATAATCCAGAATAACTGGGGGGGGGGACAAACGAGACCATCCACTCATCATACACCAACCTGAATTGGGAGGAATGCCCGAGATCACAGCATAAAATCTGTAAGTAAAACGTGCGGAACCAAGTCATGAGACCCCCTCCCCCATAGCCCGAGCTGCAAAGCCTCGTGGTGCCAGAGAGAAGCTCTCTCCCAGCAAGTGAATATAGCTCAGCTGAGCTCCAACTGGGGTTTTAAGTAGCGAGTGTGAACTGCTCACTACAGGTACGCATCCCCAAAAACAGACAGAGGCTTTGGGTGACGACTGACCTGGGAGAGCTGGAGGGTCACCTTGGACTGGGTCTGAAGGGGACTGTTTCTTTATGTTTCTGTATGATTTTTTTAATGTGTCTTTGGATTCGATTTGCAAGTATTTTGTTGAGGATTTTTGCATCTATATTCATTAGGGAGATTGGCCGGTAGTTTTCCTTTTTTGTAGCATCTTTGCCTGGTTTTGGTACTAGATTGATGTTAGCTTCATAAAATGAGTTAGGTAGTATTCCATTTTCTTCAATGTTTTGAAAGAATTTGAGTAAGATTGGTGTCAGTTCTTTCTGGAAAATTTGGTAGAATTCCCCTGTGAAGCCATCTGGCCCTGGGCATTTATTTGTGGGAAGATTTTTGATGACTGATTGGATCTCTTTGCTTGTGATGGGTTGATTGAGGTCTTCTATTTCTTCTCTGGTCAGTCTAGGTTGTTCATATATTTCCAGGAAATTGTCCATTTCCTCTACATTATCCACTTTGTTGCCATAGAGTTGTTCATAGTATCCTCTTATAATTTTTTTAATTTCTTCAGGATCTGCAGTTATGTCATCTTTTTCATTCATTATTTTGTTTATATGGGTCTTCTCTCTTTTTTGATTTTGTCAGTCTAGCTAGGGGCTTGTCAATCTTGTTGATCTTCTCAAAGAACCAACTTTTGTTGATATTTATCCTCTCTATTGTTTTTTTGTTCTCTATGTCATTTATTTCTGCTTTAATCCTTGTGATTTCTTTTCTTCTACTTGGTTTAGGATTGGTTTGCTGTTCATTTTCTAGCTTCTTCAGTTGATCCATTAGTTCTTTGATTTTGCTTCTTCCTTCCTTTTTAATATATGCGTTTAGTGCTATAAATTTCCCCCTTAGCACTGCTTTTGCTGCATCCCATAGGTTTTGGTATGTTGTGTTCTCATTTTCATTCGTCTCTATATATTTAGCAATTTCTCTTGCTATTTCTTCTTTAACCCACTGATTGTTTAGGAGTGTGTTGTTTAACCTCCAGGTATTTGTGAATTTTCTAAATCTCTGATGGTTATTGACTTCTAATTGTATTCCATTGTGGTCAGAGAATGTGCTTTGAGTAATTTCAATCTTTTTAAACTTACTGAGGCTTGTTTTATGCCCCAGCATATGATCTATTCTGGAGAAAGTTCCGTGAGCACTAGAAAAGTATGTGTATCCTGGTGATTTGGGATGTAATGTTCTGTATATATCTGTTAAATCTAATTCATTTATCAGATTGTTTAGGTTTTTAATTTCCTTATTGGTCCTCTGTCTGGTTGATCTATTTATAGGGTTGATCTATTTATAGGAGAGAGTGATGTGTTGAAGTCTCCCACAATTATTGTGGAAACATCAATTGCTTCCTTTAGTTTTGCCAGTGTTTCTCTCATGTATTTTGTGGCACCTTGATTGTGTGCATAGACATTTACAATTGTTATTTCTTCTTGTTGAATTGCCCCTTTTATTAGTATGTGGTGGCCTTCTTTGTCTCTCAAAACATCCCTGCATTTAAAGTCTATTTTATCTGAGATTAATATTGCTACACCTGCTTTCTTTTGGCTGTAGCTTGCATGAAATATTTTTTTCCATCCTTTCACTTTCAATTTCTTTGTGTCCCTGTGTCTAAGATGAGTCTCTTGTATGCAACATATTGATGGTTCATTTTTTTTGATCCATTCTGCAAATCTATGTCTTTTAATTGGGGAGTTTAATCCATTTACGTTCAACGTTATAACCATGAAGGCATTTCTTGAATCAGCCATCTTATCCTTTGGTTTATGTTTGTCATATATATTTTTCCCCTCTCTCTATTAATATTGTTTATTGTACCCATACTGAATCTCTTTAGTACTGAACCTTTCTCCAAGTCTCTCTGTCCTTTCTTTGTTTCTCTGTCTGTAGGGCTCCCTTTAGTATCTCCAGTAGGGCAGGTCTCTTGTTAGCAAATTCTCTCAGCATTTGTTTGTCTGTGAAAAATTTAAGCTCTCCCTCAAATTTGAAGGAGAGCTTTGCTGGATAAAGTATTCTTGGTTGGAAATTTTTCTCACTCAGAATTTTAAATACATCATGCCACTGCCTTCTTGCCTCCATGGTGGCTGCTGAGTAGTCACTACTTAGTCTTATGCTGTTTCCTTTGTATGTGGTGAATTGCTTTTCTCTTGCTGCTTTCAGAACTTGCTCCTTCTCTTCTGTGTTTGACAGTGTGATCAGAATATGTCTCGGAGTGGGTTTATTTGGATTTATTCTATTTGGAGTTCGCTGAGCATTTATGATTTGTGTATTTATGTTGTTTAGAAGATTTGGGAAGTTTTCCCCAACAATTTCTTTGAATACTCTTCCTAGACCTTTAACCTTTACTTCCCCTTCTGGAACACCAATGAGTCTTATATTATCTATCATATCCCTGAGGTCCGTTTAGATTCTTTCAATTTTTTTTCCAATTCTTTCTTTTATGCTTTCATTTTCCATTCTGTCATCTTCCAGGTCACTGATTCGTTGTTCAACTTCCTCTAGTCTTGTACTATGAGTGTCCAGAATCTTTTTAATTTGGTCAACAGTTTCTTTAATTTCCATAAGATCATCTATTTTTTTATTTAGTCTTGCAATGTCTTCTTTATGCTCTTCTAGGGTCTTCTTGATATCCTTTGTATTCCGTACTATGGTCTCATTGTTCATCTTTAGTTCTTTGAGTAGCTGCTCTAGGTGCTGTGTCTCCTCTGATCTTTTGATTTGGGTGCTTGGGCTTGGGTTATCCATATCGTCTGTTTTTTTCATATGCTTTATAATTTCCTGTTGTTTTTGGCCTCTTGGCATTTTCTGAACTTGATAGGGTTCTTTTAGGATTTGTAGACCAATTGAAGTCCTTATCTCTAATTTATCAGATCTACAGCTTCGTGGAGTACACGTTCTCTAACTAACCAGCAGGTGGTGTCCACGAGCCACGTGTTCTCCACAAGCCAGTTCTCCCCTGCTTTGCCTTTGTGGTGAGTGGGGGAGTGAGTCTTGTGTGGTCCAATTGGTGTACCAAGCTTGCATGTGTAGTTGGTGTTGCCCACCCTGTATATGGGGCGTGTTTCTGGGCAGTCAGGCAGGGGAGTGGCTCTAACAATCAAATCTCCCTGGTGATCCTGGAGTTTGAAAGCTGCTGCAATAGTCGAATCCTTCAGTTCAGTCCTGCCACAGTTTGTCTCTGCCACTGACCCACAAGTCCTTGGTATTGGCGTATGGCTCCTGAGACTTGCAAGTGGGTCCCTCTTTCAGGCCGTGCACCCCCTGGTCCTCTGTTGAGGGATGACTGTGCTATGTCACAGGTGAGTGCCGTCCCCCTAGGGCGGTTCTGGGCTGCTGGGCTGTGTAGGGAGGCTCCCAGTCTGCTGAAATGATGGCTGAATGTGGCTTTGTTAATTCACACTGCTCCACCTTCCCAACTCTGGGACAATCAGCTGAGGTTGCAGGGAAGTCTAATGTCCATGCCCAGTTTTGTGGAGTGTGCCTGTTATTTGAAGCACTTCCATCACACTGGGTTGTCTGGGGCAGCTCTGGGCTATGGGGCTGGCGATGGGCAGGAGTGTTTCCTGTCCACCAGGATGATGGCTGTGAGCGGACACCCCCCTTTTCTTGGGAAGTTGTGGTGTTTAGTAAAATTTCTCAGCCACTGGATTATTGCCTTTTGTCTCAGAGCTCTCTTAGTTCTGCTCTTGTCTTGACCTGCCCAAATTGCAAGTCTTTGAAGCTTTCTGTATTGGGCTTCTTAGAGTAATTGTTTTAGAAAAAGAAAAAAGGATTAAAAAAAAAAAAAAACAGGGCCCTCCTCACAGATCTAATGGGTTATTGAAATGCTAAGAGACAAAGCAAGTAGGGCCATTAAGGAAAGGTCCACAGGGCAGAGAGATCAGCTTTTCTTTGGGATTTGCATATGAGCCTGAGGGCCTGAGCTCTGCCCTTCCCCTTTCTATGTTCACCAGAACTCCAAAAATCCTCCACTTTTATTTTGGAGCTTTTCGTGCTGTTTTTTTCTATGTCTGTCTCCTCTCTGCTGGGCTGGCTGCTCTCAGATTCTCTGGTGTCTGGTCTCAGTCTATCTATGGTTGGAGTTTGGATCAGTAGAATGAGTTTCTGATAAGGGCTGCCACTGCAGTTCTCCCTTCTCCTTCCCGGAGCTGACAGCCCCTCCTCCCATGGGACTGAGCCTGGTAGGGAGGGGCGCGGGTCCCCTGGCCGCAAAAACTTACAGATTTCGCTGATCTCAGCAGTTCCACATTTTCATGAGTGTTGTATGAAGTATGCCCAAAGTCAGATTGCTCTGTGGTGTCCAGACCACACAGTTCCTGGCTTTCTACCTACTTTCCTGGAGGAGTAACTAAAACATACAGCTTACCAGTCCACCATCTTGCCCCGCCTCCTCTACTTTGATTTAAGGTTATTTTTCCTTTTGCTGCTTCCTAGCTGTCATTTTTTTTTTCCTCTTTCTTTTGCCTCTCTACCTTCTTTGACTCTCCGTCCTGCCTTGTGGAAGAAATGTAGATGCTCTTATATAGATAGTGGGAAGGTGGTAAACACATAAATATATGACCATGCAGAAAACCATCAATTATTTACTTGGGATGGAATGTATGGTGAGTGAACAAAACCATATTAAAAAAAAAATGGGTTGATGACAAAACCTTGAGAGCAATATACTGAGTGAAATAAGCCAGACACATTAGGACAATTATTATAGGGTCTCACTGACAGGAACTAATTATAATATGTAAACTCATAGACATGAAATACAAGGTACCAAGATATAGGACGAGGCATAAGAATGGGGAGTGGTTGCTTAATATGAGGAGAATGTTGAATTAGGATGAACTGAATTGTTTGGAAATGAACAGGGGTGTTGGTAGCAAGATGTGAGAATAACTAACAGCGCCGAATGGTGTGTGAATGAGGTGGAAAGGGGAAGCTCAGAGTCACATACGTCACCAGAAGGAAAGTTGGAGGTCAAAAGATGGGAATGTATAAAACTGAATCCTATGGTGGGCAATGTCCGTGATCAACTGTACAAATACTAGAAATTGCTTCCATGAACCAGAACAAATGTATGACAATACAATTAGAAGTTAATAATAGAGGGGCATATAGGGAAGAAGTATATACCTATTACAAACTATATACTACAGTTAGTTGTATTTCAACGTTTTTTCATAAACAGTAACGAATGTACTATATCAATACTAGGAGTCAACAATTGAGGGGGGTTGGTTAGGGATAGTGGAGGATTAGAGTTTCCTTTTCGTTTTTTCTTTTTTCATCTTTCAGTTTATTTCTTGTCTGGAGTAATGAAAAGTTTCTAAAAATTGAACAAAAATTAAGTGTGATGGATGCACAGCTGTATGAGGGTACCCAGGGGCAAGTGATTGTACACTTTGGATCTTTGGATAATTGTATGGTATCTGAACAATCTCAATAAAAATGAAAAAAAAAAATGTTTGTATTTGATATAAAACTGAAAGTTCACCAAATTTTAAAATTTTGCATAAAAATGGCAATAGCTATTAAATGGAAAAAAAAAAAAAAAGGAATAGAAGGGAACTTCCTCAACCTGAGAAAGAGCATACATAAAAACCCCACAGTTAAGATTATATTCAATGACAAATGACTGAAAATCTTCCTTGAGAAGACGGGAAAAAGACAGGAATGTTTACTTTCACAACTGCTTTTCAACATTTTACTGGAGGTCCTTACCAAATAGAACAAATAGAAAATAAAAAGAAATAAAAGGCATCCAAACTGTAAAGTGGGAAGTAAAACTATCTCTATTTTCAGATGACATGATCATTTACATAGAAAATCCCAAGGAATGCATAAGAAAACTACTAGAACTGATAACAAATTCAGTGAAGTTGCAGGCTACAAGGTAAAAATGCAAAACTCAGTTGTGTTCTTATGCACCAACAAAGATTATTATTTAATAGACATTTAAAAAAACAATCCCATTCACAATAGCTCCTAATAGAAGAACATGCCTAGGAATACATGTAACCAAGGAGGTGAAGATTTGTCCACTGAAAAGTATAAAACCTTGCTGAAATAAAAATAAGACCTAAATAAATGGCATGACATCCCATATTCATAGATAGAAAGATAATATTATTAAGATAGCAATACTACCCAACTCTATCTAAAGATTCAATGTAAAAAACTATCAAAATCCCAGCAGCCATTTTTGCAGAAATGGAAAAGCCAATCCTCAATTCATATGAAATGGCAAGAGGCCCCCTATAGCCAAATCAATATTGAAAAGGAGGAACAAAGTTGCAGGTCTCACAGTTCCCAATTTCAAAACTTACTACAAATCTATAGTAATCAACTCCATGTGGTACTGGCATAAAGACAGACATACACACCAATGGAATAGAATTAAGAGTTCAGAAATAAACGCATACATCTATGGAAAACTGATTGTTGACAAAGGTTAGAAGTATATTAATTGAGGAAAGAAACATCTCTTGGACAAATACAAGTGCAAACTAGACATACACTTGAAAAAAGAATGAAGTTGGATCCTCACATTATATACAAAAAATTAAATGGATCAAGGACTTAAATATAGAAGCCAAAACCATGACAGTCCTAGAAGATAACAAAATGGAACATTTCATAAAACTGGATTTGGTAGTGACTTCTTAGGTATGACACTAAAAAGCACTAGGAACAAAAGGAAAAAACAGATAAAATGAGCTTTTTCAAAATTAACAACTTTTGTACTCAAAGGACACTATCAAGAAAGTGAAAAAACAACCTACAGAATGAAAGAAAACAATTACGATCCATATATCTGATAAAGGCCTAAAATCCAGATTATATAAATAATGGTTATAACACAACAACAACAAAAAAAGACCAATAGACCAATTAAAAAATAGGTAAAGTACTTGAATGGATATTTCTCTAAAGAAGATATATAAATGGCCAATAAGTGCATGAAAAGATGCTCAACATCACTGATCATTAGGGAAATGCAAATCAAAACCACAATGAGATACCACTTCACACCTACTAGAATGGCTATTATTAAAAAAACAAAAAGTGTTGGTGAGGATGCTGGTGGCACTGTAGAATGGTGTGTCACATTGGAAATCAGTTTGGTGGTTCCACAGAAAGTTGAAAATAGAATTACCATACGACCCAGCAATACCACTTCTAAGTATATACCCAAAAGAACTGAAGGAAGGGATTTGAACAGTGTTCCAGTCTGCTAATGCTGCCGAAATGCAAAACACCAGAAATGGATCGGCTTTTATAAGGGGATTTATTTGGTTACAAAGTTACAGTTTTAAGGCCATAAAGTGTCCAAGGTAAGTCATCAACAATTGGGTACCTTCAGTGGCGGATGGCCAATGGTATCCAGAAAACCTCTGTTAGCTGGGAAGGCACGTGGCTGGTGTCTGCTCCAAAGTTCTGGTTTCAAAAGGGCTTTCTCCCAGGACATTCCTCTCTAGGCTGCAGTTCCTCAAAAATGTCACTCTTAGTTGCTCTTGGAGTATTTGTCCTCTCTTAGCATCTCCAGAGCAAAAGTCTGCTTTCAACAGCTGTCTTCAAACTGTCTCTCATCTGCAGCTCCTCTCTCAGCTCCTGTGCATTCTTGCAAGTGTCCCTCTTGGCTGTAGCAAGCTCGCTGCTTCTGTCTGAGCTTATATAGTGCTCCAGTAAACTAATCAAGGCCCATTCTGAATGCATGGGGCCACACCTCCATGGAAATCATCCAATGAAAGATCTTGCCCATACTCGAGTGATCACATCTCCACGGAAACATCCAATCAAAAGTCTCCAACCCAATCAACACCAATAGTTCCGGCCCATACAAGACTGCATCAAAGATAGTAGCATTTTGGGGGACATAATACATCCAAAGGAGCACAAACAGATATTAGTACACCAATGTTTATAGAAGCATTTTCAAAATAGCCAAAAGTTGGAAGCAATCCAAGTGTCCATCAACCAATGAGTGGATAAACAAAATGTGTATATATATCAATGGAATATTATAGAGCTAGAAAAAGTAAGGAAGTTCTGATGCATGTAACAATGTGGATGAAACTTGAAGTCATCATGTTAAATTAAATAACCTAGACATAAAAAGACAAATATTGCATGATCTCACTTATAAGAAATATCTGGAAGAAGAAAACTTCATAGGGACAGATAATAGTTTATAGGTTAACAGAAGCTGGGTAGGTGGGACAGGAAAAGGGAGTTATAGCTTAATGGGTGAAGAGTTTCTATTCGAGGTGGTGAAAAAGTAGGGGTAATGGATATCAGTGATAGTAACATAGTATTGTGAATATAATTAATACTAGTGAAATGCAAACTAAAACAGGGTGAAAAAGTGAAATTTTTAGTTGTGTATTTGTTACTGCAAAGTTTAAAAAATAAAAAATCAGTGGCCTCAATGAAGTTAAAGAACATAAAGTTTGAATAAGTATATGAGAAATCAAATGATATGAAGTTGTAGTCAGAATGGGAATATCTCAGGAGAAAAGAATCAGTCAGCTAATAATCAGGTTCAAGTTTGCTTTAGTTTCCTAGGCTGCTTAAAGCAAATATCATGAAATGGTTCAGCTTTAAACAATGGAAATTTACCAGCTTACAGTTTGAGTCTGAGAAAATGTCCAAATCAAGGCATCATTAAGGAGATGCTTTCTTCCTGAAGACTGGCTACCAGAGATCCTTGGCTCCTCTGCCACCTGGCAAGGCACATGGTGGCATGTGATGGTCTCTCTCTTCTCTTCTGGGTTTTGTAGCTTTCAACTTCTTGCTTCTCTGGTGCCTCTCTCTCCCTCTCTCCCCTTCTCTCTTCATTTCATTTATAAAGGACTCCAGTAAGAGGATTAAGAGCCATCCTAAATAAGGTGGGTCACACCTTAACTCATCAAAAGTTCCTACTTACAATGGATTTACACCCACAGAAATGGATTAGATTTAAGAACATGTTTATCTGGAATATATATAGCTTCAGACCACCACAAAGGTATATTCAAGAGGACTAGATCAAGATAGAGGATAAAAGAAGGAACTCTAAAGCCAAAATGTTAGATGTATGGGCTGCCTAAGGTGATGGCAAAAAATGATGTGGAAAAGAAGACTATCTACTAAAAGTAAAAATTTTTGAATAATACTAGTGCACGAAACGGCAGCAAGCCAGAAGCAGCTGCCAACAAGAAAACAGAGCCAAGTTTGGTGTAGTGGCACAGACCTCAGAAAAGAAGAGGATTTCATGAGAGGTCAAGGAACTGACTCCAGGCAACACTGCAATGGGAGGAGTTACTAAATCCAATCTTGGGTATTGTATGGGAAAATGTACATCCTCTATTGAATGTACATTTCTATTGAAAGCACAAATGGAAGAATTATGGCCCCTGAAAGCAAAAAGGTGGAAGAATTGTGAAGAAAATGGGTACATGTATTAGTCAGGGTTCTCTAGGGAAACAGAACCAACAGAAGATATCTGTAAATATGAGACTTTATAAAAGTATCTCACACAACTGTCAGGATACATGAGTTCAAATTCCATAGGGCAGGCTGTGAGCTGGCAACTCCAATGAAGGTCTTCGATGAATTCCCCAGGAGAGGCTAGCTGGCTGAAGAAGAAATGAAAATTTTTCTCTCTTAAAAGTCTTCAACTGACTGAATTAAATCCAACTGACTGGATTCTCTCATCGCAGAACATACTCCTTTAGTTGATCATAGAGGTAATCAGCTACAGAAGCAATCAATTGACTGATGATTTAATAAACCAGCCTTCTGGTTTATTAACCAGCCATGAAATGTCCTTGCAGTAACGGTTAGGTCAGTGCTTGCCTGAGCAGATAACTGGGTACCATCACCTAGCCAAGTTGACACATGAACCTAACCATCACAGTATACAAGGAAAGAGTTCTAAGTGGTGCAGAAATAAAAAAGCAGTATAGGTAGTATTACATGGAGTAGAAAAGAACAGAATAAGATTTTGGAACATTCAATACCTGGAGGGGCTTAATTTTGGGATATGCCTGAATGAGATCAAAGTGACTAAAATACAGATGAATATAACATAGCCTTATATTAAGCTGAAATATTACGTGAAGCTGTTTTGGTCTTAGAAGAGAAGACCATGGAGTCATAGTTTTTTTTTTAAATGCTGATCAAAAGCTACAAGTGAAGACATCTGTGCTTCTGCAAAGTATGTTCCTGAAATGGAGAGGGATTGGCTCACTTTAACTTATGATGGTAAGAACTTGTGGACACTGAAATCTTCTACAGATATATGAAATTGACTAAAAGACTTAACCTAAGAGTTCTCTGGCAAATTAATTCTATTTGAAATAAATCAGAAGAATAAAATATCAAACAACAACAAAAATGCTGAAATGACTTTCTTAAAAGGTGAATAGCTTTAAATAGTGATATCCTAAATTTATTCATTTCATCAAGAGATAAATTATCTTAAATACAGGCACAACTGCATTTAAACAACTGATAGATGCCAAAGGTAGAAGGATTCTTAAGAGATATAGTCCAATACCCTCATTTTATAGAGTAATAAACAAGTTCTGAAAAAGAAAGATGACCTACCTAAGGTCACTGTTCTGAAAAGTGCTGCTGGTGACTTTCCTTCTTTCACCCCCATCTCGTCTCTCTCATCCACTAGGATTCACTTCTGCTCAACAGTCAATGGATTTGGAATGATCTCTTATTATACAAGAACTTAAGTGTTTCTGATATCTAATTGATGACATTTTCAACTTCATCATATTGCATCTTTTTATTAAACATTAACCAAAGAAACTTCCAGCCAACCAAGATGGTGGCCTTAGATGACCCAAGATGCCAATCCGCTGGAGAATCTTTGAACAAGTAGTAAAAACTGACAGAAACATCTCCCTCAAAATTCCAGAAATCAGTTAAGGGATCATAGCAACTCAGTGAGTACCAAATCAAGAAAACAGCTTTAAAAATATTAGGAGAAGCTCATGGTCCCTTGCTCATTCCTCCCTCATCTCTTCCTTGGCATGGTGTGGAGCCCACCTGTGCTTCCACTGTATGTCCCTTGCCCTCTTTGGGAGGGAGAATAGCAACCCCTATGCACATCCCTGGGGTATGTCGGTGCCAGTCTATTGGGTGGCAGCCTGAAACAGTGAACCATGTCACTCAGCACTTGCTCACACTTCCAGAACTTATCTTTTAGGCAGACAGCTTGCCAACTGCTAAAGCAGTGTAAGAAACAATTCAAAATGGCCAGGACAAAGGATTATCAGTTTTAAGACACACAACAGAGCACCCTAGGGGGAGATATCAATTTAACAGAGAGCAGTTAGAAAGGATGTAGAGAAATAAGGAACCATTGTGCACTGTTGGTGGAAATTTAAAATGGTGCTGCTGCTGTGGATAACAGCTTCACAGGGGAATTCTACCAAACTCTCCAAAAAGAACTGAACCATTCCTACGTAAACTTTTTCTAATAATTGAAGAAAAATGGAACACTACCTAACTCATTTTATGAAGCCAACATTGCTCTACTGCCAAAACCGGATTAAAAAAAAGTTACAATAAAGGAAAACTACAGGCCAATTTCCCTCCTGAATATAGATGCAAAAATTCTCAACAAATATTGCAAATCAAATTCAAAGACACATTAAAAAAATTATACACCCTGACCAAATGGGGTTCACCGCAGGCATGCAAGGGTGGTTCAACACAAGAAAATCAATCAACATAATTCAACACATTAACAAATCAAACGGATCATCTCAATAGATGCTGAAAAAGCATTCAACAAAATCCAGCATCCTTTTATGATAAAAACACTTCAGAAGTTAGGAATTGAAGGAAACTTCCTCAATTTGATGAAGGGCAAATATGAAAAACCCACAGCCAGTATAGTACTCAATGGTGAGAGGCTGAAAGCTTTCCCTCTAAGATCAGGAACAGAAAAGGTCACCACTATTATTGTCACCACTATTATTCAACATTGTGCTAGAAGTTCCAACCAGAGCAATTCAGCAAGAAAAGAAATAAATGGCATCCAAATTGGAAAGGAAGAAGCAAAACTCTCATTATTTGCAGATGATATGCTCTTATACTTGGAAAACCCTGAGAAATCAATGATACACCTACCTGAGCTAATAAACAAATTCAGCAAAGTGGCAGGATATAAGATTAATGCACTTAAGTTGGTAATGTTTCTATACAGTAGAAATGACATAACTGAAGAGACACTCAAGAAAAAGATTCCATTCTCAATAGCAACGAAAAAAAATTGAGTACTTAGGAATAAACCTAAACAAGGATGTAAAAAACCTCTACACAGAAAATTCTATAACTCTACTAAAAGAAACAGAAGGTGACCTAAAGAGATGGAGAGATATTGCATGTTCATGGATAGGAAGGTTAAACATAGTTAAGACGTCAATTCTACCCAAACTGATCTACAGATTTAATTCAGTTCCCACCAAAATTCCAACAATCACACTCTACCTTGCAGACTTGGAATATCAAATTTATTTGGAAGGGAAAGATGCCTCGAATTGCTAAAAATATTCTAAAAAAGAAAAACAAAGAGGGAGGACTTACACTGGCTGACTTTGAAGCCTACCATAAAGCCACAGTAGTCAAAACAGCATGATATTCGCACAAAGACAGACACTGATTAATGGAATCAAGTTGAGAATTCAGAAATAGACCAAAAATCTATCGAACGATTTTTGATAAGTTCCCAAAATTCACTGAATTGGGACATAACAGCCTCGTCCATAAATTGGGCTGGGAGAATTGGATGTCTATATCTAAAAGAATGACAGAGGACCCCTACCTCACACCCTATACAAAAATTAATTCAGCATAGATCAAAGATCTCAATATAAGAGATTGCATCATAAAACTCCTAGAAGATAATGCAGGGAAACATCTTCAAGAACTAGTATTAGGAGGTTGCTTCTTAGACCTTACACCCAAAGCACAAGCAACAAAAGAAAAAAATAGATAAATGGGAACTCCTCAGACTTAAAAGCTTCTGTACCTCAAAGGAATTTGTCAAAAAGGTAAAGAGATAGACAACTCAATGGGAGAAAATATTTGGAAACCATCTATCAGATAAGAGACTGGTATCTTGTATATATAAATAAATATTACAACTCAGTGATATTAGTACAAATATTCCAATTATAAAATTGGCAAAAGATATGAAAAGACATTTCTCTGAAGAGGAACTACAAGTGGCTAAAAACACACATGAAAAAATGTTCATCTTCGCTAATATTAGGAAGATGTAAATCAAGACCACAATGAGGTATCATCTCATACCAGTAAGAATGACTGCCATTAAACAAACAGGAAACTACAAATGCTGGAGAGGATGTGGAGAAATTGGAACTCTTATTCATTGCTGGTGGGACTGTATAATGGTTCGGCCACTCTGGAAGACAGTCTGGCAGTTCCTCAGAAAACTAGGTATTGAGTTACGCTATGATCCAGCAATTCCACTTCTCAGTATTTACCCAAAGGACCTGAAAGCAGTGACACAAACAGATATTTGCATAACAATGTTCATAGAGGCATTGTTCACACTTGCCAAGAGATGGAAACAACTTAAATATCCTACATCAGATGAGTGGACAAACAAAATGTGGTATATACATACGGCGGAATACTACGCAGCAGTGAGAAGGAACGAGGTTATCAAGAATATGACAACAGGGATGAACCCTGAGGACATAATGTTGTGTGAAAAAAATCAGTTACAAAAGGAGATATAGTATGTTATCACTAACGTGAACTCTGCGAAAAATGTAAAACAAGTGTCTTACATTGTACCTAGAGATAGACGGCAGCTAGAGAATGGGGAACGATAATCTAATAAGAACAGATAAGATATTGAGGGTGATCTTAATGATATGTGAATGCTCAGAAATGATTATGGTTTGTTAATTTTCTTGTGGTATGGTAGGAGCATGTTGGAAGCAATCAAGTTATTTTAGGATATTTGTTTTTCTTATTCCTTTGCTTTGTTTTTTTTTTAGAAATTGAAATTGTCTTTAAAAACATTTATGATAGCATAAGAAATGAAATATTTAGGGGTAAATTTAACAAAATATATTCAAGATCTGTATAACAAAAATATAAAACATTGCTGAGAGAAGTCAGTAGACTCGATATTAAGATTTTAATTTTCCTCCAAATTGATTTATGGATTCAATGCAATTCCAATCAAAATCTCAGTAGAATTTTTCATAGAATAAATAAACCAACATTAAAGTTTACATGGAAATGCGAAGAACATAAAACAGCCAAACCCATTTTAAAGAAATAAGGCCTCCAATCTTGCAGGACTTGTAGTCTCTTATTTCTAGATTTACCCTAAAGCTACAGTAACCAAGACTGTATGGTAATGGCCTAAGGATAGTCATATAGATCAATGGAACAGATTTAAAGTCTTTTTAACAAATTGTGCTAGAATATCTGGATAGTCAGAAGGAAAAATTGAAACTTCATCCCTTGCCTCACAAAATATATAAAAATTAACTCAAAATCACAGATTTAAATATAAAAGCTAAAGCTATAAAACATCTAGAGGACAACATAGAAAATCTTCATAATCAAGGGTAAACAAACCTTTCTTAGATAGGACACAAAAAACATGAACCATGAAAGAAAAAAATGGAAAATTAGACTTCATCAAAAGTTTTAAATTCTGCTCTTTGTAAGATACCATTAAGAATATGGAACACAAGGAACAGACTTACAATAATAAATGTTGATGAAGATCTGATAAAACCAGACTTCTCATACACTGATTTTGGGAATGCAAAACTTTACAGCCACTTCAAAAAACAATTTGTTTGTTTATTATAAAGTTAAGCTAACACTTACCATACTGCCAGCAATGCCACCCAAGAGAAATGATAGCATATGTCCCTATCAATACATGAATGTTGATATCATTTCTATTTGTAATAGCCCCAAACTGGAAACAACTCAATTGTCCGATTGGGTTATATAACTTGTGATGCTGTGATACGGAATACAATTCAAAAAGAAAAAAAAAAAAGAACTAGTGATGCACACAATATATATGAATCTCAAAGACATTATGCTGGGGGAAAGAATCTAGACACAAAAGAATACGCACTATATAATTCCATTAATAGAAAACTACAGAAAATCTATAGTGAGAGAAAGTAGATGAGTGGTTGTCTGGGACCAAGACAGCAGGGAGGAGGTAGAGACTGACTGTGAAGAGGTATATAAGGGATTTTTTTCAGGTAATAGAACAATTGATATCTTCATTTTATGTAAATTATAACTAAATAATATTTTAAAATATGCTCATGGAAAAGCAAATATATTAAGCCTCAAATACCTTAGTGTGAGTATATTTATTATTAGCCTTCCTTTAGGAAAGCACAGTGCTAACCAAGCATTTATTGAGACTTCCAGAAAGAGCAGGGAAGTTAGGATGCAAGATAACAGTGGTTAGAGATTCTTAACACATGTAACCTAATTTATAATTTTACTCTAAAGCCTTGCCACATTTCTCCTTTTTTAAAAAAACTCAATTTCTAACCAATATTCTATACAAAGTACATCAATATGGATAAGACAAAACTTCGATACTGATTCCAAAAGCAAGACCAATATATTTCTACAGCTTTCCATATAAATTTTAATATTTCTTAAAATTCTCTTAAAATCAGAGTTATAGTTCACTCAATCACTATTATTAACAAATGGGTTAAATCATCTAAAACCTACTCTTCTCATGTGTGAAAAATTCAAACAAATACAACAGTAAAGAGAACAGCATCACGAGCCCTCATACATCATCAAGATTCTAAAATTTAATGTTGCTACTCTTGCTTCATCTTTTCCTTTTTCTCCTTTCTTTTAAGAGCATATCAAACAAGCTGTCATTTAACTCCTACATACTTTAATATGCATCCCTAAAAATATTAATATTTTTAAGACTTGTTCTTCAGACTGTTCTTGTACAGCTTGGATTTATTAGATAGCTTTCTCAATTTACTAGATATTTGTTCTTGATACCTTCTTCAACATAATGGTTTTTATAATTTCTGAAACCTAGGGCAATGACATAATTAATTAAAATAATAGTATTGCAAAGAACATTCTTTCCCATAATAATTTATCAAATGTCTTAGGCTTGTAGCTTATATTAAAGCTAGACATGTCTTTTAAATATAGCATAAACCTCAATTTTTCATTTGACAAGAAAACGAATTTCTTGTTTACACAAAAAAAATGGAGAGAAATAAAAGTGGTCACTAAGGTCCAATCAAAGAAAAAGTTGCCCCACAGTTGTCTGAAATTGATGTTATATTCCTATACAGACATACATTGGGCTCAAAGCCATATTCTACCCAATTTAAAGAGAATTAGAAAATATTCACTGTAGAGTGACTCAGTTGGAATTCTCTCAGTAACTCACAGTCAAATATTCTTCACTGTAATGACTCTACAGATATCATCACATCACTTAATGTCGATTCTACTAAAGGATAAGGGCCACAAAAAATTCAGAATACTTGATCTGTCAATATTTACCATGCCTATTATCTTGTTTCAGGAAAAATAGAGATCCCTGTATTGTATGATGACATGAGTTGTGCCAGAGTCTACTAGCTAAGTTCCTCAGGACAAAACCCTAAAGAATCTGCATCCTTGAAATACATTTGCGCTAACTGACCAAATAATGATTTAGCATATTGAAAAGAGTGTGTGTTAAACACATCCTGCCTGGGAAAAGGAGAATAGAAGAATAGGTATGTGGTAATCAACTAGACATGGAAAGAAAGTTAACTAATTTGAGGTGGGGGGGGGTAGTGTTAAATAACATTTTTGTATGGAAGCATTTCTTCTAGCTCTCAATCTAAGGATTTTGTGGAGCTCTGCACCCCTACCCCCTTTGTAACATATACACTTTCAAACAGAATTAACTGTGTGATAAACATTACTCTAGGGCAAAAACTCGAGTTATTCTACTTTACTTCTAGAATTCTTTTACACAAGGTGCAAACCATTCATTTTAGGAAGACACCAGATGAATTACCCATAAAGCCAAGAAAAATAACCTGGACAGATCCGTTATGCAGAATAGGAAGCCTGAGTAGTATGCCAGTTAGAAGCTTAATAAAAGAGACAAACCTTCACCTCAGCTATTTAAGCACATACTTGTAAGGTATGTGATGACATTGAATAACCTGTGACTGCATGAAGTAATAGTGCTCTCATACACACATTATTCACCCATTTTATGTTACTTATCCTAACCTTTTAATCTAATTGAATTTAACAGACCCTATTAAATTCAGTCTGGTTGCAGAAGATTATGGCAGTTATTGATGAGCCAGATTTTTAAGTGAGTTGAAGATAAACAAAGCTTTTCCCCTTTGTTCTGTTGCTGTTTATTACAATGGAAACTAGAATACCAATATTTTTCATACTTCATTAAAAATGAAATACTGATTTTTCCTGTGCCTGAATCAAGTCAGATTCAAAATTTGGTGATCACCTCAATTTACACTTAAATCAGTATCAATTTCATAAAATTTGAATTGTAATTTTTAAAATAATGCAAAGCAGACTAACCCAATGTTACTTTCCAATTGAAAAAAAAAATGAACTTCAGATTTATCACAGAAATTACCTCTGAAGTGGGTACATAATAAGCATTCATTTCCATTTGTTCTCTTTTCCCCAACCATATTGTAAAATTTAAATCATAGAAATGTCAGGGGTTCTTGCAAATAGGCTGCTTGTTTTAGCTAAAAAGACTGGAGTATTCTTTTTAGTTTTTTCTCATTTTGCAGTTTGCCAGATATAACATACCATTTGCTAAATGTTAATAGATTCTATTTTAGTGGAAAGGGGCTTTCCTGCTAAAGAACTTAATCTGTTAGTGAATTGGAGGTTATTCTGTTTACTTTTTACCTTTAAAAGAATATCAGAATCACTTTAGAAATTGACTAAAAATAAGTCAACTTTCAGTGTTAGGAATACAAACATTTGAAAAAGGGAAGCAAAGTTTCAAATTTTTCTACTGCCACATGAATAGGGTTTTATGTTTACTATTGCCTACTGTTTGAAATAAAGTAAGGGTTTTATTCTGATTCAGAGTGGGAAAGAAAATCATAGGATAGTTTTCCATTGGCACAGATTTATTTAAAACAAATATAAAAACTCTAGGTTCTCCTAAAAAGAAGTGAGGATGATATCTCACTACACTTGTTACATCAATTGTTTTTTTTTATTCAGTGACATACATATGCACCTGAACATACAAGTTACATAGCAATGGTTGCAGAGACTTTATACCCGGAAAAAGTATGTTCACAGTTGCATTGAGAGTGAAAAGTAAAAGTACATTTTATGGTAGTGGTGCCAATGATGATTTCGAAATATATAGTATTGTCACTTGAAAAAAAAAGATATTTCTAAAAATTTGAAGTATAAAGAATTGGGTGTGGAGCAAACCATTTCAAATTTATATAATGAAACTTAAATTTAGTGTATTCACCACTGATGATACTAATTATTGAATCAGAAAGATTATTTAACAAGTTTCTAGTTCTTAGGATAATTTATCCCAATACCCATAATGCTGCTTTGTAGAGGATAACATTCTCCTTTGAGATTAGACAAAAAAAAGCAGAAAAATATAGTTGAGCACAGGCATTCCACACAGTAGTTACTAGTTGCTCAAAAGAGTGAAGTTCTAAAATTTATTTTCATTTTCTTAAACTCACTCACTTGTGACCAATCTCATGTGCAATGGTAAAAGCTGAACCCAGGCCAATGTCTTCATTAATGCTGCAGCTCCTTTCAGGCTCACACATTCCAGCCACAGAGGCCAAGCCTGAATAAACAGAAGGAGACACAAAGGGTCAAGCCAAGGTGTTTCAGTCTTTAAAAACCCATACTTATAAATGCCTGGATTCTTTTTAATAACCTCCATGCACAGAAGGAGCAGTTGGCAAAAGGTTAACTTTCGAGTCATTTGCAAAATCACTGGGGGGAATTTCACTTTGCCGGCTAGACATTAATATTTTTTGAACTGCAGTCAGTGCTGGAAAATGTCTAGACTAGGGGTTAGATTTATAAATTTTACTTCTGGTAACTTGGGACCACCTAGTAACTTGAGCCAGAAGAGGGAATTCAAGAAAGCATTTCTATTTTAACATTCTTCAGGCTGCAGAAAGCAAAATATATCCACATTATTTTTCTAAAAAGATCTGTTCAAGTTTAGTGGGTTCATAAAAATATACAAGCAACTTTCTCGTTACCCAAAAAAAGGGAATCCCAATGGTTTTTTTTAATGACATTTTATAAAAACAAAAATGAATGATTCAAAAGAGAAAAAGAACTGCTAAAGATGGGAGGCTTTTGCACTTTTTAATCTAAAATTAGTTCTGATGGTGACTCAAGAATTTCTTTAAGCAGTTTAATGGGAGGAAAGTCATTCACACATTCATTGCAGGTCCCCTCTCTCCCACCCCCTTCAATGTATTAGTTCTACTAATAAAGCAAAGACTATTGCGTTAATTTGCTGATTCTAGTGAAATATTATGTTATTCAAGGCATTCTTCCCTTGGGAATTTTAGTATGTAGAGCTTTAATATTCACTTCCAAAAGAATATCATCCTCTGTAAACTAGTACAGAACTTTTTAAAAATGCTTAGAAAAAAGAATTCTTGTGCAAAATAAAAAATGTCATCCCTTGTAAGGAAACAGACACCAAATCATACTTAACACACAGGGACTAAAAGTTATTTATAAGAAATTGGAGGAATGGTCGGAAAAGCATTTTCTATGTTAGTAGTCTACTATCTTGATCCAAATATTAATAATTACTTTCCCACTAGAGTGATTTCAATTCAATTTAATGAATACTAAGTGCAGTAAGCAATATTCTGGGCTAAGTACAATTTCCCTGTTTGCTAATTCAGAGCAGCAAAAGCTTTTCAATCCATTTTTTACTAACAGTCCTTCTCTGTATCTTCTAACATAAAATATCAACATAACCACAATGGAACAGAGATCAGATTAGTGCTGGATTTACCAATGGAGTGTTTGTTTTTCCTACTATATTTTGTGTGAGAGTAGGAGGGGAAAGTGATTTATTTCTGCCTCACAGAGTTGTTATAAAACTTTTGGTACCCATGGGCTGCCCCTCCATTCAATTAGATACCTTGGGATGTGGAAAAGAAGTAAAAAGAGGCAGACCAGCAAGATGACCTAAATTTTGTTGTGAATCAGATATTTTTAATAAATCTCCTTCCAAACCCCACTGAGAGAGAGAATAAAGAAAATGTAGTACAAGATTTTTCATTATCTGACTTTAAGCTATTAGGGTTCAATGCATCCCATTAGATGGGAAGAGTAAAGCCACACTAAGAATTACTAAGAATAATTATTGTTGAATTATTATTTCTCATATTTCTCAAGATATATTGTTCACTGGTTAGATTTTTTTTTGCTATGCACCATGTGATTGTACTTATATTGAGAATTCCAATGACTCCCCAAGGTGCATTTGCAATCATTGAATTACCTCTGGTATTTGATATATAATTGTTAGCTCTACTAAAAAAAGAACTTAAGAAAGAATAAATCTAGCTAAAATGAAATAGTATTTTAAATGCTAATGTATTTTAACAATCCCCCACCATCTTCTGTATCCCTATAAAATTGAGGGTGTCAAAGTTCTTAACTGTGATTGTGCTAATAAGGGTTTGATTATTATTTGGGTTATTTAGATTCCTCAGTTTGATGGCCACGGTTCACACCCTTTAACCTACTCAGCCATGTTACAACTGGTCATCAGAAGTACTAAGCAAGAGAATATGGAAGAATCAGTATTTAAAAAATAACATTAAAGTTACCAGAATAACAAATCAAAAAGTGATAACTTGATCAACTCTCTACTGAGAATACATTTACCACATATGAAGGTCAACAGAGAGTGTAAGGACCAATTTATAATGGTTTATAATTTGAAAAATAAATTATATTGAGCTTGAAAATTCATTGGTATGTACCTAATTATTAATGTATTTATTCTAGAAATTAATTAGCTATCACAGTTGGAACAGAGTATTTTGAAAAAATAAAAGGAGGGGAAGGGTAAGGAATTATCTAAAATCTCCTTGGATAGTAATGACAACAAAAGTACAAGGCAGTGGTATTGCTAATGTCACAATGAAGGACATATCTCAATGTAAATAATCTATCCACAGAAATTGTATTGTACATATACACATATTACATATAACATGTAAAGAAGGTATATGCATACATGCATATTCCCACTAAAAAATGCAAGTTCTAGCTTATATTGCTCCTGTTTTGAGGCTTAATATCTATTGAATCTAATGCACTTAGTAAACGCTTACAGAATGTGAACAGTAAACTGGAGTAAATTAAACAGTATAGATAATTTCCATATTTAAATAATACCAGTTTATTTTTATAGTTCCTACTTTACTAAACACCTTTACATTTTCTGCTATATGTGATTTTTAACAATATTCCTGTAGCATATGGGCAAATGTTATTCCTACTTTATAGATAAGCAAATCAAGGAACAAAGAGCTCAAATAAGCCATGCAAAGTAATGCACTGAAACTCCCAAAGCCAGTTGTTAGTTTCCAGTTCAGGTCCCCCTCCATTGGACCATGCTGGTTTTGTTAATCTAAAACACTAGAAAGAAAATCTTTTTGAAGTGTGCCCTCTCAGCAAAGAGAGATTTCTGTAGCTGTGTTTTTTAACCAGGAAATGTCCCTACCTGGCACTGGCTAACCAGAGTTCTTTAGCCATTAATCCTGAGGGAAATAGGGTGGGAGAAACTGGGAAAACAGGTAAAACAACCAAGAGGATTTTTAATCTCCAACGAGATGTTTCACCGAACTTCCAGGGAAGTTGGGTAACACTTTTTCTCCCATCTCTCCTTTAATTTGATCTTCCCCAAGTCCTTTTTGAGCAACATAGGAAGAGCTTCATAATTATTACTTTATAAAGTAAAAAATGGAAACTTTCCAGAAAGAAACTAGAGATTTCACCCTCAGTTGCCTAACTTCTATGTAAAAGGTCTCTTGACACTAATAAATTTATTATAGAAAAAAAAGCACCTGTTCCTTAAAATAACTACTCACATAATTAACTTGGTCTACTATATTTGCAGTTAACTTTCAAACAACATAAAATTAGGTTCTAAAACAAAATGTGATTTTATAAATTCTAGAATACTAGAGAAATGTTTTTACAAAACAAACGATTTTGGAGGAGCACAAGAAAGATAATCCTGTTATTAAAACAACTTACCCAGTGTCCCACAGGGCTTATTTTTGTAAGTGCAGATATCATATCTATGGAAGAGAAAAAAAGAGAGATGAAATTTGTAATCTGATCGAATTTGTAAAATATCTTTGTATATTCATCACATTTCTCTCTTAGAGCTCTGCACTGACCACAATCAGTGCAATTATGAACAGCCGGCTGGAGCGTTGGCATTTTCAGCACTCGGGGGACACACCGGCTGTACTACACTCACAGCCTCTGGCCGCAAACCAGTGGGACACCTGCCAGTAAGAAAGGTTGAAGTGGACTTTTGTAATCACAAGCTCCATAAAACTATCTACCATACTGTTTGAAGCTAGAACAGCTTGTCTGCAGATTATCACTGGTTCTACAAAATGCAAACGAGTGACTCTTTATTCCCACCCTCTTTGAACCTACTGGAATATTTCCTTGTTATTGCCAAAGATAGTATTTTACTTTTATACTTTTGAGCTATATGCAGTGTTTGAAGTTCCTTCAACTCAGGTTCTTGTTTAAAAAAATTAAGTTAGTATAATGTAGTAATGGGAATAAAATTGATATCACATACTTTTCCTAGCTGTGTAACAAGCAATTAGCCTGATTTAAAATGCAAATATTTTAAGTGTACTTCCAAACAGACACATAACCTGCTCAAAAGCAATAGAAAGCTTTCCTAAGGTTGGTCAAACTTATGCTAATGCAGTATTGCTTTATAACTCAATACAAAAGATGGAGTCCATAAAGTAATGTTGCATATTTTTAAATATATTGCATCTATAATGCTAAGTCAATATTGATTCATTTATTTTAAGCATTTTTATAATGATATACTTGTGAACTAATCTTTAAAACCAAAAATATTCAGTTTGTAAAAGGTTAGTTAAAAACTAAGTGAAAAGGTGTTTTTACTTGCCTATGTTTTATGTTAGAAATCTTTTAGATTTATGTTAGAAAAAATATTCTCAATTAAAAAATAAAATTACAAAAACTACATGAAAATCTAAGTTATATAAGTTCTCTTTTCTTGTATATAAATAATGCTTAGTTGATATTACCAAAGGAGACAGTGAATAATGAATTCCATTCTTATTCATCAATCAGCCAACCAAATGTATTTTCAAGAAACAAATGTTACAACTCGCCATACCACTATGTTGTAGAACTCATTAAGTTCTCTCTGCCAATTTTTAGAATTTCAAACTCTCCATCCTGCTCACTTTACATTTCAGGACAGGGATTTTCTTCCCCTCTTTTATAATCATTACTTGTAACCATTCATGTACTCATCCCCTCTCTTTCTTCTCTTGGGATTGGTAAACCACAGGATTGCAGTGTCTAGAACAGTGTCAAAAGTAATGTATATAGAGAGTACAGCTGTACTCACCAAAGCACCAGAAAGTATATTCTGATCAATACATGCTTGTGACCAGGGTGACACAATCAATTTATCTTGTGATCATGGTGCATTATGCCCATGATACTACACAGAAACAACCCATACCAACAATCATCAAGATACTGCCAGCAAAGACTTTTCACAGATAATGCAGATACAGATATTTAAAGGGAATCTATTTCCAGATCCTCAACTTCCATATATACCATTTCTTAACATTGATGTACCTGAGAATGCATCTAAAGCCCACCATTTTCTTTTCCTTTCCTTTCCTCATCCCTCTTTCACAATCTCCATTTCCTCCTTTACAAAAAAGAAAGCCTATCTTTCACCCATCCTAAACCTTACGATGCATTGCCCCACAATGTAAAAGTCTCCAGAACATAAGGCAAAGAAATAATTCAAGAATGCATTATTCCTGGGGGATAATACCTTTTTAAAGTAAGAAAAATAGAAAAGTATGGTGCTTATTTCATTGTGGCAAGGCTCTGCCATTTCTGCCAGTCTCTCTGACTGTTTAAATATCAGTCTATGTATCTATCTCACAATTAAAATTCAAAGTGAGATGGTTGTCATGAGAAATTTGTTAACATATTCATTTGATCTGAAAAATGAGTCAGACTTTTTAATTGACAGACAATAAGTCTTCCTTAGTTAAGCAGTTTGACAATGGGGGCTGATTTAGCCAACTGTATTATTTGGTGAATATTTTTCATGATTGATTGAGCTAAATGCAACTCGAAAGTTTTGACAAATTTCTTTAAGGCATATATTCAATATAGAGGATATGTTGTTAACTACAGTTTCTGTAGCTACTTAAATTTATGATAAATAATATTTTAGTTTCTGTAGCTACTTAAATTTATGATAAATAATATTTTAGATATCAATTGAAAAATATGCAAAGGGCACATCACTTACCAAAATTTTTAGTAGGTAAAAAAAAAGCACAAATTTTGAAGACCACAGAAAACTTTAATGTGTATTTCCAACTCATATTAGACATTTCTCATGCCCTCTCAACTACACTATTCTCATTTTGACTACATCTTCTAAGGAACACTCATAATGAATGTTAATATCATTCTGTCACAATTGCCATAAATAACAGTATATGGGCTAAAGCCATCAACCAACAATACAGGGTAAAGCATCTTAAACTAAAATAATTCTATTTACAGAATATCCATAGAACATTTTCTTGAGCTTTCCCCAATACTCTTATAGAATTGTGTAGAATATATTCTGTAAGAAAAAGACTTGCAATTCTCTCATGGCTTTTGCAATCTATTCACACTGTATCATTCTCTATTTTACCTTCATGGCAGCAATTATTATCTATGCATTATCTTTTTTTTTTTGAGATTGTTCACATTCCATACAATTATCCAAAGATCCAAAGTGTACAATCAATTGCCCATGGTACCATCATACAGCTGTGCATCCATTACCACAATTAATTTTTTAATTTTTAGAACATTTTCATTACTCCAGAAATGAAAGAATGTTAAAATACTAATAACTGTAGTATATAGTTTGCAATAGGTATACTTTTATCCCTATCTGCCCCTCTATTATTAACTTCTTGTTATAGTGTCATACATTTGTTCTAGTTAATGAAAGGGATTTCGAATATTTGTACAGTTAATCATAGACATTGCCCACCACAGGATTCACTGTATTATACATTCCCATCTTTTAACCTCCAACTTTCCTTCTGGTGACATACGTGCCTCTGAGCCTCCCCTTTCCACCACATTCACACAACATTCAGCACTGTTAGTTATTCTCACAATGTGCTACTGTCACCTCTGTCCATTTGCAAACACTTAAGTTCAACTTAGTTGAACATTCTGCTCATAATAAGCAACTGCTTCCCATTCTTTAGCCTCTTTCTATATCCTGGTAACTTATATTTCATGTCTATGAGTTTACATATTATAATTAGTTCACATCAGTGAGACCCTGCAATATTTGTCCTTATGTGTCTGACTTATTTCACTCAATACAGTGTCAAGGATTCTTCATCAACCCATTTTTTTTAAGATAGTTTTGTTCACACCCCATACATTCTGTCCTAAGTAAACAATCGATGGTTCCCTGTATAGTCACGTATTTATCTATTCACCACCCTCACCACTATCTACATAAGGACATCTCCATTTCTTCCACAAAGAAGGAGGAAGAGTCAAAGAAGGCAGAGAGACAAAAGAAAAAGAAAGAAAAAAAAAAGACGACAGCTAAAAAGCAACAAAAGGAAAGATAGAGTCAACCGAAAGTAGAATAAAAGTCAGACAACATCACCAATTCCAAGAGTCCCATACCCCTTCCTTTTGTCCCACTCTTAAAGGCATTTAGCTTTGGTATATTGCCTTTGTTAAACTAAAGGAAGCATAATACAATGTTTCTGTTAACTGTAGTCTCTAGTTTGCATTGATTGTATTTTTCCCCAATCCCACCCAACTTTTAACACCTTGCAAGGTTGACATTCATTTGTTCTCCCTCTTGCAAAAACTTATTTGTATATTTTATCACAGTTGCTGAGCACTCCAGGTTTCACTGAGTTATACAGTCCCAGTCTTTATCTTTCCTCTTTCCTTCTGGTGTCCCACATGCTCCTAACCTTCCTCTTTCAACCATACTCACAGCCATCTTTGTTCAGTGTACTTACATTGCTGTGCTACCATCACCCAAAATTGCATTCCAAATCTCTCACTGCTGTCTTTTCCTATCTGCCTGTAGTGCTCCTTTTAGTATTTCCTGTAGAGCAGGTATCTTGTTCACAAACTCTGTCATTGTCTATTTGTCAGAGAATATTTTAAACTCTCCCTCATATTTGAAGGACAGTTTTGCCAGATATAGGATCCTTGGTTGGCTGTATTTCTCTTTCAATATCTCAAATATATCACACCACTTCCTTCTTGCCTCCATGGTTTCTACTGAGAAATCCGCATGCAGTCTTATCAAGCTTCTTTTGTATGTGATGGATCACTTTTCTCTTGCTGCTTTCAGGATTTTCTCTTTGTCATTGACATTTGATACTCTGCTTATTAAGTGTCTTGGCATAGGCCTATTCAGATCCATTCTGCTTGGGGTATGCTGCGCTTCGTGGATCTGTAATTTTATGTCTTTCATAAGAGACGGGAAATTTTCATTGATTATTTCCTCTATTATTGCTTCTGCCCCTTTTCCCTTCTCTTCTCCTTCTGATCTTCATGCATTTCATTTTGTCATTCAATTCCCTGAGATGTTGCTCATATTTTTCCACTCTTTTCCTTCTCTTTTCTGTTATTTGTAGGATTTCAGGTGCCTTGTTCTTCAGTTCCTGAGTGTCTTCTTCTGTCTCCTTACATCTGCTGTTGTATGTCTCCATCATGTCTTTCATCTCTTGTGTCGTGCCTTTCATTGCCACAGATTCTGCCAGTTGTTTTTTCAAACTTTCAATTTCTACCTTATAGTCACCCAGTGTTTTCATTATACACTTCATCTCTTTTGCCATATCTTCCCTAAACTTTTTGAATGATTTAGCATTAGTTGTTTCAATTCCTGTATCCCAGCGGAAGTGTAAGTTTGTTCCTTTGACTGGGCCATAACTTCATTTTTCTTAGTGTAGGTTGTAGTTTTCCGTTGTCTAGGCATCTGGTTTCCTTGGTTACCTCAATCAGGTTTTCCCAGACCAGAACAGGCTCAGATCTCAGAAGGGGACAATATTCAGTATCTGGTTTCCCTGAGGGTATGTCTTAGAAGATTGACACACCCTGTGAGGCCTCAATTGGCTGTGCTTTTCCTAACCTGCCCAGCAGGTGGTGCCTGTCAGCCTGTTGCTCCTGACTGGTGTAAGGAAGTGTGGCCCCCTTAGTCCATAGTTTCTGTTTTGGCTGTTTTACTCCAGGCTCTGGGGTCTGGTTCTGAATGGAAGGCTGGTAGTAGCACCAGCTCCTTCCTCTTAGGGAAAATACACGCCCTAGGGAGTGATCATTAGCATTTAAATAGGTTCTTTATCTCTCCGGCTCTGTTCTCTCCACCTTTGTCTGGGTCAGAGAGCTGTGAACTGAAAATGGCTGTGGCTTTCTCCACTGAGCTGCCCAGTTTAAGAGAGAGAAAAAGGAACAGAAAGCCCCCCTTCTGGGCCAGCCCATGGTTCTCCCAGCTTCACCTACTGGCCAGAGACAGCACCCAGTCCTCTGGGCGCCACCTCCTAGCACAGAGAAGTCCTCCAGCTCTTTAAGGTCAGTCATCACTAAAAGCCTCTGTCTGCTTGTTGGGGATCTGTAGCTTGCATTGAGCCATCACATTTGCCAATTAAAACCCCAGTTGGAGCTGGACTGAGGTATATTCACTTGTTCGGAGAGTGCTGCTCTCTATCACAGCAAGATTTTGCAGTTTGGGCTGCTCTGGGGGGAGGGGGCTCCCGGCTTGGTCTACAGTCTTTACTTACAGAATTTATGCTGCAATCTCAGTTATTTCTCCCAATCCAGGTTGGTATATGATGTGTGGACAGTCAAGTTTGTCCCCCAGTAGTTATTCCAGATTATTTACTAGTTGTTCCTGGCTGTTTATTAGTTGTTCCAGGGGGACTAACTAACTTCCACTCCTCTCTATACTGCCTATTCATAGGTCTCCCAGAAATGAAGATTTTAATGTGTAATTTCCCCTATATTTACATACCAGTAATCAATTCATAATTAATAACACATGTGGGTAAGTAAAGTCTATCTGGCTGGGTTCACCACATGGCCATGATTCTATGCATTATCTTTAATGTCAAGTACTGAAGAACAACATTTTGACATTTATTATTTATTCATACATGAACATGCTAAGTATACATTATATGCCCAGGTATAGTACCATATACTAAGAATCTAAAGATGGATAAGAAAGTTAGTTGTGATCTATTTGGAAACAGTCCCAAAAGAGATAAGTTACAATATAACATGGAAAGAAGATTAAATGAAATAACATGTAAAGATGGTTAGTGTAGTGTTATACTCAACACATAATCTGGAAAGGGTATGCCATTTCCAGGAAACTATGAGAAGTTCAGAGAAGTTTAAACATTGGATGCATAGAATGAAATATTAGAAAATGAATTTACAGCATTGGGGGTTGCGGGGAGAGACAGATCATTAAGCACCTTGAATACAGAACAAGGAATTCAGATTTATCTTTTCCTATAGGCAAAGGCAACTTGGAAAATAGTTTTCCCAGTAAGAAAAAGTTTTTGTTTAAAAAAAAGTATGTTTATGTGAGTGTGTATATAGATATCAATCTGGGAAGATAACAGTGACTATCTCTAATGGAGGTGAGAGAGTAAGGTGAATATGATTTTACCTATTATATAGGCATAGCTTTTCTGTATAACGTGCATTTAATCAGAAATGCCATACTCCAGACAGTGTTTCAGTTATATTTGCCTCTGATGATTAACCCAAGAAAGAACTGAATTAGTATAATGAATGATTCATAAATATTTAAAATGTGTCTTTCATTGAAGAAAGAAATTAATGGTGTTCACGGTGTGTAGATTGGCTAGAATATTTCAGAAGCACTATCCACACTGCATGAACACATGAAAAAATCAGCAAGCTTTGTATGTAAAGCATTGAGATTTGGTCTTATGTGTCTACCCATTGGTTTGGAGGATTATGGTGCCTAATGCCAAATATAAGGGTAACAGAACCATCCCTAGGGTACTTTCATTTACATACAGAGTACATTTTCATGCATTTTCTCTACATAATGGAGAATTGGGATGTCATAAAAAGCTTACACAATAGGGTGTGTGAACTCCTTTGTGCCTCCTTGCTAATTAATGTTTGTTTAATAAATGTTTGTGTGTGTAATGCAATTTGGTCCAAGGTGTTCCTTCATATAACTGATAGCAAACCTCATCCACCAAACCCTGAGAGTTTGCCTGGCAATATTAGCTAAGATCAATTTTGCAACAATAAAAATTCCTGATTGATGAAGGGAGAAATTGCAAGGATAATCAAAAAAAACCAACTCATCTTTATGTAGCTTTGTCCACCATGATAACTGTTTCTAACACATTTACCTACTTTAGGCTATTATTACAATTGTCTTCCCTGAATATGTGCCATGGGATAGTAGAAACAAACTATGAGCAAAAGGAAGGTTTCAGGCACGGATTAAAAACTTTCCAGTCATAACTATCTATGAAGTATATAATAGAAAATCAAGTTGTATTTATATCTTAAATTAAGAATGATAAATAACAAAAACTAAAGTTTCTATTGAAGGGAAACTTCTACTTCAGTATAAAACTGATGAATACAAGCATTTTCTCCATACTGTGATTGGGTGTGCTTGATCAATATCGTGCTGCCTGCACATAACAAAACATTCAGCATAAGTGCAAGATAATTATCTGAGATATTAACAATCTGAAAATTGCTTTAATTCAGTTATTTCCGTATGTTATAAACTTACTATTCTTTCAATTTTACCGTTTATTTCTTTTTAATTTTCTTTTTTCTTTATCCTCCTCTAATTGCATCTACTCTCTCATTCCATTTTTCCTTTTTTCATGTATAAATTCCTGGTTCTTTGTTTTCTTACAACTATTTCTTTTGCTTTCAGCCTGATTTTTCTAGAGAAGAATGGAATCTTGAGAAGTCATCTAATTCAAGGAGTATTACACTTAAACTATGGTTTCCTAAATTAGGTCAAGTATGAACCAACTTATTTCACCTTCTTGAACTCTCAATTTTCTCACGTTTTAATTTTAAGCATCATTTTTCAATGTTATGCCATTATAATAACTTTCAAAACTTCATACTATTTCCCATTCTTTCTCCTGACCTTCTCCTTTTTACCTTGTATCATATTCTATCTCATCAACATTTTTCTGCCACATTATGCTTTTGACTTTTTTTCCTCCAAAACTTAGCCACATCAGGAAAAATTTCAAAGAAAAATAATGCAAGGAATATTGCTTTATATCAATGATATAATCAGTGTGCTCTTAGGACTTACTTTGCTGCAATAAGAATTGAGGAGAGGAGAGAATGAGGAAGAGAAGTTCATTTTCAGTATCCTTTACATTACTAAATCTTGACCAATTCAGATGTGGCAGAAGTCCCTAAATTTAGGCCACTGGTCTAAACTCCAGCATAGGCTAAGAAGTATTCTGAAATCATAAGAAATGATCAAAAAGCTGAAATATGATTAGAAAAGGTTCCCTGGATTCTGCCCTGAACAGTTTAGATAGAAAAACAGCACATTATCACGGTGGTACCTTTTTTTGTTTTCTTTTCATAGAATGATAATGAAGACATGATGGCAGAAGACAAGAACTAAGAAACATGATATTAGGGAACCTATATAAAGCCCATTACCTACAACTAATCAGGATTCTGCTTTTGGATAAGTAGATGAGTGCAAATGTTGTCATTCCCTTACTCTAAATCCCAATGAGGTTGGACTACTTCAGCAAGATCAAAACCAGAGAGGAAAGCTGAATGACCATAACATAGGTATACTTTTCTGCTATGGATACTTTCAACTCTTTAATCTAATCACTTCTGGCTAAACATGGCTACCAGAAGAAACTAACAAAAACATATGGTTATATTTCATTTTATGGTTAGAAAAATACAGCGCTACCTTACAATGATAAAATATTTGGGTGGATTTCTAAACCTTTCCAAAGAACTACATTCCATTCTTAGTAAGAGAAATTAATGGTTCAGTTTTGAACATGGAATGAATTGAAAATGTACTGTCTCATTTGTTTAACAATGAGTCATAGAGCTAAACTTCCAAACAGAATGCCCTATATTGTTGTCTCATTTAGTTCTCTAAGATGTGGCAGTGAAAACCAAATGATAGTGACAGCTCTTTTCTGCTTTCTCGACAAAGAAAACACTTCAGTTATAAAAATAATTGTAATAAAATAATGGATAGAAAATAATATTTTAACACAATATAGGCAAGAGTGCATACTTCTCTTTGATAAATGAAAAAGATTGCAAGCTATTATTAATAAATAGGTAATTTGGTTAGTTTGGGTAGTTCATTTCATGAGTTATATCTTTGATAATATTAATATCACTTTATCTAAATGACATTTATTATCTGAAGAAAGTTACTTGTTCATATATTTGAATGTCTAAAACCTGTCTAAGACAAGCCACATGTCTACTATCTGATGAGCAGACATTATTATTCCTCACTGGCTATTCACATCATAACATAGGATGAATTTTCCATTCATTTTGGCAAAGTGTTTCCATTGTAGATTTTAGAGGTAGTTAGCCAGGTATGCCTTTTCCACTTGCAAAATTGTTCCCAGATCATTGTAGAATATTGATTCAGCTGACAAAATTGAGACTTCCATATCTAAGCTATAAAAGCCTACCAACGTAAGATGTTTACTCTTTTGAGATTATCAATAACCTCAATTCAACAGATTATCACATTTGACCTCTGTTTTCTTAATTACTATTCTGTTTTCCTTCACATCTTAACTAAGTAACTTTCCCTTCGATTGTTTCTATCACTAAACTATGACATAACATTTGTTTACAACGAATAATTACTACAGATTTACAGTTCCACAAAAATGTTATATTACATTTTTTGCATACTGCATTTTTAAAAAAGATTTGAAAATCTTTCTATGTCAGTAAAAATATATCTACATATTTTAATGGCTTTATGATATTTCATTGTATGGATACGTCAAAACTTATTTAAATAATTCCATTTTGTTGAAAACTTTAAAAGTAATTCCCAAATTGTCACTTTTATAAAATTGACTGCATATCTGACTTAGATGTCACAGGCAACAGATGACTTAAAAAAGTTTTAACTGCAAAGCATCATTATATCTTTGTATATTTATCTGATTTTTTCCATTATAAATTCTTACAAATAAAAAAAACAAATTTAACAATTTTCATTCATATTGTCATGATCTGGCCCCTGCCCATTTCTCTAGCCTTATGTTCACCTGTGTTTCCCTCTCTTTCCAATTTCAAGACATATTTTCCTTCTTTTCATATCCTAAACATACCAAGTTACCTCCCATTTCATAAACTTTGACCTTTCTATCCCCTCTGCCTGGAACACTTTTCTACCCACTTCCACTCTCTTTGCTACACTACTACTATTAATTTTTCAGATCTCCAGTCAGTGGACTTCCTTAAAGAAGACTTCCCTAACTAGATGAGATTCCCCTAATAAGTATTCTCTGAGCTTCCTAAACTTTTCCTTCATAGTTATCATCACACTGGTAATTTTATATAGGTATCATTTCTGCTAGATTAAAAATTCTTTGGAATTAGGAACTGGCCTGTTTTGCTCATCATTGTATCCTAGCACATAGGACAATGCCTGGTGCACAGTAAGTGTTCAATAAAACCTTCCAGAAAGGCTGTATCGATTTACATTTCCACAAGGACATTTGCCAATACCACTGCCAACAGTTAATAAGAATAAAGTAATTTTTAAGGTATAAAAACATAGGTGGATAATGAAGTTCTTATGTGTCTCTCGGGGAAGCAAAAAATTTTTACAGGTACATTTAACATAGTGCTACCTTGTTAAGTAGATAATGGAATAGGTTTGATTCATGTAAAAATTTATGTACTAAAATATTCTTTCATATTATTGAATGAAAAATTTTATTTCTTTTCAACAAATATTTACTGAGAGCTTACCATGTTTATCAAGGATAAACATGAACAAGACTAAGCTAATTCCTCATTTAGAGGAGCTTAGAAACCTTTCTAAAATCAGGAAAGGTTTAATTGGGCACTACCAGAAAGAGAAAGTGTTTTCACTCTTTTACACCACTGGAATACAATGGATTGCACTGAACTTTGTTCATTATGGACTGATTTTTGTGTTCTCCCTTTCCTTTGTTCTTTCACATAGAGTCAATCATCAGGCACTGAATAATCTTTTCTAAAGGTAGGTATATTAATCCTTTAAGTTCCAAGTCTATTTACACCCTTAATTACCTCTTGTTGGGAAGAATTCAGACATGTTTTACCCAAATCTATTTTTTACATAACTTATTATTTCTAAAGCATACTCTGACTCAAAAACTCAAATGCCTTATAAAGTCTAAATACCTTAGCTTGGAGTTCACGATCTCTCAAAATCTAGTCTCAATTTTCCTTTCTAGAAATATCTTCTACTTTTCCTTACATATGTCTTCTGCTCTAGCCAAATTTTATTATATACTCTCCACTCTCTAATAAGGCTTTGATCTTTTCAGCCTCCATACCATTGTAACTATGAAATTTTAGGCATTGTTTAAGCTCTCAGTTCTGCTATCTTATCCTTCATGAAGCCTGACCTGATCCATTCTCTTAGACAGCATTCATGTGTTTCACATTGTTATTTTATACAACAGTTACTTACATAAGCCTTATCTTCCTCCCAAATACTGTCATTGGTATTTAAGGGATACAGTAAAATCTACTTCCTCACCCCCACTAAAAAAGGAGGAAATAAGAAAAATCAAGAACAAAAAAAGTATGAAAAACAAGAATATGAGAGTTTTATGGGTTTCCGATCTCTGGGATATGTACATTTCTCATTGTTAAATTATTAAATGATCTTCAGATTATAATTAAGGTTTTCATGTGGTTTAACTACAAGGAGGAAAAGTGCTGATTATGCTAATTTATACATTCTAGTCTAATTTCAATTATATTTTTCATTGTAAATTAATAAGTTGGCATTTTTGTTTCCTATAGATCAGTTTCAAGAGTTTGTTTAACTGAGTCTGTTTATCTCTAAAAATGATTCACATGCTGCAAAGAATAGGTTTTTAAGTCTCCAAGGTTAAAGGCCAAGTTTTAGAGTATTCTAAATTCAGCAAGTTAATAAATGACACTTTGAGAGATATACTGCCTTCTTCAGGGACTAAATTCAAAAATCCTAATAACACCCTGTAGCTACACAAACAAACATACTATGCATTTTTAATTTTAAAACATTTACAGTCATTATAGTACCTAGAACAAAAATGGATAAAATTTATTAATTAAAAAAAGTTGATTTTCTAAAAAGTAAAATATTTAACAGTTCGCCTTTGCTTGTAAAACTAACTACCCAACTATTAAAAACGCAACTTCCTCTAGCATAACAAAAACATTATATTTGACATCAACATACAATGGGAACACTTTACAAATAATGTAAAATGACCAGTCCATTTATATATTATTTATAATATGAGGACATTTCTATACAAATAACTCTCTATATACTTTACTACATCTAAAATTTTTTTTTCTAAATTTTTACTACAGCTTCTTTTTGGTTTTACAGAACATGGTAGACCACAATAGCTCTTTGCCTTAAAATAAAGTGCAGAGCTTATTTTGTCTTCTTCTGCAAAGACCTCAAAACCAAAGAAGTTATTTAAATCAAGAAAGGAAAAGCATAATCTACATGTTAAACCTAGCTCAATAGGGATAATTTTTCTGTTGTTAGTATACATGTCTACTAAATCTACCCACAAACAACCAATAGTCTAGTTAGTTCTGCTAGGTAGTACTTTGGCAGTTGATTTGCAAAGATAAATAATTTTTATTTATGGTCAGGCAAGCCACTGCAAAAACATTGATTTTGAAAGCCCCATTTCATTAAAAAATGCATATGAAAGGACTGTCCTTAGAAAAACACCACTGCAGCACTTTAACATTGTTTTGCATTTGTAAATATGTATAAAAGTTAAAATATAGAAAATTTAAAATTCAACATAATCATCTATCTTTTTATTGAAATTTACCATCAAACCAATTGATAAACAACAGCTGTCATTTGTCTTATAAAATGTGGTCTAGTTAAAAGAAAGTAGAATTCTAAAAAGACATTGAGGGGTCATATTGTCTATCCTTCTGATTTAATGGAGCATTATACTATCCTATATAATAAACAGAATTGACTTGTAACTCAAATTACCTCTATCAAGTCAACCAGACACATTTCCATAAGGACTGATCATTAAGTTAGGATTTCCAGATCAACTGTTAATTTTTACCACTCAGGAAAAGAAAGTGCAAAAAATGCAGGTTTACTGAAGACTAGAATGATAAATGGCTCAAAAGTCCTTTGAGCAAATCCTTGTCATCTACATAAGGATCTAAAGTGTTATAAAAGATTTCACAATGTCCCTTAGTCACTTGTTCCATCATTCTACGTGTAAAATTTTCCTCATATCTAACTGAAAATCTTCATGCTGCAGGTTAAGTTGATTTCTTTTTGTTTGCCCTTCAGTGAAGATTGAGAACATCTGGTCTCCATCCTTTATGCATAAGTTAAATACCTCTAAGTCTTCCCTTCTCTGGAATAATAATCCCTGGTACTTTAAATTTTTACTGTAGGCTTCATTTTCAACCCTTTAATCATCTTTGTGGTCCTCCTCTGAACTTTCTCCAAGTTCTCCATGTTCTTCTTTAGTGGCAGAGCTCAGAACTAGAAACAATGTTCTTGTAAGGGTCTGACCAAATGGCAAGTACAAGGGAAAAAATGATCTCAGGTTTCTTACATTCTCAATTCCTATTTTTGTGACCTAGAATTGTGTTTGCTTTAACCACAACACTACATTGTTAACTCATACTAATCTTATTATTCCTTTACTACTGAGCAATTTTTCCAACTTTACTTAAATACAGTTATTTATCCTCCAGAGTCAATGCTCTTTTTCCTTTCTAACTGTACTGCTTTGCTTGTCCCTTCTATATTTCATTATCCTGGTTTCTAATCAATATTCCAACTTGCTGAATTATTTTAGTCTAATACTACTCTCTACTGTGATAAAATGAATGGATGCCACTTATCATATTTCTCTCAAACTCCAACTGCCAATAATTTATTAAGAATGTTAGAACAATTAATCATTACATGGTCTACAACGGATTTGAGAGTTCTAAAAGACTGGGTGCTAGAATTCATAGTCCACTTAAAAAGTACAATTATAGAGAACTTTTTAAGTTTGCTCCATCACTTTCAGGTCCCAAACCAACTATGACTGTCTCAGGGGCTAAAGAGCATTAGGCATAAAAAGAGTGCCAGGCAAAGTTCATAACACCAACTATAGCTACCACACAGACATGAATTACAGATTACAGACAGATCATATAAAGTTTAGAAGTAAATGTACTTAAGAGTTGGAAGACAAGGGCCAGTAAAGAAAAGCAATCATGGTTTATGCTCCATTTGAACCAAGTTTTTCTAGCGAACTTATAAAAACATCTACTGGGCACTAATATCATCCTGTACAAAGGGAAGATTCAAAACATGTTTACATGTGATGAAAACGGAAATAAAGTTAATTTGCTACTTAAAGTTAAAATGGTAATCAAAAAAGGAATTTTAAAATGATTAAATATATTAAGAAGATGGGCATAGAGTCAGTACATTAAGCCAGTGAAATGATTACCCATCAGAGAAGCAAATGGAAGAAAATGTCTCAACTTGGCAAACTAAATCATTGTGATAAAATCATTTTATTTAGCAATCTGGTACTAACTCTAAGAAGTAACAACTTAAAGAAATAACAGTCATTTCCTTGGGGCTACAGGACTATGAGTAGAAGAGAAGGGGCAAGAGACTGCTGCATATTAACATAATAACATGTTGATGAAAAAATTTTTAATCAGAAAAAATTATGTTCTACACTGGGTTAAGTAAAATAATTCATGGCCTGAAGAAATTTGGGGTAGATTCAAAAAGATGACAAGAATAGAAATAAATTTATATAAGGCACTGTATTCAATAATAATAGGGAGTAATTAATAATTTTTCTTAACCTAAAAAATGTGCAGTATACCACCAAATATATAGATAACTTACCTCTCATAATCCAGTTGTGTATATATGAAACTTAAAAATCTCTATCTTCATTTCTCTTCCAATTACAAAATAAGATTTCATTCCTGGTGGTAGAGCATTGTATTGCAAATAAGCATAAAATATATTACACTTTGAAATATGCAAACTACTTACCATGGCCCATAAGGCCCTTAAAAGATCTCAACTTGCCTGCCTTTCCAGTATTATATTCCTTCTCACTCACTAAGAACTGACCACACTGGTCTATATTATTCCCCAAATATGCAAGTCTTGTCCCTACCTGAGGATTCTTCTTTAGATCTTCATATGAATAAATGAATCTTACCTTACTGATATATACCTGTATTCCATATAATTAATGTCATAGTAATAACTGGCTTAATATTAAGTTGTTATCTAAACAGTACAAGTTAGCCTGAAACATTGTTAACATTAAAGAAATCACTTTAAATATTAGACTTGTACAAAAGTTAGTAGTTTCCAGAGTTTTCTCACTTGGACCTTGTGCCAGTTTGAATGTATTGTGTCCCCCCAAATGCCATTATCTTTGATGCAATCTTGTGGGGGCAGACTTTATCGGTGTTGATTAGATTTGCATGGAAATGCGCTGATGAGATATTTCCATGGAGGCATGGCCCCACCTATTCAGGGTGGGCCTTGATCAGTGGAGCCATATAAATGAGCTGACGGGCAGAGGGAAATCAGTGCAGCTGTGAGTAATGTTTTGAAGAGGAGCTACAGACAAGAGGGACACTTTGAAGAAAGCACAGGAGCTGCAGATGAGAGAAAGTTTGAAGACGGCCGTTGAAAACACTCTTGCTCTGGGGAAGCTGAGAGGACAAATACCCCAAGTGCAACTAAGAGTGACATTTTTGAGGAACTGCAGCCTAGAGAGGAACATCCTGGGAGAAAACCATTTTGAAACCAGAACTTGGAGCAGACGCCAGTCACGTGCCTTCCCAGCTAACAGAGGTTTTCCGGACACCATTGGCCATCCTCCAGTGACGGTACCTGATTGTTGATGTGTTACCTTGGACACTTTATGGCCTTAAGACTGTAACTGTGTAACCAAATAAACCCGTTTTATAAAAGCCAATCCATCTCTGGTGTTTTGCATTCTGGCAGCATTAGCAAACTAGAACAGACCTCACAACAACCTCCATGGTGTAGAAAGCAAAAAGTGTTTTAGATTCATTCTATGACTGACCAAACCGAGATTTACATAAGTTAACCTGTTTTCATTTTCTAGGCTGCTCAAGCAAATACCATGAAATAAACTGGCTTAAACAATGGGGATTTTGAAGCTAAAACAAAGTCCAAATCACGGCATCAACAAGGTGATACTTTCTTCCCCAAAACTGGCTTCCTGGAACTGGCTACCAAGAATTCTTGGTTCCTCTGTCACATGGTAAGGTACATGGTGGCATCTCCTGGTCTCCCCTTTTCTTCTGGGTTCAGCTTCTGGCTTTTTGTGGCTTTCTCTCACTCTGCTTGAATTTCATCTCACTTATAAAGGCCTCCAGTAGTAGGATTAAGACCCATCCTGATGGTCCATTCCTTAACTGAAGTAACCGCATCAAGAAGTCCTACTTACAATGGGTTCTCACTCACAAAAATGGATTAGATTTAAGAATATGTTTTTCTTGGGTACATACAGCTTCAAACCACCATAGTACCCAAGAGTATTAAGCTAGTAATGGTGAATTTGGGTGAGATTCTAACTCAGCAAGTTTGAAAAACTGTTTAGTGCCTTTATCATTTGTTGGAGGTAAAACAATGAAAATTTATACTGATGAAAGGGAGGAAATTTGAAGATTTTTGTCCTCAATAATGAATCATTATGGAACAGTAAGTAAACATGAACTCTCAATATTCTTTCACTCCTAGTTAAATAAAATGACTGTAATATTTGCCAGTCATTAACATTTGAAAAATGCTTAAGTGTCCTCCTACTAAAAACTGTGATGTCACTCACAAACTCTGCAAATTTATATATTCATATATTCATTCATTCATTCAACAGATAATTAATGAGAACCTACCATATGTTGGGTGCTGTTCTAGGTTCTGTGAACACAGCAGTGAACGAGACACATAGCATTTCTATTTTGGGGGATCTTAATGTTTAGAGGAAGTTAACTCCTCCAAAACATTGGGCAATATCAATTTTAGTGTCTATTGACAATATAGAAAAAAATATGTGCAAAAAAAAATCACTTTTCTATGGAAGAGTGGAAAACAACTGAATCTGTAGGCTTCAGACCAGAACTCTAAATATTAAATTTCTAAAGCATTAAAGTGGTGTGGAACTACAACTATATGCGACCTTTGCATGTGCATAAAGTGAAGTTTGGAAAGATGATTCCTTGTTCCAATAAATTACTAAATTTTAAAAGCAATAAGTAATGAAATAATGTTAACTACCTCTATTTGGGAATAAAACCTAATAAGAAATATTAAGCAACTAAATACTTAATTTTATTTAATTCATGTATTTATAAATAGCTAACGATCTATTATATATGTCACACATTCTACCAAAATACTTTTATGAACATTTACAATATACTAGCAACTAGTAAAAAATTTCTAAACCTTGAAAAAATATTTTATCCCTGTTTATCAGATAATTAGGAAATTGTATGCCACACACAACTAGTGTCTATAAGCTCATTGTTCCAGTTGGATTGGTCTCAAATGCAATGTTCATGGCTTCTACCAGACATGCAAGTTTTCTTTGCCCGTATCTCTTATCTTCTACCCTCTCTATATACGAAAATGACATACTCAAGATTCACCTCATCTATAAAGCATTTTCTGAGGACTATTCTACTGACTTCTCCTTTGAGTTCCAGACATACTTAAATTATGTATTTAATTACATATTGTCTCAAATTTCTCATTTTTCTTTTTTCCATTTGAATCTCTCTCTCCAACAAGCTTGTAAGTCCACTGAGAACAGGGACAGTGATTTTATTGTTTCTATATATTCCTTAATAGATTTCTAACATGGGTGATAGTCTCAGAAACACCCCACCCCTCATTCTAATTGTGCAACATCAGTCTTCTCATCTGTAAAGTGGGAAAAGCAATAGTAACTATGGCTACTAGAACTGTTTTGTGGATTAATTTAAATAATGCACATATGGTGTGCATATTGACATGAGTACTTAATAAATGTTGTTACTGCAATTATTGTTGCTTTTATTATATCAGTAATTTTTTTAATATTTATGAACTAAATAATAAGGTTAGTTAGTCTAATTCAATAATGTTAATGGAAATAAGTCTTTTGAAATTATGTTTAATAATACTAGGAATTTCTTTTCATCTCCATACTAAAACAATCACAAATTCCACATTTGGCATCAGGAGCTGTGTTTAACTTATTAAATGTTATGAAAGAAGTAACAATATTCTACTTCCTATAGATTCCCACTTAAATATATCAACAAAACAGACATGGAAAGATAGTATATGTAGAATTATAATGTAATGAATAACAAGGCAGGAACAGCCTTGAAATTTATGCAGAATCTTCAACAAGGTTATCCTTGGAGGTTGCCAGCCTAAAAAATGATTAGCCAGTATGTAGTTAAGATAAATGAAGAGTCAGAAAAGGTATTATAGCAACCACAAAAAAACCTTTTTTTGTGGAATATTTTATAAATTACATTCGAAAACCCCAAAGTATTCTTGCTGTTTGTTGGCTAAACCTAGTGTATAGTATAATTTTTTTTCTCTAGTTCCTTGTCTCTTTGCTTCCAAGACTAAATTTTTCTGATACCTGCTCTTAAGAATTTACTGTAATCCAAAGAAATGAACCAACATGATCTGGTAATGTTCTATAACAAAATTATCATATTATTTTGCTACTGAACAGTAAAAAGCTGTGATGCTAGAGATATACTAAAACTGTACAGACTTACATTCAACAAAGTTGATGGCATGTGCTTTGGGTGCCCTTCTGCCACAGAATCTGTGAACAACTAGCAAAAACGGGCAGAGCCACCCTCTTCAAAACTAAGGACAATTAGTCAAAGAGTTGCAGAAATTGACTGAGTGCCAAATCAAGAAAACGTAACTTTAAAAACTGTAGAAGCATCTCTCTCTAGCTAAGCCAGCTTGGCAGGTGAAATCACTGCCCTCCCCACTACGTGGGATCTGACACCCAGGGGAGTGAATCTCCCTTGCAACGTGGAATATGACTCCCAGGGAGGAATCCAGACCCGGCATTGTGGGATGGAGAACATCTTCTTGACCAAAAGGGGGATGTGAAAGGAAATGAAATAAGCTTCAGTGGCAGAGAGATTCCAAAAGGAGCCGAGAGGTCACTCTGGTGGGCACTCTTACACACAATACAGACAACCCTTTTTAAGTTGTAAAGAATTGGAATAGCTAGCAGTAAATACCGGAAACTATCAAACTACAACCCAGAACCCATGAATCTTGAAGACGATTGTATAAAAATGTAGCTTATGAGGGGTGAGAATGTGATTGGGAAAGCCATATGGACCACACTCCCCTTTGTCTAGTTTATGGATGGATGAGTAGAAAACTGGGGGAAGGAAAAAAAAAACAAAAAACAAACATACAAACAAAAGGCACCCAGCGTTCTTTTTTACTTTAATTGCTCTTTTTCACTTTAATTTTTATTCTTATTATTTTTGTGTGTGGTAATGAAAATGTCAAAAATTAATTTTGGTGATGAATGCACAACTATATAATGTTACTGTAAACAACTGAATGTACACTTTGTTTTGTATGACTGCATGGTATGTCAATATATCTCAATAAAATGAATTAAAAAAAATTAAAGGAAAGAAAAACTGTAGGAGGAACACAAAAACTACCTATACAGACTCAAGAATAAATACAAAATCTCAACAATCAATAACAAGATAAGAGATTGAATCAGTCATCAAAAACTTCAAATATTAAAAGGGGAAATTTTAGGTCATCTATGTTACTAGAATGAAAATTAAAAGAAAAAACAGGACTATACGACACAATGAACCCTATTGTAAACAATGGACTGTACTTAATAGTAAAATTATAAACCGTTCTTTCACGAATTACAACAAATGCACCTCACTAATGCAGGAGATTAATAATTGGCTCATGTGCTGGTTTGGATGTATTATGTCCCCCAAAATGACACGTTCTTTAATGCAATCTTGTGGGGGCAGATGTATTTGTGTGGATTAGGTTGGAATCTTTGGATCAGGTTGCTTCCATGGAGATGTGACCCACTCAATTGTGGGTAATAACTTTGATTAGACTATTTCCATGGAGGTGTGGCTCCACTCATTCAGCATGGGTCTTGATTAGTTTACTGGAGCCCTATAAAAGCTCACAAATAGGAGGACCTCAGGGCAGCTGAGAGTGACATTTTGGAGAGCAGCTCAAAGAAACATTTTGGAGATGACTGCTGAAAGAGACTTTTGCTGACAGTTTGGGGATGTTAGTCCATTGTTTGTTCCGGAGAACCTAAGAAAGGACAAAACACCCCAAAAGCAACATTTTGAAGAAAACACAGGAGCTGAGAGGGGAGCTGGAACATAATCTTGGATCAGCAGATGTAGCCATGTGCCTTTCCAGCTAACAGAGATTTTCCAGACGCCATTGGCCATCCTTTGGTGAAGGTATACTCATGTTCATGCCTTAATTTAGACATTTTTATGGCCTTCAGATTGTAAATCTGTAATCAAATAAACCCCCTTTACAAAAGCCAATCCATTTCTGGTATTTTGCATAATGGCAGCATTAGCAAACCAGAACAGCTGGTATATGAAAACTCTGTATTTTATATATTTTATGCATGACATTTCTATAAAACTACAACTTCCATAACAAAGCAATAATTAATATAAAGATTCTAAAAAATAAAAAGAAATATAAACTTCCAACAGTTAAAAATAATAATAATCCAGGACATCTGGGGGAAAAAAGCTCCTAACAAAGGAAACCCAAGACCAGATAGATTCACAGGTGAATTTTACCAAACATTCCAAGAAGAATTGACACCGCCTCTGCTCAAAGTCTTCCAAAACACTGAAGAGGAGGAAATACTCCCTAACTCACCCCATGAGGCAAACATCACCCTCATACCAAAACCAGATAGAGATAACACAAGAAAAAGAAAACTATAGACCAATAACCCTAATAAACAAAGATGCAAAAATACTCAACAAAATATTAGCAAACAGAACCAAAAAGCACATCAAAAGAATTATATACATCATGATCAAGTGAAATTCATCTCAGGTATGCAAGGGTGGTTTAACATAAGAAAATCAATACATGTAATACACCACATTAATAGAACAAAGGAAAAAATATATGATCTTCTCAATTGATTTAGAAAAGCATTTGACAAAATCCAGCACCGCTTCTTGATAAAAACATTCGGAAAACTAGGAATACAAGGAGATTTCCTCAGAATAATCAAAGGCATCTAAGAAAAATCCACTGCTAATATAATACTTAACTGCAAAAGACTGAAAGCTTTCCCTCTAACATCGAGAACAAGGAAAGGATACCCATTGTCACTAGACATTCAACATTATACTAGAACTTCTAGCCAGAGCATTTAGGCAAGGAAAAGATATAAAATTATTCCAAATTGGAAAGGAAGAAGCAAAACTTTCCCTATTTGTAGATAACATGATCCTATATATAGAAAACCCTGGAAAAGCCACAACAAAACTACTGCAACTAAGAAAAGAACTCAGTAAAATGGTGGGGTACAAAATCAACATGCAAAAATCAGTGGTGTTTCAATATACTACTAATGAACAATCCAAAGGAGAAATCAAGAAAGAAACACCATTTACAATAGCAACTAAAAGAATGAAATAGCTGGGAATAAATCTAATCAAGGAAGTAAAGGACTTGTACACAGAAAACTAAAAGAAATCAAAGAAGACCTACATAAATGGAAAGGCATTCTGTGTTCACGGACTGAAAGAATAAATATTGTTAAGATCTCAATTCTATCCAAAGTGAATTATAGATTCAACACAATCACAATAGAAATTCCAGCAGCATTCTTTGCAGAATAGGGGAAGCCAATCTTCAAATTATAGGAAGGCAGAGGGACCCAAATAGCCCAAGCCATCTGGGAAAAGAACAAAATTGCAGGACACACACTTCCCAATCCCAAAACTTATTATAAAGCCATAGTAATCAAAACAGCATGGTATTGGCACAAGGACAGATATATAGACCAAAAGAATTGAAATGAGAGATCAGAAATCACCCTAACATTTATAGCCAACTGATTTCTGACAACAATGCTAAGTCCACTCAATGGGAAAAGAAGTCTCTTTAACAAATCTTGTTGAGCAAACTGGATGTCCACAAGCAAAAGAATGAAGGTAGACGCCTACTTCACACCATATACAAAAGCCAACGTAAAAAGGATCATAGACCCATATATAAAAAAACTGAACTATAAAATGCCTAGAAAAAAACAAAGGGGTGGAGGCAGGGCAAGATGGCAGCATAGAAGGGTGTGGAATTTAGTTAGTCCTCTAGAGCAAGTAGTAAATACCCAGGTAAAACTAATAAATAGTCTAGAACAACTGTGGGGGGACATCCATGACTGAACACACATCGTACATCAGCCTGGAATGGATGGACTGGCTGAGATCACAGCATATAACTGTAAGTAAAGCTCCCCAAACTGCAGACCTAGTGCACCTCACCCACCAGCATGATAGGCTGAACTGAAACATTACCTGTGGGAAAAAAAAGCAGGTTACCTAAAGTGACAGAAAGTAACTCAACGAACCTCCAATTGGGTTTTCACTAACAAATTTAGACTACTGAATACAAGCTACAAGCACATATAAACCTGGAGCAAGCAGGAAAAGACATGGAGGTTCCTTCCTGCAGACAGGAGACAAGGCTGATGGAAAAAAACATATAAATAGTAGTAAATAATTAAATAATTAAAAACAGAGGCTTTTGGAGACAGTTGAGCTCAGAATACTGGAAAATGGTTACAATTCAAGAAGGGGGGTGGCACAGAGAACTGGGTACCAACACCAGTTGACCAACGAAACAAGGGGACTGGGGAATGGCTCTGAAAAGGGGCTTTCTCTTTTTTACTTTTTTTTTTCTCTCAACCTTAAGTAGCTCATTAGAGAAAGCCTCCAACATTTTCAATTATTAGTGCTGACCCAGGGGAGGGTGGAGTTAACAGTAAGAAGGACGAAGAAGGAATTCAAGTGTAGAAGACAGCTCCCTAAAGGATGTATCTTTCTTAAGAAAAGGGGGGTGGGGCCCAGTTCAAGTGGATGCCCTCCCTCAGAGAATTCAGATCCCAGGGCCTGAGGTGTGAGGCATGGGGGGCGGGGAGAGGGGGACCAGAAACAACTTTAGCTTGGCTTCTGACACCCTCACAGCCCCAACCAGGACAGGGTCTGCTGAGAATGAAAGGGGCCACACCTCTTTACAACAGTAGGGAGCTAAGAGCTCACAAGCACCACCTGCGGGGCAGGGCAGGAAAAGGACAGTCTAGATGCCTCCTAGGAAAGTCTCACAATCTGCTGTTTCTCACCCTCAGGAAAACCTGATACTGAATACAGCCTCCTCCTGAGATCTGGGCCTGTCTGTTCTCAGAAAATCTGATTAAAGTAATCAAGAAAACCATATGCCTGCACAACAAAAAATTATGAATCACATTAGGAAAAACGAACATATGGCCCAGTCAAAGGAACAACCTTACATTTCAACAGAGATACAGGAATTGAAACAACTAATCATTAAACAAATCTCTTAAATCAATTCAAAAATGAAATCAACAAGTTGAGGGAAAGATATGACAAAAGAGATGAAGAATATAAAGAAAACATGGGGAGAAAAATGAGAAGATAGCAGAGGAGCTGAGGCAGAACAGGCTTCTCCTCCTCCATGAAACTAACTAGAAAGGGGCCGAAGGACCCCAGGGACTGCGGTTTTGGGGGTGTGAACAGCCATAAAGAGTACCCCACAGTACACTGAGGAGACACTGACAAAAAAATGGAAGAGAGATAGTGGCTGGAAGGATGCAGCGTTTGTTCTGCCTCTGGACTGCTGCCGCCCTCCCAGGCCAGCAGCAGCAAAACTGTTGCCATGCAAGGGAGTAAGAAGTAGCTATCCATTCCCATGCACCTACCTTGATAGCTTGTTGGAGAAGATGATCTTCCATGGTTGGACAGTGGGGAGCTCCTGTGAGGGAACCTTGTGGGCAGCATTTGCTCTCCCCTCCACCCAGAGAAGTCCGGGGTGGGTGCAATGGTGAGAAGTGGGGAAGGGAGAGGTGCCATAACAGTGATGAGGAACCCCTCCCACACCCCAAAGACTCACCGGTACAAGGCAGCAGAGAACCGGCAGGCAGGGCCCATGCATCAGCGGGGTGCACTTCACTGGACTCCTTGCCTACCTGCTCAGAGCTTGCTTAGCAGCCCCAGGACAGGCATTCCCCAATGTACATGGAGATCTGGTGCACTGATTGGTACCCCACCAGGTTTGGACTCAGCCAGCAGCACAGGAAAAGTTTGGAAAAGACCTGCTTGAGAGCGCCAACTGCTGGTAGAAATGGGAAACTGCAATCCAGCAAACCAAATTAAATATAAATACTCAAATAATTCTGCAATTACCAAAATACCCCTATTAAGACAAACAAATGCCCTGAAGCCAACAGAAAATTACAAGGTACTTGAAGGATCCAGAAGATATGGATAAGCTAAGTGAACAAGTTAAAAAGCCACAAGAGACATAAAATTTGGAGCAACTAATTAAACGAATACAAACAAATCTCCAAAACAACTTCAACAAAATGACTAAAGACTTATTGTACCTAAAAGAAATATTGCCTTATATACGTTACTTTTTCCTTTTTTCTGCCTCTTCCTTAAATAGTTGCCTTTTAGTGCTGTAACAGTTAAATCATACAGGAAACCAATAACTTGCATATGAAGTAAAAAAGGAATACTGTGAAAAGGGAGTACTCTTGTACAGCCAATTCTTTTATTAAAGATCTATGCATTTTTACAACCTTAAACTGGTATTTTCAGACAAGAGGAAACTTCTTTTTTTTCTTTTTCTTGTTTTTCTTATTTTTACAGTTTAGTATCTGCTTTCTACATGGAACACTAAACTTGTGCTTATAGCTAAATGTGGTCTTTACCAACTAAATCTATGATGCAGCATTTTAGGAATTTACATATCAATGTTTTGTATTGTTTGCTAATTTTTAAAAGTCATGGTCAGTGTGCACTTGTGATTAAATGTGTATTCATTCTCTTCCCGAAGCTGGCAGAGTGGTGTTTCTAAAGGAGCATGTATAAAATCGGCCTGCAGACATTTAGGTCTGGGTGGTGCGTTTGCCCTTTCTGTTTGTGCCAATGTATCCATGTAGAGTTGCTCTGTTTTCTTCAGCTGTCTTTACTGCTGCATTTCTGAGCATAAACTTATCCCATTGTATTTTTTATAAATAAATATTTTTGAGCATTAAAAAAAATACCAGAGACACACAATAGCAGATTGGAAGAGGCAGAAGAAAGAGTAAGTGAACTTGAGGACAGAGTAATTGAAAGTGAGCAAACAAAAGAACAAATGGGGAAAAAATAAAAAAATTTGAAACAGTTCTCAGAGAAATGACGGACAACATGAAGGGAACAAATACAAGAATCACTGGTGTCCCAGAAGAAGAGAAGGGTAATTGGCTAGGAAGAGTGATTCAAGATACAGTTGAGTAAAACTTCCCCAAACCTTCTAAATAACAAATATGCAAATCAAAGATGCCCAATGAATTCCAAATAGAATAAATCCAAATAAACCTACTCCAAGACATATACTGAGTAGATTGTCAAATGCTGAAGTGAAGGAGAAACTTCTGAAGGCAGCAAGAGAGAAAGGATTCAACAAATAAAAGAGAAACAACATGGAGACCCTAAGATGGTGGCTAGGTGAGACAGGGCAAAAAAACACCTCTGTGAAAAATACTAGATAAAAACCAGAAAGTGACCCAGAACACCAGTTTCAGCGATGCACCAGCTGGACAAGGTCTGCTAAAACCACAGCGACTGTGCACTTGCTGAAACCGGAGTCTACATACTGAAACAAGTGAGTAAGTCGGTTGAAAGTTCCACGGCCATGCTGCGGTGTGGGGAAACTGGGGGTTGGCGTTTGGAGATGGACTAGTTCTTTTTAAAAAAAAAAACAATCCAGGAGCGGCTGCAGTTACAACGGTGAGAACCGCGCAGTGAAGCATGACAGGAGCGGACTGTGCCAACCTCTTGGTGTCTGGCATGGAGGATGGACCACTGCTGATTCCCTCAGGGCCAGGGGGGCAGAGGGGAGAGCCAAAAGGAGAAAGAAACCACGCTGCTTGCAGCCGGCTCCCCTGTGGGCTGGAGACACTCCTGCCCAGGGCCATACCCACAGCCCAGAGCTGCACCAGGAAACCCAGTGTGACGGGGAGTGTATCCCATGGCACCGTGCACACACCACAATACCGGCCATGGACAGTGGCCTTGGGTGCATACATAGCTACTTGTCCCAGAGCTGGGAAGGCAGAGCTGTGTGAAAAGGGGGGGTTAAGATGCCCCATTCAGTCGTCTTTGCATCAGGCTGAGAGCGCCCCAGCACGGCCCAGTGGCCCGGGGCTTCCCTGGAGGGATGGTGCGCACTTGTGACATAGCACAGCCTTCCCTCAGCAGAGGTCCTGGAAGATCACAGCTGAGAAGGGGGGCCCGCTTGGAAAACCCAGGGATGCTACGTCAATGCCAGGGACTTGTGGGTCAGTGGCAGAGAAAATCTGGGGCAAAACTGAAATGAAGGCTTAGACTCTTGAAACAGCCTTGAATCTCCGGGAACACCTGGGAGGTTTGATTATTAAAGCTGTCCTGCCTCCTTAACCACCCAGACACATGCCCCGCATTCAGGGCAGACAGCACCAACAACACACCCAAACTGAGTTCACCGATTGAACCCCACAAGAATCATTTCCCCACACACCACAGAGACAAAGTTGAGAAGAACTGAATTGAGGGGAATAGGTGACTTGCAGATGCCATCTGCTGGTTAGTTAGAGAAAGTATATGCCACCAAGTTGTAGATCTGAAAAATTAGACTGCTATTTTTTACAACTTGAAAGAACTCTATCAAGCAAAGCAAATGCCAAGAGGCCAAAAACAACAGAAAATCTTAAAGCATATGATAAAACCAGATGAGATGGAGAACCCAATCCCAAACACCCAAATCAAAATATCAGAAGAGACACAGTACTTGGCGCAATTAATCAAAGGACTACAATCAAAGAACGAGAGCATGGCACAGGGTATAAAGGACATGAAGAAGAACACGGCACAGGATATAAAGGACATAAAGAAGACCCTAGAAGAGCATAAAGAAGAAATTGCAAGAGTAAATAAAAAAATAAATCTTACGGAAATAAAAGGAACTGTTGGCAAAATTAGAGACTCTGGATACTCATAATACAAGATTAGAGGAAGCTGAACAACGACTCAGTGTCCTAGAGGACCACAGAACAGAAAATGAAAGAACAAAAGAAAGAATGGAGAAAAAAATTAAAAAATTGAAATCAATCTCAGGGATATGATAGATAAAATAAATCGTCCAAATTTAAGACTCATTGGTGTCCCAGAAGGGGAAGAGAAGGGTAAAGGTCTAGAAAGAGTATTCAAAGAAATTGTTGGGGGTAAAATTCCCAAACGTTCTACACAATATAAATACACAAAGCATAAATGCCCAGCAAACTCCAAATAGCATAAATGCAAATAAACCCACTCCAAGACATATTCTGATCCGACTGTCAAATAGTGAAGAGAAGGAACAAGTTCTGAAAGCTGCAAAAGAAAAGCAATTCACCACATACAAAGGAAACAACAGAAGACTAAGTAGTGACTACTCAGCCACCACCATGGAGGCGAGAAGGCAGTGGCATGACATATTGAAAATTCTGAGAGAGAAAAATTTCTAACCAAGAATACTTGATCCAGCAAAACTCTCCTTCAAATTTGAGGGAGAGCTTAAATTTTTCACAGACAAACAAATACTGAGAGATTTTGCCAATAAAAGACCTGCCCTACTTCAGATACTAAAGGGAGCCCTACCAACAGAGAAACAAAGAAAGGAGAGAGAGATATGGAGAATTTTAACAGATGTATATAGAACCTTACATCCCAAATCACCAGGACACACATTTTTCTCTAGTGATCACAGATCTTTCTCCAGAATAGACCATATGCTGGGACATAAAACAAGCCTTAATAAATTTAAAAAAAAATTGAATATATTCAAAGCACGTTCTCTGACCACAAAGGAATACAAATAGAAGTTAATAATTTTGATTTGTAACTCCACTATTTACTTCCTACATGATATAAAATACACAAACTGTAACGACAAATCAGTGGTTTTGGACTCAATGTAAAATATGTAATTTTTGGCAAGAACTATATAAAGGTGGGGGGATGGAGGAGTACAGGAACATAGTTTACATGTCTTATTGAAGTTAAGTTGGTATCAAAGAAAAACAAGATTGTTATGGATTTAAGAGGTTAAATTTAAGCCCCACAGTAAACACAAAGAAATTATCAGAGAATATGACTGTAGAGATGAAAAGTAGAGTATGGGTTACGAGAAGTTGGGGAAGGGGCAATGGGGAGTTAAGAAATGAGTGTAGGGTTGCTGTTTGAGGTGAAGGGAAATTTCTAGTAATGGAAGGTGGGAAAGAGATAGCATTACAACATTCTAAATGTGATTAAACCCATTAACGGAATGCTAGGGAGGGGGTGGAATGGGAAGATTTAGGCTATATATATGTTTCCACAATTGAAAAAAAAAAAAAAAAAAAGACAGTCTAAATAGATGACAATTGAATGCCAAGGATGATCCTGGATGGAATCTGAGAATGGAGGACAGGAGCTCAAATGGACACAGTTGAGACACAAGGAAAAGAAAAAAAAGGAAATATACAATGTAAGCTTTGTATCAATGTTGAATTTCTTGAACTTCTTAGCTGTGCTTAATGGGATTGCATAGAATGTTCTTGTTCATGGGAATTGTATATGTGAATTATAGTGTTTGTTCAAGGATGTGTGCAGTGTGCTCTCATATATTCAGAAGACAGAGCAATAGATGATGGATGATACATAGGGAGGGAGGGAGGGAAGGAGGGAAAGAGAAATGGCAGTGTGACAGCATGTTAAAGTTGGTGGATTGGGGTATCGGGGGAGGGGGGTCAGGTTATGCTGGAGTTCTGTGTATGGGGTTTGTATTGTGTTTGCAACTGTTCCTAAAATTTTGAATTTATTTCAAAATAAAATTAAAAAAAAAAAAAAAGAAAAAAAGAGAAACAACATAAGACTAAGTACTGACTACACAGGGGGAACCATGGAGGTGATAAGGCAGTGGTATGACATATTTAACATTCTGAAAGAGAAAAATTGCCAGTCAAGAATTTTTTATCCAGCTAAGCTCTCCTTCAAAAATGAGAGTTTAAAATTTTCACATACAAACAAACACTGAGAGAATGTGTTAACAAAAGACCTGCCCTTCAAGAAATACTAAAGGGAGCTCTACCAGCTGAGAAAAAAAAAGAAAGGAGAGAGAGGTCTGGAGAAGAGCACAGAACTGAAGAGTTATTAATAAGGGTAACTTAAAGGAAAAAAAGAAAGAGGGAAAAAAATAGATCTAATAACCAAAAACCAAAGGATAAGATGGCTGGTTCAAGAACTTCCTTCAGTAATAACATTGAATGTGACTGGATTAAATTCTCCAAATAAAAGATTCAGACTGGTAGAATGGATTTAAAAATATGGCCTGTTGATATGCTGTTTACAACAGACTCATCTTAGAACCTGCAACACAAAGAGGTAGAAAGTGAAAGGATGGGAAAAAATATTCTATGCAAATTGCAATCAAAGGAAAGCTGGGTAGGTATACTAATATTGGACAAAATAGATTTCAAATGCAAAGATGTTAGAAGAGACAAAGAAGGACACTATATATTAATAAAAGGGATAATTCACCAAGAAGAAATAACAAGTATAAATGCTTGTTCACCCAATCAAGGAGCTCCGAAATACATGAGACAAACATTATATAAACTGAAGGGAGCAATACACACATCTATAATAATAGTGGTAGACTTCAATACACCAATCTCTTCTATAGAGAGAACAGCTAGACAGAAGACCAAAAAGAAAACTGAGAACCTAAACAATCTGACAAGTGAACTAGAATTAGCAGACATATATAGATCATTACATCCCAAAGTACCAGGATATATATTCTTCTCTAGTGCCCATGAAAATGTTTTCCAAGAGAGATTCATATACTGGGGCACAAAACAAGTCTTAATACATTTAAAAAGATTGAAATTATTCAAAGCACATTCTCTGACCACAATGGACTACAACCAGAAATAAACAACCACCTGAAAGAACCAGATCTTTCACAAATATATGGAGGTTAAACAACACACTCCTAAACAACTAGGGGGTACAAGAAGAAATTGAAAGAGAAACTGGTAAATATCTAGAGACAAACACAAATGAGAAGGCAAAATATCAAAACCTGTGGGATACCGTGAAGGCAGTGCTGAGAGGGAAATTTATAGTTCTAAATGTAAATACCAAAAAACAAGAAAGAGCTAAAACTAAAGACCTAACTGAACAACTGAAGAGGCTACAGAATGATCAGCAAAGTAATCCTGAAGCAAGTAGATGAAAAGAAGTAACACAGATTAAAGCAGAAATAAATGAGCTAGAGAACAACAACAAAAAAAAAATAGAAAGAATAAATAAAACCAAAGTTGGTTCTTTGAGAAGATCAACAAGATTGACAGACCATTAAGTAGATTGACATAGTCAAAAAGAAAGATGACCCGAATAAATAAGAAGGGGATAATTACTACAGATCCCCTAGAAATTAAAAAAAAAATCATAAAAGGATACTATGAACAACTGTATGCCAACAAACTAGACAATTTAGAGAAAATGGACAATTTCCTAGAAACACATAAACACCCTAGACTGACCCAAGAAGAAATAGAAGACTTCAACAAACCAATCACAAGCAAACAGATCCAATCAGTCATCAAAAAATCTACCTACAGATAAAAGCCCAGGGCCAGATGACTTCACAGGAGAATTTCACCAAACTTCCCAAAAAGAACGGACACCATTCCTGCTCAAATTCTTTCAAAAAATTGAACAGAAAGGGATATTACCTAACTCATTTTATGAAGCTAATATCACTCTGATACCAAAACCAGATTAAGACACTACAAAAAAGGAAAACTATAGGCCAATCTCCTTAATGAATATAGATGCAAACATCCTAAACAAAATACTTGCAAATTGAATACAAAGGCACATTAAAAGAATTATACACCATGACCAAGTGTGGTTCATTCCTCGCATGAAAGGGTGGTTCAACATCACAAAATCAATTTATGTAATTTGACACATTAACAAATCAAAAGGGAAAAATCAAATGATCATCTCAATAGATGCTGAAAAACCATTTAACAAAATTCAACATCCCTTTTTGATAAATACACTTCAAAAGGTAGGAAGTGAAGGAACATTCCTCAATAAGATAAAGGGCATACATAAAAACCCCACAGCCAGCATAATACTCAATGGCAAGAGGCTGAAAGCCTTCTCCCTAAGATCGGGAATGAGAGAAGGATGCCCACTATCACCTCTATTATTAAATATTGTGCTAGAAGTTCTAGCCAGAGCAACTCACCAAGACAAAGAAATAAAAGGTATACAAATGGAAAGGAAGAAATAAAACTGTCATTATTTGCAGATGATATGACCTTATATTTGAAAAATCCTGAGAATACGACCACAAAGCTACTTGAGCTAAAAAACAAATTCAGCAGAGTGGTGGGATATAAGATTAATGCATATAAGTCAGTAATGTTCCTATACAATAATAATGACCCAATGAAGAGGCAATGAAAAGAAAAAATTCCATTCATGATAGAAACTAAAAAAAAAATCAAGTACCTAGCAATAAACTTAACCAAGGATGTAAAAGACCTCTACACAGAAAACTACAAAATTTTACTAAAAGAAATAAAAAAAGGACCTAAGTAGGTAGAAAAGTATTCCATGCTCATGGATAGGAAGACAGAATTGTTAAGATGTCAATTCTACCTAAACTGATCTACAGATTCAATGCAATTCCAATCAAAATTCCAACAACCTATTTGCAGGCTTTGAAAAGCTAATTATCAAATTTATTTGGAAGGGAAAGAGGCCTCGAATTGCCAAAACCATCCTAGAAAAGAACAAAGTGGGAGGACTTACACTTCCTGAATTTGAAGCGTAATATAAAGCTACTATGGTAAAAACAGTATGGTATTGGCATAAAGGTACACATATTGATCAATGGAATCAAATTGAGAGTTCAGAAATAGACCCCAATATATTGGGTCGAGTTATTTTTGAAAAGGCCCCCAAATCCACTGAACTGGGAAAGAACAGTCTTTTCAACAAATGGGGCTGGGAGAACTGGATAGCCGTAACAAAAAGAATGAAAAAGACCCCTATCTCACACCCTATACAAAAATTAACTCAAAGTGGATCAAAGATCTCAATATAAGAGAGAGTACCATAAAACTCCTGGAAGATAATGTAGGAAAATATCTTCAAGACCTAGTATTAGGAGGTCACTTCTTAAACCTTACACGCAAAGCACAAGCAACAAAAGAAAAAATAGATATATGGGAACTCATCAAAATCAAAAGCTTCTGTACATCACAGGAATTTTTTAAAAACGTGAAGAGGCAGCCAACGCAATGGGAGAAAATATTTCAAAACCATCTGTCTAATAAGAGACTGATATCTTGCACATATAAAGAAATCTTACAACTCAATGACAATAGTACAAACAGACCAATTATAAAATGGGCAAAAGATATGAAAAGACATTTTTCCAAAGAAGAAATACAAATGGCTAAAAAACACATGGAAAAATGTTCATCTTCACTAGCTATTAGGGAGATGCAAATCAAGATGACAATGAGATATCTCACACCAATAAGAATGGCGGCCATAAAACAAACAGGAAACTACAAATGCTGGAGAGGATGTGGAGAAACTGGAACTCTTATTCTTATTTTCTTATTGCTGGTGGAACTGTATAATGGTACAGCCACTCTGGAGACAGTTTGGCAGTTTCTCAGAAAACTAAATATTGAATTACCCTATGGTCCAGCAATTCCAATTCTCAGCATATACCCAGAAGATTTGAAAGCTGTGAAATGAACAGACATTTATACACTGATGTTCACAGCAGCAATATTCACAATCGCCAAGAGATGGAAACAATCCAAGTGTCCTTCAACGGATAAATGGATAAACAAAATGTGGTATATATATATATATGATGGAATACTATGCAGCAGTAAGAACAAGGTCCTGAAACATATGGCAAGATGGATGAACCCTGAAGATATAATTCTGAGTGAAATAAGTCAGACACAAAAGGAGAAATATTGTATGTTACCACTTCTAAGAACTATCTGAGCAATGTAAAATGAATGTCTTATAATGTAGAATAAAGGGGACCTAGTGATAGATAGTAGCAGCTGAGTGGAAATGATAATCTAATATGTTCAGATATGTTAATGATGGTGAATTCAAAAGTATGGTAATGGATAAGGGTGACAATTGTTTGTAAATGGGATTATAAATACCAGAGATGTCATAAATGTGAATAGGATTGAAAGGGCATGTTTCCCACAGATCAGCACCACAAACACAGATAGGTGCTTGCATGATATAATTCTAAGGTATGACACTAGTGCAGAGAGTTGACAACAGAAGGGTTTAGGGGAAAAATCTACATATTTCATACTAGGGACATTAATAGGAATACCATACTAGGGACAAATAATTGAGGGCTGACAGGAGCTATGAGATATTTTGGGTCATGACAATTGTTTAAAATGGAGAGTGATGAGGATTGTACAGTCAAGTGATGATAATGTGAGACATGGATGGATTATCATGGATACAACACATGCTATGTGAACTTACGAACCCCCTGCTTTATAAGCTAAGCCCTAGATATTGAGGCTTACTTGGGGGAAACTTATGGTTGTAAAGGGGAGGCTAAGCCCACCTATAATTATGCCTAGGAGTCACCTCTAGAGAACCTCTTTTGTTGCTCAAATGTGAACTTTCTCTAAGCCTAACTCTGCAGATAAATTCATCACCCTCCCCCAATGTGGGACAGGACCCCAAGATGAATGGGCCTTCCTGGTGACATGGGACATGGATTCTGGGAATGAGCCTGACCCTGGCATCAAGGGAGTGAGAGTGCATTTATGACCAAAAAGTGAAAAAGAAAGGCAACAAAATAAGGTTTTAGTGGTTAAGAGAGTTCAAACAGAGCCAAGAGGTTGTCCTGGAGGTTAGTCCTATGCAAGCTCTACCTAGATATGCCAAATGACTACAACATGATAAGTGCAAGTGAACAATAGTCCCAAAAGCCAGAATACCCAGATCCCTATTTGGGACTCTAAAAGTTTTACTCACTAAGTTTATTCTTTAGAGACTTAAATCCTCTAGAGTGCTCCTGGGCCAGCTGGTTCCCAAAACCCAGAGGCAATAACCTCTTCAAGAACATCAACTAGATGTGTCCCTTTGCTTATAAAGTTTACACCCTTTACACCACGAAGAGGTTAGGGTGGTCACTGCCTAGACAACCCTGAAGAATGGGAAAGTGATAAAACTAGAGGAAGAGGTAGCAACAGAAAAGATGGAATTTAACAAAGGATTATGGATACTGAATCTTTATGTATTTCTTTTTCTTAGTTGCTAGGGTACTAGAATAGATAGAAGGAAAAACTGAAACGGTAGAACTGTAACGCATTCTTTGAAAATTGTTCTATAGCCACTTGTTAAATTGTAATTTGAAAACCACCTTTTTGTATATATCTTGTATTGCACAACAAGGAAATAACTGAAACTATGGTATTATAACTCATTACAACTTTGGAAATTTTTTTATATATCTACTTGTTAAATCATACTTTGAAATAAATTACCTTTGTGTACATGTTATATTTATTAATAAGGAAATAACTGCAACTGTAGAACAGTAACCTATAATTTTTTTTTTTGAAATTTGAATTACTTGATCAATTGCACTTGGAAAGTTATCAGTTCTATTTATATATGTTATATCCAACAATAAAAGAATATGAAAAAAAAAAAGACACTGGGTGAACATAAGGAAGAACCTGAAAGTTGGAAAAAACAATTGGCAGAACTTATGGGAATGAGAGGCACAATACAAAAGTGAAAACCTCAATGGTGACACACAAAGCAGATTTGAAGAGGTAGAAGAAAAGATTCATGAACTGGAGGACAGGATATCTGAAATTCTACACACAAAAGAATAAATAGGGTGAAAAATGGAAAATTATGAGCAGTATCTCATGGAATTGAATTGACTACCTGAAGCACACGAATGTACATATCATGACTGTCCCAGAAAGACAAAAGAAGGGAAAAGGGACAGAAACAATAATGGAGGAAATAAATACTGAAAATTTCCCATCTCTTATGAAAGACATAAAATCACAGATCCAAGAAGTACAGTATACCCCAAACAGAATAGATCTGAATAGACCTATGCCAAGGCACTTAATAATTCAAGACAAAGAGAGAATTCTGAAAGCAGCAAGAGAAAAGCAATGCAATACATATAAGGGAAGCTCGATAAGACTATGTGCGGATTTCTCAGTAGAAACCATGGAGGTGAGAAGGCAGTGGTATGATATAAATTATGCTACAGAAAGAGAAAAACTGCCAACCAAGAATTCTATATCCAGCAAATTGTCCTTCAAATATGACAGTGAGTTTAAAATATTCTCAGACAAAGAGACACTGAGAGAGTTTGTGGACAAGACCTGCTCTACAGGAAATGTTAAAGGGAGCACTACAGACAGATAGGAAAAGACAGGAGAGCACAATTGGGTGATGGTAGCACAATAATGTAAGCACACTGAACTAAGATGGCTGAGTATGGTTGAAAGAGGAAGGTTAGGGGAATGTAGGACACCAGAAGGGAAGGTAGAAGATAAAGACTGGGACTGTATAACTTAGTGAAACTTAGAGTGGTCAATGATTGTGATTAAATATATAAATAGGTTTTTACATGTGGAAAACAAATGAATGTCAACTTTGCAAGCTGTTAAAAATGGGGTGTTATTGGGGAAAAAATACAATCAACGCAAACTAGAGTCTATAGTTAACAGTAACATTGTAATACGCTTCCATTAATTGTAACAAAGGCAGTATACCAAAGCTAAATGCCCATAGAAGGGGGATATAAGGGAGGGGCATGGCATTCTTGACATTGGTTTTATCTGACATTTTTATTATATGTTATTTTTATTTTTTATTTTGTTGCTTTTTAGTTGTCATTTTTTTCTTTCTTTTCCTTTTTCCTTTTTCCTTTTTTCACCTCATCTTTGTGAAGAAATGGAAATGGCCCTATATAGATAGTTGTGGTGAATGCATAACTATGTGATTATACAGGGAACCAATAATTGTTTACTTAGGATGGAATGTATGGTGTGTGAATAAAACCATCTAAAAAATAAACAGAGGGATAACAGAGCTGGATAAAATATGGAGAAAGGATGTACCTAATCACTGACGATGGAGAAGTAGAACGGTGCAGCCTATCTGGAGGGCAGTGAGATGCTTCCACAGGAAGCTAAGCATGGGGTTACCATATGGTCCTGCAAGTAGGTTACTGGGTTCAAACTTGGAAGAACCAAAAAGAGGGACACAAATGGACATTTGCACAATAGGGTTTATGGTGTCAGTATTCATGATTTGCAGTAAATGGAGGTCGCCTAAGGGTACATTGATGAAAAGAATGGCGAACTGTGGTTTATACATACAATGGAATATTGAGCTGCTATAAGAAGGAGTAAAGTTGTGAGGTGAATGGACATTGAGGACAAACAGTATGTTGAATGAAACAGACCAAAAATGGAAAGAAAAAATTATAATGCCTCAGTAATATGGACTAACTATAATGTACAAACTCTGAAAATTGAGTCTAGAGCATAGGTTATCAGCAGAAGGCTTATTGTAAATAAAAATATTGTAAGCTCTTAAAGCAATTACATCTATTCATGAGTTGTAATGACTATTTCTAAATTCTGAGATGCTGAGCTCTTTGTCTATAACCTGGTCAGTCCTTGGAACTTTAGGTATCTGTGTGACATCTGAAACTCAGAGCCAGAGTCCAGCAGCTATGAATGTCAGTATTACCCCATACAGAAAATGTTAAGGAGTCTGAAAAAAGAGATCAGGCTTCAATTAGAGATATGAATAAAATGGACTTGGTTTGGACTAAGGTAAATCAGACTAAAGGGTAAAGGACGACAGTGACAGTATTTTTAAAATTTGAACTTCTGTTTGAGACCAAAGGAAGAGATGTTTATTAGGTGAAAAATCTGTATTTTTTGTAACAGACTATATAATTTAACTTGTATGGTCAGTTTATTCAAACAACATAATTACATGGAATGTTGAATAGGGAGTGAATTCTGATTGGTTTATACAGGTGAGTGTGAAGCCCCAATACATCCAAGAGTAATTTGGGCAGAGAATAAAAATGTATTTGCAAAGCTCCCTTGAGGGACTGGGGGAAAATATGGAAATATTAAATTTCCTCACCTGGGGGAATTAGTGATAGCCTCACAAGCATAGGGGGCTACCAATTTAAAAAGCCAAGCCCTCAATCTTGAAGCTTGCCTTTATGAAGTTTGTTACTGCAAAGGAGAGGCCAAGCCTACTTAAAATGGTGCCTCAGTCACCCCCAGAGAACCTCTTTTGCTGCTCAGATGTGGCCTCTCTCTTCTCTAAGCCAACTCTGCAGGTAAACTCATTGCCCCTCCACCCTACAAGGGTCATGACTCCGGGGGGGGGGGCAGTAAATCTCCCTGGCAACATGGGACACAACTTGTGGGGATGAGCTTGGCCCTGGCATTGTGGGATTAAGAAAGCCTTCTTGGATCAAACATGGGAAGAGAAATGAAACAAAATAAAGTTTCAGTGGCTGAAAGATCACAAATAGAGTTGAGAGTTCATTCTGGAGGGCATTCTTATGCATTATATAGATATCCCTTTTTAGTTTGTAGTGTATTGAAATAGCTAGAAGGAAATACCTGAAACTGTTGAACTGCAACCCAGTAGGCTTTATTCTTGAAGATGATTATATAACTATATAGCTTGCACTGTGTGACCATGTGAGTGTGAAAACTTTGTGGCTCTCACTCCCTTTATCCAGTGTATGGACAGATGAATAGAAAAATGAGGAGAAAAGGTAAACGAATAATAGGGTGAGAAGGGGGGTATGGGATTGTTTTGGTGTTCTTTTTACTTTAACTTTTATTCTTATTCTTTTTTGTGTGTGGTAATAAAAATAATCAAGAATTGATTTTGGTAATGAATAAACAACTATATAATGTGTACTGTGAACAACTGATTGTACACCATGGATGACTGTATGGTATGTGAAGATATCTCAATGAAATTTAATATTAAAAAAAAAAAAAAAAGCAAAGGGAAGCATCTTCAGGACCTGTTTTAGGTAATGGTTTCTCAGACGTTACATAAGCTCAAGCAACAAAAGAAAAAACAGTTAAATGGGGCTTCATCAAAATTAAAAACTTTAAAGCATCAAAGCACTTTAACATGAAAGTAAAAAGACAACCTACTCAGTGGAAGAAAATATTTGGAAACCACAAACACAATAATGGTTTAATATGCAGGATATATAAAGAAATTTTACAATTTAAGAATAAAAGACAAATAAACCAATTTAAAAATGGGCAAAAGATTGAATAGACATTTCTCCCCAAGAAAATATACTAATTGCCAAAAAGCACATGAAAAGATGCCTAACATGACTAACTTTTATTAGGGAAATGCAAATCAAAACCACAATGAGATACAATTTCACTCCCATTAGAAAGGTTCCTATTAAAAAACGGAAAATTAGAAGTGCTGGAGACAATGTGGTGAGATGGGAGCACTCATTCATTGACATGGGAAACTGAAATGGTGTAGGCCACTGTGGAAGACAGTTTGGCATTTCCTCAGAAAGTTAAGTACATAATTACCATATGTCCTGGCAACCCCACTTCTAGGTCTATACCCAAAAGATTTGAAAGCAGGAACTCAAACAAATATTTGCACAATGATGTTCATAGGGCATTATTCACAATTGCCAAAAGATGGAAGTTACCCATGTATTCATCAACCAATGAATGCATAAATAAATGTGGTACATACATACAATGGAATATCATTCAGTTGTAAAAATGAATGAAGTTCTGATACATGCAACAACATAGATGAAACTTGAAGACTACATGTTGAGTGAAATAAGCCAGACACAAAAGGACAAATATTGTATGAACTCACTGAAAAGAAATAATTAGAATAAGCAAGCTCATAGAGTCAGAATCTAAAATATAGGTTACCAGGTTCTGGGACAGATGTTGGGAATGGCAAGTACTGCTTAAATTGTACAGAGTTTCTATTTAGGTTGATCATGAAGTTTTGGTTGTGAATGGTGGTGATGGTAGCACAACATTGTGAATGTAATTATCAGCACTGAATTATATATTAGAATGTGGTTAAAAGGAGAAATTTTAGGTAATATATGTTATTAGAATAAGCATTTTTAAAAGAATATAGGACTGTACAACAGAAACAGGGAATGTTTTGTAAATGATGGACTATAGTTAATTGTACAATTATAAAAATGTTCTTTCATGAATTATAACAATAAGGAAAGGTGTTAATATTAGGGTGGTATATGAAAACTATTTTATGGATAAGTATTAATAAAAGCTTAAAAAAACAATGAGAAGCTCTTAGTGCCCTTGCTTGAGCCTCTTCCACCCTGTCCCCAGCACAGTGTGTGTAGTCAGCTGCATTCTCATTGTGGTTCCTTGGCCCTGTTCTGGAAGAAATGGAGTAATCTCTATGTGCATACTGGATTGTCTATATGTTAGTGCCAATCTGTCCAGTGGTGGCCTGAAAGACTAGCCTGAAGGGATACTTACCTCTGCCTTTTCCCACCAAAACTTGCCCAGCATGCAGAAGCAGCTTGCCAACAGCTAAAGCAGTTTAAGAACCAATTAAATCAAAATGGCCTGGGGCAGAGGATTACTGGCTATAAGACATAAAATAGAGCACCCTGAAAGGAGAAGGTATTTTATAGGAAGAAGAGAAGATATCCTGTAAAGTGTGTATGTGGGGCGGGGGGTGGGGGGAGATTTCTAAGGCCATGAGAGCACAAGATCAAGAGAAGACATAGACTCAGAAAAAACAGAGGGACGACCCCATATTTCACTTTCATCTTAGGCTGAACTCTGAAGGAGAGCAAGAGCCAATGCAAAGGCAATGTGCAAAGATTGGGAAAGGTGCTTTTTTTGGCACCTGGCACACAAGGAAATTTCTGTTATACAACTAGCTGGATACAAACTTAAGGAACAGACAGTCCAGGTACTAAATTCCAGACTTAACACTTTAAAATATTAAAATATATAGTGTGCAACAAAAGGTAACAAGGCCAAAAAAAAAAAAAAAAAAAAAAGAGAAATGATGCTCCACCCAAAGGAACAAGATAAAAATCCAGAAACCATAACAACAAAACCCCCTAGACATTAGACATACTTGTAAAAACTTTAAAATATGATCCTCAGTATTCTTAAGGAGATAAGGAAAACACAGAGAAAGAACTAAAGGATATTAGGAAAACAATGAAGGAAATACATGAGATGCTCCATGAAGAGAGGAAAATTTAAAAGGAAACAAATTGAAATACTTGAGTTGACTTTAGATGACAATATTTAAAATGAAAAATTCCCTTGACGGTTGCAACAGCAGATTGGAGCTGACTCAAAGACAAGACAATTGAAATGATTCAGGCTGAGGAGCAGAAAGAAAAAGGAAAGAGAAAAATGTGAACAGAGCCTAAGAGATATTTGAGACATCATCAAGCGTACCAATATAAACATTATGGGAGTCTGAGATGGAAAAGAGAGAAAGGGGCAGAAGGAATATTCAAAGAAATAATGGCAGAAAAATCCATAAATTTAATAAAATGTATGAATATGTACCTTCAATAAGAAAAATGAACCCAGAAAAGGATAAATACAAGAAGAGAGTTCTGAAAGCTGCAAGAGAAAAGTAATGTGTAAGGGAGCCCCAATAAGATTTAAGTGCCAATTTCTTATCAGAAACCATAGGGCAAAAAAGCAATGAAAAGAAATATTTGAAGTGCTGAAAGGAAACTGCCAATCAACAATTTTATATCCAGCAAGGCTGTCTTCCAAAATATGGGAGCAATTAAGACAATCCCAGATCAACAAAAGCTGAGGGACTCTGTCACCACTATATCTGACATAAAGCCAACGCTAAAGGGAGTTACAGGTTATTAAATTCAGGTTTCTTAGGGATTATAAAATGTGAATGCATGAAAAGTAATCACAAATCTATTACTTGGGGCATAAAATGTATAAAGCATAAGTGTAACAAGTACAACAAAAAGGTGGGGGGACAGAGTGGTATGGCAACTGTATATATGTATAGCTATTGAAGTTAAGTTGGTCATATCAGATGTGACTGCTATAGATTTTGGATTCTAAATTTAAGCCCAATGGTAACAACAGAAAATATATAAACTATATATGTGTGGCTTGTAGTTATGTACCCAGAAAAGGCTGTTATTACAATCTTGTCAGTGAGAACCCATCGTAAATAGAATCTTTGGATGAAGTTATTATTAGCCAAAATGTACACAACTGAATCTGGATAGGTTTTAATTCTACTAATGGAAAAGATAAAGAGAAAAAAGAAAACAAACATAGAGAAGACACTGAAAAACAAGAAACTGGAAGTCAATGGAAGGGGGAGAGAGAGAAGGTAATGCCATGTGCATTATCATGTGACAGAAAAACCAAGGAATGAAAAGGATAGTCAGTAGTCACCTCCAGAATACCATGGCCTTCAGGGGAAAGTAATGCCTTGCTGATGCCTTGATTATGGACTTCTCCTAGTGTTAAAACTGTGAGCCAATAAATTACCATTATTTAAGCCAATCAACTAGGTGGTATTTGCTTTACCAGGTGAGAAACTAGAACAATAAAAATATATGTATAAAGAAATGAAAAGAAACACAAAACATATGATACAAAATATCAAATAAATATGAAAATAGGCATTAACAGAACAATTGAGGAACAAAAAAAGTATAATAAGACTTTCAAAGGCAAAATAGCAAAATACCAAAATGGCATTATCAGTAGTTACTTTATATGTAAATGGATTAAACTCTCCTGTCAAAAGGCAGTGATTGGTAGAATGGATAAAAAAACATGAACCAACTATATGCTGTATACAAGACACTCACCTTAAATTCAAAGACACAATAGGCTGAAAGGGAAAGAAAAGATGGAAAAAAATTATACCATGAAATTAGTCACCAAATGAGAGCTGGGGTTGTTATATAATAACAAATAAAATAGACTTTAACTCAAAAATTGTTATGAGGGTCAAAAAAGGTCACTATATACTGATAAAGGGGTTAATTCAACAAGAAGACAATACTTTTAAATATCTATGCACCTAACTGCAGAGCCCAAAAATATATGAAGTAAATATTGACAGATTTGAAGGGAGAAATAGATGGATCTATATTAATAATAAGAGTTTAATGCAACCTTTTCAATAATGAAAAGAATATCTAGACAGAAGATCAATACGAAAATAGAAGACGTCAATGATACTATACACCAAATAGATCTAAGAGACATATATAGAACACTTCACCCAAGCAATAGAATTCACATTTTTCTCTAGTGTGCAAGTATCACTTCCCAAAGTATACCATCTTAGGTCATAAAACAAGTCTCAATATATTAAAAAATGTTGAAATCATACAATATATCTGCTCCAACCACAATGGAATGAACCTAGAAAGTGGTAACTGAAAAATTCATAAATATGTGGAAATTAAACAATGTGCTCTTAAACAACTAATGGATCAAAGAAGAAATCACAGGGAAACTAGGAACTAGCTTCGAAATTAAAACTAAAGCACAACTTACCAAAACATAGGCATGCAGCAAAGTCAGAGCTGAGAACAACATTTATAAATCTAAATGCCCACATTAAAGAAAAAGATCTCAAATAAAAGACCTAACTTCACACTGAGGAATCTAAAAAAAGAAGAGCAAAGTAAACCCAAAATGAGCAGGAGGGAAATAACAAAGATTAGAGTAGAGATAAATGAAATAGCAAATAAAAAAACAGTAGAGAGTCAACAGACCCTAAAATTGTTTTTTGAGTTCAATAAAATCAACAATCTTTATCAAAACTGACAAATAGCACTCAAATAACCAAAATCAGGAATGAAAGGGGAAACATTACTACCAACCCCACAGAAATAAAGAGGATTTATTTATCTGTTGGTGTACAGTGTATACCAGTTATCTACTTGGTACACCAACAAATTAGATAACCTAGATGAAATGGAAAAATTCCTAGAAATACACAAAATACATACACAGACTCAAGAAAAAATAAAATATTTCAATAGACCAATAACTAGAACAGAGATTGAATCAGTAATCAAAAATCTCCCAACAAGAAAAACCCAGGACCAGATGGTTTCACCAAAATTCCAAGAACAATTAATATTACTCCTGTTCATACTCTTCTAAAAATTTGAAGGAGGAGGCGGGGCAAGATGGCGGACTGGTGAGCTGTATGTTTTAGTTACTCCTCCAGGAAAGTAGGTAGAAAGCCAGGAACTGCGTGGACTGGACACCACAGAGCAATCTGACTTTGGGCATACTTCATACAACACTCATGAAAAGGTGGAACTGCTGAGATCAGCGAAATCTGTAAGTTTTTGCGGCCAGGGGACCCGCGCCCCTCCCTGCCAGGCTCAGTCCCGGGGGAGGAGGGGCTGTCAGCTCCGGGAAGGAGAAGGGAGAACTGCAGTGGCAGCCCTTATCGGAAACTCATTCTACTGATCCAAACTCCAACCATAGATAGACTGAGACCAGACACCAGAGAATCTGAGAGCAGCCAGCCCAGCAGAGAGGAGACAGGCATAGAAAAAAAACAACACGAAAAACTCCAAAATAAAAGCAGAGGATTTTTGGAGTTCTGATGAACATAGAAAGGGGAAGGGCAGAGCTCAGGCCCTGAGGCGCATATGCAAATCCGGAAGAAAAGCTGATCTCTCTGCCCTGTGGACCTTTCCTTAATGGCCCTGGTTGCTTTGTCTCTTAGCATTTCAATAACCCATTAGATCTCTGAGGAGTGTCCTTTTTTTTTTTTTTAATCCTTTTTTCTTTTTCTAAAACAATTACTCTAAGAAGCCCAATACAGAAAGCTTCAAAGACTTGCAATCTGGGCAGGTCAAGTCAAGAGCAGAACTAAGAGAGCTCTGAGACAAAAGGCAATAATCCAGTGTCTGAGAAAATTCACTAAACACCACAACTTCCCAAGAAAAGGGGGGTGTCCGCTCACAGCCATCATCCTCGTGGACAGGAAACACTCATGCCCATCGCCAGCCCCATAGCCCAGAGCAGCCCCAGACAACCCAGTGTGACGGAAGTGCTTCAAATAACAGGCACACACCACAAAACTGGGCGTGGACATTAGCCTTCCCTGCAACCTCAGCTGATTGTCCCAGAGTTGGGAAGGTGGAGCAGTGTGAATTAACAAAGCCCCATTCAGCCATCATTTCAGCAGACTGGGAGCCTCCCTACACAGCCCAGCAGCCCAGAACTGCCCTGTGACATAGCACAGTCATCCCTCAACAGAGGACCCGGGGTGCACAGCCTGGAAGAGGGGCCCACTTGCAAGTCTCAGGAGCCATACGCCAATACCAAGGACTTGTGGGTCAGTGGCAGAGACAAACTGTGGCAGGACTGAACTGAAGGATTAGAATATTGCAACAGCTTTCAAACTCTAGGATCACCAGGGATATTTGATTGTTAGGGCCAACCCCCTCCCTGACTGCCCAGAAACACGCCCCATATACAGGGCGGGCAACACCAACTACACACGCAAGCTTGGTACACCAATTGGACCCCACAAGACTCACTCCCCCACTCACCACAAAGGCAAAGCAGGGGAGAACTGGCTTGTGGAGAACAGGTGGCTCGTGGACACCACCTGCTGGTTAGTTAGAGAAAGTGTACTCCACGAAGCTGTAGATCTGATAAATTAGAGATAAGGACTTCAATTGGTCTACAAATCCTAAAAGAACCCTATCAAGTTCAGCAAATGCCATGAGGCCAAAAACAAACAGAAAATTATAAAGCATATGAAAAAACCAGACGATAGGGATAACCCAAGCCCAAGCACCCAAATCAAAAGATCAGAAGAGACACAGCACCTAGAGCACCTACTCAAAGAACTAAAGATGAACAATGAGACCATAGTACGGGATACAAAGGAAATCAAGAAGACCCTAGAAGAGCATAAAGAAGACATTGCAAGACTAAATAAAAAAATAGATGATCTTATGGAAATTAAAGAAACTGTTGACCAAATTAAAAAGATTCTGGACAATCATAGTACAAGACTAGAGGAAGCTGAACAACGAATCAGTGACCTGGAAGATGACAGAATGGAAAATGAAAGCATAAAAGAAAGAATGGGGAAAAAAATTGAAAAAATCGAAATGGACCTCAGGGATATGATAGATGATATGAAACGTCCGAATATAAGACTCATTGGTGACCCATAAGGGGAAGAAAAGGGTAAAGGTCTAGGAAGAGTACTCAAAGAAATTGTTGGGGAAAACTTCCCAAATCTTCTAAACAACATAAATACACAAATCATAAATGCTCAGCGAACTCCAAATAGAAAAAATCCAAATAAACCCACTCCGAGACATATACTGATCACACTGTCAAACACAGAAGAGAAGGAGCAAGTTCTGAAAGCAGCAAGAGAAAAGCAATTGACCACATACAAAGGAAACAGCATAAGACTAAGTAGTGACTACTCAGCAGCCACCATCGAGGCAAGGAGGCAGTGGCACGATATATTTAAAATTCTGAGTGAGAAAAATTTCCAGCCAAGAATACTTTATACAGCAAAGCTCTCCTTCAAATTTGAGGGAGAGCTTAAATTTTTCACAGACAAACAAATGCTGAGAGAATTTGCTAACAAGAGACCTGCCCTACTGGAGATACTAAAGGGAGCCCTACAGACAGAGAAACAAAGACAGGACAGAGAGACTTGGAGAAAGGTTCAGTACGAAAGAGATTCGGTATGGGTACAATAAAGGATATTAATAGACAGAGGGGAAAAATATGACAAACATAAACCAAAGGATAAGATGGCTGATTCAAGAAATGCCTTCACGGTTATAATGTTGAATGTAAATGGATTAAACTCCCCAATTAAAAGATATAGATTCGCAGAATGGATAAAAAAAAATGAACCATCAATATGTTGCATACAAGAGATTCATCTTAGACACAGGGACACAAAGAAACTGAAAGTGAAAGGATGGAAAAAAATATTTCATGCAAGCTACAGCCAAAAGAAAGCAGGTGTAGCAATATTAATCTCAGATAAAATAGACTTCAAATGCAGGGATGTTTTGAGAGACAAAGAAGGCCACTACATACTAATAAAAGGGGCAATTCAGCAAGAAGAAATAACAATCGTAAATGTCTATGCACCCCATCAAGGTGCCACAAAATACATGAGAGAAACACTGGCAAAACTGAAGGAAGCAATTGATGTTTCCACAATAATTGTGGGAGACTTCAACACATCACTCTCTCCTATAGATAGATCAACCAGACAGAAGACCAATAAGGAAATTGAAAACCTAAACAATCTGATAAATGAATTAGATTTAACAGACATATACAGGACATTACATCCCAAATCACCAGGATACACATACTTTTCTAGTGCTCACGGAACTTTCTCCAGAATAGATCATATGCTGGGACATAAAACAAGCCTCAATAAGTTTAAAAAGATTGAAATTATTCAAAGCACATTCTCTGACCACAATGGAATACAATTAGAAGTCAATAACCATCAGAGACTTAGAAAATTCACAAATACCTGGAGGTTAAACAACACACTCCTAAACAATCAGTGGGTTAAAGAAGAAATAGCAAGAGAAATTGCTAAATATATAGAGACGAATGAAAATGAGAACACAACATACCAAAACCTATGGGATGCAGCAAAAGCAGGGCTGAGGGGGAAATTTATAGCACTAAACGCATATATTAAAAAGGAAGAAAGAGCCAAAATCAAAGAACTAATGGATCAACTGAAGAAGCTAGAAAATGAACAGCAAACCAATCCTAAACCAAGTAGAAGAAAAGAAATAACAAGGATTAAAGCAGAAATAAATGACATAGAGAACAAAAAAACAATGGAGAGGATAAATATCACCAAAAGTTGGTTCTTTGAGAAGATCAACAAGACTGACAAGCCCCTAGCTAGACTGACAAAATCAAAAAGAGAGAAGACCCATATAAACAAAATAATGAATGAAAAAGGTGACATAACTGCAGATCCTGAAGAAATTAAAAAAATTATAAGAGGATATTATGAACAACTGTATGGCAATAAACTGGATAATGTAGAAGAAACAGACAATTTCCTGGAAACATATGAACAACCTAGACTGACCAGAAAAGAAATAGAAGACCTCAACCAACCCATCACAAGCAAAGAAATCCAATCAGTCATCAAAAATCTTCCCACAAATAAATGCCCAGGGCCAGATGGCTTCACAGGGGAATTCTACCAAACCTTCCAGAAAGAACTGACACCAATCTTACTCAAACTCTTTCAAAACATTGAAGAAAATGGAACACTACCTAACGCATTTTATGAAGCTAACATCAATCTAATACCAAAACCAGGCAAAGATGCTACAAAAAAGGAAAACTACTGGCCAATCTCCCTAATGAATATAGATGCAAAAATCCTCAACAAAATACTTGCAAATGAAATCCAAAGACACATTAAAAAAATCATACACCATGACCAAGTGGGGTTTATTCCAGGCATGCAAGGATGGTTCAACGTAAGAAAAACAATCAATGTATTACAACACATTAAAAACTCGAAAGGGAAAAATCAATTGATCATCTCAATAGATGCTGAAAAAGCATTTGACAAAATCCAACATCCCTTTTTGATAAAAACACTTCAAAAGGTAGGAATTGAAGGAAACTTCCTCAACATGATAAAGAGCATATATGAAAAACCCACAGCCAGCACAGTACTCAATGGTGAGAGACTGAAAGCCTTCCCTCTAAGATCAGGAACAAGACAAGGATGCCCGCTGTCACCACTGTTATTCAACATTGTGCTGGAAGTGCTAGCCAGGGCAATCCGGCAAGACAAAGAAATAAAAGGCATCCAAATTGGAAAAGAAGAAGTAAAACTGTCATTGTTTGCAGATGATATGATCTTATATCTAGAAAACCCTGAGAAATCGATGATACAGCAACTAGAGCTAATAAACAAATTTAGCAAAGTAGCGGGATACAAGGTTAATGCACATAAGTCAGTAATGTTTCTATATGCTAGAAATGAACAAACTGAAGAGACACTCAAGAAAAAGATACCATTTTCAATAGCAACTAAAAAAATCAAGTACCTAGGAATAAACTTAACCAAAGATGTAAAAGACCTATACAAAGAAAACTACATAACTCTTCTAAAAGAAATAGAAGGGGACCTTAAAAGATGGAAAAATATTCCATGTAAAGGATAGGAAGACTAAATGTCATTAAGATGTCAATTCTACCCAAACTCATCTACAGATTCAATGCGATCCCAATCAAAATTCCAACAACCTACTTTGCAGACTTGGAAAAGCTAGTTATCAAATTTATTTGGAAAGGGAAGATGCCTCGAATTGCTAAAGACACTCTAAAAAAGAAAAACGAAGCGGGAGGACTTACACTCCCTGACTTTGAAGCTTATTATAAAGCCACAGTTGTCAAAACAGCATGGTACTGGCACAAAGATAGACATATAGATCAATGGAATCGAATTGAGAATTCGGAGATAGATCCTCAGATCTATGGCCGACTGATCTTTGATAAGGCCCCCAAAGTCACTGAACTGAGTCATAATGGTCTTTTCAACAAATGGGGCTGGGAGAGTTGGATATCCATATCCAAAAGAATGAAAGAGGACCCCTACCTCACCCCCTACACAAAAATTAACTCAAAATGGATGAAAGATCTCAATATCAAAGAAAATACCATAAAACTCCTAGAGGATAATGTAGGAAAATATCTTCAAGACCTTTTATTAGGCGGCCACTTCCTAGACTTTACACCCAAAGCACAAGCAACAAAAGAGAAAATAGATAAATGGGAACTCCTCAAGCTTAGAAGTTTCTGCACCTCAAAGGAATTTCTCAAAAAGGTGAAGAGGCAGCCAACTCAATGGGAAAAAATTTTTGGAAACCATGTATCTGACAAAAGACTGATATCTTGCATATATAAAAAAATCCTACAACTCAATGACAATAGTACAGACAGCCCAATTATAAAATGGGCAAAAGATATGAAAAGACAGTTCTCTGAAGAGGAAATACAAATGGCCAAGAAACACATGAAAAAATGTTCAGCTTCACTAGCTATTAGAGAGATGCAAATTAAGACCACAATGAGATACCATCTAACACCGGTTAGAATGGCTGCCATTAAACAAACAGGAAACTACAAATGCTGGAGGGGATGTGGAGAAATTGGAACTCTTATTCATTGTTGGTGGGACTGTATAATGGTTCAGCCACTCTGGAAATCAGTCTGGCAGTTCCTTAGAAAACTAGATATAGAGTTACCATTCGATCCAGCGATTGCACTTCTTGGTATATACCCGGAAGGTCGGAAAGCAGTGACACGAACAGATATCTGCACGCCAATGTTCATTGCAGCATTATTCACAACTGCCAAGAGATGGAAACAACCCAAATGTCCTTCAACAGATGAGTGGATAAATAAAATGTGGTATATACACACGATGGAATACTACGTGGCAGTAAGAAGGAACGATCTCGTGAAACATATGACAACATGGATGAACCTTGAAGACTTAATGCTGAGCGAAATAATCCAGGCACAAAAAGAGAAATATTATATGCTACCACTAATGTGAACTTTGAAAAATGTAAAACAAATGGTTTATAATGTAGAATGTAGGGGAACTAGCAATAGAGAACAATTAAGGAAGGGGGAACAATAATCCAAGAAGAACAGATAAGCTATTTAACGTTCTGTGGATGCCCAGGAATGACTATGGTCTGTTAATTTCTGATGGATATAGTAGGAACAAGTTCACAGAAATGTTGCTATATTATGTAACTTTCTTGGGGTAAAGTAGGAACATGTTGGAAGTTAAGCAGTTATCTTAGGTTAGTTGTCTTTTTCTTACTCCCTTGTTATGGTCTCTTTGAAATGTTCTTTTATTGTATGTTTGTTTTCTTTTTACCTTTTTTTTTCATACAGTTGATTTAAAAAAGAAGGGAAAGTTAAAAAAAAAAAAAAGAAAAACAAGGGAAAAAAAAAAAGATGTAGTCCCCCTTGAGGAGCCTGTGGAGAATGCAGGGGTATTGGCCTACCCCACCTCCATGGTTGCTAACATGACCACAGACATAGGGGACTGGTGGTTTCATGGGTTGAGCCCTCTACCATAGGTTTTACTCTTGGGAAGACGGTTGCTGCAAAGGAGAGGCTAGGCCTCTCTATGGTTGTGCCTAAGAGCCTCCTCCCGAATGCCTCTTTGTTGCTCAGATGTGGCCCTCTCTCTCTGGCTAAGGCAACTTGAAAGGTGAAATCACTGCCCTCCCCGCTACGTGGGATCAGACACCCAGGGGAGTGAATCTCCCTGGCAACGTGGAATATGACTCCCGGGGAGGAATGTAGACCTGGCATCGTGGGACGGAGAACATCTTCTTGACCAAAAGGGGGATGTGAAAGGAAATGAAATAAGCTTCAGTGGCAGAGAGATTCCAAAAGGAGCCGAGAGGTCACTCTGGTGGGCACTCTTATGCACACTTTAGACAACCCTTTTTAGGTTCCAAAGAATTGGGGTAGCTGGTGGTGGATACCTGAAACTATCAAACTACAACCCAGAACCCATGAATCTCGAAGACAGTTGTATAAAAATGTAGCTTATGAGGGGTGACAATGGGATTGGGAAAGCCATAAGGACCACACTCTACTTTGTCTAGTTTATGGATGGATGAGTAGAAAAATAGGGGAAGGAAACAAACAGACAAAGGTACCCAGTGTTCTTTTTTACTTCAATTGCTCTTTTTCACTCTAATTATTATTCTTGTTATTTTTGTGTGTGTGGTAATGAAGGTGTCAGGGATTGATTTAGGTGATGAATGTACAACTATGTAATGGTACTGTAAACAATCGAAAGTACGATTTGTTTTGTATTACTGCGTGGTATGTGAATATATCTCAATAAAATGAAGATAAAAAAAAAAGAGAGCGGGGAATGGTGCGAGGCCGCAAGGCAAGGGCGGGGCTTGGGAAAGTTGAGGGGCGGGGCTGGAGGAAAAGGGCGGGACCTGGTTTGGGGAAATGAGTGTGACTGCAGGAAAGGGAAGGCTCTTGGGAAAGAAGGGATCGGGGCTGGAGGGAAGGTGTGGCTCTGAAGGAAGGGGCCGGGTTTGGGGAGGAGTATAGAACTGGTCGGGTGTGAAAGCGCTTGTTTTTGGTTAATTGGTGGGATTAAGGTGCTGGGAGCCCTGGGGTTTGGCGGTGAAATGCCGCTTGTCTACGGTTGCTAGTTGAAAGATGTCAAAACAGAACTGGTTTGAATATGGCTGGGTCACTTTCCTAGCTATGTGAACTTGGGCAATAAGGAACTCAAGTTCTTTATAAAACTGAGCTCGAAAACTGAATTGTCAATTTTTGAGGGCTTCGGAGGAGTTGGATGCTGGGGAGAATCTATTTGTCACACAACGCTTGTTACTGAGCCTCTCCAGTTTTGCCATCAAAGAGGAATGTGAAAGTATCTTCCAGGGGTCTGGGGCAAAGCCCAAAGCATCTGGAAGTTTCTGTTTTATCTTAAAATTAACGCAACCCTTGCATTTGGTACACTATAATATATGTGTTTTCACATACAATGTCTTCCCAAAAACATTCTAATAAAATTGACACTCTGGAAAAAAAAAAAAATTTGAAGGAGAAGAAACTCTTCAGAATTCATTCTATAAGGCCAACATTACCCTTATATCAAAACCAGATAAAAATACCACAAGAAAAGAAAATATTAGCAGATAGAATCCAATAATACATTAAAAGAATTATACATGACGGTCAGGTGAGATTTATCCCAGGTATGAGAAGATGAAATAACAAAAGAAAATCAATTAATGTAATGCACTGTGTTAACAAAATGAAGGAGAAAAAACACATGACCATTTCAGTTGATTTAGAAAAGACATGTAACAAAATCCACCATCCCTTCTTGATTATAAAAACTTAGAAAACTAGGAATAGAAGGAAATTTCCTCAACAGGATCCAGGGCATCTATGAAAAACTGACAGCTAACACCATACTTAGTGAAAAAACGACAGCTTCTCCTCCAAGATCAAGAACACTGTCACCAGATAGTCAACATTGTACTAGAAGTTCTAGCTACAGCAATTAGGCAAGAAAAAGATATAAAATTCTCCCAAATTGGAAAGGAAGAAGCAAAACTGTCCCTATTTGAAGATGACATGATCCTATATACAGGAAATCCTGGGAAATCCAAAATGAATTCAGCAAAGTGACACAATACAAGGTCAACACACAAAAACCAGTAGTGTTATATTACACTAGTAATGAACAATCTGAAGAGGAAATGAAAAAAAGAATCCCTTTACAATAGCAGCTAAAAGAATCAAATATCAAGAAATCAATTTAACGAAGGATGTAATGGACTTAAACACAGAAAAACACAAAACATTACTAGAAGATACCAAAGAAGACTTAAATAAATGGGAAGACAGTCCATGTTCATGGATTGGAAAACTAAATATTGTTCAGATATCAATTCTACCTAAAGTGATTTACACATTCAGCACAAACCCAATCAAAATTCCAATAGCTATCTTTACAGAAATGGAAAAATTCAATCATCAAATTTGTATGGAAGGGTAAGGGGACCCAAATAGTCAATGCCATCTTGAAAAAGCACAATGTTGGAGGACTCACACTTCCCAACTGTGGCAGTTGAGAACCTTTTGTACCCCAGAAAATCATGTTCTTAAAGCTAATCCATTCCTGTGGGTGTAAACCTATTGTAAGTAGGACCTTTTGATGAGTTTACTTCAGTTAAGTCCTGGCCCTGGGTAGTTATTAACCCTTTTACTGGAGTCCTTTGTAAGAGAAAGACATTCAGACAAAGAGAAGTAAGAAGCTGAAATGAACAAAACCAGGAAGAGAAGGGAGAGACCAGCAGAGGCCACTATGTGCCTTTCCATGTGGCAGAGAAACAAAGGATTGCCAGCAGCCACTCTTCAGGAAGAAAGCATTGCCTTAATGATGACTTCATTTGGACATCTTCCCAGACTCTAACCATAAGTGAATAAATTCCTATTGTTCAAGCCAAACAACCATTTCATGGTATATCACTTTCAGCACCTTAGGAAACTAAAAGAGTGATTTAAAACTTTTTACAAAACTACAGTAATCAAAACAGCATGCTGTTTGTGCAGAGACAGACATTAGACCAATGGAATCTAATTCAGAGTTCATAAATAAATACTCACTTCTATGGCCACCTGATTTTTGACTAGTTACAAGTCCACTTAATGGGCAAAGAATAATCTCTTCAATAAATGATACTGGGAAAACTGGAAATCCATATGCAAAAGAATGAAGGTGGAGCCCTACCTCACACCATATACAAAAATTAACTCAAAATGGATCAAAGACTTAAATATAAGGACCACACACTTCTAGAAGAAAATATAGAAAATCATCTTCAGTATTTTGTGTTAGACAATGGTTTCTTAAACTTTCGCCAATAGCAGCAGTAACCAAAAAGAAAAATAAAGGGGACTTCATCAAAATTGAAAGCTGTTGTGCATCAAAGGACTTTATCATGAATGTAAAAGGATGACCTACTCATAGGAGAAACTATTTGGAAACAACATTTCCAAAAAGAATTTAATATCTAGAATATAGAAAGAATCTTACAACTCCACAAGAAAAAGACAAACAACCCAATTCCAAAGTGGGTAAAAGATTTGAATAGAATTTCTCCAAAGAAGATATATACTATTGACCAAAAGGCACATGAAAAGCATGAAAAGCATGAAAAGATACTCAACATCATTAGCCCTCAGGGAATTGCAAATCAAAACCACAATGAGATCCCATTTCACACCCTGTAGAATGGCTGCTATTAAAAAACGTAAAGTAACAAGTGTTGGAGAAGATGCAGAGAAATAGGAACACTCATTCATTGCTAGTGGCAATGTAAAATGGTATAGCCACTGCAGAAGACAGTTTTGCAGTTCCTCAGAAAGTTAAGTGTAGAATTACCATAAGACTCGGCAAGCTCACTTATAGGCATACACTACAAAAAATTGGGATCAGGGACTTAAACAGATATTTGCACACAATGTTCCTAGCAGCATTGCTCACAATTGCCAAACTATGGAAGCAACCCATGTGTGCCAGTTTGTATATATTACGTCCCCCCAAAAAAGCCATATTCTTAAATGCAATCTTGTGGGGGAATATTGATTGATTAACCTTTTGGATTAGGGTGTGACCTCTTGATTGAATGTTTCCATGGAGATCTGACCCTGCCTGTTCAGCGGTCTTGATTAGTTTACTGGAGTCCTTTAAAAAGAGCCATCACAGGCCCGGTGTGCTCAAGCTGAGAGGGACATTTTGGAGAGAGGCTAAGAGCTTGGAGACACAGACAGAAGGATGTTTGGAGATGTTAAGCTAAGAGATGAAGCCCCGAGTTTGCCTTTGGAGAAGCTAAGACAGGAACCCCAGATGCTTAGAGAGAAATGTCCTGGGTGAAAGAACCAAAAACACACAGGAGCTGAGAGAGAAGCTGGAACACAACCCGGGATCAACAAATGCCAGTCACGTGCCTCCCCTGCTAATAGAGGTTTTCAGGATGCCAGTGGCCATCCTTCAGTGAATGTATCCTGTTGATACCTTAGTTTGGACAATTTTATGGTCTTAGGACTGTAACTTTGTAACCAAATAACCCCGCTTTATAAAAGCCAATCCATTTCTGGTATTTGGCATAATGGCAGCATTACCAAACAAGATCGTGGCCATCAAAGGATGAATGGATAAACAAAATGTGGTATATACATAAAATGGAATATTATTCAGCCATAAAAAGGAATGAAGTTCTTACACAGGAAACAACATGGGTGAACACTGAAGACATCATGTTGAGTGAAATAAGCCAGACGCAAAAGAATATGACCTCATTGATATAAAATGAATAGAATAAGCAAATTTATAGAGTCAGAAACTAGAATACAGGCTGCCAGGGGCTGGGGTAGGGAATATGGAATGGGTAGTTAATTTTTAATTGGTACAGAATTTCTCTTTGGGTGATGGAAAAGTTTGGTAAGGGGTGCTCATGTTGGTTGCACAGCATCATGAATGTATTTAACAGCCACTGTATTAAATACTTGAATGTAGTTAAAAAGGGAAATTTTAGGTTGTAACCAGAATAAATTAAAAAAAAAATGATTTTAGTCTTGTTTGCAAAAGGGCAGTTTTCTTTTTCTTTGTTTCAATTGTCTTTTTGGCAGAGTATTAGTATGTGCAAGTTTGTGAGCAAATGAAACATGTAGGTTCAATCCATTGGTTTGATTTTCATATATCTATGCTGGAATATTATTTTCTTATATAATTTATTTATTTAAATGAATGTAGTAAATTTGCAACTCTGAATTTTGATTTTGCAATAAATAAGCCACTAGGCTCTAGATTGAATGGACTTTTTTGTTTTTAATGGACTTTTATCTTAGGTACCAACCGTCAGTAATTATTTTTATTGTACTTCCTAACTGTACAATGCTAAATCATATCTTTGAGGTAAGCCCTTTTTCATAGATATATGGTGTCCATATGACTACTCAATCGAATAAAGAACTGCAAGTGATATTTGAAAAGTGCAAACTGGGATTTAGGAGACATAATAATTCCTTCAAGTTATACACAATATCACTTGTGAAAATCCAAAGCCAAACTATTACATGGCAAACCTAGGGTAGGAGAGGTAGTATGAGTACTGGCAGACCAGCTGCAGTTTCCTATGAATACAGTGAAAAACGCTCGTAAAACTTAAAAGTACTGTCCCAGATTTTAAAAATCACACTTTCTCAGGGCTCTCCACAAATTAGTGACTGTCCTTGCTGTCTCTATGACAGCCTTTTTCTACGGATGAGGCCTCAAATGAATTGCAACTATATTAGTGTTCTAAGGGGTACTTTGTGTGAAAAAGGGTATATATTCCTTAACTTCTTTGTAAGTTCTTTGGTCAGTTGCCAAAAAATATGAAAGGCTCCATTATAGGATTTTTGGCAATTCTTGCCATTCACTGATGTAAAAGTATGATTCCAACAGGGAATCTTGAATAATTCTAACCTCCCATGTCCTATTCTGGGATAACCACCTTTAATATTTCATTTATTACCTTTTTATTTTATCTCTGAGTCCGGTTTCAGATTTTGGCAGTACAACTTTAAAAGTTAGTAAAAGCATTGATAAAGTACAGGTGAAAAACCTCTGAAAGTGAATTTTTAGTTAAAAGATGTTTGAACTTAATTGATTGGGAGGCCAAAAATTTAAGAGAACAGAAGATTCTCAAGACATGAGGAGTAAGTTGTATTATATGGTGTGTGTTTTGTGTGTATGAATGGGAATTAAATGATGTTGAGTTCTAGCCTCCAACAATCATTGTCAACAGAAGATCAAGCTGCAGATAGTATGTTTTAAGACAAAAATTATAAAGCCAGTTAAATCTTTCTAACATCTAGTTTTAATGTGCATGGGTACATTTTACTTAAGCTACCTTTTATAATATATATATATAAAGATTGATTTTGCACATAGATTGGAGATTGGAAATCACAGTTTGGGGACGGGGTTTTTGTGGGTTGTTTCCATCAAAATTTTAAAAATTGGCTGCTGGAGAATGCTGAAGAATTCAACAAATTTCTAATCCAGTTTTTAGACTAGAATGTTAAACACAAAAATACACAAGAAACTAAATCCCTAATTATTGATCTGTAAAAACATTGTTACTGGGGATTGAGCAGAACTTGAGGCCTTTCTTACAGAACATAGAACTTGATTCTCAGGCCTATATTAGGTTCTGAATCTTAATGCCTGTATTTGTATTTAATGAAAATTTTATGAGTGAAATTATATTGGTAATAGGAACTTCCTGGTCCAGTTGGAAGTTCTTCCATTTGAAAAATGTGATATTTGTATAGAAGTTATAATTTTCTCAGTCCTCCTCCCAAAGAGTTGAAGCTAGAATTTTCTGTTTGATAAAAGAGCAAACAACGAGCACATTGCTTGTAAATTCATGTTTAGTAACTAGTAAGAACCTGAAACACTGGATACATTATAAGCCTAATTCTAGGTAGTCTTACAAAAATGTGTCTTTTAAGCATCCTCCCGAATGCCTCTTTGTTGCTCAGATGTGGCCCTCTCTCTCTAGCTAAGCCAACTTGAAAGGTGAAATCACTGCCCTCCCCGCTACGTGGGATCAGACACCCAGGGGAGTGAATCTCCCTGGCAACGTGGAATACGACTCCTGAGGAGGAATGTAGACCCGGCATCGTGGGATGGAGAACATCTTCTTGACCAAAAGGGGGATGTGAAAGGAAATGAAATAAGCTTCAGTGGCAGAGAGATTCCAAAAGGAGCTGAGAGGTCCCTCTGGTAGGCACTCTTATGCACAATATAGACAACCCATTTTAGGTTCTAATGAATTGGGGTAGCTGATGGTAGGTACCTGAAACTATCAAACTACAACCCAGAACCCATGAATCTTGAAGACAATTGTATAAAAATGTGGCTTATGAGGGGGGACAGTGGGATTGGGGGGGCCATAGGGATCACACTCCCGTTTGTCTAGCTTGTGGATGGATGAGTGGAAAGGTGGGGGAAGGAAACAAACAAACAAACAAACAGACAAGGGCACCCAGTGTTCTTTTTTACTTTAGTTGCTCTTTTTCACTTTAATTATTATTCTGGTTATTTTTGTGTGTGTGGTAATGAGGGTGTCGGGGATTGATTTTGGTGATGAATGTACAACTATGTAATGGTACTGTGAACAATCAAATGTACGATTTGTTTTGTATGACTGCGTGGTATGTGAATATATCTCAATAAACTGAATATTTTAAAAAATGTGTCATTTAGCCATCTTTTGAGCATATATTCACACTGCTTTTCAAGATACTTTAAATTATATTTTTTTCCTCTTTTTCAGAACTGCTACTTCCTTTGGGGCTACTTTTCTTTTCCTTCTCTCTTTCTTCTTTTTTTTTTTTTTTGAGTTGAAATTCACAACAGAATACACATTTTTGAAAAGCCTTCTTAAAAGTGGGTAGATATTCTGTAGTCTTCCAAGAAAAGCCCTTTTATTTTTTAATCACTTCTGAAGTTATGTGGTCTTTGACCTTTGGGGACTATTTTGCATGAGTGCTGATATGAATTTAAACTTAAGTAGATCCATGGCATGTTATCCCATGAATGCTGACTCTGGAGGGAACACCTTTCCTGCAAAAACAGTTTCAGTTCTAGACTGAAAAGCTGGAGATGAAACTTAATTTTGTTCTTTTTTGTATAAATTAGTAAAACTTGCAGCCAATTTGCCGAGCTTCCTTGTTGACCTCAACAGATGAACTGAGCTGAGTGTTAATTCAGACTGAAGGAATGATCTGAAACTTGGTTTGTGCAGATGTGCAATCTACATGCAATATTAATGAAATCAGATAGCTCTTACAGTTTTACCATGTGTACATAGGCTACCCACTCCCCTTCCCTGACAGATATCCATTAGTTATTGAACTTTGTAAACAGCATTGAAACATTACAACGATGTTTGCTGCATCAATTTTTAATCAGTGTAGTACATGTTATTTTTCTGAAGCAAACCAAAGTTAAATTTCTTATGGTTCTTGCTGTTTGCTATAGCACCATTTGAGGGACAACTGAAACTTGTATACATTTGTAATAGATGAAAAACAAACCTGATTGCAAATCCTTTCTTTTTTTAATATCATAAACGATGTACCAAGTTTTTTGATTCAAATTTGTGTAGCATAAGTTAAATTTCAATTTCATTCTATTAACCAATATGAGTGTATTTCTATAAGCATAGTTAGTTATTTTGAAATAAACTTAAAAATTAAAAAAACAATAATTGTATCACATAAACAGTATTAACCCTAATTAATCATGAACTATAGTTAATAGTAAAATTATAATAATATTCTCATCAGTTGTAACAAAGTTACCACACTACTATAAAGTGTTAATAATAGGGAAAATTGTGTGTTTGTGGTTGTACCATATTACAACACTATATTTTCTGCATGCTTTTTCTATAAATCCACAAATTCTCTAATAAAAAATTATTTTTAAAAATGTACAAAAAACCAGCAGTGGAAAAAAAAATGTACAAAGCCAAGGCAATAATCAAGCAGTGACATTTTATAGGCAGGGAGGGCAAGATTAAACAATACAGAATGACCCTCCAAATACCAAATGGTTGGCAAATTTACCTTCACCTCAGTCTTCAGTTCCTATTATCAATTTACTCCATTCCTATGCTGTATAAGATATGATTGTAATCTCACCAAGGAATCAGTATGGCAAAAGGGAAATTAAACTGTCACATCCATATCTGGCATTACTGAACCAAGAAAAAAAAATTTGACCAAAGTAAATATATCCTCTTGCTCACTCAAATCAAATGCCTTCTCTAAATCCATCTTTTGCTAGTCATGGCACTTAGTGGTTTCAAAATAGTGACCTCTTGAGAGATTAGACACAAAGCCACCTTGGATAAATAGCATGGAATTTCCTCCACCCATGTAAAATAGTAAAAGAAGGAGTAAACAAAGGAAATCTAACACCCTTTCCAATGTATGACCAAGAAGTCTAGTCTAGAACCAAAACTTTTGAAAATCTATTAACATTATCAGCTTCAATTTAGTTAAATTTTTAAAGTATGTGTTAGTAGTATAATAGGACTAGAAATAAGTTTATAAAACTAATAATACACACTTTTCAGATATGAAATTATTTCATAAAATATGTTCTGAAATTTATCATTGCTGTCAAAACATTGGATTATATATTCTAATTCTGTCTTTTTTTTTTTAAATTGCTTCCTCTCATTACCTCATTTTATAGTGGACTACTCTTACCCTCCTAGGTTAAACACAAGCACACACATTCACACAATACAGTGATGCTAAGAGACCAACTATGTTCAAAGGAGATACTTTTTTTAAATAATCAGGGCTCCTACTTTAATTAGACATATTCTTAGCTTATGTTTAAATGGTTATAAATCTGCACCATTTCTGGTTTTGTTAATACATTTCATATATCCTATTCTTCAGTGTAACTATTTTGCTAATTTTATATCCAGAAAATACAAAGAATCATTAAAAAAAAAATGATCAAGACCCAGACATTTCTAATAATAAACTACAAAAATATTTTCATCTGCAAATATCTTATCTTGAAAATAGAACATTTTGTGTATCTCTTTCTAATTATCTGTCTTCTACAGAAAGAGCACTGCTTTCGGCAAATAGAAGAACCGCATCCTGGTCTTGGTTTGGCATGTCATTGAATCTCTCTACAATTCTACAATTACGTCAAATGAGAACAGCTATTCCTTTCTCCTTGTTTCTCTCAAAATCATATTCCCTAAGATTAGAAGGCAAGCAATAGTTGAGGATCAGTGCAACAGGACCCTACATCCTAGGAGCAGAGGGCAGCTGGCTAGCCCTCAAGAGCAATGCCTTGCGAATTATTTTCTTAGGGAAAATATTGTACACATTCTCTTCTTTAGCATTTAATAGCTTTTGTTTACATGCATTACCATCACTGCCAAGAATCCTTTTTATGCATGTCTCTTCACTAGTCTTATACCATTAATTGAAGTCAATGACACCATAGTAACAGTTATAACTCTGCCCGAATTCTTTCTTGCTGGGGAGTTGGAATCTATTAGAGATTGTAAATTCTAACCAAATATTGATGCAACTGCCCCCTGAAGTTTTAGGGTATGCTAAAATTCTGTTGGAGAATGTACACTGAAGGTGTTCAGCGTCCTCTGCCTGTTTCCTTTCTGTACTTCAATTCAGTTTTATTTAGCTTCTTATTGTAAATGAAGATATTCCTATCCTCCAGGAGTGATAAAATTATTAATGAAACAGTCTCTAGCACAGATGAGGATGCACTAACCGGGTCCGGCAGACTTTGCTTTGGGGTTCAGGTAGGGATGGAGGTAAAGGAAGGGAGTGTCAAACAAACAGTAAAAGCATGATTAATAGAGTTCACACTGGATTCGAACTGTGTATAAACTTATTTCATGTCTATAATTACTTGGGAAACAAATAGACAAGATGACTTTATAAAAAACTTAATGAAATTGTATATTTTAAGGCAATACTGTATTTGTAATCTAGAATTCAAAACCATTTTTCTAATTTCATTCACTTCCTGAGAGTTTATCATACACAGTACAAAGCACTGTGGCTTAGTCCTTTAATCCAGACTTAAGAAAGATATTGAATGTTATGGGGTTCAAAAGAGTAAGAGAGTATGTCCTTGAAACAACTCCAAATGTACGTACTTCATATATAGAATTTTCTGACAATACACCCTTACTGCTGTATCTCTTTGATAAAATTTTTCATGTTTTTTATGATAGTTTACCATGCTTTGGTAAACTCGTCTAATGCCCTTTTAAAGTTAGCTTTTGGAAAGTGCTGCTTTCTCTCTACCATGTAGTTCCCCCAAGCATTTAGTGGATCCTATGGATCCTCAATCATTATTTGTAAATAAAGTTTATGATGGACTTAACCAAATAAAGAGGCATCACCTATCTTGGGACAAATCTAGAAGTGATTCAGCAGGGCCACTGAATACGTATCCTACAGTGAAACGGGAAGCTAGCCTTAAAAATGAAAACTACAGACTAGAGAAACAATTTTTAGTAAAATCAAGATGTTTTAAAATAGTTTGTACAAATATGAAATGAGTTTTCTTTGGATTCCAAATTTGCAGTTAATTTACAACCCACTCTGCTCCAAAATTCCTCTTTATAAGATGTACAATTATGCTGAATGTCTCAGTATTCCAAAGACACTCAAATAGTCAGCACCACCATCCACCTTAAAAAAAAACAACAGTTTAAAATACGTACATAAATTTGGTACTCAAAGTGCAGTACCAATACCACTTCATAAAACCAGGCACCTCAGTTTCAACCTACAACTCCCAAATTGTTTCCTTTTCTACACCACTGCAACTAACGATCCTGCCAGACTGCAAAAAACCATTCAGTGGTTTTGTCTGATGTGGAGAAAAGTCCATGAGGGACTAGGAGGTACCACCAAAGGCATGTCAGGATAAAGATCTATATTGGTTGGGTTAGAAATTGGTGCCTTAACTCAATGCATCATTTTATGTCTTTTCTCAACCTTTTTGAGTTAAAATTATATTTACCATGGTAGTTTTGTATTTATCACTTAAAAAAACCTGCTTTTTATTAAGGAATACCTGAAGGAATCATTCTAGTAGATTTCTGAAAGAGCTAATTTTTATAATGTTAAAATTTTGGCTGCATAGTCATCAACAGGTTATAAAATGAAACTCTGGCTGGCTGAAGAGAACATGAATATATACCATTTGGCAAGCCATTTTGCTATGCTAAAATTTCCTTACACTGGCTCTCTCAACCTCATAGCATCGCTAGGAGAATCAGATGAGGTATTTCACATAAGCAGAAAAGTAGGTAATAAACTTTCTTTCCTAGCTAATTGAAAATAAAAATAACTTCATTTTTCTGTTATTGGTTTAACCCAGAGAAAATTGTGCCAATGAATATTATGCCCCCAATCCCCCAAAATTGTCTAAGGCTCTGAAATTTTTTCCTAAAAAATTAAATTACAAATCTAGAAAAATAAACACTGCTCAAAATTATATTCTATAGATATCTATAATATTAACTCAATAATGGGGAATAGAGCTTGAATAGTACATGACTCAGATGAGTGTTACCATAATAGCAGGAATTATTGGGCTCAACTCTTTGCAGCACATATCTTTCTTTTCTGTGCTAACCCTTCATTAACTTCAAAAGAGATTTCTGCCTTCTGCAGCTGGAAGAGACAAACAGAACTCAGCCTACAACTTTCAATTCCAGAATAGAGTCATTCATAAATACAATAGAGCTACTCAATTTCAGTAGATAATCTTTTAAAGCTTTCAAATGTCACTGAAAAAAAATAATTTGTTTTTGCAAATTTGGCATCAAAGAATGTAGAATCTATATTAAATCCCAGTTTATCAAAATCTAAAAGGTAAAATTAAAACAACTAGCACTTTTCTATGGCACTGCTCAATGTCTGGAATTCATAAAGATGTACCCAAGACACTGCAGGACCCTCTCAGGGCTTCTGATTCATAATATATTAAATTATATTCAAAGCAATTTTAGGATAAGTATTTATTGTAGTCTAGCTCTATTAATACATACTAATCCATGGATAAAATATTGTGATTCTCAATTAAATTGAGTATCTAATGCTCCAACTTTTTTGGAAAAAATTAGACATAATTTCAACATAAGTTGCTTCAAATGCTGATTATTTCTATTTTCTTACTTTTAAATCAATATGATTGAGATATTATAATGGCTTACTCTATGGCCAACAAGGTTGTAACAACAGCCTCAAACTCTTTTGTGAAAGGAAAACACAAAATTTTTCTGCCAACATTACAAACAATGCTATTTTGGCAAAATTTAAAGTAAGCATCAGAAAAATGAAAGGAAAATTGAGCATTAACGAAGTTTTTTAATCCTTTCCTTTCCCCAAAATGATACTTTCTCGTCTAAGACACAAAGTTTACTGTTAATTCATTTCAGCCCAATATGTATTCTTCTTTTTGGCAATGAGTGTTTCAACATCTTGAAAACACATTTGAGCTTATTTTTCTATTATTGACTCCTTTCATCAACTCTAAAAGGGGGTTATGCATAATCCACTAAATGCAAATAATTTTTGGAAGCATTGCTTAGTAGACTTCTATGCTGTGTAACATATTCAATTAAGAGTAAAAGACTTTTAAATAATCTTTAGGGAAAGTTACCTGCCAAACAACACAACATTCATGGTAAGAAAATTATCTTTGGGATTTAGAATTTCAAATCAAAATAAATCATCAACCATTTGAAAAAGAGTGATTTTCTATGTGATTTTAATGTCGTGAAAAGCTTGAACCTAACTATGAATCATTTTTAAATCATCCCAGGATATTTCTATTTGCTCTAAGGCATAACTTAAAATCCTCAGAGCCAACTGAGAGCTACCTTCATTAACCATTTAGAATTTAAAAAAACTGGAATGCAAAAATTCCATAAAGATATGATAAGGACTCTGGTGTCCTGCCACTTTGCCAAACACAGTTCATCCATATAAGAAGCCAACCTCTCCATGTTTGGAAAGGGCATAAATATACTCCATTTGACTGCAGGATATGGCTCTCTCTCTTCACATATTGACGTGAAAGGCTTTTGGCTAAGTACAAGGACTATGAATGCTTCCCTGGAGAAACTGCAGCTGTGATAGTTGACCTCAGCCTTTTAAGACTAAAAGATTTTGTCTGGGAAAATAACTTACTGATTATCAGAGTTAGTCAGAATAAAAGGCCTCAGTTTCAGAGCTTCTTCACTGAATAACTGCTCTCTTTCAGAATGCTTAATTTACTACCCAGTATCACCATGTTGTACAACTCCAGAGAGTAACATTCACATAGAATACAATAAGAATGTGCCCTCTGGAGTTTAGAAACTCAGACCCCCAATATCGCCCACCATCATTAAAGCTTTCTTGCTGTCTTATTAAGTTCCTGATTATGGAATCCTGGCTTATTTTGACATAGTCCAGTTATTGTAGACATGCTGCCCAAATCACATCAACTTATCAAGTCACAACTCTTGCCAGCTTGATCAAGACCTGCATCTTTTATAACCCATAACTCCTATTCCTGTCCTTTTTTTTTTTTTTTAAATCATCATTTTATTGAGATATATTCACATACCACGCAGTCATACAAAACAAATTGTACTTTCGATTGTTTACAGTACCATTACATAGTTGTACATTCATCACCTAAATCAATCCCTGACACCTTCATTAGCACACACACAAAAATAACAAGAATAATAATTAGAGTGAAAAAGAGCAATTGAAGTAAAAAAGAACACTGGGTACCTTTGTCTGTTTGTTTGCTTCCCCTACTTTTCTACACATCCATCCATAAACTAGACAAAGTGGAGTTTGGTCCTTATGGCATTCCCAATCCCACTGTCACCCCTCATAAGCTACATTTTTATACAACTGTCTTTGAGATTCATGGGTTCTGGGTTGTAGTTTAATAGTTTCAGATATCCACCACCAGCTACCCCAATTCTTTAGAACCTAAAAAAGGTTGTCTAAAGTGTGCGTAAGAGTGCCCACCAGAGTGATCTCTCGGCTCGTTTTGGAGTCTCTCTGCCACTGAAGCTTATTTCATTTCCTTTCACATCCCCCTTTTGGTCAAGAAGATGTTCTCCATCCCACGATGCCAGGTCTACATTCCTCCCCGGGAGTCATATTCCACGTTGCCAGGGAGATTCACTTCCCTGGGTGTCTGATCCCACGTAGGGGGGAGGGCAGTGATTTCACCTTTCAAGTTGGCTTAGCCAGAGAGAGAGGGCCACATCTGGGCAACAAAGAGGCATTCAGGAGGAGACTCTTAGGCACAAATACAGGGAGGCCTAGCCTGTCCTTTGCAGCAACCGTCTTCCCAAGGGTAAAACTTATGTTAGAGGGCTCAACCCATCAAACCACCAGTCCCCTATGTCTGTGGTCATGTTAGCAACCATGGAGGTGGGGTAGGCGAATACCCCTGCATTCTCCACAGGCTCCTCAAGGGGGCACTACATCTTTTTTTTTTTTTTTCCTTGTCTTTTTTCTTTTTTTTTTTTTTTTTTAACTTTCCCTTCTTTTTTAAATCAACTGTATGAAAAAAAAAGTTAAAAAGAAAACAAACATACAATAAAAGAACATTTCAAAGAGACCATAACAAGGGAGTAAGAAAAAGACAACTAACCTAAGATAACTGCTTAACTTCCAACATGTTCCTACTTTACCCCAAGAAAGTTACATAATATAGCAACATTTCAGTGAACTTGTTCCTACTACATCCATCAGAAATTAACAGACCATAGTCATTTCTGGGCTTCCCCAGAACGTTAAATAGCTTATCTGTTCTTCTTGGATTATTGTTCCCCCTTCCTTAATTGCTCTCTACTGCTAGTTCCCCTACATTCTACATTATAAACCATTTGTTTTACATTTTTCAAAGTTCACATTAGTGGTAGCATATAATATTTCTCTTTTTGTGCCTGGCTTATTTCGCTCAGCATTATGTCTTCAAGGTTCATCCATGTTGTCATATGTTTCACCAGATCGTTCCTTCTTACTGCCGCGTAGTATTCCATCGTGTGTATATACCACATTTTATTTATCCACTCATCTGTTGAAGGACATTTGGGTTGTTTCCATCTCTTGGCAATTGTGAATAATGCTGCTATGAACATTGGCGTGCAGATATCTGTTCGTGTCACTGCTTTCCGATCTTCCAGATATATACCGAGAAGTGCAATCGCTGGATCGAATGGTAGCTCTATATCTAGTTTTCTAAGGAACTGCCAGACTGACTTCCAGAGTGGCTGAACCATTATACAGTCCCACCAACAATGAATAAGAGTTCCAATTTCTCCACATCCCCTCCAGCATTTGTAGTTTCCTGTTTGTTTAATGGCAGCCATTCTAACCGGTGTTAGATGGTATCTCATTGTGGTCTTAATTTGCATCTCTCTAATAGCTAGTGAAGCTGAACATTTTTTCATGTGTTTCTTGGCCATTTGTATTTCCTCTTCAGAGAACTGTCTTTTCATATCTTTTGCCCATTTTATAATTGGGCTGTCTGTACTATTGTCATTGAGTTGTAGGATTTCTTTGTATATGCAAGATATCAGTCTTTTGTCAGATACATGGTTTCCAAAAATTTTTTCCCATTGAGTTGGCTGCCTCTTTACCTTTTTGAGAAATTCCTTTGAGGTGCAGAAACTTCTAAGCTTGAGGAGTTCCCATTTATCTATTTTCTCTTTTGTTGCTTGTGCTTTGGGTGTAAAGTCTAGGAAGTGGCCTCCTAATACAAGGTCTTGAAGATGTTTTCCTACATTATCTTCTAGGAGTTTTATGGTACTTTCTTTTATATTGAGATCTTTGGTCCATTTTGAGTTAATTTTTGTGTAGGGGGTGAGGTAGGGGTCCTCTTTCATTCTTTTGGATATGGATATCCAACTCTCCCAGCCCCATTTGTTGAAAAGACCATTATGGCTCAGTTCGGTGACTTTGGGGGCCTTATCAAAGATCAGTCGGCCATAGATCTGAGGGTCTATCTCTGAATTCTCAATTCGATTCCATTGATCTATATGTCTATCTTTGTGCCAGTACCATGCTGTTTTGGCAACTGTGGCTTTATAATAAGCTTCAAAGTCAGGGAGTGTAAGTCCTCCCACTTCGTTTTTCTTTTTTAGAGTGTCTTTAGCAATTCGAGGCATCTTCCCTTTCCAAATAAATTTGATAACTAGCTTTTCCAAGTCTGCAAAGTAGGTTGTTGGAATTTTGATTGGGATTGCATTGAATCTGTAGATGAGTTTGGATAGAACTGACATCTTAATGACATTTAGCCTTCCTATCCATGAACATGGAATATTTTTCCATCTTTTAAGGTCCCCTTCTATTTCTTTTAGTAGAGTTATGTAGTTTTCTTTGTATAGGTCTTTTACATCTTTGGTTAAGTTTATTCCTAGGTACTTGATTTTTTTAGTTGCTATTGAAAATGGTATCTTTTTCTTGAGTGTCTCTTCAGTTTGTTCATTTCTAGCATATAGAAACATTACTGACTTATGTGCATTAATCTTGTATCCCGCTACTTTGCTAAATTTGTTTATTAGCTCTAGTAGCTGTATCGTTGATTTCTCAGGGTTTTCTAGATATAAGATCATATCATCTGCAAACAATGACAGTTTTACTTCTTCTTTTCCAATTTGGATGCCTTTTATTTCTTTGTCTTGCCGGATTGCCCTGGCTAGCACTTCCAGCACAATGTTGAATAACAGTGGTGACAGCGGGCATCCTTGTCTTGTTCCTGATCTTAGAGGGAAGGCTTTCAGTCTCTCACCATTGAGTACTATGCTGGCTGTGGGTTTTTCATATATGCTCTTTATCATGTTGAGGAAGTTTCCTTCAATTCCTACCTTTTGAAGTGTTTTTATCAAAAAGGGATGTTGGATTTTGTCAAATGCTTTTTCAGCATCTATTGAGATGATCAATTGATTTTTCCCTTTCGAGTTTTTAATGTGTTGTAATACATTGATTGTTTTTCTTATGTTGAACCATCCTTGCATGCCTGGAATGAACCCCACTTGGTCATGGTGTATGATTTTTTTAATGTGTCTTTGGATTCGATTTGCAAGTATTTTGTTGAGGATTTTTGCATCTATATTCATTAGGGAGATTAGCCGGTAGTTTTCCTTTTTTGTAGCATCTTTGCCTGGTTTTGGTATTAGATTGATGTTAGCTTCATAAAATGAGTTAGGTAGTGTTCCATTTTTTTCAATGTTTTGAAAGAGTTTGAGTAAGATTGGTGTCAGTTCTTTCTGGAAAGTTTGGTAGAATTCCCCTGTGAAGCCATCTGGCCCTGGGCATTTATTTGTGGGAAGATTTTTGATGACTGATTGGATCTCTTTGCTTGTGATGGGTTGGTTGAGGTCTTCTATTTCTTCTCTGGTCAGTCTAGGTTGTTCATATGTTTCCAGGAAATTGTCCATTTCTTCTACATTATCCAGTTTGTTCCCATACAGTTGTTCATAATATCCTCTTATAATTTTTTTAATTTCTTCAGGATCTGCAGTTATGTCACCTTTTTCATTCATTATTTTGTTTATATGGGTTTTCTCTCTTTTTGATTTTGTCAGTCTAGCTAGGGGCTTGTCAATCTTGTTGATCTTCTCAAAGAACCAACTTTTGGTGATATTTATCCTCTCTATTGTTTTTTTGTTCTCTATGTCATTTATTTCTGCTTTAATCCTTGTTATTTCTTTTCTTGTACTTGATTTAGGATTGGTTTGCTGTTCATTTTCTAGCTTCTTCAGTTGATCCATTAGTTCTTTGATTTTGGCTCTTTCTTCCTTTTTAATATATGCGTTTAGTGCTATAAATTTCCCCCTTAGCACTGCTTTTGCTGCATCCCATAGGTTTTGGTATGTTGTGTTCTCATTTTCATTCGTCTCTATATATTTAGCAATTTCTCTTGCTATTTCTTCTTTAACCCACTGATTGTTTAGGAGTGTGTTGTTTAACCTCCAGGTATTTGTGAATTTTCTAAGTCTCTGATGGTTATTGACTTCTAATTGTATTCCATTGTGGTCAGAGAATGTGCTTTGAATAATTTCAATCTTTTTAAATTTATTGAGGCTTGTTTTATGTCCCAGCATATGATCTATTCTGGAGAAAGTTCCGTGAGCACTAAAAAAGTATGTGTATCCTGGTGATTTGGGATGTAATGTCCTGTAGATGTCTGTTAAATCTAATTCATTTATCAGATTGTTTAGGTTTTCAATTTCCTTTTTGGTCTTCTGTCTGGTTGATCTATCTATAGGAGAGAGTGATGTGTTGAAGTCTCCCACAATTATTGTGGAAACATCAATTGCTTCCTTTAGTTTTGCCAATGTTTCTCTCATGTATTTTGTGGCACCTTGATTGGGTGCATAGACATTTATGATTGTTATTTCTTCTTGCTGAATTGCCCCTTTTATTAGTATGTAGTGGCCTTCTTTGTCTCTCAAAACATCCCTGCATTTGAAGTCTATTTTATCTGAGATTAATATAGCTACACCTGCTTTCTTTTGGCTGTAGCTTGCATGAAATATTTTTTTCCATCCTTTCACTTTCAGTTTCTTTGTGTCCCTGTGTCTAAGATGAGTCTCTTGTATGCAACATATTGATGGTTCATTTTTTTTGATCCATTCTGCGAATCTATATCTTTTAATTGGGGAGTTTAATCCATTTACATTCAACGTTAAAACCGTGAAGGCATTTCTTGAATCGGCCATCTTATCCTTTGGATTATGTTTGCCATATTTTTCCCTCTCTCTATTAATATCCTTTATTGTACCCATACCGAATCTCTTTAGTACTGAACCTTTCTCCAAGTCTCTCTGTCCTGTCTTTGTTTCTCTGTCTGTAGGGCTCCCTTTAGTATCTCCAGTAGGGCAGGTCTCTTGTTAGCAAATTCTCTCAGCATTTGTTTGTCTGTGAAAAATTTAAGCTCTCCCTCAAATTTGAAGGAGAGCTTTGCTGGATAAAGTATTCTTGGCTGGAAATTCCTCTCACTCAGAATTTTAAATATATCGTGCCACTGCCTTCTCGCCTCCATGGTGGCTGCTGAGTAGTCACTACTTAGTCTTATGCTGTTTCCTTTGTATGTGGTGAATTGCTTTTCTCTTGCTGCTTTCAGAACTTGCTCCTTCTCTTCTATGTTTGACAGTGTGATCAGTATATGTCTCGGAGTGGGTTTTTTTGGATTTATTCTATTTGGAGTTCGCTGAGCATTTATGATTTGTGTATTTATGTTGTTTAGAAGATTTGGGAAGTTTTCCCCAACAATTTCTTTGAATACCCTTCCTAGACCTTTACCCTTTTCTTCCCCTTCTGGGACACCAATGAGTCTTATATTCGGACGTTTCATATTATCTATCATATCCCTGAGGTCCATTTCGAGTTTTTCAATTTTTTTCCCCATTCTTTCTTTTATGCTTTCATTTTCCATTCTGTCATCTTCCAGGTCACTGATTCGTTGTTCAACTTCCTCTAGTCTTGTACTATGAGTGTCCAGAATCTTTTTAATTTGGTCAACAGTTTCTTTAATTTCCATAAGATCATCCATTTTTTTATTTAGTCTTGCAATGTCTTCTTTATGCTCTTCTAGGGTCTTCTTGATTTCCTTCATATCCCGTACTATGGTCTCATTGTTCATCTTTAGTTCTTTGAGTAGCTGCTCTAGGTGCTGTGTCTCTTCTGGTCTTTTGATTTGGGTGCTTGGGCTTGGGTTATCCATATCGTCTGGTTTTTTCATATGCTTTATAATTTTCTGTTGTTTTTGGCCTCGTGGCATTTGCTGAACTTGATAGGGTTCTTTTAGGGTTTGTAGACCAGTTGAAGTCCTTATCTCTAATTTATCAGATCTACAGCTTCGTGGAGTACACTTTCTCTAACTAACCAGCAGGTGGCGTCCACGAGCCACCTGTTCTCCACAAGCCAGATCTCCCCTGCTTAGCCTTTTTGGTGAGTGGGGGAGTGAGTCTTGTGGGGCCCAATTGGTGTACCAAGCTTGCGTGTGTAGTTGGTGTTGCCTGCCCTGTATGTGGGGCGTGTTTCTGGGCAGTCGGGGAGGGGGGGTGGCCCTAACAATCAAATCTCCCTGATGATCCTAGAGTTTTAAAGCTGCTGCAATAGTCTAATCCTTCAGTTCAGTCCTGCCACAGTTTGTCTCTGCCACTGACCCACAAGTCTTTGGTATTGGCGTATGGCTCCTGAGACTTGCGAGTGGGCCCCACTTCCAGGCTGTGCACCCCGGGTCCTCTGTTGAGGGATGACTGTGCTATGTCACAGGTGAGTGCCGTCCCCCCAGGGCAGTTCTGGACTGCTGGGCTGTGTTGGGAGGCTCCCAGTCTGCTCAAATGATGGCTGAATGGGGCTCTGTTAATTCACACTGCTCCCCCTTCCCAGCTCTGGGACATTCAGCTGAGGTTGCAGGGAAGGCTAATGTCCACGCCCAGTTTTGTGGTGTGTGCCTGTTATTTGAAGCACTTCCGTCACACTGGGTTGTCTGGGGCAGCTCTGGGCTATGGGGCTGGCGATGGGCAGGAGTGTTTCCTGTCCACCAGGATGGTGGCTGTGAGCGGACACCCCCCTTTTCTTGGGAAGTTGTGTTGTTTAGTGAATTTTCTCAGCCACTGGATTATTGCCTTTTGTCTCAGAGCTCTCTTAGTTCTGCTCTTGACTTGACGTGCCCAAATTTCAATTCTTTGAAGCTTTCTGTATTGAGCTTCTTAGAGTAATTGTTTTAGAAAAAGCAAAAAGGATTTAAAAAAAAAAAAAACAAAACAAAAAAAAAACGGCCCTCCTCAGAGATCTAATGGGTTATTGAAATGCTAATAGACAAAGCAACCAGGGCCATTAAGGAAAGGTGCACAGGGCAGAGAGATCAGCTTTGCTTCGGGATTTGCATATGCGCCTCATGGCCTGATCTCTGCCCTTCCCCTTTCTGTGTTCACCAGAACTCCAAAAATCCTCTGCTTTTATTTTGGAGTTTTTCGTGTTGTTTTTTTTCTATGCCTGTCTCCTCTCTGCTGGGCTGGCTGCTCTCAGAGTCTCTGGTGTCTGGTCTCAGTCTATCTATGGTTGGAGTTTGAATCAGTAGAATGAGTTTCCGATAAGAGCAGCCACTGCAATTCTCCCTTCTCCTTCCCGGAGCTGACAGCCCCTCCTCCCCCGGGACTGAGCCTGGCAGGGAGGGGCGCGGGTCCCCTGGCTGCAAAAACTTACAGATTTCGCTGATCTCAGCAGTTCCACGTTTTCATGAGTGTTGTATGAAGTATGCCCAAAGACAGATTGCTCTGTGGTGTCCAGTCCACGCAGTTCCTGGCTTTTTACCTACTTTCCTGGAGGAGTAACACTGCAAGCAAATGTGAAAATCCTTAAATTGCTGGCCTCAGTGTTCCCATGTCAACTGGCATATGCTCAGGTTGGAGATCCTCTGGATCTGTATGATTTGATTTCAGATGCTTATGAAGATAGATACACTTCTCTGATGAAGTCAGAATGGAGTACAAAAATGATCTCAGAGCAAGTAGCAGGCAGGTGATGTTTTTCTTTGCGCCCGAACCCGCGACATATTGAAATCTCGGAGGATTTGGGGTGGGGGCAAGAGGTGGGGCCAGGAGCCATAAAGTGGCTTCCGCTCCCTCCCCCCCGGGCTGGCAGGGCTTTGGAGGCCGAAGGCTCAGCCGGACTGCCGCTCGGAACTCGGCAGGTGTTTGGCACCGCAGACACAGGCGGAAGGCGCTGGCGCAGCTTGGACCTAGGGCTCCACTTGGCGAGAACGGGAAACTCCCCTTACCACCGACCTCCGCGCTGCGCTCCTCGCTGTCACCACACGGAGCGACGCAGGCACGCTCCCCCCCTGCCTCCTCCGTCCTGGTGGGTCTCTCCTGTCCTTTTAAAAGAGGGTTTGCTTGCTCAAATATGAAACAGAGAGAAACTCAGCTTAACTTTTACTGAAATCAAAACAATTGATCATCCATGGAAAATAGTATGAGGTAGAAGAAAAACCATAAGTCAGGAGATCTACCATTTATTAATTATATGTCTCAAATCACTCACCTATAGTTTAGGGACAGTAATGTAACTGTCTTAACTACTACATAGAATTACTATAATAAACTAAGAAACATGTCAAAGTACTCTATTACTTGAAACACAGTATGCAAGTACTATTTTGTAAATGGGAGTATTTTCAATAGAAAAGTCTTCTCAATGTTAATTGAACTAAGCTATTTGTTTGAATTGTTCGAATCTAACCAAGGACCATGAACCAAGCTACTCACAATGCCCCTGGCAGCTGAGTAAAATGATTCTTCATCCAGTATGTTTTTTATCCTTGTGGATTTAACACTTCAAAAATTGTTAATCTGCTACACAAAACATGTGAGACTCATGTAAATAATATGTCCACTATAATCTAATTTCATCAAAATCCATGTTCCTAAAACTTTTACCTTCTAACCCCATATTCTCACAAACTGGGTCACAGATTTAAAGTACAGATTATTCTAAATGTTAAATCAATAAAATCTAAATTCAATCCTTCTGACTGCTGTTCTTGCAGTCAATTCAAGCTCTAGAGGATAGCTCCCTCACCTCCTAACCTCTGCCATGTTCAGAAGTAGAGCTGCTCTGTTCTATAAATACTGTTGCTTCTGGATGACTTTCAGGGAAAGGCCAAAAGAAAATAAATTATAGCAGTCTGTCCAAAAGGCAAGGAAGGCATGGGTAACAACCAACACAGCTTCTCTCCTTTCTAAGCTTCCATTCCAAGAAAAAGAATAAAGGGAAAAACTCTTTTAATATAGGCCAGTTAATTTGTGAGCCAGGACAAGGCAATGGAGAATTATGTGTGACATCAGAATCCTTCAAAATATTACGAAGATATTCATAGAGCTCTGTTTAAATGAATATTCCCATGAGCAAATTAAATTAAAAACTAAAAAAAAAATAAAAACAAAAACTGAATGACAATTCACTATTCTTAGTACTCAGCATATGCAGAATGCTGCTGCAAATAAGTGAGTTAAACAGAACTAATCTACTACTTGTGGAGTCGCAGGTGAAGGTTCCATTTTGATCTTTTTTAAAAAAATCTCTTTATCTTGAGTTTGAAATGAGTCACCTTTAAAAGTCCAACCCTAGAGCATTAATTGGGAACAAGTAATGGTAGATCTTGTACTTACTGTGGGTAATATTCCTAAAAAAGTGTGACATTAAACTAAAATGCATAAGTTAAGTCTAATTTGCCCCAGATACAACGTTGAAATAAATTAGGACTGAAAGACTTATTCACTAATTGCTCTCAGCCCTGTTGTCAGGCCTCTGTAGATCCCCTTGTCGCAATACCCCCATACCCTTAGCTCAAGCCGCAGCAACTCCAAAGAGCCTCTCTATGAGACTGGCTGAGGCCTTTGTTGTGACTACGTCATGGCCCAACTTTTCCTACTGCTTAATCCTGCTTCCTTCCGTCCCCCCACAGCTATAAATCCTAAAAGTTCTCACTAACAAACATACTGCATGTTAATCTCCTGCTTCCTGGGGAACCAACCTGCAAGTGCTGTATATAAATCAAAGGACTGCACATAAAACCAATAACATAAAATTCTATTTAAGATCACTCTATATCATAGTCTACTTTAAAAAATGCTTTTTCTTAATTCAGACTTTACTTCTATAGGAAAAGCAATCAAAAGATAAAAGTCTACCACTAACATCATCTAATTCAGAAGGTCTTGGGGGCTACATTTTGAAAGGAAATATTTAATAAAGATAAGACTTAAGGTCACTTAAAATTTTAGAATTAGTCCTAGTAGGTATATTTTGTCCCCTTATTCTATTATTACATTTCCCTGTAAAAGTCATGGTTATCAGAAATGAATGTTTGTCTTTTCATATTTAATATAGGAACTCTTTTTGCTTATTTAAGCTTTCTTTTCACCAAACCAGCATGCCTCTAAGATCCTGATGTTATTCAAAGCACACCTGCCTGTAGAATGCAAAAACCAACACAATTGGTCCTGAATTTATTCCCATTTATAAGTTGTATCCCATTTATGAATGTTTTATCATTTGTAGCTTTACAGAGTCACTCAACACCCATTTTGACATCTCTTTTCCTTGTCTTCCCCTACCACAGAGGAAACTAAAATACTCAACTAAAATATTCTTAGGCATGTAACACAATTTCGGACAATGAGATACAGGCAGAGGTCCAAGGAGAAGACTTGTCTTGTTGAAAACCACCCCCACTTACACAGCTATAAAATACAGAAGCTCTTATAGGAAAAGGCAGAGTTTCTCCCTAGGAAACAATTTGTGGGGGATAGAATGAAGCCTTACAAGAATGAGGTTTTTGATCCTTCTCTTCTTCTTCCTGCATGGAAAGTGGATGTAATGCCTGAAAGTGTAGCAGCTGTCTTGGGTCAAAAACAACAAGAAAGAGAATGAAAGCTACATGCTAAGTATGGCAAAGGAGAAAAACAGAAGGAGCCTGGAACATTAATGTTTTCGTGGAGCCCCTGCCGCCCTTGGACTGTCTACCTCCAGACTTCTTGTTACATAAAAAAAAAAATTGTTTAAACCAGTAAAGGATTTATTTACTGAGTTTTCCATTAAATTCAGTAAATAACAGGAAGCATGTCAATGTGCGGAAATAAACTTCAACATGAATTATATAAAGAATTTATCACCAAGTTTTTACATAGGAAAACGGAATAACATTTTATTTGCATGTGTCTGTGAATTGGACGTTAAGAAAGGTTAGGGACTGAATCATATTCATGAATGAATTAAAGGAAGGATGGGAGGGAGGGAGGGAAACTGAACTAGGATGTACAGCTGAAAATTGTGTCTCTGAAAGCTGTGTTATTTAGTCTAGCACTCTAATTTGACATAAAATAAGAACTATCCTAGAAAGATGGGTGGTTAACATGTCCTTTGGGATAACCTTTCTAAAACATTATCTCTCTTCATTGGACATTTAACAGTAACTGGACAGCAGAAAGACTGGGGTTGCTAAGAAATGCTATTTATGCAGTGTTCTGTGTTGCTGACAAAGCAAATATCCATGTTATAAATACTTGGAAAAGTCCTGTTATAAAAATTTAAGCATGATGTAGTCTTGCCTTGTTGAAAACCACCCTCACTTACACAGCTATAAAATACAGAAGCTCTTATAGGAAAAGTCAGAGTTTCTCCTCAGGAAACAATTTTGTATCTCTTCAAATACAGTTACTTTAATATCAAATGTCCAGCATGTTGTTTTATTTGAATACCTTTATTACATAATGAATCCAATAACAGTTTGATTTTCTGTCTGTTTTTGTTTGTCCTAACCAAACAATCAAGGATCCATTGAAGCAGCAAGTGAGAGGGGACTTTTACTTATACACAGAATACTGTTTTCATCAGATAGGATGCAATAATTCTGTAATCTGCATTGACCTTAAATTTTAAATATAATTAAAGCATTAGATTACAAAATAAACTGCTTTTGAAATCTGAAAATCCGTTCTAAGTATGGCAAAATATGTACAACCGGGATAAATTGTTATTTTATAGCCCATGTTTTAGGTCTTGGATAGGTGGCTAGAGGAGGGTCGACCATAGAATTTATTACTGTGAACTAAATAATAGGTTGAACCATATGAAGTTGCCTAGTTTACCTACAAAAATGGTAATTTTTTGGTTTAAACTAAGAAGTAGGGAAACTTCAGAAAGAAAAATCTTGCTTTTTTTTTTGCTAAGTATTCAAATGTTCCTTATGTTCTTAAGCAGATAAACTATTGATCACTGTTATGCGTAGTTTAAAAAATAAACAAAAAAAACCCACTAGAAACTGAATAAAGCAAATGTAAACTGTGATTACAGCCAAACCAAATTTTACAGAAAACAACTAATTACATCAAAAAATTTTAAGCACCCACTTAAATAGTCTTAATGACAACTTGTTCTAGTTTGCTAATGCTGCTGGAAGGCAAAACACCAGAAATGGACTGGCTTTTAAAGGGGTTTATTTGGTTACACAGTTACAGTCTTAAGGCCATGAAGTGTCCAAGGTAACACATCAACAATCAGGTACCTTCACCGGAGGATGGCCAATGGCGTCCGGAAAACCTCTGTTAGCTGGGAAGTCATGTGGCTGGCCTCTGCTCCATAGTTTGGTTTCAAAATGGCTTTCTCCCAGGACATTCCTCTCTAGGCCATAGCTCCTCTTCAAAATGTCACTCTCAGTTGCTCTTGGGGCATTTGTCTCTCTTAGCTTCCCCGGAGCATGAGTCTGCTTTCAACGGCTGTCTTCAAACTTTCTCTTATCTGCAGCTTCTGTGCTTCCTTCAAAGTGTCCCTCTTGGCTGTAGCAAGCCCACTCCTTCTCTCTGAGCTTATATAGTGCTCCAGTAAACTAATCAAGGCCCATGCTGAATGGGCAGGGCCACATTATTATCCAGTCAGAGTTATTACCCACAGTTGGGTGGGGCTCATTTCCATGGAAACAACCTAATCCAAATGTTCCAACTTAATCCCTACTAATATGTCTGCCCCCACAAGACTACATCAAAGAACATGGCTTTTTCTGGGGGACATAATATACACAAACTAGTACACAACTGATAAGAGTGAATATTAAAATCTTTTGACATTTTATTAAATCAGATTAGTAATGGAACAGGGTTATTAAGTACTATAAATTAGGTATATTATTAACAAGCTATACAAATATGATCTATCTGGCTTCTGTTCAGCCTAAAATTTTCCATGTTGGCACATTTTTTCCTACTGTGATTAATTCTGCACCAAGATAGCAATTCTAGAAATCATCAGAACCAGAAAAGTATATAGTCACTCAGATTTCATGGTTGGTAACAAATCTAACTTCCTGGGGGAACAAAGACTGCTGTTTACCATTACATTCAAAGGGAGAGTTTTGCATAGAAACCAAATGGGCAGTGTATACTCTTCTGGGCAGAGGAACTTATTTTTGAAGGTCAGTGAGCCTCAAAATCTATGTTTTCATTAAAAAAGGAACAAAAGGTTTTGGCTTAGGCACAGAGAGCCCAAAAAATCATATATTCACATGCACTTAAAACAGTTCTACTTCCCAGATTAAGTCAATTATTAGGTAACCTGGTTGGCTAAGATCCAAAACTTGTTGAGATAGGAAAAAAAGGGGTGGGGCGGATGGAATGGAATGGGGAGGATATTTCCCCCATGGAAGACTTACTACATATATTCATATATCAGAAACTATGCCAGAGAAGCATATTAAAGAAAATCAGAACAGTATCATAAAAGAGATGTGGTCTCATTTCAATCATTAAAAAAATTGAATTTGTCAGTAAAGACAACAGCATTAATGCTAGTACTCAAATGGGACCTTTTTAGTGGGAATGATAGACACAAGCATTTACTATGTTCCTTTTTTAATTTCATTTTATTACTGTGGGCTCTCAAGGTATTTGATCATATGCCATCGTCACCACATGCTCTGTGACCCATTGCTTAGTTGTCTTGCTTATTTCATATTCCCCAAATTCTTCCCATTTCCACGTGGCAAAGTTGCCACTTGATTCTGACATGTGATATTCTTGAAGAAGTTGATAATGGAATTTTAGATTGCCAAACAACCTGAAAAGACATATTACCATACTTAATTACCCTTTAAAAGCCTTTGCAGAGCACACACTCCAATGATCTCTCCCTGCACAATCCAGAGGGATGTTTTGGCCCCTATTAGAATTCCAATAAGAATAATGATGATAAGGTAATAAAATATTAATAAATAGATATGAAAAAAGTTAAACTATGCTCTCTACTTCTGACTCCACATATCTATTTTTGTTTTGTTTTGTTTTGTTTTTGTAAATTTCTCTCAAGGAGGAATTTGGGTGCCGTAAACAAAAAGAACAAAGAATAGTATCAGCATCTGGCAAATGGACATTTCAAATTAGATGTTGAACCATGATTTCAAATATAAAATGCATGTATTTTCTCCTCCAAATTTTTCTGTTGTATCATTATTCTTCCAGAACTCTTAGGATAACCTTTAACTCATTCTTCTCTATCTTCTCCTGATATATAATCAAACATCAATTTCTATCTATTTTTCTTTCAAGATACATCTTACATCCATTCTTTCTGTGTTTACCCATGGCACTAATTCAGTTTAAGCCCTTGAGTCAGATTTGCTGGAAACTCTGAACTGTCATCCCTACTTCCAAGCTGTCACCATCCAGGCAACTAACACTGTATATACCACTTTTTTCACTTTTACCCCATATGTAAGATCTTACCTAATCCCCTTAAAAAAAAAACTCCAGATGCATGCCTGCCTCCTTTCCTTGGCTTATGCTGTTATACTCAACTAAAGGGATTTTCATCTACTTAAAATCAACCTTTAAAGTTAATCCCAAACATATCTCTTCCAAATAACCTTTCTTGATGCCCTGATTTCTTTCTCCTCAACTACCTCAGCTCCACATTACACAAGGTAGTCTTGTTTCTATATCATTTGCTTGTATCAATCACTGCTATTCCATGTAAGCTGAGCTTTCTCTCTGAATATATTATATTACAAACTCTTCAAAGACAAGGACATTCCCAGAGCTTTTATCTGTAATCCTCAGAACAGAAAAAAGTACAGGTATGAATTTGGGCATATTCAGTATACATCTTTTGATCAATAGTAAAATAAGCTGAGACTTTAAAAAGAAATCTCAAGAAAATAAAATATGACATGAGCTTGTTGTAAAATCAAGGCCTCAAAATCTGTTTTTTAATAATTTTTTTCCTGATTATAAGATATGTATGTTCATTACGAATATCTGGAAAATACTTGAACATTTTAACAATATGAGCTCTGTATTTTACTAATTTAGCTATAATTCTATGTGGGCTGTGAGTCCCTCTAAGAAATGTACTCCAGTGGTTTCTTGGCTACATCTTTAAACACACTTTTCTACTGATTGGATTCCATCCTATATATTATTATATCATCTTTGACATTGAAAATATCTTATTTTATTCTTTTTAAAAAATGTTTCTTATTGAAGCTGGGTAATGAGCATATCTATTCTATTGTGTACATATTAGAAATTTTAAAATTATATATTAAACATATTTAAATATAAAATATAAAAAATTTTATATTTAAACATATTTAAATATAAAATATTTATAGGAATATTTAAGTAGCATCCAATCTTCCTCACAAATCTTTGACAACATATCTTGTCATGTCCTTAAAAGGGATTCCTAGAAATGCATCTGATATATCAAAAAGTATATAAAATATTTAAGGCTATTGGTTCACATTGACAAAATGTCTTTCAGAAATATTATACTAATAATCACAGGGAATGTGAGGACCTATGACACAATACCTTAACAAGCATTGACTATTAACTTTTTGTTCTTGGCGAGTAAAAAATTATTATTGGGAAACAAAAATTAACTTGATGGGATTGTTATGGAAGGAAGAGCAATAATGTAAACCAGTTAACATTTTAGTTATTTGGAAATTATAAAACATCATTCCATATAAATCCATAAAAACCCACTGCCCTCAAAATTCTCTCATGTTAACCTTCCCCAATACCTGAAATTCCATCAATAGAGAGCTATTCTTTCATTCAAAATATGGGCCAGTATGTATGATAATCAGCATTTACTGCTATCAGTGTATTGATTTATTTACTTTAATTAAAACATTATTTTAATGCAAACTTATACTATTAGTCTGAAGTTTAGTTTGAACACTAGAAAACTAGCTTTATATCATATATACAAGTACCTTTAAACACGAATATTCATAGGCATTTCTTTTTTAACCATAGTCAAAATGAGATAAATTGTACCTCCCAGATTAACCATTCCATCATTTCTCAGTCATAAACTATTACAACTATAAATTCAATATTACTTTTAAAAAAATCTATAATTCTATATCCAGTCCAGGACTAGAATTTCACACTTTATATATGATTAACTGTGCCTTTTAAATCAAAAGTTTAAAATATCTGACAGGTTGACAGTAAGGTCATTGTAAACTTTAGATTCACCATTAGGTCAAGCCAATGTGATATTTGAGTGATGGAACAGGGCATTGGATTGCATGGATAAGTATCTTCCTCTCCAAGTAGGTAATAATCAGAAGTTTTATAGTGATGACATTAATGGTCTCAGAGGATGGTGGAGAAGGAGAACATCAGTAACCACTTGGATGTGTACCTCATGTGTATTAAACTCATGGATTGCCCTGGAAATTTCCACAGTGAGGTTTGTTGGTTAATCTTCTAGCCAAAAAAAAACAAAAACAAAAAACAAACCATGTAGATTACCACATACTACAACATATGAAAGACTATTAAATGAATTGGAACAACAGTGAACTTAATTACATACTCTCATCCCTTTGGATGCCAATCTAAAGTATGGGACCCAAAGGGAAAAAACAAATAAATGACAAAATTTACATAGTAAAAGCTGTAAGACTGTTACACTAAATATGCAATTCAACCCTTATCACCCCCCCAACTACCACACTTCTGTAGCCCACTGCATCTGAAAATTCAAAGGAGGTCCAGGGTATGAAGTTATAATTCTGAAACTCTCAGCCTACATCAGTCTTCCCCCCTAAACTTTTAGTTTAGGCAACTTGTTTCAACAGAAAGAGCATGCCTATTGGAGCTACAAAGAAATGGAATTAAATGTACTTTCTGACTGTGTGATTTGAGGTAAATTATTTAATTTCTCTGAGCATCAATTTCTCATCTCTAAAATGGTAAAATAATACCAACCTATTAAGACTGTTATCAGGATTAAATCCGATAATTCAATGTTTCTCTCCTAGGAGTCTACAAACTCTTTCTGCTCAGCAAGTATATTCCCAGGGGTTTTCTGACCATTTTTTTTTTGCTTTAGATTTTCATTTTTATGATTTTTTTTAAATGAACATAAGTATATTCTGGTAAAAATAAACATATAAGGTGAAGTAAATGCCTGCTTTGGCATTTGTATTCTGGGTCATTGTCCCAAAATAGTGCCACTTCAATTATCATAGCCTAATGAGAAACAAATGAATTTAAGGACACTATCAGGAGGTTCTAGAACATTGGAGAAGCCAACATTGTATTATATAAAATGGCCTGGTGATTTAAAACTGAAAATCCAATGTCTAAGAATTTAAATGTCATAATTACCCAACAAGTTTACAGCCATCAAAGATACAATAATGATGAAATATTAAAATTTTACATTTTATATTTCTTTCTAACTTATTAAAATATCAGGAGCTGATTACTGTATTCTAAATATTCCCAAGCCAACTCTGCCAAATGTTCTCAACATTTCAAATTAGCAATGCTTTTCTTTTACTTTTCCCATTACAAACAGATTTTCAAAATGTGCTCAGTATATTTCATTTATAGTCATTTGTTTCAAGTCAGCCTTGAAACAAATATTATTAATTGAATAATTATTAATTGAAACTAATATTATTAGTCCAAACATTAAAGCCAAAATGAATAGTAAATAAACTATCCTTTAAATGGACATATAGGAAAGAGATTAAAAAAGAATATCTTCTTTATTACTCTCTTGGCTTAAAATATTACAATTCAAAAATGTGCCAATAACTAATGTTCTTTAATAAGGAATAATAGTCATTACCTATGGGCACCAACCACTGATTGTAGAGGAATGCTGACTTATTGGGGATTGCCCATCTCTATCCCAGGAGTCATTTATTGTCAGTATCCTGAACAGATCATTTTCCCAAAGACTGATGGACATCAAAGGATTTATCCAATCATCCCACAAATATTTATTGAGCACCTACAGCAGTGATGAATCAGCAACAAAGTCCATCCTTAATAAGATGAGAACGTACTGGGAAGTTGGTATGCACATAACTATAACAGAGTATAGAAAGTGATTAACTTGATAAAAGAAATTTACAAAATAGGGCCATGGGAAAACAGAAAAAATATCCTCTTTACTAGTCAGAGCACAAATGTTTCTCCAAGCATGATATTCTGCAGTTTTGGTCTAAGTCAGTGGCAATGCATTTTTAAAATAAGCACTTTCCAGACCAAGTTTTAGGAGCACATCTTTTGTTAAATATGATTCCAAGTAAAAATTGAGGTGCTTTTTTAATCATATATTTCAAATAGTCTGTCCAATATGAGTTTGATTTTAGACATAAGTTAGTATAAAAAAAGTAGTCCTATCACTTTTAGCCTTTATTTCTTCCTTGTTCATATGTACCAGGAAAGTCATGTAGATGAAAAAGAAAAGGGAGAGTAAAATCATTCCATACTGTGTCCTATAGAGGTCACGTTAACAGGGAGCAAGAACTATATATGAAGTGACAAAATTAATCACCAGTCTCGTGGCAGATAGTTTTTTTCCAGAAATAGTCACAATAACATTCCCATCTCACATACAATTTGTCTTTGACACTCCACCCATCAGGAGATGGATTCTATGTTTCTTCCCATTGAATCTTGACAGGCTTGTGACTTCAGAGGCTGATCATAAAAGGCAATAAGCTTTTCACTTGTTTCTCTTGGGACACTCATCTTTGGAGGTGCAATGTAAGCATGCTGTGAGAAAGCCCAAACTAGCCCACATGGAGAAACCATATAAAGAAAGTTGTCCAGCCAGCCCCAAGCTGCTTCAGCCCTGTGCTGTCCAAGCTCCAGCCATAGTTTAATTGTACCCGCATCAGAGACCCCAGCCAGAATTGCCTATTTGAGCCCTTCCCAAATTCCTGACCCAGACAAACCTTAGGCAATAAAAATGATTGTTATTTTAAGCCACAAAATTTGGGGATGATTTGTGATTCAGCAATAGATAACTTGAACATTTTAGCATTCCAAACAGTGAATAATGAATAATACCATTCACTGAGTTGAAGAGAATGCCCAGGTTAGGAATTAAAGGAGTGGAAGTCATGCTGAATGTTTACTGTAATTCTCATTCAAGTTTCCACAGGGCTTTCTGAAGTTTTCTTCAAATACTATTTAAAAATATCAGTCTAATATAAAATCCAAAGCAAAAAAAATCATGAAGCATATGTAGTAAAGCTAACTGTGGTCTGCTGAAAAGAGAGAGCAACTGCATTAAGTAGAGCCACTACGTTTCCAATAATTGGGCCTATTTACAAAGCTCCAGAGTTTTAGCTTCTGATTTACATAGTCTAATCTAATATTATTATATATACTATGCTTATAACGTAATAACTTATAAAATACTTTCCTGTACATGATTTAATATTATCTTAAAATAACCATGTGAAATAATAGAGCTATATTTTATAGAGAGAAAACTAAGACTCAGAAAAATTATGCAAATTACTCAGGATTGAAGGAAGAGCTAGGGAAAAAAAAAAAGTATTTAATCCAAGTAGATGAGTAGGCCTGCTACCCTGACCTGGGAGTCAAGCCATGTGCATAGAACAAATGATATATTAGACTCTAACTGTCACTGACCATGTGGTATGTGCTGTAAATGTGCCACTCTCCTAGGAACCAAGACTCAGGTGCATATAAAATATTATGCTGTTAGTGTTTTGCTTTTAAAATACCCTGCTCTGAAAACCTTGTATTTTTATTATACTCTGGATAATCACTAAGGGCTATTCCAATGACTAGTCTCAGGAGCCTTGTAATTTTTTAAATGTTAAACAAAGTAGGTGCTATTTCAAAGTCCTTTAAGGTTTGATTTAATGAATGCCAAGCATCCCAAATCCACAGGAAATTTTTTAACACAACACTGCCGAATGTCCTCTGAAAAGGAAAGTTAACGTATGCACCCAGCGGAATACACACTGAGCTCCAAGTAGGGCTTATCAGGATAGGAGAAGTTTCTTGTTGTTGTTGTTGTTCTTGTTGTTGTTATTTAGCATGCCCAAATAATAAATATTATTTACAGTAAAAACAAACTTTTTTCTCTCTACCCTGTTCTATGCCACTAACTACCCCTCCTCAACCACTGGAATAGTTCCATCTCCTTTTAACAACTTCCCATTAAACCTCATGAACCATATCCTGTACTTAATGGGCTGTTAATATTTTAAAGCTTCTGGAGTACTACTGTAAATCTCTGGTCCCTTCTGCAACATTGAAAAGATACACCAAAAATGTCTCCCTAGCTGATGGTACAAAGAAACCTCACAACTTACATTTTGACAAATGAATAATAAGTTCTACTATTAGAATAAACACAATCATAACAGTATAACAGGCACAGTAATTATGACAGCTATATATATCTGAAAACAACTAAGTATGGTTGGAAACATGAAGACATTTCACTGCATATCCACATACTTGTCACATTAGTCCAGCCACACACTTGTCACATTAGTCCAAGCATAGGTCACAATGCAGTTATTTAATTACTAAAATGGCACTTCAGTGCTTAAAAACTAAACAAATAAATAAAATTAAGACAACCTGACAAAAGAGTTTGGCCTAAGTATTTATCTCCCTTTAGAAAATTTACAGAGAAAAAAAATAAGGCAAATTAGTTAATTATCTCAAGAAAGCAAACTAGAACTTGAAAAGTATTCTATCCCTTTTCACTTTGGAAAGTGAATAAACATGACAGATGATGTAATTTCTAGTTTCCAACCCTGTTTTTATGCATCTATACAACCATTTTAATAAGTCTTGCAGAGAATTGGAATGGGATAACAGTTTTTATCTAAATAAAATATTTATGTTCAGAAAAAGAAATGCTAAGATAAAACTCACAGGGCTTAAAATGTTTAGATTATGAGATAAAGAAAACTATACTACTATCTGATTGGAACAGACAAGCATTTCCTATCCATGGCCATCCAGATTTTCCTCAGGTCCCCCTTCACCTGAAACATCTCATCCATGTTCTCAATCCCTCCCCTGCTTTTCTCTCCAACCCTCCAATTTTCTAACAATTAGAGATTTCACAGCAGAAAACTTCTTATCACTGTCCATCATAGTTATCCTTAGGATAAGTGCTCACACAAAGTCAGAAATCAGTTGTACAGTGTGCAACTAAAGAATACAAGACAGAGAGAAAGCCATGGAAGCAAGAAAACACAAATGAAGGCAAAAACACCAGAAAGAGAAGGGAGAGACCAGCAGACACATATGTACCTTGCCATGTGGCAGAGGAGCCAAGGATTGTTGGCAGCCAGTCTTTGGGAAGAAAGCATTGCCTTGATGATGCCTTGATTTGGACATTTTCACAGCCTCAAAACCGTAAGCCTGTAAGCTAATAAATTCCAATTTTTAAGCTAAAAAAGGGGGGTACAAGACAAACAAAGAAATAAGAAATCATGGCCTGTCTAAAGGAAAAGGATAAAAATCTAGAAAACACCAACAAAGAAGACCAGAAGGTAGATACACCAAAGACTTTCAAAAAGTGATCTTTAAAATGCTCAAGGAGATGAAAGAAAACACAAAGAACTACAGGATATCAGGAAGACAATGAGTGAGCAATATAAGAATTTTAGTAAAGAGATAGAAATTCACAAAAGATACCAATCAGAACCACTGGAGTTGAAGGCCACAATAACTGAAACAAAAAATTCCTGGGAGGGTGTCAAGGGCAAATTGGAGCTGGCAAAAGAATCAGCAAACTTGAAGACGGGACAATTGAAATAGATCAGGCTGAGGAGCAGAGAGGAAAAATAAAGATAAAAAGTGAAAATAGCCTAAGACACCTCTGGCACACCATCAAGTGTACCACTACACACATTATGGGAGTCCCAGAAGGAGAAGAAAAAGAGAAAGGGGCAGAAGGAATACTCAAAGAAATAATGACAAAGAACTTCCCAAACTTAGCAAAAGACATGAATAGGCACTTCCAAGAAGCCCAGAAAACACTGAACAGGCTAGACATGAAGAAAAATATACCCCATCATATATTGATCACACTACGAAATGCAAAGGACAAGAAGAGAGCTCTGAAAGCTGCAAGAGAAAAAGCAATATGTTATGTATAAGGGAGTCTCAATTAGATTGAGTTCCAATTTCTTATCAGAAACCATGGAGAGTATATCCCAAAGTAATTTTGGCACAGAATAAAAATGTATTTGCACCACCCCCCCTCCCCGGAACTGGGGAAAAATGCAGAAATACTAAACTTTCCCACCTGGGTTATTGCTGTTATTGTCACAAATGTTGAGGCCTACCAAGTTAGTAGGCCAAACCCTCAATCTTGGGGCTTGCCCTTACAAAGCCTGTTACTGCAAAGGAGAGGCTAAGCCTACTTATAATTGTGCCTAAGAGTCTCCCCCAGAGAAAACTCTTTGTTGCTCAGATGTGGCCTCTCTTTCTCTAAGCCCACTCAGCAGGTAAACTCACTGCCCTCCCCACTACATGGGACATGAATCCCAGGAGTGTAAATCTCCCTAACAACACAGGATATGACCCCTGGGGATTGAGAAAATCCTCTTGACCAAAAGGGGGAATAGAAATGAATCAAAATAAAGTTTCAGTGGCTGAGAGACTTCAAATGGAGTCAAGAGGTCACTCTGGAGGGTATTCTTATGTGCTTTATAGATACCCCTTTTCAGTTTTTAGTGTATTGGAATAGCTAGAAGGAAATACCTAAAACCAAGACATTGAACTTCAACCTAATAGCCTTGATTTTCGAAGATGATTGTCTAAATACGTAACTTACACTGTATGACTGTGTGACTGTGAAAACACTGTGGCTCATACTCCCTTTATCCAGTGTATGGACAGACGAGTAAAAAAATGGGAACAAAACTTAAATGAAAAATAGGGTGGGATGGGGGGGATAGAATGTTTTAGGTGTTCTTTTTTACTTTTATTTTTATTCTTTTTATTTTTTATTTTTTTTTTTGGAGTAAGAAAAAAGTTCAAAAATTGATTGTGGTGAGGAATGCACAATAATATGATGGTACTGTGAATAACTGATTGTACACTGTGGATAACTGTATGGTATGTGAATATATCTCAATAAAACTGAATTTATAAAAAAAAAAGGTAAAAAATAAAAAAAGAAACCATGGAGACAAGGAGGCAGTAGATTGAGATACTTAAAGTGCTGAAAGAAAATAATTGCCAACAAAAAATTATATATCTAGTGAGACTTACTTTTAAAAATAAGGGAGCGATTAAGACATTCCCAGATAAACAAAAGCAAGAGTTCATCATCACTAAACCTGCCCTGCAAGCACTGCTAAAGGGAGTTCTTCAGACAGAAAGGAAAGTACATTAGACATTGGTTGACAGTGGCATAAAGAAATAAAGATCTCCTGTAAAGGTAACTGTGCTGGTTTGTATATATTATGTCCCCGAGAAAAAGCCAAATTATTTAATGCAATTTTCTGGGGGCAGACATATTAGTGTGGATTAGGTTAGAACCTATTGGTTCAGTATTCCCATGGAGGTGTGGCCATGTCCATTCAGCGGGGGCCTTGATTGGTTTACCAGAGCCTTATATAAACTCAGACATAAGTAGCTCACAGCTGTAGCTGAGACAGACATTTTGAAGATGGCTGTTGGAAGCTGATGCAGACATTTTGGAAAAACGCCATTTTGAAACGCAACCTGGGAGTGAGCAGACATCAGCCATGTGCCTTCCCAGCTAACAGAGGTTTTCCAGATGCCAATGGCCTTCCTCTAGTGAGGGTACCCTTTGTTGATGGACACTTTATGACCTTAAGACTGTAACTGTGTAACCAAATAAACCCCCTTATAAAAGCCAATCCATTTCTGGTATTTTGCATAACGGGCAGCATTAGCAAACTAGAACAGTTATCCATTTAAGTAATTATAAAGACCATTTCTATTGTATTGTATTTTTTGGTATGTAACTCCACTTCTTAGTTCCTAAAGATGCTAAAATGCAAATGCACAAAAAATAATGTAAATCTATGGTTTGGGGCATACAATGTACAAAGATTTAAGTGGTAACTAGTACAAATAAAGGTGGGGGTGTAGGAAAAGTATATGTGTGTAATATTGAAGTTAAGTCAGTATCAAATGAAATATGACTGTTATGTATTTAGGATGTTAAACTTTAACCCCCATAATAACGACATGGAAAATACATGAAAAGTATATCCAGACAGAAAAGAGAAGGCACTTAATAAGGTACAAAACAAAAAATCAAATAAATACTAAAAAGTAGGCATTAATAGAAAGAAGATATACAAATGGCCAGAAAGCACTCGAAAAGATGCTCAACATCATTTGCCATCAGGGAAATGCAAATCAAGACCACAATGAGATACCATTTCATACTCATTAGAATGCATGCAATTTTTTTTAAAATGGAAAATAAGTGTTGAAGAGGATGAAGAGAAATAAGAACACTCATTCATTGGTGGTGGCAATGTAAAACGGTGCAGCCCCTGTGGACGACAAGTTGGTGGTTCCTCAGAAATTTAAGTATAGAATTACCATCTGACCTGGAAATCCCACTATTAGGTACATACCCAAAACAATTGGAAGCAGGGACTCGAACAGTTATTTGTACACCAATGTTCACAGCAGCATTAATCACAATTGCCAAAAGATGGAAGCAATTCAAGTGTCCATCAACCAATGAAATGGATAAATAAATGTGGTATAAACATACAATGGAATATTATTCAGCAATAAAAAGGAATGAAGTCCTGATGCATGCGACAACATGGATGAACCTTAAAGACATCATGTTGAGTGAAATAAGCCAGACACAAAAGGACAAAGTTGTATGATCTCACTGATTTGAAATAATTTGAATAAAAAAACTGATAGATTTTAAATCTAGAATATAGGTTACCAGGGGACGGGTGTGGATAAGGAATGGGAAGGTAACATTTAAAATGTACAAGGTTCCTATTTTGAATGATGGAAATGTTTTGAAAATCGATGGGTGGAGATAGTGGCACAACATTGTAAATATAATTAATAATATTGAAATATATATCTAAATGTGATTAAAAGGGGAAATGTTACATTGTATATATGGCAAAAGAATAAAAAATTAATAAATAAAATTTAATAAAATTTAATAAACCCTAAGTTAAACATGGACTATAGTTAATAGGACAATTATAAAAATATGCTTTCATCAATTGTAACAAATATTCTACACCAATGCAAGGTGTTAATAATAGGGTGGTATACGGAACTCCTATATTTTATGCATGATTGCTCACAACACCCATAATAAAGAATAAAAAGCACCATGCCTGTGCAGTAGGGCAGAATTATTATAATTGGGTACTATATACACTTATATTCCATCCTTTGGACATAGAAAATAACTGCTTAGCAACTCACCCTCAACTATCACTTGGATCCTTGAAGATAATTAACTAAATCAGTCCTTAGTCTAATCTTTTCTAACACAACTTCAATTTTTCATCTTGCCTCCTCTTTTAGAACAGAGAATATGAGAATGACTTGCATGAAGATACCACCTTTCCATTCTTGGAAGATTTTAATTTCTCCTTGTCCCTCTCCCTCCCTTCCTCCTTCTCCTCCCTCTTTATCTCCACTATCACTGGCCATAACTAAATCATTTCAATACCAACTCAAATCATCCTAATACCTTGGCCTCTCATTTCTTTAACATCCTTAATTCCAATGGCCTGCCCTCTCTGTGCCTTAGCCACACATGCCCATGGTCATAACCTTGCCATTACTCTCACTATCACCTCCCATCTTTCCAACTTCTTACCACTTTTCACTATTCCTCACTCCATACAAGAAATTACTTCCCTCTGTCCTGGTTTAGACTACATGGTTAATCATTATTGTCACTTACTTACTTATACCCTCATGCCCCTTTCCATTTTTTCCCTTCAGTGTATTCCCAGTCTTAGGAATATCCAACTCCTCACCTATTTTACACTTGCACACAACCAGGTGAATGTGAATTTAAAAAAAAAAACAAAAGATAACTGATTTCACTTTAAATTCAATGAGTGACCTCAAGTAAGCCCTTAGTCATGCCCAACAATGATACTACATTCACTGGCCACTATTTTACTTTCATCACTGAATATTTCACACTAGTCTTCCCTCCTCAGACTTCCAATATTTCCTCCATTTTTTTTACTCTCAACTGATGACTTTCCTTCCATTTCACTGAGAAAATTAAGGCAGTTAGTATAAAACTTCCAGATGCTCCCAAATCAAATCTGATCAACTATATTGTAATACACATTCTCTGCCTTTTCTACTATTACAATGAATAAATTGTTCAAGCTCCCATCCAAGGCCAACTCCTAATTTCAGTACCGGATCCCATCCCTTCAAGACTTCTCAAGGATACTGATACTGCAGATTTCCCTTCTCTCTTCTACACTACCAGTTTTTCCATCTCTGATCATTTTCGTTATCATATAACATACGTAATATTTCTCCAACCTAAAAAGCCAAACAAGATAAAGACAAAAACTTTCATGGGCTCCATGGCTCCTCCAAATACTATGTGACTTCTCTGGTCAACTTTATGTCAAAATTCATTGACAAAGTTGTTTATATTCACTCTCTTCACTTCTTTTCCTTCCTTTTTTTTTTCCTTGAACCCACTCCAATCAGGCTTTCATCTCATCCCTCCACTGAAACCAATCTTTTTAAGGTCACCGAAAGTCTCCATCTCTCCTAATCCAATCTTGCTTTCTAGGGCCTCATCTTACTTAAACTATCAGTAACATTTGAAATAATTGACAATGCCCTCCTTCTCAAAATACTTTGTTCACTTGTCCTCCAGAACACCATTCTCTGTTTAGAAGAGAATGGTTGCTTCTTCTCATTCTCCTTTCTTGATTTTCTCTCTTCTTCCTCACTTCTAAACATTGAAGTGAACCCAAGACTCAATCTCAGGACTACTTCTTTCCTCTATCCACACTTATTCCCTCAGTGATCTCATCCAGTTCCATGGTTTTTAAAACCAGCTATATACTGACGTCTCTCAAATTTTTTATCTCCAAAGCCATCCTCCCAACTGAAATCCAGACTTACACCCAATCACCTACTTGACATTTCTTCTCAACTATTTAACAAGCACCTTAAAGTTAACAATATCAAGATTAGTAATTTTTTATCTTCCCCTACAAACCTGTTCAGCCAGCATGCTTTCCCATCTCTTATTAAAAAAACAAAAACAAACAAACAAAAAACATTCAACCAGTTAGTCAGTCTAAAGCTTTGAAGTTTTCACTTAATCTCTTTCTCTCTTGCCTCACATTCAATACATTTGCAAAATCCATTGACTCTTCCTTCAAAGAACATATTCAAAATGTGACTACAAGATAAATACTCCAGTCCAAGCCCCTATCATGTCTGGAAATATTGACCAATTTTTTTTTTTTTTTTAAATCATCATTTTATTGAGATATATTCACATACCACGCAGTCATACAAAACAAATTGTACTTTCGATTGTTTACAGTATCATTACATAGTTGTATATTCATCACCTAAATCAATCCCTGACACCTTCATTAGCACACACACAAAAATAACAAGAATAATAATTAGAGTGAAAAAGAGCAATTGAAGTAAAAAAGAACACTGGGTACCTTTGTCTGTTTGTTTGCTTCCCCTACTTTTCTACACATCCATCCATAAACTAGACAAAGTGGAGTTTGGTCCTTATGGCATTCCCAATCCCACTGTCACCCCTCATAAGCTACATTTTTATACAACTGTCTTCGAGATTCATGGGTTCTGGGTTGTAGTTTAATAGTTTCAGGTATCCACCACCAGCTACCCCAATTCTTTAGAACCTAAAAAAGGTTGTCTAAAGTGTGCGTAAGAGTGCCCACTAGAGTGATCTCTCGGCTCGTTTTGGAATCTCTCTGCCACTGAAGCTTATTTCATTTCCTTTCACATCCCCCTTTTGTTGACCAATTTTTAACTGGCCACTCTGCTTTCACCCTTGCTCCTCTGTAGACTACTATCCATTCAGAAGAGAAAATGATTCTGCAATGCCATTCTATCTCACAGTAAAATACAATCTTCATGGTCTTCAAGGTCATACATGATGTAGTCCCTAAACCTCTCTGTTCCTATTTCCTACTACTCTTTCCATCATTTTTTCAGCTCCAGTCACATTGGCTTCTTGGTTATTCCTTGACTATGTTTAGCTTGAATCTGAATCAAGGTCTTTGTTATTCCTGCTTCCTTTGCCCAGAATGCCATTCTTCTAATATCCATCTGGCTTACTCACAATTCAGTTATGTCTCTGATTAAATGTCATCTTAAGAGAGGTGTTCCCTGACCACCTATGTAAAATAGAAACTCCTGCATACATACAAAGATACATACTGTAACTCTCTAGTCTCAATATTTATTCATCTTGCTTTTCATCTTTGTACCCTGCTAAAATGTAACCTCATCAAAGAGAGCAAAGTTTTTGCTTCTTTAGTTCACTGTTGTATCTTTGACACTTAGAAAATTATGCACAGTACATAATAAGTGCTTACTGGGGTCTAAATGATGGCCCCCAGAAAAGACATGGTACTTACAGGGTATACATTGGAGGGATTTCTTGAAACAAGGAAACTTGAAATTGAACTAAATGCATATTTGCAACCAGTAATTATGAATGAATGCCTCCTCTTCATGAAATTATCAATCAAATAAGTCCTTTTAACTGTACCCAGCACAATACAGTAAAATTAAACAGCGTATAAAAACATTTCCAAATAACAATTCAACTCCAAATGGGAAACTAACAAGTTATGCCATTTGAACCAAAGATGACCTTTCAAAAAATTTTAAGTACCAAGACTAACACTGGCCTAAGCAAAATTATGTATTAGTTTGCCTTTAGAATCCTATTATCTCTTTCATCAGCATTCTATCTCTACTCCAGTTGCCTCCAATGTTTTTACGCCAGTCCTTCACCATAGTCTATCTGATCCTTTGTGCTTCTCAAGTTAGAGTATGAGTATCTAGGGGAGCTTGGCAGCTTGCCACAAAGTAAGCAAATCATAACATAAATCTGGGGCATCTTCTTGCTGCTTTAATTTTATTTGAAGATGGGGAATACTGGGGAAGAAAAAAGAAAAAAATAATTTAACTGACAACTGACAACAGTTTATATTAAAATAAATTTGGATATATTATGGAGTAACAATTAAACAGAAGTCTTCAGGAAATATGTGGAAGGTTGTCACCAGCTAAACTATTAGATTCTTCTATTGTTTACATTATTATGCCCTTAGGTGTAAGGAAGTAGGAAATTAGAAATGCAATGCTGTGTATCGCATTCATAAGTCTCCTACCTAGCCAATTAATTCTACTAGGGTGGTAAATGTTAATAATAGCTATCATTTATTGAGTGCTAATTTATATCAGGCACTGTTCTAAAGTATTTACATAAATTATATCATTTAATCTTCACAACCACTCTGTGAGGTAGGCTTTTAATATAATCTCCCTTTTATAAGTGAGAAAACTTAAGCACAAAGAAGTGAAGTATCTTGCCCAGGACCACACAGTTAGAAAGTGATAAAGCAAAGAAGATCTTTAATATAATACATGCTTAAAATATGATATATTCTTGAAGAGTATGCGTTAAAAAATTAAAATAATAACAAATGTTAAAAGCCTTTAAGAACAAATAGATTAAATTGTAATAAAAGTAGAATGACAAATACTAATGTAGAGTCTCATTTATTCATAAGGTTAGTCCTTGCAAGAGTGGATTAGGATTGTGGTCATGTATAAGCACTTTTAAGTGTAAGCAGATACACAAACACATATTACTTCACCATATACACATGATTTTATAACATAAAACAATGCCCTGTAAATATTTTAAAGTAATCTTATTACTCTTACCTTTGAAGAATGCTGAAAGGTATTTACATGTTACATATTCATTGACACACATCACCAACAACATATTACTGTACAAATAAATTTGGAGAAGGGAGTTTTTTATATACAGCTGTTTCAGCAGTAAGGTTATGGGTGATTCCTATTGGACATATCAAATATGAAAGTATGCTTAATGGAAAATTAAAGGCAAGAAACAAACAAATAAACAAAAAAAAGGATGTTTATGAAAAATATATATTTGATACCAAATAATAAAAACAAAATAAATGAAGAAACTAAACCAATAATTATACACAATTGAAAAGCAAGAATTGAAGTAAGTGAAAACCAAGACTAATTCAAGATAACATTGATAACAAAGTGTTTTTCCAAAATTCCTACTATTTGCAGCTGAAACTGTATGAGTTTATAAGTTTTTGTGTGAACCTCAATACTCTCTACCATAGTATTTAATTTAATTTTATGAAAATCAAGTTTTTGCCAGCCTTTATAATTTGATTACAGGTTGCTAATAAAGTTCATGAAACTGCATATACTAATTTCTAGAACCAAAGGAAGAGTTTGTCTTTTTGATCAATTTCAAGCCTCTCAGAATGACCTTATAAGACTTATCAATGGACCTCTATATTGTCTTAAACAAACACTGGCTAAAACTGTAAGTGGGCTCAGTGGGATATCCTATCACATGACAATGATTTCTCTAGGGGGACACTGTGGTCAGTTTATATTTTTCAAAGTTTCTTTCCACTTTCAAGAAAACAAATAAATGAAAACTTGGCAAGATACCTAAGCAAGACTGCAAACCTTAATGTAAGCTGTCAGTTTTCCCAGGCATTTTTCTTCAGTAGGGCAAAGCATATTCAGGTTTTCCAAGGACATTTTCAATAACAAGCACTTCAGAAATTTTTTTAAGTAAACATTTTTCACTATTATCTATATATATCCAATTTTAAAAGAGGATTAATATTTAAAATAGGACTCTATCTCAAAGAATGGTCTCATCTGATGTCTTACATTTCTAATCCCATCAAAAATTTCATTTGTAACTTGATGCCACTTCATTTTACAATAAAAGTATACCCCTTCCTTACAAATTAGAACAATCAAATGAATAAAGGGCTCTCCAATAAAAATACAGATTCTACATGTTCACAGTGGTCACTGAAGACTGCAATTCTACTGGTGTTTTAGATTAATCTTATTTCTTCCCTAAACAGTTAAACATAATTTTCTTTTAGCTCCACTATACTAGGAGTCTATTATCATAATTTAATCAACAGATATATACTAAATGCTAAACTGGAAAACATGGCAAGCCCTTATTAAGGGAACGCTAACACATTTACATAAATAAAGATAATACTAGGTAGAAAGTGATAAAGTTGCTGTAAAAGGTATATAGATAAAGCCACATGAGAGATAAGATTATTTTTGGTTTCTTGAAGGTGTAGAAAAGAAATTTAACAAGGATTTCTGATCATGTGATCAGAACATAAGGAATGGATAGAATTTAGAGCTTATTCAGAATGTGGAAGAACAGCCCAAGTGCAGGAACATTTTTAAGTAAAGGGAAAAACCGTGACAATGTGTTTAACAGATAAGTAAGGGCAAGAAGTGCCCTTAGACCCTATCCCACATCATATACAAAAATTAACTAAAACTGTATTAAAGAACTAAATGTAAGAGCTAAAAGTATGACACTTTAAAAAAAAAAATAAAAGTGTATCTTTGTGACTTTGGGTTAGGCAATAATTTACTAGATGTGATACCAAAAGCATAAGCAACCAAAGAAAAAATAGATAAATTGGACATCATCAATATTAAAAACTTTTGTTCAAAGGACACTATCAAGAACGTGAAAAAACAATTCACAGAATGGGAGAAAATATTTAAAAATCATGTATCTGAGGAGGATCTATTATACAGAATATATAAAAAATTATTTCAACTGAACAATAAAAGACAAATAACCAAATTAAAAATAGACAAAGGATTTAACAGACATTTCTCCAAAGAAGAAAAAAAATGGCCAATAAATGCATAAAAACATAGTCCACATCATTAGTCATTAGAGAAATTTAAATCAAGACCACAACAAGATACCACTTCACACACACTAGTATGGCTATAACCAAAAAGACAAACAATAACAAGTGTTGGTCAGGATAGAGAGAAATTGGAACCTTTAAACATTGCTGGCCGGAATGTAAAATAGAAAACATTTTGGGAATTCTTCAAATGGCTTAACAGAATACCATATGACCCACCAATTCCATGTCTAGGTGTAGATCCAAGAGAACTGAAAACACATGTCAATGCCTCCTTCCTTCTTCCCAAATCTTAAGTTTTAGTATGTGATGCTACCAGAAACTCATGGTGTAAAATTGCCCCAGGATCCCCTTTCTCCTCTCTTCCACCTCAACTATCCTATGTCTTTCTTAGTCATTCCCCTAAGTCTGATTCCTACTATGGACCCTGTGCTCTCAGCCCTTTTTCTTAATAATTAGTGAAGCCAGTTGAGTCCCTACCAAGACTCAAAATCATTTATTTCTTTTTTCTTCTATTTAACTTTATTAGAAAATCTTTAATTTATTTAAAATGTGTAATTGTGTTCAGAAGGCATTCGTAATGCCAAATAAGAATTTCACCTTTTAAAAAATTTTTCTAAAAGCCAAGGTGTAATACTATAGTAAACCTCAAAGCATTGTCTTTGTATCAGTTCTGTGTTTAGCTCTCCCATCATAAAATCACTTTCTAAAGGATTTTCTAAGATCATTTAAGAAGTTAGAAATAAAAGTCAAAATTTTTCTTTAAAATACACTAAAATTAAAATTATTAGAAATTTATGCTTTCAATTTAAAGCTACATGTTAAATATGAAATCGGAGATAGCATTTCCTTCTACATATAGGAAACAATGAAGACAATAGCAATAAGAGAGAGGATTAGACTACATTATCTTTAATCATAATTCTAATAAATTGTATCACTTTGTCCTATCTTTTTCACTCCATAACAATCCCTCTAAATGTGCTGGACAATAAATTGGACATGTAAAGGGAAAAACATTTATTTCAATTGTCATTATTGAATCTCAAAGACATTACTGAATCTGGCAACTCTTAAGTCAGATGCAAATTAACAATATATTAATATTACACACTTATGAGTAATAGTATTGATTGCTGCTATGATTATTTACTGAATGATTACTTTGAACTCTTTCTCATTTTAACTAGTCAAAATGAACGTAGCAAGATACAAATTTTTATGCAGGTACTTCACTCCTCAATACTGTCTGGGATATCAATGTCTAAATTTATTATATACTTAAAAAAATCTTCTATATTCCTTAGGAATGATTCTCATAGGAGAGCTATATATCATTATGGAAATTACATTAATTTTTCATTAATTTGATATTCATATGCTATCCTTCAAAAAATGTTTAGTAGCAGTTTACTGTTATATAAGTACGGGTTATTAAAAGAGAAGTGGAAAATCAAGGCTATGGAAAAGATGGTGCAATAATCATGGGTTGCTATTACGGGCTAGTCAATCCCACAGGAAGCAATGAAAGATTTTAACAATGATTTCTGAGAAATTAGTGCAAATTGCAAGAAATACACAGTAGATTGCAAGATTTGGCATAGTAGCAACACAGGAAATGTAATGAGTTATAAACTAATGTCTATATATATGGATCATATTGTTCTCAAATGAATGGCAAATCTACCTAAAGAAGATACCTCTATATAATTAAATAAACAGCATCTGTATTAAAACACACAAAAAAATTACTTTTGATTTCTAAATGTGTCTTTTGCTGCTTTTCTTGTTTCTAAAATAATATTCTCATGCATATACAACAAAATAAAATATTACAAGAACATTTAAAAAGTGAGAGCTCTCTATAGTTCCCGCCAGTCTCACCTTTGTTTTACAGTTTGGAATATTGTCAATCACTTTAAAGCTTGCATGTGGTTTGTGTGTTTGAGTGTGTTCGCATCCAAAATTAAAATTTTCTGTGACATTTCTATTGGAAAATAACAAAATCTGAAAAAAATACTGTTTGAACATAATACATAAATACTATGATCTCTATACACATATTGCAAACTAAAATTAAATTACCGGAGGCGGGGCAAGATGGCAGACTGGTGAGCTGTATGTTTTAGTTACTCCTCCAGGAAAGTAGGTAGAAAGCCAGGAACTGCGTGAACTGGACACCACAGAGCAATCTGACTTTGGGCATACTTCATACAACACTCATGAAAACGTGGAACTGATGAGATCAGCGAAATCTGTAAGTTTTTGCGGCCAGGGGACCCGCACCCCTCCCTGCCAGGCTCAGTCCCAGGGGAGGAGGGGCTGTCAGCTCCGGGAAGGAGAAGGGAGAACTGCAGTGGCAGCCCTTATCGGAAACTCATTCTACTGATCCAAACTCCAACCATAGATAGACTGAGACCAGACACCAGAGAATCTGAGAGCAGCCAGCCCAGCAGAGAGGAGACAGCCATAGAAAAAAAAACAACACGAAAAACTCCAAAATAAAAGCGGAGGATTTTTGGAGTTCTGGTGAACATAGAAAGGGGAAAGGCCCTGAGGCGCATATGCAAATCCCGAAGAAAAGCTGATCTCTCTGCCCTGTGGAACTTTCCTAAATGGCCCTGGGTGCTTTGTCTCTTAGCATTTCAATAACCCATTAGATCTCTGAGGAGGGCCCGTTTTTTTTTTTTTTTTTTCAGTTTTTTTGTTTTGTTTTGTTTTGTTTTTTTAATCCTTTTTTCTTTTTCTAAAACAATTACTCTAAGAAGCCCAATACAGAAAGCTTCAAAGACTTGCTATTTGGGCAGGTCAAGTCAAGAGCAGAACTAGGAGAGCTCTGAGACAAAACGCAATAATCCACTGGCTGAGAAAATTCACTAACCACCACAACTTCCCAAGAAAAGGGGGGTGTCCGCTCACAGCCATCATCCTGGTGGACAGGAAACACTCCTGCCCATCGCCAGCCCCATAGCCCAGAACTGCCCCAGACAACCCAGTGTGACGGAAGTGCTTCAAATAACAGGCACACACCACAAAACTGGGCGTGGACATTAGCCTTCCCCGCAACCTCAGCTGATTGTCCCAGAGTTGGGAAGGTAGAGCAGTGTGAATTAACAAAGCCCAATTCAGCCATCATTTCAGCAGACTGGGAGCCTCCCTACACAGCCCAGCAGCCCAGAACTGCCCTGGGGGGACGGCACTCACCTGTGACATAGCACAGTCATCCCTCAACAGAGGACCCGGGGTGCACGGCCTGGAACAGGGGCCCACTTGCAAGTCTCAGGAGCCATACGCCAATACCAAGGACTTGTGGGTCAGTGGCAGAGACAAACTGTGGCAGGACTGAAATGAAGGATTAGACTATTGCAGCAACTTTAAAACTCTAGGATCATCAGGAAGATTTGATTGTTAGAGCCACCCCCCACTCCCTGACTGCCCAGAAACACGCCCCATATACAGGGCAGGCAACACCAACTACACACGCAAGCTTGGTACATCAATTGGACCCCACAAGACTCACTCCCCAACTCACCAAAAAGGCTAAGCAGGGGAGAACTGGCTTATGGAGAACAGGTGGCTCGTGGACGCCACCAGCTGGTTAGTTAGAGAACGTGTACTCCACGAAGCTGTAGATCTGATAAATTAGAGATAAGGACTTCAATTGGTCTACAAATCCTAAAAGAACCCTATCAAGTTCAGCAAATGCCACGAGGCCAAAAACAACAGAAAATTATAAAGCATATGAAAAAACCAGACGATATGGATAACCCAAGCCCAAGCACCCAAATCAAAAGACCAGAAGAGACACAGCACCTAGAGCAGCTACTCAAAGAACTAAAGATGAACAATGAGACCATAGTACGGGAGATAAAGGAAATCAAGAAGACCCTAGAAGAGCATAAAGAAGACATTGCAAGACTAAATAAAAAAATGGATGATCTTATGGAAATTAAAGAAACTGTTGACCAAATTAAAAAGATTCTGGACTCTCATAGTACAAGACTAGAGGAAGTTGAACAACGAATCAGTGACCTGGAAGATGACAGAAAGGAAAATGAAAGCATAAAACAAAGAATGGGGAAAAAAATTGAAAAAATCGAAATGGACCTCAGGGATATGATAGATAATATGAAACGTCCAAATATAAGACTCATTGGTGTCCCAGAAGGGGAAGAAAAGGGTAAAGGTCTAGGAAGAGTATTCAAAGAAATTGTTGGAGAAAACTTCCCAAATCTTCTAAACAAAATAAATACACAAATCATAAATGCTCAGCGAACTCCAAATAGAATAAATCCAAATAAACCCACTCTGAGACATATACTGATCACACTGTCAAACACAGAAGAGAAGGAGCAAGTTCTGAAAGCAGCAAGAGAAAAGCAATTCACCACATACAAAGGAAACAGCATAAGACTAAGTAGTGACTACTCAGCAGCCACCATGGAGGCGAGAAGGCAGTGGCATGATATATTTAAAATTCTGAGTGAGAAAAATTTCCAGCCAAGAATACTTTATCCAGCAAAGCTCTCCTTCAAATTTGAGGGAGAGCTTAAATTTTTCACAGACAAACAAATGCTGAGAGAATTTGCTAACAAGAGACCTGCCCTACTGGAGATACTCAAGGGAGCCCTACAGACAGAGAAACAAAGAAAGGACAGAGAGACTTGGAGAAAGGTTTAGTACTAAAGAGATTCGGTATGGGTACAATAAAGGATATTAATAGACAGAGGGGAAAAATATGACAAACATAAACCAAAGGATAAGATGGCTGATTCAAGAAATGCCTTCACGGTTATAACGTTGAATGTAAATGGATTAAACTAGCCAATTAAAAGATATAGATTCGCAGAATGGATCAAAAAAAATGAACCATCAATATGTTGCATACAAGAGACTCATTTTAGACACAGGGACACAAAGAAACTGAAAGTGAAAGGATGGAAAAAAATATTTCATGCAAGCTACAGCCAAAAGAAAGCAGGTGTAGCAATATTAATCTCAGATAAAATAGACTTCAAATGCAGGGATGTTTTGAGAGACAAAGACTGCCACTACGTACTGATAAAAGGGGCAATTCAGCAAGAAGAAATAACAATCGTAAATGTCTATGCACCCAATCAAGGTGCCACAAAATACATGAGAGAAACACTGACAAAACTAAAGGAAGCAATTGATGTTTCCACAATAATTGTGGGAGACTTCAACACATCACTCTCTCCTATAGATAGATCAACCAGAAAGAAGACCAATAAGGAAATTGAAAACCTAAACAATCTGATAAATGAATTAGATTTAACAGACATATACAGGACATTACATCCCAAATCACCAGGATACACATACTTTTCTAGTGCTCATGGAACTTTCTCCAGAATAGATCATATGCTGGGACATAAACACAAGCCCCAATAAATTTAAAAAGATTGAAATTATTCAAAGCACATTCTCTGACCACAATGGAATACAATTAGAAGTCAATAACCATCAGAGACTTAGAAAATTCACAAATACCTGGAGGTTAAACAACACACTCCTAAACAATCAGTGGGTTCAAGAAGAAATAGCAAGAGAAATTGCTAAATATATACAGACGAACGAAAATGAGAACACAACATACCAAAACCTATGGGATGCAGCAAAAGCAGTGCTAAGGGGGAAATTTATAGCACTAAACGCATATATTAAAAAGAAAGAGCCAAAATCAAAGAACTAATGGATCAACTGAAGAAGCTACAAAATGAACAGCAAACCAATCCTAAACCAAGTACAAGAAAAGAAATAACAAGGATTAAAGCAGAAATAAATGACATAGAGAACAAAAAAACAATAGAGAGGATAAAGATCACCAAAAGTTGGTTCTTTGAGAAGATCAACAAGATTGACAAGCCCCTAGCTAGACTGACAAAATCAAAAAGAGAGAAGACCCATATAAACAAAATAATGAATGAAAAAGGTGACGTAACTGCAGATCCTGAAGAAATTAAAAAAATTATAAGAGGATACTATGAACAACTGTATGGCAACAAACTGGATAATGTAGAGGAAATGGACAATTTCCTGGAAACATATGAACAACCTAGACTGACCAGAGAAGAAATAGAAGACCTCAACCAACCCATCACAAGCAAAGAGATCCAATCAGTCATCAAAAATGTTCCCACAAATAAATGCCCAGGACCAGATGGCTTCACAGGGGAATTCTACCAAACTTTCCAGAAAGATCTGACATCAATCTTACTCAAACTCTTTCAAAACATTGAAGAAAATGGAACACTACCTAACTCATTTTATGAAGCTAACATCAATCTAATACCAAAACCAGGCAAAGAGGTTACAAAAAAGGAAAACTACCGGCCAATCTCCCTAATGAATATAGATGCAAAAATCCTCAACAAAATACTTGCAAATCGAATCCAAAGACACATTAAAAAAATCATACACCATGACCAAGTGGGGTTTATTCCAGGCATGCAAGGATGGTTCAACGTAAGAAAATCAATCAATGTATTACAACACATTAACAAGTCAAAAGGGAAAAATCAATTGATCATCTCAATAGATGCTGAAAAAGCATTTGACAAAATCCAACATCCCTTTTTGATAAAAACACTTCAAAAGGTAGGAATTGAAGGAAACTTCCTCAACATGATAAAGAGCATATATGAAAAACCCACAGCCAGCATAGTACTCAATGGAGAGAGACTGAAAGCCTTCCCTCTAAGATCAGGAACAAGACAAGGATGCCCGCTATCACCACTGTTATTCAACATTGTGCTGGAGGTGCTAGCCACGGCAATCCGGCAAGACAAAGAAATAAAAGGCATCCAAATTGGAAAAGAAGAAGTAAAACTGTCATTGTTTGCAGATGATATGATCTTATATCTAGAAAACCCTGAGAAATCGACGATACAGCTACTAGAGCTAATAAACAAATTTAGCAAAGTAGCGGGATACAAGGTTAATGCACATAAGTCAGTAATGTTTCTATATGCTAGAAATGAACAAACTGAAGAGACACTCAAGAAAAAGATACCATTTTCAATAGCAACTAAAAAAATCAAGTACCTAGGAATAAACTTAACCAAAGATGTAAAAGACCTATACAAAGAAAACTACAGAACTCTTCTAAAAGAAATAGAAGGGGACCTTAAAAGATGGAAAAATATTCCATGTAAAGGATAGGAAGACTAAATGTCATTAACATGTCAATTCTACCCAAACTCATCTACAGATTCAATGCAATCCCAATCAAAATTCCAACAACCTACTTTGCAGACTTGGAAAAGCTAGTTATCAAATTTATTTGGAAAGGGAAGATGCCTCGAATTGCCAAAGACACTCTAAAAAAGAAAAACGAAGTGGGAGGACTTACACTCCCTGACTTTGAAGCTTATTATAAAGCCACAGTTGCCAAAACAGCATGGTACTGGCACAAAGATAGACATATAGATCAATAAAATCGAACTGAGAATTTGGAGACAGACCCTCAGATCTATGGCCGACTGATCTTTGATAAGGCCCCCAAAGTCACTGAACTGAGTCATAATGGTCTTTTCAACAAATGGGGCTGGGAGAGTTGGATATACATATCCAAAAGAATGAAAGAGGACCCCTACCTCACCCCCTACACAAAAATTAACTCAAAATGGACCAAAGATCTCAATATAAAAGAAAGTACCATAAAACTCCTAGAAGATAATGTAGGAAAACATCTTGAAGACCTTGTATTAGGCGGCCACTTCCTAGACTTTACACCCAAAGCACAAGCAACAAAAGAGAAAATAGATAAATGGGAACTCCTCAAGCTTAGAAGTTTCTGCACCTCAAAGGAATTTCTCAAAAAGGTAAAGAGGCAGCCAACTCAATGGGAAAAAATTTTTGGAAACCATGTATCTGACAAAAGACTGATATCTTGCATATATAAAGAAATCCTACAACTGAATGACAATAGTACAGTCGGCCCAATTATAAAATGGGCAAAAGATATGAAAAGACAGTTCTCTGAAGAGGAAATACAAATGGCCAAGAAACACATGAAAAAATGTTCAGCTTCACTAGCTATTAGAGAGATGCAAATTAAGTCCTCAATGAGATACCATCTAACACCGGTTAGAATGGCTGCCATTAAACAAACAGGAAACTACAAATGCTGGAGGGGATGTGGAGAAATTGGAACTCTTATTCACTTTTGTTGGGACTGTATAATGGTTCAGCCACTCTGGAAGTCAGTCTGGCAGTTCCTTAGAAAACTAGATATAGAGTTACCATTCGACCCAGCGATTGCACTTCTCGGTATATACCCGGAAGGTCGGAAAGCAGTGACACGAACAGATATCTGCACGCCAATGTTCATAGCAGCATTATTCACAATTGCCAAGAGATGGAAACAACCCAAATGTCCTTCAACAGATGAGTGGATAAATAAAATGTGGTATATACACACGATGGAATACTACGTGGCAGTAAGAAGGAACGATCTCGTGAAACATATGACAACATGGATGAACCTTGAAGACATAATGCTAAGCGAAATAAGCCAGGCACAAAAAGAGAAATATTATATGCTACCACTAATGTGAACTTTGAAAAATATAAAACAAATGGCTTATAATGTAGAATGTAGGGGAACTAGCAATAGAGAGCAATTAAGGAAGGGGGAATAATAATCCAAGAAGAACAGATAAGATATTTAACGTTCTGTGGATGCCCAGGAATGACTATGGTCTGTTAATTTCTGATGGATATAGTAGGAGCAAGTTCACAGAAATGTTGCTATATTAGGTAACTTTCTTGGGGTAAAGTAGGAACATGTTGGAAGTTAAGCAGTTATCTTAGGTTAGTTGTTTTTTTCTTACTCCCTTGTTATGGTCTCTTTAAAATGTTCTTTTATTGTATGTTTGTTTTCTTTTTAATTTTTTTTTCATACAGTTGATTTAAAAAAGAAGGGAAAGTTAAAAAAAAAAAAAAAACAAGGAAAAAAAAAAGATGCAGTGCCCCCTTGAGGAGCCTGTGGAGAATGCAGGGGTATTCGCCTACCCCACCTCCATGGTTGCTAACATGACCACAGACATAGGGGACTGGTGGTTTGATGGGTTGAGCCCTCTACCACAGGTTTTACCCTTGGGAAGACGGTTGCTGCAAAGGAGAGGCTCGGCCTCCCTATGGTTGTGCCTAAGAGCCTCCTCCCGAATGCCTCTTTGTTGCTCAGATGTGGCCCTGTCTCTCTAGCTAAGCCAACTTGAAAGGTGAAATCACTGCCCTCCCCCCTACGTGGGATCAGACACCCAGGGGAGTGAATCTTCCTGGCAACGTGGAATATGACTCCCGGGGAGGAATGTAGACCTGGCATCGTGGGACGGAGAACATCTTCTTGACCAAAAGGGGGATGTGAAAGGAAATGAAATAAGCTTCAGTGGCAGAGAGAATCCAAAAGGAGCCGAGAGGTCACTCTGGTGGGCACTCTTACGCACACTTTAGACAACCCTTTTTAGGTTCTAAAGAATTGGGGTAGCTGGTGGTGGATACCTGAAACTATCAAACTACAACCCAGATCCCATGAATCTCGAAGACAGTTGCATAAAAATGTAGCTTATGAGGGGTGACAAGGGGATTGGGAAAGCTATAAGGACCACACTCCACTTTGTCTAGTTTATGGATGGATAAGTAGAAAAATAGGGGAAGGAAAGAAACAGACAAAGGTACCCAGTGTTCTTTTTTACTTCAATTGCTCTTTTTCACTCTAATTATTATTCTTGTTATTCTTGTGTGTGTGCTAATGAAGGTGTCAGGGATTGATTTGGGTGATGAATGTACAACTATGTAATGGTACTGTGAACAATCGAAAGTACGTTTTGTTTTGTATGACTGCGTGGTATATGAATATATCTCAATAAAATGAAGATTTAAAAAAAAAAAAAAAAAAAAAAAAAAAGACATAATGCTGAGCAAAATAAGCCAGGCACAAAAAGAGAGATATTGTATGTTACCACTAATGTGAATTCTGTGAAAAATGTACAATGTTTTATACTGTAGAATGTAGGGGACCTAGAGATACCAATTAGTGGAGGGGGAATGATAATCTAATAAGAACAGATAAACTATGGAGGGTAATCTCAATGTTATGGGAATGCTCAGGAATGATTATGGTTTGTAAACTTTCTTGGATATAGTAAGATCATGTTGGAAGCAGTAGAGTTATTTTAGGTTTTTTTTTTCTCTTACTCCTTTGTTTTCTTAGGGGTTGTTAATTTTCTTGGGGTATGGTAGGAACATGTTGGAAGCAATGTAGTTATTTTAGATTATTTGTTTTTCTTACTCCTCTGTTTGGACATGGTTTATTAATTTTCTTGGGGTATGGTAGGAACATATTGGAAGCAAAGTAGTTATTTTAGGTTATTTGTTTTCCTTAATCCATTGCTTTGTTTGAAATGTTGTGGGGTTTTTTTGGTTGTTGTTTGCCTGTGTGTTTTTAATTTTTTGATAAACAAAGTTAAAAAATTGAAAAAAAATCAGTAGAAAAATGGGAGTAAAAACTAAATGACAAATAGGGTGGGATGGGGGGATGGTTTGGGTATTCTCTTTTCACTTTTATTTTTTATTCTTATTCTGATTCTTTCTGATGTAAGGAAAATGTTCAGAAATAGATTGTGGTGATGAACGCATAACTATATGATCATACTGTGAACAGTTGATTGTATACCATGGATGACTGTATGGTTTGTGAATATATTTCAATAAAACTGAATTAAAAAAAAAAATTAAATTACCAACTGATTAGATTAAAGTAAACACAAATCAAATGCTGTTTTCTGCAAGGGGAAAAGCGTTCTAAATCCAACCCTCAGGGTCTCTTAACTTAAAAAGAGAGAGGTTTTTTAATAAGTTTTATCTCACTATAGTATCTATTTCCAGAATCTGAGAACACAGCATTTTTATTTCCGGGACATGACTTTAGCATTGCTGGTTTAAGGTCAAACAGAAGTTGAATAAGTAAGGCACCCTTCCCAAAGTTAATATAACATTGTTAAGCTGATAATCAATAGCAAAGGCCTGTGTAAAAATCTATTGTTCAAGAAAAAATATTTTCTTTTTGTGTTCTTTTATTCCAGTAAACCAAATCTCAAATTTACACTAGGATGAAAACTGTCAAAGAATAAAGAAATTAAAATATGACAATAACGACAACAATGCATTTGAAGTTATATATCTTTTTGGATTCCTACCCAATTTTAGTTGCAAAACATGGTATGTAAAACTGCTATTTTATACTTGAATAGCTGCTACTAAAAAAAAAAAAATTTGAAAAGCCCATTTTCAGAACCATTCTACATTTTTCATCTAAGAAGACATACTAACAATGAACAAATTTATGTAACTGATCAAACATGTGGTGACTATTCATATTGACACGTTCTTTCCTAAATATCAAGATAACAAGACATTAGCAGCATTTGTAGGAAATGAGTGGTTCACCAAGATTTCCCTCATTACAGGGTTTAGCTGAAATAATCTAAAACCAAAGAGGTCAAATTTGCTTTCTAGGCTGACTGCTTTTCCTTTCTTTCCTTCTTAATGCATAGCTTACTTTGATTTTCCCCCTTTATCACCATAGTGCTTCCTTCCCCTATGTGTAATCAAGCAAAGAAAATTATACTTTAAAGTACAGATCATGAAAATAGAATAAATCAAAGCTTTTCCAAAACCTTCATTTTCCCAAAAGATCTACTACTGAATTCATGAAGCAGGCAATTAAATGGTGAGTTTTAGATGGGAAATCAAATTTATAGATAAAGGCTGAGTATTCACTCTCATTCACTTTTGCATTAAATATATTGCTTTTCAATTGGGAATTCAAAATACTAGTTTATCATATAGTCAAGGATGCTGGAAAACAGATGCATAAAGTTAACAAATGCACTTAATCTTGCACCATATCAAAACTGATATGAAAATATGTAAATAGATTGTACATTTAATAGTACTAAAGTGAGCATACTTGGGGGGGGCAATCATTTCCATTACTACTGTATTTCAGTTTAGAGCTCTGAGAACACCTGATAACAAATGATTCTATTACAGTATAATTTGAAACATAGCAATGGATCAAATAAATATTAGGGTAGTATCATAAAGGAAGAAAATGCCTACTTAGGAAAAAAAAAGTAAATGCACAAAAAAAAACATCAAGTCAATTCTATAGAGAAAAACTAGTAAAACAAAACTTGTGGTCTTAGTGAATTTATCAATGGTTTAAGAGATTTTATTTATCTAGACATCTTAACCATACTGTTTGTATTGCTCAATGATGTAACCGAGAAGTTAGAAATTAAGAAATGATTATGATTTCTGAACCATTATATAGATATTTCTTTTCAATTTCTAGCATACTACAGTAGCCAGAGGGAAACATCTGAAATTACTGAACTGTAATCCAGCTGCCTTGATCTTTGATAATAATTGTATAACTATACAGACTTTAACTTGTGATTGAAAAAACTTGTGACTGATCCTCACTTATACCCCCTTGCCTGTTCTGCAACTTTAGAGTCTTACAATCACTAAAGAGAGTCCCTAATGTTTATTAATGAAGGGCCTTGCATTAGCCCAGAACCAATCCACCCCAATTCCACAGCTATCTTGAGAGAGCTGGATATAACCAAAATTAGCCTGCTGACATTCACAGTTTAACTTTAAACTATAAGTGATCTACACCTCATTAAAATACAAAAATCTCACCCATCATCACATTAAGGTTGCCATTTTTTACATACGTTCTGTGACTAAGCTTGTAATCAATCTGCGCATGCTCAATAATTAGATCACCTCTAAGTACATCATCTAGAGGTATTGTGCTCATTATCCAAAAACATCCCTATCTTTTGATAATATAAAACCATCAGACTTCCTGTAGTTTGGAGAGACAGATTTTTAGGCCCATAGGCCATCTGATCTCCTGCTTCATGCTTAGCAATAAACTCTCTCTCTTTGAAACACCAGTGTCTCAGGAATTGGTCATTTGAGCACATATGGCAGAGAACCCACCACAATTCTTTGATATCAATTGCTGGGGATGGGCTCAAAACTAATCCACCCCATTCCAAAGTTATCTTGATAGACAGAGCTGCATTTAATCAAAATTGGCCCATCTGACACACACAGTAGCTTCAACATTAACCTATAAATGACCTTCACCTCATTATAATAGTAATAACCATGTATAATAAAGGAAGAAAATGCCTATTAATGCCGCCGTTTTCTTACATATGTTCCATGAATAAGCATGTAATCAATCTGCTCATGCTCTATAATTAGATCATCTCTAACCTTGTCACCTTAAGCCATTGTGCTCATTATCCTAAAATCTTTTGATGCTGTAAAACTATAAGTTACTGCAGTTCAGGGAGACAGATTTTTAGGCCCACAGGCCATCTGATCTCCTGCTTGGCACCTACCAATAAACTCCCTCTCTCTATGAAATCACTGTGTCTCAAGAATTGGTCATTTGAACACATTGGGCAGAGAACTCACTGCTTTTGATCAGTATCAATTTGGCAACCCAGATGGGACCAAGGTTCCTAAGAAAACATCCAATTGCCTGAAGTACTGCAGCCCCAGTAGAATGGGTGAGCATGGTAATCAAGCCTCTTGTGGCCCATAGACTCTTATGCTCTAGAGGCTCAGCAACCAGGTTTTTCTCTGTTCTGTTGGCACTCCAGACCCTCGGTGCCATAGAAAGCTTCAAACAGAGAAACAGTTTCCAGTTTCAAATCTAGACATCAGACTAGGAGTGGGTCATCAAGATACAAGTGGGTTGGGAAGTGACTGCACATGTCAGTATGGAGCTATGAGTTCCCTGGACCTGGGACAGAGGCCCAGGTCCTGTTACCAGAACAATCGCCCACTGCACTGACCTCTACACTTTTCTGTTGTGTATACAACTTGAAAATAAGTAAACAAAAAGTTAATTGGTATTCAATGAAATCAAGCAAATTCATGAAGCTTGTTTAAATGTTAATTGGTGTGTGCCCTGGGTAAAGTAAGTATTTTAATGCTTATTTAATTGTTAATCGGTATGTTCAGTCTAGGTATTAATTGGTGTTTTACTTAAACATAAAGTAAGCGTGAAGTGTCTGTTTAAACATTTTAGTTGGTATGTCACTGCATTGGTGTTGCTGAAGTGTTCCAAAACTGGTTACGGATTGCAGAAATTCTTTAAGATGGGAAATTTTAATTCTAATAGCATTTCTGAATATAGCCCTTTGTGCTATACTTTGAAAAATTGAAACAATTTTAATTACGAGGCTATGAAATAAACAAAAAAAAACAGTTTACTTCTCAAACATATTCTGGCTTCCACATGATTCAGAACCAGGAAAGAAATGGCCTGAGAATGGCTCTATAGAAAAGAACACTGTATTAACATTAGAGTTGTTCAGCAAGAGAGCAGAAATGGGATGAGATAATATATATTCAATCCTTTATTTGACCATCTCAAAAGTATATTTCTGTCCACCACAAGATTCAAAAGTATATTTCTGTCTACCATAAGATTCACTGTGTTATACATTACCATCTTTTAACCTGTGTTATAGATTCCCATCTTTTAACCTCCAACTTTCTTTCTGGTGACATATGTGACTCGAAGCTTCGTCTTGTGGTGGACAATGTCTGTGATTAATACAAATATTAGAAGTCTCTTTCATGAGCTAGAACAAATCTATGACACTATAAAAATAAGTTAATAATAGAGGGGTATATAGGGAAAAAATATACCTACTGCAAATGATGTACTACAGTTAGCAGTATTTTAACATTCTTTCATCAAGAATGTACTATAGTAACAAATGTACTATACCAATACTATAAGTCAATAATGGAGGGGGAGTGGTTAGGGGTATGGGAGGATTTGAGTTTTCTTTTTTTGTCTTTATGTCTTCTCTGGAGTAATTAAAATGTTCTAAAAATTGAAAAAACATTAATTGTAGTGATAGATGCACAGCTATATGACAATACCGTGGGCAACTGATTGTGCACTTTGGATCTCTGGATAATTGCATGGTATGTGAACAATCTCAATAAAATTTAATCTAAAAAAAAGTGCATTTCTGCATTTCTTTTTCATGTAATAACTTTCTATTTCTGTCTGTCTGCTTGTTCAATGTATATTTTCATACCTCCAAATGGTTTTAGCAAATTGCAAAAACATTCTTAAAAGAGCTCTATTCAAATTGCTTAAAGATGAATATACATATATATATATAATTTAGTACTCCTGGAGTCCTGGAGGGTAGGGTCCTCTAGGCAACAAGGTTCAAAACCTTAGTTTTTGTAATTACTGTAAACAAATCTGGACATTGGATAGAAACTGCCTAAAAGACTTTCCCAATTGTCCAGGCCATAAATTTAAACAAAATAGATATAATACTTGGAAACAATTAAAAGAAGGGCATAGAACTCTTATCAACACTAAGTCTACCTTAGTTCCCACCACCCTCATTAAAAACTTTTAAAAAACCAAGTTCAACAGACAAGGCTCTTTCTTTTTGTCTCATCTATCCCTGCCCTCAGGGCCCAACCAATTAAGGCAGCTATGGGGGAAGGGTTGGGTGCAGAAAGACGGGGGAGGTATGGGCTTGGTTTAGAATTCTTTCTCCTGGGCCTGGAGATTAGAAATAGTGGGAATAGGAGTGCTGCAGAATAGGACATGTTTGCTCTGAAAGAATTCCCCAATTAAAATTATTTTTCCAATAATACCTTTGCAACAGTAACCATACTAAACAAATAATTATTGAAATATAAAAAAGCCTTGGAATAAGAGTGATAAAATAAGATCTAATTGCCAAATTTCAGTAAGTAAAAGAAAATGCCCTTGGAGGTGGGGCAAGATGGCAGCATAGAGAGGTGTGGAATTTAGTTAGTCCTCTAGAGCAACTAGTAAATAGCCAGGAAGAGCTAGTATATAGTATGAAACAACTGTTGGGGACATCCGTGACTGGACATGCATCATACACCAGCCTGGAATGGGTGGAATGGCTGAGATCACAGCATAGAACTGTAAGCAAGCACCCCAAACTGGAGAGCTGGCACCCTTCCCCCATCTGGATGGCAGGCTGAGCTGAAATACTTCCCTTTGAAAAAAAGCAGCTGGTTACCTGAAGCAAGGGAAAGTAACTCAACAAAGCTCCAAATGCAATTTTAATTAACAAATTTGGACTACTGAATACAAGCTACAAGCACAGATAAACCTGGAACAAACAAGAAAGGAATCTGAGGTTCCTCCCTGAAGAGAGGAGGCAGAGCTGACAGACAAAAAACGTATTTACATAATTTTATTTACATAAATAAATAAAAACAGAGGTGTTTGGAGCTGGCTGATCTCAAAATACTGGAAAATGGCTGTGTCCCAAGAAAAGGGGCACAGAGAACTGGGTACCACCATTGGTGGACCAGAGAAAATGGGGGGCTGGTGACTGGCTCTGAAAAGGAGACTTTGCTCTTTTACCTTTTTTTTCTTCTCTCATTCTAAGCAGCTCATTAGAGAAAGACTCAGGCATTTTCAATTGTCAGTGCTGACCCAGGAAAGGGTGGAGATAACAGAGTCAGAGAGGAAAAGGAGGAATTCAAGTGTAGAAGATAACTCATTACAGGGTGTATCTTCCATAAGAAAATGGGGGAGGAGCCCAGCTCAAGTGGCTGTCCACCCCCAGGGAAATCAGACTCAAGGGCCTGAGGAGAAAAAAAAAAATCTGACAACCTGCTCCTCAGGGAAACCTGATACTGATTATATTTCCTCCTGAGACCTGGGCCTGTCTGGTTTGGGAAAATCTGTTTGGGGTAATCAAGGAAACCAGATGCCTAGACAACAAAAAATCACAACTCACATTAGGAAAAACAAAGATATGGCCCAGTCAAAGGAATAAAGTTACACTTCAACTGAGATACAGGAATTGAAAAACTAATTATTAATCAAACAAATCTCCTAAATCAATCCAAAAATCAAATCAATGAATTGAGGGAAGATATTGCAAAAGAGATGAAGGATATAAAGAAACATTGGGCGAACATAAGGAAGAACTCAAAAGTTTGAAAAAACAATTGGCAGAACTTATGGGTATGAAAGGCACAATACAAGAGATGAAAAACACAATGGAGACATACAACAGCAGATCTCAAGAGGCAGAAGAAAAGATTCATGAACTGGAGGACAAGACATCTGAAATTCTACATACAAAAAAACAGATAGGGAAAAGAATGGAAAAATATGAGCAGCATCTCAGGGTACTGAATATCAACATGAAGCACATGAATGTTATCTGTCATAGGTGTCCCAGAAGGAGAAGAGAAGGGAAAGGGGCAGAAATAATAGTAGAGGAAATAATCACTGAAAACTTCCCATCTCTTACAAGAGACATAAAATTACAGATCCAAGAAGCGCAGCATATCCTAAACAAAATAGATCCGAATAGACCTATGTCAAGACACTTAAAAATCAGATTATCAAATGTCAAAGACAAAAAGAGAATCTTAAAAGCAGCAAGAGAAAAGCAATCCATCACATGCAAGGGAAGCTTGATAAGACTATATGCAGATTTCTCAGTAGAAATCATGGAGGCAAGAAGGCAGTGGTATGATATATTTAAGATATTAAAGGAGAAAAACTGCAAACCAAGAATTCTGATAAAACTGTCCTTCAAAAATGAGTGAGAGTTTAAAATATTCTCAGACAAACAGACACTGAGAGAGTCTGCGAGCAAGATACCTGCTCTACAAAAAATACTAAAGGGAGCAATACAGGCAGACAGGAAAAGCCAGGAGAGAGAGGTTTGCAGCACAATATTGGGTGCTGGTAGCACAATAATGTAAGTACTGAACAGTTTTGAATAGGAATGACAGTGAGTACAGTTGAAAGAGGAAGGTTAGGGGCATGTAGGGCACCAGAAGAAAAGATAGAAGATAAAGACTGGGGCAGTACAGCTTAGTGAAACCTATAATGGTCAATATGTGTGATTAAATGCACAAATGTTTTTACAGGAAAGAGAATAAATGAATGTCAACTTTGCAAGCTGTTAAAAATGGGGTAGTATTGGGGGAAAAATATAATCAATGCAAGAGCTGATAGTTTACAATAACATTGTAATATGCTTCCACTAATTGTAACAAAGGCAGTACACCAAAGCTTAATGTTTATAAGAGGGGGATATAAGGGAGGGGTGTGGGATTCTTGGTGTTGATGTTGTTGTCTTTTTTGTTTTTAATTTTAATTTTATTTTTTCTTTTGTTGCTTTTTAGTTGTCATTTTTTTTCTTTATTTTTCTTTTCTCTTTTTACTTTTTTTTTGCCTCTTCCTCTTTCTTTGTGGAAGAAATGGAAATGTCCTTATATAGATAGTATTGGTGAATGCATAACTATGTGATTACACAGGGAACCACTGATTGTTTACTTAGGATGGAATGTATGGTGTGTGAATAAAACTGTCTAAAAAATAAACAGAAGGTTAAAAAACAAACAGACAAAAAAGAAAATGTCCTTAAAAACTATGGAAAAGTTTTCCTGGATTTATGCTTGGGACAAATTAAACAATTGTAATATATTTTCCAGAGCTTGATAGTCAATATACTTTTGCAGTTGTTCATAATTTTGGGATATTATGAAAATAAAGAGATTTTTTAAACTTCCTATAGAAAGAATATAAAAAGCAAATAAAGCTGTTAAAAAATTATAGTGACAAATCTAGTCCTATTCCTGTTTTTTTGATGACCTTTTAAATCAAATAAATACAATTTTGTTCTACTTAAGTATGTTCTCTCTAAATTTATACCAATAAAATAAGCTAGATGGTAAAAAAAAAAGTAAGTTTGAGTTTAATGAAATTATTATTTTGACAAACTTTATTTTAAAAATAACTATGTTTTGTAAGATGCTTAAAGACAGCGTCAAAGATCTTTTTGATAACTTAAAGTACACGGGTATGTAAAATATACACGATGTGCCTTGTTAAAGAAAAGTGTGAAGTTTTATCTTTGAGAATGTGTAGGGCAGAGCCTTACTGAATATGTAAAGTTGTAGAAGGTTTGTGAAAGTGAATTTTGTTCCCTGTAGTCATTGCTGACTATAAGACCTAAATGGATATGGAAAGTTGTAGAAGGTTAATGAAAATGAATTTTGTTTATTGTAGTCAATGCTGACTAAAATTTGATAAGGTTGCCTACAGGAGAATAGCTTGTCCTAAAGTGGGAGTATGGTTTGTCCAACAGTAAAATGGCTAGTTTTAATATGTAAGACAAGACCTGAATGGATAAGGAAAGTTGTAGTAGGTTTGTGAAAGTGAATTCTGTCTGTCATAGGCCTGTTTATAATATTTTTTAAAGAGCATTTGTGTCAAACCACATATTCATACAAAATTGGAGTTTAGTTTTCTCTGTTAAAATAATGTGAATTGTTGGCCTGCTCTTAATGAAAGGTTATAAAATGTTTTTCTTAACCATCAGAGTACTCTGTTTAGAAGATAAAGATTTTATATCTTATCAGAATGATATCCTTGTTGATGTTTTGCTGGCCTCATTATCCTTTAATTCAGAAGACAAATCTCACTTTTAAAGGAAAATTGCTGTGAAAGATGTGTTCTTTCACCTTGTAAAAGTGAGGTGATAAAATAATTTAACATACTACATAGGAAGTGTTTGGGAAGTATTACTATAATTAAAAGAGATTTTCTATCTTTCTGTTAGCTAATTATATGGGTAAAATGTTATTCATATATTTAGGTATTGTATAGAATTTCCAATGTTCTCACTGTAATATTCTGTAATATTGTAATATTGTCCTTGTAATATTCTGATACTGATCTGCATGATGTTAGATAACATATGATGTTGTTAGTCATGGTTTTAGTTATTTTTAGAAAAAGGTTACAGATCACAGAAATAAACAAATTTACTTGTCAAGTTATACTGCTGAGCTCTAATGCTTCTTTAAAAGTACATGTGTTCTCCCACATGTAAAAACATTTTTATTTGTACATTTAATGACAGTCATTGGCCACTCCAGTTTTTGCTAAGTTATACAGTCCAAGTCTTTATCATCTATATTTACCTCTGGTGTCATACATGCCCCTAACCCACCTCTTTCAGCTTTACTCACAGACATCTTTGTTCAATGTACTTAAGATATTGTGCTACCATTACAAAGTATTACGCTATCTATTTCTGGGTCCATACAATCAGTCCTGCTGAACATTCTGTAGTCCTTCAGCATCAAATGCCTGATCTCTACCCTCTTTCTATCTCCTGATAGCCTGTGTTATCGACTTTTAACTCTCAAAGTTTGCTCATTAATGTTAGTTCATATAAATGAGACCATACAGTATTTGTCCTTTTGTTTCTGGCTAACTTCACTCAACATCATGTCCTCAAGTTTCATCCACGTTACTATATGTTCTGTGTCTTTGTTCTGTCTTACAGCTTCATAATATTCCATCATGTGTATATACCACAGTTTATTTATCCACTCGTCCATTGATGGACATTTGGGTTGTTTCCATCTCTTGGCAATAATGAATAATGCCGCAATAAACATCGGTTTACAAATGTCCATTTGTGTCTTAGCTATCAGTTCCTCTGAGTATATACCTAGCAATGGAATAGCTGGGTCATACGGCAAATCCATACTTACATTCCTGAGGAAGCTCAGATGTGGCCATTTCTCTGCAGCAACGCCAACTCGGCAGGTGAATTCACTGCCCTCCCCTCTAGGTGGGACCTGACTCCTAGGGGTGTAAATCTTCCTGGCAATGCAGGATATGACTCCTGGGGATGAATCTGGACCTGGCATCATAGGATTGAGAGCATCTTCTTGACCAAAAGGGGGATGTGAAATGGAACAAAATAAAGTTTCAGTGGCTGAGAGATTTCAAATGCAGTAGAGACATTACTCTGATGGACATTCTTATGCACTATATAAATAACCCTTTTTAGGTTTTAATGTATTGGAATAGCTAGAAGCAAATACCTGAAACTAACAAACTCCAACCCAGTAGCCTTGACTCTTGAAGATGATTGTATAACAATGTAGCTTACAAGGGGTGACTGTGTGATTGTGAAAACCTTGTGGATCACACTCCCTTTATCCAGTGTATGGATGAGTGAGTAGAAAAATGGGGACAAAAATGAAATGAAAAATAGGGTGGGATGGGAAGGGGATGATTTGGGTGTTCTTTTTTACTTTTATTTTTTATTCTTATTCTTTCCGGTGTAAGGGAAATGTTCAAAAATAGATTGGGGTGATGAATGCATAACTATATAATGGTACTATGAACAGTTATTTGCACACCATGGATGACTGTATGGTATGTGAATATATCTCAATAAAACTGAATTTAATTTAAAAAAGAAGTACATGTGGTCAGCTATAAGTCAGAACTTCATCTTCAACAAAAAGAGATTTAAAAGAGAAGCAAGGCAAGTATATAAATGATGTTCTATTGGTTAACTAACAAAATCCTGGTAATTGTGTAAAGGTAAGTCAGGACAAAACTTCTGCTATGGTTTGTGGTTGATGACGCCAATGTAAACCAACTGTCAAATGTTTACATTTTTAAAAATAGCTTCATTTAGAAAATGCTTATAAGAAAATTAAGACCTGGATTGTAAACTCTCACAGCAGTCACATTTACTCCTGAACTTTAACTATTATTTCTAAATTCTGAGGTGCTTTGTTCTTTGTGTATAACCTGATAGTTCCCTGGAACTTTGGGTTTCTGTGGGACACCTAGACTCAGAATTAGATTTCTCCAGGTCTGAAAATCAGCATTACTCCATACAGCAACGTTAAAGAAAATGAAAGCGGTCAGACTTCAATTAGAGATGTGAATGAAGCTGATCTGGTTAAGACTAAAAAAAATCAGAATACAGAGTAAAAGATGATGTCTTTAACTTCTGTATGAGACCAATGGAAGAGATGTTTATTTTGCCCCAAATTTAAATTTTCTGTAGCACACTATCTAATAGAATAGGGAATGAGATCTTAATATTCTGTACAGGTTAATGTAATACCCTGATGCATTTCAGAGTATTGCAGGCATAAAATTTAACAGTATTTGCAAAAGTCCCTTGAGGGACTGTTGGAAAAAACATTGAACTATTAAACTTCCCCACCTGGGGAATTCCTGCTATTCTCTGAAGCAATAGGGTCTCCCAATTTGATAAGTCAAGTCTTCAATCTTAAGCCTTGCCCTTATGAAACTTATTTCTGTAATGGCAAATTTAAGCCTACTTATGATTAATGCCCAAGAGTCACCTCCAAAGAATCTCTTTTGTTGCTCAGATGTGGCCTCTCTCTCTCCCTTTCTAAGCCAAACTTTGCAAATAAACTCATTACCTTCCCCCCTACATGGGACCTGATTTCCATGGGTATAATTCTTCTTGGCAACATGGAACATGACTCCCAGGGATAGGCCCTGACATCAAGCAATTGGTGAAGCTTTCTTGACCAAAAAAGGGGAAAAGAAATTTAAAAAAAAAGGTTTCAGTGGCTATGACATCTCAAATAGAGTTGAAGGGTCATTCTGGAGTTACTCCTTTGCAAGTACCAGCCAGATACTGCAAACTGCGACAATATGCCAAGTTCCAAACAACAGTGTTCCTGAAAATTCTAAAGAATATCCTGGGTTCTATCTAGAACTCTATAAAAGTTTTACTTATTAAGTTTATATTTCAGAGACTTAGAGGCCTCTGGATTGTTCCTATGCCAGGTAAGCCCTAAAACTCAGAGGTACTGGTCTCTCTGAGAACAACCATAGGTTTCATTCCTCTCCCCCATAATGTTGACGCCCCTTCACAGTATGAAGAAGTTAGAATGCTCAAGATTGAGAGAATGAACAAATGAGACAGGGAAGTTGTAACCAAGAAATTAGGATTTAAGAAATGAATATGATTACTGAGTCATTATATAGATATTTCTTTTTTGAGGTTTCTTTTACTTTCTAGTATATTACAATAGCCAGAGGGAAATACCTGAAACTACTGAACTGTATACATTATGATTACTAAAGACAGTCCCTAATATTTATTAATAAGGGCCTTGAGTCATCCCAGAACTAATCCACCCGAATTCCACAGCTACCAGACTGAGTTGGATCTCCTCAAAATCAAACACTTTTGCACATCAAAGGACCTGACACGTGCAGTAGCTTAAACTTTATCCTATAAGTGACCTATACATCAATATACTAAAAATCATGCCCATCATCATATTAAGGCTGCCGTTTTTTACATACCTTCTGTGACTAAGCATGTAATTAATCTGCACATGCTCAATAATTAGATCATCTCTAACCTTGTCATCTTGAGCCATTGTGCTCATTTTCCTAAAATTTGCCCATATTTTGATACTATAAAACTATCAGAGTTACTACAGTTGGGAAACGGAGCTTAGGTTATAGGTCATCTGATCTCCTGCTTCAAAGCCTAGAAATAAACTCCTTCTCTTTTTGAAACCCCAGTGTCTCAGGAATTGGTCATTTGAGCTCATCTGTCAGAGAATCCACCACTTTTTATCAGTATCACTGAGCTCCACATCTATTTTTAGAACTAAATCTCACTCCCTAGTACTTTGTCATTTTTTTGAATTTAATTCCTCTGGAGGTTTCATCATACTCCCTGGTTCCACTCTCTTTCCACTGGTGATATGGAAATTTTCAAACTACCATTTAACAAGTAGCTATAGAACAAATTTCAAAGGATGCTATGGGCCACAGTTCTAACATTTCAATTACTTCCTTCTATCTATTCTAATACCCTAGCAACTAAGAAAAAGAAAATTATATAAATATTCAGTATTCATAATCCTTTGTTAAATTCCATCTTGTCTGTAGCAACTCTTTCCTCTAGTTCAATTGCTTTCCTCATCTTCAGGGATGTCTAGGCAGTGACCACCCTAACCTGTTCATGTTGAAAAGGGGTGTCAATTTTATGAGCTAAAGGGACACATCTAGTTGATGTTCTTGAAGAGGCTATTGCCTCTGGGTTTTGGGACTTAGCTGGAATAGGAGAACTCTGAAGGACCTAAGTTTCTGATGAAAAAACTTAGTGAGGGAACCTTTATAGAGTCTCAGATAGGGCTCCAGGCATTCTTTAAGGTTTTCGGGACTGTTGTTGACTTGGGACTGTCATATTGTGGTCATAATAGCATATCTATGTGAGGGTTGCATAGGAATAACCTCCAGGACAACCTCCTGACACTTCGAATTCTCTTAGAAAACTTGGGTTATTTTTGACTACTCCCTTTTGGTTCTCACATAGAATACTTGAGAATTCTTTGTGATGTTTCTTCTAAACATAAGTTTCATACACTCTAATTCTTCAGTATACTTATGCCATGTGTACTGATCTCTCTGTGCCTAGTTCAATTTAGCCATTATCAGTTAAATCTTCCTAAAACTTCATTATCTTATTAAATAAAAATAAGCTAAGCCAAAAAGAAAGATTTACAACATGAGTTCAATTATTGGTTTTAGAACTAATCTACCTTCCATTTTACAAAGAGAAACTGGATAAATTAAAAAAAAAAAAAAAAAAAAAAAAGTGAAAGTAAAATGTTAAAGTAAAACATGGAATAAAATATCACAAAGCAAGGAAAAAAAAGAATGTCAAAATGGCTAGGCCAACAAAAAACAGAACTTCTAAAAAAGAAAAATTATATAAAATTTAAATAAGAGCCCAATGGATTAGATAATTGTCAGATTAGGCACAGCAGAAGAGAAAAGATAAAACTAGGAACTTGTAGACATGAAGAAATTACCAACTGCAGCATGGCATGACAAGGAAATAAAGAATATGAAAAAAAAAACTGATTAAGAAAATTGGATGCCAAATGAGAGGGTCAAATGCATCTAAACAGAGTCCCATAGAAGAGACTTGGAAGAGTGAGGAGAAGCGATAGATGAAAATCTAATATTTGAAAACTTACAAACACTGATGAAACATACAAATTCACAAACACTTTAAATACTAACAAGGATAAACTCCTAGATATACATTCCTTAAAAGAAAATCAGAATGACAAAGATACAGAGAAGAATTTAAAAGCAGCTGGAAAGAAAAAACAGATGACACCCACAATGACAATCATATTAACCTCAAACATCTCAAAAACAATAGAAGTAAGAAGCAAATAAAATATCACTGTCAAAGTCTTGAGAGAAAATAATTATTAACCTGTAATTGTGAATCCAGAAGAACTATTCTTCAGGAAGTAGGGCAAAATAGAGATATTTGCAGATAAACAGGGACAGTTCACTCCAAACAAGACTTTCTCTAAAGAAACTGATAAACTCCATACTTCATTCCATACTTCCTGGTACACAAGGAAGCACAGTGAAGAAGTTGGTACGCATATAAAATTGATTGCATGTTCAGGAAAGGACAATAATATTTACTTTGTTAGTATTCTTGGTAAAATTTCTAGAGTAACCACTAAAAAACAGAAAAGAAGTATATAACTTCCAAACTAATAAAGATTAGAGGTAGGAATAAGAAAAACAAACACACGAAACTCAATTAATCCATTGATTGTAGTGATGATTGCTCAACTCTGTGAATACCTAAGAACCATTTAACTGTATACTTTAAATGGATGAATTATATGGTCTATGAATTTCATCTTAATAAAGTTGTTATTTTAAAAACTCAAATCCAAAAGACACAAGAGAGATTTTTAAAAAGGATTTATAAAATGGGATAAATAGAAAACGCTAAGTAAGATGACAGAAGTTTAACAAAATACATTAAAAATCATAATAAATGTAAACAAGAAAAAACTCCAGTTAAAATACGGAGATCATCAGAGAGAATAAAGATACAGCTCTCAAACCTATTTGCTACTTATCAGAGGAACACCTATCAGAGGAACAACAATAAATAAAAGAAAATGTTAGAAGGAAAAGAGTTTTAAAAATATATAGCTGCCAAATGCTAACTAAAAGAAAGCTAGACTATAAGAAAAAAAACATCAGCGATAAAGAGAGTCAATATAGTATGTGAAAACACTCAAAGCAGTAGGAACAGATAATTTCAAACCTGTATCTAATAAAATAGCATGAAATGAATAAAGAAAAAGTTAACAGAACCACAGGAATAAATTGTCATATTCACATCAAAATGTGTCTTTTAATTACTGACATGTAATTAAATAGAGGAAAGACCTGAACAAAACAATTGACAAACTTATTAAATGGCCATTTATACAACCCTACATATAACAATTAGAAGAATACATAAGGTACTTAAACACACAAAATTGATCACATACTAGGCTATAAAGCAAACTCAAGGAATTTCCAAGAATCAATACCCTACAGATCACAAGATTCTTTGACTATGGTAGAAGTCAAATTTAAAAACCCATTTCTAAATAACAGAATCAAAAAAGAAATTGTGATTAAAATTTAAAACATTTAGAAATAGAAAACAAGGAAATACCACATATCAAAACCTATGTTATGTCATAGCAATGTGGTCTCATTAGAGGGAAAATAAGGAAAGGAACAAAGTTAATGTATCATTAACTTTGCATCATTAAAAGTGAGTGTGTGTGCATGCACTTGTAGCAAATATCCTCAAATATTTTTGCACTTCATTTACTATTGTTTATTTTTTATTTGCACGTTATTCCTTTAGTATGAAACACATGCCACTGTCATTCTCCCCTTCCAATATGGCTAACAAATCCTTCAGATCTTTTTAATAAAATTATCTCATAAGAGAGATGTTTCTACTACCTTATCTAATTTGGGTTTCTCTCCCTCTAAGCTACACACATATCATAATTTAAATTTTACATTAATTTTTTGGTTACTTATTCATAATTTGTTTCTCTCTCTAGACTGAAAGAACTCTAAGGGCTGGGACTTTTTTTTTTCCTTTTTAAAAATTTTTTTGATTAGAAGTTATACAGTTACAGAAAAATCATGTTAAAAAATGCAGCATTCCCATATACCCCCTATTGTTGACACTTTGCATAGGTATGGTACTTTTGTTACAACTGATAAAAGATTAAAACTGTACCATTAACTTTAATCCATAGTTTACATTAGATTTATTTTTCCCATATACCACCTAAGTATTAATACCTTGTATTAGCGTCATACATTTTGTTATAGTTCATGAAAGAACATTCTTATACTTGTATCATGAACTATAGTCCATCATTTACAGTAAGTTTCACTGTGTTATACAGTCCTGTGTTTTATCCTTTAATTTTTATGTTAGTAACATATATACGATCTAAAATCTCTAAGGGCTGGGAGTTTTATCTGTCATATTCACTGTTGTGATGCTAATAACCTACACACAGTAAACATTCAATAAATGTTGAATGTCTCAATGAAAGAACAAATGCAACTTTAAGCTACTTCTTGGAGGATATAACTATTTCTAAAAGCCTCAAATTACTTTTTAAAAATTTCCAATACCTGTATCCAGTCTTTCCACTGTAATCCTATAGACATTTTAGTCTCTGAGCCTTTGCCTTCCGCATATCCTTTATCACCAGTAAAATGAAAAGACAATCGTGTTTTTTAAGGAAGCATTGAAAAACTATTGTACCATTTTAAGTATGTCTTCAAGACCCCCAAACCCATTTGGAAAGTTAAATCCGGGACTCCAGAGAAATGGACTTGTGGTCAGGATCCCCTCAAATGTGTCATATACCTTTGCAGTAACTGTAATTCATCTTCTTCCCTCTTAATTAAATACGTATGTTTTTCTCGTTAGCACATGACATATGTAAACTATAAGATGGGAGACACAAAATATCAAAGTAAAACAAGGAAACGGAGTTTAAAACTCCATGAGAATTGAAATAGCATATATTATTTTCCCAATGTCAACCCATTAATTTCCTAATATTAATTGTCTGATTAAGATTACTTTAGCTTTTTGTACACAGACAAAACTATTATAATTGCCATGTCAGGACATCCTGAAATGAGAAAGGGTGCAGAAAGAGCAGGTTTGAGGGACAGATTAGGAATTTAATTTTAAACATGTTAAGACTGAGATGTATGGAGATGTTAATTAGGCAACTAGATATACAAATGTGGAGTTCAGGGGAGGGTTCAGGGCTGGAGATGTTAATTAGGGAGTCACTGTATAGATGGTACTCAAAATCATGGAAAGGAACAATATTGCTAAAAAAGTGAACATAAGTAGAAATTTTGAGAGAAACGCAGAAATACTCAAACATTGCTTTTCTTAGTTTAGAATAACTTTTTAGAATTATTTCTATCCACATTTATTTAACATTGGTCTACTGCTAAGGTGTTGAGAATTTATGAAATTAGAAAGAACATAATTTGTATGGATACTCGTCTTTGATACATTTTTCTTGGGATGGAGTAGGAAAAAAAAGAGAGGAAGAACTTGTAATAAGTTAGTCTCTAAATAGAATTTTCTCTTTCTATATCCCCCAAATCTCCTGTCTCTTTTTCTCCCTTATCTTTCATCTCTAGCCAAAAACTGCTTACCTTCAACATCAGAACTCAAAGATTTTATTTTTGCCTGGCATCCAGTGCTTTGAGATAAGAAAAGGGCAAGTAAAAATATTAATTCAATGGTTCTAAAAAGCCTTTGTGAACAAGAAAGAAAAGTGGCATTGAATTTTTCCTACCTGTTTTTCACTGCTTTGCAAATATAAGCACTTAAACACCCCCCCCCCCCCCCCACACACACACACACAATATCCTCCACACTCTGCCAGGGACACTTCTGGAATCTGATCATGTCACTTTTCTGTTTATATTTCTCCAACATCACCCATTATTAGTTTTTTTCAGTGTTTTTTAACACAAAATAATGACGTGCATTATTTTGTAATTTTTGTTTGTTGTTTTACTTTACATTGTCTTCAAGATTTTTCCATGTCCATATATTCCTGATTAGCATTGCATACTATGCACATACTTTTATCTGTTTACAAAGAGAATTTCATCATTTCTAATGAAGAAGGAAGGAAGGGGGGAAGGAAGGAAGGAAGGAAGGAAGGAAGGAAGGAAAGAAAGAAAAAGAGAAAGAAGGGAGGGAGGGAGGGAGGGAGGGAAGAAGGAAGGAAGGAGAAGAAAAAGAAACAAAGAAAGAGAAAGGAAGGGTATATAAATCAACTTACATACTCATGAATGGGTGAAATGGTTATATCTATACTATGGTGCTAAACTTACAAGCATGACATACAAAGCCTTTTAAGAACCCTCATCAAATATTATACCCTGAATGAAGGAATGCTTGGATTCTCCTCCATGCAAAAAATTAAGTGCTGTTTCTATTATTCAATTATATTTTGTCTTCTCAAAACCTGATTTGTCTAACATATAATAGTAGCAATAATAACTCCAAATTACTATTATTCCAACCTACCAGGTACATATCACTATACAAAGTGACTCACACACATTACTGTCATAACCAAACAATCATTCTACAAGCTCAAAGAGCTTTGGTATTCAGCCCCAGGTCACCAACTAAAACATGGCAGAGCAGAATTCAAGGTCATATGACTGCAAAGCCCACCTTCTTTCCACCATGCAACAATACCTACTGCATATATATTTGAATAATTAATATACGCAGAGAGACTATTTGATTTTCATAAAATTAAACACTCATCTATCTATAACTTTCTTTTAAGAGATGATTCATAGGATAGGGATATTTTCATTTTGTTGTGTATTTTTATAAGGCACCTAAAATACTTTGCAAATAAAAGAAATGCAATCTAGTCAATAAAAGTACTATAGATATTTCTCCAAAGAACATACACAAATGGCAAACAAGCATATGGAAAAAAATGTTCAACATTAATAGCCATCAAGGAAATGCAAATGAAACCACAATGAGATCCCATTTCACACCCACTAGGATGCCTATAATCATACATTGCTGGTGGGAATTTAAAATACACAGCCACTTTAGAAAACAATCTGGCTGTTCCTCAAAAGGCTAAACAGATTTACCATATGCCTGGCAATTCTGCTCATAGGTATATACACAAGAGAAAAGAAAACGTATGTTCACACAAAACTTGTACACAAATGTTCACAGCAGTATCATTCATAACAGACAAAAAGGGGAAACAACCCAAATGGCCATCAATCAAAGAATCGATAAATAAAATATAGTATATCTATCCAAAGTAATAGCATTCAACAATAAAAAGGAATGAAATATTGATACATTCTACAACACGAATGAACCCTGAAAGCATTATTCTAAGTGAAAGAAGCCAGTCACAAAAGATAACATATTGTATGATTCCGTTTATATGAAATGTACAGAATAGGCAAATCCATAGAGACAGACAGTAGATTAATTGTTCCCTAGGTCTGGGGGGATATGGGAGTGACTACCAATGGTTCAGTCTTTCTTTCTGGAGTGATAAAATGTTCCAAAATTGCGTAGTAATAACTGCACACTGTGAATATACTAAAAACCACAGATTTGTACAAGTTAAAAGAGTGAATTGTATATGTGAATTATATCTCAAAAAAGTTGTTATAGGAAAAAAAAGAAATTGATAGAACTGCATCTACCATTGATTTTATTTATCTCTGAGGTGGGGAAGGTGGGAGTATATTATAATGAACCACTAACTAAAGGTGGAAGAAAATGACAAGCCAAGTTCATAGCAGATAAATGCATATATTACTTCTCTAAATCTTGCCTCATAGTTTACCAGTAAATTTTTAAAATAGTAAAATCACAATTTGGATCCAATAATAATAAAAACTAATAGCTAACACTTAATGAGTCCTTACAAAGTGATAAACATTATAAAGCTAAGTACTGTGTTAGGCAAATTGGGGTAAACAGGAACTCTCCTACACTTCCTTTAGAATGTGTAAACTGGTGAAACCATACTGTAGAGCAATCAGTCAATACTTAATAGAGTTGAAAATGCCTGTCCTTTTAAGACCTAGAAATTCTATTTCTCAGTATTTACCCTGGAAAACTCCTTACATATACTTAAGGACATAATGATTGCAGCATTGTTTATAATAATGGAAAAAATAGGAAATAATTTAAAAGCTTATCAGTAGGTAAAATTTTAGTTACTCCTCCAGGAAAGTAGGTAAAAAGCCAGGAACTGCGTGGACTGGACACCACAGAGCAATCTGACTTTGGGCATACTTCATACAACACTCATGAAAACGTGGAACTGCTGAGATCAGCGAAATCTGTAAGTTTTTGCGGCCAGGGGACCCGCGCCCCTCCCTGCCAGGCTCAGTCCCGTGGGAGGAGGGGCTGTCAGCTCCGGGAAGGAGAAGGGAGAAGTGCAGTGGCTGCTCTTATCGGAAACTCATTCTACTGATTCAAACTCCAACCATAGATAGACTGAGACCAGACACCAGAGACTCTGAGAGCAGCCAGCCCAGCAGAGAGGAGACAGGCATAGAAAAAAAACAACACGAAAAACTCCAAAATAAAAGCGGAAGATTTTTGGAGTTCTGGTGAACATAGAAGGGGGAAGGGCAGAGCTCAAGCCCGGAGCTCAGGCCCTGAGGCGCATATGCAAATCCCGAAGAAAAGCTGATCTCTCTGCCCTGTGGACCTTTCCTTAATGACCCTGGTTGCTTCGTCTATTAGCATTTCAATAACCCATTAGATCTCTGAGGAGGGCCGTTTTTTTTTTTTTTTTTTTTTTTTTTTTTTTTTTTTTTTTTAAATCCTTTTTTCTTTTTCTAAAACAATTACTCTAAGAAGCCCAATACAGAAAGCTTAAAGAATTGCAATTTGGGCACGTCAAGTCAAGAGCAGAACTAAGAGAGCTCTGAGACAAAAGGCAATAATCCAGTGGCTGAGAAAATTCAATAAACAACACAACTTCCCAAGAAAAGGGGGGTGTCCGCTCACAGCCACCATCCTGGTGGACAGGAAACACTCCTGCCCATCGCCAGCCCCATAGCCCAGAGCTGCCCCAGACAACCCAGTGTGACGGAAGTGCTTCAAATAACAGGCACACACCACAAAACTGGGCGTGGACATTAGCCTTCCCTGCAACCTCAGCTGAATGTCCCAGAACTGAGAAGGTGGAGCAGTGTGAATTAACAAAGCCCCATTCAGCCATCATTTGAGCAGACTGGGAGCCTCCCTACACAGCCCAGCAGCCCAGAACTGCCCTGGGGGGACGGCACTCACCTGTGACATAGCACAGTCATCCCTCAACAGAGGACCCGGGGTGCACAGCCTGGAAGAGGGGCCCACTTGCAAGTCTCAGGAGCCATACGCCAATACCAAAGGCTTGTGGGTCAGTGGCAGAGACAAACTGTGGCAGGACTGAACTGAAGGATTAGACTATTGCAGCACCTTTAAAACTCTAGGATCATCAGGGAGATTTGATTGTTAGGGCCACCCCCCCTCCCCGACTGCCCAGAAACACGCCCCACATACAGGGCAGGCAACACCAACTACACACGCAAGCTTGGTACACCAATTGGGCCCCACAAGACTCACTCCCCCACTCACCAAAAAGGCTAAGCAGGGGAGAACTGGCTTGTGGAGAACAGGTGGCTCATGGACGCCACCTGCTGGTTAGTTAGAGAAAGTGTACTCCACGAAGCTGTAGATCTGATAAATTAGAGATAAGGACTTCAGTAGGTCTACAAACCCTAAAAGAACCCTATCAAGTTCAGCAAATGCCACGAGGCCAAAAACAACAGAAAATTATAAAGCATATGAAAAAACCAGACGATATGGATAACCCAAGCCCAAGCACCCAAATCAAAAGACCAGAAGAGACACAGCACGTAGAGCAGCTACTCAAAGAACTAAAGATGAACAATGAGACCATAGTATGGGATATGAAGGAAATCAAGAAGACCCTAGAAGAGCATAAAGAAGACATTGCAAGACTAAATAAAAAAATAGATGATCTTATGGAAATTAAAGAAACTGTTGACCAAATTAAAAAGATTCTGGACTCTCATAGTACAAGACTAGAGGAAGTTGAACAACGAATCAGTGACCTGGAAGATGACAGAATGGAAAATGAAAGCATAAAAGAAAGAATGGGGAAAAAAATTGAAAAACTCGAAATGGACCTCAGGGATATGATAGATAATATGAAACGTCCAAATATAAGACTCATTGGTGTCCCAGAAGGGGAAGAAAAGGGTAAAGGTCTAGGAAGAGTATTCAAAGAAACTGTTGGGGAAAACTTCCCAAATCTTCTAAACAACATAAATACACAAATCATAAATGCTGAGCGAACTCCAAATAGAATAAATCCAAAAAAACCCACTCCGAGACATATACTGATCACACTGTCAAACATAGAAGAGAAGGAGCAAGTTCTGAAAGCAGCAAGAGAAAAGCAATTCACCACATACAAAGGAAACAGCATAAGACTAAGTAGTGATTACTCAGCAGCCACCATGGAGGCAAGAAGGCAGTGGCACGATATATTTAAAATTCTGAGTGAGAGGAATTTCCAGCCAAGAATACTTTATCCAGCAAAGCTCTCCTTCAAATTTGAGGGAGAGCTTAAATTTTTCACAGACAAACAAATGCTGAGACAATTTGCTAACAAGAGACCTGCCCTACTGGAGATACTAAAGGGAGCCCTACAGACAGAGAAACAAAGACAGGACAGAGAGACTTGGAGAAAGGTTCAGTACTAAAGAGATTCGGTATGGGTACAATAAAGGATATTAATAGAGAGAGGGAAAAATATGGCAAACATAATCCAAAGGATAAGATGGCCGATTCAAGAAATGCCTTCACGGTTTTAACGTTGAATGTAAATGGATTAAACTCCCCAATTAAAAGATATAGATTCGCAGAATGGATCAAAAAAAATGAACCATCAATATGTTGCATACAAGAGACTCATCTTAGACACAGGGACACAAAGAAACTGAAAGTGAAAGGATGGAAAAAAATATTTCATGCAAGCTACAGCCAAAAGAAAGCAGGTGTAGCAATATTAATCTCAGATAAAATAGACTTCAAATGCAGGGATGTTTTGAGAGACAAAGAAGGCCACTACATACTAATAAAAGGGGCAATTCAGCAAGAAGAAATAACAATCGTAAATGTCTATGCACCCAATCAAGGTGCCACAAAATACATGAGAGAAACACTGGCAAAACTAAAGGAAGCAATTGATGTTTCCACAATAATTGTGGGAGACTTCAACACATCACTCTCTCCTATAGATAGATCAACCAGACAGAAGACCAATAAGGAAATTGAAAACCTAAACAATCTGATAAATGAATTAGATTTAACAGACATCTACAGGACATTACATCCCAAATCACCAGGATACACATACTTTTCTAGTGCTCACGGAACTTTCTCCAGAATAGATCATATGCTGGGACATAAAACAAGCCTCAATAAATTTAAAAAGATTGAAATTATTCAAAGCACATTCTCTGACCACAATGGAATACAATTAGAAGTCAATAACCATCAGAGACTTAGAAAATTCACAAATACCTGGAGGTTAAACAACACACTCCTAAACAATCAGTGGGTTAAAGAAGAAATAGCAAGAGAAATTGCTAAATATATAGAGACGAATGAAAATGAGAACACAACATACCAAAACCTATGGGATGCAGCAAAAGCAGTGTTAAGGGGGAAATTTATAGCACTAAACGCATATATTAAAAAGGAAGAAAGAGCCAAAATCAAAGAACTAATGGATCAACTGAAGAAGCTAGAAAATGAACAGCAAACTAATCCCAAACCAAGTAGAAGAAAAGAAATAACAAGGATTAAAGCAGAAATAAATGACATAGAGAACAAAAAAACAATAGAGAGGATAAATATCACCAAAAGTTGGTTCTTTGAGAAGATCAACAAGATTGACAAGCCCCTAGCTAGACTGACAAAATCAAAAAGAGAGAAGACCCATATAAACAAAATAATGAATGAAAAAGGTGACATAACTGCAGATCCTGAAGAAATTAAAAAAATTATAAGAGGATATTATGAACAACTGTATGGCAACAAACTGGATAACATAGAAGAAATAGACAATTTCCTGGAAACATATGAACAACCTAGACTGACCAGAGAAGAAACAGAAGACCTCAACCAACCCATCACAAGCAAAGAGATCCAATCAGTCATCAAAAATCTTCCCACAAATAAATGCCCAGGGCCAGATGGCTTCACAGGGGAATTCTACCAAACTTTCCAAAAAGAACTGACACCAATCTTACTCAAACTCTTTCAAAACATTGAAAAAAATGGAACACTACCTAACTCATTTTATGAAGCTAACATCAATCTAATACCAAAACCAGGCAAAGATGCTACAAAAAAGGAAAACTACCGGCCAATCTCCCTAATGAATATAGATGCAAAAATCCTCAACAAGATACTTGCAAATCGAATCCAGAGACACATTAAAAAAATCATACACCATGACCAAGTAGGGTTCATTCCAGGCATGCAAGGATGGTTCAACATAAGAAAAACAATCAATGTATTACAACACATTAACAAGTCAAAAGGGAAAAATCAATTGATCATCGCAATAGATGCTGAAAAAGCATTTGACAAAATCCAACATCCCTTTTTGATAAAAACACTTCAAAAGGTAGGAATTGAAGGAAACTTCCTCAACATGATAAAGAGCATATATGAAAAACCCACAGCCAGCATAGTACTCAATGGTGAGAGACTGAAAGCCTTCCCTCTAAGATCAGGAACAAGACAAGGATGCCCGCTGTCACCACTGTTATTCAACATTGTGCTGGAAGTGCTAGCCAGGGCAATCCGGCAAGACAAAGAAATAAAAGGCATCCAAATTGGAAAAGAAGAAGTAAAACTGTCATTGTTTGCAGATGATATGATCTTATATCTAGAAAACCCTGAGAAATCAACGATACACCTACTAGAGCTAATAAACAAATTTAGCAAAGTAGCGGGATACAAGATTAATGCACATAAGTCAGTAATGTTTCTATATGCTAGAAATGAACAAACGGAAGTGACACTCAAGAAAAAGATACCATTTTCAATAGCAACTAAAAAAATCAAGTACCTAGGAATAAACTTAACCAAAGATGTAAAAGACCTATACAAAGAAAACTACATAACTCTACTAAAAGAAATAGAAGGGGACCTTAAAAGATGGAAAAATATTCCATGTTCATGGATAGGAAGGCTAAATGTCATTAAGATGTCAATTCTACCCAAACTCATCTACAGATTCAATGCAATCCCAATCAAAATTCCAACAACCTACTTTGCAGACTTGGAAAAGCTAGTTATCAAATTTATTTGGAAAGGGAAGATGCCTCGAATTGCTAAAGACACTCTAAAAAAGAAAAACGAAGTGGGAGGACTTACACTCCCTGACTTTGAAGCTTATTATAAAGTCACAGTTGCCAAAACAGCATGGTACTGGCACAAAGATAGACATATAGATCAATGGAATCGAATTGAGAATTCAGAGATAGACCCTCAGATCTATGGCCGACTGATCTTTGATAAGGCCCCCAAAGTCACCGAACTGAGCCATAATGGTCTTTTCAACAAATGGGGCTGGGAGAGTTGGATATCCATATCCAAAAGAATGAAAGAGGACCCCTACCTCACCCCCTACACAAAAATTAACTCAAAATGGACCAAAGATCTCAATATAAAAGAAAGTACCATAAAACTCCTAGAAGATAATGTAGGAAAACATCTTCAAGACCTTGTATTAGGAGGCCACTTCCTAGACTTTACACCCAAAGCACAAGCAACAAAGAGAAAATAGATAAATGGGAACTCCTCAAGCTTAGAAGTTTCTGCACCTCAAAGGAATTTCTCAAAAAGGTAAAGAGGCAGCCAACTCAATGGGAAAAAATTTTTGGAAACCATGTATCTGACAAAAGACTGATATCTTGCATATACAAAGAAATCCTACAACTCAATGACAATAGTACAGACAGCCCAATTATAAAATGGGCAAAAGATATGAAAAGACAGTTCTCTGAAGAGGAAATACAAATGGCCAAGAAACACATGAAAAAATGTTCAGCTTCACTAGCTATTAGAAAGATGCAAATTAAGACCACAATGAGATACCATCTAACACCGGTTAGAATGGCTGCCATTAAACAAACAGGAAACTACAAATGCTGGAGGGGATGTGGAGAAATTGGAACACTTATTCATTGTTGGTGGGACTGTATAATGGTTCAGCCACTCTGGAAGTCAGTCTGGCAGTTCCTTAGAAAACTAGATATAGAGCTACCATTCGATCCAGCGATTGCAATTCTCGGTATATTCCCGGAAGATCGGAAAGCAGTGACACGAACAGATATCTGCACGCCAATGTTCATAGCAGCATTATTCACAATTGCCAAGAGATGGAAACAACCCAAATGTCCTTCAACAGATGAGTGGATAAATAAAATGTGGTATATACACACGATGGAATACTACGCGGCAGTAAGAAGGAACGATCTCGTGAAACATATGACAACATGGATGAACCTTGAAGACATAATGCTGAGTGAAATAAGCCAGGCAAAAAAAGAGAAATATTATATGCTACCACTAATGTGAACTTTGAAAAATGTAAAACAAATGGTTTATAATGTAGAATGTAGGGGAACTAGCAGTAGAGAGCAATTAAGGAAGGGGGAACAATAATCCAAGAAGAACAGATAAGCTATTTAACGTTCTGGGGAAGCCCAGAAATGACTATGGTCTGTTAATTTCTGATGGATGTAGTAGGAACAAGTTCACTGAAATGTTGCTATATTATGTAACTTTCTTGGGGTAAAGTAGGAACATGTTGGAAGTTAAGCAGTTATCTTAGGTTAGTTGTCTTTTTCTTACTCCCTTGTTATGGTCTCTTTGAAATGTTCTTTTATTGTATGTTTGTTTTCTTTTTAACTTTTTTTTTTCATACAGTTGATTTAAAAAAGAAGGGAAAGTTAAAAAAAAAAAAAAAAGAAAAAAGACAAACAAGGAAAAAAAAAAAAAAAGATGTAGTGCCCCCTTGAGGAGCCTGTGGAGAATGCAGGGGTATTCGCCTACCCCACCTCCATGGTTGCTAACATGACCACAGACATAGGGGACTGGTGGTTTGATGGGTTGAGCCCTCTACCATAAGTTTTACCCTTGGGAAGATGGTTGCTGCAAAGGAGAGGCTAGGCCTCCCTATATTTGTGCCTAAGAGTCTCCTCCTGAATGCCTCTTTGTTGCTCAGATGTGGCCCTCTCTCTCTGGCTAAGCCAACTTTAAAGGTGAAATCACTGCCCTCCCCCCTACATGGGACCAGACACCCAGGGGAGTGAATCTCCCTGGCAACGTGGAATATGACTCCCAGAGAGGAATGTAGACCCGGCATCGTGGGATGGAGAACATCTTCTTGACCAAAAGGGGGATGTGAAAGGAAATGAAATAAGCTTCAGTGGCAGAGAGATTCCAAAATGAGCCGAGAGATCACTCCGGTGGGCACTCTTACGCACACTTTAGACAACCCTTTTTAGGTTCTAAAGAATTGGGGTAGCTGGTGGTGGATACCTGAAACTATTAAACTACAACCCAGAACCCATGAATCTCGAAGACAGTTGCATAAAAATGTAGCTTATGAGGGGTGACAATGGGATTGGGAATGCCATAAGGACCAAACTCCACTTTGTCTAGTTTATGGATGGATGTGTAGAAAAGTAGGGGAAGGAAAGAAACAGACAAAGGTACCCAGTGTTCTTTTTTACTTCAATTGCTCTTTTTCACTCTAATTATTATTCTTGTTATTTTTGTGTGTGTGCTAATGAAGGTGTCAGGGATTGATTTAGGTGATGAATGTACAACTATGTAATGGTACTGTAAACAATCGAAAGTACAATTTGTTTTGTATGACTGCGTGGTGTGTGAATATATCTCAATAAAATGATGATTAAAAAAAAAAAAAAAAAAAGAATCCAAATGGAAGCCACCACTGCGTCATATAGCAAAATATCTGGATATTTTATTGCATATTTTGACTTTCATCTGGATGTCTTAATACTTCCCCATCTCATTCTGTGGAAATTGCATGAAAATAACACAGTCTGTATCCCACATATAGTGTCTCCACTGACAGGTGGCAGGTGGGAAGGCAACTCTAAAAGGAATGCGCCCCTATATTACTAAATGCCCTGTGGCATACCTTGATGGTACACAGTATGAGAAAGAAATGTGCCCTAAATCTTCAATATGGCAGCCTATTTCCATTCAATACACAAAGCAGATAGGAAACATGGAGATCTGCTGGAACACGCATCTTTCAACCTGGTAAATGCAGCTAGATTAACAAAAATAGTTTAAAAACAGCCAGTAATTATAAAAGTGTTGCTTGCCATTGCATAATTATTTAATAAACCATATAACATACAACAGTTATTCAGTCACAGAGGCTCTCTTCACACTGCACCATATGGCTAATGGCTTCGATCGCACATCACACCATACTGAGTATTCCTTCTCATCATACTGTATTGGCTGCAGACTCAGTTTGCGGCTAATGTGTGTGTTACCCTTTCACTGCATGTTTATTTTATGAGATGGTGGCATCTGTTTTTGGTGTTGATTCTCAAATGACAAACTACTATTTTTAAAACCTAACTAGAAAATACCTCAATATTAATTTTCCAGGATGGATTTTAAAGTATAATTTTTGTTATTTTTCCCCAGTTGTAACTCCAACTTCTGCCCTTGTGCGTTTTAATAAATGTCAACAGTGGAGGTCTCCATTTATTATGGTGTCACTGGTAGATGTAAAAAAAGCTAAATTAAGTTATCTACTTGCATCACTTGAGAACTTTTAGCCAGTAGATATCATCTCTCTATTGGAGGGTGTCAGGAAACCCAAATAATTTAGTTACAGAAACACTGTCTTCCACATCCACGTTTCCGAGAACATCCCAGTGAGTATCTCACAGCAACATCTTACTGAACTTCAAAACATTTTGTGATACTCAGACACTGTTTAAACACATTTGTATTCTAAATGAACACAAACTAAGTGAAACATTTTTTACATTTTGAGGATAACAGAGGGAAAATGTCAGATTGATATGTTGCAAAAAGTAACTCATCAATTTAATTTTCAAAAATAAAACCAAATATTAGGTCAATTTAAAAAAAAAAAAAAAAAAAAAAAGCTTATCAGTAAAAGTTTGGATAAATATTCAAACTATACAACAGTTAAAATGAATTAAATAGACCCATGTATATAAAACAGATGAAACTTGAAAATGGAGAGATGAGTTTAAAAATCAAATTAGAAAAGGATAATTTGAGTTTTGTAAACCCTGCAATTAAATAACAAAATTAAACACAAATTTAATTTTGAAAACAAAGCTCAAAACAAAAATCTATTAGGTACATTGTTATAAACATAACACCTGGGTATATATGCAGATGTAGCAAAAGAAATAAAAATATGGATGTGAAGGATGCATGCAAACTTCAGGATAGTTGTTATCTTTGATGAAGAAGTGAAGGGAATGGAAGTGGGGTACAGGGAAGATTTCAACTTTATGAATAATCCTATTTTTTAAAAGAATTCAAAGAAAATATGGTAAAATGTTTACATTTGCTAAAGATACATGAGTATCTGTTATATAATTTTTGTATTTTCTTTTGATTTGAAATGTTTTAAATTAGTTAATATTTACCAACATTAACATCTTACTCTTGACAACTTTATTACTTTTACATAAGATGTTAGCATTGGGCGAAGCGAGTGAGGCTCACAAGAGAGCACAGAGCACTTCTGTACTATTTTTTCTGTAATTCTAAAATCACTTCAAAATTTAAGTTTTTAAACTTTTAAAAATAAAAACTACAAATTAAAAATATGCACCTGTAGAATTCAAATATATGGTGATTATAATACTGCTATTTTTAAAAAAAAATCAATATTTTTAATGTTTTGAAGATTGAAAAGAAAAACCCAATTAAGGGATTGAAGGCCACCAACTTATTTCTTCTCAAATTTGCTTCCTACTCATTAAATTCTCTCCAGTATTTGTAATTTCCTGTTTGTTTAATGGCAGCTATTCTAATTGGTGTGAGATGATATCTGATTGTGGTCTTAATTTGCATCTCCCTAATAGCTAGAGAAAATGAACATTTTTTCATGTGTTTTTTAGCCATTTGTATTTCCTCTTAAGTGAAATGTCTTTTCATACCTTTTCCACATTTTATAATTGGGCTGTTTGTACTACTGTCGTTGAGCTGTAGGATTTCTTTCTGTATGTAAGATATCACTCTTTTATCAGATACATGGTTTCAAATATTCTCTCCCATTGAGTTGGCTGCCTCTCCACTTTTTTGACAAATTCCTTTGAGATACAGAAACTTCTAATTTTAAGGAGTTCCAATTTATCTATGTTTTTTTTTTTCGATGCTAGTTCTTTGGGTGTAAGGTCTAAGAAGCAACCTCCTAATACCAGGTCTTGAAGATATTTCCCTACATTATCTTCTAGGAGTTTTAGGGTGATGTTTCTTATATTGAGGTCTTTAATCCACTTTGAGTTAATTTTTGTGTAGGGTGTGAGGTAGGAGTCCTCTTTCACTCTTTTGGATATGGATATCCAGTCCTCCCAGCCCCATTTGTTGAAGAGACTGTTATGTCCCAGTTCAGTATTTTGGGGGGTGCCTTATCAAAATCAGTCAACCATAGATCTGGGGGACTATCTCTGAATTCTCAATTTGATTCCATTGATCAATATGTCTATCATTGTGCCAGTACCATGCTGTTTTGACTACTGTGGCTTTGTAGTAAGCTTCAAGGTCAGGCAGTGTAAGCCATCCTGCTTTGCTTTTCTTTTTTTAAGAATGTTTTTAGCAATTTGAGGCAACCTTCCCTTCCAAATAAATTTGATAACTAACTTTTCAAAGTCTGCAAAGGACGTTGTTGGAATTTTTATAGGAACTGCATTGAATCCGTAGATGAGTTTGGGTAGAATTGACATCTTAATGACATTTAGCCTTCCTATCCATGAACATGAAATATTTTTCCATTTTTTTAGGTCCCCTTCTATTTCTTCTAGTAAAGTTATGTAATTTGCTATGTATAGGTCTTTTACATCCATGGTTAAGTTTATTCCTAGGTACTTGATTTTTTTAGTTGCTATTGAGAATGGAATCTTTTTCTTGAGTATCTCTTCACTTAGGTCATTCCTAGTGTATAAGAACCTTACTGACTTACGTGCATTAATCTTGTACCTGCTGCTTTGCTAAATTTGTTTATTAGCTAAAGTAGCTGTGTTATCGATTTCTCAGGTTTTCCAAATATAAGATCATATCATCTACCAATGACAGTTTTACTTTTTCCTTTCCATTTGGATGCCTTTTATTTCTTTCTTTTGCCAGATTGCTCTGGCTAACACTTCTAGCACAATGTTGTGCTAGCACAGTGGTGACAGCAGGCATCCTTGTCTCGTTTCTGATTTAGAGGAAAAGCTTTCAGTCTCTCACCATTGAGTACCCTACTGGCTATGAGTTTTTCATATACGCCCTTTACCATATTGAGGAATTTTCCTTCAATTCCTACCTTTTGAAGTGTTTTTATCAAAAAAAGGATGCTGGATTTTGTTGAATGCTTTTTCAGCATCTATTGAGATGATCATTTGATTTTTCCCTTTTGATTTGTTAATGTGTTGTAATACATTGGTTGATTTTCTTATGTTGAACCATCCTTGCATGCCTGGAATGAACCCCACTTGGTCATGATGCATGATTTTTTTAATGTGTCTTTGGATTCAATTTGCAAGTATTTTTTGAGAATTTTTGTGTCTATGTTCATGAGGAAGATTGGCCAGTAGTTTTCCTTTCTTGTGGCATCTTTACCTGGTTTTGGTATTAGAGTGATGTTAGCTTCATAAAATGAGTTACGTAGTGTTCCATTTTCTTCGATGTTTTGAAAGAGTTTAAATAAGTTTGGTGTCAGTTCTTTTTGGAAAGTTTGGTAGAATTCCCAAGTGAAGCCATCTGGCCCTGGACTCTTATTTGTAGGAAGCTTTTTGATGAGTGATTAGATCTCTTTGCTTGTGACTGGTTTGTTGAGGTCTTCTATTTCTTCTCTGGTCAGTCTACATTGTTCATGTGTTTCCAAGAAATTGTCCATTTCCTCTACATTATCTCGTTTGTTGGCATACAGTGGTTCATAGTATCCTATTTTAAATATGTTATACCACAGCCTTTTTGCCTCTATGGTGGCCACTGAGTAATCACTACATGGTCTTATGTTGTTTCTCTTGTATGTGGTGAGTTGCTCCTCTCTTGCTTTCAAAACTTGCTCCTTCTTTCAGCATTTGACAAGCTGATCAGAATATGTCTCAGAGTGGGTTTATTTTGATTTATTCTGTTTGAGTTCGTTGGGCATCTATGTTTTGCATATTTATGTCATGTAGAAGTGTTGGGATCTTCTCCGCAACAATTTCTTTGAATACTCTTCCTAGACCTTTATCCTTCTCTTCCCCTTCTGGAACACAAATGATTCTTATATTTGTGCACTTCGTGTTGTCCATCATATCCCTGAGATACATTTCAAATTTTTCAATTTTTTTCACCATTTTTTCTTTTGTGCTTTAACTTTCCAACCTACACTCTTCCAGTTTGTTTATTCATTCATCAGCTGCCTCTAATCTAGTGCTATGTGTATCAAGAATCTTTTAAATTTGATCAACAGTTTCTTTTATTTCCATAAGATCTTCTATTTTTTTTATTTACTCTTGTAAGTTCTTCTTTACACTCATCTAGGGTCTTCTTGACATCCTGTATATCCTGAGCCATGGTACTGGTGTTTGTGATTACTTCTTTGATTAATCTCTCCACTGATTTTTTAATTTGGGTGTTTGAATTATCCATATCTTCTGGTTTCTTCATAAGTTTTATAATTTTCTGTTGTTTTTGGCCTCTTGGCATTTGCTTATCTGGATAGGATTGTTTAGGATATTCAGGCTTATTGAAACAATTATCTATAATTTGACAGAGCTACATCTTGATGCAGTGCACTTTCACTGACCTACCAGCAGATGGAGCTCCCGAACCACCTCTTATCCTCAATCCAGTTCTCCCCAACTTCATTTACACAGTGAGTTGGGGTCTAAACTATGTGGATGTCCAATCAGTGCACCAATTTTCCGTGTGAAATGGGGACCACCAGCCCTGTGGGTGTGGGTTGTTCCCTGTGCAGTTTGGCAGGGAAGAGGGCTTTAAGACCCAGTACTCCTAGCTTTTCCCAGGGTTGCAGCTGTGATATCCTGGGGCTGCAGCACCCGTGATACCTTGGGGCTGCAGCAGGCATTCATCCCTTCAGCTCAAACTCCCCTCAGTCCCCCTCTGCCATGGACCCACAAGTCCCTGGGCTTGGTGTAGGGCTCCTGTCACTTCCAGGTGGCTTTCCTGCCTTTCAGCTATGCACCTTGCAGGCTTTTATGGGGGAGGAGTTGCGCTGTCACAGCCAGCCAAATCCCAAGTTCCCTTGAAGAAGCTCTCGGCTACAGCACCGTGAAGGATGGCTCCCAGCCCACTTCAAAGATGGCTGCACAGGGCATGGGAAATACCCACTTCCACAATCATCTGCTTGCTGGAGCAGCTCATCCCTGACTCTCTGATGCATTTTAATTACCCAAAATACCTTATATTTAAATAATACTAACATTAATAATCAAAGTCCCTCAAATCACCTATGAAATGCAAATTTAAGAAAAAAATTCATTATTTCTTGATTCTAACTCAAACATTTCTGAAAATAAGCCAAAACAATCAAGACAATATTATACAGATAGAAGATACAAAACACAAAAAACTAAACTGTATATAGATTATAAACTTTCCATTGTTAAATTTCTTGAATTTGATAACTGCACTTAAGATGGTTACATAACTGAATATCCTTGTTCTTATGAATTATACATGGAATTATTAAAGATTCAAGTAGTATGATGTATACAACCTACTTTCATATGTTTAGGAAATAGATAAATAGATGGTCAGCAAAATGTTAAAAGTGGTGTATCTGGGTATCACGGGGGCAGGGGGTTGGAGTATATTGGAGTTGTCTAAACGGGTTTTGTATTATTTTTTAAGCTGTCTTGCAAGTTGAAAGTATTTCAAAATAAAAATTAAACAACATTCCAACATACTGTGTTCATGGATTTGAAGACTAAATGTAATTAAGATGTCAACTCTACCTAAACTGATTTATAGATTCAATGCAATACTAATTAAAATCCCAAGAACTTACTTTGCAGAAATAGAAAAACCAATAACCACATTTATCTGGAAGGGCACAGGGCCCCAAATAGCCAAAAATGTCTTGAGAAAGAGCAACACAGTAGGAGGTCTCACACTACCTGACTTTGAAGCATATTACAAAGCTATAGTGCTCAAAACAGTATGTAGGACAGAGATACTGGCATAAGGACAGAGATACTGATCAATGGAATTGAATTGAGTGTTCAGAAATAGACTCGGGAATCTACAGGCAAATGATCTTTGATAAGGCAGTCAAGCCAAGGCAACAGGGACAGAGCAGCCTCTTCAAAAGATGGTGTTTGGAGAAATGGATATCCATTTCCGAAAGAATGAAAGAGGACACCTACATCACACCTTATACAAAAATTAACTCCAAAAAATTGGATCCAAGACCTAAACATAAATGCTAAGACCATAAGACTCTTAGAAGAAAACATAGGACCATATCTTAAAGACCTTGTGATAGGAGGTGGTTTCCTAGACCTTACACACAAAGTGTGAGCAACCAAAGAACAAACAGACAAATGGGATCTCCTCAAAATCAAACACTTTTGTACATCAAAGGACTTTGTTAAAAAAGTAAAAAGGCAGCCTACCCAATGGGAAACAATATTGGAAACCACATATCAGATAGGAGTTTAATATCCCGAATATATAAAGCAATCCTACAACTCAACAAAAGAAAGACAAACAACCCAATTAAAAAATGAGTAAAAGACATGGACAGACACTTTTCTGAAGAGGAAATACAAATGGCTCAAAAACATATGAAAAAATGCTCAACTTCACTGACTATTAGGAAAATATAAATCAAAACCACAGTGAGATATCATCTCACACCTACCAAAGTGGCAATTATCCAAAAAACAGAAAATTACAAGTGCTGGAGAGGATGTGGACAAAGAGGCACACTTAGTCATTGCTGGTGGGAATGCAGAATGGTTCAATCACTCTGGAAGACAGTGTGGAGGTTCCTTAGGAAGCTAAGTATAGATCTGCCATATGACCCAGCTATTCCATTGCTAGGTATATACTCAAAGGAACTGAAAGTTAAGACACAAACAGACATCTGTAAACTGATATTTATTGCGGCATTATTCAGGATTGCCAAGAGATGGAAGCAGCCCAAATGTCCATCAACAGACGAGTGGATAAACAAACTGTGGCATATACACATGATGGAATATTATGCAGCTGTAAGACAGAACAAAGACATGGAACATATAATAACGTGGATGAAACTTGAGGACATGATGTTGAGTGAAGTTAGCCAGAAACAAAAGGACAAACCCTGTATGGGCTCACTAATATGAACTAACATTAATGAGCAAACTTTGAGAGTTAAAAGCTGATAACACAGGCTATCAGGAGATAGAAAGAGGGTAGAGATCAGGCATTTGATGCTGAAGGACTACAGAATGTTCAGCAGGATCCAGAAATAGAGAGCATAACACTGTGTGGTGGTAGCACAATATTTTAAGTACACTGAACAAAGATGTCTGTGAGTAAGGCTGAAAGAGGTGGAAAAGGGGAATGTATGACACCAGAGGTAAAGATAGATGATAAAGACTAGGACTGTATAACTTGGCAAAAACTGGAGTGGCCAATGACTGTTACTAAATGTACAAACATAAAAATGTTCTCACATGTGGGAGAACAAATGAATGTCAACCATGCAAAGTGCTGAAAAAGGAATGATATTTGGGAAAAAAACATAATCAAAGTAAACTGGAGTCTATTATCAACAGTAACATTGTAATATGCTTCCATTAAATGTAACAAAGGCAATACACCAAAGTTAAATGCGTATGAGAGGGGGATACAAGGGAGGGATATGGGATTCTTGATAGAGGTGTTGCTCTCTGTCCTTACTAATATATTGTATTGTATGACACTTCCTTTTTTTTTATCATCTTTTTTATTATTCACCAAAAAAAAAAAAAAAAACTTTTTCAAAGTAATCAATATGTTCAAGTGCTGACTGAGGTGATAAATGTATAAATATATGATGATACTGTGAACAACTGTACACTGTGGATAATTGTATGTTACGTGAATATATGTCTATAAAATTTTGTATGTTATGTGAATATATGTCTATAAAATTGTAGGAAAAAATATAAATAGGGGTAATAGTGCTGGAGAAAACATGGAGAGAGGGATGTACCTATTTACTGTTGATGAGGAGGCAAAATGGTGTAGCCTTTCTGGAAGTCACTGTGATGGTTCCACAAGAAGCTAAGTATGTGGGGGCCATAAGGTCTGGCAACCTCATTATGGGGTATGGACTTGGAAGATCTGAGAGCAGAGACATGAATGGACATTTGCACATTGGTGTTTATGGAGGCAGTATTCATGATTTGCAGTGGGTGGAGGTGGCCTAAGGGTACACCGTCTGAAAAACAAAATGGTGAACTGTGGTGTATGCATGCAATGGAATATTGAGCAACTACAAGAAGGAGTGAAGTTGTGAGACACACAAGGAGGTGAATGGATCCTGTAGACAGCATTTTAAGAGAAGTATGCCAGAAACAAATGCAAACACTATAATGCCTCACCAATATGGACTAACTACAATGTGTAAACTCAGAATTGAATCTTAGAGCACAGTCTAATAGGGAAATGATTACTGTAACGGTCCTTAGATTGTAAGCTCTTACATCAGTCAAATGTATTTCTGAATTGTAATGGCTATCTCCAAACTCTGAGATGTTGATCCCTTGTTGTATAACCTGATTGGTCTCTGGAACACTGGGTCTCTGCGTGACACCTGAAACTCAGAGCTAGAGCTTGGCAGATATGAATGTCAGTATTAACACATATAGCAACTGTTAAAAAAAAAAAAAGCTGAAAAAGAGCCCAGACTTCAGTTAGAGATATGAATGAAGCAGATCTGGTTAGACTAGGGCAAATCGGGCCAAAAGGTAAAGGCTGAAACTGTGTGTTAAAACTTCAACTTCCATGTGAGACCAAGGGAAGAAATGTTTATTTAGTATAGGATCTATATTTTCTAAACAATGTAAACTCTACAGTCAGTTTGTTGAAACACCAGAATTACATGGAACTTTGAATAGGAAGTAAGATATGGCAGACCTGTATAGGTTACAATGAAATCAACACATCCCAAAGTAATTTGGGCAGAGAATAAAAATATATATTCAGGGCCCCCCTGAGGAGCTGGGGGAGGATGTGGAGGTGTTGGACTTCCTCACCTGAATTGCTGCTGATGTTCTCACAAACACTGGGGACTGATGGCTTGACATGCTGAGCCCTCTGTCTTGGGGCCTGCCCCTATGAAGCCTGCTACTGCAAAGGAGAGGCTAAACCTGCTTATAATTGTGCCTAAGAGTGTCTCCTTGTTGCTCAGATGTGGCCCTCTCTCCAACTAAGCCACCTTGGCAGGTAATCTCACTGTCTTCCCCTCTATGTGGAACCTGACTCCAAGGGGTGTAAATCTCCCTGGCAATGCAGGATGTGGCTCCCAGGGATAAATCTGGACCCAGAATTGTGGGATTGAGAACATCTTCTTGACCAAAAGGTGGATGCAAAATGAAATGAACTAAAGTTTCAGTGGCTGAGAGATTTCAAATGGAGTTGGGAGGTCACTTTGGTGGACATTCTTACATACTATATAGATAATACTTGTTAGGTTTTTAATATATTAGAATAGCTAGAAGTAAATACCTGAACCTACCACACTCCAACCCAGTAGCCTTGACTCTTGAAGATGATTGTATTAACAATGTAGATTATAAGAAGTAACAGTGTGATTGTGAAAACCTTGTGGATGGCACTCCCTTTATCCAGTGTATGGATGGATGAGTACATAAATGGGGACAAAACTAAATGAAAAATAGGGTGGGATGGGGGATGATTTGGGTGTTATTTTTTATTTTTATTTTTTATTCTTATTCTGATTCTTTCTGGTATAAGGAAAATGTTCAAAAATAGATTGGGGTGATGAATGCACAATGATATGATGGTACTGTGAACAGTTGATTGTACACCACAGATGATTGTATGGTATGTGAATATTGCTCAATAAAACTGAATTTAAAAAAAAAAAAAAGATTCCAACAACCATTCCTGATAAAAATTGTCAGCAAACCAGGAATAGAAGGGAATTTCCTCAACTTGATAAAGGGCAACTATGAGAAACTTACAGTTAACTTAGAAAGACTGAGTATTTTCCCATTATGATCAGGACAAAGACAAGAATGTCTGCTCTCACCACTTCTATTCAGCAATGTACTGAAGGTTCTAAACAGTGCAATACAGCAAGAAAAAGAAATTAAATTCATTCATGATTAAAAGGAAGAACTGAAAGTGTCTTTACTCTTAGACAACATAATCTAGGTAGAAAATCCAATGGAACCTGCAAAAAAAAAAAAAAAACTATTAAAACTAATAAATGAACTTAGCAAGGTTGTAGGATAAAACATGAAAATTAAGAAATCAGTGGTGGGGAGAACCTAAGATGGCAGCTAGGCGAGACAGGGCAAAAAAACTCCTCCATGAAAAATACTAGATAAAAACCAGAAAGTGACCTAGAAGACCAGTTTCAGCGATGCACGAGCCAGACAAAGTCTGCTAAAACCACAGGGACCGTGCACTTGGTGAAACCGGGAGTCTCCATTCTGAAACGAGTGAGTAAGCCAGCTCAACGTCCTGCGGCCATGCTGTGGTGTGGGGAAACTGGGGGTTGGTGTTTGGAGAAGGACTAGTTCTTTTAAAAAAAAAACCCAGGAGCAGCTGCAGTTACGACAGTGAGAACCATGCAGTGAAGCACGGCAGGAGCGGGCTGTGCCAACCTCTCGGTGTCTGGTGTGGAGGATACACTGCTGCTGATTCCCTCAGGGCCGGGGGGCAGAGGGGAGAGCCCAAAGGAGAAAGAAACCACACTGCTTGCAGCCAGCTCCCCTGCAGGCTGGAGACACTCCTGCCCGGGGCTCTACCCACAGCCTGGAGCTGCGCCAGGAAACCCAGTGTGACGGGGAGTGTATCCCATGGCACCGTGCACATGCCACAATACCGGCTGTGGACAGTGGCCTTGGGTGCATACACAGCTAGTTGTACTAGAGCTGGGAAGGCGGAGCTGTACATAAAGGTGGGGGGGTTGAGACACCCCATTCAGTCATCTTTGCATCAGGCTGGGAGCGCCCCTGCACAGCCTGGGGCTTCCCTTGAGGGATGGCACGCACTTGTGACATAGCACAGCCTTCCCTCAGCAGAGGTCCTGGAAGATCACAGCTGAGAAGGGGGGCCCACTCAGAAAACCCAGGGAACCACTCGGAAAACTCAATGCCAGAGACTTGTGGGTCAGCAGTACAGAAAATCTGGAGCAAAACTGAAATGAAGGCTTAGACTCTTGAAACAGCCTTGAACCTCCAGGAACACCTGGGAGGTCTGATTATTAAAGCTGCCCTGCCTCCCTAACCACCCAGACACATGCCCCACATTCAGGGCGGACAGCACCAACAACACACCCAAACTGAGTTCACCAAATGAACCCCACAAGAATCATTTCTCCACACACCACAAAGACAAAGTTGAAGAGAACTGACTTGAGGGGACTAGGTGACTCGCAGACACCATCTGCTTGTTAGTTAGAGAAAGTGTATGCCACCAAGTTGTAGATCTCAAAAATTAGATTGCTATTTTTTATAACTTGAAAGAACCCTATCAAGCAAAGCAAATGCCAAGAGGCCAAAAACAACAGAAAAACTTAAAGCATATGATAAAACAGATGATATGGAGAACCCAATCCCAAACACCCAAATCAAAATATCAGAAGATACACAGTACTTGGGTGCAATTAATCAAAGGATTACAGTCAAAGAATGAGAGCATAGCACAGGATATAAAGGACATGAAGAAGAACATGGCACAGGATATAAAGGACATAAAGAAGACCCTAGAAGAGCATAAAGAAGAAATTGCAAGAGTAAATAAAAAAATAGAAGATCTTATGGAAATAAAAGAAACTGTTGGCCAAATTAAAAAGACTCTGGATACTCATAACACAAGATTAGATGAAGCTGAACAATGACTCAGTGTCCTAGAGGACCGCAGAACAGAAAATGAAAGAACAAAAGAAAGAATGGAGAAAAAAATGAAAAAAATTGAAATGGATCTCAGGGATTCGATAGATAAAATAAAACATCCAAATTTAAGACTTATTGGTGTCTCAGAAGGGGAAGAGAAGGGTAAAGGTCTAGAAAGAGTATTCAAAGAAATTGTTGGAAAAAATTTCCCAAATCTTCTACACAATATAAATACACAAAGCATAAATGCCCAGAGAACTCCAAATAGAATAAATCCACATAAACCCACTCCAAGATATATTCTGATCACACTGTCAAATACTAAAGAGAAGGAGCAAGTTCTGAAAGCAGCAAGAGAAAAGCAATTCACCACATACAAAGGAAACAACATAAGACTAAGTAGTGACTACTAAGCGGCCACCATGGAGGCAAGAAGGCAGTGGCATGACATATTTAAAATTCTGAGAGAGAAAAATTTCCAACCAAGAATACTTTATCCAGCAAAACTCTCCTTCAAATTTGAGGGAGAGCTTAAATTTTTCACAGACAAACAAATGCTGAGAGATTTTGCCAATAAATGACCTTCCCTACTTCAGATACTAAAGGGAGCCCTACCAACAGAGAAACATAGAGAGGAGAGGTAGATACAGAGAATTGTAACAGACATCCCAAATCACCAGGACACACATTTTTCTCTAGTGATCACGGATCTTTCTCCAGAATAGACCATATGCTAGGACATAAAACAAGCCTCAATAAATTAAAAAAAAAAAAAAATGAATATATTCAAAGCACATTCTCTGACCACAATGGAATACAAATAGAAGTCAATAATTTTTGATTTGTAACTCCACTATTTACTTCCTACATGATATAAAATACACAAACTCTAATGACACATCAGTGGTTTTGGACTCAATGTAAAATATGTAATTTTTGACAAGAACTATATAAAGGTGGGGGAATGGAGGAGTATAGGAACATAGTTTACATGCCCTATTGAAGTTAAGTTGGTATCAAAGAAAAACAAGATTGTTATGGATTTAAGAGGTTAATTTTAAGCCCCACAGTAAACACAAAGGAATTATCAGAGAATATGACCATAGAGATGAAAAGCAGAGTATGGGTTACGAGAAGTGGGGGAAGGGGCAATGGGGAGTTACGAAATGAGTGTAGGGTTGCTGTTTGAAGTAAAGGGAAATTTCTAGTAATGGATGGTGGGAAGGTGATAGCATTACAACAGTCTAAATGTGGTTAATCTCACTAATGGAATGCTAGCGAGGGGGTGGTATGGGAAGATTTAGGCTGTATATGTTTCCACAATTGAAAAAAAAAAAAAGACAGTCTGAATAGATGACAATTGAATGCCAAGGATGATGATCCTGGATGGGGTCTGAGGACGGAGGACAGGAGGCTCAAAGGGACACAGTTGAGACATAAGGAAAAAAAAAAAAAGGAAATATAGAATGTAAGCTTTGTATGAATGTTGACTTTCTTGAACTTCTTAGCTGCACTTAATGGGATTGCATAAAAGAATGTTCTTGTTCATGGGAATTGTATATGTGAATTATAGTGTTTGTTCCAGGATGTGTGCAGCTTGCTCTCATATGTTCAGAAGACAGAGCAATAGATGATGGATGATAGATAGGGAGGGAGGGAGGGAGGGAAAGAGAAATGGCAGTGTGACAGCATGTTAAAGTTGGTGGGTCGGGGTATTGGGGCAGGTGGGTCAGGGTATGCTGGAGTTCTGTGTATGGGGTTTGTATTGTTTTTGCAACTGTTCCTATAAATTTATTTATAGGATTTATTTCAAAATAAAGTTTAAAAAAAAAGTACTTGGGAGGCTAGTTTGTCAGTCGATTATGTTTAAAAGTGAAAATCAAATATATGGAATGAATAAATGCAGTATACTGCCTAAAGTAGTTTTAATTTTGAAAACAGAACCAATTATTAATCAAGTCCCCTTAAAAGTTATTGTTAACAGTCAATAGATTTATGAATAGAATAATGTGACTAGTAAATTGAACCTAAAATTTTTATTAAAAAGAATTGTTTAAAAAAAAATCAATGGTGTATTTATATACCAGTGAAGAGCAACTGTAAAATGAAATTTTGAAAACAATATGATTTAAAATAACATAAAAAATAAGGTATTTAGAGATAAATCTGACCCTCCAAAAATTTGAAAACACTGAAAACAATAATTCTCTTCTGAGAGAAATTAAACAAGAGCTAAATAAATAAATATACCATGTTCATGGGTACAAAGTCTCAGTATTGTTCACATGTCAATTCCCCAGTTCCAGCCTATGCTCAAGGGAAGGGAGTTACACAAGGTTTACAAGGAAGTTTAACAAGAAAACATAGGTAATACGTGGGATGACCATAATCCTGTTTTGCTTGGTATTAGTTTGGGCCTATTATCCAGGCAAAACTATTAATGGCACTCTCCTTTACACTTAAAAGTATTGCAGTTTGCACAATACCAGGAGGAGGAGATCATTGAGAGCTATATTAGAAGTCTACAGGCACAAATGTTAGTAAAGAATCTCCACTCTTTTTGCTGTTGCTGTTGAGCAGTCATAATTCCTCTAAAAGGATTCTGGAGCTGTAAGTCTTGGGTCTACTAATTACGATGTGAAGGTAATCATTTAACTACCCTGTGTCTCAGTTTTCTCATCTATTAAATGGAGATAATCATGATATCTATCTCAGGGAATTATTGTGAAGTTTAAATGAGTAAGTACTTGTAAACCACTTGTTTGTCACATAATAAGCACTTGCTTACACACATACATCAACATATCCATATAACAATATAAATATTAAACCTACCATTTCATAACACTAAGTATTTATTACAACACATCCTCCCTTGATTTAACAATTTAGTGATGTTTACTTCACATATGGCAGAGTTTTAGCCAAGGTGAGTACAAAGACACTACACTACATTGCATGTATTTAGTCAACCTAGGCACTAAGGGAAAAGTTGCTTCTTATTGACATTTTCAGTTGAAGTTTAACAAGAAAACATAGGTAATACCTGGGATGACCATAATCCTGTTTTGCTTGGTATTAGTTTGGGCCTGTTATCCAGGCAAAACTGTTAATGGCACTCTCCTTCACTCTTAAAAGTACTGTAGTTTGCACAAGAAATTATATGGTCACCCCAGTTTGTCATAGTCCTAGAATGAAATGGAAATAGAATCTAGATGAACACAATTGAGTAAGGAATGAACAAGCCAGGTACAGAAGGAAAAGAAACTAAAGAAGGAAGAGAATGGGTGTGGGGGAAGGATGGGTGGGAATGATGGGACCAGAGTTATAAGAGAATAATAAATGGCTCTTAATGCCCAAGTACTGAAATCAATTCATGCACAATCTGAATTCAGACTTCCTCTGGGACTTATAAACCTGGCATATTCTTAAAAGTTCAAGAATAGCTTATAAATGTTTAACTGCATTTATGTAAAGATTTTTAAAAATCCATAAATGAATGCCAAATAAATATTGAAGCACCACATTTAATTTCCCTTTTCTCTATACAATCAAGAAGCCATATATAATCCTGATAGATACAGTCTTTTGAAAATAATAAAACTGTTTAACTCCATACTTTGCAGGTGACATTTTGGCAAGAAACCATTTTTACAGCTATTTTTAAACTCCCACCTGAAAATGTTGTAGTTGACTTTGGAAATTTTAATCCTTTTATAATCCAGCAGCATCAAAGCCAACAGTCATGACCCTTTAAGAGGATAAATATGCCCATTTTAATTAAAGACTTAAAATTATTTGATTAGGTGTGCAATTTTCACATCTGTATTTTGAGATGTATTTACCTATCACATGCTTTTCATTAATGAAAAAATTTTAAAGGAAGTATAATTATTGCAGAGTAGTCTATTTAATTAACAGAGGCATTCTTAAAAGTTTGGTGCCTTGAATTTACAAGCACTTAGGATAATAAAAAGGAATGAAGTTCTGATACATGCCACAACATGGATAAAACTTGAAAACATTACACTAAGAAAAAGAAGCCAGTCACAAAAGACGGCATATTGTATAATTCCATTTATATGAAATCTCCTGAATAGGCAAAACTACAGAGACAGAAAGTGGATTTGTGATTGCCTAGGGTTGGGGGTAGGAGGAAAACGAGGGGAATGGGAGATGACTGCTAAAGGGTAGTAGGTTTCCTCTGGGATGATTAAATAATATTCTAAAATTGATTGTGGTGATGGTTGCACAAACCTGTGAATATACTAAAAACCACAGAATTGCATGGTATAAAAAATAAATCTCAATAAAGCTGTTATCAAAAAAAAAAAAAAAGAAAAAGAAACAAACTTAGGCTATATTTCCTAAACTATATACATAAACTGTTATATGTTAATACCTTAAAGATGGGAAACATGATTCCAGTTCTTTATAGGAAAGAAAGCCAAGAAATGTAGGCATTCATATGTTCATTCTAATTGCTAAACCCTGATGCAAGTACACTCTGTCACTAAATTCTTACTGAATTTCAAACTATAAATGGATTACATGAATACTTTGCCACAAAACAAATTTAGAAATCGGTTTGACTTTAAACTTGTGGTAGATATTTCCTGACTTCATATTGTCAATTTTGTCAATGCAAAGCTTAATAGAGATAAACTTAATAAAGATAAATAAAGTGTATTTCAACTGTCCTGTTATACCTTCTTATATTCTGATTCTAGAATTTCAAATGCAGTACAGAGCATTTATAATTTCTTTAGTTAAATAGTTATATATCACTATTTTTAGCACCATTTTGTTTAAAAGTACTAATCATCAATCTGATTTAGATGAACACTAGCAAACACCAAATAGTTCAAATGGTCTAGTCTAGGGAAACAATAAATACCAGTTACTAATTCTGATATTTTGGGAAAAAAAAAATCACAAAAATGAAAGATCAGTTTCATTATTCCACTATTAATGTTTATTTATCTCATATTGCCATATTTCCACAAATGTGTACATTATATAAATCTGAATACCAAAGTTATATATATATATAACTTATATACATAAAGCATATAAGTACATATATGCATATATATGTATTCTGAAATAAGATATCATGTGGTGATATACCAGAGAGAATTAACTGTATAACATTTTAGAAAGTGGCATGAAGCTGCTCTTTGGTATGGTATAAAGTTAAGATTTGATAAAGCTAGGTGGTAGGTAACAAATGTTCACTATGTATTTATACGTATATAAACATGTATATAAATATAGATATGTGTATATAAAGATAATCGGTAAGATGCTGTTGTGGTTAATTCAACATTATTGATACCAGATAAATAACAATATTTTAAAATTTTAAATTTTGTTTCTAAAATTTTCTGTCCAGTCAAGGTGGGTCTGAGAGCTTTACAGAACAGCTTGTTTTATTTTAAATCAATAAAATAGAACAATGAGATGTCATTTGTTATGGGAGGTAACATTTTGAGTTTTTGTTCTTTTTTTTCCAAAAGTAACATTATTTCCAAATTGACTATAATTCCAAAGGGTTTTCTGCTTAAAAGATTTAAATCTGTAGGACAAAATTTGTCTTCATGGAGATAAACATACTCATCTGTTTCCCTCTGAAATTTTCAATAAGCACCTAATATATTCTTCCTAGTGAGCTGACATTTCAAGTGAACATAAATCATGATCTTACCTCTAAATGGTAGGATCATAACTCTGAACATGTAAATAAGTTAGCTATTTGAAGCAATTTTCAACATTAATATAAAATCAACTGTGGAATTCTCATAATTATTTTTACTAGAAGTTTCAGTGAGATTAAAACATATATTTAATTCACAAATTAAAAATACATAAGGGAGAATTGAGTGCTGGCAACTAAAAAAATAAATATACTATATCTATTAGAAATGATAGACATCTGATTTAAGAAAGACATGCTGTGGCCTCTGTAACTGAAAGATCAATTGCAGACTTTTAAATAAGCTAGAAGCTTATTATTTTAAATAAGCTAGAAGTTACTTTGAGACTTTAATAATAATTCAAAAAGGTATGCTATTTGTACCAAAGAGGCATTTTCTTAACCCCCATTACATAACCAATCTAAAATGATACAAGATATGAACTCTGAATTGTTGCCTCTTAAATCCTGAGATAATTTCTAATTTCTAGTTCTAGTCTGACCAATAGGTAACATGTTTAAAAATAAAATTTTATGTTCAAATTCCACCCATCAAAGATCAATGTTAGCGGGAGGCTAACATTGGAGTAGTTCACAGTGGCAAAGAAGAACTCTGCAGAAGATCAGAATATATGGGCCAATTCAGAGCAATGAGTCAGACAACTGAATGTTGTAGCCAGTGCAAAAAAAGGGTGGCTAAATGTACAGTTGTATTCCACTACATGAATACTTACACATGCACACCCTTGCTATATCTTCTCTCATGCAATGTAAAAGTTAAAAATCAAATACAGATTGAATAATAAAAAAGTGAAGTATCAGTAGCCCACTGTACACTGAGTTTTAAGGGAGAGGCAGGGCTTTACATATATAAATTAAAAGCCAATATAAATATCTGTGATCATTTTGTTAAGAATACAAAATATAACATACATTTCCTCCAGTAATTTCATTGACACTAATCATATGCATATATATTTTTACACAAAGGTTTCTACCTTTGCACATTTCCTAGTAATTTTTTAGTTCTTTAAGTATATTTGGGAATCATTGCAGACTATGAGGAATTGCAGAATTTATCAGACTATGTCAACACATATGAATATAGAACCATACAGTATTTTTTTTTAATTCAAGAAGCATGTCATACCTGGTTTATGATGCCAGGTAGATGAAGTCAATTAAAAGAAGATTAACTGTAAAAATATATATATGGTCAGAAACTTTAACTCTGCAATAAAGTTAACAGGGAAATTATACTAAAAGCTAAACTGACATTATCTTACTGGTCTCAAGATTCTGATCCTATACACTCCATACTCCCTCCAGGGAACTTTAATGTAGTCAATGGGCCAACCACAGATAAAGTATATCTTAAATACAGCCTTGCAAATTAAAAGAAATAATCAAGATAAAGCAATTACATTTAGCCAAGAGACTGTTATTTCCATTTTGTTTTTTGCTTGTTTGTTGTTGTTATTTATTTATTTATTTTTGTATTTTTAAATAATGATGAGGTCAAAAGACAGTTGTATTAAAATGATCTAAGCATAATATTTTTAACTAATGATAATCAGAGAATAAAAAAATTAAAACTGATAATATGGTATCATCAAAGAGCACAGGATCACCTGGGTTTGAGTCCTGCTCTTTCACATATTAGCTGAATGATCTTAAGCAAGTTAGCTAACTATTTTGAACTAGTTTCCTCATTTCTAACATGGGGAAAATAATAACAATACCTACTTCACAGAATCGTTTTTGGAGAGTAAGGAAAAAATGGATCCGAATATAATTTTTGTGTAACTGGAAAGCAATATATGAATACATCGGGTTATTACTGAGGAATCATAATTTTGCTTGAGAGACAAGTGTTCAACATACAGTGTAATAAATCTGCTTCTTTATACTTACATATCTTAATTAAGAGTTTTTTTAATTAAACAAACTTTCATTTAAGTAAATTGTGTAACTACCATCTCCTCCTACCTTTTAACAAGCTTTAACACAACCTGGGGTTGAGAATAGGTAACATATTTTATATTCAAAAGTGATAACTTATTTTTTTAAATCTCATACTTGTTAATCTTGTCTTTAGTGGGAATTTTATTCAATTAACAGATCATATATGTGCTTTCAATTAAACCTTATGAATCTTATCAGTAGAATGAAAGATATTCATTAAATTTCTAAGTTAATCTTTTCTTTTTTCTTATTTGTTAAACACAATAATGACATAACACATTCTTTCTTAGTGGTGAATAATAAATTATCATATTGCTTTTTCTTTACTCATTAAGTGAACCAAATATAGAAAAATAAGCACAATAATCAAAGGAAAAATACTTGCAACAAATCATACCTAGTAATAAGAACCGCATTATCGTGGTGGGCAATCCCATTTTCTGGAATGGTGTTTCCATCACTTTGGTGAGAGAGAATGGATTTCTGCCATTTACAGAAGCTATCGAGGGACTTGTCTGCATGGTGGTTTATCTCCAAGTTTGGCTGCAATACAACATGCATACCAGAAATGTTCCAAACAAATTACTAAGGTCAGTTAAAACTTTTGAAGACTAAAATGGGACTATAATGAGAAGCAGTGGTCTCAAGGAATAATCTCTTGCCAAGTTTTATCTCTATGAAATCTGACTAGAAATCATTCAGTGTATTATTGAATAGACATTCTTGCCAGTTCCAGCTTTAATGAAAACATGAATATATGTGAGATGATTGGCATGCGAAACCAACCAGAGCCATCACTATAAAGTTTGCCATGCAGATGTTCATCCTTGTATTGAAACATATAGTTAACATACATATGTAAAGCCTTAACATGTTTTAAGAGGTATATTCTTGTAAGCTACTTAAATCTTGCTTAAAATATTAAATGCTTACAGTTGAAAAATCATACTCAACTAAAACTTCCTAGGAGGAGCAATAATAAAATAAATCCTTTTATAATATCTAATTCTATATAACCTGTATATTAAGAGTTTTAGATTTATAAACTAACTCATTCTTACCTGATCTTCTGTGAGAACAATTAAGCGGGCTACTATAATATTCACAACGTTTCCTAGGCTGGAATCACGGTAAAGTTTGGCAACCTGACCTCCAGAAAATAAGAAAAGACACAAAGTCAGACAAAAATCACAGTGTTATAGCTTGATATGTTTTAAAAGAGGGATAATACAATTTTTCATGAATTTAACCATTGTACATAGAAAAAGGTTTATTTTCCCCTATATTACTTAGAACTCTACTCTAAGACGCCTTGTTATAAAGGTTTTTTATTCAAGTGTACCTCAAGAAATATTTTCTCCTAGAAGCAAACTACAATATAGTAATTAGAGGGTGAGTTGATGTTTCAAGGTAAAGACAACCCCTTAAACAAGAATTAACATGACCCGTTATAAAAGTCATATAATCTGAAAATGGACAATAAAGTCACCTTTAAATTTAGTTTCTAAAGATCTGAAAAATTAATAGGTTAACTCTCCCTCATTTTAGACAAATGCATTCTTAAAATCATTATTTATTTCACAATAAAAATCCATGACATTAGTCAAAAACCACAACAAACTATTAAGTACAATATTACATAGAGGGATCAAACTTACAATATTCATTACACTCAAAATGTAATGTTCGATGTCTTTGCGTCCATGGTAGCCCACCATCATTTTGTCTGCCACAACCAATGTCTCCACAAATCGTTCAATGCTTACTGATCTCTTCTGTCTGTGACGGATATGTGTGTCATTAATTAGTAGCGAAGAAGGAAAAGCAGATGTAGCATTCAGCCACCAAGGTGTGTCACTTCTTGTGAGATCTACAATAAAAAATTTAACCAATTCAGATAGGTTCGCTTATTAAACTTATTTATTTATAGATCCTTCATGCAGATGTAATTCTTATAAAATCTGTAACATATTAAGATATTTCAAAGCAAGGGAAGGTAATGCAGTAGTGAGAAAATTAAACTCTTTTTCAGAAAAAACTAAAGAATAATAACATTCAACTGCTCATGAAAACAAAACAAAATAAATCTAAGAAACTACTTAATAAAAACATTCAAATAATCATTTCACATTATTCCAGTGAGTAATTACATCATAATTTCTTAAAAATTTAGAATACATACTAAAAAATTCTTTAAAGTTGTTGAAAAGCAACTGGAGTATTAACTTTCAAAACAGTCTGAGACAGAATATAGATGTTGCAAAAATGTAATCCTAGAATGCTTTTGAGCCTTTACGTTAAAGTACGATGCTTTTATTAAATTATTGTAGAGTCAGTTTTACTGCTCTAGAAATCCCAATTCTAAAAGGCTGTGAATTTTTTTTTTTTTCATTTAGTTTTGCAGTCTACATGCATTTATACCGGCACAGTACCCTATCCTTTAGCTTTTCCAAAGCCTATAGATAAATGGCACCAGTACAAGAATTGAAAGATGATGATTCCAGCACAACTTCCTTTAAACAACATTTTAGTGTGGTCTGTAGTTTATCCTGTTTTTTAGACATTTGGTTCATCAACATAGAGGAAACCTTTTATCAGGACATTTTCATACACATCTCATTAACATTCATCCTTATTAAATGAACTGAAGCAGAAGAGGCTTCTGCATACTTCGCTTTCGTATCTTTACACTGGATAGGAAATCTTCAGCATCATCACTTACTGAGAAGTTCAGTGAGGAAAAATTAAATTAAAATATGTGATATACTTAACAGAAAGTGGCACTATTCTCTATCTTACTAACTTCTTTACCCTCTCCTTTTTAAAAATTACAGTGGGTAGATGTTATAAATCTTAAGAAATATGAGATGTAAAATGACCATGAGAAGAACTACTTTTGAAACTTATATAAATGCAATGTGTCTTTATTCCCAAAGGCCAACAGAGACAGAAACATAATGCTTCTTATTTCAATAGTATATCCTCAAGACAATCAGAGAGTTTCTTTACATACAGTTGTGGCAGACTCACTTTTATGGTGGCCCTCATAACCCGTGCCTCCTAATGTTCACACCCTTATATGATCCCTTCCGTTTGAGTGTGAGCAGGACCTGTGACCTGCTTCTAACCAATAGAATATGACAATGAAGATGGGCTATATGTGACTACATGTATATTACTAATGATTATGTTACAAATATTGTAGGCACCCATCTTACTAAAGTCCATCTCTTGCTGGCTTGGAAGAAGCAAGCAGCCATGTTGGTAAACATACAAACACACACACACATACACATACACACACACATATTTATATACACACATACCAAATGAAAGAAACCAAGGGAGAGAATATCTTCAGTTTCATTTAGAAAATTAAATTAATCCATCACACTTAGCCAGATTTGAGATGGGTTCATCTCAAAAGGATATCTTCATTCTATAATTGTCAACTGACTTCTTGATGTTAAGTTTAATTATCCACAACTAATACCTTTTTTGTCTAAAACGGAATCATGATTGACTTGCTTTGTTTTGTTTTAAAATAAAGGTCAGTTCTTCAAATGACATGTGCTTTGTTCAATTTAATTTTGGATAGAGTGTAGAACAGTAAAGAAAATTTCCTCCATAAACATGTAACAATTTTCCCCCAAACCAAATAAATATGGATCTCTGACATCTGAAATAAGATTTTAATTTTTTGATCAATCCCAAAATATTTCTGAATATATATAGCCAGTCAAGATTATTTCATTGCTCTACTTTATTTTTCTTTCATAGCACTTATTACTTACTGACATTTAGCCATGTATTTATTTGTTTGTTTGTTTACTTATTTAGTTAACTGTCTCCTCTCACAAGAATGTAAGCTCCATGAGAGCAAGGACTTTTCCTGCTTTATTAATTGCTTTATCACCAGAACCTAAAATAGTCTGGTATATATATGCTAAATGAATATTTATTTGATAAACATACACATAGGTAATGCAGGTTTGGAGATATAGCAATATCTCTATCAATATGCTGGAAGGATATTTAATTGTCGCTGAGTAGTAGTGTAAGAGCGATTTTCATTTTCCTTTCTTTTTCTCTGTTGTTCCCCTATATTTTCTAAATTTTCTATAAAGAATAGATATTAATTTCATAAAAAGAAAACATCAATAGTTTTTAATCTAATTAAGATGGGAAAATTCATATCTGAATAAGAGATAAATATACCCATTGTCAAAAGGGTTTTTACATTTTATATCTTGATTTGTTCCTAATAACTAATTCACCTCTATCAATTGATCTTTAAACTACACTATTAAATATATATTTCATTGAATATATTTTGTACTTATAACATAATTTTTCTATTAAACATAAGATAAACTTTCTCCATAATGTTCAGTTTCATTATTCAGTACAAAAACCAAACCATTTTTCATTTTCACTATTGTGGTAGATTAAATCATGTACTCCAACAAAAGACACATTCTTAATCTTAATCCAGGTTCCTGTGGGTGTGAACCCATTTGAAAAATAGGACCCTTTGAAGATGTGTTATCAGTTGGACTCATTTATGAACAGGATCTTCTAAAATCCTATTTAGGTGTGGCCATACTGAATCAGAGTGGGCCTTAATCCAATTACTGGAGTCTTATAAAGAGAAGCTAGAAGTCAAACAAAGACACAGGAGGAGATCAATGACATAGCCCACATAACAGAGGCAGAGATGTAAATCCATGAACCCCAAGCATTGCGAGAAGCCATCACCAGAATGCCACAAACTTTTTCAGGTTGAAAGTATGGCCTTGCCAATGCCTTGAGTTAGGACTTCTGGTCTCTAAAACCATGAACTAATACATTCTCACTGTTTAAACTAACTAACTGTGTGATATTTGTCATAGCAGCTCTAGTAAACTAAGACAATTATTTACTATGAAATCGTATTTCATATTTTAACTGGATTCACTTTAAGTGGCCTTTTTCTGGTATCAATTTTTCTCAACCAACAAGGACTTCCCATAATTAAAAGCCTCAGAAATTACTCAAGAGAGTATGCAGAATGAGAACAGTTTGAGGAAAGACTGCAAAAGGAAATTTACACTTAAGGCAGAAGAAAAGGAACCCATAAAGGATATGGAGAAGAGGCAAAATAATGATGCATTCACTTACTCACAAGGCAACCGATTCCATTTTTTACTAAATCTACTTGTTGAACTCTTCTTTGCATCAGGCTGAAATCTGCCTCTAACTATTAAAACTATCTAGAACAATTCTAATCTTTTTTATTTTTTTTAACCTAATAGCCCTTTATCAGGATGGAAACAGCCATCCTGATAATAATGAAAGCTACAATTTGACTGAGTAACTAATGTTTGCTGGGCACTAAGAGGATTACTCAGAGAGGTTAGGTAATTTGTCCAAAGCTGTACCAAAGCCCATGTTCTTTCTTCTAAACTGTATTAAATCTTCCCTTCCCTTCAGTTTTCTAATCTTTACACTAAACACAGCCTCTTATCTGTTCCCCCTACCTCTAGCCTTGCTCTTCTCTAATTCAGTCTCCATAATTCTGCCAGAATGATCTTTCTAAAACACAAATCTGATCATGGTATTCTTGCTTAAAATCTTTCAGTGGGACTCCAGAGCACTTAGGATAAACAAACTTCTTGGCATGGCTTACAAACCCTTCATGATTCAACTCCTTCTTATCTCTCTAGCTTCACCTCACACTACCACTCTTCCCAAGTACTGTGAACCCCACTCCTACCCCTCAAACCCAAATTCTAAGATCCAGTTATACGAACCTTTAATTCCAGGAATATGACATGCTCTCTGTTAGCTCAGGACCTTTGTAAATGCTATTTCTTCTACACGGAACACTACTGCTCCCTCTACTTTTTTCCCAGCTAATTCCTCTTATTCCTCAGGCCTCAGTTTAGAAGTTATTTCCTCCAGAAAGCCTTCCTTGACACTAAAGTCTAAGTTTGTTGTCCATACAATGTATTTCTGTAGTACCCTAATTCAGTGCTGTCCTTACCTTTGAATACTACGTCAAAGATTCTTCAAGTCTTATCCAAGGATTGGGATTCCTGGTCCTATCATGAAAATATCAGGCTAACCAAACATCATTGGAATAAAGTACTATGGGACACCTGTGCATGAAAGTTGTAACTATTACTCAGATAAAATAAGGTGGTCTTTTCCCCCCAAAGAAAAAAAAACATCAAATTTTACAGAGAACTATATTTTAATAACTTCTGAAAGATCTTTTAAAATTGACTTTAAACTACTGGTGGGTGCATCTTCTAAGAACATTCTAAAGATTATAATTCTAATAACCCAAATTCCTATTTACTTTTATTATTAACTTTACGATACTCGCCAGAACAGAAAGTGGTAATATGATACAATATGCTTTCTAAAAGCCACACACTCACTCACCTGAAACCCCACAATGAGAGTGATCATATAGATGCCTTTGTTGCAGGGTGGACTTTTTGTAAATAACATGAGGATGGCCATTTTCATAACTAAATTGCTTGGAATCCTCTGTGGTATTCTTTAACGGTTCAATAAAATATTCTTCATCTTCTGTAGCAATAATACCATGCTAAAAGAAAAAGAAACAAAGAATTTACCAAGGAGGATCATCTTAAATATTAATTATCATTAATACAAACAGTCAAGCATAAATGGATACCTATGCAAATGGTAGGTTAAAACATAATAGAGATTTAGTACATTACCTATACTCAGCAAAACATCATATAAATTTCCCTATTCTTTAAAAAGGATGTTTAAATACCTCTACATGCTATGCACTATACAAAGTACTTCAAATACATTAGTTCATCCAATCTTCCAACAACTCTGTGAGGTAGCAGAGACTTTTATGTGTCCACCAAAATTTATTTCCTTTCTGAATTGTGCACACAACTTAACCACATTCTCTGTTTAAGGATAGCTTTGTGATTTGAATTTTGGCCAATAGAAAATGGGCAGAGTGTTGTATACTACTTTCAGGACTGGTGCCTGAGAACCTCCCCAGTGAAATTCTCTACTCTTTCTCTTTCCCCACTACCAACTGAATGGGAACAACTCCAAAGACCTAGAGAAGGAAGAAGCCAAAAGATAGGGAACCTGAGTCGCTGAGTAAAAGTTATCTAACATGAACACTGGAAAGCTGTCCAACATGAACATTGACAAAGGAGAAGAACTATAACTTCTGTTGTGATAAGCCACAGAGATTTTGAGGCCTATGTTACACCAATTAATGTATCTTTAATCAACACACATCCCCATTTTGCAAATGAAGCAAAAGGCTCAGAAGTTAAGAGCTTACCCAAGATTATATAGAGACAAGATGAGCTGGAATTTAAATAAATCTCTGCTCTTTTTAACAGTATTATATTGCCTTTCACCTATTTACTTATCCAAGTCCTAGCCAGCTAAATCATACCTCTTTAAAACCTTTTGTAGCCCAACTGGAGTAGCTTCACCCTCCTCTGACCAACAAAAGTTACCAAATATCACTATCATTTATTTTCAATTAATTCCATACTGCTTTGTTACATCTCAAATCTTCAAGTTTTATTTAAATTCTCTATTTAGCTTTTCAACAGTATATTTTATCTTCCCAACTAGACTATTTGCCTCCTTAAGGCAAAGAGTTATGTCTCATATTTCTTTGTACCAGTTATTGCCATAGAAATTGTCCCATATGTAGTAGGCATACTAAATAAATATTTGCTGATTAAAAGAAATGAGGTAGCAAAAGTTATCTGAATCATAAGAACTTTCATCTTTGTCTAATAGTGTTTTCTTAAGTAAAACTTAGGAAATCTAAGTAACTTACTCTTTAAAACTAGATAGAACACAAACTCTCTGGGCCTATTTTCTCAGCTGAAAAAAATGAAAGGGTTAGTCTAAATTAGTGGTTTTTAAACAGCACTCTGGGGAGCCCTAAGGGTTCCATGAGGTCCCTTCAGGGGATTGCCCCAGACAACAAAGAGAGATCTAAATGGCTTGGATTCCAGGGTTTAGGAACTTCAGTTGTACTTTTATTAACTTATATATTAAGTTTCCACATATCATTTCACTTGAGAAAGGGGTTCAGCAGCTTTAAAAAGAAAAAAAATTGAAAACTTCTGGTTCAGATAATCTCTAAAATCCCTTTTAATTCTAAATCTGAATGATTCTGTTTAGGGAAATTCATGTTAAGTACCACATGCTTGGAAAAAAAAGATAAGACATAATTAAAATTGCTCTAACTTACAGATGAAGCTGGCAGCCACCTACACAAAATGAGCTGAGGAATGCAAAATAAAATTAAATTAAAATCCTTTCTTGGGATAACGGAAAAAAAGAAGAAAAAAAGGTCTGAGTCCTTAATCACTCCATATCATTTTCATCGTTTGCTTTAGTTTAAGGATAATAGTCTCAAAATTAAGTAAAAATACTGACAGTAGTAATATAATATGCTATTAACATACTCTATCACCTGAACATGAATTACGTTAAAAGGTATATTAACAATGTGCTAGCAAATTGAGCACAGTTTCTTCAGAAAAGGGGGCATATATAAAAAGTTTCAATAAGAGGAGAGTGTACAAAGTAGGGCATAGTGTACTGCCCAGGAAAGCTAGGGCACCAAAGGCATATTCAGTTTTGGGCAGAAAGAAGTTGTAAGACCCCAAGACATGAAACTCACTTGCTGGGGAAAAATGGAGTCAGAAACCTAGTAAGAAATAAAATCTCTAACTTCAAGAATGGAAGGACTCAGAAAGGACAATACAGTGATTTTATGTCTTAGGTACTGTGTAAGATGATTATACACATTATCTCATTTAATCTTTTTTATTAAACACAATAGTTCCTTTTCCTGTACAATTCTACAACTTGCTTCTCTCACTGAAAGTAGTGTCAACGTATTTTCAAGTCAGAAGATGTGTATCTTCCAGAGCTGAGATATTGAGTATTTAGCTTTTTTTGTATCCTCTACAGTAGAGGTAGGCAAAGAAGAGGTGGGTTGGGAATGGCTACTGGATCAACAATCAACAAGTTCTGTCAAATTGGTATTCCGGCTCTTTGTGGCCTCTCTTCCGTCTTCTTCTAATTGTTTTTATTTCTTTGTTTTTCCCTATGAAATTTATGTGATTGTCTTAAGCTTGACCTCCACATCACATATTAAGGCAGCTACTGCATAAATTATGCTGTTTGTTATTTCTATTTTATGTATTTGTTCTAAAATTATTTTTTGTCCCTGCTTTCTTTTCTTAGCTCTTCCAGCTCCCTTGTTTTATCTCATTCAGTTGATTTATTTCTACATCTTTCATCTCTTTTTTTTCTCATGGACGTTACATGCGCGTTCTTTTCTGTGAGAGTTGTCCAAGGTATGTTGTTATCTGAAAGTCCCTCTATTTCCTGGAATGTTTTCTCCAAGTCTTCTATTTGCACCCCCATAATGTGACTGTTTTCTCCTTGACTCCTCTCTTTGTATCCCTGTGTTCCCTTAATATTTTCCCCTCAATATGTGAAAATTAACACTAATGCCCAGTGTCTGTTCAAGCCTTTCAGCATTCTGTAAGTGCGTGTGGGCTTGAACAGTTGAAATTTGTGAATTTTGCCTCTACCTTCTTCCTCTGGAGCTCTACTTTTGTCCTGTGGGTGGCCCTCCTCAGCTTTTAGATTGCTCCCATTTCCAGGTGATATCTGATTTAATCTTCACAGCTCTTTGAAGTATTACTATCATCTCCACTTGCAGATGAGAAACCAACACTGAGCAAAGTTACATAACCCAATCAGTTGACTTTGGAGCCTGGACTCTTAACCACTATACTATATTTCCCTTATACTCCAAGGACTGTTTCTGACTGTATTCATTCAACACACATGCATTAAGTGCTGTCATATGCCTGGTACTGTTCTAGGAGTTAGAGATATAACAGCAAACAAAATTAAGTTGTTTCTGTTCTTCATTCTGGTGAGAAGAGCTAGACAGAAAGCAATTCATTAATAAATTAGATAAATAAATGATGAGTCAAGTCGTGATAAATGTTAAGAAGAAACATAAAGTAGGGTAAGAGGACAGGGAGAAGTAAGAGGACTAGGTAAACTAGAGTGGCCAGAGACACCCTCTCTAACAAGGTGATATTTGAACAGAAACCTGAATAAAGTGAGGGAGCAACCCAAATAGGTATCTTGGTGAAGACAGTGGGAACAGCAAATGCAAAGGCAGTGAGGTAGGAGCATCCTTGTGCTATTTGAGAAGCAACAAGGAAATACTGTGGCAAGTGGAAGGAAGAGAGGGAATGATTATAAAATTAGAAAGGCACAGGAGGCCAGATGATGGAGGACCTGAATTAAGTTGGCATCCCACAGGTCTCTGCATGCATAGCAAAAGCCCCACTCTCCTTTCTCTCAGCACTCCCACTCAACTCTACATTATTTGCCTTGGAACCCTCAGGACTAATCATGTCTCTTTCCCCTGTCATGTCAGTCCCTCCAAGTAGCCCAAGACTCATCCTCCAGATTCTATTCCCCATATAGTTATGTACACCTTGTTTTCTGATTGGGATTTCTATCTTCAATCCCGCTCTATCACTGTGCCCTCATCAACAAAATTTCCTATACTCTAACAAAAACCTGAATCTCCCTTAATGACACTCTGTAGTCCTCTCATGTAGTGGCTATTTTCTCTTCTACATGCCTCCTATTGAACGTGGAGATGAGGCAAGTGTCCTTGTGACTCTCTGCCATTTCCAAATAATTTTCCCTCTCTCCTCAAAAGAAACAAACAAATAAAAACCCTCATGCCCAACATCTACTACATCTCCTATTTGCATCACCTACTACCTCTCCTGGTCGCAGTTACCTACTGACCCTGAGCCATTCCCCTCTTTCCTTAAAGATTTTAACTTCTGGATCACTATCAGTCTCTGCAATATATTCCTAGAGTAATTGTTGGTATCAATATTCTTGTATATCAGAATTTTTTCTTAAATTCTGGGTTCTTAATTTTGTGTGTGTGTGTATGTGAACATGCACTGGATATCTCTGGAAGTCTAGTGAAACCGAAGGACCCCTTCTCAGAATAATATTTTAAATGCATAAATATATATATATATATGATTATAAATAAAACCCATTATGGCAAAGTACAGTTATCAAACTATTTTTAAAGTGCAATATAGTAATACATATGATTTTTATAACACCTTAAGTACGAAGATCTGGCAGTGGATGTAATAAATGCCATAATATCACAATAGTGATAAACATAAACTTTGAAAAACCTGCAAAAACTATAATGAGATACGCAAATATCTGTGATTTTTATGGGTGACAAAGTGACAGGTACTGGTTTGTTACCTACATTCATAATAAAAGGAAATGCTAAATTTCAGTTAAAAGTTAATAAAGACAAAGATGAAATTTTTCCCCATTCCTGTTCACAAACACCCTGAATTCCATCCATGGACCCCAGGTTATGAACTACGCACACAGATAGTCTCTTCAATCCCGGCCTCTTGAGTTCCTGACCTTTTTACCTTCAAATTTCTTGTCTTTCACTTTACCTCAGACATTCATGCTCAGACGTTAACATTATCAATGTTTGCAACCCTTCCATAATCTCAATTTCAAACATTCCACTCTCCTCTCTTTCCAGCACTCTCTCTGTCTGGTATCCTGACTCCAAGGGACAACCCTTTTATCCCACCAGGACCTACAATCCATTGATCCCATCACCTTTTCACTGTCCTTCACATCCTCTTATGTCCTCACTTCCCTCCTTACTCACCTTCAATTCCCTTGCCTCTTTTTCACTTTTTTTAATTAATCTGGCTAAACCACACCCCTGATTAAATTCATCTTTGCTATCCTTCAACTGTATATTGCTGGAGAGAAACACACAAACATGCTAACTGAACCCACTTTAAATTTATCATCACTAATTTCAAATGTGTCCTTAATGTGGCATGGCAATTATACTATGTCTCTCTACGTTATTCAGTATCCCACTAATCAGGATAAATATTTCATACTTTCTCCAGATTTCACAATCCTGCAACACCTCATTCCCTTATCTTCCCTCTCAATAGACATTGCAAAACCTCCTACAACCACAAACTCCTATAACCACAAATGCCCATCTACCTGTATCTCATGTCTATATCATCTATTTTGTTTTCTGTTATTATAGATGAACTGTCTATGCTCTTAGTGAGCTATTTCCCTTCTCTCTTCTCTCTACACAATCATGCCATCTTTATAAAACAAGCACTAAGCAAAAAAATTCTCCTGACCCCACTTCCACCTGAAGCTACTGACACATATCTTGCTTTTCCAATTATCTTTAAAATAATTGTCTATATACTTTTTTCTCTTTTCTCATTATCTCTTAAATCTATTCAAATTAGTTTTTTGCCTCTCTTCCAATCCCCACCATAACTCCATCAATACTGCTTTTGTCAAAGTGACCAATGACCACCTCATAGAGAAATGCAAGGGTCAGTTCTCAGTCCTCTTCTTATTTTAATTCATTATCAACATTTTCCTCTTGAAATACTTCCTTCTCTTGGTTTCCATGTCATTTACATGGTTTTCCTTCAACATTCTTCCTCCTTTGTTCTTTGATGTTTCCTCCTCATCTCTATGACCTCCCTGACCTTTGGAGTACCCAAAGACTCAGACCTTAGATCTATATTCTATCTATACTACCTCCCTAAGTAATTTCATACTCCCTAAGTATTCTCCTGGCATTAAATATCTATACATCAATGACTCCCAAATGTATAGTTCCAGCTCACATCCCTCTTCCAAACTCCAGACTGGCATATCCAACTTCCTATACAACATCGCGAGTTTAACATGTCCAAAACTGAACCTATTCTCCCACCCCCCCAAACCTACTCCTCTTAGTTTTGACATCTCAGTTAATGGTGGCTACATTCTCCTAGTTGCTCAGTCCTCAAGCCTGGAGCCATAATTTATTTTATTATTTAACCCTATATCCTTAAAAAAACATATCTGGCACCCAGTTACTACTGTGACTTCACCTCCTATTATTCTATCATTCTCTTTAACTCAGCTCCAGTCATAGTTGCTCCCCTTGCTATTCCTCAAACACTCTCAGCTTAGAACCTTTGAAATTGCACATTTCCACCTGGGAATCTTATGCTCTGATACCAACCATTTCCTTCATCATTTTCCTCGGGATCTCATTCAATTTTTCTTCTTAACATATCACTATCCAACATACCATGATTTTTATTTATTTATTTTATTAATTATGTGTCTCTTCCACTAGAATACAAGCTCCACGTTGGTAGCGTATTTTGTTTTGTTCACTGTTGTATTCCCAGCACCTAGAACAGTGTATGGTATATAGTAGGTGCTTATAAGTATTTGATGAATGAAGAGTAGAAGGGCAATTGTGGACATAACAAAATGAACAGAAAGTTTAATGAGGTCACAGAATTTGTCTAATTAGCTACATGGTCACTAGTAACTTCAGAGGAACAGAAAAAAGGAACAATCAAGAAATAGGAAAGATCTCTTGAAAATTAGAAATATGGCTGGTATAATTTTTAAATCAATTGAAGGAAAAGGGGGCAAAATTGGGGAAATCTCATAGAATAATAACAAAAGAGAAAAAGATGGAAAAAGAGAGAAAGATAAGAGAAGAACCAATTCCAGAAATAGAAAGCAAGGGAGGGAAAAAAAAAAACAAGTAGAATAACTTACTAAAGACATTCTTTTAAAAAAAAAAAAAAATTCTGTAACCTGAAGGAGGGTCTTTAAATTGAAAGCACTCATCAAATACCAAGCAAGGAGAAGAAAAATAAAACATACATAGCGACATTGTTATAAGATTTCTGCAAAGGAAGGATAAAGGGAAGATCATATAAGCATCCATTGAGAAAAAAAAATTTAAGAATAAGAAAGCAAGAATCAGACTAGAAACAGACTTCTACCTGACACACAAAATCAATCAATATTTATTTTTAAAGATCTAAAGATCTTTTTGTTTTTTTAAAATATAAAGCCTTATAGAGAAATATGATGCCCATATCACCTTTCCCAATTTCATCACCCAAGTCTTAAAAGAAAAATAATTTTTGAACCTAGAATTCCATATTCAGCAAATTATTAAACATGAAGGCGACAGAAAGCTTCAAAGAATTGAAATTTGGGCACGTCAAGTCAAGAGCAGAAATAAGAGAGCTCTGAGACAAAAGGCAATAATCCAGTGGCTGAGAAAATTCACTAAACAACACAACTTCCCAAGAAAAGGGGGGTGTCCGCTCACAGCCACCATCCTGGTGGACAGGAAACACTCCTGCCCATCGCCAGCCCCATAGCCCAGAGCTGCCCCAGACAACCCAGTGTGACGGAAGTGCTTCAAATAACAGGCACACACCACAAAACTGGGCGTGGACATTAGCCTTCCCTGCAACCTCAGCTGAATGTCCCAGAGCTGGGAAGGGGGAGCAGTGTGAATTAACAGAGCCCCATTCAGCCATCATTTGAGCAGACTGGGAGCCTCCCAACACAGCCCAGCAGCCCAGAACTGCCCTGGGGGGACGGCACTCACCTGTGACATAGCACAGTCATCCCTCAACAGAGGACCCGGGGTGCACAGCCTGGAAGAGGGGCCCACTTGCAAGTCTCAGGAGCCATACGCCAATACCAAAGACTTGTGGGTCAGTGGCAGAGACAAACTGTGGCAGGACTGAACTGAAGGATTAGACTATTGCAGTAGCTTTAAAACTCTAGGATCATCAGGGAGATTTGATTGTTAGGGCCACCCCCCCTCCCCGACTGCCCAGAAACACGCCCCACATACAGGGCAGGCAACACCAACTACACACGCAAGCTTGGGACACCAATTGGGCCCCACAAGACTCACTCCCCCACTCACCAAAAAGGCTAAGCAGGGGAGATCTGGCTTGTGGAGAACAGGTGGCTCGTGGACGCCACCTGCTGGTTAGTTAGAGAAAGTGTACTCCACGAAGCTGTAGATCTGATAAATTAGAGATAAGGACTTCAACTGGTCTACAAACCCTAAAAGAACCCTATCAAGGACAGCAAATGCCACGAGGCCAAAAACAACAGAAAATTATAAAGCATATGAAAAAACCAGACGATATGGATAACCCAAGCCCAAGCACCCAAATCAAAAGACCAGAAGAGACACACCTAGAGCAGCTACTCAAAGAACTAAAGATGAACAATGAGACCCTAGTACGGGATATGAAGGAAATCAAGAAGACCCTAGAAGAGCATAAAGAAGACATTGCAAGACTAAATAAAAAAATGGATGATCTTATGGAAATTAAAGAAACTGTTGACCAAATTAAAAAGATTCTGGACACTCATAGTACAAGACTAGAGGAAGTTGAACAACGAATCAGTGACCTGGAAGATGACAGAATGGAAAATGAAAGCATAAAAGAAAGAATGGGGAAAAAAATTGAAAAACTCGAAATGGACCTCAGGGATATGATAGATAATATGAAGCGTCCGAATATAAGACTCATTGGTGTCCCAGAAGGGGAAGAAAAGGGTAAAGGTCTAGGAAGAGTATTCAAAGAAATTGTTGGGGAAAACTTCCCAAGTCTTCTAAACAACATAAATACACAAATCATAAATGCTCAGCGAACTCCAAATAGAATAAATCCAAAAAAAACCCACTCCGAGACATATACTGATCACACTGTCAAACATAGAAGAGAAGGAGCAAGTTCTGAAAGCAGCAAGAGAAAAGCAATTCACCACATACAAAGGAAACATCATAAGACTAAGTAGTGACTACTCAGCAGCCACCATGGAGGCGAGAAGGCAATGGCACGATATATTTAAAATTCTGAGAGAGAGGAATTTCCAGCCAAGAATACTTTATCCAGCAAAGCTCTCCTTCAAATTTGAGGGAGAGCTTAAATTTTTCACAGACAAAGAAATGCTGAGAGAATTTGCTAACAAGAGACCTGCCCTACTGGAGATACTAAAGGGAGCCCTACAGACAGAGAAACAAAGACAGGACAGAGAGACTTGGAGAAAGGTTCAGTACTAAAGAGATTCGGTATGGGTACAATAAAGGATATTAATAGAGAGAGGGAAAAATATGGCAAACATAATCCAAAGGATAAGATGGCCGATTCAAGAAATTCCTTCATGGTTTTAACGTTGAATGTAAATGGATTAAACTCCCCAATTAAAAGATATAGATTCGCAGAATGGATCAAAAAAAATGAACCATCAATATGTTGCATACAAGAGACTCATCTTAGACACAGGGACACAAAGAAATTGAAAGTGAAAGGATGGAAAAAAATATTTCATGCAAGCTATAGCCAAAAGAAAGCAGGTGTAGCAATATTAATCTCAGATAAAATAGACTTCAAATGCAGGGATGTTTTGAGAGACAAAGAAGGCCACTACATACTAATAAAAGGGGCAATTCAGCAAGAAGAAATAACAATCGTAAATGTCTATGCACCCAATCAAGGTGCCACAAAATACATGAGAGAAACATTGGCAAAACTAAAGGAAGCAATTGATGTTTCCACAATAATTGTGGGAGACTTCAACACATCACTCTCTCCTATAGATAGATCAACCAGACAGAAGACCAATAAGGAAATTGAAAACCTAAACAATCTGATAAATGAATTAGATTTAACAGACATCTACAGGACATTACATCCCAAATCACCAGGATACACATACTTTTCTAGTGCTCACGGAACTTTCTCCAGAATAGATCATATGCTGGGACATAAAACAAGCCTCAATAAATTTAAAAAGATTGAAATCATTCAAAGCACATTCTCTGACCACAATGGAATACAATTAGAAGTCAATAACCATCAGAGACTTAGAAAATTCACAAATACCTGGAGGTTAAACAACACACTCCTAAACAATCAGTGGGTTAAAGAAGAAATAGCAAGAGAAATTGCTAAATATATAGAGACGAATGAAAATGAGAACACAACATACCAAAACCTATGGGATGCAGCAAAAGCAGTGCTAAGGGGGAAATTTATAGCACTAAACGCATATATTAAAAAGGAAGAAAGAGCCAAAATCAAAGAACTAATGGATCAACTGAAGAAGCTAGAAAATGAACAGCAAACCAATCCTAAACCAAGTAGAAGAAAAGAAATAACAAGGATTAAAGCAGAAATAAATGACATAGAGAACAAAAAAACAATAGAAAGGATAAATATCACCAAAAGTTGGTTCTTTGAGAAGATCAACAAGATTGACAAGCCCCTAGCTAGACTGACAAAATCAAAAAGAGAGAAGACCCATATAAACAAAATAATGAATGAAAAAGGTGAAACATATGAACAACCTAGACTGACCAGAGAAGAAATAGAAGACCTCAACCAACCCATCACAAGCAAAGAGATCCAATCAGTCATCAAAAATCTTCCCACAAATAAATGCCCAGGGCCAGATGGCTTCACAGGGGAATTCTACCAAACTTTCCAGAAAGAACTGACACCAATCTTACTCAAACTCTTTCAAAACATTGAAAAAAAATGGAACACTACCTAACTCATTTTATGAAGCTAACATCAATCTAATACCAAAACCAGGCAAAGATGCTACAAAAAGGAAAACTACCGGCCAATCTCCCTAATGAATATAGATGCAAAAATCCTCAACAAAATACTTGCAAATCGAATCCAAAGACACATTAAAAAAAATCATACACCATGACCAAGTGGGGTTCATTCCAGGCATGCAAGGATGGTTCAACATCAGAAAAACAATCAATGTATTACAACACATTAAAAACTCGAAAGGGAAAAATCAATTGATCATCTCAATAGATGCTGAAAAAGCATTTGACAAAATCCAACATCCCTTTTTGATAAAAACACTTCAAAAGGTAGGAATTGAAGGAAACTTCCTCAACATGATAAAGAGCATATATGAAAAACCCACAGCCAGCATAGTACTCAATGGTGAGAGACTGAAAGCCTTCCCTCTAAGATCAGGAACAAGACAAGGATGCCCGCTGTCACCACTGTTATTCAACATTGTGCTGGAAGTGCTAGCCAGGGCAATCCGGCAAGACAAAGAAATAAAAGGCATCCAAATTGGAAAAGAAGAAGTAAAACTGTCATTGTTTGCAGATGATATGATCTTATATCTAGAAAACCCTGAGAAATCAACGATACACCTACTAGAGCTAATAAACAAATTTAGCAAAGTAGCGGGATACAAGATTAATGCACATAAGTCAGTAATGTTTCTATATGCTAGAAATGAACAAACTGAAGAGACACTCAAGAAAAAGATACCATTTTCAATAGCAACTAAAAAAATCAAGTACCTAGGAATCAACTTAACCAAAGATGTAAAAGACCTATACAAAGAAAACTACATAACTCTACTAAAAGAAATAGAAGGGGACCTTAAAAGATGGAAAAATATTCCATGTTCATGGATAGGAAGGCTAAATGTCATTAACATGTCAATTCTACCCAAACTCATCTACAGATTCAATGCAATCCCAATCAAAATTCCAACAACCTACTTTGCAGACTTGGAAAAGCTAGTTATCAAATTTATTTGGAAAGGGAAGATGCCTCGAATTGCTAAAGACACTCTAAAAAAGAAAAACGAAGTGGGAGGACTTACACTCCCTGACTTTGAAGCTTATTATAAAGCCACAGTTGCCAAGACAGCATGGTACTGGCACAAAGATAGACATATAGATCAATGGAATCGAATTGAGAATTCAGAGATAGACCCTCAGATCTATGGCCGACTGATCTTTGATAAGGCCCCCAAAGTCACCGAACTGAGCCATAATGGTCTTTTCAACAAATGGGGCTGGGAGAGTTGGATATCCATATCCAAAAGAATGAAAGAGGACCCCTACCTCACCCCCTACACAAAAATTAACTCAAAATGGACCAAAGATCTCAATATAAAAGAAAGTACCATAAAACTCCTAGAAGATAATGTAGGAAAACATCTTCAAGACCTTGTATTAGGAGGCCACTTCCTAGACTTTACACCCAAAGCACAAGCAACAAAAGAGAAAATAGATAAATGGGAACTCCTCAAGCTTAGAAGTTTCTGCACCTCAAAGGAATTTCTCAAAAAGGTAAAGAGGCAGCCAACTCAATGGGAAAAAATTTTTGGAAACCATGTATCTGACAAAAGACTGATATCTTGCATATACAAAGAAATCCTACAACTCAATGACAATAGTACAGACAGCCCAATTATAAAATGGGCAAAAGATATGAAAAGACAGTTCTCTGAAGAGGAAATACAAATGACCAAGAAACACATGAAAAAATGTTCAGCTTCACTAGCTATTAGAGAGATGCAAATTAAGACCACAATGAGATACCATCTAACACCGGTTAGAATGGCTGCCATTAAACAAACAGGAAACTACAAATGCTGGAGGGGATGTGGAGAAATTGGAACTCTTATTCATTGTTGGTGGGACTGTATAATGGTTCAGCCACTCTGGAAGTCAGTCTGGCAGTTCCTTAGAAAACTAGATATAGAGCTACCATTCGATCCAGCGATTGCACTCCTCGGTATATACCCGGAAGATCGGAAAGCAGTGACACGAACAGATATCTGCACGCCAATGTTCATAGTAGCATTATTCACAATTGCCAAGAGATGGAAACAACCCAAATGTCCTTCAACAGATGAGTGGATAAATAAAATGTGGTATATACACACAATGGAATACTACGCGGCAGTAAGAAGGAACGATCTGGTGAAACATATGACAACATGGATGAACCCTGAAGACATAATGCTGAGCGAAATAAGCCAGGCACAAAAAGAGAAATATTATATGCTACCACTAATGTGAACTTTGAAAAATGTAAAACAAATGGTTTATAATGTAGAATGTAGGGGAACTAGCAGTAGAGAGCAATTAAGGAAGGGGGAACAATAATCCAGGAAGAACAGATAAGCTATTTAACGTTCTGGGGATGCCCAGAAATGACTATGGTCTGTTAATTTCTGATGGTTGTAGTAGGAACAAGTTCACTGAAATGTTGCTATATTATGTAACTTTCTTGGGGTAAAGTAGGAACATGTTGGAAGTTAAGCAGTTATCTTAGGTTAGTTGTCTTTTTCTTACTCCCTTGCTATGGTCTCTTTGAAATGCTCTTTTATTGTATGTTTGTTTTCTTTTTAACTTTTTTTTTCATACAGGTGATTTGAAAAAAGAAGGGAAAGTTAAAAAAAAAAAAAAAAAAAAAAAAAAGAAAAAAGACAAACAAGGGGAAAAAAAAAAAAAAAAGATGTAGTGCCCCCTTGAGGAGCCTGTGGAGAATGCAGGGGTATTCGCCTACCCCACCTCCATGGTTGCTAACATGACCACAGACATAGGGGACTGGTGGTTTGATGGGTTGAGCCCTCTACCATAAGTTTTACCCTTGGGAAGACGGTTGCTGCAAAGGAGAGGCTAGGCCTCCCTGTATTTGTGCCTAAGAGTCTCCTCCTGAATGCCTCTTTGTTGCTCAGATGTGGCCCTCTCTCTCTGGCTAAGCCAACTTGAAAGGTGAAATCACTGCCCTCCCCCCTACGTGGGATCAGACACCCAGGGAAGTGAATCTCCCTGGCAACGTGGAATATGACTCCCAGGGAGGAATGTAGACCTGGCACCGTGGGACGGAGAACATCTTCTTGACCAAAAGGGGGATGTGAAAGGAAATGAAATAAGCTTCAGTGGCAGAGAGATTCCAAAAGGAGCCGAGAGGTCACTCTGGTGGGCACTCTTATGCACACTTTAGACAACCCTTTTTAGGTTCTAAAGAATTGGGGTAGCTGGTGGTGGATACCTGAAACTATCAAACTACAACCCAGAACCCATGAATCTCGAAGACAGTTGTATAAAAATGTAGCTTATGAGGGGTGACAATGGGATTGGGAAAGCCATAAGGACCAAACACCACTTTGTCTAGTTTATGGATGGATGTGTAGAAAAGTAGGGGAGGGAAACAGACAGACAAAGGTACCCAGTGTTCTTTTTTACTTCAATTGCTCTTTTTCACTCTAATTATTATTCTTGTTATTTTTGTGTGTGTGCTAATGAAGGTGTCAGGGATTGATTTAGGTGATGAATGTACAACTATGTAATGGTACTGTAAACAATCGAAAGTACAATTTGTTTTGTATGACTGCGTGGTATGTGAATATATCTCAATAAAATGATGATTTAAAAAAAAAATAATAAAATAAAATAAAAAAAAAAAAAAAAGATCTACAGTAAAAGTAATGGCATGGGTAAATGTAAATGTCAATGCTATTGTATTTTTTGTTTGTATTATTCCTACTGGATCTAAAATGCAAGTGCATAAAAAGTAATGGTAAATCAATGGTTTTGGACTCAAATGTATAAATACGTAATTTATGAAAATAACTAAATAAAGGTGGGGGTGGTAGGGTAAAGGAACATAGTTTGTGCATACCATAGAAGTTAAGTTGGCATCAAATCAATTGAGATTGTTACAGATTTAGGATGCTAAATTTAAGCCCTAGGGTAAACCACAAAGAAAATACTGGAAAATACACAAAGAAGGAAATGAAAAGGGATTCTAAAGGGTGCACTACAAAAGACAACTAAATATACAAATAAGCAGTGCGCCGGTTTGAATGTATTATGTCCCCCAGTAAAAACCATATTCTTTGATGCAATCTTGTGGGGCAGACATAATAGTGGGGATTAAGTTGGAACATTTGGATTAGGTTGTTTGCATGGAGATGCGCCCCACCCAACTGTAGATGATAACTGATGGGATATTTCCATGGAGGCGCGGCCCCACCCATTCAGGGTGGGCCTCGATCAGTGGAGCCATATAAATGAGCTGACTCAAAGAGAAGGAACCCAGTGCAGCTGTGAGTGACGTTTTGAAGAGGAGCAAGCTTGCTAAAGAGGAATGTCCTGGGAGAAAGCCATTTTGCAACCAGAACTTTGGAGCAGACGCCAGCCACGCGCCTTCCCAGCTAACAGAGGTTTTCCGGACACCATTGGCCATCCTCCAGTGAAGGTACCCGATTACTGATGTGTTACCTTGGACACTTTATGGCCTTAAGACTGTAACTGTGTAGCCAAATAAACCCCCTTTTTATAAAAGCCAAAAAAAAAAAAAAAAAAAAAAAAAAAAAAAACATGAAGGCAACATAAAGTCACTTCAAATAGTCAAGGACTCAGAAATTTTACTTCTCAGACACCTATTCTGAGGTAATTATTTGAGGATGTTCTCTAAAAACTGCAGGATGTAAATTCAAAGAAAGATGTGGAACTAATCTAAGAAAAAAGAAATCTCAAGATGAGAGATGTACAGCAACTCAAGAAGTTACTTCAACAGTAGGCTCCAAGAAAAAGCCTGCAAAAAGAATGGAATGTATTCCAACAATAGATACAAGGACTAAGGAACTGGGTAATATTGGTCACTTGGGAAAGAAAGCATATTTTCTTCCTCAGTAAAAATAATTAGAAACTTCAGAAAAACAAACCTAGATAAGAAAGCCATGGACCAATATCAAGCAAACTAAAATGTGACATTATTTTGAACTGGAAAAATGTGATACTAGGAGTTTTGTCCTTGGAACAGTGCAAGAATTGTAACACTGAAACCATAGATGAGGAAATGTGATTAGAAAACACTAATGAACTCTGAATTGAAAAGCATTTTATATAGAAAAATTTTAAGCAGAATTGGTTAAAACTGGTAGCCTTTGGAAAGTGGGATTTTTAAAAACTTGGTTACATATTCCATTTGATTAAAAAAATGCAACAATACAAAATAAGAATCAGTAAAGTGTGATGGATAATCAAATATTTACATAATCTCAAAATTTTGCTCATAAAATCCTTATTAATTGCCAAGGGGAAAATAGTTACTTCAGTGGACAAATGTGCAGACCACACCTAACCAACTGACCAAAGTTAACATAGACCATGCAGTTTCAGTGGGAAGCAAATGAAACCAGAAAGGTGTTAAGAAACAGAGGGAAAGAGAACAAGAGTCAGAAAGTTTCCGTGTGTATGAAGATTAGATGGTTAACTCCACTAGCTCCCTAAAGAAAGAAGAGGGTTCATTTTCAATCTTATTCTCACTTTTGATTCTTCAAACATTTCACAATTTCATAGACAGACACTTACGCCTCTCATATCAATTGTTTCCAAACTTGAATTCTTTCCTAAATCTCAGCGCTCTATTTCCCAAATGCCAAACTAGATATCTTTAGCCTTTATTTCGTCAGATTCCTCACATTTACTATGTCAAATCACTTTCTTCATTTTGCTCCCCAATCTAGCACTCCTCTGGCATTTATTTTCTCAGCTAATAACATTCATATAAACCCTCATCCAAAAAGAGAAACCTCACTCATCTTCAACTACTTTCTCTCCATCCTACACCTAGTTCAATGATATTTCAATTAAAAAGAAATATTATTAAATGCTTACTATGTACTATGTGTTACATAATATGTCAGAGAAGAAAACATTAATAGTACACAAATCCTCTAAATTTCTCACCAAAATGCAGTTCAAATTTATTGTATCTTCTCCACTCCGAGTGTCATTATCTTTTTATAGGCCTTCATTATCTCCTACATGTCCTAATGCATCTTTCTATCTCCATAACTCCTCCAACCTCAAATCCCACAATGGAAATAACTTTTTTTTCCTAAAACACAAATCTTTTCATTTCACTGCCCTATTGAAACTATCAATGTCATAGTTAATGCTAATGACGCGCTTAAAGAATTTAGTCAATGGCTAGGAACAGTACTTTTCTGTGATAATAAACAGCAAGTGGCACTTTAATAAACGAGAAGTTTTAGAGTACAGATTTATATCGAACAATTTTTTATTCAAAAAGGTAAATCTATTTTGGATATGAAGTCTTAACACTGTTTATAGAGAAACCAGTGACAAATGTACCCAATGTTTCTATTAATTGGAACTTTGAGATCAAGTTATTATTTCAGTTCATTTAACAGCTATAGAATATGGACAAGATGAACAAATTTTTATATTTATACCTGTAACGAACATTTTTCTCCTATTGTATTTCTTAATATTCCTTTCAAATTTAGCACTTATTTAAACACAACTTAACTATGTAGTTTTTTAACATTAAAGTATGAATAAGGATATGAGTATATTAAACTAAGGGAAAAAAGTTTCTGAAAATATGACTTGGGCATCAAAATATTTTACCTTGGTAAAGCCTTAATGGAACATCTACATTAGCCTGAACAGGGCAAAAGCAGAAGAGGAAGCATGGGAATATGCTTTGTTCTGAAGCCATTACTACGTGCAATTTTGAACTGTGTATTTACTATTAGAGTAGAATGGACTCAAATGCCCAGCATATACCCTGCGTTCTAAGTAAAATACGATTTATCATCAACCTACATATGAAAGTGGGGAAAAATTATTTCATAAAGAAGAGACTTTGATATAAAAGATTTTCTTCAGTTATCAAGAACTTGTATAAGTAGGTCAAAATAAGTAGGTTAGCTACCAGAGAAACATATTATAGAAAGAAACCTAAAGAGGTCATCAGTGTCACACAATCTTAAATTCTCTATCAATGACTGAGTTTTATTTATGTATAAAAAGATATCTCATTTAAACAGAAAATCTTTAAGCCTAAAGTGAAACCTGAAGTTTCATTCATTTCTCTATTAATAATAGGATTTTAAAAGGCTGCTCTTACTTTAAAAAGTCAATGCTTCTCTTACTTTAAAAAGTCATTTAAAAGACTATCAAAAGGAAAGATAGCAGAAACAACAAAAAATTTTATACCATCTATAAATATATTTTTAATCCAAGGACAGACATTTCATTCAGAATTTATTTCCCCATGAGAAATTTAAAATGTAGCATCTACTTACCAATCCATCACAGTTGCTTAAAGCCACTTTAGTTGTACTATGTTGATCTTGCAAGTATCCTGTGTAATGACAGTTGTCTAAAAAATCATGTTTCCACTGGGGTCCATCTTTCCCCCAGTATTCTACTGTAAAATGTTTGGACACAAAATCTGTGTTAAGAGTCAAGTTTAGGTGAAAGTGCTTGCCATAGGCTGAAAGTTTAAAAAATAACTTAGATACTGCCTGCTGTGGATCAAGAGGGTCCATACTCCGTCTTCTCCTTGAGTGTTTATCATTTTTCACAGTAAAGCTGAGAAAAGCTCCATTTTGATCAACCCTTATTGGAATAGTTAGCTGGTAGTGTTCAAGATATGTCAGGAATTCCTCTTTGTAATCACAAGGAAGAGAATCCAGAAAAAAACACATGGAAGAAAAGAAAATTTAACAGAACAAAGAAGTAGCAGTATAAACAATAACTATGTTGCTTAAAACTACACATCATTGCATGTGAGATATAGGCAAAAAATGTTATATTAAACAAAAATGACAAAGTTAAAAATCTAAAGACTAATAAAGCCCCAATTATTTCATTTCTTAAAATTAATGGTGAGGAACTGTTTTTCTTTATTAAACTACTTCTAAAAATATGGATTCAAAGGGCTAATTCTACAGGAGGTCTGAATATTTTACATTGAAATAAAAAAAAAAGTGAAAACTATACATCTGTAAAAGAATCGAGTTTAGCTCAGATAAAAATCTGTAGGTGAAAGAGTTATCCTAAAGAATTTATAGTTTCTATAGCTTTGTAGAAATTTTTTAAAAATCAGTGGGAGTATAAAATTGTGCAGTCACTTTGGAAAACAGTCTGGCATTTCATTTACTTGAAATTACCATATGTGATCCAGCAATTCCACTCCAAGAGATATGAAAACATACATATCCACAAAAAACTTGTACATGAATGTTCATAGCACCATTACTCATAATAGCTAAAAAAGGGAAACAACCCAAATGTCCATCAACTGATAATTGATGAATGGATAAATAAAATGAGGTATATCTACACAATGGAATATTATCCTGCCATAAAAAGGGATGCAGTACTGATACATGATACAACATGAATGAACCTTAATAATCACTGCCTTCATAATCAAAGTTCATTATGCTAACGCTATGAAAACATTATGCTAAGTGAAAGAAGTCAGTCACAAAAGATCACATAGTATACAATTCCATTTACACAAAATGTCCAGACTAGGCAAATCATATGAGTGGCTGCCTAATTCAGGGGAAAGTCAGAGAGTTTGAGAATGACTGCTAATGGGTACAGAGTTTCTTCCCGTAGAAATGTTCTATAATTAATTGCAGAGATGATTGCACAACTCTGTGACTATACTAAAAACCATGGAATTGTACACTTTAAATGGGTGAATGATATAGAATGTGTATTATATCTCAATAAACTTGTGAAAAAAAATCAGAGCAACTAAACATTCAGAGGACTATTAAACATATTTTCCTCACTTAACATTTAATAACTATTACCCATCTAGCTTTTTAGTCATACCTTCCTTTACGTAGGTTTACTACTGAAGGAAAACAGATATCTGCCCAGTGCTGCACTGTCTCTACATGGAGTTCACCTACAAATATAAACTTCCATGAAACCATAACCAAATGGAAATAAATTGAGAGACAGTATTTCATTCACTCCCTGAAAACAAATGTTCATATTAAACGCCATGGCTTTGTCAATCTACTTTGAGAACCACACTCTGTAACCATTGACTTTTAGACATATACATCAATCTGTAATAGCCTTGAAATTCTGGCTCATCATCACCAAAAAGTGAGCTGTTACTATACATCCACGGAAGGAGGATCCAAAAGTATGTCTTTCAATAATTCTATGAGTATTAGACTGTCCTGGGAAAACAAAGTGGCATTCACACATATGGTCTTTCCTATGATATTAAATTCAATTCTGTAGATTAAAATTATAATTACAGGGACCTAAGGATTAGAATTTGAAAAGTTTAATGTTTCTTACTCTTTTACCCAGGTTCTAATCCTTAAATTAAAATTCTTAAGTTTGGAAAAGTATATTTTCATGAAGGACCCTTATTGGAAGGGTCCTGTATCCAAATTTGTCAGGTTTCTTACTCTTTTACAGCATAAGATTTTGAATTACCTTTGAACAAGACTGCCCATAAATCCTAACAACTAGATGAGCTTAGGATTCAGAAGAGGGCGGGGGTCTATCATCTTCTCGGAAAGACCAGCCAATTCTAAAATCCACTGGGTATTAGTTACTATAGGACAAGTTAATCAAAATCTTAGAGCCCCTAACATTTATGAAATGGGCACTGAATTGACACAATAAGCTTCTGCTCCTACACCACCTATCCCAAAGAAAGTATTTATCCAATCCAAATATTGAGAATCTATCCTTGTCAGGTTAATAGTAGTAATTTTTTTCAGTTTCAAATTAAGGAATCCTACCTTGAGAACTGTATGAAAGCCTGTTATCACTATAAAATTCTGATGATGCCATGATGAGGCTCAAAATCCAGGTCAACGTCTTCCACAAAATTTCCATAATTTAGAAAAACTGGATGAATTTTCAGAGGGCTACCTATGTGCTAGCGAGTAAACACCATACCAAAATCGAAGCATAACAATTTTATTTCTTTAATTTTTCTTGAAAATCACTTATTAGATGTTCCACTGTTTAACAGGTACTTTTTTCCAACATCCCGTTTTTTCTTCTACATCTGAATTCATTTTCTCAATCCGAAATGAAAAAAAGATGGTAAATTTTTTCATCAATAAAGCATTAGGCAAATAATTTACTAAAATATTGCCATATTTTCACCTAGAAAAATAAAACAAAAAAGATTAAGTTAACTAAAAAACATTCTGAATGGACAGACTTACTATGTATGACTGAATACTTGCTGAAGAACGTAAACTACAAAATAACTAATATAATTAAATTAGACCATTGTTCTTTACAGTCAAAATAAACATTCCCAAGACTAAACACAGAATTTGAAATCTAAATGGTAAGTAGGATAGTGCCAGAGCTACTTAATAATCAAAGAAGGAATCTGAAAAGAAACCAAAGTTTAAAAAAAAAACAAAACTTTGAAGAGAACAATGAGTGGGTACATGGAGCTAACCTCCTTTTGATAAAATAAAAAGAACTGCTTTTATAATCAAAGTATGTGATCCCATTCCTCAACATACTTTTCAACACACTCATATAAAGAGATTGTTTTGTTGCTTTATGAGGCACATATTTTTTATGACAAAGTAGTTCTACAAATACAAAGTGACATTTAGCAGCTGCCAGTGAGCACTCAGACAGTAGTAGAAACTAAACTTCTGAAAAAGTTGAACCATATATACTGTAATTCTTGAATCTACAGGCAATTTCAACCACCAAGAATGTAACTGAAGAAAAAGAAATTTTTAAAAATGCATCTAAGCAATCACAACAGATTTCATGGCCTTGCTCATGTACTTTCCTTTCAGCATACAACCAAGTTCAGGGTCCATGTATTCACATTTTATACAGAACACTATCGTACTTAACCACCTGATTTCCCAGCACACGGATCATTGGAAGAAGAAAATAACAAAGGGACTAGAAACAAACTTACAGACAGCACAAAAGTGACCAAAAAGGGGGGAAAGCGGACTAAAAAGTAGGTTTGGAAACCCAAATTATTACACTTTGGTGTAGAAGCAAAGGGCCTTTATATAGTTTAACAGTTTCTATTGTGTGTATAATTGTGTTATAACTCAATATCTGATATCCATAATCCTATGCCTTAGTCAGAAACAAAAGGTTAAATTTCTTTTAAAAGATAAATTACTATTAAGATAGAGAAGTATGCAAAAGATATGAGAAAGATTTTCATGCCAAATCCTTAATATAGATAGGGATTATCACATAGAAAATATTCACTATATATTTATTGGTTGAAAAAATGAATGAATGTGTGCATGAATTGTTGTTAAAATAAAATCACTTTGGGCATATAAAAGAATATTTGTAGTTAATTGGAAAATTAATTATTTGTAATATTTCATTCCCTATGCTACTAGAAATATTGGTTATTACAACATATAAAACAACCACAACCATTTTAAAATTCCTTACATCTGCCTCTATAAATTACTAACCTGCTAAACCTTTGAGAAACTAATTCACTAACAAACAAATATCATCTAACTATGTTTTAAAAATGACATTATACCAAAATGGGGATAGAGAAAAGATTAAAACACAATACTGTCCTTGGGGAGCTCATAATCTAAGTAACAGAGAAAAAACTTCAAGGCAGACTATAGCAAGTGCCAAAATAAAATTATGAAAAGGGGTTACAGGAAAAGGATATGTCAAAGAAAATTTAAGGGAAAAGTAGCATTTGAGACAGACCCTGGTAGATGGACAGAATTTCACAAGTCAAACTACTGGGAGCAATCCCATTTCACAATGTCTAGATGGCAAGAAAAAAATGGGAAATAGTAGATAGTATTAGTAATACTAGTAAGAGTAAATTTTGTTGCTGTGCAGAAGATTAACAGTTAATATCTGGAAAGGTAGTTAAAGGTCAGACCAAAAATAAAAGGAAACTTGAATATATATTTACCTCTTTTTATCTTTACAACAATCTTGTGGAGTAGGTATTATAGACCCTGTGGGGGCAGACTCAAAGATGGTCCCACAATGATCCCACCTCCTAGTATTTATGCCCTTATGTAATTCTCTCCCCTTGTATAATTTTATTCTAACCAATAGAATAACTCAAAGTTGAGGGAATGTTACTTCTGTGATTAGATTACAAAAGATTCTGACTTCTGTCTTGGTAGCAGACTTTCTTCTTTGTTGGCTTTGATGAAGTAGTCTGCCATGGGAAAGCCCCATGTGGCAAGGAACCAAGAGCAGCCTCCAGACAACCTCCAATAAGGAACAGGGGCTTTCAGTCCAATAGCCTTCAAGGAACTGAATTCTGCATACTACCATGTGAGCTTGAAAGCAGATCCTTCCCTAGCAGAGCCTTCTGAGGAGACACCAGCCCTGGCTGATACTTGGATTGCACCGCCATGAGAGACCCTGAAACAGAGGACCCATCTAAGCCATCACAGACTCCTGACCCACAGAAACTGTGAGATAATAGTTGTTGTTTTAAGCCATTACATTTTTGGTAAATTTGTTATGAGGAAATTGATAAATAATACAGCCCCCATTTTACACATAAAGAAGTTGAAGCTCATAGAGATCACATGGCTAGAAAATATCAGAGCCCAGATCCACACGCAAGGCTGTCTTTAAAATCTAAACTTTTTTTTATTCTATCACACTTCCAGTTTAAGGCACTCTGACATACATTCAGTAGCAACTGTAAACCAGTGTCAAATAAGACATTCATAAAAGTTATTGTTTGATTAATGTGAATAGTTTCTAGCAACATTACACTCAAAGACTTTCATCTTAAAATTACTTCTATAGTCATTTAGGAAAGATAACAGATATAATATATCCCTTTCTCAGGCAAAAATGTATAAAGAGATTGTCACATCATTATTCAATAATGTTAATGAAAACAACCCAATTCTTTCGGTTCCTAACATACTTACAGACAATCTCCATACTCCAAAACTTCACATCAGATATTAAATATAATTGTTGCTTCATGAACATTCATACACACTGCTTATTTTTTCAAATCACTAGTTTTTTTGTATAACAGTGCCTAACACCAATGAGTCCCTCAGATACTTTAACATTTAATCTTCCTTTAAAGAAGCATATATAATTAAAACATTTGAGTTAATTTTCTAGTAATGATGATAGATTTGTACTAAATTATTTGTCTTCTTTCCTATTTTCCACAGCTTTGAAACTAATGACACAAAATTACAATGTAGAGTAATATAGGCTGGGTTTAGGGAACAAAAATTTTCCCCCTTGAGAAATTTCCTGGTCTTCACAGTTTGGCAACCTATACTCTTACCCTTACTAGCACCCAACTTAACTAAGCTAGTAGCATTGAGAGAAAATGTTAATATGTAACTACTTGGTCATAAGTAGACTAACATTTTATTAAAGACTCCTAGAAAAAAGGGCACTGATACATAGTAGAAAGAACAGGAGTTTTGAAGTCAAACAAACCAGAGTTACTGTCTTAGTTCTACCACTAGCTACAGTATCTGGCACATGGACCCTCAATAAATTCAAATTTCTTTGTTGTTTCTCATCTTCTCCCTCATTCCCCACTTCCTTTCAAGTCTGTAGTGCCTAGTGAAAGAATTTAACAGTGAGCTCCAGCTCAACTAAAATCAATGATCAGTAGCATATCTAACCTCTCTTAGGTACCTATACAATAAAAATGAAGGGGTTAACCTACTTTCTGATATTAGCTGGAGAGGTTAATCTGGACACCACCTACAAATATATGTAAGCACTGACTTTTCCAGATATAGTTTCCAAGGTTCAACTGACATAAAAATCCTGACAATTTTTCAGAAATTATAATGCATTAACTCTTCAAGTAGAAGCATTACAATGTTGTGGAAAGAACAAAGGCTTTGAATCCACAAGTTACTTAACCTCTCTTTATCTGTTTTCTCACCTATAAAATCATGATATTGTAACCAAGAAGTTAGGGGATGATTATGATTACTGAATCATTATATAGGTATTCCTCTTTTTCTTTCTGGTGTATTAGAGTAGACAGAGGGAAGTACCCGAGATCTCTGAACTGTAATCCAGCTGCCTTGATCTCTGATAATAATTGTATATCCTTTATCTTGTGCCCTTATTATTGTAAAAACCTTGTGAATGACCCTAACTTTTACCTATTTTATCCAGTTTTTCAACTTCATAGTCTTATGGTCACTAAAGAGCCCTTGCTGTTTATTAATGAAAGGCCTTGAGTCAGCCCAGAATGAACCCACAAATCTATCTCGATAAAGGAAGCTGGATCTAACCAAAATGGAACAGCCTAATATGCACATTAACTTAAATTCTAGCCTATAAGTGACCTACCTACACCTCTTTATACTAAAAATCATGCCCGTCATCATATTGAGGCTGCCATTTTCTTACATGCATTCTGTGACTAAACATGTAATCAATCTGTACATGCTCAATAATTAGATCACCTCTAATTATATCATCTAGAGCCATTGTGCTCATTATCCTAAAATCTGCCCATCTTTTGATACTATAAAACCATCAGAGTTACTGCAGTTTGGGGAGACAGATATTGAGGCTGATAGGCTGTCTGATCTCCTGCTTTGTGCCTAGCAATAAACTCTTTCTCTCTTTGAAACCCTAGTGCTCAGGAATTGGTCATTTGAACTCATCGGGCAGACAACCGACCATTTTTGATTGGTACTAATAATGATATCTATCTTACAAAGATTTTGTTGAGATCTTAAATTGGAGAATACATGATGTAAAGTGTCTGCACACTTTAAGGACTGAATAAATGTTACTTCCCCTCCCCCCGTTATGTAGCTCAGCACTTTTCAAAGACCTTTATTCAATAATAGTTTCACATTTCTCCCACTCTTAAAAAATGTGAAATAGTTGGAAATGATGACATAAATCAATCAACTAGGTTACACTGTCTTTTAGAACAAACAGTAAGGAACTTAGGTCACAATAACTTTGCTTACATTTGAAACGGAATAAAAAACTTCCATTTTACTTTGATTCTATATATGCTTTTTTCCCTAAAACAAATGCACCAGCCAGTAAAGTTAAGGAATTATTTACCTGCTTCCATGGATCAAGGCTACACTAGCTAAGTAGAAACAAGATCAGACAACTTGCACTACAGTAATTCTCTCAGTAGTTTGCCTTGCTTAAAGGGTATTACTTGTCTTTTTCCCTCACTTAAGCATCTTTAATTCCCACTCAAGTGATCTGACAGTTGCCAAGGCAATAATCTCCTCTCACGAACTACTACTATGGAGCTAAAAACCATCCTTCTCAACCTCTTAACTCTGGTTATTTATTTTAAGACCCACTTAAAAAAAAAAAAAGAAAAGGCCCATTTGGTCTCCAAAGAGGAAGTAACAATACCATGCTTCCTTCAGGTGTTTAATTTTTATATTGGAAATTAGCTTCTTATTTCATTTTCCATTTATTATCTCAACAAACATTTTTTGTCACCTACTCTATGCCAAGGACACAACTAGGCTCTAAGTACAAAGGTTTCCAGGTCTTTATAAACTCTACGAGATTGCATTCCAAAGAAAGGTGTAAACACATTAATTACTCAAAACTTATCTAGCAAGAAAAGCAAATGAGCCCAAAGCAAAAATACAGAACACCATATTAAAAATTCAAGTCCCCAAATTACGTATAGTCCCAAACATTTTTTTTTTTCCAGATGACAAGGTTATCTGTATCACAACTTCTTTCTAAAAACAGAAACAACATCTTTTTCTCTTGAGATTAGCTCAAAATGTTAATAATCAACCATGTGTTTTGGTCGAACTAAGAGAGTTGTCCACCTCTCCTCCTCTCCCACTCCCCGCCAAAAATGTTCCAAAGAATATGCTGCTAACTTTCTTAAGTTAACTCTCTTTATTCTCTCAATAAAGGGTGAGATCTGACATAGAGACCCATTCTAAATCACTTGTAGCTACTACTAGTTGCTAAGGAAATGAAGAGGGAGTGGTAAAAGTAGATAAGAGTAGGAATTAATTTTACAGGTATTGGACCAGACATGAAACGCATTATAATATTTCAAGTCTTGATATTAGAGATGTTTCTCCTTGGGAATCACAAATACATCAGTACCACAACACAGATTTCATTTGGCGCCATTTGTGGCAAATGAATGAATGGTATTGTTGAAATCAACTTATTTGCCTTTATATACAGTTCTTCAAAAGTCCAAAACAACAATGATCACATTTAAGCACTAAATGAAGATAAACCAGAAGTGCAGCTGCCACCTTGGTGAAATACAGGAAAACAATTATCTTCAAAATACTTTTATTAATTTCCTTCAACTACAACCATTCTTGTTTCTTTCCTTGTCCTGAACTCTGAGAACTGTCATTCCTCCATTTAAAAGTTTCAGTCTCCTCAGCATAAGCAAAAAAAAAGAAAAAAAAATTACTCTAAGAAATCTGAACATTAAAGAATATGTTCAAAATCACACACCAGTGTCTTTTTACAAGTTATAAGCAATGGTTTACTTTCCCCTTTCCTCTCTGGCCTTGCAACAGCCGCCCCCGCCCACTCACCCCCATCCCACTTCGCCCAGACAGAGGGTAACAGTCTGAGCTGCCCTGGTTGAGTTGATCCTAAAGTTAACATTCAGCAGCCCATTTCCAGACAGCAGCGCTAAATCTATTTGGATAAAACGCGTGTGACCCAGACAGTTGGCATTTGGCCCAAACGCGTTGCACCGGCAGCTCAAATAAAAACAAGAGTAAGAAACTCACTCTCTTGTTCCTTCTCAGCGCGCTGTCTCACTCTCTTGCTCTCTTTGCCTCTAGCACAACAATGAAAGAAATTACCAAAGACAGGAATTGTAGCACACATTATCAAAAGGCTTTCCAATACCCCTCCAGCACTCTTGCCCCCCTCCCCACCCCCGCCAATCCCTGAACTCTGTCCCATACACAATATATACAGACATACCCCGATAAACAAGGCTCCAGAGGGTTATGAGTCTAGTACGTCCCAAGCGGCCAAAAGTAAATCAAAAACACACGCTTCCATCTCTTTGATTAGCCTATTAAGAGCTTTACATATCCTAGAGCATCGGGGCTACAGCTAGCACATTAATCCTACCCTCTGAGCCCAGGCATAAAATATGCACTTGTCTGACTTAAGACAGTGACATGAAACTGTAAAACGCAGAACGTTTTTCTTTAAGAAAATTGGAAATCGGTTTAAAACACAGCATTATTTCTTTCCCGATTACTATTTGGTGATTAGTTAAAAGATTACAATAATCAAAATCAAGTCATACTTCTCAAAACATGTATATTCATATAATAAATGCATATATTTTTGCATCATAAAGTATTTGCAAGTCCCAGAATTCTCTAACCCTCGACTAGTCTGGAGTTTAAAAGATTTTTATCTGTAAAATGAGTTCAGTCAAGCTCACTCATTGCCATAAAAACACACACACACACAGTAAAAAAGTTTTCTACGAGTTATTCGGAAGACAAGCAAAACACAAATTTAAAAAAGGTTTCATTGAATATTGCGAACTCTTCCTTACCGTTTTCATCTTCAAATTCTGATAAAAAGTAAGTTTCAAACAATAGAGATTGCACTGGACGACTCAAGCACTCCCTCTCCTCTCTGCCTTTTTTTTTTCTTTTTTTTTCTTTTTTTTTTTTTTTTTGCCCCCCTTTGCAAAGCCACACCAGCCAGTTATTCTGCAGCCAGAATAAAATCCTATAGTCTGGCTAACCCCGGCTTCAGAGAACGGACTTTCGGATTTGGCAGAAAAAGAGATGCCGTCAATATATTCAGGCTATCACCCTGAGATGCTGCCTTTGTAAACCCCCTTTCTCTCCGCCCCCGCCGCCCCCCTCAAAAAAAAAAAAAAAAAAAGAAAAAAAAAAAGAAAAAAAAAAGGAAAGGAAAAAGAAAGCAAGGAAGGAAAACAGACTTTTTGGGGGTGGAAGTGGTGCCCTCTCTTCCTGGACAACTTAGTGCCTTTGCTATGCAAATAACATGTGAAGAGCATCAAAAGGTATCAGGAGAAAAGAAGACAAGAGGAGCAGGAAGGGCAGCAAAGTTTTGTTGAAGTAGCCCTAGATCTCACTACCGGCCCCCAGCCAACTTGAATTGCGGCAGGAGAAAATTTTGGCAGCTTTTCCTCGGAGGCAGAGCACACTGACGTCAGTCTGCAGATGTGCCTGGGCTGCGTCGGGTGCGCATGTGTCCTAGGTCGTCACGTGGAGGGGGAGGGGAGGTAGAGGTACAATCGGGGTAACCAACTACTAGCCATTCAGAAAGGGTTTAGACAATGTCAACTTTTCCACCCTGTGAATGAGAGAAATTCTGGCCCAACTAACCTCTCTCCCCTGTCCCACTCCACCTCTTTTCCTCCTCCTCTAAATTTTTTAGAAATTCTAGCCTGATTTGTCATTAGCTGTTTCTTGAAAAAGGAAGGAGTGGGGGAGGATGAATGATTCTAGATGGACTAATGTCACTGGTTAAGATCACCGTTGTAATATTCTCTCTCGATAGATAGATAGATTAGATAGATTTAATCCACAAAATAAAAATGTTAAAAGTTGCTCATAAGCAGTGCCTTTGAGGAAACATAGCAAAAAACTTAAGATCAGTAGGGCAGGCAGATTTCAAAACTCGGTAGCTACATATGTGTACAAAACGCCTGTGTGTTATATATACTTTAACAAGTAAGTTGTCACCAAAAGGGAAAGTCAACTAAAGTAAACTAAGACCAGCACGTTTTCCATCTGATTATTGACTTCAGTTTATGTGGGGCTTTAAAAGGGGGGGGGAAAAAAAAAAGAAAAAAAAGAAAAGAAAAGAAAAAGAAAAAAAAGAAAAGTGGGGGAGGAGGAAGTGGGGGAAGAGAAAGAAGCTTGCATTATTTCCAGATGAGGGTGAGACTGGATGGTGTTTTAAAGTGCAACCGGGGAAAGCTACAAGTGGAGTGTATTTTTTTAAGTCACTACATTGAATGAAACTTCAATGACTGCCCAGATGAAAATAAATTTGAAGTCAGACCCCAAAGGGGATTGGGGGTGGGGGGGCAGGAACTCTGCTGCAATCTCAAGATAAACAAACAAAACCTCAAAACTGGCTTTTCAAGCTTCCCAATCCCTCTCACAGCCCCCCACCGTCCCCCGCCCCTCCTCCTACACACCAGCTGCCAGTCCAGACTTTAAGGATAAAATACTGCTACAACGTAGCACTTTCACTTTCATATGCTGGGAGAAAGCCACCGGCATCAAACTGTGGAAAAAATACCCGAAACTGTTTTCCACGTCCTAAGCAAGCAAACAAAGTCTGGCACACAAATCGGAAACAGGAAAAAAAATGTGAAAATAGCTCAGGACTAAAGTAGTCCTTTGGCGGTGTAATCTGCTGCATCATTTATCTATCTCTACAATTGAGTGTATGGTAGGGAGCAATTTAAAGTTTCCGAGGTCGAAGGGAGGGGTGAAGGGGTAGGGAGGAGGGAGGAATTGACGCCTTAAAATTCCAGTCCTTAGTTATCGCCAAGTCAATTTCCGATGGCTAGGAGAAAGAGGAATTGGAGCTGAGGGAAGGGGGTGGAAAGGAAGACCTTTCCGAAGACCAGCTATAAAGTTTCAAGTTTCTGCTAACATTATTGCCCATTTGATTTTTTTTTTTTTTTTCATCCTACACCGGAGGTAGTAGGTGTAATTCTTCTGGTGAATTCATGAATAGTTGGCTAAAAGAAGGTATGAATCAGACTGAGGACGTCCAGTAATATAGTTATTTCAATTGTCCTTCAAGGGTTGAAAGAGAAAGCATCTGTCCACAGAGTTAATAGTACTCATCTTCACCTTAATATTTGGCTCAATGCCATTTAAAACATAGAAAAATGTCCTGTGGTTGGCATTGATGGTTTAAAATATGGTTCCTATGGTAGTAAATTATATATAACTGCATTAAAATACATAAGGAGATTCAACACCAAAATTATAAACACCAAAAATAAGAGGAGTGGGCACAGAGTTGTTTTTGTACCAAATCACCCCTTAAATAGTTGCAAATCTTACTCTTCCTTAATTTTTCAGGTACTGGTAGTAGATAGATGCAGCCAGTACTGCAACCTAAAATTAAGGTGTGGGCAGTAATCATTTATACAAGCTATCTGAAAAGTTTTTACTCTCAACTATGATCAACAGCCCTAGGAAGTAGCTGCACTGTAAAGGAAAGAAGCTTATTCAGTGAGAAGTGAACTTCAGGTATTTACTTATTCCAATAGTGCCATCGTGTGTCTAAAGAGAGTAATGAAAATTTTCTAACATCCTTTTTCCCTCCAAATAGGTTAAGGAGAAATAAATTAAAGAGTTAAGAGTAGGGTCTAAGTATTCCTGAAAACCCTAAAGAATACCCTAGGCTCTATCGAAGAATCTATAAAAGCTTTACTTATCAAGTTTATTTTTTCAGAAACTTAAAGCCTCCAGATTGTTCCTATGCCAGATAAGCCCTGAAACCCAGAGGTACTAGTCTCTCTGACAACATCAACCAGTTTCATTCCTCTACCCGGTAATGTCGACACCACTTTTCAGCATGAAGAAGTTAGAATAGTCATTGCCCAGTATCCCTGAAGATTGAAAGAATGATCAAATGAGAGAGGGGGTGTAATGGAGAAGTTAGGATTTTACAAATGATTATGACTACTGTCTCATTACGTAGATATTTCCCTTAAGTTTCTAGTGTATTAGAGTAGCTAGAAGGCAACACCTGAAAATGGTGAACTGTAATCCAATAGCACTGATCTTTGATAATGATTGTATAATTATATAGCTTTTATCCTGTGACCATGTGATTGTAAAAACCTTGGGATTGATACCCCCTTTATCCAGTGTATGGGTAGATGAGTAATAAAATAAAGACATGCATGGAAAACTAAATAAATAATAGTTTGGGAATATGGGGAAAAATACCCTTACATAACTATGGACAATAGTTAATAGTACTACTTTAATGATCTCTCATCAATTTGTAACAAATGTAACTACTGTTAAAAATAGTAGAATTTAAAAAAAAAAGTGCTATCATCAATTGTAACAAATTTGACACACCAATGCAAATGTTGGTGGGGAGGTTGTGTATGGGAATCCTGAATTTTATGCATGATTGTTCTAAAAACATCTCTAATTAAAAAAAAAAAGAGGGTATGAAAATATTATGTGTGAGGAATCAGGAAGTGTCAATTTAAATATATCCATATAGAGAGAGTATTATGGAAAATGTCAAACATATACAAAAGTAGAAAAAAATAGTATAATGAACTCCAAAGTAGCCATCACCAAGTTTCAAGTATCATTTCATGACCAATCCTTTTTCCTTTTTCTTTTTCTTCCTTTTGAAAATTTTTATTGTGATAACATACTTACAACATAAAATTTCCCATTTTACCCACTTTCAAGAATGCAATTCAATGGTATTGATTACATTCAAAGTATTGTACCACCATCACCACTATCTATTACTAAAACTTTTCCATATCCCCAACAGAAACCTCATGCCCATTAAGCAATAACTCCCCATCTCCCTCCCATCCACATCCCACCAGGCCCACCTGTAATCTACCTTTGGTCTCTATGAATCTGCATATTCTAGGTATTTCATGTAAGTGTAATCATGCAATATATGTCCTTTTGTGTCTGGCTTATTTCACTTAATATGATGTCTTCAAAGTTCAGCCATGTTGTAGCATATATCAGTACTTCATTACTTTTTATGGCTGAATATATTCCATTGTGTATATACACCACATTTTATTTATCCATTCATCGGTTGGATTTCTTCTACATTTTGGCTATTGTGACTATAATCCTGCTATATATATTGGTGCACAAATATCTGTCCAAGTTCCAACTTTCAATTCTTTGGGGTATATACATAAGAGTGGAATTGCTAGGTCATATAGTTATTCTACATTTAGCTTTCTGAGTAACCACCAGTTTACAACAGCAGCTGCACCATTTTACATTCTCACCGACAATGTAAAAGGTTCCTATTTCTCCACATCCTCACCAACACTTGCCATTTTCCATTTTTAAAAAACAGCCTAAAGGGTGTAAATTGTATCTAACTGTGGTTTTGATTTGCTTTTCCCTAATGGCTAATGATGTTCAGCATCTTTTAATGTGCTTATTGGCCATTCTTATATCTTCTTTGGAGCAATGTCTATTCAAGTTCTTTGCTCATTTTTAAATTGGGTTGTTTGTCTTTTTGTTGTTGAGTTGCAGGAGTTCTTTATGTATTCTGGATATTAAACCCTTACCAGATATCTGGTCTCCAACTATTTTCTCCCATTCTGTAGGTTGTCCTTTCACTTTCTTGATGTCTTTTCAATGCTCAAAAAGTTTTAATTTTGACTAAGTCCTATTTATCCATTTTTTCTTTTGTTGCTCATGCTGTTGGTGTCATATCTAAAAATCTATTGTCTGGTATGAGATGCTGAAGATATTCCCCTGTTTTCTTCTAAGGAATTTTATGTTTTAGCTCTTATATTTAAGTCATTGGTTCACTTTCAGTTGCTTTTTATATATGGTATGAGGTAGGGGTCTACATTCATATTTATTATACATGTGAATATCCAGTTTTTCTGGCACAATTTGTTGAAGAGACTGTTTTTTCTATTATTGAGTGGACTTGACCCCCTTGTCAAAAATCAATTGGCCATCAATGTGTGGGTTTCTGTGCTCTCAATTCTATTCCATATGTCTATATGTATATCCTTGGCCCAGTACCATACTGTCTTCATTACTGTACCTTTGTAATGAGTTTTGAAATTGGGAACTGTGAGGAGTCCTCCAACTTCATTTTTTTCTTTTTTTTTTTCAAGATGGATTTGGCTATTTGGGGTCCCTTGGCCTTTCATATGATTTTTACAATTAGCTTTTCAATCTGGCAAAGAAGGCTGTTGGAATTTTGATCTATATTGCATTGAATATGTAGATCACTTTCGGTAGTACTGACATCTTAATATATTAAGTTTTCCAATCCATGAAAACAGGATATCTTTCCATTTATTTAGGTCTTCCATATCTTCTTTCAGCAATATTTTGTAGTTTTCCTCATGGCCAATCTTGTTTCATCGATATCCCCATTCACTTGCTCTACCCCACTGGATTATTGTGAAGTCAATCCCATTAAGTATTGCCTTGTATTTCTAAAGTATAAAGACTCAAAATTATACTTATAATCGCTACTATATCACTATCACTCTGAAAACATTAACTATTAATTTCATCAAATATCTATGTTCAGATATCCTCAATTGCAAATAAAAGCTTAAAAAACTTGTTTATTGGAATTATGGTCCATACATTGTATGAAGGTGTTCTCTCTCTTAAGACTCATTTCTAAGTAAACTTTTCATTGAAATAGAACATATGTGCAAAAGTTCATAAATACATGTATAGTTTGATGATGAGTATTCAGTCTAATAAAGTTTTACAAAGTAAACTTCTCAACATAACCATCACCTTCTTATTGTCTCTTCCCTCTGCCACTTTGCTTTTTTAATTTGTTTTTAGTATACTTCATTTTTATAATATACTTTAATTTTAGTGTGGCTTTAGGATTATAGAAAAATTGCACAGAAAGTATAGAGTTCCATATACACATCCCCACTCATACATGCAGTTTTTCCTATTAAAATCTTGCATTAATGTAATTGATGAATCAATATTGATATATTATTATTAAAGTCCATAGTTTACATTAGGTTCACTCTTTGTGTTGTAGTTTTATGAGTTTTCACAAATGCATAATGTCATGCATCCATCATCACAGTATCATACAATAGTTTCATTGCCCTGAAAATGCCCTGTGCTCCATCAACTCAACACTCCCCCACCTCCCCCTGAACCCTTGATAAACACTGATCTTTTTACTGTCTCTATAGTTTTGCCTTTCCCAGAAAGTCATATAGTTGGCAGCCTATAGTATCAGTATGTAGCCTTTCACACTGACTTCTTTCACTTTGTAATGTGCATTTAAATTTCTTCCATACCTTAATAGTTTCTTCCATCGTTTAATAGTTCATTTCATTTTAGCACTGAATAATAATCCATTGTATTGATGTAGCATAGTTAATCCATTCACCTATGGAAGGACATCTTGATTGCTTCCAATTTTGGAAATTATGGATAAAGCTGTTATAAACATTCATATGTAGGTTTTTGTGTGGGCATATTTTCAACTCATTTGGGTACATTTCTAGGAGTGCACTTGCTGGATCCTATGGTAAGCCTATGTTCAGCGACATAAGAAACTGCCAAACTGTCTTCCATAGTGGCTGTACTGTTTTGCATCCCCACCACCAATGAATATGAGTTCCTTTTGCTCCACATCCTCACCAGCATTTGAGGTTATCAGTGTTTTGGATTTTAGTCATTTTAATAGGTATATAGTGGTATCTTGTTGTTTCAATTCCCCAACGATATACAGTGTTGAGCATGTTTAATTTTCTTGTTTGCTATCTGTATATCTTCTTTGGTGAGGTGTCTGTTCAGATTTTTTGCTCATTTTTATTTGAGTTATTTTATTCCTTATTGTCAAGTTTTGAGTTCTTTGTATAATTTAGTTATAATCCTTTGTCAGATATCTGCTTTACAAATATTTTCTCTAGATGGTGGCTTGTCTTTTCATTCTCTTAACACTGTCTTTTGCAGAGAAGTTTTAAAAATTTTTTTAATGAAGTCCAACTCATCAATATTTTTCTTTCATAAATCATTCTTTTAGTGTTGCATCTAAGAAGTTATCACTAAACCAAAGGTCACCTACATTTTCTCCTTTGTTCTTTTAGAAGTGTTATAGTTTTGCATTTCACATTTAGGTCCTTGATCTATTTTGAGTCAACTTTTGTGAAAGGTGTAAGGTTTATATCGAAAAACATTTTTTTTTGTTTTTGTTTTTGTTTTTGTTTTTTTTGGATGTGGGTGAATTTCCTTTGCTCTTTTGTCAAAGATCAGCTGACTGTATTTGTGACTATTTCAGGGCTCTCTATTCTGGTCTATTTTCCTATTTGTCTATTCTTTCACCAATACCACACTATCTTGGTCAGAGACTCTCAGAATTCTTATACAATAGGATGTAAATTAAAGTTTTTAGCTAAACCATGGCATTTCTGAAAACAAGATTGCTTACTTGTATTTGCAGAAAATGGGATAAAGAATTCTGATATTATGCTTTCTTAGAATTACTAAAACGGAGTTGACTATTTCTAAAAGATGATGATTTTTTAATTCTACCTTCTAGACATTAAAACCAGAGGAAATACATTAAAAGAAAATTTCATACACTTTTACACAATACATTTTATTCTTTCAATGGGATAGAATTTGAGTTTGATATAGAAAAAAATAAACATTTTCTCATCATTTGAAATACCATTGTAAAATTTCTTAAGTGAGACACAAAGGCCCAAAACAATGGGAAGAGACTGATAAATTGAACTTTATTAAATGAAATTTTTTCTGTATGATAAAAGAAACCATTTGCAACACATATAACTGAAACAGGGTAAATATCTAGAATATTTAAAGAAATCTCACAAATCTATAAAAGAAAGGGCAAAAAATTTTAAATAGGAAAGTGGCATAAACTTGCAAATCATAGGAGAAAAAAACTAATTACCAATAAACAAATAATGAGGGGTTCAACCTTATTAGCAATCAAGGAAATGCAAATATTTTCTTTTACCATAGTGGCCAAAATGGTACAATTGCATAATATCAAATGTTGGGGAGGATTTGGAGTACTGGACATCTCATATACTATGAATGAAAATAAAAATAAAGTGCAAACACCATGGACAGCAGTTTGGCAATATCTAATAAAGACGATGTACATAATCTTTGACCCAGCAATTCCAATTTTAAGTATATAACCTTAAGAAATTATTGCACTTGAGAAACTCCCATTAATAATTATGGCAGCACTATTTGTCACAGTGAATAATTGGAAACATCTTAAATGATTATCAATAGAGAAATAAATAAATGCAATCTAATCATCTAATGAAATACTATACAACATTTAAATGTATGGACTAAATCCACAGTGTCACCATGGGCAAACTGTATAGCATTGAGTTGAAATGCTATATAATTGCTATATAATAGGACACATCACAACATAAATTGGAAAAGGATGTATACAATATGATACTTCTATTAATTTTTTAAAACACATAAAATACATATCTCAAACTTACAAAAATCTACACAGGAAGAATATATACTAACCTGAAGGTTATAGTTACCTGGGGAAGAAAGAGAAGAGAATCAGATTAAGGAGCAGCACAAACTGGACAGGAACTAAATTTGTAAAATTTTGTTTGAAAAACAAAATATCTGAATTAATATCATAATATATAAACATTTGTTAATTCAGGGTGGTGTGTAATCTGAATACTGTTGAAATGATTTACAGTTTTAAAAAACAAAGAAAAAGGGACGATTACTGATATTTATTATTACAATTTATCTATCAATTTCAGTAGGACTTCTATACCTTAAATTCGTAATAGCAGTGTAATTATTCATGGGTAAGCAAGGCTAGTGAAACTCATGTATTAGATTTAGCTCATAAATTCAGTCATTCTACCTCATACTTTTTATTGCAGTGGCAAAAAAGAAATATTTAGTTTTATTTTAAACTCCATCCTGAAGGGTATAAAAGCTCAGCACTCAGGCAGTGCAGGTATCCCTCATTTCTGATGTGAGGAGAGGTGTGTTGAGTTGCTAAGCATTAGGCCTCCTCAGGGGACTAGCCACAACTGGTCCTTCACCTCTGAAGCAAAGCAGGACATGTTGGAGCTGTCATTCAACAACCCTGACCCAAGCAGTTGGCCTCCCCAGGGGACCAGCCAAGGTGAGATCTTTTCCTCTGCTCTTTTGGACCCTTTGTGCTATGTAGATATTAAAGTGGTCACTTGCTGAGAAAGTTTCTGTTGTGCCTGAGACTGTGTTCCCATGACACACCATACAGCAACTTAGTACACACCCTTTTTTAATCCTTAAAGTTTATTTTGTCTTACAATAGAAGCTATATCAGCTTCCTTTCAGTTAAAATTTGCCTGGAATATCTTTTCCAGTCTTTTAATTTCAAACTGTTCTATGATCTATGTTTGAAGCATGGCCCTTGTAAACAGCATATAAAAATATTTTAAATTAAAAAATAAAACTATTTCATGGGCAATTTTGAGACATTTACATAAAATGTGATTATTGATATATTTGGGTTTATTTCTACCATCTATTTTTTGCTATTTGTCCTGATTTTTTTCTTTTTTCTGTTATTTCCTTACCTTTGTTTTTATTGACAGATTTGGTCTTCATAAAGGTCCACTTATTTTCTCCATCTGAGAGATGTTCACTCTATTTCTATTCTTTTAATGATTCCTCTTAAATTTGCACAAGTATAATTAGCTTAAACTCTAAAGTTTACCAGCATAACAAAACTTCTACCCAAGGAGTTCAGAAATACTTTTACCCACATATATTATTGTTTCCTGGGAATTTAGTTCTTTCCTGTTTCCTACTCCTCTCCTCTCCCACGAGAGCTATTGAATATGGCTATGCAGGTTGCATGAAGCACAACTGTAGGGAACTCCAAATTATATATTATCATTATTTTATACAGTTGATGCTTATTTAGGTTATACACATTTAGCAAATTTTAATTCACTATTCCTTTTGTAATAGATTTTCCTTCTTTGTTTATTTTCCTCTTTCAATAATAATATCCTTTGGAATTTCCTTCAGTGAGGTGCTGTTGATAATGTTAACAATGTTTATTTATCTAAAAATCCTTTTATTTCAGTCGTGTTTTTGAATGACTCTTTTGGATGTTGTGCTGGTTTGAATCTATTATGCACCCCACAAAAGCCATGTTCTTTTAATCCAATCTTGTGGGTGCAGACTTATTGTGGTCGGGATCCTTTGATTATGTTTCCATGGAAGTGTGACCCATCCAATCGTCCATGGAGATATGACCCCACCAATTCAATGTGGATCTTAATTAGTTTTCTGGAGTCCTTAAGAGACAGAGAGAGTGATGGAAGGGGGGGGGAGAGAGAGAGAGAGCGCTCAGAGCCAACACAGAACTAGACATTTGGAGATGCTAAGAGATGAAATTCAGAGTTTGCCCTGGAGAAGCTAAGAGAGACAGAAGCCCAGAGACATTTTGGAGAAAGCCATTTTGAAACAAGAACCCAGGAGAATGACTAGCAGACATTGCCATGTGCCTTCCCATATGACAGGAATCCCAGATGCCATTGTCCCTTCCTCAAAGATGGTATCTACCTCTTGATGCTTAAATTGGACATTTTCATGGCCTTAGAACTGTATATTTGTAGCTTAATAAATCCCTATTATTAAAATCCAGTCCATTTCTGGTTTATTGCATTTCCAGCAGGGTTAGCAAACCAGAACAGATGTTATGTGGAAGTTCTTCAGATGATGAGATGCAAACACAGCCAGCCAGCCAACCAAGAATGCATGAAGGACAGCTTTGTTAGATCACAGAGCCTGGAGGGGAACAGGAGAGAATAAGGGTAGCAGAGGAGCTGAAGCTTACCTAACTTAGTCTTCCATAATAGGTGAAGAAGAGCACCTGTGGATCCAGGCTCTTGCCTTTATTGGGACAAGGGAAGGAATAGGATTTTCCTATGGATACTGGAGATTGGAAGTTTTAAACTATATTGCATGAAAAGCAGAAGCAGCAAAGGCCATTTGGAGAAACTGGGGGCAGCTCTTATCATTCAAATAGGCCTTACTAGTTATGGTTATGCCATGACTAGACTAACTGGGGTGGTCACTTAAAAGGGGAACTTATGACTAAGATGGGCAAGATGATGAAGCACCAATGACAAAGTAGGGGCATACATTTTTAGAATATCATTCCACTAGTATTTGCCATTCTTTGTCGCTCTTAAGTCTGTTGTCAGTCTAATTTGCAAGTGTTTTTTCCTTCTTACTGTTTATAAAATCTTGTCTTTAGTGTTCTAAATGTTCATTACAATGTTTAGATGTGGATTTAAAAAAAAATCTTTGAGATTCCCTGTGCTTCCTGAACTTAAGTATATAATTGGTTCATCAGGCCTATAAACTTCCGAACTATCTCTTTGAAAACTGCCTCTTTCCCACTCTTGCTATTCTCTCCTTCTAGGACTCCTATTTGACTATATTAGAGCCTCTCATTCTTATACTCCCTCATTCTATCTTCCATGTATCTTAAACTCTATCATATTTTTCATCTTTGTCTATCTGTGCTCCTTTCTAGGATATCTTATCATATCTATCTTCAGTTCACCAATTTTCTTTTCAATCAATTGATCATCTAATCTATTCTTTAATCCATCTACTGAATTTTTAATTTAAATGATATTGCCTTTCTAGAATTTTTATTTGCTTTTTTCAAATATGCCAATTTTTGATAAGTTTTTTCTCCCTTTCTGATGTTTTAAATTCATTCCTTTTATTTTAAAATAAATACAGATCCACGGAACATTTAAAGGATAATAAAGAGAGGTCACATGTACTCTTAACCCAATTACCCCCAGTGGTGACAAGAAATGTAACTACAGACCAATAGCAAATCCAGCAAATTGATACTGGTACAATGCACATGCATAATACTATGCCATTTTATCATGTGTGTATTTGTGAAACCACCACTGCAGTCAAGACAAAGAATAATCCATTACCACAAATATGTCCCTCAAACTACTCCTTTATAGCCACACCATTCCTCTCCACCCAAGCATCCTTAAACCCTGGCAACCACTAATCTGTTATCCATCTCTATAATTTTGTCATTTCCAGATTATTCTATAAATGGAATCATACTGTATGTGACCTTTTGAGACTGGCATTTTTCACACAGCATATAGTCAGGTCATATTTTCTTATTTACTTTGTCAATTTCTGTCTTTTAACTGATGTATGTAGACCATTCATATCTAATGTAATTATTGATTAGTTAGGACTTGTCTGACATTTCTGTTTGTGCCTATATAAGTATAGGATCTGTATGTGGCCCTGCAACTGTCGGCAGGGATGAAAATCTCAACTTCTCACTCAATTCTCTCTGATCCACTCCAGGGGCAAGGGAAGGGTGGGATGTCTTGTTACAGTCAGACATCAAGGCTCTCCATTTGGCCTTTGCTGACAGCAGTGGTAATGGGGCTGCATGTTTTATTTTCCTGTGGTGTTTGGCTGAAGTAGGGCAGATACTGTCTAAAAGTTTTCTTTCTAGGTTGCCCTTTCCTTGTGCTTTGGAAAGAAAGAGTAGGCTTTGGGGGTGCGGTGGGGGATTTTTCTTTTTTTGCCTTCTCTCATTAGCATTTCTGGGTTGCATGCTTCTTCAGCACCCCCATCCAGGATATATAAGACAAAAAGAAAACCTAGGGAACTTGCTGCTGTCCACCTTCTTCTCTCTACTTTTCAGAGTCTTCTTACATGTGTTTCACATATAATGTGCAAAGTTTTTAGCTGTAATTAGCTAATGAATATATTGAGGAAGATATGTTGAGGCTATGCAAATAAACTGTTTCTCCTTGAACTTTCACCCACTAATTTTAGAATCCATCAGAAAATCCTGTCTGCAAAATTATTACTATGGTATTTGCATATAGCAACCTTGTTACTTGCAACACCTCTGTAAAGAAAAGTTGCCCATTCTCTCCCATTCATTTATTTATTGAAATATAATTTTATGTCACTGACATAGTTTGCCTGTGTGTCACAAATATCACACAATGGGTTGGTTTAAACAATGGGAATTTGTCTGTCAGTTTTACAGCTTAGAACAATTGCTTCCTCTGGGGTCGGTAATGTTCTAATGCTGGCTTGTCACAATCCTTGGTGTTCCCTTGGCTTGGCATTCTGCCACATGGTGATGTCCTCTCCTCCAGCTTCTCCCTGTGGTCTTCTCCTTATAATACCTGTGGTATTCTCCTTATATCTGGATTAAGACCCACCCTGGTACAATTCGCCAAATCTTAACTAAAATAACATCTTCAAAAGGTTTTATTTATAATGAGTTCACCCCCACAGAGATATGAATTAAAATTAATATATCTAATGGATGAAACTTGAAGACAAAATGCTGAGTGAAATAAGCCATACACAAAAGGAGAGAGATTGTATGTTACCACTAATGTGAACTCTGGGAAATACGTAAAATAAATATTTTTATATCCTAGAATGCAGGGGACATAGAGATAGGCAACAACTAGTGAAGGGGGAACAATAATCTAATAAGAACAGATAAGCTATTGAGGGTAATCTCAATGTTATGGGAATGCTCAGGAATGATTATGGTTTGCAAACTTTCTTCAGTAGGGTAGGTTCAGGTTGGAAGCAATGTAGTTATTTTAGGTTATTTGTTTTTCTTATTCCTTTGTTTTGTTAGGGTTTGTTAATTTTCTTAGGGTATGGTAGGGACATGTCAGAAGCAATAGTTATTTTAGGTTATTTGTTTTTCTTATTCCTTTGTTTTGTTGTGTTTGAATTTTTTTTTAAATTGTTTTGATAGAGTGAAAAAAAGCTATTGCATTAAAGAATTAGCTTCAATGTAGTTATTTTAGGTTATTTGGTTTTTCTTATGCCTTTGATTATGGCTTGTTCATTTTCTTGGGGTATGGTAGGAACATATTGGAAGCAATGCAGTTATTATAGATTGTTTCTCTTATTCCTTTGGATATGGTTTATTAATTTTTGAGGGGTATGGTAAGAACATGTTAGAAGCAAAGTAGTTATTTTAGGTTATTCGTTTTTCTTAATCCTTTGTTTTGTTGGAAATGTTTTGGGTTTGTTTGTTTGTGTTTGTTTAGTTTTTCAATAAATAAAGTTAAAAAATCAAAAAAAAGATTAACATGTCTATATTGAGGTACAAAGTCAACCTACCACAGTCACTATGGATTCATGGGTATTTACTTTATTCTATGGGTTAAAATTTAATCTGTCCATGTATTATTTTCCTGATTTCCTTTAATTCTTCACTGTGTATTCCTTTAGCTCTTTGAGAATATTTGGCAGTCGTTTTAAAGTCTTTGTCTAGTAAGTCCAATATTTTAAGATTCCTCATTGATGGCTTCTGTTGCTTTATTTTGTTCCTTTGGCTTTAGTTTTTCCAGTTTCTTTATATACCCTGAGATTTTTGTTTTTGTTGTTGAAATGTTGGACATTTTAATATTTTAGTTTGTTAACTCTGAAAATAAGGTTCTCCCTCCTCCCTGAGATTGCTCTTTTGTTTTGTTTTCCTTACTATTATTGAATGTTGTAGCGGTCTACTTGTTTAGTGCTTTTTCCTCAAACTAGTCTTGCAAAAACTGTATACCATGATATGTATAATCCCTAAGTCTCTGTTCTTTTAGCTTGTGTTCAACTAGTGTATCACAGAGTTTCCCCTGAATTTCAGGAGGTAACAAAAGGGAGATGGAGGAGAGTAGGAAGGAGGGAGAAGAAAAAACACCTCTCCCAGACTTTGCAGATTGCCTCTGTGTTGGGGGTCTCCTTAGGCACTAATTCAGCAGTGCAGGGTGCCTAAAGAACAACTTAACGTAAAAGCTTAAGGTTCTTTCAGGTCATTTCTGAATATATGCCTTGCACTGGGTATGTGCATGGTCTGACAAATTCTCCTGTGTACATGGACACTCTGAATGCCCCAATTTCCCCCAAGAAATTCTCTACAGCCTTTCCTCCTGGGTCCCAAGTAGTCTATCACATGTCACAACTGTAATCTTTTGCCCCTGGCAGCTGCCATTTGATTGTTTTCTTACACTGTTTTAGCACCCATGCTAGCTGTTCCCCTGTGCAGTATGAGTTCTGGGACAGGCAAGAGAGACAAGCACCTTGGTTCAGGCATTCAGGTTGCCACCAGATGGGTTGGAACAGATGTATCACCCCAGTATGCAAATAAGGGGTACCCTGATTCCCTCTGGAACCTGGGGACCAGGGAACTGCACGGGGAGCACAACTTACTGCTGTGCTAAACCACAGAACAACTGGAGAAGGGCAATAAAAATACCACAAGTCTTTCCTACCATATTAAAATGGCCTTTTTGTTATTCAGCATTCACTTAGTTGCTGTAAACCATTGCTTGTTTCCCACATTTCTGAGAAAATTGGTTCTGCCAGTTTCTGCTTGTTTTTCATTTTTTTTATGGAACAGGATTTTGGAGCTTCTTACTGTCATCTAGATGATGTCACTCCTCTTGTACATTGTCTTTCAACATTGTTATGGTGTCTTGTCATGCAAATTTTAACATAAATTTATCAATCTTTTCTTTAACTGCCTATGGATTTGGGGTCATAGAAAGCCATTCCCTACTCAAATGTTAAAGAGTTATTTACCCAAGTTTTCTGGTATAACATTTTTTTTTTGTATTTAGATATCCAACCCATTTGAAGTTTATTGTATATGGTATGGGACATGGATCTAATATTATTTTTTCCAAATATCCACCTTGTTGTCCCAGTATCTTTTTTCTAAAAGTCCATTTTCATCCCAGTAATATAAGATATTAACCTTATTCATATACTAAATTTCACTATGTATTTGGATCTAGTTTGAGATTTTCTATTCCATTCTTCTTGTGGATATGTGAATTCATCTGCCAACCAGTATCAGTTTTTTTTTCAATTTTTTATTGAGATTGTTCACATACCATACAATTACCCAAAGATCCAAAGTGTACAATCAGTTGCCCCCAGTACCCTCATACAGCTGTGCATCTATCATCACACTTAATTTTTGTTCTATTTTTAGTACCTTTTCATTACTCCAGACAAGAAATAAAGCAAAAAACAAAGGAAAGAAAGAAAGAAAGAAAGAAAGAAAGAAAGAAAGAAAGAAAGAAAGAAAGAAAAAGGAAACTCAAATCCTCACATATCCCTAACCAACCCCCTTCCATTGTTGATTCATAGTATTGGTATAGTACATTTGTTATTGTTTATGAAAGAACATTGAAATACTACTAACTATAGTATACAGTTTGCAATAGGTATATATTTTTTCCCTATATGCCTCTCTATTATTAACTTCTGGTTGTATTGTCATACATTTGTTCTGGTTCATGGAAGAGATTTCTAATATTTGTACAGTTAATCACAGACATTGCCCACCACAGGATTCAGTTTTACACATTCCCATCTTTTGACCTCCAACTTTCCTTCTGGTTACATAAGAGGCTTCCCCTTTCCACCTCATTCATGCACTAGTCAGCACTGTTAGTTATTCTCACCTCTGGCTACTGACACCTCTGTTCATTTCCAAACATTTAAGTTCATCTTAGTTGAACATTCTGCTCATACTAAGCAACTGCTCCCCATTCTTTAGCATCATCCTATATCTTGGTACCTTATATTTCATGTCTGTGAGTTTACATACTATAATTAGTTCATATCAGTGAGACCCTGCAATATTTGTCCTTATGTGTCTGGCTTATTTCACTCAGTATATTGCCCTCAAGGTTTCGTCATCAACACATTTTTTTTTAAGATGGTTTTGTTCACATGCCATACATTCCATCCTAAGTAAACAATTGATGGTTCCCTGTATAGTCACATATTTATGTGTTCACCACCTTCACCACTGTCAATATAAGGGCATCTACATTTCTTCCACAAAGCAGGAGGAAGAGTCAAAGAAGGTAGAGAGGCAAAAGAAAAAGAAAGAGGAAAAAAAGATGACAGCTAGGAAGCAGCAAAAGGAAAGATGAACTTAAATCAAAGTAGAATAAAGAGCCAGACAACACCAGTGATGTCAAGTGTCTCACACGCCTCCCCTATCCGCCCCTCTTATCTGCCTTTACCTTAGTATATCACCTTTATTACATTAAAGGAAGCTTAATACAATGATTCTGTTAGTTACAGTCTCTAGTTTACGTTGGTTGCATCCCTCCCCCAATGCCTCCCCATTTTTAACACCTTGCAAGGTTGACATTTGCTTATTCACCCTAGTGAAAGAATGTATTTGTACATTTTATCACAACTGAACACTCAAGATTTCACCAAGTTACACAGTCTCAGTCTTTATTTTCCCTCCTTTTTTCTGATGTCTCACACGTTCCCAACCTTCCTCTCTCAACCATATTCATAGTTATCTTTGTTCAGTGTACTTACATTGCTGTGCTACCATCTCCCAAAATTGTGTTCCAGACCCTCACTCCTGTCTTCTCCTATCAGTCTGTAGTGCTCCCTTTAGTATTTCCTGTAGGGCAGTTTTCTTGTTCACAAAGTCTCTCATCATGTTTGTTGGGAAATATTTTGAGCTCTCCCTCATATCTGAAGGACATTTTTGCTGGATATAGGACTCTTGGTTGGTGGTTTTTCTCTTTCAGTATCTTAAATATATCACACCACTTCCTTCTTGCCTACATGGTTTCTGCTGAGAGATCTGCACATAGTCTTATTAAGCTTCCTTTGTATGTGATGGATTGCTTTTCTCTTGCTCCTTTCAGGATTCTCTCTTTGTCTCTGATGTTTGATAATCTCATTATTAAGTGTCTTGGCATAGGCCTATCCAGATCTATTCTGTTTGGAGTATGCTGCACTTCTTGGATCTGTAATTTTATGGCTTTCATAAGAGATGGGAAATTTTCATTGATTATTTCCTCTATTATTGCTTCTTCCCCTTCTCCTTTCTCTTCTCCTTCTGGGACACCAATGATATGTATATTCTTGTATTTCATTTTGTTCTTAAGTTCCCGGAGATGTTGCTCATATTTTTTCATTCTTTTCTCCATCTGCTCCTTTGCGTGCAGGCTTTCAGGTGTTTTGTTCTCCAGTTCCTGAGTGTTTTCTTCTGCCTCTTGAAATCTGCTGCTGTATGTTTCCACTGTGTCTTTTGTCTCTTGTGTTGTGCCTTTCATTTCCATAGATTCTGCTAGTTGTTTTTTTGAACTTTCGATTTCTGCCTTATGTATGCCAAGTGTTTTTTTTATAGCCTTTATCTCTTTTGCCATATCTTCTCTAAACTTTTTGAATTTATTTAGCATTAGTTGTTTAAATTCCTGTATCTCAGCTGAAGTGTAAGTTTGTTCCTTTGACTGGGCCATAACTTCGTTTTTCTTAGTGTAGGTCGTAGTTTTCTGTTGTCTAGGCATCTGACCTCCCAGGCGACCCCAATCAGGTTTTCCCAGAGGAAAACAGGCTCAGGTCACACAAGGAGGAAATATTCAGTATCCAGTTTCCCTGATGGTTTTTCTTAGAGGACTGACACACCCTGTGCTTTTCTGGCAGGTGCGCCTGTCAGCCTGTCATGGGCTGGTGTAAGCGGGTGTGGCCAGCGGCTCTCCTCCCCCAGGCTCTGGGGTCTAGTTCCGAATATAAGAATGTAAGGCAGGTAGTAGAAGGGCTGGACCCCTTCCTTTCCTTTTGGGAAGCTATGCCCCCTCCAGAGGTCATCTGCATATAAATATTCTTTGTTTCTCTGACTCTGCTGGTCAGAATGTTGCGATTTTAAAATGGCTGAGGCTTTCTTTACTGCAAAGTGCTGTGGGCTGAAAATGGCTGAGGTTTCTCCACTGAGCCGCCCAGGTTGATGGAGAGAGAAAGGAACAGAAAGCTCCCAGATTCACCTGTCGGCCAGAGATAGCACCTGATCCTCTGGGCTCCCCATCCTGAGACAGATATGTCTCCTGACTCTCCCAAGGTCAGTTGACACCAAAAGCCTCTGTCTGCTTTTTGGGGATTCGCTGTCTGTATTGAGCAGTTAACATTAAAACTCCGGTTGGATCTGCGCTGAGGTACACTCGCTTTTACAGAGAGTGCTGCTATCTAGTACCACAAGGCTTCCGTGAGGGAGGGGCTCTCAGCTCTTGGCTCTCAGCGTGGGTCCGCAGTTTTTACTTATGGATTTCATGCTGTGATCTCAGGCATTCCTCCCAATTCAGGTTGGTGTGTGATGAGTGGAGAGTCATGTTTGTCTCCCTGCAGTTGTTCCAGGTTATTTACTAGTTTTTTGGTTGTTTGTGAATTGTTCCAGGGGGACTAACAGTCTTCCACTCCTCTCTATGCCACCATCTTAGCTCAACCAGTATCAGTTTTAACTATAATATGTTTCAACATCTGATACAGCTAGATTTTCTCATAGTTTGTCTTTTTCAGCATTTTCTTAGACATTCTTGTAAGTTTGTTTTTCCATATGAATTTTAGTATCAACTTGTCTAACTCCATAAAATAGCTTTTGGTATATTTATTGAATTTTTGCAATGAATTTATAAATTCATGTACATAGAAATAGCACATATATAATATTTAATTGTCCTATCCAAAAACAGAATGTCTTTCCATTTATTAAAGATTACTCTTGTGTCTTGCAGGAGAGTTTTCCTCATAAGGGTTTTGTACATTTTTCCTTATAAGGGTTTTGTACATTTCTTACAAATTTGTTTCTAAGTCTTCAAGCTTCTTTGTTATTATTGTAAATGGGATTTACCCTACTATTTTATTCACTTTTTATGTATATGAAAACTATTGATTTTTGTATGTTAATTTAAGATCCTGCAACTCTGACATATTATTTTCTTATTTTAGTTTTACTATCGATTCTTTGGGATTTTCCTGAGAGATGATCACATTATTTTCAAATAGAAATAGTTCTCCTAATTTTTTTATATCATACTTATGCCTCAAATTTCCTTTTCTAATTGCATTGGCAAATGACTCTATTTAATATTGGTTAGTAGTGGAGGTAGGGTGCAGCCTTGCATGGTTTTAGATCTTAGTAGAAATGCTTCTAGTAACTTTCCATTAAGATACTGGCCTTAGTATTAAGATATATAAAGAGACATATATTATTTATCATGTTAAAAAATATTCCACAATTTCTATTTCTTGAGTGTACTGTCAAGGATTCAAAATTGTCAAAGACTTTTTAGGCATCTATAAAGATAATCAAATGATTCATTTTCCTTAGATTTGTTATATTTGATATTAATGAATTTCCTAATATTGAACTTTCCTTGCCTTCCTAGAATAAATACCAAATTCATGGTACATTATTTTCTTAATGTGGTGTTGGATATTTGCCAATATATTTTTTAGAATTTTCTTCATTGATATGCATGAGTGACAGAGATCTGAAGCTTTCTTTCCTTATAGTGTTTTTATCTGGTCTAAGAATTGGAGTTATACTTACTGTATAAAAGAAATTAAGGAGTTTTCCATCCTTTACAATATTCTGTAATAGTTTATAGAGCATTGTGACTATCAGGTCTTTGAATGTATGGCAGGGTTAACCTTTGAAATAATCTGGGCTTCTATGTGTGGTTGTTCTTTTACAAGCATCACAATTTATTGTGGAAACTGTTCAGCTTAAGCTTTCTAGTCTAATGGGGTAAATTTTGGCAATCTGTATTTCCCTAGGAAATCCCATTCATTTAAGTTTTCAAGTTTATTTGCAGAGTTTTGCAAAGTATTGATTTTTAAAATTTCCATTTAATTGGTTATTTCTCCATTGTCATGACTTCTTTTTGATATCTGTATGTTCTTCCTTAAGTTAGTGAAGGGTTTATTAATTTTTTTATGTAGGGTTTTTAATTAAGATCATGGCTTTTAACTTCTCTTCCTCATTAACTTCTGCTTTTATTTTTATTATTTCCTTCCTTGTACTTTGTTCTGGTTTTCTTTATGGATTTTATCCTCTAGGTTTTAGAGCTGGTTATTTAATTCATCTTTTTCTTTCAATTTCACTGATAAAACTGTTTTGTGGGTGGAGGCAGGGCAAGATGGCAGTATAGGGAGGTGTGGAAATTAGTTAGTCCTTTGGAACAACTAGCATAGAGCCAGGAACAACTAGTAAATAGTCTGGAACAACTGTTGGGGATATCTGTGACCAGACAACATCATACACCAGTCTGGAATGGGGGGTACACCTGAGATCACAGCACAGAACTATAAGTAAAGCTCTCCAAATGGTGGAGCTCGTGCCCTTCCCCCATCGGTGAGGTAGGCTGAACTGAAACATTTCCCTGTAGGGAAAAAAAAAAGTAGTCTACTGGGAAAAAGGGAAGATAGCCCAACCAAGCTCCAACTCTGGTTTTAGTTAACAAATTTGGACTACTGAATACAAGCTACGAGCACAGATACACCCAGAGCAAGCAGGAAAGGAATGCAAGGTTTCTCCAGCAGAGAGGAGGCAGGGGTGATGGAAAAGTAAGACACAAAAGGAAGTAAAAACAGAGGCTTCTAGAGTTGGCAGAGCTCAGAATACTGCAAAAGGGCTGCGTGCCAAGAAAAGGGGCAAAGAACCAGGCACAAACTCTGGTTCTTAACTGGTAACTGAGGGGCTGGGAATGGGCTCCAAAAAGGGGATTCCTTTCTTTTTTCCTTTTGTTTTCCCCCTCTCATTCTAAGTACCTTATTAGAAAAAGCCTCAGTCATTTTCAATTGTCAGTGCTGACCCAGGCAACGGTGGACTTAGGATAGTTAGAATGACAAAGGAAGAAGTCAAATGCAGGAGATAAATCCCTAAAGGGCTTATCTTCCTGAAGAAAAAGCGGAGGTGGGCCCAGCTCAAGTGGCTGCTCTCCTTCAGAGAACTTGGACTATATGGCCTGAAGGGGAAAAAAAACAGAAACAGTTTACGCTTGGCTTCTGACACTCTCAGCCTCTGGCAGGGACAGGGTATACTAAGAATTAAAGGCAACACACATTTTTACAACTGTGGAGAGCTTCAGGCTGACAAGCAGCACCCACTGGTCAGGGTAGGAAAAGCTCAGCATCCAGAGGTATCACAGGAAAGTCTGACAACCTGCTGAGTCTCATCCTCAGGGAAACCTGATACAGATTGAATTCTCTTCCTGAAACCAGGGCCTGTCTGGTCTGGGCAAATCTGATTGGGGTAATCAAGGAAACTACATGCCTAGAAAAGAAAAATTTACAAATGACACTAGGAAAAACAAAGATATAGCCCAGCCAAAAGAACAAACTTACACTTCAAATAAGATACAGGAGTTGAAACAACTAATTGAAGATCTTCAGAAAAATATGCTACATCAAATAAAAAATCAAATTACTGAGTTGCGGGAAGCTATGGCAAAAGAGATGAAGGACATACAGAAGACATTGGGTGAACATAAGGAACAACTTGGAAGTTTGAAAAAAACAAGTGGCAGAACTTAGGGGAATGAAAGGCACAACAAAAGACATGAAAAGCACAATACAGACATACAACAGCAGATTTGAAGAGGCAGAAGAAAGGACTCGTGAACTAGAGGACAGGACATCTGAAATCCTATACAAAAAAAGGATAGGGAAAAGACTGGAAAATATGAGCAGTGTGTCAGAGAACTGAATGACAATATGAAGTGCATGAATATACGTGTCATGGGTGTCCCTGAAGGAGAAGGGAAAAAGGGCAGAAACAACAATGGAGGAAATACTTACTGAAAATTTCCCATCTCTTATGAAAGACATAAAATTGCAGATCCAAGAAGCACAGCATACCCCAAACAGAATATATTTGAATAGACCTAGGCCAAGACACTTAATACTCAGATTATCAAATGTCAAAGACAAAGAGAGAATTCTGAAAGCAGCAAGAGAAAAGTGATAGATTACATACAAGGGAAGCTCGATAAGACTACATACAGATTTTTCAGTATTTTTCAGTAGGAACCATAGAGATGAGAAGGTGGTAGCATGATATATTTAGGATACTGAAAGAGAAAAACTGTCAATTCTCTACCTGGAAAAACTGTCCTTCAAAACTGAGGGAGAGTTTAAAATATTTTCAGACAAACAGAAAGTTTGTGAACAAAAGACCTGCTCTACAAGAAACAGTAAAGAGACCACTACAGGAAGATAGGAAAAGACAGGAGAAAGAGGTTTGGAGAAGAGAGTAGAAATGAAGACTATCAATGAGAGTAAAAAAAGAGAGGGGGGAAATAAAATAAGGTATGGCATACAAAATCCAAAAGTCAAAATTAGACAGTAGACATTACATTGAGTGAAATTAGCCAGAAATAAAAGGACAGGTACTTTATGGACTCATTAATATGAACCAACATTTATGAGTGAAATTTGAGAGCTAAAGTTGAGAACACAGGTTATCAGGAGATAGAAAGAGGTTACAAAGTGGACATTTGATGCTGAAGGGTAAACAGGATTGATTGAAAGATCCAGAAATAGACAGCATAATACTGTGTGATGGCAGTACAATATTGTAAGTACTCTGAACACAGATGGGTGTGAGTACAGCTGAAAGAGGAAGGCCAGGGGCATGCATGACAACAGAAGGAAAGATAGAAGATAAAGATTGGGATCGTATAACTTAGTGAAACCTAGAGTGGTCAATGATGGTGGATAAATGTACAAATATAAGAATGTTCTTAAAAGAAGGAGATCAAATGAATGTCAACATTGCAAGGTACTGAAAATTGGATGGTACAAGGGAAAAAATACAATCAATGCAAACTAGAGTCTATAGTTAATGTTAACAATGTAAGATGCTTCCATTAATTGTAACAAAGGCAATATAACAAAGGTAAATGTCTATAAGAGGAGGTTATAAAGGATTAATATGGGATTCTTGGTGGTGGTGGTATCTGACCTATTCAATGTATGTTACTTTATTTTTATTTTTCTTCTATCTTTTATATTTACATTCTTCATTTTTTCTCTCCTTTTCTTTGCAGAAGAAATGGAAACGTCCTCACATAGGTTGTGTAGGTGAATGCATAACTATGGACTATACTGGGAATCATTGATTGTTTACTTAGAATGGATTGTATGGAGTGTGAATAAACCTGTTTAAAAAATAAACAGGGATACAAGTGCTGGAAAAATGTGGAGAGAGGTTTGTACCTATTCACTGTTGGTAGGAAAGTAGAATGGTGCAGCCCATCTGAAGGGCAGTGTGGTGGTTCCAAAGGTAGCTAACTAAGGGTTGTCATATGGTCCTGCAACCGCATTATTGGGTATATATATGGAAGAACTGAGAGCAGGGGCAAGAATGGACATTGCACACCGGTGTTTATGGCAGCAGTATTCACGATTCCCAACAGATAAAGGTGACCAAAGGGTATATCAACCAATAGATGGAATGGTGAATTGTGGTGTATACATTCACTGGAATGCTGAGTAGCAGCAAGAAGAAATGAAGTTGTGAAGTATGCAACTAGGTGAATGGACCTTAAGGACAGCATATTAAGAGAAATAAGTTAGAATCAAAAAGATAAACATTATAATGCCTCACTAATTAGGACTAACTATAATGTGCAAACTCTGAGAATTGAATGAGAGCACAGGTTATCAGGGTAAGGCTTATGGTAAGGGTTCCTAGGTTGTAAGCTCTTACAGCAGTCACATCTATTCATGAGTTCTAATGGTTAATTCTAAATTCTGAGATAATGAGCTGTTTGTGTATAACCATTTGGTCCCTGGAAATTTGGGTATTTGTGTGACATCTAAGACTCAGAGCCAGAGTCCAACAGCTATGAATGTCAGCATTACCCCATACAGAAAATGTCAAAGATGCTGAAAAAGGAATCAGATTTTAAAGATATAAACAAAATGGACTTGGTTAGGACTAAGGTAAACCAGACTAAAGGGAAAAGGATGATGTTAACTGTGTTTTAAAACTTTAACTTCTATGTGAGACCAAATGAATTGATGATTATTTAGTGGAAAATCTATATTTTTTGTAGCATGCTATATAATTTAACTTGTATGGTCAGTTTATTCAAACACCATAATTACATGGAACCTTGAATAGGGGGTGATATCTGGTTGGTATGTACAGCTTAGCATGAACCCGGACGTATCCCAGAGTAATTTGGGCAGAGAATAAGAATGTATTTGCAAAGCCCCCTTGATGGACTGGGGAAAAATTCAAAATACTAAACTTCCCTACCTGGGGAATTCCTGATATTCTTGCAAGCATTGGGGAATACCATCGTAGTAGACCAAGCACTCAATCATGGGGCTTGGCCTTATGAAGTCTGTTACTGCAAAGGAGAAACTCAGCCTACTTATAATTGTGCCTGAGTCACCCCCAGAGAACCTCTTTCATTGTTCATATGTGGCCTCTCTCTCTCAGCCAACCTGCAGGTAAACTCACTGACCTCCCCTCTATGTGAGACATGATTCCCAGGGATGTAAATCTCCCTGGCAACATGAAATGTTACTCGTGGGAATGAGAAATGAAACAAAATAAAGTTTCAGTGGTTGAGAGAGTTCTAATGGAGTCAAGATGTCATTCTGGAGGTTATTCTTATGCATTTTATAGCTATTCCTTTTTAGTTATTAGTGTATTCAAATAGCTAGAAGGAAATACCTGAAACTGTTGAACTGCAATCCAGTATCCTTGATTATTGAAGATGATTGTATAACTATATAGACTGTGTTGTGTGACTGTGTGATTTTGAAAACACTGTGGCTCACACTCCCTTTAGCCAGCGTACGGACAGAAGAGTAGAAAAAAGGGGGACAAAAAGTAAATGAATAAGAAGGAGGGAAAAGGAGTATGAAATGTTTTGTGTGTTCCTTTGTACTTTTTATTTTTTTTTAATTTTATCAAAAAATTAAAAAACAAAAAAATTTCAAACAAAACCAAAACAAAGGAATAATAATTTTAAAAAACCCTAAAATTACTACATTGTTTTCAACCTATTCCTACTCCACCCCAAGAAAATAAACAGACAATAACCCAACAACGGAATAAGAAAAACAAATAATCTAAAATAACTACATTTTTGGAAACTTCTTCCTACCATATCCCCCAGAAATAAACAAACCACAATCGTTCCTCAGCATTCCCAGTTTACCCTCCATACCTAATCTGCTCTTATTAGATTATAGTTCACCCTTCACTATTTGCTGTCTATTGCTAGGTCTCCTACATTTTACAATATAAACTATTGATTTTACATTTTTCACAGAGCTCACATTAGTGGTAACATACAATATTTCTCTTTTTGTGCCTTGCTTATTTCACTCAGCATTATGTCTTCAAGGTTCATCCACATTGTCTTATCTTTCACATGTTTCTTCTTACTACCGTGTAGTATTCCACTGTGTGCATATACATTTTGTTTATCCACTCATCTGTTGAAGGACATTTGGGTGGTTTCCATCTCTTGGCAATTGTGAGTAATGCTCCTAGGAACACTGGCATGCAGATACCTGTTCATCTCACTGCTTTCAGATCTTCCACATATATACTGAGAAGTGCAATTGCCGGATCAAAGGGTAACTCTATATCTAGTTTTCCAAGGAAATGCCAGATTGTCTTCCAGAGTGGCTGTACCATTATACAGTTCCACCAACAATGAATAAGAGTTCCAATTTCTCTACATCCTCTCCAGCATTTGTAGTTTCCTGTTTGTTTGATGGCAGTCAATCTAATTGGTGTGAGACGATGTCACATTGTGGTCTTAATTTTCATATTCCTAATAGCTAGTGAAGCTGAACATTATTTCAAGCGTTTTTTTCATGTGTTTATTTCCTCCTCAGAGAACTGTCTTTTCATATTTTTTGCCGATTTTATAATTGGGCTGTCTTTACTATTGTCATTGAGTTGTAGGATTTCTTCATATGTGCAAGATATCAGTATTTTCTCAGACACATGGTTTCCAAATTTTTTCCTATTGAGTTGGTTGCCTCTTCTCCTTTTTTGACATATTCCTTTGAGGTACAGAATCTTTAAGTTTGAGGAGTTCCAGTTTACCTATTTTTTCTTTTGTTGCTTGTGCTTGTGCTTTGGGTGTAATATCTAGGAAGCAACCTCCTAATACAAGGTTTTGAAGATGCTTCCCTACATTATCTTCCAGGAGTTTTATGGTACTGTGTCTTATGTTGAGGTCTTTAATCCATTTTGAGTTAATTTTTGTGTAGGTTGTGAAGTAGGGGTCCTCTTTCATTCTTTTTGAAATGGATATCCAGCTCTCCCGGCCCCATTTGTTGAATAGACTGTTATGTCCCAGTTCAGTGCATCTGGGTGCATTATCAAGATTTAGTGGACCATAGATCTGGGGGCCTATCTCTGAATTCTCAATTCGATTCCATTGATCAATATGTCTATCTTTGTGCCAGTACCATGCTGTTTTGAATACTGTGGCTTTATAATATGCTTCACAGTGAAGAAGTGTAAGTTTTCCCACTTCATTTTTCTTTTTTAGAATGTTTTTAGCAATTCAAGGCATCTTCCCCTTCCAAATAAATTTAATAATTAGCTTTTCCAAGTCTGCAAAGCAGTTGCTGGTATTTTGATAGGAATTGCAATGAATCTGTAGATTTTGAGTAGAATTGACATCTTAATGACATTTAGCCTTCCTATCCATGAACAAGGAATATTTTTTCATCTTTTTAGGTCCCCTTCTATTTCTTTTAGTAAAGTTATGTAGTTTTCTATGTATCAGTCTTTTACATCCTTGGTTGTTTATTCTTAAGTACTTGACTTTTTTAGGTGCTATTGAGAATGGTATCTTTTTCCTGAGTGCCTCTTCAGTTAGGTCATTTCTAGTGTATAGGAACATTACTGACTTATGTGGATTAATCAACTTTGCTAAATTTGCTTATTAGCTCAAGTAGCTGTGTCATTGATTTCTTAGGGTTTTCCAAATATAAGATCATATCATCTGCAAATAATGACAGTTTTACTTCTTCCTTTCCAATTTGGATGGCTTTTATTTCTTTGTCTTGCTGGATTGCTCTGGCTAGCACTTCTAGCACAATGTTGAATAACAGTAGTGAGAGTGGGCATCCTTGTCTCATTCCTGATCTTAAACGGAAAGCTTTCAGTCTCTCACCATTGACTACTATGCTGGCTGTGGGTTTTTCATATATGCTCTTTGTTATATTGAGAAAGTTTCTTTCAATTCCTACCTTTTGAAGTATTTTTATCAAAAAAGGATGTAGGATTTTGTCGACTGCTTTTTCAGCATCTACTGAGATGATCATTTGATTTTTCCCTTTTGATTTTTTAATGTGTTGTAATATATTTATTGATTTTCTTATGTTGAACCATCCTTGTATGCCTGGAATGAACCCCACTTGGTCCTGGTGTATGATTTTTAAAATGTATCTTTGGATTCTATTTGCAAGTATTTCATTGAGAATTTTTGCATCTATATTCATTAGGAGATTGGCCCATAGTTTCCTTTCTTGTAGTATCTTTAGCTGGTTTTGGTATTTGAGTGATGTTAGCTTCATAAAATGAGTTAGGTAGTGTTCCATATTCTTCAATGTTTCAAAAGAGTTTAAATAAGATTGGTGTCAGTTCGTTTTGGAAAGATTGGTACAATTCCCGTGTGAAGCTTTCTGGCCCTGGGCATTTATTTATGGTAAGCTTTCTGATGACTGATAGGATCTCTTTGCTTGTGAGTGGTTGGATGAGGTCTTCTATTTTTTCTTTGGACAGTCTAGGTTGTTAATGTGTTTCCAGGAAGTTGTCCATTTCTTCTACATTATCTAGTTTGTCAGCATACAGTTGTTCATAGTATCCTCATATAATTTTTTAAGTTTCTTTGGGATCTGCAGTAATGTTGCCTCTCTCATATATTATTTTGTTTATTTGGGTCTTCTCTCCTTTTGATTTTGTCAGTCTAGCTAGGGGCTTGTCAATCTTGTTGATCTTCTCAAAGAACAAACTTTTGGTGTTATTTATTCTATTGTGTTTTTCATTCTCTATGTCATTTATTTCTGCTTTAACCCTTGTTATTTCTTTTCTTCTACTTGGTTAGGATTAGTTTGCTGTCCATTTTCTAGCTTCTTCAGTTGTTCCATTAGTTTTTGATTTTAGTTCTTTCTTCCTTTTTAATGTATGCATTTGGAGCTATAGATTTCCCCCTCAATACCACCTTTGCTGTCCCATAAGTTTTCATATGTTGTGTTCTTTTTCATTCATCTCTCTATATTTAGGAATTTCTCTTGCTATTTCATCTTTAACCCACTGATTGTTTACAAGTATGCTGTTTAACCTCCAGATATTTGTGAATTTTCTAAGTCTCTTTTGGTTATTGACTTCAAATTGTATTCCATTGTGATCAGAGAATGTGCTTTGAATAATTTCAATACTTTTAAATTTATTGAGGCTTGTTTAATGGCCCAGCATATGATCTAATCTGGAGAAAATTCTGTGAGCATTAGAGATGAATGTGTACCCTGGTGATTTAGGATGTAATGTTCTATATATGTCTGTTAATTCAAGTTCATTTATCAGATTGTTGGGGTTTTCAATTTCCTTATTGTTCCTCTGTCTGGTTCATCTATCTATAGGAGAGAGTGGTGTATTGAAGTCTCCCACAATTATTGTGGAAATATATATTGCTTCCTTCAGTCTTGCCAATGTTTGCCTCATGTATTTTGGGACACCTTGATTGGGTGCATAGACATTTATGACTGTTATTTCTTCTTGTTGAATTGTACCTTTTATTAGTATATAGTGACCTTCTTTGTCTCTTATAACATTCTTGAATTTAAAGTCTATTTTATCTGAGATTAATATTGGTACTCCTGCTTTCTTTTGGCTGTAGCTTTCATGGAATATTTTTTCCACTCTTTCACTTTCAATTCCTTGTGTCTCTGGGTCTCAGATGAGTCTCTTGTAAGCAACATATTGATGGTTCATATTTTTTAAATTCATTCATCAATCTATGTCTTTTAATTGGGGAGTTTAATCCATTCACATTCAATGCTAATATTGTGAAGGCGTTTCTTGAAGCAGTCATCCTATCCTTTGGTTTTAGTATGTCAGATATATTTTTTCCCTCTCTCTCTTTATTTCTTTTATGAACCCTTATCAAATCTCTTTAGTTCTGAACTCTTATCCATATCTCCCTTTTCTTTCTTTGTTTCTCTGCCAGTAAGGTTCCCTTTAGTATTTCTTGTATGGTAGGTCTCTTGTTAGCAAATTATTTCAGCATTTATTTGTCTCTGAAGATTTTAAGCCTTTCCTCAAATATGAAGGAGAGCTTTGCTGGATAAAGAATTCTTGGTTGGCAATTTTTCTCTTGAATTTTAAATATGTCATACCACTGCATTTTCGCCTCCATGGTGGCTGCTGAGTAGTCACTGCTTAGTCTTATGTTGTTTCCCTTGTATGTGGTAAATTGCTTCTCTCTTGCTGCTTTCAAAACTTGCTCCGTCTCTTCAGCATTTGACAATCTGATTGGAATACATCTCAGAATTGGTTTATTTGGATTTATTCTGTTTGGAGTTCGTTGGGCATCCATGATTTGCATATTTATGTGGTTTAGGAGGGCTGGGAAGTTTTCCCCAACAATTTCTTTGAATACTCTTCCTAGACCTTTACCCTTCTCTTCCCCTTCTGGAACACCAATGATTCTTATATTTTTGTGTTTTATGTTTTCATTCTTATCCCTGAGATCCATTTCAAATTTTTTTATTTTTTTCTCCATTCTTTCTTTTGCCCTTTCACTTTCAAGCCTGCACTCTTCAAGTTTGCTTATTCTTTCCTCAGCTTCCTCTAACCCAGTACTGTGTGTATAGAGAATCTTTTTAATTTGATCAAGTTTCTTTTATTTCCATAAGATAACCTATTTTTTTATTTACTCCTGCAAATTCTTCTTTATGCTCTTCTAGGGTCTTCTTCATGCCCATTATATCCTGTGCCATGATCTTGTTTGTGATCACTTCTTTGATTAATTGCTCCAAGTACTGTGCCTCCTCTGATTTTTTTATTTGGGTGTTTGGGTTTAGGTTATCCGTATCTTTTGGTTTCTTCATATGCTTTAAATTTTTCTGTTGTTTCTGACCTCTTGGCATTTGCTTATCTTGACAGGGTTCTTTAAGGATATGCAGGCTTATTTGAATAATTATCGGTAATTTGTCAAAGCTACAGCTTGGTGGAGTGCACTTTCCCTGACTTAGCAGCAGATGGCACCCCCAAGCCACCTATTACCCTCAAGCCAGTTCTCCCCAACTTCTTCCATGCGGCGAGTTGGGGTCCGAACCTTGTGGGGGTCCTATCAGTCCACCAACTTTCCATGTGCAGTTGGAAAAGCCATGAAGGTGGGGTTGCAACTCATTCAGTTAGGGAGGCAAGGTGGCTTTAAGACTCAAATTTCCCAGCCATTCCTGGAGACTTAAAGCTGTTGCATGAATCCAACCCTTCAGCTCAGACTCCCCACAATCTCTCTCTGCCGCAAGCCCACATGTCCCTTGGATTCGTGTAGGGCCCTTGGGACTTCCACGCGGGACTCCACCTCTAAGCCGTGCACTCCGCGGGCCTCCATGGTGGGAAGACTGCGCAACGTCACAGGCGAGCAGAATCCCCAAGGGAAGCTCTAAGTCCCAGCACCACACAGGGGTATTCCCAGCCCGCTGAAAAGATGGCTGTACAGGGCCTTGTACTTTTATTTTTATTCTTATTTTCATTTTTATTTCTTGGAGTAATGAAAATGTTCAAAAATTGATTGTGGTGTTGAATGCACAACTATATGATGATACTGTGGACAATGGATTGTACACTTTGAATGATTGTATGGTATGTGAATACGTCTCAATAAAATTCCATTTTTTTAAAAAAAGTGTTTTGTGCAAGGAATTTTCCTCTGATCAACACAGGGGTGGTTTGAAGCTGTATGTAACTCAGAAAAAAATGTTTTCAAACCTAATCTGTCCCTGTGGATGTAAGCCCGTTGTAAGAAGGACATTGTGGTGAGTGAGGCTACATCAGTTAAGGTGTGACTCCCCCTCTATCAGGATGTGTCTTAATTCTATTACTGGAGTCCTTTATTAGAGAATGAAATTCAGATGGAGAGAAAGAAAGCCACAGAAGGAAGAAGCTGAAATAAAAAAATCCTGGAAGAAACAGGAGAGACCAGCAGAAGCTGCCATGTGTCTTGCCATGTGACAGAGTAGCCAAGGATCTCCAGCAGCCAGTCTTCAGAAAGAAAGCATCACCTTAATATGGACACTTTCCCAACCTCAAACTTTAAAACAATTAAATGCTTTTCATATGTAATATTTGGTGTTTCCATTGACATTATTTTAAAATCCTGTGATTTTAGTTTGTATTTTCCCTTTTCCTCAAGGAGTTTTGAAACAGGAGGGTTTTTAATATCTAAATGGAAGGGCCTTTGTGGCTTTTTTTTTTAAATACTTGTTTTATTGAATTGTGATCAGAGTGCTTGCAACATTTCTAATTTTGGAAGCTACTTTTGTTTTCTTTAGGACTTAATATATGATCAATTTTTGCTAATGTGCTGTAGGCACTTGAGAAGAATGTGTATTCTCTATTATTGGGATATAGAGTTTCATATATATTCAAGATACCATATTAGCTGTGTTATATTTTTTATCTACTTGGTCTGTCTAGTATTAAGAGTCAAATATGATGTCTCCTGGTATTATTGAGTTTTCTACTTGTCTCTTTGCATTTCCTGTGGTTTTGCATCCTAAAAGTGACTACTATGTTACTTGGTGCATCTGTTCTTAAGTATTATATCTTCATTGTGGGTTTTGACTGTTAGCATTAAGTATTCTTCTTGGTCATATTTAATGCCTTTCAGCTTGAATTCTACTTTGTCTCATATCAGGCTCTCTACAACTACTTTTTATTTTCCATTTGCTTGATATACTTTCTTCCACATCCCTTATTTTTAATCTTTCAGAATCATTTTGCTTTAGTTTTAACTCCTATCTGAAGTTGGGTTTTGCTTTGTGAGTTAAGCCAATTCTTATTATTATGACTAATATGTTTGGTCTCATATATTTTTTTTCTCTCCAGCACTTGTATCCCCGTTTGTTTTTTTTTTCCCTGCAATTTTATAGGAATATATTCAAATACCATACAATCATCCACAGTGTACAATCATTTACAGTATCATATAGCTTTGCATTTGTCACCACAATGAGCACTTACACATATTCATTACTCAAGAAAAGACGTGAAACAGAAGAACAAAAAGGATAATAAAAAAGTAAAAATAAAATAAAACACAGCAATCAAGTCAGACAACACCACCACTACTAATAATCTTGTACCCCTCCCTTACACTCCTCTCTCATAGACATTTAGCTTTGGTATATTGCCTTTGTTACATTTAATGGGAGCATATAACAATGTTACTATAAACCCCAGATTTGAGTGGCACTGATTGTATTTTTTCCCAAATACCATCTCTTTTTTCAACACCTTGCAAGGTTAACATTCATTTGTTCTCCCACATGTAAAAATATTTTTACATTTCTGTATTTAGTCACCATCACTGGCCACTTGAGGTTTCACTTACACAGTCCCAGTCTTTATCACCCATCCTTCCCTCTGGAATCATACATGCCCCTAGCCCTCCTCTCTCAACTTTACTCCCAGACATCTTTGGTCAGTGTACCTATGATGCAGTGCTACCATCACACAGCACGGCACTCTTCATTTCTGGAGCTACACAGTCAATCCTGTTGAACATTTATTATCCTTCAGCATCAAATGCCTGATCTCTACCATCTTTCTATCTCCTGATAACCCATGTTCTTAGCTTTAACTCTCAAAGTTTGTTTATCAATGTTAGTTCATATTAGTGAGACCATACAGTATTTGTATTTTTGTTTCCGGCTAACTTTGCTCAACATAACTTCCTCAAGGTTTATCCATGTTATTATATGTTCCATGTCTTTGTTCTGTCTTACAGCTGCATAATATTCCATGTGTGTATATACCACAGTTTGTTTACACTTGTCTGTTGACGGACATCTGGGCTGCTTCTGTCCCTTGGCAATCATGAATAATTCCACTATAAACATCAATTTACAAATGGCCATTCGTGTCTTAGCTTTCAGTTTGTCTGAGTATATACCTAGCAACGGAATTGCTGGATCATATGGCAATTCTATACTTAGCTTCCTGCGGAAGCACCACACTGCCTTCCAGAGTGTCTGTACCATTCTACATTCCCACCAACAGTGAATAAGTGTGTCTCTTTCTCCACATCCTCTCCAGCACTTGTAATTTTCTTTTTCTTTTTCTTTTTCTTTTTTTTTTTTTTTGATAATGGCCATTCTGGTAGGTGTGAGATGACATCTCACTGTGGTTTTGATTTGCATTTCCCTGATAGCCGGTGAAGTTGAGCAACTTTTCAAATGTTTTTGAGCCATTTGTTTTTCCTCTTCAGAAAAGTGTCTGTCCATGTCTTTTGCCATTTTTAAATTGGACTGTCTTTCTCTTGTTGAGCTGTAGGATTTCTTTATACATTCTGGATATTAAACCCTTATCTGATATGTGGTTTCCAAATATTGTCTCCCATTGCATAGGCTGCCTTTTTACTTTTCTTACAAAGTCCTTTGAGGTACAAAAGTGTTTAATTTTGAGGAGATCCCACTTCTATTTCTTCTTTGATTGCTCGTGCTTTGGGTATTTGGTCTCATATTTATGTCTCATATGCTCTGAGCATCCCTGCATGTTCTTGCTGTGTAAAACTCAAGGCTTATCTGTCTCATACTGAGAAGTTCCTGGAGCTAGCCACAAAGGCAACTAATCATGTCAACGTAACCATAGTGTAACTGCGATATAAGTGGTCTACGATAAGGGGGCTGGCTTGTTTGTTGCATGCTACAAAAGGTGATAAGCCTTTGTCCTGGCTTCCTTAGCTGTGACAAAACCAATTGCATGTGTAGCCTCCATCTAGGCCCATCAGGCTATTCTGTGGGACTTGGGGACAAAGGAAAACAGCACAACTATGTTGATGCTCCTATCTGCAGTGCTATAATAAACTGTCATGCTCTGATCTATTAAATCTCACCAACATTCAGCAACACCTTGCAAAGAAGACACCATAGATTTATCAGTAGTTATCTAACATATTGTCAGTGGACATTTAAAAACTATATGAGCCTTTATATATCAATGTTCCATCCATTCCTCTACTTTCCTCCAAATAGAGCTGACAGAAATAGAAGCAAGAAAAATGAATTTCGTACCACTTCACTCCCAATAGAATGCTACTAAACAAACAAACAAACAAACAAAAACAAAACAAAACAAACAGAAAATCACAAATGTTGGCAAAGGGAAAAACTGGAACCCTCATTGCTAGCGGGAATGTAAAATGGTGCAGCTGCTTGGAAAACTGGAAGCTCCTCAAAAACATTAACATAAAATGAAATGATCCAGCAATTCCAATCCAAGGCATAAACCCCAAAGAATTGAAAACAGGGACTCAAATAGGTAACTTGTACACCAATGTTCACAGCACCATTATTCACAGTAGCCAAACAACCCAAGTGATCATCAATAGATGATACATACAATGGAATAATATTCAGCCATTAAGAAGAATGAAGTTCTCATACATGCTACAAAATGGATGAACCTTGACAACACATGCTAAGTAAAATAAGCCAGACACAAAAAGACAAATATTGTATGATTCCATTTATATGAAGTATCTACAGTCGGCAGAATCATAGAGGCATAAAGTATATCAGTACTTCCTAGGACCTGGAAGAGGAGGGACTGGGGAGTTACTGCTTAGTGGGTACAGTTTCTGTTTTGGGTGATATAGTTTGGAAATGGGCAGCTATGATGGCTGCAAATCATTGTGAATTTAATCAATGTCATTGAAGTGTGTACTTAGAAGTGGTTAAAATGATAAATCTTATGCTATATATCTTATCACAACAAAAATTTTTTAAAAGTTGCCAAGTTAGAAAAAAGAAATGTAATTTTTTAGATATGTCTTTTAAGAAGCAGCAGGGATAGCAAAACCAAACAACTAAGTTACCAAAACTCAAGATTCTTCTCTCTCAAACCAGCTACTCCAAACCACCTACCAACTAGAAATGAATTTAGTGCTTTTAGTAAGCCATAATGTTTAAACAGACACATTTGCCACAGTACTTTCAAGAGAATGTATGCATTTTTCTCCCATCACATTATATTAGTAAATCTGGGCCACATGAATTACCCATGACTGCATACTGCTGTAAATTTCCTTGAGCAGTTGACTGTATGTCCCATGGATATATAGCAAAGGTTGGCATATGTTGCTTTTTATATTGAATTAAAGAATAGAGCACTTTGGTGGTTTAAAACAATCATTTTATTACTCAGAAAAGTTAAAGTACAATTTAGAAATTAAATTAACCAAAATTATCTTCCCACGAAATACAGTTGAACTAGCTAAATTATATTAAGTAAGGACTTGTGCTAACACCCAAGTTAAACTTTATCATGTAGAAATTTTATTTGGCAACAGAAAACAACAGATGTAACAATTTACCATGATGTTATTTGATTCTGATTATTACAAAAGTAGATTCATTAAGATGATGCTATTACATGCTGGACATAATCACATGGTAGGACATGTAATGTGAAAGAAAAAAATAGCAAATATTGAACAGTGCTACCTCATGGTTTGGGGGACCCAGATTGGAAATGTGGTCAAAGGAGACTTTAGGTTTCTCTGTAATGTCAACATTTTTCAAAAAAGAATGCATTCATGTAGCACTTATATAATTGAAAATCAGCTAAAAATTAAAATATTTCCATGCTGAAGAAAGGGAAGTTCAACCCAAGCAAGGCTAAAAAGACAAACTAAGGAAAATATCAAAAATAATTTAAAAGCATGTGTGTCGGTTTGGATATATTATGCTCCCCACAAAAGTCATGATCTTTTAATCCAATCTTGTTGGGTAGAACCTGTTGATTGTTTCCATGGAGATGTGACTCATCCAACTGTGGGTGATACTTTTGATTAAATTATTTCTATGGAGGTGTGGACCCCGCCCACTCAGGGTGGGTTTTGATTGCTTCACTGGATTACTTAAGAGGATTCAAGAGACAACACAGATGCTTGCTGACGCTGAGAAATGCTTGGAGTTGCAAACAGAAGGACATTTGGAGATGCTAAACTAAGAGATGAAGCCCAGAATTTGCCCTGGAGAAGCTAAGAGAAGACCCCCAGACATTTAGAGAGAAACACCCTGGCAGAAAGAAGAGAGGATGCACAGGAGTTGGGAGAGAAGAGCTAAGACAGAAGCCCAGAGACATTTTAGAGAAGGACATTTTGAAACACAACCAGGGAACAAAGGACCAGCAGATGCCAGTCACAGTACCTTCACAGAGGCATTCCAGACGCCATCAGCCTTCCTTCAGTGAAGGTATCCTCTTGTTGATGTCTTAGTCTGGACACTTTTATGGCCTTAGAACTTTAAATTTATAACCGAATAAATCTCCTTTATAAAAGCCAATCCAATTCTGGTATTTTGCATTCCGGCAGCATTAGCAAACCAGAACAGCATGTAATTTTTCACTTTACTAACTGATGTCATTTCTGAGTCAACATGTCATAAAATGCAACAATAATCAAAATATTTGGTATGCTGCTTTTGATAACTAGGAACATATTGATATATACATACAGACTTGTAGGGAAAAAATGGTCTATCACTAGACACAGCCAGAATAAAGATTACATATATTTAATGTCTTGACTAGCAGATACCAAAAGGCAATAGTTCATTTCATTTACAATTCCTGAGAAGGTTATTAATAATTACTTATTAGAAATTTTCAGGAAACTACATTGGGGTATGAGTTGTACAGAATTAAAAAATACAATTTTTGGTAAAAGAAACGAAGAAAAATAAACAAATAAATAAATAAAAATAAACAACAAAGTAAACCAAGGAAAATAAGGGAGACAAAAATGTTAATACAGATGTGCAACTAAATAAAACACTGATAAGACTCAACAGAGTAGAATTTTCAACTGAGCAGAGATTTTATTTCTCCCAAATCAATCTAGAACTTCACATTAACCAATAATAAATTTAAACATACTTTGTAGTAAACTGAAACAAATTTTTGAGTTAGGCTATCATAACAATCTGGTATGGGAAAGCTAAAATACGGTCTTTGCATTATCATATTTAAGTCAATTATATAAAAACAAATTCTAAGTTTTATTAGATTTCAGTGATTTTCTTAAATCAGTGAAAAATGAAGATTCCTATTGGTTCTCAGCACTTGAAACATTTTCTGATTGTAAGCTTAGGAGGACTACAAATCAAGTCTAATTCTAGTATAATTTACTTTGTTTATGATTGAGATCAAAAGTGGGAAATTAATCTTGAATTAAAGTAGGATGCTATCATCATAGTCTTCTTTAGACCCTTATACAAGATAATGTAGTAAACAGATCCTAACCTTAAATTTATCAGTAAAACATAAAAAGAATACTTCAGATAAATCGCCAAGTTGTTTATTGCCTTTATCCATTCCTTTTTGTAATTTGCAATGCAGAGGAGTTTAAGGACAATATTATTACCTGCTCTGAAGAACTGTCAGGCCTACCCTGCTGGAACCATTTCTCACCTCTCCAGTAACTTTAAGGAATAAAAAGTTGCTCATTCCTTGGACCTCCTAGTGGAGTATACTAGGAAGGTCTTTCTATGTTATCCTTCCCTAAACAATGTACCTTCTCTAAAATATAACATATTTGTATTTTCTATGTAAGGAACATGATATATTTGGACTATTATTTGCTTACTAAAAAAAAGATGAAATATTTAAGGTAAGCAAGAAACTTGAATAACATACAGTAAAAAGTTTTTTCAGGTATAAAAGTACACACAAAGTCCTCTCAGAAAACTAAATGGGTTTAGAATTCTCTAGTTTAGCTTGTGTATAATCCTGAATGAGCCCTAATATCTTAATTTATCTACCTGTGAAAAAGTCTATTCTGTTTGTAAAAATATTGTGCCACCATGTCACCAAAAAGCTAGAAATTTTTAGATGAATTTTATTTATAGAAAATTCAAAAAATAAGCAAAAATTTATGAACACAACTTCATTAGTAATAATTAGCAGAATGAAGAGTGCTTTAATATATAATATTACTTGGTATATAATATACATTAAAATATCTTATTCTAACTTTTTCCATTAGTTTTTGATCTTCCAATTTTTAACAAATCTAGAACTAAGACAATATAACTGAAACAGATTTGCTAAATATTTTAAAATTATATGCCTTTTATATGAGATACCATTTCAATCTTAAAACCATTTGCAAATTAAATGTTTTTTTCCATTAAAATTACTAAACATAAAGGAGTTAAGCATCAAATGGAACAAAAAATGCATTAAAAAAACTATCAAATTTTATAATTAAAATATTATATTAGAAATATCAAATTAAAAAGAATTATTTGAAGAATACTGCGTGAGATAAAATGCATCAAATATTTTATAGCAGTTTAGAATACTTTTTCACATGCATTTTTGTCCATGCAGATTAAAACACTGATGTACAGACTGAATGAGAAGTGACAATCTAAAAATGAGTAATAGATTGTAGCATATGTCATTTAAGGATAAAAGGAAGATGGACTTTGTTTTTGATTTGCAAATAATGTTCTTTATCCAAGTAGTCCTCGGTATTTCCATTATCCTTGAATGAAAAGTACTGTGTGAAAAGGATAAAATCCTTTTACTGATGGAAAGCTTCTAACCTTATTTGGGTTGGATCTTCTGGATGTCTCAAGGCAATTCCATTACGCAGTAGCAGCTCAATATAAGGTGGCCAAAAGGAATCAATAATTTTGACATATGGATCATGTGGAACATCAAATAATCTATTTATAAGAATCTAGGAAAAAATATCATTCAAAATATATTTTATTTCGGAAAAATGCAATACAGCTACAATAAAGCATTAATAAGTTCTTCACAAAAGAATGTCGATCTTTAAATCATAATTCTCATGTACTGACTTAACCAACTGACTTTGTTTTCTTTAGACTACAGATATTTGTGAAAGAAAAAAGCTTGAAAATGTATTTCTGCATCTTAACTTTTGAAAACACTTCCTGAAACTAATTTATCCACTTTGGAGTAATAATTTCTTTAGCATAGAAGTTTACTTAAAACCATCAATAAAAAATTAAAATAAGAAACTTTTAAAAATTAAATATCAACAAAACACAGAGTTCAAAAGGAAGTGAGCACGCATGTCTTAATATCTAGAAAGAAATAATCTAAAAACCAAAATTAAATCAAAACAACAAAAATAACCTAATGCTCATAAATGGTGAATACTAATAAATTACATAGGTTAGCACTTCCCAAACTACATTCCATGGAATTGGTCTCCCTACAGATATTCTTAGTTTTTGAAAAAAGCTTAGCTACTGTGGTCAAATAAACTTGGGAAAGATTGCTAAAGTGTACTGAGAATCACCTGCCTTTTCCAAATCCACTGGCATTAGAATACTTATTCAAGGAATACATATTTACAACTCTGTGAACAGTAATGTTCTATGAAACACAGTGAAAAGCACTAAATGCAGTTCAATGATCACTCTGCCTCCCCAGGTACCTCCCAGTGTTTTCAAAAATTATAAAACTGGACTTAGAAAATCTAAGAGATTCTTCAGGGATATATAAAATTAGTGAAGGATCATGGATTAACTTCCTTATCTAAATTGCCAGGCCAAAACTTTAACTGAAATACTATTACTGTAAGGAACTTGGAAAAGGAAAAGCATCTTACAAATATAAAGTGCTACAGAAATGGTTAAATTAGATTGTCAAGCTCTCATTGCAATTATATTTCATAATATCAGTATCTCAATTCTTGAAATAAAATTTTCATCTATCATTAATTTTAGCTATTTCAAGTCCTAGCTCCTGGGAAAAAAAGCTTTTGGTCTCATTTCATTTAAGTATCATGATAAAGAATTAACTATTATTCCTATTTTAAAGCAATTATTTGTTTTACTATAATTTAAATCTTTCTAATTTTTCATTCCTATTTTAATTACATTAGTCAAACTTCTAGTAAATGCCAAAAATAGTTAAGTGCTAAAAATTCAAATTTAAAAATAAACATTTATATGAAGTTTTATTTTTCACTGAATTGCAGTTTAAATACTGGTTAATTCTATCATTGAGCCTAGGAGGCAAAAATGATTTCTAAGTTTTAGACAATATTCCATACTCCACTGTTCAAAAATTACACAGGTATTTCATAGTTAATACTTATCAAATATTTGCCCCAGAAATGACAATCTTTATTAAAAAATAATAGGTTAAGCCATCCATGAGAAGCAGAAGACTTCTTAGTTTCATTACAAATTGGAGTAGCTAGCAACAGGTTAAAAGATTCAAATAAGAAATCTGAGAAATATTTGTATTTTGCTTTATAAGCAATAATATTCTGTATTTAAGAGAATCTAAGACACCAAGACTAGATAGTTGGGACAAAAATAGAGACTTCAGAGCACAATTCATAAAATTATAATGAAACATGTTTTCTGAAATCATTCTTTCTTCTAAACTTACCAGCAACTAAAATTTAAAAAGCCATACTAATTGTCAAATATCTTGCTCTTCATAAACTACTCTACCTTTCTCTATATCCATTTTGCCAAAGATGGTCTTATTAAGATCTTCTAAAGTATTTAATACATTCGATAATTCGTAGTTTACAGCTGAAGTTCAAAATATATATATTTTTTAAAAAGGTTAAAGATATTTGTAAAGGAAGGAGACCTTCAAGCAGAAAAAGAATTTCTCAATCCTTATAAAATGAAAAAAGAGCCTGATGTTATTTGAGGAAAAAATGTGCAAAATTCCAGCAACTTTGTAGAAAGAATCCTTAAGCTCGCATACATATTTTAGAATAGCTGTCAGCTAGACTCCAACAATGTAAGGGCATAGAATTTCACCATGTAAATACTAAATAAAATCATTAAAAATTTTTAAAGTGTTTACCTGTGATAATAGGATGTAAGAGTTAGATTTCAATTTTATGTTCTTTTAAAAGGGACAATATTCTTTCTAGTACTACATGGAAAACAAATTAATTTTGTACTAATGACAAATTATTGTAAATACATTTATGAAAGATTGATATATATATATAAACTAAAGTAATATTGCTCTTTTCAAGCCTGTGTCTAATTGTTCACAAATCACTAAGAGAAATCTTCAAGACAGACAGTTAAATACACAAAACACTTACCTCTAAAATTTCATGCAGTGTTATCAGCTGTACTGTTGGTTCCTGAATGTTTTTCTTTGAGAGAAATTGTGAATACAAAGAATAAACATTTAAATTCTGCAAATGGCAGACATTAGACTGTATTTTTAAAATTAATATTTCTTAATGCAATGGTACAAGCTCTACTAATGGTGAATTAAAAATAACTCTGAAAATAAATAACCTGATTGTACTTAACAATCAGGTTCATAAAAATGCAGTTCAAACTTCTTTGACAATAAAAACTTTATAATTACTAGAAGATACAATTCAAACTATCCATAAATACATAACAGAAAAATTATAGTATACATATTATACATAATCATATAAAACAAAACCCAGCGTTTGAATCCCCCAACAAACATTTCCCAAACAAAAGACATTCCAGACTATATTTATATAATTTAAACAGGGAACTTGCCTCCCAGGGAGCCTTATTCATCTTTCTACAGTTCTTGATAATTCTTCATGTTAAGTCCAATCACTGGTTCTTTTTTTCTTGGAATGACACAGATAAATCTCATTCCAATTTTACTCAAAGTTCTTTAAATATGTGAAGACAGCTATTAAGAGCCTCAAATCTTCTCTTCTCCATATTAATCATCATTTGTTCCTTCAAGAATTTTTTCATATGCTATAGATTTTTAGGCCCCTCTATATCATGGTTGTTCTCTGAATGTGTTCTAATTTATCTTTCTTTTTTTTTTTTTTTTTTAAATCCAGGTGTGATGGGACCACCAAAGACGATAAAGAGACTCACTTCCATACTTGTAGATGCTAGAATTCTATTCATTATGTTTAAGATGCATTAGCTTTGGAGCATATAATTCACCCTGCTGACTTCTGTCTGAGCATACTATCAAATAAAAGGCCAAAGTCTTTTTCATATATCTGGTTAAAGTATGTCTCTCTCATTATTTTAATGTTTTAAACCCAAGAAAGATATTCTGTGTCTCGCTACTGAACATCATTCTATTTTATTTGGCCTAGTTCCTGGCCAGCTGAAAAAATATAGTCCTAATTCTGTCATATATGTATTTACTATCTAGCCCTCTTAGTTTCAAAAAATTTGGAAATTTTGTATGCATCTTTTAATTATAAAGTCAATATTACTGCTTAGTTGTAAAGACAGAAAGGAATCTTCCATTTTATAACATGTACCAATAGTTCCTATACTTTATAAAAAATGTTTATTATTTTTATTAATTTATTAAAATGTTTATTTGTAAGACTATGATTTCTTATTGAGCCCATACTGGCTTCTGGTAATTAATGCTTTCTTTTCAGAACACTTTCAGTCTTCTCAAACTGGTGTGTTTCTACTAGTGGAAATGCCTGGCAGGTTAAGAAAAAAAGTTGAAAAAAAAAGGGAGACTGAGATGTGCATATAAATCAGTGAGTTGTTATAGGATTAAGTTTAAGAGGCAAGGAACCACGGGCTAAATGAAATGGTCAAAATAAGTCTGTCAACAATTTCAGAAATGAATAAGAATGATAACAATAATGGATAGAATGAGGGACATAGTCCATAATAAATGAAGAAAGGGAAGAATAAAGAAAACACAGATTGTAAGAAACATAGGCAGAAATATTTCTTCTTTCCCTAGTATGCTCTCATTTACTCAACAAATATGAACTCAGAAGGCACTAGACTAGATATGCAAGATAGTAGAGATATAAAGATGAATAAAAGACATTAAGGAGTTCATAGTGCATGGTGGTGGGTGGGTGAGAAAGACAAAAATGACAATTACAAAATCACGTGATAAGCACTAATAAAGGGATGTCTATATTTCACACAGTGCTTCACACAAGAGATGATGTCTGAGCTGTCTTAGATAAGAATTTACTTTCCTCATGAGCTAGGAAAGGTTTCCTAGGCAGAGAGAATAGAAGGTATAAGGCAGAAAAAAGTAACAGATCAGAGGGGAAAAGAATCAAGGATGGCAAGAACAGTAAAGAGGTTTTTGCCTAGTTTAATGACAAGAAACCAAATGAAGAGTGGCAATGGAATGAATATATGAGAGTTTTTCAGAAAAGAATTGGGATGCAGAATCAAAATTAATTGACAATGCCAATTTAAGGGAAAAGGAATGCAAGAGAATTTCCAGGTTTCTAGTTCAGGAAACCAAGTAGGTAGCAATGCCATGCACCAAAAAAGAAGTAAATAGGAGTAAATACAAGTTAGTTGTTCTTTGTTTTGGTTTTGGTGGGGGCAGCAAGGATGAGGAAGGAAGATGGGAAGAGAAAAAGAGTTCAGTTTTGAACACGTCAAATTTACAGAGGGAAAGAGGAATCTGATATAAGCTTATTAATGTACATATATAGAACAAGTATGCTTGAAATAGTAAAAACAAAGATAAACCCAAAAGAAGGCAAAAGGAGGAACAAAGAACAGAATAGACACATGAAAACCGTATGACAAAATGGTAAATCTAAACCTAAGCATATCAGTAATCACACTGAAAGCTAATGAACGAAACATCCCAATTAAAAGATCATCAGTCTGGATAAAAAAAAAAAAAAGACCTAACCACAGGCCAGCTACAAGAAACATATTTAAATATAAGAAGATAGTTGAAAGTAAAAGAATGGAAAAGAATATACATACACATACTATTCATAAGAAATCTGTCTTGAAGTAAGGTAAGAAGTATTACTGGAGATAAAAAGGGTATTTCATAATTATCAGCATCAATTCATCAGGAAGACCTAACAATCCTAAATAGGAATGCACCTAATATTACACAGTTTCAAAATATACGAAGCAAGAAATGGACAGAACTAAAAGAAGTATAGTCAAATCCATAATCACATTTAACAACAAATCTCAATAAATAATAGGAACAGCAGAAAAGGCCAATAAGCATACAGAATATTTGTACACTTAATAACTTGACCTGACGTTTACTGAATACTATACTCAACATCTGGAGACTATATAATCTTTTCAAGACCATATGCTGGGTCATAAAAAAGGTCTCAGTAAATGTCAAAGGATTGAGATTAAACAGAGTATGTTCATGACCACTACAAAATTAAATAGGAACCAATACAAAAAGATAACTAGAAAACCTCCAAATGTTTAAAAATTAAGCCACACACTTTAAATAACCCATAAGTCAAAGAAGAAATTGCAAAGCAAATTAGAAAATGTTTCTGACCTCAAAGATAATGAAAATACAACATATTAAAACTTACAGAATGCAGCTAAAGCATGATTAGAGGGAAATTTTTATCTTTAAATGCATAGAATAGGAAATAAGAAAGATTTACAAATAGTAATCTGAGCTATCTCAAGAAGCTAAAAAAAGAGAAAATTAAACCTAAAGAAAAAAGAATGAAATAAAAACAAACAATAAAGCAAATCAGCAAAGCTAAGACTGGTTCTTTGAAAGGATTAATAAAATTGACCAAACCCAGGTAAAACTGATTTGAAAGAGGGAAAACAAATTACAATATCAGGCATGATATAGGAAACATGACTACTGACCCCACAGGCATTAAACAGAAATGCTCAGGTATTAAAAGAATCAGCATGCCCTGTAGTATCTAGGGACCCAAGATTTTAAATCACACCATTATGTTTCATGAGGGGACATATCAGAATCTTTTAAAAAAGGTTGAGGACAATTGTTCTAGGCAATTTCATCAAACCATGTCCATACTTTGCCTCATGACTAAGATGCCAGTAAGAGAAGGTTTAAGATAGGAAAAGTTGCAGAGCTGCAGAGCTGTATCTGTGAAGCAGTGAGGTGGATATGAACACAGTCAAAAGATTTAAACAGGAAAAATTGTCCTTCAAAAAGCTGGCTTAGTTTTGGTAATGGATGGTGATGGCAGAAGCAGAACACAATAAGTATAATTAATGCCACTGAATTGTACACTTAAAAATTATTAAAATGGAAAAATTTTTGTTATAAATGTTATCATTATCACAGTTAAAAAAAAAAGACAAGCTGTCTTTTAATTCACCATATATAATAGCCAGCTTCAGTTTATACAAATTCCAGAGCCTCAATGACCAAAATATATAAGTTAAATAGTACTTAAATATTTTATTTTACAGCAGTCTGGAATATATGTCCCATGTTATTTGCTGTAGGCCTATAGTCCTTGCATTTCAGATATTTATTAAAGCATGAGAAAGAAGGAAGAAAAGAAAATTCAGGGAGATGATTCATTAGAGATAAATAATTCCTATGGCCAGATATGTCATCAATACAAGACATATCAAGATACTCCAATACTCCTTTGTTCTATCTGCTCTGTAAGTAGAATGCAATTATAATGCCTATTCCACTTTCACAAGTTATATTTATTTATACTATAGACTGTTCTTAAAAAAAGGAAATAAAGTGGTTGTTCACAGTTCTACCACCCAATGAAATGTTTATTTGCTGTTTTGGAAAAGGTTTATTCCATCATAACTATCATTTAACAGTCAATAACTTATATTTAACTAATAGTTTTTAAAAAATATCTTCTGATTTAAAAAATTCAGAAAACATTGAAAAGCAAAAAAGAAAATAATCTCATATAATTCTAAACCATAGACATAAGCACTATTGCAGATTTGATACAAATTACTCATACAATTTAGTTATCAGTGAGCATTTCCTTAACTATTGTAATAGTGCTCACAATACTACTTTTAAAAGCTGAATATTTTTCCATCATAAAGCTACAATACAAAAAATATATTAAACAAATCCCATTTTATTGAACAATTACATTGCTTCTAATTTTAATAAATATTATAATGTGATGAGGGAATATTTCTGTATATGTATATAGGTGTGTAAATATTTGAAATATACAAAAACTTATCAAAAGTTTGCTTTTGAACCTACCTGAAACCATTTCAAATATATAGCTAAATGAATATTTGTTCTAAAACTTACCTTTTTCTTTTTAGCACTTTCATCAGGCAGAGGAAAATGGTCTTCTAGAAACTCACCCAAGGTAATTAAGAGTTTCTCCTTATATTCTCTTATACGAAGCATTTTAGTTTTCAGTCCATTAAAAATTCTAATAGATTAAAAAAATTAAGAGAAACATTTAGTTGACAAAATCCATATGCACATTCATAAAGTTGATCAAAAATTTTGTTGAACTTTGTTTGCTCAAACCAAATAAATAACTTTATGAAAGTAATATTCTCTATTTAACATGGAGGGAAACTAAAAGTATAAACAAGTCAAGCCATTCATAAAGGTCATGAACTAACGATTGGCAAAAGTTAGGGAAAAAACCTATGATTCCTAATAGAAATTTACCTTCTTTCCAACTATGTATTTTATGTTACATATAAAAGAAAATACTTTCTCCTATTCTAAAAATCTAATCAATACCTTGATTCAGAAAATGGTTCAACTTGATTTTTTAGTTCATTGTGTAGAACATTAAGAGATTCCAGTATCTGTTTTTGTTCATCCAACCACTGCTGCTCCCTTTAAACATGGAAACATAAAACAACAGCCAAATAAAACATTAACTGCCGATTTCAACACATATCAATGATTAATGGTAATTACAACATAATTTACCTTTCCAAGTCTTCCTGTAATTTTTCATTCTTTGATTGAAGAGTAGACAGTACCATTTCAAGATCATGTGTCAATTTTTGGAACTAGAACAAAATAATTCAAATAAATTGTTGAGTACTTAATCCTATGAATAGCTATAGGTTTGAATGACAGTGAAATTTACATATTGGTCTAGGACACATAACTTCACTTCATATATCAATAGCAAAAAAAGCCTAGTAGAAAGCCTTATAGAAGGCTAAATTTTAAAATATAAGAAGGAATTCTGAGCAATATATTTCAATTTCATTCTGAAAGGCAAGCTAATGGCAAGTTTTCAGTAATCAGGTAAATTAGGTCTCTTTTCTAAGAAGACCATACAAAAACGACACAAATGAAAATCATTCATTCAACAGACCTCTATTGATTAGTTATAGACTACCAGATATTGCTGAAAGGGGTGGGAATGCAAAAGTAGCCTCATAAGCAGGTAGCCTCTTTTCTACTAGGGCTGACTTTGGAACGACCTGAATAGCTGCTGGATTCTATTGCCACAAAGATGGTCCCCTTGAACAGCTCTTGATTGCCCAATAAAAAGCTGCTCAGTTTACGGTGGTTGTTCCAAGGGAGATGGACAGCATCCTGTTTGGAAGGCCACCTCCCCACAACTGTCTGACGGAAAAACTGACTGAAGAAGGGAAGAATAAATCTGCTTAGTGGACTGAACTGCAAGCTATTTCCCTGCAACGATGGAAGAATCAAACGATAAGAGGTTATCACATTTGGTTGTATACTGATTCATGGGCAGTGACCAATGTCCTGACCATCTGGTCAGGCAGATGGGCAATGAAAAACCAGACTACTGAAGAGATGCTCATGTGAGAAACAGTTCTATGGAAACCATTATTGGAATTTAAGAGGTTCATTAAAACAGGATATATTTACGCCCATCAGAAGAACTCCTTTCCAGAGATGATTGAAACCAACAAGTAGATTTCTTGGTGTGCACACTTCAGGTGCCCACCTGGGTTCATGAAATGAGTGAACATGGGGGAGCTGCAACAATACAGAGATAGGCTGATCAACAACATATTTCTTTTGCACCCTCTGAGATACAATGTGCCAAAAATAAGTGGACTGTCTACAAGCTATCTCTGTTGCTGATGGCTGCAGATGGCTATGGGGCAGAATCCTGGGGAAGAAGGTCCCTGTACCTCCCGCACACACAGCCAGCAAGTAGACTATATTAGAGCACTACTGGTAGTCCCAAGTGGCTATAAATGGATCCTGAGAGGAAAAGATACTTACTCTGGTCTGGGTATTACATTCCTGATGATGGATGCAAATTTCAAAACACTATAAAAGAACTGGATACTATACCAATTTGCACCACTGAGGTGCATTTCTTTGGATTGAGGAACACACTTTACAGCCCATAGTGCCCAAAAGTGGGCAAAGAGATGTCACATCAAATGGACATACGGTATTGCATATCATTCCTAGACAGGTTGGAATGAGAAACTGAAACAACTATTGTCTAAAACAGGAGTAGATACAGGCACAAAGGACTGGTTTACATACTTCCATGAGTATGTGCTCAGCATTTCTGAGCGCTCTGGGGGAGTGGGGAGGGGAGGATGCTGGTATGACTATTTAATTCTCCCACATATTGCCTACTTTCTTCTTTCCTAACTGATGCAGGAGTTCTGGGCCAGGGCTGCCACTGTGGTGGGTACTGGAAGCAGAGATGATATATAAACAAGAAACTAAAAATACTTGTAAACCTTTGTGCCAGAATTCTTAAAGACTGGATGGGATGGATTGTGTCTTCACACTATTCAGCAAAAATGGAGTTGACAATAAATGCTGCTCTATTACATAGTGGTTGAGATAGCCAACTAGTTCTGTACTTATAGAATCCTGTCCTACATGAATGGGAATGGAATGAAGAGGAGGCACTGCTAGACTGGATCCAGTGATCTGGATCAGCATAACAGCTGAACCTAATGGCCCTTCCAAAGGCATAAAAGTTTGAGTAAAACTCAAGAACAGAATTTATGGAAGTTGGCAAAGTAGGAAGCTCCAGAACCATGACAAAAAAACAACTATTGAACTGGCAGGAACTGTTTGAATCAGCTATTTTGAAACTCCAGAGTCTAGTGGAACACTGCATCATGCAGGGAGAAAGAGGTTGGCAAACTGTGATAAATACCAGTGAGTTTCACTTTCCCTACAGTGGCTATCATCCCCCAATCCACAGCATCATGGTAGGCAGTGGTGGGGACTGCTGCTTGGGCTGCTGGCACAGCTTATAAAGATCTACTCCTCCAAACTCTATGAGGGTACAGTCTTATTGCTGATAACTGCTTTTGATCAGCTACTTCAGCTTGCCGGGGCCCCTCTCTGAGGAAGGCCATTGTTCTAATCCCCTTCATGCAAAGGTGGGAAAGGAATCTTAAAGACATTAATGTACCTTAAAACTATGGAAAACAGTTAGAGGGCTACATTACCTCGGCAAGTGCTTAACCAAGAAAACACAGCTTTAAAACCATAGAAGAAGCCCCTAGTGCCCTAGCTGGCCCTTCCCTCAGGCCCTCCACAATTCAAGGTGGAGATAGATCGCACTCCATTGTGGGTTCCTGGCCCTGTTCCACAGAGAGAAGAGTGGTCCCTGTGTGTATACTGGGGTGCATGTATGTCAGTGGCAATCTATATGGTGGTGGTCTGAAGAACTGAGTCAAGGAACTCATCTGGGGTGCGCCTTCCCAGACTGTTCTGAAGGCAAAGAAATGGCTTGCAGATAGTTGGGACACGGTGAGAAAAATTAATTCAAAGCAGCTGGAGCAAAGGACTAACTGCATAAAGTCACACCAGAGAGTACTGGAAAGGGGTTGGAGTGGGTGAAATTGTATATCAAAGGGAATAGAAGGGAGTTCACTCAAATTCCTGTAAACTGTAAAAGGGGGAATTCATAAGGCCTCTAGCAAGCATAACTCCAGGAAAAGAGGCAAGGTCCATGGCACCACAGAGGGTCAGATAAAACAGACAGGACTCTCCACTTTGCATTTGCCTTGGGCTGATCTTCTTGATGGGGGCTAAACTCTAAAGAAGACCACCACCCAAAGCAGAGTCAATTTGTAAAGATTGTGAAGGATGATTTTTGTTTTGGTTTATTTGTTCTGATTAGCTACTAGCTTTCAAGAAAATCTCTTGTCATATCACTAGCGGTATAAAAACTTAAGGGGAGGTTGGGGCAAGATGGCGGCATAGAGAGGAGTGGAAGCTAAGCAGTCCCCCTGGAACAACTACAAAAAACCAGAAACAACTAGTAAATAATCCAGAATAACTGCGGGGGGACAAACGAGACCATCCACTCATCATACACCAACCTGAATTGGGAGGAATGCCCGAGAACACAGCATAAAATCTGTAAGTAAAACCTGCGGAACCAGGTCGGGAGACCCCCTCCCCCATAGCCCGAGCTGCGGAGCCGCGTGGTGCCAGAGAGAAGCTCTCTCCCAGCAAGCGAATACAGCTCAGCTGAGCTCCAACTGGGGTTTTAAGTAGCAAGTGTGAACTGCTCACTACAGGTACGCAGCCCCAAAAAACAGACAGAGGCTTTGGGCGACGACTGACCTGGGAGAGCCGGAGGGTCGCCTTGACTGGGTCTGAAGGGGACTATCTGTTTCTTTTTCGGCTCAGTGGAGAAAGCCCCAGTCATTTTAAGTTTCCAGGGCTGTGACTCGGGGAAGGGCAGAGACACCACAAGCAGAGAGAGAGACCATTGAAATGCTAATGACCTCCACCTGGGGGCTCTGTCTTCTCTAGAAGGAAAGGGGAGGGGCCCTTTCCATTCAGAACCAGACCCCAGAGCCTGGGGGAACACGGCCATACCTCCTCACACCAGTCAAGAATTATAGGCTAACAGGCGTCACCTGCTGGGCAGAAAAGCACAGTGACCCGAGGCATCAAAGGGTGGAGCAATTTTCTAAGACACACCCGCAGGGAAACCAGATACTGAATATTTCTTCCCTCTGTTCTGGTCTGGGAAAACCTGATTTGGATAAACAAGGAAACCATGCCTAGACAACAGAAAATTACAACCTACACTAAGAAAAACAAAGTTATGGCCCAGTCAAAGGAACAAACGTACACTTCAACTGAGATACAGGAATTTAAACAACTAATGCTAAATCAATTCAAAAAGTTTAGAGAAGATATTGCAAAAGAGATAGAGGCTGTAAAGGAAGCACTGGACATGTATACAGCAGAAATCAAAAGTTCAAAAAACCTACTGGTAGAATCTATGGAAATGAAAGGCACAACACAAGAGATGGAAGACACAATGGAAACATACAACAGCAGATCTCAAGAGGCAGAAGAAAACACTCAGGAACTGGAGAACAAAACACCTGAAAGCCTACACGCAAAGGAGCAGATGGAGAAAAGAATGAAAAAATATGAGCAACGTCTCCGGGAACTCAAAGATGAAACAAAGTACAATAATGTACGTATCATTGGTGTCCCAGAAGGAGAAGAGAGGGGAAAGGGGGCAGAAGCAATAATAGAGGAAATAATTAATGAAAATTTCCTATCTCTTAAGAAAGACATAAAATTACAGATCCAAGAAGCGCAGCGTACTCCAAACAGAAGAGATATGAATAGGCCTACGCCAAGACACTTAATAATCAGATTATCAAATGTCAAAGACAAAGAGAGAATCCTGAAAGCAGCAAGAGAAAAGCAATCCATTACATACAAAGGAAGCTTAATAAGACTATGTGTGGATCTCTCAGTAGAAACCATGGAGGCAAGAAGGAAGTGGTGTGATATGTTTAAGATACTGAAAGAGAAAAACCACCAACCAAGAATCCTGTATCCAGCAAAGCTGTCCTTCAAATATGAGGGAGAGCTCAAAATATTTTCTGACAAACAGACAATGAGAGACTTTGTGAACAAGATACCTGCCCTACAGGAAATACTAAAGGGAGCACTACAGGGTGATAGAAGACAGGAGTGTGTGGTTTGGAACACAATTTTGGGAGATGGTAGCACAACAATGTAAGTACACTGAACAAAGGTAACTATGAATATGGTTGAGAGAGGAAGGTGGGGAGCACATGAGACACCACAAGAAAGGAGGAAAGATAATGACTGGGACTGTGTAACTTGGTGAAATCTAGAGTATTCAACAATTGTGATAAAATGTACAAATATGTTCTTTTACGAGGGAGAACAAGCAAATGTCAACCTTGCAAGGTGTTAAAAATGGGGAGGCATTGGGGAGGGATGCAATCAGCATAAACTAGAGACTGTAACTAATAGAATCATTGTATTATGCTTCCTTTAATGTAACAAAGGTGATATACTAAGGTAAATGCAGATAAGAAGGGGGGATAGGAGAGGCATGTTAGACACTTGACATTGGTGGTATTGTCTGATTCTTTATGGTGGGCAATGTCCATGATCAACTGTACAAATACTAGAAATCACTTCATGAACCAGAACAAATGTATGACAATACAATTAGAAATTAATAATAGAGGGGCATATAGGAAAGAACTATATACCTATTACAAACTATATACTACAGTTAGTAGTATTTCAACATTTTTTCATAAACAATAACAAACGTACTATATCAATACTAGGAGTCAACAATTGAGGGGGGTTGGTTAGGGATAGGGGAGGATTAGAGTTTCCTTTTCTTTTTTTCTTTTTTCATCTTTCACTTTATTTCTTGTCTGGAGTAATGAAAAGTTTCTAAAAATTGAACAAAAATTAAGTGTGATGGATGCACAGCTGTATGAGGGTACCCAGGGGCAAGTGATTGTACACTTTGGATCTTTGGATAATTGTATGGTATCTGAACAATCTCAATAAAAATGAAAAAATGAAAAAAAAAAAAAAAAAAAAAAAAAAAAAAAAAAAAAAAACTTAAGGAACAGACAGATCAGGAACTAAATCTTAGAGTTAACACATTAAAATATTGAACTGTAGTATGCAACAGTAGGTCATAAGACAAAAAAACAGCAAGTTATAGCCCATCCAAAGGAACAAGATAAAAATCCAGAAAACATCAACGAAGAGGATCAGATTTTGGACTTATAGAACAATGATATTTTAAAAATGATCCTCATTATGTTCAGGAAGACAAAGAAACAGAGAAAGAACTAATGTTTATAAGGAAAACAATGAATGAACAACATGGGAATCTCTCTGAGATTCTCAATTGAACCAAACAGAAATACTGGAGTTGAATACAATGACTGAAATGAAAAATTCCCTAGAGGGTTTCAACAACAGAATGGAGTGAAAGAAGAAAGATTCAGTGATCTCAAAGATAAGAAAATTGAAATGATTCGGGTTGAGGAAAAGCAAGAAAAAAGAATAAAAAAGAGTGACCAGAACTTGAGAGACCTGTAGAATATCACAAGTGTACCAATATATGCATTATGGAGTCCTAGAAGAATAAGAGAGAAAGGAGCATAAGGAGTACTCAAAGAAATAATGTCAGAAAATTTCCCAAATTTAAAAAAATACATGAATATGCATACACAAGAAGCACAACAAACCCCAAATAGGAGAAACACAAAGAGGACTATGCCCAACACAGAGTAATCAATCTGTCCAAGAATATTGAAAGCTGCAGGAGAAAAGCAACAAGTACAAGGGAATCCCAATAAGTCTAAGTGTAAATTTCTCATAAGAAACCATGGAGGCAAGAAGGCAGTGGTACAAAAAATTTAAAGGGCTGAAAGAAAACAAATGCCAACCAAGGATTTTATATCTGGCAAGAATTTCTTTCAAAAATGAGAGTGATTAAGACACTCCCAGATAAACGGAAGCTGAGGGAGTTCATTATCACTAGGCCTGCTCTAGAAGCAATGCTAAAGGGAGTTCTTCAGACTGAAAGAAAAGGAAACTACACAGTGGACCAAAGCAGACTAAGAAAATAAAGACCTCCAATAAAGTTACCCATATGGGTAATTATAAATGTCAGTACTATTGCACTGTATTTTGGGTATATAACTCCACTTCTTACTTCTTCAAGTGCTAAAATGCAAATGCATACAAAGCAAATGCAAAAAAAAGCAAAGAAAAATCTGTGGTTTTGGATATACAATGTAGAATTTGTAACAAATACAAAAAAGGTGGGGGTTGGAAGGGTATATGAACAGTGTATGTACATACTATTGAAGATAAGTTGGCATTAAATAACATGATTGTTACAGATTTAGGATCTTAAATTTTTAAACTCATGGTAACCAAAAAGAAAAACATGAAAAATATAGTCTGAAAGAAATAAAAAGGGATTCAAAATGGTACAATACAAAAATCAAATAAATATAAAGCAGGCATTAGTGAAAGGACTGAGGGTCAAAAAAGGTAGAAGACTTACTAAGACAAAATGGCAAAAGGAAGTCCTGCATTAGTAGTTACTTTAAATGTAAATGGGAAAGAAAGCCACAGGGAAGAGCCAGAAACTGAAAGTCAGTGGGAACCCAGAAGAGAAATAAATGAGTGGCCCTCACCATGTGATGTGAAGAGAGATGTAATCCAAAGAACCCCAAGGGTTACAGCAAGCCAGCTCCAGAATGCTATGTGTTTTGTCTTACATTATTATACCTACTACAACTCTCTTTTGAGAACTGCATGGTGTAGTTTTTTTTCCATCCTTTTACTTTCAACCTACTTATGTCTTTGATTTTAAGGTGAGTCTCTTGTAAACAGCATAGAATTGGAAGTTTTTTGTTTTTGTTTTTGTTTTATCCATTCTGGCAATGTCGGCCCTTTGACTGGATAGTTCAATTTACATTTTTTAAAACATTTTTTTATTGTGAAATATAACATATATGCAGAAAAGTGATAAATTTCAAACAGGTAGTTATACAGCAATTTCAAGTATAACATGAGTTACATTTCCACAATTACAGGTATTTACTTCTGGCTGTTCTAATACACTAGAAACTAAAAAGAAATTATCTATATAATGATTCAGTAGCCTTAATCATTTTTTAAACTCTTAACTTCTCGGCTACAACTCCTCCCTCTCATTTGATCATTTTCTCAGTCTTCATGGCTATTTGGGCAATGATGATTCTAACTTCATGTTGAAAAGGAGTGTAGACAATATGCAGCAGGAGAATTCAACTGGTTGATGTTCTGGGAGAAACTGGTACCTCTAAGTTATCTGACATAGGAAAAATCTGGAGGTTTTAAGTTTCTGGAAAATAAACTTCATAAGTAAAACTTTTATAGAGACTTAGAGCCCTGGGTTTTCTTTAGGGTTTTCAGGAATACTGGTGGTTGGGGTTTGGCATACCACAGCAATTTGAAAAAATGCCTGAAGCTTGCATAAGAGTAACCTTCAGAATGACCTCTTGACTCTATTTGAAATCTCTCAGCCACTGAAACTTTATTTCATTTCATTTCTTTTCCCCCTTTTGGTCCAAGAAGGCTTCCTCAATCCCACAATGCCAGGACCAAGCTCATCCCCACAAGTCATGTCCCACATTGCCACTGACATTTACACCCCTGGGAGTCACGTACCACATAGAGGGGATGGCAGTGAGTTTACCTGCACAGTTGGCTTAGAGAGAGAGGCTAAACCTGAGCAACAAAAGATGTCTCTGGGGGTGACTCTTAGGTACAGTTTTAAGTAGGTTTAGTCGCTCCTTTGCAGTAACAAATGTCATAAGGGCAAGCCCCAAGATCAAGGGCTCGGCCTTCTAAATTGGTAGCCTACAATGCTTGTGAGAATATCATTAATTTCCCAGGTGGGGAAATATAATGTTTCCACATTTTCTCACAGTCCCTCAAGGGAGCTTTGCAAATACATTTTTATTCCCTGCCCAAATTACTCTGAGATGTATTGGGGCTTCACACTAACCTGCACAAACCAACCAGATTTCACTCTCTATTCAAAGTTCCATGTAATTATGGTGTTTTGAATAAACTGACCATACAAGTTAAATTGCATAGTGTGTTACAAAAAATATAGATTTTGCACCTAATAAACATTGCTAACTTTGGTCTCACAAAAAAAGTCGAAGTTTTAAAAACACCATCAATATCATTCTTTACCCTTTAGTCTGATTTATCTTAGTCCTAACCAAGTCCTTATTGTTCATATCTCTAATTGAAGTCTGACCTCTTTTTTCAGTCTCCTTAACATTTGCTCTATGGGGTAATGCTGACATTCATAGCTGCTAGACCCTGGCTCTGAGACTCAGGTGTCATACAAATACACAAAATTCCAGCGACCGACCAGGTTATACACAAAGAGCTCAGCATCTCAGAATTCAAAAATAACCATTACAACTCAGGAACAGATATAGCTGCTGTAAGAGCTTACAATCTAGGAACTTTTATAATAAGCTTTCCCCTGATAACCTATGCTCTCAGACTCAATTTCCAGAGTTTTCACATTATAGTTTGTCCATATTAATGAGGCATTATGTTTTTCTTTCCATTTCTGGTTTATTTCACTCAACATACTGTCCTCAATATCCATTCACCTCACAACTTCACTACTTGTAGAAGCTCAATATTCCACTGTATGCACACGCTAAAGTTCGCCCTTCTGTTCATCAGTTGATATACCCTTAGACCACCTCCATCCCCTGCAAATTGTGAATACTGACACCATAAACCCCACTGTGCAATGTCTATTCGTGTCCCTCTTTTCAGTTCTTCCAACTATATACCCAATATCCAAGGTGCAGGACCATATGGCAACCCCACAGTTAGCTTCCTGTGGAACCACCACACTGCCCTCCAGATAGGCTGCACCATTCTACTTCCCTGCCAACAGTGACTAGGTACATCCCTTTCTCCACATTTTCTCCAGTACTTGTATCCCTCTGTTCATTTTTTAGATGGTGTTATTCACACACCATACATTCCCTCCTAAGTAACAATCAATGGTTCCCTGTATAATCACACAGGTATGCATTCATCACCACTATCTATAAAAGGACATTTCTGTTTTTTCCACAAAGAGGAAGAGGCAAAAAAAAGTAAAAAGAAAAAAGAAAAAGAACAAAAAGACAACTAAAAAGGAACAAAAAGACAACTAAGGAACAAAAAATAAAATTAAAATAAAACACAATAAAAAAGTCAAACACCACCACCAACACCAAGAATCCCATACCCGCCTCCTCCCCGCCTTTATATTCTCCTCTTATACACAGTTAGCTTTGGTGTATTGCCTTTATTACAATTAATGGAAGCAAATTACAATGTTACTGTTAACTATAGACTCTGGTTTATATTGATTGTATTTTTCCCCAATACTGCCCCATTTTTAACACCCTGCAAAGTTGACATTCTTTTGTCCTCCCTCATGTAAAAACATATTTGTACATTTAATCACAATCACTGACCACTCTAGGTTTCACTAAGTTATACACTCCCAGTCTTTATCTACTATCTTTCCTTCTGGTGTCCTACATGCCCCTAACCTTCCTCTTTCACGGTACTCAAAGTCATCTTTGTTGAGTGCACTTAAATTATTGTGCTACCATCACCAAATACTGTGCTCCCAACCTCCCTCTCCTGTCCTTTCCTATCTGCCTGTACTGCTCCCTTTAGTATTTACTGTAGAGCAGGTATCTTGTTCATAAACTCTCTGTGTCTGTTTGTTTGAGAATATTTTAAACTCTCCCTCATATTTGAAGGACAGTTTTGTTGGATATAAAATTCCTGGTTCATGGTTTTTCTCTTTCAGTAGTTTGAATATGTCGCATCACTTCCCTTTCACCTCCATGGCTTCTACTGAGAAATCTGCATAGTCTTATCAAGCTTCCCTTGTATGTGATGGATAGCTTTTCTCTTGCTGCTTTCAGAATTCTCTCTTTGTCTCTGACATTTGATTTGATAATCTGATTATTAAGTGTCTTGATGTAGGTCTATTCGGATCTATTCTGTTTGGGTACACTGCATTTCTTGGATCTGTAACTTTATGTCTTTCATAAGAGATGGGAAATTTTCAGTGATTATTTCTTCCATTATTGTTTCTGCCTCTTCTCCCTTCTCTTCTCCTTCTGGGACACTCATGACATGTACATGCATGTGCTCCATGTTGTCATTCAATTCCCTGAGACACTGCTCATATTTTTCCATTCCTTTCCCTATCTGTTCTCTTGTGGATAGCATTACAGATGTGCTAACCTCCAGTTTATGAATCTTTTCTTCTATCTCTTCTAATCTGCTGTCGTATGTCTTCATTGTGTTTTTCATCTCTTATATTTGCCTATCATTCCCATAAGTTCTGCCAATTGTTTTTTAAAACTTTTGAGTTCTTTCTTTTGCTTGCCTGATGTCCTCTTTATATCCTTCATCTCTTTTGCCATATCTTCCCTCAACTTGCTGATTTGATTTTTTAGTTGACTTAGGAGATTTGTTTGATTAATAATTAGTTGTTTCAATTCCTGTATCTCAGTTGAAATGTAAATTTATTCCTTTGACTGGGACATATCTTCGTTTTTCCTTATGTGATTTGTAATTTTTTGTTGTCTAGGCACCTGGTTTCCTTGGTTACCCCAATCAGATTTTCCCAGACCTGATGGGCTCAGGTCTTAGGAGGAGACTATATTCAGTTTCTAAACAATGTACACTTAAACAAAACCAATACAGCAAAGAAGAAATCACAAGAGAAATTAGGAAATATCTTGAGGCGAATGAAAATGAGAACACAGCATGTCAAAACTTATGCAATACAACAACTAATGCTTACATTAAAAAAGAAGAAATCTGTTAAATCAATTTCAAAACTGGATATTCTAGAAAACAAGAGTGAACTAAACCCAAAGTTAGCCAATGGAAGGAAACAGCAAAGATAAGAGTGGAGATACATGAAATAGAGAATAAAAAAAAGAAAATAGCAACATAACAAAAAGTTGGTTCTTTGAAAAGATCTTTGAAAAGATCAGTAAAACTGACAAACCTTTAGCTAGACTGATGAAGAAAAAATGAGAGGATACAAATAATGAAAATCAGAAATGTAAAGGGGGATATTACTACTAACTCCACAGAAATAAAAAGGACAATAAGAGGATACCACAGACAACGGTATGTTCACAAATTAAATAACTAGATGAAATGGACAAATTCCAAGAAACATACAAATGATCAATACTGACTCAGGAAATAGAAGATCTCCACAAAACAATAACTAGTAAAGAGATTCAATCAGTAATCTTTCCCAAAAAGAAAAGCCAAGAACCAGGTGGCTTCACAGGTGAATTTTACCAAACATTCCAAAAAGAATTAACATCAATCCTGTTCAATCTCTACCAAAAAAGAAACCAACATCACCCTCATGCCAAACTGTCATAAAGATAGCAGAAGAAAAGAAAATTACAGACCAATATCCCTTATCAATACAGATGCAAAAATCCTCCACAAAATTTTAGCAAACCGAATGTAACAAAACTTTAAAGGAATCATACACCATGAGCAAGTAGGATTTATCCCAAGTGTGCAAGCGTGGCTCAACATAAGACAATCAATTACTGTAACAGACCACGTTAACAGAATGAAGGAAAACTATACGATCATTTCATTTGATGCAGAAAAGCTATTTGATAAAAGCCATCACACTTCTTGACAAAAAACACTTCGAAAACTAGAAATAGAAGGAAACTTCCTCAACACAATAAAGGGCAAATATGAAAAACCCACTGCTCACATCATATTCAATGGTCAAAGACTGAAAGCTTTCCCTCAAAGATCAGGAAGAAGACAAGGATGCCCAATGTCACCATTATTATTCAACATTGTACTGCAAGTGCTAGCCAGAGAAATATGCAAGACAAAAAAATAAAAGGCCCCCAAGTTGGAAAGGAAGAAGTAAAATGTTCTCTATTTCCAGATGACATGATCCTATATACAGAAAATCCTGAACGATCCACAAGGCTATTACAATGAATAAGCAAATTCAGCAAAGTGGTGGGGTATAAAATCAACATGCAGAAATCAATGTTTCTATTCACTGGTAATGAGCAATCTGAAGAAGAAATCAAGAAAACAATTCCATTTACAATAGCAACTAAAAGAATAAAATACCTTGGTTAAATTCAACCAGAGATGTAAAGGACTTGTACACAGAAAACTACAAAACATTGTTAAAAGAAATCAAAGACAATCTAAATAAACCGAAGGACATCCCATGTTCATGGATTAGAAGACTAAATACTGTTAAGATGTCAATTCTACCCAAAGCATTTTACAGATTCAACGCAATCCTAATCAAAATTCCAACAGCCTTCTTTGCAGAAATGGAAAAGCTAATCATCTAACTTATATGGAAGAATAAGGGTCCCCATAGCCCAAAGCCATCTTGAAAAAGAAGAACAAGTTGGAGAACTCACACTTCCTGATGTTAAACCTTATTACAAAGCTACAGTAATCAAAACAGTATGGTACTGGAACAAGGACAGACATATAGACCAATGGAATCAAATTGAGAGTTTAGAAATCAACCATCACATTTATGGCCAACAGATTTTTGACAAGGGTGCCAAAGTCCACTCAACAGGGAAAGAACAGTCTTCTCAACAAAAGATATGGGAAAACTGGATATCCATATGCAAAAGAACAAAAGTGGACTCCTAACTCATGTCATATACAAAAATCAATTTGAAATGAACCGAAGACCTATATATAAGAACCAGAACTATAAAACTCCTAGAAGGAAACATAGGGAAGTATCTACAGAACTTTGTGTTAAGCAATGGTTTTTTAGACTATTCACCAAAAGCACAAGCAACAAAAGAAAGACTAGATAGGGATCTCATCAAATTTAAAAACTATTGTTCCTCAAAGGACTTGAACATGAAAGTGAAAAGACAACCTATACAATGGGAGAAAATGTTTGGAAATCACATATCTGATAAGGATTTAATATCCAGAATATATAAAGAAATCCTACAACTTAACAACAAAAAGACAAACAACCCAATTAAAAAATGGGCAAAAACTTGAATAGACATTTCTCCAAAGAAGACACACTAGTGGCTACAAAGCACATGAAAAGATGCTCAACATCATTAGCCAAAAGGTAACACAAATCAAAACCACAATGAGATACCATTTCATAACCACTAGATTGGCTACTATTTACAAAAAAAAAAAAAAACAAACAGAAAATTACAGTTGTTACAAAGAATGTGGAGAAATAGGAACACTCATTCATTGTTGGTGGGAATGTAAAATGGTGCAGCTCTTGTGGAAGGCAGTTTGGCAGTTTCTCAGAAAGCCAAGAACAGAATTAACATATCACTGCGCAATTTCACTTTCTAGGTATATACCCAAAAGAATTAAAAGCAGGGACTCCAACAAATATTTGCACACTAATGTTTTCAACAGCTTTATGAACAATTGCCCAAAAGATGGAAGCAACCCAAGTGTCCATCAACCAATGAGTGGATAAACAAAATGCATTATATACATATAATGAAATATTATTGAACCATAAAAAGGAATGAAGATCTGATACATGTGACAACAGGGATGAACCTTAAAGATATCATGTTGAGTGATATAAGCCAGACACAAAAGGTCAAATATTGTATGATCTCACTGATATGAAATAATTACAATAAGCAAACTCATAGAAACAGAAACTGGAATGTAGGTTACCAGGGGCTTGGTGGGGGTAGGGAATGAGAAGTTAATCTTTAAATTGGACAGAGTTTCTATATGTGTTGATGGAAAAGTTTTGGTAATGGATGGTGGTGATGGTGTGAATGTAATTAATAGCACTGAATTATATATGCGAACGTGGTTAAAAAGGGAAATTTTAGGTTGTATATATGTTATTAGAATAAAAATTTTAAAAAACCATAGGACTGTACAACACAGTGAACCCTAATAAAAACCATGGAATATACTAAAATTTACAGTTATAAAAATATTCTTTCATCAATTGAAATAAATATACCACACTAATGTTAGCTGTTAATAATTGGGTGGTCTACCAGTATGCTGTATTTTATGCATGATATTTCTATAAACCTACAACTTCTCTAATAAAATAAATAAACAAAAATCAATGACAAATGGAAAGAAGAAATAGCTGAGGGTAAAGGAATGAATAAATGTGTTTTGCAATGATGGAAATCCACGGCCTTGGAGCCTTGAAAGAGGCTCCAAGGAAGAGAAAAATATTGTCTCTAGAATAATTATCCAGATCCCTGAATATGTTTGCCAAGACCATTCCTGGTTGTAGAACCTGGCAGGGTCAAATGGAAGTTTAATCACCTGTGTGGCCTTACCTGTGAGGTCATATCCTATGACCAGTTGTCACTAAAAAGATTATCATTTGAGAAGAGATTTCTGGGAGCTACTCCCCATTGGGCCATCGAATCATGCAATGCACAACTCATAGCAGACTTATTACTGTGTAACTATTAATCTTGATGCATAAGTGCTTAAAAAGCTCCCTGATTACAAAGGACAAAAATATAGCAGCTGTATGTCTGACATGCCACAGTATTCTGTGCACAAATACATATATCACCCTTGTTTTATGGGTTGAAAGCTGTAAAACAGAATAGGGGAAGACAGTGAGTTTCTGATGGGAATAAAGCAGTAGGCTTCATGTGGTAATCCCGAATGCCCCTGGAGAATGGTTGCACACCAGGAAGACAAAGGTTATAGAGGCCTTACGACATACTCAGACTAAATTATATCTGCATGTGACTACCACTCATCTAATCCTAGTATGGCGGCCCAACATTTTTGGGTACAAAACATGTATCCTAACTGCATTCAAGCCATTAGTACACAATGGCGACATATATGGTGGATTAAACACTGATCCACAGACAGAAAATGCCACTCTAGGCATTGTGGGACAAGCTGACTTCACTTTTAATAAGTAGTGGCATACAGAGGTAAAAGACTTATTAACTAGAATAAGCAGATTAAGGGAATTCACATCCAAGAATGATGATGGGGCTTCAGTGAAAGGAGTCAGGCAGAGCCACAAATATTGATGGATAATGCTAGGGCCAATTGTTGGGAAGGGCTTGCATCTCCATTAGCAGTCACTCCCTGTTTTCCTTCCAACTGCCAGCCCCAGGAAATCAACAGTCTACTTTCTGTATCTGTATATTTGATTATTATGGATAGTTCATATAAATGTAATCATATAATATGTAATCCTTTGTGTCTGGCTACCTCAAATAGCATACTGCTTTCAAGGTTCATCCATTTTGTAGTATATATATTAGTATGTCATTTCTTTTTATTATCAAATAATACCCTATTGTAAGGACAGATAAAATTTTATTTATCCATTCATCGGTTGATGGTCATTTGGGTTATTTCCTCTTCTGGCTATCACAAAAAATGCTGCTATGAACATTCACGTACAAGTTTTTGCATGGACGTGTTTCCATTTCTCTTGGTATTGTATTAGTTTCTTAGGGCTGCCTAACAAAGTACCCAAACTGGGTAACTTAACATAAATTTTTTCTTTCATAGTTCTGAAGGATAGAAATCTGAAATCAAGATGTCAACACACCATGATCCCTCTTAAGGCCCTACTGAAAAATACTTCCTTGCCTTTTCCTAGCTTCTGACGCCTCCCCCGGCAATCCTTGGTGTTCCTTGGCTTATAGCTGCATCACTTCAATCTCTGCCTTGGATGGCCATTCAAGTATGTCTATATATTCTCTCCTCTTCTTATAAGGACAACAGCCACTGGATTTAAGACCCACCATGATATAGTATTACCTTATTTTAACTCATTACATCTGTTAAGAAACTACTTCTAAATAAGATCACATTCTGAGGTTCTAGATTACATGAATTTTGGGGAAACACTATTCAACCCACTACTGGTATATAGCTATGAGTAAAATGCCTGGTTCATATAGAACTTCTGTTTTTTCGAGGAAATGCCAAACTGTTTTCCAAAGTGGCTGCACTATTTTACATTCACACCAGTAGTATATGAGGGTTCCAATTTTTCTAAATCCTCACCAACACTTGTAATTACCTGTATTTTTTATTATAACCATCCTAGTGGGTGTGAAGTGGTCCTTCTTTTTCTTAAAATTGGTATTGTTTCATGGATTAAAAAACCTTTCCTGATATATATAAATTTTAATTCTCTTCTTTTCCCTGAAATGTCTCTAATTCAATGAAATGTCTTAGTTCAATGAAATGTCTTTGTTCAATGATTCTGGTTTTCTGCTTTTACATTTGGAGGCATTTCTCAAATGTATGACGATCCTTGGCTAGGCATTCATACTCAACCCTTGAAAACTTAGTAAAAACTCTGGGTTCACGTAGGGGGCTTTTGACCTATGGCCAACTTGTGTGTTCACTAGGGACCTCCAGCACTCGCTTAACCTTTGCCTTCTTTTCTACTGCATGCAGATGTTAGATCTAATGAAAAGGCCCAACCATACCTCCAACCCAGAAACCAGCAGTCCCTTATGCTTATTAGGCAGGAACTCTCAGTGACAGGGCTCCCTTCCGCTGGGGTGGATAAATACTCAACATTCAAACAGTACAGATTTGTCTTTCCAAAGTGAAGTGGGGTGTGTTCAGCTGCCATTCACGCACCCTGACCTGAGCAGTTGGCCTCCAAGGAAGACCAGCCACGATGGGATCTCTTCCCCTGTTTTCTGGGATCGTTTGTGTTATGTTAAGTAACAAAGCAGTAATATGCTTTAAGTTCCTGTTGTGCCTAAGCCTGTGTTCCTACAATGCACCATATAGCAACTCACTCTACAGATTTTGGTGCAGCAAGCAGGGTTCACAGAGAATTAAGGAGTGGGATGGCTTTTTTGCTGTTCGTTTCATCGCTCTTGTGTTCCTTTTGTACTGGGTAATACAGGACTCATGGCTTTGTGGGCTAAACTGAAAGGTCATCCCTGCCCTACCAGTCTGGGTAGAGGAACCAACGCACAGTTGGGGGTCCTAGGCAGTGTTGTCTCCATCCTCTGGGGGAAGGGTGGTGATAAATGGGACTTTGAGAATCCCCCCACCAATGTCAGCAAGTTGGCAGGCTGGTTCAATGCTGAGCTCAATGAGGTTAAGGCCTCTACCACCCAGTATACACTCCCTTGGCTCATGACTTCTTATATCTGTTCTCATTCTGGGTTCAGGCATACCCACCCTCAGGCTACCCAGAATATCCTGTGGTTAGTGTGAAGCTGCTCAGTATTCGGGAAACTATTAGAACTGAACATGAGGACCCAGAAGTGAAAATGAAAGTGTGAGTTTTTATGGAGGAGATATGGGTTACAAAAGGTATATACAAAAACCTGGAGAAAATCTCCTCTGGTAGCTTTTCTGACTTTACGATGAGGGCACCACTACAACCCTGATCAATCAGGCTAAATGAAGGAGTTTTGGCCAACTCATATCCAACTCTGTCCTCCAACAAACTCTTAGTGAGTTGGAGTTAAGGGAGAAGGAGATGGGAAGCGAGGAACGAACAACTGACTATGCAGCCACAGGTGTGTTGTGGCTGCAGCCTCTATCTGACTAGATCCTTCAGGGAGTCAGATGAGCATAAAACACTCTGGATGACCTCCCCTGAATTATAACTAAGCCTTGGAGTAACAAAGAGGAAGTCATGGTCTGTGCTGTGACATGGTCTGCTGCCCCCACCAGAGATTTGGCCCCTTGCTGGGTTCTCATTTTGCGGTGGACATTGATGATTTTACTGGAGTGGGCTCTCCTGAATGGGGCAATAAGGTGATTCTGCTCCTTGCCCCAGGGCTTTCCCTGGGAGACATGATTGAGTGGGTATATCCTGCCCTCCCTGCTTGGGGTGGGGACTCCCATGCTAGGGGGAGGGAGTGGCTGACATGGTGACTGGCAGGAGAGCTGGGTCCATGGGTAGTGGGCACATAACTATTAACCCAGCAAGACCTGTGACCCCAGTGATGATTCAGCAGCCACCCTTTCCTCTCAAGGCCTCCACTTGCTGAAATGTTTTCTTGTAGCTGCTGGAGCAGGGGGTTCCCAGAAGGCAGCATGGACAGGATCTCTAGTGGCAAACCCTGGGGAAAATGTGGGCTGGAAGGAGGGCCACAGACTCGACAGGAACAATCTACCCCTGTCCGACCTCCTCTGCATAATCCCCAGATATGAGCAGTAGAGGAGGCAGAGGATTCTAAAGATCTCCCACCTCTCCCTTTGGCCCCAACTGAGGAGTCTAGCACCCTCTTTAAAGACTGGACTAAACTGAAAATGACCTGGGGTGGGCCAAGGGCCTTGCCCACCACCCAGGGACCAAAGGCCATATATCCCAGTGCATGTACAATTTGGGGGCAGCAAACTATTGGATAAAGGCAACCAGGTCACTATCATTCCGACGGGAGGGGCCGGCGAATAATGTTGGGAGGTTTCAGGCATTTCACACAGGAAGAGGAAAGGAAAGTAACTGCTACCCTGTGGGTTGGTACTTATGGCTGCCCTAGAGGTTGTGTTTCCCACTGGGAATTTATTACAGGAATTGATATCCTGCATTTTGGCACATCCCAGTGGCAACTGCAAGGATACACTCCCTTATCTTAAATTCTGGCCATCACGGTTAGGCTAGGGACAGATGGAGAACTTCCAGTGCTACTACCTCTCTGCCACATTGTCCAGCAGTGGCACTACCATGGGGAAAAAGACATTACCAAACTCATAAAGTATCTTCTATCTGTACCTGTCTTTCTCTCCAAGATCTCTGCTGATAATAGCCTGATGTGGCCAGTGAAAAGGGTGAATGGAGCATGGCAGCTAACTATAGACTACCAGTGATTGCATGCAGAAGTGTCCCCTTTGGCACCATTATGGCCTGCCCTGGCATTTGGCATGCAGCTGACCTGGTGAATGCCTTATTTGCTATCCCACTCTGGGAGGAGGACCAAGATCAATTTGCTTTCCAGTGGTGAGGCCAACAGTATATCTTCCCTGTACTGCCACAGGGCTGTTTAAACTCCCCCACTATCTGCCACCAATGGGTGGAACAGGATTTAAGTAAACCATGCCTGCCCAAAGGACTCCAAGTGTTCTATTATATTGATGACATCATTTTGGTGGGCTAGAGCGAGGAGCAAACCACCCAGGGATTGCACAAATTGTTAACTGGGCTTCAACAGTCCAGCTGGGCCATATATCCCAACAGGAAACAAAGCCCAGCCCAGCAGGTCACCTTCTTAGGTAGTATATGGGCTGGAGCCCAGTGCTTGATTCCTGACTCAGTATGAGACAAATTACTCTCTCTAAAGTCACTGACCTCCAAAAAGGAGGCCTGGCAGTTGACTGGCCTACTTGCAAATTGGTACCAGCATATTCCTCATCTGGGTATCCTCCTGAAACTCCTATGTTGGGTGACATGAAAAGCAGGTAATTTGCCCTGGGGAATGGAGGAGGAGCAGGCCCTGCAGGAGGTAAAAAGGCTGCTGCAGTGGCCCTACCTCTAAGACCTTTAGAGCCTGGATCTCCATTCAAGCTACAGGTTTCTGCCACCTGGACATCTGCCAATTGGTTCACCTGGCAGGATGGAGCAACAGGAATTTGCAGATCCTTGGGTTTTTGAACCAAGAAATTCCCAGATGCAGCCCACTGCTAGACACCTTCAAGAGGCAACTTCTGGAGTGCTACTGAGCCTTGCTGGAAACAGAAAGGATTACTGAGCACTCCCAGGTCCCCCTGAGGCCAGAAATCCCCATCATGTCCTGGTTCCTGGGTAATCAGAACACAAACCCAGGCAGTGCCCAAAAACAAGAGTTATCAATCAAATGGAAGTGCTACATTCAGAATTGCGCTTGCCCGGGCCCCAACAGAGTGACACAGTCGCATGAGTGGGTGGTGGAGGCTCCCCTCAACAATGAACCTATTGCAACACCAGACAAGGGCCCTTCCCTCCCTACATTGGCATCTTGGGGATCTCAAGTCAAGGATGTCCCAGATGTTAGCACTAGTTCACTGCTATAGTAGCCAAGCTGAAGCCATCTGGTGTTTGTTGGGCAGCAGCTGTTGCTTTCCTTGTCTCAGGCAGACTATATATATACATCATGCCTGGCACTGGAAAGAGTATCCAATGGGCTGAACTGCTAGTGGTCCTCTTAGCCCTGCAACACTCAGACCCAAGCACTTGTTTACTTGCTCACAGGCCTTACCAAAAGCTTAGCAGTCTGGTCAGGTTCATGGAGGAAGCATGATTGGAAAATAAAGATTCCCTGGTGTGGGTAAGGGACTGGGCCAGTTTGGATATATTATGTCCCCCCAAAAGCCATGTTCTTTAATGCAATCTTGTGGGGGCAGATTTATTAGTCTTTTGATTAGGGTGGAATCTTTCAATTGAGTGTTTCCACAGAGATGTGACTCACCCAACTATGAGTGATACCTTTGATTAGATTATTTCCATGGAGGTGAGGCCCTGCCCATTCAGGGTAGATCTTGATTAATTCACTGGAGTATTTAAGAGAAAGGCTAAAAGCTGACACAGACACAGATACTTACTAACCCTTAGAAACAGGTGGAGATGCAGACAGAAGGAAGTTTGGAGTTGCTAAGCTAAAAGATGAAACTCAGAGTTTGCCCCAGAGAATCCATGAGAGACCCAGAGACATTTTGGAGAATGCCACTTTGAAATGCAACCTGAGAGCAAAAGAACAGCAGACGCCATCCACATGCCTTCCCAGCCGAATGAAGTGTTCCAGATGCCACCAGCCATTCTTCTGTAAAGGTATCCTCTTGTTGATGCCTTAATTTGGACACTTTTATGGCCTTAGAACTCTAAATTTGTAACCAAATAACCCCCCTTTCGTATTTTGCATAATGGCAGCATTAGTAAACCAGAACAGGGACCTTTGGAAACAACTGGTGATGTGGAAAGGCATCTGTGCTGATGTACATGGCAAAGGCCCATATTGCAATGAACATTATTGGAATGACCTAGCCAATAAAGGATGTACTGAGCTGCCTTACGCACCTGACAAGGGCCCTGCCTGGAGGATGATGACAATGGACTTAGCCTTGATGATATCTGTGAAGTAGCTGAATTTCCCATGGCTGCTTCTGCCACTGGGTGGATTCACCACTGAACTAGGCATGGAAATTCTGACACCATGAAATTATGGGCCCAGGAACACAGAGTACCTCTCTCATTAAGAGGCCCAATCTGCCATTTGCCAATGTGAGAGATATCAACAATAAACCAGAGTCTGAAAAGGGCATTTATGAGCTATTCCCAAAGGAGTCACACTGGGCCACTCATGGCAAGTGGACTACATCAGCCCTCTCCTACCACCCCAAGGGTGCTATGCGTTGGTTGCATTAGGCACATTCAGGCCATAGCCTTTGTTTCCAGTTCATCATGCAGATACAGCACATACGTTGGATAACTTGGGAAAGTTGCTTTATCACCCCTTCAGGCACCCAGGTGACATCTCCTCTGACCAAGGTCCCACTTTGCACAATCCTCTCAACAATGGCCCCAGACACACAGAATTAAATGGACCCTCTATATCACCCACCACCCACAGACAATCAGCATTGTGGAGTATTTTAATGGCCACCTAAAAAAAGAGGTTTGGCATCTACACCATGGCAACTCTCTTAACGGATGAACTGTCCTCCATATTACTCAGCCCTCCGGAAACTGAACTCAGCAGTTCCTGGTAGGGGAAACATGGCCTTCGCCTGCTTCCTGTCACAGGGAGGGGATGAAGGTGGGGGAAGAACCCAAGCTTTGCTGAGCATCTGCCTTACACCATCAATATGAAGACTGGCCCTGAAAGGAGGATCAAGACGATACCACTTGGGACTCTCCTTTTCAGCTACCGTCTGGGGATCATCCCACTTGTTACCCTAAAACACCCTCCACACAATTCTCAGGATGGTAGGAAGATAGGACCACCAGCAGAGGGGTGGAATGACAGAAGTGTACCTAGAAGTGCTTAACACACATGACAAGCCAGTGGGCTGGACCTGTGGGGCCTTAAACAATCATACTGGAGGTTAATGGGCAATACCTACCCCTGGATGGGCCACCAGTCCCCTTGGGAATAGTCATGCGACAACTTCAAGGAGTCCAACAACTCCCATCTATCAGGAAGGGGTGGAAGTGGGCTGGAAGATATGAGTGAGGCACTTGGATCAATGGGAAAGGGATGACGTTATAGCTCACGGCAAGTGGCAGATAGACCAAGTAGACTTAGAGGGAAAAGATAAGTTTATGCAAATAGTCTGAGGAAAGTATCTCCCATGGGAAGTAGCTGTATGAGGAGCCTGTCAGGATGAGTTACGGTTTCCCTCTCTGGTTTTCCACAGATTTCACCCAGTGGCACGCTGAAAGGAAAACACCTTTGTCCAGCTCACCTGAGCCACTGCGAGAGCAGGGAACTTGGTCGACAGCTGAATCTGCCATCTGATCTCTTGCTCCCTATTCTCCTCTTTGCTGAGTTTGAATTAACATTCAAGGAGATGATTTTCCCTGCCTCACATTTGAACTAACACCAGGAAATCCTTCATTTATAACCTGAGAGAAAGATAACTGCACAGCTGTTGGCTGTGTACTCTTCTCCACATCCCTGGACAACCTGTCAGGATTCAACAACTCCCAATGTAATGAAACTGGCAAATGTCTCAGTAAATTTTAGTGCTTGATAACTGCATTGCCTTAGACTTCACCCTGTTTGGAGAAATGGTATACACAGGTGAAGTCCTCCTAATGTGCTGCAGCTGCTGATGTTCCCAAAACTTCACTGTCAATATTGTTGAGAGCCATAGGCTGGTAGACTCAACCCATATCCACCTTCAAGTCCAAGGTGGGCTTATGTTTTGGAAGCTAATGTGGAGGAGCAGGAAGGCCTACTTGGTCAAGAGGCCAAGGAGTGGACTGCTAGGGAAGTCACAGACACACCCGCGGCCCTCCAACTCATTTTCTATTGTGCGCAGATGTTTCAGTCTATTTCCATTTCACAGCCTGGGGCAGATGTTAGGTCTAATGAAAAGACCCAACCATACCTTAAACCTGAAAATGAGGAAAAGCAGTCCCAAATGCTTATCAGGCGGGAACTCAGTGGCAGGATCCCCTCCCCCTTGGGTGGATAAATACTCAACACTCAAACAGTACACATTTGTCCCTCCTCTCGGAAGCAAAGTGGGGCATTGTGGAGTTGCTATCCCCAAACCTGACCTGAGCAGTTGGCCTCCAGGGGAGCCCAGCCACAATGGGATCTCTTCCCCTGCTCTTTTGGACCCTTTGTGCTGTGTAAGTAATAAAGCAGTCATTTGCTGAAAGTTCCATTGTTCCTGAACCTATGTTCCCACAACACATCATATAGCTACTTGCTCCACATTGTATTAAACACTAACCTTAACAATAGTTCAGATATAAAAAACTGAGTTCAAAAATCGAAGTCTGTTAAAATATTCTACTCAAAAAAACATAATTGAAATAGAAAGAGAAAAATTAATATGACTTTAAAGTAGTTTCATCTTATTTCTTATGTCATGAATTTATCCAAAAAAATTCTGGGTATAAATTATTTGGAGTTAATACAAATTCATAAAATGACTTACCTCTTCTTTTCCTAACGTTACCAGAACATCTTGATTCAGTGGAATTACTAAAGAAATAAACCAAAATTATACATATGTTAATTTTCAAAAATAAAAAATGTGGTTTTCTAAGATAAACCTTTATCTTCATAATTATATATTACAGAACTTCTTATGAGATGTGCAATTTTTACTAAATTATTTTTATTTTATATCTTCACATATAAAACAACTATATTTATTTAACTTTATATAAATGTAACCATATTTGCCCATTGTGTTTTTAGTGCTCTTTATTCTTTTCTTCATTTTCCCAACCCCCCAGAAGCAAAGTTCTACAGTGTCTCCTTCAAACACTTTTCTCTATAGTCATGATCCTATGCACACACACACACACACATACACTCACACACATACATTCGTACACATACTTCAAGGTTTATCGTTTTTGTCATTGCTGGTTTTATAAGAATGGGATCATACCATATGCTCTATTTTCCTCATCTTGTTTTCACTCAACAAAACCCCTATGGAAATCTTTCTATATGGTTTAATAACAAATTCATAATTTAAATTACTGCATATTTCACAGTGATAATGTGTTGAACAATTTCCCTACTAAGCATTAACTTTTGTGTCTCATTTTTAGCCCAAACAATCAGTGATGTAGCAAACACCCTTTCATTTCTATTTTTACCTATTAGTACTTTGATTTCTGTGGGATTCCCAGAAATGGAATTTCATAGGAGGAAATGTATATTTTGAATTTTAATAGAGGATGCCAGATTCCATTCTGGAAACATTTCTATAATCAGTGAATAAGAAATAGCAAAAGGCATCATAATTATAAACTCTTCTAAAACTTTGCCAGTCTGCTGACTATAAACCAGTATTTCATTTTAAATTTTGTACAGCAAAATTTATTAATTGCCCAATCCTTATACTTAGAAAAGTTTATCATTTCTAATGAAGTGCTATTTGACATTTCTCAAATGATAATGCCACAGAAAACTTTCCAAGCCAACTGCTATTCTAGAGAATCCTCTAACAAGAAGGAGCTCCCTACATATGCTTCATAGGCCCTGCATTGTAACTGGTTATAGGCACCTCTAGGATGGTTACTAAATCATTTCAACAAATGCAATGCACAGGTTCTAAGGATATAAATATTTTTAAAGTCCTTCTGGTATGGAAGCCTCTGAGACTGGCAACCCTAAGCTAGTGGGTACCCAGCCAACAAGGCTGCATGTGTGTTCAATGTTACTAGGACATGGTGTAACTGTAAACGATGATCATAAGAGAAAAACGTATTAAATTTCCCCGAGATACAATTTCTTATCAATCAGATTGGTAAAAATCCCCAAATTGGCAATACATTCCATTGGACTGGTTGTGGAAAAACAGGTACTCTTATACACTGCTGGTGAAAATTCATTAACTGTACAACCACCATAGAGGGAATTTTGGTAACATCTAGTAATATTACGTATGCATTTACTTTTTGACCTACTAAACACGTTCTAGGAATCAATCCTCAAAATATACTGGCAATTGTTGAGATAATATATGAATAAGTCTATTAACTGTAGCATTATCTATATGAGCAAATGACCGGAAATAATTCAAATTTCCAGCAGTTTAAGAATGGGTTAATTAACTGCAGTACTTCCATACAGAGTTATTATAGAGCTGTTGAAAAAAAAATGGTGGGGACAGGGACATAACAGTCTCTTCAACAAATGGGTCTGGGAGAACTGGATATCCATATCCAAAAGAATGAAAAACAACCCATACCTCACACCCTACACAAAAATTAACTCAAAGTGGATTAAAGGCCTCAATATAAAAGACAGTACCATAAAACTCCCAGAAGATAATGTAAGGAAGCATCTTTAAGACCTTGTTTTAGGAGGTCGCTTCTTAGACCTTACACCCAAAGCACAAGCAATGAAAAAAAAAAAATAGATAAATGGGAACTCCTCAAAATTAAAAGCTTCTGTACCTCAAAGGAATTTGACAAAAAAGTGAAGAGGCAGCCAACTCAATGGGAAAAAATATTTCAAAACCATGTATCTGATAAGACTGATATCTTGCATACAGAAAGAAATCCTACAACTCAACGACAATAGTAGACAGCCCAATTATAAAAGACATAAAAAGACATTTCTCTGAAGAACTACAAATGGCTAAAAAACACAAGAAAAAATGTTCATCTTCACCAGCTATTAGGGCAATGCAAATTAAGGCCACAGTGAGATATAATCTCACACCAATTAGAATGGCTGCCATTAAACAAACAGGAAACTACATATGCTGGAGAGCATGTGGAGAAATTGGAACTCTTATTCATTGTTGATGGGACTGTATAATGGTACAGCCAGTCTGGAAGACAGTCTGGCAGTTCCTTAGAAAACTAGATATTGAGTTACCCTTCAGTCCAGCAATTTCATTTCTTGGTATATACCCGGAAGCTCTGAAAGCAGTGACACAAACAGATATTTGCACACCGATGTTCACAGCAGCATTATTCACAATTGCCAAGAGATGGAAACAATCCAAATGTGCTTCAACAGATGAGTGGATAAACAAAATGTGGTTATACATACAATGGAATACTACGTGGCAGTAAGAAGGAACAAGGTTGTGAAACATACAACATGGATGAATCTTGAAGACATAATGCTGAGTGAAATAAGCCAGGCACAAAAAGAGATACTGTATGTTACCACTAATGTGAACTCTGTGAAAAATGTAAAACAAATGTTATATATTGTAGAATGTAGGGGACCTTGCTAGCGATAGACAGCAACTAGTGAAGGGGGAACAATAATCTAATGAGAGCAGATAAGTTACGGAGGGTAATCTTAATGTTATGAGAATACTCAGGAAGACTAAGGTTTGTTAATTTTGGGGGGGTATGGTAGGAACACGTTGGAAGCAATGTAGTTATTTTAGGTTATTTGTTTTTCTTATTCCTTAGTTTGGTTATGGTTTGTTAATTTTCTTGGGGTATGGTACATGTTTGAAGCAATGTAGTATTTTAGGTTATTCGTTTTTCTTATTCCTTTGCCTTGGTTTTGTTTGAAATGTTTTTTAATTGTTTGTTTTTTTAATTTTTTTGATAAATAAAGTTTAAAAAAACAGTGGGGGAGGGGATCTCTATATATTAATGAAGAGGGTCTTCATGATTATATTGACTAAAAATAGCAAGGTACAAAACTACAAAACAGTATTTATAAAGAAAGAAAAAGGAGAAGTATGAATGAATACACACATACACTCATATTTACTATTGTGCCAGTTTGAAGCTGTTATATACCCCAGAAAAGGCCATGTTCTTTTAATCCATTCTTGTGGGTACAGACCTATTCTGGGTGGGACCTTTTGGTTAGGTTGTTTCAATTGAGATGTGACCCACCCAATTAAAGATGGGTCTTAATCCTTTCTACAGTAGTCCTTTATAAGAGGATAAAGGACAGAGGGCCCAGAGAGCTCAAAGAGAAACACCCAGAGAGAGTTAAAGGAGAATAGCCCCAGAGATGCTAAAGAGAACCCAAGGATGCTCAGAGAGAAAGCCACTTGAATCAGAAGCTGAAAGCAGCAGAACCCAGGAGTGAAGGACCAGCAGATGCCGGTCATGTGCCTTGCTATCTGACAGAGGAACCCCAGATGCCAGTGGCCTTTGAGAAAAGGTATCATCCTGTTAAGACATTTTCATGGTCTTAGAACTGCAAATTTGTAAACTAATATATCCCCATCATAAAAGCCAAACCATTTCTGGTATACTGCATTCTAGAAACTTTAGCAAACCAAAACACTAATATTTTCATAAAGAAATAATATAAGAATGAGAAAGTAATAAAACAATTGTCCATGGTAAAAGAAAGGAACAAGAAAAAAGCGACAGGGATAAAGCTAGGCTGTATCTTACGGAACAGTTCTTACTTTGAAGCCTTATAAATGTTTTACATGATTATACACGAGAACCCAATCAAAATGAAAAAAACAGCCCTAAATATTAAAATAAAATTGAAAAAATGAACCTGTCAGGGGCACAATGACAAAGAAAAAGAATAGTTTTAAGTGGCTTTAAAATATGGTATTAATATGAGCAAAATTGAGTATATTTCCATATTTGAAACTGGACTGGTTATTAGATGGTAGTATATACTTATTGAGTTAGGTACAATAATAATATTTTGGCTACATTTAAAGTCATTATCTACTAGAGATGGATATTGAAATATTTATGGATGAAATAATATGTTTGCATTTACTTAAAATACTATAGCATGGGGGTGGACAAAAAGGGGCTGGGGAAGGGATAAAACAAGTTTGGAAACTTTCAGTTGAGGACCAAGATGGGATAGTTGTACTTATTCCTATTTCTTCCATTAAGTACAACTAAAAACTCTAGACATTATATATAAAACAAACATGAAATGACACTGAAAAGTAAAGAGAAGACAGACAGAACTTGCTACCCATAGAATGACACAGTGATGAGTCCTTTTTGCCTCAGATACCTTGTACAAAGTGATGAAGAAGCTGGCAACTTGAAAATGTCACTAGAATTAGATGAAAAAAGCCCCAACCAAAGCTTGCTCCCTCTAGCCAAAGGACTAGGAAAGGAGCAAACAAGCAAGATAAAACTTTTAGACAATGTGGTAAGCAGAATAATAGCCTACCCAAAGATGTCCAAATATCTGGAACCTGTGAATGTTAGGTTACATGGCAAAGGGAAATCAAAGCTGCAGTTAGAATTAAGGCTGCTAATCAGCTGACCTTGAGATAAGGAGATTATATTGGATTATGTAAATGAGCCCAATGTAATCACAGGGATCCTTATAAGTGGAAGAGGGAAGAAGAAGAGTCGACGTCAGAGTGATGCAATTTTAAGAAAGACTCCATTTGCTATTACTGGTTTTAAAGACAGAAAGGGCCCATAAGACAAGGAATGTGGACAGTATCTAGAAGCTGGAGAAGGCCAAAAAAATGGGTTCTCCCTTCAAGCCTCCAGAAAGGAAAGCAACTCTGGCAACATCTTCATTTTAGCTAAGACCCATTTCAGACCTCTCACCTCAATACTGTAAGATAGTAACTTTGTAATATTTCACACCACTAAGTTTGTGGTAATTAGTACAGTAGCAATAAGAAACTAATGCAGACAATAACCACCCTACCCCACTCAAACACCACAGAAAAAGAAACCCACACCCACAGATGTCAACAAAGGCTAAACAGGGGGAGACTAGATTTTCACCCTCACTGAGCTTTCAAGAAGCATCTCCTCCTCCACCTGAACAACACCAACATGGTATCAGAGAAGACGGAGTGAGTTGGGACTTTATCCCAGTACAGCAGTATCAAACCTCTCTCCACCCCCATGGGAGAAGTGATGGCCACATGGGGATGCCAGACTTCCACCCCTACCCAATGGCAATGTGGCAAGCCTCTCCTGTCCAATCAGGGTCAGAAGAGGCTAAGTGGGAAACTGAAACTTTAATTCCCATCTAGCTGTAGTTAGGCCTCCTCCCCTCACCTGCATTGTCAGCAGAGGCTACATGTGGAGCAGTAACAAGATGTCCCACCACCTCCCAGCCAGGGTGGTGTTAATAGCATCCTATTGAAATTCTATCTCTGTCCACCAGTAACAAGGCATTCCTGAATGTACCCCTCCACCACATCCATCCAGGTTGTCAAAGACTGACTGGGAAACCTGAACTTTCACTACCAGCTGGTGGCAATGAATCCATGTCCCCTCCCCCCATCAGCCACAATGTCAGAGGAGATCTGTTAAAGCAGAACATTGAAATAAGAGTAAGAATCTCATAGAATAATACCTAAAATGTCCATAATACAATCAAAATTACTTGTTATACCGAAGACTGGGAAAATCTAAACTTGAATGAGAAAAGAAAATTAACAGGCCCTAACACCAAAATGACAAAAAAGTTGGAAATACCTGACAAAAGATTTTAAAGCAGCCATTGTGTTTCAATAAGCAAATATAAACACTTTTGAAACATATGTGAAAAAATACAAAAGCTCAGCAAAGCAATAGAAGATATAAAGAAGAACCAAATGGAAATTTTAGAATAGAAAAATACAATAACTGAAATAAAAAAACCAAATGGATAGGTTCAACAGCAAAATGAAGAGGACAGAGGAAACAATCACTGACACTGAAGACAGAGTAGAAATTATCCAATCTGACAACAGAGAAATAGACTGAAAAAAACTGAACAGAACCTTGGGGACTTGTGTGACTATAACAAAAGATCTAACATTTTTGTCATTGGAGCTGAAAAAAGTATTCAAAGAAATAGTGACTGAAATTTTCCCAAATTTGACAAAAGACATAAAACTACAGATTTAATAATCTGAGGGAACCCCAAATAAATCCATACCAAGAGATATCATAATCAAACTTCTGAAAACTAAAGACAAAGAAAAATCTTGAAAGCAGCCAGAGAAAAACAATGTCTTCCCTATAGAGGAAAAACAATTAGAATGACAGCATATTTTTCATAAGAAATCAGGGAGGCAGAAGGAAATGGCACAGCATTTTTCAAGTGCTAAAAGAATGACCTGTTAAGCCAGAATTGTATATCCACTGAAAATATCTTTCAGGAATGAAGGAGAAATCAAGACATTCTCAGACAAAGAAAAATTAAAAGAATTTATTACCAGTAGACCTACTCTATAAGAATGGCTAAAAGAAATTCTTGAAATAAAAAGGAAATATAAAAGAAGGAAACTTGGAACATCAGGAAGAAAGAAAGAACAACAGAAACAGAAAAACATGGAACCAAGCTGCCATGACTCTTACAAGTTACAAGGAAATGCACTCTGCCAACAATCTGAGGGAGTTTAGATGAAGATTCCTCCCCAGATAAACCTCTGATGAGAGCCCAGTCCTGACTGATACTTCAGTTATGCCTCAGGATCCCTACACAGAGGACCTAATCTGTGCCTAGACTCCAGACTCCAGAAACTGTGAGATAATAAACATATGTTGTTTTAAGCTACACAAAAAAGCCCAACACAAAATCTGAAAAATGGTGATACCTGTTAAAGCTGGTGTTTGGATCCATTGGGGTTCATTATACTAAACTTGTAACTTTGAAGTTTGAAAACTTCAATAATTAAAAAATATATATTCACACAAGGGGATAAAAGACTTTTTTAATAATCTAGTGTATTGGCAATGTGGGCCTGAAGTAAATCTGAGGAATTGTGGCTCAGTATTTAGTGACTGATATATGTGAATATGAAACAGGAAGAATCCAGGAGGACTCAAATTTTTGGCTGACCAGGTAGATTCCACTCAAGGGTCAGGGAATAAACAGATCAGTTCATACAGTCACAATTGTACACCACTATATGCCCACCAGAATTGCTAAAATTAAAAAGAATAACAATGACAAATGGTAGTGAATATGTGGGAAAATCGTGGATACTGGAATGAATATGGTAATTAAAACAAGTATATGGAAGAAATTGTCCAGGAAGAGAATGAGAAAAGATAGCCTAGGCTGATCCTTGGGGAATCTCAATAACTGGGGTGGAGAAGGATAAGCTACAAGAGACTAAGAAGGGAAGGAGGACAATTAAAGGGAAAGGAGACAGAGTGCAGAGGAGAAAGGGTAATGGAGATACATACTGAAAAAGAGTACAATCCATATAGAACACCAATGCAGATATGTATACATATGATATAAAAAAAACCTAGGTTTTCATAATAGAAATATATCTAGTTGAGTGTTGAGGATTAAATCATCTCCCCCAAAAAGACATGTTCAAGTTTTAATCCACGTTTTGTGGGTGTGAATACATTTTGTAAACAGGACCTTTGAAGACATTATTATTATTTAAGGTGTAGACTCATTTGTGAATAGGATCTGCGAAGATCTTATTTAGATGTGGCCAAAGTGGATCAGGATGGGCCTAATTCATATGGCTGAAGTCCCAATAAACAAAGGAAATTTGACAGAGCAGGCAGTATAAGCCAGAAGACAGTAGAAGCCAAAAGTAGTGGAAATGAGAGGAACAGACACAAAGAGAGAGAAACTGTCATGTGACAGGGGATTGCCAGAATGCTACAGGGAGAAAGCAAGCCTTAGCAATATCTTGATGTTGGACTTCCAGCCTCCAAAACCATGAAACAATTTCTATTGTATAAGCCAACCCATGTGTGGTATTTTTTTTTAACTTTATCAAAAAAAAAAAAAAAAAAAAATTTCAAACAAAACAAATGAATAAGAAAAACAAATAATAACCTAAAATAACTATACTACTTCCAATATGCTCCTACCATACCCCAAGAAAACTAACAAACCATAGTCATTCCTGAGCAGTCCCATATCATTAAGATTACCCTCAATATCTTATCTGTTTTTGTTAGATTGTCATTCTCCCTTCACTAGTTGCTATCTACCATTGTGTGGTATTTTTCATAGCAGCCCTGGTAAACTAAGACATTGGGTATTTTTAAGTCATCTTGAATTGTTCAACTAAAGACAAAAATACAGTTGGCCCCTACCGGACAAGTCAAGAGGCAACATGCAGTCTATGAAGCCCTTATGTCAGTATCTAAAATTCAATAACTTTTCTCTTTCACTAGGTAAGATTCACTCATTAAAGAAACAGTAGCTTCTACTAAGCATAAGGCAGTGTCTATGATGATAAAAGGATGACTATGATAAGGTCTATATAATCAAGATTATATAATCTAATGTGAAACAGATATGTTCATCTATAATGAAATAAGCACAATATGGGGTGGCCTCTAACATCAATGGAATTTAGGCAATTTCTAGGAGGCCAAATGGATCTTGTAATTCTTGAATTTATTTGCAATTTATCTGTGTACAAAAAGGCAAACCTAAAAATAAGAATCTTACTTTCAGGAGTTTCTTTCTGCCATTGACTAAGTTCAGCAGTCAAACACTTTGCTTGCATAATTAATAATGACAGCTAGAAAAAAAGAATAAGAGAATAAAAAGTCATTTTTTGGGGAATATTCATAGCTATTTATAGGAAATGTACTCATTCATAATACTTTAACACTAGTTTCTAACATAAATTACAGTCATTTAAACTATAAAAAATTATCCCTCAAAACAGAATTCTGTTTTATACCAAGCTAATTAATATAAACAACTTGTGGTATTAGCAGTATAATATAGTATTAAAAATGATTAATTCTGCTTCATTACTCGACTTAAAAGACTGTAATACATTAAGTTTATTTCCTAAATAAATATTTCTTAAAATAAAAAAACCAGGATGCTATTTCTTACCAATACTTTTTAGACAAATTTGCTTTAAAAATGTCCTTTTTCCTCCCTATGACCTTTCAGAAAAATTGTAACTGTCTTTAGCTGAGTGGCTAAAAATATATTTAAATACATATATGGAGATGATTATAAAATTAGAAAGATTCCACAAGTCACACATTACAGTTTTACTAGTTTATAAATGGTGTATCCCTTAGCCAAAAATTAAATTAAATTGAGTATGAATTTTGATTCCAATTTTTATAACTGCAAATCTATCTGGTAAATTTGTTGACTGATTAGACCACAAGATTAAAATCCATGCATGATTGAAGCTAAATTTCAGAACACTTTTCTCTCCTGTGTATGATTCTTATTGGTAGCCAGACAGATCAAAATTTTACATTTCAAAAATGCAGTGGGGGTATTGCTGTATGATTTATAACAATAGGCCAACAACGTCATATCTAATCCATGGCATCTCAAAGATTGCTCTATATCATAAAATTGGCTGTTGAAAACTGTCAGAGCAAAAACAAAAACCTGAAGTTCCTATGAAAGCTTTATATAATTATATAAAAATGCATTTATAGGCATTTAAAAATCTTTACTCCAGGAGAATCTAATTATCCACAACTTAGGTACCATTTCCTAAGAATATGAGAAGACAGACTGCCTACTGTATAATGCTTTTCCAAATAGAGTATTCGGTTTTAGCCCACACAACAAGCTCTGTACTTATTGATGGATTCAAAATTTTTTATGGACGTAAAAAAAGGCAAAATTCGTTACCAATTTTTAGATTAAGAATTGTTTTTTTCCCTTCTCTCTCTCTCTCATTATACTCACGAATTTTTATTTTTTCATATGCTAATAATTAATTAAAGGCATTGTTCCTTTTGATGTGCATATTATACCAAATTTTGGACTGCAAGAATGCCTCCAAATTGGTTCCTGTGTTTCTGACATGGCCCCATCAGTTTTGGGGAACTTTCATTGATATCATTTGTAATATTGAATTTGTTCTTAGAATTATCACATAAAGGTTATTAAATTTTTACATAGTCAAATATATCTAACTTTTCTTTTATATTAAGTCTAGATTTCTAATATTAGCCAAGAAGTTTTCCCTTGTCTCTAAATTGCACATATGGTCTCTCAGCTTTTCTTACAAGATTATTCTGATAATTCATCTGCAATTTGAGTTGCATGCAGTGAAAAATAGAGGTCAAATTTTATTTTATTACAGATGGATCTCTAGTTGTACCAGTATCATTTATTAAATCATCCTTTCGCCACAGATTTGAACAATAATCTTTGTTATATTTTAAATTCTTAATCTATTCCACCAATACATTTATCTACACCTAACCAATTCCATAGTGCTCTGATTATTATAGTCAATATTTTAATCCTTTTTTTTAAGACTAGAGTAAACTCAGTTAAGATTCCACACAGATAGTAACATCTGTGGCTAGAGTACCCAATAAAGTAAATTAGTCTTTGTTCTAGTTTTTAACGAGGTATAATAGTAGCTAACCGGTAATTCACTCAACCGTCAAAAGTATGTACAACTGTTAAAAGATAAAAAAAATTAAAATGCTGCCTTATTTATTTACAATAGCCTGTTACAAAAAATTTTTACAGGACTTTTAACTCTTAAATCACAAAGAATATGGAATTTTCCAAACAATTTAGCATATAGGTATTAACAAGCTATTCATTTAGGGAAAGTATAGACAGATGAACTTCTTATTCAAAACACAATGAATTCCACTTACCTATGTTTAGGAAGGGAAAAAAGGTTCATACCTGAGCATTTGATTCAGTGAGTGCCTCAGTTCCAACAAGCAATAATTTATTCTGACACTGGATTTTAAAATGAAAGAAAAACAAGTCACTATACAATCCACAGACAATTCCCCTGCCTTTTTAAACCAATTGTACTACAACTCTGAAACAATATACAAATATTTGATTTACGAGAAGAGTTTGTTTAAAACCTTCACTTTCTAAGCAAGAAAATTAGGAAGGCAGTCAAACAGTCCCCAAAGTGAAAAAAATCAAAGAGTAAAAGAGAGTATCTGTACAGAGTAAAGAAATGAGCATAAAGAAATAAGGAAAAGGAAAACAATAAATATCTAGGGTGGATTAGAAGCCAGATAATGGAAAAATGGGAGGTAAGATAATAAGAGAGAAAACAATATAGAAAAATAACAAAAAGATAGATAAAATAAAAAATAAAAAAGATAAGATCATAAGAAAATATAACTTCAGGAGGTATTTTTTGTTATTAAAAAATGCAAAACTGCTGACTATATTTGAGGGGTAAAAAGAGGGGAAATTTTAATTTTATCTGTGCCTATTTCTAGTATCAGTATGCTCCTGTAAAAATTTTAAAGTTATTTTTAAATCCAAATTTCTCTACTAAAAAAACGTCAAAAGCAAAAAAAAGAAAATAGATTGTATAAATTATCTTGAAAATACATTAATGATAGAGTCGCAAATATTTATGTTAAAACATATTTTGAAATTTAATTTTTTTATTGTGGCAACATATATATAACATAAAATTTGCCATTTTAATCATTTGCAAAATTCATTGTCATTAAAGACTTTTACACTGTTGTGCTAAGTGCTAATATTACCATCTTCATTACTAAAACTTTTCATCACCCAAAACAAACTCTTTACCCTTTAAGCATTTTCCCTCTCTACAGTCCCTGGTAACATTTAATCTACTTTCTGTGTCTATGAATGTGCTTATTCAAGATATTTCATATAAATGAAATCATATAATATTTGTCCTTTTGTGTCTGGCTTATTTCATTTAGCATAATGTTTTCAAGGTTCATCCATTTTATGGCATGTATCAGAACTTCATTCCTTGTAATGGTTGAATAGTATTCCATTCTATGGACATAGCATATCTTGTTGATCCATTTATCTGTCAATGTGCAGACACTTGGCTGATTTTCACATTTGGGCTATTGTAAATAACACTGCTATGAACATTGGTGTAAAACACATTTTTTAAAAAAGAAAAAAACCTACTAATCTGCCCTAATCTGAAACTTCATTGGCAAGAATACCATGCTAAAAATGTCTGTGGGCTATATCATACATTAATCTACTTTAAGTAGAACAAATTTTTACCAACAAAATGTAGAGTATCAAAAGCAGTTCTATTTCGCTGATTCAGAAAATGTACATAAATTTCAAATTTAACATTTTCTAAATAAATTCAAGTTTTCAACCAAACTCCACCAATGTGTTCATCCCATATCTGTATTCTCTTAGAAAATAACCCCACAAACCACCCAATGTCCCAAACCAAGAACCTGAAACTATCCATAATTTCCCCACATTTCACATTAAATTAATTTCCAAGTCATCTTGGTCCTATATCTCCTTAATATCTCTTAAATCAGTTTTTCTCTTTATTTGCAATGATAGCATTTAGGCCATCATTTCTTACTAGAACTTCCTAAATGCTCTTTCTGCCTATGGTCTCACCCTTTTGCATCACATATTCTTCAAAGCCACCAGAGCAATCTTTCCAAATTGTATATCTGATCATGTCACTTCCATTATAATCCTTAATGGCTCCCCACAGTACACACTCAGCAAAACACTTCATGTGGTTGCCCCTGCTTTCCTCTCCAGTCTCCACCCACAGGTCTTCTCCTAATTTATATTAGCCATATTATTTTACCTAGAGATCTCTAAACTCCTAACCTTTCTATATTTTGTTCTTTGTGTTTTGTATACCTCCCTGACTTCCACAGGCTAACTGCTATTCATCCTTTATATATAAATTCAGTTATTAACTCTTTTAGAAAGTTATCCTTGACCCCTTCTGTCTAGTTTTGGTACCCCTCCTAATTATAGTTTTTGAACCTCTACCACAATGCTTATAATATGTATATAACATAAAATGAAGGCTATTGCCTCTATAAGATAATAATCTCCTTGAGAACAGGGATTGTTATAATTTTTACTCTTTCTATCTCTCATCTACTATAGAGGTTCTTGAATGAATGACTATAGGTCTAAATACTATATAAATATTTATCATATGATATAATGGCTCTTGGGAGTCAGCACAATTAATTCTTTCCAATAGCTTTTATTGAACTTGATTTAAATCTTATATTTCTTAATTGACACATTGTTTTTCTCTCTTGATACTTACTTCTTCCATCTCTTTCCACATTTCTTCACATTCTTTAATAAGTTCTTCTTCAGGATCTGTAACATTTTCGACATTCGTAGTACTATCTGGATCTAGATCTTGCTGATTCACTGACATGTGCTTTGTGATATTCTTAGCCTTATGACAAGAAAAACCAGTAAACAATGCTTATCAATTCAACAATATTTGTTGAACACCTATTAGCTGCCAAAGACTCACCTATGAACAAGGAATATAACAGTGAACAAAATGAACAAAATCTCTCCTACCATGGAGCTTACATTCTAGTTAAGACAGACAGTAGCCAAAAAGTTTTTTGAAATTCATTCTGTAGCATTTAATATACAAATGCTATGGAGAAAAGCAAGGCAGGGAAGAAACACAGGGAATTCTAAGGGGCAATGTAACTTTAAATAAGTTGGTCAGAAAAGGTCATTGAGAAGTAGACGATTGAGCACACATGAAGGAGATAAGTGAGCCATGGGTGATATCTAGGGGAATAGGCTACAGGCAGAGGGAACTGAAAGTGCAAAGCTCTTGAAGTGGGAGTACGCCTGATGTGTCCCTAGAGCACTAAAGAGGCAGTATGAGTAGAGCAGAGTAGGTAGGGCAGAAGGTAGTAGGAGACGAGGACAGAGACACAATAGGGATTGAACCTCCTCCCAGAATTTGTGCTCTAGACAAAAGCACAGTGAGACAATAAAAGGAATGTAAAAATTACAGAGGTGGACAGTCTGGGACAAAAGCCAGCCTGCTTCAAATATCTGGAAGAGGGAGGTCTGTCTCCTGGGAAGCAGAGGGGACAACCGAACTATAAACAGCGGAACTCCAAAACAACTAACAAGCAAAGGCCCAGGACAAGACAGAAGCTCAGAAAAACAGGGAAAGCCCTGCACACTGCATTCACTATGGGCAGACCTTCCTGACAGGAGGGCTGAAGCTCAAGAAAATTTCTGTCCTATTACCAGCTCGTTACAAAATCAAGAAACAGACATCCCACAGAGTAAATCCCAGAGATAATATTTTAAAGTATTAAAATGTACAGTGTGCAACAAAAGAGTACAAGGCAAACAAGGAAACAGGAAATGATGGTCCAGCCAAAGGAAGAGGATAAAGAGGGAAAAAACACCAACAAAGAAGGTGAGAATTGGACATATCGAACAAAGCCTTTAAAAAAATGATCTTAAAAATGCTCAAGTAGATAAAGCAAAGTACAGAGAAAGAACTAAAGGATATCAGGAAAACAATGAATGAGCAATATGAGAAGCTTAGTAAAGTAACAGGAATTTTAAAAAAGAACCAAACAACTACTGGAGTTAAAAAGACCAAAAAAAAAATGAAATGAAAAATGCTCAGGAGGGTTTTGAGAGCAGATTGGAACTGGCAGAACAATCAGTGAACTTGAAGACAAGACACTTGAAAATACTCAGGCTGAGGAGCAGAAAGAAAAAAGAAATATTAAAAGTGGAACTAGCCTAAGATAGCTATGGGACACCATCAAGTGCACTAATATATGCATTATGGGAGTTCCAGAAGGAGAAAAAAGAGAAAGGGGTGGGAATTGTCAAAGAAATAATGACAGAGAACTTTCCGAACTTAGCAAAAGATGTGTATATGCAATCCACAAGACTCAGAGAACACCAAACAGGATAAACATGAAGAAAAAAAAACACCCAATCATATATTAATTACTTTATTGAATGCAAAGGCAAAGGAGAGAATTCTGAAAGCTGCAAGAGAAAAGCAATGTGTTACGTACAAAGGAGTCTCAATGAGATTCAGTGCTGATTTCTCACCAGAAACTACCAAGGCAAAAAGGCAGTGTGTTGAAATACTTCAGTTGCTGAAGGAAAACAACTGCCAGCCATGTAGTTTATATCCGGCGAAACTCTCGATCAAAAAATGAGGAAGAGATTAACACATTCTCAGCTAAACAAAATCTGAGGGAGTTAATTAATAGTACAATTATAAAAATGTGTTATCATCATTTGTAACAAATGTTCCACACCAGTGCAAAGTGGTGGTGGTGGGTTAGTGTATGGGAATCCTGTATTTTATGCATGATTGTTTTGTAAACCCATAATATCCCTAATAATAATTTTTAAAAAGTGAAAAGAGAACACAGAATTTAAAAAAAGAAATCAACAATAAAACGAAATTAAATTTTCAAACTTAGTAAAAATATTATCAACATATTTGGCAAGCCAAGACCTCATTTCCATAATGTAAAATGAATGTATACAAATTAATTTTAAATTAAAAAAAACAACTAACCATAAAGAATCCTTAAAAAGTGCCACAAAAGTTAGGATACTCATTACATTTGGAGGGAAAAAGAGAGGTAGTGAAGGAATGTGATTGAGATGGGCCAAATGGAAAGACTTCTGAGGTGACTATCAAAGTTTATTTCTTCACCTGCATGGTGAGAAAGGTGTTTGCCTTACAATAAGTCATTAACTTTACATTTATTGTGTGGAGTATTTTTGTATATGTGTTTTAATTTACAATAAAAAGGTAAATAACAACCTAATACAAAATGGGCAAAGAACACAAATAAGGAATTTAAAGAAAAAAATTACAATAATTCTTAAATATAGAAAAGAAAATATATTCTCAGACTCACCCATTACTTATAAAGATGCAAATTAAATAAGAATTATTTTTATTTAGACTGGAAATAATGAAAAATTTAACAACAGACAATATTGGCAAGTGTGGAACAAGAGGCATACACCAGTGACAGATCAATCTCTCTGTAGAATTAGCAATAGCGATCAAAATTTGAAATGCATATATCTTTTCATTCAGAAATTCTACTACTAGGGATTATCCTACAGATTGATATATTTGCATAAGTCTATACAAGTATACTACTGCAGCATTATCTATAAGAAACTTTAAAAGGATCAACTCTGCAACTAGATTGTCTAGTTTTTAATCCCAGCTTCGTTACTTACAAGCTATGGGACCTTGGGTAAGTCACTTAAACTTTCTGTGCCTCATTTTCCTTATCTGTAAAATGAGACTAATATTACTTCCCCATATGGTTTTCACAATTAAATGAAATAAATATATGTAAAGCTCTTAATTGTACCTAGCATATAATGAGCTATATCACTGTTAGCTATTAGCTACTAACAATCTGAATATCAACTAGAAGACTGGTTAATTAATTTATGTCATATCCATAAAAATGTTTAAGTTATAAACATCTTCTCTGCTATACCCATAAAATATGTTTAAATTCACAAAGCCATACCAGTCATAAAAAATTTTAGAATATTTTTAAGCAAAAAAGTCAAACATTATATAAATATTTCTTTTATAAATATTCCTTAACTCAGAATTATGTGCAAATTGATCTTTCCCCATCTGTAGAATAGTGACTACTAAATTACATTTTCAGTATGAAAAAATGTGAAACTGTGTGAGTGTGTGTATATAGAGAGAGAGGCAGACAGGAGGCACATCCAACAAATTAGCTGGATTGGCTATTCAGTGTAACAGAGTACAAATAAGTAAAAATATTTAAGAGTTTAACTTTATCCCTTTCACACATTTTTGTATACTTAAACCCATCTTTCTATAAACAGAGCAAGTCTCCTTTATGAGGTGCCCAGTTAGTACTCCATTTCTAATCAATACTGAAGGACAACAATCTCTCTGTATTTAAGGATTCTATGCCATACAAAATTAAAAGCTCTAATACCAACTTAAAGAAACTCACACTCCTTATTCGAAAAACAAGATTAATATACTTGAAATAAAGAAATAAAAATATCCATATAATTTTAAGCTGGATCCATTTATTCAACAAATACATTCTTCATATGTACCATTTGTCAGATACTGTGGTTATATATAAAAAGTCTCTGTCCTCCAGCTTACAATCTCACCAGAGACAGACAATATAAACAAATGGATAACTATATATATATGATATAATTTCAGGCAGTTAGATGTGCTATGCAATGGTCAATTAAGAACACAGACTTGCAAGTACTCTCAGAATTCAGGAGAGGGGTCAGGGAAACCTATGTGGAAGGACAAAGGGCTTAACACAGTGCTTGATACACAGTAGTGCTTAATAAATGCTAATTAGCTCCCTACCATTATCATCCTAATCCTTACTTTTATTGTCATAAGCTTTAAAAAGATGAGAAACAGTAAAGGTAAAGGCTAGATTTGCTGTGGCGGCGAATGCTTTCCAGGCATTAAAATGTGAGTAAAGATTGGGAGGCAAGAATAAGCAAAGGTACATTTGTGAGATACAAAAGAAAGTGGACTGATTAGAGTAGGAGGCAGAGAAGAAAAAAAGACTTGCTAAGTAGGATGAGTCAAATAAGGGGGGCCCTTGAAATTCAAAAACCTCTTTATAAGTGCCTACTATGAGCAGTTCCTTTGTGTCTGGTGTTCACCTTAAGACAAAAGTAGAGATACATGTGGTTTGAAATGGACAATCACGAGACGTTTGAAACCTGTAGTTTCGAGAGGTCATTTTATCAAGTTGTATGTAATGGGTGGAAAAGAAGAGAGCCTGAAGTCCAGAAAACCGCCAAGAGATGGAAGCCCAGGCCAGGGTGAAGGCTGTCGGGGACCACTTAGATTACCTGGGGTAGCTGGTTCTCCTTCCGGAAACAGTAACAAGCATTCACCAACTTCTTCAAAGACTGTGAGACAATAAAGGGGCTCAGGGGAGGAGACATACTTGGGGCATGCTCGCAAGTTAACCAGTGCCTTCAATTCCCCACCCCTCGGTCTTTCTCGGAACCAGCGGAGTTCTGGAAATGGAGAAGACGCGGAAGCCCGAGACCAGCGGGACTCAAGGCGAAGCTGGATGTCGGATATCCAGTTCCTCAGCGGTAAGGGTCCCAGCTTCGGAGCTAGAGCTCCATATCCTGTGAGTTGCCAGCCCCGGCGGCAAGTTTCAACGGTTACTGCGCTCATCCCTTCCAACTTCTTACCTTGACAGAGACACGAACACCTTCTCCTCAGCCTTGCAAGGTCAACTCCTCCCCGCCCAGGACCAGAGCGCGCGCTGCTTGTTGATTCGATCGGCCGCTACCCATCTCAGCCAATCGCGTAACTCGCTCGGCGGCTGACGACAAAGCTGCGCCGCTGCTCCGCGATTGGTAGCGGAGCTGTGTGTCGCGCCTTTCCTAAAGATTCTGGTAACATGGCGGCGGAAGGTGGTGGCGATTCACAACAGAGAAGGAGGAGCTCTCGGGACCCAGAGGAAGCGGAAAAAACGGAACTCGGCGAAAAAGAGCTGGCAATGGCAGTGGCGGTGGCCCAAGAGAAGGATGAGGAGAATGAAGAGCGCTGGTTTGGGCCTTTACCTGTGGAGGCAACACTGGCCAAGAAAAGGAAAGGTAGTTGCAGAGATAGACCCAGGGCAAGTTGGAATACTGAGGCCACTGAATGGGGAAGTTGAAGCCGGACCCGAAAAGGGATGGTGTGTGACTGTGGGGTTTTGTGTCCTAAGAAAAGAGGGTCGCTTTCTCACTTCTGGCCACTCTGTACTTTAATGTCCTTCCGAAATAGTGATTTGGGCTTAGTACATCGTCTTTTTAAAAATAATAACTAGCATTTATCACTATTTTGTTACAATAGATACTAACGCTAATATTTCCCTTTATTTATGTGCTTAGCATCTCTCATTTAATCCCCACAACAGCCATATGAGGTTGAAATTTCTAACCCCGTTTTGCAGGTGTGAAAGAGAGTACCTGTAAAAGGTAAAGAGAATTTCAACCCTTAACTCTTCCACTAATGAATTTTCTGACTTACGGAAATTTTCTGACTTAAGCTTCTTGGATCGTAAAATTCACCTAAAACCCGAGGTCTGTGGCTCTCAAACCGTACTAATGGGATGCCACGGGCTGAAGCCTTTTGCTTCTGAAGTGAAATAGTGACAGTTTTTTTTTTTTTTTAATCAAATAAAAAGGGTGGGGAAAGGAATAGATTTAAATTGTCTTGTTAAAATTGTCTTGTTTTGTTAAAAATTTTCTGTGAAATGTTTTCATTGAAGTATAAGACCATTATTAAAATGTGATCTTTCTAAAGTCAGATCTTACTTTATCACTCTCCCCTACTTAACTCTTCAGTGCTTTCTTATTGTTTTCAAAATAAAGTCCAAACTCCGTATCGCACCTTACCAGGAAGGCCGTTTAAGATATGATCTCTCCTGCCCTCCCCAACTACATTTTCCATTACTCCCTCTCCCACCCCGTCTTTCCTCCTTACTCTGTGCTCCGCCATGCTAAATCACTTGAGAATGGATCATGTTCTCTTTCTCCTCTTGGAGGCCTGACTTTTTTTCAACCCTTAGCACTCAGCTCAGCTGTTGCCTCCTCTGGGAAGGCTGACTTCTCCAGTCTGGGATGGGTTTCTAAAGCACCTTGATCATAACTCTGAAGTAATGTTTATCACGCTGAATTTACAAGTAGTCCTCAAATATTTATCACGCTGAATTTACAAGTAGTCCTCAAATCTTATGTATCCAATTTTAGAAGAAGCTACTTTTTTGAACATTGTACATTAACACATTTAACATATATTATCTTTTTAACTGCCAGGTCTTCCTGTTAAAAGTTTTTTCATAGCAACCTTTTCCTCATTGTACTTGCCACAGTTTGCCATTGTGTATTTATTTGTGTGACTGTCTGATTAGTGCTTCTCTCCACTGCTAAGACTCAGGACCATGCCTACTTTGCTTCAGTGCTTGATACATATAAGCAGGTGCTTGATAAGTACTTATTGAATGAATGAATATTATAAAGTTTATGCTGCTGTTTATTTTATTGCATTTGAGTGTCTATACATGTCCTTTTTTTTATGGCACTGAGTGGGAGAAAATGGAAAAATCCGAATATATAAAAGTGCTGAAATTAGGAGACAAAGATCTCATAAACCTAATATAATTGAGACAGATAAAAATCATTCGATGTGGAAATCTTTATCCATAATTAGATGCTCATTGGATTTAAGCCAGTCAATAGTATATTCAATTTGAATTAAAAAATTGAAATTAAGAATCATGTATAAAACGTTAGAGAAAAATATATTGAAGATTTTGTCTAAAATAGCAAGGGTTTAATAATATTTTTAGCTTCCTAAAAATAGAGCCTTCACCTTTAACAAATATTTGAACATTGGGCTTTTGTGTACATTTTAAGAAAGGCATTATATATGAATATATGGCACGGCCTTTAATTAAACTGAGTGCATCTTAGAAACAGGAACTATGTCTTATTCCCCTTTATATCATGCATCCTGAAATCTGGTTCTCAGTAAATATTTGTTCAAAAAGTGAACTAACAGCAAAAGGAACATGTTATCGGGTAACTAAATCTAGCTATATATTACAGAGAAACCCAAAATGACAATGGCTTTAAAAAAATAGAAATGTACTTCTCATGTGTAAAAGATGTCCCAAAGTAGGCAGAACAGGATTGGTATGCAGGTTCCAATGTCATCAGCAACCTTGGCTCTTAACAGCTCTCTGCCTGATTAGCACTAGGATATGGCCCTTCTTTTCAGTGTACTGACTGGTTATTAGAACTACTGCAATCATGCACCAGTTCCAGGCTGCAGGATTAAAGAAGGGAAGAGGAGCACACCTTTTTTAGGGAGATTTCCTGTCATACAACACCTACACTTTAATCTCATTGGCCTGAACTCAGGCACATGGTCCCACCTAACTACAGGGGAGCCTGAGAAGCGTTTTCTTATAGCTGGATGTCGATATACCCATTTGAAAATGGAGTTTCTGTTACTAAAAATAAAGGGAAAAGTAGTTTGTAAAAGACTTCTTTGACTCTGCTATATACAACAGTTATTGAAAACCGATTCAGGTGGTCATGGTTAAATTAAGAACTATTTATAGGCATGTTTGGTTGGATTATTTTGTTTGTTGCATGCATAATATCACTTTTGCAGTTCATAGTTCATATAATGAAATCAGTATTTCCTGATGTTCTCAGATTACCACTCTTAAGGTGTTTTGCCCCCTGGGAAAACTTTGAGAAGCACTCAACTGGATAATCTTTAGGATTTTCTCAGTTCTAAAAATCGAAGCATTTTATCATGTTTACATGTTTCAAACCCAGTATCAGTGATTTCAAAGAGGATCAGCCTTAATGATAAACTGAGACATGTTATAGATGGCCACTGGCCTCTTATTATTTAAATTGTCACTAATTGAATTTATATCATGAGAAAGATGGGTGTGATATTTTCATGAAACTTTAGTTTTTATTAATGGAACCTTCATATTAAGCCAGATCCAGTTAAGTCCTGGGTAGAGATAAGCATCTATATAATACCTGAGAACTGGTCATAACTAATTAACAGTGCTATTCAATATCTGGAATAATAAAAGTTAAACTGACATAACACAATGGATTTTTTTAATCATTACATGTGAGTTGAGAAAAATTAAAATAGAATTTAGAAAATTTTAAATAAGATAAAAAATAGTATTTTATTCCATTTACTTTAAAAATAAACTTACTTTATTTTTTTTCTCAGTTCTAGAGTTTGAAAGAGTCTATCTTGATAATCTCCCCAGTGCATCCATGTATGAGCGCAGTTACATGCACAGAGATGTTATTACCCATGTGGTGTGCACCAAGTAAGTCTATCTCGTTTTTATTTTTTCATGAGAAGTTTGTTTATTTTTTTTAATGTTTCCAGTCTTGTGGTGGATTAATACAAATGACTTTAGGATATTATGGATGTCTGTTTAATTCCATAGACTCTGTGATAATTTAAGTTAAATAAAGCCTGTATGTTCTTCCTTATATCATACAAGGAATGCATTCTTTAAGATAGAAAACACTTTGGAGATAAATACCAAGAGTGGGTTGAACTAGGTGATGTTTAAGCTTCCTAGGAGAAAAGTGTACTTTAGTTAAGATGGGAGTAATTGGTAGCTCTCCTCTTTGACACTAATAGGGAAAGTATTGGGAACTAAGACATGCTGGAAATACCAGAGGACCATCAAAAATGATGAATAGGGGATTGGGAGAAAGGTAATGATAGTAAGTAATAGTCTACTGTTTGTTGAGCACATAGTATGTCCAGGTATTGTGCTAACGCTTTTTCATAAATTATGTCGTTTATCTTTAGAATAATCATGTGATCTTCATGATCTTCATTTTATAGATGAAGAAACTCAGGTTTAGAGAGACTACATAGCAGATGAACTGGAGAAAAAAGCAAGGGCTGAATCCTGGAGGACTTTCTATTCCTTATATTGGTTTTGAATTTTATCATGTGAGCAGGAGAGTAACATCAGATTTATTTTTTTAAAGGATCACTCTGGCTGTAGTGAGATGAATGTATTCAAATAGGGCAAGAGTGGATACAGGGAGAGCAGTTAGGAGGCTGGTACAGAAAACTGGACAAGATATGATGGTGGCTTGGATATTGGCAGTGAGTATGGAAAGAAGTTAGATGGATTATTTCATTCTCCTCTTTGGACCAGTCCATTCTTGATCTCTTGGAGACAAACCACATTTGGGAAACATAAGAGATACAAATCCAATTAAATAAAATATCTTTATATTTCATTTCTAGGATAATCTGGCTAATATTAGTACCCTTCTGTGCTGGTTTGAATGTATTGTGTCCCCCAAATGTCATTGTCTTTGTGGTTTTGTGGGGCAGAGGTTTTGATGCTGGTTAGATTTGCTTGGAATGTGCCCCACTCAGCTGTGGGAAATGGTTTTGATGAGCTGTTCCCATGGAGGCGTGGCCTCGCCCATTCGGGGTGGGCCTTGATCAGTGGAGCTATATAAATGAGCTGACTGGGGGAGGAAACGGAGTGCAGCTGGGAGTGATGTTTTGAAGAGGAGCAAGCTTGCTAGAGAGGAACGTCCTGGGAGAAAGCCGTTTTGAGGCCGGAGCTTTGGAGCAGATGCCAGCTGCCTTCCTAGCTAGTAGAAGTTTTCCAGACGCCATTGGCCATCCTCTAGTGAAGGTACCTGATTGCTTGGACGCTTTGTGGCCTTAAGACTGTAATTGTGTAGCGAAATAAACCCCTGTTTTATAAAAGCCTATCCATCTCTGGTGTTTCACATTCTGCAGAATTAGCAAACTAGAACAGATTTTGGTACCAGAGAATTGGGGTGCTTTTGCTGCTGACTTTGCAAATACCAAACATGTTGGAACAGCTTTTTAAGTGGATAAGGGGAAGATTCTGGAAGAATTGTGAGGAGCTTGATAGAAAAGGCCAAAACTGCTTTAAACTGGAAGAAAGGTGATCCTTGTTTTAAAGTGGCAGAGAATTTGGCAAAATTGAGCCCTGGTGTCAGATGGAAGGAAGAATTTGAAAGTGACAACCTGGAATACTTAGCTGCGGAGATCTCCAGACTACATGTGGAGGACATACCCTGGCTTCTTCTTGCAGCTTATAGTAAAATGCCAGAGGAGAGAGATAAACTTAGAACTGAACTCTTGGGTTCAAAGAAACCAGAAGCCGATGGCTTGGAAAATTATGAGCTTCCAGGGGGTGGAATCCCAGAAGCTACAGCCCAACATGAGGATGTAACCGAACATGGAAACCAGCCGCCATTTCAGTACAAGCCAAGATTGGAAAAGGAGTTAAGCAGAAAGGATTTGTGGAAAGTCCTATTGTCTGATGGCTTTGACCCTTGCGTGCTTCATGCAAAGCCAACGGAATTTTTGCAAGATCTTTATAGACAGAGCCATTGCTGGTCTGGACTGGAGGAGACAGACAAGGAAAAAATTAAAGGAAAAATCTCTTCAAAGACAGAGCCATGGAGGTTGAGGTCTGGAGTCAGGAGGTCTCAGGCCGGGAGAGCGGAACAGCCCACATGCATGGAAAGGGTGAGTTTGCCCTGGAGGTCGAGGGCGGGCTTTCCGCCTCGATGCTCTGGAAGAGTTTTGCCACCTCAGGTCCGAAAGAGGGTGGAGCACATTTCCAGGGAATTGGGGAGAGCCTGGCTGCCACCCCACTGTTCTGAAGGGGTTGAGCGTGTGCCCTGGAGATGGAAGGGAATCCGGGAGCTGCCCCGATGTTTGAGGAGGGTGGGGCCGAGAAGGTGGTCTCCCCAATGTGTGGATATGTTGGAACACTCACCCAAGCATTTAGAGAGGAAACAGCTGCCAAAAAGGCCTTTGGGAAGGGTTAGGCTCCCGCTCTCTCAAGCCCTAAGGATGCAATGTTGTTCTGTTAATGACTCTCAGACTTTGTAATCTAATGGAGTTTGTCCTGCGGGTTTTAGGAACTGTTTTGCTCCTGTTAACCCTGTTTTCCTTACTGTTTCTCCTTATGGCAATGGAAATGTTTATCCTATGAATGTCTGTCCTTTGTATATTGGAAGCATATAACTTATTCTAAGTTCATAGATCCACAGCTAAAGGAAAGATTGTGCCTTGGGACTTACCACGCCTAAATGGATTTTGATGGGATTTTGTGCTTAACTATTGTTACTGAAATAATGTAAGTTTTTTGTGATATTGTGATGGAATGAATGTATTTTGCATTTGGAAAGATAATGTCATTTTGGGGTCCAAGGGGTGGAATGTGCCAGTTTGAATGTATTGTGTCCCCCAAATGCCATTGTCTTTGTGGTTTTGTGGGGCAGAGGTTTTGATGCTGGTTAGATTTGCTTGGAATGTGCCCCACTCAGCTGTGGGAAATGATTTTGATGAGATGTTCCCATGGAGGCGTGGCCCCGCCCATTCGGGGTGGGCCTTGATCAGTGGAGCTATATAAATGAGCTGACTGGGGGAGGAAACGGAGTGCAGCTGGGAGTGATGTTTTGAAGAGGAGCAAGCTTGCTAGAGAGGAACGTCCTGGGAGAAAGCCGTTTTGAGGCCGGAGCTTTGGAGCAGATGCCAGCTGCCTTCCTAGCTAGCAGAAGTTTTCCAGACGCCATTGGCCATCCTCTGGTGAAGGTACCTGATTGCTTGGACACTTTGTGGCCTTAAGACTGTAACTGTGTAGTGAAATAAACCCCCGTTTTATAAAAGCCTATCCATCTCTGGTGTTTCGCATTCTGCAGCATTAGCAAACTAAAACACCTTCCTAGTCTGAATTTGTTGATGTTTGAAGAAGCATATATGTCCTAGTATTACCATCACTCTCAAGTTTGTTTTTTGTTTTAAACCCAAGGCATGAGGTGTGGAAAAAAAAAAGTGCCTAGGCTTTGGGGTTAGGCAGATCTTATGTTGAATGCTGCTCTCTAGCTTTGGATCCTGAATGAATAAATTTAACATTTTTTGAAACAATTTCCTCATTTTTAAAATGGTAATAAAAATATCCACCCTAATAGACTTGCTGTGAAGATTAACTAAGGTAATATGTATAAAGTACTCAAAATATACTAGGTTTCAATAAATGGTATCCATTTTTATATATCTTACAGGGGAGAATATTCTGTACAGTCTTTTTGATACTTAAATAAATTAAATACCTTGGATAAGATACAAAACAGACTTGCATTGAATTTTGCTGCACGTGAGAGTAGTACATTGATATTTAATTATTTATCAACTTCTGCAAAATAATAGATTTTCCCATGAAAAGACTGCCTATGAGGTGATTTTAGTCTTAGGGGACCTGTATTAGTTAAGGTTCTCTAGGGAAACAGAACCCAACAGGAGAGATCTGTAAATATGAGATTTTATAAAAGTGTCTCACACAACTATGGGGATGCTCAAGTCCCTATTCCATAGGGCAGGATGCATGAATTCAAATTCCTTAGGGCAGGCAGCAAGCTGGCAACTCTAATGAAGGTCTTTGATGAACTCCCCAGGATGGGCGGGCTGGCTGAAGAAGTGTGAAAGTTCTCTCTCTTCTCCCTTAAAAGTCTTCAACGGATTGGGTTAAATGCAGCTGACTGAATTATCTCGTTATGGAAGCACTCCCTTCATGACGTAATCAGCCACAGATGCAATGACTTAATAAAAAATGTCTTTGCAGTAATGGTTAGGCCAGTGCTTTCTTGACCAGACACCTGGGCACCATCACCTGGCCAAGTTGACACATGAACCTAACCATCACAGGATCCTAAGGTTTAGTGATCTACTAATGGGGGCTCTCCTTCCTTCCTTCCTTCCTTCTTCTTCTACTAAGGACTAGTCAATTCTGACCCTAGTTATTGGGATTAAAATTACTACAGCAGTAACTGTTAGGATATCCAGAAAATAGCTTCAAAATTTACAATGGTCTACCCTAATAGAGTGATCTGCATAGAGGAATTTTTTTTTTAAACCCATTATAAAAGAGTTAAAGATCTTAGTGAATGATTGCCTTGGAGATATTGATTCCCTAAATTTCTTTTAGAAATTAACTTTTAAAATTTTGTATTTGCAGGACAGATTTTATTATTACTGCCAGTCATGATGGACATGTTAAGTTCTGGAAAAAAATAGAAGAAGGAATTGAATTTGTCAAACATTTTCGTAGCCACTTGGGTAAGAATTTCACCTTTTATTTTTTATTTTTGTAGTTCTCATTTAAACTGTACTGGTTAGTTTCTTTTAAAATGTCATTTTTTCCTTTGAATTATGCACATTTATTTCATTGGTATTTACTAGACTGTTTTAATTTGATTTATTTTAATAGGAGTTATTGAGAGTATTGCAGTTAGCTCTGAGGGAGCATTGCTCTGTTCCGTGGGTGATGATAAAGCCATGAAGGTGTTTGATGTGGTGAACTTTGACATGATCAATATGCTGAAACTTGGGTAAGTCTTTTTAAAGTATATCTTTTTTAACTTAGTGAAATAATTTTTAAACCAAACTTTACCATTTCAGAGGTTATTTCTAAACAGAATATATTATCATGCCATTAAAAAATGTGCCTTTGGCTATTGCTTGGGAAAATAATGAATCCTTGTTATGATGCTGTTTGAACGTTTCTGCTGTGGTTTTGATCATTATTTATTACAGCAAAAATTTCCAAATGACATAATGAGGATTCATTATATCTAATTAACATGACTTAGTAAATTAAGAAGGATCTATCATGTCTAATTTACTGGTGCTTAGTATATTAACTTCCTTGCTGTATTTATTTCAGTATTATGATATTGTGTTCTTATACGGCTTATGTACATTTTGGGGGAATTCGGGGTACTTAATGATTTTAAATTCTGGATATATTGCTATCCAAACTATGTGGTTAGACTGCACAGTAATGAGACTGATAAAGTTTTGTGTGTGTTTTTTAAGATAACATGCTGAATTTATATACATCTAAATGAAGGCCACTTTGAAAGTTGTAGCATTGTGAAAAATAAATTTGGAGCTTCTTTTGGAATTTCCTTCAAAATCAATTCATAGGCTACTAAAGGTAATCAGTCTCATTTATGGTCACAACTTATTTTTTTGACCACAAATAGAATTACGTGACTTGATCATCTGTTTTATTCCCCAGTTTTGTTTCCCAGACTTTAGCCATTCTTAAAAATCAAATCCATTTAGAAATCAAATGTTGAATACTTGGCACCTTTGAGGATACTCGAGTATATTTCAGGCTTTGATAGAAATGCTAATAGAAGAGTTCCAAAAAAGTTTTGTGCATCAGCACCATGGTTGGAATAACTTAACTTCTCAGACTACTTTGAAGAGAACACTCACCTGAATGTACAAATTTGGTATATTGATTAAATTTGCCCCAGTCCTTTTATATTCATCCATCATGCAGCAGGTCCAAAGCTTATAGTTTTAATAGCAAGATCAAGTTAGTAATAATGAGCATTCAATGTGAGTGTTATTCTACTAAGCATAGCTGTAACTAAAATACTGTGGTCTTAAATATTTCAAGAATGATTTATAAATATACTACTACATGCTAATCTATTTAAAAGGATCCAAAAAGCAATGCCCCAGAATATCTAAGGCCCAGGTCTGATTAGCTCTCTTTATCCATCCATGGGAAGTAAATGGACTGCTGTATGTTTGATAGATCCTTAGAAGTTATCATTGCATTGATGTCAGAAAAATTAGTAAATATTCTTAGCTCTTCCTCCCCATTCTGTATCTTTCTTTGCTACTATTGGGCAAGGAAAGGAGTCCACTGGCTGGGACGTTTTCTTTGTTTTTTGTGTGTGGTTTTTTTTTGTTTGTTTGTTTGTTTTTTATTTTTTGTGATGAGTTGGAAGGAGTGAACTGCTTATTTGTTGGCTTGTTATATTAACTCCCCCCCCCGAATTCTTTACTGTTCTAGCTATTTTCCTGGACAATGTGAGTGGATCTATTGCCCAGGGGATGCCATATCTTCAGTTGCTGCTTCTGAGAAGAGTACAGGAAAAATTTTCATTTATGATGGTCGAGGAGATAACCAACCACTTCATATTTTTGACAAACTCCATACATCACCTCTTACTCAGATACGACTAAACCAAGTTTACAAAGCAATAGTGTCTTCTGACAAATCTGGAATGATTGAGTACTGGACTGGGCCTCCTCATGAATATAAATTCCCCAAAAATGTGAATTGGGAATATAAAACTGACACAGATTTATATGAATTTGCCAAGTGCAAGGCTTATCCAACCAGCATATGCTTTTCACCTGATGGGAAGAAAATAGCTACTATTGGTTCTGATAGAAAAGTTAGAATTTTCAGATTTTTAACTGGAAAACTCATGAGAGTCTTTGATGAATCACTAAGTGTAAGTACCATTTATTTTTCTGAAAATGTCTTTACTTTGTGCTATTTCTGGAAAGATTTTTGCTGCATATAAAAGTTTAGGGGGACCCCTGGGACCCCTGGGTCCCGGGAGGGGGTCGGTCCCGCAGCGCCCGGGCCGGAAGCGCAAGCGGTACGTGCTGCACGCAGAGCTCTGCGAGGCACGTGACGTCCGCGTAGACGGGTTCCACCGCGGCGCAGGACCCAAGTTTCTTCACCATGGGGATATGGTCCATTGGTGCAGGGGCCCTGGGGGCTGCTGCGGTGGCACTGCTTCTGGCCAACACAGACGTGTTTCTGTCCAAGCCCCAGAAAGCAACGCTGGAGTATCTGGAGGATATAGACCTGAAAACACTGGAGAAGGAACCAAGGACTTTCAAAGCAAAGGAGCTCTGGGAAAAGAATGGAGCTGTGATTATGGCTGTCAGGAGGCCAGGTTGTTTCCTATGTCGAGAGGAGGCTGCAGACCTGTCCTCCCTGAAGCCCAGGTTGGATGAACTGGGCATCCCCCTCTATGCAGTGGTGAAGGAGCAGATTGGGACTGAAGTGCAGGACTTCCAGCCATACTTCAAAGGAGAAATCTTCCTGGATGACAAGAAAAAGTTCTATGGGCCCCAAAGACGGAAGATGATGTTTATGGGATTTATCCGTTTGGGTGTCTGGTACAACTTCTTCCGGGCCCGGAATGGAGGCTTCTCCGGAAACCTGGATGGCGAGGGCTTCATCCTTGGGGGAGTTTTTGTGTTGGGATCAGGAAAGCAGGGCATACTTCTTGAGCACAGAGAGAAAGAATTTGGAGACAAGGTAAACCAGGTTTCTGTTCTGGAAGCCGCTAGGAAGATCAAACCGCAGACCTCAGTCCCAGAGAAAAACTGATCTCATTGAAACTGCCCAGCTCAGGGATAATTGGGGATACTCACCTGTGTTCATGGGATGAGTTAATGTTTCACTTGTATCTCTAAGGAGTTAGAATCCATTTGTACCTTATTCTCGGTATGGATTATTAGCATATTTTAAAATTGTACCCTGTTGAGGCCCAATAAGCCAAAATAGCTCCAAAACAAACCTGACAAAAATCTATGAGTAGGGTTATTTCAGCTAAAAGCTGGCTTAAACTTGAGTGCTCTCATCACAATAATAATGCTGTTGTTTGCAATGCTTTTTGTGTTCACGCCTTCAAAAATTAAGAAAAATTGATGTTTGACTTAAAGATTAGAGAATATAAGGTTTTTGGCGTGTGTGTTTTCTATTAATGACTTGTTACATAAAATAAGACTCATATGATGGAATTGATGTATTCCAGGGTGATTTGATACAGGTAATTATGAAGTGAAATCTGTTCTTCCATTGTTTTCTGGTCTAACCTTAGAGGTTTGTCCTTCTAGAAGAAATGATCCTCTCTGGCTCTAACAAATTATGTATCAGAAAGCATCCTGTCTTTTAAAATCACCTATATATACAAGTTTTTCTGATAGAACTAATAATAAAAATATTTATCACAATGAAAAAAAAAAAAAAAAGTTTAGGTTGATTGCTATTTTCTCTTATCACATTAAAGATATTATTCAACTATATTTGTCTTCCATTGTTGATCTTCAAAACTTCCCAAAGTTTATGATACACCTTCCCAGCCAGTTATCTTCTTACTTACGTCGCTTCCTTTTCAGTTTTGTTTGCAAGCTTATATACTCTTCAGATCCTCAAAACTAATCGTAGGCCCTCTTCTCACTCTTTATTTACTCCCATCTATATGATACTACAAATTTTATTTCTTAAGCTTTCTATTATGAACAAACCTAGTCCTATCCGTTTTTTCACTGTCTCCATGAGTGGCACCAATATTCAGCTAGTTGCACAAGCCAGATACCCAGGAGTCATCCTTAGCTCTTTTCCCTCACCCCTCTATTTAATTCATTATGAATTCTGCCAATTTTACTTTCTAAATCTATATTAAATCCATCCATTTTTTTTCATCACAGCTGCGGTCGCAGTTGAGTTGTCTAAGGGGGGGGGGGGCGGTCGGTTGCTGAACCCTCGGCTCTCGGCGTTGCTCGGAGGGTACCGGCGGCGGGGGCTCTTTCCCGGAGGCGAGGGCGAGGCGGGGGACTGGGCCCGGTCCCCGGCGGAGGCGTGCAAGGTGTGGAGGGCGGCGAGAAGGAACAGGCAGGACACGGTTCTTTGAGGGTGAAGAAGCCAAGAGAGTTTATTAGGGGTGAGCACAGGTTATATAGGCTGGCATAGAGGGCGGGGGTTGTTACAAGTCAATGCTGAGGGGATAAAGGCTAGGATTGGTTCTGAGAGGGTGCGGAGGTTAGGATTGGTTCTAAGAGGGCGCGGAGGTTGTTTGAAAAGGGGCGGGAGTTGCTCTGGCAACGGTGTCTGGCAACAATGTATGCGCACTGGTGGTGATGGGAGTTGCACTGGCAACGGGGAGTGTCCGGGCAAGATAAGGGGGTGGGGAAAAGGCGGTTCCCTCCGGCAAGCCTCTCCTAACAGTGGTATTTTGGGTGAGGAAATGGGGCCTGCCTCCGGCCTCACTTTCCCAGGCCCGGGGGGCTGTGAAGGGCGCTGTTCACCCGTACCCACTACCCTCCCCAGGGGTGGCCGATCCCCTGGCCCAGGCCCGCCAAGTCGAAGCACGTAATCAGTGTCCCGCACACAGCTGTCACTAGTTCGTGATCGTTTGCCTGGTCTGTTGTGTGGCCTACTGTATTAATTTATTATCGCCTCCTCCTAATCTGTTATCCACTGCAGCCAGAGCAATCTTTTAAAAGCACATATCTGATCATGTCAGTCCTTCACCCAGCAGCTTTCAGTGACTTCCTGTTTTTAGGATCAAGACCAAAATTGTAGCCTATCAGACATTCCATGTTGTGGCCCTGGCCTACCATTCTGGTGTACCATTTATCACCTTTCTCCCTGCCTCTTAATCTAGCCAGTTAGGTCTTTTTCCAGTTTCTTGACTATGTCTCCTACTACAGGGCCTTTGCATATTTATATTTAGTTTCCTCTCCTGGAATATACTCTCCTCCCCATTTCTTCCATTACCTTATTGAACACCTGCTTATCCTTCAAATCTTAATTGGAAGAGTTACTTCCTCAGGGAAGCTTTCATTGTTCATCCAGTTTAGGAGAGCTTTTTTTTTTTTTTTCCCCATGTGACTGTGTATCACTATTTTGTTTTAGAGCATTTGATAAGGTTTTATTATGTAGTTAATGTGTATCATTCCCAGTCCACTAAGCTCTTTGTGACCTGGTCCTCTGTTTTGGCTCATGATTGTATCTCCAGCAGTAACAGCAGTACCTGACACATAATAACTGTGTTTGCTATGCTTATTATGTGCCAGGCACATGATCCTTGCTCAAGAAGCTCACAATCATTAGCTGCATTGTCCAGTTCAGTAGCTGCTAGCCACATGGAGCTAATGAGCACTTGAAATGTGGCTTGTACAAATTGAGATGTGCTAGAAGTATAAAATACACACCAGATTTCAAAGACTAAATATGAAAAACAAAATGTAAAGTATCTCAATTTTTAAATATCATTTAATATTGAAATGATAATATTTTGTATATTTGGGTTAAATAAAACATTACTAAAATTAATTTTGCCTGTTTCTTTTTACTTTAATGTAGCTACTAAAATTTTTAAAAATATATATTTGGCTTGCATTATATTTCTTTTGGAAAGTGCTAGTCTGTAGCTTATAAAAAGCAGTGATATATATTGTTATTTCTATGGAAAAAGTGGTAGTTATATTAACCGACTTTTTTTTAATTAGAAGAACCAGTTAACTCATTTTTATGATTGAACTTACTAGTGTCTTAATGTATTAGAATCTCACTTAGATAAGTACACAAACTATCAGTGGCTCTTAATGTGTACTCTGCTTCTATTTAAATTCTCATTCCCTTTTTTAAATAGCTTTTTTTTTGGTTAATAAATGGTTTGTTTCCTAGATGTTTACTGAACTGCAGCAGATGAGACAACAGCTACCAGACATGGAATTTGGCCGACGAATGGCTGTAGAGCGTGAGTTGGAGAAGTTGGATGCAGTAAGATTAATTAATATAATTTTTGATGAAACTGGACACTTTGTGTTATATGGAACAATGCTGGGCATTAAAGTCATAAATGTAGAAACAAACCGGTAAGCTTTAGTAAGATGTATGTTTTTTAAAAAATGCATTTATGGGGGAACATTTCCTCCACAGGGAAACAATGGGAGTTTTGTTTGTTCTAAGACAAGTAGAATGGTCCCAAATGTCTCAGCTTAGCCAGATGTTTTGACTGGATTTTTCTGTGGTCTCTTGGTTGTTTATAGTCTCATGTAAAAAGTTTCCAATCATGTTTGTAAAAGAAATGGAAAGAAGATATGCATGGTTTCAAGTTTTTTTTTTTTTTTACAAGTTTTAGTCTGTCTTTTGCTTGTTGATTTAAATTAGCATGGTTCGCATTAAATGCTGCCAAATATTTTAACCACAGAATTCAGCATTACATCCTGCTAGACATAAAATCAGAAGTTAAAATGCATGAAACCACAATAAGCCTTTTGTACAAACAGTCCATTTGGTCTTAGTAAAACATAGCTACAATCAGATACTGTTGCTGAATGTAAATGAAAAGAACTTCAAGTACATTTTAAGGAGAAAAAAAAAATCCTGTGCTGTACATTCCTACATATAAACATATTGATATTGTAGTTCTTGGCAATACAAAATCTTTGAAGGCTTACAGAAAGACTAAAATAGGGATAGGTTAAAACTGTTTAACTAAATGATTGTATTTTTTTAACCTGAATTATTTTTTTTAATTGCCAACCAATTTGGGTAAAGAATACTTTTAAAAACCTTTCATTACTTATTTTCTAAGTAGATAAAGGATATTTGATGCCTGCTTTTTTTTTCTGTCAGGTTGTTAGGATTGGAGTTAATCTGGTAATTTTATTGTATAAAACGTATTTTCCAGGTGTGTACGGATCTTAGGCAAGCAAGAAAATATCAGAGTGATGCAGCTGGCTTTATTCCAGGGAATAGCCAAAAAACATCGTGCTGCAACTACTATAGAAATGAAAGCTTCTGAAAACCCTGTTCTTCAGAATATTCAAGCTGACCCAACGATAGTCTGTACGTCTTTCAAAAAGAATAGGTTTTATCTGGTATGTGGAAGTACTAAAGAGATGGTTTCTTCCAGTTTGGTTAGGAGTTTGTTTCTTAACTTGTGCTTTCAACTGAAGAGAATGTTGGCAATACGGCAGACTTTCTAAACAACCAGAATACCATCTCACAATTGTAGAATTTTTAACTAAGAGATGACTTTAAGTATTTTTGCACTGTTTTCCATTCAGTTTTGAAAATTTTTCAACCTGGTTTCTACAACTGTTTGTGTTATCTAAGATGGTAGGCAGTAGTAAGTGGTTATGGAGACATAATTGCATCTAAAATAGGTTTTGCTAAGGGGTTTTTAAATTTCTTTTTAATGTTATTATTTTACAGCTTTTACTCTTGAAAATAATTTATTTCCCCTGAACTTGCACAGCTTTTTATAAGTGCATTTCCTTTCTTGCTATTCGTATCTATTTTAATGGCACTACCTTGGAATTACATATTCTTGAGAAATTTTTTTTCTCTGCAGAACTAAAAATACTTTACCTGTTGACTAAAATTGGGTTCAAAATCAAACTACTTAAGCTATTTAGGAGTAGCACTGTTCTAACTATTCACCTATGCAAAAAAAAAAATCTTAAGTAAAGAGACCTCTATCCTTGTATTCTAGCCAGCATGCTCTAGCCACAGAACTTTCTAAGACTGAAACATGATTGATACTTACCTGCCTAAAACATTTAATGACTCACTAGCTCTCTACATTTTCTGAACCTCCTTGCTTCTATAGCTTTATCTTTCTGCATTTTTAGTTCACGTGCTATACTGATCATACTGAACTTTTTCCCATTTCCTATTAGTGGATGTTCTTTTTTTCATCTGGGCTGTTGCACAGGCTATTTCTTCTGCCTGCCACACACCTCTCCCTAACTCCTACTCATACTACAGGTCTCAGCTTGGAAGCCTTCCCTTAACATAAAGTCTGGGTTAAGTGTGCCTGCTCATGTTCCTCTTCTGCTTCCCCCGTCAAAGCATGTGTCACACTTTCTGGAATAATGTGTTGACTTTTTGTTTCTAACATTGCCATCTCTCCCTCAAGATAATATAAAATCCATAAAGACAGGGCACTAAGTCTTACTCCCTAGTAAATCCACAATTTTCCGGTAAAGTTTCTGGGCCATTAGAGTATTCATTCATCTAATATACTGTAAGGAGCTGTGATGCTGTTAGGTTGCCAGCACTTGTTACATGTATTGAAATAGCAGTTGCTGTATCCCAATCAGGCTTTCAATATAAAATGGGTAAATTCTTTTAAGATGAGAATTTTGCTTATAACTTTCAAAGTTACTGCTAAAAACTTACTAACATACGTTAAAGGAAAATTTGTCCTGCTTTCTATCTGTAATTTAACTCTATTACAAAGGTAAAAATCAGTCAAAAAGGAAACGATACACACTAAGCACACATATTTTGTTAATTTTCCATCTGTTTTATTAACAAGTTATGTTTTCTTTTTCTTTCTCCAAAGCTTATGATGTTGATTAAACCATACATGTTCATTGTATAGTTTGAGGAAATAAATAAATCATAGTGTTTCCATATACAGCTAACATTTTCATAAAGTGTCTTTCAGTCTTATCAGATGTGCATTTTCTTAAGCAAAACTGAAGTGGTATATATATATAGACATATCATTTATATATTTATACCATTTTACATATAAATTTTGTATTCCTTTTCAAATTCATGAAATGAAGTAGTATTTTATAAATCTTGAACTTCAGTAGTTCCACATGTAAGCTAAATGGAGATAACTTTTTAAAAATCCATATAAATAAATAGTAAAACAGACATGCCATTCCTTTATAAACTGTAGAATAAGATGTTAAGGCAGTAACATTCTAGCTTGGTTGTTACTTTATGTGGAATCTATCCAATCAGATCAAAGAATGACATTAGGCAAGACAGGGACTGGGGGACTAGCTGCACCTTCCTGGAACTCAGCTGACATAAGGTAGAGCTTAAGAGAGAGGATGTCTACTTACTGAGAGTCAAGTAAAAGAAATAGGCCTTGAGAATTCCAAAATTTTAACCACCAAAGATTTTTCTCATTTCTCCCTATACCCAGGGGATCCTGAGATTTCTAGCAATTTCACTCAAAATTTGCATTCTTTCTGCCAGGCTTTAGGGTGTAGGTAGATCAGGTCAGGCTCTGCAAAAAGAAAAAGAAAAAAAAAAGGGTCAGGACCTATTACCGATTTATCTTTGTGAGTCACCATCGTTCCTAGCATGTGGTACTGCAGATAGTTGTAATAATGATTGTGTGTGTGTGTGTGTGTGTGTGTGTGTGTAGTGCTTTCAATGTGTTAGGCACACTTCTGTAAGCACTTTATGTCCCGTCATTTAATTTTACAATAGATACCATTGTGAGGTAGTACTATTCCTATTTTATGAAAGAATAAACAGAAGAAATCAGCTTACTGGTGGCCAAGCTAGAATTCAAACCCAGGCAATCTAAACAGTGAAAAGTGAGCAACAACAGGTGGCAGGCTAAGATATTCTAGAAGGGAGAAATAGAGCTACCTCAAATAAAACTGTATCCTGTTAAATGTGTACCTAAGAAAGTTTCCATCCAAAAGTAAATTAAATCCCATCTGAAACCATACATTTCCACTATATTACATAGACTGTTTTCATCATAGACAAATGTAAAAATAATTTAACTGCATTACACATCTTATGATGGGATATGATTCCTGAAATATTTATTCTAATGTGAACTCTTACTCTTCTCAAATACTTCACTAGAAATGAAACTTGCTTGTTCATAAATTTTCACCAGATAAAAAGAGTAATTCATTCATTTTTTAAATTTTCCTCTAGTTTACCAAACGAGAACCAGAAGATACAAAAAGTGCAGATTCTGACCGAGATGTTTTTAATGAGAAACCTTCTAAGGAAGAAGTCATGGCAGCTACTCAAGCTGAAGGACCTAAACGAGTTTCAGATAGTGCTATTATCCATACAAGCATGGGAGATATTCACATCAAACTTTTTCCGGTTGAGTATGTACTTTTTATTTATTGTCTTAAATAAACAACAGTGTAAATATGTGTATTTGAGGAAACTTAATTATTTTGACTTGGGAATTTTAAAAAACTGAAATGTCTGATAGCGCATCTTTCTTGTCCTAATTGTTTTCTACCTAGGAAATGGGAAAATTTTATACATACATAAAGGTTTGTTGGGAGGACGAAGTATACTGCCTGTGAAACAGCTGATGTAAACTATAAAGTGATATACAAATATAAATGTATAGTACTCTTACCATTAACTACACAGTCCCAGCTCTAGGTCTCATGGCCTTCCTCTTAACACAAATCCGTAAGGGAAGGAATTTTTTTTTTTCCCTTCCTGACATTTGCTAGACACCTGGTACCTCTTCTTTAGTCCCAATAGCTGTATGTTTTAAAAACTAATTCCAGAAAAAAACAAAGGCTTCAACTGAAAGAAGCTCAAAGTACTCTGGATAGCTTAAAAGTACGTAAAATGAACATGTAATACAAAATACAACAGAGTATCTCTGATTGTTGTTGATTTGAAGGTGACATCCTTTACCTAAAAGTACTTATGTACTTGTATTTGGGATATGAATGTTTCTGTCATACCATAGTTTGGCACTGAACAAAGGATTACGCAGTTCCAGACTCCTGGGTAGTCTTATTTCAGTCAGAACCCATGTACCCATTAAATCTGTTTACTGGTGTACTTGGTTCAAGATCATCTTGATTCCCCTTCCATTCTCAGTTCTAAGAGAGAACTTCTAGCAATTTAATATACTAGCAATGTAATAGTAATAGTACACCATATTAATCTAAATAGTCAAACGCGAATAAACAATCATGATCTAACGACACTACATTAAATAATAATATACTGCCTATTTACATGCCCATCTACTCTTGCTTGTCCTAAGATTAGAAGAGATTATGATAAAAGACTTATCCTTCTGAAACATTCAGAAGACATTAAAAACATCATTAGGAGGCAGAAGTGCAAAGAAAACTGTCTTAAGATGATTTAGATAGGTTTCATATCTTTAATATTTATCCTATTAGGTGCCCCAAGACCGTGGAAAACTTCTGTGTTCACAGCAGAAATGGTTATTATAATGGGCATACATTTCACCGTATAATTAAGGTACGTTATACAAATGTTACATAATTTAAAGAATGCTATGTTATTGATCTAAACTTAGTAGGCAGAGAGCAAGGACTGATGAAACTGGTAAGAAAAATGGCATTGTCAGAAGAACCATTGTATTTTTTTCCCATTTGTGAAGGATGGACATCTCCATTCAATAAACATGTATTGAAATCCTTTATTGGTAGCAGATTATATGAATAAAATAGTTTCTGCCTTTAAGGAACTCAACTGGTGGGAAGAGACAGGCATATGAATGTACTATGTGATGAGTATTTATGTGACGAGCTAATAGGAAGGCAAAGAAATTCACTCTGGGGAAGTAACAATTGTAGACATCCTACAACTTTATTTTCTTGCACATTTTATAAGACATAAAATACTGTACAGATCCAGATCCTAAGACTTACTTACACAGTATTATCAACTGGTTTGAATTATTGACTTTATTATTGATTATCTGGGAAGTTTGTGCATGTCTATACATGAGAAGACCTTTAAAATTTTTGTTTCAATTACTGCATATAAGCTGATGGTTGAGCAATAGAAATACATCATCCAAATTTAAAGTACAGCTTACTAAGGATTTAATCAAGTCACTTTGTAGAGTGACTGTTAAGGAAGTTAAAATTTCACTGATTATATAAAGCACATTTGGCAGGAATTAATAAAAGTCCAAAGCATACATATAGAAAAGGACAGTATTATATGATTTCTGTATACTTTCTGTTAAGGGCTTCATGATTCAGACTGGAGATCCAACAGGTACTGGTATGGGAGGAGAAAGTATATGGGGAGGAGAATTTGAAGATGAATTTCATTCAACATTACGACATGACAGACCATATACACTCAGCATGGCCAATGCTGGATCGAATACTAATGGATCCCAGTTTTTCATAACAGTGGTACCAACAGTAAGTACATTAGTACTGTTCTAAAAACCAGAGATTCATAGGTCATGATCTAAGAGAGTGAATTCAGTGGAAAAGGGAACTACATTATTCTCTATCTTTATTTAAATCTGCCAAGATGTAAGAATGAAAACAATTTAGAGAAGAAAATGTTAAATTACCTAACAAATCTGTTTTTACTTGGTAAAACAATATTTCATGTAATAGAAAGCACAAAGGACCATGATTCAGGATGATTTAAGTCTAACTCTGCCACTCGTAATTGTGCAGCCTGAAACAAAATTATTTCACAACTCTGGGCCTGTTTCCTCATCTTTAAAATGCAGATAAGAGTATATGGATTCCTGATTTTAAGATTTTTTTCCACATTTTTATATCTCTGAAACCTGAATACATCTCATAATCAATGGCATTTTAGATTTGATGAAATACAGTATACTATCTTCTAGCTCTATTACTATATAATTCCACAAATTTATAAAACATTACACAGTTTATTTTTTGGAATTCAGCACCAAGCACTAAAGAAAGGAGAAATATGTATGCATTCACAATACTTCTGGTATCACTACCCCAGTTTTAAGTAATAGATGAGGATACAAAAGAGACAGGATTAATTTGCCCAAAGCCAAGTGAGTAGCAGAGCCAACATTTGCACACCCATCTGATTAATGCCAAAGCACATGCTGTTTACACTATTCCATACTGCCTCTTAATTAGTTAAGGTAGGATTCCTGCAGAGAACTTTTATAGCCTTAACGGTAAGTCTTTAAGCTATGCAAAGTAACTTACCTTTAGCAAACATCTTCCAGCTCCCTTTGGTCTAAAGAATGCAGATATTTAATTCAATGTTATTATACTATTCTTTTATAATTTTTATATAAACATGGAAATCACTTTTAAAAACTACTAAATGAAATTATTTTACTTTTTAACTGTGTAATAAAAAGAAGCATAAATTTAAAATCTCATTAATTTGCTCACCCAGAGGGTGTGATTTAAGAACTCCAGGTTTATCAAGATTTTCCATTTGTCCTCCAATACAGCCTTGGCTTGATAATAAGCACACAGTATTTGGACGAGTTACTAAAGGAATGGAAGTTGTACAGAGGATCTCTAACGTCAAAGTCAATCCCAAAACAGATAAGCCCTATGAGGATGTCAGCATCATAAATATTACTGTCAAGTAAAATAAAGATGTTTCAGTGTACTTTCAAATAAAACTAAACATCTATTAAACATAGCACTGAACATACAAATCATGTTTCAAGTATGCAATATTATATTTGTTTACTTTTCATTAAAGGCCATTTGTTGAAAGTCGGCTTTTGATTTTTTTTGCGACATTTCTCATCCTGGCAGTTGATAAATCGAAATGCAAAAAACTTGGGCAAATAGCACTCCTTAAGGGGAATTTCTTAAGATATTCAAAATCATATTAATGATAGTGGTATGTAAAGCTCCTTAACTTTTTAAAAACCTGCTGGATATTCTGCCCTTATAGTGTTTCCTTAGATCACCAAGAAAAGATACCAGGATCTGCTATGTATGGTTTGTTTTCTTGTACAAAATTTGTATTTCGTGCCAAATAGTTTTCTCTTTTGAGCATAAGTAAGCAGCGGTAAATAAAGTTTCAATAAATAAATAGGAAGTTCCTTTGGTTAAAAGTGCTATTAAATTCTTCAGTAATTATGAAATAGTCCTTCAAATAGAAGAATCAGAATAAATTAATAAATTAATATCTGAATCCTTGGTTTTGTATGTAAGTTCACTATTTTTTCCAAAAATATAAACAATTTTTTCCATCCTTAACTTACAGCATGTCTTTTCTTAGTAAATATTCTAAGGCTTAATAACTTCAAGAAAATATACATGGAATAAAAATTTTAGTATCTAATAATGGAGAGATTTAGTAGAAATTGGAGCTATAAAAAAGTATGTCATAAGTCTTGTGTTAATTGATTTCATTTGTTCTTCACTTACCGTCTCAGCTTACTTCCTAACTACTAAGAACCACTGCTTCTGCAGACTCTTCAAGAAACTTATAGGCAGAACATGTTTAACAGACCTGTTTAGAGATATCACATTCTTATGCTTTAAATATAAGCCTACAACTTTGCTTTTGTTGATCAGCATGATCATTTCCTTTATTCTTTTTTTTTTTACCCACAGACTCTTTTCAGAAGAATATGCCAAATTTCTCTACTTTACTATGCCTTCTTTTACAAAAGTAGAACATAAAAGTTCAACATAAAGTGATTTTTTACTGTGACATTTACCTTTTCTTCCTAATTTTAAGTGTCTCAACTTAATCTACCTATCAATTTATTCATGCCTGAAAGCTTTTTCCTAAATTTCTGGTAATACTGCCACCAGGTGGTACTAATACCTCATACCCCCAGAATACAATTCCTTTAATTTGAGTGAAAAATTATTTGATTCATGTATTTTTCAATTCCATGTCAAAAATTTAACAGAATCGTTAGATCTACAAATATTCACTGCCAGGTGTCTTTTGTAAAGCATGGTATGAATTATCAGCAAGATGCAATCTGATACTTATTCATTAGTCCTTTCCATTACCACTTTGCAAATTGAGAAGCATCCCAATGTTACATAAAAAGCTTTTCTCTTAGCAATATTAGTTCATAAGTGACAGCTAAGTTTTAAAAGCCATTTTCTAGAGCAGTCATTCAAAATGCTATGTTCTTGTAAGAAACAAAGCTAAAAATTTAAAAAGCAGTAGTTTCACTTTGCTCTATGTAAATTTTAGCTCCCCTTCAAAACAATCATTTAAATGTGAACCTAAGTTGCAAATAGTCAGTTACTTCATCTCAAAACTGACATGCAAATCAATCCCCATCTCATTTTATTTTATTCTTTCTCTTAACCCTAGCACAAATACAACATTTTATATTGATTACTAGTGGATAGATGATTCAAGAATGAATTCTCCTTTAAAATGATTTTGACATTTTATTGCTATCTATACTAATCATATATATGTAATATATGTAATGCAAATAATGGCTTCTGATGGTTATACAGCATTCCTGAATTATAAACCAGGACTATACACTTGACAAATCTGCCTTACGTAAAGCATATAATACTATTTAGGTTTAATACGGAAATTCAGAGCTATGAGGCAAATCCTCTATTAAATGTATTTAAAGCATCTCTCTCCTTAAATTTGGCATTTCCCAGGGGAAATTAGTACATTCTTAACTAATGATTAGTGAAAGAATACAATAACAAATAGTGGTAAGAACCTGAGAAAAACATTCTTAAAAAAAAATCATACACAAACACTACAGTCAAATACCTTATAACCACAATTAACCATAGGTTTAAACAGTTTTCAACTTGTATTCAGTAATATGTTAAGAATGTGAATTACAAAGTTAAACAAAATTGGTAAAATAAATAATTTACAAGGGAAGCAAGTTCATATGTAAGTGTTAGAGTTGGGTTCTTTTTTTTTTCAAATTACCTAATAGAGAAAACAGCTCAAGGGCTCACAGGCAAACGCAAGACCTTTTTTATTTTTCACAGTTAAACTGAAATGACAGATATTAAATAATTTAATTTAGAAATATGTACACAAACTATACTTGTAACAGCATGACGTTATACTTGAAAAATAAAGGATGATATATTATAGTTACTTATTTACATGGTGCCCGTAACATTGATGGGCTTTTTTTAATGCTTTGTTTCCTAAAAGTTTTGTTTTTTTTAAATAAACAAAAATACATTTGAAAAGACTGAACCAAAACAGTGCCACCTAAGGCCAAATCTTATCAGACATCTATGTCCTTAAGATAATTCAATTAATAGATTTAGGATTCAACTTCATCCTAGAATATAAAGAGCATTAAAAAGACATGAAATCTCAATCTAGCTGTTTTAAAATATAATAAATCATGTTTTCATAATAAGAATAACCTTAAAAACCGAAAAACAGTAAAGAGCACAAGTTTTAAACTTTTACTCAGAACACTGCATCATAAAAGTGACGTAAACTTTTTGAACATTTTTCTTCTTTTCCTTCTTCAGACATGCTGTTCCTGTTAACTTTTCAAGGCCTTATTAAGAAGCACCTTCATCACATTTTATTATCAAGATAAATGCACTTATTTGGGGAAAATACTGTAAAGTAATTGACGTAATAAGCATTTCCCACTGTTTAAACGACTTTTCTCTTAAGATAAAGGTATTTAGGCATCTATCCTTTATGTAAAGCCTACCTGACTCTAATTCACTACGTGTTTACCTACAGTCACTAAGGATATGATAATTTAAAAAGAAACACTACTAAGTACTATGCCTGTGTTAAGATATATAAGGACCAACTTAGAGTGCTGACCTAGGAAATAATAGTTAAATCTAGGTTCAGCTCTGGAAATGGGTCTTTCATAAGTGAAAAGAAACTAGAACATAATCTGACTTTCACAGTTTTATTATTTATTGTTCAATAATCTGACAATCAGGCCTAGTTGTGTAACATTTTATTATTTCTCACCATGTTTTATACAAAATGTTTTAGGAGAAAGTTTTAATGAAACACTATAAAAAATTAATATTCTCAGTATATAGCTTATACTTTTTAGTATTAAATGTATTCAGGTATCCTGAACATAAATGTAAAGAAGTCCTATTAGCCAGAGATGCAGTTTGGATTTGATTTCATTAAACCATTGCCATTTTTGCTACTAAATACTGCCAAAATTTCATGAAAAGGCAAGTTAAAGAAGCTTTGCTTCACAACAGAGGTTCCATTAGGCACTAAGCTGACTATTCTTTTTTCATTGAAAGAATAAACCTCCATTTGCCCTTTCTCTATGACTACTTCTGCCCCAATATATGGGTCACGTATAATCTAAAAACTTTAAATAACAAATTTACTTTTTTTAAAAAATGTAAATTTCAAAAATTTCCTATTTAATCCAATCTAATCTGCTCAGTTATATATTTAAATTTCCCCAAAGAATAATTTTGTAAAGTAATATTGTACTGAATTCCCAATCCAAGATTCCTTTTCTATACACACCCTAAATTAACTACTATCTTTGAGATTAACTACTATCTTTACAACATATTATATGCAAAGTAACCCTTAACCACAAAACATTAAGCAACTGCTACATTTAAAGTCAAGCAACATCCAATACTCCAGCAGCCACAAGTTGCCGTGAAAGCCAGTCCAACCCTTCGTATAGTCCCATACCACTTCGAGCATCACAGCCCTGAATATACCAGCTACGGCCACAGCACAGTTTATGCAGACTAAGAAGTTCAGTGATCTCTTCTACTGAAAGTGCTCCAGCAACATCCTGAAAGATATATACACATCATGTTTGTATGCACCCAAATTATCATTTTCCTAATTATTACTATTTCTATAGAAATTTGTTGATACAATTCGAAGAGAAGCCTAAACAAGAGTAAAACCCAGTTTACCTTTAAATAATTATTCTGAGATTAAAAGAACAGAATTAAGACTTTTTGTTAAAATGATTTATTTATATATATATATATATATACATACTGTTTGAAAGAACAACTTTATGATGAAATCATTAAAAACCATGCACCTTGAAATATACAGCCTGAGTCATCACTATAAGGCCATCAACCTTAAAAACAAATAACACTAAATGGATTCTACATAGGGTACATATAATGAAGAGTTCATTTCTCTCCCACCTCAAACTCTTCATCTTACTTCCCAGAAGAAACTACAAGTAAAAATTTCTCACACATTTTCCCAGAAAATTTCCATGTACATTCAAGCAAAAAAAAAAAAAAAGCAAATAAAAAAAGGCAAACTACTAAAAGCTGATATGCTCAGCCTTACTTATGAGTAAAGACATGAAACAAGTCATACAAACAGAAACATACTCCAGACATATTCTATACCTTGCAGGTTTTTTTTTTCTTTTTACTTAACACGTATCTTAAAGGTAGATACCGTTTCACTATCAGCACAAGCAGATTATCCACATTCTTTTTAACATTTGAATTGCTTTCCACTGTGTGTGTATGTAGCATAATTTATTTAACCAGGACTACACTGGACATTTAGATTTAAGTCATGCACTATATGCTATTGTAATCACTATATATATCACTATAATTTGCAAAATTATCCGCAGTATAACCTTAGAATATTTGTCTGCAGGATACATTACTACAGATAGAATTGCAGGGTAAAAAGGGTGTAATGCATCTGAAACTTTGGCAGGTATTGCCAAATTACCCTCCAAGAAAACATATCAACTTAATAACCACACCAACAGTGTATGTAAGTCTCCAAGAATTATCAAACATTTTTTACTTGATAGGTGGAAAACGGTATTTCACTTTGGCTTATTGCTTGTCTTTACTCATAAGTAAGGCTGAATGTATCAGTTCTGAATAGTTTGCTCTTTTTTTTTAATTAAGGGGGAAAGTCTTTATTCTTCATCCTACTCTTCCCTGCCTATGCTGTCTAAGCCCCTCTATTTCACTTAAAAGTGTCCCCATACTCCTACCACCTTAGACATAAGATCTAGGAATCTTCAGCTACTCTTTGTCCTTCATCCTCCCCATTCAGTCACTAAATTCTAACAACTGTACCTCCACAAAGTCTCTTCAATCTGCTTCCACCTTTCTACTCCTCTAATGCAGTATCTGAACTCACTCACTTGAATTACCACCAAAATTCACTTCATCTCCCTAATTTCGGTCCCTTACCCTCTGATTCACTCTACATGCTACCCCCAGAATTGCAGTCTTAAAACACTGATATGAGCTTATCATTTCCTAGTCCAAAAACTTTTTGATGATTCTCCTGTTAATAGAATAAAACCTAAATTTCTGAATCTGGCTCTCTCAGGCCTTCACAATTCTAGATTTTCTTCATCCTACTACTTTCCCATCATAAATAGTTCTGCTTGATGCTCCCCAAAAACACCCCTTATTTTCTCTACCTTTGACTCAATATGAATTTTACGTTTGACTCAATATGAATTTTTCCTTCACATATTGAGTCAGTCTTAACTATAATTAAACATTCAATCAAATCTTACTTTTTACAAATCTTACAAGATGTAATCTTAGAACTCTCTTTCCTAATTTCCCATGAAACTTTGTTAAAATTACTGAAGTTACTTACCAGTCTTTTCTGTATTAGAATCTCACATACATTTACATATATGTTCAGACATCTACACAGGAGCTTCTGGTGAGCATTAACTACCATATTTCTTTCTGTAAACTACAGGGAAGTACCCAGCACAGCATTTTCCACAAAGCTCACAAAACACAGCATAAACTTCATAAATATCTCTTGAATTGATTCTTTTGAAACCTTTCCAGTTACCTTATGACATGGAATGCACAAAACTACTAAAATATATATTCTGAGATGTAAACATATTACCTGTTTGTTAGCAAAAATCAGGAGCAAAGCATCTCGGAGTTCTTTTTCTGTTAGCAACTTTGCAAGTTCACTGTGTGCTTCACTAATTCTGTCTCTATGACTGCTATCAACAACAAATACAACAGCTACCAAAAAAAAAAAACAAATGTGTGTGTATATATATATACACACACACATATATATATATACACACACACACACACACACACATATATATATACACACACACACACACACAATTAGTCACTTGTTATGTTTCAGTAAATGGATCAAATATTTTAAGGACTTATATTACGGTTAGGCTTTGTCTACTGTCACTATTTTCACATAAAGGCCACCTTGTATTTGTAGAAGCATCTAGCAATAACTAAAGGACATATTCACTTAATTCTGCCACTACTTAACAGATATAATAAAGTAGTTCACACAACTTCAAAAGACATTTAGTTTCCCCATCTATAACACGGATTTACAACAACTGCAAGCCAAACACAAGTTGCTGTCTTTATCAATTAATACTTTTTTCTTAATAACATGCTTCTCATGATCTTCTACCTACTCATGCTACTTTACTTCCTTTACCAAAAGATAGTCTTTCAAATATAAAAATATCACCATCTTTGTCTCTCCATTGTATTCTCTCTAGGTTAAACCATCTGCAGCACTTTCGATTATTCCTTGTATTAAAGATTATACTTTTCCCCATTAATCACTGGCTTTTATTGAACTTAATATTAAAAATCCCAAATTAAAAAAAATGATCTAGTCTTCTGTCTAGGTGGAAAGTGGGATGACATATGGAACAAGTGGAATGAAAATAAGGTTCATGTTGGGGTGTAGGAGGCAAAAATGTACAATGAGGCCCAAATGTGAATATGCTAAAAGTTAGATGGAATATATGTGATATAAACACAACTTTGTCAAAAGCAAGTCAATGTCAGTTCTTCTGAAGATAATAAACATTTGGGAATGGAAATGAAGAAGTAAAGCTATTGAGAGATTTTGTATATCAAACTGAGCAGCAGAACCATAGACAACAAATTCAAGTCAGTACACCACCATATTGTCAGTGATTATACCCATATGACCAATAATAATATACTTTAACTGTCAAGAGCAGAAGAGGTTAGTACTCTTACGTGCCTACATATCTAAGTATGGTTTTCACGCTATAATCATGGTTTTATCATGAAATAAACCACAAGTACATCTACTCTTTCCACCTCAATTTTAAAAATATATAGGGCTAACCACCAATATTTAAACGTATAGTCAAGTATTTAATCAGTATTCAAATATCTGCTTTGCTAGTTAAATTGGTGTACTGAAAACTGGAATCCTAAAAATCTGAAAAATTAAAATGTCCATTTTTCATTCTTACCTTGTGTATTGAGGTAATAGTGTTTCCACAATGGTCTTAATTTGTGTTTTCCACCTACATCCCAAATAGTGAATTTTAGATTTTTATATTCTACTGTTTCCACATTAAATCCTGTTTTTTTAATAAAAAAAAAATATATATACTTTTATACTGCATTTATATTTATAATGAGTGACACACCACAGGCAACCCCCTAGTTACAACTGTGACTTACAAATTATCTGCATATAGCATTATCTACTGCTGCCCAACCAACTCCACTCCTAATAAATCTACATGGGGAATCTATACCTTTAACAACTGTGAACGCTCTAAACTTCCATCAGGGTCCTTAGGACCTTGGAAGCAAAGAACGTGCCTATTCTACACCACTACCACCTCCACACCTCATATCAGCCAGGGTCACTAATCCTCTATTCCTTCCTACTATCCTACAAATACTCTTTTCCTTTCTATTCCACCATCCACATTTCAGTCCCACAGCCACTGAAATGCTAGTGTCTTGAAACAAGAAAAGAGCCCACTCCATGGGTCTGCAGCAAATCAGACCCTGAGAACTTAACTAAAAGCTAGACTTTGTCTATAAAATGTCCATTAAAGTAAAAAGCAACACTCATACTTACCAATTGTTGGAATGGGCTGCATGAACTCATCCTGTTTTAACTTAAACAAAATAGTAGTTTTTCCAGCACCATCTAATCCTAAAGTAACAACTCGAATTTCCATTTTTGGTCCAATGTGAACTCTGTTGTCCTGTAATTTAAAATTGTTTTAAATCTTGTTATTTTGACATAGAGTTAGAAAGTATTAGCATTTATACTATTCTCCTTATTTATAATATAACTTCATTAATTATTTCATCTCCAACTTATTCATTAACATACTATAATCTGGGTTGTAGTCCCCCACATCCCTTGAACCTGATCTTCTTAGACATGAATTTGCCTTCCCATTGCTAAATCTCTCCTCAGCATAACTGACTACACCTCATCTTTTTATAGGTTAAAAAATACACACACCCACTTAATTTTTCCAGATTTTCTAGCTCAACCAAATCTTCTTTAAAAAACAAATTTTTATGCTGTACTAAAAAACTCAAAATAGGAGGAAATATATAAATTAAAAATGAAAATTGCTGCTCACTTCCTGGTAATATCCATTGTTAACAATTTGATATTTATCCCTACACACACTTTGCTATGCACACATTAGACAACACACCCAACACAAATATATTTTTTAAAAAAACATTTTTTAAAACAACAAAACCATACACATACACTAAAACTAGATTTCTTCATTCAACAGTATATTATGGAATCCTTTCAATACATACAGACCTACTTTTTTTCTTTTAATGGCCTCATTATATTCCATGAACCACAATTTTGCCAATCCCCAACTGACAGATGTTAGGTCATCTCTGATTTTTTGATATTACAAATAATGCTGTTACGAACATACATGGCACCAAATTTACATGGAATTCTTGCAAGGACTAATTTAAAAGAATATATGTAAAAGATCTTAGAATAATTCCTGGCATATAGTAGGGGCTATACAAGTGTCAGCAATTATTACTTTCCTTTCTTTTGAAAACTATTTTCTTGGTTTTCATGGTATCATATTTCCCTAGTTTTCATTTCATTTTTTTGAATGTTCCTTCTCTTCCTTCACATACTCCTTTTATCCACCTTTTAAACACTGGTATTCTTAAGGGTCTATACAAGGACCACTTCTCATACTAACTCATTTATTCCCATGAGCTTCAACTATCCTCTGTAAGATGATGGATCCCACATTTACACCTTTAGTCCAGTCTTAAGCCTAGGAAATAATTAACTACTTGCCAGATACCTTTTGTTCGTAGTAATCAATATGTTTAAGTGCTGACTGGTGATAAATGATGATCCATGAACAACTGATTGTACACTGTGGATAATTAAATGGTATGCGAATATAGCTCTATAAAATTGCAGGGAAAAATATAACTAGGGATAAAAGTACTGGACAAAACATGGAGAGAGGGACATATGTATTTTCTGTTGGTCAGGAGACAGAATGGTGTAGCCTTCTTGGAGGACAGTGTGGTGGTTCCACAAGAAGCTAAGTATGTGGTTGCCATAAGGTCCTGCAACCTCATTAGTGGGGCATAAACTTGGAGGATCTGAGCACAGGGACATGAATGGACATTTGCACACTGGTGTTCATGGAGACAGTATGCATGATTTGCAATGGACAGAGGTGGCCTAAGGATACATAGACTGAGGAACAGAATAGTGAACTGTTGTGTGTGCATACAAAGGAATATTGAGCAACTGTGAGGAGTGAAGCTGTGAGACCCATAACGAGGTGAATGGATCCTATAGACAGCATTTTGAGTGAATTATGCCAGAAGCAAAGGCAAACACTTTAATTCCCCCAATATGGACTAACTATAATGTATAAACTCAGAATTGAATCAGAGCACAGCTTATCAGGGGAACGTTTATTGTAATGGTCCCTAGATTGTAAGCTCTTACAGCAGTCACATCCATTCCTGAATTGTAAGGGCTATCTCCAGATTCTGAGATGCTGATCCTTTTGTGTATAACTTTATCAATCCCTGGAACTTTGGGTGTCTGTGTGACACCTGAAACTCAGAGCTAGAACTTGGCAGATATGAATGTCAGTATTAGCGCATACAGCAACTGCTAAAAAAGCTGAAAAAGAGTCCAGACTTCAATTAGAGATATGAATGAAGCAGATCTGGTTAGAACTAAGGCAAATCAGGCCAGAGGGTAAAGGACGATACTGACTGTGTTTTAAAACTTCAACTTCCATGTGAGACCTGGGAAGAGATGTTCAGTTGGTGCAGGATCTGTATTTCCTGAACAATTTAACTCATACAGTTTGTTCAAATTTCATAATTACATGAAACTTTGAATAGGAAGTGAGACCTGGTAGGTCTGTATAGGTTAGTGTGAAGCAGCGACACATTCCAAAGTAATTTGGGCAGAGAATAAAAATATATATGCAGGGCCCCCCTGGAGGAGCTGGGGGAAAATGCAGAGGTGTTCGGTTTCCTCACCTGGATTGTTGCTGATGTTCTCACAAACATTGAGGACTGGCAGTTTGGTGTGCTGAGCCCTCTATCTCAGGACTTGTCCTATGAAGCTCATTAATGCAAAAGAGAGGCTAAACCTGCTTAAAATTGTGCCTAACAGTCTCCCCCTGAGTGTCTCTTTGTTGCTTAGATGTGGGCCTCTCTCTCTAGCTAAGCCAACTCAACAGGTGAACTCACTGCCCTCCGCCCTACATGGGATCTGACTCCCAGGGGTGTAAATCTCCCTGGCAACACAAGATATGACTCCCAAGAATGAATCTGGACCCGGCATCGTGGGATTGAGAACATCTGGACCAAAAGGGGGATGCGAAATGAAACAAAGTTTCAGTGGCTGAGAGATTCCAAATGGAGTCGAGAGGTCACTCTGGTGGCTTTCTTACACACTACATAGATAAACCTTTTTAGATTTTAATGCATTGGTGTTCATTCCAACAGATTCAAAATATCCAAAACAAAATTTCATCACACATCCCCTTTTGTTTCTTTCTGTCTTCCCTTGCTCAGGAATACATCACCATCCAGCTAGCTGGCCATCAATTTTGCCTTCTCTCTTTACCTTACCCTTCATATACTATCAGTTGTTCAATTATTAGCCATTACCCACCTAATATCTTCACTTCATTCACCTCTCTATATGCCTATTATACCTATGGCCATCATCACCTTTCTTTCAGATCACTTTAACAGTCTTCTAACTGGTCTCAGTTGTCCTCTAGTAACCTCTAGGGAACTCTACCAATCCATTTTCAAAAATAATGATTGTTCTAAAATGCAAATCTGATTGTGTCATTTCACAATGGAAACCCTTCAAATGGTAACTTTTAAGAAAAAATCCGAACTCCTTTAATGGTTTCTAACAGTAGTCTTCAAAATTCTGTTATTTGTATATACCTCAAAAAATTCTAAAAAATTACATAACCTCTCAAAAAATTTTAAGTTGACATCTCAAATTTTTTATAAGTTTAATAGCTACAAAAGATGAAGTTGCCAGGATTATAAATGCTGATGATTTTTAAAATGCAGTTATATCACTTTTAAATGTATCCAACTGGATCTAAATGCTGATAACAGTAGGAAATTTTATCCCTTTTTTGCTTTGAAATTGTCTGTCCATTCTATGTCCTCTATAGAATTTTACCTTAAGGAATTAATATGGAGATTTTTTTAGAAGACTTTAATCACCCTATTCCCTGCAAAATACTTACAAAAAAGAAAACTTCTTAAAATTTCTAACTACAAGAACCTAAGTTTTAAAAATAATTCTTCTGGGTTGAGTTATCATTATGATCAATTAATTCTGTATTAATGAATCTAAACATAACTATATCACCAATTTTGGTAAACATTAAAAGTAAAAAAAAAAAAAAATTCATGAAGACGAACTTTACAAGGACTTCAGGCTGCCCAAAATGGCAGCATAGGGTGTTCCAGGGTGTTGATTCCCCCACAGAATCTTTCAACAACTAGCAAAAACTGGCAGAGCCATCTTCCTCAAAACTCCAGAAAAGAGTTAAATGTTTCCTGAAACTAAGCAAGTGCCAAATCAAGAAAATGTACTTTAAAAATCAATAGAGGCCCTTGGGGCCCTTGCTGGCCCTTCTTCTAATCCCACCCAAGCAGTGCAGAGCAAGCTTGTGTTCCCATTATGGGTCACTGGCACTGTTCCAGATGAAGCCCTACGCACATATGGGGTACTAGTATGTACATGACAGTCTATCAGGTGGCAGCATGAAACAATGAACCAGAAAACTCTTCTCTGGCTCATCCTTCCAAAACTTGCCCTGCAGACAGAAGTAGCTTGCAAACAGTTATAGAAGTATAAGAAACAACTAAGTCAAAGCAGTATGGGACAAAGGATTACCAGTTTTAAAAGATATAACAGAGCACCTCGGATGTGTGTATGGAGGAAGGATGTCTATTTCATAGGTAAATCATTTATATAATGATTTATATAAATGTGGGGATTCCTATGGCTACAAGAAAGAGAGCACAAGGCCAGGAAAACACGCAAACTCAGAAAAGGCAAAGACGACCTGGACTTCACTTTTGCCTTTAGCTAATCTTAATTGGAGCCAATCTGCAAAGACTGTGAAAGGTGTTTTTTTTTTTGCATTGGTTTGTTCTGTTAGCTACTAGAACTCAAATAAATCTCTGTTATATCAGTAGCTGAATACAAGACAAAAGGAACAGACAGCTGGGAGAGTGAATAGCAGAGTTAACACTTTAAAATCCTAAAATTTACAGTGTGCAACAAGAGACTACAAGAGAATCAAATAAACAGGAAATGACAGCCCATACAAAGAACAAGATAAAAATCCAGAAACAATCAATGAAGAGGACCAAAGTTTGCACTCTCTGGAAAAAGACTTTAAAAAAATGATCCTAATATGCTCAAGGACATAAAGGGAAACACAGACAAAGTATTAAAGGATATGAGAAAAACAATGAATGAACAATACGATAATTAATCTCTTTGAGATTCTCAATGGAACTAAACAGAAATACTGGAAATGAAGAATGGAATGGTTAAAATTTAAGATTCTGTACAAGATTTCAAAAGCAAATTGGAGGTGGCAGAAGAAAAAAATCATTGAACTTGCAGACAGACAACTGAAATGATTCAGGTCGAGTAGCAAAAAAATAAATGAATAAAAAAGAGTGAACAGAGCCTAAGAGACCTGAGGGACACCATCAAGTGTACCAATATATGGATTATGGGAGACCCAGAGGAGAAGAGAGAAAGCGGGGAAGAAGCATAAGGAATATTTAAAGAAATAATGTCACATAACTTCGCAAATAGAATGAAGAACATGAATATGCACCACTGAAGAAGGCTAATGCACCCCAAACAGGATAAATTCAAAGAGTACTAATTCTAAACACAGAGTATTCAAACTGTTCAATCCAAGGACAAGGAGAGTGTCCTGAAAGATACAAGCGAAAAGTAATGAGTTATATACAAATGAATCCCAATAATATTAACTGCAAATTTCTCATGACAAACTCGGAGGCAAGAAGGCTAAAGTGCTGACAAAACAACTGCCAATAAAAAATTATATATTGACCAAGCCTTTCTTTTAAAAATGAGAGGAAGATTAAGACATTTCTATATAAACAAAAGCTGAAGGAGTTCATTACTGGTATACTTCCCCTACAAGCAACGTTAAAGGGAGTTCTTCAGACTGAAAGGAAAGGACAATAGATAGTGGTTCAAAGTGGCATAAAGAAATAAAGAACTCTGGTGAAGGTGCCTATGTGGGTAATTGTAAATTCCAGTACTATTGTTGTGCTGGTTTGTATTTATTATATCCCCCAGAAAAAGCTATATTCTTTATACAATCTTGTGGGGGCAGACGTATTAGTGTTAATTAGATTGGAACCTTCAGACTGAGTTTTTCCATGGAGATGTGACCCACCCAACTGTGAGTGACATCTTTGATTAGGGTGTGACCTCTTGGGTGAATGTTTCCATGGAAATGTGACCCCGCCCATTCAGGGTAAGTCTTGATTAGTTCACTGGAGTCCTATAAAAAGAGCTCACAAAGCGAGGGACCACAGAGCAACTGAGAGTGACATTTTGGAGAGCAGCTGCAGCTAAGATAGGACAAAACACCCCAAGAGCAACATTTTAGAGAATGCCATTTTGAAACGCAACGTGGGAGCAAGCAGACACCAGCCACATGCCTTCCGAGCTAACAGAGCTTTTCCGGATGCCAATGGCCATCCTTCAGTAAGGTACCGTGTTGTTGATGCCTTACTTGGATGCTTTATGCCTTAAGACTGTAACTTTATAACCAAATAAACCTCCTTTATAAAAGCCAATATTTTTCTGGTATTTTGCAGAACAGCAGCATTAGCAAACCAGAACAATTATAGGGTACTTTTTGGGTATGTAACTCCATTACTTACTACTTTTAGGTGCTAAAATGCAAATGCATAAAAAGTAATGATAATCTATGGTTTTGGAGATACAATGTATAAAGATATAATTCGTAGCAAGCACCAAAAAGGTGGGTGGGGATGAAGGGGTATAGGAACAGTGTACGGGTATGTTACTCAAGTTAACTTGGTATCAAAGCAAATGTGATTCTAATGGATTAAAGATGTTAAATTTTTTTTTATCTTCATTTTATTGAGATATATTCACATACCACGCAGTCATACAAAACAAATCGTACTTTCGATTGTTTACAGTACCACTACATAGTTGTACATTCATCACCTAAATCAATCCCTGACACCTTCATTAGCACACACACAAAAATAACAAGAATAATAATTAGAGTGAAAAAGAGCAATTGAAGTAAAAAAGAACACCGGGTACCTTTGTCTGTTTGTTTCCTTCCCCTATTTTTCTACTCATCCATCCATAAACTAGACAAAGTGGAGTGTGGTCCTTATGGCTTTCCCAATCCCATTGTCACCCCTCATAAGCTACATTTTTATACAACTGTCTTCGAGATTCATGGGTTCTGGGTTGTAGTTTGATAGTTTCAGGTATCCACCAACAACTACCCCAATTCTTTAGAACCTAAAAAGGGTTGTCTAAAGTGTGCGTAAGAGTGCCCACCAGAGTGACCTCTCGGCTCCTTTTGGAATCTCTCTGCCACTGAAGCTTATTTCATTTCCTTTCACATCCCCCTTTTGGTCAAGAAGATGTTCTCCGTCCCACGATGCCAGGTCTACATTCCTCCCCGGGAGTCATATTCCACGTTGCCAGGGAGATTCACTCCCCTGGGTGTCAGATCCCACGTAGGGGGGAGGGCAGTGATTTCACCTTTCAAGTTGGCTTAGCCAGAGAGAGAGGGCCACATCTGAGCAACAAAGAGGCATTCGGGAGGAGGCTCTTAGGCACAACCATAGGGAGGCCTAGCCTCTCCTTTGCAGCAACCGTCTTCCCAAGGGTAAAACTTATGGTAGAGGGCTCAACCCATCAAACCACCAGTCCCCTATGTCTGTGGTCATGTTAGCAACCATCGAGGTGGGGTAGGCTAATACCCCTGCATTCTCCACAGGCTCCTCAAGGGGGCACTACATCTTTTTTTTTCCTTGTTTTTCCTTTTTTTTTTTTTTAACTTTCCCTTCTTTTTTAAATCAACTATATGAAAACAAAAGTTAAAAAGAAAACAAACATACAATAAAAGAACATTTCAAAGAGACCATAATAAGGGAGTAAGAAAAAGACAACTAACCTAAGATAACTGCTTAAATTCCAACATGTTCCTACTTTACAGCAAGAAAGTTACATAATATAGCAACATTTCTGTGAACTTGTTCCTACTATATCCATCAGAAATTCACAGACCATAGTCATTCCTGGGCATCCCCAGAACGTTAAATAGCTTATCTGTTCTTCTTGGATTATTGTTCCCCCTTCCTTAATTGCTCTCTATTTCTAGTTCCCCTACATTCTACATTATAAACCATTTGTTTTACATTTTTCAAAGTTCACATTAGTGGTAGTATATAATATTTCTCTTTTTGTGCCTGGCTTATTTCGCTCAGCATTATGTCTTCAAGGTTCATCCATGTTGTCATATGTTTCACCAGATCGTTCCTTCTTACTGCCGCGTAGTATTCCATCGTGTGTATATACCACATTTTATTTATCCACTCATCTGTTGAAGGACATTTGGGTTGTTTCCATCTCTTGGCAATTGTGAATAATGCTGCTATGAACACTGGCGTGCAGATATCTATTCGTGTCACTGCTTTCCGACCTTCCGGGTATATAACGAGAAGTGCAATCGCTGGATCGAATGGTAACTCTATATCTAGTTTTCTAAGGAACTGCCAGACTGACTTCCAGAGTGGCTGAACCATTATACAGACCCACCAGCAATGAATAAGAGTTCCAATTTCTCCACATCCCCTCCAGCATTTGTAGTTTCCTGTTTGTTTAATAGCAGCCATTCTAACCGGTGTTAGATGGTATCTCATTGTGGTCTTAATTTGCATCTCTCTAATAGCTAGTGAAGCTGAACATTTTTTCATGTGTTTCTTGGCCATTTGTATTTCCTCTTCAGAGAACTGTCTTTTCATATCTTTTGACCATTTTATAATTGGGCTGTCTGTACTATTGTCATTGAGATGTAGGATTTCTTTATATATGAAAGATATCAGTCTTTTGTCAGATACATGGTTTCCAAAAATTTTTTCCCATTGACTTGGCTGCCTCTTTACCTTTTTGAGAAATTCCTTTGAGGTGCAGAAACTTCTAAGCTTGAGGAGTTCCCATTTATCTATTTTTTCTTTTGTTGCTTGTGCTTTGGGTGTAAAGTCTAGGAAGTGGCCGCCTAATACAAGGTCTTCAAGATGTTTTCCTACATTATCTTCTAGGAGTTTTATGGTACTTTCTTTCATATTGAGATCTTTCGTCCATTTTGAGTTAATTTTTGTGTAAGGGGTGAGGTAGGGGTCCTCTTTCATTCTTTTGGATATGGATATCCAACTCTCCCAGCCCCATTTGTTGAATAGACCATTATGACTCAGTTCAGTGACTTTGGGGGCCTTATCAAAGATCAGTCGGCCATAGATACGAGGGTCTATCTCTGAATTTTCAATTGGATTCCATTGATCTATATGTCTATCTTTGTGCCAGTACCATGCTGTTTTGGCAACTGTGTCTTTATAATAAGCTTCAAAGTTAGGGAGTGTAAGTCCTCCCACTTCGTTTTTCTTTTTTAGAGTGTCTTTAGCAATTCGAGGCATCTTCCCTTTCCAAATAAATTTGATAACTAGCTTTTCCAAGTCTGCAAAGTAGGTTGTTGGAATTTTGATTGGGATTGCATTGAATCTGTAGATGAGTTTCGGTAGAATTGACATCTTAATGACATTTAGCCTTCCTATCCATGAACATAGAATATTTTTCCATCTTTCAAGGTCCCCTTCTATTTCTTTTAGTAGAGTTATGTAGTTTTCTTTGTATAGGTCTTTTACATCTTTGGTTAAGTTTATTCCTAGGTACTTGATTTTTTTAGTTGCTATTGAAAATGGTATCTTTTTCTTGAGTGTCTCTTCAGTTTGTTCATTTCTAGCATATAGAAACATTACTGACTTATGCGCATTAATCTTGTATCCCGCTACTTTGCTAAATTTGTTTATTAGCTCTAGTAGCTGTATCGTTGATTCCTCAGGGTTTTCTAGATATAAGATCATATCATCTGCAAACAATGACAGTTTTACTTCTTCTTTTCCAATTTGGATGCCTTTTATTTCTTTGTCTTGCCGGATTGCCCTGGCTAGCACTTCCAGCACAATGTTGAATAACAGTGGTGACAGTGGGCATCCTTGTCTTGTTCCTGATCTTAGGGGGAAGGCTTTCAGTCTCTCACCATTGAGTACTATGCTGGCTGTGGGTTTTTCATATATGCTCTTTATCATGTTGAGGAATTTTCCTTCAATTCCTACCTTTTGAAGTGTTTTTATCAAAAAGGGATGTTGGATTTTGTCAAATGCTTTTTCAGCATCTATTGAGATGATCAATTGATTTTTCCCTTTTGACTTGTTAATGTGTTGTAATACATTGATTGATTTTCTTATGTTGAACCATCCTTGCATGCCTGGAATGAACCCCACTTGTTCACGGTGTATGATTTTTTTAATGTGTCTTTGGATTCGATTTGCAAGTATTTTGTTGAGGATTTTTGCATCTATATTCATTAGGGAGATTGGCCGGTAGTTTTCCTTTTTTGTAGCATCTTTGCCTGGTTTTGGTATTAGATTGATGTTAGCTTCATAAAATGAGTTAGGTAGTGTTCCATTTTCTTCAATGTTTTGAAAGAGTTTGAGTAAGATTGGTGTCAGATCTTTCTGGAAAGTTTGGTAGAATTCCCCTGTGAAGCCATCTGGCCCTTGGCATTTATTTGTGGGAAGATTTTTGATGACTAATTGGATCTCTTTGCTCGTGATGGGTTGGTTGAGGTCTTCTATTTCTTCTCTGGTCAGTCTAGGTTGTTCATATGTTTCCAGGAAATTGTCCGTTTCTTCTACATTATTCAGTTTGTTGCCATACAGTTGTTCATAATATCCTCTTATAATTTTTTTAATTTCTTCAGGATCTGCAGTTATGTCACCTTTTTCATTCATTATTTTGTTTATATGGGTCTTCTCTCTTTTTGATTTTGTTAGTCTAGCTAGGGACTTGTCAATCTTGTTGATCTTCTCAAAGAACCAACTTTTGGTGATATTTATCCTCTCTATTGTTTTTTTGTTCTCTATTTCATTTATTTCTGCTTTAATCCTTGTTATTTCTTTTCTTCTACTTGGTTTAGCATTGGTTTGCTGTTCATTTTCTAGCTTCTTCAGTTGATCCATTAGTTCTTTCATTTTGGCTCTTTCTTCCTTTTTAATATATGTGTTCGGTGCTATAAATTTCCCCCTTAGCACTGCTTTTGCTGCATCCCATAGGTTTTGGTATGTTGTGTTCTCATTTTCATTCGTCTCTATATATTTAGCAATTTCTCTTGCTATTTCTTCTTTAACCCACTGATTGTTTAGGAGTGTGTTGTTTAACCTCCAGGTATTTGAGAATTTTCTAAGTCTCTGATGGTTATTGACTTCTAATTGTATTCCATTGTGGTCAGAGAATGTGCTTTGAATAATTTCAATCTTTTTAAATTTATTGAGGCTTGTTTTATGTCCCAGCATATGATCTATTCTGGAGAAAGTTCCATGAGCACTAGAAAAGTATGTGTATCCTGGTGGTTTGGGATGTAATGTCCTGTATATGTCTGTTAAATCTAATTCATTTATCAGATTGTTTAGGTTTTCAATTTCCTTCTTGGTCTTCTGTCTGGTTGATCTATCTATAGGAGAGAGTGATGTGTTGAAGTCTCCCACAATTATTGTGGAAACATCCATTGCTTCCTTTAGTTTTGCCAGTGTTTCTCTCATGTATTTTGTGGCACCTTGATTGGGTGCATAGACATTTACGATTGTTATTTCTTCTTGCTGAATTGCCCCTTTTATTAGTATGTAGTGGCCTTCTTTGTCTCTCATAACATCCTTGCATATAAAGCCTATTTTATTTTTATGTTTGTCATATTTTTCCCCTCTGTCTATTAATATCCTTTATTGTACCCATACCGAATCTCTTTAGTACTGAACCTTTCTCCAAGTCTCTCTCTTCTTTCTTTGTTTCTCTGTCTGTAGGGCTCCTTTTAGTATCTCCAGTAGTGCAGGTCTCTTGTTAGCAAATTCTCTCAGCATTTGTTTGTCTGTGAAAAATTTAAGCTCTCCCTCAAATTTGAAGGAGAGCTTTACTGGATAAAGTATTCTTGGCTGGAAATTTTTCTCACTCAGAATTTTAAATATATCGTGCCACTGCCTTCTCGCCTCCATGGTGGCTGCTGAGTAGTCACTACTTAGTCTTATGCTGTTTCCTTTGTATGTGGTGAATTGCTTTTCTCTTGCTGCTTTCAGAACTTGCTCCTTCTCTTCTGTGTTTGACAGTGTGATCAGTATATGTCTCGGAGTGGGTTTATTTGGATTTATTCTATTTGGAGTTCGCTGAGCATTTATGATTTGTGTATTTATGTTGTTTAGAAGATTTGGGAAGTTTTCCCCAACAATTTCTTTGAATACTCTTCCTAGACCTTTACCCTTTTCTTCCCCTTCTGGGACATCAATGAGTCTTATATTCGGGCGTTTCATATTATCTATCATATCCCTGAGGTCCATTTCGATTTTTTCAATTTTTTTCCCCATTCTTTCTTTTATGCTTTCATTTTCCATTCTGTCATCTTCCAGGTCACTGATTCGTTGTTCAACTATCTCTAGTCTTGTACTATGAGTATCCAGAATCTTTTTAATTTGGTCAACAGTTTCTTTAATTTCCATAAGATCATCCATTTTTTTATTTAGTCTTGCAATGTCTTCTTTATGCTCTTCTAGGGTCTTCTTGATTTCCTTTGTCTCCCGTACTATGGTCTCATTGTTCATCTTTAGTTCTTTGAGTAGCTGCTCTAGGTGCTGTGTCTCTTCTGATCTTTTGATTTGGGTGCTTGGGCTTGGGTTATCCATATCGTCTGGTTTTTTCATATGCTTTATAATTTTCTGTTGTTTTTGGCCTCGTGGCATTTGCTGAACTTGATAGGGTGTTTTAGGATTTGTAGACCAATTGAAGTCCTTATCTCTAATTTATCAGATCTACAGCTTCGTGGAGTACACTTTCTCTAACTAACCAGCAGGTGGCGTCCACAAGCCACCTGTTCTCCACAAGCCAGTTCTCCCCTGCTTAGCCTGTTTGGTGAGTCGGGGAGTGAGTCTTGTGCGGTCCAACTGGTGTACCAAGCTTGCGTGTGTAGTTGATGTTGCCTCCCCTGTATATGGGGCGTGTTTCTGGGCAGTCAGGGAGGGGGGGTGGCACTAACAATCAAATCTCCCTGGTGATCCTAGAGTTTTAAAGCTGGTGCAATAGTCTAATCCTTCAGTTCAGTCCTGCCACAGTTTGTCTCTGCCACTGACCCACAAGTCCTTGTTATTGGCGTATGGCTCCTGAGACTTGCAAGTGGGCCCCTCTTCCAGGCCGTGCACCCCGGGTCCTCTGTTGAGGGACGACTGTGCTATGTCACAGGTGGGTCCCGTCCCCCCAGGGCAGTTCTGGGCTGCTGGGCTGTGTAGGGAGGCTCCCAGTGTGCTCAAATGATGGCTGAATGGGGCTTTGTTAATTCACACTGCTCCACCTTCCCAACTCTGGGACAATCAGCTGAGGTTGCAGGGAAGGCTAATGTCCACGCCCAGTTTTGTGGTGTGTGCCTGTTATTTGAAGCACTTCCGTCACACTGGGTTGTTTGGGGCAGCTCTGGGCTATGGAGCTGGCGATGGGCAGGAGTGTTTCCTGTCCACCAGGATGATGGCTGTGAGCAGACACCCCCCTTTTCTTGCGAAGTTCTGGTGTTTAGTGAATTTTCTCAGCCACTGGATTATTGCCTTTTGTCTCAGAGCTCTCTGAGTTCTGCTCTTAACTTGACCTGCCCAAATTGCAAGTCTTTGAAGCTTTCTGTATTGGGCTTCTTAGAGTAATTGTTTTAGAAAAAGAAAAAAGGATTAAAAAAAAAAAAAAGGGCCCTCCTCAGAGATCTAATGGGTTATTGAAATGCTAAGAGACAAACAACCAGGGCCATTAAGGAAAGGTCCACAGGGCAGAGAGATCAGCTTTTCTTCAGGATTTGCATATGCGCCTCAGGGCCTGAGCTCTGCCCTTCCCCTTTCTATGTTCACCAGAACTCCAAAAATCCTCCGCTTTTATTTTGGAGTTTTTCGTGTTGTTTTTTTTCTATGCCTGTCTCCTCTTTGCTGGGCTGGCTGCTCTCAGATTCTCTGGTGTCTGGTCTCAGTCTATCTATGGTTGGAGTTTGGATCAGTAGAATGAGTTTCCGATAAGGGCTGCCAATGCAGTTCTCCCTTCTCCTTCCCGGAGCTGACGGCCCCTCCTCCCACGGGACTGAGCCTCACAGGGAGGGACGCAGGTTCCCTGGCCGCAAAAACTTACAGATTTCGCTGATCTCAGCAGTTCCACGTTTTCATGAGTGTTGTATGAAGTATGCCCAAAGTCAGAGTGCTCTGTGGTGTCCAGTCCATGCAGTTCCTGGCTTTCTACCTACTTTCCTGGAGGAGTAACTAAAACATACAGCTCACCAGTCCGCCATCTTGCCCCGCCTCCAAGATGTTAAATTTTAACCCCATGGTAACCACAAAGAAAATACATGAAAAATACATTCAGAAAGAAATGAGAAGGGTCTCAAAATGGGACAATACAAAAAGCTAAATAAATATAGAAGTAGATATTAACTCAAGAATTGAGGGTCAAAAAAGGTATGACTTACAAACACAAAATAGCAAAATGGAAAAAGAAATGAAATACATAATCAGTAGTTACTTTAGATGTAAATGCATTAAACTCCCCAGTAAAAAAAGCAGAGATTGGCAGAATGGATTAAAAAACATGACCCTAACTATATGTTCTTTTACAAGAGACTCATCTTAAAATCAAAGACATAAGTAGGTTGAAAGCGAAAGGATGGGGAGTAAATATACAATGCAATTAGGAAGCAAGAGAGAGCTGGGGTAGCTGTAAGAGTATCAGATAAAACAGACTTTATGTAAAAAATTGTTACTAGGAACAAAGAAGTTCATTGTACATTAATAAAAGTATCGATTCAATAAGAAGAAATAACAATTATCAATATATATGAACATAACAGCAAAGCACCAAGTATAAGAAACAAATATTGACAGATTTGAAGGAGAAAAAATAAGACGGTTCTACATTAACAAATTTCTTTACACTACTTTCAATAATGGATAGAACAGCTAAATCAACAAGAAAATAGACAACTTGAATGATACTCTAAACCATCTAGACCTAACATAAACCATATGGTAGGTCACAAAGTAAGTCTCAATATATTAAAAAATATTGAAATCATCCAATCAATCTTCCAACCACAACGGAATGAAGGTAGAAATCAGTATCAGAGGAAAAAGTGGAAAATACACAAATACATGGAAACAATATACTATTGAACAACCAATGGGCCAAAGAAGAAATCATTTGGGAAATTAGGAAATACCTTGAGGCAAATGTAAATGAAAACATACCATACCAAAACTTATAGGATGCAGCAAAGGCAGTGGTAAGAGGGAAATTTATAGCTCTAAATTCCTAAGAAAAAAGATCTCAAATCATAGACCTTACCTCAAAAGAAGAGGATCTAGAAAAAGAACAACAAACTAAGCACAAAGAAAACAGAAGGAAGGAAATAAGAGATAAATGAGATAGAGAACAATTAAAAAAAAAAAAAGAGGAGTGACATAATTAACATGGCGATGTAAACAACTACTGAAAATATCTCCTGACAGAATCAGTTGAAAATGGGACATTTCTCACTTGTTCAGAACTCTGGAGGAAGATATAGACTGGAAATGGATACCACAAATGCTGACTTGAAAATAGAGAAAAATATCAGGTAGGAAACTCCCTCTTCGGATGAACCAGTCCTCTCCCCTCCCGCTTACTTGGTCCCACCCAGCTTAGGAAGTTCCAAGAGGCAGCAGCTGAGATCCCTCCCACCTACCACCAGGGAGAAAGACTATAAAATCTCTCACAGCGGTGAGACAGATGCCCACCTATATCCAGACACAGAAACCCAAGCACACAGGGACATGGCAGGATTTAAGCAGCTGGAGAGGGTGGAATACAAAAGGGCAGCAAGGAAGAGCTTCCAAAATGGAAAATCAGGGAGGGAACAGCAAAATCTACCCTAAAAGCAGCAAGGAGCCGGGAAAAAACTACCCATATCAACAGCTTGGGAACCCAGGGGACAGGGAAGGACATTTCAAGGCCCAGGTCAGTGAGTGACAAAGAGTCTGAGAAAACATGGACAGAGACTTTATTTCCAGCCCTAGGTCCTGGTGCCCATCCACTACCTTTAAGGAAAACAGCAGCTGGAGGCCCAATCCTTGCGTGGGGGATGGCTGGACTCTAGGGCAGCAGGAGGAATCCTCTGCAACAAGTAAAGTAGGGGGACACAGCTTCATACTGAACCAGAATTTGGCCAGCAAAGTGAGGCCAAAGGAAACCCGCAGTTCAGCCCTGCCCAGTCAGATACTTCCCCGGGTTCCAGGAGGTAAACAGCTTCTGAGGAAGCCTAAGTCAACAAACAGCACCAACTGCTGGGCAAGTTGGAAAGTGCAGGGGAACTACAGGGCTTTTCAGAGCCTCTGAGACCCTACCCAAGTTCCATCAGACCTGATCTATACCCCCTGCATGGGTACCTGTCGCTGTCAGGCTGAGAAATGACAACGACACAACTGTCAAAGCAATGCCCTAATACAAACTCAGGCAACAACTGAATCCTAGATAAGAGAGAAATCAACCCAGAATAGGCCCATCAAAATAATCAGATGACCATATAACAGTAAAAAAAAAATCACGAGGCATATTAAAACTCAAGAAGAAATGCCTCAATCGAAGGAACAGATCAAAAAATTGAAGTACATACACAATCTGGAACAACCAATCAAAAATGTGATAAGAAATCTCCGAATCAATTCAAAGAAATGAAGGTGAATGTGTATAAATATAAAGGATATTAAGAAGACACTAGAAGAGCATAAGGAATAATTTCAAAGAATACAGACAAAAATAACAGACGTTACAGAAAAAAAGATATTGTACACGAAATTAAAAATATACCGGAGACACACGACAGCAGATTTGAAGAGACAGAAGAAAGAATCAGTGAGCTACAAGACAGATGAACTGAATTTGTACAGATGAAAGAATAAATTGATTAAAAAAAATGGAAAAAATTTGAAAAGCATTTCAGGGAAATGACTGACAACACAAAGCACACAAATATACACATCCTGGATGTCCCAGAAGAAGAAGAGAAGGCAAAAGGGCCAGGAAGAATATTTGAAGAAAAACTGGCTGAAAATTTCCCAACCCTTACAAAAGACATAAATATGCAAATCCAAGAAGCCCAATTTACTCCCAACAGAATAAATCCAAATAGACCCACACCATGACACACAGTAACCAGACTGTCAAATACCAAAGAGGAGAAAATTCTGAAAACAGCAAGAGAAAAGAGATTCACCACAAACAAGAGAAGTCAAATAAGACTAATTGCTGATTTCCCATCAGACACCATGGAGGCAAGAAGGCAGTGGTACAATATGTTAAAGATATTGAAAGAGCAAAATTGCCAGCCAAGAATTCTCTATCCAGGAAAACTGTTCTTCAAAACTGAGGGAGAGAGGGAGGGGCAAGACGGCAGAGTGGTGAGGTGGACATTTTAGTTACTCATCCAGGGCAGCAGGTAGAAAGCCAGGAACTGCGTGGACCGGACACCGCAGAGCAATTTGACTTTCGGCATACTTCATACAACACTGATGATCACACGGAACTGCTGAGTTCAGCGAAATCTGTAAGTTTTCACGGCCAAGGGACCCGCACCCCTCCCTGCCAGGCTCAGTCCCGTGGGAGGAGGGGCCGTCAGCACTGGGAATGAGGACAGAGAACTGCAGTTGTGGCTCTTATCGGAAACTCATTCTACTGATCCAAACTCCAATCACAGATAGACTGAGACCAGACACCAGGAGCAACCAGCCCGGTGGAGACGAGACAGGGATAGCAAAAACAGCAAGAAAAACCCAAAAATAAAAGCGGAGGCTTTTTGGAGTTCTGGTGAACATGGAAAGAGGAAAGGCAGAGCTCAGATCAACTCAGGCTCATATGCAAATCCAGTAGAAAAACCGGTTTCTCTGCCCCCTGGACCTTTCCTTAATGGCCCTAATTGCCTTGTCTCTTAGCATTTCAATAACCCATTAGACCTGCAATGAGGGCCTTTCCCTTTAATTGTTCTTATCTTTTCCTCATTTCTAAAACAATCACTCTAAGAAGCCTAATACAGAAAGCCTCAAAGACTTGCAATTTGGACAAAAAAAGACAAGAACAGAACTAAGAGAGCTCTGACACACAAGGCAACAAGTCCAGTGCTGAGAAAATTCATTAAACACCACAACTTCGAAATAAAAGGGGGGCGTCCTTTCACAGCCATCATCTCGGTAGACAGGGAACACGCCTGACCGTCACCAGCCCCAAAGCCCAGAGCTGCCCTAGACAACCCAGGGTGATGGGAAGTGCTTCCAATAACACAAGTACACACCACAAAATTGGGCATGGACATTAGCCTTCCCTGCACCCTCAGCTGGTTGTCCCAGAGTTGGGAAGGTGGAGCAGTGTGAATTAACACACCTCATTCAGCCATCCTTTCAGCAGACTGGGAGCCTCCCTACACAATCCTGCAGCCCAGAACTGCCCTGGGGGGATGGTGCTCACCTCTGACATAGCACAGTCATCCCTCAACAGAGGACCAGGGGGTGCACAGCCTGGAAGAGGGACCCACTCTCAAGTCTCAGGGTCCATACACCAATCCCAAGGACGTGTGGGTCAGCAGCAGAGACAAACTACGGCAGGACTGAACTGAAGGATTAGACTATTGCAGCAGCATTAAATCTCCAGAAACACCAGGGAGATTCCATTGTTAGAGCCACCCCCCGTCCCTGACCGCCCAGACACACGTCCCATATACAGGGTGGTCAACACCAACTACACACACAAGCGTGGGACACCAACTGGACCCCACAAGACTCACACCTCCACTCACCACAAAAACAAAGCGGGGGAGAACTGGCTTCAGGGAAAAGGTGGCTCGTGGATGCCACCTGCTGGTTAGAGAAAGTGTACTCCACGAAGCTGTAGATCTGACAAATTAGAGATAAGGATTTTAATTGGTCTACAAATCCTAAAAGAACCCTATCAAGTTAAGCAAATGCCAAGAGGCCAAAAACAACAGAAAATTTTAAAGCATGTAAAAAAACCAGATGATAAGGATAACCCAAGCCCAAGCACCCAAATAAAAAGATCACAGGAGACAGAGTACTGGGAGCAACTATCAAAAAACTAAAGATGAATGATGAGACCATGGCACAGGATATAAAGGACATGAAGAAGACCCTAGAAGAGCATAAAGAAGAAATTGCAAGAGTAAATAAAAAAACAGATAACCTTAAGGAAATTAAAGAAACCGCTGACCGAATTAAAAACATTATACATACTCATAGTACAAGACTAGAGGAAGCTGAACAACGAATCAGTGACGTGGAAGATGACAGAACGGGAAATGAAAGAACAAAAGAAAGAATGGGGAAAAAAATTGAAAAAATCAAAATGGACTTCAGGGATATGATAGATAATATAAAACATCCAAATATAAGACTCACTGGTGTTCCAGAAGGGGAAGAGACGGGTAAAGGTCTAGGAAGACTATTCAAAGAAATTGTTAGGGAGAAGATCCGAACACTTCTAAATGACATAAATACGCAAAACATAGATGCCCAACGAACTCAAACACAATAAATCAAAATAAACCCACTCCGAGACATATTCTGATAACACTGTCAAATATGGAAGAGAAGGAGCAAGTTCTGAAAGCAGAAAGAGAAAAGCAATTCACCACATACAAAGGAAACAGCGTAAGACTAAGTAGTGACTACTCAGCAGCCACCATGGAGACAAGAAGGCAGTGGCATGACATATTAAAAATTCTGAGCGAGAAAAATTGCCAACCAATTTTTCAAGCTCTCCTTCAAATTTCAGGGAGGGCTTAAATTCTTCAGACAAACAAATACTCAGAGAATTTGCTAACAAGACACCTGCCCTACTGGAGATACTAAAGGAAGCCCTACAGACAGAGAAACAAAGAAAGGAGAGAGAGACATGGAGAAAGTTCAGTACTACAGAGATTCAGTATGGGTATGTTAAAGGATATTAATAGAGAGAGGGAAAAAATATATATGACAAACATAAACCAAAGGATAAGATGGCTGATTCAAGAAATGCCCTCACGGTTATAACGTTGAATGTAAATGGATTAAACTCCCCAATTAAAAGACACAGATTCACAGAATGGATCAAAAAAAAAATGAACCATCAATATGTTGCATACAAGAGACTCATCTTAGACACAGAGACACAAAGAAATTGAAAGTGAAAGGATGGAAAAAAGTATTTCATGCAAGCTACAGCCAAAAGAAAGCAGGAGTCAAAGGAGAGGCTAAACTTGCATATAATTATACCTAAGAGTCTCCCCCTGAGTACTTCTTTGTTGTTCAGATATGGCCCTCTCTTTCTCTAACTGAGCCACCTCGGCAGGTGAACACAGTACCCTCCCCTCTACGTGGGACCCGACTCCCAGGGGTGTAAATCTCCCTGGCAACGCAGGATATGACTCCCAGGGATGAATACTGTCCTGGCATCATGGAACTGAGACTATCTTCTTGACCAAAAGGGGGATGCAAAATGAGACGAAATGGTTTCACTGGCTAAGAGATTTCAAATGGAGTCGAGAGGTCACTCTGGTGGACATTCTTATGTACTACATAGATAACACCTCTTAGGTTTCAATGTATTGGAATAGCTAGAAGTAAACACCTGAAACTACCAAACTCCAACCCAGTAGACTTGATTCTTGAAGATGACTGTATAACAATGCAGATTACAAGGGGTGACAGTGTGATTGTGAAAACCTTGTGGATCACACTCCTTTTATCCAGTGTATAGAAGGATGAGTAGAAAAATGGGGACAAAAACTGAACAAAAAATAGGGTGGGATGGGGGGGATGATTTGGGTATTCTTTTCCATTTTTATTTTTTATTCTGATTCTGATTCTTTCTGCTATAAGGAAAATGTTCAAAAATAGATTGTGGTGATGAATGCATAACTATATGATCGTACTGTGAACAGTTGATTGTATACCATGGATGACTGTACAGTATGTGAATATCATTTCAATAAAACTGAATTTAAAAAGAAAAAAAGAAAGCAGGAGTACCAATATTAATCTCAGATAAAATAGGCTTTATATGCAAGGATGTTATGAGAGACAAAGAAGGCCACTACATACTAATAAAAGGGGCAATTCAACAAGAAGAAATAACAATCATAAATGTTTATGCACCCAATCAAGGTGCCACAAAATACATGAGAGAAACACTGGCAAAACTAAAGGAAGCAATTAATGTGTCCACAATAATTGCGGGAGACTTCAACACATCACTCTCTCCCATAGATAGATCAACCAGACAAAAGACCAATAAGGAAACTGAAAACCTAAACAATCTGATGAATGAATTGGATTTAACAGACACAGATAGAACATTACATCCCATATCACCAGAATACACATTCTTCTCTAGTGCTCATGGAACTTTCTCCAGAATAGATCATATGCTGGGACATAAAACAAGCCTCAATAAATTTAAAAAAAATGAAATTATTCAGAGCACATTCTCTGACCACAATGGAATACAATTAGAAGTCAATAACCATCAGAGGCTTAGAAAATTCACAAATACCTGGAGGTTAAACAACACGCTCCTAAACAATCAGTGGGTTAAAGAAGAAATAGCAAGAGAAATTGCTAAATATATAGAGACGAATGAAAATGAGAACACAACATACCAAAACCTATGAGATGCAGCAAAAGCGGTACTGAGGGGGAAATTTATACCAATAAACGCATATATTAAAAAGGAAGAAAGAGCCAAAATCAAAGAACTAACGGAGCAACTGAAGAAGCTAGAAAACGAACAGCAAACCAATCCTAAACCAAGTAGAAGAAAAGAAATGACACGGATTAAAGCAGAAATAAATAACATAGACAGCAAAAAAACAATAGAGAGAAGAAATAACACCGAAAGTTGGTTCTTTGAGAAGATCAACAAGATTGACAAGCCCCTAGCTAGACTGACAAAATCAAAACGAGAGAAGACCCATATAAACAAAATAATTAATGAGAAAGGTGACATTACTGCGGATAATGAAGAAATTTAAAAAAATATAAGAGGATACTATGAACAACTGTATGGCAAAAAACTGGATAATGTAGAGGAAATGGACAATTTTGTGGAAGCATATGAACAACCTAGACTGACCAGAGAAGAAATAGAAGACCTCAACCAACGAATCACAAGCAAAGAGATTAAATCAGTCATCAAAAAGCTTCCTACAAATAAATGCCCAGGGCCAGATGGCTTCACACGGGAATTCTACAAAACTTTCCAAAAGAGAACTGACACCAAGTTACTTAAACTCTCTCAAAACATTGAAGAAAATGGAACACTACCTAACTCATTTTATGAAGCTAACATCAATCTAATACCAAAACCAGGCAAAGATGCTACAAAAAAGGAAAACTACAGGACAATCTCCCTAATGAATATAGACGCAAAAATTCTCAACAAAATACTTGCCAATCAAATCCAAAGACATTAAAAAAATCATACACCATGACGAAGTGGGGTTCATTCTTGGCATGCAAGGATGGTTCAATATAAGAAAATCAATCAAGGTATTACAACACATTAACAAATCAAAAGAGAAAATCAAATGATTATCTCAATAGACGCTGAAACAGCATTCGACAAAATCTAACACCCCTTTCTGATAAAAACACTTCAGAAGGTAGGAATTAAAGGAAACTTCCTCAATATGATAAAGAGCATATGTGAAAAACCCACACCCACCATAGTACTCAATGGAGAGAGACTGAAACCCCTCTCTCTAAGATCAAGAACAAGACAAGGATGCCCACTATCACCACTGTTATTCAACATTGTGCTAGAAGTGCTAGCCAGGGCAATCGGGCAAGACAAAGAAATAAAAGGCATAAATTGGAAAGAAAGAAGTAAAACTGTCATTGTTTGCAGATTATATGATCTCATATCTGGAAAACCCTGAGAAATCGACAATACACCTACCAGAACTAACAAAAAAATTTAGCAAGTAGCAGGACATGTACAAGATTAATGCACACAAGTCAGTAATGCTACTATATGCTAGAAATGAACAAACTGAAGAGACATTCAAGAAAAAGATACCATTTTCAACACCAACTAAAAAAATCAAGTACCTAGGAATAAACTTAAACAAAGATGTAAAAGACCAATACAAAGAAACCTACATAACTCTACTAAAAGAAATAGAAGGGGACCTTAAAAGATGGAAAAATATTCCATGTTCATGGATAGGAAGGCTAAATGTCATTAAGATGTCGATTCTACCCAAACTCATCTACAGATTCAATGCAATCCCAATCAAAATTCCAACAACCTACTTTGCAGACTTGGAAAAGCTAGTTATCAAATTTATCTGGAAAGGGAAGATGCCTCGAATTGCTAAAGACACTCCAAAAAAGAAAAACAAAGTGGGACGACTTACACTCCCTGACTTTGAAGCTTATTATAAAGCCACAGTTGTCAAAACAGCATGGTATTGGCACAAAGACAGACATATAGATCAATGGAATCAAACTGAGAATTCGGAGATAGATCCCCAGATCTATGGCTGACTGATCTTTGATAAGGCCCCCAAAGTCACTGAACTGTGTCATAATGGTCTTTTCAACAAATGGGGCTGGGAGAGTTGGATATCCATATCCAAAAGAATGAAAGAGGACCCCTACCTCACACCCTACACAAAAATTAACTCAAAATGGACCAAAGATCTCAATGTAAAAGAAAGTACCCCATAAAACTCCTAGAAGATAATGTAGGAAAACATCTTCAAACCCTTGTAGTAGGCGGACACTTCCTAGACTTTACACCCAAAGCACAAGCAACAAAAGAAAAAATCGGTAAATGGGAACTCCTCAAGCTTAGAAGTTTCTCAACCTCAAAGGAACTTGTCAAAAAGGTAAAGAGGCAGCCAACTCAATGGGAAAAAATTTTTGGAAACCATGTATCTGACAAAAGACTGATATTTTGCATATATAAAGAAATCCTACAACTCAATGACAATAGTACAGACAGCCCAATTGTAAAATGGGCAAAAGATATGAAAAGACAGTTCTCTGAAGAGGAAATACAAATGGCCAAGAAACACATGAAAAAATGTTCAGCTTCACTAGCTATTAGAGAGATGCAAATTAAGACCACAATGAGATACCAACTCAAACCAATTAGAATGGCTGCCGTTAAACAAACAAGAAACTACAAATGCTGGAGGGGATGTGGAGAAATTGGAACTCTTATTCACTGTTGGTGGGACTGTATAATGGTTCAGCCACTCTGGAAGTCATTCTGGCAGTTCCTTAGAAAACTAGATATGGAGTTACCCTTCGATCCAGCGATTGCACTTCTTGGTTATACCCGGAAGATCGGAAAGCAGTGACACAAACAGATATCTGCACGCCAATGTTCATAGCAGCATTATTCACAAATGCCAAGAGAAGGAAACAACCCAAATGTCCTTCAACAGATGAGTGGATAAATAAAATGCGGTATATACACACGACGGAATACTACATGGCAGTAAGAAGGAATGACGTCGTGAAACATATGACAACATGGATGAACCTTGAAGACATAACGCTGAGCGAAATAAGCCAGGCACAAAAAGAGAAATATTATATGCTACCGCTAATGTGAACTTTGAAAAATGTAAAACAAATGGTTTATAATGTAGAATGTAGGCGAACTAGCGATAGAGAGCAATTAAGGAAAGGGGAACAATAATCCAATAAGAACAAATAAGCTATCATGGCTAAATTTAATGTTCTGGGAATTCCCAGGAATGACTATGGTCTGTTAATCTCTGATAGGTATAGTAGGAACAAGTTCACAGAAATGTTGCTATATTAGTTTACTTTCTTGGGGTAGAGTGGGAACATGTTGGAAATAAAGTAGTTATCTTAGGTTAGTTATCTTTTTCTTACTCCCTTGTCATGGTCTCTTTGAAATGTTCTTTTATCGTATGTTTTTTGTTTTAAATTCTTTTAAATTTTTTTTATTTTTCATACAGTTGATTTAAAAAAAAAAAAGTTTAGAAAAAAAAAACAAGGAAAAAATAAGCAGAGCCCCTTGTAGAGCTGGTGGAGAATGCAGGGGTATTGGCCTGCCCTACCTCGATGGTTGCTAATGTGCTCACAGACATAGGGGACTGGTGGTTTGATGGGTTGAGCCCTCTACCACAGGATTTGCCCTTGGGAAGACGGTTGCTGCAAAGGAGAGGCTAGGCCTCCCTATAATTGTGCCTAAGAGCCTCCTCCCAAATGCCTCTTTGTTGCTCAGATGTGGCCCTCTCTCTCTAGCTAAGCCAACTGGGCAGGTGAAATCACTGCCCTCCCCCCTACATGGGATCAGACACCCAGGGGAGTGAATCTCCCTGGCAACGTGGAATATACTCCCGGGGAGGAATGTAGACCTGGCATCGTGAGATGGAGAACATCTTCTTGACCAAAAGGGGGATGTGAAAGGAGATGAAATAAGCTTCAGTGGCAGAGAGATTCCAAAAGGAGCCAAGAGGTCACTCTGGTGGGCACTCCTACGCACAATGTAGACAACCCTTTTTAGGTTCTAATGAATTGGGGTAGCTGGCGGTAACTATCAAACTACAACCCAGAACCCATGAATCTTGAAGACGATTGTATAAAAATGTAGCTTATGAGGGGTGACAAGTGATTGGGAAAGCCATATGGACCACACTCCCCTTTGTCTAGTTTATGGATGGATGAGTAGAAAAATGGGGGAAGGAAAAAAACAAACAAACAAACAAACAAAGGCACCCAGTGTTCTTTTTTACTTTAATTGCCCTTTTTCACTTTAATTATTATTCTTGTTATTTTTGTGTGCGTGGTAATGAAGGTGTCAGGGATTGATTTTGGGGATAAATGCACAACTATGTAACGGTACTGTGAACAATCGAATGTACGATTTGTTTTGTATGACTTCATGGTATGTGAATATATCTCAATAAAATGAATTTAAAAAAAAAATGAGGGAGAGTTTAAAATATCCACAGATGAACAGAAGCTGAGAGTTTGTTAATAAGAGACTGGCCCTAGGGAACTACTAAAGGGAGTATTGCTGGTTGAGAAGAAAAGAGAAAACTCTGAAGAAGCGTTCCAGTTTGCTATGCTGCCGTTTTGCAAAATATCAGAAATGGACTGGCTTTTATAAAGGGGATTTATCAAGTTACAAATTTACAGTTCTAAGGCCATAAGGCACACTAAGGCACCAACAAAAGGGTATCTTCACTAGAGAAAGGACCACGAGGTCCAGAAAACCTTTGTTAGCTGGGAACACACATGGCTGGCGTCTGTTGATCCTGGATTGTGTTCCAGCACCTCTCTCACCTCCTGTGCATTCTTGGATCTTTCTCCCAGGACATTTCGCTCTAAGTGCCTGGGGGTCCTGTTTTAGCATATCCTGGGGCAAACTCTGGGATTCATCACCTACTTAACATCCTTCTGTCTGCATCTCCAAGCATCTCTAAATGTCAGTGTCTGTGTCTGCTCTTGAGCTCTCTTAAGTACTCCAGTGAACCAATCAAGACCCACCCTGAATGGGTGAGGCTACACCTCCATGGAAACAATTTAATCAAAGGTCTCACTCACAGTAGCATGAATCACATCTCCATGGAAACACTCAACTGAAAGGTTCTACCCAAAAAGACTGGAATAAAAGATCATGGCTCTTCTGAGATCCACAACAGTTTCAAACCAGCCCAATAATAAAAAGACCACCACAATTACAAAAAAAAAAAAAAAAAAACCACAATTACGTGGAACTTTGAAAAGGAAGTGAGATACGGTAGGTTAGTATATGTTAGAGTGAAATAGTGACAAATCCCAGAGTAATTTAGGCAGAGAATAAAAAATATATTTACAGCCTCCCCCCATCCCCACCCCAAGGAGCTGGGGGAAGGTGCAGAAGTGTTGGACTTCCTCATCTGGACTGGTGTTGATGTTGTCACAAATATTGGGACTGGCAGTTTGACTGGCGAGCCCTCTATCGTGGGACTTGGCCTTCTGAAATTTGTTACTGCAAAGGAGAGGCTAAACTTGCATATAATTGTGCCTAAGAGTCTCCCCCTAAGTGCCTCTTTGTTGCTCAGATGTGGCCTCTCTCTCTCTCTAACTGAGCCACCTCGGCAGGTGAACTCACTGCCCTCCCCACTACGTGGGACCGGACTCCCAGGCATGTAAATCTCCCTGGCAATGCAGGATATGACTCCCAGGGATGAATCTGGACCTGGCATCGTGGGATTGAGAATATCTTCTTGACTAAAAGGGGGATGCAAAATGAGATGAAATAGTTTCAGTGGCTGAGAGATTTCAAATAGAGTTGAGAGGTCACTCTGGTGGACATTCTTATGCACTATACAGATAACACCTCTTAGGTTTTAATGTACTGGAATAGTTAGAAGTAAATACCTGAAACTATCAAAACTCCAACCCAGTAGTCTGGACTCCTGAAAACAATTGTATAATAATGTAGCCTACAAGGGATGACAGTGTGATTGAGAAAACCTTGTGGACCACACTCCCTTCATCTAGTGTATAGATGGAGGAATAGAAAAATGGGGACAAAAACTAAATGAAAAATAGGGTGGGATGGGGGGGATGGTTTGGGTGTTCTTCCTTACTTTTATTTTTTATTCTCATTCTGATTCTTGCTGATATTAAGGAAAAATGTTCAGAAATAGATTGTGGTGATGACTACATAACTATATGAGATCATACTGTGAACGTATGATTGTATACCATGGATGACTGTATGGTATGTGAATATATTTCAATAAAACTGAATTTCATCTAAAAATAAATAAATAAATAAACCTACCAACAAAGAAAAGCCCAGGACCAGATGGCTTCACAGGCAAGTTTTACCAAGCATTCCAAGAAGAATTAATACTATTTCTGCTCAAACTCATCCAAAAAAAATTGAATAAGAGGGAACACTACCTAACTCATTCCATGAAGACAAAAGTAGACTAACAACAAAGCTGTATAAAGAAAAGAAAACTTCAGACCAATCTTTCTAATGAATATAGACACAAAAATCCTCAACAAAATACTTGTAAATGGAATTCAGCAATATATCAAGAGTTATACACCATGACCAAGTGGATTTTATTCCAGGTACATAAGGTTGGTTCGACACAAGAAAATTGATTAATGTAATACACCACATTAACAAATTAAAAGTAAAAAAAACCACATGATTATCTCGATTGATGCAGAAAAGGCATTTGACAAAGTTCAGCATCCTTTCATGATAAAAACACTTCAAAAGGTAGGAATTGAAATGAAGGAAACTTCCTCAGCATGACAAAGGGCATATATGAAGAACCCACAGCTAACATACTCAATGGTGAGAGACTGAAAGCTTTCCCTCTAAAATCAGGAATAAGACAAGTATTCCCACTGTCACCATTGCTATTCAACATTTTGCTGGAAATTCTAGCTAAAGCAATTAGGCAAGATAAAGAAATAAAAGGCATCCAAACTGGAAAGAAAGAAGGAAAATATGCAAGGTGACATGATATTTAGAAAACCCAGAAAAGACAACAACAAAGCTACCTGAGGTAATAAGAAAGTTTACCAAAATGGCGGGATACAAGATCAACATGCAAAAATCAATGGTGTTGCAGGAGTGACATCATCAACACAGTGATGCAAACAGCTACTGAAAACTCCTCTACAGAGATTCAATGAAAAAAAGGACAATTCTGACTTCATTGAAACTCTGGAGGAGGATAGAGACTGAAGAAGGACCCTGCAGGTGCCAAATTGAAGAAAGAGAAGAAATATCAGGTAGGAATCTTCCATCCCAGACCAACTAGTCCTCTACGCTGAACCTCACTCAGGCTCAGTACAGGAAAGGCAGAGAATCAGCAGACGGGGACCCTCCCACCAGGGACAAAGATTTTAAAATCTCTCACAGCAGCGAAACATACCCCCTCTGTTTGAAGACTGGAAGGATAGGGGTGGTGAGAACATTTCAAGGCACAGGTTTATGAGGGAAAAAGCGACTAAGAAATTTTGGATAGAGACTACATTTCCAACCATAGGTCTGAAAACCCTTCCACCACCCTTGAGAAAAGCAGCAGCCAGCAGCTGTTTCCTTGCTTGGGGATGGCTGGAGCACTGTCAGCTGAGGGAGTACTCTGTCGTAGGTGCAGACCCACACTGAGCCAGATTTTGGCTGGCAAACTGAGGGTACAGGAGTCCCACAGTTTCAGCTCACCTGTGTAGACACAGCCTGTACTCAGAGGCAAAGCAGCCTCTGAGGACGATTAAGTTACTGAACTGCGCCATCTGCTAGACAGTCCGGAAAGTGCAAGGGAATAGTCTTGCTGACAAGCAGAAAACAGAGCACCACTGGAAGTCAGCGGATCTGTATTACCACACACAGTGAACTTGCTGGGGTGCCCAGTGCCTACGTCCCATCCCTGGGGCAGGTCACAGTGGGTTCCTGATTTTGGAGGAAGACTGGAGGGCACAGCCAATCTGACAACTGGACAGCAAGAGAAACAAAGAAATACAGAGATCAAAGACAAACCAAGGCAAAAGAGAGAAAATAACCTCCAGAATAAACTATTCAAGAAAATCAGATACCTAAAACATCAAAAAATCACAAGCCACACCAGGAAACATGAAGATTTGGCCCAGTCAAAGAAACAACTAGCACCTCAATGAAGATTCAAGAGTTGAAACAACTAATTAAAAAGTTCAAACAAATCTTCAAAACCAAAGCAACGAGTTGAAAGAAAACATGACAAATGAGATGAACATTATAAAGATGACACTGGGTGACCATAAGGAAGAATTTGCAAGCTTTAAAAAAAAAAACAGCAGAACTTATGGGAATGAAAGGCACAACAGACAAGATGAAAAACACAATGGAGAAATGCAAAGCAGACTCAAAGAGGCAGATCGAAAGGATTACTGAACTAGAGGACAGAACATCTAAAATCCTACACACAAAAGAACAGATAGGGAAAAGAATGGAAAGATATGAGCAGGAGCTCAGGGATCTGAATGACAACTTGAAGTGCACAAGTATATGTGCTATAGGTATCCCAGAAAGAGAAGAGAAGGGAAAAGGGGCAGAAGGAATAATAGAGGAAATAATCAATGAAAATTTCCCTACTCTTATGAAAGACATAAAATTACAGGCCTAAGAAGCACAGCATACCACAGAGTTGGTTCAAATACACCAACTCCACAACACATACTAATCAGATTCTCAAATGTCAAAGACAGAGAGAATTCTGAAAGCAGCAAGAGAAAAGCAGTCCATCAGATACAAGGAAAGATCGATAAAACTAAGTGTGAATTTCTCAATAGAAACCATGGAGGCGAGAAGGCAGTGGTGATGATTATATTCAAGACACTGAAAGAAAAAAACTGCCAACCAAAATCCTATATCCGGCAAAACTGTCCTTCAAAAATGAGGGAGAGTTTAAAATATTTACAGAAAAATAGATAGAGAGAGTTCGTGAACAGACCTCCTCTACAAGAAATACTAAAGGGAGTGCTACAGACCCATACAAAAAGTCAGGAGAGAGAGATTTGGAGAAGAATGTAGAAAGGAAGACATAAGGAGACAGAAAAAGGGTAAAGATTGGGTATTTGATGCTGAAAGAGTACATAATGTTCAACAGGATTTATTATATAGATCCAGAAATAGATAGCATAATACTGTGTGATGGCTGACAACATTCTAACTACACTGAACAAAGATGCCTGCAAGTAAAGCTGAAAGAGGTGGGATAGGGGAATGTATGACACCAGAGGTAAAGACAGATGATGAAGACTGGGGCTGTATAACTTGGCAAAAACTGGAGTGGCCTAACGACTGTTACTAAATGTACAAGTATAAAAATATTCTCACATATGGGAAAACAAATGAATGTCAACCATGCAGAGTGTTGATAAAGGGTTGATATTTGGGAAAAAAACATAATCAAAGCAAACTGGAGTCTATGGTCAACAGTAACACTGTAATATGCTTCCATTAATTCTATTGGATTCTTGGCATCGGTGTTGGTGTCAGACCTTTTTATCGTACTTTATTTTATTTTTTCTTTTGTTGCTTTTTTTTTTTTTTTTTTTTTTTTTTTTTTGCCTCTTCCTCTTTGTAGAAGAAATGGAAATGCCTTCATATAAATTGTACTGGTGAATGCATAACTATGTGATTATACAGCATAACTATTTTGAATGCATAACTGTATGATTATACAGTGTAACTACGTCACTGTAGTGGTGAATGCATAACTATGTGATTGTTTACTTACAAAGGAATGTATGGTATATGAATAAAACTGTCTAAAAACTAACAGAGGGATACATATGCTGGAGAAAAGGTGGAGAAAGTGATATACCTAATCACCATTGGTGGGTAAGTAGAATGGTGCAGCCCATCTGGAGGGCAGTGTGATGGTTCCACAGGAAGCTAAGCATGGGGTTGCCATATGGTCCCGCAACCCTGCTACTGGGTATATATTTGGATGAACTGAAAAGAGAGACATGAATGGACATCTGTACAGTGGGATTTATGGTGGCAATATTCACGATTAGCAGTGGATGGAGGTGGTCTAAGGGTACACTAACTGATGAACAGAATGGCAAACTGTGGTGTGTACATACAATGGAATACTGAGCAGCTACAAGAAGGAATGAAGTTGTGAAGTATGCAACTAGGTGAATGGATACTAAGGACAGTGTGTTGAGTGAAATAAACCAGAAATGAAAGACAAACATTATAATGCCTCACTAATATGGACTAATTATAATGTGCAAACTTTGAGAATTCAATCAGAGAGCACAGGTTATCAGGAGAAGGCTTACTGTAAAGGTTCCTAGATTTTAAACTCTTACAGCAGTTACATCTATTCCTGAGCTGTAATGGCTATTTCTAAATTCTGAGATGCTGAGCTCTTTGTGTATAATCTGGTTGGTCCCTGGAACTTTGGTATCTGTGTGATACCTGAGATTCAGAGCCAGAGTCTGGCAGCTATGAATGTCAGCATTACCCCATACAGCAAATGTTAAAGTCTGAAAAAGATATCAGACTTCAATTAGAGATATGAACGAAATGGGCTTGATGAGGACTAAGGTAAATCAGACTCAAGGGTAAAAGAACGATACTGATGGTGTTTTAAAACTTCAACTTCCGTGTGGGACCAAAGGAAGAGATGTTTAATAGGTGCAAAATCTATATTTTTTGTAACACACTATATAATTTAACTTGTATGGTCAGTTTATTCAAACACCAATAATTACATGAATGTTGAATAGGGAGTGAAATCTGGCTGGTTTATACAGGTTCGTGTAAAGCCTCAGTACATCCCAGAGTAATCTGGGCAGAGAATAAAAATGTATTTGCAAAGCCCTCTTGATGGACTCAGGGAACATGTGGAAATATTAAACTTCCTCACCTCAGGATTTACTGATATTCTCATAAGCATTGGGGAATACCAGTTTAGAAGGCCAAGCCTTCAATCTTGCGGCCTTCCCTTATGAAGTTTGTTATTGCAAAGGAGAGGCTAAACCTACTTAAAATTGTGCCTAAGAGTCACCCACAGAGAACCTCTGGATTGGAATACTAAATATTGTCAAGATGTCAATTCTATCTAAAGCGACTTACAGATTCAACACAATACAAATCAAAATTCCAATAGCCTTCTTTGCAGAAACAGTAAAGCCTATCATCAAATTTATGAAGGGTAAGGGCCCTGAATAAGCAAAGCGATCCTGAAAAATAATAATGAAGTTGGGGGACGCACTTTCCAATCGTAAAACTTATTACAAAGTATGGTAATCAAAACAGTATGAAAAAAAATAAAAGCATGGTACTGGCACAAGGACAGGCAATTAGATGAAAGGAATCGAATCGAATTGACAGTTCAGAAGTCAACCCTCATGTTTATGGCCAACTGATTTTTCACAAAGTGTCAAGTCCACTCAATGGGGAAAGAATAGTCTCTTAAACAAATGGCCCTGTGAAAACAGGATGTCCATATGCAAAAAGAATAAAGAATAAAGGTACCTCACATCATATATAAAAATCAATTCAAAATGGATCAAAGACCTAAATATAACAACCAGAACTATAAAATTCTTAGAAGTGAACACAAAGACCCATCTTCAGGACCTTGCTTTAGGCAATGGTTTTTAGACTTTGTATCAGAAGCAAAATCAATAAAAGAAAACATAGATAAATGGGACCTCATCAAAATTAAAAAACTTTTAGAAATCAAAGGGCTTCATTATGAAAATAAAAATCCAATGGGAGAAAATATTTGGAAACTACATATCTGAAAAGAATTTAATAACCAAAATATATAAAGAAATTCTTCAACCTAAGAAAAAGATAAACAATTCAATTAAAAAGTGGGCAAAAGACTTGAATAGACATTTCTCCAAAGAAAATATACAAATGGTCATAAAGTACTTGAAAATATGCTCAACATCATAAGCCAATAAGGATATGAGCTGATGGGAAAGTTTAGGCAATGGATGGCTGTGATGGCAGTTCACATAATTATACTGTGAATATAATTTACAATGCTGAATTATATATTTGAATGTGATTAAAAGGGAAAATTTTAGACTGTATATATGTTCCTTGAATAAAAACTTAAAAAATAACAAATCCATGGGTCTGTACAACACAGTGAATCCTAAGTTAAACCTTGAACCATAGTTAATAGTACAATTATAAAAATCCACTCCCATCAATTGTAACAAACGTACCTTACCAATACAAGGTATTGGTAATAATAGGGTGGCAAATGGAATCCTGTATTTTATGCATAAGTTTCTGTAAACCTACAACTTTTCTGATTTAAAAAAACTTACATATACATTTATGCTGTAACCCAGCAATCACACTTGTACGAATCTATACCAAAGCTACACTGACAAATGTATGAAAAGACATGTATGTACAAGGCTATTTATCACAGCACTATTAATAACTGCAAAAGACTACACACCCCAGTTTTTCACCAACAAGAGACTAGTTGAATAAAATATGACACATGTTCACAGTAACGTACCCTGAAGCTGTAAAAAGGAATGGAAAATATCTTTTTACATTGTGGTGCCGTGAGCTCCAGGATATACAGTTAAGTGAAAAGAGCAAGGTGGAGGTAAGTGTGAAAAGTATTCAGCCTTTAATTGTGGGAAGTGTGCATACAAATGCATAAACATTTCTCTTCATTTTTAAAATGTAAGAAATAAAAATAAGAAAATATTCGAAATGTTTTTCAATGGGGAAGGGCAGAAAATAGGATTAACAGGACAGAGAGGTAGACATCTCTGAATCTTTCTTGCTTTGTAGATCTGACTTCAGATAATTTAAATAGTTCATGTAAGTAATAAACAAAATTGAATTTTTTAACAAGTCCCTAGAAATAGAAAACAAAATGAAACACGAGCCTTTTTAAAATAGGGGGATCCATTTAATGTTTGGTTAAACATATCAAGAACAAAAACCAAACTGCTAAAAAAAAGCATTTTTGAAACAATCTGCAAAATCTAACCACTAACAGGACAGTTGTTAATATGAGAGATTTGTTAAAAATTTTAGGTGTAATAATGATATTTTGGTTATGTTTTCCAAAAGAGTCCTTATCTTTTGGAGATAAATACTGTTACATTTCATAGATGAAATGATATGATGTTGGGATTTGCCTTAACTTGTCAGATGGAGAGTAGAGAGTAGAGGCGGAAAGGATAGATGCAACAAGTTTTTAATTGTTAAAGTTAGGTAATGGGTTCTGTAAACCCACAACTTCTCTAAAATAGAAAAAGTGATGGATTCAGGGAGATTCACTGTACCATTCTATTTTCCACAACTTAAAAATAATCCTATAATTCATGAATTTCCTGTCTCTTTAAACTCATTATCATAGAATGTAAATCAATTATGACTTGTCAGAAAACATACCTAAAAATGAAGTACAGTACATTACCTTTGTAAATGTGACAGGAATGCTGGCATCCAACTGAATGTGATCTGCAACTTCTGTAAACTGCTGCTGTTGTTTCTGTAACGTTTCCAGTAACCTTGTGATTTCTTGTTTTGCCAAGACAACTCTACAGTCATCCTACAGAAGAGAACACAGTATTTCTCATAAACTTTTTATTAGAGAAATAAGCTAAAAAGAAACTTAAACCACCAAAACTTAGTAAAAGCTCATTTAACATTACAGCAATCAAAGTTATCTTAAATATAAATTTGACTACGATAATAATAACTGGGTATTAATAAATAATTTAAAGGCCTATCAGAAGAATAAATAAAACCAAACTACATGTGATATGAATTTCATAAACATAATGTAGAGTAAAAGAAGACATGACGTGAAGAGTTCATACTTTAAGATTCTAATTATATTAATTATCACATAGGCAAAAATAAAATATGCATTAGAAGTCAGGATGATGATTTACTCTTGGTGGGGAATGCAGGTAGTGACTAGAATGGAGTATGTGAGGGGCTTCTAAGATGCTGATAATGTTTCTGGGTGCTGGTTACATAGTCAATGTCCAGTCTGAAACATTTATGCACACATTTCTGTATTTATGTTATAGTTATGCTTCTATAAAAAGTATGAAAAATAATTTAAGATATACACGTATTGGTTTAAAAAAACATAAAGGACTAAAGCTAAAGGTCTAACTATGAAAAATATCCTTCTCATTCTATAGCCCCAGTCTCCTTCCTCAAAGTCAAATACTTACCAGTTTCTTGAGTATTCTTCCATAGATATTTTATGTATAAACCAATACATTCTTCATATGAAAGAGGTCCCTCAACAATATGAATATGTATACTCCATGAATAGTGGTACTGTCTCTTTTTTGTTCACTGTTGGATATCCATGTTAGTTGAGAGCAATACCATTGTTGCAGTTGCTCAGTTCAAAAACCTTGAAGTCATTCTTGCATTCTTGCCTTCTCTCTCCCTCATGTCACAAATGCAATCTGTCAGCAAATCCTATTAGATATCCAGAATGTAGCTGCTTCTGACTCCCACTATCCAAGCCACTATTACCTCCCACTTGGAATTCTGCAACATCCTCCTAACTATAGAACTCCTTCCTTCCATCTTTGCCCCCCTTCAGTTTACTTTTTAATTTTTTATTGTGAAATATAACATATATACAGAAAAGTGATAACTTTCAAAGTATGATTTAACATGTAGTTAGAGAGGAAATTTCAAAGAACTTTATGGGTTACATTTCCACCATTTATTTATTTCCTTATTGTGAAGTACAACATATACAGAAAGCTGATAACTTTCAAAGTACGATTTAACAAGTAGTTAAAATAGAGAAAATTTCAAAGAATACTATGGGTTACAGTTTCACAATTTCAGTAATTTCCTTATTGTGAAATATAACATATATACAAAAATGTTGTAACTTTCAAAGTATAATTTAACAAGCAGCTATAGAGCAAATTTCAAAGCATGTTATAGTTGTTAGAGTTCCACCATGTCAGTTATTTCCTTCTAGCTATTCTAGTACCTTAAAAACCAAAAAAAAAAAAAAAAAAAAAATTAATTATATAAAGATTCAGTACTCGTAATCCTTTGTTAAATCCTATCTTGTCAGTTGCTACCCCTCTCTCTCGTTTGATCCATGTCTCAATCTCCAGGGATATGTGAGCAGTGGTCAACCTAACTTGTTCATATTGAAAAGGGGTGTTGACATTATGGGGAAGGCGGATGCACCTGGCTGATGTTCTTGGTGAGGCTGCTGCCTCTGGGTTTTGGGACTTATCTGGCATAGGAGCACTCTGGGGGACTGAAGTTTCTGAAAAGTACATTTAGTGAGCAAAACTTTTATAGAGTCTCAGATAGGGACCTAGGTATTCTTTAGTATTTTGGGGACTACTGTTGGTTAGGGCTTGGCATACTGTTGGCATTCGGAATATCTAGCTGGAACTTCCATAAGAGTAACCTCCAGGATAGCCTTTCAACTCTATTTGAAATCTCTTAGCCACTGAAATCTTATTTTGTTACCTTTCTTTCCCCCTTTTGGTCAAAAAGGCATTCTTAATCCCTTGATGCCAAGGCCAGGTTCATTACTGGGAGTTGTGTCCCACGTCACCAGGGAGAGTCACTCCCCTGGGAGTCATATTCCATGTAGGGGGGAGGTTAATGAATTTATTTGCAGAGTTGGGATTAGAGAGAGAAAGGCCACATCTAAGCGAAAAAAGAGGTTCTCTGGAGGTGACTCCTAAGCATAATTATAGGTAGCCTTAAAACTCCCCTTTATAGCCGTAAGTTTCAAGAGAGTAAGCCTCAAGATTGAGGTCTTGACTCATGAAGTAGGGGGTTCCTAATTTCACATGACATATATTCTGTCCAATATAAACAATGTTCCACATTATCTCCACTTAGTTGTACAACCATCATCATTCAAATTTTAAACAATTATCGTAACCCAAAACACCCCAAAGCTCTTATCAGCCTCTAATTTATTTTTTTTTAAGAAAATCATCTTTAAACCGGGTAACAAATTGCTTATAATTCAGTCACCACAAAATATGTGTTTGCTGTGACATCAAAGTTAAAAACCAGTGAATTAGAATAGAGGTAGTAATACACATCAGAGGGGTATCCAAAAAGTTTGCAAGGAAGAGAGTACTTTAAAGAAGAGCAAACATTTGAGCTAGACCTTGAAGATGGAGGATTTCCACTATCAAAAAGAGAGATTTAGGCACTCCAAGCAAAAAGAATAGTATGTGTTTGGCAGAAAAGTAGTAAAAGCATGACAAAACTGAAGAATGACAAGTCAGAGGGCTTCTAGAACCCACGGTTTTATGGTAGAGAGGGCACATGAAGGAGAAGACACTGAGATGGTTGACAGATCAATTCAAGGCTACAGAAAGAGTCCTAAGCACAAAGTTAATACATGCAGTAGACACTAAATATTTATTAACTTAATAACATTAACTAGAGTATACATCTGGTGATTATCTACTTAACCTTAAAAATTCTCTTTCTTAAACTATGTCCTCACCATGTTTAAACTACCTACCTGCTGCAAAGTCTTTTCACAATGAAGACAGGCTGTTGAAACCTGGGACAACAATATAGTCATATCTTCTTGTTGTTGCCTGAGCCAAATCAGTTTTTCTCGAACATGGGCATCAACAACACTTAAAGCCATTTCTTCTTGACGACAAAGAGTTTCATGTAGATCAGAAAAATAAGCTCTGACACATGACCGGGCATTCTCTGCACTACCTGGTACCTAACAAAATAAAAATAAGTTTTAAACAATTGTAAACTTAACAGAGATTTTATACGTGAAAAACTGAAATTTTAAATACCGTCTATAGCCTTATAAATTCCAAAATTTAGATACTCACACTATACCTGTGCCCTCAGCTATACTTTGTCTATCCAGTTACCTAACTGAAAGCTCAAGCAAAATGGAATACCTCATCTCCAGTCTCCCTCACCCCAGAACCCAGTTTCCTCCAACTCAGTAAATGGCAATTCCATCTTGGTTGTTCGGCCCAAAAATACTGGAGTCATTCCTAACACGTTTATTTCATAACTCGTATCTAGCCTCTCAGCAAATTCTGCTGACTTCAAAATATATCCAGAATCTGATCATGCCCTACCACTTCTACTTCTACCAGCTTCATCCAAGACATCGTCATCTCTCTCCTGATTATTATAATAGACTACTAACTGTTCTCACTAGGTCTACTCCTAACCCCTACAGTGAATTCTCCATACAGCAGCCACAATGATCCTTTTTTTAATGTTAAGTTAGAAAGATTATGTTACTCTTTTGCTCAAAACTCTCCATTGGTTTTCCATTCCACTCAGAGTAAATGCTAAAGTCCTTTATATGGAAAGTTCAAGGACAGACTCTCTGAGGGGGCATTTGGCCCAAGACTTGAAGGAAGTGAGAGAGGGAACCATGTGAATATCTTGGGGAAGAGCATTCCAGGCAGAGAGAAGAACAAGTGCTTAAAAGTCACTTTTAGACCTCAATTCCTACTATCTTTCCCACCCCATCCCCATCACTCTGCTCTAGCTTCACTTAGCTCCTCACAGCTTCTTGAACACACCAGAACACTCTATCTCCAGGGCTTCTGTACTTCCACTCTTCTTCTGAAGGAGTCTATCCTTGAACACCCTATATAAAAGTACACTTCCCCTTTCCACTATTCTTCTCCAACAACCTTAACATATTTCTGCCACATCAGAATGTAAACTGCTCAAACGCAAGGATTTTTATCTTGCATAATGGTATCCCCAACCTCTGGAACAGTATTTGGCACTTGGTCTGCGTTTAATAAATACTTGCTGGGGGAATGAATGAAATAGCTACACACCAGCACAGCAATTTCCAATAGAACTTTCTGGAATGATGGACATGACCAATATCTGTGGTGTCCAATATGGTAGCCATTAGCTCCATACACCTATTGAGCACTTGAAACTAGTGAGAAGGAAGGACTAAATTTTGGATTTTATTTAATTTTTAACTAATTTAAATTTAAGTAGCCACATATAGCTTGTTGCTACTATATGGGACAGAGCAGCTCTAGCTTTATTTCCCAATGATTTTGTTTTAAATTTGTTTGATTACCAAAACATTACCTTTTCACTGTCCCTGTATTTTATATTCCTCTCTGAAAAGACTCCTTTCTCCTATACAATTCTATTTTTAAAAATTGACTACAGGAGGCGGGGCAAGATGGCAGTACAGAGAGGAGTGGAAGCTAAGTAGTCCCCCTGGAACAACTACAAAAAACCAGAAACAACTAGTAAATAATCCAAAATAACTGAGGGGGGACAAACGAGACCATCCACTCATCATACACGAACCTGACTGGGAGGAATGCCCGAGAACACAGCATAAAATGTGTAAGTAAAACCTGCGGATCCAAGTCGCAAGACCCCCTCCCCCACACCCCAAGCTGCAAAGCCTCATGGTGCCAGAGAGAAGCTCTCTCCCAGCAAGCAAATATGGCTCAGCTGAGCTCCAACTGGGGTTTTAAGTAGCAAGCGTGAACTGCTCATTACAGGTACGCATCCCCAAAAAACAGACAGAGGGTTTGGGTGACAACTGACCTTGGAGAGCCAGAGAGTCGCCTTGGACTGGGTCTGAAGGGGACTATCTGTTTCTTTTTTGGCTCAGTGGAGAAAGCCCCAGTCATTTTCAGTTTCCAGGGCTGTGACTCAAAGAAGAGTGGAGACAGCACAAGCAGAGAGTGAGACCACTGAAATGCTAATGACCTCCACCAGGGGGGGTCTGTCTTCTCTAGGAGGAAAGGGGTGGAGCCCTTTCCATTCAGAACCAGACCCCAGAGCCTGGGGGAACACGGCCATACCTCTTCACACCAGGCAAGAATTACAGGCTAACAGGCATCACCTGCTGGGCAGAAAAGCACAGTGACCTGAGGCATCAAAGGGTGGAGCAATTTTCTAAGACACACCCGCAGGGAAACCAGATACTGAATATTTCTTCCCTCTGGGACCTGAGCCTGTTCTGGTCTGGGAAAACCTGATTTGGATAACCAAGGAAACCATGCCTAGACAACAGAAAATTACAACCTACACTAAGAAAAACAGTGTTATGGCCCAGTCAAAGGAACAAACGTACACTTCAACTGAGATACAGAAATTTAAACAACTAATGCTAAATCAATTCAAAAAGTTTAGAGAAGATATTGCAAAAGAGATAGCGGCTGTAAAGGAAACACTGGACATATATACAGCAGAAATCGAAAGTTCAAAAAAACAACTAGTAGAATCTATGGAAATGAAAGGCACAACATAAGAGATGAAAGACACAATGGAAACATACAACAGCAGATCTCAAGAGGCAGAAGAAAACACTCAGGAACTGGAGAACAAAACACTTGAAAGCCTACACGCAAAGGAGCAGATGGAGAAAAGAATGAAAAAATATAAGCAACATCTCCGGGAACTCAAGGATGAAACAAAGTACTATAATGTACGTATCACTGGTGTCCCAGAAGGAGAAGAGAAGGGAAAGGGGGCAGAAGCAATAACAGAGGAAATAATTAATGAAAATTTCCCATGTCTTATGAAAGACATAAAATTACAGATCCAAGAAGCGCAGCATACCCCAAACAGAAGAGATATGAATAGGCCTACACCAAGACTCTTAATAATCAGATTATCAAATGTCAAAGACAAAGAGAGAATCCTGAAAGCAGCAAGAGAAAAGCGATCCATTACATACAAAGGAAGCTTAATAAGACTATGTGCGGATCTCTCAGCAGAAACCATGGAGGCAAGAAGGAAGTGGTATGATATATTTAAGATACTGAAAGAGAAAAACCGCCAACCAAGAATCCTATATCCAGCAAAGCTGTCCTTCAAATATGAGGGAGAGCTCAAAATATTTTCTGACAAACAGACAATGAGAGACTTTGTGAACAAGACAACTGCCCTACAGGAAATACTAAAGGGAGCACCACAGGGTGACAGAAGACAGGAGTGCGTGGTTTAGAACACAATTTTGGGAGATGGTAGTACAACAATGTAAGTACACTGAACAAAGGTAACTATGAATATGGTTGAGAGAGGAAGGTGGGGAGCATGTGAGACACCACAAGAAAGGAGGAAAGATAAAGACTGGGACTGTGTAACTTGGTGAAATCTAGAGTATTCAACAGTTGTGATAAAATATACAAATATGTTCTTTTACGAGGGAGAACAAGCAAATGTCAATCTTGCAAGGTGTTAAAATGGGGAGGCATTGGGGGAGGGATGCAATCAGCATAAACTAGAGACTGTAACTAATAGAATCATTGTATTATGCTTCCTTTAATGTAACAAAGGTGATATACCAAGGTAAGTACAGATAAGAGGGGGGGATTGGGGAGGCATGTTAGACACTTGACATTGGTGATATCATCTGATTCTTTATTCTACTTTGATTTAAGGTTATTTTTCCTTTTGCTGCTTCCTAGCTGTCATTTTTTTTTCCTCTTTCTTTTGCCTCTCTACCTTCTTTGACTCTCCCTCCTGCCTTGTGGGAGAAATGTAGATGCCCTTATATAGATAGTGGTGAAGGTGGTGAACACATAAATGTATGACCATGCAGAGAACCATCGATTATTTACTTGGGATGGAATGTATGGTGAGTGAACAAAACCATATTAAAAAAAAAAAAAAAATGGGTTGATGACAAAACCTCGAGGGCAATATACTGAGTGAAATAAGCCAGACACATAAGGACAATTATTGCAGGGTCTCACTGACAGGAACTAATTATAACATGTAAACTTACAGACATGAAAAATAAGGTACCAACATATAGGACGAGGCTTAAGAATGGGGAGTGGTTGCTTAGTATGAGCAGAATGTTCAATTAGGATGAACTTAAATGTTTGGAAATGAACAGGGGTGTTGGTAGCAAGATGTGAGAATAACTAACAGCGCCGAATGGTGTGTGAATGAGGTGGAAAGGGGAAGCTCAGAGTCATACATGTCACCAGAAGGAAAGTTGAAGGTCAAAAGACGGGAATGTATAAAACTGAATCCTATGGTGGGCAATGTCCATGATCAACTGTACAAATACTAGAAATCACTTCTATGAACCAGAACAAATGTATGACAATACAATTAGAAGTTAATAATAGAGGGGCATATAGGGAATAACTATATACCTATTACAAACTACATACTACAGTTAGTAGTATTTCAACATTTTTTCATAAACAGTAACAAATGTACTATATCAATACCACAAGTCAACAATTGAGGGGGGTTGGTTAGGGATAGGGGAGGATTAGAGTTTCTTTTTCTTGTTTTCTTTTTTCATCTTTCACTTTATTTCTTGTCCGGAGTAATGAAAAGTTTCTAAAAATTGAACAAAAATTAAGTGTGATGGATGCACAGCTGTATGAGGGTACCCAGGGACAAGTGATTGTACACTTTGGATCCTTGGATAATTGTATGGTATCTGAACAATCTCAACAAAAATGGAAAAAAAAAAAAAAATGAATGACCCCAACCCAGAAAAAAAAAAAAAAATTGACTACAGCTACCACCCTAATTTCTTCTCCTCCACAGACAAAATTTTTCAGTTAGGTACACTTACTTCTCAACACCCACTTGCTCTTCAATTCACTGGAGGGTAACTCCACTTGATTATTTCACAGGAATAATAAATTCAACATTCAAATTAAACTTACTCCCTTTATCCCCTCCAAAAACTCTTCCTCCCTCCTCTCCTATTAGTGCATGACATCACCATCTGCCCAGTCAGGCAATGTAGAAACCCAGACATCATGCTTGACCCTCCAATTAACTATCCACTCAATATTATCAACCAACCACTAAGACCTACCTAATCTACTTCTTTAAAATCTCAAATCCATCTACTTCTCTCCATTCTTACTACCCTAGTATTTACAGGCCATAAACATCTCTCAACTGGATAACTTTAGCAACCTCCTAATAGGTCTCTCTGCTTCAAATCTTGTTGCTCCTCCAATTTATTTTATACATTAAAATATTTAACATTTGCAAGTTTTAATGAAAATATGATTATGTCATTCCTCTGTCAATTCTTCAATGGTTCATCAATGCCCTTAAGATAAGGTCCAAGCTTGCTCCCAGCAGGGGAAGCCAGACAAGAGAAGCTCTGGCTGCTGGGTCTTCGCCCAAATTTAAAATGGGCACATTTTTTTTTTTTTGAGACCAATGACTCTATTCTCTGGTATGATGAGGAAAGCTGACCTCCATTTGGGAGTTTAAGGAGCTGAGCTTGGACTTGGCCCCCATAAGCTCAAGACATGAGTAGTCTAACAAGAGACCTTTTAATAAGAATCGCCTGTCCTTCGGACTCTTACTCTAAAAGGAAAAGGTACAGATTCCAGGTTGTACTGGAATATTTACTTAACTCTTCGGTAGAAGATGTCACCTGAGACATCTCTGAAGCCTTTACAGCACCCTGCCTATGGCCTGCTACACAGTTTCATCTAACATTCACAAAAACAAGTAAACGGAAGAGCTACACGAGGCTAATCATGGACGCCAAGACGGAAAAACTTTGATGTGCCAATGCCCTTGTTCTACAGTGCATTCCATTCTTTTGAACTCACAGAAAAAAATGTTATTAAAAGGAAGTACTTTGTGAAATTAGAAGCCCCTTTTTAAATTTGTAATCATCAATATGTATTAAGATGGACATCTGTTTTGAAAAGTACAAAATGTTCTGATCTCGAAGAAGCAAGCACCTGCATAAAACTGGTCCTAAATAAAAACAGACCTGAATGGACATGAGAATGTTTGTTAGTGGCAGAAGAGTCAAAAAATGGCAGTTTGTTCAGTTATTTGCCACTTGTTTTATGCTAAACCTTATGTTTTTAGGGGGACTGAATGACAATCAAATCATGAACCATATGAAGTCCTACTCTTATAGATATGGCAGTTTGTTCAGTTATGTGCCACTTGTTTTATGCTAAACCTTATGTTTTTGTGGGGACTGAATGATAGTCAAATCATGAACCATATGAAGTCCTACTCTTACAGATATCTCATAAATAGCTATGACTTTGTGTATGATAGCCTGACTTTTAAGCATGGTTACTTGATTAACCGTGAGGAAAAGCATCAAGCCCAAGACATCCTCCTTTCACTGTTCATAAAAGAGTGCTCCTGAAAACTACGGCCATTGTTCTGCAATTAGAAAAACATGGAGCAATGAGAAGTATGTTAGGTCTCAACTTGATGCCAACATCAAAACTCTGTTTGTCTTAGGAACTCTTTCTAATCCACTGAAGAGAGAAGAAATGCAAAGAAAACTGGAATTGGAAAACCAAATGTACAATGATACAATTCAGCAGCAAGACTCTGTTGATGTCTTTCTACAGTCTTACTCTGAAATTACTTCTGCAGTTTTGTTGGGCAAATACATTCTGTCCACATGCCAGATTCCTTATGACTGCAGACAATGATGTATTTATTCACATGTCAAATCTTATTGAAAACTTCAAAGTTTAGAACAAATTGGTGTCCAGGATTTTTGGATTGGCTGTGTTCACTGTGGTGCTCCTTCCATAAGAAACAAAAGCAGCAAATACTATATCTTCTATGACATGTACCAGTGGCCAGTTTATCCTGACTATACCGCTGGAGCTACCGATGTGATCTCCAATAATGTAGCCATCAAAGTCTACAAGACACCACAAACACTTAACTCTAGTCTTTACATAGACGATGTGTTCATGGGCCTCTGTACCAATAAAATGGGGATAGTATCATATACACACACACAATGTATATATGTACATATGTATGTGTATGTGTGTATATATATGTATATATAGTTTGAACTCTTTAACATAGCTAACAAGATCCCGCTGGATTTGGCCCTTAACTCTCCAATGTCTTCTCGTGTTATACCCCACCCAATACTCAAAGCTTCTTGTAACACATCTAATTCTCACTTCCAGGCATTTCAACATATGCTTCCCTCTCTGGGACAATTCATTCCCCACCTCACTCTTCTCTCTGACTTAATTCCTTCAAATCTCAATTTAGACACCACTTCCTCTAGGGAGGCTGCTCTGCTTCACCTAAATTGATGCCCCTCTTATACACTTCTATAGCACCCTGTACTTCTCTCATAAAATAAACAGTTACCACACTTTAAACTCGCTTCATAGTGGACTACAAGCTCCATGAAGTTAGAAACATTTTTTAAAAAACTGATTTCCAGTGACTAGAACACTACTTATACATTGTAATTGCTCAATAAATTCTTATTAGAAGGAGAAAGGGTGAGAAGGGAAAAGGGAAGAAAGTAAAGAAAGAAGAAAAAATCCATACATGTTCTGTGTGAGCCATTCCAATTCTATCTTCTACTATCTGTTCTCCTCCCTCGATGTGCTGCACAATCCCAACTAATTTTCTGGAATAATCTGAGATTTCCTCAGTGAAGGTCCGTATGCAGTGAGCCATATCTAAAATTGATGCTCGGATCTGGTTAGCCTCTGGTTCCAATACTGAATGCTATAAAACACAGCATAATTACAAAAAAAAACTCACTGTATTGAGGAATGATATAAAATAATATATTTTTAAGCCCCTCCTATTAAAAAAAAGCATCAGCCACAAGCAGCTTTCATAACACATTCAGAATAAGCACAGCATAAAAGGTTAAAGAAAAAAATATTTCCCCTTCACTCCTTCATAAGACAACTATTTATCCTGCAAATAAATAATTTAAAATTTGGAAATCTGTTTATCACTATTCAAGAAATCAAGAGATCTGTATCTTCAAAATTGTATCATTAGTAATAGTACATTAATACATGTAAATACTGCCAAAACAATACAGTGCATTATAAAAACATGCAAACAGAAGACGATTTTTGTTTACTGCTGGGAAGCTATTTTTCAGTAAAGATTCCATGAGGCATCTCTGGAATTTTTGTTGTGACTTTCAGAAATTAACTCTTTCCTTTCTTTTCATGCTACCAAACCCAACTTGTTCACCACCTAATTCTTCTTCAATCCCTACTTTTAACACAGAGAACCAGGGCAGTAAAAACAAACACTGGGCTGGTAAACTAGCTGGAGTCATCTACTTTAATAAAATTCATACCTTGTGGCCTTGGTGTTTTCCGTATTCTTTGCAGACACAGCACATAAGTGGGCTAGCTTGACAACCTTCTTCCAAGCATACAAACTCAATGGCATGCACTTGATGCTGAGAGCACATGGTTTTTTCATGAGGTTTATCAGCTAGAGGCACTCGCCTGTGCTTTGCTAATGTCTTTGTAGAATGGGTAACTTGGGAACACTCTGAGCACAAGTGAGTTGCACATACAGTGCAATATACAGATGCAACATGAGCTTCATCTTCATCACAACGAGTGATACTCTGACAAACAAAAGATCAATGCCTTAAAACTGAATCTCAATCACTGTAATGACAAATATTTAAATATAAAAGATGCTTTTTTTTTCTTTTACTGATGAGCCTTTATTCAAGAAAATACATTGGAAACTAGTACAAAAGTCATTTGCTACTCATCTGAGAAAGTACGCATTTCTGTGGGTGAGTGAGAAGCTATTTCCAAGACTGATAACCAATATATGCTATGAATTTGAGGCAAAAATGAAAACTACTCTGATAGCTTCACAGTCTGTGCAAAGACATCATCCACCATTGAAGTTAGAAGCCCTTTTTTAAAAAAAAAAAAATTTGATATGAAATACACAACTCACTGATTTAAATATTACTTGTCATGATCATGTATGGAAAGAAACAAAGTACGAATGCTATTTTGATAATCACAGAGTGTGAATCAGAACCAGCCATGAAGCTTTTACAAACACAGATGCTCAGACTCCAATATAAGAAATTCTTATTTCAGTGGGTTACGGGTAAAACCTGGAACTCTGTATTTTTTTAATTAAGCTCCACAGGTGAGTCTATTGCATAATCGTAGTTGAAAACCACTCATTTAAGCAAATAGGAAAAAAAAAAAAAAAAAACACTTATATGCAAACCACTAAATATCATTTATAATTTTCATTAATTACTAAAAAGCAATTCAAGTGGTTAAAAAAATTACATGTCAGATAACCAAGAATGCTTTGAAAACTTTTGCTGAATATTGAAAGGCCATAATTGAAAAGGGAAAGAGTTGTACACATTTTTCCAGAAATAAAAATTAGAAAATACAGTGATTCACTATCACATTAAATAAAAAACAAATCCAAAGTTGAACAGTTATGTTTGAAATTATGAGAAATGTATACATGTGTACATGTAACATTAAAAATTCATGTCTTGTTTTTCCAGTCCTGACAAATAAATAATTTACAAGGTCAACATTATGTAATATCCTCTTGAAATAAAGATAAAAAATAAAGCATGAAAGAATGGCAAACATTTTAGAAAATAGTGCTTCAGTTTGAAATTCATTTAACTGGTTCACTTTAATATGAAGAAATCATCATCTAATAAAGGGAAAGTGGAAATCAATCTAACTTTTTTCCCTTAATGCCAAATATGTGGTTTTAAAATTGATCACCAAAATCATTAATTGCCATTTACTACAATTATTCTTATTCTAGAACTCTTTGCATTACAAGAGCTAAAGAGCCAATTCTTTAAGCGAAAAAATGTATTTTAACACATATTGATGGATTTCTTTCTAATACTTACTAGGACTCTGTCTGGATAAAGAGAGTACATCTATCTACACATAATTTAAGCCTTTCTGGAAGATATTTAATAATAGTAGTAATTCCCTCAGGAGCTACTTATATCTTTAAAGTGTTTTGCCTCCACACTAACTGGCCTCTTTCATAAACTTCTCCAGAGACTGCTCTATTGTTCAAGTTGGTGGTACTCCTGGTTCTTTCCTTGTGCTTTGCTGGTGAGTGGTTTATTTTGCATCCTTCACTCTAATGTAGCTCCTACATTCTTGCTACTCTTCCATAATCTTACTCTTTCACTTTATCCTTGGATAGAACTGAATGATAATAAGAAGACAATTTTACACATAAAACACAGTTTGGGCTAAGAATTTTCAGTGAATTCAAGTTTCAGTTTTACTTTTGTTCTGTTGAGAATACTGTTGCCTTCGAAACTGAAAAGTAATGAAGGGTTGTGATTCTAGAAATCCACCTGCTGGAATAGGTGCAATAATATTATGCTTATAAAGGCAAACATTTTAAATTAAAAGAAAAAAATCATGCTCATGATGAATATTTTAGTAAGTTCAATCAATACCTCTCCAGATACCCCAATGTCTTCTTCTGCAACTCCATACTGACCAATATGTCCATTCTGTAGTCGTTCCAAAAGCTCCAATAAAGCAAAATTTTTTTTCAATCCCCAAACACCTGAATCACCTAGAATAAATGTAAAAACAAAAACTAAATTTAACAAAATGGAATATCAATCATTTTACTCATACTTCAATACTAATTTCTAAGTCTTATAGTTTAATCACTAATAATCTCTAAATCTTAAAAATTCATAATTTCCCCATTTTCCATTTATGTTATGGTAACAGTCTTTAAAACACTGAAGCACCCCTCAGCATTCCAAGTAGAAACATACTTTAAAATCCAAATATTTTTCTATCATTTAACTTTACAAATCTTTTTTTGTTACTAACTTTCATATATATACACTAAATCACAGACTTTCAAATTATTTTTTTCCAACAGTCTACAATAAGAAAGACAGTCCATGTTGCAACCCAGGACAACATACATAAATATAAATGAAACAAAATTTCACAAATCAATATTTACCCTTACAGTGTGCAACATACTCTGATATTTTTTTATTTTTTGTTTTTCAAAAAACACTGTTAACAACAATTAAATTGATTTCATGACCACAGCTAAGTTATGTGTGAAAACCACAGTACAAAAGACACACTTTGACCTAAAAAAAAGTGACATAAACCTAAAAACACTACCTCTAAGTAAACTAGAATTAGAACTAATTAATATTTAATTAGAAATAATAAAAGTAATATTTTTCTCCATCCCTTCTCTAACCTGTAGCAGCAAAAACTAAATAAACCCCTTCTCACACAAACATACAGAGCTCACACCAAAGAAAGACAACATTCTCTTCTAGATAGATAAGACTAGGCACATTTGAATGTGGACCAATGGGTCAGATGAGTGTGGATATATGTGCACATGTGCATACAAACACAAATACACACAAACCCTTCCAGAGCCTATACATAAATGCCAGATCCTTCAGCAGTTAAAAGGAATATCTACCTGTTAATGAGTTTCTATGCAACAAATGCCATCTGACACTTAGCTACCACCTAAAACATTTGTTGAATGAATAAATATTTAAAAGAATGATGAGAACATTGGCTGCAGGGCTCCCCTTCCTCTTGGCCCTTCTTTTCTAAAAGAAAAAACCATTTGTTCTTGTGGTTTGCCAAAAAATTTCAATCTAGGCTAAATGCCTTTATCCTCTTCTCTGAAATCTATGCCTCCTTTCCCAAGTACTTTCATGCAGCCCACCAAGTATTTCCTCTCAGCCATGTCACTACATTAGGCTTTCTCCTTAAGTGTTTTAATTTTTCACACATGTTCTACAACCAGCTGAGTTCTATTGAGTCTTTTTTACAAAGGTTAAGAAGCATACTAAATAAGTCCTTTATTTAAAAATAAGGTCTTTGATAATTTTCCAAATATTCAGTCATTGTGTAATAAACACATAAACTCTTGGCAGTATTAAGGCAGAATCTATCCATTGCCTAGCATATCACTTAATACTTCTCTAATTGTCAAAACAACTATAACATTTCAGTGGCTTAAGGCAACAAAGGTTTAATTTTTGCTCACGTAACATCTCAGGGGGTTGGGGAAGAAGCAAGAGAGTCTTTGTTCCCCACTGTCCACTTCAGGGACACAAACCACTTAGCCTCCAACTACCTGGACCATTTACAGTCACCATATAAGGGAAAAGGATTTGTGGAAAAACACTATAAACCTTTTTATAATGGCTTCTGCCTGTAGGTGACCATTCACTTCTTCTTACATTTCACTAATTAAAAAGAAATCACACAGCCATACCTACTAAAGAGGGCAGGGAACTAGACAGAAAGGAGAAGTGGAAATATCAGTGAACTGTACTACTACCAAAAATAACTACTGATATTCTTCTTGAACTAGAGAAGAAATCTGATTAAGACTTCTCACATTGAGGGTGGTTACCTTCTCTTGAAGGAGGAATTACAGATGACTTTCTCTTTCTTTTCTATATTTTCAAATTTTCTACAATATATAACACATTATTTCTATAATACAATTAAAAATTAGATCTCCTTTTTTTTAAAGAATGACATCCAACTATATCAAGAGTCAATAACATATTCCACAGGCTGGAATCACAATAAAATCACAGTAAGCTATAGTAATTACAATCTGTACCCAAAGTCAGAGTTGTTTGTTTGATCTAATGTTGATGTAATAGCAGGCATGATTGATTTCAACCTAGGCTATGACTAGCCATGCCATCATAAATGTCTAGTTTAATTAAAAGTTGCAGGTTAACAATCCACACTTTGACATTAATATGCAGAGAAACTACAGTGCTCTTCAAAACAGTGGATGAAAGGGTCTATCCTCCATTTGCAAAATGTTACCATTTCTGTAAGTATAGTTTTACATAAAGAAGATACTATGATATACGTATATTTTACAGAATAAAAAGCCAAATAAAAGAACCTCAAAATAGAGACACTTCTCCCTACACTCATACTTCTTGGCTAATAGTAAGTTAATGATAACCATAATAATGCTATCACTGTCCTATTTAAGTTGTCTGTCAAACTGATTGTACTACTTATTTACTTCAAAGACCACCAAAACCTTAAGAAATACTTCTCTTTCTATACAAGAAACATTTTAAAACCATGTTTCTTAGCATTTTAAAGCTTTCTAGTACAAAAATCTGGGTATTTTTGCTTCCTTTTTTCAGTGGATAAATAATTTTGAAAGTGTTCCACTTGACATACTGTACGAATAAATAGTCTTAAATAGTGCAACTGACCTGAGAAAAAATGGCAAACTAAAATATTTATTTTGGAGAAATTCCCTTATCAAAAAGAGTAAACTTACAGAACTTATATTTGTAAAATAATTTTTCAAAATATTAATATTATTTCCAAATCTGGTATCCCAGGGTAATAACTCATTTTGAGAAATATAAAGCAAACTTCTAAAAATATTCATGAAATTGAAAAACATCCACTAGATCTTTAAATTCATATTTTATTCAGAAAATAAGGGATAGTTATCACAAGCTACAAATAAATTTCTCAAATCAGTAAAAAAAAAAATATTGAAACTCATCTATATTTTCATTATTGGCTTATTCATTTATAAAAAAACTATTTTATTGGATTAATGGCTTCAGGCAAATCATTTACTCTGTGATGAATATACTTATTTCTTTAAATAAGGGAAGCATGTTTTTCTCAGGTGTCTTAAAGCTTTTCACATATAAGTACCGAATATAAACATCTCAGAAGATAAACTAAAACTAGTAACTAAAATGGGCTAGATTCTATTTACAAAACTATTGACTTTAATAGAAACCCAGGCTTTATGAAACCTCCTTAGAATTTTGTCATTTAAGAATCAAGTGGAAAGAAATTGTTTCTGTAACATTTGTGTTACATGAACAATTTTAAAACTTAAAGGCATACACATATATTTTCCTACCTAGGTCTGTCACCTGTCGATCAAATGGGCATCGGACTGCTCTTCCATGAAGCGGCAGGCGGGTAAGACAGTCATGACAGACTGTGTGGCCACAAAGCAGAAGGCGAGGGACTTTGTCTCCTTGTAAAGAAAAGACATCTTCACAAACTCCACATTCCAGCACCTGAAATGTGGAAAGGGAATATGTGTTCTTCAAATGATTTTAAAGCTAAAGTACACATTTTTAATTTTTTTTAAAGATTTAAATATTGAATCAACTTTGTTAGACAAATTACTTTATTACTCCATGAAAAAAAAAATTAGCTGTCTAAGCTATAAAACCTTAAATCACTTTTCAGTTGTTCCATCCGATAGAACCTACCAAAATCATGTCATGGTGAAATCTCCTTGAAAGACTAAGGATGAACATAACATTATAAATTAACGTTATGTCTATCTTTTGCAAATGATGACTTTACTCTTTACATTTGAGCATGTAGCATCAATATATAATTCTACTAAAGTTGGGTTCTTAAGCAAGTTCCCTGTAATTTTCACACCTCCAACACACACACCATCACACCTGTGACAAGGTTATTCTTAGCCAAAGAATAGGAACAAAGTAAAGGTACATGGAAATAACTACGCAGCCTGATGAGGAAGAGTTAGGAAGTGTTTTATGTACACATACAGAATGATTTCCATATGAATAAAGCAAAGTGAAAAGAGAACATAAATACTTTTAAATCCTTTTGGAAGGATACATAGAAAACACTGGTTCCATATAAGAAAGGGAAATGAATAGCTGGGGGCTATACATAATATTATATGTATTAAACACATACACACACTTCTTATCCTACATTTTTAAAAAGGACAAGAAAAAATTTTCCTTAAATATCTATCCTTACTGAAATTCAATTAAATATAGAAAAGATATTCACAATAGAATTAGGTAGTATGAAAAATGCAACATGTTTTATAAATATTTTTGTTATTTATACTATGATAAATTAAACTTATCTATGACAATAAACTCCAAAGAAACAAATAAAAATTTTACTTATTTCATTCATAGTTTATTCATATCTTATATATCTGACCTCATCAATACACAAGATTAAAAAAAACATGTTGCTACTATAAATTTTTTCAAAAAACACTAGTAAAATTCCATTGCTTAGAAAACCATACCCAGGTCCAAAAATTAGATTACTAGACTATTTTGTATCAACTTGGTAAACAGCAGAGCAGAAATCCTTTCTTCAGTATTTATAAATAGGAATTATGGCTAAAAGTATAAGAAATTAAGTCCTAGATAGAAAAAAAACTATTAATTTTATAAATTAATAAACTTCACAAACATGCTAAAGAGGGTTACCAACAGGTAAATAAAATTTTAATAAATCATACCAGACGTTAAAGTACTAAGAAGGCTCACTAATCAAAAGAAACCTTCTGGGATTTCTTTTTGTTGTAAATGATTTCATTTTTGTGTCTTTGTTTTGACTCTATCATTGTCAATTTGTTCTTTAAGCAAGAAGCCAATATTGCACATAAGAGAAAAACCACAAAAGTCTTGGGAAAAAAACACAGGGGAAAACTTTCATGACCTTGGATTTGACAACGACTTATTAGATATGACATCAAAAACATGAACAACAACAAAATAAACTGGACCTCATCAAAATTAAAACATTTGTGCATCAAAAGACATTATCAAGAAAGTAAAAAGAACCTATAGGCTGAAAGAAAATAGCTAACAATCACATAACTGTTGCTACAATTCAACAACAAAAAGACAACTAACTTAATTAAAATATGAGCAAAGGACCTGAATAGACATTTCTCCAAAAGAAGACAAACAAATGGCCAATAAGCACATGAAAAGATACTCAACATCATTAGTCATCAGTGAAATGCACATCAAAGCCACAAGACACCACTTCACACAAACTAGGATGCCTATTTACTTGAACAGAAAATAAGAGTTGGCAAGAATACGGAGAAATTAGAACCCGTGTACAATAGAACCCTTGTAGAACTTTAAAATGGTACACCCTCTGTGGCCAAGAATGCTGGTTCCTCAAGAAGTTAAACACAGAATTACCATATGACCCAGCAATTCCACTCCTACCTATACCCCAAAACAACTGAAAGCACCAACTCAAAATTGAAAGCAGAGACCACAGCAGCATCATTCACAATAGCCAAAAAGTGGAAACAACCTGAGTGTCCATCAACAAATGAATGGATAAACATGGCATAGCCACACAATGGAATATTATTCAACCGTATAAAGGAATGAAGTTCTGGTACATGCTACAACATGGATGAAACTTGAAAGCATTATGTTGAGTGAACTAAGCCGGACACAAAAGGACAAAGATTATATAATTCCACTTACATGAGATATCTAGAATAAGCAAATTCATAGAGACAGAAAATAGATTAGAGGTTGCCAGTGGCTGGGGGAAGGGAGGAATGATTAAAAAGTTTCTGTCTTGAGTGATAGAAAAGTTTTGGTAATGGATGAATGTGATGGTAGCAGAACATTATGAATTTAATTAATACCACTAGGATGTACACTTAAAAATGGTTAAAATGAGAAATTTTCTGTTATATATGTTACCACAATTAAAAAATGATAAAAAGGCATCTTGAGCTTTATCTTCTAATGAATACTTCTTACTTTTATCTATGAAAATGACAATGAGATTCTTAAATTTATACCACCATTTTCTTCATGAATTATGGCATAAGTATCTTGCCAAAAAGGACTACTTGGTGCACAGCACCGATACATTTCACATGTAAAGATCAAAATGAATGAAGTGAGACTCTAAGAAATCCAATTCTGTGCTTTAACAAACTGGAGTTATATCAGGCTATGGTATACTCTTTTTGTGATATACTTTTGATATTATAATGTAAACAGGGTAACAAAAATACAGCAATGATATCCATTCCAATTATAGCATAAAATTTCTTAAACTTCAAGTTAATTCACAAAATAATCTGCAGGTGTGCTCTTAGAAAAAGCACAACAAATAATATCTCAAGCATACAACATGCCTAATAAAATAATAGTATCTACATCTCAGATATGCTATGTACCTTCAGAATAACTTCATTATTATATAAAATTACATGAGTCATAAATCACCAATATTGATTGATGCTAAATTGTGGTCAGAAATATATCATTTACTGTCATATAAAAGCAACATTAGGTGAAAAATCACAGATACCATTTAAGACTTTAAAGGACTTCAGATATTACCTGGTCCAGTGGTTTTCAACCCTGGTTGCAATTAAAATCATCTCAGGGGATTTTAAAAATATACTGATATCAAATGAATCAGAACTGAGGGAGGAGGGTTGCATCTGCAGCTTTAAAAATTACTCAGTGACTCTAATATGCAGCCAGGGATGAGAACTACCAATCGCTCAGATTTCAGATGATCCTGAAGGTGGCTCAAACAGCCACCGAAATCAGCTCTCCATCCCAGATCTTTTCACATACATAGCAGAAGGGAAGAATGAGTTCCACCTATTTCAGTTGGATTTTTAACAAATGCATTTTGGAACATTTATATATACTAAAATCTTAAATTTCAAGCAATTGAAATACTTCATAACACTAACGTTAATGCTCTGCTATGCTGCAATTAGAGACTCCTCAAAAATGTTGATGAACTGTACTATCACGGGTGGAGGCAGTTCAACTAATAATAGATATCCCATTGTAGAAGTAGTGCAGTAGTGAAATGAACATATTTCAGAACCAGTCAACTCTGGCTCTGCCACACACTGTCACTTACCCTAAATCCTCATCTGTTAAAAGGGGGATTAACATCTACTCATAGATATTAACGACCTAAAGCACCTAACAGTATCTCGCAATAATAATAGTTCAATTTAATAAAAAATAAACTAATTAATGCTTGTTGAGCTGAACTAAAAGCAGAGGACCTGGGAAAGACCGCCTCAGGTCACTCTCACAGGCCTACAAGCTACTTTTCAAAATTGCCCCAGTTGGCGATGCCAAGCACAGGGCTGGCATGAACAGGAGACCAGACAACTTGAGGTCAGCGGACAGGAGCGGAGAGGAGAGGAAAGCAAAGCTTGTAAAGCTAAGAGGGGCCCAAAGGCCTCGCATCATTCCTATCGAAACCTGGGCCACAGCGACACCGCCAAGTCTTCGGGATGAACCCAGAGAAAGGGAGGCCAATGGTGAAAAAAGACACGCAAAGTCCCTCACCTTCACCACGGCCGTCCCCCGGCTGGCCTGCCGGCCACTGTCTAGAGCTGCTCCAGGCTTGTTTACAACCAGGGCAGCCATCCCGGGAGCAACGGCGCAGCACAAGCAGTCGTCACAGACTTCAACTAGGAGGCAAAGTGCAGCCACCTACCCAGACGCCTCGGCGAACGCCGCTGGCGCACAAGCGCAGTACGACGCCGCGCGCCCCTCGGCCGGCTTTTTTGGATTGCTTTCCTACTGGATTGTAGTTAAGTTTGTCTTCGCGGCCTTGTGCATGGGCGGTTCGTTATTTTTTGCTGGTATTCAGGAATCTGCAGTTGGTAGGGGAAAGAAAGTCAAGAAAAAAGGATGGGATAAAACAGAAGTAAATTTTGGGGGTGAAACTCAAGCTTTTGTAAAGATTTCTCCTCCCCAAGGCCAAAGGAACTACATTCCCCTAAATGCAATGCGGTATTGTATAAACTACAAATCCCAGCATGCCGCTTGTCGCTATTTTTACGCGGGTAGTGTAGGCGTTTGGGAGGCCGCATATTGTTACCCGGAAGTGGTCTAAGCCTCGATGTGAGCGTGTACCTGGAACATGCAGAGGTATTTTATATGTAGATATATATGAGACAAGCGATGACTGGTGAAAAGAAGCCTTTGGGTCCTTAAAGGACTAAGAAGAAAGAGAATTTAAGGCACCACTGGCAGACAAGTTATTAGAAGTGTTTGGCGCTAGGTCTTCCGGAACAAGCGCTTTCCTGTTTTGTGGGCCAGGCTGAACCTCCTCAGTCTCCGTAGACGGTGGGTCCGTAGTACCGCTCAAGATGGAAGTGAATCCTCTCAAACAGGAGCACCTCTTGGCGCTGAAAGGTAAATTGTTGGGAACCTGGGTCCCCTTACTCTGTTTTCTTCCCTTCTCTCCCTGGTTGTCGAAGCTTTTGTCGTGTAGACTTGGTCTCTTGGGATGTAGGCCTCACCCTTCTTAAAACAGCGTCGGGTCTAGCCCTCCTGCTCTGTCCCTTTTTGAAGAGCGGGAGGAAGCGATATTGCCTCTTTGCTTTTTAGGTTTGAGAGCCGCGCTCTAGAATGGAATGGATACCTGGTACATCACTCTTTCTGATCAGTGCTCGTGCAATCACCAGACAGAATTTAACCGCAGGAGCTGATGTGCGGACTGTTCTCGGTGAGATCCCCGTGAATCAGGATGATTTGCAGCGTACATCGAAAGTAGTTTTTCGTGGTCTCGTGTCTCTTCATGTGGCACTAAGTTACCAGGCTTCAGCTCCATCTGTAAAATTAGTGTAATATTGTATGACAGCAGTGCCAACGGTTTAGAAATACACTTTACTACAACATATAACAGGTTTGTTAAAACTTAACTGCAGTTTACTTCAAAGTATTGTGTATAGGGGAAATAGGTCCAAAATCTCATGTCAATTTTCATTTTTTGTACACGGAAAAACAATTTTAAGTAAGTTTAATTATTTAATTAGGTCATTATTTGGGGGGAAAAACAGCAGGAATTCAGAGTTTTCCTGGAATTCCAATTGCTTTCTGAAGATCTTTTATTTGAAGTGTTTCAGCTTTATTTCATGATTTTGCTACCACAAATGCACTTTTTATTTCTTGGATGCTCTAATATGTGAATACCAGTACCTTCTTGGATTGAGCTACAGAAGTGCTCAATAGACATTGGAATTACACTTAACCTTCCTTATGGCATCCATTTTGAGGGATCATAACAGGCATTTCCCTGTTATGATGCAGTCAGCAAACATTCCAGAAGTTCACCAGTCTCATGGGTAACATAAATCATATACTGATGGCTGGAGTCGACAGGACCACCTCTAACTGTTGAACCAAGAAGCTCTGCAATATTGAGTAAATACAGTGATGGAACCTGTAAACTTAGCCTGAGCAAATGATCTGTACTGAAATGTGTTATACTCCAAGGAAAGGGAAAAGAGAAAAAGGAACTAATTGTCATGTTCTTTGTCTCTTAATCTCACAAAGCGTATCTAAGTATCTTTATCAAGATTGTATAGCTAGTTAAGTGACTGAGGCAATATTTCAACACAAAGTGCCTCCCTGTTTCCAAGATGCTGTGTTGCCTCCTTATTAAGGAAACAGCATTTTCAGAGATTATTACCTTAGGCACTGCTGTAATGGGAATTTGGAACAGCTGTATTACCTTTTGAGTATGATTTTGTACAAATTAGAAGCTGTTGAATACAGCTAAATTCCAGCACTGCAGAGGCTAACTGCTATTAGAAATTTTCAGTTTTCTGTTATTCTTCTTATTTTCCAAAACAGAAAATACCTGGGAAAGAGTATTTTAGGAGCCTGGAAAGAGAAGTGCTTTGAAATTCACTGATAGTTTCAACTTTATTAAAACTCTTTGTCACCACTCTTCCCTATTGTGCTAATCGCTTAATTTTACTGATGTCGAATGCCAAATACATTAAATATTTCTTTGACTTTTCAGTTCTTATATATAGTTAGTCTACAAAAGACAGTTTGATTTAAAAGGAACTCTCACACCTTCAGGTGTCCTTGAATTATAACACTGAGTAAGTTGAGAAAACCGTGAAGGAATCCTCAGTGCCATATCTGCCATGAGGAAATCATAAGGAAGGGGCAAGAAACAAGATGAGAGCATTATTAATTCTTGAAAGAATATGCTATCCCAGGTTTAGGTCCATAAAAAAATTGTGGCTAAGAATCTGTCATTTATAAATTTGAGACTGTCAAATATATTTGTCAGTGGACATTAGCAGTAGGTGAAAAGAATCATTGTTGGTTACTTCTTCTGACTCTTAAGAATGAGACAGTGGTCAGTTTAAGTATTGTGACATCATGACGAGTCTCCACACATGGGTTCCCTAGCAGTAGGAGACCCCTCATCAAGTAATTCTCTAATGACTTTTGAGAAGAGGGGATTCACCTCCTTGTTTTTTTCTATAATAGTTAAATATATAAAAGTGCCTGCATTGTGGCTCTTGCAGTTTTGGGCCTGGTTAGGAGGCCTAACTTGCATGCCCTGAAAGGCTTCATTCTTGAGCCTGTGTTCTATATGCTGGAACCTATTATCAATATTTAATTTGGGGCAACTTAAAAACTTATTTGTTCTAAGAGGAAAAAAATAGAGTCTAGACTTCTTGTACAATTTCCTTTCCAAATTGGAATTCAGGGATCATGGTACTAGGGTCTTGATACTGCTTAAGTGCCCCAGATGTTACAGAAAACCCTTTGTCACAAAGTCAGTTCCTTGTCTCATTAAAACAGTTAAACCATATCCATGTGTTTTGTGTTTGCTACTGAGAATGGGACCAAATCAGTAAGTGTTCAATCTGTATATTTATTTAGTGGAATTCATTTCATTTTAAAATATAAAATAATCGATTTTCTTCCAAATAGATTAAAAATTAGTGATTTTTATTGCCCTCAATTCAGATGTTTCAAATTTTTAAATATCACATTTTTGTGATAATGTGTTTCATGTGAATCTAGTATTTTAAGAATCACTAATTTACTCTGTGTCTACAGTCTTAAAACTATTATTACTTAACTATATTAATATGAATATTTCCACATTCTTTATATCTCTTGAATTGAACATTTGACTACTATCATCTTTAAGCTGGAAGTGATCTTATAGGGCATCTAATTCAGATCCCTTATTTTGGTGAGAGAAGTAGTTTTCTTTTTAAGTTTGTGGATTACATTCACATTTACCAGTAGTCACTTTGGTGAAATATCATATTGGGGTGAACTTTGATTTTCCTCTTTTCCCTGCCTTTCTTTGGACAGGCTACCGCTACCATATCTTATTCTTTGCAGTACTTCCACTTTACGTTTTGTTTCCTCCTGATTTGAAGAGAGACAGTCATGTAATTATAAATTACATTCTAGGTCTGAGGAACTCAGCTAAGAAATTTTCTCTTCATTAAGAGTAACTGGATTACTGTAGAATGACCACAGAAGTAATATTACATTATCGACCATATGAAAGTGACCCTACAAAACTGCCAAAACTTGCAGAAAAAGCAATTCAAGACTTTCCTACTCGTCCGCTATCAAGATTTGTTCCTTGGTTTCCACATGATGGATCCAGACTTCCACTCAAACCTAAAAGATCACCACCTGTGATTTCTAAAGAGGCAACTAAAGATGTGAAATGGTACTTAACCATTTCAGAACATGATATGAAATCACGAAGTTATGATTGTACATTAGATCTATTGGAGTTTCAACCTAATTTGAAAAAAACGAAGCACTTAATCAGGTCTTACACACTGAATGAACAGACTAATTCTGAAAATATAAATAAACAATCAGAAAAAGGAAAACAGAACTTGAAGAGGTCTTGGAGTGTCTCAATTCCCAGCAGTAATTGTACTGAAAAGGTTTTTCCTTTATCTAAAAAATTGCAAGATAGTTTAAAGGCATTAAATTTGCACACTTTTTATAGAGGAAGATGGACAATAGAACACACTATTTGTAACAGCCAAACACTGGAAGACATTTGGGCAAAACTCAATCAAATTATCAGGCACAATGAACTACCATCTTGTAATGCAACAATTCAGAGACATTTAGGCCAAATATGGGTTTTCTGTGATGTTATGTACTGTGAATATGTGGGAAATCTTCTTAAAAGAAGATTAGCTCTTTCTGGGAAAATGAATTTATTTGTACATAAATATGGTGTTATTTTTAGTATGTAATGAATTTCACTGATTGTTAAAAAGTATTGTAAATGAACTGAGTATGGATGTGAAATAGTAAGATGAATAAATGTTTTACTGCTTTTTACATTTTAATGACTTTCTTTTTATTTGAACTTTTGTTCATATAGCCTGTTTGCTCTTAACATTGTGGAAAAATAATTGTGTGGTATTATGTATACAGTCTGTACCCCAAAAATGGATGTGTATCAAGAAATTCCTAGCCTTGTCATTAACTCAAGAACTTTCTGGGTTCTTCCTATTAGCAACCTTCTTTTAAATTAATTGTGATAATTTATTTAAAGTGAATTTGAAGGTAAAATATTTCTTTTCCTTTTGTTACTTTTCTAGTGATTGAATTAGATATTCCTGTGACTTAAGATAACTAGGTTGGATTTCAGTGAATGCTCTGAATCTAATTTTACTGTATTTTTTTATTTTTTCATCTGAAGTGTAATGATTTTTTTTCCAATAAAATTGCAGACAATTCTTAGAATTGAAAATCTATTGAGAATGTTGCTCAGGTTGCATTAATGTACAAAGTGAGAGACCAGCCCAGATTTTTATGGATGTTGGCAAAGATATGTAATAGACAACAGTTGCTGTGTTGTTTTGAAACAAAAGTACAAGAAGGATAATGTATCTTTTTTTAATGCACTTTTTAATTGTGAACTTTAACATATCTACATAAGTGATAATTTTCAAAGTACGATTTAACAAGTAGTTAGCAAGTTTCAAAGAATGCCATGGGTCACAGTTCCACAACTTCAGCTATTTCCATTATTGTAAAATATAACATACATACAGAAAGGTGTTAACTTTCAATGTACAGCTCAACAAGCATTTATATAGGTAATTTCAAAAATTGTTATGGGTTACAGTTCTACAGTTTCAGTTCTTTCCTTGTTGTGCAGTATAGGGTATATACAGAAAGGTAAAGACTTTCAAAGCGCAATTCAACAAGTAGCAATAGAGCAAATTTCAAAGAATGTTATAGGTTAGAGTTCCACCATGTCATTTACCTCCTTACAGCTATTCAGACACCCCAGCATCTAAATATATGTATACATTTATATAAAGTTTCGGTATTTGTAGACCTTTGATAAGTCTTATCTTGTTTGCTGCTCCCCCATCCTCTCACTTAATCTCTTTCTCCATCTTCAGGGGTGTCTGGGCAATGAGCACCCTAACTTCTTCATATTGGAAGGGGGTATCAACAGTGTGGGGAAGGGGGCTGCATCTCATTGTTGTTCATAAAGAGGCTGTTGCCTCTGGGTTTTAGGACTTGTCTGGCATAAGAACACTTTGGTGGATTTAAGTTTCTGAGAGATAAAATTTAGTGAGTGAATCTTTTATAGAATCTAGGTAGGGACTTAGGTATTTGGGGACTACTTTTGCTAAGGGCGTGGCATATTGGGACCATTTGGGATGTCTCGCTGGAGCTTGCTTAAGAGAAAACTCCAGGATAGCCTCTTGACTATTTGGGATCTCTGAACCACTGTGACCTTAGCTTGTTACCTTTCATTTTTCCCTCTTTGGTAGGCATTTTAAATCCCTCGCTCCCAGGGCCAGGCTCATTCTTGGGCATCATGTCCTCCGTCTCCAGGGAGATTCATTCCCCTGGGAGTCCTGTCCCTCATGGAGGGGAGATTAATGAGTTTAGTTGCCAAGTTGGGCTTAGAGAAAGGCCACATCTGAGAAACAAAAGAGGTTCCCTGGAGGTGCTTATGAGGCATAATTATAGGAGGGCTCAGCCTCCCATTTACAACCCTAACTTTCACAAGAGCAAGCCTCAAGTCAAGGGCTTGATTTGTTAAGTAGTGGATTCCTAATTTCACTTAATATATATTCTATCCCAAGATAAATGGTCATTTTCTTAACATTATCTTCACTTAGTTATACAATCATCATTACTTTCTATTTTAAACAATATTCATAACAATACACCTCAGAACTCAATACTACTATTATGTATTGAGCATAATAATTAGTAATACTATTGCTTATTGAGCATAACAATTAGCAGCTGCTAATTATTCTTCTGTAGTATTAGTGTAGTGTTGGTAAGATATTCCTATTAAATATAGTCTTTAACATGTAATGGGTAGTTTTTCCATATACCACTCTGTTAACCCTCTGCAACAGTGTCGTCATACCTTATAAGTATATCATGCTAACACTTATTTAGGGTTGTGGTGCTACTCTGGGTTACATGCCTTTGAACAGTCATTTACAAACATGTTCATCTTCAAGGCATCACTGATATTTGTAATCCCATTAACGAACCATAGTCACACCTGACCATTCCCGTACCATTAAGTTCACCCTCATTATCGTATCTGTACATATTGAATTATGATTCCCGTTCACTAGCTTCTATCTCTAGGTTCCCTATATTATACATTATAAGATACTTATTTTACATTTTTAATGGAGTTCATATTAGTGCATATATACAATATCTCTCCTTTTGTGTCTGGCTTATTTTACTCAGCATTATATCTTCAGGGTTCATCCATGTTGTCATATGTTTCACAACCTCATTCCTTCTTACTGCTGTTGAATATTCCATCATATGTATATACCACATTTTATTTATCCACTCATCTGTTGAAGGATATTTGGATTGTTTCCATCTCTTGGCAGTTGTGAACAATGCCTTTATGAACGTTGGTGTGCAAATATCTGTTCGTGTCACTACTTTCAGATCTTATTGCTGTATTGAAGGGTAACTCGGTATCTAGTTTACTCAGGAACCACCAAACTGTCTTCCACAGTGGCTGTACCATTATACAGTCCTACCAGCAATGAATAAGAGTTCCAATTTCTCCACATCCTCTCCAGCATTTGTAGTTTCCTGTTTAATGGCAGCCATTCTAATTGGTGTGAGATGGTATCTCTGCGGTCTTGGATTGTATCTCCCTAATAGCTAGTGAAGATGAATATTTTTTTCATGTGTTTTTCAGCCATTTGTATTTCCTCTTCAGAGAAATGTCTTTTCATATCTTTTGCCCACTTCATAATTGGGCTGTTGGTACTGTTGTAATTGAGTTGTATAATTTATTTATATATGCAAGATATCAGTCTCTTATCAGATACATGGTTTCCAAATATTTTCTCCCATTGCGTTAGCTGCCTCTTCACCTTTTTGACGATTTCCTTTGAGGTACAGAAGCTTTTAATTTTGAGGAGTTCCCATTTGTCTATTTTTTCTTTTGTTGCTTTTGCTTTGGGTGTAAGGTCTAAGAAGTGACCTCTGTTAGGGGGTCTTGAAGATGTTTCCCTACATTATCTTCTAGGAGTTCTATGGTACTGTGTCTTATGTTGAGGTCTTTGATCCACTTTGAGTTAATTTTTGAATAGGGTGTGAGGTAGGGGTCCTCTTTCATTCTTTTGGATATGGATATCCAGTTCTCCCAGCCCCATTTGTTGAACAGGCTGTTTTGTCCCAGTTCACTGCATTTCGGGGCCTTATCAAAAATCAGTCGTCCATAGATCTGGGGGTCTATTTCTGAATTCTTAATTCGATTCCATTGATCAATAAGTCCATCTTTGTTCCAATACCATGCTGTTTTGACTACTGTAGACTTCAAAATCAGCAAGTGTAAGTCCTCCCACTTTTTCTTTTTTAGAATGTTTTTAGCAATTCAAGGCCCCTGTCTCTTTCACATAAATTTGATAGCTAGCATTTCAAAATCTGCGAAGTAGGTCACTGGAATTTTGATAGGAATTGCATTGAATCTGTAGATCAGTTTGGGGAGGATTGACATCTTAATGAGTTTTAGCTTTCCTATCCACGAACACAGAATATCTTTCCATCTCTTAGGTATCCTTTTATTTCTTTTTGTAAAGTTATGTAATTTTCTTTGTGGAGGTCTTTTACATCCTTGGTTAAGTTATTCCTAGATACTTGATTTTTTTAGTGTGAATGGAATCTTTTTCTTGAGTGTCTCTTCAGTTAGGTCATTTCTAGCATATAGGAACATTACTGACTTATGTACATTAATTTTGAATCACGCCCCTTTGCTGAATTTGTTTATTAGCTCAAGTAACCATGTTGTTGATTTCTCAGGGTTTTCCAAATAAAAGATCATATCATCTGCATATGAAAACAGTTTTACTTCTTCCTGTTTGGATAACTTTTATTTCTTTGTCTTGCCGGATTGCTCTGGTTAGAACTTCTAGCACAATCTTGAATAATAGTGGTAGCAGTAGGCATCCTTGTCTCATTCCTGATCTTAGAGGGAAGGTTTTTAGTCTCTTGCCATTGAGTACTATGCTGTCTTTGGGTTTTTCATATATGCGCTTTATCATTTTGAGTTAGTTTCCTTCAATTCCTACCTTTTGAAGTGTTTTTATCAAAAAAGGATGCTGAATTTTGTTGAATGCTTTTTCAGCATCTATTGAGATGATTATTTGACTTTTCCCTTTTGATTTGTTGATGTGTTGTGTTAACATTGATGGATTTTTCTTGTGTTGAAGCACCCTCACATGCCAGCGAAGAGCCCCACTTAGTCAAGGTGTATGATTTTTTTAATGTGTCTTTGGATTCGATTTGAAACCATGTTGTTGAGAATTTTTGCATCTGTATTTATTAGGGAGATTGTCCTGTAGTTTTCCTTTCTTGTAGTAACTTTATCTGGTTTTGGTATTAGAGTGATGTTGGCTTCATGAAATGAGTTAGGTAGTGTTCCATTTTCTTAAATTTTTTGAAGGATTTTTGAGTAGGAATGGTGTCAGTTCTTTTTGAAAAGTTTGTTAAAATTCCCCTGTGAAGCCATCTGGCCCTGGGCTTTTATTTGTAGGAAGTTTTTTGATGACTGATTGGATCTCTTTCCTTGTGATTGGTTTGTTGAGGTCTTCTGTTTCTTTTGTGGTCCATCTAGGTTGTTCATGTGTTTGCAGGAAATTATCCATTTCCTCTAAATTGTCTTGTTTGTTGGCATACAGTTGTTCATAGTAGTATCATCTTATGATTTTTTAATTTCCTCGGGATCCACAGTAATGTCCCCCCTCTCATTTATTATTTTGCTTGTTTGGGTCTGCTCTCTTTTGGACTTTGTCAGTCTAGCTAAGGATTTGTCAGTCTTGTTGATCTTCTCGAAGAACCAACTCTGTTTTTTTTATTCTATTTTTTTTTTATTCTCCATATCATTTATTTCTGTTTTAATCCTTGTTATTTCTTTTCTTCTGCTTGCTTTAGGATTAGTTTGCTGATCATTTTCTAGCTTCCTCAGTTCCATTAATTCTTTGATTTTAGCTCTTTCTTTCTTTTTAATGTATGCATTTAGAACTATAAATGTCCCCCTCAATACTGCCTTCACTGCATCCCATACGTTATAATTGTTGTGTTCTCATTTTCATTCATCTCTGGATATTTAGCAATTTCTCTTGCAGTTTCCTCTTTGACCCACTGATTGTTTAGGACTGTGTTGTTTAACGTCCGTATATTTGTGAATGTACTAGATCTTTTATGGTTAATGACTTCTAGTTGCAATCCATTGTGGTCAGAGAATGTTCTTTGAATAATTTCAATCTTTTTAAATTTATTGAGGCTTGTTTTATGCCCCAACATATGATTTAGCCTGGAAAAAATTCCATGAGCACTAGAGTAGAATGTATATCCTGATAATTTGGGATGTAATGCTCTATATATGTCTGTGAAGTCTAATTCATTTAACACATTGTTTAGGTTCTCAGTTTCCTTATTCGTCCTCTGTCTGGTTGGTCTAGCTATAGAAGAATGTAGTGTATTGACGTCTCCCTTGATTATTATGGAAATATCTGTTGCTTCTTTCAGTTTTGCCAATGATTCTCTCATGTATTTTAGAGCACCTTGATTGGGTGCATAAACATTTCTGATTGTTATTTCTTGGTGAATTGTCCCTTATGATATCCTTGCATTTAAAGTCTTATTTTATCTGAAATTTGTATTGCTAGCCTGCTTTCTTTTGGCTGTAGCTTGCATGGAATATTTTTTTCCATCCCTTCACTTTCAGTCTCTTTCTGTTCCTGGGTCTAAGGTGAGTCTCTTGTAAATAGAAGGTTTATGTTTTTGTTGATGGTTTATATTTTTTAATCCTTTCTGCCAATCTATATCTTTTAATTGGGAAGTTTAATCCATTCACTTTCAATTTTATTACTGTGAAGGCAGTTCTTGAATCAGCCATCTTATCTTCTGGTTTTTATTTGTTAGATCTATTCTTTCCCTCACTCTCTTTATTTCAAGTTACCCTAATAATACTCTTCAGTTCTGTCCCCTTCTCCAGGCCTCTCTCTCCTTTCTTTTTTTTCTCAGCTGATAAAGCTCTCTTTAGTATTTCTTGTATGGCAAGTCGTTTGTTAACAAATTCTCCCAGCATTTGTTTATGAAAATTTTAAGCTCCCCCTTAATTTTGAAGGAGAGCTTTGCTGGATAAAGAATTCTTGGCTGGCAGTTTTTCTCTTTCAGAATTTTAAATATGTCATATGACTGCCTTCTTGTGTGTGTTGCCCACTGAGTAGTCAGTATTTAGTCTTATGTTGTTTCCCTTGTATGTGGTGAATCACTTCTCCCTTGCTGCTTCCAGAACTTTCTACTTGCCTTCAGCATTTGACAGTCTGATCAGAATCAGTCTCAGGGTGGGTTTATTTGGATTTATTCTGAGTTCGTTGGGCATCTTTGATTTGCATATTTATGTCATTTAGAAGGGTTGGGAAGTTTTCCCCAAGAATGTCTTCAAATACTCTTCCTAGCCCTTTTCTCTTCCCCTTCTGGAACACCAGTGATTCTTATATTTGTGCCCTTCATGTTGTCCATCATTTTCCTGAGATCTATTTCAAATTTTTTTATTTTTTTTCACCATTCATTCATTTGCTTTCGCATTCCATCATTTTGTCCTCGAATTCACACATTCATTCCTCTGCCTCTTCAAATCTTCTATTATGTGTTTCACGTGTATCTTTTATTTCCATAAGATCTACCATTTTTTTTTTTTTTTACTAACGCTTGAAAATTCTACTTTATGGTCTTCTAGGGTCTTCTTCATGTCCTTTATATCTTGAGCCATGACACTGATGTTTAGGTATGCGTCTTTGATTAATTGCTCCAAGTTCTGTGTTTCCTCTGGCTTTTTAATTTCGATGTTTGGCTATACATATCTTCTGTTTTCTTCATATGCTTTATAATTTTCTGTTGCTTTTGACCTCTTTGCATTTGATTATCTTGATAGGGTTCCTTTAGGATATGCAGGATTATATGAACATTTATCTATAATTTGGCAGAGTTACAGCTTGGTGGAATGCACTTTCCCTTACCTACCAGCAGATGGCACTCTTGAGCCACTTCTCCCCCAACTTCATCTGTGCACTGAGTGGGGGTTTCAAACCATGTGCAAGTCCAATCAGTGCACCAATTTTCTGTTTGCACTGGGGACTGCCAGCCCTCTGGGTTGGGTGTGTGCCCTTCACAATTTGGCAGGGAAACCGCTCCAGGACACAGTGGTTCTGGCCATTCTCAGGGCCATGGGTTGAGCACTCTAGGGCTGCAGAGCTGCACATCTCACTTCCAGGTCAAATGTCCCTCTCTGTCTTGAGCCTGCAAGTCCCTTGGGATTGGAGGAGGACATCTAACTCTACCGTGCAGTGCCCCTGCCTGTAGGCTGTGCACACTGCAGGCTTCCGTGGAGGAAGAGTGGATGTTGTCACAAGCCCGCTGAATCCCAAATTCCCTCAAGGGAACCCTCAGCCTCAGGCCTGTGATGGATTGTCTCCCCAGCCAGCTGCAAAGATGGCTGCACAGGGTGTGGAAAGCTGCTCCCTTCCACACTGTTCTGCCTGCTTCCATTGCCAGTCCCTGGCCTGGGGGCTCCTGGCCGTGTGTCTGCAAAGGGTTATCACCCAAGCCAAGTGCTGAGGAGGGTGCCTGGGGCATGGAAGGCTGCTCCCCTCCATGTTCGTCAGCCAGCTCCAACCACCCATTCCCTGGTGGTGTTCCAGGCCAAACACTCACCAGTCTTAAACACAGTCTCAGCTTCTCCAAGTACATACTCACTGTGGTGTAGAAGTACCTACACAGCCTGTGGAAACCTGGAACTGCTGTTCTGGAGCACTTTCTGTCCTTTAGTGTTTTTCATGGAGGCTAATTTTGCCATCTCTCCTAATCCACCATCTTCCCAGAAGTCAGTATAATGTATCTTTAAAGCTATAGTTTGTTTCTAAGGACACTGTCAAATGTGGACAAAAGATCAACTTGTAATACAGGTAGTTTGATCTTAAGGAATATTAATGTTGATTATTAATTGTTTGGTTCTTGGAGTGACTGTAGGATTGATTATTGTTTCCCTTAAACAGAGTGTTATGAATTGGGTGTACAGATCACCTCATAAAAATAACTAGTGATTATATAATAAAATAGTTTTTTGTCAAAGCATATAAGTATATATCTGTTCAATATATTTAAGTGCTTACCATGTTTCAGGTTCAAGGATATAGTAAAGAAAGAGAAACATGGACCCTGCTCTCTTGGATCTTATGTGGAATTATTACTATTAAGTAGCCAAACCAACTCCCTACAAAAAACACCAGTAAGACTGTTTGCACTAAGATTATTTTGCCACGTTTGCCTTGTAGCACAGTGATTGGCATGGTAGGAGCTTGATAATACATGGTTAACGTGCCCTTCAGAGGGATTCTTCACAGACTGTGGTGATTGAGGTGGTTTAAAAATATGAGGCCACTAATTTTTAAAGAAATAATCTTTACCTGAAAAATTTCACTCTAATCAAAGACTGTTTCTTGTTTTTAATTAATTCTGGTACTTTTTTACTGTTTCTCAAATGAGGCTCTTTTCTCATATAATAATCTTGTGCATGGATGCTTCCAAAAGTCTTTGAACAACAAGCAAAAAAAAAAAAACACTGGAAGGAGCGACAGTTTCCAAGGCAACTTCTTCAGTAATTCTTTCCTTTTTCATTTCAATTATCTTGTTTATCAACCATGACTTCTGGAGAAACCTTAAGAAGTTAGTATCACCAGTGAGCTTGCAAGTAGAAGAGTTGTTTGATTATTTGGCAATCATAAATGGTGGGTTTCTTGTTCAGGTCTTATTTACCATAAGGTTGCTAATCAAAAGTCTCTTGCATAGAAGACAATGTTTATGATACAGTTTGAATATTTTGAAATGATGCTATGTAACCAAAAATTTAAGGTATAGTGAGGAGTCATGGACCCTTACTTGTTAGCAGTTTTTTAAACCAAAAATCACACCCTGGAAAGAGCTTCTTCATGTTCATATGTGGCAGATTTTTTTTTCTAATTTATATAAATTACTTTCTACCCCTCTGAGAAACAATGAAAAGCTTATTCAGAATTGGAATACTGAAGATTGAGTTTTACTGCAAATAGTGCCATGATCTTAAAAGAAGAAAAGAGATTCATTTCTTATCTACTTTTACACTGCTTAAGAAGTAATGGAGGGCCAAGAAGTCATTTAGAACTTCTTTGAAGCCTCATTTGAACATAAGGGCTAAGGACAGTGTCCAGGTTCCACTGTTAAGTGCTTGGAAACTGAAGAAGTTTATGCTTTAGCCAAGTACAATGTGTACACAAGTTGAATTAGTCCCAGTTCACTAGTGTATGGCCTCTGGCCTGTGTTTGTTTTAATTTGTTGAAGATTTATATTACAAAATTTTAGATGAAACCTGAGTTTTTTATGTCAATGAAATTAGTTTGTGTTTTATGATTTCCACTGATAGCATCTCTGTACACATGGCACTAACTATGCCATGTGTCTGGCAAATATTTGATACTCTCAACTAAATATAACATTCTTTTTTCCCTCTTAATCTAGTAGGGAGAAATGGATAATTTTTTTTTTAACCCAAAACCAGTTTTTTTTGTTTTTTGTTTTTTTTTTTGATTCAGTTTTATTGAAATATATTCACAAACCATACAGTCATCCATGGTATACAATCCACTGTTCACAGTATGATCATATAGTTATGCGTTCATCACCACAATCTATTTCTGAACATTTTCCTTACATCAGAAAGAATCAGAATAAGAATAAAAAATAAAAGTGAAAAGAGAATACCCAAACCATCCCCCCATCCCACCCTATTTGTCATTTAGTTTTTACTCCCATTTTTCTACTGATTTTTTTTCAATTTTTTAACTTCGTTTATCAAAAAATTAAAAACAAACAGGCAAACAACAACCAAAAAAACCCCACAACATTTCAAACAAAGCAATGGATTAAGGAAAACAAATAACCTAAAATAACTACTTTGCTCCCAATATGTTCCTACCATACCCCAAGAAAATTAATAAACCATGTCCAAACAGAGGAGTAAGAAAAACAAATAATCTAAAATAACTACATTGCTTCCACCATGTTCCTACCATACCCCAAGAAAATTAACAACCCCTAAGAAAACAAAGGAATAAGAGAAAAAAAAAACCTAAAATAACTCTACTGCTTCCAACATGATCTTACTATATCCAAGAAAGTTTACAAACCATAATCATTCCTGAGCATTCCCATAACATTGAGATTACCCTCCATAGTTTCTCTGTTCTTATTAGATTATCCTTCCCCCTCCAATAATTGGTATCTCTAGGTCCCCTACATTCTACAGTATTAAACATTGTACATTTTTCACACAATTCACATTAGTGGTAACATACAATATCTCTCTTTTTGTGCCTGGCTTATTTTGCTCAGCATTTTGTCTTTTTTTTTTTTTTTTTTAATCTTCATTTTATTGAGATATATTCATATACCACGCAGTCATACAAAACAAATCGTACTTTCGATTGTTCACAGTACCATTACATAGTTGCACATTCATCACCCAAATCAATCCCTGACACCTTCATTAGCACACACACAAGAATAACAAGAATAATAATTAGAGTGAAAAAGAGCAATTGAAGTAAAAAAGAACACTGGGTACCTTTGTCTGTTTGTTTCCTTCCCCTATTTTTCTGCTCATCCATCCATAAACTAGACAAAGTGAAGTGTGGTCCTTATGGCTTTCCCAATCCCATTGTCACCCCTCATAAGCTACATTTTTATACAACTGTCTTCGAGATTCATGGGTTCTGGGTTGTAGTTTGATAGTTTCAGGTATCCACCACCAGCTACCCCAATTCTTTAGAACCTAAAAAGGGTTGTCTAAAGTGTGCGTAAGAGTGCCCACCAGAGTGACCTCTCGGCTCCTTTTGGAATCTCTCTGCCACTGAAGCTTATTTCATTTCCTTTCACATCCCCCTTTTGGTCAAGAAGATGTTCTCCGTCCCACGATGCCAGGTCTACATTCCTCCCCGGGAGTCATATTCCACGTTGCCAGGGAGATTCACTCCCCTGGGTGTCTGATCCCACATACGGGGGAGGGCAGTGATTTCACCTTTCAAGTTGGCTTAGCTAGAGAGACAGGGCCACATCTGAGCAACAAAGAGGCATTCGGGAGGAGGCTCTTAGGCACAACCATAGGGAGGCCTAGCCTCTCCTTTGCAGTAACCGTCTTCCCAAGGGTAAAACCTGTGGTACAGGGCTCAACCCATCAAACCACCAGTCCCCTATGTCTGTGGTCATGTTAGCAACCATGGAGGTGGGGTAGGCGATTACCCCTGCATTCTCCACAGGCTCCTCAAGGGGGCACTGCATCTTTTTTTTTCCTTGTTTTTTTTTTTTTTTAACTCTCCCTTCTTTTTTAAATCAACTGTATGAAAAAAAAGTTAAAAAGAAAACAAACATACAATAAAAGAACATTTCAAAGAGACCATAACAAGGGAGTAAGAAAAAGACAACTAACCTAAGATAACTGCTTAACTTCCAACATGTTCCTACTTTACCCCAAGAAAGTTACCTAATATAGCAACATTTCTGTGAACTTGCTCCTACTATATCCATCAGAAATTAACAGACCATAGTCATTCCTGGGCATCCCCAGAACGTTAAATAGCTTATCTGTTCTTCTTGGATTATTGTTCCCCCTTCCTTAATTGCTCTCTATTGCTAGTTCCCCTACATTCTACATTATATGCCAATTGTTTTACATTTTTCAAAGTTCACATTAGTGGTAGCATATAATATTTCTCTTTTTGTGCCTGGCTTATTTCGCTTAGCATTATGTCTTCAAGGTTCATCCATGTTGTCATATGTTTCACAAGATTGTTCCTTCTTACTGCCGCATGGTATTCCATAGTGTGTATATACCACATTTTATTTATCCACTCATCTGTTCAAGGACATTTGGGCTGTTTCCATCTTTTGGCAATTGTGAATAATGCTGCTATGAACATTGGCGTTCAGATATCTGTTCGTGTCACTGCTTTCCGATCTTCCGGGTATATACCGAGAAGTGCAATCGCTGGATCGAATGGTAACTCTATATCTAGTTTTCTAAGGAACTGCCAGACTGACTTCCAGAGTGGTTGAACCATTATACAGGCCCACCAACAGTGAATAAGAGTTCCAATTTCTCCACATCCCCTCCAGCATTTGTAGTTTCCTGTTTGTTTAATGGCAGCCATTCTAATCGGTGTTAGATGGTATGTCATTGTGGTCTTAATTTGCATCTCTCTAATAGCTAGTGAAGCTGAACATTTTTTCATGTGTTTCTTGGCCATTTGTATTTCCTCTTCAGAGAACTGTCTTTTCATATCTTTTGCCCATTTTATAATTGGGCCTACTGTACTATTGTCATTGAGTTGTAGGATTTCTTTATATATGCAAGATATCAGTCTTTTGTCAGATACATGGTTTCCAAAAATTTTTTCCCATTGAGTTGGCTGCCTCTTTACCTTTTTGAGAAATTCCTTTGAGGTGCAGAAACTTCTAAGCTTGAGGAGTTCCCATTTATCTATTTTCTCTTTTGTTGCTTGTGCTTTGGGTGTAAAGTCTAGGAAGTGGCCGCCTAATACAAGGTCTTGAAGATGTTTTCCTACATTATCTTCTAGGAGTTTTATGGTACTTTCTTTTATATTGAGATCTTTGGTCCATTTTGAGTTAATTTTTGTGTAGGGGGTGAGGTAGGGGTCCTCTTTCATTCTTTTGGATATGGATATCCAACTCTCCCAGCCCCATTTGTTGAAAAGACCATTATGACTGAGTTCAGTGACTTTGGGGGCCTTATCAAAGATCAGTCGGCCATAGATCTGAGGATCTATCTCCGAATTCTCAATTCGATTCCATTGATCTATATGTCTATCTTTGTGCCAGTACCATGCTGTTTTGGCAACTGTGGCTTTATAATAAGCTTCAAAGTCAGGGAGTGTAAGTCCTCCCACTTCGTTTTTCTTTTTTAGAGTGTCTTTAGCAATTCGAGGCATCTTCCCTTTCCAAATAAATTTGATAACTAGCTTTTCCAAGTCTGCAAAGTAGGTTGTTGGAATTTTGATTGGGATTGCATTGAATCTGTAGATGAGTTTGGGTAGAATTGACATCTTAATGACATTTAGTCTTCCTATCCATGAACATGGAATATTTTTCCATCTTTTAAGGTCCCCTTCTATTTCTTTTAGTAGAGTTATGTAGTTTTCTTTGTATAGGTCTTTTACATCTTTGGTTAAGTTTATTCCTAGGTACTTGATTTTTTTATTGCTATTGAAAATGGTATCTTTTTCTTGAGTGTCTCTTCAGTTTGTTCATTTCTAGCATATAGAAACATTACTGACTTATGTGCATTAACCTTGTATCCCGCTACTTTGCTAAATTTGTTTATTAGCTCTAGTAGCTGTATCGTCGATTTCTCAGGGTTTTCTAGATATAAGATCATATCATCTGCAAACAATGACAGTTTTACTTCTTCTTTTCCAATTTGGATGCCTTTTATTTCTTTGTCTTGCTGGATTGCCCTGGCTAGCACCTCCAGCACAATGTTGAATAACAGTGGTGACAGCGGGCATCCTTGTCTTGTTCCTGATCTTAGAGGGAAGGCTTTCAGTCTCTCACCATTGAGTACTTTGCTGGCTGTGGGTTTTTCATATATGCTCTTTATCATGTTGAGGAAGTTTCCTTCAATTCCTACCTTTTGAAGTGTTTTTATCAAAAAGGGATGTTGGATTTTGTCAAATGCTTTTTCAGCATCTATTGAGATGATCAATTGATTTTTTCCCTTTTGACTTGTTAATGTGTTGTAATACATTGATTGATTTTCTTATGTTGAACCATCCTTGCATGCCTGGAATAAACCCCACTTGGTCATGGTGTATGATTTTTTTAATGTGTCTTTGGATTCGATTTGCAAGTATTTTGTTGAGGATTTTTGCATCTATATTCATTAGGGAGATTGGCCGGTAGTTTTCCTTTTTTGTAACCTCTTTGCCTGGTTTTGGTATTAGATTGATGTTAGCTTCATAAAATGAGTTAGGTAGTGTTCCATTTTCTTCAATGTTTTGAAAGAGTTTGAGTAAGATTGGTGTCAGTTCTTTCTGGAAAGTTTGGTAGAATTCCCCTGTGAAGCCATCTGGCCCTGGGCATTTATTTGTGGGAAGATTTTTGATGACTGATTGGATCTCTTTGCTTGTGATGGGTTGGTTGAGGTCTTCTATTTCTTCTCTGGTCAGTCTAGGTTGTTCATATGTTTCCAGGAAATTGTCCATTTCCTCTACATTATCCAGTTTGTTGCCATACAGTTGTTCATAGTATCCTCTTATAATTTTTTTTAATTTCTTCAGGATCTGCAGTTACGTCACCTTTTTCATTCATTATTTTGTTTATATGGGTCTTCTCTCTTTTTGATTTTGTCAGTCTAGCTAGGGGCTTGTCAATCTTGTTGATCTTCTCAAAGAACCAACTTTTGGTGATATTTATCCTCTCTATTGTTTTTTTGTTCTCTATGTCATTTATTTCTGCTTTAATCCTTGTTATTTCTTTTCTTCTACTTGGTTTAGCATTGGTTTGCTGTTCATTTTGTAGCTTCTTCAGTTGATCCATTAGTTCTTTGATTTTGGCTCTTTCTTCCTTTTTAATATATGCGTTTAGTGCTATAAATTTCCCCCTTAGCACTGCTTTTGCTGCATCCCATAGGTTTTGGTATGTTGTGTTCTCATTTTCATTCGTCTCTATATATTTAGCAATTTCTCTTGCTATTTCTTCTTTAACCCACTGATTGTTTAGGAGTGTGTTGTTTAACCTCCAGGTATTTGTGAATTTTCTAAGTCTCTGATGGTGATTGACTTCTAATTGTATTCCCTTGTGGTCAGAGAATGTGCTTTGAATAATTTCAATGTTTTTAAATTTATTGAGGCTTGTTTTATGTCCCAGCATATGATCTATTCTGGAGAAAGTTCCATGAGCACTAGAAAAGTATGTGTATCCTGGTGATTTGGGATGTAATGTCCTGTATATGTCTGTTAAATCTAATTCATTTATCAGATTGTTTAGGTTTTCAATTTCCTTCTTGGTCTTCTGTCTGGTTGATCTATATATAGGAGAGAGTGATGTGTTGAAGTCTCCCACAATTATTGTGGAAACATCAATTGCTTCCTTTAGTTTTGCCAGTGTTTCTCTCATGTATTTTATGGCACCTTGATTGGGTGCATAGACATTTACGATTGTTATTTCTTCTTGCTGAATTGCCCCTTTTCATTAGTATGTAGTGGCCTTCTTTGTCTCTCAAAACATCCCTGCATTTGAAGTCTATTTTATCTGAGATTAATATTGCTACACCTGCTTTCTTTTGGCTGTAGCTTGCATGAAATATTTTTTTTCCATCCTTTCACTTTCAGTTTCTTTGTGTCCCTGTGTCTAAGATGAGTCTCTTGTATGCAACATATTGATGGTTCATTTTTTTTGATCCATTCTGCGAATCTATATCTTTTAATTGGGGAGTTTAATCCATTTACATTCAACGTTATAACCATGAAGGCATTTCTTGAATCAGCCATCTTATCCTTTGGTTTATGTTTGTCATATTTTTCCCCTCTCTCTATTAATATCTTTTATTGTACCCATACCGAATCTCTTTAGTACTGAACCTTTCTCCAAGTCTCTCTCTCCTTTCTTTGTTTCTCTGTGTGTAGGGCTCCCTTGAGTATCTCCAGTAGGGCAGGTCTCTTGTTAGCAAATTCTCTCAGCATTTGTTTGTCTGTGAAAAATTTAAGCTCTCCCTCAAATTTGAAGGAGAGCTTTGCTGGATAAAGTATTCTTGGCTGGAAATTTTTCTCACTCAGAATTTTAAATATATCGTGCCACTGCCTTCTGGCCTCTATGGTGGCTGCTGAGTAGTCACTACTTAGTCTTATGCTGTTTCCTTTGTATGTGGTGAATTGCTTTTCTCTTTCTGCTTTCAGAACTTGCTCCTTCTCTTCTGTGTTTGATAGTGTGATCAATATATGTCTCGGAGTGGGTTTATTTGGATTTATTCTATTTGGAGTTCGCTGAGCATTTATGATTTGTGTATTTATGTTGTTTAGAAGATTTGGGAAGTTTTCCCCAACAATTTCTTTGAATACTCTTCCTAGACCTTTACCCTTTTCTTCCCCTTCTGGGACACCAATGAGTCTTATATTCGGACGTTTCATATAATCTATCATATCCCTGAGGTCCATTTCGATTTTTTCAATTTTTTTCCCCATTCTTTCTTTTATGCTTTCATTTTCCATTCTGTCATCTTCCAGGTCACTGATTCGTTGTTCAACTTCCTCTAGTCTTGTACTATGAGTGTCCAGAATCTTTTTAATTTGGTCAACAGTTTCTTTAATTTCCATAAGATCATCCATTTTTTTATTTAGTCTTGCAATGTCTTCTTTATGCTCTTCTAGCGTCTTCTTGATTTCCTTTATCTCCCGTACTATGGTCTCATTGTTCATCTTTAGTTCTTTGAGTAGCTGCTCTATGTTCTGTGTCTCTTCTGGTCTTTTGATTTGGGTGCTTGGGCTTGGGTTATCCATATCGTCTGGTTTTTTCATATGCTTTATAATTTTCTGTTGTTTTTGGCCTCGTGGCATTTGCTGAACTTGATAGGGTTGTTTTAGGATTTGTAGACCAATTGAAGTCCTTATCTCTAATTTATCAGATCTACAGCTTCGTGGGGTACACTTTCTCTAACTAACCAGCAGGTGGCGTCCACGAGCCACCTGTTCTCCACAAGCCAGTTCTCCCCTGCTTAGCCTTTTTGGTGAGTGGGGGAGTGAGTCTTGTGGGGTCCAATTTGTGTACCAAGCTTGCGTGTGTAGTTGGTGTTGCCTGCCCTGTATATGGGGCGAGTTTCTGGGCAGTCAGGGAGGGGGGGGTGGCTCTAACAATCAAATCTCCTTGGTGATCCTAGAGTTTTAAAGCTGCTGCAATAGTCTAATCCTTCAGTTCAGTCCTGCCACAGTTTGTCTCTGCCACTGACCCACAAGTCCTTGGTATTGGCGTATGGCTCCTGAGACTTGCAAGTGGGCCCCTCTTCCAGGCCGTGCACCCCGGGTCCTCTGTTGAGGGATGACTGTGCTATGTCACAGGTGAGTGCCGTCCCCCCAGGGCAGTTCTGGGCTGCTGGGCTGTGTAGGGAGGCTCCCAGTCTGCTGAAATGATGGCTGAATGGGGCTTTGTTAATTCACACTGCTCTACCTTCCCAACTCTGGGACAATCAGCTGAGGTTGCAGGGAAGGCTAATGTCCACGCCCAGTTTTGTGGTGTGTGCCTGTTATTTGAAGCACTTCCATCACACTGGGTTGTCTGGGGCAGCTCTGGGCTATGGGGCTGGCGATGGGCAGGAGTGTTTCCTGTCCACCAGGATGATGGCTGTGAGCAGACACCCCCCTTTTCTTGGGAAGTTGTGGTGTTTAGTGAATTTTCTCAGCCACTGGATTATTGCGTTTTGTCTCAGAGCTCTCCTAGTTCTGCTCTTGACTTGACCTGCCCAAATAGCAAGTCTTTGAAGCTTTCTGTATTGGGCTTCTTAGAGTAATTGTTTTAGAAAAAGAAAAAAGGATTAAAAAAAAAAAAGCAAACAAAAAAAACAAAAACAAACAAAAAAAAAGGGGCCCTCCTCAGAGATCTAATGGGTTATTGAAATGCTAAGAGACAAAGCAACCAGGGCCATTAAGGAAAGGTCCACAGGGCAGAGAGATCAGCTTTTCTTCGGGATTTGCATATGCGCCTCAGGGCCCTTCCCCTTTCTATGTTCACCAGAACTCCAAAAATCCTCCGCTTTTATTTTGGAGATTTTCGTGTTGTTTTTTTTCTATGCCTGTCTCCTCTCTGCTGGGCTGGCTGCTCTCAGATTCTCTGGTGTCTGGTCTCAGTCTATCTATGGTTGGAGTTTGGATCAGTAGAATGAGTTTCCGATAAGGGCTGCCACTGCAGTTCTCCCTTCTCCTTCCCAGAGCTGACAGCCCCTCCTCCCCCGGGACTGAGCCTGCCCGGGAGGGGCACAGGTCCCCTGGCCGCAAAAACTTACAGATTTCGCTGATCTCAGCAGTTCCACGTTTTCATGAGTGTTGTATGAAGTATGCCCAAAGTCAGATTGCTCTGTGGTGTCCAGTCCATGCAGTTCCTGGCTTTCTACCTACTTTCCTGGAGGAGTAACTAAAACATACAGCTCACCAGTCTGCCATCTTGCCCCGCCTCCCCAAAACCAGTTTTAACATTCAAGTCTGGATACAAGATTACTGTTTAATCACCAGTGCTTTCTTATTAAACCTTAATTATATATTTATTTAGTCTTTTCTAGCCAACATTATGTTTATTTTTGAAGTCCAGTAATTCATTATAAGATAGGAAACATTGAGTTTTAGATCTCTGATTGATATTGGAATGCTTTGGATTGTCTTCTTTCTAGACAGCTATAGTGAAATCCTAGTTAATTAAAATATTCAAGGAATGGGATAGTGTATGTCATTTAACTCACCTTCTTCAGTTGGTGATTAAGAATCTTCAGTATAATAGGTTGTGCTTCATAATAATATTCTTTGAGTCCCCAAAATGATATTTCCTACCAACTACTTTTTACCCTTACTGAATGTATGAAGAAAACAGATATTTTCAGTACTAATTTAGGATCATTTTTTAATGGCGGGTTGGTCCTTACCACCACCACTCTCTGTCTCCTAAAGAACCATAGGATTAGCAAAAACTAAACTTTATAAGACTTTCATACTTAATGAAAGTTTGAACCCATAAGCAAATGAGTGGTCACATGTTTGAGTGAACTCAAAGGCAGTTTAAACAAGTTTCAGTAGTCCTTTGAGAACATATTTTCTTTTGGTTTGTTAAGATTTGATTTCTTAAGAGGTGAAACAAGAATTAATGGGGAATGGAATTGAATTGAGAGATCAAAAATCAGCCTTCATTTATGGCCAACTGATTTTTGACAAGGGGAAAAGACCACACAATTGGGGAAAATAGTTTCTTCTATAAATAGTGCTAGGAAAACTGTATCTCCATTTTCAGAAAAATGGATACCTCACCCCAGATACAAAAATTAACTCAAAATGAATTGAAGACCTAGATATAAGAGCTAAAACTTTTCAGACTCCTAGAAGAAAATGTAGGGAACCATTTCCAGGACCTTGTGTTAGGCATTGGTTTCTTACACTTTGCACCCAAAGCACAGGCAACAAAAGAAAAAAAAGAAAAATAGATAAATGGGACCTCATCAAAATTAAAAACTTTTGCAACTCAGAGGACTTTATCATGAAAGTACAACAACAGCCAACACAATGGGAGAAAATATTTGGAAACCACATATCCGATAAAGGGTTAATGGGCAAAAGACCTGAACAGACAGTGCTCCAAAGAAGATGTATAAATGGCCAGAAAGCACATGAAAATATGCCAACATCATTAGCCATTAGGGATATGAAAATCAAAACCACAATGAGAGACCATTTCACACCCATTAGCATGACTGCTATTAAAAAAAAAAGAAAAAGAACAAGTGTTGGAGAGGATGTGGAGAAATAGGAATACTTACTCATTGCTGGTGGCAGTACAAAATGTTGCAGCCACTATGGAATACAGTTTCATGGTTCCTCACAAAACTTAAGTGCAGAACTACCATATGACCCAGAAATCCCACTAGAATTGAAAACAGGGATTCCAACAGATATTTGCACACTGGTATTCATAGCAATATTATTCACAATTGTCAAAAGATGGAAGCAACACAAATGTCCATCAACTGATGAATGGATAAATAAAGTGAGGCATATACATACATTGGAATATTATTCAACTGTAAAAAGAAATAAAGTCCTGATACATATGACAACATGGATGAAACTTGAAGACATCATGTTGTGAAAAAGCCAGGCACAAAAGACAGATACTATATGTTCTCACAGATTTGAAGCAATTAGAATAATCCAACTCAGAGTAAAGAGCCAGAATATATGTTACCAGGGGATGGAGTGCAAATAGGGAATGGGAAGTTAAGCTTAAAATGTACAGGGTTCCTATTTGGAATGATGGACATTTTTTGGTAATGGATGATGGTGATGGTAGCACAATATTGCAAATGAAGTTAACAACATTGAAATGTGTATCTGAATATAATTAAAAGGGGAAATGTTAAATGAATATATGGCTACAGAATAAAAAATTTTTTAAAAATCCATGGAACTACACTATTCAAACAGGGAACCCTACGTTAAACCATGGACTTTACTAGTACCATTACACCAATGCAAGGTGGTGGTGGTGGGGTGGTATATGGGAATCCTGTATTTTATGCATGATTGTTCTGTAAACCCACAGCCTCTCAAATGAAGAAAAAATATTTTAAAAAGTGAATTTGGAGTCTTAGATATTTAGCCTGTGGGAGAAACTCTCCCTTATATCATTTTTTGGGCACCTTTTTATTCCCTTCAGGTTGTACTTAATAATTTTAATATTTTACCAATTAAAAATGAGAGTGAAGGGAAAAGTCAGAAACACCTCCCCAGTTGCTTCACCCGCACATCATTGATCTATATCTAGTTAATATTCTATTTGGAATAGAGTCTTACTTTGAATTCTCATAGGATGTTTCTCATAAGGCATGATGTTCCAGATTTATGACCCCAGGCTTTAGTTAATAATTAATGTAGAGAATTATTTTCAAACAGAAAGTGAATGCTCCTGGATCAAAGTCTAGATTATTCCATTTTTGTGTTGTATAGTCCTTCATATCCAAATTCCCCTCATCAGGCATCAGTATCCCATCTGTATAATGGGAATAATTAACAATAATACCAACTTTGTAGAGTATTCATGTGAATTAAGTATGTTATACTTATGAAGAGTTTAGTGCAATACTTGGCACTGATAAATGCTATATAAGGTGACTTAAATGTTAAGCATTCATTGACTATTTGTGAAGGCAGCTACTTAATATAAGAGGTTGTTTACTGGTCTCAGTTAATGAGATTTGTACCTTCAAAATAATGGTAGTTACATGAAGACTTTGGTGGGGTGGTAATTCTTTCGTTCAGCAAAGATTTGTAGAATATACTGTTGCAAGAGACCCTGTTTCAGGAACTGAGACTATAAAGCTAAACATGAATACATAAGGGACTAGACCTCATAGAATTTGGGGAGATATAAACAAACAAATATGTAAAGAAAGACAGTTCATGATAAATACAGAGTGCTATGAGGGAAACAGGATGACCAGTTATTTCTTTTCTGAAAAAAAAGGTGACATTTAGGCTGAGACTACAATGAGAAAGGCACTAAATCTGATATGAGTTCTTTTAATAATTAAATAATGATTAGATGATACATTTCTATAAATGCCAGTGAGTACCATTTATATTTTCAAGTGACAATTTAGATCTATTTCTCATTAAATTTTTTGTTTTTTGTTTGAACGATCACTTTTAACTGAGAATAACAAAATAGCCTTCTATGATAGAATTTCTGGAAAGTTATACAATTTTGTATGATGTACAATTCTGTATGTGCTTGTCTTTACTTTGTGGCTAAATGTCAGTCTTTAGAAATAATTTAAGAAAAATTTTAAACAATTAAAATGTCTTCCCCTCATGAGAAAGTTAATAAATACTCACTTTCACTTTTTGTAGTTTTCTGTGGCTTAATTTCTGCCTATTTAACTCTCTGATACATGTGAAATTTATTTGATATTTGATATCAATTTATAAATTAAATTTTGTTTTTCCCAGATACCTAACCAGTTGTCCTAGTCATTTATAATTAATGAGTAGTTCTTTTTTGGTTAAATTGTTTGCTGTGTCCTAATAGTTTTTCTTTTTACTGTTCAATATATTGGTTTATATATCTTGCATTAATAAGTCAATTAAGAGTGGTTAAATATATGATTAATACAGTTCTTCCTCATTTTTCCCATTTATTTCCGAAGCTCATTTAAATTTTTTTATTTTCTAGATAAAACCCAGGAAAAAACCTTCATTTTGGTTGCAGTTATGTAAACCTGTACATTAATTTTACTAATTAATGTTAGTAATTCTAATTGATATTACTATTAACATTAATTGCTATTGATATTATGATTACTATTAGTCATCTCCATATAAGTAATACTAATCGATAATTACTCATTGATATTTTACTAATTTCTACACACATCTCCTTAATGTTACTTTAAGGAATTCTTACTGAACTGCCAGTGGCCAGTGATTATAACTGAGGAATAAAGATGACAAAGATCCTTTTGGCATAAAATTGTTTCATATTCAAAATATTGCTCCTAAATTTGTTCCTTGACATGCTAATATTGGTTAATATTTTGTTGATAATGCTTATAGTGAAATCACTCAAGATTTTTTTTAAAAAATTGTGCCGGTTTGAATGTATTATGTCCCCCCCAACGCCGTTATCTTTGATGTAATCTTGTGTGGGCAGACGTTATCAGTGTTAATTAGATTGTAATGCTTTGAATGTTTATTTGGAGATGCACCTCACCCAGCTGTGAGTGATGAGTTTGATTGGATAATTTCCATAGAGGTGTTGCTCCGCCCATTTGTGGTGGGTCTAAGTTGAGTCAGTGGAGCCGTATAAATGAGCTGACGGACAGAGGGAACACAGTGCAGCTGAGAGTGAACTTTTGAAGAGGAGCTACAGCCAAGAGGGACACTTTGAATAAAGCACAGGAGGTGCAGATGAGAGACAGTTTGAAGATGGCTGTTGAAAGCTGACTCTTGCTCCGTAGAAACTGAGAGGACAAATATCCCAAGTGCAACTAAAAGTGACATTTTTGAAGAACTGCAGCCTAGAAAGGAATGTCCTGGGAGAAAGCCATTTTGAAACCAGAACTTCAAAGCAGACACCAGCCACGTGCCTTCCCAGCTAACAGAGGTTTTCCAGACATCATTGGCCATCCTCCAGTATGGTACCCAATTGCTGACGTTACCTTGGACACTTTATGGCCTTAAGACTGTAACTGTGTAACCAAATAAACCCCCTTTTATAAAAGCCAATCCATCTCTGGTGTTTTGCATTCCGGCAGCATTAGCAAACTAGAACAAAAATCTAATGCTCTTAATATACCTTAAGTTTTAAAATTTCTTTTATTTTCCAGTTTTTCTATAAGAAGCAAGTATTATATATACACACAATTCTTATAATTCATCAGGTTGTGAATAAAAGCAAAACTTTTCTAACTCATTTTTCTCATGTAAAAAGGCATACCCTTCTTTTTGTTACATATAAACATTTTTAGTAAGTATTGATGTGTAGTAATCTTAGAGAGTATCTAGTATTACATTTAGTTAAGGAAATATTTAGGTTATAAATTATACTAGTATAAAATTGATGAATACCATACAACTCATATAGAACAAATCAGGAGTTCTCTGCCTGATGCACATAACAGCCAATCCATAACACCTGGGTTTCAAACAGAAAAAAAGTTTATTGCTATGCATGAAGCAGGAGATCAGGTGGTCTAAGAAGTTTAGGGTTTTATGGTTTCAAACAAGTGGAGATAGAGTTGTTATTATTACAATATCAATTATAAACAGAGCTGAGACTGAACTAGAATAACCATTACAATAGTAAGTATACACAAGGCTGAGCCCAGGCTAGAATAACCATTACAGTAGGTGTAAATAAGGGTGAGACTAGGCTAGAATAACCGTTACAAAAGTATAAGCAGGGCTGGAGAAGCACCATGGCAGTTGGCAAGAACAAGCGCCCTTACAAAAGGTGGCAAAAAAGGAGCCAAGAAAAAAAGTAGTTGACCCATTTTCTAAGAAAGATTGGTATGATGTGAAAGCACCAGCAATGTTTAATATAAGAAATATTGGGAAAACACTAGTTACAAGGACTCAAGGAACCAAAATTGCATCCGATGGCCTTAAGGGTCTTGTTTTTGAAGTGAGCCTCGCTCATCTGCAAAATGATGAAGTTGCATTTAGAAAATTCAAGCTAGTTACTGAGGATGTGCAGGGCAAAAACTAACCAACTTCTGTGGCATGGATCTTACCCATGACAAAATGTGTTCCATGGTCAAAAAATGGCAGACCCCCCAGTCTGTGTAACTTGGTGAAATCTAGAGTATTCAACAATTGTGATAAAATGTACAAATATGTTCTTTTACGAGGGAGAACAAGCAAATGTCAACCTTGCAAGGTGTTAAAAATGGGGAGGCACTGGGGGAGGGATGCAATCAGCATAAACTAGAGACTGTAACTAATAGAATCATTGTATTATGCTTCCTTTAATGTAACAAAGGTGATATACCAAGGTGAATGCAGATAAGGGGGGAATAGGGGAGGCATGTTAGACACTTGACATTGCTGGTATTGTCTGATTCTTTATTCTACTTTGATTTAAGGTTATTTTTCCTTTTGCTGCTTCCTAGCTGTCATTTTTTTTTTTGTTTCGTCTTTCTTTTGCCTCTCTACCTTCTTTGACTCTCCTTCCTGCCTTGTGGAAGAAATGTAGATGCTCTTGCTTAGTATGAGCAGAATGTTCAATTAGGATGAACTTAAATGTTTGGAAATGAACAGGGGTGTTGGTAGCAAGATGTGAGAATAACTAACAGCGCCAAATGGTGTGTGAATGAGGTGGAAAGGGGAAGCTCAGAGTCATATATGTCACCAGAAGGAAAGTTGGAGGTCAAAAGATGGAAATGTATAAAACTGAATCCTATGGTGGGCAATGTCCATGATCAACTGTACAAATACTAGAAATCACTTCATGAACCAGAACAAATGTATGACAATACAATTAGAAGTTAATAATAGAGGGGCATATAGGGAAGAACTATATACCTATTACAAACTATATACTACAGTTAGTAGTAGTTCAACATTTTTTCATAAACAGTAACAAACGTACTATATCAATACTAGGAGTCAACAATTGAGAGGGGTTGGTTAGGGATAGGGGAGGATTAGAGTTTCCTTTTCTTTTTTTCTTTTTTCATCTTTCAGTTTATTTCTTGTCTGGAGTAATGAAAAGTTTCTAAAAATTGAACAAAAATTAAGTGTGGTGATGGATGCACAGCTGTATGAGGGTACCCAGGGGCAAGTGATTGTACACTTTGGATCTTTGGATAATTGTATGGTATCTGAACAATCTCAATAAAAATGAAAAAAAAAAAAAAATGGCAGACCGTGATTGAAGCTCATGTCAGTATCAAAACTACCAATGGTTATTTGCTTTGTCTTTTCTGTGTTGGTTTTACCAAAAAAGCAACAATCAGATTCGGAAGACCTCTTAAACTCAGCACCAGCAGGTCCGCCAAATCAGGAGAAAGATGATGGAAGTCATGCAGACAAATGTCTTGAAAGAAATGGTCAGTAAATTGATTCCAGAAAGCATTGGTAAAGACAAAGAAAAGGCTTGCCAATCTATTTATCTTCTCCATGATGTGTTTGTTAGAAAAGTAAAAATGCTGAAGAAGCCCAAGTTTGAATTGAGAAAAGTCATGGAGCTTCACGGTGAAGATAGTAGTTCTGGAAAAGCAACTGGAGATGCAACACATGCTAAAGAGGAACGAGCTGATGGTTACGAGCCATCAGTCCATGAATCTGTTTAAAATTCAGACAAAGTCTTATTTAGGGGGTTGGGGGGTATAAGCAGGGCTAAGACTAGGCTAGAATAACTATTACAATACTAAGTATACACCAGGTTGAGACTAGTTGAATTTCAGTAATATCAGGTATTAACTTTTGGTATTCTACAATACAGAAAGAAAAGAACAATGATTCATTAATCATAATCATTTGTTAATTCTTAATTTCTCAGTCACACAACCTGAGAATACTAGCCCAAGTTAGTATTAATGTTTTGTTCGTTTGTTTTCACTTTCTTAATTCACAGTGATGCGGTTGACTAAGCCTACTTTATTCACCAATATTCCAGTGACTTGTGAAGAAAAAGACTTACCTGGTATGGTATATTCTTTGTCTTACTTATACCTGTGTAAAAGCTGAAACCTTCATTGCCTGCTTGTCCTTGGAATAAGCCTAGGTTTTCCAATCTTATGCTAGCCCTTTGCTGGATCACTTATCTATTTTAGTACCATGTAAATGGTGGCCATATGAGTAACAGTCCATACTCACAATCTGTTTAGTCAAGACACTGTTGATATCCCATAGCAACAAGAAACTTTTAATTTAACTAAATATACATTCCTTTTCATAATATATTAAAACATGATCCATGTACGTTATTAGGATGCCATAAATTTATAATTATTGAGTCTTTTTTCATATATTTTATATCTCATGACTTACTTTACCTTCCTTTATGTAGTATTCCTTTTCTTTCAGTAAGACCAGATTTTTTTTGGATGCATTTGTTGTGTTAAAAATTGGAAATTAGATTTTAAGTAACTCTTCCAGAAATTTATGTAAATAAAACTTATTTGCAAGATAGATGTTAGAATTTTATGTTTTTCTGTTGCTACAGGAGATCTCTTTAACCAACTCATGAGAGATGATCCTTCGACTGTTAATTGTGCAGAAGTTTTAATGTTGGGAGAAATGTTGACTTTACCACAGAATTTCGGGTAAGAATGGTACATTCAAATGAGAAATGCAAACTGTCAAAACCTGGCAGAGCCATCTTCCTCAAAACTCTGGAAAACGTTTAAAGGGTTGCACCACTGGACAGTTGCCAAATCAGAAAACACACCTTTAAAAATGGTGGAAGCCTGTGCTGCCCCTTCCTGACATCTCCCCCACCCTGTCCAGGATAGAGTATAGACCCCTTTTGTGCTTCTGTTGTGAGTCCCTGGCCCTGTTCCAGAGGGAGCAGATTAATACCTATGCGCATTCTGGGATACCTGTATTTCAATGCCAGTCTCTTAGGTAGTGGCCTGAAAGACAGAACAAGGACATTTGTCTCTGTCTTACCCACCAGAACTTGTCTTTACAGGCAAAAATAGCTTGCAGACAAGTTAAGTACTGTAAGAAACAATTAAGTTAAAATAGCCTAGACAAAGGATCACCAGCTTTAAGACATAAAATAGCGCACCACCCCATAGGGAAGGACATTCAGATTTCTGAAAAGGGGAAAATTTCTAGGGCAAGGAGCAAGCACAAGCCCAGGACGAGGTAAAGGCTTAGAAAAGACTGAGGATCCTGCACTTGACTGTTGTCTTGGGCTGATCTCCATAAGAGGGCTAAAGTGATCGAAGAAATAAATAAGTTATGGTGGCCTGCTGCAAAAGAATGCTAGCTTTAAGAAATGCAATAGAGCACCCTAGAGGTAGGGAAAGTATATTTTAAAGAGAGTCAAGGGGAGCATTGGAATTACTGTAAAGAGGGGAAGTCTGAAGACCAAGAGGTAGCACAAGCCTAGGACAAGACTCGGACTCAGAAAATCAAGAGAAGACCCTATTCTTTCTTCTTAACCTTGGGCTGATCTTGATGGGAGGGCTAAACTCAGAAGGAGACCCCCAGCAAATGCAGAACCAATTTGCAAAGACTGAGAGATGTTTTGTGCCTTGGTTTATTTTGTTAGGTCCTGGCACTTCTGTCATATCACTAAGAGGATACAAACTTAAAGAACAAACAGCTCAGGGACTAAATCCCAGAAGTAACACATTACAACACTAAAATGTACAATGTACAGCAGAAGATTCACAAGACAAACAGGAATTGATAGCCCATCCAAAGGAACAACTTAAAAATCCAGAAACCATCAACAAAGAATAGACTTTGAATATAATATACAAAGACTTTAAGAACATATTCTTCAACATACTCAAGAAGATAAAGGAAAACACGGAGAAAGAACTAAGGGATATCCGGAAAATGAAGAGTGAACAATACAAGAATCTCAATAAACAGAAATTTTTTAAAGGAACCAAACAGAAATAATGAAGTTGAAGACCACAATAACTGAAATGAAAATGAAAATAGAGGATTTGAACAGAAGATTGGAGCTGGCAAAAGAAAAATGAAACTTGAAGACAACACAATTAAAATGATTCAGGAGGAGCAGAAAGCAGAAAAAATGAAAAAGGTGAACAGAGCTCAAGACCCTATAGGACATCAAGAAGCTTATCACTATACATTTTGGAGTCCCAGGAGAAGAAAGAGAATGGAGCAGAGGATTAATCAAAGAAATCATGGCAGAAAACTTCCCAAATTTAAAAAAGGATGAAAATATGCACATTCAGGAACCCAAGAAAACTCCAAACAGGATGAACATAAAGATAACCATCCCTAGACCCATGTTAATCAAACAGACCAGGGACAAGGACAGAGTTTTGAAGCCCAGAGAACACAAAGCAGGATAACCTTGAAGAAAATACTCTCTGTCATGTATTGATCAAACTGTCCAATGCAAAGAACAAGGAGAGATTTCCAGAAATTGCAAGAGTAAAGCAACTTGGTGTGTACAAGGAAGTCCCAATTAGAATAAGTGCAGACTGATCTTCAGAAACCATGGAAGCAGGAAGGCACTGAGTTGAAATACTTGAAGTGTGGAAATAAAATAGTTGCCAAAAAGTAATTTATATCCAGCAAGATTTACTTTCAAAAATTAGAGAGAGATTAAGATATTCCCAGATCACAAAAGCTGTGGGAGTTCATCACCACTAGACTTCCCATAGAGCAATGCTAAAGAGAGTGCTTCAAGCTGAAAGGAAAGGACGCTAGACAGTGGTTCAGAGAAACATGAAATAAAGACTTCCAACCTTGAGTTAGTCCCCTGGAGCAACTAATAAACAACCAGGAACAACTAGTAAATAATCTGGAACAACTGCTGGGGACAACCATAACTGTCCACACATCATACATCAACCTGGACTCGGTGGAATGACTAAGATCGCCACATAAACTCTGCTGGTTTGAATGTATTATGTCCCCCAAAATGCCATTACCTATGATGTAATCTTGTGTGGGCAGATGTATCAATGTTGATTAGATTGTAATTCTTTGAGTGTTTCCATGGAGATGCGACCCACCAAACTGTACGTGATGACTGGATAATTGGATAATTTCCATGGAGGTGTTGCCCTGCCCATTCAGCCTCAGCCTTGATTAGTTTACTAGAGCACTGTATACACTCAGATGGAAGCAGCGAGCTTGCTACAGCCAAGAGGGTCACTTTGAAGAATGCACAGAAGCTGAGAGAGTAGCTGCAGATGAGAGACAGTTTGAAGATGGCCGTTGAAAGCAGACTCTTGCTCCGGAGAATCTAAGAGAGAACAAATACCCCAAAAGTAACTAAGTCTCACATTTTTGAGGAACTGCAGCCTAGAGAGGAATGTCCTGGGAGAAAGCCATTCTGAAACTAGAACTTTAGTGCAGACGCCAGCCACGTGCCTTCCTAGCTAAAACAGGTTTTCTGGACACCATTGGCCATCCTCCAGTGAAGGTACTTGATTGCTGATGTGTTACCTTGGACACTTTATGGCCTGAAGACTGTAACTGTAACCGAATAAACCTACTTCTATAAAAGCTAGTCCATCTCAGGTGTTTTGCATTCCAGCAGCATTAGCAAACTAAAATAAATTCTGTGAGTAAAAACTGCAGAATCGCACTGGAAGCCCCCTCCCACCATGGCAGGCTGAGCTATGGGACCTCTCTGTGGGATAAATCAGCAGTCCCAGAGCAAGCGAATATATCTCAGCCCAGCTCCAACAGGGGTTTTAACAAATGTGAAGTGCTGAATACAAGCTACAAACATAGACAAACCCCTAACAATCAGACAGAGGCATTTAGAGATGACTGACTTTAAAGGGACAAAAAACTCCTGTGCTCCAGAAAGGGAGCCCAGAAGACCAGGTGCTCTCTCTGAAAGATGTGCAAAACTGGGGGGCTGTGTACTGGTTTTGAAAGGGGGCTTTCTTTCTCTTTTTCTCTCTCAACCTGAATGGCTCAGTGGAGAGAGCTTCAGCCATTTTCGATTCATAGCATTCTGACCCAGACAGGGTGGAGTTAACAGAGTCAGAGAGACAAAGGAGCAATTCAAATGCAGAAGATAAGTCCTAGAAGGTATATCTTCCATAAAAGAAAGGAGGTGGGGCCGAGCTCTAGGGCCAGCCTCCCCTTCAGTACTCAGACCCCAGAACCTGGGGGAAAACAGCCAAAACAGAAACTAGGGGGTCACACCTCCTTGCACCAATGGGGAGCAATGGGCTGACAGGCGCCACCTACTTGGCAGGTTATGCAAAGCATAGCAACTAGAGGCTTCACGGGAAAGTCTGTCATTCTTCTAAGATATACCCTCAAGGAAACTCAGAACTGAGTATAACCCCATTCTGATTGGGGTAACCAAGTGTACAGGTTTGGATGTATTGTGTCCCCCAAAATGCCATTATCTTTGATGTAATCTTGTGTGGGCAGACATATTAGTGTTGATTAGATTGTAATTCTTTGTTTCCATGGAGATGCGACCCACCTAACTGTGGGTGATAACTGATTGGATGGTTTCCATGGAGGCATGGCCCCACCCATTCAGTGTGGGCTTTCATTAGGTCACTGGGGCACTATATAGGCTCAGAGGGAAGGAGTGAGCTTGCTACAGCCAAAAGGGACACTTTGAAGAATGCACAGGAGCTGGGAGAGGAGCCACAGTTTACAGAGACATTTTGGAGACGGCCTTTGAAAGCTGACATTTGCTTTGGAGAAGCTAAGAGAGGAAAAACTCCCCAAGAGCATCTGAGAGTATCATTTTGGAGAGAAGCTGAAGCCTAGAGAGGAACATCCTGGGAGAAAGCCATTTTGAAACCAGAACTCCAGAGCAGTTGCCAGCCTTGTGCTTTCCCAGCTAACAGGTTTTCCAGACACCATTGGCCATCCTCCAGTGAAGGTACCCGATTGTTGATTCATTGCTTTGGACACTTGATGGCCTTAAGACTGTAACTGTCTGACCAAATAAACCCCCTTTTATAAAAACCAATCCATTTCTGGGGATTTGCATTTTGGCAGCATTAGGAAAGTAGAACACCAAGGAAACCAGATGCCTAGACAACAGAAAACTATAAATTATGCTAGAAAAAAGCGAACATATGGCCCAGAGGAATAAACTTACACCTCAATTAAGATACAATTGAGATATTGTTTCACTTTAATGAAACAATCAAAGATTTTCAAAGAAATATGCTAGATCAACTCAAAAACCAAATCAACAAGTTCAGGGAAAATATGGCAAAAGAGATGAAGGATATAAAGAAAACACTGGGCTAAAATAAGGTAGAAATCGAAAGTTTGAAGAAACAACTGGCAGAATCTATGGCAATGAAAGGCACAACACAATAGATGAAAAATACAATGAAGACATGCAACAGCAGATCTTAAGAGGCAGAATAAAACACTCGGGAACCAGAGAACAAGACAGCTAAAATCCTATACACAAAAGAACACATAGGGAAAAGAATGGAAAAATATGAGCAACGTTCCAGGTTATTGAATGACAACATGAAGCACATGATGTACGTGTCATGGGTGTCCCAGAAGGAAAAGCAAAGGGAAAAGGGGAAGAAGCAATAATAGAGGGAAATAATCAGTGAAAATTTCCCATCTTTTATGAAAGACAAAATTACAGATCAAAGAAGCATAGCAAATCCCAAACAGAATAGATCTGAATAGAACTACACCAAGACACTTAATAATCAGATTGTCAAAGGTCAAAGACAAAGAGAGAATTCTGAAAGCAGCAAGAGAAAAGCAATTCATCACATACAAAGGAAGTTTGATAAGACTATGTGTGCATTTCTCAGTAGAAACCATGGAGGCAAAAAGGAATTGGTGTGATATATTTAAAATACTGAAAGAGAAAACCATCAACCAAGAATCCTATATGCAGCAAAACTGTCCTTCAAATATGAGGGAGAGTTTAAAATATTCTCTGACAATGAGAGAGTTTGTGAACAAGATACTTGCTCTACAGGAGATACTAAAGAGAGCACTACAGACAAATAGGAAAAGACAGGAGTGAAAACTTGGAACACAATTTTGGGTGATGGTAGCACAACACTGTAAGTACACTGAACAAAGATGACTGTGAGTGTGTGTGCAGGTTTGAGTGTATTGTGTCCCCCAAATGCCATTATCTTTGTGGTCTTGTGTGGGGCAGAAGTTTTGGTGCTGGTTGGATTTGCTTGGAGTGTGCCCCACCCAGCTGTGGGCAATGATTCTGATGAGATGTTCCCATGGAGCCATGGCCCCGCCCATTCAGGGTGGGCCTTGATCAGTGGAGCTATATAAATGAGCTGACTCAAAGAGAGAGAAGAGAGTGCAGCTGTGAGTGATGTTTTGAAGAGGAGCAAGCTTGCTAGAGTGGAACGTCCTGGGAGAAAGCCATTTTGAGGCCAGAGCTTTGGAGTGGACGCCAGCTGCCTTCCTAGCTAGCAGAGGTTTTCCGGATGCCATTGGCCGTCCTTTGGTGAAGGTACCCGATTGCTGGTGTGTTACCTTGGACGTTTTGTGGCTTTAAGACTGTAACTGTGTAGCGAAATAAACCCCTGTTTTATAAAAGCCTATCTATCTCTGCTGTTTTGCATTCTGCAGCATTAGCAAACTAGAACAGTGTGGTTGAAAGAAGAACGTTAGGAGCATGTGGGACACCAGAAGGAAAGAGGAAAGATAAAGACTGGGACTATGTAACTCAGTGAAACCTAGAGTACTCAACAATTGTGATAAAATGTACAAGTATGTTTTTACATGAGGGAGAACAAAGGAATGTCAGCCTTGCAAGGTGTTAAAAATAGGGTGGTGGTTCCAGTTTGCTAATGCTGCCAGAATGCAAAACAGCAGAAATGGATTGGCTTGTATAAAAGGGGGTTTATTTGGTTAAACGGGGACAGTCTTAAGGCCATAAAGTGTCCAAAGTAATGCATCGACAGTCGGGTACCTTCACTGGAGGATGACCAATGGTGTCCGGAAAACCTCTGTTAGCTGGGAAGGCACATGGCTGGCATCTGCTTGCTCCCAGGTTGCGTTTCAAAATGGCGTTCAAAATGTCTGCATCAGCTTCCAACGGCCGTCTTCAAAATGTCTCTGTAAGCTGCAGCTACTCTCTCGACTCCTGTGCATTCTTAATAGTGTCCCTCTTGGCTGTAGCAAGCTCACTCCTTCTGTCTGAGCTTATATAATGCTCTGGTAAACTAATCAAGGCCCACGCTGAATGGGCAGGGCCACACCTCCATGGAAACTATCTAATCTGAGTTATCACCTACAGTTGGGTGGATTGCATCTCCATGGAAATAAGGAATTACAGTCTAATCAACACTAATACATTTGCCCACACAAGATTGCATCAAAGATAATGGCGTTTGGGGGGATATAATACATTCACACCAGCACAGTGGTGTTGGGGGAAAAGTATAATGAATGCAAACTAGAAGAAAAAAAAATAAAGACCTCCAGTAAAGGTATCCATCTGGGTAATTATAAATGCCAGTATTATAATATTGTACTTTTTGGTATGTAACTCCAGTTCTTACAGATGATATAATGCAAAGGCAAACATCAATGAGAAATTTATTATTTTCAACATACACTGTACCAAGTTATAACTTCTACCAATTACTAAAAACGGTGGGGGTGATGGAGTAGTATAGGATCAGTGTATGTGTATGCTATTGAAGTTGAGTTGGTATCAAATCAAATTGGATTGTGATATATTTAGATTGTTGCATTTTAATCTTGTGGTAATCACAAGGAAAATATATGTGTTGTATATATGTATATATGTATACAGATAAGATTGAGAACAATGAGAATTCAACATGGAACAATACAAAAAAAATCAAGTAAATATGAAAGACATTAATGTAAGAATTTAGGGACAAATAGGTATAACACAAACAGTAAATGGCAAAATAGCGGAAGATAATCCTGCATTTTCAGTAGTGGTTTTAAATAAAAAGTCTCCAATCAGAAGGCAGAGATTGGAAGAATGGATAAAAAAAGCATGACCCAACTATATGCTGTCTACAGCAAACTTACCTTAAATTCACAGACATAAGTTAAAAGAAGGATGGAAAAAATATGCAAGTAGTAACCAAAAGAAAGTTCGGGTAGCTATACTAGTATCAGATAAAATAGACTTTAAGTAAAAAACAGTTACAAGGGGCAGCGATGGGCATTGTATACTGATAAAGCAGTCAATTCAGCGAAAAGAGATAATTATGTATGTACATAATTATAAATATGTATGTACTTAACAGTGCCCTCAAAATAAATGAAGCAAATACTGACAGATTTGAAGGCAGAAAATGGTGATTCTACATTAATAGTAGGAGATTTTAGCAGATCCCTTTCAATAATGGATAGAACATCTGAATAGGCAGGGCCACATCTCCATGGAAATTATCCAGTGAAAGATCTTGCCCACAGTTGAGTGATCACATCTCCACAGAAATATCCAATCAAAAGTCTCCAACCCAATCAACACTGATACATTTCCTGCCCACACCAGACTGCATGAAACATAATGGCCTTTTGGGGGACATCTACATCCAAACCAGCACATTTTAGGTCACGAAACAAGCCTCAATAAATTAAAAAAAATTTGAAATCATACATTTTATCTTCTCTGACCACAGTGGAATGAAAATAGAAATCAATTATAGAGGGAGAAATGGAAAATTCACAAATATGTGGAAATTGATTAAAGAGGAAATCACAAAAGAAATTCAAAAATATCTTGAGGTAAATGAAAATAAATATACAATGTAGCAGAACTGGGATGAAGAAAAATCATTGCTGAGAGGGAAATATTTAGCTTTAAATTCTTACATTAAGAGTGAAGAAAGATTTAAAATCGGAGACCTAATCTCAAAACTGGAAGAACAAGAAAAAGAAGAGCAAACTAAACCCAAAGTGAGCATAAGGAGGGAAATAACAAAGATTGCATTGAAGATAAAGGAAATAGGAAGAAAAAAAAAATAGAATCAACAGAACCAAAATGTGCTTCTTTGCAAAGATCAATAAAATTGGCAGATCTTTAGGTAAACTGATGGAGAGAAAGAGAAAGAGGACACATAACTAAAATCAGAAATGAAAAGGGGGACAATACTACTCACCCCACTGAAATATAAAGGACTGTAAGAGGATACTATGAACAACTGTACACCAACAAATTAGATGACCTACATGAAATGGATAACAAATTACTTATGTTAGAATAAGTAGTAGATGTCAACAAACCAGTAAATAATTAAGAGATTGACTCAGTTATCAAAAACAGTGAGTCAAAGAAAAGCCCAGAGCCAAATGGCTTCACAGGGGAATTTACCAAACACTCCAAGAATTAACACCAGTTCTTCTCAAACTCTTCCAGAAAATTGAAGAGAAGGATACACTCCCTAATTCATTCAATGAGGCTAATGTCACCCTCACACCAAAGCCAGATAAAGATGCCACAAGAAAATTACAGACCAATATTTTTTATGAATATAGACACAAAAATCGTCAACAAAATGATAGTAAACTGAGTCCAACTACACACTGAAAGAATTATACAGCATGATCAATGGGATTTATCACAGGTATGCAGTGGTGGTTCAACATAACAAAATTAGTGAGTATGGTAAGTGAATATATCTCAATAAAACTGAATTAAAAAAATTAATGTGATATACCACATTAACAGAAAGGGGAAAAAACCTTATGATCATCTCAATTATTGAAGAAAAAAAATGTATTTGAGCAAATCCAGCACCCCTTCTTGATAAAAACCTTAGAAAATTAGGAATGGAATGAAACTTCTTCAACATGATTCAGGGTATGTATGAAAGTCTACAGGTAGCATTATATTTAATTATGAAAGATTGAAAGTTTTTTCTCTAAAATCAAGAAGAAGACAAGGTTTCAAAAATTGACTGCAACTATATGATGATACTGTCTGTGAACAATTGATTGTACACTTTAGAAAAACAAAATCTGTCCTGACTCCAACCAAAAAAAAAAAGACAAGGATACAAGGGTATGCACTGTCACCACTGTTAGTCAACATTTTACTGGAAGTTCTAACCAGAGCAGTTACACAAGGAAAAGAAATAAAAGGCAAACAAGTTGGAAAGGAAGAACTTTGGGGATTATGTGATCCCATTTATAGAAAATCTTAAAAATCCACAACAGAACTCCTAGAGCTAATTAATGAATTAAACAAAATGGTGGGTACAAGATCAACACCCCCAAATCTAGTGTTTCTGAACACTAGCACTGAGCAATTGGAAGGAGAAATCAAGAAAAAAATTCAATTTACAATAACAACCAAAAGAATAAAATATCTAGGAATAAATCTAACCAAGGATTAAAGTATTTGTACACAGAAAAATACACAACATTGCTGAAAGAAGTCAAATACCTAAGTAAGTGGAAGGACATTCCGTGTTCATAGATTGGAAGAATATTGTTAAATATTCTTAAATACTGTTAAGATGTCAATTCTACTCAAAGCAATTTATGGATTAAATACAATCACAACCAGAGTTCCAACAGCCTTCTTTGCAGAAATGGAAAAGCCAATCAGATTTATATGGATGATTAAGGGAACCTGAATAGCCAAACACATCTTGAAAACGAAGAATGAAGTTGAGGGACTCAGAAATGAATCCTCAAATTTCTGTCTGACTGATTTTTGATAAAGGTGCCAACTCCATTCAGTTGGGAAAGACTAGTCTCTTCAACAAATGGTTGAATTTGCAAAAGAATGAGGGTGGATCCCTCCCTCACACCATATACAAAAATCATCTCAGAATGGATCGAAGACCTAAATATAAGAGCCAGAACTATAAAACTTCTGGAAGAAAAGGTAAGGGAATCATCTTCAGGACCTTGTCTTAGGCAATGGTTTCTTAGACTTTACACCCAAAGCACAAACAAAAAAAGAAAAAAGTAGATAAACTTTTCTACCTAAAAGGATTTTATCATGAAAGTAAAATGACAGCCAACACAATGGGACAAAATATTTGGAAACCACATATCCAATAAGGGTATTTTTTTTTTTTTTAAGAAGGCTTTTTGGAAAGGAATTATTTTTCTTGTGGTTAATTTTGGCTAATATTTGATAGTTTTATAAGATTTTTTTGTATTTTTTATTGTGAAATATATATACAGAAAGCATGAAAACTTTCAAAGTACGATTTCAAAGAATGTTATCAGTTACAATTACACAATTCAGTTAGTTCCTTATTGTGAAATATAACGTATATACAGAAAGGTGATAACTTTCAAAGTACAATTTAATAGGTAACTATACAGAAAATTTCAAATAACATTATGGGTTATAGCCAGTAAGGGCTTTTCAAGAAATCTGTCAACTCAACAACAAAAAGCTTTAAATAAACAGGGTCCCTTTTTTGGAATGATGGAAATGTTGTGGTAATGGATGTGGTGATGGTACCACAACATTGTGAACATAATTAGCAGCACTGAAATATGTATATCTGAATGTGGTTAAAAGGGGAAATGTTAGGTTGTATATATGGTACTAGAATAAAAAATTAAAAAAAAAAAATCTGTGGAACTGCACTACACAGTGAATCCAAAGTTAAACCATATACTATAGATAATGGTACAATTATAAAAATGTGTTTTCATCAGTTGTAACACGTGCACCACACTAATGCAAGGTGTTAATAACAGGGTGGTTGTGCCGGTTTGTGTATGTATGTCCCCCAGAAAAAGCCATATTCTTTAATGCATTGTTGTGTGGGCAGACGTATTAGTGTAGATTGGGTTGGAACCTCCTGGTTCATTGTCCATGGAGATGTGACCCACCCAACTGTAGATGATAACTCTGATTGGATAATTTCCATGGAGGCATGGCCCTGCCCATTCAGCATGGGCCTTATTTAGTTTACTGGAACACTGTAGAAGCTCAGACAGAAGGAGCTCATAGCTAGCTAGAGCTGAGACAGACATTTTGAAGACAGCCGTTGGAAGCTGATGCAGGCATTTTGGAGAATGCCATTTTGAACCGCAACCTGGTAGCAGGCAGACACCAGCCATGTGCCTTCCCAGCTAACAGGTTTTCCAGATGCCAGTGGCCATTCTCCAGTGAAGGTACCCTTTGTTGACGGACATTTTATGGCCTTAAGACTGTTAACTGTGTAACCAAATAAACCCCCTTTTATAAAAGCCAATCCATTCCTGGTGTTTTGCATTCCAGCAGCATTAGCAAACTAGAATAGTGATGTAATGGTTTGAAGCTGTTATGTACCCCAGAAAATCATGTTCTTAAAACTAATCCATTCCTGTGGCTGTGGACATATTTTAACTAGGATCTTTTGGTGAGTAGGATCTTAAGTTAAGATGTAACCCACCTCATTCAGGGTAGGTCTTAATCCTCTTACTGGAGTCCTTTATAAATGAGATGAATATGGAAAGACAGAGAAAGAGACACAAAAGCTGAGAGAGAAAGCCACAGAAAAAGAGGAAGCCACTGAAGCCAGAAGCTGGAAGCAAGAAACCCAGAAGAGAAGGGAGAGACCAGTATATGCTACCTTGTGCCTTGCCATCCAAGAAAGTAGTCCAGGATCGCTGGCAACCTTTCTTAGGAAGCATGTATAGTTTTAATCAAGCCTTGATTTGGGCATTTTCACAACCTCTGAATTGTAAGCTTATAAACTAATAAATTCCCATTGTTGAAAGGCTATTTCTGGTATATTGCATATAGGCCACCTAGCAGACTAAAGTGAGTGGTATACGGGAATCCTGTATTTAATTCATGATTGTTCTGTAAACCCAAAACTTATAAAAATGTAAACCCATAAATTATAAAAATGTGTGTTCATCAGTTGTAACAAATCTACAGCACAATTTTGGTAAGGGATGATGGTGATGGTAGGTCAACATTGTGAATATAACTAATAAAACAATTATATATTCAAATATGGTTAAAAGGGAAATTGTTAGGTTTTATATATATATATACTAGAATAAGAATTTTTTAAAGCAATAGAACTGCAGCACAAAATGTGAACCCTAATGTAAACTATTGACTGTAAACAGTAGGATAATTATAATAATCTTGTTCCATCAATTATAAGAAAGGTACCACACTAATGCAAATTGTTAATAATAGGGAAAGTGTGTGTATGGGAACTGTATATTTTCTGTATGATTTTTCTGCAAATTCTGTAATTTACAAGAAAAAATGAAGTAAAATGCTGGGATGGGAAAATAAATGCTCATGATACAATTAAACAGTAACAATATTTTTTAAAATTCTACTATGCTACTCTGGTTTTCTTTTAAAAATAATAAAAAGAGGATGCATACCAAAATGTTAATATTGGTTCCCAGGTGATAAAATTTTGGCTTTCTTATTTACATCTTTTATATTTTTTAATGGTCTTACATTCCTTTTATTTTAACTGAATTAATCTAAATGTGTTTCTTTAGAAGCACCACCTCTGTTCAGCCTCATAGCCCTCTCCCAACAGACATTACAGCTAATTAGGACCTCAAAATTTTGTATTCTTCCCCTTGCTCTCAGCTGTCTCTTACTCTGTATTTTTAATTAGGTAGAAGTTCCTGGTTCCACTGTTTGAGAAATTTGAGACAAAAGGAATTATTAGTTTTTTGTAGTTTTACAGAATGTGCTCATTGACTTGTCTTAAAAACTTGGAAATAAATTCATGTAAAGTATATAAAACTAAAGTAAAGTCGGTGGTCATTATTTTTTAGAACATCTTGGAAAAATAGATTGGTAGAAGTATCCCAGATACTTTATCAATAACTTGGGTCCCTTCTAGGTTCAGAACAATTTCCAAAAATGGAAATTGAGTTTTCTGGCCTCTAGAGGTGCAAAGCATAACACTGTTAGCATGCATTTTATTTCAATGACTGCTATGTCTAGGAAGACTGGCAGTTTATGTAGCAGTTTAGGACCAAGATATATTATGTTTTGTAAATTAAATCTCTATTTTGGATTGCACAAGGTTAACGACAATGTGTAAAAAACAATGTTGAAGCAGTATTTCATCTAATCTCTATCCTTTAGTAAATTTTTTTCTATTTGAAGTTCTCAGTCCTGCTCATATGGCATATTCATGATAAAACTTGAATGAATTTTTGCCTGAAAATGTATTTTATTTTACAGGAACATATTTTTGGGAGAGACCTTTTCCAGTTATATCAGCGTTCATAATGATAGCAACCAAGTTGTAAAGGATATATTGGTAAAAGTAAGTGGTATTCTTGTCTAAGATATACTCTTTAAGAAAATAAAACTTTTTTATTTCTATTATGTTTTTGAAACTTCATTAAAATGCATGTTTGATACTAGGATTTTTTATTGTCATTAACAACAAGTATTGATTGTATACCTAAAGTATGAAATATTATGCTGGGCAAATAAACATTTTTCCTGTCCTCAAAGTTGGCCATAGTCTGGGTGAGAAAATATACTGTTCAAAAGCAAATAACAATAATTAAAGTTTTTGATACTGTATTAACCTAATATGATTTGGAAGTAGGAGGAAAGATCACTGTGCATTGTATCAATAAGGAAGGCTTATTAGAGGAAGGGAAATACAAGAGGATCTTGAAGGAATAGTGGGATTTAGAGAAAAAGACAGGAGGGATACGATAATAAGTAGAGACACATAGGGATACACAACATGTTCTGGTAGCAGTGAATATAATTAATTGGATAATAGGTTAGGTTATAGAGATGTGTAGTAGCCATTCTGTGGAGCATTTGAATGTCAGGTTAAAGTTTTAGCCTTTTTTTTTTTTTTTTTTTTTTTTTTTTTTTTCTTTTAAAGTCTGGGCCTTCAGAGGAGGCTATTGAGCAGAAAATATTCACATTTCATGTTAGGAAGATGCCTATGAGAGCATCGTATGAGATGAATTGTTGGAAAGACAGACCAGTTTGAAGACTCTTGCAGTAGTTTAGAAATCAAGCCATAGCATATGGTAACTCAAACAACCTGCAATTTATTCACAAGTACAAAAGGCATAAAGATAATTAAAAAAGCACTATATTGGCAGAAGTTGTCAAAGCTATCTTCAAGTGGTAACTTAGGTCACTGGAGTATTACCAAAAAGGAAGTCCAGTTAGAATGAGTTTGAAGGAGATGATCATAGAGTTTTAGAGGGCAATATTCCACGTTTCTTATATGACCCAATTTCCAGAAACTGGATGCAAATTTTTGCATATGTGTACATATATTTGTGAAACTACAAGTGGAATCTCTGCCTTGCACTGGCTCAGGGGTTGGCAAACTACAGCCCACAGGCCAAATCTGGGCTGTTATCTGTTTTAGTGGGCCTTGCAACTAAGAATCATTTTTACATTTTTTTAATGTTGAAAAGAAACAAAGAATATTCCATGACATGAAAAGTATATGAAATACAAATTTCAGTGTCAATGAATAGTTTTATTGAAACACACTCACACACTCATTTTTGCTTGTATTATTTGTGGCTGTTTTCAAGTTACAACAGCAGAGTTGTTCAGTTGCAACAGAGACTGTATATTCCAGCAAAGTCTAAAATATTTTCTATCTGGCCTTTAAAAGAAAAAGTTTTGCCACCTTCTGCATTTGATTATGGAAAGATGTTACTTTCTGAACTTTGAGAACATGTTTTTGCCTGGCATATTATTAGCATTCAGTAAATGTTGAATTTTTTATATAAATTAGATTAATAAATCAACAAATGCATATAATTTACCAATATTATAAACATCAGATAATACAATATTATAATGCATGTTATGAAATACAAATTTATATTTTAATATATTTTAATTTCTTTAAGGGCATTGGTGTTTAGAATAATAAAAGCTAATGTTTATTGAGCAGGAACTAGCAGGCACTGCTAGACATTCAGACAGATGATAAACCCATAAGCTAGTTTTTGACAACAAGATCACTGAGGAAGATATAGGTCAAGAAACACCATTATACTGGCTTTTATGAGGTTTTAGTTGTCAAATGTTATGGTTGCTTTATTTGTTTAGGAAATGTTCCTTCATTTTCAATGCTTTGGAATAATATATGGAGAATTTAGGTTATCTGGTATTTGAAGGGTTCCCTAGAATTCCCATGTGAAATTACCTGGGCTGGTGCTTTTTTTTCTTTTGGTGGGGGTTGGGGGGTAGTTCCTTGATGACATTTTCTATTTGTTTCTATGGCTATTGGTCTCTTTAAGCTTTCTATCTCTAATGGGACCAGTTTCGGTAAAGTGCTTTTTCTAGGAAATGATCCATTTCATTTAGATATTCAAATTTATTTGCATAGAGGTCTACAGAGTATAACTCTTATGATGTATACCAGTTATTCTCAAACTCTAGAAGGCATAAAAATCATCTGGAGGCCTTGTTAAAACACTGATCACTAGGTCTCTAATCCCAGAGTTTCTAGTTTATTCGTTATTGAATGGTGCTCAAGAATTTGCATTTCTAACACATTCCCATCCAATGATGATTCTGTTGCTCTGGGAACCATACTTTTAGAAGCACTGGTCTATCCTAGTCATTCACTCATTTATTCAACAAACACATATGCCAGGCACAATTCTAGATACTAGAGTTATAGCTAGAAACAAAACAGACAAGCCCTCTGCTCTCTTTTTTTTTTTTTTCCCAATTTTTTAGAACTTTTATTTAAAATAATTTTGAATTACAAATTAATTTACCTCTGACATCTAATATTATTGTTTTGAAAGGTTATTTTTTATTATCTTTTAGTGTTTATACTAACAAATGTATGCACATATATCTGTATTTGTTTCTGTAATGCCTCCAATTCCAGTCCAACACCAAAGCTTTCATTCTAGCCTTCCCCCTTTCAACATTTGTACCTTTTTTCTCCAAAGGTGAGAAACCTGTTGCTGATTATCCATAACCTGTTTATTTTTGTTTGTTTCTTTAAGCCTAGTTACAGAATTGCTAGCCCATACCTCTTGAAAAGAGTTGCAAAGAATAGTACGAAAAAATACCAGTATATCCATCATACCAAATTTATCAGTTATTAACATTTTACCACATTTACACTCTTGTTCTTCTTCTCCACGTGGGTAATTTTTTTTCTGAATTATTTGAGAGTAAGCTACAGAAATCGTACCCATTTGCTCCTAAGTATTTCACTGTATATTTCCTGTGATCAAGCACATCCCTTTATATAACTATATTACAATTAATGACATTCAGAAAAATTAACATTCAGCCTATACTATTGTCTAATATACATTCCATATTTAAATCTCTAATTGTCCTAATAATGTCCTTTATATCTTTTCCTTTTGATCCAGGAAATAATGACTCTTTAGACTCATTTACTTTGGAACAGTTCTTTGGCATTCATGGCATTGACATTTTTTAAAAGTCAGATGTGGCCTTTTTTTTTTTTTTTTTTTTTATCTTCATTTTATTGAGATATATTCACATACCACGCAGTCATACAAAACAAATCGTACTTTCGATTGTTTACAGTACCATTACATAGTTGTACATTCATCACCTAAATCAATCCCTGACACCTTCATTAGCACACACACAAAAATAACAAGAATAATAATTAGAGTGAAAAAGAGCAATTGAAGTAAAAAAGAACACTGGGTACCTTTGTCTGTTTGTTTCCTTCCCCTATTTTTCTACTCATCCATCCATAAACTAGACAAAGTGGAGTGTGGTCCTTATGGCTTTCCCAATCCCATTGTCACCCCTCATAAGCTACATTTTTATACAACTGTCTTCGAGATTCATGGGTTCTGGGTTGTAGTTTGATAGTTTCAGGTATCCACCACCAGCTACCCCAATTCTTTGGAACCTAAAAAGGGTTGTCTAAAGTGTGCGTAAGAGTGCTCACCAGAGTGACCTCTCGGCTCCTTTTGGATTCTCTCTGCCACTGAAGCTTATTTCATTTCCTTTCACATCCCCCTTTTGGTCAAGAAGATGTTCTCCGTCCCACAATGCCGGGTCTACATTCCTCCCCGGGAGTCATATTCCACGTTGCCAGGGAGATTCACTCCCCTGGGTGTCTTATCCCACGTAGCAGGGAGGGCAGTGATTTCACCTTTCAAGTTGGCTTAGCCAGAGAGAGAGGGCCACATCTGAGCAACAAAGAGGCATTCGGGAGGAGGCTCTTAGGCACAACCATAGGGAGGCCTAGCCTCTCCTTTGCAGCAACCGTCTTCCCAAGGGTAAAACTTATGGTAGAGGGCTCAACCCATCAAACCACCAGTCCCCTATGTCTGTGGTCATGTTAGCAACCATGGAGGTGGGGTAGGCGAATACCCCTGCATTCTCCACAGGCTCCTCAAGGGGGCACTAAGATGTGGCCTTTTAAAAGGGTCAGATGTTTTGTAGAATATCCCTCAATTTGGGTTTATCTGATGTTTCCTCATGATTAGATTGAGTGTTGTATTTTTGGCAGGAATACTATACAATGGTATATCTGAGCCGCCTGGTACGAGCTTGTAGCAGCTCATGAGACTTGACTGCACATATCTTCCCAACTACCATTTGATAGCTTGAAACCTCTGTTCTCTGGAAACTTATTTTAAAGGTTTTAAAAATATTTTTTTCTCTTTTCTTGAACATGGACCCCTTAACTATACCGAACTTTTTCCTAACAGACTCTGAAGAGGTCTTACAATTTTAAACATTGTATATTTTGCTAGCTTTATTCAACTTGCTTGGAATGTTTCCCCTGCGTGTTTTCCTCTCAGCCTTTTCAAATCCTACTAATCTAAAAACAATTTGCAGCAAGAAGCCTGCCCTAAAATTAAAATTTTATTCCCCTACCCTAAACCAGGCCTCCATTTCCCCCTTATGCTGCTCTTTTACAAGCTTCTAACAAACTATAATAATTTACTTGTTTATTATTAGTTGTGTCATGTTTCCCTGCTCCTCCCAGGAGAATGTAAACTCCCTAGAGCAGGAATTTTGGTCTGTTTTGTTCACTGATACATCTGCAGTTCTTGGAAAAGGCCCTATTGTAGTAGATAATTAGGAAATAAATGTTCATCACAGCATTATTTATAACAGTGAAAAAGGAGAAAAACAAAACTTTTCAGCCATATATGATATACACTGTAGTTATGCTTAATGTTTAAAAAATGACAACGAAAATATGTTGGATAGGAAGCCAGTGGGTTTCAGTATTTCTTTTTTTCCTTCTTTCTCTGATTTCTAAAATGTGTGTTAGGGAATCTGAATCTCAGCTCACACTACTAATTATTTGTAAAACCATGGGTAAGTTGTTACTTTTCCAAGCCTTAGTTTCATTATCTGTAATGTAGGGATAATAATAAAGGATTGTGAGGATTTAATGAGTAATGTGCTTAGAATAGGGCCTTGCATATAATAGGTACCCAATAAACATGAATTACTGGGATTTTATAACTGAATGTAAGAAAAGAGACAGCACTGATATCCCAATTCAAAGAGTTCAGCATCAGGAGTGTTAGATTAGAATTAATTGCCTAAAACCTGTTAACTGGTTTTAAAAGAAACGAAAACTTAAAAGAATCTATTTCTTATGTTAAAAACCTTCACTGGTCCCCATAACCTAATGTGATCTTTGCTTTTTCTGAATTTTTCTTGACATTTGCCTTGAAGTTTTATCATAACTTCATTTATTCATTCAATATTCAACAAATATTTATTAATTGCCTACTGTGTGCCAGGCACCGTGCTATAGTGGTGAGCAAGAGAAGACAAGAGGTTCCTGCCTCCATAGACCTTACATTTCTGGTAGGGGAGACAGAAAGCAACAGGTCAACAAAATCATAAATAAGGTAATTAACAGATTGTGATACATGTTCAAAGGATATAAATTGAATGTGATAGAGAATATCCACGATTAAGGGAGGGTGCTATTTTAGGTCATTAGAGTAATAAGTGTTCAAAAAGAAATAAAAGAGGGAATATAATAGTAACTGAGGGGGGTGCTATTTTAGAGAAGGTAGTCCTTTCTTAGTTGGTGATTTTAATGCTGTTCTCCAGTTCTCTTACAAATTAATTGACCTCTGACATCTAATATTATTGTTTTGAAAGGTTATTTTTATTATCTTTTAGTGTTTATACTAACAAATGTATGCACATATATCTATATTTGTTTCTGTAATGCCTCCAATTCCAGTCCAACACCAAAAGCTTTCATTCTAGCCTTCCCCCTTTCAACATTTGTACCTTTTTTCTCCAAAGGTGAGAAACCTGTTGCTGATTATCCATAACCTGTTTATTTTTGTTTGTTTCTTTAAGCCTAGTTACAGAATTCCTAGCCCATACCTCTTGAAAAACAAATGTACTAACAACAGGATAATATTTGTGAACGTTCTTGTTTTTAGCCTTACACTACAGTCAAGATTTTGGTTTCCAAACTTAAATTAGTTCTTTTTTACCCCTTTCTCCCCTCCAATGTGCTTATGTTCTTTATTTGTAACACAGTTAGGTTCATTTGTTACTTTTTGTATTCTATTCTATTTTGGGTTTCCCCACCTCCTGGTTGATTTTATTTATTTATTTTGGGGGAGGGGATATGACCCGTGGTTCCAAACATCAAAGCTATACAGAAAAGTTTATGCAGAGAAATGTTGTTCCCCCTTCATCCCTTCTTCCTCTTCCCTTCTAATCCCCTATTCTTTCCACCCATACCCACGCATACCCTATAGGTAACCAGTCTCGATTGGATTTTTCTTATCTCTTTTTTTTAAGGCTGATCTTCAGACAAGTTCTCAGCGTTTAAATCTTTCAGCCTCCAATGCTGCGGTGGCTGAACTTAAACCTGATTGTTGTATTGATGATGTAATACATCATGAAGTAAAGGAAATTGGAACACACATGTAAGGTTTAATTTTACTCATTCTAAAAGTCTTTTTCTTAATAAAATATCTTTATTTGACATTTTTTGCTTTCTTCCCTCTTATCATTAAGCCAAATTGACTTCAAAAGTAATTTTTTTTTCTGTATTTACATACTTACCAGAAACAAACTTTAAATGTTTCTTCCATAGGGAAAATTCTGGTTTATCCTCATTTACCTCTAGTTTCTTATTTATGTCTATAGACAGTTCTGTCTATAAAGCGGAAAGCCATGTAGATGTTGAAAAATTCAAATTCTGTATTCCTGACTGCTGTCTGTATTTATATATAAATGTTCTACATTTCTTTTAGTCTGAGAAGCGAATATGAAAATTTCAGCCATCTGAAGTAATTTTAGACTTTTCCATTTCCCTAACTACCTTCACGTCTAATCAATTCAAAGTTGTATTAATTCCTCTTAAATGTTTTCCATTCATCCCCTTGTGGTAATGTTCTTCTAATCGATTCCTGTGGGTGTAGACCTATTGTGGATGCAACCTTTTGGTTAGGTTATTTCACTTGAGATGTGACCCACTGCATTTACGGTGGGTCTTAATCCTTACTGGAGTCCTTTATAAGAGGATAAAACACATACAGAAGCTAAGAGATGAAATTAAGAGATGCTAGAAGAGAGAAACACCCAGAGAAGTTTAGAGAAAAAGCCACAGATGAAGAAGCCAGAAACTGAGGCAATGAAACTCAAGAGAGAAGGACCAGCAGATGTCGCCATGTGCCTTGCTATCTGACAGAAGAGCCCAAGGTTGCCAGTAACTGGTCTTCAGAGAAGGTGTTACCATTCCTCTATTGGCCAAACTCCCCCCACCCACCCAAATGGGTCTCCTGTCTGGTGTCACTCACACCAATAGAACGAAACCAGGTTCAGTAAAGCACAGCAGCCCTTTATTCTTTGGCCAAAGAATGGAGAAGGGTGAACTCATGTCCAAAAGGTAACTTCTCCCTGAAGGGAGGTGAGTGGGAGTGATCAAGTAACTTCTCCCCAGAAGGGAGGTGAGAGGGATTCATCAGGTAACTTCTCCCCAAAGGGAGGTGAGTGGGATTCTAAAGGTAACTTCTCCCCATAGGGACGTTGAGTAGGATCCTTCAGGGGATGCATGTGCAGGTGGTTGGGGCAGGTGGGCAAGAGGACTTCTAAAGAATTCAAGGGGCTTTTTGAAGAATGGGTTTTGAGCATGCACAGTCTTCGGTCATACTAGATACATACATCATATGATCAGAAAAGGGCATCTAAATTCTGCCCAGAGGTGGAGAATTTACTACTATAATGAGTGTGCCAGTTTGAATGTATTATGTCCCCCCAAATGCCATTATCTTTGATGTAATCTGATGTGGGCAGACCTGTCAGTATTAATTAGATTGTAATTCTATGAGTGTTTCCATGGAGATGCACCCCACCCAACTGTGGGTGATGACTCTGATTGGATAATTTCCATGGAAGTGTGACCCCACCCATTCAGGGTGGGTCTTGATTACTAGAGCAGTATATAAGCTCAGACAGAAGGAGTGAGCTTGCTATAGCCAAGAGGGACACCTTGAAGAAAGTACAGGAGCTACAGATGAGAGACAGTTTGAAGATGGCTGTTGAAAGCAGACTCTCGCTTCTGGAGTAGCTGAGAGAGGACAAATATCCCAAGTGCAACTAAAAGTGACATTTTTGAGGAACTGCAGCCTAGAGAGGAACATCCTGGGAGAAAGCCATTTTGAAACCAGAACTTTGGAGCAGACGCCAGCCATGTGCCTTCGCAGCTAACAGAGGTTTTCTGGACATCATTGGCCATCCTCCAGTGAAGGTACCCAATTGCTGATGCATTACCTTGGACACTTTATGGCCTTAAGACTGTAACTGTGTAACCAAATAAACCCCCTTTTATAAAAGCCAATCCATCTCTGGTGTTTTGCATTCCGGCAGCATTAGCAAACTAGAACAATAAGCAAAGGTGAAGTAGGGTCAGGGTTGGGGTTTAGTGCACGTGCTCTGGGAAGGAGACTGTCCCTGCTAAAGCAAGGCAGGAACCTACGTTAGCATCGAGATGGGTTCTTGCTTTTTCATTTGCTGGGGACTTTGTGGTTCACCACAGGCATAGGGGCAATGGCTGCAGGAGCTGCAGTTTTTAGCAGTTCAGCTTCTTTGCAGATGTTTGCAGTTACATTTTTCTGAAAATATGTACATCTCAAGCAAAGACAGAAGTTCGATGGAAGTTTTTATGGGCGACCTTCTGTGTCAGGCTTCATCCTGATGACAAATCCCTCCTCTCTCTGTACCCTGCACCTCATTCTTGAGGGGTGCTGAAGGCTAAAGGTCTCTCTTCTGTAGCTGCATCCAGCTGAATGTGGGCATTGTCATGGGGCCCCATAGAGGAGCAGAGGTTTTCCCTGGCTATTTTAAGGTATGTTTGATTGTCACTGTGTTGAAGACCTAATTGTTTGTAACCCTGAGTTATAATCATCTGTAACTTAGTGGCCTCAAGTCTCTCGATTACAAAGGATGTTAGGCTTTTCAACCCTGGAGTAATCATAACATCCCGCACCCAGTTATGTAAGTCTTCCTTCCTGTAATGGGTTCTTTCATGTTCTTCTCTGAATGCATGAAAGGTAATAGTTTTTTGGAAGAAAAACTGTCCATGCCTATTGGTAAACTAGCGCCTGTTCTCACTGAACCCCCCTTTTAATGCTTTTTCCTTTTCTTCCTTCCCCTGTGTATATGGGGACATATTTCTTTGTGTTGGGCTTTTTAGGAAGAAGGGGCAGGATTGATATTCTGCAGTGTTCTTGGGCTGCTCATCTCATGACAGAATCTGCCTTGTTATTTCCTTTTTATTATTTTAGCCTCCCCTTTTTGGTGTCCTCTGCAATGGACTACTGCCTCTTTCTTTGGGAGTTTTACTGCGTCTAAGAGTTATAGTATAGTGGGACTATTTTTTACTCATTAATTTTCTGAGGTGAGCATTCTCCTCTCCTTCCAGATAGCTCTCTGGGCATGGAGAATGGTATAAGCATACTTGGAGTCTGTAAATGTTTACTACTATGTCTTCCTAATTACAAATCTCGGGTCAGGGCCATGAGCTCCACTGTCTGAGCAGAGGTTCCTGGAGGCAATGCTCTTACCTCTATTGTTTGATACCACTGCATATCCTTCTAGCCTCTTCCCTTCTCTTATGTAACTGCTCCCATCCATAAATTATTCCTTCTCTGCACCATTTTGTTGCTCACTTTCTAAATCTGCTCTGCTGGAGTAGACTGCATCTATTGTTTCAGTACAGGTCATGCTCTAGGGCTGTTGATTCTTCTAGCAACAAAGTGGCAAGGTTTAGGGTTTAGCATGTTTTCATAGTTAATTCTGGGTTGTCTAATATCATGGCTTGGGTCTGGATTGTCCTTCCTGGTGAGAGCCATTCAGTCCCTTTGGCCTTAACTAGAGTCTGCGCTCGGTATCGTGTCCAGATGGGTACAGGCTGGCCAAAAGTTAGTTTCCCTGCTCCCTTTAAGAGGGAAGTGGTGGCTGCTATTACTCTTAGACATGGTGGCCAGTCCTTTGATTTCTGGTCCAACTGTTTTGAGAAGCATGCTACCACTTTAGTTAGAGGCCCTAGCTTTTGAGTTAATACCTCAAGGGCTGCTCCTGCTTTCTCACAGATGAAGAGATGAAAAGGCTTAGTGAAGTCTGGAAGACATAGAGCCAGAGCTTGTAGCTTTTCAGCTTTCTAAAGGCTTAGTTACATTTTGGTTCCCACTCTATAGGGACGTCCTCCTTGCTCTTAAGTTGCTCATAGAGGGGTTTGACTATTAGGCCAAAGTTAGGTATCCATATCCAACAGAACCCTGCATCCGCAAGAAGTCCCTGAGTTGTCTCTTTGTTTAGGGTGAGGCCAGATTACAAATAGCTTCCTTTCTTTCTTGAGAGAGACTACTGTGTGTTTAATTAGTGTAAATCTTAGGTTGATGACCTTAGTGAGTGAGATTTAAGCCGCCTTTTTGGATACTTAGCTCTTTTTGGATAAATGGTTTAAGGTGGTAACTGTATTTTTATCTGGTAGTTCTTTGGATGAGCTGGCTGTAAGCAGGCTACCTACATACTGAAACAGAACCCCTTGGTCAAGGTGGAAATCACTTAAATTTTTAGCTAGAATTTCTCCAAAGATAGTTGGGGAGTTTTTAAATCCCTGGGGCAGGACTGTCTAGCAGAACTGCCTCTTTTACTGGGTGTCTGGGTCTTGCTGTTCAGAGGTAAATATCTCTTGGGACTCCTGGACTAGAGGGATACAGTAAAAGGCATCCTTGAGATCTAGTACTGAGTTCCAAGTATTCTCAGAAGATAGAGAAGCTAGCAAGGTGTAGGGATTTGGGACTACAGGGTAGATGTCCTCGGCAGCCTCAGTGACTGTTCTTCAATCTTGCACTATCCAGTACACCCTGTTGGGTTTTTAACTGGAAGGATCGGGATGTTGTAGGCTGATCTGCAGGGCTGAAAGAGTCCTTGACTTAGCAGGTTTTTCATTATAGGGGCTTTGCCCTTCAAGGCTTCCTGCTTTAGGGATATTGTCTCCTGTTGGGACAGGTGTGCCCTGGTTTTAGCGTTGCTATTACTGGCTGGGCTTCTTTGGCCCATCTTACTAGCCCTTGTGCTCAGTCTCTAGGATCTATTCCTGGCAGGTCTGTAAGAGGTGGATTGACCAGGCCTCTTCTGTCCCTTTGGTCATTAACATGAGAAGTTTGTGTCCCTATGAGAGGGGAACATTTATTTCTAACTTATTTCCTTATAGATATGACTGTTCCTAACTTACATAAGAGATATCTTCTTAATAAAGGGTTGGGGCACTCTGGGATGTACAGGAAGGAATGCAACAGTTTATTCATTTAATTTGCACTTCAGGATTCTATAAATGACTTACTGTTGGCATTTCCTGTTATCCCCATTATATTACATTTTTGTTGAGTAAATCTGCCAAGTTTGGTGTTGATTATGTGGCTCCAGTGTCTATTAAAAATTTGACAGGCTTGTCCCCTATGTCCAGTGTCAGCCAGGGCCCCTCGGGAGTTATGCTGATATGCCTGGGGGGCTGGTGAGGAGCTCCCAGACCTCATTATTCTTCATCTGTCTGGATCATCTGAAAGTGTCTTCAGGGGGACCTGGTTAGGGCATTCCCTGTTCTTCCCTCACTGTGGTCGATTGGGACAGTCCCCTTTCCAGCGCCTGTCCTACTTACAATAGGCATACTGGTTTGGCCTTAACTTCCATGGTTTTTCTTTCTTCCTGGGCAGTGGGGGCTCACTCACCAGTGTCGTCTGTCTCTTGCACAAATCTCTTTCCTGATTTACCCGTCTGACACTGGAGGGCAACAGCCATCAGGGTGGCATTCTGCTGGGCCTTTCTGACCTTTTTCTTTTCATCCTCTGTATCTCAACTGTTGAACATCTTGTTGGCAACCTCTGCCAGCATAGACATGGGATGGGGGGGGGGGGTCAGGTTCTAACTCTGATTTCTGTAGCTTGCACCTGATGCCTGGGCACTTTGTAAAAGAAAGTGTGCTTTGAGGACTGTGCTGCCTAGAGCTTTCAGAGGATTGTGGGTCTAGGGTAGTACAGAGCCTTAGACATTCCTTTAGTCTGTCAAGGACAGAGAATTCTTGCGGTGTCTGTTCTGTTTTTAATCTTGTTCAAATTTATGGGCTTTTTCCCAGTGGCTTTCATTCCCCCTCAGGAGCATGTTCATATTCTGATCGTGTTCTAGCTTCTGTTTGTCCTGATCACCTAGATAGTTCCACCCAGGATCCTGTCTGGGATGGCTGAGTTATCTGGTCTCTTTAATTAGGTGACTGGAATGGTCATGATTTTCTTTATCTGCTTCTTCCCTTGCTTTTGTTAAGACAGTGATCATTTCCTCTCCCATCAGTCAAATGTTTAGGAGGGATTGTATGTCAGCCTGGTTGGATGTGAGTGAGGAAAATATTTCTCATTAGGTTTTATGTTGACTAAAACAGAAAATTTAGAGTATGTATAAAATAAATTTTTCTTCATTGGTCCCACATAGGAATTAAAGTTTCAAAATATAGATAATATGATTTTTTTACTTTGAATTCTGATTCACCTTAGTTCCAGTTAAATCAGTTTCATTGAAGTTTGATCCTTCCTTTAAGAGCTTTTTCAATAGTGGCTACATGGAGTCATTTTCTAGAATTAATGTAGCTCCTTTAGTATTTGCAGAGCAAGAGAACTTTAATTTTGAGTCTCAGGTGTTGCCCAGATACTCAAAGTTCCAGGGAGCTACTAGGTTATACATAAAGAGCAAAGCATTTTAGAAATTAGAAGTAGCAAGTGAAGCTCAGGAATAAATGTGACTGTTGTAAGAGCTTACAGTCTGGGCTTTGATTTTTTTATGAGCATCTTCCAAATGAAGCTATTTCCAGAAACAAAACATTTGTCAGTGACTTATCTCTAGGTTATTAACCACAGACTATAGCGAAAGTTTTTCTATTGGTTTTCTTTCATATTTTTACTAGGAAAAATAATGCAACTGATAAAGAAGGTTGATTGTTTTTGTGACATATAGTATCTTTAAAATAATTAAAACTATTAATAGCATTATACTGTTGTCTAACATGCAGATTAATATTAGGATATAACATGGACAATGAGAACACCATTTTTAGAAATTTTATATAGTCTAAATGTTTATATGAACAATATTTTATTAATATAAATTTAAACAACAGAATGTTAGAAAATCGCTGTAATTTTTATATTTCTTAAACACTTCTCATGCAACTCATAACATATTAAATGAACTTAACTATTTTTAGCACCTCATTTTATAAAGTGAAAGAACAAATCCATTGCAATAACTTGAAGTAAAAAGATATATTTTAGGGTTTACCTTGAGAAATTAAAATATCAAAGATATTGCCCTATTGATGCCTTAATTGGGACATTTTCACAGCTTTAGAACTGTAAGCTAATAAATCCCTGATTGTTAAAAGCCCATGCATTTCTGTTATATTGCATTTCATCAGCTTTAGCAAACCATAACACCCCTCCTCTCCATCTCTACTTTTGTATCCATTTTTGCTTCTCTTCTTTGTCTGTACCCATTAAATTATAGATTTGCTTTTATTTATTCAGTCATTTTGGTGAAAACCTCTGTTGTAGGCACTTTTTAATATATATTGTTTTTGATTTGAGCTTTGGAGTCAAATTTTTCCTCCACCATTTATTAATGTGATCTTGGTAAGCCACTTAGCTCTTCAATGACCTCCACTGCTCTTAGAGAAAATTCTGACTTTAGCATAGCTTTTACAAAGCTGTCCATAACCTAATGCTTACCAACCATTCTAGTTCTCACTTTTTTGGTCACTCATCCATTCCCTCTCTACACTGTAGTCATATTGGACTTCTTTTACCTCAGAACTTCATGCCTTGAAATTTGTTTTCCCCTTACAAAGAAATGCTTTCATCATTTTGCTTAGTTAACTTCCATTTTTTCTTCATATCTCAGTTTTAGTATAACTTCCTCAAGGAGTCTTTCCTGCCTACCTAGACTGGATTAAACTTTTGTGTATTCCATAGCACCTACAACTTATTTTTTATGTCTTTCATACTTAACAATTATTTAGAATCCCAATATTCCATACCATTAAGCTGTGGAGGTGGATAAAGTAAGATATATCCCCAGGATCTAGGAGAGAACAGTAGTCAGTATTTGTTGAAGGTAAATTTATTGAAATGCTATTAAATGTGTAAAATCCCTGCTTTATAAAATATGAGACTCATGTGGAATTAATACCTAGTAAATGATGGCATAGAACTCAATTACGGATCTAATTTCCAACCTGTACTGTGCTTACAGTGCTTCCCACCGTGAGCACTTTGAGGACAAATGTTGTATTTTGATCAACTCTTTATCTCTAGTACCTAGCTTAGTATTGGACACAAGTATAATGGAGAAATTAAATTTTTATATCACCACCTAGTAAAGCCACTGTTAAAATATTAACATATTCTTTATAGTCATTTTATGTGCATATATATAAGCAAATGTATATAAATAATTTAACATTTTACAAAATTTGATTTATTACAAGTGTTTGTCTTTTTCAATTCACTGTGAATATTTTCATCCATCAGCAAATATTATTTGAAAAACAGTTTTTAAACAGCTGCATCTTGTACAATCATTTGGTTGATACACTTCGTTTTCCCTAATGCTGGATGCTTCAGTTGTTTCCATTTTTTCACTAGTATAAATGACACAGTGTTGAACACCTTTATATACAAAATGCTTAATAGTCCTTCATGATAGATTGCTTGAAGTAGGTTTACCTTGGGAACATGTAAGTATTTTTTAAGGCTCTTTTGCTAAAGGTATGTTTTCCAAATTCCTTATAACAAATAGAGTAAGAAAGATCAGTTTCTACAGACCTTCACCAACCCTGATACCACTTATAGGGAATTTTTGCCAAATCTTGATAGATGGAAAAATCTTATCTATTGTTTTAATTTGCTTTGATTAATTGGGAGGCTGGAAATTTTCACATTTTTGTTAGGTAGTTACAGTACTGTGATTTATCTATGTATTCCTTTGCTCATATTTTAAGTGAGATATTAATGCTTTTCAATTTATAAGAACTCTGTGTATTAAGAATCTAACCATTTTCTCATCATATATTAGAAGTATTTTATCCCAGTTTATTGTCTGCTATTTTGTTTTAGTGTTTTTTACTTATTTTTATTTTTAAATTTTTATGTAAACTAATCTAATAGTCTTTTCCTTTTCATTGTATTTATGTTAAGTTTTTCCCCATCTAAAAAAAAATAAATTTGTGTGTATCTTTTTCTAGTTACTATAATTTTATTTTTTATTTTTATTTTGGTTATTCTGGGATTTATTTTTTAATATATTTCACCTTTCCAAGGAAAATGTCCTGGCTTCCTGCTCCAAAATTGTGTCTTTCATTTTACTAATCAGAGCTTTCTTTTTCATGTCGTTAGCTCTACATCTGCTGGAACTTTTTTTAACATGCTTTAGCTTCATTTGGCTACGTTTTCACATCACTGGTGTAAGGGTTTTTCAACTCTGTGGGTAATATTGAGGTATGTTACATTTATTGTTAAGCAATAAAATTGAAAATGATTACAAATCATTAAGACATCTTTCTATTTCAGCTTGGTGTGTGCAGTGAGTTATACAACTCAAAGTGGAGAAAAAATGTATTTTAGAAAGTTCTTCAAATTTCAGGTATTGAATATGAAAATGGTCACCAGTTTTTAAATGGTTTTTAAACACCTACCCACCTCACGCCACCCCCAGAACTGTATAGTTATTCCTGTTTATCTGCAATGAAAACAAACACCAAATAAAGCAAATAGCTCAATCCTTTTGAATTTGTCATATTACTAGCAATATAAAGTTAGCCTAAATTAAGTTAAATAAAAGAGCAAAATATCGTTGCTAATGTAATGTTTTTTGTAATGAAACTGGAAGACTTTTATCCAAAGGAAATAATTGTTTTTTTCATGATTTGATAAAACATACAAGAATATAGACAAGAGATGAATGAGTGTCAAGTTCAGCTAAAATGAGTATAAATATTATCAATTTCTAAAGAACTATTTAAAGGAGAGATTATTGACTTGCGGTGAGTGAACCAAACTTCTTCAGAGACTTCATGTATTACTGGAATGGTAGGTAGAATTTTGTACTTACTTGGAATTTTCAAAGTCCATGATCCAAAAATGGTGAAAACCCACTGGTTTAATACATTTGTATCTGTATGGGGCTAGAAGGGAGAGGGGAGCAGTGGGAGGGGAGTGGAGATAGGAAATGCCATATGTATCTATGTAAATATAAATCTAGATCTGTTTTTTTTTTTTTTTATTCCTCTGTAAATGGAAGAAAAAGCACTTTCAGTAGGAAAAATATTTGCAATTGCTTTGTTGCAGCAATCAGTTGTTTAAGATTTTTGCATGCCTTCTAAAAGAAAATGAAAGGAGGCTCATTTGCTTTTTTTGTAAACATTTTTTGTGAAATATAACATACATATAGAAAATACATAAAATATATGTTCACTTTACCAAAATATTATGAAGTGAACACTGTGTAACCATCACCCAGTCAAGAAATGATGCATTTGGAAACTACATTTGGATTTTTTTTTTTTTTCCAAGTGTTGCATACCCATTAGAAAAGTCTTTTAAAATTAAAATTGGAAAATGGGTTTGATGACTTTAGGCCTTGTGATTTAAAATAAGCAAAAATAAAATGTTCAAAGGATAAGAATCTCCTCTCATTGATATGCTTTTTTCAACCAGGTTCTCAAACCATTGGATGTGAAAACCAAATTTTACAATGCAGAAGTAAGTATTGGGTATTCCTGGGATTTTTAGGAATTAAACATTAAGGTCTTAATTTACTAAAAATCTGATATATTACATTGAAGTAAATTGCTGATATGACTGTATTCTTTGTGAAAAATGAGTATAAAGTTCAATCAAAAGTGAATAGTTTCTGAGAACTTAGTGCTTAATTGGTACAGAATTTCTGAGTAGGGTGATGGAAAAGCTTTGGTAATGAATGGATGGTGGTGATGGTAGCACAACATTGTGAATGTAATTAACACCACTGAACTATATACTTGAAAAGTGGTTAAAATGAGAAATTTTATGTTGTATATATGTTACCACAATTAAATGTTTTCTTTAAAAGTAATTTCAAGTGTACAGCTCTTAATCTGCTGTTTTCAGCCTACATGGAATCAAGATTTTTTTTTCTGAGTTAATTTTGTGAGGCTTCCCCCACTTCATTAAATGATTGCTCTGTAATTCCATTTAATGGTTGTTGCTATTGTTTAAGAACAATGACAATCCATTTATAGTGTTCTATATATTATAAAAAAGTAGATCTAACCTTACAAAGTAGATTTAATATTCACATGGAAAAATATTGACAAGTAAAGCTCAGCACATTAAATTCCTTGCCCTGGGAAGTTGGAAGTAGGTTGATGAGTTTGGTGAATGGCTTGAAAATATACTTGGGAGAAACAGCTTTAGAAAAAAATAGAGAAAGAAGTGACTTTCAGAATAGAAGATAAACTATCTCCTCTCCTAACAAAAAGAGATAAAAATAGAATTTGCCATAAGAGAAGAATTTTATTGATTGGATTTCTTTTACAGTATTCTATTTTATCTTGACTTATAGAGCTTCAGAGAAACCATATCTTTTCATGACCTCTAGCCCCCTCACCCCCACCCCAAAATGATGTATTTCTTACCACAGTGGTGAATTCAAAGATATCTAAATACAGTATTTTGGACTGAATATTATATCTCTATTAGTCTAAACCCTGATGTCGTTCAGAAATTTGCAGTCATATGACAAATTTGATAATAAATCTAAAGAGAATGATATAACAAGGTATGCTACAGGAATTCTAGGAATAGAAAAAAGACTTGGAAAAGTCTGAACAAGCTTGGTGGAAGAGGAGGCAAACTGGAGTGGAGACTAGAAGGAGTGGATGTTGGAAATAGACATGTGTCAGAACAGAGAGGGCATTCCAAGCAAGGTTACAGATACACCTGGAATATTGAGTAATAGTAAAGAACATCATATTTGATGGGAGGAACAGTCTCTTTAAGAAGAGAAGTAGATATTTTAAGAGTTGACATTTCTTTTTTGGGGGAAGGGAGTTGGGATACTACATAATTTGTTTCATGTTTTTTGCTATTGGTATATGGTTAATTAATTAGAGTATAGCCATTCAACTTTGTGAATTTCAAATAGTCTATCTGTGCTAGAAAAGTTTTCATTCATAGTATGAGGGGAGAATATCAACTATTTTGTTAGAATAGATATGTTAGAAAATTAAAAACAAATCAGGCTAGAGGTGGGTATTACTTCTATAATTGCCTCCTAAAAAGGCACATATTCAGCTATTTTAGATTTTTTTTATTGAAAATGTGGTACATTAAGATACTTGTTAAGTAGTTTTACAACACTGATATTCAGATTTGTAAACTATTTTTTATTCCTGGTTATTCCATAAATAATATAGCAGTCACATGCCCACAAAAGGAAACCCCACAATTATACCACACTACCAAGTAACTGATTTTCATTAATTCATATTCTCTTTCATTCTCTTTTCATTTACATAATAATACTCTGTTTTTATAATCATAGTAACAATTTAATTGTTAGTTAGAAAATTAGACATAATCTTTAAACTTTGCCAGCACACTTGAGGAAAATATTTTAGGTAAAATTTTGAACTTCTGAAAATAGACGTCTTTTTAGAAACCACGAGTGAATAAATGGGCATGTATCTGTAAGATATTTTATATTACCCACTAAGCATACAAATACTCTTCAGCCAGTAGCACAAGGCAGATTCTGTTGACCCCAACCAGGACTTGCAGATAGACTATAGGAGTCAGTAAACCACACTAGCATAGGAGGTGAAGCTTATTATTCTGTGCTGTAGTCCTTACACGAAGATTATATTATTAGCCACACATTTGCCTCAAACATAAGCTTTTGGGGCTGTTTCTAATAAGAGGCGAATCACCTAAGAGAAGAGAAATTTCATGAGAAACTTTGTTGTAGTTTTCCAAGATAGGAAAGCCTTGCAAGAAGATTGGTAATATTAGAAGCAAGGATGCAAACATTCGGTCACCTGCTAGGGACAGAGCCCCATGCCAGGTACTGAAGAGAAACAAATATAATCTGGACATCTTCTCAATATCAAAGAACTTAGAGCTAATGTAAGTCATTGACATAATTACAATATAACTCAAAAAAATAATAACGAAGTATAAGCAGTATACATTGGGAACATAGGTGAAAGACTATTTCCAGCTATACATTTTACAAAGGAGGTAACATTTGAGATAAACCTTGATAAATATAAGTAGCTTTAAAAATATATATGAAAAAGAAGACTAACTATGAAATCTTTAACATGAAGAGGATAAACATAGAACATCTGAAGTGGCCGTGCCCAGCATTTCCCAAAGTATGATCCATAGAACTATAATCACCCACGATGCTCCTTGGAAAAGAATTCCATTATTAGATAAGCTTAGGAGAAGCTGTATAGGATACATCTATTCTGAATGTGGTGGATGGTGTATATCCTACAAAATGATTTGTGAAAAATTACAATGTGGGTTAAAGAGTCACTGAACTGTAAAAGCCTGAGATACCTCTCTCCCCTAAAATGTATCCTTAAATATATTTGTTCCTGTTAAAATATTCAGCTGTAGTGTTCTCTGTATCATTGTCATTTAACCTTAACAGTTTCACCTTTTTAGGAAAATGATTTGTCATATATCCGTGTTGCTTTCTGTTTACTTTCTTGTGTACTAATGCTGTCTTGTTTAGTAAAGAACAAAAAAATGCAGAAATGCATTTTATTTTAAAGTTATTCTTTTTCTTTAATATTTAACTCTGATTTTTCTAATTTTTCTTTTTTATTTTTCCATTAGAGTGACCTCAGTTCTGTGGTAATTTGATTTTTATTATAAATTTCTATGCTTTTTTACTCACCACTTATTGACTGTCTGCCTAATTAATCTCTCTATAAAACATAGTGGAAAAACAAAGTTAGTTGTGAATATCCCCTATGTGGCTTCAGAAAGCTATATATATTATATTGATTGTCTTATTCTGTGGGAAAAAATTAGATTAAAGGTTAAATTGTCTTATTCTGTGGGAAAAAAATTAGATTAAATTAGATTAAAGGTAAATTGTCATTGAAACAATTATATTCTCATATTAGTATTTCTCCTTCACATGTTTTTTTGAAAGAGGCACGTTAACCTTGTTTAAAATAGCCTTGAGATTTTCACCACCTTGCTATAAAATATTCTACCATCCTTCAATTCTTTGAATAGACTGTGTAATTAAAATCCATCTTCAAATGCATAGCACTTTTCAATGTTAAGTCTGAATCTGGTAAAGATGAGCTTTTTGACAATAACAGTAAACAGAAGAAAATTAAAATTTCCCAAATTGGCTAAAATTATATTTTCCAATTTCCACATAAAATAAGGAACATTTTTTATATCACATTTCACACTTAATAACATCATCAGTTGCCTTGCTGAATTCTTGTATTAATTTTTCAGATGTAAAATTACTTTATACTAACTGTTCAGACTAACTTGATTTTCCATTATGCTGCTTGTTTTTCTTTCATTTGTCTAAACTCTTCCTAAACTTATGCAGACAACTGAAATGTGGGTCTGTGATTAATTTTTAAAAAGCAATGGATTGATGGGAGATACTTATTTTTTAAAAAAAAGGTAACAGAATAATGCCCTTAAATGCTGCATCCTTTTATGCTGATAAATCATTATATTTCTATTTTCATTTGAGCACATGTGCCAGGGACTAAAGAATCTTTTATTTTCAATAATAGTTCATTAAATTATAACTTCATCATTTCATTTTTGCAAATGATTTCTATTATTCTGACTTTTTATTACAAAACTTCATAAATGCCAAGTTTTTTATATTTCTGTATATTTATTATTAGGAAATTTTGAACAAAATAATTCTTCCATACTCTTAATATATCAGCTTTGATATAGGTTTGTTTCAAGTATGAACCAAGTTAGTCTGTTATCCTTCAATTAAAGAAAATAACAAAATAGCAGAAAAATAAAGACCTTTAGTGTCAATAATCAGGGAATAAAAAATGTATATAAAATTAAGTACATAACACATGATGACTGAAATATTGCTCAATAATATCAGTTTTCTCATCTGTTACTAAGGCTACAAATTACCTTTTGCTTCATTTAAAAGCTCTAACATTGTAGAATTCACATATTCTTCTCCTAGCTGTAAATATACATTTAAAATGAACCAAGACTCACTGGTGACCATTTACAAATTGCCTTAATTAAATCCTACAAGATTATAAAATGATTATTCGCAGTACTAGTGGTCCCTATACAGTATTAATTGAAGTATATGACCACAATTGAAGTTGTGTTATGTGGAAATATTTTAATAAAGACCTAAATATCTTGCATTATAACATATTGCTAAAATCATAGGTTCATGGGTAAATTCTTCATACTAAAGTGCATTTTAACTTTTTAATGACATGAAAAGATTTAGGATGTTTGTAAATGCAATTTCAGTTACATACATATTTTTAGAATGTTAATACAAAATACATTACAATTATCCCCCATCCATTGTTTGGCAAGGTATCAGTTGACTAACATTTGACTCTGCTCCTGTTAATTATGTTGGGATGAAGATTTCTTTTCTTGCATTAATTATGATAACTTTGATTTGCAGGCATGAACTAATCACATTTGTGGTTAATATTTTTTCTTCATATAGATCAAATATTGTTATTAAGTTAAATACTTAAGGTACCATCACACTTTGGTGGTTGTTTTTTTCATATCCTCAGACTGATGAAGTATTTCTCGAAGCCCAGATTCAGAATATTACAACCTCACCCATGTTTATGGAGAAGGTTTCATTGGAGCCATCTATAATGTACAATGTAGCAGAACTAAATTCTGTGGACCAAGCTGGAGAATGGTAAATATGGATTACAAACTGTTCTTGTTTTTAAAATATACGAGCTTTTCTAACATCCATTACTCTTGGGTGATTTAGATTTTTTATCTCAACAATACTACATCAGTGCTTCACTTATCCATTAAAAAAAAAAATAAGGATTCTAGCCCCTTGCATTTTTTATTTTACTATTCAAAGTACTTGTTCTTCCAGTTCTAACAAAAATTCAGTGAGATAAATACAGAAACTATCCTGCAAATGATGAAACTGAATCATGGTAAAGAATAGTGGAGAAGTTAGAAAGGGTAAGAGTGAGAGTGAATCTTAAAAAGAAATACTTTCCAACAATAAAAGGATTCGGCATAGGGACAAATGGTTTAATTTTTTTCATGAAAAGCAGTCATGTCTTTTGATAAGTAATTTACAAGAGGAAGAATAAATAGATATATGTTTGAGATTAATATGGATAAGGTAATAGCTGAGGAAAGTAGTACCTCATTTTCTTAAATAAGAATAAACGTTTCCTTTTATCTTATTATGGTGGACAGATACAGAAAAGTCTGTAGCCTCCACATCACTCACCCCCAACACCCACTGAGGAAAACAATTTTCCCTTCTTCTCCTAATCTGTGACCTCTTTTCTCTTATTTCATTTTGAAAATGATTGTTTATTTCAGAATGGAATGTCTCTTTTTAATTCTAAACTATTTTATTTGACAATTTTAGAGAAAAGGGACAGGATACTTCAGGTTCTTGTTTCTATTACATTTTTCATTTACTTCATGCATGTCCAGTATTTTAGGTTATACATTTCATTCTATTATAAAGAACCTGAAGATGTTCCAAGTCATATGCAGTTTATTCTATATAAATAACACATCAATCAGATGAAAATAATTAAAGAAAAATAAACCCTCTGTAGTACAAGTCCTTTTCATTTGTGTTGAAACCCACTGATCTCTTCTAGTCTTGATCTTTAAATGATAAATCATACAATTCTTGTCCTAAAGGAATAATCACAGCCATCATTTCTCTTTTAAAATATGCTAAATCTTTTTTCCATCTCTATCTCTTCCCCTCTCAGTGCGTCTACATTTGGATCAAGAGCCTATTTGCAACCAATGGATACACGCCAGTACTTATACTGCCTAAAGCCCAAGAAAGAGTTTGCAGAAAAGGCAGGCATCATTAAGGGAGTAACTGTAATTGGAAAATTGGATATAGTATGGAAAACAAATCTGGGTGAAAGAGGAAGGTTACAGACCAGCCAACTTCAAAGAATGGTAAGTCTGGAAGGGAAGTTTGGTGGGTGTTTTGGCATTGAGGTGAGAAGGCGGTTAGAACTTAAATTTTCCTAGATCTGCCAGTAAAAATCATTAATATTACTAGAGAATAAGAGATAACAGGTCAATATTTTCTATCTCTGGGTAGAAAACTGATATTGAGATGAATCAGAAGTGTTCAAATGTTAATTAATCCTTAATACATGTTGTTTTAACAACAGATGAAAATAACTGCTTATCAGTTGTCCCTCCTACATTAATTAATGTTCACTACCCATCTGACTTAACAGTAAATTTTTCTTGTTTGTAATATCCTGAAACTCTTGGACTTAGTACATTTCATCTACTCAGTTCATACCTTTTTAAAGATGTTAAAAATTTGAGGCAGAATGAAGGTGACTCCCATGATAGTTATCTTGGAAACCTTGGTTGGACATTTTACCTAATTTCTGTTCTGGGAGTCTTTTCTTGTGCTAATGAAAACATGCCACAGGGCTCTCCCTTTATGTTGGGTATTACCTATACTGATATATTCTAAAATTTACTTTCCTTTCACTGTTTGAGGTAATAATTTTACAAAAGGAAAGATATTCATTCATTACATAGCCGTTATTTGGAGTAATTTCAAATAATTTCTTTTAAAAAGACAGTCATGGGGCCTATTTTTAAATATACCAATTAGCTATTGTCCTGCTATGGCACATTTTAAGCCTATCTGATGTTTCTATGGTCCCTGCCCGTGTGTCTTGTGAAGAGATATAATACAGCTCATTTCAAAGTGTTTTCCATCTTTTGTTTAGGCAATAACCTTGTCTATTTAGAGTTATGTGTGTAGAATTTACAGTATCTCTAGAAAGCATCCCTTTAAGGTCAGACCCATGAAATTTCTTTACTATCTATTTACCTATGAGATTCATCTACTGCATATGTAGTAGTTATAGCAAAAACAAATAGGGTCTGCAATGCTGTGCCTCAGATAGTAGCAGCACAAGAAGACAGAATGAGAAAACAGTGAATGAGGAAACAGGATGAATGTTTTCTCAGAACTTAAGCTTGGCGACCCAACAACTATTGAGCAAATATGCTGGTTTGCTGCTTTCATTAAAACAAAAAGATTCTGTAATATAAACATATTAACTGTGTTGTTTTTTTTTAGGCTCCAGGTTATGGAGATGTTAGATTATCTTTGGAGGCAATCCCAGATACCGTAAACCTAGAAGAACCTTTTCATATTACCTGTAAAATAACAAACTGCAGGTAATGTCAGTATTTGTGGATAGATACCCTTTCCTCCTCACCTACCTAAAAGACAATTTAAAAGCTTTTACATACACTGTCTCCTTTTAAGGTTCTTGTTGGCATGTAGCCTTCTTTGGTGTTGATGTTGAATAATACCAAGTTCTTCATTTGGCAGTAGTATATTAAATATTTTTGAGGTCCTATGTTTTAGGCACTTTCTGTATTTCATTCATACATCACACTTTATGAGGTGATTATTAATTGTTCACATTTTATGTAGGAGAAATCCGACTGAGAGAGATTAAGTGATTTATTTGAGCTCACAGAATTAGTAAAGATGGGGCCAGAAGTTGAATCCAAGTGTATTTGACTATCAAGTCCATACGCTTTTCATTGTTTATACTTTCTTCACAGTTCAGATTACTAATGTACAAACTAGGGGATTCTTTTGGGAAGATACATTATAGATTTAAAGTAATAAGATGGATTTTCTGAGGCATACTTGTACTTAAGTGGTATCTTTAGTATTAAGAAACCAGAAATTAGGTATGAATTTAATATGATGGATAATCATTAATTGTAAAATAGAGATTTTCTAATAAATAGAGAACATAATGTACCTATTGGGAGGCAAAGGGCACAGATCTTTGAAGTCAGAAAAACCGACGATTAAATCCCAGTTCTACTACATTTGTTACTCCTTGGTATGTATTATTAGTTGGAGCACTTTGATAATATTGCAGTGATGAATCCCAACCCCATATTCAGAATATATAAACCTCTTTAATCCCAAATCCATTCCAACTTTTTGATATTAGGGAGCTAGGAAATAGTCATCCTTCAAAATTATAGAAATACCGGTTTCTTCTATGAAGCTTTCTAGACCTCCCAAGCCCAATAATTCTTTTCTCTGTCATGGCAAATTTTACGATAGCTTTTTAGCAGTACTACATACATTATTATAATAATTGGTCTCTTCCTCATTAGCTGTGAATTGGTCAAGGAAAAGAATCGTGTCCTACCCAGCTTTGTATATGCAGTGCCTACCAGATCATAGGAGCTCAGTAAACAACAACCCACATACAGGGTAAAGACCCTGTGCTTATACAGTTTATTTTGGGGTTTTTTGAGGCATAGCAAATCAGTTATTCATCAACTGACAAAAGTGCTGTAAAAAATAAATTCAGTTTCTTAGTGCTCACTAACTTTTGGTGGTTCAGATAAGAGTTTTCTAAAAAGGACTTGTTTCTTAGATCTTCAGTTTCCTCACAGACCCACAAGCACATAACACCCATAATATTACTGCATTCTTGTGAAATATAATGAAAAACTAATGTAGTTCATCTAACCTGTTCTCTGGCAAATAGTGATCATTTCAAATGCCTGATGGGGAGATGGAGGTGTATATACATTGACTAAATATAAAGTCAGTATGTCTAAAAATAAATTAAAAATTAAAATAAATATTCAAAAATATAGAACCAACCATGAGGGAAAAAAAGTTGAAAGTAGTTATGGTGGTAGACTAAGAGACTTTTTCATTATAAGCCAAGATTATTTTTTAAAATACAATGTGCATAAGCTTTCATTAATTTTTTTTAACTTTAATAAATGTTTAGGATGAACTGGTGGTACCAGTTATAAGCAAAGCAGTCTTTTCCTGTTAAATAATACAGTGAACAAACATGAATAGTATTTACTTCTTAAGAATCTTGTTCATTTTCACATTAGCTGAATATAATAGTAAGGGAAGATAGATTACATGTCAGAGATACTGGGTCAGACTCAGTTTCCCTTTTTGCTTCCTGAAGAGTTCCTAACACAAATAGGAAGAATGCCTAGCAGCAAGATTAGACACAATGTTTGCAAGCCCTCCAGAGAGATGGCAAAGTTCTTAACAGATCAGCACCAGGGAGCCAGTTTCAATATTGGAACCACAAGGCCAACATCCAGTCAGGCAGATTAGTCTAATGCCATTTTAAGTTCCAGAAAGAGGCCATCTCCTTTCATTTTCCTGATTCTATCTTAAGTGAAATAAAAATGGTATAATAGGTTTTCAGAACTATATCTGATTTTTATTCCCCTGAAGACCCAGAAAACAAGTTCATTAGCAATAATGGAAGAAATCTCACAATACCTCTTTGTGAAAGAAACAAGATTTATTCCTATTTTTCTGATTCGTCCAGCAGTGAAAGGACTATGGATCTTGTTTTGGAGATGTGCAATACCAATTCCATCCACTGGTGTGGCGTTTCAGGAAGACAGCTTGGAAAGCTACATCCAAGTTCCTCTCTCTGCCTTGCCCTTACTCTGCTGTCTTCAGTACAGGGACTGCAAGTATGCTCTTTTGAATAATTTCAATAATTGGGGACTGTTAACCCATAATCATGTAACATATGTCTATATTTTCTCTCAATAGAGTGTTTCCGGCTTAAGACTGACAGACACTTTCCTAAAGAGAACATACGAATATGATGACATTGCACAAGTCTGTGTGGTATCTTCGGCCATTAAAGTGGAAAGCTGAAGAAAATTTCCAATGTTATGTTTTCCATTTAGTTTCTTCGAACTGCTTTCTATATTTTTGTCAGCTTTGTTAAATGATCAATTTAACGGCAAAAATAAGTATGTATTATTTATTTCTTTCCTGTAAAACTGATTTCTTTAAAATATTAAATATTTGTTTTAAAAAGGATCTTCTGATTTTATCTTATGAGTTATATGCTAAATGAACATTTGTGTATTTCCTGTACCTCTCATTTTGTTCCATGTTAGATGACTATTGAACTTTGTTCTCCAAAAGTTCTACACTTAAGACCATTTTTATCAAGCAAGCATCTAGAACAGAGGTCAGCAAACGTTTTCCATAAAAGCTAGAAAGAAAATAATTTACACTTTGTGGGCTGTATCGTGTCTATAGTAACTGCTCAACTCTGCAACTGTGGTATAAAAAAAGGGCATAGACAATTGTAAATGAAAAAACATAGATGTATTAAAAAAACAGGCCAGCTGGTTTTCTGGTTTGCTGATGCCAATCTAGAAGATAGTTGTTTCTTAGAAATTTAGAATTTTCATAATAATTACCCCCAGCTTTTTTTCTAGGTCCTCAGTCAACAGAAAAAATGTGTAAAATATTTGGGTTAGTATTCCTGTAAACTGGTATTTTCTAACACAATGTCGGATGAGCTTTTCTAATCATTTTCAAAATCATTGTATTTTGACTGTAGTGGTATGTATGTGTGCTTGTTGATACACACAAAGAAAAGTTTGTTACTAGACAGCAGATCAGAATTGGTTTCGTTTCTTAGGTTGTTGATTACTCAGTTAACTTCTAATTAAGTAGACTAATAATTTTTCTCATTCTAAGCCAAAAGTTCCTTTTGTTGGTTTGGTTTGGTTTTGTTGCCATTGAAAAATAAAGCTACTCCTTTTCATAAGGCACATTTAAAGGATTCTCCGCTTATGGTATTTGATCTTGAACTCTAAATCATGTATTAATGTAGTAAAACTCTCTGCATGTAATCAAACTTGTTTACTTACATCATGAACAAAACAGTGAGAAACTTAAGGCTGTAAACAATTTTGGAACATGAATGTAATAAAAGGTTAGAATATTTTGTCAGGGAAACAAAAGCTTATGTTGTTAAATAGAAGCTATCCTATTTTAGTAAGCTGAAATTCAAGACTGTATACATAGTTTCTTAAATTAAGAGTACATTAAGTCAGAACCTAAGATGGCGGCTAGGTGAAACAGAGCAAAAAAAAAACACCTCCATGAAAAATACTAGATAAAAACCAGAAAGTGACCCAGAACACCAATTCCAGCGATGCACCAGCTGGACAAGGTCTGCTAAAACCACGGGGACCATGCACTTGGTGAAACCGGGAGTCTGCATTCTGAAACGAGTGAGTAAGCTGGCTGAAAGTCCCGTGGCCACGCTGTGGTGTGGGGAAACTGCAGGCTGGCATTTGGAAACTGACTAGTTGTTTTAAAAAAAAAAAAAAAACCCAGGAGCGACTGCAGTTACAACGGCGAGAACCGCACAGTGAAGCACGGCAGGAGCGGGCTGTGCCAACCTCTCAGTGTCTGGCGTGGAGGATAGACTGCTGCTAATTCCCTCAGGGCCAGGGGGCAGAGGGGAGAGCCAAAAGGAGAAAGAAACCGTGCTGCTTGCAGCCGGCTCCCTGGCGGGCTGGAGACACTCCTGCCCAGGGCCGGACCCACAGCCCAGAGCTGCCCAGGAAACCCAGTGTGATGGGGAGTGTATCCCACGGCACCGCGAACACACCACAATATCGGCTGTGGACAGTGGCCTTGGGTGCACACACAGCTAGTTGTCCCGGACCTGGGAAGGTGGAGCTGTGTGAAAAGGGGGAGTGGGGTTAAGACACCCCATTCAGCCATCTTTGCATCAGCCTGGGAGCGCCCCTGCACGACCCGGTGGCCTGGGGCTTCCCTTGAGGGATGGCAGCACTTGTGACGTAGCACAGCCTTCCCTCAGCACAGGTCCTGGAAGATCACAGCTGAGAAGGGGGCACGCTCAGAAACCCCAGGGATGCTACATCAATGCCAGGGACTCGTGGGTCAGCAGCAGAGAAAATCTGGGGCAAAACTGAAATGAAAGCTTAGACTCTTGCAACAGCCTTGAATCTCCGGGAACACTTGGGAGGTTTGATTATTAAAGCTGCCCTGCCTCCCTAACCACCCAGACACACTCCCCACATTCAGGGCGGACAGCACCAACAACATACCCAAACTGAGTTCACCTATTGAACCCCATAAGAATCATTTCCCCACACACCACAAAGAAAAAGTTGAGGAGAACTGACTTGAGGGGAATAGGTGACTCGCAGACGCTGTCTGCTGGTTAGTTAGAGAAAGTGTACACCACCAAGTTGTAGATCTGAAAAATAAGATTGGTATTTTTTATAACTTGAAAGAACCGTATCAAGCAAAGCAAATGCCAAGAAGCCAAAAACAACAGAGAATCTTAAAGCATATGATAAAACCAGACGATACGAAGAACCCAATCCCAAACACCCAAATCAAATGATCAGAAGAGACATGGTACTTGGCGCAATTAACCAAAGAATTACAATCAAAGAACGAGAGCATGGCACAGGATACAAAAGACATGAAGAAGAACATGGCACAGGACATAAAGGACATAAAGAAGACCCCAGAAGAGCATAGGGAAGAAATTGCAAGAATAAATAAATAGAAGATCTTCTGGAAATAAAAGAAACTGTTGGCCAAATTAAAAACACTCTGGATACTCATAATACAAGATTAGAGGAAGCTGAACAACGACTTGTGTCCTAGAGGACCACAGAACAGAAAATGAAAGAACAAAAGAAAGAATGGAGAAAAAAATAAAAAACATCGAAATGGATCTCAGGGATATGATAGATAAAATGTCCAAATTTAAGATTCATTGGTGTCACAGAAGGGGAAGAGAAGGGTAAAGGTCTACAAAGAGTATTCAAAGAAATTGTTGGGGAAAACTTCCCAAACCTTCTACACAGTATAAATACACAAAGCATAAATGCCCAGCAAACTCCAAATAGAATAAATCCAAATAAACCCTTTCCAAGACATATTCTGATCAGACTGTCAAATGCTGAAGAGAAGGAGCAAGTTCTGAAAGCAGCAAGAGAAAAGCAATTCACCACATACAAAGGAAACAACATAAGACTAAGTTGTGACTACTCAGCGGCCACCATGGAGGCAAGAAGGCAGTGGCATGACATATTTAAAATTCTGAGAGAGAAAAATTTCCAACCAAGAATACTTTATCCAGCAAAACTCTACTTCAAATTTGAGGGAGAGCTTAAATTTTTCACAAACAAATGCTGAGCAATAAAGACCTTCCCTACTTCAGATACTAAGGGAGCCCTACCAACAGAGAAACGAAGGGAGAGAGAGAGATATAGAGAATTTTAAGAAACATATATAGAAACATATATAGAACTTTACATCCCAAATCACCAGGACACACATTCTTCTCTAGTGATCACGGATCTTTCTCCAGAATAGACCACATGCTGGGACATAAAACAAGCCTCAAGAAATTAAAAAAAAAAAAAAAAAAAACTGAATATATTCAAAGCACATTCTCTGACCACAATGGAATACAAATAGAAGTCAATAATTTTTGATTTGTAACTCCACTATGTACTTCCTACATGATATAAAATACACAAACTCTAATGACACATCAGTGATTTTGGACTCAATGTAAAATATGTGATTTTTGACAAGAACTATATAAAGGCGGGAGAATGGAGTAGTATAGGAACATAGTTTACGTGTCCTATTGAAGTTAAGTTGGTATCAAAGAAAAACAAAATTGTTATGATTTAAGAGGTTAATTTTAAGCCCCACAGTAAACACAAAGAAATTATCAGAGAATATGACCATAGAGATGAAAAGTAGAGTATGGGTTACAAGAAGTGGGGGAAGGGGCAATGGGGAGTATAAGAAATGAGTGTAGGGTTGCTGTTTGAAATGAAGGGAAATTTCTAGCAATGGATGGTGGGAAAGAGATAGCATTACAACATTCTAAATATGATTAATCCCATTAATGGAATGCTAGGGAGGGGTTGGAATAGGAAGATTTAGGCTGTATATGTGTTTCCACAATTGAAAAAATATAGTCTAAATAGTTGACAATTGAATGCCAAGGATGATCCTGGATGGGATCTGAGGATGGAAGACAGGAGGCTCAAAGGGACACAGTTGGGACATAAGAAAAAAAAAGAAATATAGAATGTAAGCTTTGTATCGATGTTGAATTTCTTGAACTTCTTAGCTGCGCTTAATGGGACTGCATAAAAGAATGTTCTTGTTCATGGGAATTGTATATGTGAATTATAGTGTTTGTTCCAGGATGTGTGCAGCTTGCTCTCATGTTCAGAAGACAGAGCAACAGATGATGGATGATAGATAAGGAGGGAGGGAGGGAGGGAAAGAGAAATGGCAGTGTGACAGCATGTTAAAGTTGGTGGATCGGGGTATCGGGAGAGGGGGTCAGGGTATGCTGGAGTTCTGTGTATGGGGTTTGCATTGTTTTTGCAACTGTTCCTATAACTTTGAATTTATTTCAAAATAAAATTAAAAAAAAAAAGTACATTAAGTCAAATAAAAAATTGGCTTTTCTTAAATGCCTAATTATTTATTGCCATAACGAATTGTTTGGTCCAAAATGAAAGCTCTGTCCAGAATTGGATTAATAACTAATGAAATGTCTCTGCAAAATAAAGCTCAAGTAGTATAAAATTGAAGTCTTCCAAAGTAAATTAAGATTAATTAAATGAGGAAAAAAGATTTTGTAGTTACTGGCTCAGGGCACTTTGATTGTTTTTCAAGAAACTTCTCATGACTGAACCTTCTGTTTCACCCTGTTTCAAATAAAAAAAAAATGTAAGATATAATGGTCACTTGTATCTATTTATTTGATTTAATTTATAAAGTCCCTTTTGTTTGAAAACAATAACCCAGACATATACTTTTAAAGTGAGGGTTAGATAATGCCACCTTAGACAAGATTTGTTAAAACCATATTATAAAAACAAGATAAACAATTTGGTACAGTAAATAAAAACATTATTTGCATAAACAGGACACGTTAAGTTTTACATAGCATCATAACAGCTACAGCTACCACAATGAAGTGTGGTTAATGGAAGTCAAGCATTCCTAATTAAAATGATACAAAGATTTACTGCAATGCCCTCTTTTTCCTTTAGTTAGATTGGGACTGTATTTTTTCCAGACAAGCAAGAATAATATTTAGGGCATTTCTTAGAGTTTTAAGAGTTGCTAGCACAATCCAATACATAGACCCATCTCTTCAAACAGCTTGCAATGCAATGATTCCAAAGTAAAGAAAGTACTTCCTTGAAGACCAAAGGGCCCTGGATGGAATGGAAATCCAGGTAGTTGACAGGTATATAGATTGTATTTGTTATCAGTGTTATATCAGCAAAGAAACAAACTAGAAGGGTAAAATGGAAGAAATACATCATTCCCGTTATTTCATGTAAAAAGAATGGCTTCCTTAACTACCAATGTTACCACATCAAGACATTTATTTTTTCTTATAATGTCTTTGTTTGATTTTGGTATCAGAGTGACACTAGCCAAATAAACTGAGTTGGGGAGTGGTTCCTCATTTTCTGGAAGAGGCTGCATAGAATTGACAGTATGTCTATGTTAAATATTTGGTAGAATTCCTTCTTTTCTGGAATGTTTTTAACTATAAATTCAATTTCTTAAACAAATATTATAGGTCTATTCATTATTTCTTCAGTGAATTTTGGTAGTTTGTACCTTAAAATTAACGTATTTCATCTAAGTTGTTAGATCTGAAGTTGGGATTTTCTAAATTATCCTTTTGATATATACTATAGGATCTATAGTGATAATTCCCCCTTTCATTGCTGATACTATTAATTTTATTTTCTATATTTTTTCTTAGTCCATCCGACAAGTGGATTATCAATTTTATTGATCTGGAAGTGTTTTAATGCACTCAAGATAGTTACACTGGAAACGTTAACTTCTTATTCAACATGGGATAAGAGTGACTAACTTTTATAAGGATCAACTTTGCTTCCAGTATTTTTGTTATTTCATCAGAGTCATCACTTTTATCTGATTGGTTAGCATTTTATTCTGTGTAACATTTGAACACAAGCAGCTGACTTCATGAAAAATTAAGTTGGTTTAGATGGAATATAAGAGATTTAATTTCAGAATGCCTAAAATTTAAGTTCTCATCTACTCTGGCCAGAACTATATAGATCTTCAATGTAGCCGAGCCCAAAGGCTTAGGTACTCCCTGGTCTAATGGAGGAGAAACTCTAACCTAGCGTTTCTCTAAATTCGAGTCCTAGGACCTACATCAGAACTACCTGAATTAGAGAATCACTTTTCTAATCTCACAAAGGAAAAGAAAGAAAAAAGTTGGTCTTTGGGGGGGAGACCCTGATCATCAATATTACTGACATATTTTATATTATCGTCTATTTCAGTTTTCACTCAATACTTGTGAAATCATGTCAGCCCCCAGTTTACCAATTTTGTGATTAACAAATTCTAACTGGAATTAGAACTGTCTCATCCATCACTATAGTTAGAAGCATGCCAATAATACCAATGCCACTATTCTCCACTCTTACGGCATGTAATTTACAATAAAATATTTTAAGTCTCCTATTATGTTTTAGTTGCATCAAATTAAGGTTAAGCATAAGTGGCATGCAAAGCCAAATTATAGGAGCAGAAAACTACATGAACAAGCAATGTTAGTGATAGATGCTTTTTGAAATCCATTAATCATTAATTACTGAGGTTTTTTTTTTTTAATGTTTATGAAAACAATTAAATGCCACTTAGAAAATCTTTAACTTAGGGTCAAGCCATTGGTTTATTTAAATACAGGTATATCCTGACCTATATTTTGAGAGTTTCCATGGAAGATCACCAATGGTGAGATTGTGCCAATTAAATTGAATAGTTAATATGACTGACCTAACCAGTACAATTAAGGATTTCTAAGTGTATTTTATTATTTACTTAGCACAATTTGCCATGCTAATGTTATCAATATGAAACTGCAGGCAAGATTACTTGAGAACTAGGCAGAAAACTTGAGCATCCTACCTTCACTCTCTTTACATTCACCTCATCTATTTTTCTTTTCAAAACAACATCCCTTGCTCAAATGCTACTTTTCACCAGCTCTTAAGATCCTCTGGCATGTATCAGAATAAGCAACATTAAAATGGCAGTGGCATCTATGATAACACATTCATTACTGATAGCACTATCCAAGTTAAACCTAAATAAACATTTTCTTCTCTTGACATGCTGCTTAGTGGCAAGTATATTTCTTCTACACCAACATGGAAAAACTTTCCTTTTGTTCATCTCCCCTCTCAAAAATGCCTGCTTGAGGGAATTTGGAGCTCAAGAACTCACCAATAAATAGCCCTACTATTCAATAAATATACTCTGTTAAGTCTTAATATACAAATATGATAATAAAGGTTTGAAAATGGAATCTTGTCCAGTGCTATATTGGCACTTACAGTTAACAGGCCTACTGATCATTCGTATCCAAAGGAGTCATGTTATGTTCAAGTCTGTCAGTAATAAATCTATTAGCTAAACAGATTTTTTTTTTTTTTTTTTTTTTTTTTTTTTTTTTTTTTTTTTTGAATAGACACAAGAGTTTTTGCTCCATTATTTTCAAAAATCAGCTATGGTGCTTTTTATGGCCATTATCTATGGTAAACATTTCAGAGAAACCATTTGCATTCTGAGCTATGGTCCCTGGTCAAGTCAGGAATGTTCTTCAGTGCTGCTGCTGAATGACCTGCTCCGGACATGATTTCTCAGTTGCTCTATAAGTTCAGGATTCTGTTGCTGTATCTGCTGAGCAAACTGCTGTCCCCTGTGATAAAGAGACAAATGGTATGAATTAGGGAATTCCCAGTCATACAACACTTGTGCAAAAAGAACTGCAAAGATTGTGGGGGACTACTCAAAGGAAACTTTCTATAAAAACAAGTTTTAGAATCACAACTTGAGTATTTGCAAGCTTACCACTGCCTCCATATAGAGTTATTACAGAGCAATATATTTTATAAGAATCAAAACACCCAAGCTAAAAACTGAGTGTCTGAGTTAAATGGAATCCACCACTCACTCTGGTGCTTAACCATAAAGATGCAAAGGACTAAGGAAGTATATGCTTTTATTGTATATGCTCACATATAATCAAGGTATTTACTCATATTCAAATCTTAATCTCTCATATTTCAGTGTAATACCCAGTTTGAAAACCTAACAGGATTGATTTTTTAAAGGGCAAAGAATTTTAACACAAATTCCTGAATGTGATACTCTCAATTCCAAGTGTTGGACAGCATTATAATCATGCCACTTAAAATCACTAAAAATGCAATATTTTAAGTAGTTATATGGTTACAATCACAAATAACAAATAGGTACAGTACTTGTGGCTTTGTATAAAATCTCCAGTGACAGTATTATATGCAGATTCAAAAGCAATGTCTCTTAAGCAATTTGGATGGAAGTGAAGGCAATATACTCAAGTAGTACATTGAAAAGATGTAAAGAGTTTCTCTAGTGATGATAGACACTGAAAGAAGTTTGAATAAAATTGTTTCCTAAATTATAAGTCTAATAAAAAATTGTTTTAAAGTTTATATGTATAATATATGATCTTAAAATGTACATGTGTACCCAAATTAATACATAATTTAACTAGATATTTGACTTTTCATCTACATCCCTGAGAAGTTACATATTCAAATCTGCTAAAAAACTTTTTCTTGATTCTTCACTGAGAAAAATGGGGGATTAACTGCTTTATATACAAGATAACATTTTGTTTGGACATACGATTTTTATTGTTTCCCTGCCCTCAAAAGCACCAATCCCCAAACCTTAGGACCCACTATAAATAAAGATTATTGTATTGTTAGCCCCATTTAAAGAAATTAAGGACCTTAATATACTGACAGCATAATTAAGTAAAGAAAACTTAGGCTACAAGTCAAAAGACTAGATGCAGACCTAGCTCTCCCATGGATTCTCTGGAGCTTTTATTAAGTCATTACCCTGTGCTTCAGTATCTCTAGCTATTGAATAGGGATGTAAATTACTTACTCCCCTTCCATTAATATCTGTTGCTCACCTGCCTTATTGAGATGTTACAAGGGGAAAAAAATGACTCAGCTGGTACTTGAAAAACCCTTTTTAAAAAGGTACATTAGGCAGTCAGTGGCGGAGCCTGGAGCCCGCAGCTGCTGCCATGTCCCATGACACTGGCATCCAAGGTAGTGAAGACATTAAAGAGATCTTTGCCACAGCAAGAAATGGGCAATACAGACTTCTGAAAATATCTATTGAAAACGAGCAATCTGTGATTGGGTCATGCAGTCAACCTTCAGATTCCTGGGATAAGGATTACGATTCCTTTGTTCTACCCCCCCCCGGAGGACAAACAACCGTGCTATGTATTATTCAGATGAGATTCTCAGAATGCCCAGGGATATGAATGGATATTCATTGCATGGTCTCCAGATCATTCTCATGTTCGTCAGAAAATGTATGCAGCAACGAAAGCAACTCTAAAGAAGGAGTTTGGAGGTGGCCACATTAAAGATGAAGTATTTGGAACCGTAAAGGAAGATGTAGCATTACATGGATATAAAAAAATATTTGCTATCGCAATCTTCCCCTGCCCCGTTGACTGCAGTGGAGGAAGAATTACGACAAATTAAAATTAATGAGGAACAAACTGATGTGAGTGTGGACACTAAGCATCAAACACTACAAGGGGTAGCATTTCCTATTTCTCAGGAAGCTTTTCAGGCTTTGGAAAAACTGAATAACAGCTCAACTACAAGCAGTTGGAAACAGATATAAAAAATGAAATTATAATTTTGGCCAACAGAACAAATACAGAACTAAAAGATTTGCCAAAGAGGTTTCCCAAAGATTCAGCACGTTATCACTTCTTTCTGTATAAACATTCCCATGAAGGAGAGTATTTGGAGTCCATAGTTTTTATTTATTCAATGCCTTGATATACATGCAGTATAATAGAATAGATGCTGTATTCTAGCTGCAAGAGCCCTCTGCTAGAAACTGTAGAAAGACAACTACAAATGGATGTAATTAGAAAGACTGAATAGATAATGGGGATGAATTGACTGCAGACTTCCTTTATGAAAAAGTACACCCCAATTCTTGGTAGTGGTGTTATTTGCTGTCCTTACTAGTATATTGTATTGTATGACATGTTATTTTTCTTTTTATCATTTTTTTCTTATTGCTAAAAAAAAAAAACAATTTTTCTTGTAGTAATCAATATGTTCAAGTGCTGATTGTGGTGATAAATGTACAACTTTATGATGATACCATGAACAACTGATTGTACACTGTGGATAAATGTATGGTATGTGAATATAACTCTATAAAATTGTAGGAAAATATATATATAGGAGTAAAAGTGTTGGAGAAAACATGGTGAGAGGGATGATGCCTCACCAATATGGACTAACTACAATGTGTAAACTCAGAACTGAATCTTAGAACATAGCCTAACGTGGACACAATAATTGTAATAGTCCCTAGATTGTAAGCTCTTACAGCAGTTAACTCTATCCCTGAATTGTAAGGCCTATCTCTAAACTTTGAGATGCTGATCCCCTAGCGTATAACCTGATTGGTCTCTGGAACAATGCATATCTCTGAGACACCTGAAACTCAGAGCTAGAGCTCGGCAGATTTGAATGTCAGTATTAGTGCATACAGCCACTGTCAAAAAAAAAAAAAAAAGCTGAAAAAGAGCCCAGACTTCAATTAGTGATATGAATGAAGCAGGTCTGGTTAAGACCAGGGCAAGCCAGGCCAAAGGGTAAAGGTTGAAACTGATTGTGTTTTAAAACTTCAACTTTCATATGAGACCAAGGGAATAGATATCTATTTGGTACAGGATCTAAATTTTCTAAACGGTACAACTCTACAGTCGATTTGTTCAAACACCACAATTGCATGGAACTTTGAATAGGAAGTGAGATACGGTAGGTTAGTATAGGCTGGAGTGAAATAGTGACACATCCTAGAGTAATTTGGGCAGATAATAAAAAATATATTTACAGCCTCCCCCTCCCCAGCTCCGAGGATCTGGGGGAAGGTGCGGATGTGTTGGACATCCTCACCTGGACTGGTGTTGATGTTATCACAAACATTGGGACTGGCGGTTTGATGTGCTGAGCCCTCGAGCATGGGACTTGCCCTTATGAAGCTCATTACCACAAAGGAGAATCTAAAGTTGTATGTAATGGTGCCTAAGAGCCTCCCCCTGAGTACCTCTTTGTTGCTCAGATGTGGCCCTCTCTCTCTCTAACTGAGCCATCTCGACAGGTGAACTTGCTGCCCTCCCCCCTACGTGGGACCCAACTCCCAAAGGTGTAAATCTCCCTGGCAAAGCAGAGTATGACTCCCGGGGATGAATGTGGACCCGGCATCATGGGACCGAGAGTATCTTCTTGACCAAAAGAGGGATGCAAAATGAGACGAAATAGTTTCAGTGGCTGAGAGATTCCAAATGGAGTCGAGAGGTCACTCTGGTGGACATTCTTATGCACTATATAGATAACACCTCTTAGGCTTTAATGTATTGGAATAGCTAGAAGTAAATACCTGAAACTACCAAACTCCAACCCAGCAGTCTGGACTCCTGAAGACAATTATATAATAATGTAGATTACAAGGGGTGACAGTGTGATTGTGAAGACCTTGTGGATCACACCCCCTTTATCTAGTGTATGGATGAGTGGAGGAATGGGGATAAAAACTAAAGGACAAATGGGGTGGGATGGGGGGATGATTTGGGTGTTCTTTTTTCACTTTTAGTTTTTATTCTTGTTCTGGTTCTTTCTGATGTAAGGAAAATGTTCAGAGATAGATTGTGGTGATGAACGCATAACTATGTTATCATACTGTGGACAGTGGATTGTATACCATGGATGATTGTATGGTGTATGTGAATGTATTTCAATAAAACTGAATTTAATTAAAAAAAAAAAAAAAAAGTACACCCCAAGCAACATGCTCATAAGCAAAGTTTTGCGAAACCAAAAGGTCCTGCAGGAAAAAGAGGAATTCGAAGACTAATTCGCAGTCCACCTGAAACTGAAGCCACTACTGATTGAAATCATTATATCAAACATTACAATACCAGTTTTTTAAAAGTCCAGCTTTTAGTACAGGATACCTGAAATCATTCCACATTGTTATAAAGTAGGGAAAAGTTGTAATTTTTTTAAAAAGAGCAATTTTCACTTGTGTGTTTTTTAAATTAATGTTATAGAAGACTTCAAAAAAAAAAGGTATATTAAACACACACAATTGCTTCCCTCTGAAGAGACAGATCTGGTCAGACAATAAAATAAAAATTTTAAAGGTTCTGGTTCCCTCACCTTAGAGACAAACGGTAAAACATAAAATACATTTTCACTAGTTCTCTTTTAAGTAACACTTACGCTTGGATGAGGCTGGATAGATCAGTGAGGCCCCCAACTCCAGCAGCAGGTCCCCCAATGGCATTTGTCATCATTCCTGACATTCTAGAGTACACAAGAGATATAGCCATGGGGTTAGTACATTCTTAACAAGTACTATAACTGCCCAAAGAAAAGTCAGTTAAATATACCTACATTATGTAAGAGGTTAGGGAAAGCATAGCTGTAAGGTCCCACTGACTGGCATTCAGGGCAGTTTTATCATTTTTGAGCTGATGTGCTCAAATTAGGGGCCTGATAGGTGGAAGGGGGAAAATGTAATAAGTTCTTTCTATACTTACAGCTGTTGAACTTGAGGATTCTGCATTAAACTTGCAGCCTGGAATTGAAAAATGGCATCTCCCATTAAGGCAGTTAATATTTAGGGATCTTTAACAAAGAAACAAACAAAAAAAAAGTAGAGAATGAAGACTAAACTATATTCTAACATTTTGTAGAGTTTTAGAGTGCTGTATAAATTGAAATGGAAAAAAAGAGTTACTAGAAAAAAAGGCATTAAAAATACATTGCAAGGTTAAAGAGATTGCAAACAATACTATAAACAGGATATTGATGGCAGTTTATTTTCTACTGATCAGATCAACTGAACCAAAAGAAAAAAATTTTGAGAGAAAACTTAAAGAATCTCATACTTTTGAGATGGTGCATTCCAAAAGTGTACTATAAGAGACGTGCCCTTGCTCCTTGGGACCCAGTTTCAATCTTTCCCATGCTTACAGGAGTGGAGTGGAAGGAGAGTGTATTTATACACACAGATGCACACTTTCAAAACTTCCTGTTTAGGAGGCATAATTTTCTTTTTTGCCTCAAATAGGTCCTGTCAACAATATTCATGTAAAATTTAAATTTAGCCTAAATCTTCATAAAAGTAACTTTTAATTCACTGACCTGAAATGAGGTGTTAAAAAAAAAAAAACACTTGCTTTTATTAGCAGAAAGATAATTGTTTGACTGACTTGCAAATAATTCAATAACTGTCCTCGAGTCTCAGTCAGTATTGGTGCCTCTGAGCCAACACATGAATAATATAGGCATTACACACATAGAAAGAGCATGATTTATGAGCTATAAACACAAAGCATTTTATTTTGTTACACAGTGCCTTTAAGCTGGTGCTGCAAAACTAGTTCTTCCCCTTCTTTTAGAATCTACGACCTGAAAGAAATCTAAAGCAGGTCCTACAGGTTTTCTAATAACTTTTAAGTATGAAGTCCTCCAATCACTGTAAGTTACAAAATGACCTCCAGTTCAGTAATTAATCAGTCTTGCTCAGTGTAATAATCAAATGCATAAAACTTCCTTTATAGGTAAAACTTTTCCGGCTACAGCATAGGCCTGCTACAGGTTAGCCAGTTGTAATAGAAAAGAAGGGCATGATTGGCTGTTCTTTACCCACCCTTCCCACCCCAAAGTGCTTTTACTCCTCCTAATCTGATGATCAAGATTTCTGGCCCTCCATGCTTAGGGTTTCAGTGGAGGCAAGAGAGGTAAGGGAAGATGGAAAGTTCTTATTTGATGACTAGTGTTAATCACAGTGGTTTTGCATTGGTACTCTATGGGTTTGAAATTTGTTTAAAACTACCCTGGATCTCTCACAGAGCACTTTCTGAATTCTTTAGACACCTATTTCCCCTCCCCACCCCTTTCCATACCCCCTCACCTCCTGGGGATTTCCCACCTATATTCTGAAAAGGGTAATTTTCCCTGCCTAGATGATTATGACTTTCCCTTTGGTCCCAGATTTTTAGCAGTCTTCCTTCATAGCCCCATCACCTTCAAGGAGGCTGTTTCAGGCAAAGTCCCATTAGAAAGATTCAGACTGGAATTCTCTCAAAAACATATGTATTCAGCTCTGATCCACAAGAAACATATCTCTGCTCCACTGTCATAAGTATAATTACTTCCCAAACCACAGCATTAATTATACCGCAGGCTTCTTGAGCAAATCAGACAGCAGTCCACTGTTTTCTAAACTAAGAATCGTATTTCTTTCTCAGTGGACTTGAGATGAGGACAGGCCCCAACTACTTCCCTCACCCATGAAACAAGGCTCTGAAACTCCAGTAGCTCTCTCCAAAACCCTCTCCTAATCTCTATTTACCTGACTCTTTTTTGAGAGTGACAAAATATGGTGTTAAGCCCCATCTTTTGCAACTCCATGATGGTTTCACACCTTACTCTGGAATGTTGTATCTTGGGGTCTAAGTCAAATTCGAAACTAAAATAATTCCATTTTCACATCCTATAAAAACAGGATAACCTGAGACCTGAAAATGGGCAACAATGTTCAAAAATGTCACAAAACCTGCAAAGAGGCATACATTTTTTGTCAGGTAGGTAGGAAGAATGACCTCAATTAGATTGGGAAAAAAGTTAAAACTACCAATTGCTCAAAAGACTTCTTTGTCTTAGAGGAATGAGTCATCTGTGCACTTCTATTCAGATAAAGATTTAGTGGCTGCAAGACACATTTTTTGAATGAAATTGAGATGAACAAAAAGTAGTTCCTGCCTTCCAAGGCCATAGCCTGTAGTAGAGTAGTTCTCAACCAGAAGTATGCAGTCACCCAAGGGAGTTTTATATACTGAGGTAACATCCCAGGTGTATTAAATAAGAGTCTCTACATATTGGGCCAGAGCATGTATATTTTCAAAAAGGTCCCTAATTGAATTTTGTTGAAGGACGGGGAGTATACTTTTATGCGAAATATATGAAAAGTTCAAATAAACTCATAAGATAGAAGCGAAGGCAGACAATGCTAAGGGGAGAGCTATGGAACCATTATTGTCAAAACCCTCAGACCTCAATTATTAGATATTTTCTTACAACCACTTCCATGTAAGATTGGTTTTAAACTTTTGGATTTTCAGATTCCTTTGCCAATCAGATGAAACTATGGTTATCTCCCTAGAAAATGCACATATCCACATGTACACAAATTTTTACATATAATTTCAGAGAATCCATGGACTTTCTATAAAGTCCATACAGGCTTTCCCACAAGGAGATCCATGGACCGGTTAAGAACCTCTCCCACAGCTTTATACCACCACCACATACCATCACCACCACAAAACCTCGCTTATTTGTTTCTAAAACGTTCTGGAGCTATATGGCTCTATGGAAAACAGAGCCAGCAGAGAAGAAAAGGAAATACACTCACCATACTAATGAAGGCTGGATTGTTTATCAAGCTGGCCATGTCAAAGTTCAATCCAGTTCCTATCTGTAAAACAAGTATATCTGAGAATCATTCCAACCACCAAAATTTAACTACAATAAAGTATGAATGACGGAAAATATTTCATTCATCTGACATAAATAACTTACAGGACTGGATACGTCTCTTAGCTTCTGTTCTGCTATTTTGAGATTTGACTTATAGGAATCATTTTCAGGGTCAAGCTCCAATGCCTTTTGATAACTTGTAACTGCTTCTTCAAATTTATTCATTGCAGTGAGGGCCAACCTAAAAAGAAAGATACATGATTAAAGAATAGCAGGATATCACAAACATAGTCCAACATCTATTTTGGTAGTCAATTCCAATTCAGATTACATAACTTACTCACTGTACTATCTTGGGAATGTATCACTGGAACACTAACATTCCCTCTAATTCCAAGATTCTATAAGTCTGAACTCTCCACTCTGCTTGCTGACAACCTTGGCTGTCCAATATGTATCACGAACTTTATGCTTAGAGATGAACCTTATCTACCCTATCATATTTTTAAGGCTACAATGTGAAATAGCTGCTTTATGAATGCCTAGATTAAGCTCCACAAAGATGGGAGCTGTCTAACAATCTTGTGGTCATATAATTCCACAATGCTAAAACCATTTTAAGGACTCTGAACTAGATTTGTGCTTCTAATGTCCAACTTTCATCCCTACAGAGAAGTTGAGTCACAGTATATATCAATTTGCCATTAAAAAAACTAGACTATAGCATAGCAGTTGGCTATCCTTGGAAAAAGATACTTTAGTTGTTAAATAGATAAAATTAGCATCCTTTAAAAATCAAATAGCATAAATTATCCCAGGCACTGATCAAAGAGTAAGTTATCAAATTTTAATGTTTACCTCCACATAGTTAAATTTTTTTATTGGAAAATTACTTCGAAACTAAACAATAGTGGCCAATACTATATATGGAGAGACAGTGTTAGGATTTGATTTTGAACAAATTACTCCAATTCTTTCTTTGCTGATTTACCTCACAGTCTCTGGTCTGGATAAAATACAGTACCTAACCACAGAAAAATTCTCAGAACCAAATTAGTTTTCTACTAGTAAACCATGAAAGATACTTCATCAGAGTCCCCAGTTAATCAATAGTCAGCCAATAAATATTGAAAACCTACTCCATATTTATTGAAAACCTTCTATGTCCACTTTTTTAGACACTGAGGATTTCACAGTGAAAAAGATAAAGTTCCTAACTTTAAGCAATTTACATTCTACCTGGGGAAGACAGACAATACACATGCAAATAAAAAAGAAGACAGACAATACACATGCAAATAAAAAAGGGAACTGTTCAAGAGAATGAATTGGTAGAGCTGCTCAAAGGTGGCTATATTGAAAAAGTAAACATCCAAGTTGAGACCTAGATGATGACAAGAAAGAAGTCTAATGAAAACCAGGGGAGGAACATTCTAAGAAGCAGCAGCCATAAAGGCCCTGAGAAAGATGCAAGCTTAGTATGCTTAAAGTACAGGACAAAGGCTGATGAGAAGGGAACACAGAAAACAAAGTATGCAAAGAAAATGTCAGAGAGCTTCCAGGTGCCTGCTCATACAGCACCATGGTTTGGAGTTTAGATTTTATTCTGACTGCAGTGAGATGATCTGATTTGTATTCTATGCTTTTCTGTGGAGGATCAGCATGGGCAGGGGTGGAGCACAGGCAGGGAGAAGAGTTAGGAGGCTTTTGCAGTAGTCTAGGTGAGAGATGGTGGTTTCAACTATGGGAGCAAGATAGTGATCAATGCTCAGATTCAATATATACACGGAAACTAGAATTGACAGAACTTGCTGATGGATTGGAAGTGTCAAGTGCAATAAGAATCAAGGATGACCCCCTAGGCTTTTGGTCCGAGCACTGAGTAGAAGAGTGACGGTACCATTTGCTGAGATGGAAAAGATTTAAGAAGGGAACAAGAGTATTGTTTGGGACATGTTAAGTTTAAGACACCTATTAAACATCTAAGTGGAAATGAATAGTACTTGAATATATGAGTATGAATTTCAGAGGACATACAACTTAAGAGACCCATCAACATAGAGACGGAATTTTAAAGCATGGGACGGAATGAAATCGGAAGGGAGTGTACACAGGGAAACAGCAGCAGCAGAGGATAGAGCCCTGAAGTACACTATTATTTAGAGGTGGAAGAGGAAGAAGAACCAGCAAGGGAGGAAGAAAAGAATAACCAGTGAGGTAGAAGGAAAACCTGGTAAGTGTGGTTTCACAGAAGTCTAGAGAATGAATTATTTCAAAAATAAGCTACTTGTGTCAAATACTAAAAAGTAGAGTAAGATGAAGACATAGAACCAAACATTGGCCTTAGTACGATAAAGATAACTGGTGACCTTTGATCGAGCTATCTTTGTAAAGTGATATAGGCTAAAGCCCTACTACAGTGAGCCGAAAAGAAAATGAGAGAAGAGACAAGTACAGACATCTTCAGGGTCTTTGCAGAAAAAGAGGAACAGAGAAATGAGGTGGTAACCAGAGGGAAACACTGCATAGAAGGAAGGATCAGATGGATGATTTTTTAATTACTTTTTCACATGCCAGTCATCATCATCTATAAAAGATTGAAAAACTGGTGTTGTAGAAGATAATTGCAATGTGAAGTCTGGGAGAAGGTACAAAAAGATGAGATGTAAAATGTGAATGGAGGGAATGGTCTTAGATAAGAATTCTTCATTTTAACAGGAATAAAGGTAATCTGTATAGGTACAAATGCAAATAGATTGGTGGATCTGGAAGTAGGAAGATGAGTTACTCTTCTTCTAAATGAATCTATTTTCTCAAGTGTGAGGCAATATCAATCAGCTGAGAGTCCCCATGGAGAGAGTTCTGGAAATTTTAAGAGAGTAGTAATGTCAAATAGACATTTAAGAGAGTGATGGGGTGAACTTAGAAGGAAATATGATAGGACTGTCTGTCAATATTGGGTGCTCATTTGAGATTTGTGGTCAGGAACATGAAATGAATCTACTCACTATGGCTGTGAGTCTCTCCAACAACCAACCATTCATCTCACTCCCAACTCACAGAAATTGTAATCATTTCTTCCTTTATGTTATAATATCATCTTACTAGTTTGGAGGGTACAATATTGAGAAGGAAATTCAAAACCAAGTCATAAAGAACAGCAAATCTGGAACTATTTGATACTACTTTGAACATTCTTAAAGGACTTACCCCATTCTCCCATAGGCCTTGCTGTATTTTGAATCAATTGCTATTGCTTTTTCACAATCCTTTATTGCATCTGAATAGTTACCTAATTTACTCTGAGCAGCAGCCCTAAGAGAAAGAGAAGAGATTTTTATTAGCAGCCTTCAAGGCACTGTCTTAGGGTTCTCCAGAGAAAAGGAACCAACAAAGTATGTGTTTGTGTGTGTGTATGCATGTAAATATTAAGAGATTTATTATAGGATTAGCTCATGCAACCATGGGGATTGGCAAGTCTGAATTCCAGAGGGCAGGCCACAAGTTGGGAACTCTGATGGAGATTTCAATGAATTCCCCAAGAGAAATTGATTGGTGGAAGTAGAGGCAGAAATTCTTCTGACTGCTGAAATCATCCATTCTCCCTTCAAGGCCTTCGGCTGATTGGATGAGACTTCTCTCATTGCTGAAAGCAATCACCTTTTGACTGTAGATGCAATCAACTAATCCATGAAATACTCTCACAATAACAATCAGGCCCCTGCTTGCTTGACCAAACAACTGGACACCATAATCTAGCCAAGGGGTGACATGAACTTAACCATTACAGGAACTAATTTTGATTTTCAAGTACTAATGACACTACATTTTCCTTGTCCCAAATTATAGGACACTCCCAGTAAATGTGTAAATCAAACTGGCTAAGATACTTTGATAATCAAACCAAAAAAACGCTCAGAAACTTCTGTTCAGAGAAAATATACGAGCTGCCTTTTGCTGTGTGCTTTGCTACAGAAAAGACAAATATGCAAGTCATTCAACTTCTCTACCTCCTAACTGCCTTTCTTTATTGCTCAAACCGAAAACTGAAAATGCTAGGACATCTGAGGACACTAAGAAGGCACACAGTGAGTGATTCTGTAAACAACTACACACACAATGTTGTGCTATTAACCAAATCTTTATCCGTGGGGTTAAAGTACAAATAAAAGTAACATTCTAGTCCTCTAGCAATTTATCCCATTCATTCACTTCTGAGGCAGACTAAACTTTATTGTAAATTCTTTCAGTCTGTCATAAGTTCTCATAATATTGTACCTCAGCCAAAGATTGAAAAAACCAACTCTGGAAAACAAGGACTTTGCATAGACCTAAATTCTTGTAATTGTGGCCTCTCCCCACTGTTTCTAAGTAGTTAGCTAATTAACTCAGAGGAGAAACAGGAAAGGAAAACAGAAAATCTAATGTAGATGCTTAGAAAGGTAATAGGGGACCACAAGTCAACGAACAGTAGCTACATGAGCAATCGCAGTCAACTCTCTTGAATCAGGTATGAGAGCCAGACCATAATCATTACTTGCTGTGATCACTTCATAGATTTCTCACAACTACTAAGAAAAATGCTGTGCTATAAGCCTCTGCCTCAAACACTGTACCTCCAAGACCTGGTACCTTTTCTATTAATAAAGGTAAAGAGATTTTCTAAAAAGTTTTGCTTGCAAGCCCAGAAATTAGGTCCTTCATGTTCTTCTTGAGTCTACAGACAGAAGTCCTCTGGAATTCCCCCATGCTATTCCAAACTCTCTGGTCTCCTGGTCCTCTCTCACTGCAATCTGAGAAGCACTACTCTCATTTTTGCTCTCTTTATTCTTCTGTCCTTACCCACATTTATTGTTTCCATTGTCCTAAAAAACTTTGTATTTACCCACTGAACTATCTATCTTCTTTGAAATTAGTCAAGAGTCACTTCTTTCAGAGACCTATCTGGATTCTATTAAGAATACAAGAAAACAACAAAACTGATTAAAACACCATTTAACTACAATTTCTGCACTTCACTGATCCTCAGCATTCTTTAAGCATATTCTATTTTCCTGGCAATCAAACTATAGGTTGGGATTCTCGAATATCACATCAAGCTTATTGTTGCACTTCATAAATAATAACAGATTGTTTGCTAGGTGACAAAGAAGAGAATGTGCTATGTGAAACCAAACCTGAATAGAAGGAGCTAAGAGCAAAATACTGTCAACTCAGGAAGGTGAGCTGGGACTTCACACCTACCAAAATTCCTCTAAGATTTAATCACATTTACTGGGAGGATAAAGAAGAAATAGGAGATCAGTTCTGATCACTGCGGGGTGCCTATCATAGCCTGGTTTCCACAAAACAGAGTAGGAACATGTGAATCTGGATCACTGACATTTCCCCATTCTAATACAAGTATTCCAAGGGAATGAGCATTTATTAAAGTTGTTATATAGAGGGCACAAACCTACAGTGATGTATAGATATTCCTTTTAGAGTAGTCTAACGCAAAGATAATTTCAGTGACCAGCCTTGGAGAGTATATATACTTCAAAGGCTGGCAAATGTGTTGAGTCTCAAAAAGTAGACTCAATTTCAAGAATATTCATACATAGGACCAAAGTAATTTGGCCTCCTAAGCTACAATACAGTAGGAACTAAAACTCTGTGTCAAAGTAACAACAGGAAAAATACTAGGGAGGAACTGGGTGTCTGCCTCAGAGCAAGCTCCATTTCCCCAGCCCCATCGAAAGCTCTCTTTTCTGTAGGTGATTCTAGGATGTAGAGCCAGAAAGTACTTGCTAAGAGGACTCAAACCTACTTGCCTACCCTGTCAGTGGTTGGAGTTGCTTGGAATACAGTACTGACAGATATTTACTGAATTAATGCCAACTCAGAAGGAGAACCTGGGAATGTAAACCTACTAAAATCCCTCTAAGAATTAACCACATTTTAATGGGAGGAGAAGAAGCTAACAGCCTAAGTTCTAAGATAGATTTTTTTAAATGATCATATCATGTATGATAAGCACAGCTACCAAACAAACAAACAAACAACAACACAAAAAACCCTTGTCCAGGAACTGAGCATGACATTTGTATCAAGCCCTGTTCTTATAGCTAATATTTCGAATCTGGTCTATCACTGACATCCCATTAAGTAAATCTAAAAGTGATTTTATAGAACAAAAAATGCCCCAATCTCATCTCTTCTCTAATGTCTTTTTTTCTAACCAGTGTGTGTGCATTCACACTTGCATAGCAATATGCACAAAGGATAAGAAAGTCAGTGCAATGAGAGAGAGAAAAGGGAGATTGTGAGAAGGGAGATGTACAGAAAGAACTATTTGGTTAAAAATCAACAATAAATCTACAAGCATTTGCTAAACATCCTCAAGTAACAGAAAGGCAATGCTTGTTTTAGGTATCTATCTTGTGATTTTAAAAATGTAGCCACAAAATGAGTTCTCTGTACATAATATATAGCACATAGCATACTCCTGAGTATTTAAAATAGCACAAATTAAAGAGAATTCACAATATCACATAAATTATATTTTAGGTTGTAAACAGATGACTTAATTCTTGATGTCATGTTAACAATGTATTTTGTAATTGTATGTCTTCATTTAATAATTAAAAATTTATCTTTAATTCCTATAAATTCATGCCCTCCCAATACAGACATACCTCCTTTTATTGTGCATCACAGATACTGCATTTTTTACACATTGAAGGTTTGTGGCAACCTGGTCAAGCAAGTCTATCAGCACCATTTTTCCAACCACATGGGCTTACTTGGTGTCTCTGTGCATTATTTTGGTAATTCTCACAATATTTCAAACCTTTTCATTATTGTTATATCTGTTATGGTGATCTTCGATCAGTGATCTTTGATGTCACTATTGTATTTATTTTGGGGCACCATGAACCGCACCCATATAAAACAGCGTACTTGATAAATGTTGTGTGTGTTCTGACTGCTCCACTGACCAGCCGTTTCCTCATCACTCTCTCTCTCCTCAGGCCTCCTTATTCCCTAAGACACAACAATATTGAAATTACGCCAATTAATAGCCCTACAATGGCATCCAAGTGTTCAAGTGAAAGGAACAGCCTTGTGTCTCTCTTGAAATCAAAAACTAGAAATCATTAAGCTGAGTGAGGAAGGCATGTCAAAAGTTGAGACAGGCTGAAAGCTAGACCTCTAGTGACAAACAGTTAGCCAAGTTGTGAAAGCAAAGGAAAAATTCTTCAATAGATGAAAAGTGCAACACACAGATGATAAGAAAGCAAAACAGCCTTATTGCCTATATGGAGAAAGTTTTATGGTCTGGACAGAAAATCAAACCAACCACAACATTCTCTTAAGCCAAAGCCTAATCTGGAGGAAGGCCCTAACAACTCTCTTCAATTCTATGAAGGCTGAGAGAGGTAAGGAAGCTGCAGAAGAAAAGTTTGAAGCTAGCAGAGGATGGTTCATGAAGTTTAAGAAAGAAACCATTTCCACAACATCAAAGTACACGGTGAAGCAGCATGTACTGATGGAGAAGCCGCAGTAAGTTAACCAGAAAATCTAGCTAAGATGAAGGTGGACATTAAACAAGAAATTTTCAACATAGAAGAAACAGCCTTCTATTGGAATAAAATGTCATTTAGGACTATCATAGCTAGAGAGGAGAAGTCAATGCCTGGTTTCAAAACTTCAAAGGACAGGCTGATTGATTCTTGTTAGGGGCTAATGTAGCTGGTGGCTTTAAGTTGAAGCCAATATTCACAGACTGGATGACAGCATATCTGCTTACAACATGGCTTATTGAACAGTTTAAGTCCACTGTTGAGACCTACTACTCAATAAAAGAGATTCCTTTCAAAACGTAACTGCTCAGTGACAATGCATCTGGTCACCCAAGAGATGTACAATGAGATGAATGCTGCTTTCATGCCTGCTAACACAACATTCATTCTACAGCCAATGGATCAAGGAATCATTTCGACTTTCAAGTCTTAATATTGAAGAATACATTTCGTAAGAGTATAGCTGCCATAGACAGTAATTCCTCTGATGGATCTGGGCAAAGTAAAGTGAAAACTTTCTGAAAAGGATTCACCTCTTTAGATGTCATTGAGAACATTCATGATTCATGGGAGGAGATCAAGAAATCAACATTAACAGGAGTTTGGAAGAAGTTGATTTCAACCCTCATGAACGACTTAAGAAGTTCAAGATTTCAGTAGCTGCAGATGTGGTGGAAACAGCAAGAGAACTAGAATTAAAAGTGCAGCCTAAAGATGTGACAGAATTGCTGCAATCTCATGATAAAACCTTAATAGATGAGGAGTTGCTTCTTATGGATGAGCAAAGAAAATGGTTTCTTGAGAAGGAATCTACTCCTGGTGAAGATGTGGTAAACATCATTGAAATGACAACAAAGGATTTAAAATATTACATAAACTTAGTTGATAAAGTGGTGACAGGGTTTGAGAGGGCTGACCCCAATTTTGAAATTCTAAATTCTAAAGTGGGTAAAATGCTATCAGATAGCACTGCATGCTACAGATAAATCTTTCATGAAAAGAAGAGTCAATCAGTGCAGCAAACTTCACCGTTGTCTTATTTTAAGAAATTGCCACAGCCACCTCAACCTTCAGCAACTACCACCCTGACCAGTCAGCAGCCATCAACATCAAGGCAAGACCCTCCACCAGCAAAAAGATTATGACTTGCTGAAGGCTCAGACAATGGTTAGCATTTTTTAGCAATAACGTATTTTTCAATTAAGGTATGTATGTTGTTTTTTAGACATAATGCTATTACACACTTAGCAGACTACAGAATAGTGTAAACATGACTTTTATTTGCACTGGGAAACCAAAAAATTTGCGTGACTCACTTTATTGAGTTATTCACTTTATTGCGGTGGTCTGGAACCAAACCTGCAGTTACTCCAAGGTATGCCTGACACCAAAATTCTCATTCTATGGGTATACATGGCCTTACCAAATATTAGGGTCATCTGGCAAGTCTAAAACTGAAAAATAAAACTTACCTGTGTGCCTAAGTCTAGCTGTAAATTAAGGATGGCAATGTATTTCATCTACTTAGCACAGATTCTCAGAGCCATTAAGGACCATTTATCTGATCTGTTAATCCCTTCCATAATACCCCAGTTACAAAACTCTCCTAAAATTACCAGGAACTGACAACATAATGAAGCCATGTATTATCCCCCTTCCCGACAATCCTGACGTTGATGGCTCTCTGTTTCCCTTTAATGATTCTCACTTTACCACTTAGGGCCACACTAAACAAATTAATTATTTTTCAACATTTAAGTCCTTCAAACTGACAGGTTCCATAATATCTTCTACACTCCATTCCCCTACCACTCCATCCATCCTTCTCTAAACTAAATATTCATACTTTTTCCATTCAACTAATATCCATTGAGGGTTAGCTAATACATAAACACTTTCTAGGCACAATGGATAAATCAGCAAACAAAACAATAACCCTGAACTCAACAGTGCTTAGATTCTAGTGGAGGGAGGTGGGATGGACTGGCAGATGATAAAGAAAAGGCGATAATGAGTCCAGTTTTCTATCAACTTTTCCTCATGCAGCATGTCTTACCTCACCAAACTAAGATTAAAAAATTTGAAATAAACATATTGTCCTTTGCTTCAGTTAAAAAAATTTTAATGTGAAAGTGCAGGATTCAATTAACCTGTTTTAGTAGTTCATGTGGAAAAGTATGGAGTTTATAGGACAGAATACTCAACACAGTATGGCCAGATGACCATTAAAATAGATACAGAATGTATAACTGACAAATAATTAGAATGACAAAAATGAAGTAAAGAGAAGTCAATCAATCCAACAGAAGGCAAAAAAAAAGTGGGGAGGGGGGAGGGGGTAAGGAGCCAAGAAAAAGTATGCTAAAGAAAGTAAGATGGCAGAAAATTCAAATGTCAAAGTAAATGTCAAAGTTTCCCAGACAAAACTGAGATTCTCAAGTTGGATACATAAGATAACACCTAAAACATAATCACACATAGATTGAAAGTCAAAGGGATGGGAAAAAAAAGCAACCAGACAAACTGAACACCAAGCAAAATAAAGCTGGTGTTGAAATATTCACATCATACGTAAGCCAAATAGCATTACTGGATAGAGTCAATATTTATTTATCATCCTTTTCAAGTTCATTTTTTGGATACACAAAACATTTACACGGCTCAGAAGCCAAACCTATATTAAGTCTCCCTCTCATCCTATAAGAGATGGATGGAAAGGGGTAGGCTTTGGGAAGTGGGAGTAAGACTTCAAAATGGATGAAAAGGCAAACCTTTAAACAGAATAAAACCTTAAAACAGAATAAAACTAAAACACAATCCTAACTGTACATCAAAAAGAAAAATAATTCAAGTAACTTTTGAGCACAGTATTTTGAGTATGTATTCTTAGTAGGGTGTAATCTGAGGACAAAAAAGATTGTAAAGAAAATCTAAAGTTTACTTGGTAGATTTTATTGGTAGAATAATACCAACTGAAGGACACTGATGGACAGGGCAAATGAGTAAAAATGCTGGCGCTACTGTAAAGCAAGGTTTTTAGCTCTGGGAGAAGGGAAACACAAATATAAAAGATATTTTAAGGACAACTGGAGGAAATTTTGATATTAATGTTAATTTTCTTAAGTATGAATGTTATGATAGCTATTTCCTTATTCTTAGGAAATATAGCTGAAGTATTTAGGATCAGCAAGAAAAGATTTGTAAATATGTATACATGTACACACACACTAACACCCTCCATAGGGAGACGGAGAGAGTACAAATGTGGGAAAATATTAGCAATTGGCAGTGATTCTAGGGTAAACATATACGGATGTTCTTTGCACTCCTCTTTCAGTAAGTCTGAATAAGTTTAAATAGATTTAAATTTGTTTCTTTTAAAATCTACTTTAAAAAAATGTAACATACTGCCATGTGAATGCTTTGACACTAGAAGTATTCAGATAGAGGCAATTCTCCTAAAATTCACTAAATCAATCAAATTCAACTCGAACTTGTATTAAACATATCTAATATGCTGGACCTGAAATCAAACCAAACATACAAAGACAAAGAGGATATATCCCTACCCTCCAACCTTTCACTGTCTACATAGGGAGACAGACATGAAAATAAAAAAAATCTTATGAAAAGTACAACAATGGATGTGTCAAGGGATGAGGTATTACAGAGAAAAGTATGGTTAACCATATATAGAGAATTCCAAAAGAACTTTCTACTGAAGAAAATATTCTATATATGTTCTGGCCAATAAGATAGCCAGTAGCTACATGTGACTACTGAGCACTTGAAATGTAGCTAGTGTGACCAAGGAACTCAATATTTAATTTTATTACATTTTAATTGATTTAAATTTAAATAGCCACATGTGGCTAGGGGCTACCATACTGGACAGCACCACTGCATAGGACAGTGAGGGAAACAAAAGGAAATGGTCAGGGAGATTGGGGAGAAAAGAAATAAAGAAATTTTTCTCTTCCCAGAAGAGCTGACATCTAACCAGGATCTTGAAGGATGACTAGCAGTCATCAATTAGATGAGGTGGGAAATATTCTAGGCAAACAAGGCAGCAGAAAAAAGCATGGAGAGATGGCTCAAAACTGTATTTCTAAGAAATCTTTAAGTTTTACATTACATGTGTATGGAGGGTAAAGAGAGAATGGTGGTAGGAAGTGTAGAAAATAAAGAGAAAAGAATGTTGTTAAAAGGGGGAAATTTTAGGTTCTATATATGTTACTAAAATAAAATTTAAATTTAAAAATAGGTAAAAGAAAGAGCCTGGATTATAAAAAATCTTATATAGCATGTTAAGGAGCTTAAATTTTATCGTGTGGACACTTAGAACTAGGGTATGGAAAGCAAGAGTTAGATGATCAATTTCACATTTTAGGAAGATCCTTTTTGGCAGAAGGCAAGTGGGGAGAGCAAGTAGAAATGGAAGGCCAATTTAAGTTACTACAACACTAGTTTAGCAAAAGTTAGGAACTTGAACAAAGGGAGAAGTGACGAAAATGGAGGAAGGAATAAATTGGCTATTTGGGAGGAACATGAACAAGGGAGACAAGGAGGAAGACTTCCTAATCTGTGGCTTCAGATCCGATATAAGATAGGGAATGAATGACACAGGGAAAACCAAATCCAAATGTGGGAGAAGAACACGGAAGAAAGAGACTCACTATGTTTCAATCTTTTTTTTTCAATCAAAATGCAAATTTTAAAAATTATTAAAATGTATTTGAAAGTAACAAATTGTATCACACACTTCTTAGGCTTAGAAGTGTTCTCAAGTGTTTTTAAAAAATGGAAACCAATCTTTTTTTTTTTTTCATTCAGTTTTATTGAAATACATTCACACACCATACAATCATCCATTGTATACAATCAACCGTCCACAGTATGATCACATAGTTATGCGTTCATCACCACAATCTATCTCCGAACATTTTCCTTACATCAGAAAGAATCAGAACAAGAATAAAAAATAAAAGTGAAAAAAGAACACCCAAACCATCCCCCCCATCCCACCCCGTTTGTCCTTTAGGGAAACCAATCTTTTAAGTTTTCTTGCTGTACACTGCTATTTTCCAAGCTGCTTCTTTTTCTGTGGCTTGTTAATATCCATGTTTGAAATATCAGCAGGAATGTTTATTCCTGGTATCTGTGGTTCTACCAGGGACATTCGGATTTTCTGATGCTAAAGATTAGATGAGTCTAACATGATTTTCACTTTAATTTTATCAAATATGTGAAAGATTGTATCTTCTATTTTAAGTGAAGGTATCTCATCATCATAAGTAAGCCGTGGCCTTGGTTTGTCCTTTTCTTCAAAAAAGGCTGTACCTTCTAAACAATACTTTGGGATTAATACCACAGTAGCATTCTTTCTTACAAAAAGAATATAGGCTTCTTCACTTATTATTCCTTTGCTTTTGAGAAATAACTGGGTATGAAATGCCACTGATGCGCGTTGGGCATATTGAGCCATTTTGTGCTGGAAATTGAGATTTTTACATAAATCTGCAAGCTTGTGTTTGTCTGTCAACTCTGGATAAGTACAATGTGCTCCAACAGCCACTGCCAACAACCTATGAACAATGATGTCTGCATATCTTCTGATGGGTGAAGTAAAATGTGCATATATTGGTGATGCTAAACCATAGTGATGAAAATCATTATCCATTCCAGAGCAGAAGTAAACAGCTTGCATCATACAGCGAATGTTTAATATTCTTAACAGAGTATTTAGAGATGGGAAAGCAGGAGATTCAGCCTGGTCCAAAGAGTCAGCCAGAGACTTTGCTGTATCAGTATTAATTTCCAAATTGTTGGACTTGGCTGCCTTAACAAGAATTTCATAATTTGATGGGGGAGGAGCAGGATGTTTCCGAAGCAGGGCATATTCCGAAAATTCTTCATGAATTTTTTTTGCACCAGAGATATTAGCAAGTAACGTAAATTCTTCCACCATGGAATCTGTTTCTCTAAGTTCCTTGGTTTGCAGATCTATGGGATCATGAGTTTCACTGTCCATGTGAAATCGAACTTCTGGGGAAGAAAGAGTCAAGGCCCCTTTTTCAATTCTTAGTTTTTTCAAAATTTTAGCTAGTTTATTTAGTCCACGGAGACTAGTAGTAATATCATCCATCATTCATGGTTGCTGAATCAATTCTCATCTGAGCTTCAGCATATGTAAGAGAAGCCTTTGAATTAATGGCACTTTTTGTAAACCTTGTTTTTAAGATTTCAGCATTGTGATTCATTTCCCAAATACATGAAAATGCCAGCCTGTTCACATCACATCTTAAGGAACACAAGTTAGAGCTAAGCAACTCTGGAACCACGTCAATCCTCTTTTCACAAAGATACACAGTTGTTCCTCTTCTGACTGATTCTTGATCTAAAGCATTTCCTGGCCCAATGAAATGGCTAAGCATCAGCAACATGAACACCAACCTCCAATTTTCCATTTCCTTGTTCTCTACAATGTAGAGCATCATCTATATCAGCACATCCTGCTGGGTCAACACTACAAATATACAGATGCTTCAGGTCTTCTCAATTTTTCATGTCCTGTTCAGTAATGCTCCAGAGCATTTTAGGCAGAAAACTAAGAACAACTTGTAAAAAAGGCTGATGGGGAACATCGTGCTCAAGTAGCAAAACTTCTATTTCAGTCTCTTTATCTCCAGCATCACCTAAATTTTTTACAAAGTGTCCATTTGGGTATCTGGAATTTCTGGGCCAACCATCAATAGCAACAATAATTCTTTGTCCTTCTATTGTGGAAGCCTGCCTGGTTTCTATCCGAATTCGAGGTATTCTCTTATCAGCAGGTGTAAAGAGATGTCTTCTTGACTCCTTAACACCAGATTTAGAAAGCATGCCACAATATGGTCACCAATTCCATTTTATTATTCCTAGAACTCTACCAGTAGGCTTTAACATGTTTTCATTTACAACAGTCTTGAGCTTCTTGGTTTCATACAATGCATTCTTTCTGTTCGTCCTTCTCCACATCGTCTTCATTTTGACCTTCATCATGTAAAACCACAGAAGATGGTGCTACCCACTGACTCTTGAGGAAAAGCTCCACAGCCACAATATCTTCATGGATAGCTCAGTTTAAATTTGAAGTCCTTGTATGATTATCTCTTTATTTTCTTCATTGTCTCAGTGAATCCATACTGTGTAGCTTCTAACTAATTTTCCCTACTGACTCTAAATGTTCCTTGAAGATATGTACCAGATTTTTTGCCTTCTTGTAGCTTACTTAAAGGAAGATGCTCTGAAAATATTATTTTTCCACTTTTTATTTCATTCCCTTCTGCAGACAAACAAGCAAGACCACCTACAAGTTCAGGATTAGCAGTTAGGCTCTTTACATACTCTTCACAAGTGAAAGCTGGTATCCCTTCTTCTATGGCTTTCTCTTTGTTTTTCCTGTCATTTGTTATGAAAATAACTTGCAGCTGGTTCTCTGCTGACATTTTATTCAAATGTTCATTATACCATTTTGCTGCTACTTGGACGGCTCTATCATTCCTGTCATTAGAATTTTCTCCCTGTTCTTGTTCTACATGTTTCTCCATGTTGCTCATTAGTGAACGTATAAAAATGCTTCTGGTTATTAGTCACATCTCGGATTCGTTTATATACTGGGGCACTCCTATTTCTCACTTCTTGGAGAACTGTTTGTAGCACAATTACATTCCTGATGGCAGGGTCCTCAAGAACATCAATAAGCTGCCTGGAGGTCGCAGGCTGGAGACTACAGAAGCTCAGGTTCCTGGTCTCCAGGCACTTACAATCTGGTCCAGCAGGACGCTGGTGTCAGGCGTCAGCGTGCTCGCTGGGTCCAGGGCTGCGGCGTGAGGGCCCGCCCCTCATGCTCCCCGCCGCATGCTGCGCACCCGGCCGCACTGCAACCGATGGCCTGTTTCAATCTTGATAGCTTTAATCACAAGCTACATGCTAGAGTGAAAGCAGATTTGCACAGCTCAGAAAAGAAGGTGGGGAGGCACATGAGCCTCTAAGACGAGGAAAGGAAAGAGAAGTCAGGCAGTGATCAAATCCCCTGTGAGATGAAGCCAAAAATGTCGATGTCTGAACCGAATAACAAAGTGCTCTGCTCTGCATGCCTCTGATGTCTGGCTGTCAGTGCATATCTAATGAAATTTCTGTAGAACAATTCAGACACAGCACCATGTTTTAAGACACCTCCCCCCCTTTTTTTCATCTTATTAGAGAAAGGGCATGAAAATCATTTGTGTTCCTATTTTTGTAGAAAATAAGGCAGTAAAGAAAAACCATAGGTATGTCACACTTTCTATATTGTATATCAAACATAAATAAAATAGTCAAAACCTATTCTCACAACTAAAAAACTCTTGCATTGCTTTTTGAAAAGAAACAAATATTGAAAGCCTAGTACTATGTCAGGGAATTTGTATATATTAACTCCTTACAACTACTCTGGTAAGTGCTTAGGACTATCTCTACATTTTAAGCAAGGAAACTGAGGCTCAGAAAGATTAAGTACCAGCCCAAGATCATAGCTAGTAAGTGGCAGAACCAAAATTCAACTTCAAGTTCAACAAACCAAATTCAAATCCCAGTAAACTGCCCATAGAGGTGGAGAAAAACAAAGGGAAAACTAATGAAGTCTCTGTGCCCATCTTTCTCAGCACTTAGAAGGCTAGTCGTCATCAGCATTCCCTGTTACAATGGTCTGACTTTCTGATTCTGCTTTTTAAACTAATCTCTCTAGTGGTTTGAAGCTGTATGTAATCCACAAAAGCATGTTCATAAACTTTGTCTATTCCTGTGGGTGTGAACCCATTTTAGGTATGACTTTTTGATGAGGTTACTTCAGTTAAGTTGTGACCCACCTCAATCAGTATTGGTCTTAATCCTATTACCAGAATCTTTTATAAGCAGGATGAAATTCAGGCAGAGAGAGAAAGCCACAGGAAGCAAGAAGCTGAAATTCAATGGAACCCAGAAAAGAAGTGAGAGGCCAGGAGAGGACACCATGTGCATTGTCATGTGACAGAGAAGCCAAGGACCAAGGATTGCTGGCAGTCAGCCCCAAAATGCCAGTCTTCAGGAACAGAGCATCACCTTGATGACATTTTGGACTTTCTCTTGGCCTCAAAACCATGAGCTAATAAATTCCCATTTAAGTCAACCCATTGCATGGCATTTGCTTAAACAGTCAAGGAAACTAAAACACTCCCCATCCTAAAATGCCTTTCCCTCTTCTCTGTCTATCCAAGTTCTACTTACCCTCAAATCTAGTCCCAACTCAAGTTCCTCATCACCTGAAAGGCTGTCCCTGACAACTTCCCTCCACCACGGTTTCTCTTTCCTAGGTATCTTTTTTTCCATTTATTGCCTCAGTCATTCAACCACTCTCCATCCTAGAAACATTACCGTACTATGGGTAAAGTAATGTACTCAGTACTGATGTTTTACAAAATAAGTAAGAATATTGTTCTTGCTTAGGAACAAAAGATATAGAAAATGCTATTTGTTTCATATCATAAAGTACTCAGAAGTGTTTAAGATCTGTACTCAATGTTTATTGTTTTATGTTTACAATGTTATTGTGAATGTCTACTTGCTTCAACATCACTGGAAAATTGTTACATTTCTTCTATAGTCCTCCATTCATCCAACAAAAAAGTGCTGAACTCCTATGAGGTACAGTGTTAGATGCTATGGGTGATACAAATAGATACAAAACCCAGCTCTGTCCTTCACCTGAAGAAATAAATATGCAGACAACTATAAGATAAGGCAGAACATATGATAAAAAAAAAATACATAACTGAGGAATCAAGGCCACTGTAACAGGGAAAGCACAACTTCAGTGAGCCATCAAAAAGGCTTTTTAGCATCTTTCCTGACCCTCTCCCAAGGGCCCTTTGGAGCTGGTCTGCATCCCCTTATTGGGTCCCTGGGCCTGTTTTGACTGGGAAATACTGACTTAGGAAAGTCCTTTTCAGGGTGACACTCCCCAGAATTTTCCCTCCAGGCAAAAGCAGTTACAGGCAAGGAAAGGAATAGTAAAAAAAAAAAAAAAATTATAGAGGCAAAACAAAAACAAAGAGAACATATCAGCACTCCCAGAGAAGGAAGAGAGGAAAGCAAACCTTCTCCTGGGAATGAAACAATTGCACAAATAGTACAATCTTAAAAACTGTATTGCATACCTCAGGCAAGAATCAGATGAGAAGAGCTGAAAAAAATCTGATCAGTTAACAACAGGCAATTCTAAACAAGTAGAAGAAGTGGAAACAAGTGCCAAAGGGGGAGCCTTAATACAGAGGCAATCAACAATAAAATCCTAGGCAAGAAAGAGAAGCTGACCTTCACAGTATTCTCATCAAGATAATCAGATGCTTAGATGTCACCAAAATATGACAAGCCATACTAAGAAACAGAACTATATGGCCAGGTACAAAAAGAGAAATATTGTTTGTTACCACTAATGTGAACACTGTGAAAAATGTAAAATAAATAGTTTATATTGTAGAATATAGGGGACCTAGCAATAGACAGCAAATGGTAAAGGGGTAACAATAATCTAATAAGAACAGATAAGTTATGGAGGGTAAACTTAATGTTCTGGAAATGCTCAGGAATGACTATGGTTTGCTAATTTCTGAGGGGTATGATAGGAACAAGTTCGCAGAAATGTAGTTACTTTAGGTTATTTGTTTTTCTTATTCCTGTTGGGTTATAGTCTATTTTCTTGGGGTAGGGTAGGAACATGTTGGAAGCAATGTAGTTATTTTAGGTTATTTCTTATTACCTTGCTTTGTTTGAAATTTTTTTATTGTTCGTTTTTTTAATTTTTTGATAAAGCTTAAAAAAACAATGACTGAGTGTGGAAAAAAGTAAATGAACAATGGGGGGAAGAGGGAAATGGAATGTTTTGGATGTTCCTTTTTATTCTAATTTTTATTTTATTTTTTGGAGTAATGAAAATGTTCAAAGATTTTTTAAAATGTGTTCAAGTTGAATATAGCTCAATAAAATTGAATTTAAAAAAATTGAAAGGGAAAAAAAATATATGATCAAATGCAGAAAAGGCATTTGACAAAATCCAGCATCCTTTCTTGATAAAAACACTTTGAAAGATAAGAATAAAAGGAAACTTTCTCAACATGATAAAGGGCATATATGAAACACCTACAGTTAACATTGTACTCAATAGTGAGAGACTGAAAGTTTTCCCTCTACAATGGATTGTAGTGAACAGTACGAATGTAAGAATGTTCTTTTATGAATTAGAACAAATGTATGTCACTATTACAAGGTGCTAATAATAGGTTGATATATGGGGGAAAATAATCCTAATGTAAACTATGGACTATAGCTAACGGCAATATTTTAATATTCTTTCATCAATTTTAACAGTTACCACACCAATGCAAAGTGTCAACAAAAAGGCAGTATATGGTAATGTTCTATTTTTATATGACTTTTATATAAAATTATAGCTTCTCTAATTAAAAAATAATAATAATTTTAAAAACATTATGCCAAGTGAAAGAAACCAGACACTGAGCACTACATATCACATGATTCCATTTATGTAATATGTAATATAAGTAAATCCAAAGAGACAAAATTAGATTAGATGTTCTGAAGGGCTATGGAAGGATAGAGAGGTACTGGGTTTTTCTTTTTGGAGTAATGAAAATGTTCTAAAATTGACTGTGGTGATGAATGCACAACTGTGATTATACTAAAAGCCATTGATTGTATACATCGGATGGATTGTATGGTATGTGAATATATCTTAATAAAACTGCTTTAAAAAAAATTGAAGACATGAGGAGTTAAAACTCAGTAAGACCAAGGACCTTGTGGTACTGACTAATGCTATATTTTCAACCAAATAGAACTGAAATGCAACAAAAATTAAATTACTGTGTTCTGCAATATATATATTTTTAAATACCAAGTTTCCACCCTTGAAAATTAGAAAAAGAATAGAAAAGTAAATCTAAAGTAAGTAGAACAGAAATAATAAGAGGCAAAATCAATAAAAAAGAAAGCAAACAATAGAGAAAACTGACAGAACATAAAGTTGCTTCTTTGAAAAGATCAACAAAATTGATAATTCCTTACCCAGACTAATTAAAAAGGGAGTTATCACAACAGATCAACAGAGATTAAACTGACCATTAAGAGAATATCATCAAAAATTTTATGCCAATAAATTTGACAACCTAAATGAAATAGAAAAAAATCTTCAAAAAATACAACCTATCTAAACTGATAAAAGATTAAACGGAAAATCTAAATATGTCTAAAACTATTTAAGAAATCCCACAGAGAAAGCTTCAAACCCAGATGGTTTCACTGACAAATTCTATCAATCACTGAAGGAAGAAACAACACCATCATTAGACAAAGTCTATCAGAAAAAAGATAAAACACCTCCCAATTCATTTAACGAAGCAAGAATAACCTTGATACCAAAACCTGAAAAGGACACTACAAAAAAAAAAGAATTTTATAGATCAACTTCCCTCATAAGCATAGATGCAAAATTGCCTTGCAAAATTTTATTTGTAAATTGAACCACAGAAAATGTAAAAACAATAATACATTATGACCAAATAGAATTTATCTCAGGCAGGCAAGGATAGGTATAATATTCAAAAAGTGTATCGATATAATTCACCATATTAATAAACTAGGAATAAAAACCACATAATCATTTCAATAGAGAGAAAGCATCTAACAAAATTCAACACCCATTTGTGATAAGAATCTGAGCAAACTAGGAATAGATGGGAACATTTGCTTTCTGATAAATGGCATATATTAAAAAAAATCTACAAGTAACATAATACATAACTGAAATATTGAAAACTTTCCTCCTAAGATCAGGAACAAGACAAGAATGCCCATTCTCACCACTTCTATTCAACCTAGCACTGAAAGTCCTAATCATGGCAATACAGGAAAAAGAAAAAAAAGCGAGCAAGTAGGGGTTATGCTGGTAAATGTTTAACAACCAGCTCTCCTACGTTGGGGTGGGAAGGAGAACTGATATGCAGTATTTGCTGATTTCCATTGTATACATGCTGCTATCATGGCTGATTCAAGCTATCAGTGTGATGTCACTGAATGCGAACTTGGGAGGACACATGCACAATCATCTCTCACGGGCCTGGGCAAGCCAGCTCCAGCATACCAGTGACTAAAATGCATAAAGATTGAAAAGGAAGAATAAAACAGTTTTTCTTTATAGATGATATGATTGTTTACATAGAAAATCCAAAGGTTTCTATAGAACAACTACTAGAACTAACAGTGAACTTAGCAAGATTGCTGGACCCAAGGTTATACAAAAATAACAGCAAATAATTGGAAAAATAAAATTAAGACTATAAAATGCGTGGTAATAAGTTCAACATATGACATGCAAGACATCCACAGTGAAATCGACAAAACACTGTTCAGATAAAGACTAAATAAACAGAGAGGCATACCATATTCATGGATCAGAAGACTCAGTATTCTTTGGGTAGCAATACTCTCCAAATTGATTTATAGATTCAATGTAATTCCAATTGAAATCCCAGTAGGCTTTTTTTTCATAAATTAACATGCTAATTTATAAACTGGCATACTATTTATTATGTGGTAATTTGAAACCATGTATTCCAGAAAAACAGGTTCTTAAAGTTATTCCATTCCTGTGGGTTTTTCCCACTGTAAATAAGACCATTTGATTAGATTACTTCAGTTAAGTTATAGCCCACCTCAATCAGGGTGGATCTTAATCTTATTTCTGGAGTCCTTTATAAGAGAATGAAATTCAGACATGAGAGAGAAAGTCACAGGAAGCAAGAAGCTGAAATGGCCCCCAGAAGAGAAAGAAGAGACCAAGAGATGCCACCATATGAATTGCCATGTGACAGAGGAACAAAGATCACCAGCAGCCAGCCCCAGAATGCCACGGTCTTCGGGGAGAAAGCATTTCCATGATAATGCCTTGATCTGGATATTTTCCTGACCTCAAAACTGTGAATGAATAAATTCTCATTGTTTAACCTGCCCCATTTCATGGTACTTGCTGCAGCAGCCTAGAAAACTAAAGCACTATACTATGCAGAAACAGAGCGTCAACTGATTTTTGACAAAGGTAGCAAAGTAATCCAATGGGGAAAGAAAACTCTTTACAACAAATGCTGCTGGAATAACTGGATGTCCATACAGGAATAAAAGGAATCTAGGAGGCGGGGCAAGATGGCAGACTGGTGAGCTGTATGTTTTAGTTACTCCTCCAGGAAAGTAGGTAGAAAGCCAGGAACTGCGTGGACTGGACACCACAGAGCAATCTGACTTTGGGCATACTTCATACAATACTCATGAAAACGTGGAACTGCTGAGATCAGCAAAATCTGTAAGTTTTTGCGGCCAGGGGACCCGCGCCCCTCCCTGCCAGGCTCAGTCCCGTAGGAGGAGGGGCTGTCAGCTCCGGGAAGGAGAAGGGAGAACTGCAGTGGCAGCCCTTATCGGAAACTCATTCTGCTGATCCAAACTCCAACCATAGATAGACGGAGACCAGACACCAGAGAATCTGAGAGCAGCCAGCCCAGCAGGGAGGAGACAGGCATAGAAACAAAACAACAAGAAAAACTCCAAAACAAAAGCGGAGGATTTTTGGAGTTCTGGTGAACATAGAAACGGGAAGGGCAGAGCTCAGGCCTGAGCTCAGGCCCTGAGGCGCATATGCAAATCCCAAAGAAAAGCTGATCTCTCTGCCCTGTGGACCTTTCCTTAATGGCCCTGGTTGCTTTGTCTATTAGCATTTCAATAACCCATTAGATTTCTGAGGAGGGCCCTTTTTTTTTTTTTTTTAAATCCTTTTTTCTTTTTCTAAAACAATTATTCTAAGAAGCCCAATACACAAAGCTTCAAAGACTTGCAATTTGGGCAGGTCAAGTCAAGAGTAGAACTAGGAGAGCTCTGAGACTAAACGCAATAATCCAGTGGCTGAGAAAATTCACTAAACACCACAACTTCCCAAGAAAAGGGGGGTGTCCGCTCACAGCCATCATCCTGGTAGACAGGAAACACTCCTACCCATCGCCAGCCCCATAGCCCAGAACTGCCCCAGACAACCCAGTGTGACGGAAGTGCTTCAAGTAACAGGCACACACCACAAAACTGGGCGTGGACATTAGCCTTCCCTGCAACCTCAGCTGATTGTCCCAGAGTTGGGAAGGTGGAGCAGTGTGAATTAACAAAGCCCCATTCAGCCATCATTTCAGCAGACTGGGAGCCTCCCTACACAGCCCAGCAGCCCAGAAACGCCCTGGGGGGATGGCACTCACCTGGGACATAGCACAGTCATCCCTCAACAGAGGACCCGGGGTGCACGGCCTGGAAGAGGGGCCCACTTGCAAGTCTCAGGAGCCATACGCCAATACCAAGGACTTGTGGGTCAGTGGCAGAGACAAACTGTGGCAGGACTGAACTGAAGGATTAGACTATTGCAGCAGCTTTAAAACTCTAGGATCACCAGGGAGATTTGATTGTTAGAGCCACGCCCCCCCCCCCGACTGCCCAGAAACACGCCCCATATACAGGGCAGGAAACACCAACTACACACGCAAGCTTGGTACACCAATTGGACCCCACAAGACTCACTCCCCCACTCACCAAAAAGGCTAAGCAGGGGAGAACTGGCTTGTGGAGAACAGGTGGCTCGTGGACGCTACCTGCTGGTTAGTTAGAGAAAGTGTACTCCACGAAGCTGTAGATCTGATAAATTAGAGATAAGAACTTCAATTGGTCTACAAATCCTAAAAGAACCCTATCAAGTTCAGCAAATGCCAAGAGGCCAAAAACAACAGAAAATTATAAAGCATATGAAAAAACCAGACGATATGGATAACCCAAGCCCAAGCACCCAAATCAAAAGATCAGAAGAGACACAGCACCTACAACAGCTACTCAAAGAACTAAAGATGAACAATGAGACCATAGTACGGGAGACAAAGGAAATCAACAAGACCCTAGAAGAGCATAAAGAAGACATTGCAAGACTAAATAAAAAAATGGACGATCTTATGGAAATTAAAGAAACTGTTGACCAAATTAAAAAGATTCTGGACACTCATAGTACAAGACTAGAGGAAGTTGAACAATGAATCAGTGACCTCGAAGATGACAGAATGGAAAATGAAAGCATAAAAGAAAGAATGGGGAAAAAAATTGAAAAAATCGAAATGGACCTCAGGGATATGATACATAATATGAAACGTCCAAATATAAGACTCATCGGTGTCCCAGAAGGGGAAGAAAAGGGTAAAGGTCTAGGAAGAGTATTCAAAGAAATTGTTGGGGAAAACTTCCCAAATCTTCTAAACAACATAAATACACAAATCATAAATGCTCAGAGAACCCCAAATAGAATAAATCCAAATAAACTCACTCCGAGACATACACTCATCACACTGTCAAACACAGAAGAGAAGGAGCAAGTTCTGAAAGCAGCAAGAGAAAAGCAATTCACCACATACAAAGGAAACAGCATAAGACTAAGTAGTGACTACTCAGCAGCCACCATGGAGGCAAGAAGGCAGTGGGCACGATATATTTAAAATTCTGAGTGAGAAAAATTTCCAGCCAAGAATACTTTATCCAGCAAAGCTCTCCTTCAAATTTGAGGGAGAGCTTAAATTTTTCACAGACAAACAAATGCTGAGAGAATTTGCTAACAAGAGACCTGCCCTACTGGAGATACTAAAAGGAGCCCTACAGACAGAGAAACAAAGAAAGGACAGAGAGACTTGGAGAAAGGTTCAGTACTAAAGAGATTCGGTATGGGTACAATAAAAGATATTAATAGAGAGAGGGGAAAAATATGACAAACATAAACCAAAGGATAAGATGGCTGATTCAAGAAATGCCTTCACGGTTATAACGTTGAATGTAAATGGATTAAACTCCCCAATTAAAAGATATAGATTCGCAGAATGGATCAAAAAAAATGAACCATCAATATGTTGCATACAAGAGACTCATCTTAGACACAGGGACACAAAGAAACTGAAAGTGAAAGGATGGAAAAAAATATTTCATGCAAGCTACAGCCAAAAGAAAGCAGGTGTAGCAATATTAATCTCAGATAAAATAGACTTCAAATGCAGGGATGTTTTGAGAGACAAAGACGGCCACTACATACTAATAAAAGGGGCAATTCAGCAAGAAGAAATAACAATCGTAAATGTCTATGCACCCAATCAAGGTGCCACAAAATACATGAGAGTAACACTGGCAAAACTAAAGGAAGCAATTGATGTTTCCACAATAATTGTGGGAGACTTCAACACATCACTCTCTCCTATACATAGATCAATCAGACAGAAGACCAATAAGGAAATTGAAAACCTAAACAATCTGATAAATGAATTAGATTTAACAGACATATACAGGACATTACATCCGAAACCACCAGGATACACATACTTTTCTAGTGCTCATGGAACTTTCTCCAGAATAGATCATATGCTGGGACATAAAACAAGCCTCAATAAATTTAAAAAGATTGAAATTATTAAAAGCACATTCTCTGACCACAATGGAATACAATTAGAAGTCAATAACCATCAGAGACTTAGAAAATTCACAAATACCTGGAGGTTAAACAACACACTCCTAACAATCAGTGGGTTAAAGAAGAAATAGCAAGAGAAATTGCTAAATATATAGAGACGAATGAAAATGAGAACACAACATACCAAAACCTATGGGATGCAGCAAAAGCAGTGCTAAGGGGGAAATTTATAGCACTAAACGCATATATTAAAAAGGAAGAAAGAGCCAAAATCAAAGAACTAATGGATCAACTGAAGAAGCTAGAAAATGAACAGCAAACCAATCCTAAACCAAGTAGAAGAAAAGAAATAACAAGGATTAAAGCAGAAATAAATGACATAGAGAACAAAAAAACAATAGAGAGGATAAATATCACCAAAAGTTGGTTCTTTGAGAAGATCAACAAGATTGACAAGCCCCTAGCTAGACTGACAAAATCAAAAAGAGAGAAGACCCATATAAACAAAATAATGAATGAAAAAGGTGACATAACTGCAGATCCTGAAGAAATTAAAAAAATTATAAGAGGATACTATGAACAACTGTATGGCAACAAACTGGATAAAGTAGAGGAAATGGACAATTTCCTGGAAACATATGAACAACCTAGACTGACCAGAGAAGAAATAGATGACCTCAACCAACCCATCACAAGCAAAGAGATCCAATCAGTCATCAAAAATCTTCCCACAAATAAATGCCCAGGGCTAGATGGCTTCACAGGGGAATTCTACCAAACTTTCCGGAAAGAACTGACACCAATCTTACTCAAACTCTTTCAAAACATTGAAGAAAATGGAACACTCCCTAACTCATTTTATGAAGCTAACATCAATCTAATACCAAAACCAGGCAAAGATGCTACAAAAAAGGAAAACTACCGGCCAATCTCCCTAATGAATATAGATGCAAAAATCCTCAACAAAATACTTGCAAATCGAATCCAAAGACACATTAAAAAAATCATACACCATGACCAAGTGGGGTTTATTCCAGGCATGCAAGGATGGTTCAACATAAGAAAATCAATCAATGTATTACAACACATTAACAAATCAAAAGGGAAAAATCAATTGATCATCTCAATAGATGCTGAAAAAGCATTTGACAAAATCCAACATCCGTTTTTGATAAAAACACTTCAAAAGGTAGGAATTGAAAGAAACTTCCTCAATATGATAAAGAGCATATATGAAAAACCCACAGGCAGCATAGTACTCAATGGTGAGAGACTGAAAGCCTTCCCTCTAAGATCAGGAACAAGACAAGGATGCCCGCTGACACCACTGTTATTCAACATTGTGCTGGAAGTGCTAGCCAGGGCAATCCGGCAAGACAAAGAAATAAAAGGCATCCAAATTGGAAAAGAAGAAGTAAAACTCTCATTGTTTGCAGATGATATGATCTTATATCTAGAAAACCCTGAGAAATCGACGATACAGCTACTAGAGCTAATAAACAAATTTAGCAAAGTAGCGGGATACAAGGTTAATGCACATAAGTCAGTAATGTTTCTATATGCTAGAAATGAACAAACTGAAGAGACACTCAAGAAAAAGATACCATTTTCAATAGCAACTAAAAAAATCAAGTACCTAGGAATAAACTTAACCAAAGATGTAAAAGACCTATACAAAGAAAACTACATAACTCTACTAAAAGAAATAGAAGGGGACCTTAAAAGATGGAAAAATATTCCATGTTCATGGATAGGAAGGCTAAATGCCATTAAGATGTCAATTCTACCCAAAATCATCTACAGATTCAATGCAATCCCAATCAAAATTCCAACAACCTACTTTGCAGACTTGGAAAAGCTAGTTATCAAATTTATTTGGAAAGGGAAGATGCCTCGAATTGCTAAAGACACTCTAAAAAAGAAAAACGAAGTGGGAGGACTTACACTCCCTGACTTTGAAGCTTATTATAAAGCCACAGTTGCCAAAACAGCATGGTACTGGCACAAAGATAGACATATAGATCAATGGAATCGAATTGAGAATTTGGAGATAGACCCTCAGATCTATGGCCGACTGATCTTTGATAAGGCCCCCAAAGTCACTGAACTCAGTCATAAAGGTCTTTTCAACAAATGGGGCTGGGAGAGTTGGATATCCATATCCAAAAGAATGAAAGAGGACCCCTACCTCACCCCCTACACAAAAATTAACTCAAAATGGACCAAAGATCTCAATATAAAAGAAAGTACCATAAAATTCCTAGACGGTAATGTAGGAAAACATCTTCACGACCTTGTATTAGGCGGCCACTTCCTAGACTTTACACCCAAAGCACAAGCAACAAAAGAGAAAATAGATAAATGGGAACTCCTCAAGCTTAGAAGTTTCTGCACCTCAAAGGAATTTCTCAAAAAGGTAAAGAGGCAGCCAACTCAATGGGAAAAAATTTTTGGAAACCATGTATCTGACAAAAGACTGATATCTTGCATATATAAAGAAATCCTATAACTCAATGACAATAGTACAGTCGGCCCAATTATAAAATGGGCAAAAGATATGAAAAGACAGTTCTCTGAAGAGGAAATACAAATGGCCAAGAAACACATGAAAAAATGTTCAGCTTCACTAGCTATTAGAGAGATGCAAATTAAGACCACAATGAGATACCATCTAACACAGGTTAGAATGGCTGCCATTAAACAAACAGGAAACTACAAATGCTGGAGGGGATGTGGAGAAATTGGAACTCTTATTCATTGTTGGTGGGCCTGTATAATGGTTCAGCCACTCTGGATGTCAGTCTGGCAGTTCCTTAGAAAACTAGATATAGAGTTACCATTCGATCCAGCGATTGCACTTCTCGGTATATACCCGGAAGATCGGAAAGCAGTGACACGAACAGATATCTGCATGCCAATGTTCATAGCAGCATTATTCACAATTGCCAAGAGATGGAAACAACCCAAATGTCCTTCAACAGATGAGTGGATAAATAAAATGTGGTATATACACACGATGGAATACTACGCGGCAGTAAGAAGGAACGATCTGGTGAAACATATGACAACATGGATGAACCTTGAAGACATAATGCTGAGCGAAATAAGCCAGGCACAAAAAGAGAAATATTATATGCTACCACTAATGTGAACTTTGAAAAATGTAAAACAAATGGTTTATAATGTAGAATGTAGGGGAACTAGCAATAGAGAGCAATTAAGGAAGGGGGAACAATAATCCAAGAAGAACAGATAAGCTATTTAACGTTCTGGGGATGCCCAGGAATGACTATGGTCTGTTAATTTCTGATGGATATAGTAGGAGCAAGTTCACAGAAATGTTGCTATATTAGGTAACTTTCTTGGGGTAAAGTAGGAACATGTTGGAAGTTAAGCAGTTATCTTAGGTTAGTTGTCTTTTTCTTACTCCCTTGTTATGGTCTCTTTGAAATGTTCTTTTATTGTATGTTTGTTTTCTTTTTAACTTTTTTTTTCATACAGTTGATTTGAAAAAAGAAGGGAAAGTTAAAAAAAAAAAAAAAGAAAAAGAAAAAAAGTCAAACAAGGAAAAAAAAAAAAAGATGTAGTGCCCCCTTGAGGAGCCTGTGGAGAATGCAGGGGTATTCGCCTACCCCACCTCCATGGTTGCTAACATGACCACAGACATAGGGGACTGGTGGTTTGATGGGTTGAGCCCTCTACCATAAGTTTTACCCTTGGGAAGACGGTTGCTGCAAAGGAGAGGCTAGGCCTCCCTGTATTTGTGCCTAAGAGTCTCCTCCTGAATGCCTCTTTGTTGCTCAGATGTGGCCCTCTCTCTCTGGCTAAGCCAACTTGAAAGGTGAAATCACTGCCCTCCCCCCTACGTGGGATCAGACACCCAGGGAAGTGAATCTCCCTGGCAACCTGGAATATGACTCCCGGGGAGGAATGTAGACCCGGCATCGTGGGATGGAGAACATCTTCTTGACCAAAAGGGGGATGTGAAAGGAAATGAAATAAGCTTCAGTGGCAGAGAGATTCCAAAACGAGCCGAGAGATCACTCTGGTGGGCACTCTTACGCACACTTTAGACAACCTTTTTTAGGTTCTAAAGAATTGGGGTAGCTGGTGGTGGATACCTGAAACTATCAAACTACAACCCAGAACCCATGAATCTCGAAGACAGTTGTATAAAAATGTAGCTTATGAGGGGTGACAATGGGATTGGGAAAGCCATAAGGACCAAACACCACTTTGTCTAGTTTATGGATGGATGTGTAGAAAAGTAGGGGAAGGAAACAAACAGACAAAAGTACCCAGTGTTCTTTTTTACTTCAATTGCTCTTTTTCACTCTAATTATTATTCTTGTTATTTTTGTGTGTGTGTGCTAATGAAGGTGTCAGGGATTGATTTAGGTGATGAATGTACAACTATGTAATGGTACTGTAAACAATCGAAAGTACAATTTGTTTTGTATGACTGCGTGGTATGTGAATATATCTAAATAAAATGATTAAAAAAAAAAAAAAAAAAAATTACATCACGAAAAAAAAAAAAAAAAAAAAAAAACTACAACCCAGAACCCATGAATCTCGAAGACAGTTGTATAAAAATGTAGCTTATGAGGGGTGACAATGGGATTGGGAAAGCCATAATGACCACACTCCACTTTGTCTAGTTTATGGATGGATGAGTAGAAAAATAGGGGAAGGAAACAAACAAAGGTACCCAGTGTTCTTTTTTACATCAATTGCTCTTTTTCACTCTAATTATTATTTTTGTTATTTTTGTGTGTGTGCTAATGAAGGTGTCAGGGATTGATTTGGGTGATGAATGTACCACTATGTAATGGTACTGTAAACAATCGAAAGTACGATTTGTTTTGTATGACTGCATCGTATGTGAATATATCTCAATAAAATGAAGATTAAAAAAAAAAAAAAGGAATCTAACACCTACCTCTCACCGTATACAAAGAATTGACTGGTGATGGATCACAGACCTAAAATGTAAAACCTAAAACAATGTAGGTTTTAGAGGAAAACAAAAGAATGATAACTTTATTATTTAAGGGTAGGCAATGGTGTATTAGAAAGGTCCCAGAAAGCATTAACCATACAAGAAAAAACTGTTATATTAGACTTCGTCAAATTTAAAAAACATGTGTTCATGAAAGACATCATTAAGGAAATGGTCAAGCCATGAACTTGGAGAAAATATTCCCAAAACATACATCTGACAAAAGACTGGTATCCAGGATATATAACAAATTCCTACAAATCAGTAATGAAAAAGATAAACAATCCAATTTTTAAAAGGCTGAAAAATTTGAACAGAAACTTCATAATAGAAGACAAAAGAATGGCCAACAGAAACATGAAAAAGTTCTCAGCATCATTAGTCATCAAAGCTGTGTAAAATCACATGAAGATACTATTACACAACCACCAGTGTTGCTAAAATTGAAATTATGGACAGCATCATATGGTGGCAAGAATGTGGAGCAAGTGGAACTCTCCTACATTGTTGGAAATCTAAAATGGTACAACCACTTTGGAAAATGTTTTGTTTGTTATAAAAATGAAACTTAAACCTACCCCATGAACCCTGCAATTCCATTCATAGGTATTTACCCCCCCAAAAAAGGGAAAATATATATTCACAAAAACATCTGTACAAGAATGTTTACAGCTACTTTATTCATAATAGTCAGTAATTGGAAGGAGCCCAGGTGTCCATCAACAGGAAAATGGCTAAGCAAACTGTGGTATATTCAAACAATGGAATACTATTGGCCAATAAAAAGGAACAAAATACCGATATATGCAACAACATGGTTGAATCTCAAAAACATTATGCTGATACGAGCTAAAACCATAAACTCTCAGAAGAAAACGCAGGGGTAAATCTTCATGAGCTTGAATTTGGCAATAGGTTCTTAAATAAGGCAACAAAGTGATGAGCAACAAAAGATAGAAGAGATAAATTGGACTTCATCTAAATGAAAAACTTTTGTGCATCAAAGGACATTATCAAGAAAGTGAAAAAACCCACAGAATGAGAGAAAATATTTGCAAATTATATATATATACACATACACACGATAAGGGTTGAACATTGAGAATATATAAATAACTGCTAGGCTTAATACCAAAAAGAAAACAAACCAATTAAAAAATGGACAAAACACTTGAACATTTTCCAAAGAAGATATATAAATGGTCAACAAGCACATGAAAAGATGTTCAACATCATTAGTTACTAGGGAAATGCAAATAAAACCATAATGAGATATGACTTTGCACCTACTACAATGGCTACTATCACACATACATACAGAAAAAAAAATTAAATAAAATAAAAATAAAACAGAAAATAAGTGTTAACAAGGATGTGGAAAAATTGGAATCCTCATATATTGCTGGTGGGGATATACAATGGTATAGCTGCAGTGGAAAACAGTTTGGCAGTTTGTCACAAAGTACAGAATTCCCATATGACCTGGCAATTCCACCCCTAGGTATATACCCAAAAGAATTGAAAGCAGGGACTCAGACAATTGTAAGCCAATGTTCAAAGCAGCAATATTCACAATAGCCACAAGGTGGAAACAACCCAAATGTCCACCCACAGACAAATGGATAAAGAAAATGTGGTATGTATATACAATGGAATATTATTCAGCAATAAAAAGGAATGAAATTCTGATACATGTGACAGCCTCAAAAGCATCATGTTGAGTGAAATAACTCACATACAAAAGGACAAATATTGTATGATTCAGGTTATGTGAGGTATCTAGAGTATAGGCAAATTCATAGAGACAGAAAGTAGAATAGTACTTACCAGGGGCTAGAGAGAGTAGGGAATAGAGATATTACTTAATGGGTACAGAGTTTCTGTTTGGGATGAAGAAAATATACTGGAAATGGCGGGATTGATCACAGAACATTGTGAATGTATCAATGACACTAAATTGTAAAATTAAAAATGGTTAAAGTAGTAAATTTTACATTGTATGTTGAAAAACATTAAAAGGCAAACAAGTGAAACAAGCCAGACACAAAAAAAGAGATATTGTATGTTACCACTAATGTGACCTCTGTGAAAAGTGTAAAATAAATATTTTATATTATAGAATGTAGGGGACCTAGAGATAACAAATAGTGAAGGGGGAACGATAATTTAATAAGAACAGATGAGATATTGAGGGTAATCTCAATGCTATGGGAATGCTCAGGAATGATTATGGTTTGCAAATTTTCTTGGGTATGGTAGGAACATGTTGGAAGCAATGTAGTTAATTTAGGTTGCTTTTCTTATTCCTTTGTTTTGTTAAGGTTTGTTAATTTTATTGGGGTATGGCAGGGACATGCTGGAAGCAATACAATTATTTTGCTTATTTAGTTATTCACTTGTTTTTCTTATTCCTTTGTTTTGTTTGAATTTTTTCAATTTTTTGATAAAGTAAAAAAAACTAGTGCATTAAAAAATTTAGCTTCAATGTAGTTATTTTAGGTTATTTGGTTTTTCTTATGCCTTTGTTGGATTATGGTTTGTTCATTTTCTTGGGGTATGGTAGGAACATGATGGAAACAAAGTAGTTGTTTTAGGTTATTTGTTTTTCTTAATCCTTTGCTTTGTTTTGTTTGAAATGTGTTTTTTTGTTGTTGTTTGTTTTAAATTTTTCGATAAATAAAGTTAAAAAAAAAGGCAAACAAATTGCAATTATGACAAAGGGCTTATATCTTTAATATAGAGCTGCACTGTCCAATAGTCACCACTAGCCATATATGGCTATTGTAATTTAAATTAACTAATTAAATGATATAATTGATTTTAAATAAATTTAAAAATTAAAAATTTAGTTCCTCAATTGCACTCGCTATTTCTCAAGTGCTCAAAAGCAACCACAGCTACTGGCCACTGTATTGGAGAGCAAAGATACAGAAAATTTCCTTCATTGCAGAAAGTTCTATTGGACAACACCAATATAAAATATACACATATATTATTTTGAAAAAACATAAGAATACTCAAAAATATGGTCAAAGGACATGTATCAGTTAAAATATTGAAAACAGAGTAATTTAATGGAGGGAATACATTACATAGGTGATACAGAGCTGAGATGCCAAACAGGGATTTGTGTTACAATCCAGAGATTAGGAAACAGCAGGAAGCCATTACCACTCCAAAGCCAGAAGGACAAGAGCCAGAGTCCAAAACCCAAAGTCACCCGGCAATAGCTGGGACCATAGCAGGTCTCCTGGTGGAGGCTAGAGACAAGGATGAAACAGAGTCCCTACCAGACACAAACTCTGATGTAAAAAGAGGGGGAAGAAACACCAGAGCTTTTCCCTTCCTTTCACCCTCCAATCTCCTGCCAGACTTCCCATGACTGAACCCAGATAGAAGCCAGGAAACAAAGAGACCTGGTAAATGCAGCCTGTAGCGGTTAGCTCCCTGTTATAAAGAGCAGAACAGGAAAGAAATAGAAATAAGTCTGAAGTCAAACAGGGTAAAGCCTGGCATAGGTAAAAATGATAATAGAAGTACAAAAAACACATATGGCCAATATTTGAAAACTACCCAACTGCACTAATAATTAAAGAAATATAAATTCTGAACAGCTGATATTAAAATAATAATAATATTAAATTTAAAGTAGCAAATAATTTGAATACTTAGTGCTGGTAAGAATGTGGAAGAACACTCTGTGGGAGGGAATTAATTTTCAAGGTATTTTCAAAGAAGTTGCAACAATTTTGCAATTTTCATCAACAATATTTTAAATGTTTAAATCTTTACACCAAGTACATTTCCAAGGCTCTGTCCAAAATCTAGAATATCTGAAGTCCAGAAGAAATTTTAAAAACAAAGTTGTTCACTGCAGTTTCATAATATTTAAAAAAAACAAAAACAGAAACAACCTCAACATCATCAGTAGGACAGCAGTTAAGTAAATTATTCTATTCAATTGCTCGACCACAGTTCATAATGAGTGCTTGTTTGCCAGGCACAACAAAAGGTGCTGGAAATACAAAAGAGAAAAAGAGGCAATGATAGACTAATTGGTATCCATTTAAAAATTTTATGAAGGATTTAAATAAAACAGGGAAATGTTTATGATATGCCTAGAAAGCAACACTGAGTCTAAAATTAGTTATACTTATATAGAAAAAAGCCAAAAGTTTGATAGTGATTGCCTTCAAGAATAAGTTTGAGTTTATTTTTAATTCCATCTTTATACTTCATAGAACGTTTAAATTTTTCTAAATAAAAAATAAATTATATAGATCTTCAGACCTATTAATCAAAATGTTTAAGAACTGTGACCCTGCCACAATAGTGCCAATGTACCTGTTGCAGTAATAAACCGCATTTTTTGGATCCAATTCTATTGCCTGTGTATAGCAATTCACTGCAGCATCATAATTTTCTTCTTTCATGTGATTATTGCCTGAAATAAAGTAAACAATACACATAGTAAGTACAATATACAAAAAAAAATATTTAAAGTCTGAAAAATAAATTTTAATGACACAAACTACAATAATACAAAGGGCAGCCACATGATTTTCAGTCACACTGGAGATGAGTTTTATGCCGTACTATATAGTTGATCTTCCTTAGCCTTCAGTGCACTTAAATGATTTTAACAATACAGAGCCTTAACATATTAATATTGTCTACTTTATAAGATCCAGTCCTCAATAAGTAAGTACAACAATTTGACTCTCTCAAGGCAAAATCTCTTCTCACCTTCCTTATCTTCATCTGTCTCCCCACTTTCAGAGCTGTCCCACCCTGTTCCAGATGCAACCCCTTCCTCAAACACCAATCTCACTCTGGGCTGAGTCTTCCTCCCACTCCTTCCCTGCCAAAACATACACCTGCTGAATAACCACACTCTTAGAATTCTGCTAGAGATAAGCTAGTAAACTAATCATGTTCTTATGTTATTGGCAGATACTATTTTTAGGTGTCATACCTTCCAGAGATAGGTTCTTTAAAAGGGAGGATTTGGGGAGATTAATCTTTATAAAGACGGAATATCAGATACTATGGCTAGGCCCCCAGTATCTGCAGTTCTCAGGAAGTGCATCTGCAGTTACATCTGGCAATAATTTAGCTGGGTTAACAACTGGTCAGCGAAATAAGGGATTTCCTGTGGCTATCTTTGGTATTCCCTTAAGCAGAAAAAAATGTCCTGCCCACTTACATGAACCAATGTTCAAAATTGAATCTTACAGAATAAATTGGGGTTATGAGGAAGGATTTATATCACAATGGCCTCTATGATTCCATCCAGCTTTCTCTAAACCCGAGCTCACCTATTAACCTTGTTTATTAATAGACCATTAGCTACCTAATGGGGGAGGGGAGACAGAAGTCTGCAGGGAACAGGAACATGAAGAATAAAGGAAAAGCAGGTAGATAAAAGCATCTAAAATTGTACAAAACTTTCTGTAAATTAGCAATCAGAAGTGAATATAAAGAATCATTGCTAATAGGTACAAGATTTCTTTTTGGAGTGTTGAAAATGTTCTGTAATTGACTGTGGTCATGTCTGCACAACTTTGTGAATATACTACATTCCCATTGGATTGAATTGTACTTTCAAGGGGTAAATTGTATGGTATGTGAATCATATCCTAATTTTAAAAAGTCAAATAAGAATAATTTGGATCTCCCCCCCACTCCCTCTACCTCTCTCTATATATATAAAGTCTCTAAGGAAGATAACACATTTTTTTGTTTGTTTGTGTGTTTTTGCTTTTGTTTTAAAATTTTTTATTTATTGATATTGTTCATATACCATGCAATTATCCAAAGATCCAAAGTGTACCATCAATTGCCCCCAGTACAATTAATATTTTTTTTCAATTTTTAGAACATTTTCATTACCCCAGAAAAGAAATACACACACACAAAAAAAGGATACTCAAATCCTCCCATACACCTAACTAGCCCCCCTCCATTGTTGACTCATAGTATTGGTATAGTACATTTGTTACTGTTGATGAAAGAACACTAAAATACTACTAACTGCAATTAGTTTTTGTTCTAGTTTGCTAATGCTGCGGAATGCAAAACACCAGAGATGGATTGGCTTTCATAAAAAGGGGGTTTATTTGGCTATACAGTTACAGTCTTAAGGCCATAAAGTGTCCAAGGTAACACATCAGTAATCGGGTACCTTCACTGGAGGATGGCCAATGGCGTCCGGAAAACCTCTGTTAGCTGGGAAGGCACGTGGCTGGCGTCTGCTCCAAAGTTCTGGTTTCAAAATGGCTTTCTCCCAGGACATTCCTCTCTAGCAAGCTCGCTCCTCTTCAAAACGTCACTCACAGCTGCACTGAGTCCCTTCTCTTTGAGTCAGCTCATTTATATGGCTCCACTGATCAAGGCCCACCCTGAATGAGTGGAGCCATGCCTCCATAGGAATATCTCACCAGTCATCACCCACAGCTGGGTGGGGCACATTCCAAACAAATCTAATCAGCACCAAAATGTCTGCCCCACAAGACTACATCAAAGATAATGGCGTTTGGGGGACACAATACATTCAAACTGGCACAGTTTGCAATAGGTATATTTTTTCCCTATATGCCCCTCTATTTTTTTTTAAGTTTCAGAATAGTATTTAATTTTCAGATATTTATAATCATATTATTTGATATCACAGAATAGTGGCCATGTTATAAATTTTACAAATGAGGATATTGTTACACTATTCTCACCATACATGGGTTGCAGAATAAATCTGAATACAAATCAATACTTCCCCTTCTTCCTCCTTTGTACATTTACAAACATGCCTACACATAACCCTTGCTATTCAAATTATTTTTATCTGAACCAAGGAACTAAATGCATTGAGATAATTTTGTTTTGTTTATAGGAATTCTCACTGTAAACTATACAAGCTTAGGGAGATCAGAGAGTAAATAGATTTTTTTTTTTTTTTTTTTTTGCCAAACCCTCTATCTGAACTCAGAAGCTAAAATGGCTGAGTATTTTCCATTAACCATGCAATAAATAGCAAATCTTGGGCCCACAATTAATGTTCTTTTGTTTCACTCTATGAAACAGAAGTTAATAATTGCCACTTAAATTTAGTGGTTCAATGACTACAATAACAGATGTCTCTCCATATATAAATAGACATTTTCACCAACACTGCTCCCTATACGCTTTTGTTCTATATATCCCATGCCTATCTCCAGACGAGGGCATCTAATCTACACTGACCAATAAAACATAATTGAGAATACACATTTTTTCAATGCTCTCCAAAAGTATAAGAGTATTCCTTTGGATTTTCAAAAGAAGTCTGTATTTTCAGACTTAAATTTAATAGTTTTTAATTATTCTTAGTCTAATTCCTGTTTTACCAATTAGGAAACTAAGAGTCATCTTACAAGTTAAGTGCCATGACCACATTTACAATCAGCAAGGCAGAAAAGTGGGGCAAGTATCTTCATCTTCTGACTTCTAGTGTTTCAGAAAGAATGCCATACCATAAACCTGAGTTATCCATTTGAAATAGAGTGAAAGAAATGGTAGCATGGAATAGGATGTGATATCAAGTATGTTTTCTCCTTCATAATGTCACCATTCTGCAATATCTGTTTATTCCTCTCTGAAACACGGAATTAAAAATAATTTAATACAGGGTTTTGTCTTATGATGACTATGATGATAATAAAGCCAAACTTATATTCAATGGTCACTATATGGCTTTAAAAAGGCATCTTCATCTAATATTACAGAACCTTTCTCCATATCTCTCTCTCCTTTCTTTGTTTCTCTGTCAGTAGGGCTCCCTTTAGTATCTCAAGTAGGGCAGGTCTTTTATTAGCAAAATCTTTCAGCATTTGTTTGTGAAAAATTTAAGCCCTCCCTCAAATTTGAAGGAGAGTTTTGCTGGATAAAGAATTCTTGGTTGGCAATTTTTCTCTCTCAGAATTTTAAATACGTCGTGCCACTGCCTTCTTGCCTCCATGGTGGCTGCTGAGTAGTCACTACTTAGTCTTATGTTTTTTCCTTTGTATGTGGTGAATTGCTTTTCTCTTGCTGCATTCAGAACTTGCTCCTTCTCTTCAGTATTTGACAGTCTGATTAGAATATGTCTTGGAGTGAGTTTATTTGGATTTATTCTATTTGGAGTTCACTGGACATTTATGCTTTGTGTAGAAGGTTTGAGAAATTTTCCCCAAGAATTTCTTTGAATACTCTTTCCAGACCTTTACCCTTCTCTTCCCTTTCTGGGACACCAAAGAGTCTTATATTTGAATGTTTTGTATTATCTACTATATCCCTGAGGTCCATTTTGATTTTTTTTATTTTTCTTCCCATTCTTTCTTTTGTTCTTTCATTTTCCATTTTGTCTTACTCCAGGTCACTGATTCATTGTTCAGCTTCCTCTAGTCTTGTACTATGAGTGTCCAGAATCTTTTTAATTTGGTCGACAGTTTCTTTTATTTCCATAAGATCATTTATTTTTTTATTTACTCTTGCAATTTCTTCTTTATGCTCTTCTAGGTTCTTCTCCATATCTTTTATATCCTGTGCCATGCTCTTCTTCATGTCCCGTATATCCTGTGCCATGGTCTCGTTGTTTGTCTTTAGTTCTTTGATTAATTGCTCCAAGTACTGCATCTCCTCTGATCTTTTGATTTGGGTGTTTGGGTTTGGGTTATCCATGTCAACTGGTTTTTTCATATGCTTTAAAATTTTCTGTTGTTTTTGGCCTCTTGGCATTTGCTTAACTTGATAGGATTCATTTAGGATATGCATGCTAATTCAAAGACTTCTCTCTAATTTGTCAGATCTACAGCTTGGTGGCATACACTTTCTCTAACTAACCAGCTGGTGGCATCTGCAAGCCACCTATTCCCCTCAAGCCGGTTCTCTCCAACCTTGTCTTTGTGTTGTGTGGGAGTCTGATTCTTGTGGGGTCAACTGGTGCACCAGTTTTGTGTGTGTAGTTGGTGCTTCCTGCCGTGAATGTGAGGTGTGTGTCTGAGCCGTTAGGGAGTGAGGGCGGCTTTAACACTCAAACCTCCCAGGTGTTCCTGGAGATTTAAGGCTGTTCCAAGAGTCTAAACCTTCAGTTTGGTCTCACCACAGATTGTCTCTGCTGCTGACCCACAAGTCCTTGGTATTGGCGTAGAGTCCCTGGGATTTCCAAGTGGGTCCCTCTTCCAAGCCATGCCCTTCTAGGGCCTCTGCTGAGGGAAGGCTGTGCTATGTCACAAGTGAGCACTGAACTTCAAGGGAAGTTCTGGGCTGCCAAGTCATGTAGGGGAGTTCCTAGCCTGTTGAAAGGATGGCTGAATGGGGCGTGTTAATTTTCCCCTTTTTGCACTGCTCTGCCTTCCAAGCTCCGGGACAGTTAGCTGCAGGTGCATGAAAGGCTATTGTCCACACCAGATATTGTGGCATGTGCAAGCGTTGCTGGAAACACTTCCCATCGCACTGGGTTTTTTGGTGCAGCTCTGGGCTGTGGCGCCAGCGCCGGGCAGGGGCATTCCCAGCCCACCAGGAAGATGGCTGTAAGGGGCATAGTTTTTTCCCCTTTTGGCTAACCTCTGCCTTCCTAGCTCCAAGACAATTAGCAGTGGGTGCGCAAAAGGCTATTGTCCACGCCAGATACTGAGGCGTATTCACAGGCTGTGGAGACGCCGTCCCTGCCACGCTTCCTTGTGCAGTTCTCGCTGCTGTATCTGCAGACTTTCACGTTTTTAAAAAGAACTAGTCCGACTCCAAATGCCAACCCATGGTTTCCCCACACCGCAGTGTGGCTGCCGGATATTCAGCCAGGCTTACTCACTTGTTTCAGAATGCAGACTCCCGGTTTCACCAAGTGCATGTTCCCTATGGATTTAGCAGACCTTGTCTAGCTGGTGAATCACTGAACTGGTGTTCTGGGTCACTTTCTGGCTTTTATCTAGTATTTTCACAGAGGTGTTTTTTTGCCCTATCTCTCCTAACGGCCATCTTCTGGAAGTCAATAATACAGTTCTTATGATTAAGCAGAATGTTAACTACATTAGCCCAGGTAGTTAAATAGATTTGCTTCTTCCATGTAAAAGATTTTAATTTTCTGGGTTTATTAGAATTCTCTTGTTACTATTGGGCCTTTTTATCTTGCAGTAGCATTTTTTATTATTATTACTACTATTATTATTATCAAAACCTTATTGTATACTTTATTATAAATACCTCAAATGAGTATATATTCTAATGTATAGATATGTACTACAAATATTATACAAATACACAGTATAATGTAAGCTAATAATAAAAAGCTTCAAGCCATAAAATATTCAATATATAAAAATTCAGAATGCAATGAAAAATTTTGAAGGACAAATGTAAAAAGTATGCATTTGTACAGTATTTAATGGTTAATGGTATTCTCCTATAAAATTGTCTCCTTTAATTTTCACAACAACCCCGTGAGATACACTTCTGTGATCTGTCAGGGAATGACAGCAACGAATTCTTCTTGATTTATACTGATCTTATTGCAGCTCTTCAGACTCAAAGCACACCAAAACACCAAAATATTTTAAAGCAAACTTCCCAAAAGGTACTAGCTGTCTAAAAGCCTTGGTTAAAGAGACAGATAAGCACAACATGCAGCCTGGGATAACCCTATTCTTGACAATCTGCCATGATCATTTGCTTTGCAGACAAACAGCAAAACCTGCAAAGAATGGCAATCATTTTAACTTTATGCGTAACATGTCTTAGATGTAACATGTCAGTGAAAACAAAAGACTTTAGTTTGCCTTTTGGTTGAAGGCAAAAGCAGTAAGTAATTCAATATGCTCCTGCTGCCACAGTAAATGAGTCTCACCCTGCTTACCCTCTAACTCTCTTCTTGCTAACATCCGTTATGTCAAAACAAACTCTATAGGGAATGCACTGTACCAGTGTCCTGCCATGCTGAGGGAATAAATATGGGTGACAAAAATAAATTTTCAATCTGCTATTTACTTATCATTATTACTAAAACTAAACCAAGAAACCTGCAGCAGAAAATGTTACTACATCACTGAAGGTTTCACACACAATCGGTGGGAAAAAAAAAATCAGATTAAATTGTTTCAGTTAGAAACCAATATATGTAAAATGCATTTGTATTTGAATAATTTGAATCCAAATTCTTTGGGAAACATAATAACTCACTGATAACAAAGATCAGGTCGTTACTTTATTTTGCATTGTAATTATGACAGTCATACTATATTCTAAGTTTTTAAGCCACTGTGCTGATATTTTTTAAAGGAAACAAAATATTGAAAACTGAAACCAATCTATTTGCTGGAAAAATAGCATTTTAATAATGTAATCCTAAGAAGACAATCACACAATAGAGGAAATATGCACAAAATTACTGAAGACTATGCTACTTAGGATTACAAAATTATCTGTCTGTGTAAGTAAATCATGGTCTAATAGTACCATGGAACACTATGCTGCCATTAAAAATGGTTTTTTAGTTATATTTATTGACCCAGAGAGATGACCTGGCCCAAGGAACAGGAAAAGTGTATTTTTTGCCATATATACCTTTTTAGACACCAAGAGATTTAAAATAAACAAACAAACAAACAAACAAAACCTAACTGCCTTCTTCAGGGCACAAACTAAAGAAAAGGCCCAACATAGTTCTATGTATAGTTTCTGTACATAGCATATTCCCTAACAGCTCTCTACCTATAGGACAAGGAATTTATTGGCTCTCATCCTCTGCTACAGACAAGGACTCTGCCCTACAGTTTCTTAATACAAATCTTTTGTCCTGACCTGTCCTTTCTCTACAGTTTAACATAATAGATGTGATAGAAAAATTGAGCACAGATCCTGAATAGTGAAATACAGGACCTTGTTTTACGCAACCAAATATTCTAAGACCCTTCATGTAAGTTGAAAATCACACATAATAGCAAACCCCATTATTTAATAAGTATTTCTTATATGAACAACCTATCACTCATTTTTAATAAATAAGCTATTTAGTAACAATAAGTAAACAAAATTAATCATAGAAATAATCTTTAAAAATCTTAATTCTCTCTCTGCCTTTATTTTTTTCAATTGCCAATCACATATAGCTGAATTTGCATGTTAAATTTGTGTAAATCAAGATCCTACTGTATTTGTTAAAATAAAGAATGCTTCAAGTGCCAACTGTCAAAAATTTAATATTGTAGGTAATCAAATGTGCCAGCTAACAAACACCTAAATCAAGTGCTATATGCATGCATTAACAAATTTCCAAGACCTTGCTATGGGTTTAGAAGTGTGTCCCCCACAAAAATAAGTTGAAGTCATAACCCACATGTGAATGTGACGTTATTTAGAAATAAGGTCATTGCAAATGGAATCAGTTAAATTAAAATGGGGTCCTACTGATGGGTGTTGAAATGGTAAACAACATTGTGAATGTATTGACACCATGAATTGTATACTTGAAAGTGGTGAAAAATGGGAAATTTTATGCTGTATACGTGTTACCACAATAAAATTTTTTTTAAAAAAAGAACTATTTTTAAAAAAAATGTCATACTGGAGTCAAGTGGATACTTAATCCAGTGTGGCTGATGTTCCTATAAAGAGGAGTGAGGAAATACAGACACAGAGAAAGGAGACAGCCATATGACAGGGAGGCAGAGACTGATTTATGCCACAAGCCAAGGAACGTCAAGGATTACCAGCCACCACCAGAAGACAGAAGAGAGGAATGAAATAGATTCTTCCTACAGACTTCAGAGGGAGCATAGCCATTCAGCCATTCTGACACTTTAATTTCTAACTTCTAGTCTCTGGAACTGTGATACAATAAATTTCTGTTGCTTTAAGCCACCCAGGTCCTGCTACTTTTTTACACCAGCTATAGGAAGCTAAGATGGAGCTCAAAGCACTAAACATTCAAGAGTTAAAAATAATACTGAAAATTATTTTCTTCTCTTTGATTAAGCATAAAGAAATTGGGATCAGAGAGTAAACATAGCAAATATAGTTAAAATAATCAGCCCTTAAGTTATCTGTTTTGCAAGTTTTACTCACAACAGATCTGCTTCACTTGAAGCAAGCTATACCCATGCTGCCCACAAGCCATTCCGTATTTCCAGGCTTCTTACCTATCACATTAATTTCTTGGTGTGTAAACCAGAATCACATTGATTGACAGAGTTACTTTCTCCAGAGTTTCAGACAGCTTTACTAAAAAAGAAATTTTTTTTATGAAATACTCACCTTCATCTTTTAATTGGTCAGCTTTCCCCACATCTTCAGCCACCGAGTTTAAGAGGGGCACAATATCATTCTGAAATTAAATAAAAATCAATGGACTTCCACTGAGTTACATAAATAGTCATCCCAAAGAACTGCAAGTAAAATAATACTTAATTATTATCCACATTATAATAAAACCTATAATTCCATGTCATGAAAGTTAATACCTATATACTAGCATTAGCAAGAAATAGGAAAAAAGTCCTCTCACATACTTTAATTAGAAATATGAATATATGGAACATTCTGGAGAAAACAGGCAACTGCAAATCAATTTTTATTTGCTTTTCTTACACCCAACAATCCCATTTCATGAAAAAAAAATTGAAATAGGATACAAAGAATATATAGAAGTTTGTTCAAGAGATTGTTTGTATTTGTGAAAATTTTGATATAAAATATTTACTATCTTATCTAAGAGATAACCTACTGAGAAAATCACAGGTAAACAGGCAACAGGCAAATAGGTTTAAAAAAAAAAAAAACACTGGAAAAGTGTACAGCAAAAGGTTAACAGCAGTAATATTCAGAGATGGAATTTTCAGGTTTTTTAATATCACGTTCAAATTTTATAAAACAATGAACATGCATTATTTTTGTCTTAAAAAAACAATAAAATTCCTGTTTTGGGCACCTACTGTCATCCTCAAACCTCTTTGGTATTAATAAGGTTCAAACCAAAGACGTTTGTGAAAACTAAATTGAAAATTCAGAAATATCTTCAGTGGTTCTGGGAACGCTATATATTTTTCCATTTTTGAAAGATTTTTTAAAATTGCATTGCTTTTAAATCTGACTATAAAGGTTATAAATAAGTACACAGTTTTCAAAAAGCATTATATATAGCCATTTTGTCTATGTACTATATTTAAATATATACCCACCATTACTTTTGTCGTGACCAAAGTTTCAGTAAAATTAGATCTAACATTGTACATATACTTTGTTTAATATACAAAAACATTCACAAGTACAAAATCACTGTTAAAGCATATGAATCTTGCCCTCATTTCTAGAAAATCTTTCTCTAATCAGTTTTTCTAAGCATAAACTAATGGAATAAAAAAAACTATAGAAACAAATAAAATGGGAACTTCTATAAGAAGAGGTAGGTCACTAGTTAAAACTGACTATAGTTACTTAGGATGTCAGTTTAGTTCAGAGACACATTACTGCTTTTAAGGGTTCCTTCCATTTCAAATCTCCCAACAAGCCTAGGCAGAGTTTACGCATCAAATTTTTAAAAGTGAATTTTTGGGTCAGAAAAATAGCACACTGAAAGCTAGATTACAATCCATTCTGTCCTCCAAACCCTTATAAATTATTTTAATGAAAGTACCTCAGCTTTACAACTTCAAAAACTAATTCTCGTATTCACTGAATAAATTTGAGTAGCCTATGATGTGGGGAAGAGCATTATTTAAAGGGATAAACAATGGGAATTCACTCATTTAAGTATATAAACTGAATTGGAGGGAAAAAAGAGAAAAACAGTATCCTAAAAATAAAAAAACCTATTTAACAATCAAGTATACTTGATGAGACAAATAATTTCTTTAATTATAACAATCTTGATGCTATTTCAGACAAGTTTCAGACTTTCATACTCTGCTAACTCACACATATGTCATGAAGCCACATGAAGCTATAAAACAGGACTACGAAAAGATTATACCACAAATAACAGTACTGCAGATACACTATCAAGCCCGTTTTCAGAAACAATATTTAAAAAAAAGTAAGCAACCAATTCTATACTATTAAATACAATCTGAGAGATGCAGAAAAAGAAAGTTTTATTCAAATACAGTGTGTAAAAGTCACTTTGAGCTTCTTGGGCAGTAAGGAAAGTTCTGATCTCTTCATACTAGGTCAACAGCAGAAGCTAAAAAGTGAGCAACTCCAAGTGCAGTCTCAAGCACAGGCCTCTTGAGCACCTAAGAGTGAAGAAGGTAAGCTTCAGCCGTAACCATATCCAGCCACTGAAACAGGGTATCTTTAGGAAGCCACAAGACCAGAGAATGAGAGAACCACATCCACCTTAACCAAAGGGAAGAAAATGAGAATTCTCTGATGAGGAACACAGAGAGGCATGCCACTGTCTCCCTACATCTTACCATACCATTAGAATTCATCTATTTGATCAATGCATAAGTACATTATTATTTTTCTACATATAAAAAGAGGGAGTAGTTTAGTACCAAATTAACATCTTCATTACAACTCTAAGAACCTCTTCAAATTAGTTCTAGATTCAGAGCCTGGAGAATCTAGTCAGATGAGGTTATCATCAACAATGTCTATTACAGGCTGAAGTATACACTACACATTTCAGCTTCACTCCTGAATTCCTCATTCTGTCCCGAAGCTTGAATACAGAGCTAGAATAACAAAAGGAGTCCGTGAGGCACTAAAATGCAATGAAAACAAAACACATGGGAGGTCATCCTAGGACCCTAAACTCACCAATTTAAAAATGTTTCTGGAAATCACAGACCACATAAACTGTACTTGGGAGCAAGGATCAGAAAACTTGGGTTCCAGTCTCAGTTTTGGATATTGACCCTGATTCTTTCCCTGTTTTAAAGGGTCCCATTCATGGCCAAATCTGATGAAATCTGCTTCAGAAATGAACAGATTTCATCAATCAATTTCTGATGAAACTATTTCTACACGTTGCTTCTAAAGTAACCATTTTTGTTTTTAACTTGTGTACCATGTTTTGGAGAAATGCCAATTCAGATGTTAGAAGTCTAAAAATACTCATATATTGAAAAGGCCTTAAAAGTTGACTAAGACATATTATTAAATACAAAAGAAGGTGAGGGGATGAGAATAGCTACTAATATGTAAAACTAAGATACAATAAAACAGAAAGAAATTAGTTCCCTTTTTGCCTGACCCCTCAATTATGCACCAAACTAACATAAAATTGTAGTCATACTTAAATCAGATACTAATGAGAAAACAGTGACAACTTACCTTACAGAGGGAATTTGTGAATATTTCTGTCAAGGGCTGTGCAACCGCTAGGTGTGTATCTTCTGAGGTGATCTTAAAAACCGTCTCCAAGCACTGAATTGCAACTTGAAATAAATTTTAATAGTGAAAAACAAACAAAGAAAAAAAAACAGCAACTTAAAAAAGAATCAACCTTTTTCTTTTCTGGTAGGCTTGCAATCTGTGATAATTCAGCATTATGATCACAGAACATAAGGAAAACTAAATGGTTCAGCTGCACAGATAGTTCTGTTTATAGACCAACTATGAAGGGAAGACAACTGATTTCTTATTTTTTACATAAGTAAAAATGTTATCTAGAATATAATTTCTCAAAATATGAATTACATCATATTCTTATTGAAGTCTACCAGAAAGAGCAAGTCATTAACAACTTAACCCCCCAACAAAATATCTGATTAACCACTAAAGTCTTAATGCCTTGAACAAAACTAAAAAATTATCTATTTTTAAAGTGAGAAATAGAATTCTCAACCTGATTAAAAACAGTGAGGAAAGTGTACTCATTAGCACATAGGAGGCTCCAAATATTAATCCTGGTATACTTTTGTGACGATAGATTGACTTTTAAAAATTCATTCATGCATGCAGATTACTAAGCACCTACTTATGTATACGACACAGCTCTAATGAAGTAGGGAGGCAGCAGAAAAGATAGCAAACAAAAATTTTACATCTAACAGAAAGAGGCAGACAAACAAAATGATTAAAATAAATAGCATGTTAAGTGGTGACAAGTGCCTTTTCTATATTTGCAGTATGAGAAGATAACTGGTATGGCTACAGGACAGACTGCCTGGAGAGACATGGTAGGAGATAAGCTAAAAAGAAGTTTGGCATAAGATGACAAGCACCTTAAATGGCATTTTTAAGGGATTTGGACTTCAGGTTATGGACAAATGGAGAGCTATTAAAGAACTCAGTGAAGGAGAATAACATAACTGGATTTGTTTTAGAACTAAAAGTCTTCTAGGAATGTTGAGAAAGGATTAAAGAAAGTCCAGTGAGATAACAGAAGCAGAAAACCAGGTGGGCTCCTCAAAGTGACATAAACAGACAAGGAGTCTGAACTAAGACAATAAAAAAGGAGAGAGCAGAACTTGTCCTTTCTACAAGTACTCTCTGAGGGAGATAGTTCTCTTGTTTAAGAAAGGAATTTTCTCCTGGCTCAACAAGATGAGAATCTAGCCAAAATGTCCAGGATACTTCCAGACAGTGTGGAATAGATTCACTTACATTTGTACATGACTTTTAAAAGATACATTAGATATTAATTGTGGTCCTGAGAAAATTATCTGTCATAAAAGAAATACTACTACTCCCAGAGCAACAGAACAATTCTCCTTAGAAAAGCAACTAAGAAACTAAGTTACCAATTTCAAAAAAGGCAAAGTATCTTTTAGATGGAAAACAATCTTATTTACCCATCCCTCATTCTCTTTCTTCCTATTCTTGTCAATGCAGTAGTAGCTGCACTTTTAATTATGGGCCATAAGAAAATAGGTTCATTGTCATGAAGACAATTAAATTTTTTAAAATCACATATGTGTGTGTGTATTTTTTCTCCATTCTTGATTAACATCCTCCCTCATGATCATTTCCTTTACTGTGCCATGTAGCTTCTATTGTCTCTTTTATTGTACTTAGTGCACGTATTTTTATGTGCTTACACATCTGTCTCCCATATTAGATTGTTTCCTTGAGGACAGGGCCTGCATCTTACTCATCTTTGACTCTTAACAGAGTCTGGCAAATAACAGACACTCAATAAATTTAATCATCTGCATTGGGAAGTAATATTTTAATTTCAGAGGAAACAGAATCAATCAAATCTGTTAAAGAGAGCACTCCTCCCCTCAAAAAACATTAATTCACAGCCATGTGTAAAACAGATAGAACTCAACCAAGCCCTTAACCAAAAATAGAGCATATAACGTCAGAGCTAAACACTCACAGGTAAAAAGACTATGTGATGGCTCTGAGGGATTTGTAGTCCCTATCTTGTTGAGACAATCTATTCCAGCTCCTTTATCTCTGCTGCCATTAATATTTTTTTTTTTTTTTTTTTTTTTTTAAATCATCATTTTATTGAGATATATTCACATACCACGCAGTCATACAAAACAAATTGTACTTTCGATTGTTTACAGTACCATTACATAGTTGTACATTCATCACCTAAATCAATCCCTGACACCTTCATTAGCACACACACAAAAATAACAAGAATAATAATTAGAGTGAAAAAGAGCAATTGAAGTAAAAAAGAACACTGGGTACCTTTGTCTGTCTGTTTCCCTCCCCTACTTTTCTACACATCCATCCATAAACTAGACAAAGTGGTGTTTGGTCCTTATGGCTTTCCCAATCCCATTGTCACCCCTCATAAGCTACATTTTTATACAACTGTCTTCGAGATTCATGGGTTCTGGGTTGTAGTTTGATAGTTTCAGGTATCCACCACCAGCTACCCCAATTCTTTAGAACCTAAAAAGGGTTGTCTAAAGTGTGCATAAGAGTGCCCACCAGAGTGACCTCTCGGCTCCTTTTGGAATCTCTCTGCCACTGAAGCTTATTTCATTTCCTTTCACATCCCCCTTTTGGTCAAGAAGATGTTCTCCGTCCCACGGTGCCAGGTCTACATTCCTCCCTGGTAGTCATATTCCACGTTGCCAGGGAGATTCACTTCCCTGGGTGTCTGATCCCACGTAGGGGGGAGGGCAGTGATTTCACCTTTCAAGTTGGCTTAGCCAGAGAGAGAGGGCCACATCTGAGCAACAAAGAGGCATTCAGGAGGAGACTCTTAGGCACAAATACAGGGAGGCCTAGCCTCTCCTTTGCAGCAACCGTCTTCCCAAGGGTAAAACTTATGGTAGAGGGCTCAACCCATCAAACCACCAGTCCCCTATGTCTGTGGTCATGTTAGCAACCATGGAGGTGGGGTAGGCGAATACCCCTGCATTCTCCACAGGCTCCTCAAGGGGGCACTACATCTTTTTTTTTTTTTTTTTCCCCTTGTTTGTCTTTTTTCTTTTTTTTCTTTTTTTTTTTTTTTTTTAACTTTCCCTTCTTTTTTCAAATCACCTGTATGAAAAAAAAGTTAAAAAGAAAACAAACATACAATAAAAGAGCATTTCAAAGAGACCATAGCAAGGGAGTAAGAAAAAGACAACTAACCTAAGATAACTGCTTAACTTCCAACATGTTCCTACTTTACCCCAAGAAAGTTACATAATATAGCAACATTTCAGTGAACTTGTTCCTACTACAACCATCAGAAATTAACAGACCATAGTCATTTCTGGGCATCCCCAGAACGTTAAATAGCTTATCTGTTCTTCCTGGATTATTGTTCCCCCTTCCTTAATTGCTCTCTACTGCTAGTTCCCCTACATTCTACATTATAAACCATTTGTTTTACATTTTTCAAAGTTCACATTAGTGGTAGCATATAATATTTCTCTTTTTGTGCCTGGCTTATTTCGCTCAGCATTATGTCTTCAAGGTTCATCCATGTTGTCATATGTTTCACCAGATCGTTCCTTCTTACTGCCGCGTAGTATTCCATCGTGTGTATATACCACATTTTATTTATCCACTCATCTGTTGAAGGACATTTGGGTTGTTTCCATCTCTTGGCAATTGTGAATAATGCTGCTATGAACATTGGCGTGCAGATATCTGTTCGTGTCACTGCTTTCCGATCTTCCGGGTATATACCGAGGAGTGCAATCGCTGGATCGAATGGTAGCTCTATATCTAGTTTTCTAAGGAACTGCCAGACTGACTTCCAGAGTGGCTGAACCATTATACAGTCCCACCAACAATGAATAAGAGTTCCAATTTCTCCACATCCCCTCCAGCATTTGTAGTTTCCTGTTTGTTTAATGGCAGCCATTCTAACCGGTGTTAGATGGTATCTCATTGTGGTCTTAATTTGCATCTCTCTAATAGCTAGTGAAGCTGAACATTTTTTCATGTGTTTCTTGGTCATTTGTATTTCCTCTTCAGAGAACTGTCTTTTCATATCTTTTGCCCATTTTATAATTGGGCTGTCTGTACTATTGTCATTGAGTTGTAGGATTTCTTTGTATATGCAAGATATCAGTCTTTTGTCAGATACATGGTTTCCAAAAATTTTTTCCCATTGAGTTGGCTGCCTCTTTACCTTTTTGAGAAATTCCTTTGAGGTGCAGAAACTTCTAAGCTTGAGGAGTTCCCATTTATCTATTTTCTCTTTTGTTGCTTGTGCTTTGGGTGTAAAGTCTAGGAAGTGGCCTCCTAATACAAGGTCTTGAAGATGTTTTCCTACATTATCTTCTAGGAGTTTTATGGTACTTTCTTTTATATTGAGATCTTTGGTCCATTTTGAGTTAATTTTTGTGTAGGGGGTGAGGTAGGGGTCCTCTTTCATTCTTTTGGATATGGATATCCAACTCTCCCAGCCCCATTTGTTGAAAAGACCATTATGGCTCAGTTCGGTGACTTTGGGGGCCTTATCAAAGATCAGTCGGCCATAGATCTGAGGGTCTATCTCTGAATTCTCAATTCGATTCCATTGATCTATATGTCTATCTTTGTGCCAGTACCATGCTGTCTTGGCAACTGTGGCTTTATAATAAGCTTCAAAGTCAGGGAGTGTAAGTCCTCCCACTTCGTTTTTCTTTTTTAGAGTGTCTTTAGCAATTCGAGGCATCTTCCCTTTCCAAATAAATTTGATAACTAGCTTTTCCAAGTCTGCAAAGTAGGTTGTTGGAATTTTGATTGGGATTGCATTGAATCTGTAGATGAGTTTGGGTAGAATTGACATCTTAATGACATTTAGCCTTCCTATCCATGAACATGGAATATTTTTCCATCTTTTAAGGTCCCCTTCTATTTCTTTTAGTAGAGTTATGTAGTTTTCTTTGCCATTAATCTTAGAACATGGATCTGGCATACATTAAATCCAAATATCACTGAAGGAGATGGTTATTTTGGTTTTAAAAAAAACACAATTCTGTTTTGATAAGCACACTGAGTTGCCGAAATGTTTAGTGTTCAACACTAACACATATTTAGAAAGACAGATATGGTTTTGTGAACAGGGCCACCACAGCCTTGAAACTCATGATTATCTCATTATCATTATTAATCCATCCCCCAAAATTAAATAATTTCTGTGGGCAATAATTCAACTTATTTTTACCTCAAGATTCTCATTTATGAAACAATAAAACAAATTATTACATTTAATCCTCTTTTTAGGAGATCAAAGTCAGGAAAAAGACATAACACTCTAAAGAAGTATTGTATATAATTATTGTTCCATTCTAACACCAAACAATAATGGTATGTTTGGTACTGATGAAGAGAAAGACAAGAATTGTATTCAGTAATACTATATCTCATTTGTATAGCACTTTATTCAAAAGCTTTCATATGTCATACACCCACAATTCACTGATTCTGATTCTCTTCACAAATCTACTAGATGGTGTGTCAGTTTGTATACACTATGTCCCCCAGAAGAGCCATGATCTTTTAATCCAATCTTGTGGGGTGTGACATTTTGATTGAATGTTTCCATGGAGATTTCACCTGGCCCATTCAGGGTAGGTCTTCATTAATTTACTGGAGTCCTTAAAGAGCTCACACAGAGAGCAGAGAAGAAAACACCCCAGGATATACCAAGCCAGGACACACAGAAACTGAGGGAGCCAGAGCCAAAAGAGATGCTTAGAGATGCTTGGAGACACAGAGAGAAGGATATTTGGAGATGCTCAGCTAAGAGGTGAAGCCCAGAGTTTGCCCAAGAGAAGCTAAGAGAGGATTTCCAGATGCTTAGAGAGAAAGCCACTAGAATCAGAAGCTGAAAGCAATGCAACCTGGGAGCAAAGCACCAGCAGATGCCAGCCACATACATTCCCAGCTGACAGGCTAAGAGAGGTGTTATGATCACCACTGGCCTTTCTTCGGTGAAGGTATCCTCTTGTTGACGCCTTAGTTTGGATACTTTTATGGCTATAGAACTGTAAATCTGTAACCTAACAAATCCCGTTTATAAAAGCCAACCCATTTATGGTATTTTGCATAACAGCAGCTGTAGCAAACCACAACAGACGGGTAGGTGGCAGAGATCTCCACCTAACAGACTTAAAAACTAAGATACAGACTATCTAAGCTATATGCCCAGGATCACTTATTTCAATTCGTCAGTTCAATTCAGCAAATATTTATTGAACACTTTTCTAGGCACTGAGATATATATCAAGCACTTTTCTAGATACCTGGGATATATATCAGAGAACAAAACAGAAAATATCCCGGACCTCTTGGCACTTACCTTCTTGACACTTCCTCTGGGAGAGAGGTAAACTATGAAGAATAATCAAGTAGTGCAGGGAAAGGAGGATGGGGAGTGTGGGGAGTGAATCAGGGAAGCGGGCTGCAGATTTAACAGTGGTCAGAGACGGCCTCACTGAGAAAAGAGATTTGGCAAAGACTGGAGGGAGATGGGGCATGGGTGGAGAGGTGGGGTGTGTTACCATTATCTGGGGGAATTGCTGGAGTAGGATTCCAAAAGGAGTGAGCTGGAAACAGAGGCAGTAGTAGCAAGGAAGTGAAATGTTTAAGATTGAGCTTATGGAGAGGATGAAGTTTGGTAAAGACAAGGTCTAGGAAAGGATTTCTCAACCTTGGTACTACTGACACTTTGGACCACATAATTCTTTTTTGGTTGGGGACTGTCCTGTGCGTTGTAGGTTGTTTAGTGGCATCCCTGGCATCTACCTGCTAAATGCCAGTAATGATATACCCCTTCTTCCAGTCATGAAGAACAAAAATGTCTTCAGACCTCTTTGTTGCTCAGATGTGGCCCTCTTTCTCTAACTAAGCCACCTTGGCAGGTGATCTCACTGCCTTCCCCACTACATGGGACCTGACTCCTAGGGGTGTAAATCTCCCTGACAATGCAGGATATGACTCCCAGGGATGAATCTGGACCCAGCATCATGGGATTGAGAACATCTTCTTGATCAAAAGGGGGATGTGAAATGAAATGAAATAAAGCTTCAGTGGCTGAGAGATTTCAAATGGAGTCGAGAGGTCACCCTGGTGGACATTCTTACGCACTATACAGATAACACTTTTTAGGTTTATTGTACTGGAATAGCTAGAAGTAAATACCTGAGACTACCAAACTCCAACCCAGTAGCCTTGACTCTTGAAGACGACTGTATAACAATGCAGATTACAAGGGGTGACAGTGTGATTGTGAAAACCTTGTGGATGGCACTCCGTTTATCCAGTGTATGGATAGATGACTAGATAAATGGGGACAAAAACTAAATGAAAAATAGGGTGGGATGGGGGAGATGACTTGGGTATTCTTTTTCATTTTTATTTTTTATTCTTATTCTGATTCTTTCTGGTATAAGGAAAATGTTCAAAAATAGATTGGGGTGATGAATGCACAACTATATGATGGTACTGTGAACAGTTGATTGTACACCATGGATGACTGTATGGTATGTGAATATATCTCAATAAAACTGGATTTAAAAAAAAAAAAAATGTGTCCAGACATTGCAGAATGGCCCCTGACTGAGAACCACTGGTCTAGGGCATGATTAAGGGAGTAAGCGGTTAAAGTAAAGGGAAAGACAAGATCACTGGAGGAGAAAACAGCAAGGAAATGGGTCAAAGAATTGAGGGGCCAATTCTATAAGTATATTGTAATTGCCAAGAATTAAGACAGGAGTATGCTAGAGAGGAGCAGTGCTAGACAATGCGCAGAACCAAGAACACAACAGTGGAAAAATGAAGCAGATGTCAGCGGATGACAACAATTAAGAGGAGTGTGTAACATAATCTGTTGACAAGACTCAAAGCTGATGGTACACCAGCTTGACAATAGTGGTGAGGCTGATGGTACACCAGCTTGACAATAGTGGTGAAGCCAGTACTAAAACTTAGGCTCCTTTTCGAGGGCTTTTTAAAATATCTAGAAGGTGGGCAGACATCTCCACATGATCTCATATTCCATTAAATTAGACTCACAGTCAAGAACAATTGGCACCATTTCTGGCTGCCATGTATAACAAACAGTTGAAGGCATACATTTTTGGCTGAATACTGTACTAAAAATAGGACTTAACATCTCGGTTTTAAAAAAAACTCTGGCCTGTAAAATATTATACTGTCTTTGACTAGAAAATAACATCTTTTATTACACAACTGCATTTATCTGTTTTCCACAGAGCAACCACAATCAATACCTCCCTTAGATAACCAATCACCTTTATCTTCACATAGTCTATGAAGGAGGACAAAAAGACCTTAATAATAAATGGACTGATTGCAGTATTCTCCAACTGTGTATCACCTGCTCCTCTCATTGCCACCTGGAAAAACATTATCTCACCAGACTGCAAGTAGATTTAGAACAAATGTCCAATTTTCCTCCCCACCTCCTAAAAGTATATTCACAAGGGAACTGCTTGTTGAAGTAAATAGATGTGTCCCTTTATAGGAGAAGCAGCTTCAAGAAAGAAAATTCAAACTGCACTGTTATTTATTAAGTTTTCCCAAATGTACTGTTTCACAACAGCAAAATAATTGTTTAGGTCACAAGAACGCTAGGCTCTTTGAACCATCCACAAGTTCAGTGAACCTCCACAAACCCATCTGTGGAGTTCTACCTCATGATAATTATACAGAATTTGCATTTTATAATGAATAATCATGAATCACAAAAGATGCTGTCAAGGAAACATATTATGCTTTCATCCAAATCCAGTTCAACTTTACAAATGACCAAATACAATATGTAAAGCCCTTATAAAAACAAAAGTGAAATCCTCTTGTTTTCCAGTCAACCGACACTACAAAATACTTGCCAGCACTCACTAGTGGTATAATTACTAGGCTTTTACATGGTACTATTATTATGACTAAGGTATTTTCATGCACTGTTTCTAAAATAGTTGCTTTCCTATTAGACAGACAAGGAGAGCTCTAGAGTAAGAACCAGGATTTAAATCACAGCTTTGACACATATTAGCTGTTACTTTAACCGTTCTGATTTCACTTACTCATCTGTTAAATGGGGATAATATTAACTCAATAGTCACTGTGAAAAATAAATTCCTGACAATAGGAATAGCATAGCTCTGACACAAAGTAGTCATTTAATAAAAGAATGATAGTCCCCTTATCCTGTTTTTTTAATTTAAAACAAAACAAGCATCAGAAAATGGGAATAAGATAACCTTATAATTAGGCCTCCCTTTTTAAAAGATCAACAAAAATACTCTAATTTTGTTAAAATGTATCATAAAATAGGCCTTATAGCTATTTTAGTTTTACTTAAAATTATAATACAAATGAACACAAAGGACAGGCACCTACCTTCCAAGCTTTCTTGTTCATCTGAAGTATAAGCATCCATTTGACTTTGCTCCCGTAAGAAACGAATAACTGCATAAACTAGGTGTTTGATAGATGACATTTTAGAAGTTTAAACACTTTTCCCTGATAAGAAAAATGAAAACACTGAACTAAGTTGTTTTAAAAAATCAGTCACAAAAGTTACAAATTCAAAGGTTATAAAAAACAAGGGTTATAAATTACATTTAAGTTTTTTTAAAAAACCTGTACTAGCTTCTCTTCTTTCTCTTTTTAAGGAATAGGACACTAAGTATTGTTAAGCTAACTTATTACATATTTTCAATTTTACCAGTAATAATAGATGTTAAATCTTGCATATGTAAAATTTTTCTCAAAAATTGTACAATATAAGCTAAGACTCTTACTGAACATCTCAGCATATATTAACAGTATATATACATATACAGATACAGATATAAACATCGATATTCCCAAAAGGCCTCAGTACCAAGTTGAGGAAGATTTCATACTGCTGACTCAGAAGCTGATCCCCATCCGGCATCTTTCTCTATTTCATGAAATTTTTTTTTAATGTATGCATAATTTACACTCCATCTACTTTTGTAGGCTGGGGCAGTTATATGATGAGAAAATATACTGATGAAGGGTTGTTCAACTGCTGAGTGTCATTCTTAATAAGAAGGACATTTATATTTAATCAATAGACGTGTCACAAAATCATTGTCTCAGTCGACCCAGTGCTCTCTGCAGGAGCTGTGCTCTCCTGGACAAGCTGGAAGCTCCGGATCATGTTCATTCATATGGAATACTATCGCATCCAAACACTGGTGCAGGGCCAGCCGGCATTAATGGCTTATTTCCACCGAATCACATCATCCATCTGCTCCCCAGGTTCCCTAATTCAAAGCCAGGGTGTGGTAGTCTCCTCTGGGATATTTTTTATTTGTGTACTTATTTTAAAGGCAAATCCAGCCACGAAGCCATGGCGTTCCAAGTACAAAATAAGGCCCCAGGGCAGAAGGAGAGAAACGAAAAGGGGATGCAAAGGAAAAAGGAGATGTCTCCCCTCCTCCGAGCTTCTCCCCCTTCTCCCCAAAGAACATCGACCTTCCTCTCCCTCCCTCTAGCACCCAGGCCTCGCCTCCGTCCCGAATGGGTTCGCAGCCTGGTGCGGGGTGCAGGCCTTCAGCTGGGGCGACGAAAGACGCACCCTCTCGAGCAGAAGCCCCTTACCCGGCAAGAGGACGCGAGACGACCGCAGCAGGCCCGCCAGCGTCGTAGGCCGGTCCGCCCGACTCTAGTCTTTGAGGCTTGAGCCTGCCTCCCGAGTCGCAGCGCAGGCAGCGGCCACCCGAACTTCCCCGGCTCCACAGCCGCCGACGTCCCCTCAGCCCACCTAACAGTGCGCTTTGCTGAGGGCGCCTGTTTCGCCAAAACCGCCCATAGGGCGGTGCAGGACGAGCGGGGCGGGGCGGGCACCGAGTGGGGCGTGGTGAGGGGCGTGGCTGCAGGGCGCGGGCGCTGCGGGGGCGCGGGGCGGGGCTGAGGAGATCGCTGGTGTGGAGCTGCTGCACGTGGGAGGGAGCGGGCTGGGCTGGGCTGGGCTGGCTGTCGCCGCTGCTGTCGCCGTTGCCTTCCTCAGCTAGGCCGCTTCCCGGTTCCAGGGCTCTCCTGTTCCGTCACTGCCTCTTCCTCTGCCAAGCCGAAGGACAAAGCGCCCGCCGCCGTCGCCGGCCTCTCGGCGCTCTCATGATCTTCCGGTGCCTTTCGGCTGTGCGAGTCCTCCACAGGTACCTCCCGTGCGCTTGTTAACCTTGACCGTGGACAGGGCGGGGTGTTCTGCACTGGCAGTGTCGCGGCCCACCCTTTCCAAACTGCACTCCTATTACTCTCCTGGGACCCTCCCTCCCGGGGCCAAGGCCGATCCCCGAGGGACACCTGGTGCGGGAACCTTGGGGCCACCTTTCCCGCCGCCGCTCCCTGGGGAGGGCATGCATTCCCTTTTGTTTGGCTACCGCAGTCAGCGTGACTGGTCACAGGTCTGGCCCAAAATGAATCCACAAAGGTACCCCAGATGACAAAATTATTTGACTTAAGCCCCCACCCCCACCCTACCACTAAAAATGCCACTGCTGTAGACTCAGGAATAACAATTCTCATTGGTCCCTCGCGCACATCATTAGCATACCAATCCTTTAACATCCGCGCAAGATGAAACCACTTTGGTTTTGCTGCTTACTTCCGTTCGTGCTTTCTCATTTACTTATTTGTTTTCCTACCGGAAAACATTCTGGGTCTTGCACGGGCAAATTGACTTGGCCCAAATGGAAAAAATTATTGCTTGAACACGGTTTGGAGGAGCCTCTAGTGCCGTTTTGGAGTGCTTCCTAGCTGCCTAAACACACCCCTCTACAATAGACCAGTAGCAGGATGCTGAATTAAATTCTTTGCGCGGTTGCGCCGGATGGCGTGGTGTTCAGAAACAATGCTGCCATCACCCCCATTCCCATATCTGGCCCTGAACTGTAAATCCAAATGAATATCCAATAGAAAAAAAAAAAGGAAATGCGTTTATCTGCCAGATATCTGTAATAAAATTACTTTGGAACGTATCCGCATTTAAGCTTTTTACCGTTTTCTGTTGTACATTGTGACATATTCTGTGGAGCTTTGTGTTGCTCAAGCCTTAAGAATCATGGTGCATGCAGGCGGTAATAGTAATTATAGAAAGTTCATATGATGATTTTGACCGTATTTCAGGATGTCTTTTTTTGCTGCTCTCCAGGCTGCATGTATTACAATTGTCAAATGAAGCCATACTAGCAAATGAAATATTTACAGGACTCAGGTGTCAAAGAGAATAAAGCTTCCTATAAGGCTGCAGTTCTCAAACTTTTTTAGTCTTAGGATCCCTTTACCCTTTAAAAATTACGGAGGCTCTAAGATCTTCTGTTTATATGAGGTATATCTATCCCATACTAGAAATTTAAATTTTCTAAAACTAAAATTATGTCTTAGTTTATTTTCAGATAATAGTAATAAACTCATTATATGCATAAATAACATTTTTATTGAAAAATAACTGTTGTCCACGTTCTCCACCCCTCAAAAAAAATCTGTAAGAAGCGTGCTATTGTTTTATTTTTAAAAAACTTATATGTGACTTAATAGAAGATTGCTGAATTCTTACATCTGCTCCTGCATTTAGTCTGTTAGACTATGCTGTTTTGTTTTGGTTTAAGAAGAGGAAGAGGATACCATCTCACAATGATACGTAGTTGGAAAAGAAAGGAGTATTTTAATAGGCTTTTAAGATAGTAACAGATATTCTTTGAAACCGTACCAATGTTCAAGTGGTAGTTCTCTAAAGGTTAGTTGCAGTGTGCAATCTGAAACCATATCAGTGTATTTTTCTTACTCTGTTTTCTGGTTTGCTAATGCTGCCTTTATGCAAAACACCAGAAATGGATTGGCTTTTATAAAGGGGGTTTATTGGGTTACAAATTTACAGTTCTGAGGCCATGAAAGTGTCCAAACTAAGGTTTCAACAAGAGGATACCTTCACTGAAGAAAGGCTAATGGCCTCCGTAACACCTCTGTCAGCTGGGAAGGCACGTAGCTGGCTTCTATTGGTCCTTTACTCCTGGGTTGTTTCAAAATGGCTTTCTCCAAAATGTTTCTGAGCATCTGTTTTAGCTCCTCTTTCTCAGTTCCTGTGCATCCTTATTTCTTTCTCCCAGGACATTTCTCTCTAAGGGTCTGGGGCAGGGGTGGGGGGTGGGGTCCTTTCTTTTCTCTGAGGCAAACTCTGGGCTTCGTGTCTTGGCTCAGCATCTTCAAGTATCCTACTGTCTGCACTCTCGAAGCATCTCCAGGTGTCAGATTTCAACGGCCATCTCCAAAATGTATCTTTCAGCTTCTCTTGGGGTGTTTTGTCCCTTTAAAATGTTCTAATTAAGACCCACTTGGAATGGATAAATAAAATATGGTATATACACACGATGGAATACTACGCGGCAGTAAGAAGAAACAATTTCATGAAATGTATGACAACATGGATGAACCTTGAAGACATAATGCTGAGTGAAATAAGCCAGGCACAAAAAGAGAAATATTATATGCTACCACTAATGTAAACACTGAAAACTGTAAAACGAATGGTTTATAATGTAGAAATAGGGGAATTAATGATAGAGAGCAATTAGGGAAGGGGGAACGATAATCCAATAGGAACAGATAAGCTACCGTGGGTAAACTCAACATTCTGGGAATGCCCAGGAATGACTATGGTCTTTTAATTTCTGATGGGTATAGTAGGAACAAGTTCACAGAAATGTTGCTATATTAGGTTACTTTCTTGGGGTAGAGTAGGCACATGTTGGAAGTAAAGTAGTTATCTTAGGTTAGTTGTCTTTTTCTTATTCCCTTGTTATGGTCTATTTGAAATGTTTTTTTTATTGTATGTTTTTTTAATTTTTTTAATTTTTTTTATTTTTTATATAGTTGATTTAAAAAAAAAAAAAAGAGTTAATTAAAAATATATATATATGCAGAGCTCCCTTAAAGAGCTGGTGGAGATGCAGGGGTATTGGGCTTCCCCACCTCAATGGTTGCTAATGTGCTCACAGACATAGGGGACTGTTGGTTTGATGGGTTGAGCCCTCTACCACAGGACTTGCCCTTGGGAAGACTGTTGCTGCAAAGGAGAGGCTAGGCCTCCCTATAATTGTGCCTAAGAGCCTCCTGCTGAATACCTCTTTGTTGCTCAGATGTGGCCCTCTCTCTCTAGCTAAGCCAGCTTGAAAGGTAAAATCACTGCCCTCCCCTCTATGTGGGATCAGACACCCAGGGGAGTGAATCTCCCTGACAATATGGAATATGCAGGAATGTAGACCCGGCATCGTGGGATGGAGAACATCTTCTTGACCAAAAGTGGAGGTGAAAGGAAATGAAATAAGCTACAGTGGCAGAGAGATTCCAAAAGAAGCCAAGAGGTCACTCTGTTGGGCACTCTTATGCACAATATAGACAACCCTTTTTAGGTTCTAGTGAATTGGAGTACCTAGCAGTAAATGCCTGAAACTATCAAACTACAACCCAGAACCCATGAATCTTGAAGACAATTGTATAAAAATGTAGCTTATGAGGGGTGACAATGTGATTGGGAAAGCCATATGGACCACACTCCCCTTTGTCTAGTTTATGGATGATGAGTAGAAAAATGGGGGAAGGAAAAATACAAACAAACAAAGGCACCCAGTGTTCTTTTTCACTTTAATTGCTCTTTTTCACTTTAATTATTATTCTTGTTGTTTTTGTGTGTGTGGTAATGAAGGTGTCAGGGATTGATTTTGGTGATGAATGCACAGCTATGTAATGGTACTGTGACCAATCGAATGTATGCTTTGTTTTGTATGACTGCATGGTATAAGAATATATCTCAGTAAAATGAATTTTTTAAAAATGCTCTAATTAAGACCCACCTGGAGTGGTCAGGGCCACACCTCCATGGAAATAATCTAATCAAAAGTATCACCCACAGTTGGGTAAGTCACATATCCATGGAAACATTCAATCAAAACATCACACCCTAATCAAAAAGATTAATAAGTCTGGCAGCCCAACGAAGATGGCAGCATAGAGGGGAGTGGAAGCTAAGTAGTCCCCCTGGAATAACAACAACAAAAAAAAACAGAAACAACTAGTAAATGATCTGGAATAACTGCAGGGGACAAACGTGACCGTCCACTCATCATACACCAACCTGAATTGGAAGGAATGCCCAAGAACACAGCATAAAATCTGTAAGTAAAAATTGTGGATCCAAGTTGGGAGACTCCTCCCCCCACAGCCTGAGCTGCAGAGCCTCGTGGTGCCAGAGAAGCCCTCTCCCAGCAAGTGAATATAGCTCAGCTGAGCTCCATCTGGGGTTTTAATTAGCGAGTGTGAACTGCTCACTACGAGGTACGAATCCCCAACAAGCAGACAGTGGCTTTGGGTGACAACTGACCTTGGAGAGCCAGAGGGTCACCTTAGACTATCTCTGAAGGGGACTTTCTGTTCCTTTTTCAGCTCAGTGGAGAAAGCCTCAGCCATTTTCAGTTCTCAGTGCTGTGACTCAGGCAAGGATGGAGATAGCACAGGCTAGGAGAGACCATTGAAATGCTAATGACCTCCCCTTAGGGGGTCTGTCTTCTCTAAGAGGAAAGGGGTAGGGCCCAGCTCTACTACCCACCTTCCATTCAGAACCAGACCCCAGAGCCAGGGGAAAAACAGCCACACCTCCTTATACCAGTCAAGAATTACAGGCTAACAGGCGCCATCTGCTGGGCAGAAAAGCACAGTGACCTGAGGCATCACAGGGTGTACCACTTCTCTAAGACACGCCCTCAGGGAAACCGGATACTGAATATTCTTCCTTCTGGACCTGAGCCCATTCTGGTCTGGGAAAACCTGATTGGAGTAACCAAGGAACCCATGCCTAGACAACAGAAAACTACAACCTACACTAAGAAAAATGAAGTTATGGCCCAGTCAAAGGAACAAACTTACACTTCACCCATGATACAGGAATTAAAACAACTACTAATAAGTCAATTCAAAAAGTTCAGTGAAGATACGGCAAAAGAGCTGAACCGTATAATGAAAACACAGAACGTACATAAGTTAGAAATTGAAAGTTCAAAAAACCAACTGGCAGAATCTATGGAAATGAAAGGCACAACACAAGAGATTAAAGACACAATGGAAATATACAACAGCAGATCTCAAGAGGCAGAAGAAAACACTCAGGAACTGGAGAACAAGGCACCTGAAAGCCTACACACAAAAGAACAGATAGAGAAAAGAAAGGAAAAATACAAGCAACGTCTCCAGGAATTTAAAGACAAAACAAAAAGCAAGAATTTACATGTCATTGGTGTCCCAGAAGGAGAAGACAAAGGAAAAGGGGCAGAAGCAATAATAGAGGAAATAATCAATGAAAATTTCCCATCTCTTATGAAAGACAGAAAATTGCGGATCCAAGAAGCGCAGCATACCCCAGACAGAATGGATCTGAGTAGGCCTACACCAAGACACTTAATAATCAGATTATCAAATGTCAAAGATAAAGAGAGAATCCTGAAAGCAGCAAGAGAAAAGCAATCTATCAAATACCAAGGAAGCTTTATAAGACTAAGTGTGGATTTCTCAATAGAAACCATGGAGGCAAGAAGGAAGTGGGGTGATATATTTAAGATACTGAAAGAGAAAAACTACCAACCAAGAATCCTATATCCAGCAAAACTATCCTTCAGATATGAGGGAAAGCTTAAAATATTCTCTAACAAACAGACAATGACAGAGTTTGTGAACAAGATACCTGCTCTATAGGAAACACTAAAGGAAGCACTACAGACAGAAAGGAAAAGACAGAAGTGAGAGGTTTGGAAAACAATTTTGGGAGATAGTAGCACAGCAATGTAAGTACACTGAACAAAGATGACTGTGAATTGGTTAAAGGAGGAAGGCTGGGACCATGTGGGACATCAGAACAAAATACGAATGATAAAGACTGGGACTGTGGAACTCAGGGAAACCTAGGGTGCTCAACAATTGTAATAAAAGGTACAAATATGTTTTTACCTGAGGTAGAACAAATAAATGTCAACACTGCAAAGTGTTAAAATAGGGTGGAATTGGGGGGAAAATACAGTCAATGAAAACTAGAGGCTAGAATTAACAGAAACATTGTATTGTGCTTCCTTTAATGTAACAAAGGCAATATACCAAAGCTAAATGCATATGGGGGGGTGGGGAATAGGGGAAGGGTATGGGACTCCTGGCATTGGTGATGTTGTCTGACTCTTTATTCTACTTTAGGTTAATGCTGTCTTTCCTTTTGTTGCTTTCTAGCTATCAAGTTTTTTTTTAATTTGTTTGTTTTTCTCTTTCTCTTGCCTTTTTCTTTTGCCTTTCTGCCTTTTTTGACTCTTCCTCCAGCTTTGTGGAAGAAATGGAGATGTCCTTATATAGAGAGTGGCGATGGTGCTCAATACATAAATATGTGACTATACAGGGAACCAGTGATTGTTTACTTAGGATGGAATGTATAGTGTGTGAATAAACCATCTTAAAAGACATGGGTTGATGAAGAAACCTTGAGGGCACTATATTGGGTGATATAAGACAGACACATAAAGGCAAATATTTCAGGGTCTCACTGATATGAGCTAATTATAATATGTAAATTCATAGACAAGAAATATAAGTTACCTGGATATAAAAATGAGGCTAAAGAAGGGGAGCAGTTGCTTCTCATGAGCAGAATGTTCAACTAGGGTGAACTTAAATGCTTGGCAATGGACAGGGGTGAAGGTAGCATGTTATGAGAATAGCTAACAGTGCTGAAAGGTGTGTGAAGGTGGTGGAAAGTGTAAGCTCAGAGTCACGCATGTCAGCAGAAGGAAAGTTGGAGGTTAAAAGATGGGACTGTATAAAACAGTGACTCTTGTGGTGGACAAAGTCCATGATTAACTATACAAATATTAGAAATCTCTCTCATGAACTAGAAATTAATAATAGAGAGGCATATAGAGAAAAAATAATATGCCTATTGCAAACTATATACTACATTAGTAGTATTTTAACATTGTTTCATCAACAGTAACAAATGTACTATACCAAAACTATGAATCAATAATGGAGGGGGGCATTGTTAGGGGTATAGGAGGATCTGAGTTTCTTTTTTTTTTTTTTTTTTGTCTTTATTTCTTTTCTGGAGTATTGAAAATGTTCTAAAAATTGAAAAAAAAATTAATTGTCTTGATAGATGCACAGCTGTATGGCGGTGCTGTGGGCAATTGATTGTACACTTTGGATCTTTGGATAGTTGTATGGTATCTGAACAATCTCAATAAAAAAATAAAAAAATAAATTAAAAAAAGATTAATAAGTCTGCCCCCACAAGATTGCATTGAAGAATATGACTTTTGGGGGGACATAAGGTATCCAAACTGGCACAATGACTACTAACTAGTACAGTTTGGTGCCACTGCCTTGATTTGTGTTCAGATGCCAACGATTTTGTCCACCATTGCTTTTTCACCATCAGTAAAAATATAAACAAAGTAAAAAAAGGTAAATGGTGTCTTAGTTTTAATATGAAAATATTTTTAACCTTGCAGACTCCTTGAAAGGGTATCAGGGACACCTCACCCCACCTCACCACCAGGGACCACACTTTGAGAAACTCTGATTTGTAGTACCCAGATTCTTTGCTTATGCATTGTTCTAGTTTGCTAACGCTGCAGAATGCAAAACACCAGAGATGGACTGGCTTTTATAAAAAGGGGGTTTATTTGGCTATACAGTTACAGTCTTAAGGCCATAAAGTGTCCAAGGTAACACATCAGTAATCAAGTACCTTCACTGGAGGATGGCAAATGGCGTCCGGAAAACCCCTGTTAGCTGGGAAGGCACGTGGCTGGCGTCTGCTCCAAAGTTCTGGTTTCAAAATGGCTTTCTCCCAGGACGTTCCTCTCTAGCAAGCTTGCTCCTCTTCAACACGTCACTCACAGCTGCACTCCGTTCAGTCTCTTTGAGTCAGCATGTTTTATATGGCTCCACTGATCAAGGCCCACCCTGAATGGGTGGGGTCACACCTCCATGGGAGTATCCCACCAAAGTCACCACCCACAACTGGGTGGGGCACATTCCAAGCAAATCTAACCAGCACCAAAACGTCTGTCCCACAAGACCACAAAGATAATGGCATTTGGGGAACACAATACATTCAAACTGGCACATGCATGAAAGCAAAGAAATATGTTTTAAAAACCATATGATTGTTACCTTATTAGAAGCTGGCGATCTACCATAAATATATCAATTATTGTGTTACTTCAGAAAATATATTGCAGTTAATTATCATATACACTAGTCCTTAACCTAGGGCTCTTACAAAAGACTTAATCACAGAATCTGCTGTTTGTTTCAAAATCTGTGTTCTCCAAAAGGAGGTGATATTATACAATGTGGAGTGCCTTCTGTATTCTTCTGAACTAGTGGTGGTAGAAATTTTTTTCCTGTTTACATTGATATATGGGAGATCATTTGGTGTATAGTGGTAACTAGTCTTTACCTGAACTAACTTATGGCTTCCCATTAGTTTTACTGCTAGCAGAGCTACGGTACTCCCATCCTACAGCCAGTGTGGTAGCAAGGATCATTGATGGGGTCTTAAGCCAATTTTTGGGGAATCAGTGAACTGGGACTCTGGAGACTAGATTGTAGTTGTTATTCAACTGACCTTGTGACATTAAGTAAATCATTCAATTTCTTGACACCTCTCTTAAGTTCCATATTTTGTAAAATGAAAAGGACTAGCCAAAATGACATCTGGGTTTCATTCAACTCTAAAATATTGCCACAACTATTAAATCAGGAGAATGCTCTTCCTGCCTCAGCCAGATTGCACAGCATGTTAGCCAAGCAAAGTCTAAATGTGTATTATAGAATGAGAAATGGATGACATGGTCAAAAAACTAATGGGAAAGATGGTTCGACACTATTTAGCCCAAGTTGTACACGTAACAGCCCTAGTTCTCTTATTCAATTAAAAAAAATAGATTGGTTTTTAAAATTATGACAGCAATGTATGTTCATTGTAGGAAACTTGGAAAATACTGACATGAAAAAGAAAATACTAAAAATATAGAAATACACACAATCCATCTACTGTTAATGGTTTTAAAATGAGATTATACCTTACTTAACCATATTATAATTTTTATCATGTAATAATATAAACATCTGTCCATAATATAAATATCTTCAACATAGACCATTTGGGGATGTATGATGATTTAATTAATCCTTACTACTGGAGATGTCAACTGTTTCCAACTTCTTGCTATGAGAAACAGTGTTTACATAAACATTCTTGTTACTAAGTCTCTTTGCAAATTCTTCATTATTTCCTTAGGATATGTTACCAGAAATGGAATTTGTACGTCAGGAGACTTGCACATCTTTCAGGTCTTTGGTACCTACTATCAATATTCTCCTCCAAAAATGTTCTCTCAAATTATACTCCTATCAGTAGAGCTCTAAATGCTAGTTTCTTCTGCCCTTACCAACACTGACATTTTAATTATTTTTATCCTTACAAATTTAATAAGTAGTAACTCATTATAATTTGCATTTCTCTACATATTTTGAGGGTTTATTCATTGAGTATGTTTACTAAAAAAAATTTCAGACTGTAGTCTAGAGACCAGAAAGGTTGTGTCCTGAAGTTACAATTTCTTCAAATGGAAACTCTTAGAAAGCCAGACTAATTAAATTTAAATTATTCATAAATTTAACAGTCTTCGTGTATATGACTGTTAATTAAATAAATTTGAGATTATCCCCCCAAATCAAAAAGACAAAGCCATCAAAATTTTAGGGGAATTATACTAGGGGAAAAAAAAGTATTTAAAAAAAAAGGGTTTTTAAGTTATAAGTGTTAAAGGCTAGACTGAGAATATTAAAATGGATTTAAAAAAACAATTGTAAAAGGAGGCTTTTGATTGTTCTTTATGCCTGATTTTGGTCAGAAATTTACTTCCTCAAATTTAAATATTATCACCTCTTTGGTAAGGCACAGGAGAAGCAGCTAGATTCAAAACATGAAGAACCAAGGAAATTGAAATCTATTGAATGCATATGTGTACGTCAATCTCTGGATTAGAAAACGCATGTCAGATATATACTGTACTGTACTATACTGTATTACACTGATCAGAAGCCATCTTGCCTGAGTGTGAATACTGACTTTGCCATTGACTAGCTCTTTGATCTCAGGCAGATACTTGACTTCTCTTTGTCTCAGTTTCTTCACCAGTAAATTGAGGATTGATTGGCTGATTTCTTCATTCCTCAGATACTTATGGAGTATCTACATAGCCAAACAATATTCTATGTCTGGGGATACCACAAGAAACAAAACAAACAAAATTGAGCTGTATTCTAGCCGGAAAGACAGCTATATAAAATACATAATGAGTTAGATGGGAAAATGTGCTAAGGCGCAAAAGTAAAGCAAGAAAAGGAGGTACTCAGTATTGCGGGGAGCAGTGTTGGAATTTTAGTTAGAGTCAGTAGGATGGGGGTCACTGAGAAGGTGATACTTGGGTAAAGAGGGAATGTGTCTTGTGGATACCTGGGAGAAGAGCCTTCCAAGTAAGGAAAACAACAAATGCCAAGGCTCTGAAAGCCAGAGTGTGCCTGGTGTGTCTGAAATGTGAAAAGGCCATTGTGAGTATAATGAATAAATGTCAGAGAGGTGAGTAGGAGATGAAATCAGAGAGGTGAAAATTATACTCATCTCTTAAGATTGAGTGATAATAAATATAGAGCCCTTTGAACATTGCCTGTCTGTGTCTGTTACTGTTATCATAGAAATGCTGTGTAAAAAAACAAAACATCAGTGGTATGCAATGATGAATGTTTATTTTTGCATGGAAATCTAATGTCTGGGCAGTTTTTCTGGTCTTGATGGGTTCATTCATGCACTTGCAGTCAGCCATGGGTTATGTTGGTAGCTCTGCTGATCTTGGCTGGGCTCTTTTACATGTTTGGGGGTCTACGATGGCCAGAGCTGGGGCTGCTTGGCTATCACATGATCTTGCATCCTCCAGAAGGCTACCTCTGGCTCGATCTCCTGACAGTTAGTGGTAGTGTTCCATGAAAGAGAGTGGAAGTATATAAGGCCTCCTGAGTCCTGGGCTTGGAACTGGAACACCCCAATTCTGCCACACTCTGTTTGCCAAAGCGAGTCTCAAGGCTAGCCCAGATTCAAGAAATAAAGAAATAGAGTCTCTCCTTCTTGATAGAGGAACAACAAACTTACACTGTAAGAAGGCATGGATACCTAGGTGGGTAGAGAATTGAGGCCATTTAAGGAATCAGTCTGCCACATTGGCACATAAAAAAATCTCAATAAATATTAACTATTATTTTTACTTTTATAAATTGCCTGGTTTTATTTTGGGGATTTTCAAATTGGGTTTATTAATTTGTAAGTGCCCTTCACAGATGTTGCGTTTTTTTCCCATTGTTTTTGTCTTTGCACTTTGCAGTGGGTTGTTGCTTTTTACTTTTTTCTTGTCACCATAAAGAAGTTTAAATTTTTGGTGTAATCAGTCATGTATCAGTCTTTTCCTGTATGATCTCTGCCTTTAGTTTCATGTCTAGAAAGCCCATCTCCACCTCAAAATTATAAATTTAAAAAATCACCTACATTTCTTCTAGTGATTTTATGTTTCATTTTTTACATTTAAACCCTTTGACTATCAGGAAGGCTAACTTTTTTTTTTTTTTAATTCAGAATCATTTTATTTTAGAATTGCAAAACCATTTGGTAATCATTTCTTCCAGCATTCTTGTGAAATAGGCATGATCAATATGTGTGATGGTTAGGTTCATGCGTCATCTTGGCCAGGTGATGCTGCCAGGGTTTCTGGTCAAGCAAGCGCTGCCTAACCATTACTGAAGGACATCTGCAGCTGGTTAATAAACCAGATACTGGTTTGTTAAATCATCAGTCAAGTGACTGCATCTGTGGCTGATTTCATCAAGAAGGGAGTGTTTTCTGCAAGGAGATAATTTAATCAGATGGATTTAACCCAAACAGTTGAAGACTTTTAAGGGAGAAGAGAGAGAACTTTCACTTCTTCTTCAGCCAGTCAGCCTCCACTGGGGAGTTCATTGAAGACCTTCATTGGAGTTGCCAGCTTGCTGCCTGCCCTATGGAATTTGAACTCGTGCATCCCCACATTTGCATGAGACAGTTTTATAAAATCGCACAATTACAGATATTTCTTGTTGGTTTTGTTACCTTAGAGAACCCTAACTAATACAATATATTATAGTTTCGGTACAGAAACAGAGAGAGAAAATGACTGTCTTATAGCATTTAATTAAAAAAGACCACAATGCCACAATGCACTTCTTTGTAACTTCCTGTGACTCTAATTAATCTCAAAAGAAAAATTAAAAGCCAACCAATTCATAAAATACCATTATCGCTGATATCATTTCATACCAACAATTAGTAAATATGTGATATTCTTAGTTCTTTATTCAGTGGCTGCTATATGAATTGTAAGAAGTTCTGAAGCAGATTCAATAGAGAAATAAGAGAAAATCTTTCTTTAAAAGTATCAGTGAAAGTATAAATGAGGCACCTATTATCCAGGAAGACTAACATTTTGTTGAAAGTCTTCTAGTTACTAAGTAAAACGAAAAGGAAATCAACACAGAAGCTGTAAGGAGTACAAGAATAAGTCCAGCTTACAAAATGTAGGTTCCTGATTTACCATGGTTTACTTTGTAAGACCCTGTTCCATTCCACCAATTCTGAGATTATCTACAGCTCCTGCCTGGCATTCAAAGTGGTGCCCTCTCATGTCTGAGCCACATTTTGCTGGTATCTTTGATACCTAATTCTATTTGTGGTCAAGACCAAGAGGAAATTTTTATTTCTGCCTTACATCCTAGACACAGTTACAGTGACTGGAATAATCACAGCTTTCAGGTGAAACCTGCTTGCTATGATACATAACATCCATATTGTAAGGGCTACATACTTCACTTAGATGCTGTCATTCTACACTGAAATTTATGCATATATACATCTTTCAGATTCTCATAGGAATTATTTTCAAGGTTTTATATCCTTCTCTGTCAAGATACAAAATAGGAAAACATGAATTATTTCTTTAAAAGAAATGAATGATATTGGATTCCAGCTACCAATTGGACAGCTTCTGTTGGAGGTCTCACATTCAGTTACTTTTTCATTTTACAGACATGTTTTGAGCACCTGTTATGTTGTTTAATCTCAATATTAACTTGTCCTGGACTAAATGTAAAACACTTCCCTATAAACTTACTCTTCTGCCATTGTTCTCTGTCCCAGTAAATGTCACCATTTATGAAAGTCACAAGTCTAGGAGCCACCCTGGCTTCTTTATCTCCTTTACCTTTTCCATCAGCCACCAACTCCTAAATTGTCTTCAGGTTCCTCCTCTATCTTCAGTACCACCTTCATAATCCAAACTTTTGTCATATCCCAGCCTCAATTTTTGCTTCTAACTAATATATTCTCCTCATGAAAAAGGAATCTTTATGAAATGCAAATTTCATATCACACTAGTTTGAAATTCTTTAACTTGCCATTAACCTTAAGATAAAATAAAAACTCCTTAATATGATTTTTAAATCCCTGTGTATTCTAACCCCAATTTACCTCTCCCAGCTTAATTAACACATACTGATCCCTTAATTTGAAACATTCTTGTGTTCCTTCACCTTTCCACAGCCTAGCTAACACTTACTTATTCATTGTTATCTTTAAAGTTATGAAATACTATATTCAAGAGTATAATTATACATAAAAAGAATGAGAAAAGGTATCTTTATACTTAAAAGAATATTTCTCATACCTTTGAAGTCCCTGTATGTCCCTCTCCAACCATCTCTTTTGTCCTAATTCCAGGATAACCCATGTCCTGAATTTTGTATTTATCACCCTCTTCCTTTTCCTCATAATGGTAATGCAGACATATATATCTATAAACAATATATGGCTTAGTTTCACATGATGAAGCCAGTTTCACATGGCTGTGGTTCATTTTAACTGTTGTAAGATCTTGCATTTATTATCCATTTTCTTGTTAATAAATATTTGTATTTTTCTATCTTTTTTGCTATTATAAGCAATATTGTTATGAATATTCTTGTAATGTCTCCTGATGCTTATGTGCAAGGTATAGACCTAAGCGAAAATTTGCTGGGTTGTAGGATGTACACATACTCAACTTTATCAAAGAATGCCCAATTCTTTAGCAAAGTGGTGAGTAATTTAATCTCTTCCTCCCCATATAGTGCTCATGAATATCCATTGATCCACTATTGTTGGCAACTCTTGTTGTTAAACTTTTTGCCAATCCAGTGGTTGTAAAATGGTATCCCTTGGGTTTTATATGCATTATCACATCTATTTAACTTTGAGCATGTTTTCATGTCTGTTTGCTATCTGCATTTTATACCTGTTAGTTTCTTTTGCCCATTTCCTATTGGGTTGTTTATATTTTTCATATTGAGTTTAAGAATCACTTATATATTCTAGATACCTTTCCTATTTTTCATTCAAAAAAATATATTTATAGAATGTTTGATCTGTGCCAGCTGCTGACCTAAACTCTGGGAATGTAGCTGTGGACAAGATAGACACCATCCCTGACCTCACAGGTTCATGACCTCACTCTTGTCAGGGAATCAGAGAGTAAACACATCTCTAAACCAGTATTCTGGTGATAGGTACTGTCAACATTAGCTTAGTCTGCACTTCCTTGGGGTGAACCGACCTGACTGCTACTAAATTAGGTCTCCCTGAATACAACTGTAAGTACTTCCGTAGCACACACCTTATTATGAATAGTGTTTATTTTCCCAACTAGTTTACAAGTTCTTTGAGGCAGAAGCCTATTTTTTTTGGTGTTAATCCCTGGATCTCCAATACTAAGCATGGTGTCTTTCACATAGTAGATGCTCAAAATATACGTTTATTGAATGACTGGATGAAAAGATGTCATCAGTGATACTAACTGGAAAGTCAGTGTTCACTGCTAATATCTGAAGAGAATAGACCTAGATTTGGCATTTGGGAGGCAGGAAAAAGTCACAAATTGAAAGGCATGAACTTTGTCATAGTCCCTTATCATCATTGGAGGCATTCACACAGTGACATGGTGCTTTGTAGACCCAGTTGGTGTGTCTAGAGAGTGGTAATTTAATAAATATTCTGGAAGAAAAGTTCCTACTAAACCTGTCAGTCTGGGTATGGAATAAATTTAAGGGGGTGCCAACCTCTGAAGTACTGGATCAGAAGCAACCACAGCTGATGAAGAACAGAAGGCAGACTTCTCATGGGAATGCCTGAGGTCAGCCCAGGGTAAGGGAGCCAGGCTCGCCAGATTTATATTTACTTTTGAGTTACTTGGAACTGGGGAAGTTGTGATTGAGCAGGGCATAATCCTGAAAGAAGCAGAAAGACTTAGTGGTCAGACCAAGAAGGTAATGTCATGTAGCTTGCCCTACCTGGTAGGAAAGGTGTCCAAGAGAACTGGAGGAAACCATGATGGGGAATCCATATCCCAGAACACATCATGGCTTTATATTAGATCTAGCACCCTGTGCTGTAAGTGTTGTATTTTCATACCTGCACAGAAATAGCTGAAGAAAAGTAAAAATATGGAAAATTTTCTTACAGTGGCAAAAAGAGCCCAAGCAAGACTATTCAATGTAACTGTTCATTGAAAATTTTTAATGACATTGAAAAATTGTAAAGTTACAGAAATGGTGGGTAGTAGAATGTGGCTGATTGAAACCCATAAATAACCTCCAAATCTTCATTAACTCATGCCACAAACATGAACTGAGTGGAATAACTATAAACAAGGGAGTATAGTAAGTAGCATGAGGGTAGATGTTTAAGGCAAACTTAGATCCTATCTGCCAGACACTTGTGTTGATATTTACTAGTTGAAATTTATTTTCTACTCCCCTTCACCAAAAATAATTTGTGGTTGATTACAAAAATATATATAAAGATTTAAAAAAGAAAAATGTAAAGGGAAAAGAATAATAAACAAAAATAATAATAAAAGGAGCATTAAGGTTAGCCTGGTTGTTGTAATTGGGTCCAGAATTTTACTGTGAGACTTCTGGCAGTGAGGGCAAGGGAAACCATGGTTACGGATTATTAGGAAAAGAGTTCTTCCTGGTGTACTTTTTCCTTGTAGATTCGTTGTATAAGGGAAATTGTGTAATGCAATGAATAACGGCCTCAAGAATGCTTATGTAGTAAATGCAGAAGTAGATTTCATAGGACTATTTCTTATTTTGACCTTTCTTAAAAGGCCAAGGTAATGCAGCCTAGTAAGGGTGATAAGGCACATACATAAATAATTATAATACAAGATAGAAGGTGATTAGCACCACAGAGAGTAATAGAAATTCACATGGGAGTTCAGGGGAGGGAGATATTACGTCCAAGATAGAAGGGCAGGACAAGGAAGTATTTTATGTGTTGGAACTGGGCTCAAAGGATGGTAGGATTTTGATCTCTAAAGATAAGGAGGGTGTCCTCTTCCCCCCAGACTATTTACCAGAGCTTAGAAATGGTCACATTGAATAAATTGCGTTCCCAAGGCAAAGATGTTAAAACTGATGAAATGGCTCCCAGAAAGGGAATATGCCATACTGCCGATCACATGGACTTTGGAGACAGACCCAAGTTCAAATGCTTGTGTAAACTCACAGAGGCCTCGGTTTCTTCAACCCTAACCTAGAGATAACATTAACTAGCTCCCATGATTTTTTTTTTTAAAGATTGCAGGAACTAATGTTTGTGAAAACATCTAGCACAGTGCTTGATACCAAATAGGTATATAGTAAATTATAGTTTCCTCTCTTACATTCTAAGTAGAGAAAAGGAGTCTTAAGGACCTGGATAATTCATGTAAGGAATGAGTAATCAACCCTTACATAATTAAGAACTGGCTGTATGTGGATATTGAAAGTCACAAATACTTTACCAGCGACTGAGATGAGGATAGAGATGACCTACTTGATAAAATTTTCAAGTCACTGTGTAAGTAAAGGTGAAAAATTAAAGTTCCTGAAAGATTTCTACTCACTAGAACATCAGTCTAATAAGGTGATTCTTAATAGCTTTAAATATGAAATCTTGTATTTAAGCTTAACAAATCACCTAAGTAAAAGCAGGGTAACATAAGAGCAGCACTTAGGAAAAAATGTTGTTTCCAAGTGTGCCTGCCAAAGAACAAGAGTAGATAGTGTCACTGATCAAATGATACTTTAAATCTTGGGTGTTAGTTACCAAATCCAATGGACACTTTCCAGTTCTGACCTTACTGGTCTCCGTATAACATTTGCACTGTTGACCACATTTCCTTTCTTATTTTCCAAGGAACAAATTCCTAATTTTTCTTTCCTCTGGGTACTCCTCAGATTCCTTTTAAGCTTCTTTTTCCTAAAACCTGTCCCACGAGTGTTGGTTTTTCTCAAGTTTCTAGTCCAAACTTGTACTATAAATCTCTTTCAGTACTGTTTCCTTTCCCGTTAATACCTGCACAAATCTCTTCCATATATACCCTCTTGCCTGAAAGTTTCCTGCAATTCAACTACTGCAGTTTTTCCTTTCCCTTTCCAGTCTCCTCTACTCTTCTTACCCACGTACTTTCCTTAGGTGACCCAGCCCTTCCTAAGAATTTCACCTACTGTCTGAAGACCTCTATATCTATGTCTCCAACCCTGACCCCTCTCCAGATCCTTAGATTCATGTATCTGATTGCCAAATCACCACACTCTGGCATATCTCACAAGCACTCGGAAGTCAACATGTCTGAAACTTAGGTAGTAATATTTCCCCAAACCCATTACTGCTCCTGCGTTTTCTGTTACCCATTTGTAAATTTGGTAGGTGTTCTAGTTTGCTAATGCTGCAGAATGCAAGACACCAGAGATGGATAGGCTTTTATAAAATGAGGGTTTATTTGGCTATACAGTTACAGTCTTAAGGCCATAAAGTATCCAAAGTAACACATCAGTAATCGGGTACCTTCACTGGAGGATGGCCGATGGCGTCCGGAAAACCTCTGTTAGCTGGGAAGGCATGTGGCTGGCGTCTGCTCCAAAGTTCTGGTTTCAAAATGGCTTTCTCCCAGGACATTCCTCTCTAGCAAGCTTGCTCTTCTTCAAAACGTCACTCACAGCTGCACTCCGTTTCCTCTCCTTGAGCCAGCTCATTTATATGGCTCCACTGATCAAGGCCCACCCTGAATGGGTGGGGCCACACCTCCATGGGCGTATCCCACCAGAGTCACCTCCCACAGCTGGGTGGGGCACATCTCCATGCAAACAACCTAATCCAAACATTCCAACTTAATCCCCACTATTCTGTCTGCCCCACAAGATTGCACCAAAGAATATGGCTTTTTCTGGGGGACATAATACATTCAAACCGGCACAGTAGGTTTCATTGATAGTACCACCATCCACACTCTGCCAAACTATAAACTTGGGAACATTCTGTCTTTCACAAAATCCTGCCAGTTTTACCTGTTGAATATTTCTTGAATCCACTATTTTCTCCACTCCTACCACCACTTTTAATTCCTATTACTGAATTACTGGCAGCCTCCTCCTAATTGGTCTCCTTTGCCCCTTAAAATTAACTTTCCCCACCCTCCATAGCTATTTGCATGCCCAACTGAAATACAGACCTCACCCTCTAACTGAAGACTATTACCTATAATATAAGTTTTTAAGTTCTCTAGCATGACATAAAAGAACCCATGGAATCTTACCTTTAACCTCTCCAGCCTCATCTCTTTCCAGTTCTACTTCTAAATTCCAAAATGCTGTAATTCCTGGAATACACTATGCCAATGATTGAAAAAGGGGCCTTTGTGAGTCCTATCCTATGCACTCTTCAAGACAGCCATAATGTCTGTATGTAACACTATAATTGTATTTACAACACTGTATTGCCATTATTTGTGCCTGGTGACACATAAGTGCTCAATAAGTATTTGCTAAATGAATGCTAAGTGTTTCTCTGCCATACTAGCCAGTAAGTTCCTTGAGGCCTTTATAATCTTTTTATCTTTAGCAACTAGCCCTGTGCCCTTTTTCAGATACCTGGTACACATCTCTATTTGGATATCCTACTGGCATCAGAAACTCAGATGTCTAAAATAGAATACATATAAAGCTCCCTTTTTCCACACCCCTTCTAACCTCCCCCTTAATTAAAAACAAAACAAAACAAAACACACACACACACATACATTCTAACCTGCTTATCTTCCTGACTCCCTTAGCTTGGTGACTGACACTGTCATTCATATCCACACAAAACAGAAATGTCATTATCTTAGACTCCCCCTTTCTTCCCACCCCTACTCCACCAAGTCATGTTGGGGCCATGGTAGAAAATATACACTTATTTGACATAGAACCAAACTAGATGACTTCCACTTCTGAAATTATTGGTGACCAGCAGCTTAGCTTATACAAAATAGAATTTTTAGGTTAAAAGAGGCAGTTTAGTAAATAGTAAAGATTTCAGGTTCTGGAATTAGAGTGCCAGGTTCACATCCCAGCTCTGCCACTTAACTAGCTGTGTGACTTTGGGATGAAAAATAAACCTTTCTCTGCCTCAGTCTCTTCATCTGTAGAATGAGATAATGCATAGAAAACACTTAGCACAGTGCATGGGCATAATAAGCACTCCATAAATGAATGACCCTGTATTAACTTGAGTAGGTGCGATCATGCTTTTATCTGGTTTCAATACAGCTTTCAATCCTAAAGGACCTAAGGTTGGTAATGATTCATCTTTCATCTTTGTTAGGAAAAAATTCTTTAAAGACTGCCTTTTACCTTTTATTGGTTAGGAAGCTCACACTCTTGCTTTAAGAATAGCCCTTTGCTAAGCCAACTTGAAAGGTGAAATCACTGCCCTCCCCCCTACGTGGGATCAGACACCCAGGGAAGTGAATCTCCCTGGCAACGTGGAATATGACTCCCAGGGAGGAATGTAGACCTGGCACCGTGGGACGGAGAACATCTTCTTGACCAAAAGGGGGATGTGAAAGGAAATGAAATAAGCTTCAGTGGCAGAGAGATTCCAAAAGGAGCCGAGAGGTCACTCTGGTGGGCACTCTTATGCACACTTTAGACAACCCTTTTTAGGTTCTAAAGAATTGGGGTAGCTGGTGGTGGATACCTGAAACTATCAAACTACAACCCAGAACCCATGAATCTCGAAGACAGTTGTATAAAAATGTAGCTTATGAGGGGTGACAATGGGATTGGGAAAGCCATAAGGACCAAACACCACTTTGTCTAGTTTATGGATGGATGTGTAGAAAAGTAGGGGAGGGAAACAGACAGACAAAGGTACCCAGTGTTCTTTTTTACTTCAATTGCTCTTTTTCACTCTAATTATTATTCTTGTTATTTTTGTGTGTGTGCTAATGAAGGTGTCAGGGATTGATTTAGGTGATGAATGTACAACTATGTAATGGTACTGTAAACAATCGAAAGTACAATTTGTTTTGTATGACTGCGTGGTATGTGAATATATCTCAATAAAATGATGATTTAAAAAAAAAAAAAAAAAAAAAAAGTAGATGTGGCAACAGAAACCACTTTACAGAAAACTGTGCTAAATGAATCTGCTATTAGATACCTGGAAAATGTGCACATTGATAAAGAATGTAAAGCCCACCACCACAATTTAACAGAGAACACTGCTCTTACAACTGTGGTGAAAAAACCTCTGGAGTGTAAGTATTAATACTCTATCAACTAATAATAATATTAATGGCTCAGGAACTAAGTAATTTACAACAATTTAAAATGATTAATATTTAAAAACATGAGTTTTGAAGGGTCACCTTTGAAATATCAATAAATGTTGTTTAAGTTATCAAAATACAGAAGTAAAGATTTAACATGGCATAAAAAAAGTAGTCTATAGTTTAAGAAAAGTAGCAAATTGGGAATCAGATGAATTCTGGCCTCAGATCATTTCATCTCTCTGAGCTTCAATTAACATTAAAAATAAAAGTTTCATACTACAAAATTTTACTGTCTTTATAGAATAAGATTCCGGAAAATCATAGCAGTATGAGAAAACTAATGATTAGAGGCAAAAGATTTTTGAGGCAAATCAAGATTAGATCAAAACATTTATTTTTTGTTACAAAAACAAAAATAACCCCAATCTGAAAACAAAATAAACATTTTTTTTAAGGTCAAAAAAAAAAAAAAAAAAAAAAAAAGAGATCGCCATTCAATATTGAGAAATGGGAAAATGAATCCCTGAACTGAAGTCAATTATCAGTCCCTGACTTGGGCAAAGTCTGAACTCTTCAGCTAGGTAAATTCAACCCTGGAGCGGTGTGTGTGTGTGTGTTTGTGTGTGTGTGTGTGTGTGTGTGTGTGTGTGTGTGTAGTTTGTTAATTTTTAATAAAACAACAAGTTTTTTTTAAAAAAAAAAAAAAAAAAAAAAAAGAATAGCCCTTTGGTATGTAGAAAATCATAGAATTTGAAATCATTTTTATCATCTGGAGGTAATATTTGCTAAGTATTTGCATATACTCTAGAAATACAAGGTCTCATCATTGTATTTCTTTCTTGTGTAGACCGTTGGTAGCTCACTCACGTAATCCTCCTGAGTTAATAACAGTTGGTGACTTTTAGGACTTTCAGTGCCAGACGAACAGGAGAATCTGGGGAAGAGGCATGGCTCAACACTGTGCCACATAGGCCAGGTCCTCTTGTTATGTCCCTGCATTTCCCTCAACAAGGATGGGAAAGAATAAAGAAAATTGTAGATACTAATAATGTGTTAGGTTAATCACTGTGGGCAACTTGAAGAGAATGTCAGACTTACCGAAGTGATAGTGTGATTGGCAGTATGCAGTAGTATTTAACAGCATTAACTGTGGAGCAAGACTACCTCGATTACTAGCTATTTCCAGCTGTGTGACCTTGTGACCTTGGATAAGTTATTTAACCTCTCTGCCTCAGTTTCATCATCTCTAAAAATAGGGATCATAATAGGGTCTATGTCGTGGAGTTGTTGGAAGGATTAAATGAGTTAGTGTATGTAAAGCACTTAGAACAGTACCTGCTACATACATGTTTGACATTATTATTATTATTATTATTACTACTACTACTACTATTGATAGTGGTGGTAGTGACAGTTGGCAGTAGTCAAGGAACAGTTAAAGAATCTTACCTGGTAGCTAGATAAAGTAGTATGCAAACCATCTGAAAACTGTGCTCATAGTTGCCAACCTCAAGTTTTAGACACACTGGAAATCAGTATCATTTGAATCTTCTTCAGCAGTCTCTTTCTAACATAACATTCACAATATCTGTAGTAAAGTAAAGTGCTTAAGCCTGGGCCTGTAATTAAGAGTTACTTGTGAATGTTGTTAAAAAGGGGAAATTTTAGGTTGTATATATGGTACTAGAATTAAGAATTTAAAAAAATAAATCTATGGAACAGCACAACACAATCAACCCTAATTTAAACCATGGACCATGGTTAATTGTACAGTTACAAAAATATGCTTTCATCAGTTGTAACAAATGTACCAAACCAATGCAAGGTGTTAATAATAGGGTGATATAAGGGAATCCTTTATTTTATGCATGATTGTTCTGTAAACCCGTAACATGTCTAATTAAAAACAAAAAAGAATACACATACACAAAGAGAGTTAATTTGTGCTTTAACATCACTGGCCTTTATCATTAAAGTAATGGATTTGATCTAGCTGGTTTCATTTGCAATTTATAAATCTTCATTTACTGGTCAAGTATATTTTACTTATCTGACCAATACTTTCTCCCTTGGGGTTTACTACATTTATTATTCCTTTTGGGATGCTGGCCAACATTACTGTTTCAGTGCTGAAGTCAAATATTTTTGGATCCCATGTCTAAATTTAGACTAGCAACTAGACCTAGGCATATGAAGAGTTACTAAATACTTGGAAATTACTATAATGAACTTCCCCATTAACCCCATCACCAAGCTTCAAAATTACCTGCTCATGGCCAGTCTTTTTTCATTTACCAGTCACAAGTCTTTCCAGTATATAGCTCTAAAAGATAAAGTTGTTTGTTTTTTTTTTAACATAATCACAATACCAATTTAACAGGTAAAAACAATGAATGCTTAAATTATTAGTAGTTATATCAGACTTAAAAAGAAGAGCAAACTAGTTATTAGATAGGCTTTAGGATGAGTGCTTAGACATCATTCACACAACAAAATATACATGTATAGATGAAAAAAAAAAAAAGCTTAAGTATTAAATAATGTACTGAAGAGCTAACAGTCTCCTCTGAGTAATTTACCAAGGTTTTCAATTCTGAAAAGTGTGCCCCAAACACCAATTAAATGTGCCAAAAGCAATTTACTCAGGCTTCTGGAGACAAATAAAATTGCAATGTCTTTTTGAGTTGTGGTTTTCCGTGCATGTTCATAGGGCCCTTTGCTAATGAATTATTAAGGAATTCTGTTGATTTCATTTGTGAAGTAACACTTTTTCAATGTAATCTGTGGTCTTAGGTGACCTTGCTTAATTCAGTTACAAAATTTAAGAAGAGAAATCCTTCTATATTTATCTATATAAATTTATTTAGAACCTGTAATTATGAAACCAGTTGTCTCATAAACAGAATTAGGAGAAATATAAATTAGACTGTTATCTACTGTTTCTTATTTTTCAGAACCTGAGGTTGTTCTTTATTTCATTCTTTATAATTTTGTAGTATGGACCTTTTCTAATTAAAAGTTCTGTTTGTTAAGGATGGAAATACTGCATGTGTTTCTAATGTCAAACAGTTCTTCAAATGATTTTGAGCAGTTTCTAGCATTTTTAAATTTTATTTATATTTCTTGGAAAACAAGACTTTGAAGAATCCCTTTTTATTAATGATGAAATCTGGAAACAAGAAATTCTTATTTCCATTACATTCCAAAATCTAAAATAAAATGACCTTTGTTTCTTTTTTTTAGTGGATCACTAATGTTTTGAGAAAAAACTGAAGGTAAATCAGTTATTCATTCTGAGGGGGAGCCTTTGTATAATTAGTTACACTTTTAATTCTTACTGACAGAGGCAGTCGTACAAAAATGAGGTTATATGTGACACTATCTCCAAATTAAATACTAGATTTCTGCTGTGTAAGAGCAAGTTTGAACCATTAACATTGCACTGATCATTTTAGTCATTATACTTAAATGCTACTTTTGTGAATACATAAAAAGGGACTTATAATGAAAGGAAACTGATAATGCTTTCAGTTTTTCGGACACTGGAAGCTACTCAGGCTAAAGACCACTGGAATGGCTCCATATTTAGGGCAATTCTGTTTTGCACTCAAAATATTTGTAGCTGAGTTCATGGTGTACATTTTAGTGAACGGCTGTTTATGGGAAATGTGCTGTATTACCTTGAGAAGAGAACTTTTGAAAGTTCAGTGTTTTCATAAAGATGCATCATTTTTTCCAGTGCTGCTATATAATTTCTACCCAATCTAAAAAATTACTTTCCTATACCAGCAGGTGGAAGCAAGAGCAGTCAAATTGTGCTTTGCTTTCCAAGTATGCTAGCATGTAGTGTAGATTACCTATCCATGAATCAAAGTATCTTTGTGATATATCCCTCACTTAATTACTTTTCTTCAACAACTCTTTTGTGTTTGAGCACCTTCTTTTGATTGCTGTAACATTCTTATTTACTTGGTGCCTTCGGTTAAATTTAGTCATCATTCTAGGACAGATTAATTTAAAATTTTCATCTCTTTTCTACACTCATGTATTCAACAGTTATCACATATATGCTATGTGCTGAGTACAGTTCTCCATGTTTGCTAAGAAATAAAAAGGTAGCTGAAATATGGACCATGTTTTTCAAGAGCGTATATTCTAGTAGAATGGAAAGGAGGATATTTTCTTCATTCCTTCCCTGGCATGGGCAGCAGATCATTCAGCCTTCCTGATCTATCTCTAACCACTGTATGATGGGCAATGAGGGGTTCAGTATTCACACATACTTTAATTCATTCAAGAAATATCTGTTGAGTACCTCTGATATGCCAGGCACTATATACAGACTTGATTTGTAAAGTTACTCTTTTTTCCTTATTGATTTTTTTAAAAAGGCCAAAATGGTCTTAGAGGAGAAGCATCATTTATTTTTAAGTTTTTCAATACAGAATGGATAGAGCAAGTAATCAATTGACATTATAGACCCTAAGACCTTGAACTTAAGGAATTTTCAGGTAGAAGTAGCTAATGTGGATAATGTTTTCTGGAATATACTTAGAAGACCTTCCACAAATGCTGGTTGGAATAAAATAAAATTATGATACTCTAGGTCAATTCTTTTGGCTTTTTATTACTACAAAGGGTATCAAAGGAAGAGAAGAACCAAATTCTAAGGTTGTGTGTGTAGAGGAAGAGATATTGGAACACCTCATAATTATGGAAGATAGAAAAGAATGGCCCCAGAATTTCTTGCAAGATTTAGCTGCTACCAATATTTAGTAGTATCTCTCAAGCCCCAAGCTATCCTTCATCTTAATCCATTGTTTATCAGAAATTTCCAACCCAACTAAAGGATTTTTGTTTCCATCATCAGTGTGGATGTGTAAATTATTGAGGACATCCATGGTCTGGGTATAACCTACTATTTTATTCCTAATAGTCACCTCCCACACCCCATCAAATCCACATACCACCCTTCACACCCCTTCAAATCCACATACCCTCCATACTTCATACAGCTGTCTTGAAACACTCAGCCAACTTGGATGTCACATCCTCATTGAAGTCTTTCCTCTGTTTCGCAAGGCAGAATTAGTTTGCCTGTCCTCTGTATTCCCAGATCACTTTAGTCATGTAGCATGTGCTACCACATATTGAAATCTATCTTTGTGTCCCTTGCTCATGGGCTATAAACTCCTGAAGTGTTTAATAGTAATAAGACTTGTTCATTGTAGTCACAGTACCTGGCACATAATAGATTCTCAATGAATGCTTGCAAATTAATGACTGAATCAAGTAATTTATTTCATGGAAAGATGCTTTATAATGAGATATCTATCTATAGAGTCTGCAGTGTAAACATAACTACACATGATGGCAACAAATCATTATTTTTATCTGAGAAATCACTATGGAATAAAGACACATTTATTACCTAGAAAGTTCTCTTATAATGTCTCAGCTGAGCCTTATCCATTATTATTTATTTGCCTGAGTACTTTAAGAAAGAGTTTGCTACTTTCTGGGGGTACACTCTTTGAAGTGGTTTACTGATTACCTAAGAACAGTTAATTAAAGGTCTATAGACAAGAATGAGACCCGGGTGCAAAGGGTAGCCATCCGAGGAGTCCCAGTTTGAGTGTTGTTTTAGTCTTTGGAAATGGGTGACTAAAAGCTGCCCAAGCCAACATGGCCTGTTTTTCAGAGCTGAATGAAAGCTAAAGTGGGGCACTCCTCCACAGACTATGCAGCAATCCCTCAGGGAGTGGCATAGATAACAAATCAGAGAAGTGCTATAAAGATGTTTCTCTCCATTAAAAGCAGAGTGAAAGATCAGGAAGGTGTAATTGGTTAGAACTTTGGTGCCTTCCTTTTCTGGGATGCAGTTACAACCTCAGTAGGCATAATAGTTAAGAATACGGGCTTTGGAGTCAGGCTTGGGTTTGAATCCTGTACCTGCTGTGTGATCTTGAGCAAGCCACTTTACTTCTCTGAGCCCAGTAAAATTGGGTCACTAATACCTGCCTCTTGGCTTGTTGGGAGGATTAAATAAGAAAACATCTGTAAATTCTTGGTGTAGTTCCTGACACATTAATAGGGTTCAGTAAGTATTAGGTGTGATGATGATATATACCAGTCATGTGTGTAACAGGTTTCTAGCTTAGGCATCTAGGTAGGGCATGTAAACTCAGATTGGGAATCCATGAGAAAAATCAAGTTTTGAACATGTAGCATTTGCAGTATCTGAGGCAGTTGGATATGTGGGTCTGGAGTTTGAGCAAAAGATCTGAATGGAAATGATGGATTTACAGTAGATGATTTTAGATACTCATTGAAGCCCTGAGAGTGGATGGCTTCTCTGAGGACGAATAAGTAAAATGAAAAGAGAAAACTGAGCACAGAATCATAGGAGACACCAACTTTACAGGTGGGTACAAGAAGAGAAGCCAGCAAAGGAGACTGAGAAGGAATGGTTAAAAACTGGAAGAAGGAAGAACAAGGAAAAAGGAAAAGTGACTTTTGCCATAGCACTTTTATTTGAATACTGTGGAAGAAGTCTTGATAGGCAAAGAAATGGAGACAGTCAATGAGATATTTCTAAGTACAAAAGCTGAAAACCATAAATTGGGTACATTGTTCTGTAAGAGAAGAAAAGATAGGAATGGGTACAAATACAGATACATTTATCACACCTAATTAAATTTCCTGTAAATTTAGAAATGAGCTAGAATCTCCTTTCTGAATATCAGTTCTTCTTGTTCCACTAAAGAGCATCAGAAGTAACACTTTTGGCTAAGAATGTGAGTCTCTGTTTACCATTGAAAGTTGACTTATGCTAAGACATTTAGTTCTAGAACATTCTGCTCGTAAAGCAGTTCAGTCCTAAGCCTAATTAAAAGGTCCTTAAATTAAAAAGCCCACTGTCTGGAACACTAGTTATTCAAGTACCAGGTACTAACCTTTGTCAGGGGACTATAGGTACTCAAGTTAGAGGGCTCAATAAATGTTGAGCACTACTCCTAAATCTGATTCCCCTGTGTAGCAGTCCATTCAGAGGAAAAATTATTGGCAGCATTCAGGATGCTTGAATATGTGCTATTATATCCTGTCTGTACCATCTTCACTAAGTGTAGATCAGGACTTTACATAATGCTCTATGGAAGGTAAACACTCTCAGTTCGAACTACTTATATATTGCACATGCAGATTAAAGAAGAACGGCATTAAACAAATAAGCTTAAGTGGATTTTCTAAAAAATAGTTACAGTTAAAATATACATATAACTCTGGCAAATTTATTGAGTACCCAGCATGTACCTCAAACTATGTCAAGTTCAGGGTGACTTAGACCTTAGATGACTAAGATGTAGCCTCTGCTCAAAGTCTCTTGGGGATACAAACAAGTAAATAGGTAAATACTATTCAGTATGATGAGTGTTTTTGTCAGTGTTATGTGTAAGATACTGTGGGAGCATAGAGGAAGAGTTTCTGAAACAGCTGAGGTAGTCAAAGAAGGCTTCCTGGAGAAGGTAAAGTCTGAACTGAGATTTGAAAGAAGAAAGGTGTTCCAGGCAGATCGGAAAACACTGCAAAGGCCTGAAGAGAGCTTAACAATTGGAGGGAGATGTGAAAGTAGTTCATTATGTCTGGAGCATAGTTGTGACAGTCAGAATGACACTGAGCAAGTCAGAGAGGTGTTAGGTAGTTAGGCAGTACCAGGAGGACCTCATGTTAAATAAGGAGCTTGAACTTGATCCTGAAGTCACTGGGAATCCATGCCACTGAGGGGGAGTTCCATAGTCAGATTTACATTTTAGGAAGATTAGTCTGCTGGCAGTCTACAAAATAGAGTCTCCTGGGTGATTTGGGCAACTGAGTGCATCCTGGTGATCTTCTCTGAGACAGAGAATACAGGATGAGGAAAGGTTTGATTGTGGAGGCCAGGGAACATGGTGAGTTTAATTTTAGACATACAGGCTTTGAGGTGACCATTGACAGCCAAGTTGAGCTATCCAATAGGCAATTAGATATATGGGGTAAAACTCAAGAGATTTGGGCTGGAGGTAGAGAGTTGGAAGTCGTTAGCTTATGAATGGCATATGTAGCCATGCAAATAGACCAGAATACCTCAGGAAGAGTGTGCAAAGTGAAAAGAGAAGAGTGCATAGAACTGAATCTGGAAGGGGCAGATGATGGAAATTGTGAAGAAACCAGCCAAAGACATAGAATGAAAACAGGAATCATTATCACAGAAGCTAAGGAAGGACAGAGTTTCAAAAAGGAGGGCGTGGAAAAAGGAGTGGCCAGCATTGTCATATATCACAAATTAGTCAGGTATTGAAAAATGTCATTTGGATTTAGAGATCATTGGGAACCTTGATGAGAGCTGTTTCTATTTAATATGAGGCCGGGAACATGTTGATGTAGATTGAGGAATGAATGAGAGATTAGAACCTAAAGATGGCATGGCTAGACCACTATGAAAAATCTTGGAGGTGAAGGGAAGAAAAGAGAGAGAAAGTGGTTTTTATTGAGGGATCCAGGACCAAGTTTTTGTTTTTGTTTTTTGTTTTGTTTTACTTAGATGAAACCTATGCACTCAAGTGTTTGCATGTGTATAAAGAAGCAGTTCAGATGAGACATTTAAGATTCTGCTAATCCAAATTCAACACATTTAAACATTTGGGGACTGGGGAAAAACTGGTACATTGGATTCTCAGTGTATCATTTGCCTATATATTAGTTTCAGTCCTCTGTTTCTTTAAGTTTTAAAAGTTTGTATGTGTCTGTGCTGTTTTGCCTTTGGATACATTTCTAATTAAAAATCATGTGAGACTGCCCTCCCCCCACATGGGATCTGACTCCCAAGGGTGTAAATCTCCCTGGCAACACAGGTTATGACTCCCGAGAATGAATCTGGACCCGACATCATGGGATTGAGAACATCATCTTGACCACAAGGAGGATGCAAAATGAAACAGAGTTTCAGTGGCTGAGAGATTCCAAATGGAGTCAAGAGGTCACTCTGGTGGGCACTCTTACGCACTATATAGATAACCCTTTTTAGGTTTTAATGCACTGGAATAACTAGAAGTAAATATCTAAAACTATCAAACTGCAACCCAGTAGCCTTGACTCTTGAAGACGATTGTATAACAATGTAGCTTACAAGGGATGACAGTGTGGTTATGAAAACCTTGTGGATTGCACTCCCTTTATCCAGTGTATGGATGGATGACTAGATAAATGGGGACAAAAACTAAATGAAAAATAGTGTGGGGGGGGGATGATTTGGGTGTTCTTTTTTACTTTTTTTTTTCATTTTTGCTTTTTCTGGAATAAGGAATGTTCAAAAAATAGATTGGGGTGATGAAGGTACAACTATATGATGGTACTGTGAACAGCTGATTGTATACCACAGTTGATTGTATGATATGTGAATATATCTCAATAAAACTGAATTTAAAAAACAAACAAAAACAAAAAACAAAACAAAACAAAATCATGTGCACATACTTAATAAATAAATGACTTTAGTGATGTTTAAAAAAAAAATTTCTGCTAAGAGAGATGATGTTTAATGGAGTGTTGTCCAGAAAGAGATGGGATAGGACCCAAGCAGAGAGAAAAAAACTGTCTTTGGACAAAACAGATACCTCTTATACTGAGTTAGGAGTTGAGGAAAGGGTAATATAGATGTAGCTATATTTGTTGGTGAGAAGCCAAGGAAATTTCTTTCTGATGACCTTAGCGATATAGCAAGGTCAGTGAAAGGAAAAACTTGGGAGGCTGGTCATAGTTTGAAATAATTGGTTTGAGAATGGGAGGCAGACCATCATGAATGAATTTTCCTGAAGCCTTTAGAGTTCAACTAAAATTAGAGATCATAATATAATAGCATCAAAACCCATAGCCTCTGTTCAGTAACCTGCATGTAAGAAGAAGGTGACTGGTAAATAGGGTCCTGGGCAGAGGTTTTAAGATGGATGTAGCACAAGGAATAGGAAAGGCAGCTGAGTTTTCAGTGAAAGATGATTGAATTGAGAGATAAGGCCCACCTCTAACATTTGTGCAATGTTGGAAGCCTGGTCCTGTCTCCCTCTGGTATCATGAGGGGCCGCACATGTGGATGAACACCCCCACCTCTCCCATACTAATGGCTACCCCTCAGGGTAAGAGGCATACCCACCAATGGTACAGTTCACCCTCAGGAGGAAGGACCTGGGGAAGAGGCCCCCACAGGCTCTAGGAGCCACTGAACAATGAATTCTGGAGTCCTGGGACTCCAAGCATAGTTGTGTGATGAGGGGTAGGCTGGCTTTTCATGGGCACATCCCATTAGCTCTTGTCATTGGAGTGTGCCACAGAAGGACCAAAGTGGGGCTCTAAACTGCAGCAATTGCCCAGGTCTAAGAGCAGACCTAAAAAAGGAGCCTGTTAGAGTGGGAGAAAATAGAGGGATCACAGAACTGGATGTCTAAGAGATGGAAAAATAAGAATCATGGAAGTAGAAAAGTGGGAGTTGTAAAAATAGAAACTTGTGGTCAGAGAATGGAATATCAAAATTAATAATCTTTGAGATGCATCTCTGAATGGGGAGTAAGAAGAATAAATGTGAAGGTCCTTGGAGCAAAGTAGGTCAAGAAACTGAAATTAAGGGAATGGTATGGCTCATCCATCTACCATTAGAGTCCCCCTAGGGTGATTTTGGAGCTTAGGATGGAGAAGACTATATGGCCAATTTTTTTATAAATGTGAGGGAATGGCAAAGACATCAGTTGATGACGGCAACAAAGGGAGCTAGTGAATGATATAGCAAGATGGCAGCAGCCTCAGAAGATTAGGGTTTTGGTAAGGTACTGATTTGGAAACCACATTGGGAAGCTGGGAGAAAGTTCAGCCTGTCTCAGGACCCAGTGAGAAAATAATTACACGTCGTAGGGGAGGCAGTATATTCCGCAGGGATCCGGGTTCCAGTTAAGAAAAAGTGAAAGAGACAGTGTTCTGTGACCAGGTTGAGGATGTAGGGAAGTTTGAGTATCATGAGAGAGACTGGGAGTTTGGAAGAGATCACCAACTGGGGATGCTTAACATTTGAGACAGTGGCGGGGATGTGAGGCATGAAAGGATAGTCAGAGCAGGGAGAAAACAGCAAGTTCAAAAATACTTGATGTATTAAGGGTCTATTACTGTGAACATTTAGTAAAATCTTGTAACTTGATCTCTATATTGGTAAACACAATAAATTAGATTAACTCTCAATTGTAAAATAATGGATTTGTGGAATTTAAAGTCTTGTAGAAAAACCATGTCTATATTTTACTTCTATTGTCAATGACTTTGGCCCTGCTCCCTCTAGAAAGAACTAAAAATCTTTTCTACCACACTAATGCTCTTTACAGTAGTGCTTACTTATGCTTACTTCTCAGAGCATTACAAAGATTGAGTGTTTTAAAATGGTTCATGGCCCATGGGAACTACTCAATAAATGAATCCATCCTTCGTTTCTTTCTCTATCCTTTCTTCCCTCCAAAGAAGACAACCAAGTGCACTGCTTCGCAAGTGGAAAGAGAGAGTGCCATGGGAAGTATGGGCAAGGCTGGAGATCATCTATGGTACAGTGCTGTCCTTTAGAACTTCCTGTGGTGATGAAAATGTTTTCTCTCTGTGCTGTCCAATTTGGTAGCCATTTGCCACATGTGGAACCAAGGAACTGAATTTTTAATTTTCTTTACTTTTAATTAATTTAAATTTAAATAACCACATGTGGCTACTGTATTGAACAGCAAGGTCTAGTGAATAAGGTGCTGCTTGGCTTTAAGGTACAAGTGGGCCAAGTGCCTAAAAGAACAGGTAAGCTCAGCAAAATGCATGGCTGGGTTTCAGCAATGGCAAAATCTGAAATTAAGGAGCCCCTGTGCCCTGATAAAAGGATCCTGGACTTGAACTCTGCTCTGAGTTGTAAGGACAGGGGGGACTTAGTCAAATCAATGGCTGAAAAAGTCAACTCCTCAATAGGAATCAAGTTTAGAGGGGAGTGGCTCTGATGAAATAGCCAAACAAGAGAGATAACTAAAATAAATTAGCTATTATAGCATAGTTCATTTACACTTTTACAGGTATTCCAGGAGGGATTAATGTAATGCAGACTTCAGTAGTAACTTGAGAAAAAAAAAATACTGGAAATATTTGCCAAGTGTTTCAGAGAATTAGGGCAAATTTGAGGACCTACCTTGTAAACCATGTAATACAACACAGTAATACTGTGGGGAAAGGAGATGGGAACATGGAAAAAATGTAAATTGGGGGGAAATGGAAGTTGTAGCATTTACATAATAGAGTTTCACTCTAGTCCTGGCTCTAATAAAACACATTTCACTTTATGAATGTTGATGGTGATGAAGGAAGGTAGTGTTGCTGTAGTGTTTTAGCAGTATCAGTTCCATCTTGATTCAAGTATTTAATGAGCAGCTACTATGTGCTTAGCAGAATGCAGAGTGTTGAGCTGGGGGTGGGTGACAAGAGAATTGTACAATCATCTCATACTTGAGAAAATCCCAGTTTCTCTTAGGCTCCAAAACAAACTAATCAACAGGTCAATGACAGTAATTGAAACACTGAAATGAATGATATGGCTGAAAGGTGATGCAATCTCCCATCTGGATGAACTGGAATGATCAAAGAAGACTTGATGGGAGGAAGTAGAGGCTTTTAAAGTATACTTCAAAAGAAAATGAAACGAGTAAATCAAAACATTCTGGAGAGTACATTCCATAAAATATTTCGCAAAAGTTTCAAGAAAATAATTAATTCTGAATAACTGTAGCATGCTTATTTAACCAAATGAAATTTTGCCACCTGGTGAGGTCTGTCAACATCTATGCAGCTTGCTTCTTTTGCCTTGAAGCAGTTCATTTGTGTTTTTTTGGATACAGGAGACAATAACCTTAACAAGTGCACATGTCTGTCAATTCCAGTATAGCATTCTCTCTGTATTTCTTGGTTAGAATTTCACAAGGTCACATTCTGAAAAGAGAGGAGACAATGAAGAAATGGGGGAGTGGGGGGTGGGGTAGAAATAAAAAAGAGCCAGGAAGTTTGTAGAGAAGAAAAAATTGAGAATCAGATGGTAGAAATCTCAGATTTGATCCAGATTTTCATTATCAAATAATTGCATCAATAACTCCTGTGGAGACAAACAGGCTCATACTGTGGTGGCTGCATTTTCAGTTTAGAAGTTCTCAGTTGCAATAGGTCAGTGAAAAATTCTCACCAGAGCCTCAAGAGTGCAAGCACAGCTGCTAGAGTGACTACAGGTGCACTGGTTATCCTAACCAGTTCTCCAGGGCTGCAGAGGCACTGAAGGGGAAGAGAAGTGTACATTGGATGAACTTGAAAATGTAACAAAGGGGAAGAGGAGAGATACTGAGTAAAATGAAGGTGGAAGAGGAAAAACAAATAATGCAGAAAGGAAAACAATCAAAATGTCTTAGAAGTTTAAGGGAATCTTTGTCTCCATTTCTTTTCTTTGGTAATGAAGAATTATAAATACTGGAAGGAATTAAGATAAAATCCTAGAATACTGAGAAAAGAAGGTATTAAGATAAAAATTTAATGTGTTCTGTTGACCCATGAGAGCATGCTTTTTAACTTTAGTTCCTTTCTCTTTATCCTTTCCATGTTCAGGGAATAATATTGTAATACAGGAGGGGTAGCTTTTCATTAGTTATAACAGAAACTGTACAGGAGTGATCAGGGGAATATCTGTTCAGTCAAGACGGAGGTGTTGACATTTTTATTGGTTTAACTGAGCTAAAATCAGGTATGCTGTGACCAAACACTTTCAATTTTTTGGTAAATGTTTGAAAATAAATGAAAATCAGTGGAGGTCATCTTTTCCATGAAGTGTTAGAAGTAATTTTCTTTCACAATGGAAAGTTCATCCATTGTCCTTGGTTTGTACTAAGAGGAATGGTGAAAAGAGCAGAGTATTCAAAGCAGAAGTCCTATGTTTTATTCATTGTTCTTCCACTTACTATTCATGATTCAGTAATCCCGTGGGCAGCCTCTTCACCTGTACTGGAATTACCTTGAAAGCACAATCAGTCATGGTTATGGCTGACTCCTTAGAGGCTTCAGTTCTGTGCATTCTGGAGGGGTTGCTGGGAATAATTGTTTTAGATATTTTTAGCCAACTCCACACATCGAACTTCACATCCCTGTTATCTTATGCCACCACCCAGCCTGCAAGACCCTCCAGTCATCCATCCTTTCTTGTCCTCTAACAGGCATTCATTTTTTGTTGTTTTTTTTTTTCCTGTGCTTATTCCTTCATCAATTTTTGTTGCTTTATCAGGATTCTGTATGAGGTGACTAATATAAAACCACATCGTAACTGGCTTCAAACAGAAAAGAGGATTTATTGACTCACATAACTGGAAAGTCCAGCTCTAGGTCAGGCTTCAGGATAGGTTGATTTCAGGGCTCAATGATATCATTAAATATATGGTTTCCTTCCTTTGTTCTCCATTCATGTTTATTTCATCATAAGTCATTTTCATAGAATGGCTCCCAGCTGCAATCAACGATAGAAACTTGCTCATTTACACTCAGTGGGAATGAGACCCTCTTCTTTCACAGCATTCCAAGCAAGGCTTTAGGGGTAGGGATAGCCACTTTCAAAAAACATGGACCATGTAGGAAATATGTGGGTACTGGGAGGAAAATGCATGTATAGATAGAGAGAAAAAAGTGAACGGCTAGATAACCAACATATATCTAGCCCAGTACTACACTCCTAGACTTCTCCATTGTTATTTCTGGAATCCTTGTCCCATGGTAAACAAACTCCACTTTTTCATACATTTCCTTGGATCTTCCCTTCTCCTTGTTTATGAAAATCCATTCAACCTTGAGAAAAATATTTTCCCTACATCCTCTTTCTTCCAAATCCCATACCACAAAGTAAGTAGGAAAGATCAGCATCTTCTCTGTTCCCCAGCTCCAACCCTCAACTCCCAGTGATGCTCCCAGATCAACACTTCTCTACCATTTATACCTCCAAAGGCAGAAAAACACCTTGAGACTTACAATCTGAGTTTACTAACCTATACTCAGCTCATGGTTCTCCTCCCAGCCACCTAGCTGGTCCCCTCCATTTTTTGAAGACTTTGGTTCCTGGTTCAGTCTTCTTTCTACTTCCAGGCCCAGCCATTCAGCTTCTGACTCCAGTGTTCAGGTAGACAATTTACACAGTACTGGACTCTTGGTTCCTTGTATTCTTCAACTTCTGTACATCAACTATCCACTTCCAGGATAATACCCTAGATTTTTCATACCACTTAACCATTGAATTCTTAAATTCAAACATCTCACTTTTTTACTATAACTTACTACTACCATTTTACCCATCTTATTTATTTTACTGAAAATATAGTCTCTCTTCATATCAAGTACACCCTCATTGCCTTCATTTTCCACGCTGTCGATTAACTCCTTCATCTCCTGCAGAAATCCAACATCACCCTAGCACCTCTTGCCATACCATTTGGAAGTGTTCTGTCCACAGGTGCCCACCTATCACCCCTAGTAAAGACAGTGCCCTTCTGCTTATATACCAACTCCAGACATCCCCGTCAAGTAGATTTAGGGAGCCTTAATTCAACACTCTGCAGATACAACTTTTGGATCACTGAGGACCCTGTCACTATCAGCACTGGCCACAGTATCATCTACCAGAAAGAAGGCACTACAAGGCACACTCACTGTGTCTAAGTACCCCAGGAAACTTAAACTCCTAGGAAAAAAATATCACTCACTTCCAAGAGGGAGGCTCCCCAGTTCTGCCAGGGTCGTCTGGGGAACAGATGCAAATCCCCTGTATTATCTTCAGACTGTATCCAATCCTTGTGTCAAATTCTATGACCACCTGACAGGAACTCCAGGGATGGTCTGGGATAAAAATCAGGGCATCGTGTGCAATTCTAATGACAACTCCCTAAGCCCCTGCCTTGCAGCCTTCAACAGCGCATGATCACTCACAAGCAAATTGAACTCTGGCTGGTCACATCAGCAACCAGCAGCCCTTCATTCAGACCAGTAGGCAACCTAACATTTGCTGTATCCCTAGACCCCATTCAGGGAGTGTTCTTCCTTTGTGGGCATAAAACCTATCTAAGCCTACCCCCATGGTGGTCAAGGACATGCACTTTGGTATTTGTGACCCCAGTACTCACGTTTAAGAGTGGAAATGAGCCTTTTCTACTCCCAGCTTCCCAACCTGTCATACCAAACTGGAGTCAAAGAGCAGTCCCATTCCTGATCTCACTCCTAGGTACCATCAGGATTGGGGGAGCTGTAGCTACTGGAGCCATAGGAATAGCCCCTGCAGAGTGGATCCACCAGAATCTCTCCCTCCAGCTATCAACTAGCATCGAATGAACGGCCTCCACCTCAGCCATTCTCCAATCCCAAGTAAATTCGTTAGCTGGTGTCATCCTCCAAAACCAAGGGGTCACACCAGAACAAGAAAGATGCCAAAACCCCCATATCCTCCCAGAAGAATCATTAGATATAATAGCCAGAGAATTCTGGTCCCATATAGGCAGGGACGGTGCCCTCTCTGTCAGCAGGAAGCAGTTACAGAAGACTGAACTCCCTTCAGCACTCCTTGAGATTAAGGGATGGAATTCTCTGAGAGGGAAGAAAGGAGGGGGAAGGGACCCTAAGACCCATAGCAGTGAGTTCGTTTTGGCTCATACATACCTAGTCCTCACCCAGGTCAGTGCCTGAAAGGAACCAAAGAAAGATATAGCTCATCAGTCCATCATTAGCATAACCAAAAAAGGAAGGGCCCCTCCAAGTCCATATAATGTAGGAATCCCAACCTTGAAGAGAACATCTGGGTTTGGGGACTTAGCTGTCACAGGAGTTCTCTGAAGGATTTAAGTTTCTAAAAAATAAATTTGGTGAGTGAAACTTTTATAGAGCCTCAGATAGGGATTTGGGTATTCTTTAGGGTTTAGGGGACTACCCTTGACTTGGGCTTATCGTACTGTGGCCATGTGGCATATCTAGTGGAAGCTTGCATAGGAGTAACCACCAGGACAGCTTCTCAACTCTATTTGAATTCTCTTAGCCACCGAAACCTTATTTTGTGCCTTTCTTTTCCCCCTTATGGTCAAAAAGGCATTCTCAGTGCCTCAATGCCAGGGTCAGGCTCATTCCTGGTATCCGTGTCCCACATCACCAGGGAGACACACTCACCTGGGGAGTACTGTCCCATGTCATGGGGCGGGAGATGATGAATTTATTTGAATTATGAAAGAGAGCTTTGCTGGATAAAGAATTCTTGGCTGGCGATTTTTCTCTTTCAGAGTCTTAAATATGTCACACCACTGCCTCCTGCCTGCCATGGTGCCTGCTAAGTAGTCAGTACTTAGTCTTATGTTGTTTCTCTTGTATGTGATGAATCACTTCTCTCTTGCTGCTTTCAAAACTTTCTTCTTCTTTTCAGCATTTGCCAATCTAATCAGTATATGTCTTGGAGTAGATTTATTTGGATTTATTCTACTTGGAGTTTGCTAGGCATCTTTGGTTTGCATATTTATGTCATTTAGAATGGTTGTGAAGCCTTCCCCGACTATGTCTTCAAACACTTTTCCTAGCCCTTTAGCCTTCTCTTCTCCTTTTGGGACACCAGTGATTCTTATGTTTATTCGTGTCATGTTATCCATCATTTCTCTGAGATCCATTTCACATTTTTTGATTCTTTTCACTGTTTGTTCTTTTGTGCATTTGTGTTTGGTTACCCTGTCTTCTAATGCACCTATTCTTTCTTCTCCCTTTTCAAATCTGCTGTTGTGTGTCTCTAGTATATTTTTAATTTGATCCACAGTATCTTTTATTTCCATAAGGTCTGCTGTTTTTTTATTTACTCATTCAAATTCTTCTTTATGCTCTTCTAGGGTCTTCTTGATTTCCTTTATGTCTTTTAGTCATCTCATTGAAGTTGTTTTAGAGATTTGTTTGTACTTCTTCAATTAATTGCTCCAAATTTTGTGTCTCTTCTGGCTTTTTAATTTGTTCATTTGGCTTATCCATATCTTCTAGATTCTTGAATTGCTTTGTGATTTTCTGTTGACTTTGGGGCATTTGCTTGTATTGATAAGATTATTTTGAGAAAGGCAGGATTATTTGAGCTTGTATATATTTGGGAGAGCAGTTGCTGGAGTGCAGTTTCCCAATCCTATCAGCAGGTAGCACTCTCAAGCAGTCTTCCTCAAACTTCTCTGGTGCAGTGTGCAGAGTCCAAACCGGCTGGGGAACCAGTCAGTGCACTAGTACTCCATATGCTCTAGGAAAAACCTGCCCTGGGGCTGTGATGTGGACCCTGAGCAGTTAGTCAGGGAGTCTGCTCATAGGGCACCCTGCAGATGGATGGTGCCCCACTTCCTGCCTGCTGTGCGCCTGCAAGTCTCTGGGGTGTGAGAGGTGCTCCTGATTGCTGGTATGGTGCCCTCTCATTTTCCTGCATCTCATGAGTGCACCCCAGACTTCCATTGGGGTTGAGCAAATGCTGCCTCCCAGGTTCCCTCACAGGAACTCCTGGCCATCTGGCTGTGGACAGTCACCTCTCCAGCTAGCTGCCATGGTAGGTGCACAGGAGTGGAGAGCTGCTGCTCACTCCCTTGCCCGATGGCAGTCTCACTAGGGGGTCGGAGGAGGTCCCATCCAGAACAAATTCACTGTGTCTGTTGAGGCATCATCTCTCTCGTGTTTTTGTCAGCATCCCCTCCACATACTGTGGGGAACCATCTATGGCCAGTCACTCCCCCTAATCAATTAAATATTAAAATTACATGGTAACAAGTTTAGCAGGTATAAACAGATTTTGGAAGAGACTTGGGCCATGGTAAGCATATAACTCAACTGGTGGAAGAAGAAATGTGAAAATATATTAGGAAATAGTCTCGACTGTAAGCCTCAACTAGTATGTTTTACAGAAGAGAGACATTATTGTAAAGAGACAGTTAAGGGGGTCAATAGTTGGGTCTCTCCTTTCTTAAAAATGCCTGGGCCCCTTCCAGTTACAGTGCTCTAGCACTCCTCATTTTCACAGCCAGGTGCTTAGGTGCACTCTCCAGTTCTTTAATTCTTACTCCTCAGCTGTAGTAATCTGACTTCACTCCTACCACCCCACTGAAACTGCTCTTGCCAGAGTCATCAACAACATTCCTGTTGCTAAATTCAGTGAAGACTCTTCAGTATTTCTTGACATCTGTACAACATTTGTTACTATTATTCATTCCCTCCCTTTTTCAGTGCTTGCTTTTCACAACTTCCTAGAACCCATACTGGCTAGCTTTTCCTTTTCCTTCACTGATCACTGTAGTTAGAGCCTAGTTATTCTCTTCTCACTCTGCACAATTCCTTGAGGAAGTTCGTCCATCCTATAATTTCAAGTACCGTTTAATATTGATGAATTCCACTTACATGTGCCACAGCCACTTCAAACATAGCATGTCCAGAATTGAATTCATCTACACCCCCAAAGCCTCCCCCCTTTCTGTGTTCCTTGTATCAGCAAATGGCAATCACCATCCATTCCCTCCAGTTCTAAGCCAGAAATCTGGAAAGCATCCTTAACTCCTTCAATTCTCCCTCCTCCCATATCCGTTCACTCACCAAGCCCTTTTGATTCTGCCTTTAATATCTCTTAAGTCACTCTTAATTCATCCTATTCCAAGTTCAGTCTACAATAATTATGCCCTGATTACAGTAACAGCTTCCCTGTAGAATGATCTCCATGTTGCAAACATTTCAGCTCACTATAGGGTGAGTGATTTCTCTGAAGTACACATCTCTCACCTGATTAAAACCATTCTATGGCTCACCCATTGTCTCCAGAATAAGGTTGAAGTCTTTCATCCCTCCCAAGGCTCTCCATTTTCTAGTCCCCACCCGTTTCAGCCTTCACTCCTTACAGTCTTTGGTGTTTGGATAATTACTATAAGTTATTCAGATCTCGGCTTGTTCCTTGTTACTCTTAGAAAAATCTTCCTTGACACCATTCCTCCCCTCTGTAGCCTTTCAGAGTACCCTCTATTTACCCCTATCATACAGCTCTCACTTAGTGTAGTATAATTGTCTATTTATTCATTTATCTTCTCCACTATGCTATGATAGCTCGGTCCCAATCAATTTGCCCTTTCATCCCCACTGCCTATCACAGTGACCCCAGACACACTATGTGCTTATACTTATTGAGTGGATGACCTTAAACTAGTCACTTAGTCCCTCTGAACCTCAATTGCCTCATCTGTTAAAAGGGAATAATCCCCTGCCTACTTTATGGGGTGGCTTGTGAGATAATAGAAATGGCATTTAGCATAGTAGTTAAGCACATGGGTTCTGGAGCCATGCAGCCTGGTTTTTAATCCTAGCTCCTACCCTATTACTAGCTGTATGACTTGGCAAGTTATTTAATTTCTCTATGTTTTAGTTTCCTTTTCAATAAAATGTGAATAACCATAGTATCCTCCTCAGGGATGTGTTGTGAGGACTGAATGCATTAATACATGGAGAGCATTTATAACAGTGCCGGAGCACACAATAAATGTTAGCTATTAATTACAACATGTTTTATTTATAAGCTCTAAAAAAGTATATATATTTGTAAGGTATCGATGTTATTAGTTTGAGTGTTTTAATGGAGTGAAGGATTGATGTATTAGTTAGGGTCTCTAGGGAAACAGAATCAGTAAGAGATATCTATAAGATTTATAAGAGTGTCTCACGCAACTGTGGGTATGCACGAGTCCAAATTCTGTATGGCAGGCAGCAAACTGGCAACTCCAATGAAGATGTTCAATGAACTCCTCAGGAAACAAACTGGCAACTTTCACAAACTCCTCAGGAGACACTTCGCTGGTCGGCCGAAGAAGAAGTGAAGGTTCTCTATCTGTCTTGCTTAAAAGTCTTTAACTGATAGGATTAAATTCAGCTGACTGCATTCTCTCATTGTGGAAGACTACCCTTATTTGATGTCATCAGTCACAGCTGCAGCCAATTGACTGATGATTTAATAAACCAGCCTGTTGGTTTATTAACCAGCCACAAATGTCCTCTCAGCAACAGTTAGGACAGTGCTTGCTCGACCAGACAGCTGGGTACCATCACCTGGCCAAGTTGACACATGAACCTAACCATCACAGTTGATATCATTATTCTTTTTTTTTTTTTAATTAGAAAAGTTGTAGGTTTACACAACAATCATGCATAAAATACAAGATTTCCAAATACCACCCTGTCATTAACACTTTGCATTGGTGTGGTACACACTCATTACAATTGACGAAAGCACATTTTTATAATTGTGCCATTAACTGCGGTCCATGGTTTAACTTAGAGTTCATTCTTTGTGCAGTGCTGTTCCATAGTTTTTTTTTTTAATTCTATTACTATATGTACAACATAAAATTTCTTTATTCCCTCAGGATAATACCATAGCTTATTACAGAGTTTATTTTCAAAGTCTTAAATTCAAATTGCCATTCTTGATTTACATGAAATTTTGTTTCTTTTAAAAAAAAAATTGTGTCCAATATGAAAATAAAACTTTGAAAATGCTTCCTTGCTGACCCCAAAATGTTTTTTTGAGTCTAAATTCATAGTAGGTGGAAGTTCACATTTAAATAAGAAAGATTAGCTGGTTTAATTTATAAAAGACAATTATTATGTCTCTGACTCCTAATTTTATTTTTCTGTATGATTTAATTATATAACAATTCAGTGTTTGGAAACTATGAATTTGATTAAACCTGTCATTCTGCAATAAAAATAGAAAATAACAAGAACATTTAGTTTTATGCATATGTTTATCTGTAATAAATTTGCTCTTTTTATTAAAAGTCCTTTTTAATCTAAAATTTAATTAGATAGTGAACATTTATATGTTGACTTAGGACAGAAATCCCTAATTACTCTTTTTCTGATTCTTTTTAGGGTTGGTGGTTCCAGGATTTTACTCAGAATGACTTTAGGAAGAGAAGTAATGTCTTCTCTTCAGGCGATGTCTTCCTATACTGCAGCTGGCAGAAATGTTTTACGATGGGACCTGTCACCAGAACAAATTAAAACAAGAACTGAGGAGCTGATTGTGCAGACCAAGCAAGTGTATGATGATATTGGAATGCTTAATATTGAGGAAGTAACTTATGAGAACTGTTTGCAGGCATTGGCAGATGTAGAAGTGAAGTATATAGGTGAGTAGGATGCAAAAACACATCAATATTTAATTTTATGGGCATCAAAACCCATTTTATGCTTTCTGGCTCAGCAATCAGTTTTCCAGTTTTATAAGAGATTGATTTTTACATAATGACTAATTAATTGCTTAGAATTAAATCACCTAAGTTTTTTTTTAAACTTTATGTTAACAAAGGTGCTGTAAAATATACACACTTATTACACTGCTTTTTGGAGAGCATTTTGACAAAGCTTTTAAATTCTTACCCTAGCCCAGTAATTCCACATGTCTGCATGTATTCTAAGGAAATAATCAGAGATACAAGCAAAATTTGTGCATAAATTTATGTATATATAGGTACTCTATCATAGCAAAACCTTGGGAACAACTTCTAAATGTCAATTGACAGAATGGTTAAATAAATTATGATGCATCCATCCTCTGTAACAGCCATTAAAACCATGTTTGAGATCAGTGTTTAATGACACATAAAAAGAGGACACAGAAGAAAAGTAAAAGAAAATACCCACATTTTAATAATGGATAATTTCTTGGGTGGTAGGTTTACGGTTGATTTTTGATTTCCTATTTATGCTTTCCTTAATTTTCCACATTTCCTACACCAAACGTATATATTTTTTCATAATGTATCAGGCCCTTTGAGTTATAAGGAAAGAGGACTACTTAGCTTCCCTGTAAGGATTGGACATATTTTGTAGGATAATTATGGCTACACAATCTTGGCTGTATATCCAGACTTTCTAAGAACATAGCATAGCTGTAAAGCTGGATCTCATAAACACATGTATGCATTTTGCAATTTGGAAGATTGTCCAGGTCATCTCCTTGCCCTCACCAGTGTCTGAACACCATGAGTTCTGTACCCTGTCTTCTACTGTAATAGGGACTTAGCTACTTTCTCTCTTATCTCTCTGCATTTGTTTCAGTTTCTGCCCTAATACCAACCGATTCACTGTCATTACTATACACTAAATCGTGTTACAAGTCTTGAGTTTAAATTCCTGAATAAAAGGATTGGTTAGTCTCATTTCAGAGTCCAATGTACAGGGAAAACCGTTTGGCAGTTTCTTAGAAAGTCAAACATAGAATTACCATATGACCCAGAAAGTTAAACAAAGAATTACCATATGACCTGGCATTCTCGCTTCTAGGTATATATGCAAAAGAATTTAAAACGGACTTGAACAGATATTTGTATTTGAACAAATGTTTAAACAGATATTTGAATAATGTAGCCTCATTATTCACAATAGCTAAAAGGTAAAAGCAACCCAGGTGTCTATCAACAGATAAATGAATAAACAAGATGTGGTCTACACATACAATGGACTATTACTAAGATGTTAAAAGGAATGAAGTTCTGATATAGGCAACAACATGGATGAACCTTGAAGACATCATGTTGAGTGAAAGAAGCCAGACATAAATATTATATGATCTCACTGATATGAAATAATTGGAATAAGCAAATTCACAGAGTCAGAAATTAGAATATAGGATTAATTAGACTAGCACGGGTTGGGGTGGGGGTGGGGAATGTGGAGCTAATGCTTAATTAGTATAGAGTTTCTGTTTGGGGTGCTGGAAAAGTTTTGGACATACTTTATATGATTCCACTTATATTAAATACCTACAATATGCAAATTCATAGAGACAGAAAGTCAATTACAGGTTATCAAGTGCCAGATGAGGGCGATGAGGATTTTGAAATGGGGAGTTACTGCTCAGTGGTGTACAGTTTCTGTTTGGGGTGATAGACAAGGTTTGGTAATAGATGGGGGTGATGGTAGCATAATATTGTAAATGCAGTTAATATAACTGAATTGTACATGTGAAAGTGGTTAAAAATGGGAATTTTGTGTTGTGTGTTTGTTACCACAATAAAAAATATAGGGGGAAAAAAAGCCAAAAGGGTGGGATTGGTTCCTAATCAGCAGCTCTCTGCCAGCAGGCAACTTCATTGCCTCTCTCACCCTATAAATGGTTTGTCCTTGGGTCAGGTGCTCACTTCTTCCATCACTTATGGCAAGATGGTGGAACAGCTTGGTAGTGTATGCATTTGAAGAATATAAAAATCAGGGAGGTGAAATAAGCCAAACCTTAAAGAAAGAATTATTTTAAATTATAGGTCCCCCCTTCCCCCAGTAATAGATCTTTTGAATATACTTTTATTTTTGTAATAGTTGTTCCTGCTCTCCTATAAATACATCTTTGCAGGCTAATCAGCAAAAATTTTGAGTTTGGAAATAGATTTAAAGACTAACTTTCTCTTATCTTTGCATATTTTCAGAGTTCATTATGCCTCCTGTAATAGCTGTTAAAACCTGATTTGTCCTTTATCAGGTATTGGGCATTATTTATAGCTCGGCAGGGATACCTCAAGTCTGCTTCCAGGTCTTTGTGGCAAAGTAAGGAAGGAAATGGTTTTCAGCATTATTGTTTGTTTAAGAATATGTTTCCAATTTTAGGCTTGTGTTTTTTATGTTGCTCATCTAAGTTCTTGAGCAATTTCGATTCTTTCTTACTATCTGTTTGGGCTAATTTTTAAAAGTAAACAAATTGTAACTGTATATACTAAATTATTAATTAAATAAGTGCTATATGTATTAAATTTTAAAACTTCTATTCTGTTATTTCTTTATCCAAGTGATAAAAGCATAATTACCTAATGTGATGGTTAAGTTCATGTGTCAACCTGGCTAGGTTTTTGTGTCCACTTCTTTGGTTAAGCAAGCACTGGCCTAATTGTTACTGTGGGGATAGTTCGTGGATTTAAATCATTAGTCACTTGGTTACATCTTGGCTATTACATCTGCACTCAACAAAGGAGATTGCCTTCAGCAATGAGAGAAGTCTCATCCAATCAGTTGAAGGCCTTAAAGGGAGACCGATGAGTTCAGCAGTAAAAAACAATTTCTGCCTGTACTTCAGCCAGCCAGTTTTCCTGGGGAATTCATACAAACCTGCACTGCAGTTCCCAACTTGCGGCCTGCCCTACAGAACTTGGACTTGCCAATCTCCGCAGTTGCTTGAGACAATTTCTATAATAAATCTTTAGTATTTATATAATACATATTATATATATATAATATATATGTAATTCCTGTCAGTTCTGTTGCCCTTGAGAGCCCTGACTAATTTAATTTACCTAAGTTGATTTTTTAAAAATACACATCATGGATTTATTTAGATACTTGTGGCAATGTTTTTTGTTTTTTAATTACGGCTTTATTTGTAACAATGTTTTAAGAGAACTGGTATGAGTGAGGTAGCTTGTTTAACTCTACAAATTCTTGTTACGTAAAGGATAGATCTACTGTCTACAATATCTCATGTGTAAATTTTATCTATTTACAATACCTTCAAAATACTGAAGATAATAAAATAAAAATATATTCATTGTCACAGCATAGTCAAAACCATCAATATAAGCCATATTCATTTTTGTTCTATAGTATGGCTTATTTCACTGGCATCAGAGATTTTTGACCAATTAACATCAAAATACAAGTGTTATAAAATACTTAAGAACCAAGTTTAATATGTGAAGATTTGAATAGACTACATTACCATCGTTATTTAAAAGGAAGTAGCCCCACTATCCATTTGCTTACTGGATATGTCTTCTGAGATTTCTGGGAATCTTGGAATCCTCTGAAATTCTATGGAACTTTTTGTGTTTATATGCATGTGTGCATTTTGGGGTGATTATATTCTCTAAGGAGTCTGTAGTAAAAAAAAAAAAAAAAAAAAAGTTAAGAGCTCCTGTTCAAAACAAATCTCATCTCTCTAAATTGATCTGCTTGTTCTTAAACAGTGTTTCTGCCACACCTCACACTTGGACTCCCCACCTCTCCAACCCCCTAGTGAACCCATCTTCCTGCCCTGCCCATCTTCTAAGGTCCAATCCAATTGATCCCTTCTCCATAAAGCATTACCTAGTACCCCTGCCCTTGGTTGTTGCTGCCTTTGAACTACAGCCCTGTTCATTTGATAACTAACGTGCTTGTTAATTGTTCTTTATTTTTTCATGTATATATCCCTCCTTCAATTTGAAGGCATCTGAGTACAAGAACTATGTCTTTATCTTTTTATATTCCCAGTTAATAAATTATACCTTAACATACTTTGGTAAGTGTTCTGTGCACAAACGTAATGTTCATAATATTGCCAACTGGAGTAGCCAAGTCCTGCATTAGATATTATTTCTTGGTAGCCATAGGAACCATTGCAGAAAGTTTAAAATGAAAAATTTATGTTGGGATAAATGTTTATCTAGTAGGAGGTATCTGGCTTAATACTGATTTGACAAGTACTATAGTGTTAATTTTTTTTTTTCTCTGTCAACAGTGGAAAGAACCATGCTAGATTTTCCCCAGCACGTTTCCTCTGACAAAGAAGTAAGGGCAGCAAGTACAGAAGCAGACAAAAGACTTTCTCGTTTTGATATTGAGATGAGCATGAGAGAAGATATATTTCAGAGAATTGTTCGTTTACAGGTAAATGATGTTATAAATCCCTTTAAAAAAAAAAACTACAACAATAAAGTAATAACCTTTGGCCAGAAATAGCAGGTATTTGAATTTTTCTGGATTTTTTCCCCAGTGATTATAATAATGAGCATATTATAAAATGTTATATTATACCAATTAAGTTTCTACTGAACTGCAAATTACATTCACTTAAAGATCAAAGAACAAGTGAAGAAGAATGTACATTGATAAATCTAGGGCTTTTTAACCACCATGAATTTGATGGTTCAATTTAAAAACCTCTTTGAATATTCAAAATACTGCAAAGTTTATATTAGATGAAATAAACTAAAAGCAAGTGAAATTGAGTTGTTTATTTGTAAATATCTTGTGCTTATGGCCATGATATTGGTGACGTACTGTTAACGCTGCACACTAGTCATTCCTGCCTGACATCCTTACACTTTTCAGGACTCATGGAAATTATGAGTAACAAATGTTCTGGGTGGGTTTGCTTTGAGTGTTTTTGATCTTTTCTTCACCAATATTGATTTGCTCCCTAGCATTTCCATCATATCTTTGCTTTAAATTTTTATTTTCATGACACTTCAGCAATTTGTTTGGAAAACAACCAGTGATTTACAATCCTGGATATTTTTGTTTAATTTTTACATTTTCCTTTTTGCAAAACCTCAATTTTTTGTTCCTTTTTAACAAATTATGACAACAGTTAAAGTAAAACATTTTAAATAAAAATGTTCCTTTATTTGTAACTCATTACAGAATATGTAATCAAGACTTTATTTTCACATGCATGTAAACTGTTCATGCTATTTAATTTCTCATGTCATATAAGCATTTTTCACCCTATAATTTATAATCATCTATTTGGTTCATGATAGCACTATAAAATAATATAAATTGTCACTATAAAATAATATTAATTGAAAATATCATGATAATTATTCTTTACTAGCTAAATTGTTCTCTTTTCTCCTTTTGACCACAGTTTTTATTCTATATGATTTGAATCATGGCTTTCATAGTCTTCTATTTCTATTTCATTCCCAAATAATCTAATTTCCTCTCTAGCTCTGTATAAAATATGTATTTTAGAATCTTTTCCTAAATTTTCTAATATCCTTTGATTAACTCTGTTTTCATCCTGACTCCTAAGTTCTCACTTGGATATTTCTAACCTCCAAAAGGTATTGCAATCTTAATGTCATTAATCAAGTCTGATGTTTTTGCTGCTATTTCACCTTCCTTGATTCTTATGCATGTCATCCAAAGGTATGGAAGATTTGTCGCTTCAGATTTCTTTGTTATACTTTTAAATTTTGTATATATTTGGGACTCATCCCACTAAATTTGGGACCACTAAATTTGGGAATAAATTGTTTTCTGTAGAGTATCACAGTAGATTAGCACACTATAGTGACCTAAAAAACACCAATGCCCTCATCTGATTTGTTTGGGCTGGTTCACTTCAAGATTTTATTGTAACAGTTTAGTTTCAGATTTGGTTCCATAATCTTTTTCTCTCTCCAGTGGAGTGATTACTGTCCTACATGTAGATCATTGTGTGAACAGTTTTAGAGGCTTCTACAATGGCTATTCAAGCTATATCAGAATAATTTTTTAAAAAACATTTTATTTCTTTTTACATTGGAGCTTGTTGGGTGACTTTTGTTTTCTTTAAACATCTTCCTTGACAAATGTTGTGTCTACTGAGATAGGATATTTTAAAATCTAGAATTATCAGAGTCATTTTAATGCTGTCTAATAAATGGTAAATCTTATCCCATTCATACCTAAAGGACAAAGTTAAATATGTCCAAGTATTCTATTTATTCTTCTTTGTAATACTGTAGGTGAAATAGGGTAACCATGATGTAACATATAAAGCCTTCATTAATAAAAAACCAGAAATTTCAGGCATGCTCTACTAAAATGAGGCTGCTCTGAATGTTTCTGAGATCTCGAGATACCAGCTGTGTAGACAATAATCAAATATAGTGTTATTCAATTTGGGTATAAAATATTTTCTAGCTCTGATGTTATTTTTCACTTAGGATTGATAAATAGACAAGTGAAATTACTTTACTTTTTGCCATTCTTTGTGCAAAATCTGTACTCAAGGAGTCTACTAGTCACCTATCATTGCATAACATATTAATCCCAGACTTAGTGGTTTAACACAAGAACAATCATTTTGTTATCTCTCACAGTTTCTGTGGATCAGGAATTCAGGAAGGAATCACTGGGCAGTGCTGACTTGGGGTCTCACTTGTGGTTTCAGGCAGATGGTGGCTGGAGCTAAAGGAGGTGGGACTAACCAGGCATTCCCCTTTCTTCATGTAGTCTCAAGGCATCTCCATATAATCTCTTCACATGAGGTAATTTGGGCTTCCTCAGAGTCTGGCTGCATCAGGGTGGCAGAACTTCTTACATGGAGGCTCAGGGCTCCTTCATGAGTGTTCCAGTGAACCAGGGAGAAGCTGTATTGCATTTTATGGCCTAGCTCAGAAGTCACACAGCATCACTTCTGCCATTCTGTATTGGTTGGCCAGTCACTATACTCATCCCAGATTCAAGGAAACAGGGCCTAAATATCACATCTCCATCTGAGGAGTACCAAACAATTTGTAGTCATGTTGCAAAACCTCCACAGTAACAACTTGGTTGACTAACTGGATGGATGAAATTATAATAAAGTGTGAGACTGACCAATGTGCTTTGGTCTTCCTGCCTCCCTCCCGATGTGGCTAGTAACACTACTTTACATTTCTATAGCAATATAGTATTCTAATTTAACCTTTATACCAAGCTTGTGAGGTAGCCCATTTTTGTAAGTGAAGAAATAGAGCTTCAGAAATGGTGATTTTCCAGAAGCCACAAAGCTAGTTGGTAAGGAGCTTGCCAGAAGTAATGTCACTGTTAAACTCCTCAAGGGAGGGAGGTATCATGTTTAATTCTATTTTGTATCCTGGCACAGTGCCTGGTACTAAGTAAGCTTTCAGTAAAAGTTCATTGAACTACAGTGAGAAACCAGTTAGTGGCAGATCCAGAAAATAGGCTTCAGTAATTGGTGCTGGGACATGGAATTATCCACATAGGAAAAAATTAAGAGGCTCTCTTCCTCACAACCAAACTGTAAAACAGTTTCTAATTAACTAAAGCCTTAAAAGGCCAAACTTTAAAAATTTGGGGAGTTTGTAGGAATATCTTTATTACATCTGGGCAGGGAACAAGACTCAAAAAGTACTAATTTTAAACTTACAATGCTGATAAACTTTATTACATTAAAATAAGGAACTTCTGTTCATCAAAAACTCCATAAAGAACATAAAAAGACAGACCAAATACTAAAACTATCAAAGCATTAGTATCTAGGATTTATAAAGAACTCTTCAATCAATGAAAAAGACTAACATCCCAATAGAAAAATGGACAAACCGCATGAAGAGATATTTCAGAAGAAATACAAATGGCAGTTAATGAAAAGATGCTCAACCTCATTAGTAATCAGGGAAATGCAAATGAAGACCACAGTAAGATACTGTTTATACTTAAAAGATAGGCAGAAATTAAGAAGTCTGACAATGCCAAGTGTCTATGTGGGTGTAGATCAATGGGAATATTTGCTTTTCTAGTATGAGTATAACTGATTTAAAAAGAAAAGTAACAAATTTAGGGGAAAATTTAATGCTGTCTTATAAAGTTGCTTCTCACATTCTCTGCAACCTAGTATATCCTCTCCACCACCCCATCTTGGTGTTTATCTAGATACTTCTGTTTTTGCATTTTGTATACAGACAAATTAGAGCAAATGTTCATAGCACCATTACTTACAATGGCAAAAACCTGAAACAACCCAGATTTCCCTCAACAAGAAAATGGATCAGTAATTTATATTTACACAATGAAATATTTTATAGTAATCAAATAAATAAATTACAACAATATGCAACAACATAAACTTAGTAACAGTGAAAGAGAAAGAAAGAAGTTGCAGAACACTCATACAGCATGATATGCTTATCTAAGGCTCAAAAAGAAGCAACACTAAACAGTATGTATTCATAAGTGGTGTTATGAGTTGTCTCCCCAAAAGATATGTTGAAGTTCTAACCTTGAGTACCTCACATTGTGATCTTATTTAGAAACTGGGCTGTTGTGGATGTAATTAGTTAAGAAGAGCTCATACTGGAGTAGGGTTGGTGCTTATTCCAATATGACTGGTGTCCAGTGATAAAACTGGAAAAAATAGTTTAACACCTTTTGTATAGATTACTTGAAGAAGAGGTAAATGCAACAGTGTTATTAATGTTCTATTTCATAAGTTGAAGTTGTTTTAATTTGCCTTCATAACTTGCATACAAGTAGTTAAATTCATACATGTGGTTAGATTCATTTGTAGATAAAAAATATTGCATAGAAATTAATATATGAAATTTGTCCTTAATTCTACCAAAGAAATAATAGAAAAACAAGCAAAAACAAGGATTTCCTCATCCTTTTAACTAAAAAATGGCCAAATGTCTAAAGTCAGTCATTATGACCACAGGTCTTGGTATTTGCCAGTCCTGACAAGAGTCTCGATTGTTGGCTAAAAGTCAGTGTTAGTGGACCCAGGCAGTGGATTCTTTGCCCAATGCGTTCAAATGACCAGTTCCTGAAATAGCAGAGTTTCACAGAAAGAGTTTGTTGCTAGGCTTAAAGTGGGAGAGCAGATGGCCTATTGGCCCAAAAATCTGTCTCCCCCAACTGCAGTAATTCTGATACTTGTGCAGTATTAAAAGATGGGCAGGTTTTAGTATTCAGATGATGTCATTAGAAGTAATCTAATTATTGAGCGTGCACAGATTGATTACATGCTTAGTTGCAGAACATGTGTAAGAAAATGGTGGCCTTAGTATGGGTGTGATTTTTAGTATTATAATGAGGTATAGGTGATTTATAGGTTAAAGTCTAAGCTACTGTGTATGTGAGGCGGGCCCATTTTAATTACAACCAGTTTTGGTTATCCGTATAATTTTGGACTTGGGGTGGATTACTTCTGGGCTGACCCAAGACCCTTCATTAATAAACATTAGGGGCTGTCTTTAGTGATCTTAAGAATCTAAAATTGAAAAAACTAGATAAAATGGGTACAAATCAAGATTAGTCACAAGGTTTTTACATCACAAGGGCACAAGATCAAGGCTATACAATCATTATCAGAGACCAAGGCAGCTGAATTACAGTTCAGAGAGTTCAGGTATTTTCCTCTGTCTACTCTAATATACCAGAAAGTAAAAAGGAATATCTATATAATAGTTCAGAAACCATAATCATCCCTTAAATCCTAACTTCCTTGTTACAAAAGAAGGTTTCAGCCAAATTGTTGAGAAAAAAATTGACAGTGTCTTCATCTTAAAACAATCCAGGCGGAGGGATCCAAGATGGAGGCATAGAGAGGAGTGGAAGCTAAGTAGTCCCCCTGGAACAACTTAAAAAAAAAACAGAAACAACTAGTAAATAATCCGGAATAACTGCAGGGGGACAAACGTTACCGTCCACTCATCATACACTAACCTGAATTGGGAGGATTGCCTGGGATCACAGCATAAAACCCGTAAGTAAGAACTGCAGATCCAAATTGGGAGACCCCTCCCCCACAGCCCGAGCTACAAAGCCTCATGGTGCCAGAGAGAAGCTTTCTCCCAGCAAGCGAATATAGCTCAGCTGAGCTCCAACTGGGGTTTTAGTTAGCGAGTGTGAACTGCTCACTATGAGGTACGAATCCCCAGCAAGTAGACAGAGGCTTTGGGTGACAACCGACCTTGGAGAGCTGGAGGGTTGCCTCGGACTAGCTCTGTTCCTTTTTTGACTCAGTGGAGAAAGCCTCAGCCATTTTCAGGGGTGTGGCACAGGCAGAGAGAGACCATTGAAATGCTAATGACCTCCCCCTAAGGCATCTATCTTCTCTAAGAGGAAAGGGGTGGGGCCCAGCTCTACTACCTGCCTTTCATTCAGAACTTACACCAGTCAAGAATTATAGGCTAATCATTGCATCAGGCAGAGAGCGCCCCTGCATGGCCCAGCGGCCCGGGGCTTCCCTTGAGGGACGATGTGCACTAGTGACATAGCACAGCCTTCCCTCAGCAGAGGTCCTGGAAGATCACAGCTGAGAAGGAGGGCCCGTTCAGAAAACCCGGGGACCCTACATCAGTGCCGGTGGTTTGTGGGTCAGCAACAGTGAAAATCTGGGGCAAAACCGAAATGAAGGCTTAGACTCTTGCAACAGCCTTGAATCTCCGGCAACACCTCGGAGGTTTGAGTATTAAAGCTGCCCTGCTCCCGTGACCACCCAGACATATGCACCACGTTCAGGGCGGACAGCTCCAACAGCAAACCCAAACTGAGTTCACCAACTGAACCCCACAAAAATCATTTCCCCACACACCACAGAGACGGAGTTGGGAGAACTGACTTGAGGGGTATAGGTGACTCGCAGGCGCCATCTGCTGGTTAGTTGGAGAAAGTGTACGCCACCAACTTGTATTTCTGAAAAATTAGATTGGTATTTTTTTTTTTACAACTTGAAAGAACCCTATCAAGCAAAGCAAATGCCAAGAGGCCAAAAACAACAGAAAATCTTAATGCATATGATAAAACCAGACAATATGGAGAACCTGATCCCAAACACCCAAATCAAAATATCAGAAGAGACACAGTACTTGGCACAATTAATGAAACAATTACAATCGAGGAATGAAAACATGGCACAGGATATAAAAGACATGAAGAAGACCATGGAGCAGGATAAAAGGGACATAAAGAAGACCCTAGAAGAGCATAAAGAAGAAATTGCAAGATTAAATAAAAAAATAGAAGATCTTATGGAAGTAAAAGAAGTTGTTGGCCAAATTAAAAAGACTCTGGATACTCATAATACAAGATTACAGGAAGCTGAACAATGACTCAGTGTCCTAGAGGTTCACAGAACGGAAAATGAAAGAATAAAAGAAAGAATGGAGAAAAAAATTGAAAAAATTGAAATGGATCTCAGGGAGACGATAGATAAAATAAAACATCCAAATTTAAGACTCATTGGTGTCGCAGAAGGGGAAGAGAAGGGTAAAGGTCTAGAAAGAATATTCAAAGAAATTGTTGGGGAAAACTTCCCCAACCTTATACACAATATAAATACACAAAGCATAAATGCCCAGCGAACTCCAAATAGAATAAATCCAAATAAACCCATTCCAAGACATATTCTGCTCAGACTGTCAAAAACTGAAGAAGAGCAAGTTCTGAAAGCAGCAAGAGAAAAGCAATTCACCACTGTTTTAACAAAGAAAACAACATAAGACCAAGTTGTAACTACTTAGCAGCCACCACGGAGGCAAGAAGGCAGTGGCATGACATATTTAAAACTCTGAGAGAGAAAAATTTCCAACCAAGAATACTTTATCCAGCAGAACTCTCCTTCAGATTTGAGGGAGAGCTTAAATTTTTCACAAACAAATGCTGAGAGAGTTTGCCATTAAAAGACCTGCCCTACTTCAGATACTAAAGGGAGTCCTACCGACAGAGAAACAAAGGAGAAAGAGATACAGAGAATTTTAACAGACATATATAGAACCTTACATCCCAAATCACCAGGACACTCCTTTTTCTCTAGGGATCACAGATCTTTCTCTGGAATGGACCATATGCTGGGACATAAAACAAGCCTCAATAAATTAAAAAAAAAAACAAAAAAAAAAAACAATTGAACATATTCAAAGCACAATCTCTGACCACAATGGAATACAAATAGAAGTCAATAATTTTTGAATTGTAACTCCACTATTTACTTCCTACATGATATAAAATACACAAACTTTAATGACAAATCAGTGGTTTTGAACACAATGTAAAATATGTAATTTTTGACAAGAACTAGATAAAGGTGGGGGAATGGAGGAGTATAGGTACATAGTTTATAAGTCCTATTGAAATTAAGTTGGTATCAAAGAAAAACAAGATTTTTATGCATTTAAAAGTTTAATTTTAAGCCCCACAGTAAACACAAAGAAATTATCAGAGAATATGACCATAGAGATAAAAAGTAGAGTATGGATTAAGAGAAATGGGGGAAGGGGCAATGGGGAGTTAAGAAATGAGAGTAAAGTTGCTGTTTGAGGTGAAGGGAAATTTCTGGTAATGGATGGTGGGAAGGTGATAGCATTACAACATTCTAAATGTGATTAATCCCACTAATGGAATGCTAGGGAGGGGGTGGAATGGGAAGATTTAGGCTGTATATATGTTTCCACAATTGAGGGAAAAAAAAAAAGTCTAAATAGATGACAGTTGAATGCCAAGGATGGGATCTGAGGATGGAGGACAGGAGGCTCAAAGGGACATAGCTGAGACATAAGGAAAAGGAAATATAGAATGTAAGCTTTGTATCATTGTTGAATCTCTTGTACTTCTTAGCTGCGCTTAATGGGATTGCATAAAAGAATGTTCTTGTTCATGGCAATTGTATATGTGAATTATAGTGTTTGTTCAGGGATGTGTGCAGCTAGCTCTCATATGTTCAGAAGACAGAGCAATAGATGATGGATGATAGGGAGAGAAGGAGGGAGGGAGAGAGGGAGGAAAGGAAAGAAATAGCGGTATGACAACTTAGTGGATCGGGGTATCGGGCGGGTCAGGGAATGCTGGAGTTCTGTGTATGGGGTTTGTATTGTTTTTGCAACAGTTCCTATAACTTTGAATTTATTTCAAAATAAAATGTAAAAAAAAAAAAGAAAAGAAAAGAAATGAAGGGCTGGTACATGCTATGACAAGCATGAACCTTGAGCATGTTATGCTGAGTGAAAGAAGCCAGTCACAATAGAACAAGTATTATATGAAATTTCCAGAATAGGGAAATCTATGGTGATAAAAAGCAGATTAGTGATGAATAGGGCAGGGAGGATGAGGAGTTTGGTGAGGATGAAGGCTAAGGGGTACAGTGTTTCTTTTGGTGGTATTGAAAATGTTCTAGAATTGCTTGTGGTGGTGATTGTACGATTCTGTAAATATACTAAAAACATTGAATTGTACGCTTTAATTGGTTAAATTGCATGGTAAGCAAATTACATCTCAATAAATCTGTTTAAAAAAAACCAAAAACAATTCAGGCATGTAATATTTATCCAGTGACCTAAAGGTACATGAGGACTTCTTAGAGAAATAACGGCTGAATTATGCAAGCTAAATTTGAGAAATGTAGTTATTTATTGTGATATTGTGTACATTTTTTCAGAGCTATGTACTTTTGGTGTTGCCAATTTGCCTTAGCCAGTTAGGAAAGTTTTTAATATTACAGTGCAGATGAATAGGTCATGGAAATAAAATAAAGTTGCTTTTGAGCATCGATTTCTTCTACTCTACCAGCCATGGAGGCCCAGTACCAAATTAAAATACAAATTAAAAAAACAGTGCCGTTAAACTCTGGTGGGGGTGGAGGAACAATGGCCAGAATTCAGTTACAATTTAATTCACTTTACTTACAATTCCTTCTTGATTTTGAAATGTTTAAACCAAGTCACTGGCCATCAATGCTACTGAAATGTGAAACTTTGTCAGGCTTTTAAAGCCTTGGGACCCAGATACAAAACATGATCTTCCTTGGCTTAGCTTTCTCCCATCAGCCAGGTATACCTCATTTGTGTTTCCCTATCTCTCTTTTTGCTCACCATATTATATTGAAGTTATCTGTTATATATCTTTTTTTTCCCCCTTTATAGGACTTTTAGAGCTCCTCAAGAATATCCATCTTTGTTTCTCTGGTACCTGTTAAAAATAGGTACTCAGTAAATAAATGTACATTGCATGGAACTGAACTAGCCCCAGTTAAAATATGTCTTCATGCAATATAGGACCAACTCCCAGTGTCCTCTTGTGGCTCTGTCTTATGGTTCACACCAAAGTAGTGGATCATATGATGGCAATTTGAGTTAGTAGTTAGCAAGCAGACCTTTCTGAAGCATCCCTCCAGTCCAGGAATGCCAGCAGCTGCCTAAGAATGCCCTCTTCTCGCTGTTAGGTTAGAAACCTAACAGTGAATGTAATGGCTTGAAAGAAACTGCAAATATAACACATTTAATTAAACTGGTCTATTTCAGCTTTTGAAGCAGGCTCCTTATCATACTCTTGTCTTACTGTATTTCCATAGCAAATTCAGAGTTTCTGAGTCAGTTCTTTCTAAATGAGTAATTTATTTTCTTAATCTTCAGAGTTCTTTTAGCAACATTGTGATTTCTACTTTGTATTTACAGTGTGCTCAATACAGAAAACCCCACTGAAATAATTTTTTATTTACATATTTTAGAAACTAAAAATGTGAAGGTCTTGTGAAGAAAAGGACCAAGTCAAGGGACAGAAGGTGGGGAGGATTTGGGAGAATTTAAGAAAAAGTTTCATTTTTTATCATGAAATTTTAAAAAGTGGTAATGAGTTAAGGATGGCAATGTAGTAGTATGGCACATCAGGTAAAGAACCTAGCTAAGAATTTGAAGAATTTATTTCTATCCTCAGCTTTGCAGTAGATCTCTGTATGATTATAGGTCATTTGACCTCAGTTTTCTTATCTGTAAAATAAACATAATGTAAGAGTGTGTGTGTGTGTGTGTGTGTGTGTGTACAAGTTTATATAAAAGCTTTTTGTTTCAGGAGGTAGTTGGGGAAACTAAGTATTGTCACCACAGAAATTAAAATAAGGGCCCATGCTTTCATATTATATAAATTTTAAAATGGCTTCAGAGAACTTCAGCTCCCCTCTAAAGAGGAGAAACTTCACTCAAAGAGGCCTGAAGCCTGGTTCGGGTTAAAGGGGGGCAATTTTTGTTCAGGAAGGAAGGTACAGCCACAACAGAATGGTCTAGAAGTGTTGGCTGATTCCCTCTTAGAAAATCTTTAGGCAGTAATTCTGACCTTGCCAGGAGATTATAAAAGAGAATATTATTATAATCAGCTCTGGAACAGGAATGTGCTTTAGAAGCACATTTTATAAGTGCCTTACTCCTACTAGAGACCTCTAGAGATTTCCTGAGACTTCAGAGTCTCACTGGCAAAGGGTATCTGGTTATAATTGAGTCAGGTTTTTGAAAAGTGTACTTTTTATGGTATGTTAAATATTTCAGCACAATTAATTTTGGCACAGCCATATTTTATTTAGATCTAAAATTTTAATTAGACCTAATTCAGGGCTGAATTTTTTAAAATACCTTCGTACCTGTTTACATATGTATCACATGTTTGGGGAGTAAGTAGTTTTTACCTAATCTAGACTATTAGTTTTGAGTTTACTATCCTGAGTGTACCTCCAGGCTTTCTGAAGTAGCAGCCCTGCTGCTAGCAGATGTATATGGCAAATTCAGACCCACCTAGTGTGAGAAACTAGGCTGATCAAGCATTGCCACAGAGTAAGGATTCAGCTTACATTAGCTGGGGAGGCTTTGTGATGAGCCTATTCTAAGTTCAGGGTCAAATTTGGCTACGGTGAAACCTAAGTACCCACATTGCTGCCCAGCTATATGCTTGGGCTTCTGCCTCGGCTCAGTTACCTGCTGGAATGGTTCTGTGCTCTGGATCCTTAACAACTTACCCAGCCCTTGCCAGCCCCTTCTCCACAGGGACTTTTTCCTCTTCCCCCCTGCTACTCACAACTAGTGCCTGGATTCTCCCCAGCCTTGCAACTTCCAGTGTCATACTGTCTGGAGACTGCTGTTGCCATGCCGCATACCTCAGAACAGATTTCTTGGCACCGCTAAACAAGCCAGCCTAGATTGACCCAAGTTAATCACATCTGCATGAACACTGTGATTTGACCTGCTGACCATTCCTGAGGGAACCAGCCAATAACTCAGTTATCTCCCTGGCCAGTCTGTTTTTTTTCCCATCACAGGCACCTAATGCTGGGATCCCAATATGCATCAGTACCAAATAGGGAGGGTTCCAACTCCAGTCATGCCAGCATGCTCACTAATTCTCCAAGGATACAAAAGGAAGTTATTGTGGAAACAGGAGTCTGTTTTCTGTCTTCACTGAGAATAAACTCAGAAGAAACTGTGAGTAAGGCATACACAGTGCTTTAGTACTATGATACAAAATTATTTATTGGTAGGTATAGCAACAGTTTGTTGTATTAAATAGTACCCCTACTCAGAACACAAACCTATGGCAACAAAATGTAGAAAGTTACAGTATTATTGCAACAAGAGCCTAGCACTAACAATCTAAAATGCAGGCTCTAAAGCTAAATGCAATCCCTGACCTAATAAAATCTAATTAGTTGGCAAAATATAAAGCTCATGGATGGACAGCCCAGATCTCTGGAGAGGAAGTCCAGGTGATAGGAGGTCTCTAAGACTCCAGAAACAGAAGTCCTTCATTGGCCCTCAACCAAATAGTCTATTACACCTGCTGAATCTGTGTTGATTCCATTTCCTCCCAGGTACCACTAACTGACCAGCTACCCAGCTGTGCTGCGTATATTCTGCTAACCATTTTAGAGAAATGTGTGGTGTTCTTGGTATGTTGCTGTGGAAGGGAATTTTCTTTCCTCCAGGGTCATCTGTGTTTGTGTTGATGTATGCAGATTCAAATTTACTCTCTAGGTTTCTTCTTTTTTGTGCAGTGCTGACTCATTTTCCCCAGATATTTATTTGTTCATATACTGCTTGCTGTAGTTCCTTGATCTCTCTTGCCAAATGACAAGGAGGCATTTTTGAAGCATTGGAAGCCTTTTGCTGGGATTTTATCCAGATGTCCTTGTTTGGTATGTTGGCAAAAGAGTCCTACTCCATTTGTGTCTAATTTGCCTATAATTTCTATTCCTGCCTCTCAAGTGGAGCCAGGTTAGCAAATGATAGAAAATTAAATCCAGCTGATTTGTGATAAGGAATATATTTTGCAAAAAAGACCATTCAGTCATATAGAATGCTCAGATGAGATTATGCAAATGCTTCTGTTATCACGCTTTCAAGTGTTCCAGGCACTCTTGATTCTGACACAAGGCAAGAAAATTCTGGCTAGCTTTATTTTTTTCCCCATTTTGAATGAACAAGAGCACACTATAGGGTAACAGACAACTGTAAAATTAGGTCTTCAAAAGGGCCTGCCTCATAATCACCTATGTGTTTCATAGCCCAACAGATGATGAATAAATTAGCTTTGTCCTTGTAGTTTATAATTTACCCATGCACTGTTGCAACAGAAATGGTTGTCATGCTCTTTAATTTTCAGGAAATCTGTGATCTGGGAAAGATAAAGCCTGAAGCCAGACGATACTTGGAAAAGTCAATTAAAATGGGAAAAAGGAATGGACTCCATCTTCCAGAACAAGTTCAGAATGTAAGTTTACCTCTCCTTTTGTTTTTGGGAAAAAAAATGAATAAAGAAAACAAAATTAAACAGAAAACAGGAAAGAGGTTGTAATAAAATAACTCATGATACAGATCCATTTGCAATGTGTTTGGTGTTCAGTGATTTTAAATTCTGTGACCTCATAGTGACTGACTGATACTTGATTGTTCTTTAATCCTGTATAAGTTTTGTTTCATTTGTATAGGGCTTATTTTCCCTGCTCTGTTTTACATTGTTTAAGAGCTAGTTCCAGGTCTTAATAGTTGATTTACATTCTCAATCCCCGGTCATACCAAGATAAGGCACTGGTAATAAATTATTGATGGAGTATTTTAAAACCACCCCTTTGGATTGGGGCCCCTATTAATATATGCCCCTTAAAAGATGAGAGATTTTCTGTTGAGTAGTGCTTCTCACACTTTTTCTTTTGTGTAATGCCAGTCAAGTCTTTCCATTTTGGAGTAAACTCAGCTGCAGTATTGACCTCATTCTTCTTGGGCAGGAAATATAATCCACTGTTTATTTACAGGTCATTCTTCTGGCCAGCAGAACTGGAAATAAGTTTGAAAGAAATCCAAGCCAAGGGAGTCAGCCTGGTAGATGTAACTGGAGGCTCCACTGGAATAAGGGAACCTTTCTTCCACCTAAATGCCCTTGATACGCCTTGTACCCTCTTCATCCTACTAAGAGGGGGAATGTGACTGATCTCACTTACCTGACCCTTTACCTTTCTGCTCAGCTCTCAGTTGTTTTTGGAGCATGAACATGGTATTAGTTAAGATCTATTTGACTGCAGCTAACAAAACCCAGTTTAAATTTCTTTAAACAACAGAAGAGATTTATTTGCTTGTATAATTGGAAGACTCAGAGGTAGATGGGCTTCGTGGTTGGTTTGATCCAGATGCTCGGTGGTGTCAACAGAGACCTGATTTTTCTGCTTCTCTACTCTGTCTTAGTGTCAGCATTATCCAATGGCTTATGTACTTTCATTACTAAAATGGCTGCAGATCTACTCCCTCCCCCAATCCAGAAGAACATAAAGAAGCCCCCATCCAACCACCCCTCATGTCTTTAATGACCCAGATTATTTCATGTGCCTAATCCTGAATTCTCTTTAGTCAGGGGACTGTCTGGCCTGGGTTATCTGAACTGATCACTACCTGGAGGGCCTCGAATTGTGTAGAGGGCACACTCCTGGAGCTTCAGATGGGATCAAGTTCCACCAAAACACTGTGGCTGGGGTAGTGTGGGGAATTGGTTGGAAGGAGTGTTGGGGGGACAGCATGTGGTAAATCAGTGACTCTCAAACTTGAGTGTGCATCAGAATCACCTAAAGTGCTTGTTAAAATTCTGATTACTCAACCCACCCCTTAGAGTTTGCAATTCAATAGGTCTAATTTTGGGATCAAGAATTTGCTTTTCTAACAAGATCCCAGGTGGTGCTGATGCTTCTTGTCAAAGCCACACTTTTAGAACCAAAAGCTTAAGTAAACTTCATTATCATTTTTTTGAAGAGTAATAGGACTAGTTAATAAAAATATTTCCGGCTTTTTCTTTGTGGTTTCCTTCCTATTGCTTCCTTTTATCTCCTACCTAACACTACTTATGTGAGTATGAGGGCCCATAAATCACCTTTATTTACAAAGCTTTGTAAAACTGAGACCTAAGCAACCATAGAATTAATTACTTAGTTCTTATCTTTTGGAATTACTTCAGCACCAGATACTGATTACTTAATTAAAAGTTAGAACTGGAAAGATTAGAAGTATGATAATTAGGAAAGGACTACTAGATTCATTCATTCACTCAACAGTTTTTTATTGTGTGCATACTATGTGCCAGATACTACTTTTACTGTACCTCTTATAGTTATTTTGTTTTTTCAAATTTTAATAGATTGCTACAATTGCCTTTCTATATGTGCTACATACAGATATACATGCATATGACATGGAAGACTGCAGCTATTTTATCAAGCACATCTCTAAAAAATAATTCCGAAGGGTATCTTCATATAAAAGTGAATCTTACTAGATTGATAGTGATAAAAATGAGTTTCATTGTATTGTTAAATGTCCTGTGTTTTTATCTTCATTTCAGGAAATCAAAGTAATGAAGAAAAGAATGAGTGAGCTTTGTATTGACTTTAACAAAAACCTCAATGAGGATGATACCTTCCTTGTATTTTCAAAGGCTGAACTTGGTAAAATTTTGTTATTTTTCTGGATTAAATTATGTAATTTGGGCAAATAATGTCACCTCAGTTTGCCTTACTTTCCAGATACAAAACCTAAATCAAAGTTCAAAGTATCCTTTAAAAAAAAATTGTCCCCCACCACACCCATTCTACAGAAAAGACAACCAAACCAGTAGCCTAGATTTTAGACTACTAAGAGTATATATTGTTTCTAGAGACAGTCCAGAGAAGATTTTATAATCTTTCTTGGTAACTTTGTTTCTGTTTAGCAGCCTTCAGTGCCTTAAAATGTTTTCTGCCTGACTATGTGTCTTACATTATAACTTAAGTTAGTCTCTTCTTATTCTGTTCTGGGTCTTTCTTGGCTTAATTTTGCCTGTTATCCATCAAAACACCATCTGCACAAGTGCACTGAAGCCTATTCATAATGTGAATGACCATCTCCTGAGACACCTGGCCTCTAAACTCCACCCTGTTTCCACTAACATCAAAAACATAGCATAAGGATTGTCATTATTTTACTTGAATTTTAGTTACTCCACAAAATTCCTAGAGCTATTTAAAGGCATGCCAGTGCTAAATAAACCAATAATGAGAAGAAAAATCGATGTATGAGAAAATGATTTTTTGCAGGTGCTCTTCCTGATGATTTCATTGACAGTTTAGAAAAGACAGATGGTGACAAGTATAAAGTTACCTTAAAATATCCACACTATTTTCCTGTCATGAAGAAATGTTGTGTCCCTGAAACCAGAAGGAAGATGGAAATGGCTTTTAATTCAAGGTGCAAAGAGGTACTGTGAATGTGTCTTTGTTTTGTAAATAAAATTTGAGAGAAAGATGTGCTTTGTTTACCAACGCTGAAGTCAGCTCAGAAATGGATACGCCTATTTATGTGTGCTTTACCCCCCTTTTATCTGTCTCCTACAAGACTCTTAGCCTTTCCTTTGCTCATGGGTACCTTGTCTGGTTTGGGCACAAGTTAAACTGCTCTAAAGAATAGAATAAGTTAAATAAACTCAAAGTTTTATTCCTTTTTCAAAACAACAGTCCAGGGCCAATGAGGCATCTCTTCCTTCCTCCATGAGTGACTTCCAAGGTCATTCCAGTTGTCACCATTTCCTAACTTGAAAAGGGGGAGGAAAGAGTACAGAGCAAACATATTTAAGAAGACATAATGAGTTTTTGTGACAGTTTTGAGGAGTACTGGTCAAGTTTTTATGGGATGCCTCTATTAGAATTTGCTTGGTGTTTTTCTCATGATTATACTGGGATTATGGGTTTGGGGGAGGAAGACCACAGAGGTAAAGTGAGATTTTTATCATATCCTACCAAGGGTCCATAATATCAACATGAATTATGATGGTTATTGTTGATCCTGATCACTTGGCTGAAGTAGTGTTTGCCAGGTTTCTGCACTGTAGGGTTACTCTTTCTTTCCTCTTTTCCATACTGTACTCTTTAGAAATAAGTTACTATGTGCAGCCCACACTTAGAGTTGAGATTTATGCTCTCTCTCCTTGAAGGTATACTATCTACATAAAATCTTTGGAATTCTTCTGAAAAAAAAAAAAAAAAAAAAAAGAAGACATAAACATGACATGCATCAACTCCATTCATATCCCATTTAAGCAAAATTCAATCATATAGCCATGTCTAGCTATAAGGGAGGCCTGGAAATTATGTCTAGTTGACAAGCCATTTGCTTAGCTGAGGGGGTTCTATTACTCAAAAAGAAGAAAGGAAGAATTAAAAATGTATTCACAGAGTCAACTAGCCAGCTTCACCGCAGTCTGCCTCTCTGGCTACCCAAGTAAACATGAACCCTTTTTTCTACACATAGGACCCATTAAACCTATATATGTCTCCCCACCAGTTACTGTTTCGGCTCAAAGGCTAAGATCTTTGGGTGATACACAGTCCTCCCCAGTTGTGGCTTCTCATGAACTTGTACCCTAAGAAAAGAAAGACAGATATTTTTGGTCCTCTAACCCCAACACAGACACCCAGTAGTGGAATAGGAATAGGATAACCACACTAAAGATTCCCATTTGTAGAAGGAAAGAATGGAAAATATAGCAAGCACCACAGCAATTTTCAAAAAATGCTTGGCAGGGATTCTAAGGATTATTCCATGCTCTGGTGAAATTCCTTGGTTAGCCCAATGGACTTAGTTGGATCTGCTTTCTGGCAGTTACCCTCCATGGCCCCTGGTACTATCTGCAGGGAGTTCTTTCCTGTCCATCGTCCTCAGTGATCATATCCTTGATGGCTACTAGTATATTCCTGCCAATACCAGTTTGAAGCCAGAGGGTTGCTTTAGTGATCAAATAATCACAGAGTTTGAAGGCCAAGCTTATGATTTCTTTGGTAATAAAACTACCTCCGAAACTTAGGCTTCCTATCCTTTTGCCTCCATTTAGTTTCATGTCCAAATACCTACACCTAATCATTGCTTTCAGTCATGGTTCTCAAACCTACCAAATCTTTTCTTATTTACTGGCTTCTGTGTCTTGACCATCCCACCCTTCCTCAATTTGATGGTATCTGCTTTAAGACCAACTGAAACAATAGGCCTGAGGAGAAAGGCAGTATTCTCAATCTAATCTCTGCAACTGAGTGGCTCTGACTGACAGTCTTTTCCTGATGTTAAGAGTACAGAAGCCCCAGATCCTGGGCCACAGGTAGAGCCTTCCCTTAGCAGAACTTTTTTCCTTCCATCTTTGCAAACAGGCCAATCCTTACCAGTCATGTAATCTTTCCAAAAGCAACAAACACCAACTAATACACACCAACCTTATTACTTTTCCCAACCAATTCCCTTAGAGCTAAGAATCAGAAAGTACATTTCTTGGACCTGCTGTTCAAGTTATGGTGAGCAATAGCTGTAATAAGTGTTACTCTATGTTATGATGAGGATCACCAGACTCCCAGCTCACAATAACTGGATCCTCAGCTCCCACTACCCAATCAGTAATACATTCCTGCAAATTTTTCGTTTTTGTTATAGCAACCCTCTATTCCTGGTACCATTTTCTGTGTGAGTTAAGGTACAAACTAAGCAAATGTACCAAAAGACAACCAAAAATATAGTGACTCTAATAAAATAGAAGTTTGTTTCTCTTGCAACTAACTGTCCAGAATGAGTGGACCAGAGCTGGAGGACAGCTCTGCTGTCTTCAGTATGTGGCTTTCAGGGTCATTGTTTTCATCTTCATTTTGTAGCTAACAAGGTAAGCATCTATAGAGCGATCACCCAGAAATTTTACTCCATACTTCACTCACATTTCATTATCCCAGTATGTGCCACATAGCCATACCTAGCTTCAGGAAAAGAAGCTAGATTTCCATTGTCCAGCAAAAACTCAGTTCTTTTTCTAAAATGAAGAATGGGAGAATAGGTATTAGGAGAAAATTGTCAGTCTAGAAGGAAAGTCTGGGGAAACTGAAAAAGATGAAAGAAAAATTCAAACTAGTTATTGTTAGAACTTGGGGAATTGTATTATGTTTCTCTTATCCATGTTTCCATTCCTAATTTTAAAATAATAATTATAATATACAGTTATATAGTGCTTGCTCTTGTGCCAGGCATTTTTCTAAGCACTTTACATATAATATCATTTAAATCTTCACAATCATCACCCTTTAACATAGCAACTTTCATTATTTACTTCTTACAGATGAGGAAGCTGAGGCTCAGAAAGGTTAAGTGACTTGCTCTAGGTCAGTCACCTGGTAAAGATGGAGCAAAATATTGAACCCCAGTAGTCTGACCTCAGTGTATGCTCTTCCTTAGAAATCTGTCAATAAATCATTTATTGATTTAATTGTTGGGATTAGTTTTTCTTTGGGTTTAATATTTATTTACTTTCTCTGAGAGAAATACTTTTACTTTCATTGTTAAGAGACAATGAAACAATATCATTAAAGAAAATATTTACAATATTAATTTGGGGGAAATTCTCAAACATCCACTATATCCCATGTATCCCAGCAAACTACTTTTATTTTTGCATATCACCTTCATATATAAACACATTTTTATATAATTGCTATCACAATTTCATAAGGTTTTTGGCAACATTATTAAACTAGTATCCACAGTGAGTATCGAATGTCTCTTAGGTTGAAAACTTTATAGTTATATAATGAGTAATATATAACTGAGTAATAAATAGCATCTAAATGTGTCTTTCTGAACTTGTTTATTAAATACTCAGTAAAAATCTCTAATCAGCGCTTTAGGAAGATTTGTGTTTTTTTAACATATTGTTCATCTTGCTTTAAACATAATGTTTACTTATTGATGATTCTTCTCAAATGATCTGATTTTTAGTCATCCTAATGAGCAACTCTGAATAAACTTTTCATATTTCATGATAAATTTTAGCCCTGTCTTCTAGAAAACAGTGAGCATATTGGTCAGCAAAATCTCTTAATGTTGAAATGCAAAGTAAAGATACTGTCAACTGGAAATATTTGCAAGATATTCAAAATTGGGAGGCTTATTTCACCTTTTTTTGAGAAGAGTGCATCTCACTTGATTCACACTAAATAAAGAATGGCTCAAGCCACTTTATCAACATTAAGTTGGCTTTCAACTACTGAGGACTGAGGTCAGGCGAAGTGTGAGATGAGATTCAGTTGGAAACCTAAGTCACAGATAAGTTTCCACACTGTCAGTAGGGTCTTTCCCAGTGCTTAGCGTGTTCCTGTTTAGTCCCAGCAGTACCACCTTTAATGACTGTTTTTTAAGAGTTAGAAGTTAACATAGGATCACAGAATACCTATCCCATGATGTGGATTTTCAGCACTGTTCCTCTGTGAACTGTATACATGGTCAAAAAAAAAAAAAAAATACAAACAAGTATTTCTGTGTATAATTTTTCTTTACGCTTGCCCTGAGCCCATCCTTGGCGAATCTGTGCAGTAATGGAGAGCTTCTTAATGGAATATTGTAGAACTTTTGAAGGATAGTAGTAAATTGTTTCATAATAGACTAAGGGTGCATATCCCACACCAGAGTATCCACTTCAGAGGGCTACTTCACTCTCTCCAGGGAAGCTGGAGTCTTAGATCTTCCTTTTCTACTAGGCTCTTTGGGAAGAGGGGAGAACGGGGGTTATCCTGGAAAAAATTTTCTTTGATATATTGTTCCCCCTCCTTTTCTGCTCTTTAAACGTCTATCCCTCAATCATTGATCTGTATTTTTTTTAATGCTGTCTTTCAAGGAGCAGAAGTTTCTAATTTTGATAGGTTCAATTCGTCAGTTTTTTCTTTTATAGTTGAGCCTTTTTTGTCCTGTTAAGAAACCTTTGCCTATGCCAAGACCACGAAATTTTTCTCCTTTTTTGTCTTAGAGATCTGTAATGTTTTAGGTTGATTTTTGTGGATGGTGTGAGATAAGGGTCAAAGCTCATTTTCCCCATAGAGATTGCCAGTTATCCCAATACAATTTGTTAAAAACACTTATCTTTTTCCCTAAATTTGTTTTAGCTGTTCTAGTTCCTTTGCATTTTTACATAAAATTTTAAATCAGGTTGTCATTTCTACAAAAAGCCCCCTTTTTTAATGCAGTAGCTTTACTGAGAAGTAATTCATATGCCATACAATTCACCAATTTTTAGTATATAATTCAGTGGTTTTTAGCATATTCACATAGGAATGTACTAAATATATAGGACTGTTCGGCAAAAATATGGTTTGAGCAGAACATCTGCTTTACTTATGGGAGTCTAGAATTTTGGTACATACCAGGCAGAGAGTACTTCCGTGACCAGTCTCCAGTAAAAATCTTGGGCACTGAGTCTGTCATGGGCTTCTCTGGACAGAAACACCACATGCATTTTGCCGAATTTTCACTGAAAGGGGAAGAGTGCCCTCTGTGTAACCCCTCATGGGGGGAGAGCATAAGGAAGCCTGTACTTGGATTTCTCCAGCCTATGTCTGTGCCTTTTTCTCTTATGATCTGGCTTTGTATTCTTACTGCATCACAATAATAAATCTTAGCTGTGGATACAATTACATGCTGAGTCTCATCTCATTCTAGAGAATTTCCAAATGTTGGGTGGTCAGGGGACCCTGACTAACATACCTTCTATCCTGTCTTGTTGAATGTTTTTATTGTAAAGGACTGTTGGATTTTTTCAAATGCTTTTTTCTTTGTCTGTTGAGATGACCATGTGTTTTTTGTCCTTTATTCTATATTTTTTAATGTCCTTTATTCTATTAATATGATGTGTTACATTGACTGATTTTCATGTTACACCAACTTCGCATTACTGGGGAAGAATGCCACTTGGTCATGGTGTATAGTCCTTTATATCTGTTCTGGAATTCAGTTTGTTACCATTTTTAATTGGGCACTTCTGCACCTATATTTGTAAGGGACATTGTTTTGTAGTTTTCTTGTGATGCCTTTTCCTTACTTTAGTGTCAGGGTAATACTGGCCTTATATAATGAAGTGGGAAGTGTTCCCTCTTCCATGTTCTGAAAGAGTTTCTAAAGGATTGGTGAACTCTCTTCTTCATATGTTTGGTAGAATTCACTAGAGAAACCTGGGCCTTGGCTTTTCTCTGGATGAAGTGCTTTAATTCCTAATTCCACATACTGTTGCTCATAGTATTAATTTACAATTTTTATTTCTGTAAAGTCAATAGTGATGTCCTCTCTTATATTCCGAATTTGATAAATTGTGTCTTTTCTCCTTTTTTCTTGATCATTCAGGCTAAAAGTTTGTGAATTTGGTTGGTCAGGCTAAAGGCTGTCATTTTGTCAATTGGGTTGTCAGCTTTTGGATTCATTGATTTTATCAATTGTTTTCTATTTCTCTATTTCATTTATTTCTGTTTTAATCTTTATTTTTTTCCTTCTGCTTGCTTTGAGTTTAGGTTTCTTTTTCTGGTTTCTTAAGATGGAACATTAGGTTATTGATTTGAGATCTTTCTTTTTCTTAACATAGGCATTTATAGCTATAAATTTCCTTCTGCACTCTGCTTCAGCTATATCCATTATATTGTGTTTTCATTTTATTTCATCTCAAAGTATTTTCCAATTTCCCTAATAATTTCTTCTTTCACCCCGGTTTAGTTTTCTAGCTGTTAAAACAAATACCATACCATGGATTGGCTTAACAACAGGAATTTATTGGCTCACAGTTTCAGAGGCTAGAAGGCTTGCTTCTTTCCGTGGCTTTTCTGTCACAAGGCAATGCACATGGCAACATCTTCATCTTTCCCTTCCTGGTCCTGTTGACTTCCAGCTTCTAACTGTTCCTTGTGGTTTCCTGTTTTTTTATGTCCAATTTCCTTTGCTTATAAGCACTTTAGCCATGGTGGATTAAGGCCCACCCTCATTAGGTTCGGCGCCCCTTAACTAATGACATCTTCAGAGGTCCTGTTTTCAAATGGATTCACACGTATAGGACCAGGGGTTGGGACTTGAACATGCTTTCGGTGGGGGGCCTGATTCATTCCTCAGAAGACCCATTGGTCATTTGTAAGTGTGGTGTTTAATTTCCACGTTTGTGAATTCCCCAAATTTCCTTTTGTTGTTGATTTCTTATTTAATTCCATTTAAATTTTTTGAGGCTTGTTTTAAAATGTAGCGGAGGCGGGGCAAGATGGCAGACTGGTGAGCTGTATGTTTTAGTTACTCCTCCAGGAAAGTAGGTAGAAAGCCAGGAACTGCGTGGACTGGACACCACAGAGCAATCTGACTTTGGGCATACTTCATACAACACTCATGAAAACATGGAACTGCTGAGATCAGCGAAATCTGTAAGTTTTTGCGGCCACGGGACCCGCGCCCCTCCCTGCCAGGCTCAGTCCCGTGGGAGGAGGGGCTGTCAGCTCCGGGAAGGAGAAGGGAGAACTGCAGTGGCAGCCCTTATCGGAAACTCATTCTACTCATCCAAATTCCAACCATAGATAGACTGAGACCAGACACCAGAGAATCTGAGAGCAGCCAGCCCAGCAGAGAGGAGACCGGCACAGAAAAAAAACAACACGAAAAACTCCAAAATAAAAGCGGAGGATTTTTGGAGTTCTGGTGAACATAGAAAGGGGAAGAGCCCTGAGGCGCATATGCAAATCCCGAAGAAAAGCTGATCTCTCTGCCCTGTGGACCTTTCCTTAATGGCCCTGGTTGCTTTGTCTCTTAGCATTTCAATAACCCATTAGATCTCTGAGGAGGGCCCTTTTTTTTTTTTTTTTTTTTAATCCTTTTTTCTTTTTCTAAAACAATTACTCTAAGAAGCCCAATACAGAAAGCTTCAAAGACCTGCAATTTGGGCAGGTCAAGTCAAGAGCAGAACTAGGAGAGCTCTGAGACAAAACGCAATAATCCAGTGGCTGAGAAAATTCACTAAACACCACAACTTCCCAAGAAAAGGGGGGTGTCTGCTCACAGCCATCATCCTGGTGGACAGGAAACACTCCTGCCCATCACCAGCCCCATATCCCAGAACTGCCCCAGACAACCTAGTGTGACGGAAGTGCTTCAAATAACAGGCACATACCACAAAACTGGGCGTGGACATTAGCCTTCCCTGCAACCTCAGCTGATTGTCCCAGAGTTGGGAAGGTAGAGCAGTGTGAATTAACAAAGCCCCATTCAGCCATCATTTCAGCAGACTGGAAGCCTCCCTACACAGCCCAGCAGCCCAGAACTGCCCTGGGGGGGACGGCACTCACCTGTGACATAGCACAGTCATCCCTCAACAGAGGACCAGGGGGTGCACGGCCGGGAAGAGGGGCCCACTTGCAAGTCTCAGGAGCCATACGCCAATACCAAGGACTTGTGGGTCAGTGGCAGAGACAAACTGTGGCAGGACTGAACTGAAGGATTAGACTATTGCAGCAGCCTTAAAACTCTAGGATCACCAGGGAGATTTCATTGTTAGAGCCACCCCCCCCTCCCGGACTGCCCAGAAACACGCCCCATATACAGGGCAGTCAACACCAACTACACACGCAAGCTTGGTACACCAATTGTACCCCACAAGACTCACTCCCCCACTCACCAAAAAGGCTAAGCAGGGGAGAACTGGCTTGTGGAGAACAGGTGGCTCGTGGATGCCACCTGCTGGTTAGTTAGAGAAAGTGTACTCCACGAAGCTGTAGATCTGATAAATTAGAGATAAGGACTTCAATTGGTCTACAAATCCTAAAAGAACCCTATCAAGTTCAGCAAATGCCACGAGGCCAAAAACAACATAAAATTATAAAGCATATGAAAAAACCAGACGATATGGATAACCCAAGCCCAAGCACCCAAACCAAAAGATCAGAAGACACACAGCACCTAGAGCAGCTACTCAAAGAACTAAAGATGAACAATGAGACCATAGTACGGGATACAAAGGAAATCAAGAAGACCCTAGAAGAGCATAAAGAAGACATTGCAAGACTAAATAAAAAAATGGATGATCTTATGGAAATTAAAGAAACTGTTGACCAAATTAAAAAGATTCTGGACACTCATAGTACAAGACTAGAGGAAGTTGAACAACGAATCAGTGACCTCGAAGATGACAGAATGGAAAATGAAAGCATAAAAGAAAGAATGCGGAAAACAATTGAAAAAATCGAAATGGACCTCAGGGATATGATGGATAATATGAAACATCCAAATATAAGACTCATTGGTGTCCCAGAAGGGGAAGAAAAGGGTAAAGGTCTAGGAAGAGTACTCAAAGAAATTGTTGGGGAAAACTTCCCAAATCTTCTAAACAACATAAATACACAAATCATAAATGCTCAGCAAACTCCAAATAGAATAAATCCAAATAAACCCACTCCGAGACATATACTGATCACACTGTCAAACACAGAAGAGAAGGAGCAAGTTCTGAAAGCAGCAAGAGAAAAGCAATTCACCACATACAAAGGAAACAGCATAAGACTAAGTAGTGACTACTCAGCAGCCACCATGGAGGCGAGAAGGCAGTGGCACGATATATTTAAAATTCTGAGTGAGAAAAATTTCCAGCCAAGAATACTTTATCCAGCAAAGCTCTCCTTCAAATTTGAGGGAGAGCTTAAATTTTTCACAGACAAACAAATGCTGAGAGAATTTGCTAACAAGAGACCTGCCCTACTGGAGATACTAAAGGGAGCCCTACAGACAGAGAAACAAAGAAAGGACAGAGAGACTTGGAGAAAGGTTCAGTACTAAAGAGATTCGGTATGGGTACAATAAAGGATATTAATAGATAGGAAAAATATGACAAACATAAACTAAAGGATAAGATGGCTGATTCAAGAAATGCCTTCACAGTTATAACGTTGAATGTAAATGGATTAAACTCCCCATTTAAAAGATATAGATTCGCAGAATGGATCAAAAAAAAATGAACCATCAATATGTTGCATAAAAGAGACTCATCTTAGACACAGGGACACAAAGAAACTGAAAGTGAAAGGATGGAAAAAAATATTTCATGCAAGCTACAGCCAAAAGAAAGCAGGTGTAGCAATATTAATCTCAGATAAAATAGACTTCAAATGCAGGGATGTTTTGAGAGACAAAGAAGGCCACTACGTACTAATAAAAGGGGCAATTCAGCAAGAAGAAATAACAATCATAAATGTCTATGCACCCAACCAAGGTGCCACAAAATACATGAGAGAAACACTGGCAAAACTAAAGGAAGCAATTGATGTTTCCACAATAATTGTGGGAGACTTCAACACATCACTCTCTCCTATAGATAGATCAACCAGACAGAAGACCAATAAGGAAATTGAAAACCTAAACAATCTGATAAATGAATTAGATTTAACAGACATATACAGGACATTACATCCCAAATCACCAGGATACACATACTTTTCTAGTGCTCATGGAACTTTCTCCAGAATAGATCATATGCTGGGACATAAAACAAGCCTCAATAAATTTAAAAAGATTGAAATTATTCAAAGCACATTCTCTGACCACAATGGAATACAATTAGAAGTCAATAACCATCAGAGACTTAGAAAATTCACGAATACCTGGAGGTTAAACAACACACTCCTAAACAATCAGTGGGTTAAAGAAGAAATAGCAAGAGAAATTGCTAAATATATAGAGACGAATGAAAATGAGAACACAACATACCAAAACCTATGGGATGCAGCAAAAGCAGTGCTAAGGGGAAATTTATAGCACTAAACGCATGTATTAAAAAGGAAGAAAGAGCCAAAATCAAAGAACTAATGGATCAACTGAAGAAGCTATAAAATGAACAGCAAACCAATCCTAAACCAAGTAGAAGAAAAGAAATAACAAGGATTAAAGCAGAAATAAATGACATAGAGAACAAAAAAACAATAGAGAGGATAAATATCACCAAAAGTTGGTTCTTTGAGAAGATCAACAAGATTGAGAAGCCCCTAGCTAGACTGGCAAAATCAAAAACAGAGAAGACCCATATAAACAAAATAATGAATGAAAAAGGTGACATAACTGCAGATCCTGAAGAAATTAAAAAAATTATAAGAGGATACTATGAACAACTGTATGGCAACAAACTGGATAATGTAGAGGAAATGGACAATTTCCTGGAAACATATGAACAACCTAGACTGACCAGAGAAGAAATAGAAGACCTCAACCAACCCATCACAAGCAAAGAGATCCAATCACTCATCAAAAATCTTCCCACAAATAAATGCCCAGGGCCAGATGGCTTCACAGGGGAATTCTACCAAACTTTCCAGAAAGAACTGACACCAATCTTACTCAAACTCTTTCAAAACATTGAAGAAAATGGAACACTACCTAACTCATTTTATGAAGCTAACATCAATCTAATACCAAAACCAGGCAAAGATGCTACAAAAAAGGAAAACTACCGGCCAATCTCCCTAATGAATATAGATGCAAAAATCCTCAACAAAATACTTGCAAATCGAATCCAAAGACACATTAAAAAAATCATACACCATGACTAGTGGGGTTCATTCCAGGCATGCAAGGATGTTTCAACATAAGAAAATCAATCAATGTATTACAACACATTAACAAGTCAAAAGGGAAAAATCAATTGATCATCTCAATAGATGCTGAAAAAGCATTTGACAAAATCCAACATCCGTTTTTGATAAAAACACTTCAAAAGGTAGGAATTAAAGGAAACTTCCTCAACATGATAAAGAGCATATATGAAAAACCCACAGCCAGCATAGTACTCAATGGTGAGAGACTGAAAGCCTTCCCTCTAAGATCAGGAACAAGACAAGGATGCCCGCTGTCACCACTGTTATTCAACATTGTGCTGGAAGTGCTAGCCAGGCAAGACAAAGAAATAAAAGGCATCCAAATTGGAAAAGAGGAAGTAAAACTCTCATTGTTTGCAGATGATATGATCTTATATCTAGAAAACCCTGAGAAATCGACGATACAGCTACTAGAGCTAATAAACAAATTTAGCAAAGTAGCAGGATACAAGGTTAATGCACATAAGTCAGTAATGTTTCTATATGCTAGAAATGAACAAACTGAAGAGACACTCAAGAAAAAGATACCATTTTCAATAGCAACTAAAAAAATCAAGTACCTAGGAATAAACATAACCAAAGATGTAAAAGACCTATACAAAGAAAACTACATAACTCTACTAAAAGAAATAGAAGGGGACCTTAAAAGATGGAAAAATATTCCATGTTCATGGATAGGAAGACTAAATGTCATTAAGATGTCAATTCTACCCAAACTCATCTACAGATTCAATGCAATCCCAATCAAAATTCCAACAACCTACTTTGCAGACTTGGAAAAGCTAGTTATCAAATTTATTTGGAAAGGGAAGATGCCTCGAATTGCTAAAGACGCTCTAAAAAAACGAAGTGGGAGGACTTACACTCCCTGACTTTGAAGCTTATTATAAAGCCACAGTTGCCAAAACAGCATGGTACTGGCACAAAGATAGACATATAGATCAATGGAATCGAATTGAGAATTCGGAGATAGACCCTCAGATCTATGGCCGACTGATCTTTGATAAGGCCCCCAAAGTCACTGAACTGAGTCATAATGGTCTTTTCAACAAATGGGGCTGGGAGAGTTGGATATCCATATCCAAAAGAATGAAAGAGGACCCCTACCTCACCCCCTACACAAAAATTAACTCAAAATGGACCAAAGATCTCAATATAAAAGAAAGTACCATAAAACTCCTAGAAGATAATGTAGGAAAACATCTTCAAGACCTTGTATTAGGCGGCCACTTCCTAGACTTTACACCCAAAGCACAAGCAACAAAAGAGAAAATAGATAAATGGGAACTCCTCAAGCTTAGAAGTTTCTGCACCTCAAAGGAATTTCTCAAAAAGGTAAAGAGGCAGCCAACTCAATGGGAAAAAATTTTTGGAAACCATGTATCTGACAAAAGACTGATATCTTGCATATATAAAGAAATCCTACAACTCAATGACAATAGTACAGTCGGCCCAATTATAAAATGGGCAAAAGATATGAAAAGACAGTTCTCTGAAGAGGAAATACAGATGGCCAAGAAACACATGAAAAAATGTTCAGCTTCACTAGCTATTAGAGAGATGCAAATTAAGACCACAATGAGATACCATCTAACACTGGTTAGAATGGCTGCCATTAAACAAACAGGAAACTACAAATGCTGAAGGGGATGTGGAGAAATTGGAACTCTTATTCATTGTTGGTGGGACTGTATAATGGTTCAGCCACTCTGGAAGTCAGTCTGGCAGTTCCTTAGAAAACTAGATATAGAGTTACCAATCGATCCAGCGATTGCACTTCTCGGTATATACCCGGAAGATCGGAAAGCAGTGACAGGAACAGATATCTGCACACCAATGTCCATAGCAGCATTATTCACAATTGCCAAGAGATGGAAACAACCCAAATGTCCTTCAACAGATGAGTGGATAAATAAAATGTGGTATATACACACGATGGAATACTACGTGGCACTAAGAAGGAACGATCTCGTAAAACATATGACAACATGGATGAACCTTGAAGACATAATGCTGAGCGAAATAAGCCAGGCACAAAAAGAGAAATATTATATGCTACCACTAATGTGAACTTTGAAAAATGTAAAACAAATGGTTTATAATGTAGAATGTAGGGGAACTAGGAATAGAGAGCAATTAAGGAAGGGGGAACAATAATCCAAGAAGAACAGATAAGCTATTTAACGTTCTGGGGATGCCCAGAAATGACTATGGTCTGTTAATTTCTGATGGATATAGTAGGAGCAAGTTCACAGAAATGTTGCTATATTAGGTAACTTTCTTGGGGTAAAGTAGGAACATGTTGGAAGTTAAGCAGTTATCTTAGGTTAGTTGTCTTTTTCTTACTCCTTTGTTATGGTCTCTTTGAAATGTTCTTTTATTGTATGTTTGTTTTCTTTTTAACTTTTTTTTTCATACAGTTGATTTAAAAAAGAAGGGAAAGTTAAAAAAAAAACAGAAAAAAAAGAAAAACAAGGAAAAAAAAAAGATGTAGTGCCCCCTTGAGGAGCCTGTGGAGAATGCAGGGGTATTCGCCTACCCCACCTCCATGGTTGCTAACATGACCACAGACATAGGGGACTGGTGGTTTGATGGGTTGAGCCCTCTACCACAGGTTTTACCCTTGGGAAGACGGTTGCTGCAAAGGAGAGGCTAGGCCTCCCTATGGTTGTGCCTAAGAGCCTCCTCCCGAATGCCTCTTTGTTGCTCAGATGTGGCCCTGTCTCTCTAGCTAAGCCAACTTGAAAGGTGAAATCACTGCCCTCCCCCCTACGTGGGATCAGACACCCAGGGGAGTGAATCTCCCTGGCAACGTGGAATACAACTTCCGGGGAGGAATGTAGACCTGGCATCGTGGGACGGAGAACATCTTCTTGACCAAAAGGGGGATGTGAAAGGAAATGAAATAAGCTTCAGTGGCAGAGAGATTCCAAAAGGAGCCGAGAGGTCACTCTGGTGGGCACTCTTATGCACACTTTAGACAACCCTTTTTAGGTTCTAAAGAATTGGGGTAGCTGGTGGTGGATACCTGAAACTATCAAACTACAACCCAGAACCCATGAATCTCGAAGACAGTTGTCTAAAAATGTAGCTTATGAGGGGTGACAAAGGGATTGGGAAAGCCATAAGGACCACACTCCACTTTGTCTAGTTTATGGATGGATGAGTAGAAAAATAGGGGAAGGAAACAAGCAGACAAAGGTACCCGGTGTTCTTTTTCACTTCAATTGCTCTTTTTCACTCTAATTATTATTCTTGTTATTTTTGTGTGTGTGCTAATGAAGCTGTCAGGGATTGATTTGGGTGATGAATGTACCACTATGTTATGGTACTGTAAACAATCGAAAGTACAATTTGTTTTGTATGACTGCGTGGTATGTGAATATATCTCAATAAAATGAAGATTAAAAAAAAAAAAAAAACTAAAGGACAAATGGGGTGGGATGGGGGGATGATTTGGGTGTTTTTTTTTCACTTTTATTCTTTATTCTTGTTCTGGTTCTTTCTGATGTAAGGAAGATGTTTAGAGATAGATTGTGGTGATGAACGCATAACTATGTTATCATACTGTGGACAGTGGATTGTATATCATGGATGATTGTATGGTATGTGAATGTATTGCAATAAAACTGAATTTAATAAAAAAAAAAAATCTCTAGGGCAAAAAAAAAAAAAAAATGTAGCATATGGTCTCTCCTGGAAGATGTTCCATGTTGCACTTCAGAAGAATATGTGGTGGAGTGTTGTTTAGATGTCTATAGATGTCTATTAGGTTTGGTTGGTTTATAGTGTTGTCTTATATTTCCTTGTTGAACTTCTGCCTGATTCTTCTACCATTATTGAAAGTAGAGCACTGAAGTCTCTCTAAGAGAAATTTCAAACATCTGCATATGAATGTCCCCACTTCACTGTTATCTTGGATTGAGGCTGCAGGAAGGAATTACCAAATATAGTCACTTTTTTTTTTTTTTTTTTAGCAACTATGATTATCCGTATAGTTGAAATTTAGTTTGTATTCTTGGCTCTCATCAGTGAGTGCTAAGGTTGTGGTATTTTGAAGTCTGGCTTTGTCATAAGATTGCAATTGATGATTTGCTCTCTCTGAAACAAAAAAATCTTCTAGAAAGGGAGCAAAATTTTTCTCCTCTAGAGATAAAGTGCTTTCCTATGGACTTCTAAACCCCATTCCCACTCCCTCCTTAAAAAGTATATAACTTTTATATATATAAATTATATTCCATGTAATTATATGGAATAACTTGGTAGAAGTTTTGTTAGTCTAAAAATATTTGAAAATTTTTAACCAACCTAAAAATATATGTAAGCACTCTTTTCTTTTCAGTTCTTTGGATCCAGTTAATTATTAATGTTTTGTTGTTTATTCCCAGGAAAATACCATAATTTTGCAGCAGCTACTTCCACTGCGGGCCAAAGTTGCAAAACTACTCGGCTATAGCACACATGCTGACTTTGTACTTGAAATGAACACTGCAAAGAGAACAAGCCACGTAACAACTTTTCTAGGTTAGTTCTTTCTCTTTTTTAAATCAGTTATATGATTTTCGTTTCTTTTTCTCTTTGACTGTTTTGCTGCATCATAGCAGCTTGACGTAGGGCCTCAGAATCTAATGTGGCATCTGGTCCTATTTTTCATTCATTGCAGAGAAGCTTATTAATCACTAGTATAGTCCAGAAACTGTGCTTGGTTCTAAGGATTGCTTGTTGCTTGTATTACTGTTATAGTTCTTCCTTCATTCTACTTTGTATCTTATTTAGGATATTTACACTAATTCCTCACAAGATGTCTAGGATTCTAACAGAGTATTAGCCCATTGCCTTTATTCACTGCCACCAGATGTTTGGCAGTTATAGCTACTTATGAATTCACATGAACTAAGCTGACAAATCAGCATAAATGAAAATAGATAAACAAAAAATAAATGTTTCATGCTCCAGAAACTAAAGCAATATAAAATAATATATACCAAAACTATAATAACTATATTCACTTTCATCAAAAATTATTTTTATAGCAGTCTTTTAAAAATCACATTTAGTATGGCCATGGCTTTTAGTCACTGGGTCTTTATCACTCTTTCCCACCCCCCTCTCAATTAGGCGCCACTATTCCAATAGTTATTCTTTTTTCTCCTTCAACTTAGTGAAAATTGTTGAATAACTTAGCCATAGTAAAGATTCTAATTTTTGTTGTAATTATCTCTAATCAGAATTGTCCAGAGTCTGATTTTGTTTTTAATTTTCCACACTTACCCCTTTCAAGCTACTCATTTTCAACAGCTAATCAAAATATTTAGTCTATTACTTTGATAGCCATTTAATCTTAATATCCTTTTATTAGCTAAATTCAGTTAGAAATAATTAATGTGCTAAAATGAGCTTTCAACCCAGAATTGACTTGCCTGGGTCCTCAATGACCATACATTAATTCACTGATGTATATACTGGCATAGTATTTGACATACAGCAGGTGTTCCAGAAAATGTAGCTATTTATTTTTATATAATTCACTTATGCATTTACAAGACTGTTATGAAATAATTACTTTGTATTAGGCAGTATGCTAAATAATAGACTATAGAAAGGAGTAAGACAGGGCTCCTTTCCTCAATGAATTTTCTGCTCAGTGGGAGCAACAGAGATGTGAACAGAAAAATGTCATACAGTCTGATGCATATAATGCCAGAGAATGACACTGAGTGTGTGGTGAGAATGTTTCCTTTAGTAGTGACTGCACATACTGAAATTTTTCCTTGGTAATTACATGATTAACTTAATTTCTTTAAAGTAGTAGTCTCTGTAATTTAAAATTGGCTTTTTCTCTCACGGTTGTTCTCTTACTACCTGTTTTCACGTATTTTCCCACAGGTCTAATCAGAATTCTCTGTCTCTGTTTCCCCCATGAGCTGCCCTGTCTCGTCACAGCATTGCCTGGGCTGCTGCCTCCAGCTCATACGATGGGGTTGCCTCCTAAATAGCCATGTCTCTTAGAGAGCCAAGCAGTGTTCACCTTACATAGCTAACAAGTTGTAAGGAATAATTATATAGTAAAAGCCTATCCATCTAACCAACTACAATGAAATAGTCACAAAAGTAACCATAGTATGCAATTTGTAGTACTCAGAAGTTTCTCCATCTAAAAAGTGGAATTGCTATGTCCAAACAGACCCTCTTGATGAGAATGTGGTAGTGATCATCTAAACCCATGGCTATTGAGTGCATTGAGCACTTTTTAGATAGTACTGAACAGAGGTGGCATCTTATTTGTTTCCCCTGGCTTTCTGAGGAGCCTAGCCTCACTGAATAATAATCAAGATATGAGTTTAGTTTCCCTATTGCTTTTGTTCCCTGAATCACAACATTCTTTTGAGTTCTCTGAGATAAACTTCAGCTATGTTACTTCTGTTAGGAGATTGTGTCCTTGTTTGGTAGTGCAAAAAGGAAAATGGGGAAGGAGCCATAAAATAAATCACCCTGAAGAGAAAAACTGTAGCTGCCCTAGCAGAGCCTGCTCCCCTCCCCTTTTCCATTCCTGCTTCCTTTCTTCTTTCCTTCTTTCCTGCCTGCATGTTTACCTATTTACCTTCATTGGGTGCTACAAAGAAGGAGGCTCCATGCTAAAATACTAGTGGTATGCATGAATATGCTTCCTACCAAGAACAAGAGGTCACTAATTTTTCCCACTCCCCCCACAGATGATTTAAGCCAGAAATTAAAACCCTTAGGTGAGGCAGAACGAGAGTTTATTTTGAATTTGAAGAAGAAGGAATGTGAAGAGAGAGGTTTTGAATATGATGGGAAAATCAATGCCTGGGATCTACATTACTACATGACTAAAACAGAAGAACTCAAGTACTCCGTTGACCAAGAAATCCTAAAGGAATACTTCCCAATTGAAGTGGTCACTGAAGGGTTGCTAAACATCTACCAGGAGTTGTTGGGACTTTCATTTGAGCAAGTGGCAGATGCTCACGTTTGGAATAAAAGTGTTATGCTTTACACTGTGAAGGATAAAGCTACAGGAGAAGTACTGGGCCAATTCTACTTGGACCTCTATCCAAGGTACTAAGGAGCACATTGTTGGATGGAACGTTAGGGATTCAACTGGTACCCAGTTGAAGACTTCCTTATTTCTCACGTGTGGTTCACAGTATAGGGGCTTCATCACTTGCTTGGCAAGTTACTTCACTTTTCTGGGCCTCAGTTTCTTTACCTCTATTCCAGGTCCTATACATTGGGAATACTAAGAGGTCTTGCTGCATAGGGTTATTGTAAGGATTAAATTGGTTAATTACATGCGAAGCATTTAGAAGGATACCCAGCACATAGCAAGTGCTTAATAAATAGTAGCTGCTATCATTTTCATCATTTAGTTAGTGTACTGCATTTATTTAATTTAAAATTAACTCCCCAAAATGTTTGTTATTAAGAAAATCTGTCTCTCAGTACTGTTAAATCTTTGGCCATTCCCCTCAGTCTTGCTCAGAGACAGCATCTGACTATGTATGGTTTCTACTTTTTTCACTAGATTCATTAACATGTTGATCATAGTTACTTTAAAAACTCTGATAGCTCCAAGGTCTTTGAGATATCTGAGTCTGGTGCTTTGGTTTCCTTTGCTTCTTATCAGTGTGCTCTTTCTGCCCCGCCCCAGCCACCCTCCTGCATCTTTTTAAAGAAAGTCTTTCTTTAAAAGCCAGACTTTTGGCTAGGAGAGTAAAAACTGAGTCAAACAGTTTTTATGCCTGGAAATGGGCACACCTTTTCTTCTTCTAGGCCACTAGTGTGGGGGTTTGATTTAATCTGTTTAGCAGTTCAGCTTGGTTTGGGATTTATTGTCACTATGGTTACTCTCAGTGCACCACATGATTCAAATTCCTGTATTTTTGTCTTGTTTTTAGAGTAGGAACTGATTTGCCAAGAGTTTTTCTCAGTATCTGTTCAACTTTCAGCTTTAGGTCTTCCCTTAGTGCTGTGCTTCAGAGCAGGTCTCTCAAAGATCTTGCTTCTCTCCCAGCAGTAGACTGCTGTTATTTGTTACTCACTGCTTATTAGGGGAAGGGAGGCCTCCATCTTGGTTGGCCTCTGGGTCCCTGGGTCTACCGACTAGGACCTATTTGGTGATCCTGCCCCACTCTCAGCTGTCGGTCTGGACCCCAGCCACATTCTTGCCCCCTCCTTCAAGGGGAAAGGGTTTTTTCCCCTGTTCCTTTCCTCCAGCAGTTCTGTAGGAGAAAGAGGTAAAAAGGATCTAGTCAGTGCTCCATTCCTTGACTACAGCGGCCATTCCCTTCCCTTGGGCCTGCACCAGAGCTCAAAGCTAACGCTTTCTCAGGGCTCTCACCCAGCCTTGTCTTCCTCATGAGGTTCTTAGAGAAGACCCTGCAAATGGGTGGTGAAATTGCCCTTGTTTATAGCCCCCTAGGGTTCCCTGTTTTTACTGACCCACCATCAGCCATTAAGATTTCATTGAAAACTCTTCTTGATGGTGTCTGGCAGTGTCTGCCCCAGGTAAGTAAGTCCCAGGTAAGCAAGTACTTGCTGCTTCTCTCTCCTGGGAGGCACCTATTTTAGACTGTCATTCAACCTTTGTTCTCTGATGGATTTGAGAAAAGTTGTGATTTGCACATGGCCCTGCATGTTTCTCTTGTTAGTGTAAGGGTAGGAGCAATCCCTTTCCAGTTGTATATGCCTTTATAGAAAGCTGGAAGAAGACTAGTTTATTTTTAACTAGACTAGCTTCAGCAGGGATAAACAGAAAGTAATGAGAGTCATGAAGAACAACAATACAGAAAAATACATGCAAATAAAAAAAAGCAAACTAAAAAATCTACCTGAAACCCAAATGCACTGTTAGTCTTCCAAGAAAAAAAACAAAGAAACCCTACTCTTAGAATGGTGCCTAGGGCCTATAGCTTTTGGAAGGACCATCGCTGATACCACATTGTCTAAGAATAGAAGACTTTATAGTATATTTTATGCTTTCTTCCAAGGCTAACAAAAAGGATCCTATTTCACAAAGGCTGTCTAATTTATAAAAAGAGCTCATTTAATAGTGAGAAGTGATTCTTTCCTCTTGAATAAAAGGAAAAACCTTATAGTCTGGAATTTAGTTTTTTATTTATTCTAATTTTAAGGAAAAAACTACCTGCTGAATCAAACTGTATCTTCTATTTCAAATTTGTCTCAACATGGTTTAAGGAAAACCAAACTGATTCCATCTTTGAAGAAGGAAGGTGGGAGCCCATTAAAACAAATTGGACATTTATCTATACACTAAATGTGATGTAGGTTCTCAGTTCTCATGTTGAGCTTTGTCAACAAAAGAAGCCTTGGACATAACAACCCAAGGAAAGTGGTGGTGGCATTTTGGTTGGTTTGTTTTGTTTCAGTTTTTCCATTTTAACAAGACATTGACCTGTTTTCCAAAAGGCAAATTAAATGTATTATGTGTCTTCTGGTATCTAATATGGCTTAGTGATTGACAGAGTCCACATCACTGTTGTTACTCGAGAATAGTTTTCCTGTCTAACCAACGTACGTTTCTGGTTCCTAGGGAAGGAAAATACAACCACGCAGCCTGCTTTGGTCTCCAGCCTGGCTGCCTTCTCCCCGATGGCAGCCGGATGATGTCTGTGGCTGCCCTTGTGGTGAACTTCTCACAGCCGGTAGCAGGTCGTCCCTCTCTCCTGAGGCACGATGAGGTGAGGACTTACTTCCATGAGTTCGGTCATGTCATGCATCAGATTTGTGCACAGGTGAGTGATTTTTGATAGTAAACCTACCAGTTCCCTCTTGCTTTCCCAGAAATTTTTTTTCCACTGCTGTCAAGTTTCTCCACTCAAAATGTGTTTTCAGAAGCTGAACATGGTTGAGAATTTCCTAGACCTTCTGCAAAAACACAAATTTTTTTCTCATCTTGTCTCTTTCACAATATATTTTTACTCAGAGGTGGTTAATCCAATGGTGAAAGAGTTTCATTGAATACCAGTAATATGGAAAAAGAAAAAAATTATCATTAAGGAAAGATTATAAATGTTATGATTTTTCCTTTTAATTATTTTCTTCACAGGAATTTGGTATGAGAGATAAAAACTGAGATATACTGTCTCTTCTGCTAATTGTTTCCTTCAGTTCAGTAGTTTTCAACCCTTTCAGACTGTTTCTTTTTTTTTTTTTTACAATATTTGATTTTTAAAAATTTACTTTTTTAGAGCAGTTGTAAGATTATATCATTACAGAAAAATCATGCAGAAAATATGGAGTTCCCATATATCCCCCCACACACATGCAGTTTTCCTTATTATTAACATTTTGCACTAGTGGTTTTACATTTGTTACAATTGATGAACCAAAATCATGTTATTAAAGTCCATAGTTTCCATTAGGGTTCACTCCTTGTGTTGTACAATTCTATGGTTTTTTAAAAAATTTTTATTCTGGTAACATATACAACATAAAATGTCCTGTTTTAAGCACTTTCAAGTATACAGTTCAGTGGTGTTAATTATATTCACAGTATTATGCTACCATCACCATCATCCATTACCAAAACTTTTCCATCGCCCCAAACAGAAGCTCTATGTAAGTTAGCATTAACTCCCTGTGCCCCATCCCCACTCCTGCCTGTGGTAACCTGTATTCCGATTTCTGACTATGAATTTACATATCCTACTTATTTCATATAAGTAAGATCATACAGTATCTGTCCTTTGTGTCTGGCTTATCTCAACATGATGTCCTCAAGGTTCATCGATGTTGTAGTACACATCAGAACGTCATTCCTTTTTTTACAGCTGTATAACTTATGCCATTGTATGTATATACCACATTTTGTTTATCCATTCATCCATTGATAGACACGTGGGTTGCTTCCACCTTTTGGCTATTGTGAATAATGCTGCTAAGAACATTGGTGTGCAAATATACTCTTTTTTTATAATAAATATTTTTAAACACCTCTCTTTGTTAGCCTCAATTTAAAATCATAGATAATATAACCCAACCATGTAGAGAATTTGCCAGGGGTAGAAGGGGGGAGTGTAATGGATTGTAACTGATTTTTCTGGTTTTCTGAAAGTAAAAAGTATGTTTATTCTCAGCTTGTCACACAGTCCAGTAATTTAGGTTGAACCATATGAACTTGCTGATATTTAACCATTTTTGACATATGAAAACATCTAGTTCAGTAGTTTGACCTAATAGTTTGAATAAATTGATAGTGACAGAAATAGAGGGATACTTTTCCAAATTTGAAATCTCTATGAGTCTCTAAAGAAACTTTTTTAATAACCTTTTTTTTTTATGAATAGTTTTAGATTTACAGAAAAGTTGCATTTGAGGTACAGAGATTGCCCATACACTATCCACCCAGTTTCCCCTGTTGTTAACATCTTACAGGGTAGACCTTTTACAATTAAGAAACCAACATTGGTACAGAACTCCCAGATATACTCCATTCTTCATTCAGATTTTATTAGATTTGCCTCTATGTCCTTTTTTCATACAGAGAATTTTTTTAAAATCTATTTAGTTTTCTAACTGAAAAAAAGGAAGATATTTATTATGTTTTTCAAAAGTTAGGGCTTGGGCACAACTATGCAGTAAGACATAATGAATTATTAAGAGATTTGTACTATATGTAAATAATTCTGAATGCAGGAGTGGTACCTGCTGGCTGATACAAGTGGTTTGTGTTGTCAACTCAAATCCAAGATTGATATTGCTGACAGTGACATGATTTTCCAAAATGGTGAACATCTCTTAGGAAACATTCAAATAAAAAAGTATAATCTAACTCTAATTTCTATATTAGAGCCCAGTAATTAATAGGTTTGGAAATTAAAATTCTGTAAAAAATACTTTGCAAAAATATGTACAATGGAGTTAGTTTCTAGGTTCACTTAATTATAATTGTTTATTTACATAAATGTCCATCAGGACATATGAAAGACATGCAAGATATGGGGCAGTTATTTACTGCCTGACATATGTGGGACGTCCTGGACATCCAGCATCCGTAGCTCCCAGAGTGCCCCTAATCATTGAAATAACCAAAAATGTACCCACACATTTCCAAAATACCACCACTGCCTTTGTTGAAAAACTTTTTTAATTTTTTTCAACATTTTATCTTTACATCCTGGTGCTTCTGTCTTTTATCTAAAAGTGGGTGGAAAGGGGAGGAATAGGACATGCATCTGTCCAGATAAATAAGTCCCGATATAGCGATTTCTACCCTCTCTTTAATCCCAGGAGAGGGAGTCTTTCAGAATAATCCAAACTTTCTTTCTTAGGTAATTTGAAAGTCTGCTATCATAGCACTTGTTTCCTGAAATATTTATTATATTAGACTTCCACCAGTGTCTGTTCTGTGGATGAAGTTTCCCTTAATTGGGATAAGTCCAATTTCCATTTTTCTAAAATTTTTTATGAGTATTTTAGAAAAATCAAATACTGTTCTTAATTTCAGGCTTGTGGAATATTATTTAGATTATTCAAGATCTAGTTATGTATTTGTACATAGATAAACAATGGCCTGCTTTTAAAACAATGATGCCTAACTTTTTTGGATCTGAGGACCCTTTTGAGAAAAAGCTGTAGATACCTCTTCCCAAAAAAGGCACATACAGATACACCCAGAATTTCACACAGAATTCCAAAGGGCTCACAGACTCCTTGAGTACCAGGCCATGATGGATCCCAAGTTAAGAACTCCCAGGTTGCAGCAGGTTTCCTCCTTATATGGATGTTGATAATAGGCTGATGAGTTCACGAGGAAGTAATTTGATGGTTTTAATCACACTATTAAAATAATAGATCTTCAGATAGAGTTTTCAGTGTTCTTTATGTATGTTCTTATTTTCAGGCACAGTCCTTTTATAACTAATAACATATGCTTACCATGTATTCATCATGCACTGCTCCACAATTCTTTATGTTGTTCTTATTATTCCTTATATTATTTTGATCCCTTAGGATAGCCGCATTATCAGTAGAAAAAATTTTCTTGGTACTCTGACATTTTAGAGCTGTTTGGCTAGTGAATAAGCTATAAATATTGCATTCACCAGTTTGATATCTCTCTCTCTTGAAATTGTGCTCTATGTTCAGTAGCTGGAGTTTTGCCTAACCTTATTCATGAGCACAAAATGTGTCATACGGATGAATAGTGTGTTAGTACAGTCCTTTGCTTGGTCATCTCATGAGATTATCTCAGAATAATCTCTTTTTTGTCTGTTAATCCTTTCAGATGTCTTAATAATATTTTAAGAACCTCTGAGGTAACCGTATTTGTCACTACTTTTGTTTTAAGTATAAGCACAGATCTGTATTTGCAACTTTATAATAATTTCAAACCTTTTGTACTGACCTAAACTGGGTTGTACTAAGTAAGGAGTTTAATAGCTTCTATATTCAGTAATACTTTTGACTTATCTGAGAAATATATAGTGAATAAAAATTTTGCCATATATGTTCTGTGGATTTTTTTAAGATATGCTTTTTCAATGTTTGAGTTCTCCACTCTGGCAGTTTGCAGGTTTGATGAACAAAAGAGTTCATTTGAGCTTGTCCTAGTAATATTTAAATGTGTCAACAGGAACAACCAGTTTCAAACATGTAGATGTACTGGTTCAATACTTGTACTATCACATCATTCAGGGCATGAGTTTCACCTGTATTTTCTTGTGTTTACTCTACAAGGTAGGTAATTTTGACAATAGCAGTCAAGAGGTGGTATCTCTCCTATTTTGTTCCTTTTTCATGGCTTTATTGTGGTTTGGGATCTCAGTAATCACTGGCCTTTTGAACTTCTGTAGAATCAAAGAGTAATGTCTCTTAGCCTCTGTTGTGATGTCTTTGTTAGTTTGTTCATTGAAAGCAACCAGTAATGAGTTTTGAACTGAGAAGGATAATTATCTTAAGGCAATACATCAGAATCACAATAAAGCCTTCTTAATTCAAAAGAAAAGGAATGGAGGGGCAAAAAAAAAAAAAAAATTTACATAATTTCAAATAATCTGTCACTTTGGTCATAAGACTAATAACAGAGCATCTTATCTGCTATAAATGTGTTGAATTAGATACTGTTGTAAGTAAACATACACTGTATTAGGTGCTCTGGTGTAATGGCAAGAACACTGGATTAGAAATCATCCATGTGTTTGTGGGCCCGTGTGACTTTTGACAAGTTATTTGAACTTTTTGAACCATAGTATTTTTCTTATTCATAAAAATGGAAGCAACAGTGATTCTTGTGCCTATGTCCTTGGAGTGCTGGGGAGATTAAATAAAATAATGTGTGAAAAGGCACTTAGAAAAGTGCTATGCATATTTGAAGTATTATTCTTATTCTGCTTATATATAATTCAGCTCTTTTGGGATTAATAAGTAGCACACAACTCAAAACTTAAATAAAAAACTGCCTCAAGACAAGCTAACCCTCGATGAATTTTGAGTGAAGATCTGTGGAAGAGCCCTGTCACTGAAATTCTCACTCAGTAGGTCTGTAAGAACCTCTCCGGGTGGTTCCGAAGTACAGACAGGTTTGAGAGCTGATACAGTCCAGCTGTGCTGGTTTGAAGCTGTTATGTACCCCAGAAAAGGCCATGTTCTTTTAATCCATTCCTGTGGGTGCAGACCTATTGCTGGTGGGGCCTTTGAATTAGGTTATATCAATTTGAGAAGTGACCCACCTCATTCAAGGTGGGTCTTATTCCTTTTTATTGGAGTCCTTTTTGAGAGGATAAAGGACAGAAAAAGCCCATAGCGCTTAGAGAGAAAAGCCCCAGAGATGCTAAGAGAAGCCCCACAGAAACTCAGAAGAGTAGTCCACTGGAACCAGAGCTGAAAGCAATGAAACCCAGAAGCAAAGGACCAGCAGATGCCAACCATGTGCCCTTCCCATGTAACAGAGGTGTTCCTGATGCCAGCAGCCTTTCTTCAAAGAAGGTATCATCCTGCCGATGCCGTAATTTGGACAGTTTCATGGCCTACAAACTGTGAATCGTAAGTTAATAGATCCCCATTATAAAAACCAAGCCATTTCTGGTATATTGCATTCCAGCAGCTTTAGCAAACTGAAACACCAACCAAGGAAGGAAATGATTTGCCCAAGGTCACAACAGTGGCCAGGCAGTGGCAGAGTTCGGACCACTCCCAATATGCTCTCTGCATGTTTCAGGTTGGGGATGTGAGTCTGAATGCAATAAAAACCAAAATATATCCTTTTTGGCTTAAAAAAAAAAAGCCAAAATAAAGATCTGTGGAAGGTGATTGGAAGCTACCATGTTTGTGTTTGTGTTTTTTGTTGTTGTGTTTTAATTATCAGTATCTGCTTAGAAGCAAGAACAGAATGAGCAGTTTAGAGTATTGGAGATGGTGGGGCATTAGTTGAAGAGAAATGTGGGTATGTTTATCTTCAGCATTAACACCAAGGGATATTTGCAGGAAGCTGAGGACAAGCTTGGTCAGCCCAGCCAAGATCTTACCTGGTTGGGCAGGCTGGGCGGGCCAAGAAGAATAATAGCAGCCAAGATTTACTGAGCAGTTACCTTGTGCCAGGCACTCTGCACAGTGCTTTCCATTAATTAATTTTGTCCTCATTATACTCTGTAAAGGAGATAAGGAGTATTATTTTCCCCATTTTTTCAAAGTGAAAAAAAGTGAGACTTAGAAAGGTTAAATGATTTGCCCAAGATCTCACAATCATGTTGTTCACCACTCTATTGCCTGTACCATTCTTTGCCCTCTGACTGAGACAGCACTATGTCATGTGATCTGAATTTGGCCTCCCAAGTGTGTATTACCTTTGGATGGAGTTCTTTCTCCTAAGTTTCTTAAATGGCATTCTCTCTTAATCAGTCTCATGTAAGCTTGTGTGGAGTAAATGAGTTTGTCATGTATCATGTTTACCTCCATGTAAGTTGACACTGAGGTTTGGTCCTAAAGTACAGTGAACTATCAACCAAAACACTGTAGCCTTTGCTGACTGTCATCCTATATCCCTCTCCCTAACCCCTATACACTGTTATAATTTTTTACTTCAACATCAGAAGTGATTTCTTTCAGGGATCTCATTTTTGATATTTGATTGATATTTGTTTATATACAAGTGCATACATAGAATGAACATTTAAATTTATAAATCAAAATGTAATCTACATGGTGTTTATTTTTATTTGGGGTGGTGCTTATTTCTTTCATTCGCTTACTGTATTTTCTACTTTTCTTTTCAGTAGTGAAAAATCTTATATTTAGAATTAGCCAGCTGGACTCAGTTTAAATGATCCCAATTTTATTGGCAACATCCAAAGCACTGTCAAGAGTTAGTCAAATGTATGCCTTCTTCTCTCCACCAGGCCTTATCAGGGTGTTGACCTTGGCCACGTCAATGTCTTATAGCTTCTTCACAGCCTTTTTGAGCTGGAGCTTGTTGTTCTTGACATCCACAATGAACACGTGTGTTGTTGACGTCTCTCTTTGTGGCTGACTCAGTGGTACGGGGGACCTTGAGGATGACATGGTGGCAAAGCTTGTTTCTCCTGAGTCATTCTTCCAAGAATATTCGGGCTATCTTTGGCGATGCAGAGTCTTGGGCCACTGGAAGGTAGATGATGTGTGGATCTTTTTTTGTGTGGCTGTGAACACCTGTCAGCGCTATCTTATTGGCCTTCAAAGTCTTTGCTTTGGCTTCAGTTTTGAGAGAAGCAGGGGCTTTCTTCACCTTTGCACCATCTTCATGAAAGCCTACATGTATTTTTTTTAATAATTAGAGAAATATTTTTAAAAGAAATGTTTGGTTGATTATTTAAGAAAGAGAGTTATCATCTACTGTGTCTAATGTGTTATACTAGGTGTGGAAGGATGGGATTCAAAATAAAGAAAAGAGTGTCTTGAATGTTCAGAGTTTAGCTTGCGGACATGAAATACAAAACTTAAAATTTTAAAGCAGTATTAAGTACAATGATAAAAATTAAATATTTAGTAATTCTGAGAGAAGATAGAAGAAAGGCGATGTTAGGTCAAGGATGGGTAAGAAGTCAAGTCAAGTATGATCATAAGAAATTTCTTAGGATTATTTAAGGCTGAGTTTTCATACATACAGATTTTCCTCACAGCTTCATTCATTTCACAAATATTTGTGAGTACCTACTACTTTTCTGGCTACGCGCTGGACTTTGGAGACAGTGGTAATAAGGCATAATCCCTAATCTTAACCATTTGCATTTTGGGGGTTTTGCTTGTTGGTTGCTGGCTATTTGTTTTTTATGGTGTCAGAGCTTTATTGAGCGATTCGTGGATTAGACGGCATTTTAGTTTGAATAGTATTTTTTTTTGTTGTTTTCATCTAAAAAGAAGCAATTTAAATAGGAATACATAGAAGAATATAGCCAATTTGGGGGGAGGTCTGGAGATTTAAGATGCGATATTCAAGACTTGCTGGTTATGTTTTGTGTCATGTGTCTTTTAAATGATGATGATGATGATACGTATCTGTTGAACTGTAAGACTATTGTGAAGATTAATAAAATGTTTACTCGTTCTCTGTTGCTGTTATTACTTCTAGTGATTGTTAAAATAGGACCTTTTTGTTAAAAAAAAAAAAAAACTTTTTACTTTGAAATACTTTCAAACTTACAGAACAATTACAAAAATAATACAAACCCCATACAGAGAACTCCAACATTCCCCAACCCCACCACCACCAGATACCCAGATCCACCAATTTTAACATTTGCCCGCATTTACCATATCATTCTTTCATTCCACCTATCTATCAGTCCATTTATGTGTCCATGTATTTAACAATCCATTTCCTGAATATTTGAGTGTAAGTCATATAAATCATGCTCCTTGAACACTTGATACTGCCACATACATTTCCTAAGAACAAGGATATTCACTATGTAACCACCTTAAGTGCAAGGTATCAAGTTCAAGAAATTTCACATTGATATAAAGCTTACAGTCTATATTTCAATTTTTTTATATGTCCCAATAAGGTCCTTTTTTAGCTTTCTATCCTCCCTTGTTAGATCCCATCCAGGAACATGTATTACTTGTCATTGTCTCTTTAGTTGTTCCTTCTTTTTGTTGTTGTTGTTGTTGTTGTTGTGGGCACATATATAAAACATAAACTTTCCTATCTCAACCATTCTCAAGCATACCATTCAGTGGTATTTTAATATTCACACTGCTGCAGTACCCTCACCACTTTCCATCACCAAAACTTTCCCATCTTCCCAAATAGAAGCGAGTATGACCTTTTAACTTTCTATTTATGACAAAGTTTAGTGGATCATAGTCACTTTTTTTGTTGTTTTTAATGTCTTGCCTTGTTATATAAACTTACTCATTTCCCAAGATTTAGGGGTAGATCAGACAGGTCAAGATACCACATGACTACTAAGAAATAAATAGTGGACCACCCCCAAACAGCCAAGGTCAGTTCTTCTGAAGCCTGTTCTTTTTCCTTAACACAAGGCACTTACTGATTTCAGCAACTGCCTGTTCTTTGAGTTGGGATTTGCCATCATTAAAATAACACTTAGTTGTAATCACTAAAAGCAGCTGGTCTCTTACTTAGAGCAATAACCCACAGGGCTTTGGCATTTAAATACAACAAAAGCTAACACAAGACTTTTGGAGCTACAGTTTATATAATTGTGCTCCAGCTCACACTGTGTTATATGAATTGAGAAGTTCATTTCTCTTTATAGAACCAAGTCATCTGTTAAAGATTCTGTTATGTTGTACAAAGTATATTTTAGGCATCCTTTTGCCTATTTTAAAAGATGATAAAGAAAAATCTCATCTTCATACAACTTTCTTCCTCTCAGTAACTTCTAACTAAACAGGAATCGAAGTTTACATTGTTTTCTAGGGTTCTGTTGCCAAAACATTTCCTTCAGTAAAGCTTTGTGAAGTGTCATCTGCAAAATGATTTCCTAACTGGATTATTTTGTGGTGTTTATTTTGGAATAAGAATACTCTGTTTTATCTAGAAGATACATTAAACTTGGTAGTTACCATATCCTACAAAACTACTTGATTCAGCACTCTTGAATTGTTCATATTAAAAACTGTATTAAGTATTTTGGGATTCGTTGGATTGTAATTTTTAAATGAGGGAGTAATAATTCAGGAGCAATGCTGTTTTGCCTGCAATACCCCATCAGGCTGCTAGATTCTAAGCCTTGCCTGTGGTTTCTGTGTGGACAGACACAGTAGCTGACTATGGATTCCTTTCACTTTAGAATTTAGTTGTTTGCTGGAAATAGAGCTTTTGAATTTTGTAGGTTCTTTGTACTCATTTGAAAAATATTTAAATGATGTTGCCCAAAGGGCACACAGAGAAACAGCGTGACTGACTATCGGGAAATTAGTAGGCTCAAGGGTTATTTTTAGCTTTTACTCCCTGCAAACGTTTCCTTTTGTTCTTTAGAAGACATTGTGGATCTGTTCATTCATTTGCTGTACTCTCTCCCCCCTTACAAGATTGCTTTTGGATAGAATAAGCCCTCTCTTCTCTACTCTGCGTGACATAACTATGTTGATTCTTAATTTTATTCCATTTTAACAGTACCTCATGAGTTATTCATTTGTTCATGTTTTCTCTGGATATTTAACCCTTCTCCCACCCTTTCCTTCCCTATGCACATACACTTTTTTGATATTATTTGGTATTGATTGTTCTCCCCTCATCTGCGAATACTAAATTTGAAAAATGTTCACACAAGCAGGATATATAAAGCTTATATTTTTGTCAAACTATTGTATGGTGGTAGCTATTGGTATGATTTTACCTTTGTTTGCTGTGGGAGTTCCTATTTTAAAACTATATTTTTGTAAAATATTAGGCAGTTTGTATTACAAATATCACTACCATTCCAAGTCCAGGATACATGGTTACAAATGGCCTTTACACTTTGGCCTTATGCTTGATCTTTGAAAAATCATCCAATATATAGTTGAAGTCAGATTTCTCAGTAAGTGCCCTGAAACCTCACTGTAATTCTTCACTTAAAGGGGAGTTTGATATAAGACATGCCCATTTTAGATCACTTCCAAGAGAATTTAGTCATTCTGTAATATCATAATTTAACCCTTTGTTTCATTTTTCTGTAAGATAGTCACTATAGCATTAGTGGTTAAGATTGTGGTTTCTGCAGTCTGACCCCCTGGTTCAAATCTTCAAATCCTAGGTCTAATATTAATCTCTTTATGTCTCAGTTTCCTTATCTCAAAAATGGAGATAGTAGTACTTCCTTCATACAGTTGTTTTGGAATTTAAGTCAGCTAATCCATGTAAAGGGCCTAGCGTAATGCCCGACCTAGTCAAGTCTCAGTAGATGTTTGCTGTTATTAGAGTTAATATATAAAATTGTTTTATCTATAATGTAGGATAGGGCTATTTTCAAAGATTATATATCAGAATGAGGCAAAATATTCCATTTTCTGGGGACTTTTGCCTGTTTCCTATAAGAATTTTTTATTGAGATGTCCTCAACAGAGGTAGCCTAATTCCAGTTCCTAGTGAGTTTAGTTTTCCTTGGCCCTTCAGTATTTGCAGTTCTTCATATCTTAGAATCAGCGTAATTATAATGGGAAGTCAAGCAAATCATTTTTTCCCATAAAAAGAGGAAGGCAGAATGTGAGATGGCGTTGACATCTGTGTCTCTGCCCAGGTCCAAAATGGTAATTTGCTGCTGATTTGGCTCCCCATCTGCTGCTTTCTCAGGTGGTTAAGTCCCCCCCCCCCACCCCAACCCTCCATTTAGAGCCCCAGGGATGGTGAAGTCAGGGAGAGACGGTTGGAATGTAAAGCATCTGTAGATGTGAATAGGACCAAAGTTCAGGGAAAGACAACAGAGTGATGATCCTCATTCTGCAGATGACCCAGGAGGGTGAATACTAAGCCTCCTTTCTCAGTGGCAATTTTGCAAATGTTCCATTGACAGCATGAAAGTTAAAAAGCACTAATCTGTTCCAGTGATTCTCCAGCTTTCTGCTCAAGAGCTTTTCTAACATCTGACTCAACAATTTACTAAATTTGCCTCTGCTTTTTTTTTTTTTTTAACTCCATCTATTATTCTTAGCCTAGGACCTCAGAATAAGTCCTTTAACACAAGTGCTTTAACTTGTGAGTATATCCTTTGTTTCTCTTTTTCTATAGCATTTACCTCACCCTGCTTGCCAGCTAATTTGCATCCATGATTCCCATTGAAGTGGCTTCTTATTTTAAAGTTTATGACACAAAACGTCACACACAAAGTGTATCAGATGGTAATATTGTAGTTTAACCCTTTAACTGATTTTGTTAGAACTAAGTAGTTAAGTAATAGTGATGAGTGCCCCCAGAAAAGCATGTTCAGACTAAACAAAGGTGAGCAAACAGAAGGGGACCTAGGGAAAAATTGCTTGTCTAAGATTATGGATCTCTTTGTTTTTAATGGAAAATTCTTTAAAAATATTTTTACTTTCACAGCTTAAAGATTGTTTTAGCTTAGGCTGATTTTTTTTTTTTCCAGTTAAGATTTGCTGATGATCGTTACAAGTTTGTATGAGATTCAAAAGAATGAAATATTACCTTAATGTAGACTATTTGAGGGTTGTTTTTCATGCTGCTTGGTTGCTGTTTTGTTTTTATTTAAATTTGAGATTATTCTAACTCTTTATTCAAAGGGGCAGTTGACTGACTCTTTTTTAAGTTTTGGTGAGTTACACATATATAATTTTCATTCGGTGCATTACAAAATACTTCTATGTTTTTTTCTAGACGGATTTTGCACGATTTAGTGGAACAAATGTGGAAACTGACTTTGTAGAAGTGCCATCACAAATGCTTGAAAATTGGGTGTGGGACATTGATTCCCTCCGAAGACTGTCAAAACATTATAAAGATGGAAGTCCTATTACAGATTATTTGCTTGAAAAACTTGTTGCTTCTAGACTGGTCAACACAGGTATGACTTAAAATTTTAGAAAGGAAAATAAATTGGAATTGCTTAATGCAGAGTTGCTGGAATATTCTTCCATAGAACTTATTTCCTGATTAATAATAATAGTACCCCAGAGTGCTCGTATGTGGAAGGAAGAATGCTAAATATATTGGAAGAAGAAACCCTAGGTTTATGTCTTAAAAAAGAAAAAAATTTCCTTTTAAATCTTAAATAAAATGAAGTATCTTGCTCCTATTTTGTGATGAGTACTGCTGGAATCAGTTTTTGAATTGTATGATCTTGTGCTATTAGAACAACTGTTATGTCTTCTCCAAAACATTCCCAAACATTCTTATATTCTTAGGTCTTCTGACCCTACGCCAGATTGTTTTGAGCAAAGTTGATCAGTCTCTCCATACCAACACATCACTGGATGCTGCAAGTGAATATGCCAGATATTGCACAGAAATTTTAGGTGTTTCAGCTACTCCAGGTATGTAAATACTAAGGTTTGTGTTCATTTTTCTGTGAACCACAGGCTGTACTCCTGAAACTGCCAGGGAGGGTAGAGTTTGTCAAGCAGATTACCTGATTTCATTTGTTTCTGATTTCTGTAATCAGGGCATGACTTTCAGATAAATATAATATGTCCCTATGGGTTACCCTGTCTAAATGTGCTTGAAGGAAAGGTGGCTCCAGCTCTACTGCATTTTAGTGTAATCAGGCATGAGCAGTTGGCCTCCACCCCAGAGCAGAGACAGCCATTCATATTTGGAAGCGCCAGCCTGGCTCCTCCCTCCCTTATGCACCATGACTTCTATGTGATTTTTGGTAAGAAATTGCCAGAATGGGCATTTTTAGAGTAAAACACAAACTTCTACCTTGTTTCTGATTGTAATGGCCTTTTGACTACTGGTTTCTAACCTGAGATTCATTAGCATATTGGGATTGTTTTATGTGTGTGTATACATTTCCTTTTAAGCCAACATGTAGTTGGCATGTATATGTATATGTAGTTGGTAAGGTGAATTTGTTCTTACCAAGGAAATTATTATTACTATGAATCAGCCACATTTAAGAAAAATGAAGATTAGAATGGTCAGTTGAGTCAATCTAAGTTTCTCACCTCCTTTTGTGATCTGCTTCTAGTAAACCATAAAGCAACTTGGTGCCCCAAGCTTCTTAAACTCCTTTTCAAAGTAATACTAGAGCTAGACTGAATTGCGAAACCTTTTGCTTTTCAATTGAAGAGTTCTTTTTGAGTAATTATCAACCAAAATAAGTGCCGTTCTGACACGTTAGATAAAAAAGACGTGACGAAGAGTAGGGTTAATATTTTTGAGACATATGTGTCTAAGGGATAAGACAGAACTAATGAATTGTGAAACACTGAACTCTCTGAAGGTGTGGGCAAAGCTGCTGAAACTCTTGTTAGGCATTCCAGAGCTTAGGGCTGAAACCAGCTCTGAGCCATTCATAGCAGAGACGTTTGTAAACATCTTGGCCAAAGGAATGCATGAACCCCAGGGTGCACTAGAGGTGAGATTCTGTCTCTCTCTTCCCATGAGGAAACCTTAATTAGCTGCTCACCTGATAATTAACCTTTGCCATCACATTAATTGAAACGTATCTTTCCTTAAAGGCACAAATATGCCAGCTACTTTTGGACATTTGGCAGGGGGATATGATGGACAATATTATGGATATCTTTGGAGTGAAGTATTTTCCATGGACATGTTTTACAGCTGTTTTAAAAAAGAAGGGATAATGAATCCAGAGGTATTGTATTTTTTTCTACTGTTGTTAATTATGTAGTTGTTCCCTCTCCTTTAACTCCTACTATAAAATATTTATTCCACCTAGATTTTAGAGTAAGAAATTTGGTACCAGCTTTTTAAAAAATATGTATTATTAACTATACTCTATAGCTAACATTTGGGTTCACTGTGTTGTACAATCCTGTATTTGTTTGTTTTTAATTTTTATTCTAATATATGTATAATCTAAATTTTCCCTCATTTAACCACATTTAAAAAGAGAATTCAGTGGTGTTACATTAACAGCATTCTATCATTACCAACCACCATCCATTACCAAAACTTTCCCATCATACCAAATAGAAACTGTCTACCAATTAAGCATTAACTTCCCATTCCCTATCCCTCCCCTCATAACCTGTATTCTGGCTCTTTACTCTGAGTTGGCTTATTCCAACTGTTTCATATCAGTGAGATCATACAATATTTCTTTTTGTATATGGCTTTATTATATGCAGCATGATGTCTTAAGGGTTCATCTGTGTTGTCACATTTATTAATTTTTTATGGCTGAATAATATTCCATTTGTGTATATAACACATTTTGTTTGTCCACTCGTCTGCTGATGGACAGTTGGATTGCTTCCGTCTTTTGGCAATTGTGAATAATGCGTCTATGAACATTGGTGTGCAAATATCTATTTGAGTCTCTGCTTCTTTGAATTCTTTTGGGTATGTACCTAAAAGTGGGATTGTTGGGTCATATGTTAATTCTATACTTAACTTTCTGAGGAATGGCCAAACTATTTCCCACAGTAACTGCAACATTTTATTTTTCCTACCAACAATGAACAAGATTTCCTGTTTCTCCACATCCACTTCAACACTTGTTATTTTCTATTTTGTTAATAGTAACTCTTCTACTCGGTGTTAAATGGTATCTCGTTGTGGTTTTGAACTTGCATTTCCCTAATGGCTAATGATGTTGAGCACCTTTTCATACACATTTTGGCAATTTGTGTATTATCTTTGGGAAAATATCTATTCAAATCTTTTGCCCATTTTTTAATAGGGTTGTTTATCTTTTTGTTGTTCAGTTGTAGGATCTCTTTATATACACCAGGCAATAAACCTTTATCAGATATGTGGTTTCCAGATATTTTCTCTCACTTTGTATCTTGTCTTTTTCTTTCATGATGAAGTCCTTTGGCTTCATCAAAATTTTTAAATTTTACGAGGTCCTGTTTATCTATATTTTCTTTTGTTGCTCATGCTTTTTGTATAAAGTCTAGGAAACCATTTTTAACACATGCTTCTTTGACCTGTTGGTTGTTTAACAGTGTATTGTTTATTTTCCACATATTTGTGAATTTTCTATTTCTCCCTCTGTTTTTTCATTTCTAGTTTCATTCCATTGTGATTGGAGAATATACATTGTATGATTTCAATATTTTTTAATTTGTTGAGACTTTTTTTGTGACCTAATATATGGTCTATCCCGGAGAATGACCCCTGTGCACTAGAGAAGAATGTGTATTCTGCTGCTCGTGGGTTAAGTGTTCTACGTATGTCTATTAGATCTAGTTGGTTTATACTATCATTCAAGTCTTCTATATCCTTATTGATCATCTGTCTAGATATACTATCCAGTACTGAAAGTGGTCTATTGATGTCTCCTACTATTCTGTCAATATTTGCTTCAAATATTTTTAGGCTTTGCTGTTAGGTGCATACATATTTATAATTGCTATGTCTTCTTGTTGAATTGACCCTTTTATCAGTATGTAGTGATCTTCTTTGTCCCTCATAACAGTTTTTGACTTAGTCTATTTTATAGCTACCCCAGCTCTCTTTTGGTTCCTATCTGAATACTATGTATTTTTTCATTCTTTCCTCTTTTTTTTTTTTTAATTAGTGCAGGTGTAGGTTTACAGAAACATCAAGCAGAAAGTACAGAGTTCCCATACACCCCACTCTCACACAGACCATCCTTTCAATTTCAACATACTTCAGCCCTTGAATTTAAGGTGAGTGTCTTGTAAACAGCATATGGTTGGGTCCTTTTTTTTTTTTTTAATCCATTCTGCCAATCACTGCCTTTTGAGTGGAGAATTTAATCTATTTACATTTAAAGTAACTACTGATAATGAAGGACTCTCTTATCATTTTGCTATTTGATCTCCATTAGTCTTATAACTTTTTTGTCCCCCATTCTTCTGTTAATGTCATATTATTTGATTTTTTTTTACTGTACGATTTTGAGTTCTTATTTCCTTTTGTATATATTTTTAATATATTTTCTTTGAGGTTACCATGGAGCTTTAATTTAATATCATAAATCTATCACAGTCACATTTGTTTGCTATTCAAGTGAAGTTGTTAAACACTGTTCCTGTACCCCTCCACACCCCTGCTTTTTTGTTGTACTTGTTACAGGTTTGTCTTCGTACAATGTCTAACACCATAGACTTATCATTACTTTTCATTTATTTGCATTTTATGACCTTGAAGAATAATATTTGGTATTACACCAAAAAATACAAGACTCTGGCATTTATAATTACCAATGTCGTTACCTTCACCAGAGATCTTTATTTCTTTATGCCACTTCGATCTTCTGTCTGGTGTCCCTTCTTCTCAGTCTGAAGAATTGCCTTTAACATTTCTTGTAGGGCAGTCTAGTGGTGACAGACTCCCTCAGCTTTTGTGTATCTGGGCATGTTTTCATCTCTCCCTCATTTATGGAAGACAGTCTTAATGGTTATAAAATTCCTGTTTGAATTGTTTTTTCTCAACACTTAAAATATCTCCTCCCATTGCCTTCTTGGCTTCATGATTTCTGATGAAATTTTGGCACTTAATCTTATTGGGGTTCCCTAGTACAAGAAATGTTGCTTTTTGCTTGCAGCTTTCAGAACTCTCCTTGTCCTTGGTACTTGACTGTTTGACCACTATGTGACTGAGCATGGTTCTCTTTGACTTTATCCTGTTGGGGTCCACTGGGTCTCTTTTTTGTTGTAATGTTTTTTAAAATTCAATTTTATTGAGATATATTCACTAACCATACAGTCAGCCACAGTGTACAATTAGTTGTTCACAGTAATGTTATATAGTTGGCATTCATCACCACAATCAATTTTTGAACATTTTCATTACCACAAAAAAAGAGTAAGAATAAAAATTAAAGTGAAAAGAGCACCCAAAACATCACATACCCCAACCCCATCCCTCCCTATTATTCATTTACCATTTTTTGTCCTCATTTTTCTATTCATCTACTCATACACTGGATAAAGGGAGTGGGAGCCACAAGGTTTTCACAATCACATGGTCACACCGTGTAAGCTATATAGTTATACAGTCATCTTCAAGAATGAAAGCTGCTGGGTTGCAGTTCAGAATCAAGGCTGCTGGGTTGCAGTTCAACAGTTTCAGGTATTTCCTTCTAGCTATTCCAATACATTAAAAACTAAAAAGGGCTATCTGTATAATTCATAAGAATAACTTCCAAAATGACTTCTCAACTCAATTTGAAATCTCTCAGTCGCTGAAACTTTATTTTGTTTCATTTCTCTTTCCCCTTTTGGTCTAAAAGACTTTCTCAATTACACAATGCCGGGGCCAAGCTCATCCACGCAAGTCATTTCCCACATTGCCAGGGAAATTGACGCTCCTGGGAGTCATGTCCCACATAGTGGGGAAGGCAGTGAGTTTACCTGCAGAGTTGGCTTAGAGGGGCCACATCTGAGCAATAAAAGAGGTTCTTATAATCTTAAGCACAATTATAAGTAGGCTTAGCCTCTCCTTTTCGGTGACAAACTTCATAAGGGCAAGCCCCAAGATCGAGGGCTTGGCGTTCTAAATTGGTAGTCCCCAATGTTTGTGAGAATATCAGTAACTCCCAAGGTGGGGAAGTTTAATATTTCCACATTTTCCCCCAGTCCCTTAAGGGGGCTTTGCAAATATGTTTTTGTTCTCTGCCCAAATTACTATGGGATGGATTGGGGCTTCACACTAACCTGGACAAACCAACCAGATTTCATTTCTTATTCAAAGTTCCATGTAATTATGGTGTTTGAATAAACTGCCATACAAATTACATTATATAGTGTGCTACAAAAAATAGTTTTTGCACTTAATAAACATCCCTTCCTTTTGTCTCCCACAGAAGTTGAAGTTGTAAAACACTGTCAATATCATCCTTTACACTTGAGTCTGATTTACCTTAGTCCTCATCAAGCCCATTTCGTTCATATCTCTGAATTCTCACCTCTTTTTCAGACTCTTTCACAATTGCTGTATCGGGTAATGTTGACATTCATAGCTGCTGGCCTCTGGCTCTGAGTCTCAGGTGTCACACAGATACCCAAAGTTCCAGGGACCAACCAGGTTATACACAAAGAGCTCAGCATCTCAGAATTTAGAAATAGCCATTACAATTCAGGAATAGATGTTAACTGCTGTACGAGCTTACAACCTAGGAACATTTACGATAAGCCTTCCCCTGTTAACCTGTGCTCTCAGATTCAATTCTTAGAGTTTGCATGTTATAGTTAGTCCATATAAGTAAGGCATTTTAATGTTTGCCTTTTCATTTCTGATTTATTTCACTCAACATGCTGTCCTCAATGTCCATTCACCTAGTTGCATGTCTCACAACTTAATTCTTTCTTGTAACAGCTCAGTATTCCATTGTATGTTTACATCACAGTTCGCCATTCTGTTCATCAGTCGATGTACCCTTAGGCCATCCATCCATTGCAAATTGTGAATACTGCCACTATAAACCCCACTGTTCAAATGTCCATTCATGTCCCTCTTTTCAGTTTTTCCAAGTATATACCCAATAACAGGGTTGCGGGACCGTATTTCAACCCCATGCTTAGCTTCCTGTTGAGCTACTGCACCATTCTACTTCCCCACCAACCGTGATTAGATACATCCCTCTCTCCACCTTTTCTTCAGCACTTGTATCCCTCTGTTTATTTTTTAGACAGTTTTATTCATGCACCATACGTTCCCTCCTATGTAAACAATCTATGGTTCCCTGTATAATCACATAGTTATGCCTTCACCACCACTATCTATATGAGGACATTTCCATTTCTTCCACAAAGAAAGAGAAAGAGGTGAAAAAAGCATAAAAAAAGAAAGAAAAGAAAAGAAAAGAACAACTAAAAAGCAAGAAAAGAAAAAATAAAATTAAAATTAAATACAACTAAAATGTCAGACAAAAACAACACCAGGAATCCCATGCCCCTCTCTTAGGTCCCTCTCATAGAAATTGAGCTTTGGTATATTGTCTTTGTTACAAAAAATGGAAGCATATTACAATGTTGCTGTTAAGTATAGACTGTAGGTTGCATTGACTGTATTTTTTCCCCAATACCATCTCATTTTCAGTATCTTGCAAAGTTGACATTCATTTGTTCTCCCTCATGTAAGAACAGTCTTATATTTGTACCTTCAATCACAGTCATTGACCACTCTAGGTTTCACTAAGTTATACAGGCTTTATCGTCTGTCTTTCCATCTGGTGTCCTACATGCCTGTAACCTTTCTTGATCAACCGTACTCACAGTCATCTTTGGTCAGTGTACTTACAATATTGTGCTTCCATCACACAGTATTGTGCTATCCATTTCTGGATCTATTAAATCAATCCTGTTGAACATTCCGTACTCCTTCAGCATCAAATGCCTGATCTTTACCCTCTTCTGTCTCCTTGTATCTTCATTTCTACACTATCTCCAAACCACTCTCTCCTGTCTTTTCCTATCTGTCTGTTGCACTCCCTTTAGTATTTCTTGTACAGGAGGTCTCCTCTACTTTCTCAGTGACTGTTTATCTGTAAATATTTTAAATTCTCCCTCATTTTTGAAGGACAATGTTCTAGTTTGGTAACGCTGCGGAATGCAAAACACCAGAGATGGATTGGCTTTTATAAAAAAGGGGTTTATTTGGCTACACAGTTACAGTCTTAAGGCCATAAAATGTCCAGGGTAACACATCAGTAATTGGGTACCTTCACTGGAGGATGGCAAATGGTGTCCAGAAAACCTCTGTTAGCTGGGAAGGCACGTAGCTGGCGTCTGTTCCAAAGTTCTGGTTTCAAAATGGCTTTCTCCCAGGACGTTCCTCTCTAGCAAGCTTGCTCCTCTTCAAAACGTCACTCACAGCTGTACTGAATTCCTTCTCTTTGAGTCAGCTCATTTATATGGCTCCACTGATCAAGGCCCACCCTGAATGGGTGGGGCCACGCCTCCATGGGAGTATCCCATCAGTTATCATCTACAGTTGGGTGGGGCGCATCTCCATGCAAACAACTTAATCCAAACGTTCCAACTTAATCCCCACTATTATGTCTGCCCCACAAGATTGCATCAAAGAATATGGCTTTTTCTGGGGGACATAATACATTCAAACCGGCACAGGCAGTTTTGCCAGATATAGGATTCTTGGCTGGCAGTTTTTCTCTTTTAGTGTCTTAAATATATCATTACACTGCCTTCTTGCCTCCATGGTTTCTTCTGAGAAATCCACACTTAGTCTTATTGAGCTTCCCTTTATGTGATGGATTTCTTTTCACTTGCTGCTTTCAGAATTCTGTTTGTCTTTGACATTTGACAATCTCATTAGTGTCTTGGATTAGTTCTATTTGGAGCAATTCTATTTGGGGTATGCTGCACTTCTTGGACCTGTAATTTTATGTCTTTCATAAGAGTTGGGAAATTTTTATTGATTTTTTCTGCTATTATTCCTTCTGCCCCTTACTCTTCTCTTCTTCTGAGACACCTATAACACATATATTTCATGTGCTTCATGTTGTCATTTAGTTCCCTGAGCCCCTGCTCATATTTTTCCATTCTTTTCCCTATCTGTTCTTGTATGTGTAGGACTTCAAAAGTGCTGTCCTATAGTTCAGTAATCCTTTCTTCTGCCTCTCCGAGTCTGCTTTTGCATGTTTCCATTGTATTTCTCATGTCTTTTATTGTGCCTTTCATTCTTATAAGTTCTGTCATTTCTTTTTTCAAGCTTACAAATTCTTCCTTATGGTAACCCATTGTCTTCTTTATATCCGTCATCTCTTTTTCACATTTTCTTTCAACTTGATTTGATTTAGAAGATTTGTTTGAACATCTTTAATTAGTTATTTCAACTCTTGAATGTCAGTTGAGGTGTTAGTTTGCCCCTTTGACTGGGCCATGTCTTCGTGTTTCCTGGTGTGGCTTGTAATTTTTTGCTGTCTAGGCATGTGATTTTCTTAGTTTATTTTGGAGATTGTTTTCTCTTTTGCCTTGGGTTTGCTTGTTGATTTTCTTTGATGTCTACATTTCTTTATTTCTCTCACTGGCCAGTTGTCATATTGGCCATGCCCCCCAGTCTTCCCCCAAAATCAGGCACCCACCATGGCCTGCCACAGGGCTGGGAGGTAAGCACTGGGCACCCCAGCAAGTTCACTGTGTGTAGTAATATAGATCTGCTGGCTTCCAGTGGTGCTGTCTTTTCTGCCTGTCAGCAAGACCTGCATTTGTTTTAGAGCCCTGCTTTGACGTTGGGTTGTCTGTGTTTATCAGCTAAAACCAGGCTGGGTTTCTGTGCAGGGTGTATAAACCAGCTCCTGTGCTCCTAATAAAGGGTCTGGAGCATCTGTATAAAATTGTTTCTATTTCCTAGCACTTTCCAGACTGTCCAGCAGATGGCGCTGTTCAGTAACTTAATTGTCCTCAGAGTTTGCTTTGCCTCTGAGCACAGGCTGCATCTACACAGTTGAGCTGAAACTGCGGGATTCCTGTGCGCTCAATTTGCCAGCCATGTCTGGCTCAATGAGGGGTTCCACCTGTGTCAAAGTACTCCCTCAGCTGACCCAGTATTCCAGCCATCCCCAAGGCAAGGAAATGGCCCCTGGCTGCTGTTTCCCTCAAGGTTGGGGAAAGTGTTTTCACACCCAGGGCTGGAAACATAAAGTCTGGTCATGTTTTCTCAGTCTGTTTGTCCCTCACTGACCTGGGCCTTGAAATGTCCTCCCCTGTCCCCCAGGTCTTCAATCAGTGACGGTATATCTTACTGCTGTGAGAGATTTTTAAATCTATGTTCCTGGTAGGAGGGTTCCCGTCAGCTGATTCTGTGCCTTACCCACACTGAGTCTAAGTGAGGGGGAGGGGAGAGGACCAGCTGGTCTGGCATGGAAGATTCTTATCTGATATTCTTCTCTTTCTTCTATTTGGCATCTGCAGGATCCTTCTCCCATCTATATCCTCCTCCAGAGTTTCAAAAAATTCAGAATTGTCCTTTTTTTTCATTGAATCTCTGGATAGAAATTTTCAGTAGCTGTTTACGTCACCAAGTTGATGTTGTCACTCCCTCATTTGGTTTTGTCAATGTGTATATTCATTTCTTTTGTTAAATTTGGGCAGTTTTCTGCCATTATTACTTTGAATATTCCTTTGGCTCCTTCCTTTCTTTCTTTCTAATTTTGGATTTCCACAATAGCTATATTGGTACACTTGATGGTGTCCCACTATAAGCTCTGTTCTCTTTCTTCATTCTTTCTTTCTGTCACTCACACTGTATGATTTCAATTGTCGTTTCTTGAGGTTCACTGATTCTTTCTTCTGCCAGTCCCAATATTGCTATTGAAACACTCTAGGGGGATTTTCATTTCAGTTGTTGTGGTTCACAACATCAGTATTTTTATTTTGTTGCTTTTAAAATTTCTTTTTATTGACATTCTCATATTATTCATTTTTTGTTTTCTGGATATCCTTTTGTTCTTTCTCTTTGTTTTCCTTTATCTCCTTGAGCAAACCAACAATCATTTTTTTTATTTTATTTTGAAATGAATTCAAAGTTACATGAATAGCTGCAAAAACAATACTAGCCCCATACACAGAATTCCATCATACCCTGACCCTCTCCCCCGATAGCTCAATCCACAAACTTTAACATGCTGTCACATCACTGTTTCTTTCCCTCCCTGCCTCCCTCCCTGTCTGTCATCCATCATATATTTCTCTGTCTTCTGAACATATGAGAATTAGCTGCACACATCCTTGAACATACACTATAATTCACATATGTACTTCCCATGAACAAGAACATTGTTTTATGTAATTCCATTAAGCACAGCTAAGAAGTATAAGAGATTCAACAATGATACCATGCTTACATTCTATATTTCCTTTTCCTTATGTCTCAACTGTGTCCCTTCGAGCCACCTGTCCTCCACCCTCCAGTCCCATCCAAGTTCATCCTTAGCATTCAATTGTCGTCTAGTTAGACTGTCTCTCTTTTTTTTTTTTCCCCCTTTTTTCAATTGTGGAAACATATATACAGCCTAAATCTTCCCATTCCACTCCCTCCCTAGCCTTCCATTAGTGGGATTAATCACATTTAGAATGATGTTATGCTCTTTCCCACCATCCATTGCTAGAAATTTCCCTTCACCTCAAACAGCAACCCTACACTCCTTTCTTAACTTCCCATTGCCCCTTCCCCCATTTCTCTTAACCCAAACTCTAATTTCATCTCTATGGTTATATTCTCTGATAATTTCTTTGTGTTTACTGTGGGGCTTAAAATTAACCTCTTAAATCCATATCAATCTTGTTTTTCTTTGATACCACCTTCACTTCAATAGGGCACATAAACTATGTTCCTATACTCCTTCAGTCCCCCACCTTTATATAGTTGTCTAAAATTACATATTTTACATTAAGTTCAAAACCACTGATTTGTCCTTAGAGTTTGTGTATTTTTTATCATGTAGGAAGTAAATAGTGGAGTTACAGTTCAAAAATTATTGACTTCTATTTGTATTCCATTGTGTTTGGAAAATGTTCTTTGAGTATATTCAATTTTTTTTTTTTTTTTAATTTCTTGAGGCTTGTTTTATGTCCCAGCTTATGGTCCCTTCTGGAGAAAGATATGTGATCACCAGAGAAAAATGAGTGTTCTGGTGATTTGGGATGTAAAGTACTATATGTGTCTGTTAAAATTCTCTATATCTCTTTCTGCTTTCTTTGTCTCTCTGTTGGTAGGGCTCCTTTAGAATCTGAAGTAGGGCAGGTCTTTTATTAGCAAAGTCTCTCAGCATTTGTTTGTCTGTGAAAAATTTAAGCTCTCCCTCAAATTTGAAGGAGAGTTTTGCTGGATAAAATATTCTTGGCTGGAAATTTTCTCTCTCAGAATTTTAAATATGTCATGCCACTGCCTTCTCGCCTCCATAGTGGCCACTGAGTGGTCACTACTTAGTCTTATATTGTTTCCTTTGTATGTGGTGAATTGCTTTTCTCTTGGTGCTTTCAGAACTTGCTCCTTCTCTTCAGTATTTGAGAGTCTGATCAGTATATGTCTCGGAGTGGGTTTATTTGGATTTATTCTATTTGGAGTTCGCTGGGCATTTATGCTTTGTGTGTTTATATTGTGTAAAGGTTGGGGAAGTTTTCCCCAACAATTTCTTTGAATACTCTTTCTAGACCTTTACCCTTCTCTTCCCCTTCTGAGACACCAATGAGTCTTAACTCTGGACATTTTATTTTATCTATTGTATCCTTGAGATCCATTGCAATTTTTTCAATTTTTTTCTCCATTCTTTCTTTTGTTCTTTCATTTTCTGTTCTGTGGATTTCTAGGACACTGAGATGTTGTTCAGCTTCCTCTAGTCTTGTATTGTGAATGTCCAGAGTCTTTTTAATTTGGCCAACAGTTTCTTTTATTTCCATAAGATCTTCTATTTTTTTATTTACTCTTGCAATGTCTTCTTTATGCTCTTCTAGGGTCTTTTTTATGGCGCTTATATCCTGGGCCATGGTCCTCTTGATGTCCTTTAAATCCTTTGCCATGTTTTTGTTCTTTGCTCGTAGTTCTTTAATTAAATTTGCAAGGTATAACGTTTCTTCCGAAATCTTGATTTATGTGTTTGGAACTGGATTCTCCATATCATCTGGTTTTATCATATGCATTAAGATTTTTTGTTGTTTTTGGCCTCTTGGCATTTGTTTTGCTTGATAGGGTTCTTTCAAGTTGTATGAAAAAAAAGGGATATCGATGTAATTTTTGAGAAACACAGTTTGGTGATGTATACTTTGTCTAAGTAACCAGCAGATGGCATCTGTGAGCCACCTATATCCCTCCAGACAGTTCTCGCGTAGTGAGGGGAAATGATTCTTATGTGTTCAGTTGGAGAGCTCAGCCTGGGCGTACCGCTGGAGGCACCTGCCCTGAATGTTGGGCGCATGTATGGGTGGCCAGGGAGGAAGGGCAGCTCTCTCTCTGTGTCCCATAAACCACCGGACTTGGCGTAGTGCCCCTGGGTTCTCCGAGTGGATCCCCCCTCCCAGCCGCAAAACTCCCTCAGCTGAGAGAAAATGCCATGCTACATCATCAGTGTGTGCCGTCCCTCTAGGGAAGCCCTGGGCCGCTTGGCTGTGCCATGGGGCTCTCAGCTCGTTTCAGAATGCAGAATGTGTGAGGCTGTCTTTACTGCAATGCCTTGTTGGCTGAGAACAGCTGAGGTTTTCTCCACAGAGAGAGAGCGAGAGACAGAATATTTCCCCCAATTCTTCCAAGGTCAGTTGTCACCAAAAGCCTCTGTCTGCTTGTTGAGGATTCGCTGTCTGTATTGAGCAGTTATTATTAAAAGCTCACTTGGAGCTGGGCTAAGAAAGTGCACAGCGTGGCTTCCATGAGGGAGGGGCTCCCGGCTCTAGGTTCTCAGCTCTCAGCGTGGGTCCGCAATTTTACTTACAGATTTTATGCTGTGATCTCGGGCATTCCTCCCAATTCATGTCGGTGGAAGTTGAGTGTACTGTCACGTTTGTCTCCCCGCTACCATTCCAGGTTATTTACTGTTTTTTTTGTTCATTTATGAATTGTTCTGGGGGAGACTAAGTCTTCCACTTCTTTCCATGCCACCATCTTCGGTCTTTAACTTTTAAGGGATCCAACAATCATTTTTTAAAAAGTTTGTATCCAGTATGACCAAAGTCTGGTCTTATTTGTTGATGATTTCTGAATTTTTATCTTGTTCCTTTGGATGGACCATCGTTTTCTATTTTGTCATTTGTCTTAGAATCGTTTGTTGCACACTATGTATTTTAATATTTTAAAGTGTTAACCCTGGGATTTAGTAACTAAGCTGTCCACTCCTTAAGTTTGTATCCAGTTAGTGATAGGACAGAAGCTAACAAAAATAAACAATCCAAGACAAAAAAAAAAGTTTTCTGGTCTCTGCAAATTGATCCTGCATTGGCTGGTGATCTCCTTCAGAGTTTAGCTCTCCTATCAAGATTACCCTAAGGTAAGAGGGAATTACAGGGTCCTGTCTGTCTTTTCTGAGCCTGAGTCTTGTCCTGGACTTGTGCTATTTCTTGGTCATTAGAATACCCCTGTTTATAGTAATTCCAGTGCCCCCTCAGTGCCCTTTGAAATAAACTTGTCCCTTCTACATTGTGTTCTTTTGTGTTTCTTAAATTTGGTAATCCCTTGTACCAAGCCACTTTGACTTAATTGTTTCTTACTTTGCTTTAGCTGTCTGCAAACTGCTTATGTCTGCAAGGCAAGCACTGGGATGCTAAGAGACAGTGTCCTGATTCAGTCTTTGAGGCCACCAACCGATAGAACTGAAGTACAGACACCCCAGAGTCCAGAAAGGGTTTACTGTACTCCCCCCAGAACAGAGCCAGGGACCCACAGTGGGAGTGCAGGCTGGCTCCACACTACGCTGGAGAGGAGTTGGAGGAGGTACCCGCAAGGGACCACAAATTTCTGCTGTTTTTAAAGCTGTGTTTTTCTTGATTCGGTAGTCGCCCAATTGCCCTGCAACCCTTTAGCCGTTTTTTTGGAGTTTTCAGGTTGGTAGCTCTGCCAGTTTTTGCTAGTTTTTCAAAGATTCTGTTGGGAATGGCACCCTGGAGCATCTTACGCCATCATCTTAGTCTTGCATAATGATCTGGTAAGAGCTTTTAACTTTAAAATCTTGCATCTTCTTGAATCATCATGTATCGTTACTAAGTTGTGGAGAAAAACTGATTAACTCTAATCCAAATTTTCTTTTTTTAAAACCTTCTACATTTTCTTCCTTATTAACATTCCAATATATTGCATAAATAAGAGTATTTCTTTGAATACTCTTTCTAGACCTTTACCCTTCTCTTCCCCTTCTGAGACACCAATGAGTCTTAAGTTTGGATGTTTTATTTTACCTATCATATCCCTGAGATCCATTTCGATGTTCTTCGATTTTTTTTCTCCATTCTTTCTTTTGTTCTTTCTTTTTCTGTTCTGTGGACTTCTAGGGCACTGAGATGTTGTTCAAGCTTCCTCTAGTCTTGTATTGTGAGTATCCAAGAGTCTTTTTAATTTGGCCAACAGTTTCTTTTTTATTTCCATAAGATCTTCTATTTTTTTATTTACTCTTACAATGTCTTCTTTATGCTCTTCTAGGATCTTCTTTATGTCACTTATCCTCCTGGGCCATGGTCTTCTTGAATGTCCTTTAAATCCTTTGCCATGTTTTCGTTCCTCGATTGTAGTTCCTTGATTAATTGTGTGAGGTACTCTGTCTCTTCTGATCTCTTGATTTGTTTGTTTGGAACTGGATTCTCCATATCGTCTGGTTTTACCATATGCATTAAGATTTTCTGTTGTTTTTGGCCTCTTGGCATTTGCTTTGCTTGAGAGGGTTCTTTCAAGTTGTAAAAAAAAAAAATACCTATCTAATTTTTCAGAAACACAGTTTGGTGGTGTACACTTTCTCTAACTAGCCAGCAGATGGCGTCTGTGAGTCACCTATACCCCTCAAGTCAGTTTCTCCACCTTGTCTCCGGTCTGTGTGGGGAAGATGATTCTTGTGGGGTTCAGTTTGGAGAACTCCGTTTGGATGTGTTGCTGGAGCTGTCCTGCCTTGAATGTGGGGCGTGTGTACGGGTGGCCAGGGAGGAAGGACAGCTTCAATATTCAAATCCCCCAGGTTCCCGGAGATTCAAGGCCGCCGCAAGAGTCTAAGCCTTCATTTCATTTCAGCCCCAGACCCTCTCTCTCGCTGTCCCACAAACCACCGGACTTGGCGTAGTGTCCCTGGGTTCTCCGAGCGGGTCCCCCTGCCCAGCCACGATCCTCCAGGACCTCTGATGAGGGAATGCCATGCTACGTCACCAGTGTGCGCCGTCCCTCAAGGGAAGCCCCGGGCCACCGGGCCATGCTGGGGCGCTTTCAGCCTGATGCAAAAATGGCCAAACGGGGCTTCTCAACCCCCCCCCCGTACAGTTCCTCCTTCCCAGCTCCAGGACAACTGGCGGGGCTCTGGGCTATGGGCACGGCCCCGGGCAGGAGTTTATCCAGCCCTCCGGGGAGCCAGCTGCTAGCCGCGGGGTTTCTTTCTGCTTCCAGCTCTCCCGTCCGTTCCCCTGGCCCAAGGGTATCTGCAGCGGGCTATCTTCCAGGCCAGACACCGAGAGGCCGGCCCAGCCCCCTCTTGCTTTGTTTTACTGCATGGTTCCCACTATCGCAGCTGCAGCCACTCCTGGGTTTTTCCTTTTTTTTTTTTTTTTTTTAAAAAGAGCCAGTCGGTCTCCAAACGCCAAACCCTGGCTTCCCCAGACCACCAATGTGGCTGCGGGTTCTTCCAGCCAGCTTACTCACTCATTTCAGAATGCAGACTCCCAGTTTCACCAAGTATACCGGCCCCTGGGAACTAGCAGACCTCGTCCAGCTGGCACATCGCTGTAAACCGTATTCTGGGTCCGTTTCTGGTTTTTATCTAGTATTTTTCAACGAAGGTGTTTTTTTTGCCCTGTCCTCACCTAGCCGCCATCTTAGTTTTCCCTGTGTACTCCCTCTGAATCTCAAGATTTGCAGCTTGGCAGGCAGCCAGACTACGTTTTTAATTTTATTTTGTTTTTTATTTAATGAAGTCTTATTTTTCAAAATGTACAGTTAACAGGACCTGTTCATCTGCATCTTTCACCAGCAGCCTAGGGCAATCCCTGCCCTTGGTGTTCCTGGTGTAAATTACTTAAGCTCTGTGCTTTGAAACCAGCTTGATAAATCCTTTACTAAGCAGCTCCTGAAAGGCTGCCCTAGCCAGGTAACCACGAATCCCCAGTCTTTCTGAGGGGACAGCAGGAGTTATAAGCTTATAGTTGGGAACTTCCTTACAGAATCTGTCATACGTGGCCTTGTCAAATAAGACTAGGTTATTGGAATTGTCCTCAACTTTGCCTTTGGATTGCTGCTTCTTTTTGGTCTGGCCCCCAGATTTTTTCAATGGGTCCTTATTTTTCTTGATCAACTTTCCAGCACCTTTCTTGTTGTCATCCTTTGGCAGCAGACCACATAGGTGAAGCAGTACCCCCTGCCAGCCTTGAGATCCAGGTCCAAGCAGTTCAAGGAGCACCCCCATCTGATCCCACCTCAGCTGAGACCTAGCATGACCCCAACTTTCAGGAACCCCCCCCCCCGTTTTTACACTCAGAAAGTTTTAACTTAGACAAAGGGGCTTAGTTGAAATTGAAGAAAGAAAGGTTCACAAAATTGTAAGTAGTAGTGAAGAGACAGTACGAGGACACAACTTGAAAATGTTTCCTTGTAATGTTAAAAACAGTTTTCAGATTTAATTAACATTCTTAATGTCAACAGTGTTACATATTATTAGATGTTTTATATGCCAATGAAGATGGGCTTTAATTCATCCCTTCCTTCTGACTTTTTTCTTTGCTATCAAATGCTCTGGGGGTATGCTGGTCATTTTGTACTCCCCCTACTCTCACAGTCGATGGTAGAAACCTGGCTCCATTGGCTGTGGAGAATCCCTCTGCACCCACACCCAGACCCTTTGCATCAGTGGCAGATATTAGAGCCAGCTTTTTAAGGAGTCATTATCTTCTGTCCTGCACTGTACCATTTGTTTGTTTGTTTTTAATTTTTATTTATTTTTACAAATGTCTGCTCTAAAATAACACTTGATGGACAAAATTCAAATACCCACTTATGAAAACTTAATACTTTGGAAAAAACAATCCTGTTCTACAAAAAGCTTAGAGCTTTGTTACAACTATATTGTGGTGAATAAAAAGAGAAATATTGTTCAAGCCGATAAACCATGCACTGCTTAATTTGTGCCAAAGTCACAGAGCCCTGTCGTTTAATCAACACTGAAAAAGATAGCATTAACTTGTGTTGTTTCAGCTTTTGTGCATTTGCTTTAGTCTCACATGTCCATGGGTGATGACTTCACCAGCTATATAAACAGGATAAAAATAAGACTTTTTATAGTATAAAGTAATGCTCAATTTGATCTGAAGTCATGGAAATTAAAGCAATCATAATATATCATACTGGCTTTTTTTGTCTCAAAGCTTCACTTTCCCCAATGTGTGTCTGGATCAACTTGAAGGTAACAGGATGACTCTTCAACGAGTCAGTCCCTACTGTTCTTAGTCCCCATGCATTTGAAAGGCTGGGGGCTGAGGGGGCATGTATTGACGACATTATTGTCATAGGATATGGGAAAATGTCTACAGACCTTCTGTCCATAATCTCCCTCACCATCCTGTAAAACCCTGTCTGCTCTGAGAACCATTTCAGACCTTAGCAAGCAGAACTGTAGAAAGTGTGCTGCTCACTGGGAGAACAGTAATAGGAAGGTTCAAATATAAACCTGCAGTCTTCTGAATGCCAGATAGAAATAGTAGAATATTTTGTGGTGTGGTACAATTGTTTTCATTCTGTTTTGAGGATGCCTATCAAAATGTTAGAACTAGTAGCTTACCTATAAATAGTCTAAAACTTTGCTATCTCTTGTTCTATCTGTAATTTTTCTGTATTCTTCTTCATTGTTAATAGTTCACATTTTAACTATTTAATTGGATGTTGATGTTCTGGTAGAACATGGAGAAGTTGTCTCATTATCAAACATATCTGTGATTCTCTAACTGTTGTTCTCTTAAACAACTTAAGCAAGCTCTAGTAGCTCCTTAAGGATATCATTGAAGTGACCAAATATAGTTTCAAAATCCAGCAGGTAATCGTAAGATTGAAAAGAATGGGGGCATTTTAATGAAGTCCATTTTTTTAATAGAAAACTTTATTGTGGGAAATTTCCTAAAAGGTAATAGACATTGTGGATTCAAAGGAATTACATTGTTAATCCACAATTGTCTCCCCCCCCCTTTTTCTTTATTTTTTGAATGCAATTTTATTGCGCTGTATTCACACAACATACAAACCATCCAAAGTATACCATCACTGGCTCACAGTATCATGCACATGGTTGTACACCCCCATGATCAATTTTAGAACATTTACATTACTCCAGAAAAGAAACAAAAAGAAAAAAGAAAACCCTAATCCTCCAATACTCCTTATACTCCCCTATTATTGACCCATAGTACTGGTGTAATACATTTTTTACTGTTGATGAAAGAATATTAAAATATTGTTAACTATAGCACATAGTTTGTAGCATGTACTATTTTTCCCATATAACCCCTCTTATTTTTTATCTTTCCATATTTTTAATTCAATTTTATTGAGATATATTCACATACCATTCATAAAAAGTGTATAATTGCTTATTCAAAGTACCATTATATAGTTGTGCATTCATTGCCACAGTCAATTTTGAACATTTTCATTACCACAAAAAAAAAGAATAAAAATAAAAAGTAAAAAAAAGAACACCCAAAACATCCCACTTACCCCCCATCCCTCCCTATTATTCATTTACTTTTTGTCCTTGTTTTTCTACTCATCTCTCCATACACTGGATAAAGGGAGTGTGAGCCCCAAGGTTTTCACAATCACACAGTCACACATTGTAAGCTATATAGTTGTACTATTGCCTTCAAGAATAAAGGCTACTGGATTGCAGTTCAGCAGTTTCAGGTATTTCCTTCTAGCTATTCCAATACACTAAAAACTAAAAAGTGATGATTATATAGCATAAAAATAACCTCTAGAATGATCTCTTTACTCTATTTGAAATCTCTCAGCCACTGAAACTTTATTTTGTTTCATTTCTCTTCCCCCTTTTGGTGAAGAAGGATTTCTCAATCCCTCAATGCCAGGTCCAAGTTCATACCCAGGAGTCATGTCCCATGTTGCTAGGGAGATTTACACCCCTGGCCCACGTAGAGGGGAGGGCAGTGAATTTACCTGCAGAGCTGGCTCGGAGAGAGAGGCCACATCTGAGCAACAAATGAGGTTCTCTCAGGGAGATTCTTAGGCACAATTATAAGTAGGCTTAGCCTCTCCTTTTCAGTAACAAACTTTATAAGGGCAAACCCCAAGATCAAGGTCTCGGTCTTCTAAATTGGTAGTCCCCAATGCTTGTGAGAATATCAGTAATTCCCAAGGTAGGGAAGTTTTATATTTCCACATTTTCCCCCAGTCCCTCAAGGGGGCTTTGCAAATACATTTTTATTCTCTGTCGAAATTACTCTGAGATGTATCAGGGCTTCACATGAACCTGTACGAGCCAACCAGATCTCACTCCCTATTCAAAGTTCCATGTAATTTTGGTGTTCTTCATTTCTACAGTCTTCTCCAATGACAATGACAATGTAAGTTCAAATATATAGTGTGCTATAGAAAATAGAGATTTTGTACCAAATAAACATCTCTTCCTTTTGCCTCACACAGAAATTGAAGTTTTAAAAGCACCGTTCCCAGTATAATCACATAGTTATGCATTCACCACCACAATCTATTTAAGAACATTTCCATGTTTTCTGCAAAGAATGAGGAAGAGGAGAAAAAAGAAAAAGGAAAAAAAATGATGACTAAAAATATAAAAGAAAAAATAACATTAAAATTAAAGTTCAGACAACAATACCAATGCCAAGAGTCCCATACCTCTCCCTTATAACCCCTTCTTATAGATTTTTAGCTTCAGTATATTGCCTTTGTTACAATTAATGGAAGCATATTACCATGTTACTGTTAACTATAGGCTCTGGTTTGCATTGATTGTTTTTTTTCCCCACTGCCATACCATTATCAGTACCTTGCAAAGTTGACATTTATTTGTTCTCCATCATGTAAAAACATTATATTTGTACATTTAATCACCATCATTGACCAGTCTAGGTTTCATTAAATTATATAGTTCCAGTCTTTATCTTTTATCTTTCCTTCTGGTGTCATACCTACCCCTAGCCTTTCCTCTTTGAACCATACTCACATCAACTTTGTTCAGTGTACTTACAATATTGTGCTATATCACACAGTATTGTGCTATCCATTTCTGGATCTATACATTCTGGATCTTGAACATTCTATACTCTTTCAGCATCAAATGTACGATCTCTACCCTCTTTCTATCTCCTGATATCTTCGTTTCTACAGTCTTCTCCAAACTTCTCTCTCCTGTCTTTTCCTGTCAGTAGCACTCCCTTTAGTATTTCTTTAGAGGACATCTCCTGTTCACAAACTCTCAGTGACTGTTTATCTGTAAAAAATTTAAACTCTCCCTTATTTTTAAAGAACAGTTTTGCCAGATATAGCGTTCTTGGTTGGCAGTTTTTCTCTTTTAGTATCTTGAATATATCATGCCACTGCCTTCTCACCTCCATGGTTTCTGCTGAGAGATTTACACTTAGTCTTATTCAAGCTTCCCTTTTATATGATGGATTGCTTTTCTCTTGCTGTTTTCAGAATTCTTGCTTTATCTTTGACGTTTGAAAATCTGATTAGTAAGTGTCTTGGAGTAGGTCTATTTAGATCAATTCAGTTTGGGGTATGCTGCACTTCTTGGACTTGTAATTTTATATCTTTCATAAGAGTTGGGAAATTTTCATTGATTATTTCCTCTATTATTATTTCTTCTCCTCTTCCCTTCTTTTCTCCTTCTGAGGCACCTATAAATGTATATTCATGCATTTCATGTTGTCATTCAGTTCCCTGAGACCCTGCTCGTATTTTCCATTCTTTTCCCTATTTGTTCTTTGGTGTATAGGATTTCAGATGTCCTGTCTTTCTTAAGTCACTGATCTTTCTTCGCATCTCCAAGTCTCCTGTTCTATGTCTCCACTGTGTTTTTCATCTCTTCTATTGTGCCTTTCATTCCCATAAGTTTTGCCATATCTTTTTTCAAGGTTATGAATTCTTCCTTATGGTCACCCAGTGTCTTCTTTATATTCTTCGTCTCTCTTGTCACATTTTCTTTCAACTTGTTGATTTGAGTTAGAAGATTTGTTTGAGCATCTTTAATTAGTTGTTTCAACTCCTGAATCTCAGTTGAGTTAGTTTATTCCTTTGACTGGGCCGTATCTTCGTGTTTCTGGTGTGACTTGTGATTTTTTGCAGTCTGGGCATCTGATTTTCTTGATTAGTTTATTTTAGAGGTTATTTTCCTCTCTTTTTCTAAGGTTTTCTTGTTGGTTGTCTTTTCTCTCTGTTTTTCTTTGTTTCTCTCACTGTCCAGTTGTCATATTGGCTCTGCCCCCAGTCTTCCCCCCAGAATCAGGCACCCATGATGGCCTGAGGCAGGAATGGGAAGTAGGCACTGGGCCCCCCAGCAAGTTTACTGTTCTGGTAATACAAGTCTGTTGGTTTGCTGTATGCTCTGCTTTCCACCAGCCAGCAAGACCTGGATTTGTTTTAGAGCCCTGCTTTAACAGTTAAGTCTTCTGTATTTCTCAGCCAAGACAGGGCTGGGTTTCTGTACAGGGCATGTAGACCAGCTCCTTTTGTCCTACGAAAGGGTCTGAAGTATCTTTTTAAAAGTTTTCAATTCCCTTGTACCTTCTGTACTGTCCAGCACATAACGCTGTTCAGTAACTTAATTGATCTCTGAAGCTCTTTTGCCTCCAAGCACAGGCTGCATCTACACAGGTGAGCTGAAACTGCGGGATTCCTATGCTCTTACTTTGTTGATAAAAATCTGGCTCAATGTGGGGCTCCACCTGGTACTGCCTCAGGTGACCCAGAACTCCAGCCATCCCCGAGGCAAGGAAACAGCCCCTGGCTGCTGCTTCCCTCAAGGGTGGGGAAGGGCTGGAAATACAGTGTCTGTCTACCTTTTCTTAGTCTGTTTGTCCCTCATTGACCTGGGCCTTGAAATGTCCTCCCCTGTCCCCCAGGTCTTCAAACAGTGGGTGTTTTTCTCACTGCTTTGAGAGATTCTGTAGTCTGTGTCCATGGTGGGAGGGCTCCCATCTGCTGATTCTGTGCCTTTCCCACATGAGACTAAGTGAGGCAGAAGGAAAAGGACCGACTGGTCTGGGACAGAAGATTCCTAGCTGATATTCTACTCTTTCTTCAATTTGGCATTTGCAGGGTCCTCCTCCAGTCTATGTCCTCTTCCAGAGTTTCATACAATTCAGAGTTGTCCTTTTTTTGTTGAATTTCTGAGAGAGGTTTTCATAGTTGTTTACGTCGCCATGTTGATGATGTCATCCTCACCCCTCTGTTATTAACTCCTTGTAACAGTGTAGTACATTTGTCTAATTCATGAAAAAACTTTTTTATATTTTTACAGTTAATCACAGACATTGTCCACCACAACATTCACTGTGTTGTACATTCCCCTACTTTAACCTCCAATTTTCCTTTTGGTAAATACATGCCTCTAAACTTCCCCTTTCCACTACACTCACACACTCTTCAGCCCTGTTAATTATTCTCAGAATAATGTGCTACCATCACCTCTGTCCATTTCCAAATATTGAAGTGCAACCTAGTTAAACATTCTGCACATAATAAGCAATTGCTCTACATTCTTTAGCCTCATTCTATATCCTGGTAACCTGAATTCTATATTTTATGTCTTTGAGTTTACATATTCTAATTAGTTTGTATCAGTGAGATCATACAATATTTGTCCTTTGGTGTCTGACTTATTTCACTTAACATAATGTCCTTGAGGTTCATCCATGTTGTCGCAAGTTTCATCCATGTTGTCATGTGCTTCCGGACTTCGTTCCTTCTTACTGCTGAATAATATTCCATTGTCTGTGTATTTTGTTTATCCATTCATCTTTTAATGGACACTTGGGTTGTTTCCATCTTTTGGCAATTGTGAATAATTCCTTTAAGAACAACAATGTGCAAATGTCTGTATCCTGCTTTCAGATCTTCTGGGTATATCCCAAGTAGCCAGATTGCTAGGTCATAAGGCAACTCTATACTTAGCTTCCTGAGAAACTGCCAAACCATCCTCCACAGTGGCTGTACAGTTTTACATTCCCACCAGCAGTGAATAAGTGTTCCTGTTTCTCCGCATCCTCTTCAACACTTATGGTTTCCTGCTTATTTAATAGCAGCCATCCTAGTAGGTGTGAGATGGTATCTCATTGTGGTTTTGATTTGCATTTCCCTAATAGCTAGTGAAGCTGAGCATCTTTTCATGTCCTTTATAGCCATCTGTATTTCTTCTTTGGAAAAATATCCACTCATGTCTTCTGCCCATGTTTTAATTGGGTTGTTTGTCTTTTTATTGTTGAATTGTAGGATTTCTTTTTATATTCTAGATATCCAATCCTTACCAGATATGTGGTTTCCAAATATTTTCTCCCAATGAATCGATTGCCTTTTCACCCTACTGTCAAAGTCCTTTGAAGCACTGACATATTCAATTTTTAGGAATTTTTCTTTCATTGCTTGTGGTTCCTCCTCTTTTGTATTTAGAGAAATTTTTCTAAGCTTTGTTTCTTCCATCAGCGAAGGAGAAATACAACTAAGTATCATTCCTGAAAGGAATACAAGAAAGTCAAGGTGGTTAAGTGTAAGAATTATATTTTAATCTTTAATGTCACAAGGAAAGTAGCTAGATCTTACATTCAGTAACAGGTACAGAAACACGAAGTGTCTTTGTCAAAAATGAAAAAGATTACCTGGCAGAAAATATGTACTATAAAGCTAAGTAATCCAGTGCTCTTCAAACATAATCCTAGGCCCAATTTCTGCTATGCATTGTTGGGGGAATATAAAATTTCCTTTCTTGAAGGTCCTTACAAGTGGTTTTGATTCTTTTCCATTTGGTAACCTTGCTTCAGCTTTCCTGATCTACACTCAACATCTTATTTTTCTTATACCTCAACTTTTTCTAGTAGTCTCATGTTTTGTCTGATTTAAGAGACAAAGGAAGGAAAGGGGAATGATTTCTAACCTACTTCTTAAATATTTAGTAAGTAATGCCTTCTAAGTTTTGAAGCCCAACAAGTAGAAGCAGTTTTTCTTCCACTGTGTTCTTAAAACCCTTCTTTGTTTTTCTCTTAGAACTCTTAAAATCTCCGTTTGCTAGTTGTCTGTTCTTTACCTCCCCTACAGATTTTAAAACCCTTGAAATAGGAACTGTTTTACTCATTTTCGTCTTCCTTCCTATGCTTTGTACATGTTTAATTATGATTGTTACATATGCATACTTTTTTGGACCTGAAAGTTCCTCCCACCTGCTCTCATCTTTCTACTTTCCTAATACTTTTTTTCTCCTGACCTCTCCACCATCACTACCAAATATATGTTTATCCCTCTATCTTCACAAATTAGAGCTCTGCTTAAGGTTTCCAGAAGGCCTCTTTTAATCAAAAACTTCCTCATGGTGGGCAGACATTGATTCTGACCACTGTTCTTGTTTCCATCTCCCTGACAACCAGCGCCAGTCATTTGCTCTCTGTCCCCTTCTTTGTTGTTGTCAAAGGTATTCTTTAAAAAAATTTTTCTACCCACCACCTCCCAACCCTCAGAGAAAACAAAGGGTTTGCCGTAGGGAAGGAGCCTACAGATGGATTGTGTTAGGGAAGAGTGTCAAAGTCCAGTTTTAAAGCACTTGGTGAACCAGTTAAGTGCCTGATCGTCGTCTCCTGTCCTTGGGTGGATATACGCTTCCCTGGTGCCTGTTACTCAGGGTAAGAAGAAGGCATCTCTTCCCCAGAGTCAACCATGGTGGGAAGGAGTGGGGAGGGAGTGTCACAGGTACCGGGGCCTTCATGTGCTGCTTCAGAAATGCCAGAGAGAGCAGGAGAACCAATCTGTTTCCCATTTATATATTCTCATTACTGGTAAATGATGGGCATCGTCATTCTGATCATTATGATTGCTATTAAAATACTGCCTCAAGTAAACGTTGCATGTTACTGCATAAAATATGCTTGCCTTTCCTACTTAATATTCCTGTGGAATTATATTTTCTATTTCTTACTAATAGTGGAGACGAAATCTCTTTGTGCCTTTCTCTACCTTTATTAGGAGACAGAACTAATTTTAAGGAAATGTCATACCAGGAATGCATTTATTTATCTGAATTATATATGAATAACTGAACTTGGGGACAGTGGGAAAGGAAGGAAAATAAAAGGAGGGATAGATGACTCTAAAATTTATTGAATACCATTTTGTGCCAGATATCTTACTAGAAATTGGGCAATACACTGAAATCATGTCTAATTGCCCATCAACAGATTGAGTTACGTATTCCCATTTTACATATATGGAAACCAAGACCCAAGATCACATAGCTGAGAAAGGACCCAAGATTGTTATCTGGGCCTGACTTAAAAACTCCTGATCTTGAGGCTTTAGAAACATCAACATTAGAAAGGACTTGCACAAAATTGTCAAAAGGTACATGCTAATCTTCCAGATTTAAAATCCACAAAGGACAGAAGGAAGATGGTGGCTGTGTGAGACAGGGCAAAAAAACACCTCTATGAAAAATACTAGATAAAAGCCAGAAAGTGACCCAGAACACCAGTTCTAGCGATGCACCAGCCAGATAAGGTCTGCTGAATCCACAGGGACCATGCATTTGGTGAAACCAGGAGTCTGCGTTCTGAAACGAGTGAGTGAGCTGGCTGAAAGTCTGGCGGCTGTGCTGCAGTGTGGGGAAACTGTGGGCTGGCATTTGGAGATGGACTAGTTCTTTTAAAAAAAAAAAAACCAGGGAGCGGGTATGGATACAGCAGTGAGAACCACGCAGTGAAGCATGGCAGGACCAGGCTTTGCAAACGCCTCAATATCTGGCATGGAAGATAGCCCTTCCCACACCCACTGCTAATTGTCTCAGAGCCAGGAGGGCAGAGGGGAGCCAAAAGGAGAAAGAAACCACGCCCTTGCAGCCATCTTCCCGGCGGGCTGGGGACACTCCTGCCCGGGGCCGGAGCCACAGCCCAGAGCCGCGCCAGGGGTCCCAGTGTGATGGGGAGTGTTTCCCGCAGCACCGCGCACATGCCACAGTATCGGCCTGGACGGTGGCCTTTGGTGCACCCACAGCTGGTTGTCCCAGAGTTGGGAAGGCGGAGCTGTGCGAAGGGGGGGAAATGAACACGCCCCATTCAGCCATCTTTACAGCAGGCTGGGAATGCCCCCGCACAGCCTGGCGGCCCAGGGCTTCCCTGGAGGGCCAGCGCACACTTGTGACATGGCACAGCATTCCCTCAGCAGAGGTCCTAGAAGAGCACAGCTGGAAAAGGGACCCGCTCAGAAATCCCAGAGACCCTACACCAATACCCAGGACTTGTGAGTCAGCAGCAAAGACAATCTGTGGCAAGACTGAAATGAAGGTTTAGACTCTTGCAACAGCCTTAAATCTCCAGGAACACCTGGGAGGTTTGATAATAAAAACTTCCCTGCCTCCCTAACCACTCAGACACACGCTCCACATTCAGGGTGGACAGCACCAACAACACACCCAAACTTAGTGCACCAATTGAACCCCACAAGAATCAGACCCCCACACACCACAAAGACAAAGTTGGGGAGAACTGACTTGAGCAGAATAGGTGACTCACGGATGCCATCTGCTGGTCAGTTAGAGAAAGTGTATGCCACCAAGCTGCAGATCTGACAAATTAGAGATAGGGTTCTTTCAGGGTATGAAAAACACCAATCAAGTAAAGCAAATGCCAAGAGGCCAAAAACAGCAGAAAACTTTAAAGCATATGAAAAAACCAGGCAATATGGGTAACACAAACCCAAACACCAAAATCAAAAGATCAGAGGAGACACAGTACTTGGAGCAATTAATCAAAGAATTAAAGACAAACAATGAGAGCATGGCACAGGATATAAAGGATGTGAAGAAGACCCTAGAAGAGCATAAAGAAGACATTGCAAGAGTAAATAAAAAAAATAGAAGATCTTATGAAATAAAAGAAACTGTTGACCAAATTAAAAAGATTCAGGATACTCATAATACAAGACTAGAGGAAGCTGAACAATGACTCAGCGTCCTGAAGGACCACAGAATGGAAAATGAAAGAACAAAAGAAAGAATGGAGAAAAAAAATCAAAAAAATCAAAATGGATCTCAGGGATATGATAGATAAAGTAAAACGTCCAAATTTAAGACTCATTGGTGTCCCAGAAGGGGAAGAGAAGGGTAAAGGTCTAGAAAGAGTATTCAAAGAAATTGTTTGGGAAAACTTCCCAAACCTTCTACACAATGTAAATACACAAAGCATAAATGCCCAGCAAACTCCAAATAGAATAAATCCAAATAAACCCACTACAAGACATATTCTGATCAGACTGTCAAATACTGAAGAGAAGGAGCAAGTTCTGAAAGCAGCAAGAGAAAAGCAATTCACCACATACAAAGGAAACAACATAAGACTAAGTAATTACTACTCAACAGCCACTATGGAGGCGAGAAGGCAGTGGCATGACATATTTAAAATTCTGAGAGAGAAAAATTTCCAACCAAGAATACTTTATCCAGGAAAACTCTCCTTCAAATTTGAGGGAGAGCTTAAATTCTTCACAGACAAACAAATGCTGAGAGATTTTGCCAATAAAAGACCTGCCCTACTTCAGATACTAAAGGGGGCCCTACCGACAGAGAAACAAAGAAAGGAGAGAGAGAGATAGAGAATTTTAACAGACATATGTAGACCCTTACATCCCAAATCACCAGGACACACATTTTTCTCTAGTGATCACGGAACTTTCTCCAGAATAGACCATATGCTGGGACATAAAACAAGCCTCAATAAATTAAAAAACAAAAAAACAAAAAAACAATTGAATATATTCAGAGAACATTCTCTTACCACAATGGAATACATATAGAAGTCAATAATTTTTGATTTGTAACTCCACTGTTTACTTCCTACAGGATATAAAATACATAAACTCAAATGACAAATCAGTGGTTTTGGACTCAATGTAAAATATGTAATTTTGGGCAAGAACTATATAAAGGCGGGGGAATGGAGGAGTATAGGAGCATAGTTTATGGGTCTTATTGAAGTTAAGTTGGTATCAAAGAAAACCAAGATTTTAGAGGTTAAATTTAAGCCCCATAATAAACACAAAGAAACTATCAGAGAATTTGACCACAGAGATGAAAAGTAGAGTGTGGGTTACAAGAAGTGGGGGAAGGGGCAATAGGGAGTTAAGAAATGAGTGTAGGGTTGCTATTTGAGGTGAAGGGAAATTTCTAGTAATGGATGGTGGGAAGGTGATAGCATTACAACATTCTAAATGTGATTAATCCCACTAATGAAATGCTCGGGAGGGGTTGGAATGGGAAGATTTAGGCTGTATATATGTTTCCACAATCGGAAAAAAAAAAAAAAAAGACAGTCTAAATAGATGACAATTGAATGTCAAGGATGATCCTGGATGGGATCTGAGGATGGAGGACAGGAGGCTCAAAGGGACACAGTTGGGACATAAGAAAAAAAAAGGAAATATAGAATGTAAGCTTTGTATCAATGTTGAATTTCTTGAACTTCTTAGCTGCACTTAATGGGATTGCATAAAAGAATGTTCTTGTTCATGGGAATCGTATATGTGAATTATAGTGTTTGTTCCATGATGTGTGCAGCTTGTTCTCATATGTTCAGAAGACGGAGCAATAGAGGATGGATTATAGATAGGGAGGGAAGGAGTGAGGGAGGGAAAGAAAGAAATGGTGGTGTGACAAGATGTTAAAGTTGGTGGTTCTGGGTATCGGGGAGGGGGTTCGGGGTATGTTGAAGTTCTGTATATGGGGTTTGTATTGTTTTTGCAACTGTTCCTGTAAGTTTGAATTTATTTCAAAATAAAATTAAAAAAAAAAAAAAAAGAGGAAGAGAACAGGCTTTGAACTGGGCCAACCCCTGTTCAATCTTGACTCATCCCTTGCAATGTCAAAAAAAATAAAAAATAAAATAAAATAAAAATCCACAAGGATGATGTGACACTAAATTTTCCTTCATTGGATAGCTTATAGGAACTCTTACTATAGGCAGATCCTCCTGAAGGATATTTTTAGCTTAAAAAATTTTACTGGTTGTCTTAATGCTTCTCCTCCTGCTTTCCTCGCAGTTAAAGATTCTTTATTGCATAAAAAAGTATAACAACTCATTGCAAGCTCTTTCCACCTGCAGCACCCAGACTGTGTCCTCTCTCCCCCAGATCCTGGTACCTTCCTAAAACACAAACATCCACTTACCTCTTGTTTTTTAAGAAAAGCAACATCCTGTTACCAAAATGACTTTTAAATGCATCTCAAAACTTCATTGCAAAGGAAATGAAACTATTAAAAGACCATTGCTTTATAATTCAGGAAATTGAATCAACTTGTTTGGAGCTTATAAGCAGAGGAAAACTTCAGCTACACTGAGCCACATATTGTGAGACTGAACAGTGCCCTGCTCTAAAATGACTTTGCCACTCAGAGGAGTCAGCATCTGTCTCTTTGCAATTATGGAACTCCTCAAATGCTTGCTTTTTTTACTGCCTAAAATTATACTTCTCTGGACAAAATGAGAAAACATAGTCAGGTATTAGCATTGTAGGTGAATTTTTACTTTTTTTGAGAGATTTCCACTAATGTTCCTGTAATATTTGGGGAGTGAAAAAAAAAATTTTTTTTGACTTTGAAGTGCAATTTAACAAGTAGTTATAGAGCAAATATTAAAGAATGTTATCACAGTTCCACAATTTGTTATTTCTTTATTGTGAAAGATAACATGTACAGAAAAGTGAAAACTTTCTAAGTACGATTTAACAACTAGTTACGGAGCAAATTTCAAAGATATTTTGGGTTACAGTTCCACCATTTCAGTTATTTCCTTCTAGCTATTCTAATACCTTAGAGACTAAGAAAACAATATTTACATAAATTTTCAGTAGTCGTAATCCTTTGTTAATCTGTCTTATCTGTTGCTACTCCTCCTTCTCATTTGATCACTGTCTCAATCTTCAGGTATGTCTAGGCAGTGACCATACTAACTTGTTCATGTTGTAAAGGGGTATCGACATTATGGAGAAAAGGAATGCTTCTGGTTGATGTTTTTGAATAGGCTGCTGCCTCTGGGTTTGGGGGCTTATCTGGCATGGGAATACTCTGTAGGATTTAATTTCTGAAACATAAACTGAGTGAGTGAAACTTCTATAGTCTCAGATAGGGACCTAGGTATTCTTTAGGATTTTGGGGACTACTGTTGATTTGCGCTTGGCATACTGTGGCCATTTAGAATATCTAGCTGGAGCTTGCATAAGAGTAACCTCTAGGATATCCTCTCGATTCTATTTAAAATCTCATAGCTGCTGAAACCTTATTTTGTTACTTTTCTTTTCCCCCTTTGGGTCAAGAAGGCATTCTCAATCCCTCAGTGCCTGGGCCAGGCTCATTCCCCTGGGAGTCATGTCCCACACAGGGAGAAGGGTAATGAATTTCTTTGCAGAAGGGGGCTTAGAGAGAGAAAGGCCACATCTGAGCAACAAAAGAGGTTCTCTGGAAGTGACTCAGGCATAATTATAGATGGGTTTAGCTTCCCCTTTACAGCTGTAAGTTTCACAAGAGCAAGCCTCAAGATTGAGAGCTTAACTTACTAAATAAGGTGTCTCTAATTTCACATAGTGTATATTCTATCCAAGTTAAACAATCAATGTCTCACATTATCTTCACTTAGTTGTGCAATCATTGTCACTCAATTATGAACAGTCATAACCCAAAACATCCCAAAACTTTTATCACCCCCTAATTATTTATCCCTAGTAGTAGTGTGGTGCTAGTAAGGTATCCTATTAAATATAGGTCATAGTATGCAAAAGGTAGTTTTTCCCATATACCACTCTGTTGTTAACTCTTTGTACCATTGTCATACTTTAGAAGTAAATCATGCAAGCACTTATATATATTTTTAGTGCTAATCTGAGGGATACATCCCTTTAAACAACCCCTTTCAATCATGTTCGCCTTCAATACAACACTAATACTTACAATCCCATTAACAAACTATCATCACCCCATCCATTCCCTATCTTTAAGTTTAACCTTGTTAACAGATCTACACATAGCATGTAATATTTCCCTCTTCTCTAGCGTCTATCTGTTTCTAGGTTCCCTATATTCTACATTTTAAGACACTGATTTCAGTAATTCAGAGAGTTCATATTAGTGAAAACATAATATCTCTACTTTTGTGTCTGACTTATTTCACTCAGCATTGTATCTTCAAGGTTCGTCCATGTTTTCATATGTTTTGGGACCTCATTCCTTCTTACAGCTATATAGTATTCCATCGTATGTATATACTATATTTTGTTTATCCATTTGTCTGTTGAAGGACACTTGGATTGTTTCCATCTTTTGGCAATTGTGAATAATGCCTGTTTGAATATCAGCATGCAAATGTCTGTTCATGTGACTGCTTTCATATCTTCTGGGTATATACCAAGTAGTGGAATTGCCTGATCGAAGTGTAACTCAATGTTTAGTTTTCTAAAGAACCACCAAACTCTCTTCCACCATGGCTGTACCATTATACATTCCCAGCAGCAGTGGATAAGAGTTCCCATTTCTCCACATCCTCTCCAGCATTTGTAGTTTCCTGTTTGTTTAATGGCAGCCATTCTTATTGGTGTGAGATGATAATTTCATTGTGGTTTTGATTTGCATTTCCCTTATAGCCAGTAAAGGGGAACATTTCTTCATGTGTTTTTTATCCACTTGCATTTTCTCTTTGGAAAAATGTCTTTTCATATCTTTCGCCCATTTTGTAATTGGATTTTTTGTAGTATTGTCATTGAGTTGTAGGATTTCTTTATATATGCAGGATATCAGTCTCTTATCAGATATGTGGTTTCCAAATATTTTCTCCCATTGAGTTGGCTGCCTCTTCACCTTTTTGACAAAGTCCTTTGAGGAACAGAAACTTTTAATTTTGAGGAGTTCCCATTTATCTATTTTTTTCTTTCACTGTTGTGCTTTGGGCATAAGGTCTAAGAAGCTACCTCCAATTACTAGTTCTTGAAGATGTTTCCCTATATTATCATCTAGGAGTTTTATGGTACTGGCTCTATGTTTAGGTCTTTGATCCACTTTGAGTTAATTTTTGTATGGGGCGTGAGGTAGGGGTCCTCTTTCATTCCTTTGGATATGGATATCCATTTCTCCCAGCCCCAGTTGTTGAAGAGACTATTCTGTCCCAGTTCAGTAGATTTGTTTGCCTTGTCAAAAATCAGTTGACCATAGATTTGGGGGTCTATTTCCAAACTCTCAATTTGACTCCATTGATCAATAGGTCTATCTTTGTGCCAGAACTATGCTGTTTTGACCACTATGCCTTTATAGTAGGCTTTAAAGTCAGGAAGTCTTAAGCCCTCCCACTTTGTTCTTCGTGTTTAGAATGTTTTTTTGCAATTCAAGGTCTCTTTCCTTTCCAAATAAATTTAATAACTAGCTTTTCCAAGTCTGCAAAGTAGGTTGTTGGAATTTTGATTGGAATTACATTGAATCTGTAGATCAGTTTGGGTAGACTTGACATCTTAACGATATATAGCCTTCCTATCCATGAATATGGAATGTTTTTCCACCTATTAGGTCCTCTTTCATTTCTTTTAGCAATGTTTTGTAATTTCTTGTGTAGAGCTCTTTTACTTCCTTGGTTAAGTTTATTCTTAGATACTTGATTATTTTAGTTGCTGTTGTGAATGGAATTTTTTTCTTGATTGCCTTTTCATTTAGATCATTACTAGTGTATAGGAACATTACTGACTTTTGCGCATTAATCTTATACCCTGCCACTCTGCTGAATTTGTCCATTAGCTCAAGAATGTTGTCATCAGTTTCTCAGTATTTTCCAAGTATAAGATCATATCATTTTCAAATAATGACAGTTTTACATCTTCCTTTCCTATTTGGATGACTTTTTTTTTTTTTTTCTTTTTCTTGCCTAATTGTTCTGGGTAAAGCTTCTAGCACAATGTTGAATAATAGTGGTTGTGCTGGTTTGGATATATTATGTCCCCCAAAACGCCATGTTCTTTAATGCAATCTTGTGGGGGCAAACTTAATAATGTTGATTAGGTTGGAATCTTTGGATTAGGTTGTTTCAGTGGAGATGTGACCCACCCAACTGTGGGTAATACCTTTGATTAGGTTATTTCCATGGAGGTGTGACCCCACCCATTCAGCACAGATCTTATTTAATCATTGGAGTCATATATAAAAGCTCACACAGAAGGAGCTCACTGCTGCAACTTAGAGAGACATTTTGAAGACAGCAGTTGAAAGCTAATACTGACATTTTGGAGAACATCATTTTAAAATGTGACCTGGGAACAAGCAGACGCCAGGCATGTGCCTTCCCAGCTAACAGAGGTTTTCCGGATGCCAGTGGCCTTTCTCCAGTGAAAGTACCCTATTGTTGATGCCTTACCTTGGATGCTTTATGGCCTTAAGACTGTAACTTTGTAACCAAATAAACCCCCTTTATAAAAGCCAGTCCATTTCTGGTGTTTTGCATAACAGAAGCATTAGCAAACCAGAACAGTGGTGAAAGGCTTTGTATCATTCCCAGTCTTAGGGGAAAGGCTTTCAGTCTCTCACTGTTAAGTATCATGCTGCCTGTAGGTTTTTCATATATGCCCTTCATCATATTGAGGAAGTTTCCTCCAGTTCCTACTTTTTTGAAGTGTTTTTATCAAAAAAGGATACTGAATTTTGTCGAATGCTATTTTGCATCTATCGAGATGATTTGATTTTTTTCCCTTTTGATTTGTTAATGTGTTGTATTACATTGATTGCTTTTCTTATGTTGAACCATCCTTGCATGCCTGGAATGAACCCCACCTGGTCATGGTGTATAATTCTTTTAATGTGCTTTTAGATTCGATTTGCAAGTATTTTGTTGAGAATTTTTGCATCTGTATTCATTAGGGATATTGGCTCACAGTTTTCGTTTCTTGTAGTATCTTTATTTGGTTTTGGTATTAGAGTGATGGTAGCCTCATAAAATAAGTTACATAGTGTTCCTTTTGATTCAATGTTTTGAAAGAGTTTGAACAGAAATGGTGTCAGTTCTTTCCGGAAAGTTGGTAAAATTCCCCTGTGAAGCCATCTGTCCCTGGACTTTGTAGGAAGATTTTTGATGATTAATTGGATCTCTTTGCTTGTGATTGGTTTGTTGAGGTCTTCTTTTTCCTCTTGGATCAGTCTAGGTTGTTCATGTGTTTCCAGGAAATTGTCCATTTCCTCTAAATTGTCTAGTTTGTTGGTGTGCAGTTGTTCATAGCATCCTCTTATGATTTTTTAAATTTCTTCAGGTTCCATAGTAATGACTTCCTTCTCATTTCTGATTTTGTTTATTTGGGTCTTCTCTGTTTTTGGCTTTGTCAGTTTAGCCTAAGGGTTTGTCAATCTTGTTGATCTTCTCAAAGAATGAACTTTTGCTTTTATTTATTCTTTCTATTGTCTTTTTGTTTCCAGATCATTTATCTCTGACTTAATCTTTGTTATTTCTTTTCATCTACTTGCTTTAGGGTTACTTTACTGTTCTTTCTCTAACTTCTTCATTTGTTCATTTAGTTCTTTGGTTTTAGCTCTTTCTTCCTTTTAGTGTATGCATTTAGAGCTATAAATTTCCTTCTTATCACCACCTTCACTGCATCCCATAGGTTTTAATATGTGGTGTTCTCATTTTCATTCGTCTCTAGATATTTACCAATTTGTCTTGCAATTTCTTCTTTGACCCACAGATTGTGTAGGAGTGTGTTGTTTAAACTCCATGTATTTGTGAAAGTTCTGGTTCTTTCGTGGTTATTGATTTCCAGCTACCTTCCATTATGGTCAGAGAATGTTGTTTGAATAATTTCAGTCTTTTTAAATTTATTGAGACTTGTCTTTTGCCACAGCATGTGATCTATCCTGGAGAATGTTCCATGAACACTAGAGAAGAATGTATATCCTGGTAATTTGGGATGCAACGATCTATATATGTCTGTTAAGTTTGTTCATTTATCACGTTGCTAAGGTTCTCAGTTTTCTTATTGCTTCTCTGTCAGGTTGTTCTATCTATAGAAGAGAGGGGTGTATTGAAGTCTCCCAGTATTATCGTAGAAGCATCTATTGCTCCCTTCAGTTTTCCAATGTTTCTCTCAGGCATTTTGGAGCTCCTTGATTGGGTGCATAAACATTTGTGATTGTTATTTCTTCTTGGTTAATTATCCCTTTTATTAATATGTATTGTCCTTCTTTATCTCTTATGACATCTCTGCATTTAAAATTTATTTTATCTGATATTAATATAGTTACCCCTGCTTTCTTTTGGCTGCAGCTTGAGTGGAATGTTTTTTCCATCCTTTCACTTTCAGTCTCTTTGTGTTGCTGGATCTAAGATGAGTCTCTTGTAAACAACATATTGATGGATCATTCTTTTTACTCCATTCTTCCAGTCTGTCTTTTAATTGACTAGTTTAGTCCATTCTCATTGAAAGTTATTAAGGTAAAGGCAGTTCTTGAACCAACTATATTATCCTTTGGTTTTTATTTGTCATATCTGTTTGTTTCCCCTCTCTCTCTTTTTTGCCTTAATTTTCCTTTACTAATACTCTTCATTTCTGTGCCCTTCTGCAGACCTCTCCTTTCTTTTTTTCTCAGCCAATAGAGCTCCCTTTGTATTTCTTGCAGGGCAGGTCTTTTGTTAACAAATTCTCTCAGCATTTGTCTGTGAAGGTTTTAAACTCTCCCTCACTTTTGAAGGAGAGCTTTGATGGATAAAGAATTCTTGGCTGGCAATTTTTCTCTTTCAGAATCTTAAATACCACTGCCTTCTCACCTCCATGGGGCCCATTGAGTAGTCAGAACTTAGTCTTATGTTCTTTCCCTTGTATGTCATGAATCACTTCTCTCTTGCTGCTTTCAGGACTTTCTCCTTCTGTTCAGCCTTTGATAATCTGATTTGCATATGTCTCGGAGTGAGTCTGTTTGGATTTATTCTATTTGGAGTTCGTTGGGTTTCTTTGATTTGCATGTTTAAGTTTTTTATAAGGGTTAGAAAGTTTTCCCCAACTATTTCCTCAAATACTCTTCCTAGTCCTTTTCTGTTTTCCTTCTGGGGCACCAATGATTCTTATATTCGTGCACTTCATTTTGTCCATCATTTCCCTGAGATCCATTTCAAATTTTTTTTTTCACCATTTGTTCTTATGCATTCGCATTCAATTGTGTGTCCTCTAGTTCACTTATTCTTCTTCCTCTTCACATCTACTATTGTGTATATCTAGTATATTTTTAATTTGATCTACAGTATCTTTTATTTCTGTGAGATATGCTATTTTTCTGTTTACTCTTTCAAATTCTTCTTTATGCTCTTACAGCATTTTCTTGATGTCCTTTCTGCCTTTAGCCAACCCTTTGAAGATGTTTTGGAGATTTGTATGTACTTCTTTGATTAATTTCTCTAAGTTCTTTCTCTCCTCTGGCTTCTTAATTTGGTTGTCTGGCTTGTCCATATGTTCTTGGATCTTCATATGCTTTGTGATTTTCTGTAGACTTCATGGCATTTGCTTATCTTGGTAAGGTTATTTTTGGAAATGCAGGACTGTTTGGACATTTATGTCAAATTTGGCAGAGCCACAGCTTGCTGGAGTGCACTCTCCTTGTCTTTCCAGCAGATAGTGCTCTTGAGCCACCTCTTCCCCTCAAGCCCACTTTTCCCTGACTGTGGCTGCATGCTGGGCAGGGTCCAAACCAGGTGGAAATCCAATTGTCTTGTGCACTGGGAACTGCCAGCCCTGAGGGTGGGGGGTGGGCACTGTGCAGTTGGGCAGAGAGTCTGCTTAAGGGCACAGCGAGTCTAGTGATTCCCAGGCTTCCAGATGGATCACTCTTGGGCTGTGCAGCTGCGAGTCTCACAGTCCCCAGACCTCAGCCAGCTCAAAAGTGCCCCACTGCATGCCCATGAGCCTTTTGGGTGTGGGAGGGGTCCTGGGACTTCTGTGTGGCACCCTCACTTATCCCTGACTCTCACCTGTGCACACTGCAGGCTTCCATGGAGAAGAGTAAATGTACCAGGTTTTCTGTGTGCAGTCAACACAGGTCAGCTGGTTCTCGAGTTCCCTCACAGGAGCTCCAGGCCACAGGACTCAGAAGGGTTATCTCCACAGCACATTGCTGAAATGGATGCGTGGGAGTGGAGAGCTCCTCCCTCCCCTGCTCGGCCCACTGGCTCACAGCTACCAGCCCGGTGATGGTCCCAGTCCTTTGAGTCGTAATTTCTCCGCTCTTTCAACCAATTCCCCACTATATATTGTAGAAGTCTTTCTCTGGCCCCTTGTACTTTGGAACCACTGTCCTGGTCATTTTCTGCCTTTTCTCTAGTTATTCCATGGGGGAGAGGTTTGTTCTGCCTCTCCTATTATGCCATCTTCCAAAAATATCTTTTAATAGATGACAGAATCATAGATCTTGAGCATTAAGAATTTAGATAAATAGTAATTATTGAAGTTGGGTGATGGGTGCATGAAAGTTCATTATACGGTTGTCTCTACTATTGTGTATTTTAAGTGTTCGATAATAAAAGGTGTAACTGTTTTTGTAATTCTGCAGATAAATTTAACTAACATTTTCTAAGTTCCTCCTACACCGCTACACCCAGAAAACACAATCTTTCCTTGCCCCACCCACTAACCTAACACTGGTCAAATAAAAAATACATTGGGCAATAAAAGAAATAGGGGAAGGGAGATAAATTATGGTTGGGCTCAAGAGCTCTGATATGCTATTTCTTAGAACAATAAAGTCTATGACAAGAATAGCCATCATTCATATTTAGAGTCTAGATTGCGGGAATGAATTGCTGCAGACCAAGCAAGGAAAGATATGTCATCATTTTCTAAAACAATTTAAATCTGGCTCCAAGCCCTCATCACCAGGGTTTTCAGAAAGTCCAGTATCCAGTGACTACAGGCTTTCCCTTTTTAAACAAATGTATCCAAAACTTGTAACCAAGGCAACAAGACTGCTGCCTGACCCTTTCGATGTCACATTAAAGCATTGTCTAACAAGGTCACCTGGGGATCATCATAATACTTAGATTTCTGTTGGACATCGCTGCTCTAGAGTCTACATGTAGGTAACTTTGTTTGACTAATTTTTACTTCTGATTAGGGCCCATTCTCTGTGAAGTTAAGTTGTTAGCTTGCAGTTAATTGATAAGTTGCAAATGGTTTCTGTACACAAGCAAAAGGTAGCCCTAAGGTTTGGCTTGTGTTGCCTTGTAGAACAGTAAACAGTAAACATTAAACTTAGAAGAATTTATTCATCCATGTTTTATTTGGTTTAACAGTTCTACTAGATTTACCTCTGATGCTTGAATCAGGAAGAATCACTATTATAAATCAAAAATTGGTCACTTGATATCTGGAAATTCTGTAGCAATTTTTGTACTAAAAAGATTATCAATCCCATTGATCAAAAGATATAATGGATATAAATTTCAGAGTGCTACTCTGTGAACTGTTTACTTTATGTGTTTACTTAGGGTTATTTTTCATTGAATTCTCTTGTTTTCCTAAAAGGATACTGAAAAGGAAGTGAAAGTCAGTCACTATACTGAATAACAACTATTTGCTTTCGCTTCATCTGCTCATGTGTTATATAAATAAAGACAGAGGAACTGTGATATATTTTAAATTTTAGACCTCTGTCCCCAAAGAAGCTTTACAAAGGTCCTCATTTCCAGCACTGGGACCACAGAAGTGTCTTAGACTACATTATTCAAATGTCTATGACATATGCCTTTCTCCCATCCACAGAGAAGGGTCTTTTATGAGCCCCTAATATATACATAGCAGGAACATAGCAGAAGTAATTTCACTGTGCATGTGCCACTGCTTCCAGACACACAAGCGCAAAGCATTCTTGAGTACCTGCTTTGCTAAGACTTTTGAAATCATGTTTGAGATGGGGTAACAAACAGGAACATGTTATACATTCCATTCGGTTATGTTTTGTTTGTCTGTTTGCTCATATTGTCAGCTCACTGCTGAGAATCTAAGAAGGGAAGACAGTAAGAAGGGGTGTGCAGAAGACTTGCGGTTTAAGCTCCAAAGCTCTTAGCTACCAAAATAAATAAATATTTCAAAACTATCGTTAGTCTAGGTAAAAGAATATATCCAAGCAGAGTAAAGCTGAAGTTCCTTTTCTTCACCCCTATTCTTTTCTCTTTTTATATCTAGAGATCTGGAAATTTGGTATTGTGTGAATTATTAGGCATGATGTTTTATTTTATTAGGTTGGAATGAAATACAGAAACCTAATCCTGAAACCTGGGGGATCTCTAGACGGCATGGACATGCTCCAGAATTTCTTGAAACGTGAGCCAAACCAAAAAGCATTCCTAATGAGTCGAGGCCTGCCTGCTCCGTAAACAGGGGATATTTGGTAGCCGTCCATGTCTGGAGGACAAGTTGACATCACCACGTGTTACTGGCCTGGAAACTGAAGGGAGTTTTGCAGATGAACATTTAGATTTCTATTGACTTCATTTTGTTTTTTCATTTTAAAAATTGCACAAATGTAAATGGAATTACAAATACTGTGACCTAAGAAAAGACCCACAAGAAAATAATTGTATTATAAAATTTCATAAAATTAGATTTGATTTCTTTTTATAAAAGTTTCATATGAATGTAATTTGATTTTTTAGTATTATAATCTGCATAATATAATGTAAGAGGGCTAAGAATTTTTAAATTGAATCATATATATTATATATGATTTGATCCTTCCTATATTTTGAAATTTTGTACTTGGAATTTCTGGACTGATAAATGAATCATCACACATTCCTCTGATAAATATTTTCTTGAAGTCCTGCATCAGTTTTGATTCTGTATCTCACAATATAGTATGACCTCTTCTTTGCCTCTATACCTCAGGGCCATGACCATAAATCTCAGTAGGGCATTTATCTTCATATATCAGACCTCATGATTTCCAACTTTCTGCCACACTTTAATTATGTGCCTCCACATGGGCTTGTTTTTTCTGTCTTAAGTCCGGTCAGAGAGTACCAAGCAATTAATGAGTTTTAATTCTACTGTCCTAACATATTGCAAGTTTTTGTTTCTTGTATTAGAGGATTAGCCCATTTCTACTTCAGCATACAAGATTGTCAGTCTTTGGGCATTTTTGCCAGATTAGAGCACTAAAGCCAAGACCAAGGATATTTTTCTATTCTCATGTTTTTAATAAGTGGTCGGGACTTTGCCTCCATTACTGCCCACCTCACACAAAGTGGCAGGCAGAGTAAACATGTCACAGATGGCTATTGAGAATGCCATGGGAAGAAAGCTGAAGCTGCTGTGGATTAGAAGAATTGAGAAACTCCAGAAGAGTGGGTTCTGAACGGAAGTATTTGAGGACATCTGCTCCAGAGTGATACATGTTTTCTTGAACACATGGGGAGTAGGTTCATCAGTAGCCTATTTTGTCTGGTTATGTTTTTAAGTTAACCTCTGAATTGCTCTGTAACACTCTTTACTGTGGACCCAAGTTCCAATTCTGTGCAGACTAGTAAACTCACATTACTTATTTTTCCTCTAGAAAGCTACTCAAACAGGAAACAGAAGCAGGATAATAAAATAATAAGATAAGCAAAATAATGAGCATACCCTGGTATAGTTCTTCCGTTGCTTCCCAATGTGTACCTGAGTTATTACTTTGCAGGCCAAAGACAAAATTAGAGCTTGTCTGCCCTCTAGTCCAAATGGACTTTGATTATGCTAGGTAAAAATTATTATGCTAAGTAATAAAATTCTGGACGGAAGGAAAAAATCATGAATTCTAGAGGCCCAGAAGGAAACCTTAAATAGCATACCCTTCTGAGACAATTTTCCTGGCCCTTCTTTCCCCCACCCTCCCTCAACATCATCACTCCTGGTCCCCAAAACTGTTTTTGTGCTTTAAGCAACCTATGATAGTTTTCTCATATCTTTTTATTTTGACTGTTCAGTCTTCCAATTTCAGACAAAAATTCTCTTCAGCCTTTTCTACTGCCTAGTGTGCCTCCTTAATGATAATTTTATCATTTTGAATTTTATTTCACATAGAAAAACTAATTATTGGTGTGAAAAGTGTGGCACACAATAAAGTTTCATTATTAACCATAATAATGCACTCACATTTCTTTTATGTACTTTAATGATAAAACTGAAATACATAGGAGAATAAAAACACTATGGTATTCTTTTTATTTAGGGTTCACATCTAATGATTAAAATCTAGCATAGTTCAAAAGGAAAGAGTTATTTTTTAAAGCTTTTTGAATGTGGTCATCCATCTGTTTGTTCTTTTTTCCAGATAAAAGCATAAAGTGTCACTGGGGTGTTCTGGATGGTGAATAACTATAAAAATTGTAATTGGGCAAACTTACACTTCAGACTTACGGACTGAGCCCCATGTGATAAAGTCTCTCTTGGTTATTGATTCATACAATTCAGACCTGCTTTAAGTCTTCAGAGCTTTGTTTTGTTGCTAAGGAAGTTTCTTAAAACATCACGTGGCAGTAGTATGGTAGGCATGCTTGCTAAAGGTTTAATTTTAAGATGCTACAGAGAAGAGAGAATAACTCCTGATGTTATACTACCTAATACAGATTTAAATGTTGCATGTTTCCAAAATAAATCACTAAAAATTATTTTGAAGAGTTATTGCCTGAGATATTTATACCAAGGTCTTGCTTTTTTCTGAAGCTAAAATGATTAAAGGTAGTTATCTATTGCTTTTAAGGCTTGACAAACTGCATTGTGTAAGAGACTAAAATGAGCAAATAGTTCTTTAATGAAAAAATACTACATTTTTGTACTTTTAAAAGCCTTACCTAGTAAAGAATAGCTTAATTTTCTACTTTACCATTCTGCCTTTAGCCTTTATGTATGAATTAAAGGTACATGGAGATCCTGCCTCTCACTGCATCAGCTGGCATGCATATGGCCTTTTTTTCCATCATGCCCAAGAATAATTGTCCATACTTTGAGGAAATTTCTTAAAATACTAGCCCCCCAAACCAGGTTTAAGCATAGTTAACTGAGCCCCAAAAGAGAAACCCTAGGTTTCTTTCTTCCCTCAACACACCATTACTACAGTTATGTGTCTCCTGTCGAAATCGGATAGGCCCTCAAAATTGAATATGTCTTCTCTTAGTAACATCTGGTGAGAATAAAAGCAGAAAAGACATGCATGCTTTCATTTCCTTTTTTTAAAAAGTCAATGACCAAAGTTAATCTTTCAGACATGTTTGATGGAGAAATTTCCACTGGAAACAGACCCACCTTAACTACATGATAATCTAGTGCCACCTCTATTGATGGTAATAGGTTATAAAACCTAAAGACGAAGCCATAATAGCCTTTTCAAACATACCCACAATAATGCTTCAATTCCCCATTAGTGAGTGATTCCTGAGTTTTTATTTGGTTGAATTCACCTTGTAGTTTCCATTATGATAAAATATAATATATCTGACCCACGCTGTGTACAGGAAAAGGGAAGGGGTGAATCTGAAACAGATTTTCTTGTTTTCTGCTCACATGAGCTGGCACCCATTCTAGCTGTTTTATTTCACAAAGCCTGGCGACTCACCTAAAATTTTACTATAAATTAAATGTCTCTAGCATTTGTCATCAGAGAAACTGTATGACTAAGAATAGTTTAGAGGAACAGTGTTTATGAATCCAACAAGACACTTGACATCTCTGTTGACATCTTTGTGTCTTAAGAAGTAGGATATGACTGCATAATAGTGTAGCCAGGTGGATTCCCAGCTATTGAAACCCCCCAGCCTGAGAAAGTTAAATAATGATTCACATTAAGTTGAAGGGAAATTTCCAGTGCTTTGAATGACGACAAGAGGAATTCTGTAGGGAAATGTTATCAGATTTACAGATAACAGAGTTGGAATGGTTAAACATGATATTATTAAGATATAAAATTATTTCAGTGTTGAGACAAATGTAAGCTGAAAATGGACATATTGCAATGCCACAGTAAAAAGGAGGGGAAACCTGACTTGATAGTGGTATACAGGGAAGACCTGGCATTTTATTTGACTGAATGCCAATATAAGCCCACAATATAGCACACCTAGGGAGAGGGATAGGAGGGGAGAACTAAAGCCTTTTAACCATGTATTGATGGAAGTATGTGTCCAGATCAAAAGAATAATCCCTCTGTACTCCAGCGTGATAAGGTCAGTCACAGCTAGAATATCATGTTCTGTTCTAGGGTGTCACATTTTAAGCAGACTTCAGCCAAGTATAGAGCATTTGTAAGAGAACAGAACAGGACAGCTTTGACTTTGAAAATACTTCTCAAGAGGAATGCATGAAAGAATTAGGGAAAGTTCACTCTAGAGGTAAGAAAATTCAGAAAGACAAATGATAGTTGCTTTCAAATACTAAAAGGATATGGGAGAGGGAGAAACTAAGATGGCGGCTAGCTGAGACAGGGCGATAAAACACCTCCATGAGAAACACTAGCTAAAAACCAGAAGGTGACCCATAACACCGGTTACAGCGATGTGCCAGCTGGACAAGGTCTCCTAGCTCCAGAGGGGCCATATACTTGTTGAAACCAGGAGTCTGCATTCTGAAATGAGTGAGTAAGCTGGCTGGAAGACACACAGCCACGCGGCATCTGGGGAAGCCAGGGCTCAGCGTTTGGAGACTGGCTGGCTCTTTAAAAAAAAAACAAAGGGAAAAACCCAGGAGCAGCAACAGCTGCAATAGTGGGAACCACGCAATAAAACACAGCAAGAGGGGGCTGGGCTGGCCTCTCGGTGTCTGGCTGGGAAGATAGTCCGCTGCAGATACCCTTGGGGCTGGGGGAACGGAGGGGAGAGCTGGAAGCAGAAAGAAACCCCGCGGCTAGCAGCTGGCCCCCCGAAGGGCTGGATAAATTCCTGCCTGGGGCCATGCCCACAGCCCAGAGTCCCGCCAGTTGTCCCGGAGCTGGGAAGGAGGAACTGTGAGGAGGAGGGGTTGAGATGCCCCGTTCAGCCATTTTTGCTTCAGCCTGAGAGCGCGCCGCTGCATGGCCCAGCTGCCCAGGGCTTCCCTTGAGGGACAGCGTGCACTGGTGACGTAGCACGGCATTCCCTCAGCTGAGCTCCTGGAGGAGCGTGGCTGGGCGGGGGACCCACTTCGAGAACCCAGGGACAGTACGCCAAATCCAGTGGCTTGTGGATCAGTGAGAGAGAGGGTCTGGGGCTGAACTGAAATGAAGGCTTAGACTCTTGCGGTGGCCTTGAATGTCCGGGAACCTGGGGGATTTGAACATTAAAACTGCCCTTCCTCCCTGGCCACCCATACACATGCCCCACATTCAGGGTGGACGGCTCCAGCAACACACCCAAACTGAGTTCTCCAACTGAACCCACAAGAATCATTTCCCCACACACCATGGGAACAAGGATGAGAATTGACTTGAGGGATAAAAATGACCCACAGATGCCTTCTGCTGGTTAGTTAGAGAAAGTGTACATCACCAAATTGTGTTTCTGAAAAATCAGATCGATATCCTTTATTTTTTTACAACTTGAAAGAACCCTATCAAGCAAAAGAAATGCCAAGAGGCCAAAAACAACAGAAAATCTTAATGCATATGATAAAACCAGAAGATATGGAGAATCCAACTCCAAACACACAAATCAAGATATCGGAAGAAACACAATATCTCGCAAAATTAATTGAAGATCTACAATCGAGGAACGAAAACATGGCAAAGGATTTAAAGGACATCAAGAAGACCATGGCCCAGGACACAAGTGACATAAAGAAGACCCTAGAAGAGCATAAAGAAGACATTGCAAGAGTAAATAAAAAAAATAGAAGAGCTTTATGGAAATAAAAGAAACTGTTGGTCAAATTAAAAAGACTCTGGATAGTCACAATACAAGACTAGAGGAAGCTGAACAACATCTCAGTGTCCTAGAAGTCCACAGAACAGAAAATGAAAGAACAAAAGAAAGAATGGAGAAAAAAAATTTTAAAAATTGAAATGGATCTCAGGGATATGATAGATAAAATAAAATGTCCAAATTTAAGACTCATTGGTGTCCCAGAAGGGGAAGAGAAGGGTAAAGGTCTAGAAAGAGTATTCAAAGAAATTGTTGGGGAAAACTTCCCAAACCTTCTACACAATATAAATACACAAAGCATAAATGCCCAGTGAACTCCAAATAGAATCCAAATAAACACACTCCAAGACGTATTCTGATCAGACTGTCAAATACTGAAGAGAAGGAGCAAGTTCTGAAAGCAGCAAGAGAAAAGCAATTCACCACAGACAAAGGAAACAACATAAGACTAAGCAGTGACTACTCAGCGGCCACCATGGAGGCGAGGAGGCAATGACATGACATATTTAAAATTCTGAGAGAGAAAAATTTCCAACCAAGAATACTTTATCCAGCAAAACTCTCCAAATTTGAAGGAGAGCTCAAATTTTTTAGACAAACAAATGCTGAGAGATTTTGCCAATAAAAGACCTGCCCTACTTCAGATTCTGGAGGGAGCCCTACCAACAGAGAAACAAAGAAAGGAGAAAGAGATATAGAGAATTTTAACAGACATATATAGTACCTTGCATCCCAGATCAGCAGGACACTCATTTTTCTCTAGTGATTGCAGTTCTTTCTCCAAAAGGGACCATAAGCTGGGACATAAAACAAGCCTCAAGAAATTTAAAAAAAAAAAAAAAAAAAAAAAAAATTGAATATACTCAAAGAATATTCTCCAACCACAATGGAATACAAATAGAAGTCAATAATTTTTGAACTGTAACTCCACTATTTACTTCCTACATGATATAAATTACACAAACTCTAATGACAAATCAGTGGTTTTGAACTCAATGTAAAATATGTAATTTTAGACAACTATATAAAGGTGGGGGGATGAAGGAGTATAGGAACATAGTTTATGTGTCCTATTGAAGTGAAGGTGGTATCAAAGAAAAACAAGATTGATATGGATTTAAGAAGTTAATTTTAAGCCCCACAGTAAACACAAAGAAATTATCAGAGAATATAACTAGAGATGAAAAGTAGAGTTTGGTTTAAGAGAAATGGGGGACGGGGCAATGGGGAGTTAAGAAATGAGTGTAGGGTTGCTGTTTGAGGTGAAGGGAAATTTCTAGCAATGGATGGTGGGAAAGAGCATTACAACATTCTAAACATGATTAATCCCACTAATGGAAGGCTAGGGAGGGGGTGGAATGGGAAGATTTAGGCTGTATATATGTTTCCACAACTGGAAAAAAAAAAAAAAAAGACAGTCTAACTAGATGACAATTGAATGCCAAGGATGAACTTGGATGGGATTGGAGGATAGAGGACAGGTGGCTCAAAGGGACACAGTTGAGACATAAGGAAAAGGAAATACAGAATGTAAGCTTTGTATCATTGTTGAATCTCTTGTACTTCTTAGCTGCGCTTAATGGAATTGCATAAAAGAATGTACTTGTTCATGGGAAGTGTATATGTGAATTATAGTGTATGTTCAAGGATGTGTGCAGCTAACTCTCATAAGTTCAGAAGACAGAGCAATAGATGATGGATGATAGGGAGGGACGGAGGGAGGGAGGGAAAGAAATAGTGATGTGACAGCATGTTAAAGTTTGTGGATTGAGCTATCGGGGGAGGGGGGTCAGGGTATGATGGAATTCTGTGTATGGGGCTAGTATTGTTTTTGCAACTGTTCTTATAACTTGGAATTTATTTCAAAATAAAAAATAATTAATTAATTAATTAATTAAAAGAAGGATATGGGAGAGAGTAGACTTGCTGTGCATTGGTTCAAAAGGCAAAGCTTAGAGATAGAGAAATGGTTAGAAGCTTTTGGGGGTATTAGTTCAGTATAAGAGAGAGGTTTCTATTAATTACTTTTAATTAACAATAGATTATTTTCCTATTAATGAGTGTTCAAACAAAGCCTGTGGCTGCCAGGAGTGTTACAGAGGGAATAGACATGCATACCAGATCAGCTTTGAAATAATCATTGCAAAAACATCACTAAACAAAACGTGCAAGTCAGATCTCAGAAATGGCATTTGGGGTTTGCAGCTCCCTCATGGTTGGTATGGTTCCTTTATAGTTTAAACGTCTTACTTCCCATTTGTAATCAGCCAGTGCTTATCCAGAGGCTATTTATCAGTCTTCTGGGAGCTGATAATGGAAGACTAATAGTTGTATGTGGCCATGGTAAAGGTAAAGATAAGTTTTCTTTGCTTACAGGATTTACAGTTGCTCCCTGCCCATTCCACCCACCACTATCTTCATCACCCATACATAGAGGCAAAAATCTGATTCAAATGCCCAGACTTATGGTGCATGCACTTCACCATATTGTGATTCCTTTGAGGCATTGCTTCTTTCCCATCTTACACAGTCCTTCACTCATAGTAAATGGTTCACAAATGGTTGTTAAATAAATATACCTTCTTTAAAATTACCTTTTTGTCGTAAGGATGCAAATATGGTACAATAACCATGAAATAACTAATTTGCAAATTAATTCAAAACTATATAGAGTATTTTTACAACTGCTAAAAGCAAATTTCTGCGTGAAGAGGCCTCTTTAGGGTACTAAAAGTTTCTGCATGAGGTAGGTAAAAGAAACATGTGTTTTGTAAAAGAAAAATTTGAGGCTAAAGAATGTTTCCAAAAATTCCTCTTCTTTTCTCTATAATTATATATTCTAAAACCTAGAAATTCTTGGTCTGGAATCTCTGATTCTGTAGGGGTTCTATGAAAGGGACAGGGAGAGAAGATGTGCCATGAATGCTCTGCAGTTACATTAAAATTTTTGTGTCCTAGTATGTGTGTTTTTCTGGGGAGAGGGGCCCTAGCTTTAAGGACTGCTGTCTTAATCAAATTGTTTTCAAACTTTTGTTTTTTAATTCATTTTGAAGATCATTTATCAAGTGCCAACAAGGTATTGTGGAGGTTTTAAGCTATATGTACCCCAGAAAAACATATTCTTAAAGTTAATCCATTCCTGTGGGTGTGAACCCATTGTAAGTAGGCCCTTTTGATGAGTTTACTTCGGTTAAGGTGTGACTCACCTCAGTCAGGATTGGTCTTAATCCTATTACTGGAGTCCTTCATAAGAGAATAAAATTCAGAGAGAGAGAGAGAGAAAGTCATGGAAGCAAGAAACTCAAATCAACAAAACCCAGAAGAAAAGAGAGCATACAGCATACACTGCCATGTACTTTGCCACATGACAGAGGAGCCAAGGATCTCCAGCAGCCTGTCTTTGGGAAGAAAGCATAGCTTTTATGATGCCTTGATTTGAACATCTTCCTGGCCTCAAAACTGTGAGAGAATAAATTCCCATTGTTTAACACGAACTCATTTGCTTTGAGCATCCTAGGGAACTAAAACTTGTACCAAGCACTGTGCTAGGCACTGAAGATACACAAACAATGAACAACCCTGAACTCAGGTTGCTCACAGTGTAGTGGGAAAGGCTAATAAGTTCATTATACATCAAGATAAATTATAAAAGAAAGAGATGTATAAAATTGTTTTTCCCAAATATTGGTTGACTCAATTGTGTAATTACCTTTGTGCCACAAGTCTGTAAATGGTTCCATGATACCTACCCCCATAGACTTTTCTTTTTAACCAAATGGTTACTTTCCTCTTGTTAGCATTTCAGCAGTGAGACTAAATAGAGTTCTTCCACCTCTGTCATATCCAGGAGTTTCTTAGGCCCTGTGGTTAAAAGGATCACAGACAAGAGATGAAAATGTTCACATGAACCATTTTTGTGCACTGTGGTCAAATGGTTATAAACCTATAGCCATTAGTGGAATGATGTGGGACTCCTTTCAACCTATTAAGTATTATATAGCCAAGGCATTGGTGCATCCTGTAAGTCTTGAAAATGGACTGAGACGGCCTTTGAATTGTTTAGAGATTCTGTGCTTCCTTTTCCCGCCAATGTTAGTAATTTTCTATTACTTATAAGACTCAAAAGAAGAGCACCCAACTCTTCAATCCCTTACTGCCTGTTATTTGGACTCTCTTTTATAGGGCTAGCAACTAATTTAGCAGTTCAATGAAAGAATATGAAAACTCCAGATTTCCAAGATTCAGGGCAAGGAAGTAGGACTGGGCTTTATATACTTGACCCCATTTCCTTCTATTTCTTTAAATAATTGCAGAACTCATTATTTTTGTCTATCAGACCGATAAGCTTTATTTTTTATATTCCTTATTCATGTAATTATTTACATTTTTGATGAGATAATATATGCACACATTACACAATTCAAAAGGTATGAAAAATGTAGACGGTGAAAAGTCAGTCTGCTTCCCACCCTTTTCTCTTGGGTACCCAAATCCCCTTCCCAGAGGCAGCTACTGCTACCAGTTTCTTGTATAATCTTCCAGGAGACATCCTACACATATACAAGAATATATCCTTTCCATACATACAAATAGCATTCTATACACATTGTTCTGCACCTTCTTTACCAGTATTTAGATATCTGCCATATTTTAATAAATAGATTATCTAGTGTTCCATTGTGTAAATGTAATTTTTTAATTGATCCCCTATTGATGAATATTTATGTTGTTTTTACTCTTTAAACATTACAAACAATGCTGCCATGATTATTCTTTTAAGTATGTTATTTTCCATCTGTTAAATTCTTAAAGGTGTGATTTCTGGTTCAAAGGGTAAAAGCATTTTAGGTGTTCATAAATATTGTCAAATTAGAACCATGTTTCTTAATATTGTTTAGCACAGCATTGAGGCATTTACTAAAGATTAATGGAGAAAAGTGATGGTTTGCAAGCAAGGCAAAATTTCTCGGCTTGATAATTATTTATGTTGCTTTCTATCCCATGGGTTAATGAGGACTAAAAGGTTACTTCTTTCAGAAAGTGTAGGAGTAATTCCAGACAGGAATTTTTTCTCTTCTTTAATTGTTGGGTAGGTCCTAAAAGGAATGTAAGACATCACTCCAGAACAAGGCAGTCATCAGTCCCTTTATATTCAGGGCAAAGTGGGGGAAACCAAAAGATCCATTTTTGCCATCCCTGCCCCAAATCAGATGCCTTTCCCTGGTCTTTAACAGTTGTGTGACTGACAAGTGGGACTTCTGTTGTAATTGACAATGCAGTCACTGTTCTAAACATGCACGTGGCCCACTCTGTCTCAGCCTCAATTATAAAATCTCAGCCAGAGGCTATTATCCTCTGTTTTGTTCAGTCAGCAATGCAGTTAGGAGGCAGTGAATTTCCAGCTGGGATAAGGTGGCAAGAAAGAAATTTCTCAGACTCCATCCATCAAACCTTTATAGTGTCTTTCCTCCTTTTGGGGTCCTCCTGGTCAGGCAAGTTTTTCTGAAGCCATTTGGGAATGTGACCCAACTTTGCATTTCCTTTCCTAATTCCACCTTAGTTGGGGAGGGAGTGTGTGTGTGTGAATAGGAGTAGCTTAACGATGACTTATCTAAATGAAGACAGACCCCTCTAATTCATGAAGTGCAATCCTTCTGTTTTCTTATTTTTATGGCACTAATTCTTTAGTAGATAAGCTACATATGGTGGTCTAAGCAGCCATATGAAGCTTCTCTTTTTCTCCTGCCCTCCCTTTCTTTCATCTTTCCTTCTTCCAAAGGTCCAGTTGGATGGATGGAAGATCCTGGGCAAATCTCTCCAAATCCCAGCAGGAACATGGTAGAAGTCTGAGGCAGAAAACATGACCAGTGAGGCCATGGGTAACAGATCTAAGTGCTTTTTAATTAGAGAGTAGAGGCTTGGTGGGCTTTTCTTCACACACCTCATTGTTAAATTACAATGTTTTAATGCCTACAGGCTAAATGAGAGGCTTGGGATGATTAAGATATGAGTAAATTATATACAACCACTCTTAAAAGTAAATGCCTTTTTAAAATGTCAGTGAAGAACACAGAAGAGGTATCAAAGATTTGGCTTCTTTCATAATATATCAACCAAATAAGAAAGATTACCAACTTGTTCCAGGAAAGCCAGACTGCTACCTGGTTGACCTTTACCTACTGGAATTCAGGTTAAGGGTGGAGGGAGCTACTTAAAGCCAACTTGTTTTATAAGGGGGGAATGTACTTATATGAAACCCAACAAAGGCCTGATTAGTTCCTCTGTCTACTTAAGTTTCTCAGTACTGTAACCTATCAGAATTCAGCTGGGGCATGTTAGTATAGCAACACACTGTTTTCTTTGGTGCCAGTGGAGAAAATGTCAATATACCTGCTGCATTCCTCTGGGATCATAAAAATGAAGTCATTACATTAGTAAGTGAATCATGTGTCCATGATATACTCTCACCCTGAGCACACTGACTTTCCCAGGTTAAGGTCACTGATCCAACAGCTATAAGGGCTCCAGTTGCCAGGAGAGGGTGGAACGGAAGTGCCATTTAAGGCACATTGAGGTTTTATGATATTTGAGATGGCAGTGACAGGGGTTGGTGTGGAGGCAGACATGCAAATGTGCTTATCAGAAGGTAAATGCTGGGAGGGCAGGGTTAGCACCAAGGATCAGAGAACTGGATGGCAGGCAAGGGCTGAGCAACTGCAGAAACCTAAGGGAACACTAAAACGGAAGAAAAGGATGTCTTACATTTCAAAGACCTCCTTGCTTAACAATTTATCGTAATTCAAAGTGAGTAGGGGAAGTTTTACTTTGCAAAAATACTATAAGAGAATAGCTAACTTCTTCCAAAGAATTTTCAGTCTTTTAAACCATTAATATAAAAGGCATGAATTAGAAGAAAACTCCTAAAAAATCTTCCTTTTTACCCCTTATGTATAAAACTTTGTAGTCATGTTTTAATGGGACATCACTAAAGTTGCCAAAAAAAGCTACCTCTTATTTTGAGACCCTGGAGAAAGAAGTAAAAGGAGCTGTTTGGCAGGCTTGACATCAGTTTGTAGCATTTCCAAACAGCCTAATCCATAAACAAAAAGACAAATGCATTGTTCAACCCTCTAGGAACCTATAACCAACATAAATAACTCTCCCCAATCAGGTATTTCTGACTTAAACCTTGAACATTATTATTTTTTTATTATGATTTTTATCTTCAGTCTTTCTTTGGGCCCACAAAGCTCCCCCTCCCATATCCACCCCTCAAACACATTCTCATTTACACCACATTCTTTGAGTAAAGAAAGACACACTTTCAGACTGGGTGTTTCTGTTGAAGTTAAGACACTTAAAAGGTAAGTGTGAACAGCATGAAAAATAAACACTATTCCTTTCCCTTGGATTTTGCAAAGCAAACTGCAAGAGGAAACAGAATAATCTCAGTCACCATGCATTTTACTCAAACCCCCATTCCCCAACTGCTGCTCATAATTAAACGTCCTCAACCAAAATGGAAATATGATCTCATGTTTGTTTATTGTGTTGTCTTTCCATTTCCTGGATCAGCAGGGTGTAAATTTGATTTACTGACCTATCTTCTTCCCCAAAACACAGGGAAACTCTTCAGGGAGCTTACAGTAAGCGTATCCAAGTGCAACTGAACCTCTTAGGTAGACATTGTGTAAAAATAGAGTGGTGCTTTAAGATCTGAGACCGGCATCTTTCAGTAGTGTCATTTCTGCACACCAGGTGCAATGTTCAAGGTTTCTACTAAAGAGGGTTGCCAAACACTAATTAAACGAATCAGTTATCTGTTGCTATTCTTAAATCTTCTAGTCTTAGGATTTCTCCAGTAAAAGAAAAGGAGACACATTCCATTCCCTATACAAAAAGCAAAATTCTGATCATATTATGTATTTAGTCAAGTGAGCAATAAATTACCAAGAAAAAAATTACCTATTTCAAATAACAAAACTTTGGAGAGAAAATGACATGTCTGTGTATTTGTTTATTTCTTTTCTCTCACTGTCATTTCTCTATGTCCAATAAATAAATAAAACATATTTCAAAGGAGAAAACAGGCTAACTTAAGATATATAAAATGAAGACATTCGTAATAGCCACTAAGGTTTTCCATGATACAAGAAAGAAAAAAAATTCCCAGTGCACTAATATGGGATAAGTTCAAGAAAATAGTTTCATAGGCATAGGAAATATACTTCCAAAACCAACAATGCTATTCCGTTTCACACCCATCAGACTGGCAGCAATCTGGCAAAATTTATTAAAGTTGAAGATGAGCACACCCAATAATTCCTGTCCAAAAAACTAATATTTACTACCCCAAAACTTCTGCATGTGCACCATGAGATGTCTACAAGAATGTTCACAGTAGTTTTGTTTATAATAGCAAAACATTAAAACCCAACAAAATATCCATCAGCAGAAAAGTAGATAATGCATTGGAGTACATTTGAATAATGGGCTATACTACAATTAGGATGAGTGAACTAAAGTCACATATATCAGTATAGATATGTCTTAAAAACAATGTTGAGCAAAAAGTGCCATTGCAAAAGAATATGTTCAGGTTACCATTTATTTTAAGTTATATATACTCAAAGCAATACTATGTATCTTTTATGGATATATACATAACATAATGGTCGAAGTCTAAAAAAATCCTCATGAAAATGGACACCAAATTCAGGACTAGTTTCCTCTGGTAAGGAAGAGAGGAAAATGAGATCTGGCAGAGATACACTAGGAGCTTCAACTGTAACTGCAACATTTTCTTTCTTTTAAAATCTAGTGCAAATATGGAAAAACGTTAAGGTTTTTGAGAGCTTTGTTTTTTATTGCTTGAAATATTTTGTAATGTAAAAAAATAAATAATTCTGAGGGACTTGTTAAAATGTGGCTTTCAATGCAAACTTTCACCAGAAGTCTATCTTGGCTTCAATCTTGCAAAACCTAGGCATATGGAATTCCCACATTCAAACTTTTTGCTTTAGAATAACCCTTAGGTACCCTCATAAAAGCCAAAAAATTTAAAAAATAAAATTAAAAATCTGAAACAGTTGAGAAATGCATAGAAGGAAGGTAGGCCTGTCATCTTCACTTCAGTGATGCATGGCTATCCTGAACCATCCTTCCCAGGGAGATTCCTCTCTCTCCTCAGACACACAGTGGACTCTCGGGCATTAGGGCTGCCTGTGGGAAACCACACTGCTAAAATGAAACAATCGTATTTCAAATGCTGTGTGTCTTCTTTTAACATCAGCTATGTCAGTCAGCTGTTGTCCTGTTAAAGGATGTGACGTCAAAGTCACTTTTGCAGGATATCACAATAAGCCAACTCTGTCAAGAGCGACCGCAGTGAGAACATACTCTTAGGTGGAACAATTGGATGCTGGTGATGAGGTCAAAGAAAGAAATTCAATCAGAATGGAAATTACTGGAGCTACTCCTGCCCCAGGGCTTTACGCTACATTGAACAACTATGCACAGTTTAACTCTGATGTATCTACTTAAAAATGCACTTAGTCTTAATTTGCAAAAACTGGAGAGGATCTCTGTATGATGCCTTGGGAAAATCCTTGTCCTAATGCATGTGTGTATCAAATTTAGGTTTTCTTTCTTCAATCCACCTAGTACCATAAATATGGGGGAGCGGGGGGATTGTGTTTACACTAATGCCTTGTATGATCTGCCAATCCCCTCACTGGGGAACAAAAAAAAAAATCTCCCAAGTCTTTGTTCAACTTTGGCTGCCCAGACAGAGGACGGTGACAGTTCTTACTGGGTGGCAGAAGTGGAGGCCTGTGTCGAGCTGAACGCACGTGTCTGTGTAAGGTCAGTTGCTCATGTGCTTCCTGGGTGGCTGATAGCACTGAAGGCTGGCGATGTGGGGGGCATCTGGGCGACTGGGGGTTCAGTCCAGAGCCAGGAGCGGCTGAGTGTTCTCGTTCTCTCCTTTCTCCTCATGTTTCAGAGTCCCAGCTTCTACCACAGACTGAGACCTTTTCATCAGCTTGGGTAAGCACTCCCAAGATAGGGGACATAAGGGAGTGGTATGGGATTCTTGGCATTGGTGATGTTGTCTGGCTCTTTTATTGTAGTTTAAGTTAATTCTATCTTTTCCTTTGTTGCTTTTTAGCTGTCAATTTTTTATTTCTTTTCTTTTTCTTTTCCTCCTTCTTTGTGGAAGAAATGGGGATGTCCGTATATAGATAGCAGTGATGGTGATGAATGCACAAATATATGATTATACAGGGAACCATCGATTGTTTACTTAGGATGGAATGTATGGTGGGTGTTCTAGTTTGTTAATGCTGCTGGAATGCCAAACACCAGAAATGGACTGGCTTTTATAAAGGGGGTTTATTTGGTTACACAAATTACAGTCTTAAGGCCATAAAGTATCCAAGGTAATGCATTAACAATCAGGTACCTTCACTGGAAGATGGCCAATGGTGTCCAGAAAACCTCTGTTAGCTGGGAAGGCATGTAGCTAGCATCTGCTCCAAGTTCTGGTTTCAAAATGGTTTTCTCCCAGGACGTTCCTCTCTAGGCCACAGCTCCTCTTCAAAATGTCACTCTCAGTTGCTCTTGGGGCATTTGTCCTCTCTTAGCTTCTCTGAAGCAAGAGTCTGCTTTAAACGGCCATCTTCAGACTGTCTCTCATCTGCAGCCCCTCTCTAAGCCCTGGACATTCTTCAAAGTGTCCCTCTTGGCTGTAGCAAACTCACTCCTTCTGTGTGAGCTTATATAGTGCTCCGGTGAACTAATTCAGACCCACTGTTCTAGTTTGCTAAAACTGCCAGAATGCAAAACACCAGAGATGGATTGGCTTTAGAGGGTTTATTTGGTTACACAGTTACAGTCTCAAGACCATAAAGTGTCCAAGGTAACACATCAGCAATTGGGTACCTTCACTGGAGGCTGGCCAATGGTGTCTGGAAAACCTGTGTTAGCTGGGAAGGCACATGGCTGGCGTCTGCTTCAAAGTTCTGGTTTCAAAATGGCTTTTTCCCAGGATGTTCCTCTCTAGGTGGCAGTTCCTCAAAAATGTCACTCTTAGTTGCACTTGGGATATTTGTCCTCTCTCAGCTTCTCCAGAGCAAGAGTCTGCTTTCAACAGCCATCTTCAAACTGTCTCTCATCTGCAGCTCCTGTGCTTTCTTCAAAGTGTCTCTCTTGGCTGTAGCAGCTTGCTCCTTCTGTCTGAGCTTATATAGTGCTCCAGTAATTTAATTCAGACCCACCCTGAATGGGCAGGCCAACACCTCCATGGAAATTATCCAATCAGAGTCATCACCCACAGCTGCGTGGGGCACATCTCCATGGAAACACTCGAAGAATTACAATCTAATTAACACTGATAGGTCTGCCCACAGAAGATTACATCAAAGATAATGGCGTTTGGGGGACGTAATACATTCAAACTGGCACACTTACCCTGAATGGGTGGGTCCACGCCTCCATGGAAATCATTCAATCAGAGTTATCACCCACAGTTGGGCGGGGTGCATTTCCATGGAAACAACCTAATCCAAACGTTCCAACTTAATCCTCACTAATATGTCTGTCCCACAAGATTGCATCAAAGAATATGGCTTTTTCTGGGGGACATAATACATTCAAACCAGTACAGTGGGTGAACAAAACCATCTTTAAAAAAACAGGTTGATGCAGAAAACTTGAAGGCACTACATTGGGTGAGATAAGTCAGACACATAAGGACGAATATTGTATGGTTTCACTGATATGAACTCATTATAATATGTAAACTCATAGACATGAAATATAAGTTACTAGGGTATAGAATGAGGCTAAAAAATGGGGAGCAGTTGCTTATTATGAGCAGAATGTTTAACTAAGTTGAACTTAAGTGTTTGGAAATGGACAGAGGTGACAGTACTGTGAGAATAACTAACAGTGCTGAATTGTGTATGAATGTGGTGGAAAGGGGAAGCTTACAGTCATGTATGTCACCAGAAGGAAAGTTGGAGGTTAAAAGATAGGAATGTATAAAACAGTGAACCTTGTGCTGGACAAGTCTGTGATTAACTGTACAAATATTAGAAATCTCATTCATGAACTAGAACAAATGTATGACACGATAGCTAGAAATTAATTATAGAGGGGTATATAGGGAAAAATATACTTATTGCATACTATGTACTACAGTTAGTGGTATTTTAACATTCTTTCATCAATAGTAACAAATGTACTATACCAATACTATGAGTCAATAAAGGAGGGGGGCTGGTTAGGGATATAGGAGGATTTGAGTTTTCTTTTTTGCCTTTATTTCTTTTCTGGAGTAATGAAAATGTTCTAAAAATTGAAAAAAAATTAATTATGGTGATGGCTGCACAGCTGTATGATGGTACCATGGGGAATTGATTGTGCACTTTGGATCTTTGGATGATTGTACGGTATGTGAACAATCTCAATAAAATTAAAAAAAAAAACTAGGAAAAACTGGCAGAACCATCTTTCTCAGCATTCTGGAAAATAGTTAAAGGGTTGCAGCAACTGGGTGAGCACCAATTCAAGAAAAAGGCAACTTAACTTAAAAATGGTAGGAAAACCTCATGATGCCTTTGCTGGCCCTTTCCCTACCCCCTCCCCAGCTCAGTGAGGAGCCAGCCTGCATTCTCAGGGTCCCTGGTCCTGATTCTGGAGGGAGAAGAGTAACCCCCATGTGCATAGTGAGGTGCATGTCCATCTGTATCAATCTATCTAATGGCAGCCAGAAGGTCTGAACCAGAACACTTGTTTCTGCCTTGACATCCCAGAACTTGCCCTGCATGTACGAGCATCTCCTGGGCCCCTAAGAAACAATCAAATTGCAGAAGGCTGGGGCAAAAGTTAACCAGCTTTAAGACATGAAATAGAGCACCCTGGAATGGGAGGAGAGACTGTGTTGTAAGAAGAAGAGGGTGCATTCATAACGTTGTAAAAGAGGAAATTTCTAAGGCCAAAAGTGCATGCTCAGCACAAGATACATGCTTAGAAAGATGAAAGAGGACCCTACACTTTAGCTTCAAGCTGTTCTTTAGGTTCATTGTTAGGGTGGTATATTATTTAGGGTTCTCTAGGGAACAGAACCAACAGGAAATATCTTTAAATATGAGATTTTATTAAAGTGTCTCATGCAACTGTGGGGATGCATGAGTCCAGATTCCATAGGGCAGGATGCATGAGTCCAAATTCTGTAGGGCAGGCAGCGAGCTGACAACTCTGATGAAGGTCTTTGATGAACTCCCCAGAAGAGATTGGGTGGCTAAAGGAGTGAAGGTTCTCTTTCTTCTCCCTTAAAAGTCTTCAACTGATTGGATTAAATCCAGCATATTGAATTATTTCATTGGGGAAGACACTCCCTTCATTGACATAATCAGACAAAGATACAATCAATTGGCTGACGATTTAATAAACCAGCCTTCTGGTTTATTAACCAGCCACAAATGTCCTTGCAGTAGTGGTTAGGCCAGTGCTTGCTTGATCAAACACCTGTGCACCATCACCTGTCCAAGTTGACATGTGAACCTAACCATCACAGAAGGCTAAACTCTGAAGGAGAGCACAAGCCAACACAGAGTTAATACATTAAAATATTAAAATGTTCAGTGTGAAATAATTGATTACAAGGCATACAAAGAAACAGAATACAATGGTCCATCCAAAGGAGCAAGATAAAACATCAGAAACCATCAAGGAATAGGACAAGACTTTGAAAATACCAGACAAAGATTTTTTCGAACAGTCTTAAGTATGCTCAGTGAACTAAAGGAAAACACAGAGAAGAAAAACAAAAAGATATCAGAAAAATGATATACGAACAAAATGAGAATTTCAATAAATTTCCTAGAGGATTCCAATGGCAGATTGAAGCTGGTAGAAGAAAGAATCATGGTTTTGAATATGACAATTTAAATTATTCAGTCTAAGGAGCACAAAGAAGGAATGAAGAAAAGTGGACAGAGCCTAAGAGACCTGTGGGACACCATCAAGGGAACCAATATACACATTATAGGATTCTCAGAAGAAGAGGAAAGAAAGTGGCAGAAAGAATATTTGAAGAAATAGTGGCTGGAAACTTCCAAAATTAAACAAAATATATTTGATCAAGCAAGCACTGGCCTAACCACTACTGCAATGGATCCAAGAAGCTCAGTGAACTCCAAACAGGATATGGGAATTTCATACTTTCTGTGTAATGTTTCTGTAAACCTACACTGTTCTATAAAATGAAGTCTATTTTTTAAAAAGAAGAAGTGTGTGTGTGTGTGTGTGTGTGTGTGTGTGTGTGTGTCTAACTTTATGTCTTGTATTTTTAATGCATTTTTTTTATTGTGGACTTTAACATATATACGTAGCAGTGATAACTTTCAAAGTATGATTTAACAAGTAGTTAGAGAGCAAGTTTCAAAGAATGTCATGGGTCACAGTTCCACAACTTCAGCTATTTCCATTATTGTAAAATATAACATACATACAGAAAAGTGTTAACTTCTGATTTACAGCTCAACAAGCAGCTATATAGGTAATTTCAAAAATTGTTATGGGTTAGAGTTCCACAGTTTCAGTTCTTTTCTTATTATGCAATATAGGATATATACAGAAAGGTGAAGACTTTCAAAGCACAATTCAATGAGTAGTTATAGAGCACATTCCAAAGGATTTTATAGGTTATCATTCCACCATGTCATTTACCTCCTCACAGGAATTCCAACATCCCAGCATCTAAAAAATGTTTATATAAAGTTTCGATATTCATAGACCTTTGTTAAATCTTATCTTACTTGTTGCTTCCCCTTCCTCACACTTAATCTCTTTCTCCAACTTCAGGGGTGTCTAAGCAGTGGCCACCCTACTTGTCCATGTTGAAAGAGGGTATCAACAGTATGGGGAAGGGGGCTGCATCTGATTGCTGTTCTTAAAGAGGCTGTTACCTCTGGGCTTTAGGACTTGTCTGGCATAGGAACACTCTGGTGGATTTTAGTTTCTGAGAGACAAAACTTAGTGAGTGAATCTTTTCTAGAGTCTCAGGTAGGGATCCAGGTAGTTTGGGGACTACTTTTGGTAAGGGCAAGCCATACTGTGGCCATTTGGGATGTCTAGCTGAGCTTGCATAAGAGAAACCTCCAAGATAGCTTCTCGACTCTTTGGGATCCCTCGGCCACAGTGACCTCAGCTTCTTACCTTATGTCTTGTATTTTAAAAGAAATCAAGCTTATTTCATTTTCAACTAGCTATTTTGTTGTATTATCCATAGTTATTAACTGTTCTGTCCCATGTGGCTAATGGCAGTATAGGCTAAGTCCTGTAAACTCTAGAATATCTATGATAATAGGAGAGCATTAAGTGAATATAGAGTTTTCAAAAATTACTTATTTTAGTCATGAATTTCAACTTTTTTCAACACAAAAATGTTACATCTGAGTTGTGAACAGCTACCAAAAATGACAGATTTGAGATTCTCTTTCTCTCCCCACTTCTCCCCTGATCAAAGTACTTAAAGCCATCATTGAAAACAAACCACAAAATGGAAGAAATCCTAATGATTCCTAGATTTAATAGTGGAGATTTCTACACACAGTGAATATATTCTTGGCCAGATAACTTCATATCTTAAACGTCATCCAAAAATGGAAGAAATGGGACTGGTTGTCCTTCAAAGTCCCTTTCGGTTCTAACTTCCATGATCCTGGGCACTCTAGGTATGAGAATCCAAGTGTTGTTTGATAAGTAGTGTTCACCTAAGGAAGGATGAGATACAAGAGCAGACAATCAGAAGCCCTGTATGCATGAGGTTTCCCTAAGCTTGATAGTCAGTGTGCAGTGGGTTAATCAGTAAAAAAGTGGCCAGTCCAAGTCCTTGACCTTAGGGCTTGCCATTATGAAGCTCGATACTGCAAAGGAGAGGCTAAGCCTAATTCTAATTATGCCTAAGAATCACCCCCAGAGAATCTCGTTTGTTGCTTAGATGTAGCCTCTCTCTCTCTAAGCCAACTCTGCAGGTGAACACACTGCCCTCCCTGCTATGTGGGACATGATTCCCAGGGGTGTAAATCTCCCTGGCAATGTGGGACATGACTCCTAGGGATGAGCCTGGACCCAGCATTATGGGATTGAGAAAGCCTTCTTGACCAAAAGGGAGACGAGAAATGAAACAAAATAAAGTTTCAGTGGCTGAGAGATTTCAAACGGAGTCCAGAGGTCATTCTGGAGGTTATTTTTATGCATTATATAGATATCCCTTTTTAGTTTTTAGTGTATTAGAATAGCTAGAAGGAAATACCTGAAACTGTTGAACTGCAATTCAGTAGCCTTGATTCTTGAAGATGATCATATAACTATACAGCTTACATGGAGTGACTGCGTGATTGTGAAAACTTTGTGGCTCACACTCCCTTTATCCAGTGTATGGTCAGTGGAATAGAAAAAGTGACAAAAAGTAAATGAATAATAGGGGAGAGAAAGGAGTATGAGATGTTTTGGGTGTTCTTTTTTATTTTATTTTTATTTTTATTCTTATTTTTAGTTTTATTTTATGGAGAAATGAAAATGTTCAAACAGTTGGTGATGAATGCACAACTATATGATGATACTGTGAGCAATTGATTGCACACTTTGGATGATTGTATGGTGTGTGAATACGTCTCAATAAAATTGCGTTTTAAAAAAATTGGCCAGTGCAAAGTGGCCTCTGTATATAAAAACAAGGAGGCCTCCTTTCCTTTTTCTTTCCAGAAGAGAAAGTGGTATCAACTAAGCAAAAACAGTGTTTGGGGCAGTGTAAAGGAGGAGGTAGCACAGGTTTATTTGTTTGTTTTTTGTTTATTTTTCTCATGGTAATGGGAGGTAAACTGCCAAAGGATGGAAGGTGCTATAGGATTGATTTCTGTTCCTGGGTGCTGTCGTGGAGAATCAGGCAGCTGCTGAATTGCCTGGGTCTGACTGAGTCAGACCTTCCAGTCCTGACTGTCCTTCCAGTCTCAGCTTAGTTCTGTAGTGACCTGATCTTCTTTGGTGTCAGTTCCACTCGACCCACACCCCACGTCCCAACCCAAGTACTGTCAATCCACCTTACCTCCACCATAGTCACTGGGAGAAAGAGCAATGGGACTTTGCAACTGAGAGATCCCCACCAGACTTAAGTTCCCACATCAGGAAGGTTGAAAACTGCTACCACCTCGATGGAGAAGGTCTCTGAAGAGGACAGAAAACTACTTTCAGAATGAAGAGAGGGGTATCTGTTCTCTTGCAGGCCATCAGCCAAGGCTATTGAGCATGCTTAAGAGAATGGCACAAACCAGGGACACAGCAAGGTTGTCCTGAATAGCTCAGTCCCTGATGAAGATAAAAATTGGTAAAAGCCAGACTACTTCTGAGAACCCAAAGAGCTGTAATCATTTACAAGCCGGACTATTTCAGGTTGGCTGAAATTGCTGACAGATGTGACGTAAACACCCATCTCTCATTCCCCTCACAAGCTCTCCACCTCTACCAGGTGTCTGGTACTATGTGGAGAAATTAGGGTCAAATCCAAATAAACCAAATAAAGAGGATTCATTTAATTCCTCTTCATTATAATTAAGGTCACCTATATCTTCCGATGTAGCCAGACCATGGATAAGAGAATATGATTTGAGGTAAATGCAAGTTTTCTGTTTTCTAAAATCTATAGACATTTTTCTGACAAGTAGTTAGATCTTCCTTAGTAATACAGAAATAGATACCTCTATGTAAAAAACATTTTTTAAGTTGACATTTTAATTTTTTTAAAAGCTAGAAGATGTGTTTTTTAGGATTAGACAAGTGATACATACTCACTGTATAGTTTCAAACAACATGAAAGGAACAAAGAAATAACAATCACTTGATACCCCACAACCCAGTCATAATCACATTAATTTTGTGTATGTCTTTCTGGCTTTTATCATACACATAGGACAATACCTTTTTTCTAATGAGGTAAAATTCACATAAAATAAAAACTATTTTAAAGTGAACAATTTGGTGGCATTTAGTATATTCACAACGTTGTGCAGACACTATGTTTATATAGTTCCAAAATATTTTCATCACTCCGAAAGGAAGCACTGTACTGGTTAAGCGGTTACCTCCCACTTCTTCCCCACCCCTAGAACCTGGCGCTCACCAACCTGCTTTCTGTCTCTATGGATTTACCAATTCTGATATTTCATATAAATGGAATTATGCAATATGTGACCTTTTGTACCTGGCTTTTGAGGTTCATACATGTTGCTTACATGAATCAATATAGAACCATATTTTTTATTTTTTATTTTTATTTTTTTAATTTTTTTTAGAACCATATTTTTTAAACAAAAAATGTTCACAACCCCCCCCACACACAGACACTATACATGCAATTTTGTAATCTTTATTAGCAGTCAACACAAGATATACGTGATCATTTTAATGCAGTGCAAAATACTCCACTGAAAATGCCATACGCCATAATGCATTTAATCAGTCCCCTGGTGATAGCCATTCTGATGGTTTCTAACTTATCCTTATTGTAAACAATGCTTTGTAAATGCCCTTTGTATATTTCTTTGCATATTTGCCCAATTCTTCTACTGGGATAAATTCCCAGAAGTTGAATATCTGGGCCAAAGGATATGCATATTTAAAATGTTGATATCCTGTATAGAGCCAAATTACCTTCCAGAAAGGCTGAACCAATTTATATTCTCACTGTGCATGAGAACATCCATTGCTCCACATCCTTGCCAAATTGGCTTGCTTTTAACAATGGTAAAAATAGGTTCTTGTCTGCTTTTCTCCTATGAATCCTGCCAAACTGCATGATGTGAAATTAAATGAGAGGAATATAAAGTTGAATGATTGGAAATATTTTGGTCACTGTAATGTTTTATCTAAAACACACCATTTTCCGCTCAAAGCAAAGTTGATAGATAAGGCTGCCTCATTTTTTAATAAAAGTTCTAGGAAGCAATTTCCTAAATGGATTGATTCCTTAGAGAGAAAATGCCTCTGAGGATGTAGAAATTATTCAAGCCAAATGTGCTTTGGGCTGATAGAGGGTTTTTTGTTGTTGTTGTTGTTGTTTTTAACATTACAGTGTCCATCTTACTTTTCATTCTTTTGAAGATACAAAGTTTTTACTCCATACTATCCAAAGCGTCATCTACAGCCTATTTTGAATTTACTCCTTTATTTGTCTGATGTTCCCCACACAGATATTTTCTCCAGTCTTGTTTTATGTTTTTGTTATTTTTTCTATTCAGTGTGATTAAGATTTTCTCTTTAAAATCTGGATTGCAAATAGCAGTAACTTTTTAAAATGACACTTTTACCATAAATTAGATGAGAGAGAAGCTTGTATTTAAAGATATTCTGGTCTTTCCAAACAGAGAAGAGAATAGAGTTTCAAATTCAGCTCTTTCACCTCCTGAATAACAGGATCAGAAGCATATAATTTATTATAATCATGCTTCAGTTTCCTCATCTGATAACCTAGAAAAATGAAACGTGCACTACCTTCTTCACAGAGATGTTACAAAGACAGGGATGTCCCTAGTATTATAATGAATTGAATTATTACATTAAAAAAATTTGTATATACAAATTAATCTTTTACCTGACAAAGTTTTTGACCATGAGTGGATATGTTTCTTTTCAAAGAAAAATATGTAAATCAGGTTTACACTTGACTATGCAAAATTGTCCTGTTGTTTTGACATTAATATCAATTTAAAACACTTTGATACTGTTCAGCTTCACTGATAGTATTAATGAACTTTGCCTGACAAAAAGCCAGAAAATAGTTAGGATAATTATAAATTGCCAGCTGTGAACTAATAATCCCCTTTATTTTTCCCTTTTATCCACTTAATAAATTGAGTGTATCAAATTGTTATAAATGTGGTACTTCCAATGTCAGCAAATTATATTTTTAAAAGGCAAAACAACAGTATTGTTTTAATTTAGGAAAAAAGATCACTCCAACTTGTATTATTTTAGCAGCTACTCACAGTTTTTCATATTAACTTCGAGGACATTCTAGTGTGTTCTTTTCACAGGCTGGTTAGTGGGGAATGCTCAGTCCGGAAGGGACAAATGTATGAGAGGCTCAGGCCTCTACCCCTCACCAGCTCTCTCCTTAGGAAAAAGCACCTTCTTTGATAAGATTGAGGGAAATTTCTGCTAATGTGTGACTCAGCCCTGCTCTCTTTCAGAGTGTCCTGTCCTTAAGTACCTATCTATCTAGATAAGTTTGCTGGAGTAGGTCCCGCCCTGCAAGAAGGCCTGAAAATTGAAGCACTTATTTTAATTTATTTTAATTCAAGGAAGTGAGTATTAGCAAGCCATTTTGGCCAAAGGTCCATGCCACGTTCTCCAACCAGCTTTATTAGTAATGCAGCTAACCTTTTGAACTCTGATTACTGCTTCTACTTCTCAGTTGATTGAAAACTAGGAGTGGGAGGGGAGGCATTAATTATCATCCCCTCAAACCCCATCAGACTGGATAACAGTGTTATGGTTTTTATTTGTCTGGCTAATGTCAAATAAAAAATAAATCTAGATTTTGGAAGGAGAGACTTTATTCAAAAGGTTGTTGCAACTAGGGGAGGAGAACTATTGCAATAGGGAGAACATTCTGACCAAAGACATAAGATCGGCAAGTGTCTCAAAGGCTAGGAAGAAGAGGATTTTTCTTTTACTGGAAGGTATAAATAAGGCTGGAAAGAACTGGGTGTGGAGAGTGGGATGAATGGGTAGAGTGATCAGACAAAGGATCGGGGAATGTTTCCCCTGAGGTCAGTGGATACTCGGAAGGAGCCATTAAGGAGGGTGTATTAGTCAGGATTCTGTAGGGCAACAGAACCAACAGGAGAGATCTGTAAATATGAGATTTTATTAAAGTGTCTCACACAACTGTGGGGATGCATAAGTCCAAATTCCATAGGGCAGGCAACTCCGATGAAGGTCTTCGATGAACTCCCCAGGAGAGATTGGCTGGCAGAAGAAAAAGCGTAAGTTCTCTCTTTTCTCTTAAAAGTCTTCAACTGTTTGGATTAAATCCACTTGATTGGATTCTTTCGTTGCAGAAGACACTCCCTTAGTTGATCATAGCTGTGATCAATAGATGATTACATGTATTAACCAGACATGAAATGTCCTTGTAGTAACTGTTAGGCCAGTTTGCTTGATCAGACACCTGGGCACCATCACCTGGCCAAGTTGACACATGAACCTAACCATCAGAGAGGGGTTATACTTTGTTCTGATTCTCAAGCGTGAGCCAAAGTTCAGGGGTCTAGGAGCAGGAGAGAAGCCTGGCTAAAGTTGAACATGTCAAGTTAATGAGCATTTTGTCCAGATTGGTCAATGGGGACACACAGTTCAGCTAATCATTCGGAAGACAAAGAATGGGATTTTGGAGGGTTAGTGTCTGGCCTTGTTGTAGGTAGACAAGGGGTCATCCATGAGTCTTATGTAAGTCATACAGGGAAGAATGGCTCTTTGCAGCAAGTTGTTTCCCAGAACACAAAAATGTAGTGGGCATTTCTTGACTGTCACTGTTTCCCAGGAGGCTCAAGTAAAGTTCAACATTGTCACCAGTACCCTTTACCTCTCCAGGTGGTACCAGCCCCCTGCTTTCTTGTAGAGAATCCATTTCACTTGGTGTGGGTGAGGTTGACCCCACTTTCCTACTCATGTGAATGGGCATATGGTCCAGGTCTTGCCAATTCAAGTATCTTATTCTCTGGCCACTGCTAATGGCCCAGCAAAGAGTACATGGCCCACGTAAAACCAATCCATCTGAGATTTGATCCCATGGATGCTGGGAGAGAGAACCCTGACACTATTTAAGCCCCTGGACCCAGCCATGCCCAGCCTGGCACTATCGCTAGACTTCCCAGTTATATAAACCTATAAAACCCCCTTTTGCTTAACTATGTGGTTTTGTTTGTTTGTTTCCAAAATGCCTGTGTTGTGGCCCTGAGGTTTTGGTTGGCTTGGGGTGGCTGAAGCCCTGGGTACCTATGATTATGAAAGACTGCTGGGTGGGGAATTTGAGTACAGAATTCTGGCTATATTTCAAGTCCGAGTAATTCCATCTGCTCTCCCTGAAAATTGTTACGCAAGAATATTCAATAATTGTAATTTCCTTTATTAGACTTCTAAGCATCATGGAATCTCCTTGATCATTTTCACCATGCAAAGGCAAGTTCTGAATTTGGAGGAAAAAAAAAATTTAGGACAAGATCCCAACTTGAATTCTAAGAAGAAATCCTGGTTTTAAAGAAAAATGAGCTGCAATGCCCTAGATGTCAAATTGATTTTCAAGTTCTGTTTGATAAGCTAACTGAGCAATAGATTAACATTCAGGGAGAGTGCATAAGAAGGCATCACAGAAGAAATACAATGTGATATTGACATAAATAATGAAGTTTTAGTTCACATTAAACCTTTTCCTAACTTTGACATTTTTCCACAACTTAGAGTGATCTGATAAGAAAAGTCATTAAATGGAACATGAAAATAACTTTGAATGTTTTAATTGTGGAAGGTCTAAATGAAAAGTAGCAGCTAATAGTCATAAGTAGATATAAAAATAGCTAATTCAATAAATATTTACTGAGCCTATTATGTGCCAGCCACTGGGAACACAGCAGTGAACAAAGCAGACAAAAATCTCTGCTGTCACAGAGTTTTATTCTAGTAGGAAAAAATGCACCAATAAAATAAAAATGACAAATCTCCAAAAATAAACAACACCTGGGTTCCTGGAGTAAGCACTTCTCTGAGCTGCTTTGCTTTGCTGCTCTCTGCCTATTAGAAATTGCCCTATACCAAAAATGCTACAGTGGTCATCCTTGAGTGATTTTTGGTTTCTCCTTAAAATTTTTCTACAAGAAGTCTGTTATTTTTTTAAATTTGTTTTTTATTGCTGTAACAGCTATTACTTTTTAATGAGAAAAAGAATTATTAAAAGAAAAAACATGACAAGCTAGAAAAATGTCAAAATCCTCAATGCTGACTCTTGTGGGGGTTGGGGCTGGGTGCAGACATCTCCTATTGGCACCTACTAAGGCTCCTGAACTGAAAGTGAAAGTCTTTTTAAAAAGCAGCATGTGCTGCTTTCACTTTGGTGACTCTTCCCTTCTCTTCTCTTGTTCTTGAGCTCCACTGATAAAAGGTGCCTATAGCATCTTCTCTTCCTTTTCTCTGTCTCTTCCTCCTCACAACCTCGTTCTTCTGTCCCTCTGCCTACAAAGATGGCCATTGTTCTGCTTCTCTGTGGACAACTCAAGCAGATAAACTTACTGACTTAACGCTGCCTTTGTCACTTTCATTTCAATTGCCACTTCCCACAAACTCCACTCCCTCCAGGTTACCATGGTGTCCCCTGATAAAATGTCAGTGAAAGGTCTTTCTGATTCACTTACACTTCTAAAAGTTGTTTAACTCATTTGTAAAAGAAACTTTCCTGCCTCTGGCAGGCTGAAGCATTCATTGCATTATAGTTTTGGGGGTCCTTAGGGCCACGATAGAAAATTCTAAGTTTTTTTTTTTGATTGGTTTAACCAGAATTTTATTCTTACAATCAACAGTGGCTTCAAACGTCTCTCTTTCTTTCCTTTAAAGAAATTCTTAGTATTTTCCCTATTTCTTTTCCCCCCTTTTTGATTCTTAGTAAGGTGAAAGTTGCATTTAGTTTTATCACTATAAAGGGAAAAATTACTTGATATTTGGGGCAATTTTGTTTTTTATTTTTATTTTTTGTTTTTTCTGTCTTTTTTATTTGTTTTTTATTACTGTTACTTGCTTTGTTTTGGTGTTCTGCTTTTTGGGGGCAAATTTTTAAAAATTATTTTATTGAACTTTTTCAAATTGGTATATATTTTTCATGCTTTTCAAAACTTATTAAGGTATAACACAAATATAGTAAAATGCACTAGTGTTTAGTGTATAACTCAATTTTTTTGTTTTGTTTTTCTTTTGTTCTTTTGTTTATTTATTTATTTTATTTTTTCTAGTTCAATTGCTTTTTACATATAGATATACTCAGGTAACCTCCACTCAGTTCAAGATATAGAACACTTCCAGTAACCCAAAATTTCTCTTATTCCTTTTCAGTCAATATCCTCCTGTCCCACCCTTGCCTGAGGTAATCAGTATTCTGACTTCTATCACCATTGATCAGTTTTGCCTGTTTTGAACTTGAAATAATTAGAATTATCCAGTATTTACTCTTTTGTGTTGGCTTCTTTAGCTCAAGATTTTGTAAGTGAAATCCATCCATTGTTTGTATCACAGTTCATTCTTTTTTATTGCTATGTAGTAGTACATTAAATAAAAGCACTGTAGCTTATAAATTCATTCTCCTGTTGGTGGACATTTGGACTGTTTTCAGTTTGCATCTATTATAGGAAAAGCTGCTACACGCATTCTTGTACATGTCTTTTGGTGCACATATGCACTAATTTCTCTTGGGTCTATATCTAGGAGTGAATTGCTGGATCATAGAGTAGACATATAGTTAGCTTTAGTCAAATTGTAAATATATTTATATGACACAAAATTCAGAAGGCACAAATAAGTATAGAGTGAAAAGTTTCTTTCCCACCCCTACATCTCTGTTCCACAGTTTTCTCCAGAGGCAACCTGTTTTACCAGTTTCTTGTGTATTCTTCTGGAAACATATTCTGCATATGGAAACATATGTAGATAAAGTCTCGTGTTTTATACCCCATAATACACACTCATTTGTACCTTGCTTCTTTCACTAAATAATATATCTTTGAAATTAGTTTACAACAGGAACACAGAAATGTTTCATTCCATTAAACGACTTCATAGTATTCCATTACATGGATATAACCATAATTTATTTTCTCAAATGCATGATGATAGACATTGGTGTTATTTCCAATTTTTTTGCCATTACAAACAATGCATCATTAACATGTGAAATTCCGTACATCTAAGAATATATCTGACCAATTAGTGGAGGGGGAATGATAATCTAATAAGAACAGATAAACTATGGAGGGTAATCTCAATGTTATGGGAATGCTCAGGAATGATTATGGTTTGTAAACTTTCTTGGATATAGGAAGATCATGTTGGAAGCAATAGAGTTATTTTAGGTTTTTTTTTTCTCTTATTCCTTTGTTTTCTTAGGGGTTGTTAATTTTCTTGGGGTATGGTAGGAACATGTTGGAAGCAATGTAGTTATTTTAGATTATTTGTTTTTCTTACTCCTCTGTTTGGACATGGTTTATTAATTTTCTTGGGGTATAGTAGGAACATATTGGAAGCAAAGTAGTTATTTTAGGTTATTTGTTTTCCTTAATCCATTGCTTTGTTTGAAATGTTGTGGGGTTTTTTTGGTTGTTGTTTGCCTGTTTGTTTTTAATTTTTTGATAAACAAAGTTAAAAAATTGAAAAAAAATCAGTAGAAAAATGGGAGTAAAAACTAAATGACAAATAGGGTGGGATGGGGGGATGGTTTGGGTATTCTCTTTTCACTTTTATTTTTTATTCTTATTCTGATTCTTTCTGATGTAAGGAAAATGTTCAGAAATAGATTGTGGTGATGAACGCATAACTATATGATCATACTGTGAACAGTTGATTGTATACCATGGATGACTGTATGGTTTGTGAATATATTTCAATAAAACTGAATTAAAAAAAAAAAAAAGAATATATCTGTAGGATAAAAATGGCTTTGGGCATTTAAAATTTTGCCTCAATAATATAAGAATCCCTGTTTCCCCATACCAACACAGTGAATTAGCAAACTTTTTAATCTTTGTTAGTTTTTGGGTGAAAAATGGTATCTCACTGTAGCTTTAAATTCCTCTAAATATGAGAGAGGTCTTTTGCATGTTTAAAAATTCATTTGTATTTCCTAACATGAAAAATCTCTCTCTATATTACTTGTTCATTTTTCTAATAGATTGAATCATTTTTCTTATTGCTTTGTACTAATTCTTTCTACATTAAGGAAATCATCTTTTGGCCTGTGATATGAGTTGAAAACATTTTTAATAAAAGATGTTTCCAAAGAGGAAAGCAACTCAACATTTTTTGTATAACTGCATTATGCCAGGCATTGTGCTAAGTGCTGGATATAAAATAAAGATTGATTCCTACCCTTAAAAAGAAATAGATTCCAAAATAGATCATTACATTATCATATGGTAAGTTTTATTGTAGAATAGACATGTGAACTAAGTGCATTTCAAACTCAACACATCCAAAACTGAATTTGTCATCCTCTCCCAGGATCTACTCTTCTTCCATTGTTTCGTATCTCAGTAAATAACATCATCAGTAACTTAGCTGCTCTGTCCAGAAACCTTGGAGGAATTCTTAACTCCTTCTCCTTCACTTCCAGAAAGACCTGACAATTCTCCTTTCTAAATGTTCCTCCAACCCATCTCTTTTCTCCATCCTCACAGCCACTGCCTTCTAAACCACCACCGTATCTCACCTGGGGCAGGGTGAGGGTGGGAGGTGGGGTGGGTGAGTGGAGGTGGTCAGGTGAATCCTGAGTTGAGACTTAAAAAACTAGTGTGGATTAATCAACCCCAGATAGAGGAGTCAAAGTATTTCAGACAAGAATGCAATAAGCCTCACAAAAAAAAACAGATCATGGTGCATCTACTGCAGGCAATTCACATAATTAGGTGTGACTGAAGGACTGATGTGAGATTTGTTAGTGTATGGGTGAGAGACGATGCTAAAATGATAGGCAGAGGTTGGATCCAAAGGCTTTCAACGCCATACTAAGAAATTTGGATTCTGTCCTGAAGGAAGTGAAGACCCATTGATTAGTTTTGAGTGGGGATGGAGGTGGGACAGAGGAATGTCCTGGTTGAATTTGTGATTCGGAAGGTCACTGTGGAGGGTGGAAGAGAGGAGGAGGAGACTGGTGGCTGAGAAACTATTACATTAGTCCAAGTAGGAATTAATGGGGACCTCAAATAGGGTAGCAACCATGAGAAAGGTGAAGAAAACACGAGGGACTTGATGGATTACTAAATGTAGGCAGCAAGGAAGAGCTGGGGGAAAATTCCAGCGTCCTGGTCTGTATGGATAATGGTATCACTCATAAAGATGGGTGTATGGGTATGTAACTATTTTGGAAAGAAGACAATGAATTCAGTTCATACATTTTGTGTTTGAGGTCTGGCGTAACACCCAAATATGATATTAAGTAGAACCAACTCCAAGTTTCCTGACGTAATGAAAAACCATATTGATACGGTTAATTAAAATTGATATGGGTAATTCCTAATTTCCTCCTCTTCATTGTTCACTGTTTTCCTGGGTGTTAGCTACTTCCCTAGGAGCTCTGATGCACTGGCCCTGATCCAGTCACACTTTCACACAGCCTCTCTTATGAAAAATATGCCCTGGAAACAAGCAGAATATTGTCTGGTTTGAGTCGCACAGCTTTCTGTCCTTGCCAAATTAAGGAGATTAATGGCCAAAACAGAAATGACAGGCAGGCCTTGTGAGATAGTACAAGTGCAAAAGGGTTGAAAGATTTGAAACATAGATAATTGGTCTTTGAAAATTGGATTTTTAGAAAAATATAAATTTATTTATTTTTGAATTATAGTATTACCAAAAAATGAAAAAATAAAGGAATGAGGGGAAATTACATATAATCCTTTCACTGCAATAAAACCACATTATGAGATTCTGTACTTCTTCCCATTTCTTTCCTAGCTCCCTTTTTCAGATGGCTATAAATTATAGTACAATTATTTATTGACTGAATATAGAGAGGTATCCTAGTGGCATAAGATAATATTTGTAAATGGCCTTAGTGGAACACTGAATATAAAGTAACTGAATCATCATCGGCCTCTCTTTGTCCAGGTATACCTTATTATTCCCTTTAAGGAAAGAAAGGGAAATACGGGTGTAGATTCCAGGTACCTAATGCACAAACAGGAAGTAGCATAGATCCTGAGACAATCCAGCTTATTAATACCAAAATGGGACCTATAGCTACTTTTTAAATTAGTAAGACTTTTTTTTTTCTTTCTTATGTAGTTTATGTGGTAGCTTGACAGCAGCATTGGATTGAGAAGCAGGGAACTTGGGATTTAGTCCTAGTTTTGACAATAACTGTGACCCTGGATTTACTTTATAATCTCTGTATTAACCCGATTCAGATTCTGCCTCATGTCTGTCAGTGAAAGTTTTAATGTGACTCTGGCCACACCTTTTCTCATGCCCACCCCTGGAGCTGAAGGCGAGACCATCCCTCTCCTAAGCAAGCAGGCCATGATCCACTGGGGAGGGTTCCCTAAAGAAAAGTCCCTGAGATGGGCTGTTACCAGAAGGGAAAATGAATTTTGGGCAGGCAAGTTTCTTTATCTGTAAAACAAAGAGATTGGTCTAAAAAGTTCTGTTCTAAGCTGCCTGCATCAGTCGTCACAGAATTATAAATACATTATCTGAGTTAGAATAAAGTATGAGAGAAACTGCCTTGTTCTCTTTGACTTCTAATTTGTGATATCCATTCCTTGTGGCTTGAGGACAATTTCAGGAGTTCAGACTGCAAGTTTTAAAGCAGGTTCCTGAGTGACTTTCCGGTTTTTGTGAGCTGTCTATGTGTACTTCCTGCAGAGAGGCTGTTTTATTAATAGCAACAGACGCCCTGAAACAACATACTTCTTTAACCATATCACCATTTTTATCTTTGGAAAAGCTATGATGTGTTACTGAGTATTAAGGACAGTTTACTCTTCAAATGTGCAGTTTCCAAACTGAATTTATTTTTACCTGTGGCCTGGCTCCCCCAAATTCAAATTTTTCATAGCCTATCTTATTCTACAACTATGGGTAGTGGGTGTGGAAAGATTATCAAAGGAATGTACAAACAGACTTTTTTTTTTTTAATTACAGAAATTGTAGGTTTACAGAAAAATCATGCAGAAAATATGGAGTTCCCATATACCTCCTGCAGCCCACCCCCAGAGTTTCCCTGATTATTAACATTTTGCATTAATGTGGTACATTTGGTACAATTGAGGAACCAGTATTTTATAGGTATATTATTAAGTAACGTCCATAGTTTACATTAGGGTTTGCCCATTATTAGCACCTTCACTTAGTGTGGTACATTTGTTACAAATGATGAAAGAATATTATAATTGTACTATTAACTATGGTCCGTGGGTAACGTTAGTGTTCGTTTGTGTTGTATAGTCCTATGGTTTTGTTTTGTTTTTAAATTTTTTATTCTTAGTAACATATATTCAGCCTAAATTTTCCCCTTTTAACTGCATTCAAATATATATTCCATTGCTGCTAATTACATTCACAATGTTATGCTACACAAACACACCTTGAGTATAACTTTGCCCCAATATCTGTTTTCTCTCCTATCTCAACTTCAATAACTATTTTTAATGGAACTGGCTCTGGCACAATAGTCTTGGCAGATCCTTGAAATTATGTAATTTCAGAGGGTAAGATAATATGTAATCAAAAGCTTCCTGTTCTATAACTCTAACATCAAATTTACCTATATAGTATATCCATTAGCAAACTGGCTACCTATCTCAGAAGATTGTTGGGCTGATTGAAATGAGATAATGCATGTAAAATACTTGGCACAATGTCTAGCACAGACTAAGTGGTCATATTTATTAGCTATTACTACTATCTGTAAAAAGAATATAATACCTATCACAGAAGGTTTTCGTGAGGCTCAAAAGGGATGTTACTTACAAAGGGTTTAACACCATGCTTGGCACAGAGGAAGCCTTTAGAAACAGTTCCTGCTGCTAATAGAAGAAACTTATAGTTGTTTTCAAGGAATAATACTATTTCCAAAATCAGTAGCTAGCAACATTTACCTTGCTCATGTATGAAAAAAAAAAATCTTCTGATTAGAGTATCAGTTTTTCTGCTATCTAATAGTTTACCCTATTTTGAGTCAGGGAAATAGTGTTGTGGTTAATTAAATATAAACCATATTGGGAGGCGGGGCAAGATGGTGGACTGGTGAGCTGTATGTTTTAGTTACTCCTCCAGGAAAGTAGGTAGAAAGACAGGAACTGCGTGGACTGGACACCACAGAGCAATCTGACTTTGGGCATACTTCATACAACACTCATGAAAATGTGGAACTGCTGAGATCAATGAAATCTGTAAGTTTTTGTGGCCAGGGGACCCACACCCCTCCCTGCCAGGCTCAGTCCCGTGGGAGGAGGGACTGTCAGCTCCGGGAAGGAGAAGGGAGAACTGCAGTGGCAGCCCTTATCGGAAACTCATTCTACTGATCAAAACTCCAACCATAGATAGACTGAGACCAGACACCAGAGAATCTGAGAGCAGTCAGCCCAGCAGAGAGTAGACAGGCATAGAAAAAAACAACACGAAAAACTCCAAAATAAAAGCGGAGGATTTTTGGAGTTCTGGTGAACATAGAAAGGGGAAGGGCAGAGCTCAGGCCCTGAGGCTCATATGCAAATCCCGAAGAAAAGCTGATCTCTCTGCCCTGTGGACCTTTCCTTAATGGCCCTAATTGCTTTGTCTCTTAGCATTTCAATAACCCATTAGATCTCTGAGGAGGGCCCTTTTTTTTTTTTTTTTTTCCCTAAAACAATTACTCTAAGAAGCCCAATACAGAAAGCTTCAAAGACTTGCAATTTGGGCAGGTCAAGACAAGAGCAGAACTAAGAGAGCTCTGAGACAAAAGGCAATAATCCAGTGGCTGAGAAAATTCACTAAACACCACAACTTCCCAAGAAAAGGGGGGTGTCCGCTCACAGCCATCATTCTGGTGGACAGGAAATACTCCTGCCCATTGCCAGCCCCATAGCCCAGAGATGCCCCAGACAACCCAGTGTGACAGAAGTGCTTCAAATAACATGCACACACCACAAAACTGGGTGTGGACATTAGCCTTCCCTGCAACCTCAGCTGATTGTCCCAGAGTTGGGAAGGTAGAGCAGTGTGAATTAACAAAGCCCCATTCAGTCATCATTTCAGCAGACTGGGAGCCTCCCTACACAGCCCAGCAGCCCAGAACTGCCCTGGGGGGACGGCACTCACCTGTGACATAGCACAGTCATCCCTCAACAGAGGACCTGGGGTGCACAGCCTGGAAGAGGGGCCCACTTGCAAGTCTCAGGAGCGATATGCCAATACCAAGGACTTGTGGGTCAGTGGCAGAGACAAACTGTGGCAGGACTGAACTGAAGGATTAGACTATTGCAGCAGCTTTAAAACTCTAGGATCACCAGGGAGATTTGATTGTTAGAGCCACCCCCCCTCCCTGACTGCCCAGAAACACACCCCATATACAGGGCGGGCAACACCAACTACACACGCAAGCTTGGTACACCAATTGGACCCCACAAGACTCACTCCCCCACTCACCAAAAAGGCTAAGCAGGGGAGAACTGGCTTGTGGAGAACAGGTGGCTCGTGGACGCCACCTGCTGGTTAGTTAGAGAAAGTGTACTCCACGAAGCTGTAGATCTGATAAATTAGAGATAAGGACTTCAATTGGTCTACAAATCCTAAAAGAACCCTATCAAGTTCAGCAAATGCCAAGAGGCCAAAAACAACAGAAAATTATAAAGCATATGAAAAAACCAGATGATATGGATAACCCAAGCCCAAGCACCCAAATCAAAAGATCAGAAGAGACACACCACCTAGAGCAGCTACCCAAAGAACTAAAGATGAACAATGAGACCATAGTACGGGATATAAAGGAAATCAAGAAGACTCTAGAAGAGCATAAAGAAGACATTGCAAGACTAAATAAAAAAATGGATGATCTTATGGAAATTAAAGAAACTGTTGACCAAATTAAAAAGATTCTGGACACTCATAGTACAAGACTAGAGAAAGTTGAACAACGAATCAGTGACCTGGAAGATGACAGAATGGAAAATGAAAGCATAAAAGAAAGAATGGGGAGAAAAATTGAAAACATCGAAATGGACCTCAGGGATATGATAGATAATATGAAACGTCCAAATATAAGACTCATTGGTGTTCCAGAAGGGGAAGAAAAGGGTAAAGGTTTAGGAAGAGTATTCAAAGAAATTGTTGGGGAAAACGTCCCAAATCTTCTAAACAACATAAATACACAAATCATAAATGCTCAGCGAACTCCAAATAGAATAAATCCAAATAAACCCACTCCGAGACATATTCTGATCACACTGTCAAACATAGAAGAGAAGGAGCAAGTTCTGAAAGCAGCGAGAGAAAAGCAATTCACCACATACAAAGGAAACAGCATAAGACTAAGTAGTGACTACTCAGCAGCCACCATGGAGGTGAGAAGGCACTGGCACGATATATTTAAAATTCTGAGTGAGAAAAATTTCCAGCCAAGAATACTTTATCCAGCAAAGCTCTCCTTCAAATTTGAGGGAGAGCTTAAATTTTTCACAGACAAACAAATGCTGAGAGAATTTGCTAACAAGAGACCTGCCCTACTGGAGATACTAAAGGGAGCCCTACAGACAGAGAAACAAAGACAGGACAGAGAGACTTGGAGAAAGGTTCAGTACTAAAGAGATTCGGTATGGGTACAATAAAGGATATTAATAGAGAGAGGGAAAAATATGGCAATCATAAACCAAAGGATAAGATGGCCAATTCAAGAAATGCCTTCACGGTTTTAACGTTGAATGTAAATGGATTAAACTCCCCAATTAAAAGATATAGATTCGCAGAATGGATCAAAAAAAATGAACCATCAATATGTTGCATACAAGAGACTCATCTTAGACACAGGGACACAAAGAAACTGAAAGTGAAAGGATGGAAAAAAATATTTCATGCAAGCTACAGCCAAAAGAAAGCAGGTGTAGCAATATTAATCTCAGATAAAATAGACTTCAAATGCAGGGATGTTTTGAGAAACAAAGAAGGCCACTACATACTAATAAAAGGGGCAATTCAGCAAGAAGAAATAACAATCGTAAATGTCTATGCACCCAATCAAGGTGCCACAAAATACATGAGAGAAACACTGGCAAAACTAAAGGAAGCAATTGATGTTTCCACAATAATTGTGGGAGACTTCAACACATCACTCTCTCCTATACATAGATCAACCAGACAGAAGACCAATAAGGAAATTGAAAACCTAAACAATCTGATGAATGAATTAGATTTAACAGACATATACAGGACATTACATCCCAAATCACCAGGATATACATACTTTTCTAGTGCTCACGGAACTTTCTCCAGAATAGATCATATGCTGGGACATAAAACAAGCCTCAATAAATTTAAAAAGATTGAAATTATTCAAAGCACATTCTCTGACCACAATGGAATACAATTAGAAGTCAATAACCATCAGAGACTTAGAAAATTCACAAATACCTGGAGGTTAAACAACACACTCCTAAACAATCAGTGGGTTAATGAAGAAATAGCAAGAGAAATTGTTAAATATATAGAGATGAATGAAAATGAGAACACAACATACCAAAACCTATGGGATGCAGCAAAAGCAGTGCTAAGGGGAAAATTTATAGCACCGAACACATAAATTAAAAAGGAAGAAAGAGCCAAAGTGAAACAACTAATGGATCAACTGAAGAAGCTAGAAAATGAACAGCAAACCAATCCTAAACCAAGTAGAAGAAAAGAAATAACAAGGATTAAAGCAGAAATAAATGACATAGAGAACAAAAAAACAATAGAGAGGATAAATATCACCAAAAGTTGGTTCTTTGAGAAGATCAACAAGATTGACAAGCCCCTAGCTAGACTAACAAAATCAAAAAGAGAGAAGACCCATATAAACAAAATAATGAATGAAAAAGGTGACATAACTGCAGATCCTGAAGAAATTAAAAAAATTATAAGAGGATATTATGAACAACTGTATGGCAACAAACTACATAATGTAGAAGAAATGGACAATTTCATGGAAACATATGAACAACCTAGACTGACCAGAGAAGAAATAGAAGACCTCAACCAACCCATCACGAGCAAAGAGATCCAATTAGTCATCAAAAATCTTCCCACAACTAAATGCCCAGGGCCAGATGGCTTCACAGGGGAATTCTACCAAACTTTCCAGAAAGATCTGACACCAATCTTACTCAAACTCTTTCAAAACATTGAAGAAAATGGAACACTACCTAACTCATTTTATGAAGCTAACATCAATCTAATACCAAAACCAGGCAAAGATGCTACAAAAAAGGAAAACTATCGGCCAATCTCCCTAATGAATATAGATGCAAAAATCCTCAGCAAAATACTTGCGAATCGAATCCAAAGACACATTAAAAAAATCATACACCATGACCAAGTGGGGTTCATTCCAGGCATGCAAGGATGGTTCAACATAAGAAAATCAATCAATGTATTACAACACATTAACAAATCAAAAGGGAAAAATCAATTGATCATCTCAATAGATGCTGAAAAAGTATTTGACAAAATCCAACATCCGTTTTTGATAAAAACACTTCAAAAGGTAGGAATTGAAGGAAACTTCCTCAACATGATAAAGAGCATATATGAAAAAACCACAGCCAGCATAGTACTCAATGGTGAGAGACTGAAAGCCTTCCCTCTAAGATCAGGAACAAGACAAGGATGCCCGCTGTCACCACTGTTATTCAACATTGTGCTGGAAGTGCTAGCCAGGGCAATCCGGCAAGACAAAGAAATAAAAGGCATCCAAATTGGAAAAGAAGAAGTAAAACTCTCATTGTTTGCAGATGATATGATCTTATATCTAGAAAACCCTGAGAAATCGACGATACAGCTACTAGAGCTAATAAACAAATTTAGCAAAGTAGCGGGATACAAGATTAATGCACAGAAGTCAGTAATGTTTCTATATGCTAGAAATGAACAAACTGAAGAGACACTCAAGAAAAAGATACCATTTTCAATAGCAACTAAAAATTCAAGTACCTAAGAATAAACTTAACCAAACATGTAAAAGACCTACACAAAGAAAACTACATAACTCTACTAAAAGAAATAGGAGGGGACCTTAAAAGATGGAAAAAAATTCCATGTTCATGGATAGGAAGACTAAATGTCATTAAGATGTCAATTCTACCCAAACTCATCTACAGATTTAATGCAATCCCAATCAAAATTCCAACAACCTACTTTGCAGACTTGGAAAAGCTAGTTATCAAATTTATTTGGAAAGGGAAGATGCCTTGAATTGCTAAAGACACTCTAAAAAAGAAAAACGAAGTGGGAGGACTTACACTCCCTGACTTTGAAGCTTATTATAAAGCCACAGTTGCCAAAACAGCATGGTACTGGCACAAAGATAGACATATAGATCAATGGAATCGAATTGAGAATTCAGAGATAGACCCTCAGATCTATGGCCGACTGATCTTTGATAAGGCCCCCAAAGTCACTGAACTGAGCCATAATGGTCTTTTCAACAAATGGGACTGGGAGAGTTGGATATCCATATCCAAAAGAATGAAAAAGGACCCCTACCTCACCCCCTACACAAAAATTAACTCAAAATGGACCAAAGATCTCAATATCAAAGAAAGTACCATAAAACTCCTAGAAGATAATGTAGGAAAACATCTTCAAGACCTTGTATTAGGCGGCCACTTCCTAGACTTTACACCCAAAGCACAAGCAACAAAAAGAAAAAATAAATGGGAACTCCTCAAGCTTAGAAGTTTCTGTACCTCAAAGGAATTTCTCAAAAAGGTAAAGAGGCAGCCAACTCAATGGGAAAAAATTTTTGGAAACCATGTATCTGACAAAAGACTGATATCTTGCATATATAAAGAAATCCTACAACTCAATGACAATAGTACAGACAGCCCAATTATAAAATGGGCAAAAGATATGAAAAGACAGTTCTCTGAAGAGGAAATACAAATGGCCAAGAAACACATGAAAAAATGTTCAGCTTCACTAGCTATTAGAGAGATGCAAATTAAGACCACAATGAGATACCATCTAACACCGGTTAGAATGGCTACCATTAAACAAACAGGAAACTACAAATGCTGGAGGGGATGTGGAGAAATTGGAACTCTTATTCATTGTTGGTGGGACTGTATAATGGTTCAGCCACTCTGGAAGACAATCTGGCAGTTCCTTAGAAAACTAGATATAGAGTTACCATTCGATCCAGCGATTGCACTTCTCGGTATATACCCAGAAGATCGGAAAGCAGTGACACGAACAGATATCTGCACGCCAATGTTCATAGCAGCATTATTCACAATTGCCAAGAGATGGAAACAACCCAAATGTCCTTCAACAGATGAGTGGATAAATAAAATGTGGTATATACACACGATGGAATACTACGCAGCAGTAAGAAGGAACGATCTCGTGAAACATATGACAATATGGATGAACCTTGAAGACATAATGCTGAGCGAAATAAGCCAGGCACAAAAAGAGAAATATTACATGCTACCACTAATGTGAACTTTGAAAAATGTAAAACAAATGGTTTACAATGTAGAATGTAGGGGAACTAGCAATAGAGAGCAATTAAGGAAGGGGGAACAATAATCCAAGAAGAACAGATAAGCTATTTAATGTTCTGGGGATGCCCAGGAATGACTATGGTCTGTTAATTTCTGATGGATATAGTAGGAACAAGTGCACAGAAATGTTGCTATATTAGGTAACTTTCTTGGGGTAAAGTATGAACATGTTGGAAGTTAAGCAGTTATCTTAGGTTAGTTGTCTTTTTCTTACTCCCCTGTTATGGTCTCTTTGAAATGTTCTTTTATTGTATGTTTGTTTTCTTTTTAACTTTTTTTCATACAGTTGATTTAAAAAAGAAGGGAAAGTTAAAAAAAAAAATAAAAAAGAAAGAAAAACAAGGAAAAAAAAACAAAAGATGTAGTGCCCCCTTGAGGAGCCTGTGGAGAATGCAGGGGTATTCACCTACCCCACCTCCATGGTTGCTAACATGATCACAGATATAGGGGACTGGTGGTTTGATGGGTTGAGCCCTCTACCATAAGTTTTACCCTTGGGAAGACGGTTGCTGCAAAGGAGAGGCTAGGCCTCCCTATATTTGTGCCTAAGAGCCTCCTCCCGAATGCCTCTTTGTTGCTCAGATGTGGCCCTCTCTCTCTGGCAAAGCCAACTTGAAAGGTGAAATCACTGCCCTCCCCCCTACGTGGGATCAGACACCCAGGGGAGTGAATCTCCCTGGCAACGTGGAATATGACTCCCGGGGAGGAATGTAGACCCGGCATCGTGGGACGGAGAACATCTTCTTGACCAAAAGGGGGATGTGAAAGGAAATGAAATAAGCTTCAGTGGCAGAGAGATTCCAAAACGAGCCGAGAGGTCACTCTGGTGGGCACTCTTATGCACACTTTAGACAACCCTTTTTAGGTTCTAAAGAATTGGGGTAGCTGGTGGTGGATACCTGAAACTATCAAACTACAACCCAGAACCCATGAATCTCGAAGACAGTTGTATAAAAATGTAGCTTATGAGGGTTGACAAGGGGATTGGGAAAGCCATAAGGACCACACTCCACTTTGTCTAGTTTATGGATGGATGAGTAGAAAAATAGGGGAAGGAAACAAACAGACAAAGGTACCCAGTGTTCTTTTTTACTTCAATTGCTCTTTTTCACTCTAATTATTATTCTTGTTATTCTTGTGTGTGTGCTAATGAAGGTGTCAGGGATTGATTTGGGTGATGAATGTACAACTATGCAATGGTACTGTGAATAATCAAAAGTATGATTTGTTTTGTATGACTGCGTGGTATGTGAATATATCTCAATAAAATGAAGATTAAAAAAAAAAAAAAAAAAAAAAAAAAAGACATAATGCTGAGCAAAATAAGCCAGGCATAAAAAGAGAGATATTGTATGTTACCACTAATGTGAATTCTGTGAAAAATGTACAATGTTTTATACTGTAGAATGTAGGGGACCTAGAGATAGCAATTAGTGGAGGGGGAATGATAATCTAATAAGAACAGATAAACTATGGAGGGTAATCTCTATGTTATGGGAATGCTCAGCAATGATTATGGTTTGTAAACTTTCTTGGATATAGGAAGATCATGTTGGAAGCAATAGAGTTATTTTAGGTTTTTTTTTTCTCTTATTCCTTTGTTTTCTTAGGGGTTGTTAATTTTCTTGGGGTATGGTAGGAACATGTTGGAAGCAATGTAGTTATTTTAGATTATTTGTTTTTCTTACTCCTCTGTTTGGACATGGTTTATTAATTTTCTTGGGGTATGGTAGGAACATATTGGAAGCAAAGTAGTTATTTTAGGTTATTTGTTTTCCTTAATCCATTGCTTTGTTTGAAATGTTGTGGGGTTTTTTTGGTTGTTGTTTGCCTGTTTGTTTTTAATTTTTTGATAAACAAAGTTAAAAAATTGAAAAAAAATCAGTAGAAAAATGGGAGTAAAAACTAAATGACAAATAGGGTGGGATGGGGGGATGGTTCGGGTATTCTCTTTTCACTTTTATTTTTTATTCTTATTCTGATTCTTTCTGATGTAAGGAAAATGTTCAGAAATAGATTGTGGTGATGAACGCATAACTATATGATCATACTGTGAACAGTTGACTGTATACCATTGATGACTGTATGGTTTGTGAATATATTTCAATAAAACTGAATTAAAAAAAAAAAAAAAAAAAAAGAAGGGAAAGTTAAAAAAAAAAAAAAAGAAAAACAAGGGAAAAAAGATGTAGTGCCCCCTTGAGGAGCCTGTGGAGAATGCAGGGGTATTCGCCTACCCCACCTCCATGGTTGCTAATATGACCACAGACATAGGGAACTGGTGGTTTGATGGGTAGAGCCCTCTACCGTAGGTTTTACCCTTGGGAAGACGGTTACTGCAAAGGAGAGGCTAGGCCTCCCTGTGGTTGTGCCTAAGAGCCTCCTCCCGAATGCCTCTTTTTGCTCAGATGTGGCCCTCTCTCTCTGGCTAAGCCAACTTGAAAGGTGAAATCACTGCCCTCCCCCCTACATGGGATCAGACACCCAGGGGAGTGAATCTCCCTGGCAACGTGGAATATGACTCCCGGGGAGGAATGTAGACCCGGCATCGTGGGACGGAGAACATCTTCTTGACCAAAAGGGGGATGTGAAAGGAAATGAAATAAGCTTCAGTAGCAGAGAGATTCCAAAAGGAGCCGAGAGGTCACTCTAGTGGGCACTCTTACGCACACTTTAGACAACCCTTTTTAGGTTCTAAAGAATTGGGGTAGCTGGTGGTAGATACCTGAAACTATCAAACTACAACCCAGAACCCATGAATCTCGAAGACAGTTGTATAAAAATGTAGTTTATGAGGGGTGACAATGGGATTGGGAAAACCATAAGGACCACACTCCCTTTTGTCTAGTTTATGGATGGATGAGTAGAAAAATAGGGGAAGAAAACAAATAAACAAACAGACAAAGGTACCCAGTGTTCTTTTTTACTTCAATTGCTCTTTTTCACTTTGTCTTATTCTTGTTATTTTTGTGTGTGTGCTAATGAAGGTGTCAGGGATTGATTTAGGTGATGAATGTACAACTATGTAATGGTACTGTGAAGAATCGAATGTACGATTTGTTTTGTATGACTGCATGGTATGTGAATATATCTCAATACAATGAAGATTGAAAAAACAAAACAAAACAGGGTGACTGAGCACAAGAGGAAAAATAAAATAAAATAAAGACTGCAATTTTCTCCCAGGGACTGGAGAAAATTAAAAAGGGAAGGTTGGAATCCAGCATTGTTCTATTAGTCATCTTCTCCTTCATCCTCCTTCCTCTCCTTCATCATCATCTTCATCTTCTTACCCTTCATGCTCATCCCCTTCTTCATCAATATCTTCCAATCCTTCTTCTTCATCAGCATCATCTTCTTCTCCTTCCCCTTCTCCATCATCCATAACAGGAACCAAATAGTACTGTAATGGATTTAGCCAAATATCATCTTTGCTGACCTCTCCTAGCTCATCTGCACCTGCATCAGAATGGTCAGTAACCAGGTAAGGAAGCTCTCTGGTTCTTCATGCTGCTCTTCCTGCTGGCTTTTTTCCTGTGTTTGTCTTGAACGTTTCGTCAAGTCCTTTCCAGATTTCCATTTGATTTCAGTCGACTTTGAGGATGGATCACCACTCTCATTCAGATGAAATTCTTTGGAGAGAACTTTATTTTTGAAGTAAGGATTTTCATCAAAATAAAAATCTATTCTGTACCCTGATTTAATATCTTCACATTCTGTCACTTCAACTCTGGTCAGATAATACAGCCTCTTCATCCTCCTCCCCAAGAAGTGCAGACACTTGTGGATGGTTGACAAATGTTGTTACCCCAAAATTTGGAATTTTGGAGATCAATTCTGACCTCTTCTGAAAGAGAGTTTATTGTATTCCTGTTCTACTTTCAGAATCTCCTCACTGGCTTGCTCATTCAGTCTGACTATTTCATTTTGTACTTCATCAATATGTTCAATTGCTTCCTGCTCTTCTTTTTCTGAGGTCTCACCGGCCCGTCGTGGTTGGAGTTGAGCTCCTTTTTACTGACTTTGGCCACCGGCGCCGACAGGGTGCTGCTCCGCGGCCAGGGAGAGGCGGGGAGCAGGGGTGGGGGGGAGGGAAGGCGAAGGGGGTGGGCAGGCGGCTTCCCCTCAAGCCACACGTGGTGGCGCTCATGGGTCAGGCCGCCTTCTCCCGGCGCTTGCTCTCCTTTTGCCTCGCTCTCGCTGTCTTCTAGGCCTGATGATGAGGGAGGGGCTGGGGCAGGGGCAGGGAGCAGGGGCAGGGTCCCGGCCCCGGCTGGGGCTCCTGCTTATGGAGGGGAGGCGGCGGAGGCGACAGAGGCTGGCGGGCAGGCGGCTGGACTCCCTCACTCATGCTCCGCGCTTTAGCTTGCAGCTCTCTGCGAGCAGCCTTCTCCTCCACCACCTCCTCCTCACAGCCTCTCTCTCTTTTTACCCTCACTAATAGTCTTCATTACTACATTCTTCCCGTCTTTTCCTATCAGCCTGTAAAGCTCCCTTTAGTATTTTTTGCAGAGCAGGTCTCTTGTTCACAAACCCTCAGTGTCTGTCTGAAAATATTTTAAACTGTCCCTCATTTTTGAAGGACAGTTTTGCTGAATATAGAATTCTAAGTTGCCAGTTTTTCTCTTTCAGTATCTTGAATATATCATGCCATTGCCTTCATGCCTCCATGCTTTCTACTGAGAAATCTGCACATAGTCTTATTGAGCTTCCTTTGTATGTGATGGATCTTTTCTCTTGCTGTTTCAGAATTATCTTTTTGATTTTGACATTTGATGATCTGATTAGTATGTGTTTTGGAGCAGGTCTATTTGAATCTACTCTGTTTGGGGCACGCTGCCCTTCTTGGATCTCCAATTTTATGTCTTTCATAAGAGATGGGAAATTTTCAGTCATTATTTCCTCCATTATTGTTTTTGCCACTTTTCCCTTCTCTTCTCCTTCTGGGACACCCATGACATGTATACATGTGCTTCATGTTGTTATTCAGTTCCCTGAGATGTTGCTCATATTTTTCCCTTCTTTTCCCTATCCATTCTTTTTCGTGTAGGATTTCAGATGGTCTGTCCTCTAGTTCCTGAATACTTTCTTCTGCCTCTTCAAATCAGCTGTTGTATGTCTCCATTGTGTTTTTCATCTCTTCTATTGTGCCTTTCATTGCCATAAGTTCTGCCAATTGATTTTTCAAACTTTCAAGTTCTTCCTTATGTTCACCCAATGTCTTCTTTATATCCTTCATCTCTTTTGCCATATCTTCCCTCAACTCATTGATTTGATTTTTGAATTGATTTAGCATATTTGTTTGAAGATCTTTAATTAGTTGTTTCAACTCCTGTACCTCATTTAAAGTGTAAATTTGTTCCTTTGACTGGGCCGTATCTTCGTTTTTTTTGTTTTTGTTTTTGTTTTCTAGTGTGTTTCATAGTTTTTTGTTGTGTAGGCATCTGGTTTCCTTGATTACCCCAATCAGATTTTCCCAGACCAGACAGGCCCAGGTCTCAGTAAGAGGTTATAATCAATATCAGGTTTCCTGTTCTTATGCTGAGATGTCAGCTGTTCCACCCATTCCAGATTGGTGGATGAGGTTTGTCTGGTCACAGATGACCCCAAACCATTGGTCCAGACTATTTATTAGTTGTTCCTGGCTATATGCTAGTTGTTTCAGAGGACTAATTAAATTCCACACCTCCTTATACCACCATCTTGCCCCTCTCCCCTCTTTTTTAAAATTCAATTTTATTGAGATATATTCACATACCATACAATCATCCATGGTGTACAATCAGCTGTCCACAGTACCATCATATAGTTATGCATTCATCACCCCAATCTATTTTTGAACATTTTCCTTATACCAGAAAGAATAAAAATAAGAATAAAAAATTAAAAAAAAAAGAACACCCAAATCTTCTCCCTATCCCAGTCTATTTTTCATTTAGTTTTTGTCCCCATTTATCTACTCATCCACCCATACACTGAATAAAGGGAGTGTGATCCACAAGGTTTTCACAATCACACTATCACCTTTGTAAACTACATAGTTATACAACTGTCTTCAAGAGTCAAGGCTACTGGGTTGCAGTTTGATAGTTTCAAGTATTTACTTCTAGCTATTCTGATACACTAAAACCTAAAATGGGATATCTATATAGTGCATAAGAATGCCCACCAGAGTTACCTCTTGACCCCATTTGAAATCTCTCAGCCACTGAAACTTCATTTTGTTTCATTTCACTTTCCTCTTTTGGTCAAGGAGCTGTTCTCAGTCCCATGATGCCAGGTCCAGATTCATTCCCAGGAATCTTATCCTGTGTTGCCAGGGAGATGTATACCCCTCGGAGTCAGGTCCCACATAGGGGGGAGGGCAGTGAATTCACCCACCAAGTTGGCTTAGCTAGAGAGAGAGGGCCACATCTGCGCAACAAAGAGGTACTCAATTTAAGCAGCTGTAGGTTTACAGAACAATCATGCAAAAAGTACAGGGTTTCCATATAATGACCTCCCCTTCCCCCCAGCTTTCCCTATTATCAACATTTTGCATTAATGTGATACATTTTGTATAATTGATGAACCAATATTTTATAATTATATTATTAACTAAAGTCCATAGTTTCCATTAAAGTTCACTTTTTGTGTTATACATTTCTATGGTTTTTCTTTGTAATTGTTATTGTAGTAACATGTATACACATGTAAAATTTCCCATTTTAACCACTTTCAAGTATACAGTGCAGTGATATTAATTGCATTCACAATGTTGTGCTACCATCACAACCATCCATTACCAAAACTTTTCCATCATTTGAAATGGGAAAAGACTCCAGGTTATTATTCTTTTTTCTCCAACCCTTGCAGTTTGTTATTTTTCTAAACAGTTTTATTCACACACCATACAATCCATCCTAAGTGTACAACCACCACCTCTAGATGAAAACATCCCATTTCTTCTGAAAAGAAAGGGAAAAAATATCTCATACCCCTCCTTTATATAGCCTTATTGCTGACATTTAGCTTTGTATAGTGCCTTTGTTACAATTAATGAAAGAATATTACAAAATTACTACTGTTAACTATTGACCTTAGTTTGCATTAATTGTATTTTCCCACATGCTATCTCATTTTTAACACCTTGTAATAGGACATTTGTTCTAGTTTAAAACTTTCTTATATTTGTACAATATACCACCATTATCATCCACCCTAGATTTTGCTAAGTTATACAGTCCCAGTTTTTATCCTCTAGCTTTTCTTCTGGTGACATACATGACCCTAGCCTTCCTCTTTCAATGATACTCACACTCAGCTTTGTTCATTATACTTACATTATTGTGCTGCCGTCACACAGTATTGTGCTATTTCTGAATGTTTACAGTCAACCTTATTAAACATTTTGTACTCCTTAAGCATCAATTGCCTAATCTCTACCCTCTTTCTGTCTCCTGATAATCTATGCTTTCAAATTTAACTCTCAGAGTTTGCTCACTATAGTTAGTTCATATTAGTAAGAACATACCGTATTTGTCCTTTTGTTTCTGGCTTACTTTGTTCAATATAATGCCCTCAAATTTCACCCACGTTGCTGCATGCATCAAGATTTCATTTCACCCTACAGCTGCATAATATTCTATCATATGTATATATCACAATTTGTTTATCCACTCGTCAGATGATGGACATTTGGGCTGTTTCCATCTATTGGCAATTGTGAATAATGCCACTATAAACATTGGTGTGCAAATGTCTATTTGTGACTCCGCTTTCAGTTCTTCCAGTATATACCTAGTAACAGTATTGCTGGATCATACAGCAATTCTATACTTAGTTTCCTTAGGAACCACCAAACTGCCTTCCAGACTGGCTGCACCATTCTACATTCCCACCAATAGTGAATTAGTTTCTCCATTTCTCCATATCCTCTTGTGCCGGTTTGAATATATTATGTCCCCCAAAGCGCCATTATCTTTGATGCAATCTTGTGTGGGCAGATGTATCAGTGTTGATTACATTGTAATTCTTTGAGTATTTCCATGGTGATGCACCCCACCCAACTGTGGGTGATGACCCTGATTAGATAGTTTCTGTGGAGATGTGGCCCTGCCCATTCAGCATGGGCCTTAATGAGTTTACTGGAGCACTATATAAGCTCAGACAGAAGGAGCGAGCTTGCTACAGCCAAGAGGGACACTTCAAAGGATGCACAGGAGCTGCAGATGAGAGACAGTTTGAAGATGGCTGTTGAAAGCAGACTTTTGCTCCAGAGAAGCTAAAAGGGACAAATGACCCAAGAGCAACTAAGAGTGACATTTTTGAGGAACTGCAGCCTAGAGAGGAATGTCCTGGGAGAAAGCCATTTTGAAACCAGAACTCTGAAGCAGATGCCAGCCACATGCCTTCCCAGCTAACAGAGGTTTTCTGGACACCACTGGCCATCCTCCAGTGAAGGTACCCGATTATTGATGACTTACATTGGACACTTTATGTCCTTAAGACTGTAACTGTGTAACCAAATGAACCCCCTTTATAAAAACCAATCCATTTCTGGTATTTTGCTTAGCAGCAGCATTAGCAAACTAGAACACCTTTCCAGTTCTTATAGTTTTCTGCTTTTCTGATAATGGCCACTCTAGTAGGTATGAAATTATATTTCATTGTGGTTTTGATTTGCATTTCCCTAATAGCTAGTGAAGCTGGCATCTTTTCGTATGCTTTTAAGCCATTTACAATTCCTCTCTGGAAATGTATCTATCTGTGTCTTTCATCCAGTTTTTAATTGGGTTGTTTGTCTTTTTGTTGTTGCGCCATAAGATCTCTTTAAAAATTCTGGATATTACACCTTATCAGATATGTGGATTCAGAATATTTTCTCTCATTGAATTAGGCTGCCTTTTTACTCTCTTGACAAAGTTCTTTGATGTGCAAAAGTATTCACTTTTGAGGAGATCCCATTTATCTATTTCTTCTTTCATGGCTTGCACTTTGGGTGTAAGGTCCAGGAAACCACCTCCTACCACAAGATCTTAAAGACATTTCCCTACATTTTCTTCTAAGAGTTTTGTGGTCTTAGTGCTAATGTTTAGGTCTTTGATCCATTTTGAGTAATTTTTGTGTAATGTGTGAGATAGGGATCCTTTTCGTTCTTTTGGTTATGGATATCCAGTTCTCTCAGCACCATTTGTTGGAGAGGCTGTTCTTACCCAGTTGAGTGGACTTGGGAGCCTTGTCAAAAATCAATTGTCCATAGATGAGAGGGTCTATTTCTGAACCCTCAATTTGATTCCATTGTTCAGTACATCTATCTTTATGTCAGTATCATCCTGTTTTGACCACCATAGCTTTGTAATGTGCTTTAAAGTCAAGTAGTATGAGATCTCCCACTTCATTTTTCTTTCTCAAGATTTTGTAGCTATTCAGGGCACCCTACCCTTTCAAATAAATTTGATTATTGGTTTTTCTATTTCTGCAAAGTGAGTTGTTGGGATTTTGATTGGTATTGTGTTGTATCTATAAACCATTTTTGGGTAGAATTGACATCTTAACTATATTTAGTCTTCCAATACATGAACATGGTATGTCCTTCCAGTTTTTAGGTCTTCCTTGATTTCTTTTGGCAGTATTTTTTACTTTTCTGTGTATAGATTCTTTATATCCTTGGTTAAATTTATTCCTAGAATCTGACACCCAGGAGTGTAAATCTCCCTGGCAACGTGGAATATGACTCCCATTGAGAAATCTAGGCCTGGCATCATGGGATGGAGAACATCTTCTTGAACAAAAGGGAGATGTGAAATGAAATAAAATAAGTTTCAGTTGCTGAGAGATTCCAGAAGGAGCCGAGAGGTCACTCTGGTGGGAACTCTTACGCATAATGTAGGTAACCCTTTTTAGGTCTTAATGAATTGGAATAGCTAGCAGTAAATACCTGCAACTATCAAACTACAACCCAGAACCCTTGAATCTTGAAGATGATTGTATAAAAATGTAGCTTATGAGGGGTGACAATGTGATTGGGAAAGCCATATGGATCACACTCCCCTTTGTCCAGTGTATGGATGGCTGAGTAGAAAAATGGGGGCAAAAAACAAAACAAAACAAAACAAAAAACCAAAGGAAGAATGGGGGGACAATTTGGGTGGTCTATTTTTACTCTTTTTTTTTTTTTTAATTCTTGCTTTCACTTTTTGTGGTACTAGGAAAATGTTAAATAAAATTAATTGGGGTGATGAATGAACATCTATGTGATGGTAATGTGATCAATGGATTATATAATTTGGATGATGCTATGGTATGTGAATAAATCTTAATAAAAAAAGGTGAATTAAAGAATAAATTGAATCATTTAAAAAAACTGACAAATGCTATAAATCAGGGCCTCCCCCCATTTCCCACCCTCCCCCACACACATACACACCTGGGCTGGTTTACCAGCACACCACTGATAGAGCATCCTTTTTCCTCTGGGATGTCAGGATATGAATCCCAGGCTTCATGCTCTGCTGCCAGTAATCAGCAACCCACTCCTCATCATACCTGGAAAGTGGCTGCTGCCTTGCAGCCTTGGCTACCAACCCAGGCACAATGTGCAACTCAGATTCCCAAAGTTTAGAGCTCAGTTGCATCTCTGAAAGGCTGAGGTTCACTTTTTAATTTTATCTTTATTTTAGTAATATATATATAGACAATCTAAAATTTCCCCCTTTAACCACATTCAAATATATAATTCAGTGGTGTTAATTACATTCACAGTATTGTGCTACAATCGCCATTTTCCATTACCAAAACTTTTCCATCACCTCTAACAGAAATTCTGCACCAATTAAGTTTTAACACCTCATTCCCTATCCTCTCAGAAGTTCACTTAACAGTGTCAGCTGCTGCTTGGCAGTGATAGGTTGACATGGAGCCCCAAAATATCCTAAGATCCCTGGGAAGTGAGTGACTCATTCTCCCAGTCAGTAGGGTGAGGGGACATCTGTCCCTCAAAACATGGTGAGATTTTCCTTCCAATATCATTAATCACAATGAATATGTTTGAAGATTATGTAGGAATAAGATGGAGGAAGTTAGATATTACTCAGTTGAAGTACCTAAAGAAAAATTTTCCACTGGACTAGCTTATTTATTATTCTACTAATATTGCCTTGTATAAATCCTACCTTTTCTGTATCAGACAACCCAGAGCTGTTCTAACTTATACATTTTATCTTAAAGAGAATTTACTAAGAACCATGTTTGTTCATTTTGTTCATTTTCTGTAGATTTACCAGGCTTCTATTTGATTCACTGGAGGCCTAACATAATGTCTGACTCAAACCCAAGAATAGTTATGTTTCCTAGTCTTTGTGGCTCAAGGTATAGAAATTAAATTAAACCTTGGAAAAACAGTGCAGGGTCTTTGCCAAGAAAAAATATACACATTTCTTCAGACTATTACTATACAGTGCCTGGTTTGAATCTAGTGAGGTTTCTCCCAAACGTGAAACACAATATCATACTTAAAATCATCATTGTTTTAAGAGAGCCTCAGTAAAAGGAAGCTACAGGGGGCATCATTATGAGATTGGTGCACATGGAGTCCAAGTAGGTTTTAACAATAACATTTGAAGCAGGGTTTCTCGATCTTGGCTCACATTAGAATCACCCAAGTTGCTTTTAAAAATCTCGATGCTCAGGCCACATTGCAGATCAATTAAATGAGAATCCTGGGAGTGGAACCCAGATATCAATGTTTTTTAAACTTCCCAGATGATTTCAATTTGTACTAAGGTTTAAGAGCCACTGACTAAATATAATAAAATTAGTTTTCTGCCAGATGAAAATTATTCTATGTTTAGTTGACATCCTAATACATTAGAAATCTTCATTTCCTTACTTTCTGAGTACCCAGTTTATGGATTTAAGATGTTAAATAGATAATGAATTATGTATTAAAAACAATGATCTGGAATAGACCAGCTACATGACATACAACAGCTATGGTCATGCCATACCCTTGATCAAAAAGCTTCTTTGTTGATAATATCCAGTATTGGTGAAGGTAGAGAGAAAAAAACATTCAAACACCTCTGTCAGAGAATAAATAGGTATAACTTTCCCAGACAGAGAGCGATTTGAAAATATGTAGATACCCAGCATATTAGTCAGGGTTCTCTAGGGAAACAGAACCAGCAGGAGATATCTGTACACATTATGAGATTTTATAAAAGTGTCTCATGCAACTGCAGGGATTCAAAGTCCAAATTCTGTAGGACAGGCTGCAAGCTGGTAACTCCAATGAAGGTTTTCAATGAATTCCCTAGGAGAAGCTGGTTGGCTGAAGTAGGGATGAAAATTCTCTCTTCTGACTTCTGAAGTCATCACTTCTCCTTTTTATAACTTTCAAGTGATTGGATGAAATATCTCTCATTGCTGAAGAAACTTTTTTTAGTTGATTGTAGATGTAACCAGCCATAAATGCAATCAACTCATTGATAATATAAATCCATGAAATGTCTCCCAGTAATAGGCTGTTGCTTGCTTGACCAGACAACTGTGCACCACTACCTGGCCAAATTAACACATTAACCTAACCAACACAATCCATCCCTTGTCAACTTGGCAGCTTTACACATCACCTTAAGCCATACTTAATGTCTAAACAACAAACAATAGCAGACATATTTTTGGCCTAACAATACTCAAAACTGTCTTGCATACAACCAGAAATTCACTTGATCTCTCCTGAATAGGATCAAGTCCTTAAGTAATGTACACTCATAAACTTGGTATCCTATGACGTAAATACTATGACATAAACAGTATAATTTATGTTAAATGATAAGGGGATAAGATAAAGAAATAAACAAAGATATTTGCTTTGTGTACATATACAAACATACTCATAACAAAACAAGGAAGAAATATTCATACCATTACAGTCCATGTTTCTGTAATTGGGCACATGATCAAGTTCATATTCATCACTACCTACTTCCACTACCCATCCATGTTCCCTTTACCTTCAGAAAGCACCTCAGCTGGCTGTGGTTCTTTGCCTGGTGGGGTGACCCCAACCTTCATTCCTGAAGTTTCTGGGGATTGGTAGTCCTGAGTTGTTGCAGTTTTCCATTGATTTTAATCATAGGGCATGATAGTATTAAGAGACAACCTAAGGGATCTCCTGTATTACAGGCAAACTCCGTTTCACTTCCATTGTGTAGTTATAGTCAGGAGCAATCATCCAAGCCAGTTCAGTAATATCCTTTGCCTATTGGTTCAGAGGCATGAGAAGCCAAAAGTGGCCAGTGACAGTCATAACCTCCAGTTAAAAGGAATTGTTGTGTCTCCTGGTGGAAGCGCTCCTCCTTTAGGAAGAGCTCTGTAGACCAGCAGAGCTTAAGTTTGCAGGGACAGGAAGCAAAAATTTTTCTCATGTATCTCTAGGGATAATAGTGAGTGGTGCCACTCCCATTTCCACCCCTTGATTCTGTGAATCCTTGCTATGGGAGAAACAGCATCTTAGAGTGGACACTGGTTTAGAGAATACACAGCCTTCTGGAGAACATTGCCTCAACCCTGCAAGGCATTACCACCTAGTTGGCACCCAAAAGGAGTCTTCAAAAAAGCCATTCCACTGTTCTATCAAGCCAGCTGCTTTAGGGTAATGGGGAACATGGTAAAACCAGAGAATTCCATGAGCATGTAACCATTCCCATATTTCATTTGCTGTGAAGTGGGAATTCCTTGATCAGAAGCAAATCTGTATGGAATACCATGACAGCAGATAAGGCATTCTGTAAGTCTGGATGGTAGTTTTGGCAGAAGCATTGTGTGAAGGAAAGGCAAACCCATATCTGGAGTATGTGTATATTCTAGTTAGAATAAATCACTACCCGTTCCATGATGGATGTGGCCCTATGCAATCAACCTTCCACCAGGTAGCAGGTTGATCACATCAGGAAATGGTGCCATATTGGGGACTGAGTGTGGGTTTCTGCTGCTGGCAGATTGGGCACTCAGCAGTGGCTGTGGCCAGGTCAGCCTTGGTAAGTGGAAGTCCATGTTGCTGAGCCCATGCATAACCACCATCCCTACCACCATGATCACTTTGTTCATGAGCCCATTAGGCAATGACAAGTGTGGCTGGGGAAAGAGGCTGACTGGTACCTACAGAATGGGTCATCATATCCACTTGATTATTAAAACCTTCCTCTGCTGAAGTCACCCTCTGGTGAGCATTCACATGGAACCAAATATCTTCATGTATTTTGCCCACTCAGAAAGGTCTATCCACATATCTCTTCTCCAGACCTCTTTGTCACCAATTTTCTAACCTGTTCCTTCCAAGTCCCTGACCATCTAGCCATACCATTAGCAAGAGCCCATGAGTCAGCATACAAACACACCTTTGGCCAATTCTCCTTCCAAGTAAAAGAAACAATCAAGTGCACTGCTTGAAGTTCCACCTACTGGGAGGATTTCCCCTCACCACTGTCCTTCAGGGACATCCCAAAAAGGGGCTGCAGTGCTGCAGCTGTCCATTTTGGATGGCACTTGCATGCAGTGTAGACCATCTGTAAACCAGGCCTGAGTTTTCTCTCCCTCAGGCAATTGATTGTAGGGAACTCCCCAGGAGGCCATAGCTCTGGGCTGGGAAAAAAAAGGTAATGTGGAAAGAGTGGGAGCCACAACCATTTGGGCCACTTCCTCATGTAACTTACTTGTGTCTTCAGGACCCGCTTGAGCCCTATCTCATATATATCAGTTCCATTTTGTGATGGAGTGCTGCCATGCACACCTAATTTATCCTTCACCTTAGAAGAGATATCTTTACATGCCCCACACCACTAAATACATAGAAATTTTACTGAGGTGGAAGGCCCCTGTATTTTTGTTGGATTTATCTCCCATCCTCTGACACATAAATGCCTTACCAGTAAGTCTGGAGTAGTTGCTACTTCTTGTTCACCAGGTCCAATCAACATAATATCATCAATATAGTGGACCAGTGTGATGTCTTGTGGGAGGGGGAAATGATCAAAGTCCTTATGGACAATATTATGACATAGGGTTGGAGAGTTGATACACCCCTGAGGTAGGACAGTGAAGGTATAATGCTGGCCTTGCCAGCTGAAAGCAGACTGTTTCTGGTGGTCCTTACTGATAGCTATTGAGAAAAAAGCAGTTGCCAGATTAAAAGCTGCATACCAGGTACCAGGGATGTATTGATTTACTCAAGCAATGATACCACATGTAGAATAGCAGCTACAATTGGAGTTACCACCTGGTTGAGTTTATGATAATTCACTGTCATCCTCCAAGACCTGTTTTCTGCATAGGCCAAATAGGAGAGTTGCATGGGGATGTAGAGGGAATCACCATCCTTGAATCCAAGTCCTTAAGTGAGTCACTAATCTGTGAAATCCCTCCAGGAAACTGGTATCACTTCTGATTTACTATTTTGCTAGGTAGGGGCAGTTCTAGTGTCTTCCACGTGGCTTTTCCTACCAGGATAGCCCTCACTCCATGAATCAGGGAAACATTGTGGGGATTTCTGCCAGTTGCTGAATATGAATGCTCCGGTTATGCATTCTGGAACTAGGGAAATAACAGAATGGATCTGGGGATCCACTGGAACCACTGCGAGATGGAGCTGAGCAGAAACTCCATAGATCACTAGACTTCAATAAGCCACTACTCTGACTGGAAGACCACAATGATGTTTTGAGTCTCCTGGAATTAATGTCATTTCTGAACCAGTGTCTAATAATCCCTCAAAAATCTGATCATTTCCTTTTCCCCAATGCACAGTTACACTGATAAAAGGCCATAGGTCTCTTTTGAGAAGGCTGGGAGGAAGATTAATAGTGTAAATTTCTGGCAGTGTAACAGGGTCCTTCCCCAAGGGGACCCAGCCCTCCACTCATTCATGGGGCTCTGGATATATAAACTTTTCAAGACTGGGAATTGATTAGGAGGCTGTGACTCTCTGTTTTTGTAGTTCGTTAGACTTTTGTTCACTTGACCTAGAACTCTTCTACTTGTACAGATCAAGTAAGAATTTAGTAGACTGCCCATCTATTTTACTTCTAGGTACCACCCCATGATCTACTAGCCAATGCCATAGGTCTCTGTGAGTTAGATTATTTTGATTGCTTCTTTGAGACTGATGTCCATTATGATAGCCATGCCCACCATGTATTTGTTGATTAAGTGCTGCCACATGGCTTCTGCCAACTCAGGATCCAATCATCCCCATAGTGTTTAAGGATTCTAGTTTAGTGACAGCAGTTCCCACAGTAATATCTGACCTACAGAAGAGGGCAACTACAGAGCTCTTCAGAGATGATGGAGTTAGTCCCACAAATTTATTTCTCATAGTCCTGGTGAAAGGTGTGTCTTCTGGACATCCCTGGAGTGGGTGAGCAGATCTTCCATGATAAATCTACTCTAACATTCCAATTGCTCTAAGCCTTCAGACCCCCTCCTCTACATTATACCAGGGCAGTTCCGGCATTTTGGCCTCAGGTAATATTAGCCACTTTTTGATCCATGCTTCAGCTAACCACACAAACAAACTGTTAAAGTCCTTTATAACCCCTCAGGCTACAACATTGAATCCAGAATCTCTGCCTAGTGGACCCATATCAATAAATTCAGCCTAATCTAACTTTATATTCCTTCCCTATTATCCCACACCTTTAATATCCATTCCCACACATATTCCCCTGATTTCTTTCTATATAAATTGGAAAACTCATGCAGTTCTTTTGGAGTGTAACGTAGTTCCTTGTATTAATTAGGGTTCTCTAGGGAAACAGAATCAGTGAGAGGTGTCTATGACTATAAAATTTATAAAAGTGACTCATGCAACTGTGGGTATGCATGAGTCCAAATTCTGTAGAGCAGTCAGCAAACTGTCAACTCCACGGAAGATGTCCGATGAACTCCTCAGGAAATGAACCAGCAACTTTGATGAACTCCTCAGGAAATGAACTGGGATCTTCGACGAATGTGTTCAATGAACTCCACAGGAAGCAAAGTGGCAACTTCGACGAACTCCTCAGGAAACGCTTCACTGGGCAGCCGAAGAAGTGAAGGTCCTCTATCTGTCTCGCTTATAAGTCTTCAACTGATTAACTGGATTAAATCCAGCCAATTGCATTCCCTCATTGTGGAAGACATGTCCTTTGGTGAGTCATCAGTCACAGCTGCAGTCAATTGTCTGATGATTTAATAAACCAGCCTGTTGGTTTATTAACCAGCCACAAATGTCCTCACAGCAATTGTTAGGCCAGTGTTTGCTTGACCAGACAGCTGGGTACTATAACCTGGCCAAGTTGACACATGAACGTAACCATCACACTCCTCATGGGTTACACTTTGTACCTCACCTTTTGGGCCCTTTTGGGAGTTTAGTCTAGTTATATGGGTGGAAGAAAAGAGGAGGTGGGGATGCGTCACAAGATGAGTTAGAAGTGCCTTTCAAGCTAATTCAGGACATTCCTTTGCAGTGTCATCTGGTGGAACAGGATTAATCTCTCCAGACAGAGGAGTGAGGCTGTCTCCTCAGGGGAGGTGGTTACAAGTTTATCAGGCACTGTAAGGTTAATCTCTTTAGGTGGAGGTTGGATGGCAGGCTCCTCAGGGCAGACTGGAGTTTGGAACTGTTTCCTCAAGGCAGGCTGAAGGTTGGGTGGCTGTTTCCTCAGAGCAGGTTTATCTAGCAAAGACTAAGCAGAATCTAGGGTTTCAATGTCCCCACTGCAATCAATACCAACCCATATATCCCCATTCCAATTTTTACAATTCCATTCCTTACCAATCAATGCCATCACTTTAATAGCAGAGAACTCTGCAAGTTGAGAATTTAGTTTACGTTGTAACTCTGCCCACTCACACAGTGAGACTCTGGGTCTGGTTTTCAGAGATCTCAAGTCTGCAGCTACAGGAAATAAATTTTTTTCAGGGAATACAGAAACTTTCATGTGGCACTTAGTTGCAAATCTGAAGATTTGGGCTCATCTCTCTCTTTCATAACTGTATTCAGCATATTTAGGAACATCCAGCCAACATCATTATACCTTTGAATGCCAAAAAAACTTGTTAAGGTGTCAAAAACACTCTCACCCAGAACCTTGCCTCTTATCAGCATATGACTAGCAGTATCCAATGGTGATATTTTATCTCTATTGCCAACTCATGCTATAAACTTCCAGTGTCATCTTGATTATTGGAAATAGAGTCATTAGTACCTTTGAATCTAATCAGAGGAGAGGACCAATTGCAAAAACTCCGGAACCAATTCAGAGAGCCCATTTTTAAGATTCTATTTCTCAAGAACCACTCCCAGTACCAAAGCTGTGTTAGTCAGGGTTTTCTAGGGAAGCAGAGCTGCCAGGAGATATCTGTAAATATTATGAGATTTTATAACAGTGTCTCATGCAACTGTGGGGATGCACAATTCCAAATTCTGAAGGGCAGGCTGCAAGCTAGCAACAATGATGAAGGTTTTTGATGAATTCCCCAGGAGAAGCTCACTGGCAGAAGTAGAGATGAAAATCCCCTCTTCTGACTGCTGAAGTCATCACTTCTCCTTTTAAGGACTTCAACTGGTTGGATGAAACACTTCTTGTTGCTGAAGAAACTCTCCTTAGTTGATTGTAGATGTAATCAGTCACAGATGCAATCAACTTACTGATAATTTAAGTCCACAAAATATCCTGACAGTAACAGACCAGTGTTTGCTTGACCAGACAATTGGGCAACATTACCTGGCCAAGTTGACACATGAACCTAACCATCACACCCAGTAATCCCATTTTCAGGAATTTAGCCTTAAGAAATAATGGGGAGGTGACATTATCAACATGGCAATGTAAACAGCTCCAGAAAACTTCTCTCCAGAGACTCAATGAAATAAAAGACAATTCTGACCTTGAAGACATAATGCTGTGAAATAAGCCAGATACAAAAGGAGAGGTATTGTATGTTACCACTAATGTGAACTCTGTGAAAAATGTAAAATAAGTGTCTAAAAAACAGAATATAGGGAACTTAGAGATAGTCAGAACTTAGTGAAGGGAGACAATGATCTAACATGTACAGATGTGATAATGAGGGTGATGTTAATGGTATGAAAATGGTCGGAAGTGACCATAGTATGTTAATGGGATTCATCCTTTGAGATTTGCTCCACAGCTGCTCATTGAATTTTGTCTTGAAGGTCTTCACCTTTCTGTATATCCCTTGTATTGCATAATAAGGAAAGAACTGAAATTGTGGAACTGTAACCCATAACAATTTTTGAAATTACTTATATGACTGCTTGTTAAGCTGTACATTGTGAGGTGACACCTTTCTGTATGTATGCTATATTTTACAGTAATGGAAATGGCTGAAGTTGTGGAAATGTGACCCATGACATTATTTGAGTTTTTCTCTGTAACTACTTGTGAAATCGTACATTGAATGTTATCACTGTTAGGTATATATGTTAAAGTTCACAATAAAAAATGAAAAAAAAAAAAAGACAATTCTGAATTGTTTGAAACTCTGGAGGAGGATATAGACTGGAGAATGACCCTGCAAATGCTGAATTGAAGAAAGAAAAGAAAAATCAGTCATCATTTTTTTTTCTTTTTTTCTGTTTTCCTTTTTATCTTTTACCCTCTTCCTCTTTCTTTGTGGAAGAAATGGAAATGTCCTCATATATATTGTGGTGGTGAGTGTCTAATTATGGGATTATACTGGGAATGTTTTATTGTTTACTTAGGAGGGAATGTATGGTGTGTGAATAAAACTGTTTAAAAAATAAACAGAAAGTGCTGGAGAAAATGTGGAGAGAGGGAGGTACCTAATCACTATTGGAGGGGAAGTAGAATGGTGCAGTCCATCTAGAGGGCAGTGTGGTCATTCCACAGGAAGCTAAGCATGGGGTTGCCATATGGTCCTGCAACCCTGTTATTGGGTATATACAGGGACACAAATGGACATTTGCACAGTGAGGTTTGTGGTGACAGTATTCATGATTTGTAATAGATGGAGGTGGCCTAAGAGTACATCAACTGATGAACAGAATGCTGAACTGTGGTGTATTCATACAATGGAATATTGAGTGGCTACAAGAAGGAAGTTGTGAGGTATGCAACTAGATGCATGGACAATGAAGACAGTATGTTGAGTGAAATAAACCAGAAATGAAAAGACAAACATTACAATACCTCCCTGAAATAGACTAACTATAATGCGCAAACTCTGAGAATTGAATCTGAGAGCATAGGTTAACCGGGGAAGGCTTTTGGTAAAGGTTCCTAGATTGTAAGCTCTTACAGAAGTCACATCTAATCATGAGTTGTAACAGTTGTCTCTAAATTCTGAGATGCTGAGCTGTTTGTGTATAACCTAGTCAGTCCCTGGAACTATGGGTATCTGTGTGACATGACACCTGAGACTCAGAGCTAGAGTTCAGCAGCTATAAATGCAGTATTACCCCATATAGCAAATATTAAAGAGGTTGAAAAAGAGATCAAACTTCAATTAGAGATATAAATGAAATAGAGTTGGTTAGGACTGAGTTAAATCAGACTAAAGGGTAAAGGATGATATTGATGGTGTTTTAAAACTTCAACTTCTGTGTAAGACCCAAGGAAGAGATGTTTATTTGTTGCAAAATCTGTATTTTCTACAGCACACTATATAATTTAACCTGTGTAGTCAGTTTATTCAAACACCATAATTACACAGAACTTTGAATAGAGGGTGAGATCTAATTGGTTTGTACAAGTTAGTGTGAAACCCTGATACATCCCAGAGTAATTTCAACAGATAATAAAAATGTGTTTGCAAAGCCCCCTTGAGGCACTGGGGGAAAATGTGGAAATATTAAACTTCCCCAGCTGGGCAATGCCTGATATTCTCACAAACATTGGAAACTACCAGTTTAGTGGGCGGAGCCCTTGATCTTGGGACGTGTCCTTATGAAGCTTGTTACTGCAAAGGAGAGGCTAAGCCTACTTATAACTGTGCCTAAGAGTCACCCCTAGAGGATCTCTTTTGTTGCTCAGATGTGGCTTCTCTCTCTGAGCCAACTCTGCAGATAAACTCACTGCCCCCCCCCCATGTCAGACATTATTCCCAGGGGTGTAAATCTCTCTGGCAATGTGGGACATGACTCCCAGGGATGAACCTGGACCTGTCATCAAGGGATTGAGAAAGACTTCTTGACCAAAATGGGGAGGGAAATGAAACAAAATAGTTTCAATGGCTGAGAGATTTCAAGTGGAGTCAAGAGGACATTCTGGAAGTTATTCTTATACATTATATAGATATCCCTTTTTAGTTTTCAGTGTACTGGAATAGCTAAAAGGAAATATCTGAAACTGTTGAACTGCAATCCAGTAGCCTTGATTCTTGAAGGCAATTGTATAACTACATAGCTTACACTGTGTGACTGTGTGATTGTGAAAACCTTGTGGCTCACATTCCCTTTATCCAGTGTATGAACAGATGAGTAGAAAAATGGGTACGAAAAGTAAATAAATAATGGGGAGGATGGGAGGATGGAATGTTTTGGGTATTCTTTTTTGCTTTAATTTGTATTCTTATTCTTTTGTTTTAGCAGTAATGAAAATGTTCGAAAATTGATTGTGGTGATGAATGTACAACTATATAATGGTGCTGTGAACAACTGTACACTTGGATGATTTTATGATATGTGAATATATCTCAATAAAATTGAATTTTTAAAAAAGCAGATAGCAAGGTGAAGAAATTTAACATTGATATAAAGCTTATAGTCTATATTCCAATTTTTTTTTCATATATCCCAATAATGCCCTTTTGAGCCTTTTCTCCACCCTTGCCAGATCCCATCCAGGATCATGTATTGCATTTAAAAAAAAAGAAATAATAGGACAAGTCTACAAAGCTATTCATACCAAGATATTTATTGCAACATTGGTTATGTTAATATATATTTTCTAGATTTTTTTTTCTTTAGTGCATCCAGGCTTTGAAATGCTTTATGCTATTCAAAGGCCTTCATGCATGTTGTTTCAGTTTGCTAAAGCTGCTGCAATGCCATATACCAGAAATGGTTTGGCTTTTACAAAGGGGATTTATTAACTTACAATTTACAGTTCTTAGGCCAAGCAAATGTCCAAATTAAGGGATCAACTGGATGATACCTGGATTCTGAAAAGGTTGGTAGCATCTGGGACACCTCTGTCACATGGGAAGGCACGTGACTGGTGTCTGCTGGTCCTTCGCTCCCAAGTTTCATTGCCTTCAGCTCTGGTTCCAGTGGCTTCTTCTGTGGGGCTTCTCTTAGCAACTCCTGGGCTTTTTCTGTCCTTTATCCTCTCATAAAGGACCCCAGTAGTAAGTATTAAGACCCACCTTGAATGAGTGGGTTACATCTCAGATTGGAGTAACCTAACCAAAAGGTCTCAGCTACAAGTCTGCACCCGCAAGAACAGATTAAAAGAACATGACCTCTAGCTAAGCCAGCGTGGCAGTGAAAACAATGCCCTCCTCCCTATGTGGGATCTGACACCCAGGGTGGAAATCTCCCTGGCAACGTGGAATATGACTCCTGGGGAGGAATGTGGACCCAGCATCATGGGATGGAGAACAACTTCTTGACCAAAAGGGGGATGTGAAAGGAAATGAAATAAGCTTCAGTGGCTGAGAGATTCCAAAAGTAGCCGAGAGTTCGCTCTGGTGGGCATTCTTACGCACAATATAGATAACTCTTTTTAGGTTCTAGTGAATTGGAGTAGCTAGCAGTAAATACCTGAAACTATCAAACTACAACCCAGAACCCATGAATCTTGAAGATGATTGTATAAAAATGTAGGTTATGAGGGGTGACAATGTGACTGGGAAAGCCATATGGACCACACTCCCCTTTGTCCAGTGTATGGATGGCTGAGTAGAAAAACGGGGGCAAAAAAAAAAAAAAAAAAAAAGGCACCCAGTGTTCTTTTTTACTTTAATCGTTCTTTTTCACTTTAATTTTTATTCTTATTATTTTTGAGTGTGTGGTAATGAAAATGTTCAAAAATTAATTTTGGTGATGAATGGACAACTATATAATGGTACTGTGAATAATTGAATTACATTTTGTATGACTGCATGGTATGTGAATATATCTCAATAAAATTGAATTAAAAATAGATGAGTTGATTATGAAAAAAAAAAAAGAACATGACCCTTTCTGGGTACATAACAGCTTCAAACCAGTACATATGTATTGACATGCAAAGTTTCCATAATACATTGCTGAAGGAAAATAACAGTTTGCCAAAAAGCATGTGTACTACAATTCCACTGATGTTAAAAAGTAGATCTATATTCTTATGAATTTTAAAAGGTTGGCAGGTTGTCATCAAACTACAAACAGTGATTATGTCTGAAGAGTAGAATTATGCATGTCATGGTAGGAGGGAGGAGATATTTTGCCTCATTCTTTCTACACATGTGTATTGTTTGAATTTTTTACATGCATATATGTTTCTGTTATAATTTTTAAAATTTAAATATATTAACTCATTTTTGACTCACCATTTTCTATGGAATAAAGTCTAAACTTCTTAGCTTTATCTATAAAGCACTCAACCGTTTGGTCTCAAATTACTTTTCACCAGTCTTTTAGAAGCATTCATTAATAGAATTTAGTTCAATCTTCAGTTCTCCTATAAATACTCACTTGAGCCACACTGTTCTTACCAAATACACTTTCATGGTTGACCCTTGCAAATGCCTTTTCTTTTGCTTGCAATGCTCTCCCTCTTTTTTCCTATTTGCTAAAATCCAACAGAACCATGAAGCTTAGATCAAGGGCTAACAACTAGAGTTCTCCCTCCCTTAAATCCCTGTATTATGTAATATCTGATACTTAAGAAATTATCACTATCAAATGAAGGAATGACTCTTCACAGTCACATTAAAGTTCCTGCTAAGCTTTAATTTTCTCATTATTAAAATGGAGACATATTAGTTATCACATTGGGTTACTGTGAGGCTTAAATGAGGTAATTATGAGAAGCATTTAACACAATACCAGAACATAGTAATTCATAATTCAATAAGAGGTAGTATGATGATTATCTTTTTTCATCTATTTACATCCAATCTTCCTGTCTAGACTGTCAGCTTTTGGATAGCAGAAACTGCATGTCATACATTTGAATATCCTTCACCAAACTTCCTGCAGTAGGGCCTTGTATATGATACACACTCAATATTTATTGTTAATAATGATGATGAAGATTATGATATATATCCTCTACTAACTTGCAAAGAAATAAAAAATCACTTCATGTGGGGCAATATTATGTCTTCATATGTCTTCATATGCCAAGAATAAAATATTAATGCTAAAAAAATGCCAATCTGAAATACATAAATGAAAAATAGGCTCTGTCTTTAGTGAAGTCACAGGAATTAGGATAAGTCATTTCTAGAATTCTGTTTTCACATGGTTGATACTTATAAGATGGTAGGCAATAATAGTGAATTATTTACAGAAAACACCAGATGAATTTTGGTTTGTTTAATTCTTTTTGGCAGATAACACACCATGCTTCTGTTGAAGGCTCCATGTGTTCAGCAGTTTTGAAATATGGGACTTTATATTCTGCCATAGAAATAAAATGCTCTACACCAGAGACCATAGTGAGAATGACCAAGTTTCATTATGTTTGGTTCTACACATTGTTTTTTTTTTTATTATTAAATTCAGTTTTATTGAAATATATTCACACACCATACAATCATCCATGATATACAATCCACTGTCCACAGTATGATAACATAGTTATGCGTTCATCACCACAATCTATCTCTGAACATTTTCCTTACATCAGAAAGAACCAGAACAAGAATAAAAAATAAAGTGAAAAAAAAAACACCCAAATCATCCCCCCATCCCACCCCATTTGTCCTTTAGTTTTTATCCCCATTCCTCCACTCATCCATACACTAGATAAAGGTATGGATATATCTACCTTTATCTTATGATCCACAAGGTCTTCATAATCACACTGTCACCCCTTGTAATCTACATTATTATATAATTGTTATATTTGTCTTCAGGACAATTATATAATTGTCTTCAGGAGTCCAGACTGCTGGGTTGGAGTTTGGTAGTTTCAGGTATTTACTTCTAGCTATTCCAATACATTAAAGCCTAAGAGGTGTTATCTATATAGTGCGTAAGAATGTCCACCAGAGTGACCTCTCGACTCCATTTGGAATCTCTCAGCCACTGAAACTATTTCGTCTCATTTTGCATCCCCCTTTTGGTCATGAAGATACTCTCAGTCCCACGATGCCAGGTCCACATTCATCCCTGGGAGTCATACTCTGCGTTGCCCGGGAGATTTACACCCCTGGGAGTCGGGTCCCACATAGGGGGGAGGGCAGCGAGTTCACCTGTCGAGATGGCTCAGTTAGAGAGAGAGAGGGCCACATCTGAGCAACAAAGAGGTACTCAGGGGTAGACTCTTAGGCACCATTACATACAACTTTAGACTCTCCTTTGTGGTAATGAGCTTCATAAGGGCAAGTCCCATGCTCGAGGGCTCAGCACATCAAACCGCCAGTCCCAATGTTTGTGACAACATCAACACCAGTCCAGGTGAGGATGTCCAACACATCCGCACCTTCCCCAAGATCCTCGGGGCTGGGGAGGGGGAGGCTGTAAATATATTTTTTATTATCTGCCCAAATTACTCTGGGATGCTACACATTGTTTTTAAAATCACTACTAGATTACAGGTCTAAAATCTCAATAAAGTTATTGACAGCTTGATTGGCCTAAGGTCCCACTTAATCCCACTGAACAGATATGGTCTATGTGGCATGGCAGAGTGTTGTTTAAACCACTGGAGTCAACTGACAGCACATCATCCTAGGATAAGTAAAGTCAGGTTGTCTTTTTATCTTTGGAGGCATAACGAGTAATTTGCTGAGCATGGCTTCTTTTTTCATTTATGTGTCTGTGCCCTACTTTATACTTTAACAGACACTGTCCCTCAGTAGTGTGATAGAAGCCCTCTTAACTGACGGTGCGGATATCTGATTAGTTAATAAAAAAAATCAATCAAAGTGTGAATCACAAAAATAAAGATATATAGATTGTTTTAGTTTCCCAGCTTCTAAAACAGATACCATATAATAGGTTAGCTTAACAACAGGGATTTATTGGCTCATGGTTTCAGAGGCTAGAACGTTTGCTTCCTCCCATGGTAGTTATCTTCTGGCTGGTGGCAATCTTTGGGGCTCCCTGGCTTTTCCGTCACATGGCAACATGCATGGTGACTTCTCCTTTCTCTTCTGGGTTCCATTGACTTTCAGCTTCTGGCTGCTTCCCTTGGCTTCTCTCTTTGTTGCCTTCTCTATAAGGCCTCCAGTAGAAGGATTAAGACTTACCCTGATCAGTTGGGCCACACCTTAACCTTCCAAAGGTCTTATTTACAGTGGGTTCACACCCACAGGAATAGATTAAGATTAAGAACATGCTTTTCTGGGATGCATAACTCCAAGCTACTACAGGCCTCCTCTTGTGGGGGAGAGATGGGGATGTCATCAGGATGGGGGCATATTGGAACTGCTAAGGCACTGGGAAAGACTAAATTAAAAGTCTCAAACAAAAGCAAAAAAGAAAATATTGTTCCTGTAACATGAAGGGCTAGATTGCCTGGGGAGTTTTACTGCTGAGGTACTTGATGAAAAGGAGCTCACTGAGGGTTGAAAGAATCAATGACAGCTGCGGGTCTGTAGAAACGGAATCTTGAACTGGGCTCTGGAGCTTGCTCAGCGATTGAACAGGTGGGAGGGAAGCTGAGAGGCTGGTCTAGGTAAGGAAAGTAGCACAAGCAAAGGCTCTCTAGATTGGCCAAAGCAGAAGGACTTATACAAGTAGTTAGGAAGGAAAATGTGGCCAGATTATGCAGCGTCTTGAAAGCCAATTAAAATAATTCCTTTTTGATATGCTGGAAAGAAGAACCATTAACAGTCTTGAGCAAAGGCGGGGGGGGGGTGCATCCTAAAGAAGTGTTTTGGGAAGATGAATCCAGCAGAAGTTCCTATTCCTGGGAATAATATTTTCACCTTTATAAACATGCACTCTTGTCCTAACTGAAAAAAAAAATTGCTTCAATAAATAGCACTGGAGAACAGGACCAGAAGCAGGTTAGCATGGTACAAGCTCTACACTTAATTAAATCCTGGACTTCTGTATGATTGCCCAGTTTGGTGACAGTCTCTGATGACTGCAGTGTATTTCTGAGATGCAGCTGTTGTTTCTGACAGCATTGTTGTCTTTGCCTGCCAAAATGGGTAATGTTATCCTTAAATGACTGCATGGAGATCCCTCTGTCCTTTGGATTACAATAGCATCTACATCTGACCATAGACAAGCTTTGCTTATATTCATGAGTCTACTGATTGCAATTAGATTCCATCCTTTCATTCTGTTATGTGCAGTATGCCAGAGACACATTAATCTCAAAGCCGAAAGTCATGCAGATAATAGACAAGGTCTTGATATCTTGTAAAGGTTTAATATTGGTTTATTTCGAGTGCTTTTTGTAGCCAAGTCCCTTTAGTTCTTGTAAGTATTCTTGTCTTACAAGACCGTAAGTACCCTGTAGGTACCCCTTTCCTTTAGTGTTCCAGCCTTGCCCACCTGACCTTCAAATTTCAGGAAATGAATTTCTATTGAGGTACTCAGCCCCCAACCCCCGCTCTGTGGGAAATTCAAGGTTGCCCCTCCCTACACTCCATTTCCTGAGGAAGAAGAGCTCTGACATAAATGGCCAAAGCACCTGGACTATCTACATAATTGTGTGTGTGTGTGTCTGTGTGTGTGTGTGTGTGTGTGCGCGCGGTGGGAGGGAAATAGGGAAACGGGGTTAAAAATGAGTGCATTTTCTTTTTCTACTTTTTTAGTGTGAAAATTTTAAATGTACAGCTTTTTACATATTGGATACACTCAGTAAATTTCACCCAGATCAAGAAATATATATTTCCAACACCCCAGAAAGTCTCTCAAATCCATTCCCAAGCAGTATCATATAGTCACAACACTGACTCCAGAGGTAACTACTATTCTGACCTTTATCAGCATACATTAGTTTTGCTGATCTTGAACTTCATATAAATGGAATCATACAGTATGTTGTCCTGTGTGTCTGGCTTCTTTTGCTCATCATTATGGCTGTGAGCTTCACCTGTGGAGATTCATTTCTGGACCTGGACGAGAGTAACTGCTTTTAGGTCAGAGGACTGGCAGTTTCTGTGGTTCCCTTACAATCCATTCTGGTGTAACACTTGGGGTTCCACATAGGCTTTTGGACCAAAGCTTAACAGTGACTTTCCTAGAGCGCTGCAGTAGACATCTGGTTGAGGATGGCCAAGCTTCCCATCTTGCCACGAGTAAACTGTGTTCCATTTACCTTTTGTCATTTTTCCTTCTTATGTTCTAATGAAACTGACACCAGCCTGGACAGGGTTTTCCCCCAATCATCTGCTTTCCTGTGAATGTCTAAGCATAGATACTGCTAATTTCTAACCTGTTCACTGGTCTCACTCCTGACCAAGGGAAACCAAGTAAGAGTTAGGATGAACCCACTATCATTTCTTCAAAGTCTGAGTTCTACTGATGGGTGTTCCGCAGCACCCTTATTGTGGACCAAGAACAGTCCATTAATTTAGCAGCTTCTGGTTGGTGTGATACATGTTTCCAGCACCCCAGAAAGTCTTGCTCATGGGCCCATTCCTACATCTCCTTTGCTGATGGATGTTATGCGAAAGCCCATGCTGGTGGATCAAACACTCCGTAAAATCTTGAATAGTGGTGCTGGTAGAAGCTCTGCAGGTAGGAAAAGCTAATGTATAACCAGAATATGTGTCTATTACTGTCAGGAAAAAAAAAGGGCACAAATGGTCTAATGGATTCAACTTCCCACCAAGTGGCTGTTTGGTTTTTTTGGAGGATGGTGTCACAGTGGTGGCTCAACATCAGTCTTGTCAATGACCTGATAGACATTTGGTAATGGCAGTTGTTTGATCAGATTTGGAAAGAGGTAGCCCATACAACTGGGCTCATGCACAGACTCTTTCTTTCCCCATGGCCACGGTCCTGTGCCCATGAGGCCAGTGTATCAACCAGCCGAGTCATTTTGTCTACTTGTTTTTTTTTCACCTCTTTCATGATAGATTATCCTGATACAAAGATCTTCACACTTAATGCCCACACTTATATTTCCATCCACAAATATGTACACTGCTCAGTGAGAAATACTGCCAAGATACCCAAAATCAATTATGTCCACTTTAACCTCCGGAAGCTCATTATTAAAACTTTCCAAATCTAATCTTTGGATAAATTTTTTCCCACATGGACTACCATTAACTCGAGAGCAGAACTGAGTATCAGATTTTTTCCATTGTTTTTTGGGGGAAAAAAAGGCATCGTTTAAGCTGTTCTCTGTAAAAAGTCAATAAGTTACTACATTACATCAAATATTCTAAGCCCTATATCCCTAATGCTGTTTAACTTTGAAAACTGTCGGCCTGCATTATTAGATTTTATTCTTAGGATATGTAACTTGGCAGGGCAGAGAAAAGTTTTACACTTTAAGGGATTAATTTCCATTAGAGGAAGGTGAATGAAAAGCAAGGTATTCTTATTCTGAACTATGGTTTTCCACATTAATTTCTGGACCATAAAAAAATATTGTGTATTAACCTTACCACTTTACTTTTTTTTTTTTTTTTTTTGGTAAGGGAAACAGTGCTTTGGCAAGCCACTCTCATTTTGTGGTAATAATCTTTGTGTTCTTTCTAACATTAAAAGATATTAAACTGTTCTTACAAATTTCATTGCTGAAAGCTTGTCTCCCAACTTTATTTTGCACATGAGTAAAGGATGAAATTATTTTTTGATACCTACCATAAAAAAGTATATATTGTTTCTGAATAAAAGATGGTTATATGAAAGAAGGTATCCAACCAATTAGACTTGTAGTAGTTATGCAAACAAGACCAGGTTCCCTGTCAAGTTTAGTACTTAATAAACCCTGTGAGCTGATAGGTAAAGCAAAAGTGCAATCCACCTTGGCCTTTGGATTTATCAGGATACTTCTCCTTGGTGGTCTTGTTCTGATATGCAACATAAAAAATTTGGGCATTTCAAAAAGTCTCCCCATTTTAGCTACCCTCGCCTATTAGTCATAAAATTATTAAGGTAACAGACTGATAAAGCTCTGGTCTTTTATGCCTTGAACAGAAGTATGACAAACTTTCTGTAGTTGGTTCCTTTCCTTCAAGGCTGGAGATGAAGTAGAAGAGTTTTTAAAATTTCCTTGAAATAAATATTTATTTCTTTTTTCTGGGAAGCTTGGCTTTGGAATATGAGTCACAATTGCCCCCCTCTTGTTTCTAATTGTCCATTTTCACTCTTTCTCCTCTTCGTTGTTTCTACAACCCATTCATAGCCACTAGGCAGTGGAGGAAAGCCAAGGGAACAGAAGAAAATATTCTGCTGAGATGGGGAAGTACTTGGTACCAGAGAGGGGTGTATATGCTATTCCATTGCTTTCCCCTCAAATCAGTGTGTAGCGACTACTCCACCCATATTATATATTTACAGTATTTGCTGTTGTTAGAAGTAAAAATTCAGTGCCAGAATTTGAATATCAAGAAAAATCACAAATGCAATTAATTGAAATCCTCCTTGTGACACTGTTGAACATACTAGGATACCAATTCCTCATCAAATAAAAGGAAAGACAAGCATTTATTTTTCTCTTTAACCAAATGGACTTTAGTTCTTTACAAAAGAATTTCAGCTAATAAATATGGGAGGAATAATGGAATTAGAAAATAATTATTTGAAACCCCTGTCATAACTGACTCAGGCAAAGATCATCAATGACTGAAACCATTAGTTAAAAGGTTGATGGGAAACTTTATGATGCCATACAATGAAGGGATAAGGCTGTCACCAAATGAATTCGTTGATTAATCTTAGCATCACTAAGACTGGGACAACCACACATTGTGGGCCTCCTCGTGTGGTGCAATAGGAAGCTCACAGCACCTCCCATAAAGTGTTTTTGCAACAAAAAATTTGAACTTGAATCTTATGAAGCATCTATAGCTGACTTCCTTTCATAGGAACAATGGGAGACAGAGAAACAAGCTAAATGATAGCACGAAGAAGCAAATAATTTCAGAATGTGGGATGTTCTCCCAGACAACTTAGCTGCTTTATGCAATTAGTCAAAGGTAGTGGGGAAAGAAAATGTGGAAGAGCTGCTCTAGAGCAGAAGAGACCACCTGATGTTGCTTACATCCTGAATCAATCAAGCTAACTATGAAAAGATTGTTTTTTAAATGATCTGAAAAATTTGATTATGGAAAGGATTTTAGATGATACAAAGGCATTACTGTTTAAATTTTGAGTGTTATAGTTATATTATGACTACATCTTAAAAGTTATAATTACATTATGACTACATCTTAAAAGTTTTTAGACTCATAGGTCAAGTATACGGGGGTGAGATAGATGACTTGATGTCTGGTGTTTCTTTTTTTAAAGATTGACAAAGGTAAAAAAATAAAAAGAGACAAATGAAATAAATGTGGCACAATCTTTATAATTATTGAATGTTGGTGATGGGTATATGCAGGTTCACTGTATTTTTCTTGTTATACCTGTGTGTGTTCAGAATTTTTTATAATAAAGATTCAGGCATAGGAGAGAGAGAGTGGAAAAGTAAAAGAGTATTAATACATACTAATATGAGAAGACATGTAAACACCCTAAAATCTAAGAATCAAAGCTTAAACAGACAACTTTTTATAGGAACCCATGGGTTTCATATATCTTATTATGGGAAAATGTTACAGTGAAAGGTATTTTTTGGGAGGGTGGGGGATGGATTTTTATATTTCTAATTCCTTAAACAGCAGGCAATAAGTCTAGTTTTTAATAAAAAGATAAAGTTCCTATAGCCAATATAAATTCCTAGACAGGAAACCCACATGCAATATATGAGATAAATATTTTAATCTTACTATATTTTTTACCCTCCCAAATCTTCATTTAAAAATAACAGTTAACAATCATTGCCAATATAAACACTAGACATAGAGATATGCACTATAACAGATGCCTTATTAGTTCACGTAACTCTATACATGGGGACCTAGATGCAGACAAGAACAGGTTTGGTACCTTGCAATATGTTACAAAATGCCAGATCCCTGGGAATTAGAAGACCTGAGATTCATCCCTCTCCTGCCACTGACGTATTCTATGACCTTGGGCATGTTCATTCATTTCTTCTGGCCTTGTTCTCCATCCACTGAATGTGCATACCACTTTCCATCTACTGTACTTACTTTGGGGAAATGTTGAGGATTAATGAGAAAACACCAGTGAAATGCTTTGAGCTCCTCAGGAAAAAAAATATTTTTTCAGTACTACAGTGTATTATGTTTTTATTTTGACAGAGAACCACATAAAGTTTCTAAATTATAGATAACAAGCCAAGCTTTATAATCATTAACAAACACTATGTAGATAACATTTCCTAGCAAGGAATGCTGTCCAAACAACTTTTTAATTATACTCAGATTCAATTCACCTTTAAACCTCACAGTTTCACTACAAAGGCTGTGGAAATTGCAATTAAATAGAGAAGATTTGCAAGATTTCAGCTATTCACTTGACAGTCTAGAAAGAAAGGTTTTAAAACCCTGCATTCTGGTTGGATGTAATTGTTATAAATTCTGATTTTAATTGCGATAACCACATGGGAGTAGAATAGGTTAAAATTAATTATTACTTTAATTTTAGTTCTTAAACAAAATTACTTTCTGATGTCCCATTGGGTAGGAACAATAAAGAAAAAAAACACAAGCAAAAAAAAAAAACATGCAGGGAATTCTTCACCTAGAATCATTAACGGCAGTGATATTTCAAAGTTCCCCTTCAATTAATGAAATAAAATTATATAATAAATGAATTTTAATATGCCAACAATTCATTCTAAGTACTGAAATGCTGAAAAGCACAACGACATGGCTTTGCTTGAAGTAGAAGAGGTTAAAAAAATACTTTTGGGGGGTCACTTTTAGCCCCTTCTCAGTCTATGAAAGCAATCATATTTAGATAAAGTCAGTTGACTTGCTTAGAATCTTCCAGTGGCTTCCTGATAATCAGATCCAAATTCCTCAGCACAGGCTAAAGACCCCGCTGAGCCCCTGCCTTCTTCTGCTCCCTTCGTTCACTCTGGTCTTCTTTCTGTTCTTTGAACTTGCAAATTTATTCTTTGCATTTGTTATTCCTTCCAACAGGATTAGCCTTCCTTCATTTCTTTACGTGTCTGTCTCCTTTTTACCCTTGAAATCTTGGCTCAAATATCACCTCTCAGAAAGGCCTTCCTTCCATGACCCCTGTTGTAAGCAGCCACCTCCTCACTTCCATACTCTATCATCACCTCACCCTATCACCCTGTTTTATTGACATCGTAGCATGTATTACTTTCTGATTTTATCTTGTTGATTTATTTGTTGTCTGACTCTTCCCTTCCACACAGCAGGGGCATTGTCTCTTCTTCACCTCTGTTTCTGGCATATTCCCATAAAAATATTCCAGCTATTCAATTTTCTCATTCAAAAGCACTGTTTGAGCTCTGTGCAATGTACTTGGTCCCTCCATTGTTCTCTAGCACTAATCTTCATCTTCTCGTGTCTATCTGTTTTTCTGGAATCTAAGGTTGAAACCGTCTAATCCCCAGAGGAATGCTCCAATGAAGAAAAGAATAGGAATCTCACTATGACTTGTTTATAAACTACCTTGAGGATGAAATTTCTTCTTTCAGAAGCAGGGATTAGGGGCATTTTATGATTCACATGCCTCAGACTGCTAGGGGACCAGCCGGCTCTGGAGTCAGCTTAATCTCTATCAAGACTCAGAGTCCTGATTTTCTCCAATCCAGCCGAGATCTGAAGCCTTCCTCACCAACCCAAATAGAGTAACTCAAGCTTCATTTGTAGATGTTCTAGCAACCAGGGAACCTGTTACTTCTACAACTTCACTCTTTAATTCAAGAAATGTTCATTGAGAGCTTACTGGGTGCCAGGATTTCACTAGGTTCAACAGATAATATACAACAAGATGTATTTTTCCTTAAGGAGCTCTTTAGTAGGAAGAGATAGACAAGTAAATAAAAAATTAAAATACAGTGTGCAATGTACTCTGACAGGACTATGTATGGAATGTTATGGAAGCACCTTATCTAGGGCAGGAGTGATGCTGGAAAGATATCCCAGGGAATGTGACATTTACACTGAGATCTGAGGCTGAGTTTACTAGATAACAGAAATAGGTGACGCTGAAAAACCAAAGTGTTCCAATCGGTGAATGTAGTATATGCAAAGGCCAAGAAATAATACAGCATGCAAAAAGAAGCCCATTGTGTAGCCTGGCTCTGGCATCTATGGATTGAAAATACCTTCTTGACCAAAAGGGGGGAAAGAAAGGTAACAAAATAAGGTTACAGTGGCTAAGAGATTTCAAATAGAGTTGAGAGGCTATCCTGGAGGTTTCTCTTATGCAAGCTCTAGCTAGACATCCCAAATGGCCACAGTATGCCATGCACTAGCCAACAGTAGTCCCAAAATACTTAGGTTCCTGAGATTCTATGAAAGTTTCACTCACTAAGTTTATCTCTCAGAAACTTAAATCCACCAGAGTGTTCCTGTGCCAGATAAGGCCTATAACCCAGAGGCACAGCCTTTTTAAGAACAACAATCAGATGCAGCCCCCTTCCCCATAATGTTGACACCCTTTTCAATAAGAACAAGTTAGGGTGGTCTCTGCCTAGACACCCCTGAAGATTGAGAAAGTGATAAAATGAGAGGAAGGGGTAGCAACAAAGAAGATAGGATTTAACAAAGGCTTATGAATACTGAATCTTTATTTGAGTTTTTTTTGTTTGTTTGTTTGGTTTTTTTTGATGCTAGGATATTAGAATAGCTGGAAGGAAATAACTGACATGGTGGAACTGTAACCCATAGCATTCTTTGAAGTTTGCTCTATAGCTACTAGTTAAATTGTACTTTGAAAGTTATCACCTTTATGTTTATAGCTTATATTTCACAATAAGGAAAGAACTTTGAAATTGCATATATGACTACTTGTTGGGCTATACTTTGAAAGTTATCATTTTTATGTATAAAGGTTATATTTTATGATAAAGAAATAACTGAAATTGTGGAATTGTAACCCATAATATCCTTTGAAATTTACTCTCTAACTACTTGTAAATCATACTTTGAAAGTCATCACTGTATATATGTTAAAATGCACAATAAAAATATATAAAATAAATTAAAAAAAAAAAATAAAGTGCACCGTGGCTATAGCAGGGCTTGGCGTAAAGGGAGGCGAGAGAGGATAAAGTTATAGAAACAAGCAGGGGGCCTGATTATGAAATCTTATAAAGCAAGGTTGAGAAATTTGGATTTAGTAGTGACGTCAGTGGGCAGCCAGTATATCATTTGTAGCTGGAGAGTGACGTGATTAGGTTTTTGTTTTGGAAAGATTACTCTAGATACAATGTGTAGATTGGATTGTTGAGGAAAGAGACTGAAAGCAAGAGGGTGATTTAGGAGACTTTTGCAGTTATTGAAGCAAGAAATGATGGTGGCCTGGACTATGGTAGTGTCAGAAGGGATGGCAAGAAGTAGATGGATTTAAGAAGATAGGTTATCAAATAGAATCAACAAGTCTTGGCGTTTGGGAGTGGGGTGGAGATGATGGATAGGGATGGGTCAATTATGACAGTTAGGTTACTGGTTTGGGATGGTGTTTTAGTTTCCTGACCGCTAAAACAAATGCCATGCAATGGGCTGGCTTAAAAACAGGAATTTATTGGCTCATGGTTTTGAGGCTATGAGAAGTCCAAAATCAAGGTATCATCATGGCGATGCTTTATCCTGGAAGACTGTGGCATTTAGGGCTGGCTACCAGTGATTCTTCATCCTTGGCTTGTCTGTCACATAGCAATGCATACGGTGGCCTCTCCTGGCTTTTCTTCTGGTTTCTATTGACTTCTGGCTTCTGGCTGCTCCCCCTGTGGCTTTTTCTCTCAAGCTTTCTCTATAAGGCCTTCAGTAATAGGATTGAGACCCATCTTGATTCAGTTGGGACACATCTTAACTGAAATAACTTCATTAAAACATCCTATTTACAAGGATTCACACCCACAGGAATGGATTAAATTCACCTCAGTAGGAAATTAAAGGTGAGAGAAGGGTATGGGAAGAAGATGATAAGTATTTAACATGTAGTGCATGAAGTGCTTCTGGCACATCCAAATTAAGATGTCCAGCTGGCAATTGTTGTTTGGGAGTCAGGAGAGGGAGTCTGGACAAGAGACGTAGAACTAGGAGCCACTAGCATATAGATGGTAAGAAGACCCATGGGAGAGGATGAAATCTACTGTTGTATATGGGGGCATGTTGGAAAAAATAATGAGTTAATCTTTTAAAAAGAATTGATTTCTTCCATGAGAATGGCTAAAGTTGTATAGAAATGTGCTAGCAAAAAGACAAGGGACAACACTGAAGCAATGTATCATTATTGCTATCAGAATTTAGCAACTTCTCAGTTTGAGTCTAGTGGCTCAAAATTTGGAATGACCACATAGTGAGTAGGTAAGAAAATTTTCTTTTAGGGAGAGTCCTATCCTGCAAACTGAAGGATCTCATGCTTCTTCCCATTCTTCTTCTACCTAATGAACTTTTTAAAAAGTTCCTCAAGGGGTACAAATGCTGATTATACTGGCTCTTTCTCACAAGGTAATACCTCTATCCTGTCACTGTGAACCAGGGTAGCAGCTCTCAGTCAAACTGTAAGATACTGAAGTTAACTTTGCTTTCCTGGAAGTGCTATTTAATAAGTTGTTTGTTTACATTTTTTTGAAGGAAAGAGATCCATAAAATCTAGAGACTTTTTGTTTGAGTAAGAAATGCTAAAGGCAAAATAAAGAGAAGAAAAAAACGTTATTGAGCTACCTCATTCTTTTCTCAAACATGATGAGCATGAGAACGGGAGCATTTATGGAACACCTATGAAGCACTTTCTCCACTGTTCACTAATTTAATTGCATGATCATACAATCTAATACCATCTGCAAGCTCTCAGAAACTAATTTCTGTGATTTCTCATTTGCATTGCAATATACAGTTATGTTAGAGGCCCTAATTCATTTTCTTATTGTCCTAAAACATGCAAGTGCTGATGGAGATGAAAATTGGCAGCCACACAAGGAATAATGAACTGAGGACTATGCAAAACCTGTCTATGCGGTTACATCCAGAAGGTAGAATGGTGTTCCTGTGCAAAGAATGATAGCAGAAGGACCATCAATGATAGGCTCAAATGGATAGAGCATGTAGCCTAAAATGAAGACAACAGTGTGTTAATTCATTTCATGAACTGAGAACTTAGGACCTTAAGCATATGGAGAGAACCAACAGACATGTTAAAACCTTCACACCTAATTCAAAAGTTTATTAATTTTAGTCTATCATGCAAAAATTTGCAGCCGTCCCCTCATAGAAACATTGGAAAAAATAGGAATGAAGAAAAGAAAAATTACTCATAATTGCATGTCCCCCCAACCTTTATTTATTTTGATGTGTTTCTTTTCATTCTTTTCTCCAAGTGTATGTGTGTTTAAGATGCAATTTCTTTCATTTTATATATCTGAAATTGGGGTCCAGTCCTAAAATTGTTGGTTGCATTTAATGTCAGATTTGTTTTTTCCCAAAAAAACTATAATTAAATCTTTGACACCTTAGAATTAAAGAAACACAATGTATGATATTATAAAAATTGAAATTCATGTCATTTTATTAAGATGTAAAAACAATGTCCTCATATTAGGATAGAATACTATAAACTAGAAAGTGATTGTTTAGGTTTGTGTGTGTGTGTGTGTGTGTGTGTGTGAAGAGATAGGAGCTATAAGATAGAGAGTGTTGACTTGCAAAAGGGGACTTTCAGAGAAGTTTAATAAAATCCCAGTCAAATAACATTCAATGTCTAGGTATTGTTATACTATAGAATTCTCTAGCAGGAGAACCAGACTTATTAATGCATATCCTCAATATAAATATACTCTCAACCCAAATGAAACATTCTAATGCCTTCCTTCCAGGAATTCAGTTAAGACAATATTGATGAACAAATCTGTATTATTAACACAATTTAATAAATGAAACTGATAAGATCCCTCCTTTTTGTGGTTCTTCTTAGGAAAGTCTCCATTTCCCAATATGACAAACTTATTTAAGTATACTTCTTTCTCCTGAGTACATCTCCAACTGATTTAAGTGCTTATGCATTCCAGGACCTGTTCTAGATGCTGGGGATGTAGCCATGAGCATCTGGATGTGGTCTCTGTCTTCACAGAGCTGAGAGTCTTGGGTGGGAATCAGAGGAAATAAGTACACCACAGTAAAATCAGAGTAGGAGGTAGAGGGTGCTATGGAAACACATACGAGGGTTTGCCAATTCAGATTTGGGGGACTGAGAAGGCTTTTGGGGGGAAGAGAAACCTTGATGAATTCAAGGATAAATAGGAATTAAACCAGGCCAAGATGGGGAAGCAGATTGTTCCGGGAATATGAGAGGACATGGTGAGTTCCAGGTATGGAAACACTGGAACACAGAAGGGGAAGGTGGTGAGAAATGATGAAAAGGCATATATATGTAAAGGAATATATGGGATACATATTCCATATATTCAGAACACCTACCTATTTACAAGGGTTCACACCTGCAGGAATGGGTTAAGTTCACCTCAGTAGGAAATTAAAGATGAGAGAAGGGTATGGGAAGAAGATATATACAAATGTGGAATATAAAGGAAGCTGGACTTCTTCCTGAGGACAATGGAGAGCCATTCAAGGCTTTTGAATGGCAGTGACATGATTGGCTGCAGTGTGGAGAAAGAATCGAAGGAAGACAGAACTACAGAGAGAGAAACCATTGAGGAGGCTGTGGAGGTAACCAGGAGAGCTAGAATAAGACTAACGTATCACTCATCCTGTCACTGTCTCAAATTTTTCTATCTTTTCATTCTACTCCACACCTTTTGTTCCAGTCTATCAGACAACCTCTTACTACAAACCCATTATTCTCTTCTCTCAACCCCAGCTGTATTGTGTAGAACAGTATTTCATTGTTTCCCTGAAAATCATCTCCATTCTATTGTTCAAAATATCTAAAAAACTAACCTCTTCCAAGAAGACACTTGCACTAAGACACTGCAACCTTGACTCTGGAGATAATTTAGAACTACTCAAGAATGTTGTCAATTCCTTACCGCTATAGTATCTTTATCCTTTTTTCCCTCAAGTCTGAAGCTAATCCTCCCTCTGAATTTTTCAGTTTCGTAAGACAGGACATTTTCTTTAGTGAGTAAACTGGTTTGAGTTGGGTTGTAACATGACTAATACAGAGGCTTCTTTATGGTTAAGTTCTTCCTCCCATCAGACCAAAACTTCCCCTTAAAGCTTCTATCTATTTGTATTCCCTACTTCTAAAATGAGAATATAACTCTTCCCTCTTCTGCGTAACAGCTGTTCACATACAGAACACAATCATGCTTACCAGACAATGTTGCCTTTTCTTGTCCTGTTTCAGTTCTCCAGTTTCTTCAGCTTTTCCTTATATAACATATTCTTTCTCAGTCTTTTGGCTAAGATCAAATGTGTACGTGTGGTATGGTTTCTAGACATTTCATCATCTTGGTTGTTTTTGGCTTATCAGTATCTGTCTTAATGAGGCTCCCATAACTATGTACAATGGTCTGTAATGTAACCTGGGACATGCCAATTCCTTTTCCAAATTAGCAGGGTTAAGGACTTGGCCCTGGCCAGGATTCTCAGGCTGGTTGTGGGGCTTGATCTTGCGGGCTTGGGTCTGTGGGGCATAAAGCAAAGGCAGTTGATGCCCACTTCCCATGAGAGGGCAGATCAGCAGGAAGGGGCAATCCAAAATATCATGTGAAGGGCACAGGTAGAAGGCAGGAATTGGACCTGAAGCAAAAGATTATGTTGGAGGGTTTTATCTGTATGACATGAAGCCTGCATATTTCCAGTGGCAATAAAATACAGGACCAAGGATTGAATCTTTTTACAACATCCTTCCAGGGAGAGAAAAATGAGAGGTGCTGAACTGGCTTTAACAGGACTTTCATTGCTTTGATTGGGGTATTATATGTCGATTAACATAGCCTCAGGTGGCATTATCTTTTGTAATAGTGTATCACACTGTGGGATCTGCTGAGTTGTGATCAACTAAAGCTACCAGGTCTCTTTTATATGATCTGTGGTCATTAACAGTACATAGTTCTGCACTTGTATGATTAATTTTTGCCTCTAAAATGAAGGCATTTACATTCATCCATATTAGCATTTCTTTTCTAAGCTTTCTACCTAGTTTAGAGATTAAGTGCTTTGAAATTAGACACCTTGGGTTTGTAATCCAGTTCATCCATTTTCTTGCTGTCTGACCTAGGACATGCTGCTTTACCTTTTAAATATTATTATTTTCTGAAATAACTTTTTTTTTTACTGACCATATTGACTCTGCCCCTAAGGGAGTTATGTGACATCCATTTTTTCGATCCATCATTCATTCAACAAATATTTTTGCCAGGCATTGTGTTAGAGATACAATAAATGACTCTTCTGGGGCTTCATTAAATTGACTGATAAAATTGCTGCATAAACTAGATTAAAGGACCAACACCTGAACACATACCTTAACTCTGGTTTCCCTCTAAGTGGGCAAGTAGATAGCAATCTAATAATGAACATGCAGAGAAAACAATTGTTGAACCTCATATAAGGGCAACTAAGCTATCTCTTGGTCTACAGGTATGTGTGTATTGACTTTTTGCTAAACGCCTAACAGTGGGCAGACAACAGAGCTCAGGGCACAGTTATTAAGATTAATGGAAGAACAAGAAGAAATACACTGAACACCTGTATTCTTCTAAAAAATTGTGATGGTTAGGTTCATGTGTCAACTTGGTCATATGATGGTGTCCAGGTGTCTGGTCAAGAAAGCGCTGGCCTAACCATTACTGCAAGGACATTTGTGGCTGGTTAATAAAACAGAAGGCTGGTTTATTAAATCATCAGTCAATTGACTGCACCTGTGACTGATTACATCAACAAAGGGCATGTCTTCTGCAATGAGAGAATTCAATCAGCTGGATTTAATCCAATCAATTGACTTTTAAGGGAGAAAGGGAGAGAATCTTCACCTCTTCTTTGGCTAGCCAGCAAAGTGTTTCCTGAGGAGTTCATCGAACACCTTCGTCTGAGTTGCCACTTTGCTGCCTGTCCTACGGAATTTGGACTCATGCATCCTGTCCTAAGGAATTTGGACTCATGTATCTCCATAGTTGCATGAGACGCTTTTTATAAAATCTTGTATTTGTAGATATCTCTTGTTGGTTCTGTTTTCCTAGAGAACCCTACTTAATAGAGCTTGGTACCTGGAGTGGTTCTTGAGAAACAGAATCTTAAAATGGGCTTTTACAATTGGTTTTCTACTCTGATTATATTCAAAGGCACTAATGACTCCATTTCCAATAATCAAGATGGCACTAAGAGTCCATGGTGTGAGTTGGCAATGGAGATAAGCAAAGAATCACCATTTGAGTCTCCTAATCATACTCTTGTACAAAGAAAGGCTCTGGATGACAGTGTTTTTGACACCTTAGCAGAGTTTTGTGAAGTTAAGAAGTATAATGATGTTGGCTGGTTGTTCTTGGATATTCTGGATAAAGTTATAAGAGAAAAGAATGAGCTAAAGGCTTCAAATTTGAAACTTAAATGGCGTATGACAGATGTAAAGTTTTCTATGTGTGCCCTGAAAGAAAATCTTATTTCCTATGGCTGCAGACTTGAGATTTCTTGAAACCAGACCCAGGGTCTCATTGTGAGAGTGGCAGATTTACAATGTAAACTAAAATCTCAACCTCACAGGGTATCTGCTGTTAAAGTAAAGGCATTGACTGGAAAAGAATAGGATCCTAAAACTTGGGATGGGGACATCTAGATTGACAATAATGGCAGTGAGGACACTGGAACCCTGGATTCTGCTGAGTCTTTGCTAGATATACCTGTAGTGGTCTGCCTTGAGCAAACAGTCCCTCCACCTCCAGTCTGCCCTGGGACAGCTACCCAACCTCCAGCATGCTTGGAGGAAACAGCTTCTTGACCTCCAACCTGCCCTGAGGAGCCTGCCATCCAACCTCTACCTAAAGAGATTAACCCTTCAGTGCCTACTGAAAACCTGTAATCAACACCCTGAGGAAGCAGCCCTCACTCTTCTGTCTGGAGAGATTAATCCTGTTTCACCAGATGAAATTGCAACAGAATGTCCTGAGGTAATTGACTTGAGGGATGTTTCTAATTCTTTCCATGACCCACTCCCCACCACCACTCTTTTCTTCAAGACTTGTAACTAGACTAAAGTCCCAACAGGCCCCAAAGGATGAGGTTCAAAGTGTGACCCATGAGGAAGTATGCTATATTTCAAAAGAACTGCATGAGTTTTCCAATTTATGTAGAAAGAAATATGTGTGGGAATGGATATTAAGGGTTTGGGATAACGGTGGAAGGAATATAAAGTTGGATCAGGCTGAATTTATTGATATGGGCCCACTAAGCAGAGACTCTGCACTCAATGTTGTAGCTCAAGGGGTTAGAAAGGGCTTTAACAGTTTGTTTGCGTGGTTGGCTGAAATGTGGATCAAAAGGTGGCCAACATTACCTGAGGTCAAAATGCCAGAACTGCCCTGGTATAACACAGAGGAGGGGATTCAACGACTTAGAGAGATTGTAGTGTTCGAGTGGATTTATCTTGGAAGATCTGCTCATACACCCCTGGAATGTCCAGAGGACACACCTTTTACCAGGACTGTGAGGAATAAATTTGTGAGACTAGCTCCCTCAACCCTGAAGAGCTCTGTAGTCACCCTTCTATATAGATCAGATATTACTGTGGGAACTGCTGTCACTGAGCTGGAATCCTTAAACACAATGGGAATAATCAGATCCCAAGTTGGCAGAAGCCACATGACAGCAGTTAATTGCCAAGGCAAGGTGGGCATGGTTACATAATGGAAAACAGGCTTAAAACAGCAGTCAAAATAATCTGACTCGCAGAGACTTATGGCATTGGCTAGTAGATCATGGAGTACCTAGAAGTAAAATAAATGGGCAGTCTGCTAAATTCTTTCTTGATCTGTCTAAGCAGAAGAATTCTAGGTCAAGTGAACAAAAGTCTACCTTGAATTACAAAAACAGAGAGTCATGTCCCCTTAATCAATTACCAGACTGGAGACAGCTTACAGACCAGAGCCCCTTGAATGAAGGGAAAGCCAGTTACCCTTGAGGAAGGATCCTGTTACACTGCCAAAAATTTATACTGTTAATCTTCCTCCCAGCCTTCCCCAGGGGGACCTATGGCCTTTTACCAGGGTAACTGTGCATTGGGGAAAAGGAAATGATCAGATATTTCGGGGATTATTAGACACTGTCTCAGAAGTGACATTAATTCCAGGAGACACAGAATGTCACTCTGGTCCACCAGTCAGAATAGGGGCTTATGGAGGTTAGGTGATCAATGGAGTTTTAGCTCAGGTCCATCTCACACTGGGTCCAGTTGGTCCATGTACCCACTCTGTGGTTAGTTCCCCAGTTCCAAAAGGCATAATTGGAGTAGACATACTCAGCAAATGGCAGGATCCCCACATTGGTACCCTGACTCATGGAGTGAGGGCTGTTATGGTGGCAAAGTCCAAGTGGAAGCCACTAGAACTGCCCCTGCATAGGAAGATAGTAAACCAGAAGCAACACCAGATTCCTGGAGGGATTTCAGAGATTAATGCCACTCTTAAGGACTTGAAGGACACAAGTGGGGTATATCAACTTTCCATCCATATGTCATAATATTGTCTATAGGGTTCTTGATCATTTCTCCCTCCCACAAGACATCACACGGCTCCATTGTATTGATGATATCATGTTGATTGGACCTAATGAGAAAGAAGTAGCAACTACTCTAGATTTGTTGGTAAGGTATTTGTGTGTCAGAGAATAGGAGATGAATCCAACAAAATTACAGGGGCCTTCCACCTCAGTAAAATTTCTAGATGTCCAGTGGTGTGGGGCATGTCGAGATATCCCTTCTAAGGAGAAGGATAAGCTCTTGCATCTGGCCCCTCCTACTACCAAAAAAAGAGGCACAATGCCTACTTGGCCTCTTTGGATTTGGGAGACAGCATATTCCTCATTTGGGTGTGCTACTCCAGCCCATTTACCAAGTGACCAGAAAAGCTTTTAGTTTTGAGTGGGGATCAGAGCAAGATGAGGCTATGTGATAGGTCCAGGCTGCTGTGCAAGCTGCTCTGCCACGTGGACCATATGATTCAGTTGATCCAGTGCTGCTGCAAGTGTCAGTGGCAAATAGAGATGCTGTCTGGAGCCTATCAGAGAATCACAATGCAGGCCCTTAGGATTTTGGAGTAATGCCTTACCATCTTCTACAGATAACTACTCTCCTTTTGAGAAACAGCTGTTGGCCTGCTATTGGGCCTTAGTAGAGACAGAATACTTAACTATGGGTCACCAAGTTACCATGAGACCTGTGTTACCTCTCACGAGCTGGGTGTTGTCCGACCCACCAAGCCATAAAGTTGGGTGTGCACGGCAGCACTCCATCATAAAATGGAAATGGTATACACAAGATAAGGCTTGAGCAGATCCTGAAGGAACAAGTAAGTTACATGAGGAAGTGGCCCAAATGCCCATGCCCCCCACTTCTTCCACGTTACCTTCTCTTTCCCAGCCCATAGCTATGGCATCTTGGGGAGTTCCTTACAGTCACTTTACTGAGGAAGAGAAAACTTGGGTCTGCTTTACAGATGGTTCTGCATGATATGCAGGTACCACCCAAAAGTGGACAGCTGCAGCATTGAGCCCCTTTCTGGGATGTCCCTGAAGGACAGTGGTGAGGGAAAAATCCTCCCAGTGGGCAGAAGTTCGAGCAGTGCACCTGGTTGTTCATTTTGCTTGGAAGAAGAACTGGCCAGAGGGGCATTTGTATACTGATTCATGGGTTATTGCTTATGGTTTGGCTGGATGGTCAGGGTCTTGGAAGGAGCATGATTGGAAAATTGGCAACAAAGAGGTCTGGGGAAGGGGTATGTGGATAGACTTTTCTGAGTGGGCAAAAAACATGAAGATATTTGTGTCTCATGTGAATGCTTATCAGAAGGTGACTTCAGCGGAGGAAGATTTTAATAATTGAGTGGATATGATGACCCATTCAGTGGATACCAGTCAGCCTCTTTCCCCAGCCATTCCTGTCATTGCCCAGTGGGCTCATGAACAAAGTGGTCATGGTGATAAGGATGGAGGTTATGCATGGGCTCAGCAATATAGGCTTCCACTCACCAAGGCTGACCTGGCCACAGCCACTGCTGAGTGCCCAATCTGCCAGCAGCAGAGACCCACACTCAGTCCCCAATGTGGCACCATTCCCTGAGGTGATCAGACTGCTATCTGGTGGCAGGTTGATTACATTAGACCACTCCATCAAGGAAGGGGCAGCTATTTGTTCTCACTGGAATAGACACATACTCCGGATATGGGTTTGCCTTCCCTGCATGAAATGCTTCTGCCAAGACTACCATCTGTGGACTTACAGAATGCCTTATCCACCATCATGGTGTTCCACACAGCATTGCTTCTGATCAAGGGACCCAGTTCACAGCAAATGAAGTGAAGGAATGGGCACATGCTCATGGTATTACTTGTCTTACAATGTTCCCCATCATCCAGAGTCAGCTGGGTTGGTAGAATGGTGGAATGGCCTTTGAAGACTCAATTATGGTACCAACTGGGTGGCAATACCTTGCAGGGTTGGGGCAGTGTTCTCCAGGAGGCTGTGTATGCTTTAAATCAGCATCCACTCTATGGTGCTGTTTCTCCCATAGTCAGGATTCATGGGTCCAGGAAGCAAGGGGTGGAAACAGAAGTGGCACCACTCACTATCATTCCTAGTGATCCACTAGGAAAATTTTTGCTTCCTGTTCCTGAAAGCTTAAGTTCTGCTGATCTGCAAGTCTTAGTTCCAAAAGGAGGAGTGCGTCCACCAGGAAACACAACAATAATCCCATTGAACTGGAAGTTAAGACTGTCACCTGGCCACTTTGAGCTTCCCATTCCTTTGAATCAACAGGCAAGGAACGGGATTACTGTACTGGCTGGGGTGACTGATCCTGATTATCAAGGGAAAATAGCACTACAACGACACAATGGAAGTAAAGAAGAGTTTTCCTGGAATACAGGACATCCTCTGGGGCATCCCTTAGTACTACCATGCCCTGTGATTAAAGTAAATGGAAAATTGCAACAACCCAATCCAGGCAGGACTACCAGTGGCTAAGAAACTTCAGGAATGAAGGTTTGGGTCACCCCTTCAGGCAAAGAACTATGGCCAGCTGAAGTGCTTACTGAGGGTAAAGGGAACATGAGATGGATAGAGGAAGAAGGTGGTGATAAATATGACCATGTGACCAGTTACAGAAATGAGGACTATGATGGCGTGAATATTTCCTCCTTGTTTTTTTATGAGTAGGTCTTTATTTGTCCATAAAGCAAATATCTTTGTTTTCTTCCCTATCTTATCTCCTTATCATATGACAGCTGTATTGTTCATTTTGCAGTATTTAAGTTATAGGAAATCAAGTTTAAGAGTCAATGTTACCCAAGGATTTGTACCCTATTCTGGAGAGATTTTTGTGTTTCCAGTTATATGAAGGACAGCTGAGTATTGTTAGGCAAAATATATGTCTGTAATTGTGCTCTATTTATAGAGTAAGTATGGTTTAAGGTGATGTATATAACTGCCAAGTTGACAAGGGGTGGACTGTGATGGTTAGCTTCATGTGTCAACTTGGCCACATGATGGTGTCCAAGTGTCTGGTCAAGCAATCACTGGCCTAACCATTACTGCAAGGACATTTATAGCTGGTTAATAAACTAGAACACTGGTTTATTAAATCACCAGTCAATTGACTATACCTGTGACTGATTGCATCAATGAATGGCATGTCTTCCACAATGAGAGAATTCAATCAGCTGGATTTAATCCAATCAGTTGACTTTTAAGGGGGAAAGAGAGAGAAACTTCACTTCTTCTTCATTAGCCTGTGAAGCATTTCATGAGGAGTTCATCAAACACCTTCATCAGAGTTGCCACTTTGCTGCCTGTTGTATGGAATTTGGACTCGTGCATCCAGTCCTATGGAATTTGGACTCATGTATCTCCACAGTTGTGTGAGACACTTTTTACAAAATCTTATATTTATAGATATTTCTTGTTGGTTCTGTTTCCCTAGAAAACCCTAAGTAATTAAAGAATGTACCTTCTGAACCTGTATTTTGTAGTACTAGTCTTCAGGGTACCACTTCATGAACTATCATGCTGTAATCATTTAACATTTTGTCATATAAATAAAATTTTTATTCTTAAAATATATACAAAACCTATAAACAAGGTTAAAACATACCTTGCTAAATGCATCAGAAACACAAATTTATGTCAGAAATGACGTGATTACTTCTTCTTTTTAAAATTCTTAGTCATTGCTTCTTTATCTACTCAGGCCCAATATGCTTTTTGAGAATTGGTTGCATGACCCAAGCATCTGGCAGGCTTTCTGCTATACCAGCTGTCAATGAATTGAAAACAAGCCAACTCTCAATTGCATGATGTGTATCAAGTCACGCAATTCTATAAAAGGAATACTTGATTTGATCTTGGGTGATCAGTTTCTAGTGGCTGGAAGGTGATTATAACTATATCTGGCATTTATATCAACCTTGATCACTCACTGTCTACCAAATTCAGAAACTTGATTCTAATAAGATGCTCCTAGGCCTATATTTAATTTCCTTGAATTACTTGTTGATTATACACAATGCAGATTATCTGCAATGAATTTTCTTTGTTTTGGGTCAGCTTCTTATATTCTTTTCCATCACATTCACTCCTACCCAGCTGTGTATGCCCATCAGGAAAGGCAAACTAATTATGATATTAACATAAATCATTGGTTTTCAACTGGTAGCAATTTTGCCCCCCCAGGGAACATTTAATGTCTGGAGATATTTTGGGTTGTCACAACTGAGGGGTGCAATTGGCATCTAGTGACAGAGGCCAGGGATGCTGGAAAACATCTTACAATGTAGAGGATAGCTTTCTACAACAAAGAATTATTGCCCCAAATGTCAGTAGTGGTGTTGTTGAGAAACCTGGATGGAAATAAAGCATAAATTAGGGAAGCAATTGACAATTAACAAATGTATTTTAAATTGAAGTATGAACAATTTGGGTGTTATCTCTGTTTTGGATTCTCTATTCCACATCTTTACTCCATGAGCAAGGACTGAAAATGCATTTATTATTCTCTGTGCATGTCTTTCCATGGTTACTTAAGAGTTTGTCACTTTTGAATTGGGGTGGTAGGCTCACCTTTTTTTTTTTTTTCAAATGCTGACCATTTGTACAATGGCTGAAGCACATTTATGAGAAGTAGAAATATATGTGAAGAATTTCTCATATGGGCTTAACCAAGAGTATGGAAAATACATTCAACACCAAATCTTTTGGACTCCAAGAGGGTCAAACTTCTGGACATTTTTTGGTTTCTGTTCCACCTTTGATCCTGATTAGCTAATTACTTTGCATGCTCAGACTTCAGTTCTGTGTGACTGGACAGATTGTTGGCATGAATTTTGCTTTCTCATCCTCATACTAAAGTATTGGTAATATTGATATTTTTCATTGCTATTCTCATTTCTTTCAGGAGTGAGCTTATAATGCTCCTAAATTTACATTTGTCTTGACAGCTCTGGAAGCATCATCACGTGTTTTAAATGAATTCATTTTTGTATTTTATTTGGGAAAATCAAGTCAATACAATGCAAAGTTATAAGCAGGTTCTCTATAGAGACACGTTTTCACTTCATGGCTGCTGGTCTACACTCCAAACCTCAGGTAGTTTATTCCTTTCCAAGCTTGAAGCTTTAGTGTCTGAAGTGTCAGTTTAAGAGGCCCATAGAAATATCCATCGAAGAGTGCAGCCACATATCAGGTTCAGAATCAAAACACCTAACGGCATCTAAAGGAATGGATTTGGCTTCCAGGATCCTTGCAGGAGTCTAAGCCAGGAAAGAAGAGCCTAATGGACCCTAATTCTACCATCCCTTAAGCAGCATTTACTCCTGAGAACTTTGGAGTAGAGGGAAGAAGTAGGGAGTGGATGTTGGGACAAGTGTGCTGCTCTGCATGGACACTAACAAACTGTGCACTCTAAACTTCCAGACTAGATGGAAAATGCACAAGGTGACCGTGTTTCTTAAACTCAGGCCTAATCCAAACCCTAGTCTTCTGCCTAGACCCTGGAGATTCTGAAGTTGCTGGGTTCAGAAAGATAATTGGGTGATTTTCTCCAGCATTTCTAGCAAACTGCTGATCTCATCTTGGAAAAATGTGTTCAGAATACATCCTAGAGTGCACCTTCTTATTGACTCTGTCTAACCAAAATAGAATGTGTGCCTCAATTGTCATTATTTAACATGACTATAAAATTAGTAAGGATAATAATCACGGGAATGTCTTCCATGATTGCACTATTAATGTTTTAAACATAGTGGAAATATAAAAGTTTAAAAGTACACTTGACAGACTTCTTAAGTAAACTCATAGTTGGAAAGTTATGAAAGAATTTTTTATAACTACAGGGATGCTGTGTAACAAGTCCCTATATGACAATATAGAGCTGGTGTTATCACACTATGCATGGTCCTAATGAGCAAGGATTTGGTGTCAAACAGACCTTGGCCAAATTCTAGTTTTGCCATTTATAGCTGAGTGGCCTTTGAGGAGTTACTTAATCTTTCTTAGCCTCAATTTCTTCATCTTCAAAATGGAGATAAACAAAGTGTTTATTTCATGGATTTTGTGTATTAAATGTCATAATGTATGAAAATGCTCACTCAGTCCCTCAATAAAATAAGTTTTCATTTGTTGTTCTTATACATCAAGCAAGATTGATGATTTTCTGGGGTACATAACAGCTTCAAAATACCACACTGTCTAAAGAACATAACTGAAGCATGGCAAGATCATGGTGCTTAATAAGTTTCATTGAATACTAGGGATTGTTTGTAGCCATTTTAAAAATGATTATTTTTATTATCTTTTTATATAAAGGAAGCACATTTTCCCTTCACAGTTATGCAAGTACATCATCACTGCACAGAATAGGAAAATATAAATAAAAATGAAATCATCTGAAATTCCACTCTCCATAAGTAAGTAGTATAAATACATTGCTGTATAGTTGTCATTAGTTTTTCTCTTGCAAATATATACATGTAATATGGAATCCTATTATGAATTATATTTTTCAACTATTTGAAAAGTCTTTTAGCTAGGTAAGCATATTACAGTAGAGGTGGTAAATAACCATGAGGAAGAGATGCAGAGAATTTTAATAAGGCTTTGGTAGACAAGCAGTGAGGCAAGAATGGCCAAAATGACTTGTTTTTATGAAGACCACTTCATCTGAAGATTAATTCTTCCTCAATCTATAGTTGTCCTGATCTGGTAGAAACTCAGCCTAAAGCCAAGCTGTCATCTCTTACTATGTATCAAAATAAACTAAATAAATGAAAATATTTTGAAAACACTTAAACCAAAACTAATAAAAATGGCTACTTTTAAAGGGAGAGAACATAGCATAGGGACAGGAATGGAAATGAGACTTCTCCAATGATATCTTGTTATATAGTTTGGCCATAAAAGGAATATGAATGATTCACATACTCAAAAAATAAAATAAAAATTTTTAAAAGCAATCTGTACACTCTAATACAAACTGAAACAAAGGAACCTAACTTGAACTGAAGTGAATGAATTGAAATTTTGAAACTAATATCAAGTAGGTAACATAAAAAGACTCAACTAAAAAGATACAAATAAAATAATTATTTCAAGGGTATAGCCTAGTGAAACATATTCTAAGAACAGAGATACAAAGAAATTCTAGACTGCTTTCATTAGTCTAGAGTTTAGAGGTAATACTGTTATCATTATTTTGAAACTATTTTAAATACACTGAAGATTAACACAAATAATTATTTTGATGTTAGAAACTAAGATTTTTAATGTAAAAGAAACAAGTAGGAAATCAAATTAAGTGAAAAAAAACTCTAATGTTTAATTTGATTTGGAAATATCATTATTTACTCATCATTTTTTTTCCTTTTCAAATACACATATTTCTTAGCACTGTTTTCTGAAAAGGCTTATAAGCAATTGCAACCTAGTAGCCATTATGAAACACTTGATTTAGGCAAAGATCATCAATGGATGAAACTATTAGTTGAAGGTTGATGGGGACCATTACCATGTGAGATCAGGCTGTCAACATATGACGGATCAGTCCGAGCATCACGACAAGTAGAGCAACTGGACATTGTGTGAGTTCTGGGGTAATGCATCAAGAAGCACACAGCAATTATAAAGTATTTGTATGGCAGGAAAAAGTGTCTACCTTGAATCTAATCAATCTTTAGAGCCAACTTTCATTTACAAGAACTACAAGGGATAAAGGAGCAAGTTAAATGACACCACAAGCAAGCAAATATTCCCCAGGAAATTTATCTGATTTCTGCAAATAGTTAATGGCAGGGAGAAAAGGGGCAGAGGGAGGATGGCTATTTCTGATAAAAGGGGCTAAGAAATATGGCAACAAAATGAGTGTGCAGATGTTGTTTGGATGATGAATCTAACAACTGTAAAAAGACATTTATGAGAATCAGAAATTTGCTTATTGCCTGGATATTGGGTGATACCAAAGAGTTATTGTTAGTTTTCTCAAGTGTGATAAAGGCATTTCGGTTATATAAGTAAAAGTCTATATTTTTAGAGATTCATACTGAAGTATGATATCACATGACATGTAATAAATTTTTTAAAACTAAAAAATATATATCTGTGATGGCTAAGTTCATATATCAATTTGGCTAGGTTATGGTGTCCAGTTATTTGGTCAAGCATGCACAGGCTGATTATTACTGTGGAGGTATTTTGTGGATTTAAACCATTAGTCAGTTGATGACATCTATGGCTGATTACATCTACAGTCAACAAAGGAGATTGCCTCCAGCAATGAGAGATGTCTCATCCAATCAGTTAAAGACCTTAAAGGGAGAATGGATGATTTTAGCAGTCAGAAAGAATATCCCTACTCAACCAGCCAGCTTCTCCTGGGGAATTCATCAAAGCCTTCATTGGAGTTCTTGACTTGTGGCCTGTCCTACAGAATTTGGTTTCTAATCCCCACAGTCGCTTGAGCTAATTCCTATAATAAATATCTTCTGTCAGTTCTGTTTCTTTGAAGAACCCTGACTAATACAGATTTTGGTATCAAGAGTGGTTCTTGAGAAACAGAATCTTAAGAATTAGTTTTTTGAGTGGTTTTGGGGTTTTTGGAATTGGTTCTCCAATCTGATTAGATTAAAAGGCACAAATCACACTATTTCCAATGATCTTGATGGCAGTGATAGTCCATGGTGTCAAGTGGCAGCAGATAAGGAAAATATCACCATTGGATACTGTTGCTCAAATGCATGTGAGAGGCAAGGCTCTGAGTGATAGTGTATTTGATACCTTAACAGAGTTTTGTGGGGTTAAAAAGTGCAATGATGTTAAAGAGTATAATATACTGGATACAGTTGTTAAAGAAAGGGATGATCTCAAGGCTTCAAATTCCCAAATCAAGTGCCACATGAAAGACATGAAAGTTTCTATGTGTGTCCTGAAAGAAACTCTTATTTCTTGTAACCCTAGACTTGAGGTTTCTGAAAACAAGAATTTGAGTCTCACTGTGTGAGGAACATGATTGCAAAATTGGTGACAAAGAGGTATAGGGGAGAGGTATGTAGACAGATCTTTCTGAATGGGTGAAAACCATGAAGGTATTGCTGTTTTATGTGAATGCTCACCAGAGGGTGTCTTCAGCATAGGAGAATTTTAATAATCAAGTGAACGAGTTGACCTGTTCTGAGGATACCAGTCAGCATTGTTATGGTAAGGCTATTTGGCAGATTTAAATCATTAGTCAGTAATCAGATGGCTGATTACATCTACAATCAACAAAGTAGATTGCCTTCAGCAATAGGAGAGGTCTCAACTAATCAGTTGAAGGCCTTAAAGGGAGAACTGATGACATCACCTACAAAATTGGACTTGCTGATCCCCATGGTCATGTAAGTCAATTCCTGTAATAAATCTCTTTATGTATTTATATGTCCAGCGGTTCTGTTTTTCTGAAAAACCCTGACTAAATAGCAATACCTGTTCTGGTTACTATTGATGTGTAATAAATCACCCCAAAATTTACTGGCTTAAACTACAATAATCATTTTATTATCATTCATATTTTCTCTGGGTCAGAAATTTGGGAAGAGCTTGGCTGGACAATTCTGGCTCTTGTTTCCTTTGCAATGGTGGCTTGAGCTGTAATAATCAAGGGAGGGTGATTGGGTACAAGGCTGGAGCAGCTGGAGGCTGCCCTGGCAGCTCACTTTCTGCTTGTATGTGGTCACAGGCCCTCTCCATCTGGTCTCTTCACGTTTTGCTTTTCTCCCACAGGTTGGCCTCATGGAAGTCTATTATTTGCAGCTGATGTCTTTAAAAGTGAGTTTTCCAATGAACAAAGTGGCAGCTGTATCACCTTTTCTATCCTAGCATGGGAAGTCACATTATGCCATTTCCTCTGTACTCTATTGGTTAAAAAGAATCAAAAGCCAATCCATTTTCAAAGAAAGGCTTCATAGACCATGCCTCTTAGTGAGAGGAATGTCAAAAAATTTGTGGACATATTTTAAAACTGCCACGCCATCCTTAATAACCCCCCATATCTGGTGATCAGCTGCCACCTCAAAAGTCCACAAAAGAATTGACAGAGTTCATTTGTCATGGCAACTCATAGTGGAGACTTTCTGATTCCCAGGACTACAGAACAATTGTTTCCTCTTGCAACTGCCATATATCTTACAGATTTATCCTAAGACTTCATAATTTAGTATCTCCTAAATTACATCATGAGATATCACATGTGATACGCCTGGCCTGATACTAGGCCCATAACAGACACTCCATAAATATTGATGATGTCTGATTTTTGTTTAAGTGCCTCAGAAGTTCTTATTGATTGAGCATACCATCAATCAGTAGTAGTTGGTATGATCTCATTATTCTGTGAAAAACCTGATATAGTTACAGTTAAAAGAAAAATGGAACCTCTCCAGAAAACTAGAATTCATTATAAAATGTTGCAGTCAGGCAATGCTTGGTGATAACAGGGAGTAAGTTGTTGTGGAGGCCAGAGTGCCTATTTTGTTTTCTATTTTATTTTTACTTTCTATCAGTTTTCTTCTTCCTTTTCCTTTGCCTTTTTAAAAACTTTACTAAGCAAAAGAAAAACAGGAGCTTCTCCCTTATGTGAAGTATGAATACATTATGCCAAAGCTTTTTATAGACTACTAATCATGTTTAGAATCCAATCTGTTTTAAAATATCCCAGAAATTAAACAAACATACACCAGATTTTTGAGAGTCTGGAGTATTTCTTTGGCTTATGAGAAAACTCAGATTTTCTTTTTAATCTTAAAAGTCAAAGATGGTCTTAAATTATGGTGTTAGACACTGAAATTGATTTTTAATGTAAATTAATGTGTAATTTCCCAAACTGATAGCAATGTTAAGTCAGATAACTATAGCCAAAGAGAGAAAATTTAATGTTATGTCAAACTAAAAGATTCCTTAAAATTACGTCACATGAACAATGAGGTAATTGTAAATCATGAATATTTATTTATTAAAATAATTAATTTTAGTTGATATTACTATATTGCTTAACAATAAAATTAAATTGCATTGTCATACTCTTCACTAATACTGATTGCCCACCTTTACAACAATTATATAAATCTCAGTGCTTTCATTTTTACTATTTAACAGCCTTTATTTAACTGGGAATGATTTATGGAATTGATATTTAGCTCCCCATCCCTTGGCCTAATAAGTTTAAGAAGTGCTTGCTCCCAATCAGTCAATTATGATGTATCATGGGGCATATAATTCCAGAGGTTCAAAGACTGTTGATTGAATTCATTTGAGCTTTTTATATCACAGGTAAAAAAAAAAATCTCAAAAACTGCAAACAGAGGAGTTTAGAATGATGTAAAAGGCTCTTCATCTTCTCTGCAAAATGGCTGATTTGTCTTCTAAATCATGTCCTATAAGAAAAATGCTTTTTTTGTAGATAACATTTTATTGAAATCAAGAGTAGGTCTGAAAAAAAAAATAAGAGGAGTACTACATATATTTTCTTGATTACATTCTTTGTGGAATATGTTCTGGCAAAATAGAAAGCATTATAGAAATAATTTAACTGAGAAGAAATTCTACTCTGCACAAAACTCCCATTGATGTCAGTGGGAGTTCTGTGAATGGAACAAATGTTGAACTTGACACTGTGATGTTTAAACTGAAATCCTCCCTGCTCTTGGCAGAGCCTGGTTTCCCACTGAAAGGCGTTGTAGTCTGTGTAGGGATTACACAGCGGGTTAATAGTCTAGTTTTTCGCTTCTTTTGGAGCAACAGATGAAACACATAATACCTTCTTTTGGGGCTATTACATACTTCTAAACACAAAAGACTTTAAATGAGGTGGTGTGAGAAAGTAAAAGGTAGAGTCTGTGAATGGAAATTTCTGTCAGTAATGAGTTTTAAACTACTTATCCACTAGTGGCTCAGAAGCATCAATGAGTCATATAAAATTAAGGGGAAAGACAAAGACACAAGATCTTAGAGACCATTTAGCATATTGGTATTGAAGCCATCCTCACTCTATTTTTGTTATATTACATTAGACATGTGAAAAGAGTGGTTATCGGCAAGATTCCAATGCAAACTCTTTATGGTAAAATGAGATGGAATGATTATAAATAAGGCTAAGAGAAAACACAGTATCATTACTTTAAGAAAAACTACTGTAGAACCAAATTGGAATGGCTAATTTTTCATTCAGCCTAATGTATAGGAGGATATGACTCTATTTATGGATATAGCACAATTTTTTTACTGCTGCTACCCAAAAATAAGCTCTGTGTTCTGGAGAAAAGTCCTTGCAACCGCCCAGTTTAACTCAGGTATTTGAGTAACACCATTATGAGGATCATAATTTTGTTGTTCTACTTGGTGGAATTTTTTTGTTCTACTTTGCATCCTTTGTAAGCCCCTTATTTTCTACAATGCATGCATATTGCCTTTTAATAGAAAGAAAAGAAAAAAGAAAGGGACCAGCTTTTGTTTTAAAGGAGCAGAAATAGCAGAAGATAAAGAAGTATTTTGAGATGAAAGTAAACTATTTTTGCTTTTATTTGACAGCAGGTCGTGGATTATGAATAAAAGAATGATTAGAAGTGAAAATGTTGGTGTAGAAAGTCTACTGGTACAGGTAGTAAAAGCAGTTAAAGGACTATATGTAGTTTCATGGTCGGTGCTCATACACTGGTCTCAGGTTACCAGGTTCACATTCCAGCTCTGCCATTCACTACAATTTACTTGTGATGTTGTGTAGGCAAGTCATCTATTACCAGCATCATAATTTATTATTCTGATAAGGATATACTGAAGAAGAGGAGGGAGTGGAAGACCTGGGAGAAGTTTCTGTAGACCAGTCGGCTTGGATCAGCTGTGGAAGTTTGGGCTCTCAGAAGCCCAGTTATCTGCTTCCACACGTAGCAGACCAGGACTTTAGGAACCAGGAGCCTCAGTGTCTCAAGGCAGTTCATTGCTCTTTGCTTCATCAATTCACCACCCAAAAGGCTGCTAGTGCAGCAGAATCCTGTTTCCTGGGAATTTCAAACTCAGTCAGGAACTGAATGGCTTCTGTTTTCTTTCTAATTTGTAACTTTTTTTTAAAAAATTAATCTTATTGCCACTCCCCTTAATGTCAATGCAATTCATCTTTTATTTTTTTTACTCTATTTTTTTCTCATATATATATATTGAGGCCAGTTTCATTTTCTGGGTTAAAGAGAGTTTAACCTGAAGTCTCCCCCCACCCCCATTGCTCTTTTAGTAGTTTATAACTCTCACTTTCTCTCTCCCCCATCATCTGTTTTGTTTTCTACAAACTATTTCATTCTTTTAACAGTATTTTATTTTTAATTAAATTCCTAGTTTCAGGCCTGCTTTAGTCTTTTTTTAAAAATTGTTTTGAGTCTACTAGTCTACTTTTTTTTTCTTCTCCTACCTGATCCTATATTTTTTCTCTAATACCCATTTATAAGAATTGGCTAGAAGCAAATCCAGAGAAATGTGAAGAGGGGAGAGTCCACTTTTACAAACATATAACATATATAAACAGAGGCAGAAAAAGTGGGGCTGTCTTCCTTCCCCCATTCTCTGCTCCCGCAGTTGCCCCTTTGGATCCTCTCACAGGATTCTCCAGCCCCAAAAGAACTTTAATTCAGGAACCAGGATGAACTTGTGAGTTAAACCCAATACACAAATAGCACTTTGATTTGCAAGAACAATTTGCTACCACATCACACTGTTTGGCCCTTATTTGAGGAACTTAGTGTTTAAAATCCATGGTTTCCAAAGGATATAATGGTTGGAATTTGGGCAAACTGTGGCAAATACATGCCAGAAGCATGGTGGTTGAGCCAAGGGTAAAATGCTCGAGGAGGGGCTCCCTAGCGTTTGCCCAGTCCTGACTATTTTCAGGTGGTGTTGTTGAGTTTCCTTATAGATCTTCATGGAAGGGGGTAAAAGAAAGACTTTATGTTTAGTTTCTGGGACCATGTTTAAACCAGTTTAATAACAAACTACTTGTCATCAGATTGGTTCACTTCCCTTTCTGGCAAGGTCATAGGAGCACCCTTTGGTATAGGCCACTGGAGTTCCTATTACTCATTGCGAAAGCTGAAAAAACCACCACCACCCCCTGGCTGCCCAACTTCCAAAACAACAGCAAAAGCTGGCTGCAGTTTGTGTTCTATTTTTAAAATGGAGTTGCACCCCATATGTATTTTTAAGCCCTTAATGTTTTCAAATGTTTATTGGCTATTTGTATTTCTTTTTGTGTGTGTGTGTGTGAACTATTGGTTTATATCTTTTGTGTATAGTTCTACTGGATTATTTTCTTCTTGATTTATAAGAGTTCTTTCTATATTATGGATATTAACTATTGTTTCTTATATATGTTATATTTTCTTCCAGACTGTTCTTCTTTTTAATGCACTTTTATTGAGATATATTCACACACCATACAAATGATCCAAAGCATACAATTGCTGCTCATAGAATCATCACATAGTTGTGCATTCAACCCCATGATCAATTTTAGAACATTTTCATTATTCCAGAGAAGAAATGAGGCTAAAAAAGAAAATCCAAATTCTACCACACTCCCTTCCCCCATATTAGTAAGTGCATTTGTTACTGTTGATGAAAGAGTATTAAAATATTACTGTTAACTATAGTCCATAGTTTGCAATAGGTACATTTTTTCCCATATACACCTCTATTATTAACTCCTTGTAATAGTGTTATAAATTTGTTCTAGCTCATGAAAGAACTTTTTAATATTTGTACAGTTAATTATGGACATTGTCTACCAAAAGATTCACTGTGTTATATATTCATTTTTCTTTTAACTTTGTTTGTGGTGTCTTTTGCCAACAGAAGTTTAAAATTTTTAAATAGTCCAATTTGTCAAACTTTTCCTTTGTGGCTTCTGGGTTGCTCCAGGTTTGAATTGCTTTGTGGTGGCAATGTGGTATAGTAAAAGACATACTCAACTAGGAGAGAGCTGGGTTCTAATTATGGTTCTGCTGTTAAGCAGCAGTGTGACTTCCGGCAAGCCTCCAAATCTAAGTCTCCTGACCTATAAGATGCACTTCTTCTAGAAACCACATGACCTGTAAGATCCCTTCCTGCTTTAACATTCAGTCACTATTCAAATTTCTCAGATTCCAGAGTTTTAAGAGTTTGTTTTCTTTAAGTGGGCTAAATATTCTCCCTGTAACTAACACTTCTAATTTGCTTAGCAACATTTTCACAGATAAAGTCTAGCCAGTGTCTGACTTATCAAAAGTTCTAAATTTTTGTATCTGAATTAATGGATTTTAGGAAATATTTGATGAGTTTGTACTCGTCTCCTCTTATACATTATAGACTTTATAGCAAAGAGGCACTTCATTTAATATGTACTCTAAATGATGCATCCTGTGGAGTCACAAAGTCAATAGACATCTAATATGGCTTTTTATAGCTTATTGATAATAATAATGAATTGTATTACTACTAATGTAGGAAAAAAGATAGCTTTTATTTCACATACATCATCTCATTTGGTACCTACAATAACTCTATGAGGTACATAGGCAGGGTTTATTTTTCCATTTTATAGATTGTGAACTGTTGCCCAGAGAGATTAAATGATTTGTTCAAGGTCAACAGCTATTAACCCTTATGCCAGTGCCAGAACATTTCTGAAAGATGATAATATCAGTAAGAAAGGATTTATTGGCTAGGTTTTTATTACTATAGAAAACAAACTAGAAGTATCAATTATCTGTGAGGTAGGGTAACCAGTAATCTGGTAAACGAAATAAAATAGGAAGAATAAAAAATAAAAATAATGTTGAAAACTGTAAAATATTTGAAAACTACCCTATAAGGAAGTAAAACAGGTATCATTTGGAAGCAAAGTGAAGTTTCTATTAATAATTTGGTGTATTGTATAGCAGAAACTATATAAAGTATGTAACTATATAATGGAAACTATAGAAAGTTTTGTATAGGAGAACAATAAACCTCACAGGGAGTTTCCAGAGGTAGACAGAAGAGAAATTCAGCATCTGTTTTAGAGGAAAATGGAACAAACAAGAAAATTAAAAGTAAAAACTAAAATATTATATGATTGATTTGATGGTTAATTTAGTGGCATATAAAAGCAAAGGGATTGGACTAGGGAAAAACAGGAGAGAGTAAACATTTACAAATATGATATTTGGATCAGCACTTTTGAAGGAAATTTGAAGTCAATTCTCACAGAATGAGTGTGTTTCCAAGAGAAGAAAATGAGTGTTAAATGGTATTCAGAATTATTTTAGAAAATCTAATTGAGAAATACCATTTTCCAAATACTGATTAAAATAGATTTAGGTGCAATTTATCCAGTAGTCTGGTTATGACATGGTAGTCATTGACATTATAGAGGAGAGGATTTACTCTTTCCATGAAAATAGGAATGATAGGCACATAACTCAAGAAAAGTTTATGTAGTAGTTGGCATTTTAGAGCAGATCATTTAAGCCCTTTTTACACCTCAGATTTAATACCCATGTATTGGCTATTTTCATGGTATATTTGATGCCAAACATTTTTAAAAACAAAATACTAGAAATAATTTAAAGCAATTAAACGTTGCCTTAAGTAGGAAAGCAGCAGCTTTGTTATCCAAAGAGTGTTCTTAAGTGCAAGTTGCATGGAAGGGCAATAAGCATCAGTATTCATGCTTTTCTTTTGTTCATTTGATACCACTGTGACTTGGAAAGAGGTGTGCTTATCATAATATGATGGAAATAGGTTGTGAGTCATACTAGGGAGGATTTGAAAGAGGAAGTGGATCAGAAGAAGGCAATAGATTGGAAATGACTAGGGTAATTTGCCTGGGTTGGCCCGGGCAACCCTGGTTTTTCACTTGTTGTCCCTGTGTAATTATTAATAACATCTGCTTTCATTTTCAGACGTGTCCTGGGTTGAATGATAAACTATATCAACTTGGAAATGAAGGAAGCATGGCATATTATATCAGTGCATTTAAAAGTGCACTACAGTAATACCTAACACTTTTTGAGTCTTTAAAATACCCTAGAAAAGTTTTGATAATGAATGGTGATGATGGTAGCACAACTTTTTGAATGTAAATAACACCACTGAATTGTATGCTTGAAAATGGTTATAATTGGAAATATTGTGTTGTACTTATGTTACCACAATAAACATTAAAGAAAAAAAAAAAGAGCTAAAATGTGCCAGGCATTGTCCCAGCATTGTCTCATGTAGTCCTCCCAATAGAATAAGAGGCAGTTAGTACTGTCACCCTGATTCTACAGATGAGGAAGCTCAGGTTTACATTTATAGATATGTTCAGGAACTTATTGAAGTTTACTCAGTAACCAAGTTTCCAATTTAGGCACTCTTGTTTTAGAAGCCACATGTGTAATCACCATGCCTTTTTAATTTTCTCTCCACATTTGAAAAATTCATAAAACAGAAATTTAACTTTGGTAGACTAGAAAATAATGTACAGAATAGAAAAAGATTATCAAACATATACTAGGTGAAAAAAAACCTTCAAGACTTTTTGTAAAGTTTTTCACAATACAAGCAGACTTCTTTTTGATTAACAAACATCACTGAAAATATGTTTGAATGGCAAAAACATGTCATGAGGAGAAGTGGTTCCATTTCCAAAGAGTTAAAATTATTATGAAATCTGCAAGTTTCATTTCTGCATGTATTGCTTCACTTGAACCCAAGCATCCCCATTCCCACAGACTTGCCACCTTGACTTTTTGCCCTCTATCTAGGGTCTACAATGGAAAAGGAAATAGAGAAGTTAAATAGCTATTTAAATATATATATATATATATATATATATATATATATAATATAATAGTTATGGATTTTATAATAATTTTAACTCTTTGGGAATGGAACCACTTCTCCTCATAACATGTTTTTGCCATTCAAATATATTTTCAGTAATATTTTATTAATCAAAGTCAAAGGGACATCTGCCTCTATTGTGAAAAACTTTACGAAAAGTCTAGTATATGTTTGATAATACTTTTTCTATCCTATACATTATTTTCTAGTCTACCAAAGTTAAATTTGTTTTATGAATTTTTCAAATGCATTTTGATTCAATTCATCTAGACATTTTTTGAATCTAACTCTATTCTAGCCTGAATACTAACTTTCCCCAAGAACCACCGTGATAAAAAAAAAAAAAAATTGGTTTTAGGTAACCAATTTCTTATAAGGAGTTAAAAGAACTATCATTACAAACTTTTCCTTATCCTTTGTCACTTTTTCTTTTCAATGCTTCTGCCTAGCTGCCTGGCTGGTGTGGGGAAGTGACAGGGTGACCACTCTTTCAAAAAAACAGTGGAGGGGCTCTCCCCCAGGGACTTTTTTTTCTGATAAGAGCCATATGCATTCCCTGGAATGCTTAAGGCCTTAAGGCTTCCTCTTCAGATGAGCGGCTTATCTCTAATAGGCAGAAATACCTCACAGGAGCAGAGCCCAACCTTTTGGAAGGGGAATCCTAAAGAAAGGATTTCCTAACTTTCACAATCATTTAGAGAATCACAATGGTGAAGACCAAGCTACATGATCAACAAATGTTTATTAGCTTTCCCTCTAAAGTGGTCTGGAGTTTTGTTAATCATTAGAGAATCACAGTCAGGCAGTCTTGTTTAGGGTGGAGTTTTAGTTCTCCTTTTAATCATAACTGTAAAGTCCATCTTTGTTGACGGTCCTGGGGGAGGATATTCAAAGAAAAGTAAGCTGTAAAGTATGAAGCAGGAATGCCTTATTGTAAAAATGAACAAATGGAAGATTTGGCTATGTATGTGCAGCTCATATGAGTTAGAAATAAGTAGTCAGCAATGAATAACAAAAATGAATAATTATTTCTACCTGATTTATTGAATACCTTGGTCATAACTGTCCTTTCATCCTTCTGTATGAGCACAGATGCAAAAATTCCTGCTGAAGGCACATTTCTAACAGAACCAATTGCTTACTTTATAAAGGGATTATTAAAAAAAATTTGACAAAATAAATAGATAACTATTTACAAGGGCTTTCATCCCCTGAAGGCCAGTGTTTTGGGGTTCATTCTTATGAGTAAGCATGATTTATTTAACAATCAAATGGGGGCTATTTTATTGTCTACACTCCTCTTAGATTCTCCATATATTGCTCCAAGGAATGCGACTACATTTCCTTTTCCTACCTATTCAGAGTTAACACGTTCTCTCTGTTCCCTCCCATCAAAAGCTGCTTTTGGGAAATAATCTGATGAATTAGGTATAAATAACCAATAGGGCTTAAAATATTACCTTTCCCAGGATTATGGTTTTATGCCAGAGAAATAAACTACTCAACAGAATAAAACTCTAATGGCAGAATTCGAGTGGGAGGAAGGGATTTTGGTTATGGAGACTTTTCTAGGCGGAATTGTCAGGCAGATTGACCCTGAGTGTGGGTTCAAGCAAAAAAAAGTCTAGGACCAGGGAAGGTAGAACCACCCTATAGATGTGGTATGGTCCTACTTATTTAAGTTATTTGGGGGTTGGGATGGGGTGAGGTTAGGGAGGATAGAGGAGATGGTTATGTTCAGCTGGAATACACTCAAGATGAATCTACAGCACCACATTTAAAGCACACTTGAATCAATCTGAGACTAGATCAGCTCTGGAATCCCAGAATCCAGTCTCCCAATGGTATGGGAAGTACTCCACCCTGGGAGCTTTAGGGGAGTGACCCTTTCAGTTCAGAGCTGTAACACTGAGCTCTGGTGAGACAAACCAGTTTTTAGAAGGGGAATAAATCTTCCTTATGTGTTTTAACATAGCTTATATGACATGCTAAGTTTAGATTTTATACAATGACTAAGATTGCTATTCATATAAAATGGACACCTAGCTTGGTATTATTAGTCCACCTGGCTGCTGTTACCTAGCGTCTAGTTACAACTCTCTTACCTTTAGTTAAGTAAGCTCTGAATACATTCAGATTAGTTGTATTATGGGTGAAACTTCAACTTCTGCTTATGCTAAGAAACTAATAGCTGTGTTAATTTCAGAAGTTCTGGAGGGAGCTGAAATACTCCCACCCCTCAGTATGTCTTGAATCTCTTATGAATTATTTCAAATACTTTTCACTATAAACAATTCACCTTGGTAAACAATTATTTGATGGACTTTATGAACTCCTCCCTTTGGATTCAAACCACAAATCACCTGTAAGGCATACAGCTCATTATTCAAACTTAGTAATAAATAATTATCTCTGGAAGACGGAAGAACTGAACCTGTTACTTCAGGGACCCAAAGACTAATTACCATCACACTGTACACAGTTAAGTACAGCAGAGACTGGGGGGCGGCGGTGGTTTGCTTCATCTCTTTTCTATTCCTTCTCCGGGTAAAACGAGGCCGTCTTTCCTGTTAATCTATCTAAAGCAGTAGCTGCAAAACTGCAATGTTATGGTTGAGGCTTTCTATGCCATATGTGTTGACAACGCTCAAGAGTCGCTCTCCGCAATAAACGCACACCCTGCCAGGCTGATTTGTTAGGACCAGCGCAATTCAACCACCGCACCACCGAAACCGCTGGGGTTGAAAGCCTACGTAGCATTCGAAGTATACTCAATGTTTCCTTTAACAAAGGCACTATCTTGAGGCAATTTCGCGGGTCATTTTCCCCCTCCCAGCTCCAGCTTTGTCTCCACGCTGGTGTGAGCCTGAGACTTGGAGGAGCCCCAGCTGCGTTGCTGCGCGAACAAGCTGAGAGCAAAGGCCGGCGTGGGAAGCTCCACCGATATGCCGCTGTGGTTTCCTGCGACCTGAGCGTGCCATTAGAGGAAGTTGGAGTGCTGCAGCTGAAAGAGATACCTGCAGCCTTAAAATCCGGGCTGGACTTAGCACCGATTGCCGTCGTGCAAGAAACCCAATCTGCTGGCGCAGCGGAGGCCTGTGGGCCCTCTGTCTCTGGGGCTCCGCGGGGGGCTGTGAGGACCTCGCCGGGGTTGGCGTTGTCACTGTACCCCTACTTGAGCGGCGCAGGGGCGGCGTGTACGGAGTCGCAGAGCGGCCAGGGGACGGGCAGACAGGCCTCCCGGGGCCTGGCCTGAGCCAGGCGGGTCACCGAGCTTCGTACGCGAACCCACGGCCGCCAGTGGCCCTTCCCCCACGGCCCCTGGTCCACCGCCCCCGCTGCTACCAACGTCGCCCCTCGCCGCTCCCGCGCACCCTGACTGGCTCGCGCGGGCCTCCAGCCCGGCTGTTGGCGGTTGGGACGAAGCCGGCGGGAGGCCGCCCCGCCCCCGCCGCTGAGCTGCCGCGCGCAGCTTCTTCCCCCTGGCCGCCGGGGCGGTGGCGCTGTTGCCGCCTCGGCCTATGAGGCAGTAACTCCCCTCCGCCCCAGCCCCCTTCCTCCTCCTTTCTCTTCTTTCCCTTCCCCCCGCCCTTTCCTCCCCTCCCTTCGCCGTCTCTCGCTCGAGTGAATGTGGCGCGGCGGCGCGGGACGCAGGCTCGGCCCCTGCCGCGGCCCCGCGAGCTCGTGAGGAGACGAAGCCTCTGCCTGGCCCCCCGCCCCCTTGCGCTTCTCGGGGAAGCCACCGCCGCTGGGGAAGAAGAGCGAGGAGGGGAGCCAAGGGGCGGCGGCGGGAAAACGGGGGAGGGTGACGAGGGTTCGAGGGCGAGTAGGGAAGGCAGGGAGGGACGGACGGAAGGACGGACGGCCCGACGGACTGCCCGGGGAGGGGGCCGTTATCGAGACTGCCCGGCCCCTGGCCCCCTTCTCGGGGCAGCGGCGCGGGCAAAGGGCGCGGCAGGCGCTATCGAGACAATAACCCCGTCGCCCGGCTCTGGGGGCGGCGGCGAGGAGAAGGTGGCGGCCTAGTGCGGCCGAGACTCGCCGAGCGCCCCGGCGCCGTCTTCGCACCCGCCGGCCGAGTTCCGCCGCCGTCGGGTGTACAGGTCGCCTGGAGCCCGAGCCCTAGGCTCCCCACGGACGCCCCTTTCCTTCCGCCTCCCCGACGCGCGCGGAGCTGGTTTTCCGGGTTCCCCAGGACAGAGCTGGATCCTGCTTCTAGCCAAGGCAGGAAGTGAGTTTCGCACGGTAATTCCGGGCGGTGTCACGAGTGAAAAGTTTTTTTTTTTTTTTCGGCGGAGATCCTAGTTGGGGCTGGGAAACTCCTGCAGAACTTGAGATCAGGAAACCAGCCCGCATCCCAGCCCCCACCCAAGCAACCTACTCTTCCTACTGCGGGAGGCCACTCCACATCCGCTCTCACCAGCGAAAGAAATTCGACTGGATCCAAAGTGACTGATGAAGAAAAGGAAATCATGTCAGGCGAAGCCTTGAAAAAGTTGCCTTGAGACACTGCCTGACTGAAAGGTAATTTTCACGGAAAGTGTCTAGAAGTCACAAAGTTCATGGGCCGGGAAAGAGGATACCTAAGTGTTTTTCACTTTTTCCCAAAGTTGCCTTGAATTCTCGTTTTCTGTTATCAAACTGGATAATATTTTAGGTATTTAATAGTAGAATTGAGGTTTTTTTTTTTTTTTTTTTTCTTTCTCCTTCTACCATCTGGGCTCTGGTTATTTTAAGAGGTTGTAAGAGTGTGGTGGGACGAAGTTTTCAGCAATCCGAAGAAAGAGTGCCTTTGTTCAGCGCAAGGTCCAGAATTTTAATTTTCCTGAACATATACTATGTATATTTTTTCATTAAGTTGCTGAATCTGCAAGTTTTGTTTCGGAAGAAAGTTATGTTGCTACAGCGAGTGATTTGATGTCTGCCACATTTGTTTATAGTGTTTCCGATTAGTTTGGTTTTGAGTTAATCTAAGTATGTAGAGTTTGTAGTTCAAACACTTGTTACAAATATATTTAATTGGGTTTTATAAATAAAGCAATTTGCCATTCTTTTTCGTATTGTGGGTGGGTAATATTTCTTTAGTGTAGAAACTTGTTCCCTTCAAACGTTTAATCTTCAACTTGTTTGTTAATTGAGAGCAAGTATCGGGTAGTTTTTTTTTCTTTTAACTGTCCTTGTAGGAAGAAAAAAGAGGGTAAGGATTATGGATGAAGAGAGAGGTATAATTTTTTTAAAAGCACACTTGCAACTACCTAGCTTTTGTGTTGGGCCCAAATGTTTTTAGCAGGTTCTACCTAGTAAGTGGTAGGTACTTACCGTGGGGGCAGGAATTCATGAAGCATGGCAGACATTCCACCAGTCAGAGTTATGAACACTTCTGAACCAATCGGCAGTCTTCATAGATAAAACTAGTTTTGGTTGCAGCATACTCAAATTGTTTTTTTCAGTGGTGTTTGTGTGTATTTTTTAAGTTTAGCTTTTCTCGATGCTTTTTTGGTCAAAGGAAGTGAAGGATAATACTGTACTTTTGAATACATATTGAGGAAAATACGGTATTCTGTTAGTGGGTATAACTTAACTATATAATTGATGTTTAGTTTGCCCATAAGACCTCAAGCAATTACCGGAAACCCGAAAAAGAGTTGACTTTATTTAATTCAAAGAAGGGAAAAGGTAGGTTTTAAGGAACCGGATCAAATATTTCACAACTTACTCTTTACTACTTTATTAAATACATTTCAAAAAGGGGCTCTTTTAACTATTGCTCTATACTGTTTTGATCCCCACCCCCACTCCAGCCTGGTGTCTGGGGATACTTTTTTTTCTTTATTGTTCATGAGATTTTGTGAACCCTTAAGTAATTCTTATTAAGTCATTCTAGCTTTATCATGGAATTTAAAATGCATAACTGATCTAGCTTATGATTTTGGAACATAGCATTATTTAGGTTATTCTTGGGCATCTGAAAGAGCAGAACAAAATAAATGGCATTGAACTTGAGTTGCCTTATATGGCTTATATTTGGCTCCAGAGCAACAAAGCCTTAATAGAGCAGGTCTTTTGCTGAGAATTACCGTTTTGCAAAGATGTTTCTCTACATTAGCAAATTTTATATTAAAACATTTTAGCCCTTGAAAACTATTTAAACCTCTGTTTTTAGATACAGTTGTTGGCTGTTTTCTTTGTTGAGGGAGAAGTATTATGTGGAGATAAGGCAACACATTTTTAAAAGTAAGGTGTTCAGCTTTGTGATTCATTTTTTTCCCCTCAACAAGATATAATTTATAACTTTGTGGTTTACTTAGAATTCTGTTAGCTTAGCACTGAATTAACTTAAAGAATTTTAGATTTTATATCATTTTTGTCAAACTGCAAATATTTTCAAACCCTTGTTTAAAATCTGTGACCAAGGTTTGAAAAGACATGTTTTAAAAAGATGATTAATAGTTAAGATATTTAGAAGTATTTGGATATTTAAAATTTGGATAGTCTTCTTGGTATTGTGGTTTTCTTAGATAAAATTAACAAATATAGAGTACCCTCAAAGTGTTTAATATTACACAAAAGAGGCATTTTATGGCTCTGTTTTTTTGAAAGTAATCATGAGTTTTCAATAGCGGTATGTTTATCAGCTAATTAATTCAAGTGTTAAGTTACGAAGTCTGTGTGCTGTTTGAGATCGAACTGCAAACTTTTGTATGAAAACTTACAGAGGTTCAAATATGGAAACCAAATTTTTTATTCTTATCCTTAATGATTAATGGTTATCATAATTAGGGACATTTTACATATGTCCTTGTTAAATCTCTGAAATTTTGTATTTTAGACACGTTGATATTGAGCTACTGGTTATAAATAATACCTTCTAAAAAAACACTTTAAAATTTCAGAAAATTATGTGCATAGTTAGGCATTTATTTAAAATAACTGCTTATAGATGACATGCTTGAGAGTTTAAGCTGCTTTTGGTTAGAAAGATGACAGCAGTGCTTACAGAGTATTTGGGATTATGCAGAACTTCAGTGACGTTAGATGGCAAAGTAATTTTTTTTTTACAATTGGTACTTGTTGAGATTCTTTTGAAACACACTTACTTTGTTGCTTGCATTTTCATTTTGACTTTTTGCCTTGCTCATCCATTTCTGTATGTTACATGCTTTGTTTATTTTTTTTCCTGCTAACACCTGTGTTATAAATTCCTAAAGATGTCTTTTCTCGTTTCTGTTCTTGACAACATACACCGTACCTGTGTTCAGCTGCTCACAATAGAGATTATTCAGTTTTAAAAGCATACTATTTGCCATTGCCATACAAAATGCATACCTGAATTTCCCTTTGTAATACCTACTTTTGAGTTTTCTAAGGAAGTAAGGTTAGCACTTGTGCCTTCCACTTTTCTTCGGTTTACTTCACATAATCTGTTTTTGTTTCTTTCTAGGTGTCTGTCATCACTATTTAACTCATGAACCATACTATTCCTATTTTTCAGATTTACCTTTTAGTTTTTTCCTCTGTCTTAGGTTTCCTAATGGTGAAAAAGAAATCTAGCTATTATTCAGTTTTAGTTTCCTATTTTTATAGTTTCATTTACTTCCCCTGTTTTCTCTATTTTGCTTTGTTGTTTCTTAATTACATTTTTGCCTTTCTTCTCTTCCCCAAACTTTTAATGGTCCATGTTTATCATCTCAAAAAACTATTTGAAACATGCAGTAGAGAAAACTTGATTCTGAATTTAATTCTGAATATCTGTTTGGCATTCTAATTCAGTTTACATGGCTTGGATTTTAGTGTGGATACTTACAAATATATTGTTTATTTATACTTTGCTTCCTCAATTCTCTTTTTTCCTTTAAAGTCTCCAGATTTACCTTACTTAATTACTGTTTACACATCGGGTTTTTGTGTATTTGTGTATTAAGACTCTTTGCAATTCCCTTTGCTTTCTTGTTTTATTATGCTTCTGTCCTCTTAAATCACACGAGCTTATTTTCCTTTACTGTCCTTCTCCATTTTGTTCCTTTCCCTCCTGACCTACTCTAAAGTCAGTTGTTTTCACTGTTAATGTTCCTGAAATTTTGAAATTTTCTTCCTTTGTCTGCTTTTACAGAATAAGCACAGTGGAACTCTTATCACTCACTTTTTGCTTGAGTCAGTTCCAGATTCAAAGAGTTATCTCAAATTGTGTTCCAGGTAGCATTGGATGAAGGCTTTGCCAGTTTCAAAAAAAGATAGTATGTAAAACAACAGAAAAGAATAACTAAAAATTAACTTGATTACATAAGACTGTACTTGTCTGGAGATTATCTATCCATGTCTTTAGGTATACAGGTTGCAGTAGAAAAACTGAAAAATCATCAAAAAAAGACATCTAAGCAATCAAAATGGTTATAATTAAGTCTGGGGATTTCATTCATGTGGACACATCTTTACAACCTATTTACATAGTAAGCCTAGTTTCATGGCTTTTTGATATATTAAAAGGGGTAAGATGGACAGACACATGTCAGTATCATGAAGTGATGATCTAACAATGAAGGAATAGAAAAGTGGAAAGAATGAATAACTTAGAAATGAGAGTAGTCTGGGGCAACTTACTTTGGGGCAAATTGCCTTTTACATTTAATTTGTCTTTAAGAGGATTGACTCTATTATTGTATAATTACAAGCAGGAGTATTAGCCTTAAGGCAGCTGTTCTCAAACTTTTTGGTCTTAAGATCCCTTTATACTCTTAAAAATTATTGAGAACCCCAAAGAGCTTTGGTTTATATTTAACATATTAAAAATTAAAACTGAGAAATTAAAAAAAGTTAATTAAAAATAGCAGTAAATCATTACATGTTAAGATAAACAACATTGTCTTAAGTGAAAAATAACTATTTCCAAAACAAAAATACTTAGCAACAAAAGTAGTGTTGTTTTATGTTTCTGCAAGTTTTTTTTTAATATCTGGCTCAATAGAAGACAGTTGGATTCTTATATCTTGTTTCTGTATCAATATATTGCAATATGTTTGTTGTTTTGGTTGAAATGTGTGCAGAAAATTCAGCCTTACCCAGATATATAGTTGTAAAAGGAAGAAACACTTTAATAGCCTTTTCAGGTAATTGTGGACATTCTTTGATAGTACACCAAAATTCAACAACTCATAGTTTTTTAAGGGTTAGTTGCAACATGGAATCTAAAACCTATTACTTGTTATCTTAAATACATTGATTTATCTAGCATTTTGGATGAATTTTTTTACCCATTCATAGTTTGGTAAAACCATACATTGGTGGTTTGGAAAATATTGGTTCATTGAATTGCACATATTTTCCAAATGTTGATACATTGCATTTTACTGTAGCAAAAAAAAAAAAAAAAAAATAATTGTTTAATATCACCACCAATCTCATCAAAAAAGTTAAGTATTGAGAAGTTTTTATGCTCAGGGTGGCAGATAGAAGTTTTCCAACATTCTAATTTTTCACTTGAAAGTGCACATTTTAATCATTGGCAACAAATTCTGTCAGTTGTTTTTCCCTTGAAGTTACAGGTTTACTTATTTTTGAGAAAATGCCTATCAAATCCTTAAGCCTGAATAACCATAGTTTGGTTTGTCTGTTATTGATTCTTTCAGGTCAAAATGGTGTTTCCTGAAAAAAGGACTAATTTAGCTCATAACTTAAAACTAATTGCACAAGTGCTTTTCCTTGAGATTGCCATTTCTTCACATAAAATATTAAAAAGATGTGTACTGAAGAGTCAAGATTTAATAAAATTATTTTTTACTGCTTCATTAAAGATAATTAAGTGAAAGTGACATTCAAAAATCTGGAAATGTGTGGTGATGCTAGAATGGCTTGATGCCACTTCCTTTGTGCTAAGGTGCCAGCAGTTTTACCCACCATTGCTTTTGCACCCTTAATACAAATATCAATATAATGGAAAAAGGCAAGTGATGTCTTAGCATTATAAAAATAGTTTTGATCTTGAAGACACATTGAAAGTGGTCTGGAGCTGTGGAGAATTGAGATAAATGTTGGGATAAATGGAGCTTTCATTGCTTCCTTTAGTTTTTCTTTGTCTTTTGGTATTGTATTCTGGTAGAATCCCGAGGTTTGATCTTTTAACTTACTTATTTAGTCTTCAGTTCTTTTATTATGTTTTTTTTAGTGGGATAGAGCCTCTAAGAGCTCTCTTGCTATTTCATAGGAGTCGACTTGTTACCTCTTAGAATCTCTGAGATAATTGATTATTATTTTAACATTGTCTTCTCTTTCCTCTACTAACAATAAGGGAACCTGTTGATCTTGTTGCACGTGATATCTGTCATGGTTTTTCCTCGAATGTTATATTTTTCATGGTGGTTGTAGTTTTTAATTATGGTTTAGATTGAACTGTATTGATCATTTAAGTGTATTTTCCCAGGCCACATGCATCCATTGTTCATTTGGCTTTGGTAATTGCCTAGAAGAGGAGAGGGAGGAATATTCAGCTGATAGATTTCTCTTTGGGGTTGTGTGGGCAGTTTGTCCTCTTGGTACATGTGTTTCCTGTCCCTCAGGAGATATTCCTCTATTTTCACAGTCCTACTACCCAAGTGTCAGACCTCCCACAGAGCAGAGTGCTGTTTTGGAGGCCTTAACTATGCTGGAGTAAACCACTTTAGCAAGGAATTAGTGCAGCTGTTCTATGATGATTTTACTACCTGGCTGACTGCCCAGGACACACTCTCCCAATCTTCCTTGTGAAGAAAATTTACCTTTTTGGAGATCCTTTTCTCCTTCTTTTGCATTTCTTAGTTGTTTTGTTGTCATTTTCTCTCCGAATCTGCTTTATAGTTTTCTAGAAATTCTTCTCTGTTCTGACTTGTAGATATACCCCTCAGTTTTTCAGCATTGCAGTAGATTTATTGTAAATATTTTTCTTATTTTAAAGTTTGAAACAATCATAGACATTAAAAAAAGGTAGAAGCATAGTACAAAGAACTTTTTTGCGCTTGACTCATTTTGACAGTAAGTTGCCAACCTGATGCCCCAGTCACCCCTTGCTTTATTTTCTAAAGCAAGGACATTCTCCTGCATAACAGCATCATAATCATTAGAATCAGGAAGTTAACTCGAATACAAACATCTAAACCTCAGAACTTATTCAAAGTTCACCAGTTTTCTCAATAATGTCTTTTTTTAATGCAATTTTATTGACATATATTCACACAACATACAATCCTTCAATAATATCTTTTAGGGCAAATGGATCCTGTTAAGAATCATGGTTTGCATTTAGTTGTCCTGTCTCTTTAGCCTCTTCAGTCTGGAACAGTTTCTGTCCTTTGTTTTCATGGCATGACACTTTTGAAGATTACAGGCCCAGTTATTTTGTAGAATACGCTTCTATTTGTGTTTGCTATTTTTCTTGACTAGATATTTATGATTAGATTTTTATGACTAGATGTTTGGTGGTGGTGGGGGGCTCTAGAAGTGAGCTGCATTCTTCTCAAGGTATCTTAAAAGATGGCAGACAATTTCATTTTGTTCTATTACTGATGATGTTCATTTTCTTTGATTATGTGTTTAAGGTTGTGCCTGCCAGTCTTCTCCATTGTCAAGGGCACTCTTTTCCCATTTGTAGTTAATAAGTATTTTGCAGGGTGGTACTTTGAAACTATGTAAATCTTCTGTTCCTCATCAAATTTAATTTATTAATTTATCCATATAGAGTCATGGTTTCCTATTATATTTACAGGTTTTAATCCATTATAATTTGTTTTGACGCTCAAATTGTTCCTGATTTGGTCAGTGAGAATACCTTGCAGTTGGCTTGTTTTCTTTTTTTCTTTTTGACATATCTCTTCCTTCTTTCAGCCCTTCTTTGCTTTCTAGCACAAGATGTTCCAGATTTATCTTCTTTTCTTGATTCTTTTTAGTGGGAAATTGTACTTAGAAGCCAAGATCTGGGCACTTTTTGTGCTCATGCTCTTGGAGTATTGCTGCTCACATGTACATACACACACATGCACACATTTAAATCTATATTTCTATATGTATTGAAAACCATGAGTTCATAATGATATCTCCATTTCTTATCCAGCACCACAGGGTTCATTCTGTTTTTTTTCCCCCATTCCATATTTGTAATTCATCTCTCACTGAAGTATTTTGTGTCTATATTTTTGTGTGTTTGAGGGAGGATAAAGTAAACATTTGTTCATACAGATATCGAACCAGTCCGGTTACTTTCATAAGTATTTCTAAAGTAATATTCTAAAACTTAAAAGGCAGGCTTTATCGTATGGTAAAATAACTTAGGTGGAATATTTCATTCCTCCTTAATTGCAGGTTACTATGTGAAAGGTGGATAGAAAGAACCTAGTACTTTTTTCCAGTTGGAAAGCTGGACCATTTCCTTGTAGAGATAATGTTGGCACTCTATTGCAGAATGAGTGCAGTGATTTTGATGCAACTATGGTTTTACATATTGAGGATACATTGTTTATATATATAAATTCACATTCGGAGCATGTATCCCTCTTCCTCATCCATATAGTGTCCTTGAAATTTCAAACCTTACGCCAATTCTAGAATCTTGGGATTTATGTTTGTATTAAGGCCAGTGAGAAAAATTTAAATCTGAGATTCATTTTGAGTTAATTTTTGTATAACGTATGAGTTTAAGTTGAGGTTCTTTTTGGTTTATGGATGTTCAATTGCTTTAGCACCATTTCTTGACAAAGCTGTCCTTCCTCTATTGAATTGTTTTAGCACCTTTGTAAAAAAATCAGGTACTTTTTAACATAAGGAAGGTTTAAAAATAGAAAATAAAGATCACATGCCATTCTACACCTCTAAGGTAATCACTGTTAAAATTTTGTTATTTCTTTCTACCCTTTTCTTAAACTTCTGTTTGTGTGAATTTGAAATTTTTGTTTGAAAAAAAAACACAAAAACTGTTGCCGTCTTGTTCTTTAACCTTTTATCATGAATACTTTTTTCCATTTACTCTTAAAAAAGATACCTTGTATTGGCTATGTAATTTTCTTTTGTATAACTCTGCTGTAGTTTGTTACTGATGGGATTTTATTGTTTCCATAGTTTTTCTCATAGTACTCAACACATATTTGTTAAATAAATTTAGATCTCATCATATTGATAAGAATTTTCCTTTTTTAAAAAACAAAACTCTGCATTACTTATTTTATCCACCATTTTCTTCTATGCATTTGAGGATATACTAGAATTGGGCTCTTTCCTTCTGATTAGGGTGTTTATTTTTCTGAATTGTATACGAGGTGAAGAGGTTTCAGTGTATTAGTTTACATAGCACAATTTCTTCCTACCCTTTGTGTTTCATCTATTTTGTTTACATTCCATTTAGGAGCAAGGACTTGGGAAAGATTTTGGGAGGGTAATATAGGATTCAGAGTCTAGTTTCTCCTAGCTTTAGAAGTTATAGATAGACTGCATTTGAAGTACTTACATGGGCTAAAACTGTTCTAGGCACATGGGAAAGAACAGGATCAGATATATTAAGTCCTGTTCCATTCTATTCCTACTCTATAACTAGTCTTACTTTTATTCTAATGACAAAGAAACTGAGGCACAGAGAAGTAGGTCACAAGACTGATAGGAATAGGCTTTTTCTTGTCAGAATCCTCTGCACCATTCTGCTTCTTGTGTGATTAGTTTGCTGAGTTAACTTTGTATTTTTTTTGTGTGTGTGCTAATCTTTTCAAATGGTAATTAAATGGTAGCCTTTTTGTTTTTAATTAAATTCTGTAACTTGACTTAATTTTCTTGTGTTCTTTCACGAAGTTGTTAGTGTTTAGTATAGGATCCTTTTATGTTCAGTTTGATGATTATTATTTTTAATATCTCTCTTTACAAATAAGACTTGAGGTGGCTTTTAATAGGGTGTGTATGCTGTTGCTAATAGAAGTAGAAAATCAGAGCCAAGGAGCACAGCGAGGAAATGTATAACTGGTAAGTAATTTAGCATAGTTGCTGGATATAATATCAAACTTAGCTCTAAGCTGCTAGTCAAAGTTCTCATTATCCTAAATAAAGAAATATAAGTTTGCAAGAGGTGATAAAGATTTTCCTTGCATTAAATTCTATATGATTTCTAAAGTGTGAATTCCCTTATGTAAGTGCTATTGAAATGAATGGATGATACTCTTGACAATGATTTTACAGCAAATATTCTCTGGGTCTCAGGCTCTCTTTGAAAATAATTTATTGATTTTGAATTGTGGTAAAGTATACATACCATAAAAATCAGTTTAAGTGATTTCCTTGGCAGTAAGAATACTGACAGTAATGTGTAACTTTTATGACTATTTCTCTTGTGTTTTCCATATTTGCATCATCCCCAACTAAAATTCATATTCCTTTAGTATTAACTCCCAGTTTTCCCCTCCCATCACCCCTGGTAGCTACTATTTTGTTTTCTGTCTCTGTGAATTTACTTATTCTAAGTATTTCTTAAAAGAGAAATAATACACGATTCGTCCTTTTGTAGCTGGCTTATTTCACTCAACATGATGTCTTCAAGGTTCATCCATGTTGTCACATGCATCAGGGCTTCATTCCTTTTTACAGCTAAATAATACTCCATTGTACGTATATACCACATTTTATTTATCCATTCATAGGTTGATGGACACTTGGGTTGCATCCACATTTTGGGAGTTGTGAATGCTGCTGTGAACATTGGTGTGCAAATATCTGTTCAAGTCCCTGCTTTTGGTCCTTTTGAGTGTATACCTAGTAGTGGCATTTCTGGGTTATATGGTAGTTCTATACTTAATTTTCTGAAGAACTGCCAAACTTTCATCCACAGTGGCTGTTCCATTTTACATTGCTACCAGCATTGATTGAGTGTTCTGTTTTTCCATATCCTCTCTGTTCTGGTTTGCTAATGTGGCCATTATGCACAATACCAGAAATGGATTGGCTGTTATAAAAGTGGTTTATTTGGTTACAGAGTTACAGTCTGAAGGCCTTGAAAATGTCCAAGTGAAGGCATAAACACAAGTATACCTTCACTGAAGGAAGGCTAATGACATCCGGAAAACCTCTGTTGTCTGGGAAGGCACGTGGCTGGTGTCTGCTGATCCCAGGTTGTGATTCCAAGCTCCACTCTCAGCTCCTATGCATTCTTCAAAGTATCTCTCTTGGCTGCACCATCTCCTTCTGTCTGTGAACAGTTTTATAGGACTCCAGTGATTCAATTAAGACCAGTTCTGAATGGGTGGGGTAACACCTTCATGGAAATTATTCAATCAGAGATCTGATTGGAGACTCAGACAAAGGATTCCAACCTAATCAACACTAATACATCTGCCCCCCACAAGATTGCATCAAAAAACATGGCATTTTGGGGGACATAATACATCCAAACCGGTATACTCTCCAACACTTGTTATTTTCCATTTTTTTAAATAGCAGCCATTCTAATGTGAAACGGTATTTCATTGAGATTTTGATCTATATCTCCCCCCGATGGCTAATGATGTTGAGCATCTTTTCATGTGCTTTGTGGCCATTTGTATATCTTCTTTGGAGAGATGTCTGTTCAAGTCTTGCCCATTTTTAAATTGGGTTGTTTTTTGGTTGTTCAGTTGAAGGATTTCTTTATGTATACTGGATATTAAATCTTTGTCTGATATGTGGTTTCCAAATGTTTTCTCCCATTGTGTAGGTTGCCATTTTACTTTCATGATAAAGTCCTCTGAGGCACAAAAGTTTTTAATTTTGATGAGGTCCCATTTATCTATTTTTTCTTTTATAGCTTGTGCTTTTGGTGTAAAGTGTCAGGAACCATTGCCTAACACAAAGTCCTGGAGATACTTCTCTACATTTTCTTCTAGGAGTTTTATAGTATTAGCTCTTATATTTAGATTTTGGTCCATTTTGAGTTGATTTTTTATGTGATATGAAGTAAGGGTCCCCTTCTTTTTTTGCAGGTGGAGATCCAGTTTTCCTAGCACTATTTATTGAAGAGACTATTCTTTTCTGATTGAAAGATCTTTGCCCCCTTATCAAAAATCAGTTGGCTGTAAATGTGAGGGTTGATTTCTGAGCTCTCAATTCTATTTCATTGGTCTATATGTCTGTCCTTGTGCCAGTAACATGCTGTTTTGATTGCTGTGGCTTTGTAATAAGTTTCAAGATAGGGAAATATGAGTCCTCCAATTTTCTTCTTTTTCAAGAAGGCTTTAACTATTTGGGGCCCCTTACCCTTTCATACAGATTTGATGATTGGCTTTTCTAGTTTTGCAAATAAGGTTGTTGGAATTTTGATTGGGATTGTGTTTAATCTGTAAATTGCTTCAGATAGTCTTCATATCTTTTCAGTATTTAGTTTTCCAATCCATGAACACGGAATGTCCTTTTGTTTACCTAGGTCTTCTTTAATTTCTTTTCACAATGTTTTGTAGTTTTCTGTTTACAAGTCCTTTACATCCTTGATTAGATTTATTCCTAGATATTTGGTATGCTTTTGTGTACAGAATTCTTTTCTTGATTTCTTCTTCTGATTGTTCAGTGCTTGTTTATAGAAACATTATTGAGTTCTGGGTGTTGATTTTGTACCCGAACTCTTTACTGAATTCATTTATTAGTTCCAGGAGCTTTATTGTGGATTCTCTGCAATTTTCTTTACATAGGCTCATGTCATCTGCAAAATAAGTTATTATACTTCTTCCTTTCTAATATGGATACCTTTTATTTCTTTTTCTTGCCAAATTGCTCTGGCAAAAACTTCTGGTACGATATTGAAAAAGGAGTACTGACAGTGGGCATCCTTGTCTTATCCCTGATCTTAGAGGGAAAGCTTTCAGCCTTTCACTATTAACTAGATTTTAGCTTGGGTTTTTCATATATGCCCTTTATCAGGTTGAGAAAGTTTCCTATCCCTGATTTTCTGAGTGTTTTTATCAAGAAGGGGTGCTGAGTTTTGTCAAATGACTTTTCTGCTTCAATTGAGATAATCTTGTGGGTTTTTTCCTCCTTATTCTATTAATGTGGTATATTACATTAATTTTCTTATGTTGAATCACGCTTGTATACCAGGGATATAGTCTCATCCACTTGATCATGGTGTATAATTCTTTTAATGTGTTGGATTTGGTTTTCTCTTTTTTTTGGAGGATTTTTGCATTGATATTCATAAGAGATATTGGTTCATCATTTCTTATTGCATCTTTTTTCTGGCTTTTTTTTATGAGGGTGATGTTGGCGTGCTAGAATGAGTTAGGGAGTGTTCCTTCTTCAATTTTTCAAAAGAGTTTGAACAGGATGGGTGTTAATTCTTCTTGGTATGTTTGGGAAAATTCATATGAAGCCATTTAATCCTGGGGCTTTCTTTGTTGGAAGGTTTTTGATGACTGATTCAGTCTCTTTGCCATTGATTGGTTTACTGTGGTCTTTTATTTCTTCTTGAGTCAGTATAGGTAGTTTGTGTATTTCTAAGAATTTGCCCATTTCATTTAGGTTATCTAATTTATTGGCATAGTTGCTCAGAATATCCTCTTATAGTCCTTTTTATTTCAGTTGGGTTGGTAGCAGTGTCTCCCATTTCATTTCTAATTTTTATTTGTATCCACTTCCTTTTTTCTCTGTTAATCTAACTAACGGTATGTCAATTTTATTGTTCTTTTCAAAGGTCCAGATTTTGGTTTTGTTGATTCTCTCTATTGTTTTTTGTACTCAATTTCATTTATCTCTGCTCCGATCTTTGTTATTTCCTTCCTTCTGCTCGCTTTGGTTTAGCTTGCTCTTCTTTTTCTCGTTTTTCCTGTTTTCCAGTTGAAGTCTTTCTTCTTCTTCCTCTTTTTTTTTTTTTAATTCAGTTTTATGGAGATATATTCACATACCATACAGTCATCTATGGTGTACAATCAACTGTTCACAGTACCATCATACAGTTATGGATTCATCACCCCAATCTATTTTTGAACATTTTCCTTACACCAGAAAGAATCAGAATAAGAATAAAAAATAAAAGTAAAAAGGAACACCCAAATCATTCCCCCATCCCACCTTATTTTTCATTTAGTTTTTGTCCCCATTTTTCTGTTCCTCCATCCATACACTGGATAAAGGGAGTGCAATTCACAAGGTTTTCACAATCACACTGTCACCCCTTGTAAGCTACATTTTATACAGTCGTCTTTAAGAGTCAAGGCTACTGGGTTGGAATTTGATAGTTTCAGGTATTTACTTTTAGCTATTCTAATACATTAAAACCTAAAATGTGTTATCTATATAGTGTGTAAGAATGTCCACCAAAGTGACCTCTTGACTCCATTTGAAATCTCTCAGCTGCTGAAGCTTTATTTCGTTTCATTTCGCATGCCCTTTTTGGTCAAGAAGATGTTCTCAATCCCATGATGCTGGGTCCAGATTCATCCCTGGGAGTCATATCTTGCTTTGCCGGGGAGGTTTACACCCCTGGGCAGTGAGATCACCTGCCGAGGTGGCTTAGTTAGAGAGAGAGGGCCACATCTGAGCAACAAAGAGGCACTCAGGGGGAAACTCTTAGGCACAGTTATAAGCAGGTTTAGCCTCTCCTTTGCAGTAACAAGACAGAGGGCTCTGCATACCAAGCCATCAGTCCTCAATGTTTGTGGGAACATCAGCAACAACCTAGGTGAGGAAGTCCAACACTTCCACATTTCCCCCCAGCTCCTTGGGGAGGAGGGGGCTGTTTAGTTTGCTAATACTGCCCATTATGCAAAATACCTGAAATGGATTGGCTTTTATAAAGGGGGTTTATTTGTTACAAAGTTACAGTCTTAGGGCCATAAAGTGTCCAAGGCAAGTCATCAACAATTGGGTACCTTCACTGGAGGATGGCCAATGGCGTCCAGAAAACCTCTGTTAGCTGGGAAGACGTGGCTGGCGACTGCTCCAGAGTTCTGGTTTCAAATTGGTTTTCTCCCAGGACGTTCCTCTCTAGGCTGCAGCTTCTCTTCAAACTGTCACTCTCAGTTGCTCTTGGGGCGTTTGTCCTCTCTTAGCTTCTCAGGAGCAAAAATCTGCTTTCAATTGCCTTCTTCAAACTGTTTCTCATCTGCAGCTCCTCTCTCACCTCCTGTGCTTTCTTCAAAGTGTCCCTCTTGGCTGTAGCAAGCTCACTCCTTCTGTCTGACCTTATATAGCTCCAGTAAACGAATCAAGGCCCATGCTGAATGGGCAGGGCCACACCTCCATGGAAATTATCCGATGAAAGATCTCGCCCCAAGTTGAGTGATCACATCTCCATGGAAACATCCAATCAAAAGTCTCCAACCCACTGACACCAATACCTTCCTACCCACACAAAACTGCACCAAAGATAATGGCGTTTTGGGGGACATAATACATCAAAACCAGCTCAGGGGCCCTGCATATATATTTTTATTCTCTGCCCAAATTACTTTGGGATGTGTTGGTATTTCACTCTAACCTGTACAGACCTACCATTTCTCACTTCCTATTCAAAGTTCCATGTAATTGTGGTGTTTGAACAAACTGTAGAAGTTACGTTGTTTAGAAAATATAGATCCTACACCAAATTAACATCTCTTCCCTTGATCTCACATGAAGTTGAAGTTTTGACACACAGTCAGTTTCAAGACTTTACCCTTTGGCCCGATTTGCCCTAGTCTTAACCAGATCTGCTTCATTCATATCTCTATTTCAAGTCTGGGCTCCTTTTCAGCTTTTTTTTTTTTTAACAGTTGCTGTATGCATTAAAACTGACATTCATATCTGGTGAGCTCTAGTTCTGAGTTTCAGGTGTCACACAGATACCCAGTGTTCCAGAAACCTATCAAGTTATACACAAAGGGATGAGCATCTCAGAGTTAGGAGATAGCCTTTACAATTCAGGGATAGATTTGACTGCTGTAAGAGCTTACAATCTAGGGACCATTACAATAATCGTTTCCTTGTTAGGCTGTGCTCTAAGATTCAGTTCTGAGTTTACACATTGTAGTTAGTCCATATTGGTGAGACATGATAGTGTTTGCCTTTGTTTCTGGTGTACATCACTCAAATGCTGTCTACAGGATGCATTCACCTTGTTGCATGTCTCACAGCTTCACTCCTTCTCGAAGTTGCTCAGTATTCCATTGTATGCATACACCACAGTTCACCATTCTGTTTCTCAGTCAGTTTACCCTTAGGCCACCTCCACCCATTGCAAGTCATGAATACTGCCTCCTTAAACACCAGTGTGCACATGTCCATTCATGTCTCTGCTTTTATATCTCCCAAGTACATACCCCATAATGAGGTTGCAGGACCTAATGGTCCCCACATACTTAACTTCTTATGGAACCACCACAGTGACCCCTAGAAATGCTACACCATTCTGCCTCCTCATCAACAGTAAATAGGTACATCCCTCTCTCCATGTTTTCTCCAGCACTTTTACCCCTATTTATATCTTTTCCTACAGTTGTATAGAGATATATTCACATAACATACAGTTATCCACAGTGTACAGTCAGTTGTTCACAGTATCATCATATAGTTGTACATTTATCACCACAGCCAGCACTTGAAAATATTGATTACTATGAAAAAGTGTTTTTTTTTTGGCAAATAATAAAAAAGATAATCAAAAGAAAAATAACATGTCATACAATACTATATAATAGTAAGGACAGAAAACACCGCCACTATCAAGAATCCCATATCCCTCCCTTATATCCCCCTCTCATACACTTTTAGCTTTGGTATATTGCCTTTGTTACATTTAATGGAAGCATATTACACTGTTACTGTTGACCGTAGACTCCAGTTTGCTTTATGTTTTTTCCCAGATACCATCCCTTTTTCAGCACTCTGCATGGTTGATGTTCATTTGTTCTCCCACATGTGAAAACATTTTTATATTTGTGCATTTAGCAACAGTTATTGGCCACTCTAGTTTTTGCCAAGTTATACAGTCCCAGTCTTTATCATCTATCTTTACCTCTGGTGTCATACATTCCCCTATCCCACTTCTTTCAGATTTACTCACAGACATCTTTGTTCAGTGTACTTACAATATTGTGCTACCTTCACACAGTATTATGCTATTTCTGGATCTATGCAGTCAATCCTGCTGAGCATTCTGTAGTCCTTCAGCATCAAATGCTTGGTCTCTACCCTCTTTCTATCTCCTGGTAGCCTGTGTTATCAGCTTTTAACTCTCAAAAGTTTGCTGATTAATATTAGTTCATATTAGTGAGACCATACAGTATTTGTCCTTTTGTTTCTGGCTAACTTCACTCAACATAATGTTCTCAAGGTTCATCCACGTTATTATATGTTCCATGTCTTTGTTCTGTCTTACAACTGCATAATATTCCATTATGTATATATATACCACAGTTTGTTTATCCACTCATCTATTGATGGATATTTGGGCTTCTTCCATCTCTTAGCAGTCATGAATAATGCCGCAATAAACATCGGTTTACAAATGTCCATTCTTGTCTTAACTTTCAGTTCCTTTGAGTATATACCTAGCGGTGGAATAGCTGGGTCCATATGGCAAATCTGTACTTAGCTTCCTGAGGAACCTCCACGCTGTCTTTCAGAGTGGTTGTACCATTCTACATTCCCACTGACAATGAATAAGTGTGCCTCTTTCTCCACATCCTCTCTAGCACTTGTAATTTTCTGTTTTTTTTTTTTTTGATAATGGCCATTCTGGTAGATGTGAGATGGTATTTCATTGTGGTTTTGATTAGCAATTCCCTAATAGCCAGTGAAGTTGAGCATTTTTTCATGTTTTTGAGCCATTTGTATTTCCTCTTCAGAAAGGTGTCTGTCCATATCTTTTGCCCATTTTTTAATTGGGTTGTTTATCCTTCTGTTGTTGAGTCGTAGAACCACTTTATATATTCGGGATATTAAACCCTTATCTGATATGTGGTTTCCAAATATTATCTCCCATTGTGTAGGCTGCCTTTTTACTTTTCTAACAAAATCCTTTGATGTACAAAAGTGTTTGATTTTGAGGAGATCCCATTTGTCTATATGTTCTTTGGTTGCTCAGCACTTTGGGTGTAAGGTCTAGGAAACCACCTCCTATCAAAAGATCTTTAAGATATTGCCTTACATTTTCTTCTAAAAGTCTTTTGGTCTTAGCGCTTATGTTTAGGTCTTTGATACATTTCAAGTTAATTTTTGTATAATGTGTGAGATAGGGGTCCTCTTTCATTTGTTTGGAAATGGATATCCAGTTCTCTAGCACCATGTATTGAAGAAGCTGCTCTGTCCCAGTTGCTTTGATTTGGCTGCTTTATCAAAGATTAGTTGTGGATCCAAGTGTCTATTTCATAACACTCAGTTCAATTCCATTGATCGGTATCTCTGTCCTTTTGCCAGTATCATGCTCTTTTGACCACTGTAGCTTTGTGATATGCTTCAAAGTCAGGTAGTGTGAGACCTCCCACTTCATTCCTCTTTCTCAAGATATTTGTTTTTTTAATTCTATTTTACTGAGATATATTTACATACCATGCAGTCATACAAAGTGTACATTCAGTTGTTCATAGTACCATTATATAGTTGTGTGTTCATCACCAAAATTAATTTTTGAACATTTTCATTACCACACACACAAAAATAATAAGAGTGAAAATTTAAGTGAAAAAGAACAATTAAAGTAAAAAAGAACAATGAGTGATATCTAATGTGAAAGAGTTTTTGAAACCTTAAGACTGGGTGATCTGCAATGTTTTCAACATGTATTTGACTGTCTTAAGACAGTATTTGGTTTCCTTCTTACTTTGACCTGCAAACTGATAAGCTCTGTTTGACTAGCTGCCCAACTAGCATATTTCATGTTGTCCTTTTTTGTTTTCGTACTTGGTTTTGTAGTAGAAGCAGTATGACTTGCAGACATGTAGAGCCCAAACAAAGCTGCCATATTTTTGTTGTTAAGTTTCAATGCCTTTGCAAAATACTTTCTTGAAAGTTTGAGGTTTTCAAGTCTACCCTGGGTATATTTAACTTCAGCATTCTGCTGGCAGTAAAAGTGGTTGTGTGGATTAGTAATCATAAGCTTCTCTAAACAAAAGGCTGCTTTTTCATAGTCATGTTCATTGATATAAAGCTCTGCAAGTTCTTGCTAGGCTTCTTGGTCTCCAATAAATTGTTCCAGATACTCATTCCGCTCCCGAATGGCCTCCACATTTTTCCCCTGGGCTTTTTGAATAGCAATCTTATGCTTTCTTGTAGCAGTGTTAGTTGGATCCTCTTGTAAAATTCAGTCATATAGCTGTATAGCATCATCATATCTTTCCATGGCTTCAAATCTCATGCCAGTTAGTCGCTTGTCTCTGTGACTGCCAGGGAATTGTCTTCTGAACTCCTGAAGACAAAACAATGCCTAGTCAGCTTGACCATAGTCTAGGGCTACAATCATCACTTGTTCATCATTTGTATCATCTCCAAGCTTAGACGCATATTCATTAATTAACTATTCTCCAACGTGTACGATTTGCTCACTAATTCGAGAGTTTTCTTCTTCCATTTTCTCATTTTATCTCGCATTTCTTGAACATTTTATGGCCTTAAGACTGTAGCTCTGTAACCAAATAAACCCTCTTTGTAAAAGCCAATCCATTTCTGGTATTTTGCATTCTGACAGCATTAGCAAACTGGAACACCTGTGTTCTTGAGAACCAAGAATCTCCTTCCAAAGTGACATAGTAAAGCTCTGAGACCTTTGCCGTCTTCCTAGAACACCTCTATTGTCTTTTTCATCTCTTCCGTTATGCCCTTCATTCCCATAAGTTCTGCCACTTGTTTTTTCAAGTTTATGAGTTCTTCTTTATGGTCATCCAGTGTCTTCCTTATATCCTTCATCTCTTTTGCTACATCTTCCTCCGTTCATTTTTAGGAGATTTGTTTGAACATCTTTAATTAGTTCTTCCTTCAATTCATTGAATTGATTTAGCATTAGTTGTTTCAACTCCTGTAGCTTAGTTCAGCTATTAGTTTGTTCCTTTGGCTGGTCCATATTTTGTGTTTTCTAGTATGGCTCATTTCTTGAGCTGTCTAGGCATGTGACTTTCTTGATTAGTTTATTCTGGAGCTCGTTTTCACTCTTTCACCTAGGGTTTTCTTGTTGGTTGGCTTTGTTCTCTAATCTCTGGTGTTTGGTTCACCTTATTCTAGGCCTCTAACTTAGATTCTATTTAATTGATTGGAGTTTTTCACTTCTTGTTTTTCTGTTTCTTGTCCTGCCTCTATGAAGCCTTTTTGTTTGAGGGTCTCCTCAGATATGGTCAAGCCCAGTCAGGTTTTCCCAGTCCAGAGAGGCCCAGGTCTCAGGAGGGGTGTGTGGGGTTTCCTTGAGAATGAGACCCTCCTGTGAGTCCTCTAGGCTCGGTGCTTTTCTTATGCTGTCCAGCAGTTAGCGCTTGCCAGCCTGCAGCTTCCCCAACAGTGTAAGGAGGTGCTGTGCCTTTAGTTCTCCTGGTGACTCTGACCCTGTTGGGGGCATAGCTGACTGAAGCTGGTTTCTGAATTCCAGCCCCTGGGGTTTCAGTTCCCAGAAGGAGGGCTGCCATTGGAGGTTGACTTGCCCCCCTTTTCTTGGGAAGTTATGGTGTTTAGCAAATTTTCTCTGCCGCTAGACTTAACTGCTTTGTCTGTCAGAGCTATCTTAGCTCTGCTCTTGCCTGTGCCCAAATTGCAAGTCTTTGAGGCTCTCTGTAATGGGCTTCTTAGAATTGTTATTTAAAAAAGAGAGAGAGAGAGAAAGATGAAAAAAAAAAAAAAAAAAAAAGAAAACAAAGGGCCCAGTATGGACTATTTACAGTCCTTGCAGTTCTGAATGGCTATTGAAATGCTAAAAGACAAGGAGTTGAGTGCAATTAAGGAACAATCAAGAAAGCAGAGAAACCGGCTTTTTAGAGAAGGGCCCTGTCCCCCTGCATTTGCATATGTGCCTGATTCTGTTTAAGCCAGGCTCTTCTCCCAACTCCAAAAGTCTATGTTTTTATTTATGCTCCCTTTTTTTTTTTTTTTTTTTTTGCTCTTTTTGCTAGCCCTATCTCCTCTCCTCTGGGCTGACGGCTTCCAGATTCTCCCGTCTGGTCTTAGTTGATCTATGGTTGGAGTTTTTGTTCAGCAGTCTGAATTTGTTAATCAGTGCTGCAACTGCAGTTCTCCCTCCTAGTTCCCAGCACTGATGGCCCCTTCTCCCTCGAGATTGTGCATGGCAGGGAGGGGCGTGGGCTCCCTGGCTGGAAGAACTTACAGATTTCGCTGATCTCCGCTGTTCCATGCATTCTTGAGTGTTGTATGAAGTATGTCCAAACTCAAATTCCTCTGCCGTGTCCAATCCACACAGTTCCTGGCTATCTACCAACTGCCCCAGAGGAGTAACTAAAACCCACACGTCGCCACACCGCCATCTTGCCCACCCTCTCTCTTCTTTTTTTTAGTGTAAGCATTTAGGGCTACAAATTTCCCTCTTAGGGCTGAATCCCATAATTTTTGATATGTTATTTTCACTTTTATTAGCCTCAAGGTATTTCCTGATTTCCCTTGTGATTTCTTCTGTAATCTATTGGTTGTTTAAGAGTATGTTGTTTAATTTCCACATATTTGTGAATTTTCCATTTCCATCTGTTATTGATTTCTGGCTCCATTCCATTGTGGTCGGAGAAGATACAGTGTATGAGTAAAAAAAATTTTAATTTATTGAGATTTGTTTCATGAGCTAAGATATGGTCCATCCTGGAGAGTGATCCATGTGCACCTGAGAAAATGTGTATTCTTTTTGTTGTTGGGTGAAGTGTTTTGTATATGTACTTGTTTTGGTTTGCTAGGCTGCTGGAAGCAGATCTCATAAAATGGGCTGGCTTTTAACAGTTTTTTTTTTTTTTTAATTCATTTTATTGAGATACAGTCACATACCATGCAGTCATGCAACACAAATCGTACATTCAGTTGTTCACAGTACCATTACATAGTTGTGCATCTATCACCAAAATCAATCCCTGAGACCTTCATTACTGCACACACAAAAATAACAAGAATAATAATTAAAATGAAAAAGAACAATTAAAGTAAAAAAGAACACTGGGTGCCTTTGTTAGTTAGTTTGTTTTCTTTCCTTCCCCCATTTTTCTACTCATCGATCCATAAACTAGACAAAGGGGAGTGTCGTCCATATGGCTTTCCCAATCACATTGTCACCCCTCATAAGCTACATTTTTATACAATCATCTTCAAGATTCATGGGTTCTGGGTTGTAGTTTGATAGTTTCACGTATTCACTGCCAGCTCCTAAAATTCACTAGAACCTAAAAAGGGTTGTCTATATTGTGCCTAAGAGTGCCCACCAGAGTGACCTCTCGGCTCCTTTTGGAATCTCTCTGCCACTGCACCTTATTTCATTTCCTTTCGCATCCCCCTTTTGGTCAAGAAGATGTTCTCCATCCCACGATATCGGGTCTACATTCTTCCCCAGGAGTCATATTCCACATTGCCAGGGAGATTCACTCCCCTGGGTGTCTGATCCCACGTAGCGGGGGAGGGTAGTGATTTTCCCTGCCCACTTGGCTTAGCTAGAGAGAGAGAGGGCCACATCTGATCAATAAAGAGGTATTTGGGAGGAGGCTCTTAGGCACAATTATAAGCAGGCCTAGCCTCTCCTTTGCAGCAACAGTCTTCCCAAGGGCAAGTCCTGTGGTAGAGGGCTCAACGTATCAAACCACCAGTCCCTATGTCTGTGAGCACATTAGCAACCATTGAGGTGGGGAAGCCCAATACCCCTTCATTCTCCACCAGTTCCTCAAGGGGGCTCTGCATATTTTTTCATTGTTTTTTTTTTTAATTAACTATTTTTTTAAAATCAATTATATAAAATAAAAAAAAAATTAAAAAAACATACAATAAAAAACATTTCAAACAAACCATAACAAGGGAGTAAGAAAAAGACAGCTAACCTAAGATAACTGCTTGACTTCCAACATGTTCCTACTCTACCCCAAGAAAGTAACCTAATATAGCGACATTTCTGTGAACTTGTTCCTACTATACCCATCAGAAATTAACAGACCATAGTCATTCCTGGGCATTCTCAGAATGTTAAATTTACCCACAGTAGCTCATCTGTTCTTATTGGGTTATCGTTCCCCCTTCCTTAATTGCCCTGTATCACTAGTTCCCCTACATTCTACATTATAAACCATTTGTTTTGCATTTTTCAATGTTCACATTAGTGGTAGCATATAATATTTCTCTTTTGATGCCTGGCTTATTTCGCTCAGCATTATGTCTTGAAGGTTCATCCATGTTGTCATTATTAGCTTACAAGCTTACAGTTCTGTGGCCATGAAAATGTCCAAATTTAGGCATCAAGACTACCTTTTTCCTAAACATCACCTGTCAGCAATTCTGGACTCCTCTGTCACATGGCAAGCTGCATGGCAGTGTCTGTTGATCTCTCTCTTCCCTTTCAGTTTTTGTTGCTTTCAGCTTCTTGCTTCTATGGCTTTCCTTCGCTTTGTCTGAATTGCATTCTCTTATGAAGGACTCCAGTAAGACGGTTAAGACCCGCCCTGAATGAGGTGGGTCACATCTTAACTTAAGATCCTACTCACCAAAAGACCCTTCTTACAATGAGTCCATACCCACAGGAATGGATTAATTTTAAGAGCATACTTTTCTGGGGTACATATAGCTTCAAACCATCATAGTGCATTAGATCTAATTGGTTTGGAGTATCATTCAAGTCTTATATTTTCTTTCTTTTTTTTTTTATTGTGGAGAAAGCAAGTTTATTTTCAAATTTGGGGCAACCATACATGTTAGCATTTTAGTACTGGAATGTCTGTGCATTTTTTTTTTTTTTTAATAAATTCAAAGTTATAGGAACAGTTGCAAAAGCAATACTAGTCCCATACAAGGAATACCATCATACCCTGACCCCCCTCCCCCGATAGCTCAATCCACCAATCTTAACATGCTGTCACATGGCTATTTCTTTCCTCCCTCCCTCCCTCCCTTCCTATCATCCATCATCTATTGCTCTGTCTTCTGAACATATGAGAGCTAGCTGCACACATCCTTGAACATACACTATAATTCACGTATACACTTCCCATGAACAAGAACATTCTTTTATGCAATCCCATTAAGCGCAGCTACGAAGTGCAAGAGATTCAACAATGACACAAAGCTTACATTCTATCTTTCCTTTACCTTATGTCTCAACTGTGTCCCTTTGAGCCACCTGTCCTCTATCCTCCAATCCCATCCAAGTTCATCCTTGGCATTCAATTGTCATCTATTTAGACTGTCTTTTTTTTTTTTTTTTTTTTTTCAGTTGTGGAAACATATATACAGCCTAAATCTTCCCATTCCACCCCCTCCCTAGCCTTCCATTAGTGGGATTAATCACCTTTAGAATGTTGTAATGCTTTTTCCCACCATCCATTACTAGAAATTTCCCTTCACCTCAAACAGCAACTCCACCGTAATTTCTTAACTCCCCATTGCCCCTTCCCCCATTTCTCTTAACCCAAACTCTACATTTCATCTCTATGGTTGTATTCTCTGATAATTTCTTTGTGTTTGCTGAGGGGTTAAAATTAACCTCTTAAAGCCATATCAATCTTGTTTTTCTTTAATACCATTTTCACTTCAATAGGACACGTAAACTATGTTCCTATACTCCTCCATTCCCCCACCTTTATATAGTTGTCTAAAATTACATATTTTACATTGAGTTCAAAACCACTGGTTTGTCATTAGAGTTTGTGTATTTTATATTATGTAGGAAGTAAATAGTGGAGTTACAGTTCAAAAGTTATTGACTTCTATTTGTATTCCATTGTGGTTGGAGAATGTGCTTTGAGTATATTCAGTTTTTTTTTTTTTTTTAATTTCTTGAGGCTTGTTTTATGTCCCATCTTATGGTCCCTTCTGGAGAAAGATCCGTGATCACTAGAGAAAAATGAGTGTCCTGGTGCTTTGGAATGTAAGGTACTATATATTTCTGTTAAAATTCTCTATATCTCTTTCTCCTTTCTATTGTTTCTCTGTTGGTAGGGCTCCCTTTAGAATCTGAAGTAGGGCAGGTCTTTTATTGGCAAATCGCTCAGCATTTGTTTGTCTGTGAAAAATTTAAGCTCTCCCTTGAATTTGAAGGAGAGTTTTGCTGGATAAAGTATTCTTGGTTGGAAATTTTTCTCTCTCAGAATTTTAAATATGTCATGCCACTGCCTTTTTGCCTCCATGGTGGCCTCTAAGTAGTCACAACTTAGTCTTACTTTGTTTCCTTTGTTTGTGGTGAATTGCTTTTCTCTTGCTGCTTTCAGAACTTGCTCCTTCTCTTCAGTATTTGAGAGTCTGATCAGAATATGTCTCGGAGTGGGTTTATTTGGATTTATTCTATTTGGAGTCTCTGGGCATTTATGCTTTGTGTATTTATATTGTGTAGGTGGTTGGGGAAGTTTTCCCCAACAATTTCTTTGAATGCTCTTTCTGGACCTTTACGCTTCTCTTCCCCTTCTGGGACACCAATGAGTCTTAAATTTGGACGTTTTATTTTATCTATCGTTTCCCTGAGATCCATTTCGATTTTTTCAATTTTTTTCTCCATTCTTTCTTTTGTTCTTTCATTTTCTGTTCTGTGGACTTCTGGGACACTGAGACGTTATTCAGCTTCCTCTAGTCTTGTACTGTGAATATCCAGAGTCTTTTTAATTTGGCCAACAGTTTCTTTTATTTCCGTAAGATCTTCTATTTTTTTATTTACTCTTGCAATGTCTTCTTTATGCTCTTCTAGGGTCTTCTTTATGTCACTTATATCCTGGGCCATGGTCTTCTTGATGTCCTTTAAATCCTTTGCCATGTTTTCATTCCTCGGTTGTATTTCTTTGATTAATTCTGCAAGAAACCTTGTTTCTTCTGATAACTTGATTTGTGTGTTTGGAGTTGGATTCTCCATATCGTCTGGTTTTATCATATGCCTTGAGATTTTCTGTTGTTTTTGGCCTCTTGGCATTTGCTCTGCTCAACAGCGTTCTTTCAATTTGTAAAAAAAAACCTGTCTAATTTTTCAGAAACACAGTCTGGTGACGTACACTTTCTCTAACCAGCAGATGGCATCTGTGAGTCACCTATACCTCTCAAGTCAGTTCTCCACCTTGTCCCCGCGGTGTGTGGGGAAATGATTCTTGTGGGGTCCAGTTGGAGAACTCAGCCTGGGTGTGTTGCTGGAGCTGTCCACCCTGAATGCGGGGCGCTTGTACGGGTAGCCAGGGAGGAAGGACAGCCTCAACATTCAAATCTCCCCTGTTCCCAGAGATTCAAGGCCACCACAAGAGTCTAAGCCTTCATTTCATTTCAGCCCTAGCCCCTCTCTCTCGCTGTCCCACAAACCACCGGAATTGGCGTAGCGTCCCTGGGTTCTCCGAGTGGGTCCCCCCGCCCAGCTGCGATCCTCCAGGACCTCTGCCGAGGGAATCCCGTGCTACGTCACCAGTGTGCGCCGTCCCTCAAGGGAAGCCCCGGGCCACCGGGCCGTGCCGGCTCGCTTTCAGCCTGATGCAGAAATGGCCAAACGGGGTGTCTCCACATGCCCCTCCTCGCACAGTTCCTCCTTCCCAGCTCCGGGACAACTGGTGGGGCTCTGGGCTGTGGGCACGGCCCCAGGCAGGAGTTTATCCAGCCTTCCTGGGAGCGAGCTGCTAGCCGCGGAGTTTCTTTCAGCTTCTGGCTCTCCCCTCTGTTCCCCTGGCCCCAGGGATATCTGCAGCAGGCTATCTTCCAGGCCAGACAGCGAGAGGCTGGCCCAGCCCCCTCTTTCTGTGTTTTACTGCATGGTTCCCACAATTGCAGCTGCAGCCGCTCCTGGGTTCCCCCCCCTTTTTTTTTTTTTTAAATTTAAAGAGCCCATCGGTCTCCAGGCGCCAAACCCTGGCTTCCCCAGATCGCCGCACAGCTGTGGGACTTCAAGCCAGCTTACTTACTCGTTTCAGAATGCAGACTCCCAGTTTTACCAAGTATGCAGCCCCTGGGAACTAGCAGATCTCGTCCAGTTGGCGCATCGCTGTAACCGGTATTCTGGGTCACTCTCTGGTCCTTATCTAGTGTTTATCACGGAGGTGTTCCTTTCCCCTGTCTCCCGTAGCCGCCATCTTAGTTTTTCCATCCTTATATTTTCGTTTGATCTGTCTAGATGTTCTATCCATGATTGAAAGTGGTCTATTAAAGTCTACTATTAATGCAGAACTGTCAGTTTTGCCCTTCAAATCTTTAAGGATTTGTTTCATATATTTTGGGGCTCTGCTGTTAGTTGCAGATATTTATTTATTTATTTATTTATTCATAATTGTCATGTCTTCTTGTTGGATTGTCCCCCCATTAGTATATAATGACTGTCTTTGTCTCTCATAACTGTTTTTGACTTAAAGCTTATTTTACGTGATATTCATGTGGCTATCCCAAGCCCTCATTTGGTTACTATTTGCGTGGTGTATATTTTTTTCCATCCATTCACTTTCAACCTATTACTGTACTGCAGACAGTATATAGTTGTGTCATGCCTTTTTATCCATTTTGCCTTTCTCTGCTTTTTTACTGGAGAGTTTAATCCATTTACATTTAAAATCACTACTGATAATGCAGGACTTCTGATGTTTTGCCGTTTAGTCTTTGTTAAGTCTTATACCTTTTTGGTCCCTCAGTTCTTCTGTTAATATCTACTTTTATATTTATTTGGTTTTTTGTTTTATACCATGTTTATTGTCTTCTCATTTCTGTCTGGATATATTTTTCATATATTTTCCTTGTGGTTACCATGAGGTTAAAATTTAATGTCCTTTGCATAAAATAATGTTCTTGTCCATGGGAAAGGTATATGTGAATTATATTGTTTGTTCAAAGATATGTGCAGCTTGCTGTCATATGTTCAGAGGACAGAACAATAGATGATGGGTGTTAGGAGGGAGGGAGAGAGGGAGGGAAAAAGAGACGGTGGTGTGACAGGATCTTAAAAGGGGATGGATCGTGGTATCGGGGAAGGGGGGTTGAGGTATGATGGAGTTCTATGTATGAGGTTTGTACTGTTTTTGCAACTGTTCCTGTAAGACTGAACTTATATCAAAATAAAATTTATTATTAAAAAAACATTTAATGTCCTAAATATGTAACAGTCATATTTGATTTGATACTAACTTAACTTACACGTAAACTTATCCTGAATGCCTCCCTGACTTCACTTTTTTGTGCTTGGTACTAATTATATCTTTGTAAATTGTATGTCCAAAACCATAGATTTATCATTACCTTAAATGCAGTTGCATTTTAGCACCTGTAGGGCATAAGAAGTCAAGTTACCTGCCAACACATACAATACCATGAGAATGGCAGTTATAGTTATCCAAATGGTTACCTTTACCAGAGATTTTTATTTCTTTATGTCCATTGCCCTTTCCTTTCAGTCTGAAGAATTCTCTGTAGCTTTGCTTGTAGGGCAGGTCTAGTGGTGATGAACTCCTTCAGCTTTTGTTTATCTGGGAATGTCTTAATCTCTCCCTCATTTTTGAAAGAAAGACTTGCAGGATATAAAGTTCTTGGTTGACAATTTTTTTCTTTCAGCCCTTGAAGTGCTTTTAACCCACTGCCTTCTTGCCTCCATGGTTTCTAGCACTCAAACTAATTGGGACTCCCTTTTGCATATTAAGTTGCTTTTCTCTTCTAGGTTTCAGAACTCTCTCCTTGTCCTTTGAATTTGACAGTTTGACCAGTATATGACAGTTTTTTTCTTCATGTTTATCCTGTTTAATGAACTCTGGACTTCTTGGATGTGCATATTCATGTCCCTTGCTATATTTGGGAAGTTCTCTGTCATTATTTCTTTCAATATTCCATCTGCCCCTTTGTCTTTTTCTTCTCCTTTTTGTATTCCAATAATGCATATTTGATTTGATACTACCTTGACTAACATGTAAACTTATCCTGTATGCCTCCCTGCTTGATGGTGTTCCAGAGGTGTTTTGGTCTATTTTTGGTTTGATGATTCTTTTTTCTTTCCGCTCCTTAGCCTGACTCCTTTAGGTTTTCTTATCTTTAAGTTTGCTGATTCTTTCTTCTTCAAGTTCCAATCTGCTGTTGAATCCCTCCTGGGCATTTTTTCATTTCAGTTCGTTTCAGTCTTCAAATCCAGTAATTCTTATTGGTTCCTTTTTAAAATTTATTTCTCTTTACTGAGATTCTCATATTGCTTATTCATTGTTTTCATTATATCCTTTAATTCTTTTTATTTTCCTTCATCTCCTTGAGCAATTTTAATAAAAAATTTAAAAGGCTTTGTTTACTATGTCCACAATCTGGTCTTAGTTGTTTTCTGGGTTTATCCTCTCTCTCTTGATGGACTACTGTTTATTGTTTTGTTTTTTTTTTTGTTTTGTTTTTTCTTATACTCATTTGTTGCACATCGTACATTTTAATATTTTAATATGTTATTTCTGGGCTTTTTTCCCTGAGATGTTTGATTCTTGATTTTGTAGCCTGCTGGTGATATGACAGAGGTGTGGTTTTTTTTTTTGTTGTTGTTTGTTTTTTAAATGAAGCCCATTTTATCTGTTTTTCTTTTTTTGCTTTTGGAGTAAAATCTAAGAGCCTGGAGGATCTTCCATGGCTCCCCATAGGTGTGATTTCATAACTTACCTAACAAATGGGGCCCTTGAACTATCCCCCACAACTCTGAGGAAGCCTAGCATTTTAAAGTCTTTTCAGCAGCTTTTGTCTGGGGCTAGTCAGAATGCTGGGCCCCTAAGCAATCCAAAAATCGCTAATCAAAAGCCATGATCAGTGATCAGCCAGTACCATCCCTGATCTTGGGAAAGTGGATTTTGTGTCCTTTTCTGTCACCAGCAAGCTAGCCAGGGGCCAGAGCCATGGCAGTCTGCTGCGAGAGTGGGGTCTGGGTGCCAGTAACTGCCATACAGAGAGAACGATTTATTAGTTTTTACTATTCTTCACTAGCCTATTCCTCCCACTCTTCCTTGTATACTCTACAGTGTTCTTCTGGACTCTGGAGCTTCAAAAACAGTTTCTCCCTGTTGTTCTGGTGGAGAGACTTAATCGTGGAACATCCTACTCCGCCATCTTTCCACAGTTCCTGCTAGTTTTTTAAGGACTTTAAATATGTCATCCTATTGTTTTCTGGCCTCCAAGTTTCTTTTGAGAAATCCACTGTTACTCTTATTGGGGATGTATTGTATGTGATAAATTGCTTCTCTTTTGCTGTTTTCAGAGTCCTCTCTCTGTCTTTGGATTTTGACAATTTTGCTATGTTGTGTCTTTGTGTGGCTGTCTTAAGAGTCTATCCTGCTTGGAGTTCTTTGAGCTTCCCTGATGTTTCTTCATGTCTTTCATCAGATTTGAGAAGTTTTCAGGATTATTTCTTCAAAAACTTTTTTTGCCCTTTTCTGTCTCATCTTTCTGGGACTCCAGTGATGTGTTTGATGGTATGCTTGATGGTGTCTGTGCCAGTTTGTATGTATTATGTCCCCCAGAAAAAGCCATATTCTTTGCTGCAGTCTTGTGGGGGCAGATTAATTTTTTTGATTAGGGTGTGACCTCTTGATTGGATGTTTCCATGGAGATGTGACCCACCCACCTTGGGTAATACCTTTGATTAGATTATTTCCATGGAGATGGGCTCCATCCATTCAGGGTGGGTCTTGATTTGATCATTGGGGTCCTATAAAGGAGCTCATAAGCAGAAGGACCTCAGAGCAACTGAGAGTGACATTTTGGAGAGCATCTGAGACATTTTGGAGACAGCCGCTGAAAGCAGACTTTTGCTGACTCTGGAGAAGCCAAGAGAGGACAAAATGCCCCAAGAGCAACATTTTGAAGAATGCACAGGAGCTGAAGAAGAGTTGGAACACAACCTGGGATCACCAGATGCCAGCCACATGCCTTCCTAGCTAACAGGTTTTCTGGATGCCATTGGCCTTCCTTCGGTGAAGGTATACCTGTGTTGATGCCTTCATCTTGACGTTTCCATGGCCTTCAGACTGTAAATTTGTAACTGAATGAACCCCCTCAATAAGAGCCAAATACATTTCTGGTATTTTGCATAATGGCAGCATTAGCAAACTGGACAGTGTCTGATAGATCCCTCAAGCTCTGTTCATTTTTTCTACATTATTTATTTATTTCTGCTCTACACTGTATAATATCAGTTGTCTTGACTTCAGGTTTGCTGTTCCTTTCTGCTGCCTGTTCATATCCTCTGTTGAATCTTAGGAATTTTTCATTTTAATTACTGTATTTTGCAGCTCCAAAATTTGTTTGGTTCCTTTTTATAATTTCCATCTCTTTATTTTGTTTAGACGTTTTTCTGATTTCCTTTAGTACTTTGTATATGGATTCCTTTTGTTCATTGAAGACATTTAAGACAGTTGATTTAAAATCTTTCACTAATGGTTCTAATGTATCAGCTTCTTCAGCATTGGTTTCTGGCATTTTTTTTTTTTTTTTTTTTTTTTTTTTAATGAATGGGCCATAGTTTCCTGTTTCTTTGTGTGTTCTGTAATTTTTTGTTAAGAACTGGGCATTCTGAGTATTAAATTAATAATTCTTGAAATCTAGTTCTCTCATTTCCCTGAATTGCAAAATTTCCTTTTTCTTTTTCTCTTCTTTTCCCTTCTTTCCTTCCTTCCATCCTTCCTTCCTTCTGTCCTTCCATCCTTCCTTCCTTTTTTGATAGTCGTTGAGGGTCAGAGGCATTAATTTGTAAGTTTTCCAAACAATTTTGCTCCCAACTGGGGAAAGGAAAGAGAAAGAGAGATAGAAAGAAAAAAGGCATTGCCCTTTGGAGACTCCTCTGTCACTTTTGCCTAGTGGGGCTTAGAACCCAGTGGTCAACACATCAGAGCACACACTGGACTTTGGAGGACTAGGTTCTTAACAGGCTACTCTGGCACCAGCTAGCTGCACCAGGAGCCCAGGATGCAGTTTCTACTGCTGCTGCCGTGAGGTTGGGGGTAAGGGGATAGTAAGCACTGTAAGGAGGGTGAAATTCACTGTAAGGAGGGTGAAATTCACAGATATTTACTGCAGTTTACCAGCCTCTTTCTGGATACTGTCCATTGTTTCACTAGGCTCCAGAGTTTCAAAATAATTGATTTAGATAGTTCCTGCCAGTTTAATAGTTGTTTTGCTAGAGCCACTGATTCTTATAGCCTTACTCTACCATCTTCCCTGTTCTCCCCCCTCCCCATGCTACTTTTTGTAAAGATTTTTCTTTTAATAAAAGGAGAAGGGCATGATTAAAAAAAAAAACAAAACAAAACTGAAGGAAGGTTGTTTATATATGTGGGTATGCTAGTGTGCTTCACAATTGTAGTTTTTCTTGCACTGTAATTTGACCTAAGGAGAAAATATACATGAACAAATTCAATATTACTTACACCTCTCTAACCATCACTGCTTCTTATCTGGACTTTTTCTAGCTGAGTACAGATAATTTCAGGATATTACTTTCTAATTAGAGTCTGGCGTACCAGAATTCTGTTTTGCTGTTTGATGCTCTGAAAATCAGTTTAGTAGATGGCATGTTTAATATCTTTCTAAGAAAGTTAAGAAGTATTTATGTCTGGATAGAAGGCCATTCCTTCTCTATAAGGGGTACTTGTTATTATCAAGTTTGTATTTTCCTTGGGAGTTAGATTTAGATTTGCTCCAGGTACTTAATGCAAGTGCTTTACTGAGACCACTAAAAACACCGAAGAATATGATTCTGATGATTTTGGCTTATGAGATTTTTCACACTTCCCAATGGTATTACCAGTTATTTGTCTGTGCCTTAAATCTTCAGTCATAGTCCAAGGAAATATCCGATTTTGGGCAGCTTGGTATCCCAGTGTGCTTGACTAACTGAGTTAGCGAAAAAATACATATACTTCCAGTGAATTGAAGGAAGTGACTTGCATTGATGTGTTGACAGTAAATGGTTGAATGTTAGAATATGAGTGCCACTGACAGATTGCATTTTCTCCAGTTAATGTTCAGCCATTCCTTTTTTAAAATAGTTAAATACCAGGATTAGTTATCTTTTTTTAAACTATTACATAATCTTAGAACATTTATCAAAACTAAGAAATTAACCTTGTTATAATGCTGTTAATTAAACTACAGACTTTTCTCAGATTTCACCAATTTTTCTGTGAATGTCCCTTTTCTGTTCTAGGGTCCAACCCAAGATATCATATTGCATTTACTATTCATGTCCGTGACAGTTTTTAAGTCTTTTCTTGTTTTTCGCCACCTTAACAGTTTTGAAGAGTGCTGTTAGGATATTTTGTAGAATGTCCCTAAATTTGTATTTGTCTGATGTTTATTCATTATTAGACTGGGGTTATGGAGTTTTAGGAAGAATCCCACAGAGGGAAAATGCCCTTCTCACTACATCATATCACAGGGTGCATAATATTAACATGACTAATGCTGGTGATGTGAACTTTGATCACTAGGTTAAGGTGGTGTCTGCCAGGTTTCTCCACTGTAAACTGACAAATTTTACCTTTTTGTGCTCCATTTGTTTGAAGATCAGCCCACACTCAAGGGGAGGGGTATTAAGATCCATTTCTTTGAAAGTTGAAGGATTAAAGAATTTGCAGACACATTAAAAACCACATAAGTATTTTGGAGGGGATGCTTTGACACTATTTAAATATCCTGTTTCTCTTTAAAATTTTGCCTATTAATTTTAGCATTCACCAGTGGGTTTTACCACAGGACGGATTCATCTTTTAAGGAGCATGTCAGTGGCATATAAAAGACAATATGGGTTAATCTAAAAGCTAAATTAAACCACTAAAATATACATTAGGAAAAAGGGGCAGACTAATACAATCGTTTTACGCTTTTGGAATTCATCTCATCTGTCAGGGTGTTGTTCCCACCCTGTACTTGCTGTACTATATATTTGATATAAAGATTAAAACTATGCTACAGTGGTGGAAACATGAAGAATGGTTGCATTTGGAGAGTGGGCAGTTGACTAGAAGAGGGTATGAGAGAACTTCTTTGGGTGATAGAAATGCGCTGTATCTTAGGTGGAGTGTTCGGTACCCCAGCAGTATTTTATAATCTGTGCATTTCACTTTACATAATTTTACCTCAAAAAAAATCCAAACAATGAAGTAAAATAAAAATATTGATTCTTTGGTCCCAGAGATCAGTCTTTTAAATATTTGCCAATCTGATATGTAAATAATGAGTTAATCCTACATCCCAGAGATTCTGATTTAATTGTTCTGGCGTGCTGGCATAGTCACAGATGATTCTTGTGTAGCCAGAGTTAAGAATTTCAGGTAAAAAACACCTGTGTGAGACTCACCATGAATGCAAATGCTACACGTGAAGATTGATATGGGTGTGTTGTACTGGCAACTAAAATACTATTTGAAGAGAAATTGCCATTTGTGTCAAGATTTTCTGAAAGGGAGAAACAATTCTTGGTAAAGTGTCACAGAAAACCAAGTTTTATTTTCCCTTAAATTACTGGGTGGTTACAATCTATTAAAATAGTGTGAAAAACTTTTGTTTTTTTTTTTTAGAGTTAGATTCTAGGCCCAGATAGTTATAAAATTTGTATGTAGTTTTATGACTACAGGACATTGAAAGTTGTGTAGGATTTAAACCTCATGTTATACCATCTACCATCCTTGACCCCCTGGCAAGTCCACTCGCTGTGATAGCTGAAAATGTCCTCACACATTTTCAAAAATTACCCTTTTGAGGACCATTGTCACACTGAGGTCCCTGAACCTTGCATATGTGTTTAGTTTACACTAAAAGGGGAGATCTTTAACACCTGATCAGGTGCTTAAAACATCTGAACTTCAGGTCCACAATTCCTTCAGTGCAATTCAGAAATTCAGCAAGTTCTGAAAACTGAACTTTTTTTCCTTAACTCATTTGTTGGCAAAAATCTCACCTAACTTTGAACTGATGTGAAGCTGTTTTGGATATTTATTTTTATCATTTTTCCACTTAGAGGGAATATTTGTACATTATAATCCCTGCAGAGATGTTATATGTTTGAATATGAGGTGCTCTTCCATACCCCACTTAGGTGGGTTTTGTGACGTTCAGTATATACACCTTATAATGATTCTCCTAAATGAAAAATTATAAATTCTGAATCACATCTGCTCGCTTGAAAGGTTTGGATAAGATATTGTGGATCTGTACTACCAATAATTGGTTAGCGGTTAATGTCAGTGAAGATTACAGTTTTGGGGTCTAATGAAGAGTATCCAGAATTTGTGTCCACTAGGAAGCACTGCCTTTATTTTCTAATATTAAAGATGACTCTTGGTGATGTTTTATCAACTCCCTTATTCTGTGCAGTTTACTGCTTTTGTATTTAAGTTACAGAGCATTTGGTTAGAAATTTTGGATAGCTTTGGTGGGGAGAGTACTTTTTGGTTTTGAGAGCAAGTAGCCAGCTGGGCTGACACACTTCTTGTGTTGATACCAGGAGAGTTCATACTGTTAAATCACTATGAAAGGTATACCTGGTAAAGTGCCATACATTTTTGGTGCTAAAGAAAACTAACCATTTGACCAGAGTTCTTTTTAAAGTGAAGTAAGGCTTCTTGTAAGTAATATATATTTAAATTAGTATCTGAAAGAAATGCTGGTTAAAGTAATCAGTAAAGTTATTACATGTGTCGTGTGTTTTTATAGCTATGTGGCTGGAGGAGGGGTTGTTGCATTGTAAATTTCAAAGATGATTCAAATGAAGAGAATCAATAGTGATTTTACATTTCAATGAAAAATTTCTATTGCTGCTCTCTTTAATGCAATTTTATTGAAATACAGTCACATACCATACAATCATCAAGAGTACAACAGCTGTTCATAGTGTCATCATTTAGTTGTGCATTCATCACAATAACCTTTTGAACATTTTCATTACTCCGAACAATAAAAATAAAAATAATAAAAATAAAAGTAAAAAAGAACACCTAAAACAGCCCATACCTCTCCTCCCCACTACTATTCATTTTCTTTTTGTCCCCGTTACTCATTTGTCCATACAAATGAAGGAGTGTGAGCCATAAGAATTTCACAATCACACGGTCATACCATATAAGCTATATAACTATACAATTGTCTTTAAGAATCAAGGCTACTAGGTTGCAGTTCAACAGTTTCAGGTATTTCCTTCTAGCTATTCTAATGAACTAAAAACTAAAAAGGGATATGTATATAATGCATAAGAGTTAGTTCCATGCATAGACTCCATTTGAAGTCTCTCAGCTATGGAAACTTTATTTTGTTTCATTTCTCTAATCCATTTTGGTCAAGAAGTCTTTCTCAATCCTATGAAGCCAGGTCCAGCCTTATCCCTGGGAGTCATGTCCCATGTTGTCAGGGAGACTTACACCCCTGGGAGTCATGTACCACATAGGGTGGAGGGCAGTGAGTTTACCTGCCAAGCTGACTTAGGCCACGTCTGAGCAATAAAAGTCGTTCTCTGGGGTTGACTCTCAGGTGCAGTTGTTGGGTTAGCCTCTCCTTTCAGTAACAGTCTTCACAAGGGCAAGCCCCAATATCGAGGGCTCGGCCTGCTAAACTGGTAGCCCCCAATGGTTGTGAGAATATCAGAAATTCCCCAGCTGGGGAAGATTAATATTTCCACACTTCCCCAGTCTCTCAAGGGGGCTTTGCAAATACTTTTTAGTGTCTTCCCAAATTATTCTGGGATATATCAGGGCTTCATGCTAACCTGTACAAACCAACCAGATCTCACTCCCTATTCAAGGTTCCCTGTAATTATGGTGTTTGAGTAAACTGACCATACAAGTTAAATTATATAGTGTGCTATAGAAAACACAGATTTTGCACCAAATAAACATCTCTTTTGTCCCACACAGAAGCCAAAGTTTTAAAACACCCTTTAGTCTGATCTACCCCAATCTCAACCAAATCCATTTAGTTCATATCTCCAGTCGAAGTCTGATCTCCTTTTTAGCCATTTAACAGTTGCTGCAGGGGGCAGTGCCAAAACTCACAGCTGCCGAACTGTGGCTCTGAGTCCCAGGTGCCACACAGACAACCCGAAGCTCCAGGGACTGACCAGGTCACATGCAAACAGCTCAGATCTCAGAATTTGGAGATAACCATTACAACTCATGAATAGATGTGACTGCTGTAAGATCTTACAATCTAGGAAGCCTTTACATAAGCCTTCCCCTGATAACCCATGCTCCATTTGAAAGCTCTCAGCCACTGAAGCTTTATTTTGTTTCATTTTGCATCCCCCTTTTGGTCAAGAAGATGTTCTCAATCCCATGATGCCGAGTCCAGATTCATCCTTTGGTGTCATATCCTGCATAGCCAGGGAGATTTATACCCCTCGGAGTCAGGTCCCACATAGGGGGAAGGTAAGTGAGATCACCTGTTGAGGTGGCTTAGTTAGAGAGAGAGAGAGAGAGAGAGAGGGCCACATCTGAGCAACAAAGAGGCACTTGGGGGTGGGTGGGGGAGACTCTTAGGCACAATTTTTTTTTTTTTTCCTGAGATGGGTATTGCCTCCATTTTATTTTATTATTATTATTTTTTTATCAGTACAAAGCATTTATTAGGGGAACTTACAGAGAGTGCTGCAACTACCTCACAACAGACAGTGAGATGGCAAGTTCACTCAAGTATGCCCACATCATTTATGGTTCTACAGGTTACATATGCCTGGGAAACAGAAGTGACTAAATACCAGGGCCTTGTGTATAAGTTTTGGGAAAGCATCTTGGTATGTGTTCTTTTTTTTTTTAATAATTCAATTTTATTGAGATATATTCACATACCATGCAGTCATACAAAGCATACAGCCAGTTCACAGTACCACCATATAGTTGTGCCTCCATCACCAAAATTAATTTTTAAACATTTTCATTACCACACACACAAATAAAAAAAGTTAAAGTGAAAGAAATCAAAGTAAAAAAGAACAACACTGGTTGCTTTTTTTTTTTTTGCCCCCATTTTTCTACTCATCATCCATACACTGAACAAAGGGGAGTGTGATCCACATGGCTTTCCCAATCACATTGTCACCCCTCATAAGCTACATTGTTATACAATCGTCTTCAAGATTCAGGGGTTCTGGATTGTAATTTAATAGTTTTGGGTATTTACTGCTAGTTATTACAAGTCATTAGAACCTAAAAAGGGTTATCTATATTGTGCATAAGAGTGACCTTGCTTCCCTTTGGAAACTCTCAGCCACTGAAACTTATTTCATTTCATTTCACATCCCCCTTTTCGTCAAGAAGATGTTCTCCATCTCACAGTGCTGGGTCCAGATTCATCCCTGGCTGCCTATCCTGCGTAGCCAGGGAGATTTACACCCCTGGGAGCCAGGTCCCATGTAGGGGGGAGGGCAGTGAGATCACCTGCCGAGGTGGCTTAGTTAGAGAGAGAGGGCCACATCTGAGCAACAAAGAGGCACTCAGGGGGAGACTCTTAGGCACAATTATAAGCAGGTTTAGCTTCTCCTTTGCAGTAACAAGCTCCATAATGGCAAGCCCCAAGACAGAGTGCTCGGCATACCAAGCTGTCAGTCCTCAATGTTTGTGAGAACATCAGCAACAATCCAGGTGAGGAAGTCCAAACTTCCGCATTTTCCCTCAGCTCCTCAGGGGGCCCTGCATATATATTTTTATTCTCTGCCCAAATTACTTAGGGATGTGTTGCTATTTCATTCTAACCTATACAGACCTACCAGATCTCACTTCCTATTCAAAGTTCCATGTAATTGTGGTGTTTGAACAAACTGAGTGTAGAAGTTATATTGTTTAGACAATATAGATCCTATACCAAATAAACATCTCTTCCCTTGGTCTCACATGGAAGTTGAAGTTTTAACACACAGTTAGTTTCAACCTCTACCCTTTGGCCCGATTTGCCCTAGTCTTAACCAGATCTGCTTCATTCATATCTCTAATTGAAGTCTGGGCTCTTTTTTTTTAAAAAAAAAAACAGTTGCTGTATGCGTTAATACTGACACTCATATCTGTTGAGCTCTAGTTCTGAGTTTTGGGTGTCACACAGATACCCAAAGTTCCAGGAATTGATCAGGTTATACACAAAGGGATCAGCATCTCAGAATCTGGAGATCAGCTAGTTGGTTTTTGTTCAGGATGTGGTTGCAGTTAGATGGTTGCTTCCCCTTTCTTATTCGCTGTATGGTGGTTGATGCTGCCTGTTGGCCAGAGCAGTCAACCAAAGCACTTATGCATATCCTCTGTATATTGCTTGAGTTTCCTTACAGCATGTGGCTCAGTTCATGGGGCAGGTAACCTAGGAAAGAAATTTAAGTGGAAGCTGTAACATCCTGTTTAGCCTAAACTCAAAAGTCATGTAGTGTCATTTCTGCAAGTATTCGTTTTTAAGATGCAAGACCAGCCCTTATTCATGTGAAAGGGGAAAGGAATTTACGTCTTGAGGGGAAGAATATTAAATAATTTGTGGAAATATTTTAAAACTACCACAGACGTCATCTTACAAAGCAGTGGAATCTAGTTACATAAGGATTAAGTTTATAATGAGTATATATGAAAGGTTGCATGATGGAGATCATCATAAAGTTTCTCAACAGGAACTGGTATTTTATGCACATTCTGGAAAAGGTTACTATTTCTTCCACTGAATACCAAATACAGTATATTTGGTTTGTATTCAGTGCCTGTGTTGTATGAAAAATAATTTTTCTTTGAACTTTACAGTAGCATTTAGCAAGGTGAGATTATCAGACTGTGAGAAGCTTTGTGGAAAAGAAAATTCACACTTCTTTGTCATTCATTTCAAGATTTACATTTACTGAGTGGAGAAGAAGGGATACAGAATCATCTGCAGTTTTCCTTCTATTTTTAAATGTAATTTAATTTTATTTTTGACAAAGGATACATAAAGCAAATAAATACACGAATGGTATGATTCCATTTTTTTCCCACAGATCTTTGTTTCAAATAAATTCATGAATGAGAGATATCTCCTCCCTTTTATACTAAAAGTAATAAAATACAGTTTTTCCTTACTGGCGGTGATAGACATATTACTCAACCTAAAAAGCTAACATTAGAATAATCTCTCCAGGAAATTCATGCTCACTCCATCCCTTTAAAAGGAACAAGTTTTCTCAATAGCTGTCAGTAGTATCATAAAACTCTTATGTAGCCTTAACAGAAGTGTAGAAAACTAACATTTATTCCATTCACATTATGTATATTAGTCTTTATGTTAGACATACGAGTATTCTCAGAACAAATGTAGGCATGCCCATTTTTTTTTTTTTTTCACATAAAGAAACGGGTTTAAGAGGTAACTTGCTCAGTATTGCAGAATGGTCAGTACTTATTCAAATCTAGAGCAGTATTATTTCTGAAGCCACTCTTTTCAGTTGAACTGTATTGTTCCTTGCATTTTCAGTGATTCATTGGTAGACTTTCAGTTACCTGGCGTTTACTTCTATTAAAAGCACAGTGTCAACAATGTGGAATATGCAGGCTTTAAGAAGTTGTGTTGACACATCTTCATTCTGTGTCACTTGCAACCCATCCCTCCCCCAGCTATATCCCAGACTCACACAAAAACAAATGAATGCCACATACAAACATAGCTTTTCAGGAGCAGTCATTTCAGATACTTCATATATCTCACGTTTTTCAGCTGTACTTATTTCAAAGTAGTCTTGTATTATTTTTCAAAAATGAAATTTAGTTGTTTCATCATTTTTATTTAGAGAAGCACTGTATAAAGATTTTTCCTTTGGTATTAAGCATGATAAACTTCAGATGTTCCTTTTGTAAAGCCTGGGTTCTCACATATTGAGTGACTTCACTTTTGTTTTCTTGCTCCAAAGTAATTGAATCATCAACAGAAGAGAACATCTACATCAGATTACATAATCTAATACAGTATGAAAACTGCACTGTTATAATGAAGATATTAATGATTTTTCTTTATTCAGCCAGCCAGTGGGGGATGTGGTATAAAGAAACAGTAGTTAGAAGAACTGGAATCTAATCTGAACTCTGTTACTTAGTTGTTGTGTAATCTTGGAAAAGTTAACTTGCTGTGCTGACTTCGTTAACTTTTCTGTAAACTGTAGGTACGACTGGCCACAGGGAGGTTGTAAGGGTTTGGTATATGAAGCTGTCTGGCGGTGGAGCAAGTTGCTACACATGTGAGTGAATTGGTACCCATGCGTCATAGGAATGCAGCCTGAGTCACAACAAGATTTTTAGTAGGTGACCACTTTGTTACTTACACATCACAAGGGTCCGAAAGAGCAGGGGAAGAGATCCCATCGTGACTAGTCTTCTGGGGAGGCCAACTGCATAGGTCAGGTTGGTAGATGGCAGCTTTGCACCCCCCCATTTTGTATCCAAATTTGCCAATTTGTGTCTTTTGATTGGAGAGTTTAATTCATTAACATTCAGTGTTATTACTGTAAAGGCAGGACTTCAGCCATTTTATTCTTTCACTTTAATTTGTCAGATTATTATTTGTTTCCTTTTTTATCCTTTCAGTTACCCTTTCTAATAATACCCTTCCTTTATTTACCTTCTTTGAGGCCTCTCGCTCTTTCTTTTGGGCTGGCAGAACTCCCTTTAGTAGTTCTTACAAGGCCAGTTTCTTGTTAACAGACTCTCTTAGCTTCTGTTTATCTGTGAATATTTTAAACTCTCCCTCATTTTTGAAAGACAACTTTGCTGGATAGAGATTTCTTAACTGGCAATTTTTCTCTTTCAGTATCTGAAATATATTGTACTACTGCCTTCTCTCCTCCATGGTGTCTGATGAGAAATCAGTATTCAGTCTTATTTGGCTTCCCTTGTATGTGGTGAATTTGCTTTTCTCCTGCTGCTTTCAGAATTTTCTCCTCCTCTGGCATTTGAAACTCTGATTACTACGTGTCTTGGAATGGCTGTTTGGATTTATTCTGTCTGAAGTACTTTGGTCTTCTTCAATTTGCATATTTATGTCTATTGGACTTCTTGGATTTGCATGTTAGGTCTGTTCAAGTTTGGTTGATCTGCCTTCTAGCTCACTGATTCTTTCTTCTGCATCTTCAAATCTGCTGTTGTGTGTCTCCAGTATATTTTTAATTTCATCTAGTATCTTTTATTTCCATAATGTTTATTTTTCTATGTATTCTTTCAAAGTCTTCCTTATGTTCTTCTAGTGTCTTCTTAATATCCCTTATCTCTTTGTACACATTTTCCTTCATTTCTTTGAATTGATTAGGTGACTTGTTTGAACATCTTTTGATTAGTTGTTCCAGATTCTGTGTCTCCTCTGACTTTCTGATTTCTTCCTTTGGGCTATTTCTGCTTGTGTTTTCATATGCCTTTTGATTTTTTGCTGATATCTGGTCATCTAATTATCTCGATGGGTCTATTCTGAATGTTGGTTTTTCTCTGTTGTCTAGGATTTAGTTGTTGCCTGCATTTGTATTAGGGCACTGCTTTGACAGTTGTGTCACCAGTATTTCTCAGCCAAAACAGGGCCTGTTTCCCATGCAAGGAGTGTAGACCAGTTCCATTGGTCTGGGATAGATTCTGAAGAGGCTCTGAAAAGCCCTGCTCTCCTCCCCTGCACTTTGCAGCCTGCCCAGCAGATGGTGCTCTTCTGTTACTTAATCATCCTGAGAAGTGGTTTACTTCCTGGAGCCCAGCAGCTTCTGACTGGGCAGGGGCTGAAACTTGTGTTCTCACCTCATCAGTCAAAATCTGGCTCAATTTTGGGGTATGTGTCCTTCAGTACTTGGACTGGAGAATTCCCACTGCTGTCCCGGTCTGCAGCTGTCCCCCAAGCAAGGATCAGGTTGCCTGCTGCTGTTTCCCTCAAAGATGGGAAAATGTCCACATTTTCTCAGACTCTTCGTCCTTCACTGACCTGGACCTTGAAATATCCCTGTCCTCTGGGTTCCCATACAGTTGATTTGGACCATTTCTTCCTGCCTACTTGCTGCTTTTGTGGACAGTTATGCCATTCTCTCTCTAATCCTCTATTTGGAGGTTCCTCCTTGGTGCCGTTTTTATATTTCGCCCACCCCAGCGGCTTGAGTCCTGCCATGGGTCACTGTGGGTTTGGGTCTCTGTGTCTGGATATAGATGGGGATCTGTTTTACTGCTGTGAGAGATTTTATAGTCTGTGTCCCCACTGGGAGGTGGGAGGGGTCCTGGCCGCTGCACCTGGGTACTTCCTGAGCTGTGTGGGACTGAGTGAGAGGGAAGGAAGAGAACTGGCTGGTCTGGAATGGAGGTTTCCTACCTGATACTTTTCTCTTTCTTCGATTCAGTGTTTGTGGGATCCTTCTCCAGTCTTTACCTTCTTCCAGAGTTCTGAACAAGTGAGATTTGTCCTTTTTTTTTTGCAGAATCTCTAGGGAGAAGTTTTCAGTAGCTGTCTTATGTTGCCATATTCTTGTGTGCTTTTTTAGCTGTTTCTGTTTCTTCTTTGGAAAAATGTCTATTCATGTCTTTTGCCCATTTTAGAAACTGGGTTGTTTGTCTTTTTATTGTTGTAGAATTTCTTTATATATTCTGGATATCAAACCTGTATCAGATACATGGTTTCCAAGTATTTTCTCCTATTAACTATGCTGCCTTTTCACCTTCTTGACAAAGTCTTTTGAAGCACAAAAGTATTCAGTCTTGTGGAGGTCCCATTTATCTATTTTTCTCTTTCGCTGCTTGTGTTTTTGCTTTAAGGTCTAAGAAACCACTGCCTACCACAAGATCTTGAAGATGTTTCCCTACATTTTCTTCTGAGAATTTTATAGTACTGGCTCTTATATTTAGGTCTTTGATCCATTTTGAGTTAATTTTTGTATATGGCCAACACCTACTTTTAAATCAATCAATTCATGAAACCATTCTCTTTTGTGGAATACACATCACTACTGAAATAGTTTAAAGAAAAGTAATGTTTATCTTTAAGAAGTTAGTTTTGATTGTTGTCTTCTCCCCATACTTAGTGTGTCTTCAATAAGAAAATTCAGCAGTACACTTTTTTCACTGCTGTGGTCTTTATAAAGGTCTTGACTTAAAGTTTCAAATTAAAAAAAAAGTTTAAGGTACAAGGATAACTATGTATCTTTTACATTTATAATACTTTATTGTTTACTTGTAGTGAATTGTTTAAAATGGTTAATGCTTATTTAAATTTTTTACATGATAGCGTTTATGTAATGGTTTACAAAATTCATGGACTTACTTTTATCACTATGGGAATTAATTAAAACCTTGAATCTTTACTTTGGCTGTTCCCTGAGAGTCTGTCCCCTGCCTGTCCAGAAGGTTCTGAGAGGAAATGGTTCTTCCCTGTAGCGTTTGCTGCCGTGTTGATCTGTGGGTGACATGGGTCGAGATTGTCCTCGAGCCCCTGGATGACCCAGTGTCACAGGACGTTCCCATGCTGCCCTGGGCCACATTGTAGCTGCTCTGGGACCCTGTCTGTAGGTGTCTGGTGGCTCAGCTGCTTGGAGTTAGAGGTTTCCATGGCTGTGAGTAGGGAGTGCCATGCAGGCCAGTTAGACTTCCAGCCTTTTGATCTCCTTATAGTCTGGTCTTTATATGACTTAACTGCAGTCATCCAAGGTCTCAGACATCAAGCCCTTTGAACCTTCTTCTTGCTGGGCCAATGTGTTTTCCTCTGACATCTTTAACTAGCCAGTGTCCTCAAAAAGTGCCCTTACCAACTTTCCATAGCTCTTGGCCTTGATCAGCTCATCACCCAACTGCTGTGCTGCCTGGTCCCACCTCAGCTGCAGGGCCTCCAGCAGGGTTGGGTACACTACAAAGTGTGGAGGTGGCAGACCAGAGGGGTCTTGAGCATCAGCGCCTAGTCACAGATGTTCCCTGTTGCTTTTTCTGCGTGCGAGGTCCACCTGGGGGGGGGGGAGACTTTGGTGGGCAGTGGGTGCATGGGTCCCTTGCACTGCAGGCCTCCTGGGGCCTCACCTTGGTCTGTCTGCTCTTGGATCCACATGAGTCACCCTCCCACATCCACATGCCCCTGAATGTGTTGTTGATGATGTCCCACTATGCTAGATGCTGAGGATCCCACTGTAGGCATTCCAGCAAAAGGTCTGCTCATTCTGCCTCATGTTATAGAAAGGGCAGAACTCTTACTTGTACCTGGAGACACAGCAGGGTCAGGGGGGCACGGCTCCCCATCAGCTCCACACCACTCCCCTCATTCACATTGACTCCACCAGACTGGATCACTTGCTGGAAAGTCTGGAGAGATGCGCTGGCCCAGAGATGGGTGAAGGACCCCTCTTGGGCTGTAGGTGACTGGTCCAGGGCAGAAATGTGTTGTTCAGCTTGAACATGTTTTGCCTCTCCACCACCTTCATCTTTGGGGTACCTGCAGGCTTGGACCCATTCATTGTGAGCCTGAGGACCCTGCTGTATCTTTTTTTTTTTTTTTTTTTTTAATCTTCATTTTATTGAGATATATTCACATACCACGCAGTCATACAAAACAAATCGTACTTTCGATTGTTTACAGTACCATTACATAGTTGTACATTCATGACCTAAATCAATCCCTGACACCTTCATTAGCACACACACAAAAATAACAAGAATAATAATTAGAGTGAAAAAGAGCAATTGAAGTAAAAAAGAACACTGGGTACCTTTGTCTGTTTGTTTGTTTCCTTCCCCTATTTTTCTACTCATCCATCCATAAACTAGACAAAGTGGAGTGTGGTCCTTATGGCTTTCCCAATCCCATTGTCACCCCTCATAAGCTACATTTTTATACAACTGTCTTCGAGATTCATGGGTTCTGGGTTGTAGTTTGATAGTTTCAGGTATCCACCACCAGCTACCCCAATTCTTTGGAACCTAAAAAGGGTTGTCTAAAGTGTGCGTAAGAGTGCCCACCAGAGTGACCTCTCGGCTCCTTTTGGAATCTCTGCCACTGAAGCTTATTTCATTTCCTTTCACATCCCCCTTTTGGTCAAGAAGATGTTCTCCGTCCCACGATGCCAGGTCTACATTCCTCCCCGGGAGTCATATTCCACGTTGCCAGGGAGATTCACTCCCCTGGGTGTCTGATCCCACGTAGGGGGGAAGGCAATGATTTCACCTTTCAAGTTGGCTTAGCCAGAGAGAGAGGGCCACATCTGAGCAACAAAGAGGCATTTGGGAGGAGGCTCTTAGGCACAACCATAGGGAGGCCTAGCCTCTCCTTTGCAGCAACCGTCTTCCCAAGGGTAAAACTTATGGTAGAGGGCTCAACCCATCAAACCACCAGTCCCCTATGTCTGTGGTCATGTTAGCAACCATCAAGGTGGGGTAGGCAAATACCCCTGCATTCTCCACAGGCTCCTCAAGGGGGCACTACATCTTTTTTTTTCCTTGTTTTTCTTTCTTTTTTTTTTTTTTTAACTTTCCCTTCTTTTTTAAATCAACTGTATGAAAAAAAAGTTAAAAAGAAAGCAAACATACAATAAAAGAACATTTCAAAGAGACCATAACAAGGGAGTAAGAAAAAGACAACTAACCTAAGATAACTGCTTAACTTCCGACATGTTCCTACTTTACCCCAAGAAAGTTACCTAATATAGCAACATTTCTGTGAACTTGTTCCTACTATATCCATCAGAAATTAACAGACCATAGTCATTCCTTGGCATCCCCAGAACGTTAAATAGCTTATCTGTTCTTCTTGGATTATTGTTCCCCCTTCCTTAATTGCTCTCTACTGCTAGTTCCCCTACATTCTACATTATAAACCATTTGTTTTACATTTTTCAAAGTTCACATTAGTGGTAGCATAGAATATTTCTCTTTTTGTGCCTGGCTTATTTCGCTCAGCATTATGTCTTCAAGGTTCATCCATGTTGTCATATGTTTCACGAGATCGTTCCTTCTTACTGCCGCGTAGTATTCCATCGTGTGTATATACCACATTTTATTTATCCACTCATCTGTTGAAGGACATTTGGGTTGTTTCCCTCTCTTGGCAATTGTGAATAATGCTGCTATGAACATTGGCGTGCAGATATCTGTTCGTGTCACTGCTTTCCGATCTTCCGGGTATATACCGAGAAGTGCAATCGCTGGATCGAATGGTAACTCTATATCTAGTTTTCTAAGGAACTGCCAGACTGACTTCCAGAGTGGCTGAACCATTATACAGTCCCACCAACAATGAATAAGAGTTCCAATTTCTCCACATCCCCTCCAGCATTTGTAGTTTCCTGTTTGTTTAATGGCAGCCATTCTAACCGGTGTTAGATGGTATCTCCTTGTGGTCTTAATTTTCATCTCTCTAATAGCTAGTGAAGCTGAACATTTTTTCATGTGTTTCTTGGCCATTTGTATTTCCTCTTCAGAGAACTGTCTTTTCATATCTTTTGCCCATTTTACAATTGGGCTGTCTGTACAATTGTCATTGAGTTGTAGGATTTCTTTATATATGCAAGATATCAGTCTTTTGTCAGATACATGGTTCCCAAAAATTTTCTCCCATTGAGTTGGCTGCCTCTTTACCTTTTTGAGAAATTCCTTTGAGGTGCAGAAACTTCTAAACTTGAGGAGTTCCCATTTATCTATTTTCTCTTTTGTTGCTTGTGCTTTGGGTGTAAAGTCTAGGAAGTGGCCGCCTAATACAAGGTCTTGAAGATGTTTTCCTACATTATCTTCTAGGAGTTTTATGGTACTTTCTTTTATATTGAGATCTTTGGTCCATTTTGAGTTAATTTTTGTGTAGGGGGTGAGGTAGGGGTCCTCTTTCATTCTTTTGGATATGGATATCCAACTCTCCCAGCCCCATTTGTTGAAAAGACCATTATGGCTCAGTTCAGTGACTTTGGGGGCCTTATCAAAGATCAGTCGGCCATAGATCTGAGGGTCTATCTCTGAATTCTCAATTCGATTCCATTGATCCATATGTCTATCTTTGTGCCAGTACCACACTGTTTTGGCGACTGTGGCTTTATAATAAGCTTCAAAGTCAGGGAGTGTAAGTCCTCCCACTTCGATTTTCTTTTTTAGAGTGTCTTTAGCAATTCGAGGCATCTTCCCTTTCCAAATAAATTTGATAACTAGCTTTTCCTAGTCTGCAAAGTAGGTTGTTGGAATTTTGATTGGGATTACATTGAATCTGTAGATGAGTTTGGGTAGAATTGACATCTTAATGACATTTAGCCTTCCTATCCATGAACATGGAATATTTTTCCATCTTTTAAGGTCCCCTCCTATTTCTTTTAGTAGAGTTATGTAGTTTTCTTTGTATAGGTCTTTTACATCTTTGGTTAAGTTTATTCCTAGGTACTTGATTTTTTTAGTTGCTATTGAAAATGGTATCTTTTTCTTGAGTGTCTCTTCAGTTTGTTCATTTCTAGCATATAGAAACATTAACTGACTTATGTGCATTAATCTTGTATCCCGCTACTTTGCTAAATTTGTTTATTAGCTCTAGTAGCTGTATCGTCGATTTCTCAGGGTTTTCCAGATATAAGATCATATCATCTGCAAACAATGACAGTTTTACTTCTTCTTTTCCAATTTGGATGCCTTTTATTTCTTTGTCTTGCCGGATTGCCCTGGCTAGCACTTCCAGCACAATGTTGAATAACAGTGGTGACAGCGGGCATCCTTGTCTTGTTCCTGATCTTAGAGGGAAGGCTTTCAGTCTCTCACCATTGAGTACTATGCTGGCTGTGGGTTTTTCATATATGCTCTTTATCATGTTGAGGAAGTTTCCTTCAATTCCTACCTTTTGAAGTGTTTTTATCAAAAACGGATGTTGGATTTTGTTAAATGCTTTTTCAGCGTCTATTGAGATGATCATTTGATTTTTCCCTTTCGAATTTTTAATATGTTGTGATACATTGATTTTCTTATGTGGAACCATCCTTGCATGCCTGGAATGAACCCCACTTGGTCATGGTGTATGATTTTTTTAATGTGTCTTTGGATTCGATTTGCAAGTATTTTGTTGAGGATTTTTGCATCTATATTCATTAGGGAGATTGGCCGGTAGTTTTCGTTTTTTGTAGCATCTTTGCCTGGTTTTGGTATTAGATTGATGTTAGCTTCATAAAATGAGTTAGGTAGTGTTCCATTTTCTTCAATGTTTTGAAAGAGTTTGAGTAAGATTGGTGTCAGTTCTTTCTGGAAAGTTTGGTAGAATTCCCCTGTGAAGCCATCTGGCCCTGGGCATTTATTTGTGGGAAGATTTTTGATGACTGATTGGATCTCTTTGATTGTGATGGGTTGATTGAGGTCTTCTATTTCTTCTCTGGTCAGTCTAGGTTGTTCATATGTTTCCATGAAATTGTCCATTTCTTCTACATTATCCAGTTTGTTGCCATACAGTTGGTCATAATATCCTCTTATAATTTTTTTAATTTCTTCAGGATCTGCAGTTATGTCACCTTTTTCATTCATTATTTTGTTTATATGGGTCTTCTCTCTTTTTGATTTTGTCAGTCTAGCTAGGGGCTTGTCAATCTTGTTGATCTTCTCAAAGAACCAAGTTTTGGTGATATTTATCCTCTCTATTGTTTTTTTGTTCTCTATGTCATTTATTTCTGCTTTAATTCTTGTTATTTCTTTTCTTGTACTTGGTTTAGGATTGGTTTGCTGTTCATTTTCTAGCTTCTTCAGTTGATCCATTAGTTCTTTGATTTTGGCTCTTTCTTCCTTTTTAATATATGCGTTTAGTGCTATAAATTTCCCCCTCAGCACTGCTTTTGCTGCATCCCATAGATGTTGGTATGTTGTGTCCTCATTTTCATTCGTCTCTATATATTTAGCAATTTCTCTTGCTATTTCTTCTTTAACCCACTGATTGTTTAGGAGTGTGTTGTTTAACCTCCAGGTATTTGTGAATTTTCTAAGTCTCTGATGGTTATTGACTTCTAATTGTATTCCATTGTGGTCAGAGAATGTGCTTTGAATAATTTCAATCTTTTTAAATTTATTGAGGCTTGTTTTATGTCCCAGCGTATGATCTATTCTGGAGAAAGTTCCGTGAGCACTAGAAAAGTATATGTATCCTGGTGATTTGGGATGTAATGTCCTGTATATGTCTGTTAAATCTAATTCATTTATCAGATTGTTTAGGTTTTCAATTTCCTTATTGGTCTTCTGTCTGGTTGATCTATCTATAGGAGAGAGTGATGTGTTGAAGTCTCCCACAATTATTGTGGAAACATCAATTGCTTCCTTTAGTTTTGCCAGTGTTTCTCTCATGTATTTTGTGGCACCTTGATTGTGTGCATAGACATTTACGATTGTTATTTCTTCTTGTTGAATTGCCCCTTTTATTAGTATGTAGTGGCCTTCTTTGTCTCTCAAAACATCCCTGCATTTAAAGTCTATTTTATCTGAGATTAATATTGCTACACCTGCTTTCTTTTGGCTGTAGCTTGCATGAAATATTTTTTTCCATCCTTTCACTTTCAGTTTCTTTGTGTCCCTGTGTCTAAGATGAGTCTCTTGTATGCAACATATTGATGGTTCATTTTTTTTGATCCATTCTGCGAATCTATATCTTTTAATTGGGGAGTTTAATCCATTTACATTCAACGTTATAACCGTGAAGGCATTTCTTGAATCAGCCATCTTATCCTTTGGTTTATGTTTGTCATATTTTTCCCCTCTGTCTATTAATATCCTTTGTTGTACCCATACCGAATCTGTTTAGTACTGAACCTTTCTCCAAGTCTCTCTGTCCTTTCTTTGTTTCTCTGTCTGTAGGGCTCCCTTGAGTATCTCTAGTAGGGCAGGTCTCTTGTTAGCAAATTCTCTCAGCATTTGTTTGTCTGTGAAAAATTTAAGCTCTCCCTCAAATTTGAAGGAGAGCTTTGCTGGATAAAGTATTCTTGGCTGGATATGAACATTTGTTGTAAAAATGGAAATATCTTTATCTCCAATTTGGCTGTAATCTTGTTGATAAGAGGAATGAACTTGGGGAGGTCTTTTGCTTCACAGTCTTTGAGCATATGCTCTGAGGAAGACGGTATGTATGGAACAACTTCTTTCTCTAGGCATATAATCATGTGATGAAGGAAAGTACAAACTCCACTTCTGAGAATATTCTTTTGTAAGGGGTAATTGAGGGCTGGCAAGAATGTCTGTAAATAGCCCAGCTAAGCTTCGGAACAGCCACATTGTAAATTGATTACAGTTTGCTTGTTGCTGAAAGCATTGCTGGTTTGGCTGGAAAATCCAACATCATTGTTGAGGTAGTCTGTTAGAGATGCCTGCCTTTCTTCATCTTGTGCCAGCATCAGTTTTTCCAACAGAATTTTAATTTTCTCCATTAGTGGAGTCAGCAGACTCCTCATTAATGTTTGCTTCCTTTCTGTTTTGTGTTCACCATTAACAATCAGCACTCCCGCTGTCTGATAAAATAGCTGATCATTGCTGCTTAACAAGGACTGGTAACCATTCTCAGGTGGAGAAAGCTCTAATAAATCTTATATTCTATTCAGAATATCCTCATCGAGAGGATTTGTTTGTTCGTTGAGGGATTTGACAAATCTGGAAAACAGATAAGCGGTTCTGCTCTGTACTTTTTCACTAGAATGTTACAGACCTCTGTGATCCAAGAAAGCCATTAGTACACATAGAACGTGTTTAGGTTCAACAGTGCAAAACTTTTCATATCTAACAACAGTTTCAAAGAACTCCAGTCATGGATGTATGGTGATAGGAACTAATTTCTGACATCACAAAGTTCACATCATATCCTGCAAAGCACTAGCTTTTGAAACATCACCTAAGAAGTGAGCACCGTGAGATCCTTGAAGAACTTCCGCCAACATACACAGCAATTTTATTGCTATTTCATCTTCCATAAGTTGTGTGGTCTGCCAGTCTTGAAGTGTTGAACTAAAAGTTCTGCAAACAGAAGCCACCAGTAATTCTGGTAAGACTTGAGCAAGCTTGTCCAACAATGACTTCAGCTGTTTTGTATTGTGTAAACATGGCTTCTTCTTCATCCTCATTTTCAAAGTTTTAGTCTTCATTATGAGAACTTTTTTTCATGACAGCCAATATGATTACCCCTACATTACCTTTTTCTTATCCAAAAACACTATAAGCTGTTTCAAAATATGAAGATAATCATAACAAGTTTGTAGTGTCTCTTGAGCATTCTTGATATCTCCATTCTTAATTGATTTAGTCCAGGTAACTGTCAGTGACTGTTACACTCCATTTCCCAGTGTAGAAACTCTGGCCAGGAAGTCAACATCACGTTCCTGGTCAATGCTGAAAAACCCAACAGACTATAATACTTGACGTATTGATTCAAGTAGCTTCATTTTATCAACAGGGTCTATTCCTTAATTTACATTTTCAAATAAACAGTCACATGATCCTTCCTGTGGACTTTCTATTGTATATTACCTAGCAACATATTTATAAACCTGTCATTGGCTATAGGGGCTATTCAAGAGACATGAACCCCAACTATTTCAAGGCACTGACATGTCACTTCTGAGTTAGTATCTAGATTGTTTTGTAAAATTTGGTGCCATGAATCCACCAGATTTGGAATGTACTACTCCCTCATGGTATCTTTTATTAGGGTATTCCTACAGGCCTCCTCTGATGCGTACACTAATCATGATCCACCAACTCTGAGTCAGTAGCCATGAGGATTTGGAGGTACATATCCACAACCACTGGATTTAGGTCCACTGCTGAAAGAAAGTTAAAAAAAAATTCTTGGGCTATTAAGTGAGATATTCTATAACGAAAGAGCAAGGTGAAGGTGAAGAATTGGGCTGCTTTATTTCATATAAAAGTCTTCTCTATTTGGGGATTCAGCATCTGAATCTGAAGGCAAGATATGCGTCTCCCTAATTAGCTGTTGTTGAACGGTAGTTAGTTCTGAGTGTTTGTATTTAAACTTGATGTTCTCGTACTTGAAAGCAGAAAAACTTTATATGATCATCACCTTTGTCTAAAGTCTGAATTAGCATTTGTATTTAGCTAAAGAGTTTGTTCATCCATCCCTGCCGCCGCACTTGGAATTTTCTGATTACAATAGGCATGCTCTCTGATCCTACAGAAGACTCTGCAAATACCTTCCCTATCACTTCATCCCACCTCTCTGCCTACACTCCTGATGACTGGTCAGCAGAGTAGAGCGATGCTATGTGCAGGGAGTGGGTAGGTGGCCCTTGTCCTTGTTGCTTTTGTCCTCTGCCATAGCTGCCACACCAACTCCCACGACTAAGCTGGTTGGGGCTGTATGCCTCCTGCCACTTTGTGTCCCCTGGTACCTTGTTTTATGTGGCACAGGGCAGGCAGGCAAGCCAGTGGGTGGGTGAGGTTGGCACCCCAGTGAAGGGAAGAGTGTGAGGGCTGACTAACGCTGGTGCTGTTGCCACTGAGTGAGCATGTAGCATGCTCTCTCTGCCCGTGCTGCGCTGGCCAAGGCCAGCAGCCTTGCGGAGAGTGTGAATGGCTGCCCACAGGCCAGTGCCAGGCAAGTGTCGGAATTTTGTACACTCAAGGGTGAAGGGGCCCTGCCAGTGTGCAAAAAGCATTCATCAGGCTACTTTGTTCCCTGGCAAGCAGCTGGGGCTGGTTGAGATTTAACATCTGCCAGCAGAGATTTAACACAGGCTGCTTGCGGTGTCTTGTGAACTGGAAACATACTGAAAATGTGCATGCAAACAAGTAAAAATGGAAACATACTGAACACCTGCACACCAGCAAGAGGGGGAAAGGAGGGTGGTAGGCAAGGGCTGGGTGATAGCCGTTTGAGTGTGTCTGTGACCCTTCCCAACACTGGCATGCATTAGATGATGGATAGATTTTTGCAGAATGTCTTCCTTTGCTTTTAACTACTCATACTTATTTTAAGAACTTTAATATAAAATACTAGGTAACTGACATTTCTCCTATGTCTGTAAGTTACGGAATTGGCTAAATAATATTAGGATTGATTTTACTTCCACATTACTAATGGAAGGATCTATCTGAAACTCAATTTGGAATGTCATGCTTTTGCTTTTTTTTTTTTTTTTTTTAACACTTTTAAAAACTCCAGCTTACAGGGTAAAATCCACATTAATTAGCATGGCATTCACAGCTTTTAAATTCTGGTCCTCTGCTGACAATCCTAACCTCATCCCTATATAACTTAAAAATCCTTTCCCTACCCTCCTAATTTTATCTGCTAGCAGTGGTAATTACCTTTCTCCTGTATGTTTGGAACTATTTCACTCTTAAGTTCATATATGCTATTCTGTCCTATTGTTTTCTCTTCACATCAAACTATTTGGGCTCCTTTGTTCCAACTTTGTAACTTTGCATCTTCTGATTCCCTTACATAGCATGTTGCTTTCCTGTTGCACTTTCAGGACCCTCCTTGTCCTTGGCTTTTGCATGTTTGACTACACTGTATCTGGGTATTATTCTCCTTGAGTGTAATCCTGTTTGCCATGTGTTGGGCTTCTGAAATGTGTATATTTTTGTCCTTGGTTAAATTTGGGAAATTCTCTGCTATTGTTTCTTCCACTATTCCTTCTGCCTCCTTCTTTTTACTTCTTCTGGGACTCCCATAATACAGCTGTTTTCTTCATGGTATCCCACAGATCTCTTAGGCTCTTTTCATTTGCTTTCATTCCTTTTTCTTTCTGCTTCTCAGCCTGAATCATTTCAGTTGTCTCATTTTTTGAATCTACTGATTATTCTTTGAGTTCCAATCTGTGGTTGAAATTCTGTAGAGAATTTTTCATTTCGTTACTGTGGTCTTCAACTCCAATATTTCTGTTTGGTTCCTTTTAAAAATTTCTTTTTCTTTGTGAATCTCATATTGTTCATTCATTATTTCCTTCATATCCTTCAGTTCCTTCTCTCTTTTTTTTTCTCTTCTCTTTGTCTGGTGTGTCCAAGGTCTGATTTTCTTTGCTGATGGTTTTTGGATTTTTATCTTGTTCCTTTGGATACACCATCATTTCCTGTAATCTTTATTTGCCTTGTAATCTTTTGTTGTACACTGTACATTTTAATATTTTTTTTAACAGTGCAAATAGTACAATTTATTTAATTATGGTACTGTTTTTGGGCAGTTAAAGGTATTATGAAGAAAGCAGTGATCAAGGTCTCCATATCCAGCTTTTTTTCCAGGTATTGTTTTGTTTGGTTTTCCCCATTTAGGATGGATTCATAGAAATTATGAAATAGTAAGTTACATACAATAGATTTGGTTTTTTTTTTTTAATTAAATTCAGTTTTATTGAAATACATTCACACACCATACAATCATCCATGGTATACAATCCACTGTCCACAGTATGATAACATAGTTATGCGTTAATCACCACAATCTATCTCTGAACATTTTCCTTACATCAGAAAGAACCAGAACAAGAATAGAAAATAAAAGTGAAAAAAGAACACCCAAATCATCCCCCATCCCACATTTTTTTTTTTTAAATCTTCATTTTATTGAGATATATTCACATACCATGCAGTCATACAAAACAAATCGTACTTTCGATTGTTTACAGTACCATTACATAGTGGTACGTTCATCACCCAAATCAATCCCTGACACCTTCATTAGCACACACACAAAAATAACAAGAATAATAATTAGAGTGAAAAAGAGCAATTGAAGTAAAAAAGAACACTGGGTACCTTTGTCTGTTTGTTTCATTCCCCTATTTTTCTACTCATCCATCCATAAACTAGACAAAGTGGAGTGTGGTCCTTATGGCTTTCCCAATCCCATTGTCACCCCTCATAAGCTACATTTTTATACAACTGTCTTCGAGATTCATGGGTTCTGGGTTGTAGTTTGATAGTTTCAGGTATCCACCACCAGCTACCCCAATTCTTTAGAACCTAAAAAGGGTTGTCTAAAGTGTGCATAAGAGTGCCCACCAGAGTGACCTCTTGGCTCCTTTTGGAATCTCTGCCACTGAAGCTTATTTCATTTCCTTTCACCATCCCACATTTTAATATTTTAAAGTGTTAACTCTGGGATTTATTTCCTGAGCTGTCTGTTCCTTAAGTTCATATCCAGTTTTGTATTCAGCTAGTTATATGTCAAGAGATTTCCTTGAGTATCAGAAACTAACAAAAACCAACAAACCAGTGCAAAAGAGTATCTTTCAGTTTGCAAATCAGTTCTGTTTTGACTGGTGCTCTCCTTCTAAGTTTAGCCCTCCTATCAAGAAGATCAGTCAGAGGCAAAAGCATGGAGTCTTGTCTGTCTTATCTGAGCCATGTGTCTTGCCCTAAGTATGTGCTCATGGCCACACAATTCCCCCTTTTACAAGAATTTGAATGCCCCTTATATTCCCTAAGAAATAGACTTCCATATGCACTCTTTTATTGTTTAGTAGTAGTCCTTGGTATGGTTATTTAACCATTCAGCCATTGAAGGACATTTGTTTGTTTCCAGTTTTGGGCTATTACAAATAAACTCATCTCCCCTAGAGCCCTTTTCTTATATTCTAAGGGTAAGAAAACTCGTAAGATTCCTTTCCTCACCTTTCACTCTGGAAATGTTTGCTTACATTCTAGGTAGTCCCTTCCCTTTCCCAGAGAGTATTTGTTTACATTGTGGAGCAAGGGTCTCTGTCCTTTCTCTCCCACACCTCTGTCTGAAGGGGAGAGAATTGGTATATCTGCCATCTGCCTTACATATATAATCTTCAAATCTTATGATTTTGGCATTCCTCTGTGGTGCAAAGCTCCCTGTACATGCTGTTATACTTGGGCCTCATTGTGTCATCCCTTGGGGGATTAGGGAGTGGGAACTGTCACTGCAAAGATGATGTGTGAGTAAACAGTCTGTTCTTTGATCCAGAGATGTCATGTTTCTAGTCAGGGTGGATGAATGGATAGATTTTTTTTAAATGTTAACACTTTCACTGAATAGATGAGTTCATCAACAGAATGAACTTAGGCCACATGCTCTAACTCTGTACAGTCATTGCTGGTGTGTCATAGGTGCCTAATTAATATGAAGTAAATTAACTATGCTCTTAAAAGGTTTTCCACAGTGCTGATCCCCAGGCTTGGTTTAGTTTGACCATTTATATGCCCTTGCCCTTTGAGAAAGAGAAGCCTTACAGTAGAAACAAAAAAACCTGCGGTTGAAACCATGATTATTCTTACTGGTGCCATTACTGTTCAGCCTTCATTTTTCTCTCTTCCTATTACATATGGCATTTATTTCAAGCTGTGGTAATCTGTCCCTCCTTCTGCAAGAATGATTTAGCCTTATACAACACAGAGAAGGTTAGAGGTCAGTAAGCATGACGGCCATTAACTTACCTTCATTTACCACCAATCGTCTCCTTTCATCCATCCTTGTTTTTCCTACTTCTTTTTTCTCATAGCAATGGGTACTCTTATTGCATTCTTGTTTTAATCCCTCAATTTGAATGCTTCATGATGTTCCTCCTATTTTCAGGAGGTTGCTTGACCATTATCCATCTTTTCTGTAGTGTCTTCCATTACTTCTGCATTTTCAATATGTATTTTTTCATTGACACATCTTTTGAAGTTGAAAACATTCATAATTACCTAGTTTAAGTAAGTCTTTTCCTGACTCTTCAACTACTGTCCTGAGTCCTTTCCTTCACCATCAAACATCAGATATATCACATGCATTTCTTATTTCTACTTTCTTGTTTTCTTAGTTGACAGCTCCTCCTATTCTAGCAAATTCTGTTCTTTCTGAGGTAACTGATGCTTTTGCAGAGGAGAAAGATGGCATGTTAAAGCACATTTGATGTCTTTGAGTTCCATATGCACTTTACTCCTTTCATTGTTCAAAGTCATCTGCCTGTACCTAACTTTAAGTGGTAGAGGAGCATGTATTCTGATTTTATCCTAGGCATTACTATTTTATATTAAATTACTTTCTAACATAATAGAGGCATGATTTCTTCCTTTAGCTTAGTAGGAGAGACTAATTAATAAAATTTAAATAATATGTGCAGTGATAGAGGTGTACATGGGTAACGTGGGAGTACAGAGAAGAGAAACCTAATTCCAAATTGCTGGTTTAGAAAGGCTTCTGCTGGACTTACAGCCTTAGTTGTACGTTAAAGGAAGAGTAAGAAAAAATAAAGAATGAATGAAAGGTGGAATGCGCAATCGAGGCTACATGAAAACAATGTGAATTGAATTTGTTCATCGGTCATTTAGAAGGTAATTTCTTCGTGTAGTGAGGATTGTAGTCAGAGAGTAGTGGATTGAAGATTGAGAAGTGGGAAAAAGTACAAAGAATGACTTGAGTTTTTCCCTTTCAAGAAGTCTGAATTAAATGGGAAGAAAAAAAAGATATGGTATTACCTAAAGGGGAATGCAGGGTCAAGGGATTATTATTTTTTTAATGGCTTGTGGGAAATGTGATTGTGCAATCACATTTATATGTCAACAGAAGCAACATATAGATGACTTGGACAAGGACTTGAAAGCAATTTTCAGGATGGTATGTGAGGAATTGGTTATTTCAGGAGAAGAGTGGAAACTCTAAAGAAACCAAATTGAGATTCTAGAACTGTTTATCTTAAATAAAAGTAATTGCATAGACTTGATAGCAGTTCTACAGTAAGAAATAAAGACTGCCTGAATTCAAGACTAACTGTAAAGCTACAGTGATCAAGTTAATATGGTATTGGCAAAACAATAGACAAATAATAGATCAGTGGAACATAATAAAGAATCCAGAAATAGACCCATACAAATATAGTCAATTGATTTTTAACATAGGGACTATGGCAGTTAATTGGAGAAAGATTTGTCTTTTAACAAATGGTACTGGGACAATTGTAATCCACATCCCAAAAAATGAATCTAATTTCATATTTTTTAGGCTTATATAGTCTAACTGTAGTTATAAAAGCTTAGCTGTGCTGATATTGAAGAAACTCAGTTTTCTCTTGTATAGAATTAGGCTAATAGGGGTCATATTTGATGTTGATCTTCTATCTGTAAGTGTGGAACTTTGCCATTTCCTTAGTCTCCTTTCCTCATTTCTTGCTCTGTATTTGTTACATACTTTACACATTGAGTGCTTTTCTTGTTGTCCTTCAGAATTGCTCTTAAATATCATTTATAATTTTTTTATTACATAAGTTTTTGTTTTTAAACTTTACTCTTCCTACCTTCCCATTATTCTTTTTTGTATTATCCTTTTCAGCATTTACTATTCATATAGTTATTGGTCATGGTTTCATAATGCCCATAAAATACCTCAGAACTAAGAACAAATATAGAGACTAGCAAACACTATGATTGCTGTGATGAAACTAAAATGATCTTAAATAATTACTAAAATACTAATAATAACTTTGGGCATACCTGATAAACCTTTGCTCTGCGTTTAACTTCTGTACCCATTTAGAAAGATTAGTCTAATATAAATTTTCTTAAAATCTAGCCATTGTGATTTCCTTAGATCAATAAGGGAGTATAATATAGTAAATAGAACAAAAAACCTTTGTAGTTATTTCATTTTTCAGTTTTTATAGTAATCCTCAAACTGTATAGTTTAGTATAGTTTTTGCATAGTTTAGTCAAAATAATCCCCAGTGACAGGGGTGCGTAGAGAGGACTGAAGGATGGCGGTCTGGGTATATATGAAAAAAATTGACCATGTATTGATTATTTTTAAAACTATGTTTTGGACGTATAGGAACTATTATAAATTCTCTTTTGTATGTGTTTCAAAATTTCTGTAATAAAAAGTTTTTAAAAGTGGGAGAAAAACAAAAAAGATCATATAGGATTTTGTTCAAGGTAAGGACTCTAGAACGTTATACCTAATCTCTTAACTCAAAGTTTCTAGGGATAAGATGTTGTCATCTGCATTTTTGAAAAATATCCTAGGTGAATTTTATTCAGCTGGTCTTACCTGAGGTTTGTTTTGTTGTGTTTCCTCCTCATTAGCAACTTTTTATTGCCTGGATATTTTTGGTAGAGCACTTTATGAATGGTTGCCCAAATGCCGTTAAAAATTTTTTAATCTTGTACTTTACCAGATTATTTTCATCTGCCTGTACCTTCTGTTATTTCCCTTGATTCCTACTCTGCTTTGGCTACTGTTCTATTTTTCTGAACCTTAATAACAAAACTACTTGAGTTGTCTATATTTACTATCTCTAGCTCCTATTCTTTTTTTTTTTTTAAACTTTTAATTTCAAAATATGTTCAAACTTTAGGACAGTTAGAAAAATAATATAAGCACCATCTATCTATTTTTTTAACACTTGAGAGTAGGTTGTACATATCATGCTCTTTGAATACTTAATACTGCCATTTATATTTCCTAAAAAGGATTTTCACTCACGTAAATCACCTTAAGTACAGTTATCAAGTTCGAGAATTTTAACATTGATGTAAAGCCTCAAGTCTATATCCCAGTTTTTTCATATGTCTTAATAATGTCCCTTTGAGCCTTATCTCCTCCCTTGCTGTATCCCAACCAGGATCATGTTTTTAATTGTTATTGTCTACTTGCTCTTTTTCTTCTTTTTCCTTCCTTCCTTCCTTCCTTCCTTCCTTCCTCCCTCCCTCCCTCCCTCCCTCCTTCCCTCCCTTCCATACGTTGCCCATCTCAACCTCTCCAAAACCCAACATGCAATGGGATTAATCATATTCACAATATTGTTGAAGCTTCACCACCTTCCATTACTAAAACTTTCCAACCTGCCCAAATAGAAACTCTCATCCCATTTACATAAATTCTCCATTCCCTACCGGCCCCCTACCCTGGCAACCTGTACTCTTGATTTCTGTCTCTATGGGCTTGCATATTTTTTGTTATTTTCTTTGTGGTTACCATGGGCCTTAAATAGAGCATCCTCAATCTGTAACAGTCTTGTTTCGTTTTGATAGCAACTTAACTTCAATAGTATACACAACTTCAATAGTATACACAAACTATGTTCCTGTACCGCTCCGCCCTCCCTCTTCATGTATTTACTGTCACAAGTTACATGTTTATGCATTATGAGTACAAAACCACTGATTTATTATTACACTTTATGTATTTGCCTCTTAGATCCTGTAGCAGGTAAAAAGTAGAGTCACAAACAAAAATACAATAGTATTAGAACCTGAAGAACTCTATTTAACATCTATGGTAGGGCTGATCTAGAGGTGCAGTACTCCCCCAGCTTTTGTTTATCTGGGAATATTTTAATGTCTTAATCTCTCCTTCATTTTTGAAAGGCAGTTTTTCTGGATAGAAAATTCTTGGTTGGCAATTTTTTACTTTCAGCACTTTAAACATATCATCACATTGCCTTCTTGCCTCTGTGGTTTCCAATGAGAAATTGGCATTTAATCTTATTGTGGCTCTCTTGTACATAACGTGTTGTTTCTATCTTGCAGCTTTCAGAATTTTCTCTATCTTTGGCATTCGACATTCTTATTATAATATGCCACAATGTGAGTCTATTTGGTTTTACCCTGTTTGGAGTTCATTGAGTATCTGGCTGTGTATATTGCTGTCTCGTTTTCCTCCAGTATTTCCTTGAATATTCTCTCTGCCCTTTTCTCTTTTGGGATTCCTGTAATGTCTATATTGGCATGCTTGATGGTGTCCCACAGGTTCCTTGGGCTTGTTTTAACTCTTAACTTTTCTGCTCCTCACAGTGGATGATTTCAGTTGTCTTATCTTCATGTTCACTGCATGTAGCTTCTGCCAGCTCTAATCTGCTATTGCTCTTCTCTAGAGAATTTTTAATTTCTGTTATTGTTGTCTTCAGCTCTGTTTAGTTCCTTTTCATAATTTCCATCTCTCGTTTGATATTCTGTTCTTGTTCATCTACGGTTTTCCTTTAGCCCTATGAGCATATTTAGGACCATTTTTAAAAGTCTCTGTCTGGTATGCACCAGGTCTAGTCCTTCTTGTTGATGGTTTCTAATGCTTTAATATTCTTCTTTGCCTGGGCCGTCTCTTCCTGTTTCTTTGTATGTTTTTTTTTTTTTAATTCAATTTTATTGAGATATACTCATATACTGTACACATCATCCACAGTGTACAATCAGTTTTTCACAGTACCATTATATATATGTGCATTCATCACCACAATTTTTGAACATTTTCATTACCACACACGGAAAATAATAAGGATAAAAGTTAAAGTAAAAAGAACACCAAAAACATCCCATGTTCTCCATCCCTCCTCATTATTCATTTACTTTCTGTCTTCATTTTTCTATTCATCTGCCCATATACTGGATAAAGGGGATGGGAGCCACAAAGTTTTCACAGTCACACAGTGTAAGCTATATAGTTATACAACAGTCTTCAAGAATCAAGGATACTAGGTTGCAGTTGAGCTGTTTCAAGTTTATTCTGATAGCTATTCCAATACACTAAAAACTAAAAAGGGGTATCTATGTCATACATAAGAATAACCTCCAGAATGACCTCTCGACTCTATTTGAGATCTCTCAGCCACTGAAACTTTATTTTGTTTCATTTCTCTTCCTCCTTTGGTCCAAGAAAGCTTTCTCAATCCCTCGATGCCAGGGCCAAGCTCATCCCTGTGAGTCATGTCCCATGTTGCCAGGGAGATTTACACCCCTGGGAGTCATGTCCCATGTAGGGGGAAGGGCAGTGAGTTTATCTACAGAGTTGGCTTAGAGAGAGAGGCCACATCTGAGCAACAAAAGAGGTTCTCTGGGGGTGACTCAGGCACAATTATAAGTAGGCTTAGCCTCTCCTTTGCAGTACCAAACTTCATAAGGGCAAAACCCAAGATCAAGGGCTTGGCCTTCTAAATTGGTAGCCCCCAATGCTTGTGAGATTATCATTAATTTCCAGGTGGGAAAATCCAATATTTCCACATTTTTCCCCAGTCCCTCAAGGGGGTTTTGCAGATACATTTTTATTCTCTGCCCAAATTCAGCGTTCCATGTAATTATTTTGTTTGAATAAACAGACCATACAAGCTAAGTTATATAATTTGTTACCAAAAATATTGATTTTGCACCTAATAAATATTTCTTCCTGTGATCTCACACACAAGTTGAAATTTTAAAAACACCATTAGTATCCTCCTTAACCCTTTAGTCTGATTTACCTTAGTCCTAACCAAGTCCATTTCATTCAAATCCCTAATTGAAGTCTCATCTCTTTTTTCAGACTCTTTAATATTTGCTGTATGGAATAATGCTGACTGACATTCATAGCTGCTGGACTCTGGCTCTCAGTCTCAGGTGTCACACAGATATCTGAAGTTCCAGGGACCAACCGGGTTATACACAAAGAGCTCAACGTCTCAGAATTTAGAAATACCCATTACAACTCAGGAATAGATGTAACTGCTATAAGAGCTTACAGTCTAGGAACCTTTACTATAAGCCTTCCCCTGATGACCTGTGCTTTCAGACTCAGTTCTCAGAGTTTGTACATTATGGTTAGTCCATATTAGTGAGGCATTATGATGTTTTTCTTTTCATTTCTGGTTATTTCACTGAACATACTGTCCTCAATGTCCATTCACCTCACAACTTTACTCCTTGTAGCAGCTCAGTATTCCATTGTATGTATACACCACAGTTCACCATTCTGTTCATCAGTCAGTGTACCCTTGGGCCACCTCCATGTACTGCAAATCATGAATATTGACACCATAAACCCCACTGTGCAAATGTTGGTTCATGTCCCCCTTATTAGTTCTTCCAAGTAGATACCCAATAACTGAGTTGCAGGACCTTATGGCAGTCCCATGCTTTGCTTCCTGTGGAGCCACCACACTGCCCTCCAGATGGGCTGCACCATTCTACTTCCCCAGCAGTGGTGATTAGGTACATCCGTTTCTCCACATTTTCTCCAGTACCTATATCCCTCTGTTTATTTTTTAGATAGTTTTATTCATACACCATACATGCCATCCTAAGTAAACCATCAGTGGTTCCCTGTATAATCACATTGTTATGCATTCACCACCACTATTTATATAATGACATTTTCATTTCTTCCACAAAGAAAGAGGAAGAGGTGAAAAAAGAAAAAAGGAAAAGAGAGGAAAAAATGACAACTAAAAAGCAACAAAAGAAAAAATAAAATTAAAATACAATAAAAAAGTCAGAGAACAATACTAGTGCCAAGAATCCCATACCCCTCCCTTTTATTCCACTTATAGACATTAACTTTGGTATATTGCCTTTGTTACAATTAATGGAAGCATATTACAGTGTTACTGTTAACTGTAGACTCTAGCTTCATTGATGGTATTTTTCCCCCAATGCCGTCCCATTTTTATCACCTTGCAAAGTTTACATTCATTTTTCTCCCTCATGTAAAAACACTCTTATAATTGTACCTTTAATCACAAACATTGTCCACTTTAGGTTTCACTAGGTTATACAGTTCCAGTCTTTATCTTTTATCTTTCCTTCTGGTGTTCTACATTACCCTAACCTTCCTCTTTCAACCGTACTCACAGTCATCTTTGTTTGGTGTACTTAACATATTGTGCTACCATCACCCAATATTGTGTGTCAAACCTCCGTCTTCTGTTTTTTCCTATCTGCCTGTAGTGCTCCCTTTAATATTTCCTGTAGAGCAGGTATCTTGTTCACAAACTCTCTCAGTGTCTGTTTGTCTGAAAATATTTAACACTCTCTCTCAGTTTTGAAGGACAGTTTTGCCAGATATAGAATTCTTGGTTGGCAGTTTTTCTCTTTCAGTATCTTAAATATATCATGCTACTGCCTTCTCATCTCCATGGTTTGTATTGAGAAATCCTCACATAGTCTTATCAAGTGTCCCTTGCATGTGATGGATTGCTTTTCTCTTGCTGCTTTCTGGATTCTCTTTGTCTTTGACATTTAATAATCTGATTATTAGGGGTCTTGGCATGGGTCTGTTCAGATCTAGTCTGTTTGGGGTATGCTGCTCTTCTTGGATCTGTAATTTTGTCTTTCATAAGAGATGGGAAATTTTCAGTAATTATTTCCTCCATTATTGTTTCTGCCCCTTTTCTGTTCTCTTCTCCTTCTGGTACACCTGTGACACATACATTCTTGTGCTTAATGTCATTCAGTTCCCTGAGATGTTGCTCATATTTTTCCATTCTTTTCCTTATCTGTTTTTTTTGTGTGTAGGATTTCAGGTGTCCTGTCCTCCAGTTTCTGAATCCTTTCTTCTGCCCCTTCAGATCTGCTGTTGGATGTCTCCATTGTATTTTTCATCTCTCATATTGTGCCTTTCATTCCCATGAGTTCTGCCAATTGTTTTTTCAAACTTTTGAATTCTTTCTTGTGTTCGCCCAGTGTCTTCTTTATATCCTTCATTTCTTTTGCCATATCTTCCCTCAGCTCATTGATTTGATTTTTTAATTGATTTAGCATATTTGTTTGAACATCTTTAATTAGTTGTTTCAACTCCTCTATCTCATTTGAAGTGTAAGTTTGTTTATTCCTTTGACTGGGCCGCTATTTTCCTGTCCTGCCCAGCAGGTGGCGCTTGTCAGCCTGCAGCTCCCCAGTGGTGTAAAGAGGTGTGGACCCTTTAATTCTCAGCGGACCCTGTCCTGGCCAAGGGTGAGGTTTTCAGAAGCGAAGCTTGTTTCTGATTCCCCCCACCCCCAGGCCCTGGGGTCTGAATTCTCTGAGAGAGGGCAGCCACTTGAGCTGGGCCTTGCCTTCCTTTTCTTAGGGAAGATACACCCTTAAGGGAGTTATCTCCTACACTTGAATTCCTCCTTTCCCTCTCTGACTTTCTTAACTCCACCCTTGCCTGGATCAAGGCTGACAATTGAAAATGCCTGAGGCTTTCTCTAATGAGCTACTTGGAATGGGAAAAGAAAAAAAGGAAAAAGAGAGAATGCCCCTTTTCAGTGTCACTCCTCAGGCCCCCATTTTCATTGGTCAGCCACTGTTAGTACCCAGTTCTCCGTGCTCCTTTCCTTGGGACACAGCCGTTTTCCAGTATTCTGAGCTCAGCCATCTCCAAAGCCTCTGTTTTTATTTACTTATGTATTTTTTTTTCTGTCAGCCCCACTTCCTCTCTGCTGGGAGAGGCCTCAGGGTTCCTTTCCTGATTGTTTTGGGTTTATCTGTGCTTGTAGCTTGTGTTCAGTAGTACAAATTTGTTAATTAAAACCACGGTTGGAGTTTGGTTGAATTGCTTTCCCTTACTCCAGGTATCCTGCTTCTTTTTCCCACAGTGAAGTTTTGCAACTCAGCCTGTATGCCAGTTGGGGAGGGGTGCCATCTCCGTTGTTTGGGGAGCTTTGCTTACAGTTTTGTGCTGCTGTCTCAGCTGTTCACCCATTTCCGACTTGTGTACAATGTGTGTCCAGTCAAGGATATCACCTAAGAGTTGTTGCAGACTATTTACTTGTTGTTCCTGGTTTTTACTAGTTAGTCTAGAGGACTAACTAAATTCCTCACTTCTCTATGTCTCCATCTTGCCCTACCTCTTTTTGTATGTTTTTTAACCTTTTGTTGAATCCTGGGCATTTTGATATTTTAATGTTGTTCTAGTTTGCTAATGCTGCTGGAATGCAAAACACCAGAGATGGATTGGATTTTATAAAAGGGGGTTTATTTGGTTACACAGTTACAGTCTTAAGGCCATAAAGTGTCCAGGGTAACACATCAGCAATAGGGTACCTTCACTGGAGGATGGCCAATGATGTCCGGAAAACCTGTGTTAGCTGGGAAGGCATGTGGCTGGCATCTGCTCCAAAGTTCTGGTTTCAAAATGGCTTTTTCCCAGGACTTTCCTCTCTAGGCTGCAGTTCCTCAAAAATGTCACTCTTAGTTGCTCTTGGGGTGTTTGTCCTCTTTTAGCTTCTCCAGAGCAAAACTCTGCTTTCAACGGCCATCTTCAAACTGTCTCTCATCTGTAGCTACTCTCTCAGCTTCTGGGCATTCTTCAAAGTGTCCCTCTTGGCTGTAGCAAGCTCGCTCCTTCTGCCTGAGCTTATATGGTGCTCCAGTAAACTCATCAAGGTCCATGCTAAATGGGCAGGGCCACACCTCCAAGGAAACTATCCAATCAGAGCCATCACCCACATGGAAACACCCAAAGAATTACAATCTAATCAACACTGATTCTGCCACACAAGATTACATCAAAGATAATGGCATTTTGGGGGACATAATATAGTCAAACTAGCACAAATGTTATCACTGAAATTTTGACTCTGCAATGTCTGTTCCATAAGCTTGTATCTACCTAGTGATATAACCAAGTTTTCCTTGAATGCCAGGAGCTAACAAAATAAAAGTTTGGGGGGGAGAGGGGGGAAGAAAACACCTTTTCTAGTCTTTGCAAATTGACTTGTGCAGATGTTTTCTTTCAGGGTTTATCCATAGAATGGTTGTATGAGAATACTTCCAGGCCAAAATGTAGGGTCCTCCCTGATCTTTTCTACACTAGTCTGGGTCATGTGCATGTGTCTCTAGGAATTCCCCCAATTACAAATGTTCCCTTTTCTCTAGGAAACTGTTTCCTAAGAGTCCTGGGTACTGTAGTGCATGTCATATAGCCAGCAGACCCTTGCCCTAGGCTGTTCCACGGTGTTCTGTAGTCGGAGAGCTCTCTTGAGCTGCCTTCTACATGCAGGGCAAGTTCTGAGACGGCAGATCCCTCTGGTGATCTCTAGACAGTTTGGGCCAGACATACATACTTCCAGCATGTGCATGAGGGTTGCACTGCTCACTCCAAAACTGGGACCAGGGATCCACATGGGAGTGCAAGCTACACTGAGCTAGTGAGGGGTGGGTAGGGGCAGCCAAGGTTCCATGAGATGCTAATGCTTTAAGAAGACTTTTTCTTCCTTTAGCACTGGCCCTGTTACTGCAGTCCTTCAACATTTTGGGAGCCCTGAGAAGATGTTTTGTCAGTTCTTGCTGGTTGTCCAAAGTTTCTATGGGGGTTATAGGGCCCTGAAGCATCTTGCCCTGCCATCTTGATCCTCCTATTCTTTTTTTTTAATTCCCTCCAGTGTTTTGCCCCAACCAGTCCACCGGAAGTAGTCTTGTGAAGATAATCAGTGGTCTTTTCATTACAACAAACTGTGGCAATTCTTAGTCCTCAATAGTTGATAATTTCTTCCTCTGTCTTCACTATGCCTTTAGTATATCATACATGTTATTAATCTTAACTGTCACACCCACCCCCCATCCCTACCCCTCCCCAAAGCTCAGAAAGTGTGCATGTAACTGGCTCCATTATCACCCTGAATAAAATCAAAGTTCTTGAAAGGGGTAATAGAATTTGTAAGCAATTAAAGGGTCTGCCACATAGAATCATTGAAACTGCTAAATTTAAATGATTGGAGTTTTATTTGCATTAATGAACTTTATTCTTATTTCTCAGTAAGTTCACATAAATGGGATTTCAGTACTAGATAAAAACGTATTTGCTATTTGTTACAGTTGAGGATTCTCAATAGTTTACAAATATATGGGAACAACCCAGTGACTGGTTAAGAAGTTAGCCATTTATTATTTGCTAATTTGTGTGCGTGGATTTTCAAAAGACCCTAATAATTTGATTTGGTTATTTGGTCTTAACTATTTTCAATTAATGATGGTGAATTTTTGAGAAATTTAGTATCACTTTTGAGGTAAATTATGAATTAGAAGAGATTTTCCTTAAGAGTCACAAGCATCCATTTTTACTTTTGTTTTTCTTTCTGCTTTCCATAGAATGCTGACTCAATTAAGAAACATCAGAAAGAGAAATTCAACTCAGCGGTAAGTAGATTTAATTTCTTTTTTTTTTCTTTTTTTTTTTTTTATTAAATTCAGTTTTATTGAAATACACTCACACACCATACAATCATCCATGATATACAATCCACTGTCCACAGTATGATAACATAGTTATGCGTTCGTCACCACAATTTATCTCTGAACATTTTCCTTACATCAGAAAGAACCAGAACAAGAATAAAAAATAAAAGTGAAAAGAAACACCGAAATCATCCCCCCATCCCACCCCATTTGTCCTTTAGTTTTTATCCCCATTCCTCCCCTCATCCATACACTAGATAAAGGGGGTGTGATCCACAAGGTCTTCACAATCACACTGTCACCCCTTGTAATCTACATTATTGTATAATTGTCTTCAGGAGTCCAGACTGCTAGGTTGGAGTTTGGCAGTTTCAGCTATTTACTTCTAGCTATTCCAATACAGATTTAATTTCTTTTGTTAGAATATATTTGGTTTATTATCTTGCCTTTTTTTTCTTAAAGGTTGACTCTTCTACCATTAATGATTATAATATTTTTTTTCATTTTTATTGAGATTGTTCAGATACCATACAATTATCCAAAGATCCACAGTGTACAATCACTTGCCCCTGAGTACCCTCATACAGCTGTGCATCCATCACCACACTTAATTTTTGTTCAATTTTTAGAAACTTTTCATTACTCCAGACAAGAAATAAAGTGAAAGATGAAAAAAGAAAAAAAGAAAAGGAAACTCGAATCCTCCCCATCCCTAACCAACCCCCCTCAACTGTCGACTCGTAGTGTTGGTATAGTACATTTGTTACTGTTTATAAAAAAGTGTTGAAATACTACTAACTGTAGTATATAGTTTGCAATAGGTATATATTTCTTCCCTATATGCCCCTCTATTATTATTATTTTTTTTTTTTTGGTTTGAAGATTTTAATGTCATGACAAATTGCTTCATTCTTTTTTTTATCTTCATTTTATTGAGATATATTCACATACCACGCAGTCATACAAAACAAATCGTACATTCGATTGTTCACAGTACCATTACATAGTTGTACATTCATCGCCTAAATCAATCCCTGACACCTTCATTAGCACACACACAAAAATAACAAGAATAATAATTAAAGTGAAAAAGAGCAATTGAAGTAAAAAGGAACACTGGGTACCTTTGTCTGTTTGTTTGTTTGTTTCCTTCCCCTGTTTTTCTACTCATCCATCCACAAACTAGACAAAGTGGAGTGTGGTCCTTCTGGCTTTTCCAATCCCATTGTCACCCCTCATAAGCTACATTTTTACACAATTGTCTTCGAGATTCTTGGGTTCTGGGTTGTAGTTTGATAGTTTCAGGTATCCACCACCAGCTACCCCAATTCTTTAGAACCTAAAAAGGGTTGTCTATATTGTGCGTAAGAGTGCCCACCAGAGTGACCTCTTGGCTCCTTTTGGAATCTCTCTGCCACTGAAGCTTATTACATTTCCTTTCACATCCCCCTTTTGGTCAAGAAGATGTTCTCCGTCCCACGATGCCGGGTCTACATTCCTCCCCGGGAGTCATATTCCACGTTGCCAGGGAGATTCACTCCCCTGGGTGTCTGATCCCACGTAGGGGGGAGGGCAGTGATTTCACCTTTCAAGTTGGCTTAGCTAGAGAGACAGGGCCACATCTGAGCAACAAAGAGGCATTTGGGAGGAGGCTCTTAGGCACAATTATAGGGAGGCCTAGCCTCTCCTTTACACCAACCGTCTTCCCAAGGGTAAATCCTATGGTAGAGGGCTCAACCCATCAAACCACCAGTCCCCTATGTCTGTGGTCATGTTAGCAACCATCGAGGTGGGGTAGGCTAATACCCCTGCATTCTCCACAGGCTCCTCAAGGGGGCACTACATATTTTTTTCCTTTTTTTTTTTTTTTTTTTTTTTTTAACTTTTTTTTCTTTTTTAAATCAACTGTGTGAAAAAAAAAACATTTAAAAAAAAAAACAACATACAATAAAAGAACATTTCAAAGAGACCATAACAAGGGAGTAAGAAAAAGACAACTAACCTAAGATAACTGCTTAACTTCCAACATGTTCCTACTTTACTCCAAGAAAGTTACCTAATATAGCAACATTTCTGTGAACTTGTTCCTACTATATCCATCAGAAATTAACAGACCATAGTCATTCCTGGGCATCCCCAGAACGTTAAATAGCTTATCTGTTCTTCTTGGATTATTGTTCCCCCTTCCTTAATTGCTCTCTATTGCTAGTTCCCCTACATTCTACATTATAAACCGTTTGTTTTACATTTTTCAAAGTTCACATTAGTGGTAGCGTATAATATTTCTCTTTTTGTGCCTGGCTTATTTCGCTCAGCATTATGTCTTCAAGGTTCATCCATGTTGTCATATGTTTCACGAGATCGTTCCTTCTTACTGCCGCGTAGTATTCCATCGTGTGTATATACCACATTTTATTTATCCACTCATCTGTTGAAGGACATTTGGGTTGTTTCCCTCTCTTGGCAATTGTGAATAATGCTGCTGTGAACATTGGCGTGCAGATATCTGTTCGTGTCATTGCTTTCCGATCTTCCGGGTATATACCGAGAAGTGCAATCGCTGGATCGAATGGTAACTCTATATCTAGTTTTCTAAGGAACTGCCAGACTGACTTCCAGAGTGGCTGAACCATTATACAGTCCCACCAACAATGAATAAGAGTTCCAATTTCTCCACATCCCCTCCAGCATTTGTAGTTTCCTGTTTGTTTAATGGCAGCCATTCTAACCGGTGTTAGATGGTATCTCATTGTGGTCTTAATTTGCATCTCTCTAATAGCCAGTGAAGCTGAACATTTTTTCATGTGTTTCTTGGCCATTTGTATTTCCTCTTCAGAGAACTGTCTTTTCATATCTTTTGCCCATTTTATAATTGGGCTGTCTGTACTATTGTCATTGAGTTGTAGGATTTCTTTATATATGCAAGATATCAGTCTTTTGTCAGATACATGGTTTCCAAAAATTTTTTCCCATTGAGTTGGCTGCCTCTTTACCTTTTTGAGAAATTCCTTTGAGGTGCAGAAACTTCTAAGCTTGAGGAGTTCCCATTTATCTATTTTCTCTTTTGTTGCTTGTGCTTTGGGTGTAAAGTCTAGGAAGTGGCCTCCTAATACAAGGTCTTGAAGATGTTTTCCTACATTATCTTCTAGGAGTTTTATGGTACTTTCTTTTATATTGAGATCTTTGGTCCATTTTGAGTTAATTTTTGTGTAGGGTGTGAGGTAGGGGTCCTCTTTCATTCTTTTGGATATGGATATCCAACTCTCCCAGCCCCATTTGTTGAAAAGACCATTATGACTGAGTTCAGTGACTTTGGGGGCCTTATCAAAGATAAGTCGGCCATAGATCTGAGGGTCTATCTCTGAATTCTCAATTCGATTCCATTGATCTATATGTCTATCTTTGTGCCAGTACCATGCTGTTTTGGCAACTGTGGCTTTATAATAAGCTTCAAAGTCAGGGAGTGTAAGTCCTCTCACTTTGTTTTTCTTTTTTAGAGTGTCTTTAGCAATTCGAGGCATCTTCCCTTTCCAAATAAATTTGATAACTAGCTTTTCCAAGTCTGCAAAGTAGGTTGTTGGAATTTTGATTGGGATTGCATTGAATCTGTAGATAAGTTTGTATAGAATTGACATCTTAATGACATTTAGCCTTCTTATCCATGAACATGGAATATTTTTCCATCTTTTAAGGTCCCCTTCTATTTCTTTTAGTAGAGTTATGTAGTTTTCTTTGTATAGGTCTTTTACATCTTTGGTTAAGTTTATTCCTAGTTACTTGATTTTTTTAGTTGCTATTGAAAATGGTATCCTTTTCTTGAGTGTCTCTTCAGTTTATTCATTTCTAGCATATAGAAACATTACTGACTTACGTGCATTAATCTTTTTTTTCTTTACTTTTTTTTTTATTAAATTCATTTTATTGAAATACATTCACACACCATACAATCATCCATTATACACAATCCACTGTCCACAGTATGATAACATAGTTATGCGTTCATCACCACAATCTATCTCTGAACATTTTCCTTACATCAGAAAGAACCAGAAGAAGAATAAAAACTAAAAGTGAAAAAAGAACTCCCAAATCATCCCCCCATCCCACCCCATTTGTCCTTTAGTTTTTATCCCCATTCCTCCACTCATCCATACACTAGATAAAGGGGGTGTGATCCACAAGGTCTTCACAATCACACTGTCACCCCTTGTAATCTACATTATTATATAATTGTCTTCAGGAGTCCAGACTGCTGGGTTGGAGTTTGGTAGTTTCAGGTATTTACTTCTAGCCATTCCAATACATTAAAGCCTAAGAGGTGTTATCTATACAGTGCATAAGAATGTCCACCAGAGTGATCTCTCGACTCCATTTGGAATCTCTCAGCCACTGAAACTATTTCGTCTCATTTTGCATCCCCCTTTTGGTCAAGAAGATACTCTCAGTCCCACGATGCCGGGTCCACATTCATCGTTTTACTTCTTCGTTTCCAATTTGGATGCCTTTTATTTCTTTGTCTTGCCGGACTGCCCTGGCTAGCACTTCCAGCACAATGTTGAATAACAGTAGTGACAGCGGGCATCCTTGTCTTGTTCCTGATCTTAGAGGGAAGGCTTTCAGTTTCTCACCATTGAGTACTATGCTGGCTGTGGGTTTTTCATATATGCTGTTTATCATATTGAGGAAGTTTCCTTCAATTCCTACCTTTTGAAGTGTTTTTATCAAAAACGGATGTTGGATTTTGTTAAATGCTTTTTCCGCATCTATTGAGATGATCATTTGATTTTTCCCTTTCGAATTTTTAATATGTTGTGATACATTGATTTTCTTATCTGGAACCATCCTTGCATGCCTGGAATGAACCCCACTTGGTCATGGTGTATGATTTTTTTAATGTGTCTTTGGATTCGATTTGCAAGTATTTTGTTGAGGATTTTTGCATCTATATTCATTAGGGAGATTGGCCGGTCGTTTTCCTTTTTTGTAGCATCTTTGCCTGGTTTTGGTATTAGATTGATGTTAGCTTCATAAAATGAGTTAGGGAGTGTTCCATTTTCTTCAATGTTTTGAAAGAGTTTGAGTAAGATTGGTGTCAGTTCTTTCTGGAAAGTTTGGTAGAATTCCCCTGTGAAGCCGTATGGCCCTGGGCATTTATTTGTGGGAAGATTTTTGATGACTGATTGGATCTCTTTGATTGTGATGGGTTGATTGAGGTCTTCTATTTCTTCTCTGGTCAGTCTAGGTTGTTCATATGTTTCCAGGAAATTGTCCATTTCCTCTACATTCTCCAGTTTTCCAGTTTGTTGCCATACAGTTGTTCACAGTATCCTCTTATAATTTTTTTAATTTCTTCAGGATCTGCAGTTATGTCACCTTTTTCATTCATTATTTTGTTTATATGGGTCTTCTCTCTTTTTGATTTTGTCAGTCTAGCTAGGGGCTTGTCAATCTTGTTGATCTTCTCAAAGAACCAACTTTTCGTGATATTTATCCTCTCTATTGTGTTTTTGTTCTCTATGTCTTTTATTTCTGCTTTAATCCTTGTTATTTCTTTTCTTGTACTTGGTTTAGCATTGGTTTCCTGTTCATTTTCTAGCTTCTTCAGTTGATCCATTAGTTCTTTGATTTTGGCTCTTTCTTCCTTTTTAATATATGCGTTTAGTGCTATAAATTTCCCCCTCAGCACTGCTTTTGCTGCATCCCATAGATGTTGGTATGTTGTGTTCTCATTTTCATTCGTCTCTATATATTTAGCAATTTCTCTTGCTATTTCTTCTTTAACCCACTGATTGTTTAGGAGTGTGTTGTTTAACCTCCAGGTATTTGTGAATTTTCTAAGTCTCTGATGGTTATTGACTTCTAATTGTATTCCATTGTGGTCAGAGAATGTGCTTTGAATAATTTCAATCTTTTTAAATTTATTGAGGCTTGTTTTATGTCCCAGTATACGATCTATTCTGGAGAAAGTTCCGTGAGCACTAGAAAAGTATATGTATCCTGGTGATTTGGGATGTAATGTTCTGTATATGTCTGTTAAATCTAATTCATTTATCAGATTGTTTAGGTTTTCAATTTCCTTATTGGTCTTCTGTCTGGTTGATCTGTCTGTAGGAGAGAGTGATGTGTTGAAGTCTCCCACAATTATTGTGGAAACATCAATTGCTTCCTTTAGTTTTGCCAGTGTTTCTCTCATGTATTTTGTGGCACCTTGATTGGGTGCATAGACATTTATGATTGTTATTTCTTCTTGTTGAATTGCCCCTTTTATTAGTATGTAGTGGCCTTCTTTGTCTCTCAAAACATCCCTGCATTTAAAGTCTATTTTATCTGAGATTAATATTGCTACACCTGCTTTCTTTTGGCTGTAGCTTGCATGAAATATTTTTTTCCATCCTTTCACTTTCAGTTTCTTTGCGTCCCTGTGTCTAAGATGTCTCTTGTATGCAACATATTAATGGTTCATTTTTTTTTGATCCATTCTGCGAATCTATATCTTTTAATTGGGGAGTTTAATCCATTTACATTCAACGTTATAACCGTGAAGGCATTTCTTGAATCCGCCATCTTATCCTTTGGTTTATGTTTGTCATATTTTTCCCCTCTCTCTGTTAATATCCTTTATTCTACCCATACCGAATCTCTTTAGTACTAAACCTTTCTCCAAGTCTCTCTGTCCTTTCTTTGTTTCTCTGTCTGTAGGGCTCCCTTCAGTATCTCCAGTAGGGCAGGTCTCTTGTTAGCAAATTCTCTCAGCATTTGTCTGTGAAAAATTTAAGCTCTCTCTCATATTTGAAGGAGAGCTTTGCTGGATAAAGAATTCTTGTTTGGCAATTTTTATCTCTCAGAATTTTAAATATATCGTGCCACTGCCTTCTTGCCTCCATGGTGGTTGCTGAGTAGTCACTACTTAGTCTTATGCTGTTTCCTTTGTAAATGGTGAACTGCTTTTCTCTTGTTGCTTTCAGAACTTGTTTCTTCTCTTCCATATTTGACAGTGTGATCAGAATATGCCTCAGAGTGGGTTTATTTGGATTTATTCTATTTGGAGTTTGCTGGGCATTTATGATTTGTGTATTTATGTTTTTTAGAACCTTTGGGAAGTTTTCCCCAACAATTCATTTGAATACTCTTCCTAGACCTTTACCCTTTTCTTCCCCTTCTGGAACACCAATGAGTCTTATATTAGGACGTTTTATATTATCTGTCATATCCTTGAGGTCCGTTTCGATTTTTTCAATTTTTTTCCCCATTCTTTCTTTTATGCTTTCATTTTCCATTTTGTCGTCTTCCAGGTCACTGATTCGTTGTTCAGCTTCCTCTAGTCTTGTACTAGTCTTGGTCAGCAGTTTCTTTAATTTGCATAAGATCATGTATTTCTTTATTTAGTCTTGCAGCGTCTTCTTTATGCTCTTCTAGGGTCTTCTTGATATCCTTTGTATCCCGTACTATGGTCTCATTGTTCAACTTTAGTTCTTTGAGTAGCTGCTCTAGGTGCTGTGTCTCTTCTGATATTTTGATTTGGGTGCTTGGGCTTGGATTATCCATATTGTCTGTTTTTTTCATATGCTTTATAATTTTCTGTTGTTTTTGGCCTCTTGGCATTTGCTGAACTTGATAGGGTTCTTTTAGGATTTGTAGACCAATTGAAATCCTTGTCTCTAATTTATCAGATCTCCAGCTTCGTGGAGTAAACTTTCTCTAACTAACCAGCAGGTGGCGTCCATGAGCCACCTGTTCTCCACAAGGCTGTTCTCCCCTGCTTTGCCTTTGTGGTGAGTGGGGGAGTGAGTCTTGTGGGGTCCAATTGGTGTACCAAGCTTGTGTGTGTAGTTGGTGTTGCCCGCCCTGTATATGGGGCATGTTTCTGGGCAGTCAGGGAGGGGGGGGTGGCTCTAACAATCAAATCTCTCTGGTGATCCTGGAGTTATAAAGCTGCTGCAATAGTTTAATCCTTCAGTTTATTCCTGCCACAGTTTATCTCTGCCACTGACCCACAAGTCCTTAGTATTGGCGTATGGCTCCTGAGACTTGCGAGGGGGTCCCTCTTCCAGGCCATGCACCCGCTGGTCCTTTGTTGAGGGATGACTGTGCTATGTCACAGGTGAGTGCCGTCCCCCCAGGGCGGTTCTGGGCTGTTGGGCTGTGTAGGGAGGCTCCCAGTCTGCTGAAATGTTGGCTGAATGGGGCTTTGTTAATTCACACTGCTCCACCTTCCCAACTCTGGGACTATGAGCTGAGGTTGCAGGAAAGGCTAATTTCCACGCCCAGTTTTGTGGTGTGTGCCTGTTATTTGAAGCCCTTCTGTCACACTGGGTTGTCTGGGGCAGCTCTGGGCTGTGGGGCTGGTGATGGGCAGGAGTGTTTCCTGTCCACCAGGATGATGGCTGCGAGCGCACACCCCGTTTTCCGGGGAAGTTGTGGTGTTTAGTGAATTTTCTCAGCCACTGGATTATTGCGTTTTGTCTAGAGCTCTCTTAGTTCTGCTCTTGTCTTGACCTGCCCAAATTGCATGTCTTTGAAGCTTTGTGTATTGGGCTTCTTAGAGTAATTGTTTTAGAAAAAGAAAAAAGGATTAAAAAAAAAAGGGGGGTCCCTCCTCACAGATCTAATGGGTTATTGAAATCCTAAGAGACAAAGCAATTAGGGCCATTAAGGAAAGGTCCACCGGGTAGAGAGATCAGCTTTTCTTCGGGATTTGCATATGAGCCTCAGGGACTGAGCTCTGCCGTTCCCCTTTCTATGTTCACCGGAACTCCAAAATCCTCTGCTTTTATTTTCGAGTTTTTCGTGCTGTTTTTTTTCTATGCCTATCTCCTCTCTGCTGGGCTGGCTGCTCTCAGATTCTCTGGTTTCTGGTCTCAGTCTATCTATGGTTGGTGTTTGGATCTGTAGAATGAGTTTCCGATAAGGGCTGCCACTGTATTTCTCCCTTCTCCTTCCTGGAGCCGACAGCCCCTCCTCCCACGGGACTGAGCCTGGCAGGGAGGGGTGCGGGTCCCCTGGCCACAAAAACTTACAGATTTCGCTGATCTCAGTTGTTCCACGTTTTCATGAGTGTTGTATGAAGTATGCCCAAAGTCAGATTGCTCTGTGGTGTCCAGTCCACGCAGTTTCTGGCTTTCTACCTGCTTTCCTGGAGGAGTACCTAAAACACACAGCTCACTAGTCCGCCATCTTACCCCGCCTCTCTCCAACCCATTTTTTTTGTTTTTAATATGGTTTTGTTCAGTCACCATACATTCCATCCTAAGTAAATAATCGATGGTTCTCTGTATGGTCATATATTTATGTGTTCACCACCTTCACCACTATCTGTATAAGGGCATCTACATTTCTTCCACAAGGTAGGAGGGAGAGTCAAAGAAGGTAGAGAGGCAAAAGAAAGAGAAAAAAAAAATGACAGCTAGGAAGCAGCAAAAGGAAAAATAACCTTAAATCAAAGTAGAGCAAAGAATCAGAGAATACCACCAATGTCAAGTGTCTAACATGCCTCCCCTATCCCCTCCTCTTATCTGCATTTACCTTGGTATATCACCTTTGTTACATTAAAGGAAGCATAATACAATGATTCTATTAGTTACAGTCTCTAGTTTATGTTGATTGCATCCCTTCCCCAATGCCTCCCCATTTTTAACACCTTGCAAGGTTGACATTTGCTTGTTCTCCCTTGTAAAAGAAGATATTTGTACATCTTATCACAGTTGTTGAATACTCTAGATTTCACCAAGTTACACAGTCCGAGTCTTTATCTTTCCTCCTTTCTTCTGGTGTCTCACATGCTCCCCACCTTCCTCTCTCAACAGTATTCATAGTTATCTTTGTTCAGTGTACTTACATTGTTGTGCTACCATCTCCCAAAATTGTGTTCCAAACCACACGCTCCTGTCTTCTATCACTCTGTAGTGCTCCCTTTTGTATTCCTGTAGGGCAGGTGTCTTGTTCACAAAGTCTCTCCTTGTCTGTTTGTCAGAAAATATTTTGAGCTCTCCCTCATATTTGAAGGACAGCTTTGCTGGATATAGGATTCTTGGTTGGTGGTTTTTCTCTTTCAGTATCTTAAATATATCACACCACTTCCTTCTTGCCGCCATGGTTTCTGCTGAGAGATCCGCACATAGTCTTATTAAGCTTCCTTTGTATGTAATGGATCGCTTTTCTCTTGTTGCTTTCAGGATTCTCTCTTTGTCTTTGACATTTGATAACCTGATTATTAAGTGTCTTGGCGTAGGCCTATTCACATGTCTTCTGTTTGGAGTACGCTGCCCTTCTTGGATCTGTAATTTTATGTCTTTCATAAGAGCTGGGAAATTTTCATTAATTATTTCCTCTATTATTGCTTCCTCCCCTTTTCCCTTCTCTTCTCCTTCTGGGACACCAATGATACGTACATTTTTGTACTTTGTTTCATCCTTGAGTTCCTGGAGACGTTGCTCATATTTTTTCATTCTTTTCTCCATCTGCTCCTTTGGGTGTAGGCTTTCAGGTGTTTTGTTCTCCAGTTCCTGAGTGTTTTCTTTTGCCTCTTGAGGTCTGCTGTTGTATGTTTCCATTGTGTCCTTCATCTGTTGTGTTGTGCCTTTCATTTCCATAGATTCTACTAGTTGTTTTCTTGAACTTTCGATTTCTGCCTTATATGTGCCCAGTGTTTCCTTTACAGCCTCTATCTCTTTTGCAATATCTTCTCTAAACTTTTTGAATTGATTTAGCATTAGTTGTTTAAATTCCTGTATCTCGGTTGAAGTGTACGTTTGTTCCTTTGGGCCATAGCTTTGTTTTTCTTAGTGTAGGTTGTAATTTTCTGTTGTTTAGGCATGGTTTCCTTGGTTATCCAAATCAGGTTTTCCCAGACCAGAACAGGCTCGGGTCCCAGAGGGAAGAAATATTCAGTTTCTGGTTTCCCCGAGGGTGTGTCTTAGAAAATTGCTCCACCCTGTGATGCCTCAGGTCACTGTGCTTTTCTGCCCAGCAGGTGATGCCTGTTAGCCTATAATTCTTGACTGGTGTGAGGAGGTATGGCCGTGTTCCCCCAGGCTCTGGGGTCTGGTTCTGAATGGAAAGGGCCCCACCCCTTTCCTCTTAGAGAAGATAGACCCCCTAGGCGGAGGTCATTAGCATTTCAATGGTCTCTCTCTCTCTGCTTGTGCTGTCTCCACCCTTCTCTGAGTCACAGCCCTGGAAACTGAAAATGACTGGGGCTTCCTCCAGTGAGCCAAAAGAGAAACAGACAGTCCCGTTCAGACCCAGTCCAAGGTTACCCTCTGGCTCTCTAAGGTCAGTCGTCACCCAAAGCCTCTGTCTGTTTTTTTGGGGATTTGTACTTGTAGTGAGCAGTTCACACTCGCTACTTAAAACCGCAGTTGGAGCTCAGCTGAGCTATGTTTGCTTGCTGGGAGAGAGCTTCTCTCTGGCACCACGAGGCTTTGCAGCTCAGGCTATGGGGGAGGGGGTCTCGTGACTTGGTTCCGCAGGTTTTACTTACAGATTTTATGCTGTGTTCTCGGGCATTCCTCCGAATTCAGGTTGGTGTATGCTGAGTGGATGGTCTCGTTTGTCCCCCCTCAGTTATTCTGGATTATTTACTAGTTGTTTCTGGTTTTTTGTAATTGTTCCAGGGGGACTACTTAGCTTCCACTCCTCTCTATGCTGCCATCTTGCCCAACTCAGTATTTTTATGTCTACAATGTTTCATTTGATTTATAAAGTTACTCTTCCTTTGGTCTATACTGCTTCTCTCTGCTGACCTTTATAGAATAGGGTTCCATTTTCATATTGGCTCCAGGCCCCCTAAATTTAATCTGAAGTCTAAACTGCTCTCTTCATGGCCTCTGTCTGCCAGTTTTCCTTTGAGAAGTAAACTCTTCATGCAGTGTCCTAAAGCTAGGCAGGTAATCTCCCTTTTCTGAATTCACCATCCTTTCTGAGAAGTCTTACTACTCCCTTTTGTCTGTCCTCAACATGATCTATTTACTATTAACACTACAGAGAAGTGTTAGAAATTATATTACCTTCATTATCAATTACTCTACTCTGTGAATTGCCTTATACCTCAAGTGTCCTACGTAAAGGTCATGTCTAAAGTATGTTCTCTATTAGTTCACATATACTGTATTTAGTAGTAATGTTTTATGTCTTCTTGTCTCAGCTAAGCTCTATACCTCCAAATCCAGCATGGACCTGGGAAATGGGGTTTTTAGGCCATAGCTTCCAAGTTCTTGGATCCATCATATTACATAAATACAAATGTAAAGTACTTATAATATTATCAGAATCACTGTCTGAGATATTATGCCAGTGCTGTCCCATAGAATTTTCTGCAGTGATGGAAATATTCTGTATCTTTACTAGTTAATACAATAGTCACTAGCCACATATGGATATTGTGCACTTAAAATGTAGTTACTGTGACCAAGGAGTTGAATTTTTGATTTAAGTTTTTTTTTTAAATTAAATGTTTTAATGTTTAAAAAGCTACATGTGGTTTACTTAGTGGCTACCATTTTGAACAGAGCAGATATAGTTCATTATCATTTTTTCTTAAGTGAAGCCCTTACTCCTTATCTGTTGTAGTTTTAAAATCTCTAGAAAAAGAAATCTTATTCATTTTGTTAATTTTTTATTACATCATAAATAAGGAAGTTAAAGCTGAATTCCCCTATAGCAATTAAATCTGTGTTACTTACTAGATGAGTAAAACTTTAGTTTTATCAGGAAAACCGTCTTCATATAAATACAGTGTTAGGTATTCAGTAAACGTTTCTGGATATTTGTTGACAAGTTTTTTTTTTTTTAAATACAAATATTTAATGGTTTGACATCAAAGTTTTGTTTTTAAACCCTGAAAGACAAGTATGTTATTAAAGACCTATGGCTGTGTTGATGACCTGAGTTCAAGTATTTATCACTGTGTACTGAGAAGAAGTGTAGTGTAGTATAAAAGAGCAGAGACTTAATTTCTTTATGGAAAAATGGGGATAGTAGTACCTGCCTTAGAAAGTTGTAGAGAGGATGAAATGAAAATCTATGTATAGTTTACCTAAAGCACAGTGCTTAGCATACTGATGCTTTTAAAAGATTGAATAAAAACAGTAAGATTTCTAAAAAGATTCAAAGGGAATATTTACCCCACTTTTTTTTTTTTCATAACACATTTTTCAAATTCTTGTCCTTCAGTAAACATTTTGGTTTTTCCAGTTGTTTGCTATTACAAACAATTTTGCTGTTAACATTCTTGTACTTGTCTCTGTGTGTCCTCTAGGGAGTGGAATTCTTTGGTGGTAGGCTATACATATCATCAATTCTATTAGATCATGCCACACACTCTTCAAAGTGATTGTAACAATTTACATTCCTGACCAGAGCATATAAGAATTCTGTTGTTCTACAGCTTTGTGAATGCTTGATATTATCAGATATTTTCTTTTTTTTTTTTTTTAAAAAAAAAAAAACAATCTGCTGAATGTGAAATGGTTTCTTGTGATGGTTTGATTTATATTTCCATGTTATTAGTATGGTTGAGAATTTGCTCATATTTACTGACTCAGAGTTCCTCTTCTCTGATTGCCTATTCATGTCTTTTGTCTGTTTTTCTACTGGATTGTTTATCTTTTACTTATTGATTTGTCAAGAGTTCTTTATATAGTCTGGATATGAATCCTTCTCTGTTATATGAATTACAGATAACATCTTCAAATTAATAGCTTGTTTTCACTTTTTAAATGTTGTCTTTTGATGAACAAAAGTTTTTTTTTTAATGGAGTCAAGTTTATTATTTTCTTTATGTTTCACTCTTTTTTTTGCATATCGTTTAAGAGATTAATTTTTGTCCTCAGGTCATGAAGTTTTTCTTCTAAAAGTTCTAAAGATTTGCTTTTCATATTTAGGCCTTTAACCCACCTAGAATTGATTTTTGTGCATGTTGTAATTTTTATTTTTTCCATTTGAATAGTAAATGTTATAGCTCCATTTATTGAATAGCTAGTCTGAAGTCTCTTGAATTAATCTTTTCTTCCCAGTTAATATAATCATTGGCGGTTTTCTAGAAGCAGGGATATCTGAATGAGGCGTTAAGAAAATGAGTAGGACCTCGAGAGGCAGAGAAGGGAGAAGTCATTCCAAGTGTAAAGAATTTGGGGGATGCAAGGGATGAGGAATTAGATGCAACAGTCTGAAAAATGTGAGGAGTCCACCTCGATTGAAGTGTTAGTTGCTGTATAGAAGTATAGTATCTAGTCACCTATCCAGTTTAGTAGCCGTCAGACACATATGGCTGGAAATCTGCCTAGTTCAAACTGAGATGTGCAAATACATATCAGAAATACACATTAAAAGAGTTGTCAAACACTTTAAGAATATCGTATAATTTGAATTAGAGGAATTACAAGCAACGCCTTGCTTAGAAAAAGGAAATAATCAGTAATTCGGTTCCTGTCTGTATCTTCAATTTTGATAATTTTCTTCATAAATGGATTATTTTGCAGTAATTTTGGTTTTTAAAAAAATATTGCATTAAAATATTATTTATTTTGATTAGTGAGTCTTTTTGGTGAGCAGAATGTTCAACTAGGATGAACTTAAATGTTTGGAAATGAACAGACATGTCATTAGCAAGATGTGAGAATAACTAACAGTGCCGAGTGGTGTGTGAATTAGGTGGAAAGGGGAAGCTCAGAGTCATATATGTCACTAGAAGGAAAGTTGGAGGTCAAAAGATGGGAATGTATAAAACTGAATCCTCAGGAGGCGGGGCAAGATGGCAGACTGGTGAGCTGTATGTTTTAGTTACTCCTCCAGGAAAGTAGGTAAAAAGCCAGGAACTGCGTGGACTGGACACCACAGAGCAATCTGTCTTTGGGCATACTTCATACAACACTCATGAAAACGTGGAACTGCTGAGATCAGCGAAATCTGTAAGTTTTTGCGGCCAGGGGACCCGCGCCCCTCCCTGCCAGGCTCAGTCCCGGGGGAGGAGGGGCTGTCAGCTCCAGGAAGGAGAAGGGAGAATTGCAGTGACTGCTCTTATCGGAAACTCATTCTACTGATTCAAACTCCAACCATAGATAGACTGAGGCCAGACACCAGAGACTCTGAGAGCAGCCAGCCCAGCAGAGAGGAGACAGACATAGAAAAAAAACAACACGAAAAACTCCAAAATAAAAGCAGAGGATTTTTGGAGTTCTGGTGAACACAGAAAGGGGAAGGGCGGAGATCAGGCCTTGAGGCGCATATGCAAATCCAGAAGCAAGGCTGATCTCTCTGCCCTGGGCACCTTTCCTTAATGGCCCTGGTTGCTTTGTCTATTAGCATTTCAATAACCCATTAGATCTCTGAGGAGGGCCGTTTTTTTTTTTTTTTTTTTTTAAATCCTTTTTGCTTTTTCTAAAACAATTACTCTAAGAAGCTCAATACAGAAAGCTTCAAAGAATTGAAATTTGGGCACCTCAAGTCAAGAGCAGAACTAAGAGAGCTCTGAGACAAAAGGCAATAATCCAGTGGCTGAGAAAATTCACTAAACAACACAACTTCCCAAGAAAAGGGGGGTGTCCGCTCACAGCCACCATCCTGGTGGACAGGAAACACTCCTGCCCATCGCCAGCCCCATAGCCCAGAGCTGCCCCAGACAACCCAGTGTGACGGAAGTGCTTCAAATAACAGGCACACACCACAAAACTGGGCGTGGACATTAGCCTTCCCTGCAACCTCAGCTGAATGTCCCAGAGCTGGGAAGGGGGAGCAGTGTGAATTAACAGAGCCCCATTCAGCCATCATTTGAGCAGACTGGGAGCCTCCCAACACAGCCCAGCAGCCCAGAACTGCCCTGGGGGGACGGCACTCACCTGTGACATAGCACAGTCATCCCTCAACAGAGGACCCGGGGTGCACAGCCTGGAAGAGGGGCCCACTTGCAAGTCTCAGGAGCCATACGCCAATACCAAAGACTTGTGGGTCAGTGGCAGAGACAAACTGTGGCAGGACTGAACTGAAGGATTAGACTATTGCAGTAGCTTTAAAACTCTAGGATCATCAGGGAGATTTGATTGTTAGGGCCACCCCCCCTCCCCGACTGCCCAGAAACACGCCCCACATACAGGGCAGGCAACACCAACTACACACGCAAGCTTGGGACACCAATTGGGCCCCACAAGACTCACTCCCCCACTCACCAAAAAGGCTGGGCAGGGGAGATCTGGCTTGTGGAGAGCGGGTGGCTCGTGGACGCCACCTGCTGGTTAGTTAGAGAAAGTGTACTCCACGAAGCTGTAGATCTGATAAATTAGAGATAAGGACTTCAACTGGTCTACAAACCCAAAAAGAACCCTATCAAGGTCAGCAAATGCCACGAGGCCAAAAACAACAGAAAATTATAAAGCATATGAAAAAACCAGACGATATGGATAACCCAAGCCCAAGCACCCAAATCAAAAGACCAGAAGAGACACACCTAGAGCAGCTACTCAAAGAACTAAAGATGAACAATGAGACCCTAGTACGGGATATGAAGGAAATCAAGAAGACCCTAGAAGAGCATAAAGAAGACATTGCAAGACTAAATAAAAAAATGGATGATCTTATGGAAATTAAAGAAACTGTTGACCAAATTAAAAAGATTCTGGACACTCATAGTACAAGACTAGAGGAAGTTGAACAACGAATCAGTGACCTGGAAGATGACAGAATGGAAAATGAAAGCATAAAAGAAAGAATGGGGAAAAAAATTGAAAAACTCGAAATGGACCTCAGGGATATGATAGATAATATGAAACGTCCGAATATAAGACTCATTGGTGTCCCAGAAGGGGAAGAAAAGGGTAAAGGTCTAGGAAGAGTATTCAAAGAAATTGTTGGGGAAAACTTCCCAAATCTTCTAAACAACATAAATACACAAATCATAAATGCTCAGCGAACTCCAAATAGAATAAATCCAAAAAAACCCACTCCGAGACATATACTGATCACACTGTCAAACATAGAAGAGAAGGAGCAAGTTCTGAAAGCAGCAAGAGAAAAGCAATTCACCACATACAAAGGAAACAGCATAAGACTAAGTAGTGACTACTCAGCAGCCACCATGGAGGCGAGAAGGCAGTGGCACGATATATTTAAAATTCTGAGTGAGAGGAATTTCCAGCCAAGAATACTTTATCCAGCAAAGCTCTCCTTCAAATTTGAGGGAGAGCTTAAATTTTTCACAAACAAAGAAATGCTGAGAGAATTTGCTAACAAGAGACCTGCCCTACTGGAGATACTAAAGGGAGCCCTACAGACAGAGAAACAAAGACAGGACAGAGAGACTTGGAGAAAGGTTCAGTACTAAAGAGATTCGGTATGGGTACAATAAAGGATATTAATAGAGAGAGGGAAAAATATGGCAAACATAATCCAAAGGATAAGATGGCCGATTCAAGAAATGCCTTCACGGTTTTAACGTTGAATGTAAATGGATTAAACTCCCCAATTAAAAGATATAGATTCGCAGAATGGATCAAAAAAAATGAACCATCAATATGTTGCATACAAGAGACTCATCTTAGACACAGGGACACAAAGAAACTGAAAGTGAAAGGATGGAAAAAAATATTTCATGCAAGCTACAGACAAAAGAAAGCAGGTGTAGCAATATTAATCTCAGATAAAATAGACTTCAAATGCAGGGATGTTTTGAGAGACAAAGAAGGAACCTACATACTAATAAAAGGGGCAATTCAGCAAGAAGAAATAACAATCGTAAATGTCTATGCACCCAATCAAGGTGCCACAAAATACATGAGAGAAACACTGGCAAAACTAAAGGAAGCAATTGATGTTTCCACAATAATTGTGGGAGACTTCAACACATCACTCTCTCCTATAGATAGATCAACCAGACAGAAGACCAATAAGGAAATTGAAAACCTAAACAATCTGATAAATGAATTAGATTTAACAGACATCTACAGGACATTACATCCCAAATCACCAGGATACACATACTTTTCTAGTGCTCACGGAACTTTCTCCAGAATAGATCATATGCTGGGACATAAAACAAGCCTCAATAAATTTAAAAAGATTGAAATTATTCAAAGCACATTCTCTGACCACAATGGAATACAATTAGAAGTCAATAACCATCAGAGACTTAGAAAATTCACAAATACCTGGAGGTTAAACAACACACTCCTAAACAATCAGTGGGTTAAAGAAGAAATAGCAAGAGAAATTGCTAAATATATAGAGACGAATGAAAATGAGAACACAACATACCAAAACCTATGGGATGCAGCAAAAGCAGTGCTAAGGGGGAAATTTATAGCACTAAACGCATATATTAAAAAGGAAGAAAGAGCCAAAATCAAAGAACTAATGGATCAACTGAAGAAGCTAGAAAATGAACAGCAAACCAATCCTAAACCAAGTACAAGAAAAGAAATAACAAGGATTAAAGCAGAAATAAATGACATAGAGAACAAAAAAACAATAGAAAGGATAAATATCACCAAAAGTTGGTTCTTTGAGAAGATCAACAAGATTGACAAGCCCCTAGCTAGACTGACAAAATCAAAAAGAGAGAAGACCCATATCAACAAAATAATGAATGAAAAAGGTGACATAACTGCAGATCCTGAAGAAATTAAAAAAATTATAAGAGGATATTATGACCAACTGTATGGCAACAAACTGGATAATGTAGAAGAAATGGACAATTTCCTGGAAACATATGAACAACCTAGACTGACCAGAGAAGAAATAGAAGACCTCAACCAACCCATCACAAGCAAAGAGATCCAATCAGTCATCAAAAATCTTCCCACAAATAAAAGCCCAGGGCCAGATGGCTTCACAGGGGAATTCTACCAAACTTTCCAGAAAGAACTGACACCAATCTTACTCAAACTCTTTCAAAACATTGAAAAAAATGGAACACTACCTAACTCATTTTATGAAGCTAACATCAATCTAATACCAAAACCAGGCAAAGATGCTACAAAAAGGAAAACTACCGGCCAATCTCCCTAATGAATATAGATGCAAAAATCCTCAACAAAATACTTGCAAATCGAATCCAAAGACACATTAAAAAAATCATACACCATGACCAAGTGGGGTTCATTCCAGGCATGCAAGGATGGTTCAGCATAAGAAAAACAATCAATGTATTACAACACATTAAAAACTCGAAAGGGAAAAATCAATTGATCATCTCAATAGATGCTGAAAAAGCATTTGACAAAATCCAACATCCCTTTTTGATAAAAACACTTCAAAAGGTAGGAATTGAAGGAAACTTCCTCAACATGATAAAGAGCATATATGAAAAACCCACAGCCAGCATAGTACTCAATGGTGAGAGACTGAAAGCCTTCCCTCTAAGATCAGGAACAAGACAAGGATGCCCGCTGTCACCACTGTTATTCAACATTGTGCTGGAAGTGCTAGCCAGGGCAATCCGGCAAGACAAAGAAATAAAAGGCATCCAAATTGGAAAAGAAGAAGTAAAACTGTCATTGTTTGCAGATGATATGATCTTATATCTAGAAAACCCTGAGAAATCAACGATACACCTACTAGAGCTAATAAACAAATTTAGCAAAGTAGCGGGATACAAGATTAATGCACATAAGTCAGTAATGTTTCTATATGCTAGAAATGAACAAACTGAAGAGACACTCAAGAAAAAGATACCATTTTCAATAGCAACTAAAAAAATCAAGTACCTAGGAATAAACTTAACCAAAGATGTAAAAGACCTATACAAAGAAAACTACATAACTCTACTAAAAGAAATAGAAGGGGACCTTAAAAGATGGAAAAATATTCCATGTTCATGGATAGGAAGGCTAAATGTCATTAAGATGTCAATTCTACCCAAACTCATCTACAGATTCAATGCAATCCCAATCAAAATTCCAACAACCTACTTTGCAGACTTGGAAAAGCTAGTTATCAAATTTATTTGGAAAGGGAAGATGCCTCGAATTGCTAAAGACACTCTAAAAAAGAAAAACGAAGTGGGAGGACTTACACTCCCTGACTTTGAAGCTTATTATAAAGCCACAGTTGCCAAAACAGCATGGTACTGGCACAAAGATAGACATATAGATCAATGGAATCGAATTGAGAATTCAGAGATAGACCCTCAGATCTATGGCCGACTGATCTTTGATAAGGCCCCCAAAGTCATCGAACTGAGCCATAATGGTCTTTTCAACAAATGGGGCTGAGAGAGTTGGATATCCATATCCAAAAGAATGAAAGAGGACCCCTACCTCACCCCCTACACAAAAATTAACTCAAAATGGACCAAAGATCTCAATATAAAAGAAAGTACCATAAAACTCCTAGAAGATAATGTAGGAAAACATCTTCAAGACCTTGTATTAGGAGGCCACTTCCTAGACTTTACACCCAAAGCACAAGCAACAAAAGAGAAAATAGATAAATGGGAACTCCTCAAGCTTAGAAGTTTCTGCACCTCAAAGGAATTTCTCAAAAAGGTAAAGAGGCAGCCAACTCAATGGGAAAAAATTTTTGGAAACCATGTATCTGACAAAAGACTGATATCTTGCATATACAAAGAAATCCTACAACTCAATGACAATAGTACAGACAGCCCAATTATAAAATGGGCAAAAGATATGAAAAGACAGTTCTCTGAAGAGGAAATACAAATGGCCAAGAAACACATGAAAAAATGTTCAGCTTCACTGGCTATTAGAGAGATGCAAATTAAGACCACAATGAGATACCATCTAACACCGGTTAGAATGGCTGCCATTAAACAAACAGGAAACTACAAATGCTGGAGGGGATGTGGAGAAATTGGAACTCTTATTCATTGTTGGTGGGACTGTATAATGGTTCAGCCACTCTGGAAGTCAGTCTGGCAGTTCCTTAGAAAACTAGAGATAGAGCTACCATTCGATCCAGCGATTGCACTTCTCGGGATATACCCGGAAGATCGGAAAGCAGTGACACGAACAGATATCTCCACGCCAATGTTCATAGCAGCGTTATTCACAATTGCCAAGAGATGGAAACAACCCAAATGTCCTTCAACAGATGAGTGGATAAATAAAATGTGGTATATACACACGATGGAATACTACGCGGCAGTAAGAAGGAACGATCTGGTGAAACATATGACAACATGGATGAACCTTGAAGACATAATGCTGAGCGAAATAAGCCAGGCACAAAAAGAGAAATATTATATGCTACCACTAATGTGAACTTTGAAAAATGTAAAACAAATGGTTTATAATGTAGAATGTAGGGGAACTAGCAGTAGAGAGCAATTAAGGAAGGGGGAACAATAATCCAAGAAGAACAGATAAGCTATTTAGCGTTCTGGGGATGCCCAGAAATGACTATGGTCTGTTAATTTCTGATGGATGTAGTAGGAACAAGTTCACTGAAATGTTGCTATAGTATGTAACTTTCTTGGGGTAAAGTAGGAACATGTTGGAAGTTAAGCAGTTATCTTAGGTTAGTTGTCTTTTTCTTAGTCCCTTGCTATGGTCTCTTTGAAATGCTCTTTTATTGTATGTTTGTTTTCTTTTTAACTTTTTTTTTCATGCAGTTGATTTGAAAAAAGAAGGGAAAGTTAAAAAAAAAAAAAAAGAAAAAAGAAAAAAGACAAACAAGGAAAAAAAAAAAAAAGATGTAGTGCCCCCTTGAGGAGCCTGTGGAGAATGCAGGGGTATTCGCCTACCCCACCTCCATGGTTGCTAACATGACCACAGACATAGGGGACTGGTGGTTTGATGGGTTGAGCCCTCTACCATAAGTTTTACCCTTGGGAAGACGGTTGCTGCAAAGGAGAGGCTAGGCCTCCCTGTATTTGTGCCTAAGAGTCTCCTCCTGAATGCCTCTTTGTTGCTCAGATGTGGCCCTCTCTCTCTGGCTAAGCCAACTTGAAAGGTGAAATCACTGCCCTCCCCCCTACGTGGGATCAGACACCCAGGGAAGTGAATCTCCCTGGCAACGTGGAATATGACTCCCGGGGAGGAATGTAGACCCGGCATCGTGGGACGGAGAACATCTTCTTGACCAAAAGGGGGATGTGAAAGGAAATGAAATAAGCTTCAGTGGCAGAGAGATTCCAAAACGAGCCGAGAGATCACTCTGGTGGGCACTCTTACGCACACTTTAGACAACCTTTTTTAGGTTCTAAAGAATTGGGGTAGCTGGTGGTGGATACCTGAAACTATTAAACTACAACCCAGAACCCATGAATCTCGAAGACAGTTGTATAAAAATGTAGCTTATGAGGGGTGACAGTGGGATTGGGAATGCCATAAGGACCAAACACCACTTTGTCTAGTTTATGGATGGATGTGTAGAAAAGTAGGGGAAGCAAACAAACAGACAAAGGTACCTAGTGTTCTTTTTTACTTCAATTGCTCTTTTTCACTCTAATTATTATTCTTGTTATTTTTGTGTGTGTGCTAATGAAGGTGTCAGGGATTGATTTAGGTGATGAATGTACAACTATGTAATGGTACTGTAAACAATCGAAAGTACAATTTGTTTTGTATGACTGCGTGGTATGTGAATATATCTCAATAAAATGATGATTAAAAAAAAAAAAAGCAATTGGTGCTCTTTTTCACTCTAATTATTATTCTTGTTATTTTTGTGTGTGTGCTAATGAAGGTGTCAGGGATTGATTTAGGTGATGAATGTACAACTATGTAATGGTACTGTGAACAATCGAAAGTACGATTTGTTTTGTATGACTGCGTGGTATGTGAATATATCTCAATAAAATGAAGATAAGAAAAAAAAAAAAAGCTCTTTCAGTAAGTATAAAATAAACATTCTAAGTAATAAAAAAAAAAAAAACAAAAAAAAAAAACTGAATCCTATGGTGGGCAATGTCCATGATCAACTGTACAAATACTAGAAATCGCTTCCATGAACCAGAACAAACATATGAGAATACAATTAGAAGTTAATAATAGTGGGGCATATAGGGAAGAAATATATACCTATTGCAAACTATATACTACAGTTAGTAGTATTTCAACATTTTTTCATAAACAGTAACAAATGTACTATACCAACACTACGAGTCGACAATTGAGGGGGGTTGGTTAGGGATGGGGAGGATTCGAATTTCCTTTACTTTTTTTCTTTTTTCATCTTTCACTTTATTTCTTGTCTGGCGTAATGGAAAGTTTCTAAAAATTGAACAAAAATTAAGTGTGGTGATGGATGCACAGCTGTATGAGGTACCCAGGCGCAAGTGATTGTACACTTTCGATCTTTGGATAATTGTATGGTATCTGAACAATCCCAATAAAAATTAAAAAGGAAAAAAAATATTGCATTAAAATATTATTTATCTTGATTAGTGAGTCTTCTGGTGCTCTCATAACCTTTTGTGCCTGAGGCACTTGCCTTCCTAGCCTCAACCTCGTCCTGGCCCTGGTTAGAAGTAATCTAGTAGATTACTAGTCTTCTGCCCAGAGCAAGAGTATATAATTTTACGTACTAAGAATTGATAATACTAGTTATCAGTGATTCCTGTCTGTTGAAGTAGGTTTTTCTTTGCTAATTTAATCTTAATCTAGTTCAAATTGCCAATGTACATATTTTATGTAATAAAATTGGTACTTAAGAATTTTCACTAATTCAGAATAAGCCTCTGTTCCCACCTCCCTTGTTATTTTGAAATGAGCAGTTTATTCTCCAGTGTGTATACCTTAAATAAATTTAGGGCCATGAGTTGTTTAGAAAAAATATGACCAATATTTAATTGAAACAAAATATACTTGGGTTAAATTGGAATTTTGAGTTGGGAGAGTCATGGGAAAGTTAAAGAATAATTTATCCCTGATAACTGGTTAAGAAGACTTGAACATCTCTTTGTAGTGTCACTTCCTATTCAGAACTGCACATAATCAAGTTCTTAATTAAGAAACAGAGAATCTTAGGCAGAAATTGTAGAAAAAGCTTTCATTATTTTAGAGTTTTTCTTGTTGAGAGCTAATAAGCAGATTCATAAAGCACTCTTTAGAAGCATAAAAATAGGCATTTCACAGATTGTTTTGTCAAGTACTTGTGTTTGAATTTAATTTGAAATTCATTAGAAATAAAATTGTGCATTGAAACAATGTTAAATGCATTCAATTGTGTGTGTAGGTGTGTGCAGGTGTTTAACTGTGATATATGTATTGTGATCTATAAGTTGGAATAATTTATGAAAAATTGTTATGTATATTTAATTAAATTGATTTTTATTTGATTATTGCAGTGTCTAAAAATGACTACAAAACGAAGTTTGTTTGTGCGGTTGGTACCATGTCGTTGTCTACGAGGGGAAGAGGAGACCATCACTACTCTAGATTATTCTCATTGCAGTTTGGAACAGGTTCCCAAGGAAATTTTCACTTTTGAGAAAACATTGGAGGAACTCTATTTAGATGCTAATCAGATTGAAGAACTTCCAAAGGTATGTTAATTCTGTCTTTCAAGAATTACCTTGGTTATTTTTATGCCTATTTCAAAATAGAAATATGATATTTTTAATATTGCCTTAATGCTGTCCATATGTGTATCTGTGTTGATCTTCATTTTTTGTTTAGTTTTCTCTTCGGGTGTACACCACATTCAAGTCTTTTCTTAATAGATTTTTTATTTTAACTTTTATCTCTTTGAGCCAATTACTTAAAATTTTTTCGTATTTATCACCAGTTGTTTTATAGCCATTAAGGTAGATAATAAGTCTACATGATTTCTGCAGCCACTGTACTTAACCAGTAAAAGAATTTATATTAATGTTATCTTTTCCTAGCTTTCATAAGACACAATAATAGCTATCAGTTTTTTAAGGATATTGTTGTATTTTGTTGTTCATTGCTGATAATAACTATGAAGTCATTCTATTAGTATTTCCATTTTCATTTTTTAAGTTGAGGAAAATGGGATACAGTTGTAAATAGCTTGCCCAAGATCATACAGTTATTAAGTGGCAGAATAGGGATTCAAACCTAGGCAATCTTACTCCTAGGTCCACTATACTGCCTCATTACTGTATTTTTCCTTTTAATCTTTGTATTTTACTGTGTATCATATAGTACTTTTTTCAGAAATGCAATTTTATTGATATATATTCACACACCATATAATCCATCTGAAGTATACAGTCAGTGGCTCACAGTATTATTGTATAGTTGTACATTCATTGCCACAGTCGATTTTAGAACATTTTCATTTATGGTACTTTTCTTATTGAGGGTAGGCATTAACTTGAATGAAAAACTGAGTAAAAATTTTTCTTACTTGCTTTTATGTAACAAGTTCTTTTTCTCTTAGTTCTTAGGTGGGATAAATCAGACCCCTTTAAGATTACCAATTTGTTTGGGTAACTTTACCGTAAAACTTTGTCTTGTACTTATCATTTTTGAGAACATGATTCTGTTTCTCATTACCATATTTAAGATCATTTTAGAAGTTAAGATGCTGAATATCCCAGTGCAGGGTAGCTATTTAAAGTTGTGTTTTTCAATATTAAGTAAAGAACTAAGAGAGTTCTATAGGCCATTTCATAAGACATATTTCATTTTGTATTTCTGAAATTCAAACTTTAATTTTTTTATTCTCAGAATGAAGTATAAGGGATGTGGTGAAAGGAGAGGGTCTCACCATAAAAATGCCCTTTTCATTTTGATATGAATCACATGGCTAGGCCCAAGGGCTGAGGAGGTCTAATAACTGAGTTGTTTATCTTAACATACCTGGCAATTTTACATTGGAATTTTCAAGAAATGCTTTCCTTAAATAGCTTATTCACTGCCATCCTGACAATAGGTTTTGTTTTTTGTTTTTGTTTTTGTTTTGTTTTTGGTGTGGAACTCAGAAGTTGACTTCATTTATTCACTGCTTGTGATTAAAATGTGTTACTGGGTTACACTGCATTATTGTAATTTTAGCGTAACAATATATTTGCTTTCTTATATGTTTTCTCCAAATCAGAATTTTTTGTTTTGAGTTGTTTGAAATGAATTGTTTTTATTTAATTTATTATATAAACTTTCAATTATGGAAGAGGATCCCTGAACACAAGCTCCAAACTTGACTGTATTTAAAACCTAGTTATTTTTTGACTACCTCAGCCACGATACAACCAATTACTTTTTGTCACTGAGTGCACTTGCTCAGTGCAGAAGTTTGAGGATGTAAACCATACTGAGTGATTCAGTTGTATTCAGGTCCATGATAGAACAACCAGAGCAATAAAGAGATCTTCCCTGATATTTGTTTGAGTGTAACTCATTCAGTTTTTTTGTTTGTTTTGTTTTTAAAAATTTTATTAGAGAAGTTGTAGGTTTACAGAAAAATCAAGCAGAAAATAGAGAGTTCCCATAAACCTCCCTACTATTAACAACATGCATTCATGTGGTACATTTGTTACAATAGGACAAGCATTCTGTTTTAATAAGATTAATTATATTTAATTATTTATAGTCAGTGGATGAAATATTTACCTTAAAAGATAATCAAAATCCTTTCCTTGCTTGTTTTAATAGCAACTTTTTAACTGTCAGTCTCTACACAAACTGAGTTTGCCAGACAATGATTTAACAACGTTACCAGCATCCATTGCAAACCTCATTAATCTCAGGGAACTGGATGTCAGCAAAAATGGTAAGGTTTTTTTTTCTAATTTTTTATACTTTTTAATATTTTTGTTTATTTTTTTAACTCAGATCAGAATGTATTATCAAATTATCTTCATCAAAGAATAAATCTGTGAAAATAAATGTGAAGATATTTTTCCATTTTATTTAAAGGTTTTATAACCAATTTCATATCAAATGATATAAAATGTAATAGTCTTGGCTTACAATTTGTTGTGATCTATCTATCTATCTATAAATGCTATAGAAACTTCCATGTATGTATTTATGTATACTTACAGCTACATATTTGTATATATTCATTGTTTTGTTTGTAATGAGAAATTTGTAATAACAGTGGTGTCCATTGTTGACTACATAAAATGATACATCAATAGGAGTGAAATATAATGTGGCTAATAAAAAGAACAGATAGTTCTATCAGTGCTGACATGAAATATTGACAGTGTAAAGATAAAAAAAAAGCTGTGGAACATTAGAAATATTGTTTAACATTTGTTGAGAGTCACTGTGCACCAAATACTGTATTAGGAGCTAGTATTACGATTGATGGTGAGAAGTAAAAGGACATCATCACTGCCTTCCTGGGGCATTATAGACTTCTCTTTGTGATATTTTTGCATGATACACATCGAAGAAAGTGGAGGATATAGTCCAAAATATCAGTTGCTTACCTTAGAAGGAAAGAGAAGTAGGCACCAGAAATCATGAATGTCTTTTTTTTTTTTAAACCATTTTTAAAATTGAAATATATTCACATACCATACAATCATCCAAAGTATAAAACAGTTGTTCACAGTATCATCATATAGTTGTGCATTCATCAACAAACAAATTTTTGACTATTTTCATTACTCCAAAAAATAAAAACAATGATAAAAATAAAAGTAAAAAGAACACTCAAAACGTCCCATGCCCTTCCTCCCACATATTAGTCATTTACTTTTTGTCCCCGTTTTTCAACTTATTTGTCCATACACTGGGTAAAGGGAGTGTGAACCATAGATTTTCACAATCACACAGTCATACCATATAAGCCATATAGTTATACGCTTGCCTTCAGAAATCAAGAATACTGAATTGCAGTTCAACAGTTTTCAGATATTTCCTTCCAAATAGTCTGAAAAACTAAAAACCAAAAAGGAATAACTATATAATGCATGAGTTACCTCCAGAATGACCTTTTGACTCCATCTGAAATCTCTCAGCCACTGAAACTTTATTTTGTTTCATTTCTCTTCCCCCTTTTGGTCCAGAAGGCTTTCTCAGTCACACGATGCAGGGTCCAGGCTCATCCCTGGGAGTCACAATCCACGTTGCCAGGGAGATTTACGTCTCTGGGAGTTGTGTCCCACGTGGTGGGGGAGGGCAGTGAATTTACCTGCGGAGTTGACTTGCAGAGAGAGGCCTCATCTGAGCAACCAAAGAGGCCTTCTTGTGGTGACACTTAGGCACAATTATGAGTAGGCTTAGCCTCTCCTTTTCAGTAACAGGCTTCATAACGGCAAGCCCCAAGATTGAGGTTTTGGCCTATTAAGCTGGTAGTCCCCAATGCTTGTTAGAATATCAGGAATTCCCCAGTTGGGGAGGTTTATTATTTCTGCTTTTTTTTTCCCAGTCCCCTAAGGGGGTTTTGCAAATACTTTTTATTCTCTGCCCAAAGTACTCTGGGTTGTATCTTTGCTTTGTGCTAACCTGTACAAACCAACAAGATGTCACTCTGTAGTCAAGGTTCCATGTAATTATGGTATTTGAGTAAACTGGTTATACAAGTTATATTATATAATGTACTACAGAAAATGTAGATTTTGCACCAAATAAACATCTCTTCCTTTGGTTCCACACAGAAGCCAAAATTTTAAAACACAGTTAATATCATCCTGTACACTTTAGTCTGATCTACCCCAACCAAGTCCATTTCGTTCATATCTCCAGTCAAAATCTGATCTCCTTTTCCACCTGTTTAACTGTTGAATCATGGGCCAATGCCAACACTCTGGCTCTAAGTCCCAGGCGCAACACAGACACCCAAAGCTCCAGGGACTACCACGTCACACAAAAACAGCACAGAATCTCAAACTTTAGAAATAAATGTTACAACTCATGAGTAGATGTGACTGCTGTAAGAGCTTACAATCTGAGAAGCTTTACATAAACCTTCCCCTGATAACCCATACTCCCAGATTCAAATCTCAGTTTGCACATTATTATTAGTCCATATTAATGAGGCATTAAAATGTTTGTCTTTTCATTTCTGGCTTATTTACTCAACCTACTGTCTTCACAGTCCATTCACCTAGTTGCATACCTCACAACTTCATTCCTTCTTGCTGCTCCCTCATGCAAAAGATTCTTGTATTGATACATTTAATCACACTTATTGACCACTCTAGGTTTCACTAGGTTATGCAGTCTCAGTCTTTATCTTCTATCTTTCCATCCGGTGTCACACATACCCCTAACCTTCTTCTTTCAACTGTGTTCACAATCATCTTTTTTCAGTATTTACAGTATTGTGCTGCCATCACACAGTATTGTACTATCCATTTCTGGATCCATACAGTCAATCCTCTAGAACATTCTGTACTCCTCCAACATCAAAGGCCCAATTTCTACCCGCTTTCTATTTCCTGAGTATCTTCATTCCTACACTCTTCTCCAGACCTCTTTCCTGTCTTTTCCTATCTGTCTGTAGCACTCCCTTTAGCATTTCCTGTAGAGGAGGGGAAGTCTCCTGTTCACAAAGTCTCTCAGTGTCTGTTTATCTTTAAATATTTAAAACTCTCCCTCATTTTTGAAGGACAGTTTTGCCTGATTTAGGATTCTTGGTTGGCAGTTTTTCTCTCTCAGTATCTTGAATATATCATACCACTGCCTTCTTGCCTCCATGGTTTCTCCTGAGAGATCCACACTTAGTCTTATCAAGCTTCCCTTGTATGTGATGGATTACTTTTCTCTTGCTGCTTTCAGAATTCTCTGTCTTTGACTTTTGAAAATCTGATCAGTAAATATCTTGGAATAGGTCTATTTGGATCAGTTCTCTTTGGGGTATGCTGTGCTTCTTGGATCTGTAATTTTACATCTTTCATACAAGTTGGGAAATTTGCATTGAATATTTTCTCTGTTATTCTTTCTGCCACTTTTCCCTTCTCTTTTCATTCTGGAACATCTATAACACGTATATTTGTGCACTTCATGTTGTCCTTCAGTTCCCTCAGAACCTGCTCATATTTTCCATTCTTTTTCCTACCTTTTCCTTTGTGTGCAGGATTTCAGATGCCCTGTCCTTTTCCTTCTGCCTCTCCAAGTCTGCTGTTGTATGTCTCCATTGTTTTTTTCATCCCTTCTATTGTGCCTTTCATTTCCATAAGTTCTGCCGTTTGTTTTTTCAAGTTTACAGATTCCTCTTTATGGTCATCCAGTGTCTTCTTTATATCCTTCATCTCTTTTGCCATATCTTCCCTCAGCTCATTGAATTGATTTAGGAGATTTGTTGGAAGAACTTTAATTAGTTCTTCCCTCAGTTCATTGAATTGATTCAGCATTAGTTGCCTCAACTCGTGTACCTTGGTTGAACTATTAGTTTATTCCTTTGGCTGGTCCATATTTTTGTATTTCCTAGTATGGCTTGTTATCTTAAGTTGTCTAGGCATCTGGTTTTCTTGATTAGTTTATTCTGGAACTCATTTTCATTCTTTTACCTAGGGGTTTCTTTTTGGTTGGCTTTGTTCTCTAACCTTTGTTGTTCAGTTCAACTTATTCTAGACCTCAGTTCTATTTAGTTGATCAGAGTTTTTCACCTCTTCTTTTTCTGTTTCTTGCCCTGCTTCTCTGTAGCCTTTTTGTGAGAGGGTCTCCTCAGATATGGTTGACCCTAGTCAGGTTTTCCCAGTCTAGAGAGGCCCAGGTCTCAGGAGGAGGATACGGAGTTTCCCTGAGAATGAGACCTTCCTGTGAGGCCTCTAGACTCAGTGTTTTTCCTATTCTTTCCAGCAGGTGGTGCTTGCCAGCCTGCAGTTCCCCAACCGTTGTAAGGAGGTGTGGTGCCTGTAATTCTCTTTAGATTCTGAGCCTGTTGGGGTGTGGCTAACTGAAGCTGGAATCTGAATTGCAGCCCCTTGGGTCTGAGTTCCCAGAAAGAGGGCTGCTTATTGAGCTGGACCTCCCTCCACTCTCCCAATCCTAGGAACTCCAGCTGTCTCCTGGGAGCACTATTCCCTTCTCCCCTCTCCTCTTTGGGGCAACTCCAGCTTAATTCCTTGGTCAGCCTGAGTTGCCAATTAAGGATTGGGGTGGAGACTTTGTTCAGAAGTAAATCTGAAATTCAAAGAAGTTCTGGGTACCCTGTCACCCCTCGAGACTAGCCTAGACCTTCATCTTGGGCTATTTGATAGAAAATAACCACATATGTTACTTTTAAGTTTGGAAAAAAAAGAAAAGAAGAAAAAAAAAAGTCCCTTTTTAAAGCCTTTCCCCAGCCTGGAATAGCATATTTAAAGAAGGGCTTTGTGCTATTATCTGGATAATTACTCTCCAACAGCTTTGATTCTACCCTTGCCAGGGGGCTACTGAAGTGTGAAAAGATACAGAGTCAGTGAGAAAGGAGAAGAGACAACATGCAGGAAACAAAAAAAAAAGTGTTTTTGGAGCCAGGGAATGGGTGCTGGCTTTTATGTGCCCCACCTTCCCGGAGCCCAGCCCTTCTCTAGCACTCCCAGCTCCAGAAATTAATTAATTTGTTAATTCTGCAGTTGAGGCTGAGTTAAGCCCCCCTTCTTGCTTCCATCAGAATGTTTTTTTTTCCTTTCAGGAAAAGGCAGTCCCTGGGGTCTGGGTTGGGAGGGGCACCCAGACTTACCCTGTTCGGGGTAACTTACAAAATTCGCTGCGATCTCAGCTTTTCCACCGGTTCCAAACTTGTGTACAATGTGTGACTGGTCACTGGAGACCCCAAAAACCCTGTTTTATGCAGTTCATGGATAATTATCAGCTGCCCTTGAGAAGAGACTGAATTCCACATCTCAGCACTCTGCCATCTTGCCCTGCCTCTCCGAAGCATCTTTTAAAAAGTATTTTACTTCCCTTGCACTTTCTGGACTGTCTAGTTCGGTAATATAATCGTCCTCAGAGGCTGCTTTGCCCCTTAGCACAGGCTTTATATGACCCAGCAAGGCTGAAACTGCAGGATTCCTGTATCCTCACTTTCCTGGCCTAGATCTGGCTTGATGAGGGGCTCCATCTGTTGCAGAGTACTCCCTCAGCCAACCCAGCATTCCATTTGTCTCCAAGGCAAGGAAATAGCCGCCAGCTGCTGCTTCCCTCAAGGGTGGGGGCAGGGCTTTCAGACCCAGGACTGGAAACATTCTCTGTCCATGTTTTCTCAGTCTTTTTGTCTCTCACTGATCTGGGCCTTGAAATGTCCTCCCCTGTCCACCGGGTCTTCAGACAGTGAGTGTATTTTTCACTCCTGTGAGAGATTCTAAAATCTTTGTACCTGGTGGGTGGGTTCCGGTCTGCTGTTTCTGTGTCTCCCAAATGGAGACCTAGTGAGGGAGAGGGGATAGGACTGGTTGGTCTTGGATGGAAAATTCTTACCTGCTATGTCTTCTCTTTCTTCAATTAGGCATTTGCAGGGTCTTTCTCCAGTCTATATCCTCCTCCAGGGTTTCAAACAATTCAGAATTGTCCTTTTTTTCATAGCATCTCTGGAGAGAAGTTTTCAGTAGCTGTTTACGTTGCCATGTTGATGACGTCCATGTATGTCTTTTATAATTACAAAAGAGAAAGGAAATCCTATGAGTATAGTCTCTAAATATTCTGCCCAAAGATACTACTTTCAAAGGACAATATATCTCAATAAAATTGCATTGAAGAAAACAATGAATACTAAGTCATATTTCAAATACTTCTTTATAATGTTTGGAAAAAACCCTTATAAATGAATCTGAACACATTAGTGCAATGGCACTGGCAAATATTTAGTAATTATAATCCATATCTCTTGGTTCCAAAGTCAGACTTTGTCCCAATAATATGAGCATCAAGTAGTACATGTTGTATCATATCAATTTTGTTTCATGACTTAGTGTGAACCACTTAGGAACTGATTAAAATACTCATTGTGTTTTCACAATTAACTCTTAGCTTTGGCAAGTGAATTAATCAGTTATCTACCTATGTCCACCAAAAATTAAAAAAGGTTTCTTAAAATATGTATTGTATACTAACCCCTAATCTCTACATCCTAGTTATTTACTTGTGGGCAATACATATATCATGCAATAAAATTGCATATTTTGTAGGAAAATCATCAAATTAATACTTCTTCTTAAAGGATTTAAACCAGAGATCATTTTATTCATATTCATCCTAGTTGAAGGGAAAGGTTAAAAGTTGTTAATGCCCTCCTGTTTTTCAGTATGGCTTAATTAATTCTCAAATCAGTAAATTTTCACTTTAAAACTAGTACTATAATTTAAAAAAATTGTTAGAGTCATTTAACTTTATGGTTAAGAATATTCTGTTACATATGGGAAGTTTGTTTTCTAAGTAAAACTTTTATAATTTGTTATTTAGATTTGAGTCATTCATGATAATATCTTATTTTCTTCCAGCGTATTTTAAGAATTTCAAGCCTAAATGAAAAATGTAGGAAAAATACCCACATTCACCAATTCTTAGCATTTTGTCACTTTTGCTTTGTCACTTTCATATATATAGAAAATTCAAATGAATTTCAAATATATTCAGAGAAAAATGTAAAAAGTTGTTTGTGTTTAAAATGCCTTTTTCCTAAACCTGTTTAAATTTAAGTTGTTGTTATTATGAACTTCACCCCTAAAATATTACAGTCAGTATGCGTGTCTTAAGAACAAGGACATTTTATACATAAAATATTATCACTCTCAAGATATTTTGTTGCTGAATGGTGTCCTTTTTAGCTATTCCTCCCCTCTTCTACGTCTTAATCCAAACTTAAGTCCAAGATTCATCATTTGTCTTGGTCTGTCAGGGTCACAGAGCGGCCTGTTATGATGTTCATGTTTTATGATCTTATTTAGCCTAACAGGAGAGCACGAAGGCCTGCTTCCAAATGCCAGGCTGATTTGTAATAAGACCAAAGCCTACTAGATGTCAGGAGCTGTTTTTTGTTTCTCATGGACATAGAGAGAATTCTTCTGCAACTAAGCCAGAGTAATATAAAGAGGATAGCCATGTTGTTAAGTATCTAATCTAGTGCTGTATTATGTTTGAGCAATAGAGGCAAATTTTTAGAGAAAGAGTATATGACAAAGAAATAACACTATTTAATGAAGTCAAGTCAGAATAAAAAAGAACAGATAGTTGAACTTGTTAGAAAATCAAGAAATAATTCAAGGTAAAATTCAGGTTCTGCATACTTTATGTGTAAGGATAAGATAAGCCATCTTTGGAGGTAGCTATTACAAGTAGGCCTCATTAAGAAAGTTGTCTTAAGCAAAGATTTGAAAGAAGTGAGGGAGTTGGCCATGCAGATAGCTTAGGTGAGCCAGCAAGAGGGAACTGCCAGTGCAAAGGCTGTAAGGTATGCATTTTCATAGGATGCATAAAGAAAAGGAGGGTCAGGCTAGCTAAAACAGAGTGAACAAGATGGAGAGTAATAGGAGTACAGGTCAGAGAAATAGGGATTTGGGGGAGCTAATAATGTAGCCTCTTACGGGCCATTGCATGGCTCTAGTTTTTACTCTTAGCAAAATGAAGAATCATTTGGAAGGTTTGGAGGAGATCATTTAAAGAATACATGATCTGACTTGTTGTTAAAACATTTACTTTAGCTAAGTGTAGAAAGTATGCTCTGAGGGTACAAAGGTGAAAAAATAGACCAGTTCAGATGCTTTTTCAGTCATCTGTGATGATAGTGTTAGCAATAGTGAGAGGTGGACAGACAGAATAATATATGAAGGTGGAATCAACTTTTTGCATGATTTTCATGATGGATTGATATGGGATGTGAGAGAACATTCAAGGATACCTCAAGAATTTTGGTCTATACAACTGGAAGGATAGAGTTGTGAAATGTGTGAGAGGAGTATTTTATGGAGGAAATTAGTAGTCCATTTTTGGACATGTAACATTTGCTACATCTATAAGGTATCCAGTTCTTCATAGAGGTCTGAAATTCAGTCAAGAGAGACCTGTGCTGGAGGTTTGTGTTTGGAGGTTGTCAGCAGTATTTAAAGCCTGAGATTAGATGCAGTCATCAAGGGCATGAGTGTGAAAGAAAGGAGGCCCACAGAATGGGCCCTGGAGTCACCCCAACATTAAGAGATCAGGAGTTAGAAGAGGTAGGCACCCAAAATATACCAAGAAAAAACACTACTGAGGAAAGTGGAAAACTATTAGAGTGAAAATATTTATTTTCCTCACTGTATTTTCACTCTTCAAGATAAAGAACCATGTCTTAGTGTCTGTATTACATATTATAGTGTCTGACACTTTGTGAATACTTGTACATAGTAGCTGAATGATAGCAAGGATAGGTAATTTCAGTTTGGAACATGTTGAGTTTAAATAGTATGAAGTGGGCATTTGAAAATTCTTATTTGGAGTGAAGGAGAGGGGTGGAAACTGTGGAGATAAACATTTTGAACCTAAAATTATATATGGTGAGAACTGAAGTAAATACATTGCTAGCAATTTGTAAAAGCAGAAAACAGATGAATATTTCAAAACTCTTTGCCTAGGACAAAATTATTTCTATGTATCTGAAAACTGAAGATGATTTAGAATTACAGGCATTGATTTGTTACTTTTAATAAAATACATGTTATGGATTAATGTACTTTAAAATATGAAAAATTTGAATTGCTTATATTTGTAATTGTGGAAGATGATGGAAGCATTACTTTTCATTAAATATTAAAATAGTAAAAGTCTAATATAAACCTCTTGAAACCATTCATTCTCCATATAAAATTTTGGAACAAATGTATTTCAGTCTTTGGTTTTCTCTTTAGGTAAACTTTATCATGTACAAAAAATACTATTTGAATGTACTTAAAGATTTTCATAAGAGCTGAAGAACTGAGATATTTAGCTAAGTTTTAAAATGAAGTGGGGTACTAATGAAAACAATAAATAATTTCTCCCCCACCTAAATGTGGAATGTTTTAAGATAAACAAAACTAACAGTATATAAAAAGAAGTATACAGCACTAACAAGTGGGACCCATTCCAGGTATGCAAGGCTGATTCAACGTTTGGAAATTTATCAGTGCAATCCACCACTTCACCAGCCATAAAACTAATTCAGGAATTCCATTCTTATATATTTACCTAAGAGAAATGAAAACGTATGTCCACAGAATGTCTTGTTTATAGTTTTTCATAGCAGGTTTTTTTTTGTAATAGTCCAAAACTTCTTCCTCTTTTTGCCCTCTGCAAGTCTCCTATTTGTAACCCTTGTGCATCATAGCCTGCCTATCCTGGGAGCGGCCAGGATGTGCTCCCCTCAGGTTCTGCTATTTTTGTTTTTTACAGTTTTTTAATTGTGAAATATAGCATATGTACAGAAAAGTAAAAACTTTCAAAGTACAATTTAACAATTAGAGAGCAAATTTCAAAGAATGTTATAGGTTACAGTTCCACAATTTCAGTTATTTCTTTATTGTGAAGTAGAACATATACACAGAGAGTATGATTTAACAAGTAGTTATAGAGCAAATTACAAATAATGTTATGTGTTATAGCCCCACAATTTCAGTTATTTCCTTACTATGAAATATAACGTACAGAAATGTGATAATATTCAAAGTACATTTTAACAAGTAGCTGTAGAGCAAATTTCAAAGCATGTTATGGGTTACAGTTCCACTGTGTCAGTTATTTCCTTCTAAGCTAGCCTAGTACCCTAGGAACTAATTATATAAAGGTTCAGTATTCGTAATCTTTGTTAAATTCTATCCTGTTTGTTGTTACCCCTCTCTCTTTGTTTGATCACTTTCTCAATCTTCAGGGATATCTAGGCAGTGACCACCTTAACTTGTTCGTATTGAAAAGGATGTCAACATTAGGAACAGAGATGCATCTGATTGCTGTTCTTGGAGAGAGGCTGTTGCCTCTGGGTTTGGGAACTTACCTGGCATAGGAACACTCTGGAGGATTTAAGTTTTTGAAAAATAAACTTAATGAGTACAACTTTTCTAGAGTTTTAAAATATATAATCAGTTCAGCAAAGGAGTACTATTTGAATGTATCAGAAGAGTTATTTTAATGTATCCTCAATAGAATTATTATTAGAAGACAGATTATTAGTTGAAAGATTGATACGGACTTAACTCCTGAAGAGTAAGATTTAGTAGCCTTAAATACTTTGTAAGCAAATGAATGAGTGAAAAGAAGAAAATTAGTCTCAAGTAATAAGAATTTTGTTATTGGTAGGTAAGTTGAATTCAGCAAATGTTTGTAGTACAAAGATGCAATAGACTAAATAGTTACAGTGTGTTTAGAGTAGAGAATTGAGTTAACCTAAAACCTACTAATGGTAATAAAGAAGCACAAAGATGCTATCATTTATTGTGGTATAAATACCCTAAAATGTGTAATTGAAAGTGTTAGGAGTATTAAATTTTGTTGAGTTTGTTTTGATGAGAGGAAGAAAATTACCTTTTCACTCAAAAGAGGATGAATAAATAATGTAAAGCAACCCATGTTTAAAACTTAAATGAACTGAAAAATAAATTACAAAAATCAATTCAAGAAGTAGAAAACCTAAATGACAGTGAATACAACATGAATTTGAGTAAGTAGTCCATAAAGTACCAGGCTTAGTTTTATGGTCAAGTCCGGCTAAACGTTCATGGAATTTGATACTCCCTAAATTATTTTAACTGTTCTAGATATTAAGGAAAGTTTTTTTTGTTTTGTTTTGCTAAGGACATAACATTATTGGAAACAAGTAGGTTGGGGGGAGGAGAGGCTAGGAATGGAGCTCTGGGGCAGGTGGTGGCTTCTCCTCATCAGAAGGGCGATCAATGAAGTTGGCGAGCATAGCAGCTGTGTCATCCTGCTCCTTTTCCTGAAGAGCTGATGCCTCTGTCTCTGTCTCTTTTGCAGATGTCTCTGGTGGAGGTGGTGCCTTGTCACCCTCACCCTTAGTCCCCTCTTCCAGCAGGGTCGTGGGATGGGGAGTGGGCTCTTCTTCAACAAGCTCCACACACCTCCAAGGCCAGACTGCTTGCCTCTTGATGAGTTTTTTTTTTTTTTTTGTTAAACAGCATTTAAATATTTTTGTCTGCCTACAGTTTCTGTTGCAAATGTGATTAGTTTGCTTGAATAAATAGGAAATATGTGTTGGCCATGTTTTCCTCTTGAGGGTTATCATAGAGTTTTGATTAAGGACAAATGTTTGAAATGTTGGATATGTTTAAGTTCACTGTGCTTAAAATGAACTAAGAAGTTGTATAGACTTGGTTAAAGGGCTGCCTTCCTGAACTTCAAATTAAAAGCAATAAATTCCAGTGATTCAAATCATTGGATTAAATGTAGTATTCTGCCAGAAAAGCTGAAATGGAGTCCAAAGAGACTGAAATGGTGTCCAGGTTTCAAGAAATGGTAAGAGGAAAAATCAACCTGTAGGAGCTGCTGTTCCTCTGAGTTACTGAACTATTCAGATTAGGCAGAATTCCTTTCAAGTACTACTAAACAGGAGTGGCAGGTTCCCAGGACAGTCTGTTTTGTCATTTTGAAAGAGAAACCTCTCAGACTCTCCAAACTGGGTATGTAAGTGTTGTCAGATGGGGAGAAGTGGATGAATAATGGGGAAAAGGTGGGGGGTGGGAAGAGATACCCCCCAGGTGAGTGAGTCTCCCTGGTGACATGGGACACGGATTCTGGAAATGAGCCTGAATCTTGCATCGAGGGGTTGAGAATGCTGTTTTTGACCAGTAAGGAGAAAAGAACGGCAACAAAATAGGCTTCAGTGGCTAAGAGATTTCAAGTAGAGTCAAGAGGCTGTCCCCGAGGTTACTCCTTTGCGAGCTTCAGCTATATCCTAAATGGCCACAGTATGATAAGCCCAAGTCAACAGTAGTCCCCCAAACCCTAAAGAATACCTGGGTCTCTATCTGAGATTCTATAAAAGTTTCACTCAGCACGTTTTTTCTTTAGAAACTTAAATCCTCCAGAGAGCTCCTATGCCAGCTATGTCCCAAAACCCAGAGGCAACAGCCTCTTCAAGACCAACCAGTTGTGTTCCCTTTTCCCATAATGTCAACACCCCTTTTTGGTGTGGGTAGGTTGTGGTGGGCACGTCCTGGATGTCCCTGAAGGTTGGGAAAGGGATTGGACTGGAGGAGGGGTTGGTGGCAGACTGGGTGGAGTTTGGCAGGGATTGTGAGTGCTGGGTCTCTGTGTGGTTTTCTTTTTCTTGGTTGCTCTGGGGTATTGGAGTGGCTGTGGCGGGGCCGGGGGGGTAGGTTGCTGGGATGGTGGAGCTGTGACCCATGGCATTCTTTGGGGTTTGCTGTATGGCTGCTTGTTGGGTTGTGGTTTGAGAGTTGTCACCTTTTTGTGTGTAGGTTATGTTTCACAGTGGGGAGGTGGTGGGACTGTGGTGCTGTGACCCATGGTATTCTTGGAGGTTTCCTGTATGGCTGCTTGTTGGATTGCACTTGGAGAGTTGTTACTTGGAGACTTGTATTCCATAATTATGTGTGTGTGTGTGTGTATAAAGAAAGGGGGGAAATAACCAACTCTTTTTTTTGTAAAGGGAGTACAAAGTCAATAACAAACCCTGGTAAAGACAGTTTGGTAAAGACAGTTTAAGCTGAAATATTGGGATGCCTCAGGTAGAATGACTGGAGTCCTCCTGCAGGCTGACTCAGGCATGTTCTCCTGGGACAGCCAGAGAAACATGAGAGCTGGTGGAAATTAGCTGGGACCTTTTCAAGCCCTTGCTTAAGCACTGACTCTCCTGATGTTTCATTAGCCAACACATATCATATGGCTGAGCACAGAATTGGGGTAAGGAAAATACATTCTGCATTTTGATGGGAGGAGTTGCACTATCAGGTTGAAGGTAGGTGGTACAGGAAGATATAGAGTTGTTGGGCTAGTAATTAACCAATCAGTCACATATATCCAGAAGTAAACCGAACAGGAAATGTGTAATATGACCTATATGGAAAAAAGGCATAATACTATGGAATAGTAGAGTGAAATAGAAAAGTCAGTCCGGAAACAAAATCATGAATAGTTGAGAATTCAGAATATGACAGAGGAACCTCTATAAAATTAGTGGAAATAGGATAATGCAAATTCAGTAGGTTTTGGCACAGTGTTTTTACACAGGAAATGAATAAAAATAGAACCCTACCTCATACCATACACTAACATAAATAGCAATTAGATTAAGGAAAGCAAAACACCACAATTTGTAGGTAATGTAGGAGAATATTTTTATGACTTCAGCTTATTCATGATATAAAAAGCATAGGCAATAAAAGAAAATAATTTGCTACATGACAAAATATAAAAAATACGTGATAGGCTTTGAGAAAAACTTTGAGCAATATATATATATACACATGTATATATTCTGATATTTATAAGGACTGTTTACAGTCAGTAATAAAAGATAATCCAATAGAAAATGTACAATGAACAGGGAATTCAAAGAAGAAATAAATATGAGCAGTAAGCACATGAAAAGTATATTCATCATCATTAGAACTCAGGAAATTAGTTTTAATTTATATTTCTTTTATTTCTGGTAAGGTGTAACCCTTAAATTGGCTAAATAACAAAGAATATGGGGAAATCAGTATTGTAGTATGAAAATTAGTATTGCCACCTGTTCCGGTTTGCTAATGCTGCTGGAATGCAAAACACTGGAAACGGATTGGCTTTTATAAAGGGGGGTTATTTGGTTACACAGTTACAGTCTTAAGGCCATAAAGTGTCCAAGGTAAGTCATCAACAATCAGGTGCCTTCACTGGAGGATGGCCAGTGGCATCCAGAAAACTTCTGTTAGCTGGGAAGTCACATGGTTGGCATCTGCTCCAGAGTTCTCGTTTCAAAATGGCTTTCTCCCAGGGCTTTCCTGTATAGGCTGCAGCTCCTCAAAAACATCACTCTTAGTTTCTCTTGGGGCATTTGTCCTCTCTTAGCTTCTCAGGAGCAAAAGACTGCTTTCAAAGGCCATCACCAAAATGTCTCTGTAAGCTGCAGCTCTTCTCTCAGCTCCTGTGTGTTCTTCAAAGTGTTCTTCTTGGCTGTAGCAAGCTCTCTCCTTCTGTCTGAGCTTATATGGTGCTCTAGTAAACTAATCAAGGCCCATGCTGAATGGGCAGGGCCACACCTCCATGGAAATTATCCAATCAGAGTTATCACCTACAGTTGGGTGGGTCTCATCTCCATGGAAACACCCAAAGAATTACAGTCTAATCAACACTGTTACGTCTGCCCACACAAGAATACATCAAAGATAATGGCATTTTGGGGGATATAATACATTCAAACTGGCACACCACCCTGAGGAAAAATTGGGAAGTAGGTAGCTAACCATTGATAACTATGTGCCAAGCCCTGTTCCAGCGTTGAACAAGACAGGCAAAGGTTCTCTCCTGAGAGAGTATGTATTCTTAGTGGTGGTTGGTAGACAATTATAAAGATAGGTAAATGTATGGTAGACTGCTTGAGATTGCCTCATACATATATCACTAGTGCTTTGTTTATATTTTTCGTTGTTTTCTCCCCTATGCTTCAGTTTTTTAAAAATGCTATTTTATTAAGATTTTTTCACACAATTTAAGATTTTGTATACAATCAGTGGTTCACTGTATCATCACATAGTTATGCATATATCACCACAATCAATTTTAGAAGATTTTCATTACTCAGAAAGAAAGAAAGAAAGAAAGAAAGGAAAGGGAGGGGAGGGGGGAGGGGGGAGGAAGGAAGGAAGGAAAAGAAAGAAAGAAAGAAAGAAAACCCAAAACATCCCTTATCCTCATCACCCCCTGTTATTGATCCCTGCTGTTGGTATGGCACAATTGTTACGGCTGATGAAAGAATATTAAGATATTTCTGTTGACTGTAGTCCATAGTTTGCATAGGTACATTTTTACCATATGCCACATAACACTATCATTAACTCCTTGTAATAGTGTCATACGTTTGTTACAGTTCATGAAAGAACTTTTATATTTGTATTGTTAATCGCAGTCATTGTCTACCACAAGATTCACTATGTTATACAGTCCCAAGTTTTAACCTTTCCTTCTTGGTGAGATACTTGACTCCACACTTCCCATTTGAATCACATTCACACACAATACAGCATTGTTAATTATACTTACAGTATTCACAATAATGTGCTACCCCACTTTATCTATTTCCGAACATTTAAATTCAACCTAGGTAAAAATTCTGCACATATATTAAGCAACTTTTCCACATTGTCTAGGCTCACTCTATCCCCCTGGTAACCTATATTTTATGTCTGTGAGTTTACGTATTATAATTAGTTTATATTTGTGAAATCACACAATATTTGTCCTTTTGTGCCTCACTTAATTCACTAACATAATGTCCTCAAGGTTCATCCATGTTGTCCTGTACTTTAGGACTTTGTTCTTTCTTATTGCTGAAAAATATTCCATCATACGTATATACCACGTTTTGTTGATCCATTCATTGATTAAAGGACACTTGGGTTCCTTCCATCGTTTGGCAATTTTGAATAATGCTGCTGTGAACATCAGTGTGAAAATGTCTATTCATGTCCCTGCTTTCAGTTCTTCTGGGTTATATACCAGGTAGTGGGATTGCTGGATGGTAAGGCATCTCTATACTTAGATTTCTGAGGAACCGCCAAACCATCTTTCACAGCAACTGCACCATTTTCCATTCCCACCAGCAGTGAATAATCGTTCCTGTTTCTCCACATCCTCTGTAAAACTTGTAGTTTCCTGTTTAATAGTGGCCATTCTGGTAGGTGTGAAATAATAGCTCGTGATTTTGATTGGCATTTCTCTAAAAAGCTAGTGAAGATGTACATCTTTTCATGTGCTTTTTAGCCATTCATATTTCCTTTTGGAAAAATGTCTGTTCATGCATTCAGCTCATTTTCTAATTAGGTTGTCTTTTCCTTGTTGAGTTGTAGGATTTCTTTATGTATTCTGGATGTCAAACCCTTACCAAGTATGTGGTTTACAAATATTTTCCCTATTGAATTGGCTGCCTTTTCACCATTTTGACAAAATCCTTTGAAGCATAGAGTGTTCAGTTTTGAGGGGGTCCCATTTATCTATTTTTTCTTTCATTGCTTGTGCTTTGAGTGTAAGGTCTAGGAAACTACTGCCTATCACTAGATCTTAAAGATGTTTCCCTACATGTTCTTCTGAGAGTTATGATACTTGTTCTTAGATGTAGGTCTTTGATCCATTTAGAATTAATTTTTGTACAGGGTGCGAGATAGGGGTCCTCTTTCATTCTTTTGGATATGGATATCCAGTTCTGCCAACACTATTTATTTATTTATTTATTCATTATTAAATAACTATTTTACTTCCAACATGTTTAGCAACATCTGTGAACTTGTTCCTACCATACCCACCAGAAATTAACAAACCATATTCATTCCTGGGCATTCCCAGAATGTTAAATTTACCCACGATAGCTTATCTCTTTTTATTGGGTTATTGGTCCCCCTTTGTTAATTGAGCTCTATCACTAGTTCTCCTGCATTCTACATTATAAACCATTTGTTTTACATTTTTCAATGTTCACATTAGTGGTAGCATATAATATTTCTTTTTGTGCCTGGCTTATTTCGCTCAGCATTATGTCTTCAAGGTTCATCCATGTTGTCATACATTTCACGATATCATTCCTTCTTACTGCCACGTAGTATTCCATCGTGTGTATATACCATATTTTATTTATCCACTTGTCTGTTGAAGGACATTTGGGTTGTTTCCGTCTCTTGGCAATTCTGAATAATGCTGCTGTGAACATTGGCATGCAGATATCTGTTCGTGTCACTGCTTTCAGATCTTCTGGGTATATACCGAGAAGTGCAGTTGCTGGATCAAAGGGTAATTCTATATCTAGTTTTCTAAGGAACTGCCAGACTGACTTCCAGAGTGGCTGAACCATTATACAGTCCCACCAAAGATGAATAAGAGTTCCAGTTTCTCCACACCCTCTCCAGCATTTGTAATTTCCTGTTTGTTTAATGGCAGCCATTCTAATTGGTTTGATTTGGTATCTCATTGTGGTCTTTTTTTTTTTTTAATTAAATCTTCATTTTATTGAGATATATTCACATACCACGCAGTCGTACAAAACAAATCGTACATTCGATTGTTCACAGTACCATTGCATAGTTGTACATTCATCACCTAAATCAATCCCTGACACCTTCATTAGCACACACACAAAAATAACAAGAATAATAATTAAAGTGAAAAAGAGCCTCATTGTGGTCTTAATTTTCATCTCTCTAATAGCTAGTGAAGCTGAACATTTTTTCATGTGTTTCTTGGCCATTTGTATTTCCTCTTCAGAGAACTGTCTTTTCATATCTTTTTTTTTTTTTTTTTTTTTTTTTTTAAATCATCATTTTATTGAGATATATTCACATACCACGCAGTCATACAAAACAAATTGTACTTTTGATTGTTTACAGTACCATTACATAGTTGTACATTCATCACCTAAATCAATCCCTGACACCTTCATTAGCACACACACAAAAATAACAAGAATAATAATTAGAGTGAAAAAGAGCAATTGAAGTAAAAAAGAACACTGGGTACCTTTGTCTGTCTGTTTCCCTCCCCTACTTTTCTACACATCCATCCATAAACTAGACAAAGTGGTGTTTGGTCCTTATGGCTTTCCCAATCCCATTGTCACCCCTCATAAGCTACATTTTTATACAACTGTCTTCGAGATTCATGGGTTCTGGGTTGTAGTTTGATAGTTTCAGGTATCCACCACCAGCTACCCCAATTCTTTAGAACCTAAAAAGGGTTGTCTAAAGTGTGCATAAGAGTGCCCACCAGAGTGACCTCTCGGCTCCTTTTGGAATCTCTCTGCCACTGAAGCTTATTTCATTTCCTTTCACATCCCCCTTTTGGTCAAGAAGATGTTCTCCGTCCCACGGTGCCAGGTCTACATTCCTCCCTGGGAGTCATATTCCACGTTGCCAGGGAGATTCAATTCCCTGGGTGTCTGATCCCACGTAGGGGGGAGGGCAGTGATTTCACCTTTCAAGTTGGCTTAGCCAGAGAGAGAGGGCCACATCTGAGCAACAAAGAGGCATTCAGGAGGAGACTCTTAGGCACAAATACAGGGAGGCCTAGCCTCTCCTTTGCAGCAACCGTCTTCCCAAGGGTAAAACTTATGGTAGAGGGCTCAACCCATCAAACCACCAGTCCCCTATGTCTGTGGTCATGTTAGCAACCATGGAGGTGGGGTAGGCGAATACCCCTGCATTCTCCACAGGCTCCTCAAGGGGGCACTACATCTTTTTTTTTTTTTTCCTTGTTTGTCTTTTTTCTTTTTCTTTTTTTTTTTTTAACTTTCCCTTCTTTTTTAAATCAACTGTATGAAAAAAAAAGTTAAAAAGAAAACAAACATACAATAAAAGAACGTTTCAAAGAGACCATAACAAGGGAGTAAGAAAAAGACAACTAACATAAGATAACTGCTTAACTTCCAGCATGTTCCTACTTTACCCCAAGAAAGTTACATAATATAGCAACATTTCAGTGAACTTGTTCCTACTACATCCATCAGAAATTAACAGACCATAGTCATTTCTGGGCATCCCCAGAACGTTAAATAGCTTATCTGTTCTTCTTGGATTATTGTTCCCCCTTCCTTAATTGCTCTCTACTGCTAGTTCCCCTACATTCTACATTATAAACCATTTGTTTTACATTTTTCAAAGTTCACATTAGTGGTAGCATATAATATTTCTCTTTTTGTGCCTGGCTTATTTCGCTCAGCATTATGTCTTCAAGATTCATCCATGTTGTCATATGTTTCACCAGATCGTTCCTTCTTACTGCCGCGTAGTATTCCATCGTGTGTATATACCACATTTTATTTATCCACTCATCTGTTGAAGGACATTTGGATTGTTTCCATCTCTTGGCAATTGTGAATAGTGCTGCTATGAACATTGGCGTGCAGATATCTGTTCGTGTCACTGCTTTCCGATATTCCGGGTATATACCGAGAAGTGCAATCGCTGGATCGAATGGTAGCTCTATATCTAGTTTTCTAAGGAACTGCCAGACTGACTTCCAGAGTGGCTGAACCATTATACAGTCCCACCAACAATGAATAAGTGTTCCAATTTCTCCACATCCCCTCCAGCATTTGTAGTTTCCTGTTTGTTTAATGGCAGCCATTCTAACCGGTGTTAGATGGTATCTCATTGTGGTCTTAATTTGCATCTCTCTAATAGCTAGTGAAGCTGAACATTTTTTCATGTGTTTCTTGGCCATTTGTATTTCCTCTTCAGAGAACTGTCTTTTCATATCTTTTGCCCATTTTATAATTGGGCTGTCTGTACTATTGTCATTGAGTTGTAGGATTTCTTTGTATATGCAAGATATCAGTCTTTTGTCAGATACATGGTTTCCAAAAATTTTTTCCCATTGAGTTGGCTGCCTCTTTACCTTTTTGAGAAATTCCTTTGAGGTGCAGAAACTTGTAAGCTTGAGGAGTTCCCATTTATCTATTTTCTCTTTTGTTGCTTGTGCTTTGGGTGTAAAGTCTAGGAAGTGGCCGCCTAATACAAGGTCTTGAAGATGTTTTCCTACATTATCTTCTAGGAGTTTTATGGTACTTTCTTTTATATTGAGATCTTTGGTCCATTTTGAGTTAATTTTTGTGTAGGGGGTGAGGTAGGGGTCCTCTTTCATTCTTTTGGATATGGATATCCAACTCTCCCAGCCCCATTTGTTGAAAAGACCATTATGGCTCAGTTCGGTGACTTTGGGGGCCTTATCAAAGATCAGTCGGCCATAGATCTGAGGGTCTATCTCTGAATTCTCAATTCGATTCCATTGATCTATATGTCTATCTTTGTGCCAGTACCATGCTGTTTTGGCAACTGTGGCTTTATAATAAGCTTCAAAGTCAGGGAGTGTAAGTCCTCCCACTTCGTTTTTCTTTTTTAGAGTGTCTTTAGCAATTCGAGGCATCTTCCCTTTCCAAATAAATTTGATAACTAGCTTTTCCAAGTCTGCAAAGTAGGTTGTTGGAATTTTGATTGGGATTGCATTAAATCTGTAGATGAGTTTGGGTAGAATTGACATCTTAATGACATTTAGTCTTCCTATCCATGAACATGGAATTTTTTTCCATCTTTTAAGGTCCCCTCCTATTTCTTTTAGTAGAGTTATGTAGTTTTCTTTGTATAGGTCTTTTACATCTTTGGTTAAGTTTATTCCTAGGTACTTGATTTTTTTAGTTGCTATTGAAAATGGCATCTTTTTCTTGAGTGTCTCTTCAGTTTATTCATTTCTAGCATATAGAAACATTACTGACTTATGTGCATTAATCTTGTATCCCGCTACTTTGCTAAATTTGTTTATTAGCTCTAGTAGGTGTATCGTTGATTTCTCAGGGTTTTCTAGGTATAAGATCATATCATCTGCAAACAATGACAGTTTTACTTCTTCTTTTCCAATTTGGATGCCTTTTATTTCTTTGTCTTGCCGGATTGCCCTGGCTAGCACTTCCAGCACAATGTTGAATAACAGTGGTGACAGCAGGCATCCTTGTCTTGTTCCTGATCTTAGAGGGAAGGCTTTCAGTCTCTCACCATTGAGTACTATGCTGGCTGTGGGTTTTTCATATATGCTCTTTATCATGTTGAGGAAGTTTCCTTCAATTCCTACCTTTTGAAGTGTTTTTATCAAAAAGGGATGTTGAATTTTGTCAAATGCTTTTTCAGCATCTATTGAGATGATCAATTGATTTTTCCCTTTCGAGTTTTTAATGTGTTGTAATACATTGATTGTTTTTCTTATGTTGAACCATCCTTGCATGCCTGGAATGAACCCCACTTGGTCATGGTGTATGATTTTTTTAATGTGTCTTTGGATTCGATTTGCAAGTATTTTGTTGAGGATTTTTGCATCTATATTCATTAGGGAGATTGGCCGGTAGTTTTCCTTTTTTGTAGCATCTTTGCCTGGTTTTGGTATTAGATTGATGTTAGCTTCATAAAATGAGTTAGGGAGTGTTCCATTTTCATCAGTGTTTTGAAAGAGTTTGAGTAAGATTGGTGTCAGTTCTTTCTGGAAAGTTTGGTAGAATTCCCCTGTGAAGCCATCTGGCCCTGGGCATTTATTTGTGGGAAGATTTTTGATGACTGATTGGATCTCTTTGATTGTGATGGGTTGATTGAGGTCTTCTATTTCTTCTCTGGTCAGTCTAGGTTGTTCATATGTTTCCAGGAAATTGTCCATTTCTTCTACATTATCCAGTTTGTTGCCATACAGTTGTTCATAATATCCTCTTATAATTTTTTTAATTTCTTCAGGATCTGCAGTTATGTCACCTTTTTCATTCATTATTTTGTTTATATGGGTCTTCTCTCTTTTTGATTTTGTCAGTCGAGCTAGGGGCTTGTCAATCTTGTTGATCTTCTCAAAGAACCAACTTTTCGTGATATTTATCCTCTCTATTGTTTTTTTGTTCTCTATGTCATTTATTTCTGCTTTAATCCTTGTTGTTTCTTTTCTTGTACTTGGTTTAGGATTGGTTTGCTGTTCATTTTCTAGCTTCTTTAGTTGATCCATTAGTTCTTTGATTTTGGCTCTTTCTTCCTTTTTAATATATGCGTTTAGTGCTATAAATTTCCCCCTCAGCACTGCTTTTGCTGCATCCCATAGATGTTGGTATGTTGTGTTCTCATTTTCATTCGTCTCTATATATTTAGCAATTTCTCTTGCTATTTCTTCTTTAACCCACTGATTGTTTAGGAGTGTGTTGTTTAACCTCCAGGTATTTGTGAATTTTCTAAGTCTCTGATGGTTATTGATTTCTAATTGTATTCCATTGTGGTCAGAGAATGTGCTTTGAATAATTTCAATCTTTTTAAATTTATTGAGACTTGTTTTATGTCCCAGCATATGATCTATTCTGGAGAAATTCCGTGAGCACTAGAAAAGTATGTGTATCCTGGTGATTTGGGATGTAATGTCCTGTAGATGTCTGTTAAATCTAATTCATTTATCAGATTGTTTAGGTTTTCAATTTCCTTATTGGTCTTCTGTCTCGTTGATCTATCTATAGGAGAGAGTGATGTGTTGAAGTCTCCCACAATTATTGTGGAAACATCAATTGCTTCCTTTAGTTTTGCCAGTGTTTCTCTCATGTATTTTGTGGCACCTTGATTGGGTGCATAGACATTTACGATTGTTATTTCTTCTTGCTGAATTGCCCCTTTTATTAGTATGTAGTGGCCTTCTTTGTCTCTCAAAACATCCCTGCATTTGAAGTCTATTTTATCTGAGATTAATATTGCTACACCTGCTTTCTTTTGGCTGTAGCTTGCATGAAATATTTTTTTCCATCCTTTCACTTTCAGTTTCTTTGTGTCCCTGTGTCTAAGATGAGTCTCTTGTATGCAACATATTGATGGTTCATTTTTTTTGATCCATTCTGCGAATCTATATCTTTTAATTGGGGAGTTTAATCCATTTACATTCAACGTTAAAACCGTGAAGGCATTTCTTGAATCGGCCATCGTATCCTTTGGTTTATGTTTGCCATATTTTTCCCTCTCTGTATTAATATCCTTTATTGTACCCATACCGAATCTCTTTAGTACTGAACCTTTCTCCAAGTCTCTCTGTCCTGTCTTTGTTTCTCTGTCTGTAGGGCTCCCTTTAGTATCTCCAGTAGGGCAGGTCTCTTGTTAGCAAATTCTCTCAGCATTTCTTTGTCTGTGAAAAATTTAAGCTCTCCCTCAAATTTGAAGGAGAGGTTTGCTGGATAAAGTATTCTTGGCTCGAAATTCCTCTCACTCAGAATTTTAAATATATCGTGCCACTGCCTTCTTGCCTCCATGGTGGCTGCTGAGTAGTCACTACTTAGTCTTATGCTGTTTCCTTTGTATGTGGTGAATTGCTTTTCTCTTGTTGCTTTCAGAACTTGCTCCTTCTCTTCTGTGTTTGACAGTGTGATCAGTATATGTCTCGGAGTGGGTTTTTTTGGATTTATTCTATTTGGAGTTTGCTGAGCATTTATGATTTGTGTATTTATGTTGTTTAGAAGATTTGGGAAGTTTTCCCCAACAATTTCTTTGAATACTCTTCCTAGACCTTTACCCTTTTCTTCCCCTTCTGGGACACCAATGAGTCTTATATTCGGACGTTTCATATTATCTATCATATCCCTGAGGTCCATTTCGAGTTTTTCAATTTTTTTCCCCATTCTTTCTTTTATGCTTTCATTTTCCATTCTGTCATCTTCCAGGTCACTGATTCGTTGTTCAACTTCCTCTAGTCTTGTACTATGAGTGTCCAGAATCTTTTTAATGTGGTCAACAGTTTCTTTAATTTCCATAAGATCATCCATTTTTTTATTTAGTCTTGCAATGTCTTCTTTATGCTCTTCTAGGGTCTTCTTGATTTCCTTCATATCCCGTACTATGGTCTCATTGTTCATCTTTAGTTCTTTGAGTAGCTGCTCTAGGTGCTGTGTCTCTTCTGGTCTTTTGATTTGGGTGCTTGGGCTTGGGTTATCCATATCGTCTGTTTTTTTCATATGCTTTATAATTTTCTGTTGTTTTTGGCCTCGTGGCATTTCCTGAACTTGATAGGGTTCTTTTAGGGTTTGTAGACCTATTGAAGTCCTTATCTCTAATTTATCAGATCTACAGCTTCGTGGAGTACACTTTCTCTAACTAACCAGCAGGTGGCGTCCACGAGCCACCTGTTCTCCACAAGCCAGTTCTCCCCTGCTTAGCCTTTTTGGTGAGTGGGGGAGTGAGTCTTGTGGGGCCCAATTGGTGTACCAAGCTTGCGTGTGTAGTTGGTGTTGCCTGCCCTGTATGTGGGGTGTGTTTCTGGGCAGTCGGGGAGGGGGGGTGGCCCTAACAATCAAATCTCCCTGATGATCCTAGAGTTTTAAAGCTGCTGCAATAGTCTAATCCTTCAGTTCAGTCCTGCCACAGTTTGTCTCTGCCACTGACCCACAAGTCTTTGGTATTGGCGTATGGCTCCTGAGACTTGCAAGTGGGCCCCTCTTCCAGGCTGTGCACCCCGGGTCCTCTGTTGAGGGATGACTGTGCTATGTCACAGGTGAGTGCCGTCCCCCCAGGGCAGTTCTGGGCTGCTGGGCTGTGTAGGGAGGCTCCCAGTCTGCTCAAATGATGGCTGAATGGGGCTTTGTTAATTCACACTGCTCCACCTTCCCAGCTCTGGGACATTCAGCTGAGGTTGCAGGGAAGGCTAATGTCCACGCCCAGTTTTGTGGTGTGTGCCTGTTATTTGAAGCACTTCCGTCACACTGGGTTGTCTGGGGCAGCTCTGGGCTATGGGGCTGGCGATGGGCAGGAGTGTTTCCTGTCCACCAGGATGGTGGCTGTGAGTGGACACCCCCCTTTTCTTGGGAAGTTGTGTTGTTTATAGTGAATTTTCTCAGCCACTGGATTATTGCCTTTTGTCTCAGAGCTCTCTTAGTTCTGCTCTTGACTTGACGTCCCCAAGTTGCAATTTTTTGAAGCTTTCTGTATTGGGCTTCTTAGAGTAATTGTTTTAGAAAAAGAAAAAAGGATTTAAAAAAAATAAATAAATAAACGCCCCTCCTCAGAGATCTAATGGGTTATTGAAATGCTAATAGACAAAGCAACCAGGGCCATTAAGGAAAGGTCCACAGGGCAGAGAGATCAGCTTTGCTTCAGGATTTGCATATGCGCCTCAAGGCCTGAGCTCCGCCCTTCCCCTTTCTGTGTTCACCAGAACTCCAAAAATCCTCTGCTTTTATTTTGGAGTTTTTCGTGTTGTTTTTTTTCTATGCTTGTCTCCTCTTTGCTGGGCTGGCTGCTCTCAGAGTCTCTGGTGTCTGGTCTCAGTCTATCTATGGTTGGAGTTTGAATCAGTAGAATGAGTTTCCGATAAGAGCAGCCACTGCAGTTCTCCCTTCTCCTTCCCGGAGCTGACAGCCCCTCCTCCCCCGGGACTGAGCCTGGCAGGGAGGGGCGCGGGTCCCCTGGCCGCAAAAACTTACAGATTTCGCTGATCTCAGCAGTTCCACGTTTTCATGAGTGTTGTATGAAGTATGCCCAAAGACAGATTGCTCTGTGGTGTCCAGTCCACGCAGTTCCTGGCTTTTTACCTACTTTCCTGGAGGAGTAACTAAAACTTACAGCTCACCAGTCTGCCATCTTGCCCCCTGTTTTTCTAATATAAGGTCTTGAAGATGTTTCCCTACATTATCTTCTAGGAGTTTTCTGGTACTGTCTTTTATATTGAGATCTTTGACCCACTTTGAGTTAATTTTTGTATAGGGTGTGAGGTGGGGTTCCTCTTTCATTCTTTTGGATATGGATATCCAACTCTCCCAGCCCCATTTGTTGAAAAGACTGTTATGTCCCACTTCAGTGGCTTTGGGGGCCTATCAAAGATCAGTCAGACGTAGATCTGAGGGTCTGTCTCCGAATTCTCAGTTCGATTCCATTGATCAATATGTCTGTCTTTGTGCCAGTACCATGCTGTTTTGACTACTGTGGCTTTATAATAAGCTTCAAAGTCAGGGAGTATAAGTCTTCCCACTTTATTTTTCTTTTTTAGAATGTTTTTAGCAATTCGAGTCATCTTCCCTTTTCAAATAAATTTGATCACTAGCTTTTCTAAGTCTGCAAAGTAGGTTGTTGGAATTTTGATTGGGATTGCATAGAATCTGTAGATGAGTTTGTATAGAATTGACATCTTAATAACATTTAGTCTTCCTATCCATGAACATGGAATATTTTTCCGTCTTTTAAGGTCCCCTTCTATTTCTTTTAGTAGAGTTATGTAGTTTTCTTTGTATAGGTCTTTTACATCTTTGGTTAAGTTTATTCCTCGGTACTTGATTTTTTTAGTTGCTATTGCAAATGGTATCTTTTTCTTGAGTGTCTCTTCAGTTTGTTCATTTCTAGCATGTAGAAACATTACTGACTTATGTGAATGAATCTTGTATCCCAGTACTTTGCTAAATTTGTTTATTAGCTCTAGTAGCTGTATGATCGATTTCTCAGGGTTTTCCAGATAGAAGATCATATCATCTGCAAATAATGGCAGTTTTGCTTTTTCCTTTCCAATTTGGATGCCTTTTATTTCTTTGTCTTGCCGGATTGCCCTGGCTCGCACTTCTAGCCCAATGTTGAGTAACAGTGGTGACAGTGGGCATCCTTGTCTCGTTCCTGATCTTGGAGGGCAGGCTTTCAGTCTCTCACCATTGAGTACTATGCTGGCTGTGAGTTTTTCATATACACTCTTTATCGTATCGAGGAAGTTTCCTTCAATTCCTACCTTTTGAAGTGTTTTTGTCAAAAAGGAATGTTGGATTTTCTGGAATGCTTTTTCAACATCTATTGAGATGATCATTTGATTTTTCTCTTTGGTTTGTTAATGTGCTATGATGCATTGATTTCCTTATGTTGAACCCCACTTGGTCATGGTGTATGTTTTTTTAGTGTGTCTTTGGATTTGATTTGCAAGTATTTTGGTGAGAATTTTTGCATCTATATTCATTAGGGAAATTGGCCTGTAGTTTTCCTTTTTTGGTAGCATCTTTGCCTGGTTTTGGTATTAGATTGATGTTAGCTTCACAAATTGTGTTAGATAGGGTTCCATTTTCTTCGATGTTTTGAAAGAGTTTTAAGTAAGATTGGTGTCAGTTCTTTTTGGAAAGTTTGGCAGAATTCCCCTGTGAAGCCTTCTGGCCCTGGGCATTTATTTGTTGGAAGGTTTCTGATGACTGATTGGATCTCTTTGCTTGTGATTGGTTGGTTGAGGTCTTCTGTTTCTTCTCTGGTCAGTCTAGGTTGTTCATATGTGTCTAGGAAATTGTCTATTTCCTTTACATTATCCAGTTTGTTGGAATACAGGTGTTCATAGTATCCTCTTTTAAATTTTTAAATTTCTTCGGGATCTGCAGTAATGTCAGCTTTCTCATTCATTATTTTGTTTATGTGGGTCTTCTCTCTTTTTGATTTTGTCAGTCTAGCTAGAGGCTTGTCAATCTTGTTCTTCTCAAAGAACAACCTTTTGGTGTTATTTATTCTCTCTATTGTTTTTTTGTTCTCTATGTCATTTATTTCTGCTTTAAACCTTGTTATTTCTTTTCTTCTACTTGGTTTAGAATTGGTTTGCTGTTCATTTTCTAGCTTCTTCAGTTGATCCATTAGTTCTTTGATTTTAGCTCTCTCTTCGTTTTTAATGTATGCATTCCATGCTATAAATTGCCCCCTAAGTACCACTTTTGCCGCATCCCATAGGTTTTTTTTTTGTAAGGGTTTAATATCTACAATATATTAAGAACTTCTACAATGCAACAACAAAAAAAAAACAAAAAGGGAAATATTAGACTGTATACATGGTAACAGAATAAAAGAAATTAAAAAATCCATGGAACTACACTTCACAGTGAACCCTAAATTAAACCATGGACTATAGTTAAGTGTACAGATATAAAAATGTGCTATCATCAACTGTAGTAAATGCTCCACACCAATGTGAGGTATTAATAATAAGGTCATATATGGAAATCTTGTATTTAATGCATGATTGTTCTTTTTTTTTTAATGTAACTTGATTGAGATATATTCACAAACCATAGTCCAACCAAAGTATACAGTCAGTGGTTCACGTTGTCATCACGTATTTGTGTATTCATCACCATGATCATATTTAGAACATTTGCATTACTCCAGGAAAAGAAATAAAAAGAAAAAAGACGACACCAAAGATCCCATACCCCGTGCTTCTCCCTTTTGTTGACCACTAATGTTGCGCTCTACCCGATTTTAAGACTTTCAATAGAGGTAGGTTAACTAAGACAGTGCAGTATGTCAGAGATCAATATATAGATCAGTGAAACAGAACAAAACATCCAGAAGTAGATCCATGCAAACAAGGGCAACTGTTTTTTTGTTTGTTTGTTTTTTTTTGTTTGTTTGTTTGCTATTTAGTTATACAATCATTATCAAAGATCAGGGCTGCTGGTTTACAGTTCAATACCTCTGGGTACTTCCTTCTGGTTATTCTAAAACACTAGACAATAAAAAGAAATATCTGTGTAATAATTCAGTAGTCACTGTCATGTGTTAAATCCTAATTTCTCAGTTATACCTCCTCCCTCTCATTTCATCTTTTTTTTTTTTAATTGTTGTATTGAAATATATTCACATACCATACAGTCATCCATGGCATACAATCAACTGTTCACAGTACAATCATATAGTTATGCATCCATCACCACAATCTATTTCTAAATATTTTCTTTTCATCATAAAGAATCAGAATAAGAATAAAAAATAAAGTAAAAAAAGAACACCCAAACCATCCCCCGCATCCCACCCTGTTTGTCATGTAGTTTTTGTCCCCACTTTTCTACACTATACAAAGGGAGTGTGATCCACAAGGCCTTCACATCACACTGTCACCCCTTGTAATCTACATTATTATGCATTATTATTATAATAATAATCTACATTATTATTATATAGGATTAGATATGTTGTGTTCTCATTTTCATTTGTCTCTATATATTTAGCAATTTCTCTTGCTATTTCTTCTTGAACCCACTGATTGTTTAGGAGCGTGTTGTTTAACCTCCAGGTATTTGTGAATTTTCTAAGTCTCTGATGGTTATTGACTTCTAATTGTATTCCACTGTAGTCAGAGATTGTGCTTTGAATGATTTCAATTTTTTTAAATTTATTGAGGCTTGTTTTATGTCCCAGCATATGATCTGTTCTGGAGAAAGTTCTGTGAGCACTAGGGAAGAATGTGTATCTTGGTGATTTGGGATGTCACGTTCTATATATGCCTGTTAAATCCAATTCGTTTATCAGATTGTATAGGTTTTCAGTTTCCTTATTGGTCTTCTGTCTGGTTGATCTATCTATAGGAGAGAGTGATGTGTTGAGGTCTCCCACAATTATTGTGGAAATATCCATTGCTTCCTTTAGTTTTGCCAGTGTTTGTCTCATGTTTTTCGTGGCACCTTGATTGGATGCATAAACGTTTATGATTGTTATTTCTCCTTATTCAATTGCTCCTTTTATTAGTATGTAGTGGCCTTCTTTGTCTCTCATAACATCCTTGCCTTTAAAGTCTATTTTATCTGAGATTAATATTGCTATTCCTGCTTTCTTTTGGCTTTAGCTTGCATGAAGTATTTTTTTTTCCATCCTTTCACTTTCAACTTCTTTGTGTCCCTGTATCTAAGATGCAACATATTGATGGTTCATTTTTTTGGATCCATTCTGTCAATCTAGGTCTTTTAATTGGGGGATTTAATCCATTTACATACAATGTTATTACTGTGAAAGTATTTCTTGAATCAGCCATTCTATCCTTTGGTTTATGTTTGTCAGATATATTTTTTCTCCCTCTCTCTTAATGTCCTTTAATGTACCCATACTGAATCTTTTTAGTACTGAACCTTTGTATCTCTCTCTACTTTCTTTGTTTCTCTGTCGGTTGGGCTCCCTTTAGTAACTCAGGTATGGCAGGTCTCTTGTTAGCAAATTCTCTCAGCATTTGTCTGTGAAAAATTTAAGCTCTCCCTCATATTTGAAGGAGAGCTTTGTTGGGTAAAGAATTCTTGGTTGGCAATTTTTATCTCTCAGAATTTTAAATATGTCATGCCACTGCCTTCTCGCCTCCATGGTGGCTGCTGAGTAGTCACTACTTAGTCTTAATGCTGTTTCCTTTGTAAGTGGTGAATTGCTTTTCTCTTGTTGCTTTCAGAACTTGCTTCTTCTCTTCCGTATTTGACAGTGTGATCAGAATATGCCTCAGAGTGGGTTTATTTGGATTTATTCTATTTGGAGTTCACTGGGCATTTATGATTCTTGTATTTATGGTGTTTAGAAGCTTTGGGAAGTTTTTCCCAACAATTTCTTTGAATACTCTTCCTAGACCTTTACCCTTCTCTTCCCCTTCTGGAACATCAATGAGTCTTACATTTGGACGTTTTATGTTATCTGTCATATCCCTGAGGTCCATTTTGATTTTTTCATTTTCCCCCCATTCTTTCTTTTGTTCTTTCATTTTCTGTTCTGTCGTCCTCGAGGTCACTGATTCCCTGTTCAGTTTCCTCTAGTCTTGTATCATGAATATCCAGAATCTTTTTAATTTGTTTGGCAGTTTCTTTTATTTCCATAAGATAGTCTCATTTTTTAATGTACTCTTGTAATTTCTTCTTTATGCTCTTCCAGGGTCTTCTTCATGTCCTTTATATCCTGTGCCATGCTCTCATTGTTTGTCTTTAGTTCTTTGATTAATTGCTCCAAGTATTGTGTCTCCTCTGATGTTTTGATTTGGGGGTTTGGGTTATCCATATCATCTGGTTTTTTTCAAATGTTTAAAATTTTCTGTTGTTATTGGCCTCTTCGCATTGCTTAACTTGATAGGGTTCTTTTGGGATATGTAGGCTGATTCAAACAGTTATCTGTAATTTGTCAGATCTACAGCTTGATGGCATACACTTTCTCCAACTAACCAGCAGGTGGCGTCCGCGAGCCACCTATTCCCCTCAAGTCAATTCTCCCCAACTTTGTCTTTGTGGTGAGTTGGGGTGTGAGTCTTGTGGGGTCCAGTTTGTGCACCAAGTTTGCATGTGTAGTTGGTGCTGCCTGCCCTGAATGTGGGGCGTGTCTGAGTAGTTTTGGGGGGCAGCTTTAATAATCAAATCTCCCAGGCGTTCCTGCAGATGTAAAGCTGTTGCAGTAGTCTAATCCTTCAGTTCAGTCTCACCACAGTTTGTCTCTGCCACTGACTCACAAGTCCTTGGTATTGGTGTATGGTGCCTGGGACTTGCGAGTGGGTCCCTCTTCCAAGCCGTGCCCTCCTAGGTCCTCTGCTCAGGGAAGACTGTGCTACGTCACAGGTGAGCGCCATCCCCCTAGGGAAGTTCTGGGCCACAGGGCCATGTAGGAGTGTTCCAAGTCTGCTGAAAGGATGGCTGAATGGGGCATGTTAATTTCCCTCTTTTCACACAGCTCTGTCTTCCCAGCTCTGGGACAGTTAGCTGGGGGTGGGCGTTACACGCCTGATATTGTGGTGTATGCATGTGTTGTTGGAAACACTTCCTGTCACACTGAGTTGTTTGGGGCAGCTCTGGGCTATGGTGCTGGCATGGGGCAGGAGCATTTCCAGCCCTCTGGGAGGATGGCTGTAAGGGGACGCCTGCCCTTTTCTCGGGAAGTTGTGGTGTTTAGCGAATTTTCTCAGCCACTAGACTTATTCCTTTGTCTCTCAGAGCTATCTTAGCTCTGCTTTTACCTGGGCCCAAATTGCTAGTCTTTGAGGCTTTCTGTAATGGGCTTCTTAGAGTAATTGTTTTAGAAAAAGAGAAAAAGGCAAGAAAAAAAAAAAAAAAGAAAAAGAAAGAGAAGGGCTCTCCTTGCAGATCTAGTGGGCTATTGAAATGCTAAGAGACAAGGAGAATAGGGCCATTAAGGAACAATCAAGAAAGCATAGAAACCAGCTCTTCAGACAAGAGACCTCGCCCTCTGGATTTGCCTATGAGCCTGATTCTGTTTGTGCCCTGCCCTTCTCTGTTTTGTATTCACCAGAATTCCAAGAAGTCTCTGTTTTTAATTTTGGTTTTTTTTTTTTTTTTTTTTTGCTGTTTTTGCTGTTTTTGCTAGCCCTGTCTCCTCTCTGCCAGGCTGACTGCTCCCAGATTCTCATGTGTCTGGTCTCAGTCTGTCTATGTTTGGAGTTTCGATCAGCAGTCTGAGTTTTCAATCAGAGCTGCAACTTCAGTTCTCCCTCCTCATTCCCAGCACTGACGGCCCCTCCTCCCATGGGACTGAGCCTGGAAGGGAGGTCCCCTGGCCACAAGAACTTACAGATTTCGCTGATCTCAGCTGTTCCATGCCTTCGTGCCTGTTGTATGAAGTATGCTCAGAGTCAAATTGCTCTGCGGTGTCCATTCCACACAGTTCCTCACTTTCTACCTACTGCCCTGAGGTGTAATTAAAACCTACACCTCACCACTCTGCCATCTTGCCCCACCTCCCAACACCATTTATTGAATAGACTGTTCTGTCCCAGTTGAGTGGACTTGGGAGCCTTATTAAAAATCATTTGACCATAGATCTGAAGGTCTATTTCTGACCTCTCAATTCAAATCCATTGATTTTAAAGTCAGGAATCGTGTGTCCTCCCATTTCATTCTTCTTTTTCAAGATGTTTTTGGCTATTTGAGGCCCCTTACCCTTCCAAATAAAATTAATAATTAGCTTTTCCATTTCTTCAAAGTAGTCTGTTAGAATTTTGATTGGTGTTGTATTGAATCTCTAGACAAATTTGGGTAGAAGTTGATATCTTAATGACATTTAGTCTTCCAGTCCATGAAGAAGGAATGTTTTTCCATGTATTTAGGTCTTTTATTTCTTTTAGCAGTGTTTTGTAATTTATTGTTTACAGTTCCTTTACATCTTTGATTAAGTTTATTCCTATATATTTGATTCTTTTATTTGCTGTGATACATGGAATTTTTTTCTTGATGTTCTCCTCAGATAGCTCATTACTAGTGTATAGAAACTTCCCATTTTTGCCTATTGGTCATATATCCCAGCACTTTGCTGAACTTGTTTATTAGGTCTAGTAGCTTTGTCATATTTTGGGGGGACTTCTTAAATACATCATCATGTCATCTGCAAATAGTGTTTTACTTCTTCCTCTCTGATTTTGATGCTTTTTATTTCTTTTTCTTACCTAATTGCTCTAGCCAAAACTTCAAGCACAATGTAGAATAACAGTGGTGACACTGAACATCTTTGTCTTGTTCCCGATCTTAGAGGGAAAGCTTTCATTCTCCCACTGTTGAGTTCAATGTTAGCTGTGAGTTTTTCATATATGCCCTTAATCATGTTGTGGAAATGTCCTTTGATTCCTCCCTTTCAAAGTGTTTTTATCAAGAAGTGATGCTGAATTTTGTGAAATTGAAATGATTTTGTGGTTTTTCCCTTTTGATTTGTTAATGTGGTGTATTACATCTATTAATTTTATTGTGTTGAATCACCCTTGCATTCCTGGAATAAAACCTACTTGTCATGGTGTATAAATCTTTTATTGTGCTATTGACTTCTATTTATAATTGTTTCATTGACAATTTTTGCATCTATATTCATTAGAGAGATTGGTCTGTAGATTTCTTATAGTCTCTTTATCAGGGTTTGGTATTACAGTGTTGCTGACTTCATAGAATGAGATAGGTAGTGTTCCCTCTTCAATTTTTTGGAAGAATTTAAGCAGGATTGTATTAATCCTTCTTCAGATTGCATTTCTTGGACATGTTTATTTGTGTCTTTCATAAGAGTTGAGAAATTTTGGGCCATTACTTCCTCAAACATTCTTTCTTTCCCCTTTTCCTTCTCCTTCTGGGACACTGGCTCATATGGTTATGTGCTTCATATTGTCACTCAAATCCCCGTGACTCTGCTCTGTTTTTTTCTGTTCTTTTCTCTCTGTTCTTCGACTCCATGGTTTTGACTGTCCTGTCTTGTAGTTCTGAGTCTCTCTTCTGCCTCCTCAGATCTGCTGGTGTATGTCTCTATTGTATTTTTAATCTCTACTATTGTGTCTTTTTTCCCCGTAATTTCTGTTATGTTTGTTTTTATACTTTCACATTCTTCTTTATGCTCATACATTGTCTTCTTAACATCCTTTATCTCCTTGAACTGATTTAAGAGATTTGTGTGAACAACCTTGATTACTTGTTCCAACTTCTAAGTCTTATCTGAAATTTTCAATTTGTTCCCTTGACTGCGCCATTTCTTCCTGTTTCTTAGCATGGCTTGTAGGTTTTTGGTGATGTCAAAGCATCTGATTATCTTATGTGTTAACCCTAAGGGTCAATTTCTCCCTCTTGTCGAGGGTTTTATTGTTGATTGGCTTTGTGGTAAGACTCTTCCACCCTTGGTCTAACTTATATTCTTGACCTTTAGAATAGCCCCTGTTTAACTTAAGATCAGATTTTTTCAACTCTTCATTTGATTCTTGCCCTGGATATGCATTACAATTTTTAAGATTGCACTTTATGTGCAATTGTTTCAACTCCAGGAGAGAGCTTCCTTTCCTTTCTTTATTCTCCTATAATCTCAATCTGTTTTGTTTGTTTTTGTGCACACTTTTCTCCTCAGCTCCTATGATTTGTTTAAATTTTTTCCCCTCACTTGGTGCCCTGTTTTTCTTACATTTTCAGTTTTGGGACCTGACCTGTCTTACAGCAGTTCAGTTTAAACCCACCCCCCCCCCCCTTTTTTTTTTCTTCCTGTGAGACTTCTCTGTTCTGATTTCTTTCCTGTTGGTGTGCCCCATCCTGGGGAGCCATATGGGGTCAATCCAGAAAGATGGGTGACTTTAGAAAAGTCGATTTTGCCTTTAGGTGGTCCAGCCAACAGAAACTGGCTTGAGTTGAGGGCACAACAGTTCTTGCCAGCATTTCTGTTGCAGTCTTTGCCTTCCTTCACCCCCTCCCCAGAGGCCCTTTTATATGCTGTACATCTCAGAGGCTTGTGTTTTGCTGTAGATCTCTGTGGACCTAGGTCCTTATGCCTGGCTATGCATGAAGTTCTAACTCTTTGCTGTGAGTCCCTCTACAATTTCTGTCTGTGGTGGGAGGGACCCAGTATGTGCTTGCCTTGTGCAACTCCCAAACTGCATAGGACCGAGTAAGGGGGTGAGGAATTGGAACCCACCAGTGGTCTAGGATGGAATTTTCCTCCCTGGTATTTTTTTGTTTCATTGATTCAGCATTTGTTGACTTCTTCTCCCATCTCTACCATTTTCTAGAGTTCTAAGCAAATAGGATTTGTCCTTTCATTCAGTAAATCTCTGCGAAAACTTTTTCAGGGGATGTCTTATGTCACCATGTTGATGATGTCACTCTCATATGGCGATTCTATATTTAGCTTTCTGAGGAACTACTGAACTGATTTTCACAAGGCTGTACCATTTTACAACCTTGCCAACAACTTATTAGGGTTTCAGTTTCTCCTCATGCTTGCCAATAATATTTTTTTTTTTTTTTTTTTTTGGTTTGTTTTTAAACAATAGCCATCATAGTGACATAAAGTGGCATTTGCCTATTTACTTGATGTCCAATGATGTTGAGCACCTTTTCGTTTCTTACTAGCCATTTGTATATCTTCTTTGGAAAAATATCTATTCAGGTTCTTGGCCTATTTTTCAATTGGGCTATTTGTTAGAACATTACCTTTTACTCCCTTCTCCACTTTACCCTTCCCCCAGGATAAACTATTGAAAGACAATAGAAAAATTCTAATACAATAGAAATTTCTAGACTTTCTAAAAGCTACTGTTTAAGTGCTAGAAGAGTATGATTTCATTATAAACACTTCCTAATTCTTGTCAACTATAATATGGTGGAATTTATTTAAAAGTATTTTAAATACAAATTTATCATTCAAAATAGGTATAAAAACATTTAAAGTATTTCAGTTTTTGCTTCAAATGATTTACTGAGAAGCTTTCCAGAGCATGATACCATTTTTTCAGTGTTGTTTTGTACAAGGATTTCTCATTTGTAGTGAGCTATGAGACAAGTTGAACTGTTATCAGATTCAAAATCATTGTTTTCTTACAAAACCTTCATGCTGCATTGAATGAGTTGGCAATATATTTAAAACAATCACAAGAGAATCACATCAGAACAATACTAGTTATCCAGATTTTTATGATAAAATATATAATGTTGAGCTTATGGTTGTAATTGCTTTTGTGAATAACAAAAGGAAGATACACTTTATTTATTGTTGTCTTTTTCTCGATTATTTCTTTCATTCACTCATTCATTCCTTAGTAAGTAACTACCATACAAGTACTATGTTAGATGCTGGAAGCAAGATAAAAAATGGCCTGTATTTATATTTGCTGTTTAGAGAGATTGTTGTGCTTGGTTATTTATACTATCACAAATTGTTTATATTCAGTCTGTCTGTATGCAAGAAAGACAGGATTGTTCTTTTTAGACTACTGCCTTTTCTTTAAGCAATTGTCATATATATTCTATATGTACCATCTGGATTGTATATTGAACACAATTTTTTACATTCTTGTTATATTCACATAACATAAAATTCACCTTGTTAGCCATTTTGTACTATAAAAATCATGGCATTTAGGGCATTCATGATGTTGAATCATCATCCCTACTATCTAGTTCCAAAACATTTTCACCACCTTAAAAGGAAACCCCATAACATTAAGCAGTCATTCCTCATTTCCCTCCCTCTCTCCCTCACTCTTTGGCAACCACTAATCAGCTTTCTGTTTTTATGAATTTGCCTATTTTGAATATGTCATATAAATGGGATCATATAACATGTAAACTTTTGTGTCTGGCTTCTTTCATAGATTCATCCATGTTGTATGTGTCAGTATTTCCTTTTAATATTCCATTGTATGTGTATGGTATATGTTTAGCCATTCAACAGTTGATGGACATTTGGACTGTTTCTGCCTTTTGGCTATAGTGAATAGTGTTATTATAAATATTCATGTACATTTTTTTTCTGTGCACATGTGTTTTCATTTCTTTTGGGAATACACCTTGGAGTAGAATTGCTGGATCATGGTAATTCTATGTAACTTATTAAGGAACTGCCAAAGTGTTTTTTCAAAGAGGCTGTATCATTTTAAATTTCCACTAGTAATATATGAGGGTCACCACATCATTACCAGTACTTATTCTCCATGTTTTTATTTATTGTTATAGCCATCCTAATGGGTGTAAAGTGGTATTTCATGGTGAATTAATTTTTACCAGTTAAAAATTTATTTACTTTTATTAAGATTTATTCACACACCATACAGTCATCCAAGGTATACAATCAGTTGTTCACATTACCATCATATAGTAGTCCATTCATCACCCTTATCTATTTTTTGAACATTTTCCTTGTACCAGAAAAAGTGAAAATAAAAATAAAAAAGAGTAAAAAAAGAAGACCTAAATCATCCCCCCCACCCTATTTTTCCTTTAGTTTTTTGCCCCCATTTTTCTACTCATCCATCCATACACTGGATAAAGGGGAGTGTGAGCCACAAGGCTTTCTCAATCACATTGTGAGCTACATTGTTGTACAGTAGTCTTCACGATTCAAGGTTGTTGGGTTGTAGTTTGATAGTTTCAGGTATTTGCTACTAGCTGTTCATTAAAATCTAGAAAGAGTTATCTATATAGTGTGTAAGAGTGTCCACCAGAGTGACCTCTCATCTCCATTTGGAATCTCTCCCACTGAAACTTTATTTCATTTCATTTCATATCCTTCTTTTGGTCAAGAAGATGTTCTCCATCCCATGATGCTGGGTCCCAGATTCCTCCCTGGGAATCATATTTTGCGTTACCATGGAGATTTAAAACCTCTGGATGTCAGATCCCACGTGGGAGGAGGGCAGTGATTTCACCCACAAAGTTCGCTTAGCTAGAGAGAGAGGGCCACATCTGAGCAACAAAGAGGGATTCAGGGGGAGACTCTTAAACATAATTATAAGCAGGCCTAGCCTCTTCTTTGCAGTAACAGGCTTCTTAAGGGCAAGTCCCATGATAAGAGGGTTTGGCACATCAAACCACCAGTCCTCAGTGTTTGTGAAAACATCAGCAACCATCCAGGTGAGGAAGCCCAACACCTCTGCTTTTTCCCCCAGCTCCTGGGGCTCTGCATAGTTTTTTTCATTTTTTTTTTTAATTAACTTTATCAAAAAAATTTTTTAAAAGGCATTAAAAAAACATTTCAAATGAAACCAAAACAAAGGAATAAGAAAAAACAAATCTAAAATAAGCTATATTACTTCCAACATGCTCCTACTCTATTTTTGGAGTAAATAGCAAAGCATCCACAAATATTAAGTAGCTCCAACAGTATAAATCTTTTGTTAGCATCTTCGAAATATTAGACAAATAAAATTGTTCTCCACCCTGAGAAAAAATTTTGATCTTCAAAAGAAAGTGTATTTTTGTAACTTTTTTTTAATTTTTAAATTTTCCGACTTTCATTTTGATATGTCAGAATTAAAACATTGATAGATTTCCTGTATCCCCTTCAAACCGCACCCCCCCCCCCCAAATAATCTATAGACTTTGTTCAGACTTGGTCAGTTGTCCTAATAATAGCCTTTTTTTTTTTTTACCTCCTTCAGGATCTTATCTAGGATCACATGTTGCATATGGTTGTCAGGTCTCTTGGGTCTCTTCTAATCTAGGCAGTTCCTTAATTGGTCTTTGTATTTTTTTTTTTTTACCTTAACCCATCCTGCCTCCCTCCCTCCCTCCCTCCTCTACTTTCTCTTTCTTTCTTTCGACATTTATACAACATAAACTTTCCCATCTCAGACATTCCTGAACATACCATTCAGTGGGATTAGTCATGTTGACAATGTTGTGGTACCTTGATCATTTTCCATTGCTAAAACTTGCTCATCTCCCCAAACAGAAACCATGCACCCATTATGAATCAACTCCCCATTCCTCCCCACCCCTCCCTCCCACTGCACCCACCAGCAACCTGTACTCTGATTTCTTTCTTTATGTGCTTGCATATTCTCTGACATTTTCTTTGCAGTTACTATGGGGCTTTGACCTTGACACTTTTGAAGAGTATTGGCCAATTATTTTGTGGAATTTTCATCAATGGGAGTTTATCTGGTGCTTGTTTATGATTAAATTCACATTATGTGTTTTTGGCAAGATACCACAGAAATGATGTTGCATCACTTCTCAGTGCCTCTCTTAGGTTCCACATGGTAATAATGTTTACTGGTGGTGTTAACTTGAAAGCAAGTTGTTGAGGTGGTGCTGGTCAGATTTCTTCGCTATAAAGTTGCTTTTTTCCTCTTATAAATTAATAATTATCTTGTGAAGAGGAACTTTGAGACTATATAAATATCCTTTTACTCATTATACTTTTTCTTACAAATTTTAGCATCCATTGATGAGTCTTGAATGAAATAATTTGCATTGTGGTATTTGCTAGTTGGTGATTTTACAGCATTCATTTGCATTCATTAAAATTTATTTCATCATTTTTCCTGAAATTCTATATATGGCAATGTGGTAAACCTGCCCACTTAGGATCATAGAGTGACAAAGTTGAAAGGGGCTAAAATTATCCTTTTGTGACAACCATGTTACATAATCACATCATGTTAGAGTAGGAATGGTTGTTATAAACATAGAATACATAAAAATTGATTATTTTTGGAATATTTAAAAAGTTATTAACTCTCTAATGCTCAAATTTCTAGTAAATATATTGAATTTTTTCCATCATGGTGTTCAAAAGTCACTTTGTGTAGCCCTACATTCTACCACATTCCTTAAGCAGTTACTATATTGTGATCAAACCACACTAATATATGAAGTAAAAATGTTGATGAATGAGCAAAATGTAAATAAAGATAGGGAAAAATAGGAAGATAGATACAGGAAATAGAAAAATGTTTCATTATTTTATGGGTAGACAAGACTACCTTGAAGAAATTACTTTTAAGATTTCATTTGTTGGAATATCTGATGCAGATTTTTGACCTCTTCTATGTGCAGCTTTGCTTTCGGGTTTGTTAGCTAAATGAATAAAAAAATATATATATATATGGAGACAGCCAATCTGGAGCCCAGCATTTAAAAAGTAATGCTTCTTTTTTATGTAAGTCAGATCTTCTGCATTTTGTGTCCTGCACATCATCACATAGAGAAGGCACTAATTTTTAGAACCACTAAAAAAAGAAAAGAAATGTAAAACTATTGAAAGTAATTAGTAGTTATAAAGAGGCAAAAAGAAGAAAAAATGAAAGAGCAAAGAGAAATTAATGTGGAGGTGATTCTGTTTGGTTCACGGTGGTTTTGGTATGTTTTTCTAGTTCCTGCTTACCTGATAGGTAATTATAACCTGCAAAGTATACATCAGCTATTATTAATGTTATTTTATCTCCAGGAATAGATTATTTTAATTTGATTAGTGTTTGTATCTTCATTTTGTAGGTATACAGGAGTTTCCAGAAAATATAAAAAATTGTAAAGTTTTGACCATTGTGGAGGCCAGTGTAAACCCTATTTCCAAGTAAGTTCTTCTTTGTTTGCATTGTAGGCTATTTTTTTAAAATTCAGCTGTATTGAGATGTAGTCACATACCGTACAATCATCCTTGGTGTACAATCAACTGTTCACAGTACCATCATATAGTTGTGCATTTATCACCCCAATCAATTTTTGAACATTTTCCTTGCATCAGAAACAATAAAAATAAGAATAAAAAATAAAAGTAAAAAAGAATACCTGAATCATCCCCCCATCCCACCCTATTTTTCATTTAGTTTTTATCCCCATTTTTCTACTCATCCATCCATACACTAGACAAAGGGAGTGTGAGCCACAAGGTTTTCACAATCACACCGTCACCCTATGTAAGCTACATAGTTATAGAATCGTCTTCAAGAATCAAGGCTACTGGGTTGTAGTTTGATAGTTTCAGGTATTTCCTTCTAGCTATTCCAATACACTAAAACCTAAAAAGGGATACCTATGTATTGCATAAGAATGCCCTCCAGAGTGACCTTTTGACTCCATTTGAAATCTCTCAGCTACTGAAACTTTATTTTGTTTCATTTTTGCTTCCCCTTTTTGGTCAATAAAATGTTCTCAATCCCATGATGCCAGGTCCAGATTCATCCCTGGGAGTCATATCCTGCATTGCCAGGGAGATTTACATCCCTGGGAGTCAGGTCCCATGTAGGGGGGAGGGCAGTGAATTCACCTGCCAAGTTGGCTTAACTAGAGAGGGAGAGGGCCACATCGAGCAACAAAGAGGTACTTTGGGGGAGACTCTTCGGCACCCTTATAAGTAGGCTTAGCCTCTCCTTTGCAATAACAAGCTTCATAAGGGCAAGCCCTGAGATTGAGGGCTCGGCATACCAAATTGTGAGTCCTTATTGTTTGTAGAATATCAATAATAACCCAGGTGGAGATGTCCAGCATTTCCGCATTTTCCCCTAGCTCCTCAGGGTGGCCCTGCATATATATTTTTATTCTCTGCCCAGATTACTTTGGGATGTATCACTATTTCATGCTAACCTGTACAAACCTACCAGATCTCACTTCCTATTCAAAGTTCCATGTAATTATGGTGGTTGAATAAACTGACCGTACAAGTTAAATTATTTAGTGTGCTGTGGAAGATACATATCCGACACCAAATAAACATCTCTTCGTTTGGTCTCACGCAGAAGTTGAAGTTTTAAAACACAGTTAGTGTCATCCTTTACCCTTTGGCCTGATTTGCTGTAGGCATTATAGACTATTTTAATAATAAAACAACCTTCAACCAGTAGTAAAATAATACATATATTAATGGACCATTTGTATCAATCTTGAATCTGTAAAAAAAATCTCAATTTTAGAGTAAAACAGTAATCTTTTACATAATCTCTCTTAAACCTTTAGTTTACTGTTGTGAAAATTGAGATATTACACATAATGTCAGAAATGAGACTAGAATCCAAGTCTCCTTGCTCAATGTTATTTGCACAATATAAAAACGTCTTCATCTACAACTAAGATGCATGCCACTCTTAACCTGAAAATCATGTGATTGGTGTCAGCATATACAGGAAGTTATATATGATCTTTTATGATGGCTATAAACAGAAAGCTTTGCTGGCACTAGAGCTGTTAAGTTTTGCAAAAATGGAATGTTGAACAGAAATATTAATAGAGTAAAGCATAAGCTTTTACATATTATGCTGTCTTGATGAGATTTTTGTAACATGACTTGCTGTACCTGCTGTGGAATATGAAGGAATATGAGGTAGGGAAAAAAAAAAATGAGTCAAAGATTGATCTGTCTTGCTTCAAAGGGGACTTTCTATTTGTTAAAATCCAGGATGAACAATTAAAGATGGTGCATATTCTCTTCCTTTGATCTTATTGCTCTAGCATCAAGTTCTAAATCTGTGATATATTTCATAAGCCAGAGAAAGTAGTAGTAAAATTAACACATGTAGATTTTCATATGGCCTTAAAATGTCATTCAGCTTTTTATGTTATTTTTTCTGATTTACTCCGTATAAAATTCTGTGTCATCTTTATTTGATCATTTAAGGGCCAATAGTTGAGATAAAAAATAATCTAGACTCAGCAGTTCTCAACTGGGGATGATTTGCAATTCCTGGAGACATTTTTGGTTGTCACCACCTGGGAGTGGAGGAATGCTAATGCCATCTAGTTGGTAGAGGTCAGGGATGCTGTTAAATATCCTACAATCACGAGACTACCACTTCCCAGCATGGAATTATCCAGCCCAAAATGTGAATATTGTTATGGTTTAAAATCGCTGATCTAGTCCATTGGATTGATTAAAAACTTGAAGTTTTTAGATGTTAGATAAGGTGGATTTGAAGAGTGCCTGCTGACTTCATAGTTAAGTCCTAAATACGTTTCTTCATATTGTAGCTCATTCGTAGTTGACTATTTGGGCAAGATTTTATATTACTGAGATAATACTTCCTTACTTTCTTTTTTAGAAAGAAATAAAGATATAAACACTGAAAGAGGGATGTTTTTACAACAAGTAAATCTCAGTTTCAGTTTCAATAATAAAACAATATGTTAGCTTTTAAGAACATGTCTTGATTATACAAATTTTTAAGGAGATTTATGTTTAATAGAGACTGAAATTCTGTATATGAGCTTAATTAAAATTCTGGTATGTTATCTGTAGGCTTCCTGATGGATTTTCTCAGCTGTTAAACCTAACCCAGTTATATCTGAATGATGCTTTTCTTGAGTTCTTGCCAGCTAATTTTGGCAGGTAAATTAATTATATTTTCTTCTAAAAACTTTTATTGTTACCTCTTAAAGTTTAGAAAAATACAAGTTGCTTTAGTAATACTATTAAGTACAATTTTATGGGCTCTTATTTTGTAGTAATTTCCATGCATTATGGTGTTTATAGTTTCTTTGGACCTTGTTATTTTGACTTTGGGTTTATATTCGCAGGTAAGCAGTATGCAGTGAGAAAAAAATAATTTGATACTTGAATTTGTTTTTAGGATATGCAAAAATAGACTATTTAAATTGGGAGTAATTTCTGTATATTTGAGATAATGAATGTTTTCTTAGCATTTATCACAAACTAAAATGATTTAATTTATTGGTTCTCTGTCTTCCACATTGGAATAAAAACTGTTGAGAAAAGAGAATATGTTTCTGGGGTTCACCCTCCTAGTGTCCTTTATCAGCATGTAAGAGCAGTTCCTGTCATATTGCATATCCTAGTAAATTTTTTTAAAAGTGATTTGGTAAATTCATTTCTCAATAATAGGTGCCAAGTTATTATGGAATTTAAATTTATTAACTTTATAGTCATCTTTTGTCTAAAACCAATTAGTGTACTTGTCCGATTCATTTTTTGCATGTGGCATTTGGACTACTTAATCTGCTGATTTCCCCTCTATTTTTAGTGGAAAGTGTATCACTGAAATAGCAGAAGATTTCTCCTTCTTCATATTCCTTGACTTATTTATTCTTTCCCAGAGCTGAATTCTAGATTTGGATAATTGCTCTTTTATCTATTAATAGTTAACAATTTTTGCATGTATTTTTCATAAAAAGGCCTGAAATGCTTTAGGATTGGTATTTAGGTGGCAATCACTTCTTTATCCCCTTTAAAGTATCTAGAAGTTCTTACCTCCCCCATAATTCTCACAGTTCTCTTTTCTTTATATTCCTTTGTACTTCTTTTTAGTCCTCTTGTAATTTTTAATATAGTAGCTTGTGCAAAGTAATTACACAATAAAATTTTGTATATATTTTTGGGTGACTTTAGTTTGTTCATTAAATTCTTTGTTTTTGTCATAGATGTGATTTATTTTCTTTGTTTTACAGATTAACTAAACTCCAGATATTAGAACTTAGAGAAAACCAGTTGAAAATGTTGCCAAAGTGAGTGAAGATGGCTATCCTTTTTAAAAATTCAGTTTTGAATTTTTAATAAGTCCTTAAAGAAATGTTAAATTTTGTAAATTAAAATGTATGTGTAAGTTACTTTAAAAGGCACACCATTTGTAGTCATGGTATTTTAATCAGTAGTGTTAAAAATAAAAATCTACACACCTGTCCTTGGAGTCTTAACTTTCTACTGTTTTAATAGCTATTTCTTGGTTATCTGGCACTCAGGTTCCTGTGACACAACAGCCAAAATAATAAGTATGTAAAGCCTCCCTGGGTCCCAAGTAAAAGTCCCAAGCTCACATACTAGAGCTCAAACAGATTACTCATTGTAGAGATCTATAGGGTCTTCATGTGAAGCCCAGTAACTATACTTCAGGGAACTTAATTGTCTGGTTTCTAGTCCATTGTAAATTAGAAATGGGGTGGAGGGCCCCTTACTGGCAAGGAAAAAAATGGCAAACAAAAGAGCAAGGATGAAGATAAAACTACTTAAAAGAAACAGGTCTACAATCTCAACATGTGCTGTAGTCTGTTGCCATTTATAGAACAAATGTCTCAAAACATCCTGAATGCATTGCTATATTGTTACAGTTTAGAATTTGGCAAACTTCAGTCGATAGCCCATTACCTGTTTAAAGTTTCATTGGAACACAGCCATTCTCATTCATTTACATATTGCCTATGGCTACTTTTGCTCTGCTTGGCAGAGGTGGATAGCTGTGAGTCTGGCCTGCAAAGCCTAGAGTATTTAATATTTTATTTTAAAAAGTTGGTGACTCCTGTTTACTGGATTTGTCAAGATTTGTTGTCATCATTTGAGGAGGGAAGCACCTCCATTATCACATGAGTTAGTTGTTTTGTTCACTCAGCTTCCATGGTATCCTATTTGTATAACTGTTTTAAGGTTTACCACACTGGGGGGGGGGGGAGGATACTATTTATATTTAAAAAAAAAGAAGAAGAAATGTGGAGAGGATCTGTTTTCACCTCCTTACTGGTGTATGGATTTCTCAGCACAGACACACAAGAAAACTGTCTTAGTGTCCCAGACTGCTGAACAAAGACCACAAATTGGGAGGCTAAAAACCAGAAATGTATTGTTTCTCAGTTCTGGAGGCCAGAAGTCTGAAATCAAGGTGTCGGCAGGGCTGCGCTCCCTTTGAAGGTTCTAGGGGAGGATCCTTCCCTGCCTCTTTCAGGCTCTGATGGTGGCCAGCCATCCTTGGCTTGCAGCTGCATCTCTCCAATCTCTGCCTCCATCTTCACAAAGCCGTTTTACTGGTGTCTGTCTGTTCCTCTTCTCCCTTTCTTACAATGAAACCAATCCTTTTGGATTGGGGGCCCACTGGTCACACACGTTACCATATTATTTTAATGTCTCTTTTTTTACATGCTCTATTCCCTGATCGGCATATTATACACATGTGTGCTTGCTAACATATGCTCACACACACATGTATTCATGGCTGTAAGTCTTTGAGGGTAGAGACCATGTATAGTTTTCATTTTCAAAGGCTAGTATGTATTAGCTCAGTAATTGGTTGTTTAGAATTCAAAAAGGTATAAACACTTGACAGATTTGTTTTCCATTTCCTTTTTAAATCTTATGATTAAAATCTTTCAGACCTTAAAAACTATTAAGAAGACATTCTTTTAAATGTCATATTCAATAAGATACGTGACTAGCCTCTTTATGATCAAATATTAGAACAGTGAGTGGGAAGAACTGTTGTTTTGGATATAAGTTAAGAGAAATTTAATATGACCTTAAGAATAGTAGAGAGCGTAATACTAAGAACACAAAGGAATGATACTTTTTCTCTGATACAGGAGAGGAGAAGGTAAATATGAGTTAAATATAAAGGAATTTTAGAAGTAGACAAGAGTAAATTTCAAGGATATTTTCTATTTCTCCTTGAAGTAGGAAGCTGGATCTTATTCTAAGATGTAATTTGTTTTTTAGGTAGATGTGTAAAGTATATGAATAGGACAGAAGTTGCCAGTATCAGCTATGAAGAGTTACTGAGGTGGAGACACATTTTGGACTCTGAATTTTTTTTATCTAAAATACATTTCTTCTTTTTTGTTGTATATATGTGTCATTCACATTTTCTTTAATCTAAAATTTAATTTTTCTAGGATGTTGTCTGTAATTGAATTCTTCTAATACGCTGCCTTTTATTTTTGTTTCCACCTCTAAAACTGATTGCTGTATTTTTACAATTTACCCTTTTGGTGTAAAGTTTTCAGTTGCTGCATGTGAATTTTCTGGGTAAGGTATACATTTTAACAAGAATTGTTGAAGCAAGAAATGTATGAGTATGTTTTCTTCTTTCAGCCATCTTCCCTCTTCCTCAAAGCCCTCTTCACTCTTCCCAAATCTACATCTGGCATAGTAGTATGAATTTAGGAGTTTAATATCATCACACGTGATTTTATACTTTGAAGAAAGATCCTGGAAACATCTTTTACTTTTCTATGAAGCCGACTGGAGCGTATTAATTCTCTAGAGATAGATTGAGATGAGTAAGTGAAGTACAATTAGTGTACTTCATAGTAATAGGCACTTGTTGGAGTTTGCTAGGCTGCTGAAAGCAGATACCATGAAATGAGTTGGCTTAAACAATGGAAATTTATTAGCTTACAGTTTTGATGCTGAGAAAAATGTCCAAATCAAGGCATCATCAAGGCTATGCTTTCTCTCCAGAGACCAGCTGCTAGTGATCCTTGACTCCTCTGCCACATGGCAAGGCACATGGTGCCATCTGCTAGTCTCTCCCTGCTCTTCCAGATTTTTTTTGCTTTCAGCTTCTTGCTTCTGAGGGTTTCTCTCTCTCTGTGTATTCATCCACAGAAATGAATTAGCTTTAACAGTGTTATTTTCTGCGTTATATACAGTTCCAGACCACCACAGCACTCAATAAAACTGATTAAGTAAACAAATAAAGCAATTTTTAGGAAAATGAGGCATTGTGAGATGAAAGAAAGAATGAGATGATAGAATGGCATTTTTTTTCAATATTCATTTTATTGAGATATATTCACATACCATGCAGTCATACAAAACAAATCGTACATTCGATTGTTCACAGTACCATTACATAGTTGTGCATTCATCACCAAAATCAATCCCTGACACCTTCATTACCACACACAAAAAAATAACAAGAATAATAATTAAAGTGAAAAAGAACAATTAAAGTAAAAAAGAGCACTGGGTGCCTTTGTTTTTTTTTTTCCTTCCCCCATTTTTCTACTCATCCATCCATAAACTAGACAAAGGGAAGTGTGGTCCTTATGGCTTTCCCAATCCCATTGTCATCCCTCATAGGCTACATTTTTCTACAATCGTCTTCATGATTCATGGGTTCTGGGTTGTAGTTTGATAGTTTCAGGTATCCACCGCCAGCTGCCCCAATTCATTAGAACCTAAAAAGGGTTGTCTTTATTGTGCGTAAGAGTGCCCACCAGAGTGACCTCTCGGCTTGTTTTGGAATCTCTCTGCCACTGAAGCTTATTTCATTTCCTTTCATTTCCTCCTTTTGGTCAAGAAGATGTTCCCCATCCCACGATGCCGGGTCTACATTCCTCCCCGGGAGTCATATTCCATGATTCACTCCCCTGGGTGTCTGATCCCACCTAGGGGGAGGGCAGTGATTTCACCTTTCAAGTTGGCTTAGCTAGAGCGAGAGGGCCACATCTGAGCAACAAAGAGGCATTCGGGAGGAGGCTCTTAGGCACAATTATAAGGAGGCCTAGCCTCTCCTTTGCAGCAACAGTCTAGAATGGCATTTAAAATGAAAGGGGGGGGGGGGAATGAGCTTCCTCTAATTTTAGGCCAATAGTATACTGTCTTACAATTATTGTGGAGTGTTTTCTTTGTACTCTTCCACTAAAAAGCTGGAGAAATTTTTTAACTGAGTTTTATTCTACTTCTTTCTCTTTTTAATTTGTTAAATTTTTAGAGGAGATAGGCACGTTATTTGTGTTCTTGTGCCATGATTTAAGGAACCTATTTGGTTTTTATTGATATTTCTAAATTGTTAGCATATTAATGTAATATATTGCTAACATGTTAAATGTATTTTATCATTTTGTCATATCCTAAGTATGTTAAATATAGAGGTCCTTATCTAGTTTGTAGCACCTCAATGTATTAAGTAATATGGTTTTATACAAATAGCAATTCAAGAGCACAAATATGGATTTGATTTCATTAACATTTAGTTTGGTTTAAGTAGTTACCTTTACAGAAGGAGAGATCAAAGTACAACTCAGTTTATTTCATTACAAAATCAGTTTGTACATATTTCTAGTCTCTTGTGTTTGCCAAGAAAAGTTGGTATTTGGTTGAAAGTTAAAAATTGTATAATTATAGCTTTAATTTAAAATGAATATTAACTAGTCATAATTATGATTTTATGAAGCTATGATGTTTGGTGTTGAAAAGTGGGCAGTTGAATTTATCTTGAAAAGTAGGAGCAAGTTAATATTTGTTCTTAGAATTTCACAAAATTAATTTTTAGAGTTACAGGCTACTTGACGTGTTACAAATACATAAGCAACCTTTAAAAATGGCATTAGTTACTGTATAGCTACCGAACAAATCTTAATTCATTAACTGACTAATATGAAAATTTGTTCTGTGAAGTAAAATGGGAGCCAGTTATTAATATTCTGACTTGTGGCTTTAAATTTACTGCTATTACTAAGAAGACTGATGAGAAACCAAAATGAGATAGTAATTGATGATATCTTAATTCTTTTTATTTAAATATTAAATGTAAGGAATTTTTACTTTTCTTAGAAAAGTATTATTTTTATCTTATTCTACCTGTAAAAGTCTATACTTGATTAGATTTATGTAAGAATGTTTAAAACAATGAAATTTGAAAGCTTCCAGGTGATTAATAATTCTTTATTAATTCATTTTGGATAGAACCATGAATAAACTGACCCAGCTGGAAAGACTGGATTTGGGAAGTAATGAATTCACAGAAGTGGTAAGTTCTCACCAATATCACTATCCATAAATCTTAGAATTAATCAAGAGTAATGTGAAAATTAATTATTTCATAGATGTACAACCTTTTATTTTAGGTATCATTTTTATTGTTTTTATTTTTCTGCCCTTTTTTTAATGTAAGGATTTGGGAAAGGTATATATATATTTTTGAGGGACAAAAAATGAAAGTTCTTAAAACTGAGAATTAATTAACCAGAGCAAAATATTTCACAGAGACCAGGGTTAAAATATGACATTAATGATATATGCATGCAAGAGATAACCAAAAGTTTTTAAGCACACAAAGTAGAAAATTTGATGGATTGTAAGGGAAAAGCAGAAAAATTTTCATCAGACTAGAATACAGCAGGAAAAATAGGTCTGAGTCCAAATAAGTCCCTGAGTTATTGCTTAGGAATTTATTCAGTGATAAGATACTTCTCTAATTTTAGTTAATAACTAAAGGGAAAATCATAGAGTTAAACAACAGTTATTTTTTAGTTAGTATAGAGACCTCTTGATTGTGTTTGTGCTTCATATGCAAAGTTCACTATGATGTTGGATCAAGAAGGAAAGAAGTATATAAAAAGTTTTTGTCTTCCATCTATTCTCCAGAAGAATTCAGAAAACAAGTTAAATGTTTGTTTAAGGGGATATATTAAGATTAAAGTCATGTTGGAAAAAATAAAAACCCACAGGCTGATAATGATGTAGATGTCTTAATTTTAGAGTATTTTAAATTTTAATATGGGCAACTCTTATTCACATGTGAATTTGTTAGCAAATGAATTTTCTGTGGCAACTTTTAAATCCCAGGTTGGTTTATTTTGTCACATAATAAAATAAACCAACTGAGGTGTGCTCAGGAAATAAATTACTAATCTTAGCTAAGGAAAACAACTAGCAATATGATATAGCAAGTTATTTCACAAGATTTCTTTTTTCTTTTTTTTTAAGTTCCTTTTTATTCATTATAAAAATGAAGTATATTCCCCAGAGAACATTTAAAAATACATGAAAAAAGAAGACAAATAAAGCACTCATTGTTGCAACAATATTTTAGTCTGCTTTCTTTGTCGTTTTCCATTCATGTTGTTTTTTTACCTAGCTCTTGGAACTGAGGTCCAACAAAAACATATGTTGGCCGAATGCTTAGGTGAGCATTATAATCAGTATGAGGCTGAGGAAGAATCTGAATATCCCCATCATTAACATTTTAAAATTATTTTTACAAATATGTTGTTTAAAATTGTAGTAGATTTCAAATGATAGTCTTAAAAAACTTTCTCAGCATTATCACCTGTAATATTGTCTTATGGGTATTGTATTGTACATTTGCTTATTAAATAGATGTTCACCTTTTCAGCTGAGGTCACTGGGAGAGCATGGTGTTTTGGGGGAACCTAATTTTTTTTTAAGATAATTTTCTTTGTATTCTTTATTTTCTTTATTATGTCTTAATTTAAGATGGTTTATTATGGATTTTATTTTGTGTTTTGGGAGCTTATACTCACTGTGAAATTTGCAGGTGGTGGAGATGACACTCTGCTTTTATTTTACGTACATTAAATGTGAAGAATTTTCTAATAGGCCTTTTTCTTGATTTAAGTAGAAGGAAATAATTGAAAATTAAGTACTATTCTTCATTTTTATTTTCATTTAATGTTTTAAATACCTGGACACCAAACAATTATGTGACAATTAAAATTACAGGTATAATCTAATTTTCATTTTTCTGCTTTGTATTTTTATTTAAATTATTCATTTTGGAGTTCACAAATATATATGATATACTTCCTAATTTGTCTAGTTAATTGTACTCTTTCTCAATATTTGTTTTATATGCATTAATCTATTTCTATATTAACTATTTGAAAATTTATAAACTGAAACTGCTTTCAAAATCATTGTAAATTTTTGTAGCATTTTCTCTTCCAAATATGCATTTTTATTTTGACTTAATAGAATTACAACAGGTAAATCAGGAGATTTCTTTTAATCCAAGTTACATCTGAAATTCACATATGTATGCTAATGGTAAATCTGAATGACATGGGTTTTACATCCCCCTTGGTATTTCTTTCTATTTCTTTATTAATTGCATTATATTTGACCCTATTATTTAATCTAAAATTTAAATGAGTTTCATGCAATAATTTGCTGTTTAGGAATGTCTATTTTAGGGTTCTCTTTAAGTGATGTTGTAGTAAGTATAACATAGTGGAAAGGCTTGCACTTCCTTTTATTTTTTTTTAATCTGTGTGCCTTTGGGTAATTTAACTTTTATTTAAGGTTTCTTCATCTGATAGACATACACACACATATATATACATACACACTTCAGAGGGTTTGTTTCCAGGATTAAATGAAATAATGTCTTTGAAATTCTTCTAATTATCTTTTTTTTTAATTGTGCAATCATGTTTACAACATAAATCTTACAGTTGAAACTGTTTTTTGTTAGATTTTGAAACTAAAAATTATTAAAAATTCCCAAGAAGTTCTCTTGCCAAATAAATAGTTACTTAAGTAAATTATTTGAGTTTTCTTCCCTCCCTATCCAAACAGCCTGAAGTACTTGAGCAACTAAGTGGATTGAAAGAATTTTGGATGGATGGTAATAGATTGACTTTTATTCCAGGGGTAAGTGTCAGATTTTAAATGCCTTTATGTATTGTTTTTTATCCTTTGCAGTTTTATGGATTTTGTATTTTCAAATTACTTTTAATTGGTAAAAAAAAAAAATGCTGTTCGTTGAATTTTTAATAGTATTAAATGGTTAGAAGAAAATTGTTTGCTTACTATGAACAAGTTCTTGATTAAAATCTGAAATTTTTTTCAATAAACTTTGTAAAATAGTGTCTTTTCAATGCTATTGATATTGCCTAGGGAAGTTTTAGGGTAGGAATTTTTCCATATACTTCCTGTTTTATCATCTGGCATTATACATTTGTCATTCTGTAGTCAGTAGGAGTTCTTAGCTTTATAACTGAATATGTTGCTAATGGCAGTTAAAACATTTTGTATGTCTTCTTTCTCATTTCAACATTTAATTATAAATTAAACTTGGTATTAGGTTTGTTACCTAAACTTTTTACAAATTACTTAATGTTGATTGAGTCATTAGATTTCCTTTTTTTATTTATAGTTTATCGGTAGTTTGAAACAACTCACATATTTGGATGTTTCTAAAAATAATATTGAGATGGTTGAAGATGGCATTTCAGCATGTGAAAACCTTCAAGACCTCCTGTTATCAAGCAATTCACTTCAACAGCTGCCTGAGACCATTGGTTTGTATCACTTTCTAATTCATGTAATTAATTTTTACTGTAGTAAAATCTGTGAAATTGTCTTTACCAGTGCTTGAGTTAAAGTTTTCTTGCAGTGTTATCAAAATGTATTTGTTCTGAAGTAGAAATTCTGTACTGCTGTAATACCAGATCTTAGCTGAATGTATTCAGTTTGTGCAATTTATTTTACTCCTTAGTTGACGTTATTATGCTTTTCTTTATTGTAAGGAAATCTCACTTTCATCACTCTAGTAAAATTTAAGTTCTTTATAAGAAGTTAATTTACCCAAATTTGGTTTAACTTCTCTTGGTCATACCACTTATTTAGTGACTTTGTCAGTTCTATTTTATTATAGATGCACAGGCAAGAAAACAGACTGAATTGAGCAATTCCTGTGAGAGATCTGTAATTGTTATTGAGTCTGTATTTGGGTAGTTACTTGTCTGGTCATGTGTCAAAGGAATTAAATTATTTTAATGAAAGGGCCAGAAACTTAAATCTTGGCATTTTCATGATGTTGTTTTAGCTTATTATATTTTGAAAATTCATTGGAAGTTATCTTCTGTTATCTTTTTGTTTTGAATTTTTCTTGTGAGTGTGCAAAATTTCCCATTTTAACCACTTTTTAAGTGTACAATTCATTGGTATTAGTTATATTTGCAATGTTGTACTACCATCAGCACCATTCATTAAAATTTTCATCACTCCAATCATAAACTCTGTACCATTAAGTAGAAATTCCTCATTTCTCCCTCTCTCTGACCCTTCTTAACCTGTAATCTACTTTATATTGCCATGAATTTTCTTATTCAAGATCTTTCATATAAGTGAATCATACAATATCTGTTCTTTTATGTCAGGCTTATTTCTCTCAATATGGTGTCTTCAAATTCAGCCATGTTGTATCATGTATCAGAACTTAATTCCTTTTTTTACAGCTGAATACTACTTCATTGTATATACCACATTTTGTTTATCCATTCATCTCTTGATGGACACTTGGATCGTTTTCACCTTTTGTCTACTGTGAATAATGTTGCTGTGAACATTAGGATATGAATATCTGTGCGAGCCCCTGCTTTCAATTCTTTGGGGTAAATGCCTAGAATTGGGTTGCCAGGTCATATGGTAGTTCTATGTTTGTATTTTTGAGGAACTGCTAAACTGTTTTCCAGGGCAACCATACCATTTTACAGTCCCACAAACAACGTGCAAGAGTTCCAATTTCTCCACATCCTCACCAACACCTGTTATTTTCTGTTGTTTTTTTTGTTCCCATAATAGCCAACCTGGTGGGTGTGAGTGATATCTCATTGTGATTTTGATTTACAACACTTATCTTTTAAACCATTTTATTGTTTTAGTATACAGTGAATAGTGATAGTTTGTTATACACCTATAAAAGCTACCATTTCTTTACTCCATTAATTTAACAGGTTTGTATTGTGTGTCTTTGTACCCATAGCATTGTTCTATGGAGTGAGGCTGTAACAGTGAACAAAGCAGACATAAAGTCCCTTATCTCATGAAGCTTACATTCTAGTAAGGGTTAATAGACAAATATATAATATGTTAAGATGTGATATGTAAGTGAAAATTTAAAATAGTCTGTAAAGGAAAAGAGAGTGATGGGGTTGGCATGGTGTCTCTTTTATATAGATTGGTCAGGAAAGTTCTTTCTGATTTTTGTCACATGTAATATGCGCTCACATTGACTGTTGTTGGGCTTCGACTTTGAGCTGAGAATTTATTGATTGTTTCTTTTCTTGATAGGTTCCTTGAAGAATGTAACAACTCTTAAAATAGATGAAAACCAATTAATGTATCTCCCAGACTCTATAGGAGGGTAAGGTTTTTGTGAATTAATAGAACTACAAGATTTTGCTTTCATTTTAGCGTGCCATACATATTTTAGATAATTGCATAAATAATATTGAATGACGATTCCATGAACATTAAAAAAATAATTGGTATATAGGTGGGCATAGTCATAATAATGTTAGGCAGACCTGTTTATTATTTGTGTAGTTTATCTTAGTGAAATAGTTTCCCTAGGTTTTTAAAAGTCAAGATAACGTTCATATGTTCCTAATTTTGGATTACATATATGAATCCTTTTTTAATAAAGTATGCTTTCATTTTAAATTAAAGGTTAATATCAATAGAAGAACTGGATTGTAGCTTCAATGAAGTTGAGGCTTTGCCTTCATCTATCGGGCAACTTATTAATATAAGAACCTTTGCTGCAGATCATAATTACTTACAACAGTTACCACCAGAGGTACTATATTTCAAATTTGATTTGGATTTTTATCTTTTCTTTTTTTTTCTGATTATCTTCATTATAGCTATCCAGTGTGGTTTTATTTCTTTTCTTTCAGAAGTAATTAATGATGTTTCTAATTAACTTATTTTCTGAATTATATTCCATTTTATGTATAAACCATATTTTTCATTTATCCATTCTTCTAGCAACCCCATGAGTTGCTTCCACTTTTTGGCTATTGTGAGTAATGCTGCTGTGAACACTGTTCTAAAGATAACTGAGTCCCTGTTTCCAATGTGGGATAGATGTGGGATTGACAGCATGTGATAATTTTATGTTTAACTTTTGTGGAACCAACAGGCCAAGTTTTTGATTCCTAAATTTATGTTTCTATTTCAGATTGGAAGCTGGAAAAATATAACTGTGCTGTTTCTCCATTCTAATAAACTTGAGATACTTCCAGAGGAAATGGGTGATATGCAAAAATTAAAAGTCATTAATTTAAGTGACAACAGGTTGGTAACACTGTGTTATCATTTTGCTTATAGAAGACATTGATTGGATGGAATTGAAAGTTTCACATGATATATGATAGAAAATGTTTATTTCTCTTTATATAAATATATTTATTTTTAAATAGAATTTTGATCAGAAAGAATGATCTAATTTTATCTGTTGTTAATTATCATACTGTGGTTATTTCTCACTGTTCATTTGTGTTGACTTTAGCTACATAACCATATTCCCTCATTATACTAACCTTTTTTACTTCTAAAGGCTAATCTTCATCTTAATGCTTCTGTTGAAGAAAACAGCTTTTGAATCTAATCTGTTACTCGTGTTTTTCTGGACAGATGTGCAGCTAGGGACTCACTTGCTTTGTAGCTTGAGCAACAAAGCCAAGGTGCAGAGCAGTAGAGCACTAGGGTTATTAAGATGTAATTTACATCTCTTAGAACAATGTTGAAGTTAACAGAATGACCATAATTTTTTCTGAGATAAAGATACTGTTGGTAATGATTAAATAACATTTGTAGAGGTTTTTACATTTTGCTTTCATTGTATCTTATGCGATCTTCAAAACAACCTGATGAAGTAGTCCGATGGGAAAAATTGAAACACATAGATAAGGTGACTTACATACAGCCTGTAAGGTCAAGCTTTGATTTAAATCCATTTTATTTAAAAGAGTCACTGTTTCTTTATTAAATCCCTGTTTTGTTATATACTTTTTATCCCAAAATTAGAGCTGTAGGTGCTAGCAAATTGCCTCAAAAGGTAAGCCTAGAAATAAGCCAGAAATGAAAGGACAAATATTGTAAGGCCTCATTAATATAAACTAACTATAGTGAACAAATGCTGAGAATTGAATTCGAGAGCATAGGTTATCAGGTGATAGATCATGGGCAGAGATCGGGCTAATGAGAAGTACAAAATGTTCGATAAAGCTTACTGTAAAGGTTTGTAAATTATAAGCTCTTACAGCAGTCACCTCTATCCCTGAGTTTTAACTGTTATTTAAGAGATGTTTATTTGGTACAAAATTTATAGTCTCTGTATAGCCCACTATCTTATTTAACCTGTATGGTCAGTTTATTTGAACAACATAATTAATTACATGGAACCTAGAATAGGGAATGAGATCTTGTTACTCTGTACAGGCTAATGTAATACTTTGATATATCGCAGAGTATTTGGGGCAGAAAATAAAAAAGTATTTGCAAAATCCCTTGAAGGTTTAGGGAAAAATATGGAAATATTAAACTTTCCCACCTGGGGAATTCCTGGTAATCTCACAAGCATTAGGGACTTCCAATTTAATAAGTCAAGCCCTCAGTTGTGGGGCTTGCCCTTTTGAAACTTATTCCTACAAAGGAGAAGGGAAGCGTATTTATAGTTATGCCTAAGAGTCACCCCCAGAGAACCTCTTTTGTTGCTCAGATGTGGTCTCTCTCAGCCAACTCTGCAGATAGACTCACTACCCTCCCTTCTACGTGGGACATGACTCCCAGGGATGAGCCTGGGCCTGGCATCATGGAATTGAGAATGCCTTCTTGACCAAAAGGGGAAAAAGAAGTAAAATAAAGTTTCAGTGGTTAAGAGATTTCAAATAGAGTTGAGAGGTCATTCTGGAGGTTATTCCTATGCCTTATATAAATATTCCTTTTTAGCTTCTAGAGTATTAGAATAGCTAGAAGGAAATAGTTGAATCTGTTGAACCATAATCCAGCAGACTTGATTCTTAATGATGATTGTATAACTATATAGCTTTTATCATGTGACCATGTGATTGTGAAAATCTTGTGACTGACACTCCCTCTACCCAGTGTATGGGCTGAGTGTTGAAAATGTTCTAAAATTGATTATTGCGGTGGATCCACAACTATGTGATGATACTGTGAGCCACTGATTGTATACTTTGGATAGATTATATGGTATGTAAATATATGTCAATAAAATTGCATTTTAAAAAAGGTAGGCCTAGAAGAATTAGGTAAATATTAGATAGTAGGGTTGAAGTAGATACCCTATTTTAAATAAGGAATTATTTTAGCATTCTAATAAATATTATATTGTTTTCACTCATTATCACTTTGGAATAACCTTCTTGAGTATGAAAGTACTGGCTCACAAAGAGATACAGAGCAGTGCAGTTTTTATAACAAATTACTAGTAATAGTGCTTCCTGGAACAGTTTGTTTTCTCTAAATATGAGTAAAATAGCGAAAGCAATGTTACGACCGACTGTTCAATGTGTCCAAATCTCTAAGTCAGGGATGGTTAACTTTTTTAACAGACATTATTAGATTATCCATTTTCTTGTCAGCTGGATTGATTCAATTGAAGAATTATATTTGTGTAATAGAAAACTATTTAACCTTTTGTCTTATGTTCTATACAAAGACATATATTGTGTTATCTCCTGAATTAAACATTTTCCTCCTGTTTTCATGTACAATAATATAGCATTGTTTAGAAGGACATTAACTCTTGATGACATTTAGCTCTCAACTTCATTTTCAGTCTTCTAATATTAAAGTTTAATTTTGCTTCGTATTTTTTTCCTCCCACAGATTAAAGAATTTGCCCTTTAGCTTTACAAAGCTTCAGCAATTGACTGCGGTGTGGCTCTCAGATAATCAGGTGGGCATTCTGATTTTATAAATTACTGAGACTCCAATTTTGTTATGTAATTATGCATTCTAGTATCATAAGGGCATTTAAGAGCAGTTGCACTCTGGCACACAAAGCTTATTGTATGTATGAGGAAAAGTTCTAGCAAATATTAGGAATACCTGGATAATTTATTTGAAATAGACGTAGATCCGTAGAAAATAAATTTTACTGGACTTGTCTAATTTCTCCTAAATCTGTAAAACAGTATAAAGATGAAGAAATTAGACTCAGTACTCCCCACCTTGAAATAGTTTTTGTGGTGATCCTATATGACATATATCAATAAAATTTGATAATTAATATAAATTGGGCTTCTACGTGGGCATTTTCATAATCCTTAAAGAAGTGTTTCTAAGGAAGAGTCAATTCGTAGACCTCGTTTGACAAATTGAAAACTTACAGTAGGCTATGAAGTGTTTAGAGCTAGGTATATATTGATGAAAAAAAGTCTTTCACATTCTCACTGAACTTACACTCTCACTGGCAAGAGAAATAAACAAGCATGTAGTAATGTTTTTTTGGTGATAAGTGCTCCAAAAAAAATAATAGACGGATATTAGAAGAATTGCATGGTTGGAGTAGGCTTCCTATTTAAATAGGGTCCTTGGGAAATGTGTGTCTGAAGAGGGAAGGATAGAGCAGATTTCCAAATGAAGTTAGAAGTGAGCCACGCATAGACTGGGGAATGTGGAACAGACGTTTAGGGAATACTAAGTATAAAGACCCTAATATGGGAATGAGCTTCGTGTAACTGAGGAATAAATACAGGCCAATGGGTCTGGAGTGTAATGAGCAAAGGAGAGAGAGAAAATTGTACAAGGTTAGATCAAGGAGGAAAGCAGGGACCAGACAATGTAAAGCCTTTTGCCAGTAGTAATCACTTTGGGTTTTAAAGTGGGTCAGATAGAAATCTGTTGAATTATTTTGAGCCAGGGAATGACAAGATATGGTTTACATTTTTTAAAGATTATTCTGACTCTTGTGTGAAGAATTGACTGTGCATGCCGAAGGCAAGGGTGTGGAAGCAGAAAACCCAGTAACGAAGCTGTTTCAGTAGTCCAGAAAAGGGATGTGGTGGGCTTCGACAAGAGTAATAATAGTGGAGATGGTGAGAATAGGTCAGATTTGGGATGTATTTTTTAAGATCTTGCCAGTGGAACTTACTCATGGAATGAATACTGGGTTTGAGAAAAAGAGAGGAATCAAGTATGACTCCTAGGTCTTTAACTCAATCAGGTAGAATATTAGAGTTGGTGTTTTCTGAGATAGGAGATACAGGGGACAGGAGCAAGTTTATGGGTAATGTCAAAAGTTTGATTTTTTTTTTAACTTTTAATCATTTTTTATTGTAAATATAACACATATACATAGAAGTGATAACTTTCCAAGTGCAATATAACATAGAGAATTTGGTTTTTAACATTGTTAAATTTGCGAAGCTTAGTAGATATTTAAGTAGGAATGGCAGGTCAGTAGTTGGATATCTAAGTCTGGGACCTCATTGGTTAGAGATATAAATTTGGTAGTACACATTGTACAAAGAAGAGATTTAATGCCATTCAGTGAATGAGGTTACTAGGGAGACAGAATAGAATCAAAAAGAACCAAAGATTGAAGCCAGGGACAAAAGGGTCCTAGAAAGGAGTATGTAAAGAAATGGCCAGCTAGGAAAGTGTTTTTCTAGAAAGCCATCTGGAGGTGCCTCAGAAAGATCAGTCATGTCAAGTACTGCTGATAGGTCAAGTAGATGAGGATTGCTGATTGGCCATTGGGTTTGTCAATATAGAGGTAATTGGTGACCTTGATATGAACAGTTTCAGTGGAATGGTGGGGATGAAAGCCAGATTTAAATGTGCTAGAGAATGGGAGGCAAGAAGTTAGAAAAGTGAATATGTCTTACTACTCTAGCTAATTTTAGTTTGGACAATTAATATGTCTTTCTATATTTGCTGTCGCCTTTGAATTAAATGTTAATGTTTGCAAATAGTATCATATTTCACCTTTTAAAAGTATATTATATTGGCAAAATGTATTTAGGATTCACAGTGTAGACTGAGGCACAGAACATGTAACAATAAATTTTGTCTAATAAACAAAATGATTTATCATTTGTTTGAATTAAAGACCATTGAGTGTTAGAGCTGAAAGTGATCTTAGAGATCGTCTTTTTGAAACCTTCTACTTCGAATTATAGGAAATCTCCTATATAATGTCACCAAAATACTGGGTCCATAAAAGATAAAAAGTATAGTATATGACATAATAGAGTCAGGTTTAAATGCTACCATAAAGTTCAATCATGAGAATTTTTTCTCTGTTGCTTGTTTTTGATTTGGCTCTTCTTTGGGTCTCTGTGCTGTTTTGGAAAAATTGGGAAACATTTTCAGTGGAGAAATGACAGTTACAAGATAATTAGAAAGTAATGGTCTACAACTTGATACTGGTTTTTCATCTGCCAGAGAACTAAGGGATAACTTACTATCTTTAAGTATGAGGAAAGTTTTTTTACATTTTTATTCTCAGGTATTTCATTCTGATAAATGATTATTAATGCAACAGAATATATAATTTGCTGATCTTTGTAATAAAAAAATTTAATGCTTATCATTTGATGGTGAACAATACATTATAATAATTTATCTAAAACTGTATTTTCTCAGGGTGAGATATACTGGTCTCATGATACTGATAAGTTTCATAGTTTGGGAAACGATATATTATGTTCCTCCTGTGTATTATATTAACATCCCTGAGATGGTCTATAATATAGAAGCCTACCGGTTTTTGTTTATTTCAGGATTGTCCAAATTTTTTAACTGAGGAATCTTTTTTGATCTAATAGCTATTAATATCCTAAAATTCTTAAGTTGATGTCTATTCATATTGTGAATCATATTGTAATATATACTTGTTTTGCAAATTAGGAAAGAAAATATGAAAATCATGAGAAATTTGCTTTTATTAGAATTTGAATATAAGTGATTCTTTTATTTATTAAATGTGTCAGTTCACATATGGTGGAGCTCGTTAATTTATATTACTTGAATATTTAAGTTTTAAAGTTGATTTGAAATTTTGCAGTTGGATTCAGAAACATTTGCTGTTCTCTATGCCAGTTATTAACTACAATTTGAATGAGACATAGCTCCTTGATCTTGAGGAACTTTTAGTCCAAGTTTATTGGTACAGTAGCATTTTTTTGATAAATTAATGCTAGAAAATTATGAGATAGCTCACCTTAGTGAAATTATCTATTAACTATTAATAAAATTTCTCCATATTTACAGTCTTCTCACACTTGCCTCTTCTTCCTCCCCATTCATTAACTAAATCTGTTCCTCAAAGATTGACAGTATTTAGTATGGCATGAGATAGAGCTGTAAAATTTCCCTTACTGTATGTAGTTGTCATTTTGCTGTAAAAGAACCAAGTGTATGGGGGAAGATATATGGAAGAAGTTTGATTATGAATTATGAAAATAAGTTACTCCTGGTTATTTCACTGACTAGAAGAGCATATGCCTATGTTCGTTACATGCAGTAAAATGATTTTTCATTAGTACCTCTGAAGGTTTGAACCATTGTTTGGTCATTTATTCATTCTCTAATTAACTTTATCACCTTAATTCAAGAATCATTTATTGAACAACTGCCAGGCAATCTAAGGTATGGGAAACAAGGCCATAAAAAGTCATTTTAGTACAGCATGGTAAAAGGCTTGATAGGACTAGGCTGCAGTATCAAGAAAAGGAGGTTAATCTGGTGTTGTTAAGACAAGTTTCCCAGCAAAGGAAATGCCTGTATTGCTTCTCAAAAGAAGAACAGGATTTAAACAAAGAAAGGGGAACAATATTCTGGTTAGAAGGAATACCATGAGCATAGCATTTAGGTATGAAGCCGCCAAGTAAATTTGGTAACTCTGCAAATGGTCATAATGAACAGAGCATAATCTGTGAGATTGAAGAGATAGGAAATGAGGCCAAAGAGGTAGTCCAAGATGAAGTCATGAAGGATCTTCTATGCCATGGAAAGGAACTTGCATTATATTTCAAGGATGGAAATTGTTTTTATTTTTATCTTGCATGCCATCTCTGATCTATTATAAGTGACTTCTTAAAAATTGTGCTGAGGATTCTAAGGTCATATTCAGAGTCAGTGGAAAACTGCTGTGATTAGGGTGACCATGTTACTTATTGTCCATGCTAGGACACTTTTGAGAGTGAAAGGGTGCTCTTATTGATAATTATGTCAAAACAGAATGTGTTAAATGGATCTGTCCCAGGTAAATTGGACATTTGGTCCCTCTAGTCATGAACAAGCGATCATCTCTGACATGGGTATAAGAAAAAAAACATGACCTTTGTGGTATGTGTTTGTCAAATGTCCTATAAAGGACATGGGGAACAGGTGTAACATTTGAATAGGCAAATAGTATGATCAGATTGATATTTTACTAAGGTCTTTTTGGTTGTTTTATGGAAGATGGATTTAGCAGGGGTTGGTGCCAAGTGTAAAGGCAGGGCATTGCCATACTCTAGGCAACAGAAAATGTTGACCTGAGCTAACGTAATGATAATAGGGCCAGTGAAGACCAGGTATATTTAAGGTTACATGAATAGAGTTGAAGAATGCTTGTATATGAAAAGAAAGGGAGGAGAAGCAAGGATGAGCCTCAGAGATTTGGCTTGAATGACTGGAAGAGAAAGAAATATGTTTAGGGGAAGATATAAGTTCCATTCAAGTCTGTTGAATTTGAAGTATCTTTGGTACATTCAAATAAGCATATGTAGAACAGTTCTGGAGGCCATGAACCACCCCCCTGTCCCCCTCAGCCCCATTGTGTTTTAGGCTGTGATTTCTCTTCTCTTGATTTATTTATCCTTTTAATCTCTAACTTCACAGATTTCTCAAAGGCATCATTTTTTATTCCAGAACTATTATAGATTTTTTTCTTTTTGTTTGTTCAGTTTCTTCCCATCTTTAAAAAGATTTGGGAATTCCCCTTTTGAGAAGGCTGGATGAGAAAGAAAGGGAGTGGAAAAGAGCGAAATTGGTAGCTAGAGGCAGAGTAAGGAGGGATCCTTTAATAGTGGAGAGTATGTTTACAGGTTGTTGAAAATAAGCTGGGTAAAGATTAAGATTAAGGATATGAGGGGGAGGGTTTTGTAAAACTGAGGTAAAGCAGGTGGAATGAAAAGCTTACTCAGGGATTCCTTCCTCTTAAAGGGAGCATGGGTCTGAAGTTGATTAGTGTGAGGGCTAATAATGTAAATTGTGATACTCGTAGAAGGTAGTAGTTTTCAGACTCTCAATCTTGAATCCTTTTTTATTTTTACTTTTAGAATTTTTTTAAGACAGTGTCTTCTATAGAACAAGATTTAGGAAATACAGAATTTTCAGGCAACTATTGAAGTTAGTGACCACAAAGTTATAGTAAAATTAATTTGCTCAGCCTTGTGTTACAGACACACAATTGGAATGATTCTGGACTTTGCTAAGCATGTTCAAGAGGAGGACAATGAAGCAAGGAAGTCTTGGTATTGGCAAGAAAGTGGTAGAAATGGCATATAGTGGGGCACAAAAAAAAGGAAGCAAAGACAGTAGTAAATGTTGGAGAGAAAATAGAGAAAGGTCAAGGGACTAGCAGTCTTGGAGAAATTGATGAGCAAGTATTTTAGGAGCAGTGTAGGAGTGGGAAAGATGCATGGTGTCTATGTTACCATACTCTCCTGATTGTCGTTTTGACTGCCCACTCCTCCGTCTCCTTTTCAGGCGTCTTTCTTCTGCCAGTCCCTTATATGTTGGTGCTCTCCAAAGTATTGTATGTTCTGCTTTGGTTTCCCACTAAATGCTTGCCCTTGGGAAAGCTGCAGTTACATTTGCTCATTAATCCTAGATAATACTTCTAGCCCAATTCTCTCTCCTGAAATTCACAATTATGTAGCTCACTGCCTTCTTAACATTGCTGCCTAGAAGTCTCACAGACTTCTCAAATTCAACCTGCCTAAAATTGAACATATATTCTGCCCCCAAACCTTCTTCTGTTCCTAGGTTCTATAGCACAGTCAGTAGTACTTGCTGGAGCACAAGACAATTAATTGTTATGCCCTGTTGAATCTTTACTATTAAGTTTCTCCAGTGTGTATACAGTTTACTGTATCCCTGTTGTTACTTCCCTTATGTACAGGCCAACATCATGTTTTATTTAGACCCACGTTGTCCATTACAGTAACCACTAGTGTCATGTGGCTATTTAGCTCTTGAAATATACCTACTCCAAATTAAGATGTGCTGCAAGTATAAAATACATACTGGCTTTCAAAAAAGAATGTGTAATACCACATTAATAATTTATTATTGGCCACATGTTAAAATTATACTATTTTGAATATTTAAGGTTAAATTAAATACTTTATTAACATTAATTTCACCTCTTTTTGCTGTTTTTAAATGTGGCAACTAGAAAATTTTAAATTATTTTGTGGTTCTCATAATGGGCTTACATTATATTTCTGCTGGTCAGTGCTGTCTTAGATTATCGAGATAGCATCCTAAGAGGTGTCTCTGCTCCTGATTTGCCACCCCACCCCATTTCACCCTAATTCTATTCTGAACCACACTGCAACTCTAGTGATCCTTTAGTCTGATCATAGCACTAACCTGCTTAAAACTTTGATGTGATTCTCTTTTCTCTACATCATAATTTTTATGGTCCTGCTCATCTGTTAGCTTCACCTCTACCACTTTAACCTTGATTCTCACTTCCCCAGATGAGTTCCGCTCTCTTGAAACATTCTTCCTACCCCTTCTTACCTGATTAACTCCTACTCATCTTTGCCTTTAGAAGGCTTTCCTTCAGGAAGACTTTCCTAACTCTTCAAACTCTGTAGATTTGAACACCTCCTACATGTTGCCTTAGTTCCTATACCCTCTCTACCCTTGTGCTTGTGCTTGCATTGTATTGCAATTGCCTATTTAGGTAACTGTGCCTCTCCCCACATATACTGTAAGTTCTACAAAGTCAGTAAAGATAAATTTTGCTCGCCACTCTGTACCCAGTTCCTGTCGTAGTGTTTTGTCTTGTAGGAGGCACTTAGTAAATATTTGTTGAATAACTGAATTTAGATTACAGAAGTAGAACGTTTACAGGGGACAGTGTAGGAATTAGGCAAAAGAATGAGTATCTGAAATGAAATAGAATTAAAGTTTGCTGGACATGGACTATAGTTAATAGCACAAGTTATAAAGATGTGCTATCATCAATTTTAACAAATGTTCCACACCAGTACAAGTTGTTAATAATAGGGTGGTATACAGGAATCCTGTATTGTATGCATGATTGTTACATAAATCCACAACTTCTCTACTAAAGAAAAAAAATAGCTAAAGCAAAAAAAATGACCACTGGAGTTAGGTGTTTAGGTAACCGAGAGTCTTGATAACTAGTTCCCAGTCTTTTTTCTACCCTTGCATCCCATAAATAAGGGGTGATTAGTTGTTCTTTAATGACATTTTTGAGATACAATTCACATACCATACAATTCACCTGTTTTAAAATGTACAGTTCAGTGGTTTTTTAGTGTATTCAGAGTTGTGCAACTATTACCACAATTAATTCTAAAACATTTTCTAGAGTGATTTGTTCTTAAAAGCCTCTCAGGTAATTTTCATATGCTTATTAAGGGAACCTATTTCTTCCTTCCCACACACCCCTTATCTGCTAAGAAAGCACTGCACCAAGAGTTTGGCTATGCCATCAACATTCTATATGTGTTGTAATTCCCATAATTGTGGAAAGTTTTGGGATAAAGGAGTTAGGAATAGATGCATATTTCCAGGAGATCAGTGAACAAAAGGAAAAGAGATAGACTTATATAGGCTTATATCTGACTTATGGTGGGGGTGAGGTATGAGAGAATAAGCAACTTCTATTTGAGAAGCCTACAAGGGAAGCACTATCTTTGGAGAGAGAGAGTAGAACTACCATTTCTGTTATCTTAGGAGGTGAGGATAAATGTTCGGAGATGTGAAAATGTAGGGTGGTTTGTCTACTGTGGAACAGAGAGGGGGAGCACAAAGGAAGTGTTTGAATAGGAGTTAATTTTCAAAATGGAGTTAGCTAGCTGCAATGTTTTCACAAGAGTAGATCCAAATCATTCATTGATAGGGTGACGTGTTGGGGGAGGTTTGGGTAGTTGTCTGTGTAAAGTCAGGTAAGGCTTGGATTGGTAAGATTTTGTATGAATAGGCTGATGAAAGAATTAGTTATATTAAGAAGTAAACACTTGGGCACCAGTTAGGGAAAATCTTAAGAAAAAATGAGACACGAAATAATTGGGTGTCTAGCTCTACCATTAAGTGATTTGCGGTGCCATTAATGGAGATGGGAAAGGAAGGAGAAGAAAAAGAAACAATTTACAACCTAATTATTGTTTGTGTTTTTTTTTCTAATATTTGGTTTAAATACTTTCTTTTTGCTGATGACTAAATCTTCAGTTAACTAGACTAACCTTCTAAATGACTACTACAAAAATATATTTGAAGGGGAAGTACTAGAAGGGGCAAAATTAAAATGGAAAGGTTTGTTTTATAGCTTTATTAAGTAAATCACTGTGATAAATATTGGGCTATAGATAGGTAGTATATGAAATCTTTTAAAACTGTATTGATAGTCCAGTGATAATTCAATTCAGCTTGAGTTTGATATATACTAAAACTGAAATTTATTTTTAGGATGTTTTTTAAAGTTTTAAATAAAATGTTATACTGTTATGCATATTTAAATTTGTTTTTGTAATCTACAAATTGATACTTTGTAGACAACATGGTGAGTACTCATTCAGAGGATTTTATGTGTGTGTGTTTGCTTTAGGATTGTTAAAAACTAAACATTTCTTTTCTTTTCTTAGTCCAAACCCCTGATACCTCTTCAAAAAGAGACTGATTCAGAGACCCAGAAAATGGTGCTTACTAACTACATGTTTCCTCAGCAGCCAAGGACTGAGGATGGTAGGAATTTAAGAATGTTTCCTTTTTTTTTTTCTTTTTTTAAAACACTGACTTGTCAACACAAAGATATGATATGAATTTTAAGTCTCCAAGATCTAGCCTAGTTTGAAAGGAATTTGGAGAATTGATCGAAAAAGGTCTCTCAAATAATGGGGAAAATAAGGCAACATCTCAGGTTTATAAACAGTTGAATTTAGAGACATAGATATACCATGTGCTTCCTTTAAATGATTCCTTAAGATTAAACAGCTAATTTCATCTATTATATATCTTTGTTCTAAATCACATTGAGCTAAATGCTATGAATGCATTTTTACTGTTATGTGACTAGACTAGAACTATTAAACCAGGTAGTATTTTGTTCCCTTCTCTTGCTGTGGACTTAATGCTACCTTTGGATCTATACTCTAGATCATGATAATCAGTAGAACTGTGACTGTAAATGTTAACTGTAAGTCCTTATTTAGTAATCCTTTTGCCTGTAAAAGGGGGGACTACATCCTTTACTATTGGCAGCAAATCTTTTTTATGGATTATAGTATAAAAACCTATAGACTAAGGAGCAAGTTGTTTCAATTATATGCTTTACTGTGTGTGTGTGTAGTATTTACTATATGTTATACTTAATTATATAATTTTTATGGATGTATTTTTCTGAAAACAGTAAACATTTCTGTACTGCAACATTATTTTTAATTAATTAACTCTTAATGCATAAAAACACTGAAGAAAAACTAATCATTCTTCTTACTTTATAAAATATATCTTGGACAAGTTGTATAAATTCTTGAGCTTCAATTTCCTTATCTTGAATTAGGCATGATAGTGTTTATTTTGCGGGATTGATCTACAGATGAGAAATAATGGATATAAAAGTGCTTAGCAGTATGTCTCATTCAATCAAATTGCTGTTAATACATTTTTGTGGCAGTTTCAGCAAATAGCTTTGAAATATTTTAATACATCAGCACTAAATTTATGTTACTTTTCTTCCATAACTAGTGATAAACAATTTAAAAACTCATTGAGTTAGACATTTTGGTAAAGAATATTATTTCATGGGTGTATTTGATGAGATTTATTTGAGTGAAGCAAAAACTAACTTTTGAATTGAATTTAAAGTTAAGGCTTATAAGATGTGAAATGCAAATAGCTTTGTTAATTAGATGACCTGTAATTAAAGCTTTGAGGATAGGTTTACAAGCAAGATTTTTCTTCCATATATTTAAATCCTTCCCTTACCTCCATATTTAGCAATATAATAAAATATGGAAATGTGTATCCATAACAAAATATAGTGTACTTAATTTTAAATGATCACTGTTGATATAGTATCTTATGTAAACACAATAAGTGCACTAGAAATTAAGAAGTTAAAAACAGATAATGGAAACTCTGGCATGTGCCAATACTAGTAGTGCACTGTGGGAAATTTTAGCAAATGCTTGGATATGTCAATAGAAGTTTTTGTTTGTTTGCCTTAGTTACTGGGACTCTTGTCTCAGTTTCCCACTTTTCTTTGTCTCTGAAGATGGTTTCTGGATAATAGGAAATAGTAAGAGTAAGTATTCCCTAAATAATATTATGATCATCTATATAATATATTCAAACAAAGTTCTTTCATGTAGAAAGATAGAATGCTAAGCTAATGCTTCTTAAAATATTTTTGAGAAAAGAGAGAGAATGAATTCTTAGTGTAGAGAAAAGACTTTAATGTACTAGAGCCTGTGTTGGCAAATTATTTCAGTAAAAGACCACCTAGTAAATATTTTATGCTTTGCAGGCCATAAGGTCTCTTGCAACTACTCAGCTCTGTCATAGCAGTGCAAAAGCAGACTTAGACAAAAAGTAAACAAATGAGCATGGCTGTTGACTCATAAAACTTTATTTATGGACAGTGAAATTGGAATTTCATGTAGTTTTTAGGTCATGAAATATTACTTTTTTTCTCTCTCTATTAAAAACTGTGTGGGGAAAAAAAATACATGTTGTAGGCTATACAAAAACACAGTGGGCCAGATTTAGCAGTTTGCTGTTACCTGTCTTAAAAGGTTGAAAAGGCAAACTTGCAAGTGAACATAAACATTTTGTTTTCTTATGTTATTTTGTTATTGTGTGTATATTGTTATTTTATTGTTTCAGAGAAGTAATAAAAAGTGAAAAATAGTATAAAGGAATCAAATTCGGATGTCATTCCAAAGGAATATTCTCTGAGAGGAGATTGTTTTTCCCCTTGTGATTGAAAATCTCCAAAAGACATGTTTTATCTGTAGTGTTTTTATTTTATTAAAGTGTTAAAGTGTTTCTGTGAGCTCCTATTACTGTCATATGTCAAATTTTTTCCTTTCATACTTCTTGTTTCATTTTTGCTTCCCCCAGGATAACCAAACATGATTCAAACTGTAAATAAAACTACTCAAAAGCATATGTACATTTTATTTTTGTAATTAATTAAATTATTATATGCACAGTTGTGGGATTTTTGATAGGCCTTCCAGGGAATAATCAGATAAATGTCCTCCATTCAAATAAAAGCAATTACAAACTATCTTACTAGGTTTGTAGGATTTTAATTTGCCGTCTTTTAGTGTTGTGGAGTCTTTAATTTTACGTTATACCTGTATGATAAAAGTAGTAATAAATCTTCTTATCTTGTTCTCTTTGTATTCCCCAAAGTCCTACAATTTCTTTATCATCACTGGTTTTCTATCTGTAAAGTGGAAATACTTTTTATACCCTAGATTCCATGAATTTTGTAAAGATAGTTGAAATAAGCAAATTTAGCAGTTCATTTCTCACTTATGTTGGTACTCTAAACCCAAGAATCAAGGAACAATGGCCACATCTGGCCTGCTGCCTGTTTTTGTGTGGCCTATGAAATAAATAGATTTTTCAGGTGAATGTTTGCAATTGATTTAATGATACGGAGCATTAGCTTTAAACCCCAATTAGGTGAACTATTGCATTATTAGGAAAAGAATTACATTATTTTCATTAAGTGGACCTGTATTACAAAAATTTTTAATGTTATATTTTGAATTTTTTCAATTTTGTGGAAATTTGTTTTCTTCTTTGCTTGTAAATACAGAGAACCCTTGGTTTGTTTCTTGGCTCACAAAGCATAAAATATTTACTATTTACAGAAAAAGTTAGCTGACCTCTGCTCTAAACTGTCCTAATTGTATGCTCCTGCTCAATCTTTCTTCTGTTTTCCATATAATCCCTTATTATTATCATTTCATGCTTCAAAACCACCTGGCTTCCTTCCTTTCTATCATTTCTATTAATTCCCTTACTGTTTCTTCTAAAAGAGATCATAATTCAGGTAAGAAATTTATTTCTGATTTTTGATATGAAGAATAGAAGTAGCAATATGGAAATCTTGCCATTTTAATTTTTTGATGTTGGAGATTTGGTTTAGAGTGGAATGGTCTACAGTGGAAAAGTCTGAGATACAGGATACAGGTTTTTGATATTCTGAGGCCCCTTGGAGTTCATGTCCCCCTAGAAATATCTCACTATGGGTTTTATGAAGGGAACATTGTAACATAGTACCCTCATAATACTTAAGTTAGAAACCACATTGTTGTTGGGAGAGTGAATTTTCTTAAAACTGCAAGAAAAGCTTTTTTATGTCAGAACCTCTAAAAAATAGGTAAATCAGAAAATATTATACACAGTTCTTAAGTTGGAGTTTTGCAGCAATTTGAGAGAAGTAGACACTTTGTTCCCTTTTAATCCATTCAGTTTTTATTGACCATCTTTCTTTATGCCAGGTGTTGTGCAAGATCTAAATATTCAAAGATAAAGGTCCTTGCCTTCAGTAAGCTCATGTTCTAGAGGGGGATAATAATAAATAAATCTGAAAAAGAATGGGTAAGATCCTGGGCCTAGGTAGACGAATCTTAAATAGGAAGAGGTGGAAATGTGGATCCATGTAACAGTAAGTTTTGTAGCTAGTGGATTCAGGGTGTTGGACAGTAAGAATTTGAGGATTTTTATTGCATTTCTTTTTCATTGAAGAGGAATAGAAAATTGCTTCTTGAGGATAGGGCACTTGAGGAAAGTGGAAGTGATTTGGAGTGGGAAAGAGGCTAACTAGGAATGACCTGAGCTACACTGAGGAATAACAAAAATGGGAGAAATACCACAAATTTATAGTGTGTCAAAACAACAAGGTTAGTTTCTTTTTCTCTGGTAGAATTCAACAGTACAGAGCAAAGAAAGGTAGATTACTGAAGTACCAGATTGAAAGTTTTGTGGGACAGGTATGGCTTAAGGAAAAGGGGGCAAGAGAGTTGGCAGTGGTTGAAATAATGCATACTCCCAAATATAGCTAAATACAAATGATTTTTTATTATGTTCAAAGTGGCCATATTCTGGTGTCCCAGGAATTTCTTGTTTTTCTCTTAGTTAATTTTATATGCATGTAATTCCTTTTTGTTTTGAATAGGTGTGGTCATTTTATTTTAATGGGCAAAAACAAATTGTGAATTTATTTTATATTGTACAACTTTATAGGGTGGTATATAATGGTTGAATGGATTAATTTTTAAGCCTTGGATTTTTTTTTTTTTTTTTTTTGGTTGCTTCATGAAACAAAAAATTATTTAAGAGTTGTTAAATATTTACTTTTAAGATATTGGATATCAGGACATGTAAGTATTGTTTATGTTAAATTTTCCATTCTTTTTACATTTTATGTATACTTAAATTTTTGATATTGGAAAGCTCTTCTAAATACTTTATTTAAGTAACAATGCTTAAGTATTAAAAGTATTACAATTACATAAGTAGTAAGCTATATTGTGTATAATGTTGAATATGAAGATGTAATTACATGCCATCAGAGTAATCCCTTTTTTTTTTTAATCAAAATATGTTCCTCTCTTTGTCATCAAACTCCAACCCTGCTTGTACACATGATTATTAATATTGGAATTAGGGAAGATTATTTCTGAAAGCAAAAATCTGAACAAAATAATTTATATACTACCATGTTAGTTTTGGAGGAGGCCACTGCACAAAATCACATGTACACAACGTTTTAATTGGTAGGTTCTTTTCAGGGAACCCTTTAGTAACAAACAAAATGAGAAAAGTCATCTTTAGGGAAGAAAAGATTAACATTGTATAGAAATGTTAGAATCATAGCTTAGTAGTTAGCCTAGGATTTATTATCATCCTTGACTATATAAAACTTAATCTTAATGAACACAACCAAAAAGAAAATTATGAGAAAGTAATAGCTTTTTATAATTAACAGTAAAATATATTTTTGTTTTTGTCTTTTGACTTTTCTCTAGTTATGTTCATATCAGATAATGAAAGTTTTAATCCTTCACTGTGGGAAGAACAGAGGAAACAACGGGCTCAAGTGGCATTTGAATGTGATGAAGACAAAGATGAAAGGGAGGCACCTCCCAGGGTGAGTGTGTTCTTTCTTCCTTCAAATTTGAAATATATTTGCTAATATTTAGTGGGTGCTATATGCCTATACTATGCTATTTTGGGGATACAAAAGAATTAGTTACTTGCCCTCAGGTAACATATTTCACACATGAAGTAATTTGAGAAAAGTATAAATCTGTGATTAAAAACTAAATTTTATAGTAAAAATATATGTAGAAGAAAAATAGATCATTGTAGGCTAAAGCAGTTAACCCAGAAATTTGTCTTCAGTTAGTGCTTTTTTTTTTAAAACTCTGTGGGTTTTATTTGAAATGGCTATTCTTCCCCCCTCTTCTTTCTTTAATGATTATTTATATACAATCCTGGCCATAAAGTACTCTTTTATAAACATGTTTCTTTGTGTGATTGAGAACATTGTCACAGCGATAGAAGTAGCAAATATACATTTCCAAGTTACTGATGGGTATAATTTGCCCCTGATTACTAGAAGATGACAATTAGGCTAACATTGGAAGACTTTGGTTCCTAGCATAGGAAGACATAAGAATTCGAATGTGTGAATTTTATATGTGTCTGGATACATATCTAACTGGAAAACACATATATTTAATCTGCTAAAAAAGGTTTTAATACATATTGAAATCTATGGTTGTGAAGTCTTTTGATTATTTTGTTATAATACCGTACTTTCATTTGACCCTTGAAGTGTAATATGCTTTTAAAGGCCTATCATCTGTCTTCACACTTATTCCTATAATCTAAATATTTAATGTAATCCAGATAGATTATAGATTAAGTTTTGTTAGAGATTGACAAGAGAAATATTTAACCATATTTTAAATTTCATTTATTTTATTTCTCTAGGAGGGAAATTTAAAAAGATATCCAACACCATACCCAGATGAGCTTAAGAATATGGTCAAAACAGTTCAAACCATTGTACATAGGTTAAAAGATGAAGAGACCAGTGAAGACTGTGGAAAAGATTTGAAACCACATGAAGATCAGCAAGTTGTAAATAAAGATATGAGTGTGAAGGTTAGAAAACGCAATTCAAAAGGATTGATCAAAACCTACTTCAAGTTCTTTAAAATTTGAAAATGACCGTTGATATAATGATCTTTTTTATATATGCTAAAAAGAACTCCCAAATTTAAGTTTTTGTCTTCAACTTCATGAACTGGGTAGCTATAATAATCATAAGCAACCTTCCTAATTGCTGCTACTGTCATCACTAACTCTTTCACTATAGAATGTCCATATCAGAAGGAAAGTGTCAACATAGCTTTTGGAAAAAAAAATCACTGCCTTCACAAAGGATAAAATAATAGAGTCAGAAAATTTATTATTATGGAATACTGTTTTATCCCCCCTGATAATATTGACTTCCTCCTCTATCCCATTCTCACTTTAAATATAATCACTATGATAGACCTTTGACATTTCCTTGGTATGTTTCAGAAACCTTCACAAATCGCTGAATTGTATATTAGTTGTGTGCTTCTCCCCATTATATCACAGAAACAAAAGTTCACACTTCACTAAAGTTACCTACATTCCTCGATGAGCAAAAAACAATCTAACTACCTTGAGTTGAGCATGCATAGCTAGGTGATTTACTTGTCCACACCAGCCTTGCAAATTCTAGGATTAAAATGAGCTTAGTCTACATTATAAATTTTATTGTGGCTCATTGACCATTGGAGTCCAGTTGTTCCCCAAATGAGCACTTTACGTGTGAGTGCTAAAGTTTTCCTTGTTTAAGATTTATCCAGAATAGGAAGATGTTAAATTACTTTTAAGTTTTCCTCTTAATGGATATAATGTAGACATAAAACTTAAGGTACATGAATTCTTTATCTTTTCTTTTACTTAGACTTCAGAAAGTACAACTCCAGTAACGAGTAATCTTGATGAAAGAGAAAAGTATGTAATAGGGAACTCTGTACAGAAGATCAGTGACTCTGAAGCTGAGATTAGTCCTGGGAATCTAGTGATTGCACATATGAAAGCCTCTGAGAATTTGAAGCATATTATTAACCATGATGATGTTTTTGAGGTAAAATATTATGCTGATTAATGCATTCATCATTGACGAATTTCATAATATTTAGTAAATATCACTCCTTTATCGCTTTCAACTTATAAGTTTTGTAATGATTACAGTCAGATGTTTACTATATAAATTAAGTTGTGATTCTGTTTTAATTTCTAATTTTATAAAATACAATATTGTGATTTTGTTGTTACTTCTGTAACTTACAAATGAAAAGGACAGTTGCTATAGGTGTACTTCAGTTATTTGATGTTTGGCAATTTTTCTTGAATGTGAAGTTCTTTTTTTTTTTATTTAATATCTGATATGTTTTGTTATATACAGAGTTTCTTCCTAGAGAACCAGTACAAGCTGTAATTTCTTGTACAAAACAGCTTCATTGAGATATTAGTCACATACCATACACTTCACCAATTTAAAGTGTACAATTCAATGGCTTTTAATATATTCACTGAATTTATAGCCACCATCACAATCAATTTTAAAACATTTCCATTACCCTGAAAAGAAACTGTACACCTCTTAGCTGTCACCCCTACCCACACTCCCCCCAGTCTCTCCATCTCCCTCAGTTCTGAGCAGCCACTGATCTACTTTCTGTCTCTGTAAGTTTGCCTCTTCTGGACATTTCATATACATGGACACATATAATACTAGTCTTTTGTGATTGCCTTCTTTCAAGTTCATCAATGTTGTAACATATATCACTACTTCGTTTCTTTTTATTGTCAAATAATATTCCATTGTATGGTAGTACCACATTTTATTTACCTTTCTATCCTGTTGATGGACAGTTGGGTTGTTTCCGTTTGAGCTATTATAATGCTGGTATGAATATTTATCTGTGCTTTTTTTTTTATTGTAAACATAGGTTTTCATTTCTCTTGGATATATATGAGTAGGATTGCTGGATAATGTGGTAATGCTCTGCTTAACCATTTGAGGAACTGCCAAATAGTTTTCTAAAGCAGCTGCACCGTTTTGTATTCTCCTCATACACTGCTGATGGTGATATAAAATGGTGAAGCTGTAACTTTTTAAAACAAATATCTGAAGTATCTTTTATTTATAGCTGCATCATTCAAAACTGCATGTGGTTATTTAAATTCAAATTAATTAAAATCAATAAAATTGAAAATTTGACTTCTGAGTCACTCTAGCCACATTTCATATGTTCAGTGACCACATGTGACTAGTTAGTGACTACCACATTTAACAGCAGAATAAACATTTTCATCATTACAGAAAGACCACTGATCTATGGAAATAGTGGTGTTGTGGGTTTATAATAGCATCTTCCTGAAAATTCAGACTGCTTTCAAAGTCACATCATTTATTTTCATGGTTTTGCTGTGAGTAGTAAATATAAAAGGAAAAAGCTTATGGCCTTTGAATGTACTTTAGGATGGATCACATCACTCAATAAATACATCTTTATGTACATTGAACCTGAGAAAAAGGTTTTAGGTTTGTCCCTTAATTTCTCAATTATATTATAAGAAATGCTAGATGGTGGAAGTTCTTATTTCCTTTATCTGAAGCCTTCATTTGTGGTTGGTCTTATCTTCTGCCTTTTACCTTTCTCCACTGCCAGGGAATGGGAATCTAGTCCTTAGGAAAGGAGTATCAGGAAACGGGATAAGAGAAGATAATGGGAGATAAATGTAACCTGTTCTTATCTAAATCTTTGAGGCTAGTCACAATATACAGTGATATCTTCTGTGTCATTGAGTAGAAGGCATTCCATATTTTAACATAGAATTTAACAAGAAGAGATTTATTAATTTATCTTAATCTATGCATATGTGCATACAAACTCCTATGATTCCTAATATGGTAAACTTAATTACTCATTCAATGTAATTTCTGTGTGTAAGGCACTGTGTTCAAAGGTATAGTGGTGGCCCCAATAAATTGATAAATATTTAAAAATAAATGCAAATACAATCAAGGGTAGACTTTGCTAAGTGTGTAAGAAAAGTATTAAGCACTACCAAAGTTTAGAAAAGAGGATCTCTCCTGGCAATAAAGATCCACCGATGCTTTAAGGAGAAGGAGGCATTTGGCATGTATTTCAATTGGCAGAAATAAGTGAAGGGAATGAAATATGGAAGGAATAATGAGAACTCAAGAATGGTTTTTGGTAAATGTGCTGTTCTAAAAAGAGCATGTTCCATCTGACTGAATGTATCAGGGGCAATAGTATGAAATAAAATTAGAAGAGTCTATTGGATCCTCATTATGAAGGAAGGTCCTTGTGGGCCATGCTAAGAAGTTTAGACTTGATATCCGTAGTCTCTTGGGGACCAGTGAACGCTTTTTAACAGGAGTATTCATGTGATTAAGCTGTGAAATAGAGTTATCTGGTAACAACTATTGAATTCTCCAAGTTGGAGGGCTTTCTGGAAAAGGATGGTAGAGAACGCTGGCTGGAAGTAAGGTATGCACGTCACAGGATATGTAGCATATGAATATCTGACTTTAAGGAATAGAGAAGAGAGAACAGTCACATAACTATAACTGACTAGGATAATGATGTCATTAACAGAAATAGGGATGTTAAGACAACAAATAGATTTGGAAGGACAAGTTTCTTTTTGTGGAATTTGAGCAATTGGCAAAACCGTCATGTACACATATTAAACAGGCAGATGGGAATGTGGATCTTTAGCTAAAAAGAGAAATCAAAGCTAGTTTACAAAGTGGAAAATTGTACATGAAACATAATCATAGTAAATGAAATATCCAAGGGGGGAAAATAAGGGGAAAAAATGGGTTAACTGCAGGAAGAAGAATTAGAATGAGCAAAGGAGACAGAAAGTGGGAGGAGATTTAGGAGACTGCAGTTCCCAGAAGCCCAGGTGCAATATAATTTCATAAAGATGCTGTAGATATCAGAGATTAGGACAGACCTTTGCCCTTCCTTCTCCTGCTCTGTCATTTTTCACATTCATTCAGTCATTGAGTCCTGTTACTTCCAAAATTTCTGTTAAATCTCTTTTTTCTTGACTGGCCACCACTGCCATTGTCTAAGGTCAGTCCTAATCATTTTCTTTAGGACTATATTAGGACTAACAGCTAGATTCTTTTCCATCAATTTCTTTTCCTCTTCCCATACATTCTTTTTTAATTAATTAATTTTTTATTAGAGAAGTTGTAGGTTTGCAGAAAAATCATGCATAAAATAATAGTGTTCCCATATAAACCCTATTATTAACACCTTGTAATAGTGTGGTACATTTGTTGCAGTTCATGAAAGAGCAGTTTTATTATTGTACTATTATGCTGTAGTATAATTTTACTATTATAACTATAGTCCCATACATTCTTACTATAACAGATAGCCATTTTAAAACATAATTCTGATCTTGTGGGCTCCTGGCCTGGCTACTTGAAATGACGACTAATTCATACTCAAAGCATAAGGTTTCACCAAGCAATCCAATCTACCTTTCTGTCTCTCCTGCCACTTAGTTTGAGTTTCACCTATATGGAATTACCTCCTTTTTCTCTGATTTACCATACGCTTTCTTAATCCCCATGCCTCCCTTTGCTCAGAATGTTGTTCCTTTCATCACTCTCCCTTCAAGACTGAGCTGGATGTTACTACCTTTTCCTATTCTACTAATAAGCAGCCTTTAGCTCCTTCCATTGTAATATAATATAGAACAGGAGTTTTAAACTATGACCCTTGGGTGAAATCTGGCCCACTGCCTATTTTTGTATGGCCTGAGCTAAGAATAGTTTTATATTATCATACTATTGGATAAACATCAACAGAAAACAATTCACATGAAATTCAAATTTTACTGTCCATAAATAAAGTTTTATTGGAACAGTTACACTCATTTGTTGACATTTGTTGACATACACTCATTTGTACTGTAGCTGCTTTTGTGCTCTTAAAAGCAGAGTTAAAGAGTTACAGCAGAGACCATATGGCCCTTTACTGAATCTGTGTCTCTTATAACACCATTTTGTTTTATATTTACGTCATTTACTCTAATTTCTTAGGTAGCTGAGTGACTACGATTCTTGGTACTTTTAACAAAATATACTGATACCTTTATTTTCATCATGTTGAAATTAGGAATAGTTTAACCTGTAGAAGATTTGATTTCATATATAATAAGTCTTATACATATCATAAAATCATACATTTTAATTTTTTCTGTTAATATTTGTCGACCACTGTTTTTTTTGTTTTTTTGTTTTTTGGCATCTGATAGCACTCAATGGTAGATAAGCTGGGACAGTTGCCAAAGATAGAAAAATTCATGGTGAATAATTAAAAATTCTGTCTCCAAATTAGACAGACTGCTGTTGGTTCATTTTAATGGCAGAACACTTCTATCTGATGGATTTCTTGGGATCCAGTAATCTTTGAAAGGATAAATTTGAGCATTAGGGAGAGACTGTTTGTTGTCGCCTCACCAAACTGAGTTTTTCAAAAGATAAGATTGTGCTTTTTTCATGCTTGTTTCTCTAGCACTTGACGTAGTACAAGACACATAGTAATCATTAATATACTTGAATTAAGTTCTGCCACAGAAAATTATCCCAGAATTACTTTGGTATATTGTTAATAATTGCTGTAGTTTTATTGCCATATCTTGGAAAAGTTAATATAAATCATAAACTAGTTTTAGTCACTATTACCATTAAAAGGTTTTCATACATGTTCTTAATATTCTTTCTCTTATTTTTCTTTTCCCTTTGAAGTTCTTATGGCTTAATATTTATTTCTTTAAATAAGCCAGAATTTAATTTTTATAATTAGATATTTATTAATATTTTCCCCTTTTTTCTTTAAACTAGGAATCCGAAGAACTTTCTTCTGATGAAGAAATGAAAATGGCAGAGATGCGACCGCCATTAATTGAAACATCTATTAACCAGCCAAAAGTGGTAGCACTTAGTAATAACAAAAAAGGTTAGTTGTTGAAGGAAAGCACCAAGAATAGAAATGGGCTGAATAAAATTTATATATATTTCGGGAATAATTTTAATTAAATGTCATTCTATTACTTAAAGCATGCCTTAGAAACAAGCTTTTAAATTTGCCTTTCTAAAAGCTCAAGTTTCTTATATCTCTTATTTTTAAAGAAAGGTAGTGATTGATCTTCTTTCTCCCCCATGTAAGTTTACTTATAAGAACATGGATTTTATAGACGGTAAGCCTAGGTTTTAATTCATATCCTCCATTAATTGGTTGTACGATCCTTGAGTTAATTTTGTCTATCACGGCATACTAATTTGACATACAATGAGATCAATGAAGGGTTTTTGTGAGTATAAATGGACTAGAGAATGTAAGTCACCCAGATGTAGCACAGAGCCTGATGTATAATAGATATTCAATGTAATTTTACTTTCTTTTGTATCTCACAGATTTTAACTATCCAGCCATTCTTTTTTTTTTTTTAAGCTTAGTGTCTCAAACTCCTAGAGGTGAAAGGAAACTTGAAGAATATCTGTGCCTTTCCGTTTCTTCCTCACATTTCCCCACTAGTGCCTAAGTATATCTACATTATCTCTGCCAAATGTTCATCTAGCTTTTGCCTTTACAGCATCAATAAAGGGTAGAAATTGCTATCAAGGTAGCCTTGATTAGCTTGGGTTTCTAATAATAATAGTAATGATACCCAATATTTATTGAGCACTTACTAATGTTAGGTACTATACTAAATGTTTTACATGCATCATCTAATTTTCACAGTAGCTCTGTAATAAGGAGAAAGAACGGGAGTATAGCTGGGAAAGACCTTAGCACTCATCTAGTTTGACAGTATTTTAAAAATTAAGAGTCTAAGACTCGAATACATTAATTAAGTTTGAGGTTACAGAGCCCCACATTCTACTCTTTTCAACTGTAAACAGTATCCATTATACTTGAACTATGCTCCTAAGTTCTATTTAACAGCCAAAATTCCCTTAATTCCTTAATCCTTTGAGTATTTCTATATACACTATTTCCATGATTTTGCTAGCATTGTGTATAGTTAAAAGCAGCCTTCAGGGTTGAAGACTAATATCTTTTTAACAGTACTTTTTAAAAAACTATTACTTTTTTATACTACCTGCCCATAATGGAATATGAATCCTGTCTATATAATTGATATAGACAACCATCTTCCATATTGAGAATTTGCTTCAAAAAAAATTCTATGAAATGCTTTTAAAATTTGAAGAAAATGAAAAAATCCCTTGATTTGTTTGAAGTTTGTGTATTTGTTTGTGATTGACTGCATTGCTCTTTTTTATTATCAGGATAGATTAAAATTTCACATGTATGGAATAATTTCTCACCCAGTTAAATTTACAGGGGTTGTGAAATGTACTATTTAAGATAGGGTTGGTTTTTTTGTTTTTTGTTTTTTGTTTTTTTGTTTTTTTGTTTTTTTTTTGCTTGTATGTATGTGTTTATTCTGACTAGGGGGAAAGCATATTCACTAAAACTGATGGCCTTAGAAAACACTGCATAATGTAATTATGTCACTTGTTAAAACTAAATCAAATTCTTTGTGACCTTAACATTGATTAGATTTTTTTAAAATAATGTTATTATTTTAACATTCTATAATCTCTGTGTATATTAAAACTGATTTTTCAGGGGTGCCTCTAGTTATCTTCCATATAATATATTACCTCATATATGGAACCCAGGGCTCTATAAATGCTACTTGTCATTACTGGAAAACATTTCGCACAAATTCTTGGTGACTTTGTCACATTGGCATTAAATTTTTTTGTTTCAGATGATACAAAGGAAACAGATTCTTTGTCAGATGAAGCTACACACAATAGCAATCAGAATAACAGCAATTGTTCCTCTCCATCTCGGATGTCTGATTCAGTTTCTCTTAATACTGATAGTAGCCAAGACACCACACTCTGTTCTCCAGTGAAACAGACTCATATTGGTATTAATTCCAAAATCAGGTTTGTGATCATATTTGAAAATAACTTATTTGTACAATAAATACAAACAGTGAGGAAAATAATAAATATATATGAATATATAATGGGTTTCACAAATAATAAATATTATAAAAGTGTTTAGACAGTATCTGATTTCTTCACCTTTTATAGTTAGAAACACAAAACTGCTTTGGGGATACCTTTGAATGGTTCATTCAAATATTCTTGATTAGTGCTTAGACTTATTTAAGAATTTTCTTAGACTTATTTATAGGATAAACTCTCTGAAAAAGATGTAAATGTTATTTAATTCCTGTAGACTGGAATTTAATTGAGATTAGAAACATTTTATTATTTAGGCTCTCTTAAGAAAAGTTGGGTTAACAAAGCCAGACTATACCATTTTTTAAAAGTGATTGTTTTATTTATTTAAGTATTTCTTTAATTACAATTAAGACCCATTTTGAGTAAAATAGAGTCCTAATTGCCAAGGCATAAATACATATTCTTCTGTGACTTTCTGGGGAGGTCAGAAGTCCCAGAAAGGTGATATTCAAGCTCAGCTGCAGAAGATTACTTGGGGTTCACCAGGCAGGTAGTGAGGGCGGAAGGGGATATATAGCATATGAAAAGGCCCAACTTGCCTTTCTGTGCATGTAGTGGCTAGAACATGAGGAGCAGAAAAGGGCTTAGTTCCAGCTTGCCAAATGTCTAGTATGTCCTGCCAAGGAGTTTGAACATAGTCCTGTAGGAAATTTACTTCCTTTTAAGCAAATTGTGACATGACAAGAGAATTCTAAAATCTCTAGCCTTTAGAAGCTTGAGAGTTACAATAGTAGGCAAGTTAGACCTCTCTCCAGAAGCAGAACAACCCCAAATAATTTGGGAGGAAGTGGCTGCCCACATGGAACAGACAGTTGGTCTCCTTTCTGGAGGTACTGAGCTCAAGATCATTCTACCATCTGGGTTACCCTTGGTTCAGTTCTGATTTCAAGTTTAAGTATATGTTTAGAACTTGGCTGAACCTCCTACTAACCTCAAGCCAGTATTCTACCAGCAAGACCATATCATTTTACCTTGCTGTTGATATATCAGTTTGAGGCTGCTTGAGACAAAGATTCAGTTTACTACTGAACCAAAAGCTTATTGTACAAATATTATAAGCTGTCTTTTAGAGGTAAATAGCTCCTAAATTCCAGACATATTTTAGTAAAAAGTTTGGATGTATGATTTGTATTGTTGTAAGGAAGATGAATTTTTGCCTCGAAATGCGTTGTTTAGATATTATGTAGTTATAACTGTCATTAACAATTTCATCCAATCTCTGAATTAGGAACAATGACTCAGTATGGTGACATAGTCCTTTTGATCATCTCTTAGATAGTTAAGATAGATAATGATTAATTTGTTGATAATTAAAATCTTACTGATGATGTTAGGAAGAAGTACAGTATTTTATAAATCATGTTTTTTTATATAATGAAATAAAGGCTAAACAATGATCAACATCACCTTTTTGTGCTGCGTTTCTAAGAATGCTTGTCTATTATCTAATGAGAAGATGAGTATTACAGAATATTTCTGGGAACATAACTTGAATATTATACAAGGGGTCATAAATGTTTTATACCAACATGTAGAAATATAATATTTTCTACAATTTTTTAATGACACATTTATAAGTATTTGCCAAATACAATATAGCTGCCTAGAAGTGTGATTAGGTTTAGTTTTGATCCTTTTACATATTTAATGCAGAACTTTGGGAGATTAATTATTTGCTTTGTACGGTTTCCTTATCTGTGTATTTGAATTTAATAATAACTATATAGCTAATACTGTTAAGGAATGATTACACAATTATCTATAAAAATGCCACACTCTTTTTACTCAGCTATTGAAGTTAATGACTTTCTCTTCATGTATCTGCCCATATTTCAAGCATTTCATTTTTTAGCACATTCATGAAAAGATGCAGCAGCAGCAGAAGATACATAAATCAATCTTTGTTCTTTGTTTAGCTTTATTGAGCTATTTTGTGAAAAAATAGGCTAGGGATTTTTATGGAAATGAATTCTTGAGATGAATTTTAATTTTGTTTACTTGTGTCCATTTAATATAAACCTGTATTTGATTATTAAAGTATTTTTAAATCAGAAGCTTGATAATCCCTTTCATCTATAACTACATCAACTCTTTTAACTGTATATTCTGCACATTAAACTAGTCTTTAATATCTCCCTTACTAATGGGCTTTATTAAGTTTTTCATAAAATTATCTTTGTTTTAGGCAAGAAGATGAAAATTTTAATAGTCTTTTGCAAAATGGAGATATTTTAAGCAATTCAACAGAAGAAAAATTTGAGGTTCATGATAAGAACTTGCCTGAATATGATCTGAATATTCAAGAGCAATTAGTTCTAATTGAGAAAGGTGTTGACTCAACAGCCACACATGATGAATCTCACAGATTAGACCATATCAATATGAATCTTAATAAACTTGTAACTAATGACACATTTCAACCAGAGATAGTAGAAAGATCAAAGACACAGGATATAGTGCTTGAAACAGGCTGTTTAAACTCTAATACTAAAGGAGAAACTGAGCATTTGGAAAATGGAAATAACTATTTTAAATTACAATCCGTAAGTAAAGTAAATGGACATTCTGAGGAAACTCCGCAGTCTCCTAGGAGGACTGAACCATGTAACATTGATTCGTCTGTTGATGTGAGTATTTCCAAAAGCACTGAAGATCTCTCTCCCCAGAGAAGTGGGCCAATTGGATCTGTTGTGAAATCTCATAGTATAACTAATATGGAGACTGGGGAACTAAAAATCTATGACATTCTTAGTGATAATGGACCTCAGCAGCCAAGTGCAACAGTTAAAATAACCCCTGCTATTGATGGAAAAAATATAGTCAGGAGCAAGTCTGCCACACTTTTGTATGATCAACCATTGCAAGTGTTTACTGGTTCCTCTTCATCATCTGATTTAGTGTCAGGTACAAAGGCAATTTTCAAGTTTGATTCAAATCATAATCCTGAAGAGCCAACTATAATAAGAACCCCTATAGCAAGTGGCCCACAATCTACACCTCAAATATATGGTCCTCCACAATATAATATCCAGTACAGTAGCAGTGCTGCAGCCAAGGACAATTTGTGGCACTCCAAACAGAATCCCCATACAGATCACACCAGTTTTCCTCCTCAGCGCCTTCCTAAATTGGAGAACACAGAAAATCACAGTTACGTGAAACATTCTGCAAATATGAATTTTTCTAACCATAACAATGTTCGTGCTAATACTGCATACCATTTACATCAGAGACTTGGCCCAGCAAGGCATGGGGAAATGTGGGCTATCTCACCAACTGACCGACACATTCCTGGAGTAACCAGATCTACAATTCAGCGCCAAAGTAGTGTGTCCTCTACAGCTTCTGTAAATTTTGGTGATCCAGGTCCCACAAGACGGGCCCAAATTCCTGAAGGAGATTATTTATCACACAGAGAATTACATTCAGTGGGAAGAACTCCACCAATGTTGTCAGGATCACAGAGACCTCTTTCTGCACGAACATATAGCATTGATGGTCCAAATGCACCAAGGCCTCAGAGTGCTCGACCCTCTGTTAATGAAATACCAGAGAGAACTATGTCAGTTAGTGATTTCAATTATTCACGGACTAGTCCTCCAAAAAGACCAAATGCAAGGGTTGGTTCTGAGCATTCTTTATTGGATCCTCCAGGAAAAAGTAAAGTCCCTCATGATTGGCGAGAACAGGTACTCCGACACATTGAGGCCAAAAAGTTAGAAAAGGTAATTGAAAATGAATTTTTCTTTTATGAATTTGTTTATTTTTGTTTAAAATGCTTGTCATTATTCATTTTTTAAACAGGGTGGAACAAATTACTCTGAATTTTCATATTCCTCAGTTTTTCTAATGAGCATATATCCATTTTATATATTTAGGTGGCTGTCCCTTTCAGATTGTGCACACATACTATAAATAGTACATGTATATATACATATATGTGTGTGTATCTCTGGCATTTTCTGATCTGCTCTCCACTACTAATAAATGTTGATTATGTAAATATTTGTAGGAAAATAGCCATTTACTATATAGTTAACAGAATAACAAGAAATGTAAATATTTCATTTAGGATTTTTCCCCCCAGTCCACATTATATGAACTAATACTGTCACTGACACAGACTGCTTCTGGCATGGCATTTACTCGTCTTTTCTTAATTGTATTTCATTTAAGTGTTTTTGTGGCTCTCGGGTAGCTTGGAAATAATTGGTAAAATTTTGCTCATGTTCAGTGTATAACTTTATTTGTAGATGACCATCTTTTTAAAGGAGTTAAGTTTTTAAAAATTATCTTGTAAAACCAGTATTAGTGCTTCAGTGATATGGCCCAAGTGTATAAAGCAGTATTCTTTCTTTGAAATTTAGTTTCTTGTCTCTCACTGGATTTTACCCAAGAATCACCTTACCTCTGTTTATTACAAATATTAAAAATAAAATGTGGTTTTTAAAAGTCAGAAGTAATTAGTCATCATTTTAAAGGATTCCTTAAAATAAATTTTTCAGAAATAAGTGCCTAAAATATGATTAGTACCTTAATTCACATGGAATCTGAGCCTATAATTATTACTTCTTTTCAATACCGTGCTCTCAATTTTAAATAGCATAAATAGGCAACAGGCTACTTTCTCATCAGCGCTTTTTGTTTCAGCTGTAACTTTCATGCTGTTGAGGCTGCTTGAACTTGTGTGCTTTTCTAAGGAATTTGAAAATGTCTTAAATAGGGGAGTTTTTTAAATAAACTCGTGACAGTGTGGAACTGCATTTAAAAAGGAAGAAGGTAATAGTTAGGAGAATTAAGTTATGAGTGTGTTTTAGTGATCCAGATAAGAAATGAAATCTAAAGTGGTTCAGTAGACGTAAGACTAAGGAACAAATCCAAGAGTCAGTTCTGAAATAGGCTTTACGAAAGTTTGCTTCTGATTGAATATCCCCCTGTATTCAGTCATTGGGGAAAAGGGGTAAAGCTTGAGTTTTGTGCCTTGAATAGGTTGTTTGGAATGCCATTAATTCTACTACTGGACATAGAGGAGGAAACGCAGATTTAAAGGAAAAGATAAGTTTGCTTGTCGTTATATTCTGTGTAGTTGACATCTCATATGGCTGTTCTTCCGTACTTTCCTGTTTGACGGTAATGTGCCTGGACTATAGTAAATAGGTAGCCAATAACAGCCACCTGCTTGTTCATTGTGCCTCTCAGCTTTTTTTTTTTTTTTTTTTTTTTTAATGCTTAAATACTTAAATATTTAGAAATATGCCATACAGTTGCTCAGATAGTGCATGACAGTAGTTTCCCAATTGTGCCAACTGGTGAGAATTAGGTCAATGAAATTGAGAGGAATTGAGAAAGGAAATAATTTAGGCTGTGTCTGAATACAAATCTGCAGCTAAGATAACTCCCATTTCAGAATATACGTAGATCATACTTTGAAGTTGGAAGATGTAATCTTTCCCATTTTATGCTCTATAAGACACCCCTTTCCCAAGCTAATGGCTTATCTGTTGAGCACACTGGGGTATATTCTAGCTCATTGGAGGGGAAGCATTTTCCAAGTAAATTCCAAAGTATATGTTGCTATTATTGTAGCTCTGCTGTATTCCTGTAAGGGTATTTTATTCTCCATGTCTTTCTTGTAAATGTGTATTGTATTTGCTTTTTTTCTGATCTTAAAAAGTATTTATGTATGAGATGACTTTTACCTGTTATGTAAAAGTTTTATTTTCATCTATACTGAATTACAAAAACTGGGCTTATATGTTTGGTAAAACACATTTAGAAAAGGGACTTATTAGCCACTGTTTTGTATATACAGCATTAAAAGAGGCAGTATAGTGTAACTATTAGGATTCTTAACTCTGCTACTTAAAGTACTTCATCTGTAAAATACACACAATGAAAGGAACTACCTCTAGAATGAAAATTAAATGAGTTAATATTATTAAGTACTTAGAATGGTACCTGGCATATACTAAATAAGTGTTTATTGCTATCATCATCATCCATCTATTAAAATAATAGGTTAAAATTAATATTTTTTATTTAGAACCCCAAAGTACTTGATTGTAAAATAGATTATTTTACAGTAGGAAAACAATTGTGCTTTTCTTATATTTTAAAAACCCAACATTTAAAACAGTAGTTCCTAGTTTTTAAATATAAGCAGATTTCTTATATCAAAGACAAAAAGTCTTTCCAGAAAATTAAAATAGTGTCTGTACACTGCTTTGCTTGTAAAAATGCCCATTTTATCAAGGATGGTGATGAGAATAGTATTTCTATCATATATACTTAGCTGACAGGAAAAACACCAGTAGAATACTAATAGACATCTGGTTGGGCTGTATATTTGTTGATACACACATGTACACACACACACTACTGCTAGCAAAAATAGAAATTTTAAAAGAAATTTTGTATTATCATGATTTCATGTTTAGTCATTACTACCTAATATTAAGTTCAGAAAATAAAATTTTAGTTAATAGTAATTACCTCTCAATGGTGAGATTTTGGAACTTTTAAAAATACATTTCTATAATGTTTTCATTTTGAAAGATTATAATAAAAGTAAGAGTAATCAGATAACATGGGACTATTCAAGGAGAGAGCCACTTTTTTTGAAATGCTGGTAAAATTTTGATACATAGGACAGGAAGAAATTTCTAGATTAAGGTAAAAATTGTATCATGGACTGCAGACGCAGGAAGACATGAGGAGAAGACTTCAATGTTGAATTAGGGATTTATTTTGAGAAAATTTGAAAATAAAGTTTGGGCTGGATTATGGATACGAAAAGTAGTAATAGTTAAGTTTGAGTGCTTGCCAAGTAGCAGGAACTATCACTCTGCAAACATTGTCTCTCTTAATTCTCACAAGGGTTCTAGGGGTTAAGTATTTTTATTGTCTCATTTTACAGTAAGGAAATTGAGGCATAGAACAGGTATTGCCCAATATGACATGCATGTTTATGTGAGGGAGAGGGAACAACTTTTAAAGTAGGGCAGAATGATTGATTCAGTACAGTGAACTGTGAGCAAACACCCTAACAAACTATACCTGGAATCCAAACATAAAATAGATATTTTACCTTGAAATCACAAAGCCTCTTGAATTAAACTAATCTATAAGCTATGAAAAGGGATATAAACTTTTATTTCAAATTTGAATTATTACTGATATTCAGCAGTTGCTAATATTCCTTATTATATAAAAACTCAGATAAGAAACACACCAAACCATAATGTGATTAATAAATGATAATTTCCATGTTCACTTGTTATTATACAACTATTAGGGTGTAATAAACAACATTGCCCAGGAGATATGCCTAGTATTTAGTTGAGCTCTGTACAATGTGTTGTGAAGGGTGAAGTTTTCATGTGCACAACCTGAATTCTAAACAGATTTGTCTGAGCTTCAGCCTTGTTAGCTCCCTGTCGTAGAGCACATATATGTTCAGAAATGACAGGAAAAGCTTTGTTCCAAGATCTACATATCATAAAAAGGGGTCAACCAGGCCACTCAAGTTATATATTCCCTAAGAGTAAAATTTCCTTACAAATACATTCTTGTTAATAACAAGCCATCCCCAAATTGTGGTTTTCCCTAGATTGACCATTAAACCCTCAATAGTAAGGGACATTGACTAAAAGCATATGCATGAAAGAGCAATGATTAACAACTCTTGGAATAAAGAAGCAGGATCAGTGAGAATCAGGCAGTACATTTATTGGAGTAATCGTCAGGCAGCAGTAAGATTAGCAATTGTGCATTTATTTGAACTGAATCTATGGAAAAATTCCATCAGTGATTCATCAGGTTTAAGGAACAGTAGACACTGCTAACTCTTAATCTAGTAATCTTTAATATCTGTTTATTGAAAGGGAAAAAATTCATACACATGAATTTTCTAGTCCCACCCCTCCCTCCTTCCTCACACCCCCCCCCCCCACACACACACACATGCTGGCAATGGTAGAGCAAAGGGTTGCTTTTTTTTTTCTTAGTTCTGTCCTAAAACTGTGTGATACACTTTTCTTCAATATAAGACATTTTTCTAAATGGGTGAGATAAGTTTTTTAGAAACTGAAATAGCCAAGAGCCAGCTATTTTTTTTTATAAAATATATTTTATATTGCAGTGTATATGTTTAAACTCTTAGTTTCTTTAATAATAATAATTGATTTCTATAAAATAAGTGGATTCTCCAGAAATTCATTTTGATTTACAAATTACTGATTATTGTTAAAATTTATCTTTTGTATAGAGAAATGAGTTTATTTTCCATGAATAGCATTATATAGATAGATACACATAAATCTTCTGGGTATGATGTCAATTCCTATTTTCTGACAAATTTCTAATAAGATATGTTAGGAGTAAACGAAATAGCATCATAAAAGCAGCTATATGTTTGTATTTTCTTGCTTGGTGTTAAAACATGTGAATGGTTATATTTACATGTAATTTGTATATATATGTATATGTTGTCTTGGAAACATGGTAAATGGTGCCAGTTTCCTTCAGTGGCACTGGAAATTTAGTGTTGCATGATACTTCTGCATGTCCTTGGGGTTACCTTTAAATAAGTCTATGTATATAACATGTCTTGTGAATTTTGCATGCTACACTAATCTCTGTTAAATCTGTCCCCTCTTTATTCAGAGCATGCTGTCAAGGTCCTTTAATTCCAATTTTACTGCTGTAAGCAGCTTTCACTATGGCAGCTCTAGGGATCTGCATGGCAGCCAGGGCAGTCTTGCCTTGAGTATTGCAGACGGAAGAGGTTCTGGTGGGCACATTTTTCGAGTGAGTACCTACAGTAGACCAGTACTTTTAGCACTTAGAAGAGAAAAAAACAACTAAATTTTAAATGTTTTAACATTTCCAGGAGAAAAACAAATTCACTATGAGTTAAGAATCTTGATATCCTCACAGTTCTTCCATGGCTTAGTTCTCAAACTTTTTGCAAAGCTGATTTAGTCTTTATCTCTTAAATTTCTTTGGTTATAAGCTAAGAATGTAGCCAACACTTGTTCATCCATGCAAAAAAGGGATGAGAAACAGATAAAACTATCTGAGAGGTGTTTAAAGATTATTATTCTTTGCAGTGTTTTTCTCTTAAATAATAAAATTAGTTTGCCCTCTGTAACTGAAGGCTTTAAGGATTATGCCATACACAATCCCCAACAGGATTGTTGAGAGAAGTAATTTTCACTCAGACAGTTGAGAATCAACTAATGAAAATCACTAGCTTGAAGTGTGTTTCATCAAAATTTGCTGCATATGATTAAATGTGGGACTGGAGAAATCATAAAAAGTACCAATGGAAAGGCAAAACCAAAATCCTTTGTTACCCACATTTCACCATAATTGGTAAATGTAAGATTAGTAGGGTAATCAGGTCAGTGGTTAAGAAGAAAGGTTTTTTATAACAGCTAAAGGTAGAGGATAGGAATGCCAGAGAGGGGAAGGAACAGAACAACTACAGCATAGCTCTATTTTAGGATTTTTCTCTCTGTAACAACTTCAAGTGGTAGCATGGCCTCTAAATGAATTTATTTCCTCCAGTCACTCTCCTTCCATCCTGAAAAGGTTTTTCTTTTATAACCATATTTTATTCCCTTCCTATAGTTTTATTTCCATATTGACTCTTTGCTTACTTCTAGTCCTTCATTTTCTCTGGACTCTGTTTGTTTTTTAAATACACCCTTGGTTTTGCTCTGTTGTGTTCTACAGTAGGAGCAGTGTCCTGGATTCACTTTGCTCTGACTTTACCTCACCTAGTCTTGCCCCACCCTCTGTCACTTGCCACCACTTGGTTTCTCTTACGTCATAGTGGCACCAATCATTTTGAAACTTCTCAGTGTGAAAGAAGTGAGGGAAGGGAATGACTAGCAATAGGACTGCCCAGAACTGCAGGCACTCATGCCCCATGAAGCCTCAGAGTTAAAGACCAGTGGCTTTTGTTACCTCAGGAGTAATCTTTGCCATTCATAGTCCTATGGAACAATTGTTCTTTCCCCCAAATTCTCCTATGGTAACACTTTTTGCTTGCTTTTCATAGATTCTGTGCCTTGAGTCTGTTTTTTTTTTTTTTTTTTTAATAATTTATCATTGCTTATTCTTTTAAAGAATAAGCATGGTTGTATATTCAGACTTGAGTTTAAATTTCGAGCTGTGAGTGAAACTGATTATTTTTTATTCTGAAAGTACATCTCAAAAAGGGAGAAATATTCATTGCAGAAATAGGCAAAATTTTGTCAAACCGCATCTAAAAATGCTAAGCCATGGTTTGAACTAGCAATTAACTGCACTTGATAGATCTGTTGGAGATACAGTTTCTAAGATAAATTTATAAATCCTTAAGTTTATATGTCTCCTATAGTAGTACATCAAAATAAAGCCGATTTTAAAGTATTTTTCAACATGATGTAATTTGCCTTCTGTATTGCTAACCATATGCTGTTTTGAGAGTAATAATAGTATTATTTATCACAATCTGGTTTTCTGAAGTATAGCTAGGTGTCTTTAGAACTAAATTCAACTGAAAAAATACAGGTGTCCTGTCTCCCAGCACATTCGTAAGAAATATTCGGGGATAATGAGATGTTGAGTCTATTATCCCTTCAAAGCTATCAATAGGTAAACTATATATAAATATATGTTAGAGTATGAAAATATGAAATAATTAATTAATTTTAAAAGCATTTCACCAAACCAGTTCTTTTGAAAATATTGAGCTAAGGTTAGTATGATAGAATTAAGTCAAAGCAAATTTTGTAAGATTGTAAACTTATTGGTGCTGCTCATCATTTAAAAAAAAAATATCTGCCTGGTACCATGCTCTTAAAAGACTAGCAGTTAATTTTTTTTTGCTCAAAACTTCTTGTAATGCTCAACAGAAGTATATTCAGTTGCTCTAAAATTTCAGGCTGTTAGTTTTAATTAATAAGCAAATTTATTGCTCAAGAGTTAAAAACTGGGTATAACCGTAAATAAAAGTAAAAGAAAAAAGAACACATAGAAAAATTGGTTTCCTACATGTGTACATTATAAAGAAATAGGTTAACAGTGTATATTCATATGAACTAACACATTACAAAAGCAAAAATTCTGCCATGTAACTTTGGAAGCAGGCTAAAGGTACTGATACTGATGGCACAGATAGATGGTAGTAACGTTGGATTTGGGTCTTCATCTTTCTACTCCCTATTAACGTTTTTTTCTTAATCTTCTCTCAAGTGTCATCATCATTTTTGTTTCATATCCTAAGGAGCATTAAGTATTTACTTTTTATTTCCCCCTCATTTCAAGCATCCCCAGACATCCAGCCCAGGAGATCCTTGTCAAGATGATGTATTCATTTCAGGACAGCAGAACTACTCCTCTGCTACACTTAGTCACAAAGATGTTCTTCCAGACAGCTTGATGAAAGTAGGTGCTCAGGATATAAATAATATAGCATCTGTGAGCTTACTATCTTTTGTAGCCTTTGAATTAGAAATATTACATATGCTTTAGCACTTAAAAAATCAATTTTAAGGCCCCCACCCTCACGATTAGTAAGGATTTAAAAAAAAATAGAGAAATATGAAATAGAATTTGATTCTATCTGCTATTTCTCAGTTTATTCCATGATTTTTCCACACTGAAGAGTGACTTTATTGTTGCATTTAGAGTTCTGTAGTCTCACCTTACTTTTTTAATGTTTGAATCTAGGGCTTTTTGGCATTTCTAGTAGTAAACCTATTTGGAGAGTTGAAGATGAATCTGTTTTAAATTCTTCACTCTAGGATCCTTTACTGTTCTTTAAGGCATTAAAAATACTTGAAATGTAATTAGAAATCACTTTTGAAAGACTTTTGTATGTGGTAGAATAGATGATGATTGTATTGTTAGTATAGTTGTAGCTAAAAAGCTTTACTCATGTAGAAATTGTTTTCTTATCTGTTTCCAATGCCAGGTAGATATTGTTTTCCCTTGCTATCTTTCCTCAGCTCTTCTTTCTTTTTTTCTTAACTAAATCTATGCCCTTAGTATAAGCAGATGAAGTATAATTAGTTGTTATGTAGAATGTTTACATTATTCTTGAGAGTAAGCACCCAGCTATCTAATTTCATGCATCTATTTATTTTACCCTTTTTTTCTTTTTTCTTTTAATTGAGCCCTGTCACCCAGGTTCATTTCTTTTTAATATATATACATTTTGTGGTTTAGGTTATTGAGTTTGTTAATGCTTTTTATTTTCCTGAATCATTTGCCAATCATAGATTAATATATTCCATGTGTGTTTAACATTGATATAGAATGTCAATATCAATTGACATTAAGAACAGGTCAGCAGTCCCTACTGTCTGAGAGAATTTTTCCCAGGAAAAAGGTGTTGAATCTCTACACAGGGACAAGTGATATAAACATGGAGAAAAGTGGGTGCTGTGTACAGAACTGTGTATAAGTATTACAGTATCAGCACAGCCAGATAATTACTCACAGGCAAATAAATTGCTTTAAATCTACAGTGTTCAAGTAGCAATTTCTACTACAAAGTTTTTTTTTTCCAAAGATGTATGGATACTATAGCACCTCATTCTTTTCCTCTCCTACCAATATATTTATCACAGAGTAATATCATTCTTTGTGCCCTGTCATAAAACACCCCTTATATGTTCCCAGATTTCAGAATTAAGTTCTTACATATGACACAACATAACTCAGTGACAGTTTCTCAGTAATTTCCATGCGGGTGGAAATTATTAATAATAAAGTTTTTTTTCTCTGACAAAAAAGCCCTATATGCAAATGTTTATAATAAAATTGTAACCTCTTATTTTTCAGATAGGTTCCTCGACTGACAGAATAAGCTCATTCTCACAAAGGTGGCATTAAGTCAAAAATTCATATTCAATCTCTAAAAAATAGGCTTTAGAGCAAAATAGCTTTTTAACAACAACAGTATTCTCAAGTTATTTATTTTGCTTGTGAAGACTAAAATTGAATGTTGAGGTTTAATTTTTGTGGTTAATATTCTGTGAAATTAATATTTAGAGAGCTTTTAAGTTGCTAAGTTGTATACCCATTAGATTAGGAAAAAATTCTTAAGCCAAAATTTATTTATTTTTGTCTTAAAAAGAAACATCAGCAAATGCTCCTCTTCTTTGTCTCTGTGTGTACGTGTTAGGTTAAGAACAGTGTGAGAAAAGAAACCCTTCTAATTGGGCTTACTTAAATTTTTTAATTCTGGCATATTGTTTTCCCTTTTAACTCTTGGTTAGAGTAAGAAAGATAAGTACATTTATATCTAACAAAAAAGCAAATACTTTAAAATACAGATATGATTTACTTTCATTTGAAAGCGTAAAAGAATGAATCGATCAACGTGCACTGAGAGAAGTTTAGAATTAAGGATTAATACCCTTTTTTTTTTTAAGTTTAATCCTCAAATTAGAGAAAATAGTGTAATGTTATTTTGGGATGTTGAGTGTTAAACTCTAGTGCTTTCGTAATGCTACAAGAAGAAAATCCAAATATTTGTAAAAAGACTTTATTATTGGTCATTTTAAGACACTTCATGTTTTTCTTAGATGCCTTTGAGTAATGGACAAATGGGCCAGCTTCTCAGGCCTCAGGCAAATTATAGTCAAATACATCACCCCCCTCCTCAGGCATCTGTGGCAAGGCATCCCTCTAGAGAACAACTAATTGATTACTTGATGCTGAAAGTGGCCCACCAGCCTCCATACACACAGCCCCATTGTTCTTCTAGACAAGGCCATGAACTGGCAAAGCAAGAGGTAAGAATATCGAGATATTTGAAATGTGAAACCAAACTTTTAATGTGTTATTATGGGTTATTATTTGCAATAAGTCCATATAGAATTTTAATTAACATAGTTTTTACCATTTTGTTTGAACTTTTAGTTTTGCGTTACGTTTATAGGATGTTAAACTTTGTAGTTTAACTTGCCCTTATCATCCCCTCCTTTTCTGATTTACCAACATAGGATTTAATATTTGGGGCATGATTTTTTTCTTCTAAGGCAGTTGTTTTCCAAAACTGGTCGGTGATACTCCAGTAGTCCAATTTTTTTCATGAATATAAATAGTAAACCATCAAACTAAAATGGCATATTATGGCTTAGTATTGTTATTTGTCACTTAAAAATCTTACTCCTCAGATTTTGAAGTTTGATCATGATCTCCAAAGTACTTGGGAACCAAACCTTTAAAAGTACTCAAGAAATCATTAGTCATACATTCATATATTCTGCTAGTTTCTTGATAAAATGATCATTATTGTTAGAAAATTAGGTAGAGAACAAATGCTGTTATTCTTTTTGGTTGAGTCTTTTAGGCAAGGGAGGGAGTGTTTTGTAACAAAAGTTTAGTTCTTCCGTTTCTTTTCAAAGCTCAGTTATAAAAATTATAGATCAGATTTTAAAATCCCAACCCCTTTGAAGCATATAATCAGATTCGGGAAATGAGGGGTTTTATCCCCAAACTATCCAGGATCTTTTAGATATGTTACAAAACCAGGCAGTAAACAGAAGTACTGTTTAATTTAGATGCTCTGTAAATGGAAACTGATAATGTACGTGTTTATACTCTGTTATTAAAATCCATGATGTCTAAAAGTATAATAGGGTCAACTTAATTGATCACCTTTCCTCATGAGACAACCAATAGATACAGTTAGAAGCTAAGCTTTAATAATCCCAGCTGTGCCTTTAACTCACTAACTCATTAACATAATATTCCATGTCATGGTTTCACTTCATCTGCCCAAATGTTTATTTTAGATGAATCTTTACAAATCTTTAATGTTTGCTTGGATTTAATATGGATGTTTCTATGTTGTAAGTTTTTCAGAAATAGTAGTAATAGTTTCTTTTGTTTTCATGTTAACTCAGATTCGAGTGAGGATTGAAAAGGATCCAGAATTTGGATTTAGCATATCAGGAGGTGTTGGAGGTAGAGGAAACCCATTCAGACCTGATGATGATGTGAGTTTTGTTTATATATCCTGATACATTATGTAGTTTGGTTCACTAATTTAATACCTCTTATATTTAAATGAAAAACTGATATATTGTTTATGTAAATTCAGATAGACATCACTCCATTGATTTCACCCTGTATCACTGAGTTTTTGTTTTGAAATTTGATCTGTTCAGGTAAATTGTTTGAGGAAAAAAAATTTAATCCCAAATTCAGAATGTTCATAATTTTATCAAATGATTTTAGTTTTCTTATTGCTCTTCCACACATCTATAGAAGTAATTTCATCACTTTAGCAGAACTCACTTTAGTAAACTCACTGTTACCAAAGATGCAAACAACTTGGGTTTGCCACAATAATACTCATAGGAGACAGGGGGAAAACTTTTTTTTTTAATCACAATTCAAATATTTATGTGATGTGAAAGAAATATTTCTCCTTGGTACTCTGTTATTTATGCATACTGTTTCCAGTTAAATAAGTATCTTTTTGTGTTGTTATTAAAGGGTATATTTGTAACAAGGGTACAGCCTGAAGGACCAGCATCAAAATTATTGCAACCAGGTGATAAAATTATTCAGGTAATTAAGATAAATCTTTTTATTATTTTCTTTCTTTTTTTATTTTATAAGATCTGCCTCCTCATTGAGAAATTGTTCATTAAGTGCCTGAATTGAAACTAAGCATTTAATGAAATTTTCTTTAAACATGAGTGGATGAAAACAGTGGCATTTCTTATAGTATTCTCTCTAGTGCTTTAACTTAATGGTTTCATAGTTTAAAATATTTCTACATTGTACCTTGGAAAATCATGCCAGTTATTTGAAGTTTATCTTTTTTTTTAATACAGTTTTATTGAGATATAGTCACATACCCTACAGTCATCCACAGTCATCCACTATTCACAGTACCATCATATACTGCATTTATCACCAGAATCAACTATTGAACATTTTTCTTACTCCAAAAAAAAAATAATAAAAATAAAATTAAAAAAGAACACTCAAAACATTCTGTTCCCCCATCCTACTCTATTTTTCATTTAGTTTTTGTCCTCATTTTTCTACTCATATGTCCATATACTGGACAAAGGGAGTGTGAGCCACAAGGTTTTCACAATCACACAGTCACACCATGTAAGCTACATAGTTACGTGATCATCTTCAAGAATCAAGGCTACTGGGTTGCAGTTCAACAGTTTCAGGTATTTCCTTCTAGCTATTCCAATACACTAAAAACTAAAAAGGGATATCTATGTAGCACGTAAGAATGTCCTTCATAGTGACCACTTGACTCCATTTGAAATCTCTCAACCACTGAAACTTTATTTTGTTTTATTTCACTTCCCTCTTTTGATCAAGAAGATATTCTCAATCCCATGATGCCAGGTCCAGGCTCATCTCCAGAAGTCATGTCCCATGTTGCCAAGGAGATTTATACCCCTGGAAGTCATGTCCCACGTTGGAGGGAGGGCAGTGAATTCACCTGCTGCGTGAGCTTAGAGAGAGAGAGAGGGCCATATCTGAGCAACAAAGAGGTACTCAGGGAGACTCTTAGGCACAATTAAAAGTAGGCTTAGCACTCCTTTGCAGCAGCCAAGATCGAGAGCTTATCCTACCAAACTGTCAGTCCTCAACGCTTGTGAGAACACCAGTAACAACCCAGGTGGGAAGTCCAACATTTCCGCATTCTTCCCCAGTTCCCTGGGGGGACCTGCAAATATAATACTCATTTTCTGCCCAAATTACTTTGTGATGATCAGAATTTCGCACTAACCTGTACAACCCAACCTGAAGTTTATCTTAAGTTTAAGTTCAGGAATGTTATTTTTACTGATTTGGAGGATCAGAGCACCTATCAGAAATGAAGAAAATTTCAAAATCTGAGAAATCCTTCTCATTTTCCCATCTCTCTCCTTTCTCTGTTCTGTCAGCTACTCATTTTACCTAACATTTACAGGGTAGTTCTATCTTATGAGGCAAACAAGCCTAAGACAAAGTTGAACTCTCATACTCTATCTGTACCTTCACTGCAGTTGTTCCTGCATATTCAGAAATCAAATATCTTCAAAAAAAAAAAAAAAAAAACAAGTAACACTCAAACCAAACAATTTCCAAGGCATTAGAGTTTAGTAGCTGAAAGACAGACCCTAGAGCCAGACTACCTGGGTTTGAATCCTGGTTCCCATACTTTTTAAAATATAATTTTTAAAAATACATTTATTTTTAAATAATTCCAAGCTTAGAGAAAAGTTGCATGAATAGTACAGAAAACACCTGTATTCACTTCATTTAGTCACCAGTTACTAATATTTTGCCACAATTTCTTTATGCATTCAACCTCTCTATTCTTGTCTTTCTCTCCCTTCCTCTGCATACACCCAGATATACATACTCACACACATTTATTTTTCTGAACCACTTTTGGAATCTATGGTTTCAGTTTTGTGATTGTGATTTGTGTTTTGTGATTCCATGCCTCAGTTTTCTCTTCTCTAAAATAAGATGATAAAATTATCTCCTTTGAAGGTTATTATGAAAATTAAAAGATTCTCATAATTCTCTTATTATCTGATACACAGTAAGACCTCAATAAATGTTAGCCTTAGTTATTAGAAGCATAATGGTCTTGACCTGATGGCTCCAAAGCAATGAATTGGAAGGCTAGGCCTTGCCCTCTGCTACCACTGCAGCTTGGTGCCCACAGTTGTATATTACTATTGGCACACACACAGAATGTCATGTCTGACACTATGCTCTAGAAAAATTGTTCCTAACCTCTGGCTGCTATGTAAGAATTGACCAAAAAACATACAAATAGTTCCTGGGCCCCAACTTGGGAGATTTTGATTCCATAGATGTGGGGTAGGGCCCAGGAGTCTATGTTTTTTTTAAATGCCAATGTGATGATTATTTTCTGCCAGACTGGGAACTATCTGGCAAAAATTTAAGCACATAAATGCAAATAAATTACGACAGATGTTTTTCCTAAAAGTATTTTTCTTCTTTCTTCTAGGCTAATGGTTACAGTTTTGTCAACATTGAGCATGGACAAGCAGTGTCCTTGCTAAAAACTTTCCAGAACACAGTAGAGCTCATCATTGTACGAGAGGTTTCCTCATAAGCATTGTGGAAATAAAAGGGGGGAAGACAACAAGATTTATTGGAAGATACTTGCAGGAGAAATTAATATTTTGACTATTTTTATATATGAAGAACTCAAAAATTATGTTCAAATTTGTACATTAATGAAATAATGGAACTTGTGGTCAGAGGGAAAGAACCACTGTACAGAATTTAGAGGAGACTGTTGAATTCATACCGTAAAATTTCTTGTTAGGTTTTTAAACATAGCAATCAAGGCTACAAAAGCAAACCTGTGTTGTTTTTGTATAGATTGTAGGTTTATTTTTGGATTTCATATACATGAATGAACTCTGTGCAAGGCTTATATTAGCCTTGATTGTAGCCCAGAGACAGGTGGCAGAGCTATCTATCTCATAGCTTTTATGCCCTTATTTTTATTCAACTGGTATTAATGTTTTTCTGCTGAAACTACTTTTTTTAATATGGGCAAGAGATTTGAAGTGTTGGCTTTTGCTATGTGCACATTGAATTGAAAAATGAGTAGGTGAAGGTGGTGCTTGTGGGTTTACTTTCCAAGGCCAGATTAAAACAATTATTTACTATGAAAATCTGGAAGCAAAGAATGAGAAGAAAACCTATCTGTTAATGTGTTTTTATTAATAGAATAATGCAATAAAAATGTAATGTCTTTTCAAAAAAATAAAACAATAATTACATTTTATGAGCTCTACAGGATCTGTTCTTGTGATAGCCATTGACTATACGTTTGCTACTGGTGATTCAATTTTTAATTTTTTAGTCACAGGAAATTTTTAACTATACTGTAGATGCATGTCCATGCCTTTTCTGTGCCATGGAAATCCCTTGATTTTTTTGCAAATGGTGGTACTTGCAATCTGCTTTATAATTTGTATTCCCGTTTAATCTAATTTATAATTTTTTTTAAGTAACAAGTGAAACTAAAATGGCTAGTTTTAAGATTGTTTTGCCTGTAACACAAAATGTAAGAAGGGTTAGGAAAGCCTCTTGACTTTGTTTGCCTTGCAATGCCTTGGTAAAATAAAAGGAAACAGTAGGCACGGAGCTAGGAAACCAAAGCAAGTTTGTGAAACTGACGCAGTGATAAAGAATTGCTGTGGAGAGTTGTGGAGCAAAGGGATTGGTCCTTGAGGCCTGCCAGTGTATAAAGGTGTTCAAATAAAGGGCTGTTCCTACAGGTATCATTAAATGTGAACTTGACACTTCAGAGTCATTAAAGGGTTTCTGAGTATCAGTATAATAGTGTTTTACCACCAACGGCCTTTGTTCCTACTTACTGTAACAAATAATTGATGATAGGTGTGTTAATTTTATTTATCCAAACCATTAATTTTATTTTTGTTCTGTCTATGTAATCAAATAAATTTTGAATAACATGCAATGGTAAGAATTAATGCATGGTTATTTGGACCAGAAAAAAGTGCCATAGAAGACCAATAGCTGTTTTAAGATAGGCTAGTCTGGAGCCTTTCGTTAGAGCAATATTCAGTTATTGCAACTCATTTTTGATTACTAAGAAATATACTTTGAGAATTTTTAAACTGTTATGCTTTGTTCTTAAATCTGGATTTAATTAAGACTTTTATAGGACTAGTGAAAACACCAACCTACATTATTTTTGCAAAAATGAGTTGGACTTGTTCCTTACTTGCTGATCAGAGTAAATAAGCAGTACCTTTTAAAATATGTGAACTGAAATACTGTACTTCTTTCAGGGTGTTATCAATTGCTTGTTGTACTGTGTAATTTTAATAATTTTGATTGAAACCCTTTAACAACTCTTTGTAAATTTTAACTCATTTTAGTTGATTTTCAGTACTATTCGCATAGGAATTGATTTTTATGAATATAAAAGAAATGTGCTGTATTTTGATAAAATTCACTTATTGTATGTGCATTGTAATCTTAAAGGAAAAAATGGCAAACCGCATCTTTAAGACAAGCCTTGATAGTCCCTTTATTCTTTGTTTATTTTAAAATATTAATTTTGGCATTGTAAAATAGTTACATACTTTTTTATTGATTTTGACCAATTTTTCACAGTAACATTTCCCTTTGATAGAAAATACATTAAGTAGGTATACTTGTGAAACTTTCAACTACTTTACCTTGAACCAGATACACAGAGTATAATTTTAGAAAAGGAAATAATCCCAAAAGAACAATTGATTCTTTTACCAACCTGACCTTAAGTTAATCTTCTGCATTTTATTTTGAAATATTACAAGTGCAACAGGTGCTATATGCACTACTATTTTATTCTTCTCTGGTTAACTTTTAAAACTTTAATGTCTTGCAACATAAAAAAACTGAGTAAGAAAGTTTGTTGTCTGTGAGAGTAATACATGATACAAGATAAAAAACCAATAACAAGAACATTTTGTGCTTAAATAGCCAAAAGTTTCTTCCAAAATATCAGAAAATTAAAATTAGACAATGATGTTATTTTTTACTAAACAAAGAAGGACTCTTCATTAAAATTTTTGTTATGGTAATAATAAAGTTTCTAGATGTGAAAAGAATAGTAATGATTTGAATCTTTTGAGGAAATGGAGAATACTTTTTAGTTTATATACTGTTGAGTAGTTTGCTGAAAACACCCATATCCATAACTGACTTTATGTTTTATATAGCCAATCTTCAAAACCAAAACTCTTATTTTTAGTAAGAGTTTAAAATTTCTTATCCTAAAATTTTAAACCAATAAAAATTATATGATCAGAGTAATTTATTCAATATGAAATTGTTTTACACAAACTAAAGTTTTATGATGGTTCATTAAGGACTCAGTTTATCTGAACCAGTGAAATTCTGAAGATACCCACCTATTTATTTTGTAAATATTTTTCTGAATTCTTTGAACTGGAGATGAAAATATGTATATACTTGAAAAAATCTTTCACATATAAACATGTCCATAAACAGAATTATAAACTTTTTAGTAATAACTTCCTGTACTTAAAATCCCATTAGCAGCTATGTAATATTTTTATTGATCAGCATTTATTCAACATTCCAAATTTTTGTATATATCTAGATTGTTTGAGGTTACACATAAATAATAGATAATAAACTAATCCTGTATAAAACTGTGTGGTTTATTTTATGAACATCAGAGTTAGGAGAATTCTGACAAAGGGGAAGATATATAACTATTTTCTTTCACCATTTTAAACCCCTGTATTTCTAGGTATGGAAGAAGTGTAGTTTATTTTAAATTACTGATTGTTTTTTATGTCTGACAGAAGCTATTGAGATGGGAAGTGTTTTTCAGTTAGTTGGATACTGGCAATCAGTCAAATCTACTTGGAAGGGTAATTTTTCATTCATTCTGTTGAAATTCTCAACATATTCTTTTGGCTTAATATTTAGTAAATAAGTTTCTTATAGAAGAGACATTAAAATAAAAATTAAAATTTGTGTTTCATCAAAAGCATTAAAGAGCACAAGTAACTGATGATGAACAAGGGTTAGATACATGCAGAGAAGCAAGATGCTTCTTTTCTTTTAAAAGATAACCTGGATTAGATATTCACTATCTCTGGCCTTTAGGTATTCTTCTTGTTTCTAATAAGAACCTTCAGAAAAGGTTGATCATTTTAGTTTCCTCGTTGCTAAAGCAAATACCATGAAATAGATTGGCTTGAACAATGGGAATTTATTGTCTCACAGTTTTGAGGCCTCATAAAGGTGGTATTTTCTTCCTGAAGACTGCTGTTCTGGAGCTGGCTGCCCACCGGTGGAATCCTTGATCACTGGCTCCTGTGTCACAAAGCAGTGCACATAGTGCTCTCTCTTGGCCTCTCCCTTCTCTTCCTTCTCTTCCAGGTTCCATTGATTTTCAGCTTCTATTTGCTCTGACTCTTGTGTCTAACTTTCACTGTCCTCATGAAGGACTCCAGTAATCTGATTCATTTAAGCCACACCTTAACTGAAGTAATATCTTGAAAAGACCCTATTTACTATGGGTCCACACCCACAAGAATGGACTAAGTTTAAGAACATATGTTTCTAGGGTACAACCACAATCATATGTTTAAAGCTCGTATTTCTTTACCTCTGCAGAATATACAAGCCCAGGGGATAGTAAATGTGGTCATCGCACCTTTCCAAAATCCTTAAGAGCCTGATGTCTTCTTTTTTTTTTTTTTTTTTTTTTTTTTTTGAGTTTAAATGCATTTTTATTTTTAGACAACCTACATGACATGTTTTTCTTAAAAACAATGCCTCCGCTCCAAATAAATCAAGGTCAAAATAAATGAGTTCAAGATGGCATCAGTCCATCTGTCTAAGTCCTGGTATCGTGTGGATGACAAGCAGCAGCCAGTTATGATGACAGGTGATAGATCCAAGGAATTGCCAAGTTTGTTAACATTTCTCCATTTCTAAACCATCCTTAAAGAAAATCATATATGGGGTCACACCATCCTCACGGTAGTCCAGGAGAGCAACCATACCATCTGGATTCATGTTTTCACCAATATAGAGCTGGTAGTTTTTGAAATTAGCAAGGATGTGCTTGACTTGTTCTGCAGCCCCTGTCATAAAAGGTTTTACTCTTTCTGGTCTCTGTTCTTCAAGTTTGCCTTTGATTGATTTCATGTAATCTTTGATATACTTTTTGTAGGCTTCTTTTGTGAAGCTAGTTTCCTGTAAGTGATGGTTCATGACAGTATCAACACCGGTGACGACTGTGCTTTCGGTACCTTCACCCTCGGGGCCTTCAGCAGAGGCATTTCCACCAATGAGCGAGTCATCAATGCCACCCTCTGTCCTACTGACCATCTTCCCCTCCACCTCGAGGCACAGCCCGTCCGCGATCTCCCGGATCTTGTAAATGTCAGAGAACATCTCATCATGGCTGATGAGGTCCCGGTAGATGATCATGATGGCGGCTGGAGGGAGGCGGCGGCAGCGGCGCTGGCGTGGCAGGAGCCCGGAGCTCGGAGCGAGCGCGGAGCGGCCGGAGCGGCACCGGGGGGAGGGGGGAGCGGGCGGAAAAGCCTGATGTCTTCTTTCTACAACTATGCAGTCTCTTCATGAAGCAATTTCCGAAATTAAAATTTGTGGTCTCTAATAATGTAATGTCCTAACACTCAAGCACCTGAGAAGCCCATTCGAAACTGAGAAATGTTACTTAAGGGAAAACATCTCAGTATAATCCCTTCTGGTTTTATTTTAGAGAACAGTCAAGATACTCCTAAACCTCTTTGTAGGATTAAGAAAGACTAAAAAAAGGATCTGCTTTTATGATTTCTTTTCAAACATAACTTGGGACAGTGATGATCTCACATGAGACTACATGTAGCCCATCTAGCTTCTCAGTTTGCTCTCAATCTAATTCAGGATTGAAGATGAGAAGTTAACGTATCAACAATAAAGAATGTACTCAAAGCTGTGAAATTATGCAGTTTTCCTCATGGGATTAAATAAAGCTATTTATTTTGATAAAAAAAAATTAAACTTGAGTATTTTTTCTGAATTGACTATCCTTAAATCTGATCAAACGAATTGTGTTCCTCTAAAGCACAGCTTCAGAAAGATCTCTTTTCATGCACTCTTTTTCCCAACTTCCCTTGTCAGAAAATCTAAACTAAATTAATAAAAATTGAAGAGAAATTAATGGATGAGATTATCCCTAGCAAAGAGCATAGGTTTTTATATTGTAAATCTCCTCTTCATGAGAGTCAGATGCTGGGGAAGTCGGGCGCAGGCTCAGCAGCCGTCTCCCAGCCCTTGCCTATGCCCCAACACACCCCCGCACTACCTCTTGTAAAGTGCGATGCTGTTTCATACTGTTTCCACTCCAAAACCTGGGGGAGAGGTTAAGTCTAATGAAAAGACCCGACCAGATGCTAATCAAGGCAAGAATCTTTAGTGTCAGGGCCCCCTTCTCCCCAGGATGGATAAATACCACACTCAAACAATATAGACTTATCTCTTTTCCAGCGTGAAGTGGGGCATGCAGGGCTGCCATCTACCGACCCAACCTGAGCAGTTTTGCCCACCAGAGAGACCGGCCCCAATAGTATCCATGCTGTGTAAGTAATAGAGTGGTTATTTGCTGAAAGTTACTGTTGGGCCCTGAGCCTGTGTTCCCATGACACACTGTGTAGCAACTTGCTCCACAGATTTTGGCACAGTGAGCAGGTTGCATGGCAAAACCCCATCCTCCAATAGACTTAGTCAATTAGAGCTAAGAGAGTTACGAACATTTGAGTACCAATCTTTGTATAGACGTGTTTTTATTTTTCTTGGCTAAATACTTAGGAGTGAAATGGCTACATCATATGGTATGTTTAACTTCATAAGAAACTGCCACACTGTTTTCCAAAATGGCTGTACATAATTTTTTTTAATTCAGTTTTATTGAGATATGTTCATATACCATACAGTCATCCACAGTGTACAATCTGTTGTTCACAGTACCATCATATAGTTGTGCATTTATCACAATTTTTGAAAATTTTCCTTATTCCAAATAAATTAAGAATAAAAATAAAAGTAAAAAGGAACACCCAAAACATTCCACCATCACCCCATTCCCACCCTGTTGTTCATTTAATTTTTGTTCCCATTTTTCTGCTCATCTGTCCATACACTGGAGGGGAATGTGAGCCACAAGGTTTTCACAACCACACAGTCACACTGCAAACTACATAGTTCTACAATCATCTTCAAGAATCAAGGCTACTGGGTTGCAGTTCGACAATTTCAGGTATTTTCTTCTAGCTATTCCAATACACAAAGAACTACAAAGGGATATCTATATAGAGCATAAGATTACCCTCCAGAATGATTTCTTGACTCCATTTGAAATCTCTCAGCCACTAAAACTATTTTGTTTCATTTCACTTTCCTCTTTTGGTCAAGAAGACTTTCTCAATCCCACGATGCCAGGTCCAGGCTTATCTCTAGGAGTCAATGTCCCATGTTGCCAGGGAGATTTAAACTCTTGGGAGTCATGTCCCATGTAGCGGGGAGGGCAGTGAGTTTACCTCTGAGGGTTCTTAGAGAGAGGGCCGCATTTGAGCAACAAAGAGGTTCTCTGGGGAAGAATCTTAGGTTATAAGTAGGCTTAACCTCTCTTTTGCAGTAACTAGCTTTAAGGGCAAGATTGAGGGCTCAGCCTACTAAATTGGTAGTCCTCAATGTTTGTGACAATATCAGTAATAACCCAGGTGGGGAAGTTTAATATTTCTGCATTTTCCCCAAGTTCCTGCAAATATATTTTTATTCTCTGCCCAAATTACTTTGGGATGTATCGGGATTTCACACTTAACCTGTGCAAACCTACCAGATCTCACTTCCTATTTAAAGTTCCATGTAATTATGGTGTCTGAATAAACTGACCGTGCAAGTTAAATTATACAGCATGCTACAGAAAATATAGATCCCGCACCAAATAAACATCTCTTCCCTTGATCTCACACAGAAGTTGAAGTTTTAAAACAGTCAATACTGTCCTTTACCCTTTGGCCTGATGAACCCCTTGATGAACCATTTTATGTTTTTTTTTCCTGAATCTTGGCCTAAGTGTTTGATTTGCCACTTGGAAAACTGCAGTCTGGCAGATTAAAGACAGACATCCCTCTTTGGGGTCATGAATTGTGGAAACAAATCGTGGCTGCCAGTTGGATAGCTGTGGTCACTCATGTAGATGTCCTGAGTAAGGGCTCAATCTCTGATGAGACTGGTTGCAATCAAGCACCACCCAGATGTCTCAACTGCTTCCTGGGTCCATCATTTTACAAGACATGGCAGCATATCCACAATTATAGACTGGGCGAAGCAAATGACTTTATTTCTGACACAGAGACTTCTACTGCATGCCAGCCTTATGACTTCTGCCAAAATCTGACCCAGTTCTCTTACAGTGGAAAGGATTACATCAAATAGGGCATAGACCCTGTCTGCTTCTGACAGGTTAACTACATTGGGCCTTTGACCCCTCTACCCCCCAAGGCTATCGTGTTGCCTCAGTGCTATTGACCACTTTTTCAGGTTATGATCCAACTGATCAGACTACTCTGGCCACACCAATGTGGCCCATGAAATTAATCTGTCATTTGTTCTGCTTTCTGGACCAGTCTGGTGATCATGTGCCTTTTATTGCAAAAGCCATTCAACAATGGTCTGATAGTCAAGATATTTAGTGAACCTTCCATGCTTACTACCATTCATAGGCATCTGGTATTGAGCGTTGGAATGGCCTCCTTAAAAACTAACTCAAATGATTTCTGACTCTATCTCTCTCATCTTAGTAAGGCAATGGGATTATCCTCTTTCAGCCACTTCTAGGATAATAATCAGGACAGAAAGGGTGGGGAGTTACATAGACCTATTTTGAAAATTCAGGAGTCTACCTTGACCATTCCCATACTGGCAACCCCAGGCTAGTCTAACTGATATAGTCTCCAGGTGACAGCCTCACCAAAAGGATACTTAGAGGATTCAAACTTAATTCTGGCTCAGCTCCTATATTCATTTGTTGGATTAACAGGAATCCTAGATCATAATGATAATGATCACTTGGTTGGGTATACTACTTACCAAGACCCCCTTCAGTGGTACTTACAGACTAAAGTAGGGAACATATTAGGTTTCTATAAATTTTATAAAAATTTCCTTGTCCCTCTTGCACTTGACCCTTTCAGACACAAGGAATGGGCCTGACAATTGAAAAAAGAGTAAAGTTACAGTTACTGGAATAGGATACACTGATTTTGTGACAGTGAACAGACAGCAACAAACCAGCAGCTGAGAAAAGAACACATTAGACCCTGGGTGGAATGGAAGAGGGAGGGATATTAATCTTGCTTCTTTCAGAACCACCCCTGGAGCCTTCCTCATGGGGAAATAGAGAAACCTACTACAGTTTTCCTAAACCATTGTAAACAACTTAAATTTCACTGACAGCTTGCTCTTTTGTCTTCTGCCACACTACTCCGACCGTAATTCAATTGCCAATCCCCTTAAACTTACTAATAAATTTATTGGAAACAGTAAGAGATGGTCCCAGCTTCTGCACTTCCCAAGCAAAGCACCTGTCATCTCTGGATGTCTTCCCACCCCTACATCTGTGGTCATCATTCAGTCATTCCCTGTATATATGAATATCATCTGGTTGGTGACGTACACCCATCCGTAAGGCATCCCTCCAAAAATAAGGCCTAAATTCAATTATTCAAACTGATCTGGGAAGCCTTAGATTTACCAGCTGGCCAGACACCACTTTTGATGCATTGTCAACCTGTGCCCTGAAATGAACATAGGGCCTACTTGGACCATTAACTTGCCGTCTGCTTGTAAACACCATGATATGCACTTCAGGGGTTCTTGAGAGACATGCAAATGTTTAAAGAAACACTACTAATAGATCATGTAACCCTCAGATGACAACAGAGTTCTTTGCAAAATGAGGCTACCCTCATACTCAAGGGAGTTTCCTGAAGGGATAACGGACTCATTATTTATGGGCAGCCTGTAGGCAATTATCCAGAACAGTAGGTAATCATTTAGAAAAGATGGCGTGAAATTTGTCCCTGACTTTAGCTGAAGTTTTCAATGACTGGCTCTGGAAGGTATTCAGTTCAGCCTCAACTCCTTAGCCAGAGTTGTTGTGAGTGACAGAATTGTCCTGCAATTCCACATTGCAGGCTGACGTAGAATCTGGGCAATCGCTAGCACAACCTGCTGTACTTGGATTAATGCCTCAGGCCAAGGGAAAAGGGTCAATATGGAATTTTAAGGAGCAAGCTGCTTGGCTTTCTAAGGTAAATCGTGAAGGTTTAGGGATTTGCTTAGCTGGTTGGTTCTACGGCCTTGGCGGTTCATTGTTAAAGTCATTACTGTTGGATGGCCTCATCCTACTGTCACTAGCAGCCTTAATTAAATGCTGTATGAGACAAATTGAACAGATTTGAAGCCAGCCTCTGTTGGTCAGATTAATCCGGGTGGTCAAAGGATTGATGTATTCATGGGGGAATTTACCACCAGAAGCCAAGTTGGTATAGAAATGTGGAATGGCTATTGTTGGGAGACAATATTCCATGGGTCTCAGTTTTCATGTCTTGGGAGCAGAGACATTGGCTACCTTCTGGATTTTCTTCTCATAGATGCTTATAAAGCCTTGGGAGATAGTATCTCTTTTTGGATCAGAGGGCAAGTTTGTTTACTGATCAAAATGATAATGATAATGTTTCTCTCTGGGGAAAGATCAGGGGCAAGTCTCCTTGCAAGTTTCCTAGGGTCAGAGTTCCTCAGCTATCATGCAAGCCACTGCATGTGCAGCAGCCACCAGGGCAGATGCATTTTGCACTAGTGGGACTTGTGGGGCAAGGGGAACCAGTGCAAATACGAAGCTCATGCTGCTTACGCAGCCAGGCCTAACAAAGTCCTTTGTCTCTGACCCAGAGTCTCATGCCTTCTGCCAGCACACATAAAACTGTGGCAGGAGAACTTGTTAGCTTGTAAGTCAAGTTTCAGACCCTTTGCAGTTCTTGAAAAATATTAGTTCAGAGTTTTATTTTCTTTTAATGTTTTTTATTGGTGGTGGTATCAGGGTAAGTACTTGACCTATAAAATTATTGGGAAACTGTTCCTCTGCCTCTATTTTCTGAAGATGTTTGTGTAAATTATTATTTCTTCCTTAAAGTTTTGGTAGAATTCTACAGTGAAGGCTCTTGGGTCTGTAGAGTTTTGGTTGGAAAGTTTTTAACCACAAATTCAATTTCTTTAATAAAGAATTATTAAGATTATCTCTCTTAAGTGAGCTTTCGTAGTTTGTATCTTTCAAGGAATTTCTCCATTCATCTAGTTGTTGAATTTACTGAAATAAAGTTGTTCATAATATTTTTTTATTTTTTATTAGAGAAGTTGTAGGTGTAAAGAAAAATCATGCATAAAATATGAGTTCCCATATACCAGCCTATTATTAATACCTTGCACTAGTGTAGTATATTTGTTACAATTGTAGAAAGAACATATTTATAATTGTACTATAGTCTATGGTTTAACTTACAGTTCACTGTTTATATTGTATAGTCCTACTTTTTTTTACCTTAATTCAAGTAATATATATACAACCTAAAATTTCCCCTTTTAACCACATTCAATTATATAATTAAGTGCTGTTAATTATGTTCACAGTGTTGGGCTACTATCACCACCATCCATTACCAAAGCTCTTCCATCACCCCAAATAGAAACTGTACAATTTAGGCATTGACTTCCCATTACCTACCCCCACCCCAGCCCCTGGTATCCTTTATTCCAGTTTCTGATTCTATGAATTTACTTATTCTAATTAACTCACATCAACAAGATCATACATTATTTGTCCTCTTGAGCTTTATACACTCAACATGATGTCTTCAAGGTTCATCCATGTTGTTGCCTGTATCCGAACTTCAAACCTCTTTACAGCTGAATAATACTTCGTTGTATGTATATGCCACATTTTGTTTATCCATTCATCAGTTGATGGACACTAGTTGCTTCCATCTTTTGACAATTGTGAATAATGCCACTATGAACATTAGTGTGCAAATATCTGGGTCCCTGCTTTCAATTCTTTTGGGTATATACCTAGAAGTGAGATAGTCAGGTCATGTGGTAATTCTGTACTTAACTTTCTTATGGAACTGCCAAATTGTCTTCCACAGTGGCTGCACCATTTTGGTTTCTCACAAACAATGAATGAGTGTTCCTGTTTTTCCACATCCTATCAAACACTTTAATTTTCTGTTGTTTTGTTTTGTTTTGTTTTTTGCTTTAGTAGTAGCTATTCTGCTGGGTTTGAAATGTTATCTCATTGTGGTTTTGATTTGCATTTCCCTAATAGCTAATAATAATTAGCACCTTTTCATGTGCTTTTTGTCCATTTGTATATCTTTGGAGAAATGTCTATTTAAATCTTTTGCCTATTTTTAAATTGGATTGTTTGTCTTTTTTTGTTGAGTTGTAAGATTTCTTTACATATTCTGGATATTAAACCCTTACCAGACATGTGCTTCCAAATAGTTTCTCACATTGTGTAGCTTGTCTTCTTACTTTCATGATAAAGTTCTTTGCACAAAACCTTTTAATTTTGATGAAGTTTCATTTATCTATTTTTTCTTTTGCTGCTTGTGCTTTTGGTCTAAACTCTAAGAAACCATTGCCTAAAACCAGGTCCTAAAGAGTCTTCTCTATGTTTTCGTCTAGGAGTTTTATAGTTCTGCTTCTTATATTTAGGAATTTCTTCCATTTTGAGTTTATTTTTATATATGGTGTGAAGTTGGGGTCCACCTTCATTCTTTTGCATATAGTCATCCGGTTACCCCAGGACAATTTGCTGAAGAGACTGTTCTTTTGCCATCAAGTGGACTTGGCACCCTTGTCAAAAATCAATTGGCCTCAAATGTGAAGATTGATTTCTGAACCCTCAATTTGATTCCATTGGTCTATATGTCTGCCCTTGTTCCAGTATCATGCTGTTTTGATAAATTTTTGTGATAAATTTTAGGATCAGAAAATGTGAGTCCTTCAACTTCATTCTTTTTCAAGATGGCTCTAGCTGTTCGGGGGCCATTAGCCTTCCATGTAAGTTTTATAATTTGCCTCTCCATCACTTCAAATAAGGCTGTTGGAATTTTGATTGGGATTGCATTGTATCCATAAATCGCTTTGGGTAGAATTGACATCTTAACAATATTTAGTTTTCCAATCCATGACTATGGAATTTCCTATTTATTTAAGTCTTCTTTTATTTCTTTTACCATTGTTTTGTAGTGTTAAGTGTCAAGTCCTTTACCCATTTGGTTAGATTTATTCCTAGATATTTGATTCTTTTAGTTGCTCTTGTAAATGGAATTATTTTTGTGAATTCTTCCTCAGATTGTTCATTACTAATTTATAGAAACATTACTGATTTTTTAGTGCAATTTTATTGAGATATATTTACATACCATATAAATGATCTGAAGTATACAATCACTGGCTCACAGTATCATGCACATAGTTGTGCACCCCTGTGATCATTTTAAAACATTTTCATTACTCCAGAAAAGAAATAAAAAGAAAACAGAAAATTCAAATCCTCCCATACCCCCTATTTCCCCTCATTACTGACACACAGTATTGGTGGTGTACATTTGTTACTGTTGATGAAAGAGTATTAAAATATTACTGTTAACTATAGTGTATAGTTTGCAATAGGTACATTTTTCCCCAAATATCCCTCTATTATTAACTCATTGTGTTATACATTTGCTCTAGTTTATGAAAGAAATTTTTTGTATTTGTTCAGTTAATCACTGACATTGTCCACCACAAGTTTACATTCCCATATTTTACCTCCAACTTTCCTTCTGGTGACATACACGTCTCTAAACTTCCCCTTTCTACCAAATTCACACAACATTCAGTGCTGTTAATTATTCTCACAATAACGTTCTACTGTCACCTCTGTCCATTTCCAAACATTTAAGTTCAACTGAGTTAAACATTCTGCACCTATTAAACAATTGCTCCCTGTTCTTTAGGCTCATTAGGATCCTGGTAACCTATATTATATATTTTATGCATATGAGTTTACATATTATAATTAGTTCATATCAATTAAGCTACTTGACCTAATAAACAATTCCAGAAATATGGCAGGATATAAGATCAACATACAAACATCAGTGGTGTTTCTATACACTAGTAATGAGCTGAGGAGGTAATCAAGAAAAAATTCCATCTTAAATAGCACCTAAAAAATTCAAATAGCTAGGAATAAACTTAACCAAGAATGTAAAGGGCTTGTACACAGAAAACTACAAAACACTGCTAAAATAAATCAAAGAAGACCTAAATAAATGGAAAGCATTTTGTGTTCATGGATTGGGAGGCTAAAAGTCATTTAGATGTCAATTCTACCCAAACTGATCTACAGAGTCAATGCAATATCAATCAAAATTCCAACAGACTACATTGCAGAAATGCAAAAGCTAATTATCAATTTTATTTGGAAGGGTAAAGGGCCTCAAATAGCCAAAAACATCTTGAAAAAGAAGAATGAAGTGGGAGGTTTCAAGCTTCCTGTCTTTAAAGCGTATTATAAAGCCACAGTGGTCAAAATGGCTTGGTACTGGCATAATGATAAACATATTGATCACTGAAACTGAATTGAGAGTTCAGAAATAGACCTTTAGATCTATGGTCAATTGATTTTTGATAAGGCTCCTAAGTCCCTCAACTGGGACCCAAGCTCCAGATGAGAACATCAGCCTTGACTGACACTTTGATTGTAGCCTTGTGGGGCCCTGAGTAAAATTGCCAAGACTCCTGACACAGAGAAACTGTGAGATCAGACAAGTAAAATTTTTTAAACTGCTCAGTGTATGGTAATATGTTACTCAGCAATAGAAAATTAATACAATTAGCCATGGTTTAATTTTCTGCTACCCCTCTTCATGACCCTTGCATCCCTACCCAATGGGGTGGGAGTGGAACCTGTTCTAGAGCCTGAAACCCTGGTCTTGGTTTAGTGCTTACAACCACATTTCCTAAGTCCTTCCTCCAGACCTCACACCACTTCATTGGATCAGACCCTCTGACTGGCATGGTCCCCAAAGGGACTTGCTAGACCTAATACTTGGGAAGACACCCCAATTCCTTTCAGCAACTCCTTCAGAGCATCCAGAATACTATCAGGAAAGGGTGTATAACAAGCAAAAACTTTGATGTCATGACAAAACTCTTATTCTGAGGACACTAGGGAATGACATAAGTGATTCGATTTGAACTTTAGAATGATCATTCCACTGTGTGTAAGTTGGATGGGGTGGCAGTGGTTAGGGTAAAAACCTTGGCGTTAGTGGCACATTAGAAAGGCTGTTATAACAACCTAGTCTGGAGATGACATTGGCAGCAGCTATGATATGTAAGAAGCCAGACTAATAAGATGCAGACAGGGATGGGGAGGCAGTTAGGCAAGGGAAAGAGTTTTAGGGGTGACATTGAAGATTCTAGCTACAGTTGAGTGAGTCCACTAATTGAAAGCAGGAAAAATAAATTTTGTTTTGCACTTGCTTAGTTTGAAGCAGTTGGAAATGTACACCTGGTACTCAGGAGAAAGGAATGAGACAGAAATAGAGCTTTGAAGGCCTTCAGTTTATTATTGTCATCATGATAAATGGATAAAAGGAAAAAGTCCTCATTATGCCTTTTCTGAATCTTCCCTATTCTTTGGTATTTAAAATATGTATCACACAACTTAGTACTAATTGATTTAATCTCATATTGTCATATGTGTTATTTAGTCTCATTTCCCAAACTATTGGACAGTCCTTGATGGAAGGGTCTTTTATATCCACTATGGGGTACTGGATATATAATAGGTACTCCATACTATGGAAAGGACCAAAAGGACCATTAGTTCTCCTATAATGGAATTTTATATTTCATGCATGTTCCGGTTTGCTAATGCAAAATACCAGAAATGGATTGGCTTTTATAAAGGGGGTTTATTTGCTTACAAAGTTACAGTCTTAAGGCCATAAAAATGTCCAAGACAAGGTGTCAACAGTAGGGTACCTTCATTGGAGAAAGGCCATTGACATCTGGAACACCTCTATTAGCTGGGAAGTCATGTGGCTGGTGTCTGCTCCAGGATTCTGGTTTCAAGATGGCTTTCTCCCACGATGTTTCTTTCTAAGCATTTGGGGGTATTCTCCCAGGCAAACTCCAAAGTAGCAAAAGTCTACTTTCAATGGCCATCTTCAAAATGTCTCTCTTGGCTGTAGCTCCAAAATGTCACTCTTAGTGGGCTCTGAGGTCCTTCTGTTTATGAACTCTTTTATACAACTCCAGTGATTTAATTAACACCCACCCTGAATGGGTGGGATAACACCTCCATGGAAATTATCCAATCAAACGTTTCACTCACAGCTGATTGAGTCACATCTCCATGGAGTCATTCAATCAAAGGATTCCAACCTAATCAACACTAATACATCTGCCCCCACAAGATTGCATCAAAGAGCATGGTGTTTTGGGGGACATAATACATCCAAACAGGCACAATGCACATATGAAAAACCTGATCAATATTCACTTCCTTGTTCAATAAGCTTTTTAAGAAGCAGTTTAGCATAAAGATTCCAATATTCCTGGCTCAGAGTCAGTCTCCCTGGGTTTGAATTCCAGCTTTGCCCCTTCCAGCCATAAAACTTTGGGCAAAATACCTATCTTTGACAGAAGAAGATGGCAGTCTAGAGAGGAGTAGAAGCTAGTTTGTCCCTCTGGAACAACTAATAAACAACCAGGAACAACTAGTAAATAATCTGGAATAACTGTGGGGGGACAAACGTGACTGTCCACTCATCACACACCAACTTGAATTGGGAGGAATGCCTGAGATAGCAGCCTAAAATCTGTAAGTAAAAACTGCGGATCCAAGCCGGGAGCCCCCTCCCCCCATGGCCCGAGCTGCAAAGCCTTGTGGTGCTAGAGAGAAGCTCTCCCTGAGCAAGTGAATATAGCTCAGCTGAGCTCCAACTGGGGCTTTAATTAACAAACATGGACTACTCAATACAAGATACGAATACCCAACAAGCAGACAGACGTTTTTGGTGACGATTGACCTTGGAGAGCCGGAGGGTGGCCGCAGACTGTCTCTGATGGGGGTTTTCTGTCCCTTTTTCAGCTCAGTGGAGAAAGCCTCAGCCATTTTCAGTTCCCAGCGCTCTGACCCAGACAAGGGTAGAGACAGCACAGGCAGAGAGACTATTCAAATGCTAATGACCTCTCCCTTGGGGGTGTATCTTCCCTAAGAGGAAAAAGGTGGTGCCCAGCTCTACTACCTACCTTCCATTCAGAACTGGACCCCAGAGCCTGGGGGAAAATAGCCATGGGCCACACCTCCTTACCCCAGTCTGGAGCTACAGGCTGACAGGTGCCACCTGCTGGGTGGAAAAGCACAGTGACTTGAGGCCTCACAGGATGTACCAATCTTCTAAGACACCCTCAGGGAAACTGGATACTGAATATTTCTTCCTTCTGGGACCTGAGCCTGTTCTGGTCTGGGAAAACCTGATTGGGGAAACCAAGGAAGCCAGATGCCTAGATAACAGAAAACTACAACCTACACTAAGAAAAACGAAGTTATGGCTCAGTTAAAGGAACACACTTACACTTCAACTGATACACAGGAATTTAAACAACTAATGCTAAATCAATTCAAAAAGTTTAGGGAAGATACGGCAAAAGAGATGAAGCATATAATGAAAACACTGGGTGTACATAAGGTAGAAATTGAAAGTTCAAATAAACAACTGGCAGAATCTATGGAAACGAAAGGCTCAACAAAAGAGAGCTGAAAGACACAATGGAAACATACAATAGCAGATCTCAAGAAGCAGAAGAAAACACTCAGGAACTGGAGAACAAGGCACCTGAAAGCCTACACACAAAAGAACGGATAGAGAAAAGAATGGAAAAATATGAGCAACATCTCCTGGAACCTAAGGAATAAATGAAATGCAGGAAAGTACGTGTCATTGGTGTTCCAGAAGGAGAAGAAAATGGAAAAGGGGCAGAAGCAATAATAGAGTAAATAATCAATGAAAATTTCCCATCTCTTATGAAAGACATAAAATTACGATCAAAGAAGCACAGCATACCCCAAACAGAATAGATCTGATTAGGCCTATGCCAAGACACTTAATAATCAGATTGTCAAACGTCAAAGAGAGAAACCTGAAAGCAGCAAGAGAAAAGCAATCCATCACATACAAAGGAAGCTTGAGAAGACTATGTGTGGATTGCTCAATAGAAACCATAGAGGCAAGAAGGAAGTGGTGTGATATATTTAAGATACTGAAAGAGAAAAACCACCAACCAAGAATCATATATCCGGCAAAACTGCCCATCAAATATGAGGGAGAGCTTAAAATATTCTCTGACAAACAGACAATGACAGTTTGTGAACAAGATACCTGCTCTACAGGAAACACTAAAGGAAGCACTGCAGACAGAAAGGAAACGACAGGAGTGAGAGGTCTGGAAAACAATTTGGGGAGATAGTAGCACAGCAATGTAAGTACACTGAACAAAGATGATTGTGAGGATGGTTGAAAGAGGAAGGTTAGGACCATGTGGGACACCAGAACGAAAGACAAAAGATAAAGACTGGGACTGTATAACTCAGCAAAACCTAGGGTGCACAACGATTGTAATAAAAGTTACAAATATGTTTTAACATGAGGTAGAACAAATGAATGTCAACATTGCAAGGTGTTAAAAATAGGGTGGGATTCGGTGGGAAATACAATCAATGCAAACTAGAGACTATAATTAACAGAAACCTTGTATTATGCTTCCTTTAATATAACCAAGGCAATAAACCAAAGCTTAATGGAGGGGGTGGGGAATAGGGAAAGGGTATTGGACTCCTGGCATTGGTGATGTTATCTGACTCTTTATTCTTCTTCAGGTTAATGCTATCTTTCCTTTTGTTGCTTTCTAGCTGTCATATTTTTTTTCCTGTCTTGCTCTTTCTTTTTATTTTTCTTTTGTCTCTCTACCTTCTTTGACTCTTCCTCCTTCTTTGTGGAAGAAATGGAGATGTCCTTATATAGATAGTGGTGATGGTGCTGAATACATAAATACGTGACTACACAGGGAACCAATGATTGTTTACTTAGGATGGAATGTATGGTGTGTGAACAAAACTAACTTAAAAAAAATGGGTTGATGAAGAAATCTTGAGGACACTGTATTGAGTGAAATAAGACAGACACATAAGGACAAATATTGCAGGGTCTCACTGATTTGAACTAATTATAATATGTAAACTCATAGACATGAAATATAAGTTACCAGGATATAGAATGAGGCTGAAGAATGGGGAGCTGTTGCTTATTATGAGCAGAATGTTTAACTAGGGTGAATGTAAACATCTGGAAATGGACAGAGGTGATGGTAGCATGTTATGAGAATAACTAACAGTGCTAAAAGGTGTGTGAATGTGGTGAAAAGGGGAAGCTCAGAGTCACATATGTCACCAGAAGGAAAGTTGGAGGTTAAAAGATGGGAATGAAGAAAACAGTGAATCTTGTGGTGGGCAATGTCCATGATTAACTATACAAATATTAGAAATCTCTCTCACGAACTAGAACAAATGTATGATGCTATAACTAGAAGTTAATAACAGAGGGGTGTATAGGAAAAAAAATATACCTGTTGCAAACTACATAGTACAGTTAGTATTTTAACATTCTTTCATCAACAGTAACAAATGTACTATACTAAAACTATGAATCAATAATGGAGGGGTGGTTAGGGGTATGGGAGGATTTGTGTTTCTTTTTTTGTGTTTATTTATTTTATGGAGTAATGAAAATGTTCTAAAAATTGAAAAAAAAATTAATTGCGGTGATGGATGCACAGCTTTATGATGGTACCATGGGCAACTGATTGTACACTTTGGAACTTTGGACAGTTGTATGGTATGTGAACAATCTCAATAAAAAATAAAAAATAATCTTCCCTCTGTGGATAAATTTCCTTGTCTATAAAATGTGGGCAATAATATACCTGCCTGTTTTAGTTTCCTAACTTGCTCAAGCAAATACCATGCAATGGGTCAGCTTAAACAATGGGAATTTATTAGCTCACGGTTTTGAGGTAAAAGAAAGCCCAAATCAAGGTGTCAGCAAGGTGATGCTTTCTCCCAAAGACTGTGGCAATAAATGCAAAGCGTCGATAGATGTTAGTTATTATTATTACTCCTAACATTAATATGTCAAGCCCCAGTTCATGAAACTAGATCAAATTAGGACATCATAAACCTTAAGTGAGTAATCATACAACAAATATTTACTGAGCATCTACTATATGTCAAAACCTATTCTGAGTGCTCAGGGTATAGCAGCAAACCAAACAGACATGGAGCTTTTATTCTAATTGGGGAAAGAGGCAATTAATAAATAAGTTAATTATAGAAGACAGTGATAAGTGCTGTGGAGAAAAGCAAAGTGGGAGAATGGATAGGGGTTCCTGGAATGGGAGGGGGAGGCCACTCAACACAGGGCTGCAGGGACAGCCTCACTGAGACAGTGACAGACAGTCAGAGAACTCCAGGAGAGGAGGGGGAGGGCCATGCAGACCTCTGGGGAAGCACATTCTAGACAGAGGGAACAACAGGTACAAAAGTCCTCAGGTGGAAACTGCATGGCATTTTCAAAGCCCAGATAGTAGGCCAATGTAACTGGAATGGAGTAAGCTAGGGGAAGAATGAGAATGAGGAGTGGGGGCAGGGAGGAAGGGAGAAAGAAAGAGGGAAGAGAGAGGAAAGAAGGAAGAAAAGGAAGGTGAAAGGGAAAGAACAAAAGAGGAAAAAAGAAAAAGAAAAAATAGAAGTCATGAGGTCAGACACACAGGGAGAGGTTTGTTTGCGTAGGGCCTTTTTGGCCATTGTAACGACTTTGGCCTTTACTCTGAGGGAGAGGGTATAAAAGGAGAACAGTAAATGCCATAAAGAGGAGCTGCAGGCATACACAGGGACTCCCATGCTGACTTGCAGCATAATCAGCTTTGAAAACAAAGGATTTGTTACGTAAATATTAAAGCTCTCAGCATTCGAGTTCAATAAATATTTTTGGATGTATGAATAAATTATACATGTGCTGCACTGATGGTGACATGGTGTCATGCTAAATAGCAACACTTAACATTAGCAATATTTCCAAGCATGAACATACATTCATTGAAAAGCCAACATCCGCAGACTGTCAAAAGTGAATCCTAAATTGGCTGCTTGGCCCCATAGGAGGTTATAATGGAGCTGCTCTTGGCTTTATGAAAAAGTAGTTAAGATGTCTTCTGCCTGGCAAATCTGGATGGCACTTCTTTAATTGACTGAGGTATTAGCAGCACCATATGCTAGAGCATTAGCCAGCTCCTGTGGCCGGCAATCAGACTTGCCTTCGGTTTGCCAAAAATCCCATCTGCTCTGTATCCTCAGTTTCTTCACAACTTCATGGCATGTTTGTTATCTTTAGGAACAAAAGCAATACATATATCATAGGAGTTTATACCATGTTTTAGTTTGTTAAAGTTGCTGAAATGCAATATAACAGAAATAGACTGGCTTTTAACAATGGAGGTTGATGAGCTTACAAATTTACAGTTCTGAGGTCGTGAAAATGTCCAAATCAAGGCATCAACAGGGCGATACCTTCTTCCTGAAAAAGGCTGCTGGCCATCCAGGACTCTTCTTTCACATGGCAAGGCCCATGACAGCATCTGCTGGCTATTTCCTCCAGGATTTAGTTGCTTTCAGTTTCTGGCTGCTCCGTCTGTGCCTTTCTTCCTGAGCTTCTGTGTGTTTCTCTCCTTTAGCTTCTGTCTATCTTAGCTTCTCTTTCTTTGTTTCTCCTCCTCTTATAAAGGACTCCACGAAGAGAGTTAAAACCCACTTGGGACATGCCTCAACTGAAATAACCTAATCAAAAGGTCCCACCCACAATATGTCTGCACCCACAGGATTGGGTTAGCTTTAAGAACTTGATCTTTTCTGGGGTTCATAAAACCTCCAAACCATCACATGTCCCATCAATTTGTCATACGTGCTCAGTTGGAGGGGATTACATAACGGTGAGAACATCAGGAGGCAGGATCATGGAAGCCACCTTAGAGTCTCTCCACCACAGTCTACCCTCTGCACCCCAATAATTCACATACCTCCCACATGCAGGATATATCCACCCCCTCTAAAGGTTCCCAAGCATGTCATCCTATTATAACATCAGCTCAAAGCTCAAGATCTCATCATCCAAATCAGACCCAAGTTTAGATAAGGATCCTGGGATGTAATATGTTAAGTATAGCTTCTGAGGCAAATTACTCTCCATCTGTGGACCTGTGAAACTTAAGAGACAAGTTATCTTTTCCCAACATACCCAACATATAATGGTGCCCAGGCATAGGATAACAGTTATAGATATTACGACTTTTAAAGGAAGAACACGGAAGATAAAAATGAGTCACAGGTCCATAGCAGTTCTGAAATCCCTTTGGAAAAATGTTGAGAGTTCTTTGTTGATATTTCAAGGCCTGGGAATAATACTCTGTGGCTCTTGGTTCTGCCTTCTGGGCTCTTGTTTTTTTCCTTCTGTGTCATCCTTGTTTCATGAAAGGTAGCACGTTTGCAGCAGAGACGTTTTATTAACTCACTTTCTACCAGTAGAATCTGGGGGGTCTGAGATCCTCTTTCATTGTGTACACTCTCTGTCCCTTTTGGTCCAAGATGGCAGTGTTTCTGCAGAATAATTTTCTTAAGAAGTTGATAGGTTTCCCATGGATTTAAATGGGGTGCACTCCATTAGACAAAAAACACACCCAAATATCTCTTTGAGATAATCCCTTCTATAGCGCCTCTATCTTCTGCTGAGATGGCTGAGGGGCACACCTGTGATCTCCTGAAAGTGCCATATGTGTGACTGAATACTCTGACTTTTGATCTCTCTAAGGTGCAAACAAAAGGTTTTATAGTCACACTCTCAGCTTTTGGAAGCCGTTTCTGAATTTTAGCATCCGTTGCCATTTGGAGAAGCTGAGAATTTCCAAAATCAAGTTATGTTTCCTTTTGTTTGACAGTTCCCTCGATTTACTTCTTGCCTCTTGCATTTTACTATAAAGCAGCAAGGAGAAACTAGGTGACATCTTAACACTGTACATGGAAATCTGTTTAACTGTATAACCAAGTTCATTATTTCCAATTTCCACTTTCCACATAATTGCAGGAGACAATCTCACATTGCTGCCACAATGTAAAAAAGATCCCCCTTTCTTTTCAGTACCCTATAATACCTCCTTCTGAGTCATCACTGGCAACAACCTCCAAGTCCAGATTTCAAATAGCAGTATGTTCAAGGCAATTAAGGCATTTTTTATCATGCACCTCAAAACTCTTACAGCCTTTTCCCACTGTCTGATTCCCACTCCCCCATTTTAGGTATAATAGTGCCCTGCTTCTGGTACCAAAATCTGTACTCATCCTGAAAGTCAAGAGCAAGTGAGATTTGCCCTTCTGTTCCAGAGGAGGTTTCTGTCCTACCTCCTGTGCTTGCCTTAGGACACTTGAATTATTATTTTACAGGTAACAGCCTTAGTCCAATTCCCCAGCTGGCACTGTCTCTCAACTGGGTCATGCTCAGTCATTGTAGCCAGGCACTTGGCGCCATAAATAAGACCACCTTGGGGATCCACTCCTTGCCTCATCTGGTAAGTGAAAGGCCATTGTCACACTTGTACAGGATTCTGACTTAGAAGCATTCAATCGTAATCCTGCAGATGGTAGATTCACGCCATTGGCTCCTCAGCCACTCACATATGCCAAATGTCTGAACCTGTGGTTCTTCTTGTATTGAGCAGGATTACCATGGCAACAGCATATCATCAGACCATATCACAATGGTCTAAATTAATTGAAGGTTTATACATGAAATAATTGATCTTATCCCCACCCTGTTCTTGTTTCACAGGTGCCAGTAACTCAGAATTTATTCCAGACGTAAAGCCTTTATTCATTCTGGCATTCATTCTGATTGTTAGTTCACTGCTTGTTCACCCTAGTGAAACTTACAGGATGACATTTTCAACACACAAACACAGAGCTCCAAGCTAATTTCCAAGTTGGGAAGAGGCCTATGAATAACCAGGCCTGTTTACACAGCACACGAGGAAAATCATACCAGCCATCAGTCCTTCACTCATATATATAAATTGATCACAGATAATTACAAGATATATGTCAGCAGCTTGAAAGAAAGTTAGCAAGATAAACAAAGAAGAGGATAATAAAAGTAACATAAACTTTAAGAATTCTCAGTAGTCTCTTCAGAGATTTTTAAAGATGGTATATCCATAAAAGAATGAGATGGCATGAAAAAAAGAACAGAGAAGAAACAAGTACATTTAAAGATTTAAAATATGGTTGCTGAAATTCAAAATCCAAAAGATACTTCTCTTGCAGTTAACACAGTTGATTAGGTGCTTGGACTAACTTTCATATTGATAAAATTCCGGATAAATCATTTTTTATAAAATCTTAAATGGATCTTTGAGTTGGCAAGGAAGGAAGGAATTCTCGAGTGAAAAACAAAGTAACCTTGGGTACTCAGAGAAGTAAACTGTCTAGACATAAATCTACAGATTCAAGAAGCCAAATGAAACCCAAGCAGAAAAAATAAAATGTTATAATGAAACTAGAACACTGAAGTAAAACAGAAGATCATAAAAACTGCCAAGGAAAAAAAACACATTATCTTCAAGGCAAATAATTAACAAATAGATAGCTGGCTTCTTAACAGCAAAAATGGAAGCCACAGAGTAACAGAAGGAATGGATCTTCTACTTAGAAAAAGTATTTTAAAGAATGAGGTCTGCTGAATAAAATTTCTTTTAGCTTTCATTTGCTGAAATTGTCTTTATTTTACCTTTATTTTTTTTTAATCATTTTATTGAGATATATTCACATACCACGCAGTCATACAAAACAAATCGTACTTTCGATTGTTGACAGTACCATTACATAGTGGTACATTCATCACCCAAATCAATCCCTGACACCTTCCTTAGCACACACACAAAAATAACAAGAATAATAATTAGAGTGAAAAAGAGCAATTGAAGCAAAAAAGAACACTGGGTACCTTTGTCTGTTTGTTTCCTTCCCCTATTTTTCTACTCATCCATCCATAAACTAAACAAAGTGGAGTGTGGTCCTTATGGCTTTCCCAATCCCATTGTCACCCCTCATAAGCTACATTTTTATACAACTGTCTTCGAGATTCACGGGTTCTGGGTTGTAGTTTGATAGTTTCAGGTATCCACCACCAGCTACCCCAATTCTTTAGAATCTAAAAAGGGTTGTCTAAAGTGTATGTAAGAGTGCCCACCAGAGTGACCTCTCGGCTCCTTTTGGAATCTCTCTGCCACTGAAGCTTATTTCATTTCCTTTCACATCCCCCTTTTGGTCAAGAAGATGTTCTCCATCCCACGATGCCAGGTCTACATTCCTCCCTGGGAGTTATATTCCACGTTGCCAGGGAGATTCACTCCCCTGGGTGTCTGATCCCACGTAGGGGGGAGGGCAGTGATTTCACCTTTCAAGTTGGCTTAGCCAGAGAGAGAGGGCCACATCTAAGCAACAAAGAGGCATTCGGGAGGAGGCTCTTAGGCATAACCATAGGGAGGCCTAGCCTCTCCTTTGCAGCAACCGTCTTCCCAAGGGTAAAACCTATGGTAGAGGGCTCAACCCATCAAACCACCAGTCCCCTATGTCTGTGGTCATGTTAGCAACCATGGAGGTGGGGTAGGCGAATACCCCTGCATTCTCCACAGGCTCCTCAAGGGGGCACTACATCTTTTCTTCCTTGTTTTTCTTTTTTTTTTTTTTTTTAACTTTCCCTTCTTTTTTAAATCAACTGTATGAAAAAAAAGTTAAAAAGAAAACAAACATACAATAAAAGAACATTTCAAAGAGACCATAACAATGGAGTAAGAAAAAGACAACTAACCTAAGATAACTGCTTAACTTCCAACATGTTCCTACTTTACCCCAAGAAAGTTACCTAATATAGCAACATTTCTGTGAACTTGTTCCTACTATATCCATCAGAAATTAACAGACCATAGTCATTCCTGGGCATCCCCAGAACGTTAAATAGCTTATCTGTTCTTCTTGGATTATTGTTCCCCCTTCCTTAATTGCTCTCTATTGCTAGTTCCCCTACATTCCACATTATAAACCATTTGTTTTACATTTTTCAAAGTTCACATTAGTGGTAGCATATAATATTTCTCTTTTTGTGCCTGGCTTATTTCGCTCAGCATTATGTCTTCAAGGTTCATCCATGTTGTCATATGTTTCACGAGATCGTTCCTTCTTACTGCCACGTAGTATTCCATCGTGTATATATACCACATTTTATTTATCCACTCATCTGTTGAAGGACATTTGGGTTGTTTCCATCTCTTGGCAATTGTGAATAATGCTGCTATGGACATTGGCGTGCAGATATCTGTTCGTGTCACTGCTTTCTGATCTTCCGGGTATATACTGAGAAGTACAATCGCTGGATCGAATGGTAACTCTATATCTAGTTTTCTAAGGAACTGCCAGACTGACTTCCAGAGTGGCTGAACCATTATACAGTCCCACCAGCAATGAATAAGAGTTCCAATTTCTCCACATCCCTTCCAGCATTTATAGTTTCCTGTTTGTTTAATGACAGCCATTCTAACCGGTGTTAGATGGTATCTCATTGTGGTCTTAATTTGCATCTCTCTAATAGCTAGTGAAGCTGAACATTTTTTCATGTGTTTCTTGGCCATTTGTATTTCCTCTTCAGAGAACTGTCTTTTCATATCTTTTGCCCATTTTATAATTGGGCTGTCTGTACTATTGTCATTGAGTTGTAGGATTTCTTTATCTATGCAAGATATCAGTCTTTTGTCAGATACATGGTTTCCAAAAATTTTTTCCCATTGAGTTGGCTGCCTCTTTACCTTTTTGAGAAATTCCTTTGAGGTGCAGAAACTTCTAAGCTTGAGGAGTTCCCATTTATCTATTTTCTCTTTTGTTGCTTGTGCTTTGGGTGTAAAGTCTAGGAAGTGGCCGCCTAATACAAGGTCTTGAAGATGTTTTCCTACATTATCTTCTAGGAGTTTTATGGTACTTTCTTTTATATTGAGATCTTTGGTCCATTTTGAGTTAATTTTTGTGTAGGGGGTGAGGTAGGGGTCCTCTTTCATTCTTTTGGATATGGATATCCAACTCTCCCAGCCCCATTTGTTGAAAAGACCATTATGGCTCAGTTCAGTGACTTTGGGGGCCTTATCAAAGATCAGTCGGCCATAGATCTGAGGGTCTATCTCCGAATTCTCAATTCGATTCCATTGATCTATATGTCTATCTTTGTGCCAGTACCATGCTGTTTTGGCAACTGTGGCTTTATAATAAGCTTCAAAGTCAGGGAGTGTAAGTCCTCCCACTTCGTTTTTCTTTTTTAGAGTGTCTTTAGCAATTCGAGGCATCTTCCCTTTCCAAATAAATTTGATAACTAGCTTTCCCAAGTCTGCAAAGTAGGTTGTTGGAATTTTGATTGGGATTGCATTGAATCTGTAGATGAGTTTGGGTAGAATTGACATCTTAATGACATTTAGTCTTCCTATCCATGAACATGGAATATTTTTCCATCTTTTAAGGTCCCCTTCTATTTCTTTTAGTAGTTATGTAGTTTTCTTTGTATAGGTCTTTTACATCTTTGGTTAAGTTTATTCCTAGGTACTTGATTTTTTTAGTTGCTATTGGACATGGTATCTTTTTCTTGAGTGTCTCTTCAGTTTGTTCATTTCTAGCATATAGAAACATTACTGACTTATGTGCATTAATCTTGTATCCCGCTACTTTGCTAAATTTGTTTATTAGCTCTAGTAGCTGTATCGTCGATTTCTCAGGGTTTTTTAGATATAAGATCATATCATCTGCAAACAATGACAGTTTTACTTCTTCTTTTCCAATTTGGATGCCTTTTATTTCTTTGTCTTGCTGGATTGCCCTGGCTAGCACTTCCAGCACAATGTTGAATAACAGTGGTGATAGCGGGCATCCTTGTCTCGTTCCTGATCTTAGAGGGAAGGCTTTCAGTCTCTCACCATTGAGTACTATGCTGGCTGTGGGTTTTTCATATATGCTCTTTATCATGTTCAGGAAGTTTCCTTCAATTCCTACCTTTTGAAGTGTTTTTATCAAAAACGGATGTTGGATTTTGTCAAATGCTTTTTCAGCATCTATTGAGATGATCAATTGATTTTTCCCTTTTGACTTGTTAATGTGTTGTAATACACTGATTGATTTTCTTATGTTGAACCATCCTTGCATGCCTGGAATGAACCCCACTTGGTCATGGTGTATGGTTTTTTTAATGTGTCTTTGGATTCGATTTGCAAGTATTTTGTTGAGGATTTTTGCATCTATATTCATTAGGGAGATTGGCCGGTAGTTTTCCTTTTTTGTAGCATCTTTGCCTGGTTTTGGTATTAGATTGATGTTAGCTTCATAAAGTGAGTTAGGTAGTGTTCCATTTTCTTCAATGTTTTGAAAGAGTTTGAGTAAGATTGGTGTCAGTTCTTTCTGGAAAGTTTGGTAGAATTCCCCTGTGAAGCCATCTAGCCCTGGGCATTTATTTGTGGGAAGATTTTTGATGACTGATTGGATCTCTTTGCTTGTGATGGGTTGGTTGAGGTCTTCTATTTCTTCTCTGGTCAGTCTAGGTTGTTCATATGTTTCCAGAAAATTGTCCATTTCCTCTACATTATCCAGTTTGTTGCCATACAGTTGTTCATAGTATCCTCTTATAATTTTTTTAATTTCTTCAGGATCTGCAGTTATGTCACCTTTTTCATTCATTATTTTGTTTATATGGGTCTTCTCTCTTTTTGATTTTGTCAGTCTAGCTAGGGGCTTGTCAATCTTGTTGATCTTCTCAAAGAACCAACTTTTGGTGATATTTATCCTCTCTATTGTTTTTTTGTTCTCTATGTCATTTATTTCGGCTTTAATCCTTGTTATTTCTTTTCTTCTACTTGGTTTAGGATTGGTTTGGTGTTCATTTTCTAGCTTCTTTAGTTGATCCATTAGTTCTTTGATTTTGGCTCTTTCTTCCTTTTTAATATATGCGTTTAGTGCTATAAATTTCCCCCTTAGCACTGCTTTTGCTGCATCCCATAGGTTTTGGTATGTTGTGTTCTCATTTTCATTCGTCTCTATATATTTAGCAATTTCTCTTGCTATTTCTTCTTGAACCCACTGATTGTTTAGGAGTGTGTTGTTTAACCTCCAGGTATTTGTGAATTTTCTAAGTCTCTGATGGTTATTGACTTCTAATTGTATTCCATTGTGGTCAGAGAATGTGCTTTGAATAATTTCAATCTTTTTAAATTTATTGAGACTTATTTTATGTCCCAGCATATGATCTATTCTGGAGAAAGTTCCATGAGCACTAGAAAAGTATGTGTATCCTGGTGATTTGGGATGTAATGTCCTGTATATGTCTGTTAAATCTAATTCATTTATCAGATTGTTTAGGTTTTCAATTTCCTTATTGGTCTTCTGTCTGGCTGATCTGTCTATAGGAGAGAGTGATGTGTTGAAGTCTCCCACAATTATTGTGGAAACATCCATTGCTTCCTTTAGTTTTGCCAGTGTTTCTCTCATGTATTTTGTGGCACCTTGATTGGGTGCATAGACATTTACGATTGTTATTTCTTCTTGTTGAATTGCCCCTTTTATTAGTACGGAGTGGCCTTCTTTGTCTCTCAAAACATCCCTGCATTTGAAGTCTATTTTATCTGAGATTAATATTGCTACACCTGCTTTCTTTTGGCTGTAGCTTGCATGAAATATTTTTTTCCATCCTTTCACTTTCAGTTTCTTTGTGTCCCTGTGTCTAAGATGAGTCTCTTGTATGCAACATATTGATGGTTCATTTTTTTTGATCCATTCTGCAAATCTATATCTTTTAATTGGGGAGTTTAATCCATTTACATTCAACGTTATAACCGTGAAGGCATTTCTTGAATCAGCCATCTTATCCTTTGGTTTATGTTTGTCATATATATTTTTCCCCTCTCTCTATTAATATCCTTTATTGTACCCATACCGAATGTCTTTAGTACTGAACCTTTCTCCAAGTCTCTCTGTCCTTTCTTTGTTTCTCTGTCTGTAGGGCTCCCTTTAGTATCTCCAGTAGGGCAGGTCTCTTGTTAGCAAATTCTCTCAGCATTTGTTTGTCTGTGAAAACTTTAAGCTCTCCCTCAAATTTGAAGGAGAGCTTTCCTGGATAAAGTATTCTTGGCTGGAAATTTTTCTCACTCAGAATTTTAAATATATCGTGCCACTGCCTTCTTGCCTCCATGGTGGCTGCTGAGTAGTCACTACTTAGTCTTATGCTGTTTCCTTTGTATGTGGTGAATTGCTTTTCTCTTGCTGCTTTCAGAACTTGCTCCTTCTCTTCTGTGTTTGATAGTGTGATCAGTATATGTCTCGGAGTGGGTTTATTTGGATTTATTCTATTTGGAGTTCGCTGAGCATTTATGATTTGTGTATTTATGTTGTTTAGAAGATTTGGGAAGTTTTCCCCAACAATTTCTTTGAATACTCTTCCTAGACCTTTACCCTTTTCTTCCCCTTCTGGAACACCAATGAGTCTTATATTTGGACGTTTCATATTATCTATCATATCCCTGAGGTCCATTTCGATTTTTTCAATTTTTTTCCCCATTCTTTCTTTTATGCTTTCATTTTCCATTCTGTCATCTTCCAGGTCACTGATTCGTTGTTCAACTTCCTCTAGTCTTGTACTATGAGTGTCTGGAATCTTTTTAATTTGGTCAACAGTTTCTTTAATTTCCATAAGATCATCCATTTTTTTATTTACTCTTGCAATGTCTTCTTTATGCTCTTCTAGGGTCTTCTTGATGTCCTTTGTATCCCGTACTATGGTCTCATTGTTCATCTTTAGTTCTTTGAGTAGCTGCTCTAGGTGCTGTGTCTCTTCTGATCTTTCGATTTGGGTGCTTGGGCTTGGGTTATCCATATCGTCTGGTTTTTTCATATGTTTTATAATTTTATGTTGTTTTTGGCCTCTTGGCATTTGCTGAACTTGATAGGGTTCTTTTAGGATTTGTAGACCAATTGAAGTCCTTATCTCTAATTTATCAGATCTACAGCTTCGTGGAGTACACTTTCTCTAACTAACCGGCAGGTGGCGTCCACGAGCCATCTGTTCTCCACAAGCCAGTTCTCCCCTGCTTAGCCTTTTTGGTGAGTGGGGGAGTGAGTCTTGTGGGGTCCAATTGGTGTACCAAGCTTGCGTGTGTAGTTGGTGTTGCCTGCCCTGTATGTGGGGCGTGTTTCTGGGCAGTCGGGGAGGGGGGTGGCTCTAACCATCAAATCTCCCTGGTGATCCTAGAGTTTTAAAGCTGCTGCAATAGTCTAATCCTTCAGTTCAGTCCTGCCACAGTTTGTCTCTGCCACTGACCCACAAGTCCTTGGTATTGGCGTATGGCTCCTGAGACTTGCAAGTGGGCCCCTCTTCCAGGCTGTGCACCCCGGGTCCTCTGTTGAGGGTTGACTGTGCTATGTCACAGGTGAGTGCCATCCCCCTGGGGAAGTTCTGGGCTGCTGGGCTGTGTAGGGAGGCTCCCAGTCTGCTGAAATGATGGCAGAATGGGGCTTTGTTAATTCACACTGCTCCACCTTCCCAACTCTGGGACAATCAGCTGAGGTTGCAGGGAAGGCTAATGTCCACGCCCAGTTTTGTGGTGTGTGCCTGTTATTTGAAGCGCTTCCGTCCCACTGGGTTGTCTGGGGCAGGTCTGGGCTATGGGGCTGGCGACAGGCAGGAGTGTTTCCTGTCCACCAGGATGATGGCTGTGAGCAGACACCCCGCTTTTCTCGGGAAGTTGTGGTGTTTAGTGAATTTTCTCAGCCACTGGATTATTGCCTTTTGTCTCAGAGCTCTCTTAGTTCTGCTCTTGTCTTGACCTGCCCAAATTGCAAGTCTTTGAAGCTTTCTGTATTGGGCTTCTTAGAGTAATTGTTTTAGAAAAAGAAAAAAGGATTAAAAAAAAGGGCCCTCCTCAGAGATCTAATGGGTTATTGAAATGCTAAGAGACAAAGCAATTAGGGCCATTAAGGAAAGGTCCACAGGGCAGAGAGATCAGCTTTTCTTCGGGATTTGCATATCAGCCTCAGGGTCTGAGCTCTGCCCTTCCCCTTTCTATGTTCACCAGAACTCCAAAAATCCTCAGCTTTTATTTTGGAGTTTTTCGTGTTGTTTTTTTCTATTCCTGTCTCCTCTCTGCTGGGCTGGCTGCTCTCAGATTCTCTGGTGTCTGGTCTCAGTCTATCTATGGTTGGAGTTTGGATCAGTAGAATGAGTTTCCCATAAGGGCTGCCACTGCAGTTCTCCCTTCTCCTTCCCGGAGCTGACGGCCCCTCCTCCCACGGGACTGTGCCTGGCAGGGAGGGGTGCGGGTCCCCAGGCCACAAAAACTTACAGATTTCGCTGATCTCAGCAGTTTCACGTTTTCATGAGTGTTGTATGAAGTATGCCCAAAGTCAGATTGCTCTGTGGTGTCCAGTCCACGCAGTTCCTGGCTTTCTACCTACTTTCCTGGAGGAGTAACTAAAACATACAGCTCACCAGTCCGCCATCTTGCCCCGCCTCTCTTTACCTTTATTTTTAACTCAAAATTTCATGGCCTTTATGATTTCAGTTTGTCAGTTGTTCTTCTTTCAAAATTGTATTTTTTCAAAGTTTTATTGCAATATATTCACATACCATACACTCATCCAAAGTGTATAACCAATTGTTCAATGATATAATCATATAGTTGTGCATTCATCACCACAATGTTTGAACATTTTCATTAATCAAAAAAAAAATGAAAGAAAAAAGAACACCTAAAACATTCCTTCCACCCATCCCCCCATTATTCATTTAATTTTTGTCCCCATATTTCTATTCATCTGTCCATACACTGGATAAAGAGAGTATGAGCCACAAGGTTTTTAATAATCACACAGTCACACTTGAAAGCTATATAGTTATACAATCATCCAAGAATCAAGGCTACTGGGTTGCTGTTCAACACTTTCAGGTATTTCCTTCTTGCTTTTCCAATACACAAAAGTTCAAAGGGTTATCTGTATACATCATAAAAACAACCTCCAGAATGACCTCTTGACTCTATTTGAAATCTCTCAGCCACTGAAACTGTTTTGTTTCATTTCTCTTATCCCTTTTGTTCAAGAAGGCTTTTTCAATTCCATGATGCTGGGACCCAGCTCTTCCCCAGGCATCATGTCCCACGTTGCCAGGGATATTTACACCCCTGGGAGTCATGTCCCATGTAGGGGAGAGGGTAGTAAGTTTACCTGCAGAGTTGGCTAAGAGAGAGAGGCCACACTGAGAAACAAGAGAGGTTCTCTGGGGGTGACTCTTAGACAACATTGCTAGTAGGTTTAGACTCTCTTTATTTTTTTTTTTTTTTTCCCTTCCAGTCCTTTATTTTTTTTTTTTTTTTAATCATCATTTTATTGAGATATATTCACATACCACGCAGTCATACAAAACAAATTGTACTTTCGATTGTTTACAGTACCATTACATAGTTGTACATTCATCACCTAAATCAATCCCTGACACCTTCATTAGCACACACACAAAAATAACAAGAATAATAATTAGAGTGAAAAAGAGCAATTGAAGTAAAAAAGAACACTGGGTACCTTTGTCTGTTTGTTTCCTTCCCCTACCTTTCTACACATCCATCCATAAACTAGACAAAGTGGTGTTTGGTCCTTATGGTTTTCCCAATCCCATTGTCACCCCTCATAAGCTACATTTTTATACAACTGTCTTCGAGATTCATGGGTTCTGGGTTGTAGTTTGATAGTTTCAGGTATCCACCCCCAGCTACCCCAATTCTTTAGAACCTAAAAAGGGTTGTCTAAAGTGTGCATAAGAGTGCCCACCAGAGTGACCTCTCGGCTCCTTTTGGAATCTCTCTGCCACTGAAGCTTATTTCATTTCCTTTCACATCCCCCTTTTGGTCAAGAAGATGTTCTCCGTCCCACGGTGCCAGGTCTACATTCCTCCCTGGGAGTCATATTCCACGTTGCCAGGGAGATTCACTTCCCTGGGTGTCTGATCCCACGTAGGGGGGAGGGCAGTGATTTCACCTTTCAAGTTGGCTTAGCCAGAGAGAGAGGGCCACATCTGAGCAACAAAGAGGCATTCAGGAGGAGACTCTTAGGCACAAATACAGGGAGGCCTAGCCTCTCCTTTGCAGCAACCGTCTTCCCAAGGGTAAAACTTATGGTAGAGGGATCAACCCATCAAACCACCAGTCCCCTATGTCTGTGGTCATGTTAGCAACCATGGAGGTGGGGTAGGCGAATACCCCTGCATTCTCCACAGGCTCCTCAAGGGGGCACTACATCTTTTTTTTTTTTTTTTTCCCTTGTTTTTTTTTTTTCTTTTTTTTTTTTTTTTTTTTTTTTTTTAACTTTCCCTTCTTTTTTCAAATCACCTGTATGAAAAAAAAAGTTCAAAAAGAAAACAAACATACAATAAAAGAGCATTTCAAAGAGACCATAGCAAGGGAGTAAGAAAAAGACAACTAACCTAAGATAACTGCTTAACTTCCAACATGTTCCTACTTTACCCCAAGAAAGTTACATAATATAGCAACATTTCAGTGAACTTGTTCCTACTACAACCATCAGAAATTAACAGACCATAGTCATTTCTGGGCATCCCCAGAACGTTAAATAGCTTATCTGTTCTTCCTGGATTATTGTTCCCCCTTCCTTAATTGCTCTCTACTGCTAGTTCCCCTACATTCTACATTATAAACCATTTGTTTTACATTTTTCAAAGTTCACATTAGTGGTAGCATATAATATTTCTCTTTTTGTGCCTGGCTTATTTCGCTCAGCATTATGTCTTCAAGGTTCATCCATGTTGTCATATGTTTCACCAGATCGTTCCTTCTTACTGCCGCGTAGTATTCCATCGTGTGTATATACCACATTTTATTTATCCACTCATCTGTTGAAGGACATTTGGGTTGTTTCCATCTCTTGGCAATTGTGAATAATGCTGCTATGAACATTGGCGTGCAGATATCTGTTCGTGTCACTGCTTTCCGATCTTCCGGGTATATACCGAGGAGTGCAATCGCTGGATCGAATGGTAGCTCTATATCTAGTTTTCTAAGGAACTGCCAGACTGACTTCCAGAGTGGCTGAACCATTATACAGTCCCACCAACAATGAATAAGAGTTCCAATTTCTCCACATCCCCTCCAGCATTTGTAGTTTCCTGTTTGTTTAATGGCAGCCATTCTAACCGGTGTTAGATGGTATCTCATTGTGGTCTTAATTTGCATCTCTCTAATAGCTAGTGAAGCTGAACATTTTTTCATGTGTTTCTTGGTCATTTGTATTTCCTCTTCAGAGAACTGTCTTTTCATATCTTTTGCCCATTTTATAATTGGGCTGTCTGTACTATTGTCATTGAGTTGTAGGATTTCTTTGTATATGCAAGATATCAGTCTTTTGTCAGATACATGGTTTCCAAAAATTTTTTCCCATTGAGTTGGCTGCCTCTTTACCTTTTTGAGAAATTCCTTTGAGGTGCAGAAACTTCTAAGCTTGAGGAGTTCCCATTTATCTATTTTCTCTTTTGTTGCTTGTGCTTTGGGTGTAAAGTCTAGGAAGTGGCCTCCTAATACAAGGTCTTGAAGATGTTTTCCTACATTATCTTCTAGGAGTTTTATGGTACTTTCTTTTATATTGAGATCTTTGGTCCATTTTGAGTTAATTTTTGTGTAGGGGGTGAGGTAGGGGTCCTCTTTCATTCTTTTGGATATGGATATCCAACTCTCCCAGCCCCATTTGTTGAAAAGACCATTATGGCTCAGTTCGGTGACTTTGGGGGCCTTATCAAAGATCAGTCGGCCATAGATCTGAGGGTCTATCTCTGAATTCTCAATTCGATTCCATTGATCTATATGTCTATCTTTGTGCCAGTACCATGCTGTCTTGGCAACTGTGGCTTTATAATAAGCTTCAAAGTCAGGGAGTGTAAGTCCTCCCACTTCGTTTTTCTTTTTTAGAGTGTCTTTAGCAATTCGAGGCATCTTCCCTTTCCAAATAAATTTGATAACTAGCTTTTCCAAGTCTGCAAAGTAGGTTGTTGGAATTTTGATTGGGATTGCATTGAATCTGTAGATGAGTTTGGGTAGAATTGACATCTTAATGACATTTAGCCTTCCTATCCATGAACATGGAATATTTTTCCATCTTTTAAGGTCCCCTTCTATTTCTTTTAGTAGAGTTATGTAGTTTTCTTTGTATAGGTCTTTTACATCTTTGGTTAAGTTGATTCCTAGGTACTTGATTTTTTTAGTTGCTATTGAAAATGGTATCTTTTTCTTGAGTGTCTCTTCAGTTTGTTCATTTCTAGCATATAGAAACATTACTGACTTATGTGCATTAATCTTGTATCCCGCTACTTTGCTAAATTTGTTTATTAGCTCTGGTAGGTGTATCGTTGATTTCTCAGGGTTTTCTAGATATAAGATCATATCATCTGCAAACAATGACAGTTTTACTTCTTCTTTTCCAATTTGGATGCCTTTTATTTCTTTGTCTTGCCGGATTGCCCTGGCTAGCACTTCCAGCACAATGTTGAATAACAGTGGTGACAGCGGGCATCCTTGTCTTGTTCCTGATCTTAGAGGGAAGGCTTTCAGTCTCTCACCATTGAGTACTATGCTGGCTGTGGGTTTTTCATATATGCTCTTTATCATGTTGAGGAAGTTTCCTTCAATTCCTACCTTTTGAAGTGTTTTTATCAAAAAGGGATGTTGGATTTTGTCAAATGCTTTTTCAGCATCTATTGAGATGATCAATTGATTTTTCCCTTTCGAGTTTTTAATGTGTTGTAATACATTGATTGTTTTTCTTATGTTGAACCATCCTTGCATGCCTGGAATGAACCCCACTTGGTCATGGTGTATGATTTTTTTAATGTGTCTTTGGATTCGATTTGCAAGTATTTTGTTGAGGATTTTTGCATCTATATTCATTAGGGAGATTGGCCGGTAGTTTTCCTTTTTTGTAGCATCTTTGCCTGGTTTTGGTATTAGATTGATGTTAGCTTCATAAAATGAGTTAGGTAGTGTTCCATTTTTTTCAATGTTTTGAAAGAGTTTGAGTAAGATTGGTGTCAGTTCTTTCTGGAAAGTTTGGTAGAATTCCCCTGTGAAGCCATCTGGCCCTGGGCATTTATTTGTGGGAAGATTTTTGATGACTGATTGGATCTCTTTGCTTGTGATGGGTTGGTTGAGGTCTTCTATTTCTTCTCTGGTCAGTCTAGGTTGTTCATATGTTTCCAGGAAATTGTCCATTTCTTCTACATTATCCAGTTTGTTGCCATACAGTTGTTCATAATATCCTCTTATAATTTTTTTAATTTCTTCAGGATCTGCAGTTATGTCACCTTTTTCATTCATTATTTTGTTTATATGGGTCTTCTCTCTTTTTGATTTTGTCAGTCTAGCTAGGGGCTTGTCAATCTTGTTGATCTTCTCAAAGAACCAACTTTTGGTGATATTTATCCTCTCTATTGTTTTTTTGTTCTCTATGTCATTTATTTCGGCTTTAATCCTTGTTATTTCTTTTCTTCTACTTGGTTTAGGATTGGTTTGCTGTTCATTTTCTAGCTTCTTCAGTTGATCCATTAGTTCTTTGATTTTGGCTCTTTCTTCCTTTTTAATATATGCGTTTAGTGCTATAAATTTCCCCCTTAGCACTGCTTTTGCTGCATCCCATAGGTTTTGGTATGTTGTGTTCTCATTTTCATTCGTCTCTATATATTTAGCAATTTCTCTTGCTATTTCTTCTTGAACCCACTGATTGTTTAGGAGTGTGTTGTTTAACCTCCAGGTATTTGTGAATTTTCTAAGTCTCTGATGGTTATTGACTTCTAATTGTATTCCATTGTGGTCAGAGAATGTGCTTTGAATAATTTCAATCTTTTTAAATTTATTGAGACTTATTTTATGTCCCAGCATATGATCTATTCTGGAGAAAGTTCCATGAGCACTAGAAAAGTATGTGTATCCTGGTGATTTGGGATGTAATGTCCTGTATATGTCTGTTAAATCTAATTCATTTATCAGATTGTTTAGGTTTTCAATTTCCTTATTGGTCTTCTGTCTGGCTGATCTGTCTATAGGAGAGAGTGATGTGTTGAAGTCTCCCACAATTATTGTGGAAACATCCATTGCTTCCTTTAGTTTTGCCAGTGTTTCTCTCATGTATTTTGTGGCACCTTGATTGGGTGCATAGACATTTACGATTGTTATTTCTTCTTGTTGAATTGCCCCTTTTATTAGTACGGAGTGGCCTTCTTTGTCTCTCAAAACATCCCTGCATTTGAAGTCTATTTTATCTGAGATTAATATTGCTACACCTGCTTTCTTTTGGCTGTAGCTTGCATGAAATATTTTTTTCCATCCTTTCACTTTCAGTTTCTTTGTGTCCCTGTGTCTAAGATGAGTCTCTTGTATGCAACATATTGATGGTTCATTTTTTTTGATCCATTCTGCAAATCTATATCTTTTAATTGGGGAGTTTAATCCATTTACATTCAACGTTATAACCGTGAAGGCATTTCTTGAATCAGCCATCTTATCCTTTGGTTTATGTTTGTCATATATATTTTTCCCCTCTCTCTATTAATATCCTTTATTGTACCCATACCGAATGTCTTTAGTACTGAACCTTTCTCCAAGTCTCTCTGTCCTTTCTTTGTTTCTCTGTCTGTAGGGCTCCCTTTAGTATCTCCAGTAGGGCAGGTCTCTTGTTAGCAAATTCTCTCAGCATTTGTTTGTCTGTGAAAACTTTAAGCTCTCCCTCAAATTTGAAGGAGAGCTTTCCTGGATAAAGTATTCTTGGCTGGAAATTTTTCTCACTCAGAATTTTAAATATATCGTGCCACTGCCTTCTTGCCTCCATGGTGGCTGCTGAGTAGTCACTACTTAGTCTTATGCTGTTTCCTTTGTATGTGGTGAATTGCTTTTCTCTTGCTGCTTTCAGAACTTGCTCCTTCTCTTCTGTGTTTGATAGTGTGATCAGTATATGTCTCGGAGTGGGTTTATTTGGATTTATTCTATTTGGAGTTCGCTGAGCATTTATGATTTGTGTATTTATGTTGTTTAGAAGATTTGGGAAGTTTTCCCCAACAATTTCTTTGAATACTCTTCCTAGACCTTTACCCTTTTCTTCCCCTTCTGGAACACCAATGAGTCTTATATTTGGACGTTTCATATTATCTATCATATCCCTGAGGTCCATTTCGATTTTTTCAATTTTTTTCCCCATTCTTTCTTTTATGCTTTCATTTTCCATTCTGTCATCTTCCAGGTCACTGATTCGTTGTTCAACTTCCTCTAGTCTTGTACTATGAGTGTCTGGAATCTTTTTAATTTGGTCAACAGTTTCTTTAATTTCCATAAGATCATCCATTTTTTTATTTACTCTTGCAATGTCTTCTTTATGCTCTTCTAGGGTCTTCTTGATGTCCTTTGTATCCCGTACTATGGTCTCATTGTTCATCTTTAGTTCTTTGAGTAGCTGCTCTAGGTGCTGTGTCTCTTCTGATCTTTCGATTTGGGTGCTTGGGCTTGGGTTATCCATATCGTCTGGTTTTTTCATATGTTTTATAATTTTATGTTGTTTTTGGCCTCTTGGCATTTGCTGAACTTGATAGGGTTCTTTTAGGATTTGTAGACCAATTGAAGTCCTTATCTCTAATTTATCAGATCTACAGCTTCGTGGAGTACACTTTCTCTAACTAACCGGCAGGTGGCGTCCACGAGCCATCTGTTCTCCACAAGCCAGTTCTCCCCTGCTTAGCCTTTTTGGTGAGTGGGGGAGTGAGTCTTGTGGGGTCCAATTGGTGTACCAAGCTTGCGTGTGTAGTTGGTGTTGCCTGCCCTGTATGTGGGGCGTGTTTCTGGGCAGTCGGGGAGGGGGGTGGCTCTAACCATCAAATCTCCCTGGTGATCCTAGAGTTTTAAAGCTGCTGCAATAGTCTAATCCTTCAGTTCAGTCCTGCCACAGTTTGTCTCTGCCACTGACCCACAAGTCCTTGGTATTGGCGTATGGCTCCTGAGACTTGCAAGTGGGCCCCTCTTCCAGGCTGTGCACCCCGGGTCCTCTGTTGAGGGTTGACTGTGCTATGTCACAGGTGAGTGCCATCCCCCTGGGGAAGTTCTGGGCTGCTGGGCTGTGTAGGGAGGCTCCCAGTCTGCTGAAATGATGGCAGAATGGGGCTTTGTTAATTCACACTGCTCCACCTTCCCAACTCTGGGACAATCAGCTGAGGTTGCAGGGAAGGCTAATGTCCACGCCCAGTTTTGTGGTGTGTGCCTGTTATTTGAAGCGCTTCCGTCCCACTGGGTTGTCTGGGGCAGGTCTGGGCTATGGGGCTGGCGACAGGCAGGAGTGTTTCCTGTCCACCAGGATGATGGCTGTGAGCAGACACCCCCCTTTTCTCGGGAAGTTGTGGTGTTTAGTGAATTTTCTCAGCCACTGGATTATTGCCTTTTGTCTCAGAGCTCTCTTAGTTCTGCTCTTGTCTTGACCTGCCCAAATTGCAAGTCTTTGAAGCTTTCTGTATTGGGCTTCTTAGAGTAATTGTTTTAGAAAAAGAAAAAAGGATTAAAAAAAAGGGCCCTCCTCAGAGATCTAATGGGTTATTGAAATGCTAAGAGACAAAGCAATTAGGGCCATTAAGGAAAGGTCCACAGGGCAGAGAGATCAGCTTTTCTTCGGGATTTGCATATCAGCCTCAGGGTCTGAGCTCTGCCCTTCCCCTTTCTATGTTCACCAGAACTCCAAAAATCCTCAGCTTTTATTTTGGAGTTTTTCGTGTTGTTTTTTTCTATTCCTGTCTCCTCTCTGCTGGGCTGGCTGCTCTCAGATTCTCTGGTGTCTGGTCTCAGTCTATCTATGGTTGGAGTTTGGATCAGTAGAATGAGTTTCCCATAAGGGCTGCCACTGCAGTTCTCCCTTCTCCTTCCCGGAGCTGACGGCCCCTCCTCCCACGGGACTGTGCCTGGCAGGGAGGGGTGCGGGTCCCCAGGCCACAAAAACTTACAGATTTCGCTGATCTCAGCAGTTTCACGTTTTCATGAGTGTTGTATGAAGTATGCCCAAAGTCAGATTGCTCTGTGGTGTCCAGTCCACGCAGTTCCTGGCTTTCTACCTACTTTCCTGGAGGAGTAACTAAAACATACAGCTCACCAGTCCGCCATCTTGCCCCGCCTCTCTTTACCTTTATTTTTAACTCAAAATTTCATGGCCTTTATGATTTCAGTTTGTCAGTTGTTCTTCTTTCAAAATTGTATTTTTTCAAAGTTTTATTGCAATATATTCACATACCATACACTCATCCAAAGTGTATAATCAATTGTTCAATGATATAATCATATAGTTGTGCATTCATCACCACAATGTTTGAACATTTTCATTAATCAAAAAAAAAATGAAAGAAAAAAGAACACCTAAAACATTCCTTCCACCCATCCCCCCATTATTCATTTAATTTTTGTCCCCATATTTCTATTCATCTGTCCATACACTGGATAAAGAGAGTATGAGCCACAAGGTTTTTAATAATCACACAGTCACACTTGAAAGCTATATAGTTATACAATCATCCAAGAATCAAGGCTACTGGGTTGCTGTTCAACACTTTCAGGTATTTCCTTCTTGCTTTTCCAATACACAAAAGTTCAAAGGGTTATCTGTATACATCATAAAAACAACCTCCAGAATGACCTCTTGACTCTATTTGAAATCTCTCAGCCACTGAAACTGTTTTGTTTCATTTCTCTTATCCCTTTTGTTCAAGAAGGCTTTTTCAATTCCATGATGCTGGGACCCAGCTCTTCCCCAGGCATCATGTCCCACGTTGCCAGGGATATTTACACCCCTGGGAGTCATGTCCCATGTAGGGGAGAGGGTAGTAAGTTTACCTGCAGAGTTGGCTAAGAGAGAGAGGCCACACTGAGAAACAAGAGAGGTTCTCTGGGGGTGACTCTTAGACAACATTGCTAGTAGGTTTAGACTCTCTTTAGCAGTAACGAGCTTCTAAAGGGCAAGACCCAAGATCAAGGGCTCGACCTTCTAAATTGGTAATCCCCAGTGCTTGTGAGAATATCAGTAATTACCCAGATGGGGAAGTTTAATATTTCCACATTCTTCCACAGTCCCTCGAGGGAGGCTTTGCCAATACATTTTTATTCTCTGCTCAAATTACTCTAGGATGTATCAGGGCTTCACACCAACCTGTGCAAACCAACCAAATCTCAGTCTCTATTCAAAGTTCTATGTAATTATTGTGTTTGAACAAACTTACCATACAAGTTAAATAGTATAGTGAGCTCCAGAAAATACAGATTTTGCACCAAATAAATACCTCTTCTTTGGTCTCACACAGAAGTTGAAGTTTTAAAACACCGTCAATATCGTCCTTTACCCTTTAGTCTGATTTACCTTAGTCCTATCCAAATCCATTTCGTTCATATCGCTAATTGAAGTCTGATCTCTTTTTCAGCTTTTTAAACATTTGCTGTATGGGGTAATGCTGACATTCACAGCTGCCCAACTCTAGCTCTGAGTCTCAGGTGTCACACAGACACTCAAAGTTCCAGGGACCGACCAGGTTGTGCACAAAGAGCTCAGCATCTCAGAATTTAGAAATAACCTTTACAACTCAGGAATAGATGCAACTGTTTTAAGAGCTTACAATCTAGGAACTTTTACCATAAGCCTTCCCCTGATAACCTATGCTCTCAGATTTGATTCTCAGTATTTGCACATAGTCCACATTACTGAGGTATTATAATGTTTGTCTTTTCATTTCTGGTTCATTTCACTCAACATACTGTCCTCCTGGTTCATTCACTTAGTTGCATACCCCACTACTTCATTCCTTCTTGTAGCCACTTGGTATTCCATTGTGTGAATACACCACAGTCTGTCATTCCTTTCATCAGCTGATGTGCCCTTAGGCCACCTCTATCTATTGCATATCGTGAATACTGCCACTATAAACACCAGTGTGCAATCGTCCATTTGTGTCCCTGCTGTCAGTTCTTCCAAGTAGATACCCAATAATGGAGCTGCAGGACCATATGGCAACCCCATACTTAGCTTCCTATAGAACCATCACACTGCTCTCCAGATGGGCTGCATCATTCTACTTCCGCCCCAAGAGTGAATAGGTACATGTCTCTCTCCACATTTTGTCCAGCCCATGTATCCCTCTGTTTATTTTGTAAACAGTTTTAGTCACACACTACATATTCCCTTTTAAGTAAACAATCAATGGTTCCCAGTATTATCACATAGTTTTTATTCACCACTACATTCTATATGAGGACATTTCCATTTGTCCTGTAAAGAAAGAGGAAGAGGTAGAAAAAGAAAAAGAAAAAAAGAATAAGAAAAAAATGAATAAAAAATGAGAGAAAAAAGTTTTAAAAAATACAATAAACAGTTCAGACAACAACACCACTGCCAAGAATCCCACACCCCTCACTTATATCCTCCTCTTATAAATATTTAGTTTTGATATATTGGCTTTGCTATTTTTTTTTTTTTTTTGCTTTTTTGCTTTTTCCTTTTTTTCCAATTCTATTTCATTGAGATGTATTCACAAACCATATAGCCATCCACAGTGCACAAACAACTGCCCACAGCACCATTATACAGCTGTACATTCACCACCACAATCAATCCTTGAACATCCTCACCAACACACAAAAAAAGAGTAATAATAAAAATTAAAGAGAAAAAGAACTCCTAAAACATGCATTATATAGATATCCCTTTTTAATTTTTAGTGTGTTGGAATAGCTAGAAGGAAATACCTGAAACTGTTGAACTACAACCCGGTAGCCTTGATTCTTGAGGACAATTGTATAACTATATACAATAGCTTTCACATTGTGCCTGTGTGACTGTGAAAACCTTGTGGCTCTGACTCCCTTTATCCACTGTATGGACAGATAAGTAGAAAAAGAGGGACAAAATTTAAATGAATAATAGGGGAGGAGGGGGGGTGGAATGTTTTAGGTGTTCTTTTTTTACCTTTATTTTTATTCTAATTTTTATTTTTTGGAGTAATGAAAATGTTCAAAAATTGATTTTGGTGATGAATACACAACTATATAATAGTGCTGTGAACAGTTGATTGTACACTGTGGGTGATTTATGTTATGTGAATATATCTCAATAAAATTGTGCAAAAGAAACCAGTAGGCCTTAAATGTGAGGGCTTATTTTGAACTGTCAATTTGATTCCATTCATCTATGTGTCTGTCCTTGTGTTAGTACTGTGCTGTTTTGACTACTTTAGATTTGCAGTAAGTTTTAAAATTGGGAATTTTGAGCCCTCCAACTTTGTTCTTTTTCTAGATGAATTTGGCTATTTGGGGCCTCTTACCATTTCCTATAAATTTGATGATTGGCTGTTCCATTTATATAAAGAAGACTGTTGGAATTTTGATCAGGATTGCATTGAATCTGAAAATCACTTTGAGTAGCATCAACAACTTAATGATTTTTAGTCTTCCAATCCATGAACATGGAAAGCCCTTCCATTTATTTAGGTTTTTCTTAGTTGCTTTTAGCAATGATTTTTAGTTTCCTGCACATAGGTGCTTTACATCCTTTGTTAAATTTTATTCCTAGATATTTGATTCTTTTAATTGCTATTGTAAATGGAATTTTCTCTTGATTTCTTCTTTAGATTGTTCATTTAATAGTTTATAGAAAACCTTCTGATTTTTGCATGTTAAACTTTTACCCTGCCCTATGCAATATTCATTTATTATCTCTAGTACTTTTGTTGTGGATTCCAGGATTTTCTATATATAGGATCATGTCATCTGCAAATAGGGAAAGTTTTACTTCTTCCTTTCCAATTTGGATGTTTTATTTCTTTTTCTTTCCTAATTTCTCTGCATAGAACTTCCAGTACAATGCTGAATAGCAGTGGGGTCATGGGTGTCCTTGTCTTGTTCCTGGTCTGAGAGGGAAAGCTTTCAGTCTTTCACCATTGAGTGCAATGTTAGCTGTGGGTTTTTCATATATGCCCTTTATCATGTTCAGGAAGTTTTCTAATATTCCTAGTTTTCCAAGTGTTTTTATCATGAAGGGTGCTGGATTTTGTCAAATGTCTTTTCTGCATCAATTGAGATGATTATGTGCTATTTTTTTCCTTTGTTCTATTAACGTGGTGTATTATGTTAAATGATTTTCTTATGTTGAGCCACCCTTGCATGCCTGGGATAAATCCCACTTGCTCATGGTATTTGATTCTTTCAATGCTCTGTTGGATTTTATTTGCTAGTATTTTGATAAGGATATTTGCATCTACATTTATAAGGGCTATTGGTCTCTAATTTTCTTTTCTTACCTACTTTGGCAATACGGTGATGTTGGCCTCACGGAACGAGTTAGGAAATGTACCTTCCTCAAAATTTTTTGGAAGAGTTTAAGCAGGATTGGTATTAATTCCTCTTGGAATGGTTGGTAAATTCACCAATGAAATCATATGGTCCTGGGCTTTTCTTTGCTAGGAAGTTTTTGATGACTGATTCAATTTCTTTACTTGTTTTGATCTGCTGAGATCTTCTGTTTCTTCTCGAGTCATTGTAGGTAGTTTGTTTCTAAGAATTTGTCCCTTTCATCTAGGTTTTCTAATGTTGGTATACAGTTGTTCAAAGTATCCTTTTTATTTCTGTGGGGTCAGTAGTAATCCCACCCCCTTCATTTCTGATTTTAGTTACTGGTATCCTCTTGTTTAAGAATGCATTAATTTCTACATATTTGTTAATTTTCCAGTTCTTCCTCTGTTTTTGGTTTCTAGCTTATTTTATTATGGTCAGAGAAGATACCTTGTGTAACTTCAATATTTTTAAATTTATTGAGATTTGCTTTGTGACCTCACACATGGTCTATTCTGGAGAAGGAGCCATGTGCACTAAAGAAAAATGTGTTCTGTGCTTCCATTGGATGAAGTATTCAACATATGTCTGTGAGCTCTAGTTGGTATATGGTGTCATTCAATTCTACTATTTCTATATTGATCTTCTGTCTAGATATTCCATTATTGAAAGAGGTGTATCAAACTCTCCTACTAGTAATATAGAACCATTTATTTATCCTGTCAATCTGTCAATGTTTGCATCATATATTTGGGGGCTCTGCTTTTGGGGCATGTATATTTATAACTTAAGTCATCTTGTTGAGTTGACACTTTCAGCATTATGTAGTGACCTTCTTTGTCTCTCCTAACAATTTTTTACTTTGAAAATTGATATTAGTATAGTTTATCTGATATTAGTTTAGCTACCCCAGCTATCTTTTGATTACTATTTGCATGGCATATTTTTTCCATTCTTTCACTTTCAACTTATTGGTGTCTTTTAAATTTAAGGTGAGTCCCTTGTATATAGCACATAGTTGGGTCATGTGTTTTAATTCATTCTTCCAATCTCTGCCTTTTGATTGGAGAGTTTAATACATTTACATTTAAAGTAACTACCAATAATGCAAGCCTTTTTTCTGCAGTGTTGCTATTTGGTCTTGAAAGTCTTATACCTTTCTTGTCCCTCATGTCTTCTTTTTTTTTTTTAATTCAATTTTATTGAGATATATTCACTTACAGTACAATCATCCCTGGTGTACAAGCAGTTGTTCACAGCACCATTATTTAATTGTGCATTCATCACCACATTCAATTTTTGAACATTGTCATTACCATACACAAAAAAGAATAAGAACAAAAGTTAAAGTGGAAAAGAACACCCAAAACATCCCACCCCCCCATCCCTCCCTATTATTCATTTAATTTTTATCCTCATTTTTCTATTCATCTGTCCATACACTGTATAAAGGGAGTGGGAGCCACAAAGTTTTCATAATTACACAGGCACATAGTGTAAGCTATATAGGTATACAATTGTCTTCAAGAATCAAGGCTACTGGGTTGCAGTTCAAAAGTTTCAGGGATTTCCTTCTAGCCATTCCAATACACTAAGAACTAAAAGAGGAGACATATATAATGCATAAGAATAACCTCCAGAATGATCTCTCAACTCTATTTGAGATCTCTCACCCACCAAAACTTTATTTTGTTTCATTTCATTTCCCCCTTTTGGTCCAAGAAGGCTTTCTCAATCCCCAATGGCAGGGCCAAGCTCATCACCTTGAGTCATGTCCCACATTGCCAGGGAGATTTACACCCCTGGAGTCACATCCCACATGGGAGGGGGGTGCAGTGAGTTTATCTGCCGAGTTGGCTTAGAGAGAGAAGTCTCGGGGGTGACTCTTAGGCACCGTTTTAAGTAGGCTTAGCCTCTCCCTTGTAATAACAAACTTCATAAGGGTAAGCGCCAAGATTTAGGGCTCAGCCTTCTTCTAATTTGGTAGCCCCCAATGCTTGTGAGAATATCATTAATTCCCCAGATGGGGAAATTTAATATTTCCACATTTCCCACAGTCCCTCAAGGGGCTTTACAAATACATCTTCATTCTCTGACAGAATTGTTCTGAGATATATTGGGGCTTCACACTAACCTGCACAAACCAACTAGACCTCGCTCACCAATCAATGCATTGTGTAATTATGTTGTTTGAATAAACTGACCATACAGACAAAAAATATAGATCTTGCACATAATAAACACCGCTTTCTTTGGTCCCACACAGAAGCTGAAGCTTCAAAAATGCCATCAATATCATCCTTTACACTTCAGCCTGATTTACCTTAGTTCTAACCAAGTCCATTTCATTCATATCTCTAATTGAAGTTTGATCTCTTTTTTCAGACTCTTTAACATATGCTGTATGGGGTGATGCTGACATTCATAGGCTGCCAAACTCTGACTCTGAGTTTTAGGTGTCACACAGATACCCGAAGTTCCAGGGACCGACCAGGTTATACACAAAGTGGTCAACATCTTGGAGTTTAGAAATAACCATTACAGCTCAGGAATAGATTTAACTGCTGTAAGACCTTACAATCTAGGAACCTTTACAATAAGCCTTCCTCTGATAACCTATGCTCTCAGACTCAATTCTCAGAGTCTACACATTATGTTTAGTCCATATTGGTGAGGCATTGTAATATTTTTCTTTCCATTTCTGGTTTATTTTGCTCAACATACTGTCCTCAATGTTCATTCACCTCACAACTTCACTCCTTCTTGTAGCAGTTCGATGTTCTATTCACAGATTGTCATTCCATTCATCAGTCAATGTACCCATAGGTCACCTCCATCTACTGCAAATCATGAATATTAACACCATAAACCCCACTGTGAAAATGTCCCTTCATGTCTCTCTTTTCAGTTCTTACAAGTATATACTCAATAACCAAGTTGCAGGACCATATGGGAACCCCATGTTTAGCTTCCTGTGGAACCACCACACTGCCTTCCAGATGGGCTGCACCATTCTACTTGCCCACCAACAGTGATTAGGTACATCCCTTTCTCCCCATTTTCTCCAGCACTTGAATCCCTCTGTTTGTTTTTTTAGATGATTTTATTCACACACCATACATTCCATCCTAAGTAAACCATCAGTGGCTCCTTGTATAATCACACAGTTATGCATTCACCAACACTGTCTATATAAGGACATTTCCATTTCTTCCACAAAGAAAGAGGAAGAGGATAAAAAAGGAAAAAGAAAAAAGGAAAAGAAAGAAAAAAAGTGACAACTAAAAATCAACAAAAGAAAAAATAAAACTAAAATAAAATACAATTAAAAAGTCAGACAACAACACCAACACCAAGAATCTCCATACCTCTCCCTTATAACCCCCCTCTTATAGACATTTAGCTTTGGTATATTGCCTTTTTCACAAGTAGTAGAAGCATGTTACAATGTTACCATTAACTATAAACTCTAGTTTGCATTGATTGTATTTTTTTCTCCAATACCACCCCATTTTAACACTTTGCAAAGTTGACATTCATTTGTTCTCCCTCATGTAAAAACATATTTGTACATTTAATCACAATCATTGATCACTCTAGGTTTCACTAAGTTATACACTCCTAGTCTTGATCTTCTAACCTTCCCCCTGTCATCCTACTTGCCCCTAAACTTCCTCCCTCAACCTTAGTCACACTTGTCTTTGTTCAGTGTACTTACTTTATTGTGTTACCGTCACTCAATTGGTGCTCCAAACTTCTCTCTCCTGTCTTTTCCTATCTGTCTGTAGTGCTTCCTTTAGTATTTCCCGTAGAGCAGGTATCTTGTTCACAAACTCTTTCAGTGTCTGTCTGAGAATATTTTTTTTATTAAATTCAATTTTAATGAAATACATTCACACACCATACAATCATCCATGGTATACAATCAACTGTCCACAGTATGATAACATAGTTATGCATTCATCACCACAATCTATCTCTGAACATTTTCCTTACATCAGAAAGAACCAGAACAAGAATAAAAAATAAAAGTGAAAAAAGAACACCCAAATCATCCCCCCCAATCCCACCCCATTTGTCCTTTAGTTTTTATCCCCATTTTTCTACTCATCCATACACTAGATAAAGGGGGTGTGATCCACAAGGTCTTCACAATCACACTGTCACCCCTTGTAATCTACATTATTATATAATTGTCTTCAAGAGTCCAGACCGCTGGTTGGAGTTTGGTAGTTTCAGGTATTTACTTCTAGCTATTCCAATACATTAAAACCTAAGAGGTGTTATCTATATAGTGCATAAGAATGTCCACCAGAGTGACCTCTCGACTCCATTTGAAATCTCTCAGCCACTGAAACTATTTCATCTGTCTGAGAATATTTTAAACTCTCCCTCATTTTTGAAGGAGAGCTTCAGCAGATATAGAATTCTTGGTTAGTAGTTCCTCTCCTTCAGTATCTTAAATATATCATACCACTGCCTTCTCATCTCCATCGTTTCTACTGAGAAATCCGCAGTCTTATCAAGCTTCCCTTGTATATGATGGATTGCTTTTCTCTTGCTGCTTTCGGAATTCTCTCTTTGCCTTTGACATTTGATAACCTGATTATTAAGTGCCTTGACATAGATCTATTTGGATCATTTCTGTTTGGGGTACACTGTGTTTTTTGGACGTGTAATTTTATGTCTTTTATAAGAGTTGGGAAATTTTCAGTGATTATTTCATCCATTATTGTTTCTGCCCCTTTTGTCTTCGCTTCTCCTTTTGGGACACCTATGACACATACATTCATGCGCTTCATGTTGTCATTCAATTCCCTAAGACCTGCTCATATTTTTCCATTCTTTTTTCTATCTGCTCTTTTTTTGTGTGGGATTTCAGGTGTCCTGGCCTCCAGCTCATGAATCTTTTCTTCTGCCTCTTTAAATCTGCTGTTGTATGTCTCCATTGTGTTTTTATCTCTTGTTTTGTGCCTTTCATTCCTATAAGTTCTGCCAATTGTTTTCTCACACCTTAGATTTCTTCCTTATGTTCACCCAATGTCTTCTTTATATCCTTCATCTCTTTTGTCATATCAGCCCTTAACTCAGTGATTTGATTTTTGGATTGGTTTAGGAGATTTGTTTGATTAATGATTAGTTGTTTCAATTCCTGTATCTCTGTTGAAGGGTAAGTTTGTTCCTTTGACCAGGCCATATCTTCATTTTTCCTAAGGTGACTTGAAATCTTTTGTTGTCTAGGCATCTGGTTTCCTTGATTACCCCAATCAGATTTTCCCAAACCAGAAGGGCCCAGGTCTCAGGAGAAAGATGTAATCAGTATCAAGATGTAATCAGTATCAAGTTTTCCTCAGGAGCAGGTTATCTGACTTTCCCGTAAGGCCTCTAGACTCAGTGCTTTTCCTATTCTGCCCAGGGGTGGCACTTGTCATCCCACAGCTCCCCACCAGTGTAAAGAGGTGTGGTCCCTTTAATTCACAGAAGATCCTGACCTGGCCAAGGGCTGACAGTGTCAGAAGCCAAGCCTAAGTTGTTTCTAGTTTGTTTGTTTTCCCCCAGGCCCTGTTTGTTTGTTTTCCTTCTGGGGTCTGAGTTCTTTGAGGGAGGGCTGCCACTTGAGATGGGCCCTGCCCCCGTTTTCTTAGGGAGATACATCTCCCAGGGAGTTACCTTCTACACTTGAATTCCTCCTTTGTCTCTCTGACTCTCTGAATTCCACCCTGCCTGGGTCAAGGCTGACAAATGAAAATGCCTGAGGCTTTCTCTAATGAGGTGCTTAGAATGAGAGGGAAGAAAAAAAAAAAAGGAAAAAGAGCAAAAGCCCCTTTTCAAAGCCAGTCCCTAGCCCCTCAGTTTCACCAGTCAACTGGAGTTTGTACCCAGTGCTCTGTGCCCCTTTTTTGGGACACAACCATTTTCCAGTATTCTGAGCTCAGCCGTCTCCAAAAGCCTCTGTTTTTATTCAGTTATGTACTTTTTTTTTCTTTAGCCCTGCCTCCTCTCTGCTGTGAGGAATCTCAGATTCCTGCTTGCTCAAGGCTTATCTGTGCTTGTAGCTTGTATTCAATAGTCCGAATTTGTTAAATTAAAACTGCAGTTGGAATTTGGTTGAGCTACATTCCCTTATTCCCGGCATGGACTGCTTCTTTCTCCCACAATGTTTTGCAACTCAGCATGCTATGCTGGAGGAGGGATGCCAGCTCTGCAGTTTTTACTTACAGTTTTTATGCTGCAATCTCAGCTGTTCCACCCATTCCTGACAGGTGTACAATGTGTGAACAGTCATGGATGTCCCCCAACAATTGTTCCAGCCTATTTACTAGTTGTTTCTGGCTATTTACTGGTTGCTCTAGAGGACTAACTAAATTCCACACCTCTCAATGCCACCATCTTTTTTTAAAATTCAATTTTATTGAGATATATTCACATACCATGCATTCATACAAAGCATATGTTCAGTTGTTCCCAGGACCATTATATAGTTGTACATTCATCACCAAAATTAACTTTTGAATGTTTTCATTACCACACACAAAAATAATAAGAATAAAAATTAAAATGAAAAAGAACAATTAAGAACACTGGGTGCCTTTTTCTTTTTTTTTTTTGCACCCATTTTTCTACTTATCCATCCATACACTGGACAAAGGGGAGTTGGTCCATATGGCTTTCCCAATCATATTGTCACCCCTTGTTCTAGTTTGCTAATGCTGCAGGAATGCAAAACACCCGAAATGGATTGACTTTTATAAAAGGGGTTTTACTTGGTTACACAGTCACAGTCTTAAGGCCATAAAGTGTCCAAGATAATGCATCAACAATCGGGTACCTTCACTGGAAGATGGCCAGTGGTGTCCAGAAAACCTCTGTTAGCTGGGAAGGCATGTGGCTGGCATCTGCTCCATATTCTGGTTTCAAAATGGCTTTCTTCCAAGATGCTCCTCTCTAGGCTTCAGCTCCTCAAAAATGTCACTCTTAGTTGCTCTTGGGGTATTTGTCCTCTCTTAGCTTCTCTGGAGTAAGTCTGCTTTCAAAGGCCATCTCCAAAATGTCTCTGTAAGCTGAAGCTCCTCTCTCAGTTCCAGTGTGTTCTTCAAAATGTCCGTTTTGGCTGTAGCTCCTCTTCAAAATCACTCTCAGCTGCACTGAGTTCCTTCTGTTTGTCAGCTCATTTATATGGCTACAATGATTTAATAAAGACCCACCCTGAATGGGTGGGTAACACCTCCATGGAAATTATCCAATCAGAGTCATCAACCACAGTTGGGTGGGGCGCATCTCTACAGAAACACTCAAAGAATTACAATCTAATTAACACTGATAGGTCTGCCCACACAAGATTACATCAAAGATAATGGAGTTTTGGGGGACATAATACATTCAAACTGGCACACCCCTCATAAGCTATATTTTTATATACTCATTTTCAAGATTCAAGGGTTTCAGGTATTTACTGCTAGCTATTCCAATTCATTAGAACCTAAAAGGGGTTGTCTATATTGTGCATAAGAGTGCCCACCAGAGTGACCTCTAGGCTCCTTTTGGAATCTCTCTGCCACTGAAGCTTATTTCATTTCCTCTCACATTCTCCTTTTGTTTCAGAAGATGTTCTCCGTTCCACAATGCCAGGTCTAGAATCCTCCCTGGGAGTCATATTCCATGTTGCCAGGGAAGACTGGCAACTCCCCTGGGTGTCAGATCCCATGTAGGGGGGAGGGCAGTGATTTCACCCGCCAAGTTTATGCCACCATCTTGTCCCACCTTTCAATTCTTCTTTTAATGCCCACTTTCATATTTATTTTTTATCATTCCATTTTGAGTAGTTTTTCATTTCTTTCTGTATATATTTTTCATATATTTTCTTTGTGGCTACCATGGAGATAAAATTTAACATCCTAAATCTATAAAAATCACATTTGTTTTATACTTGTTGTACTGCTTACAAATTATATCTTTATAAATTGTATATCCAGAACCATAGATTTATTGAAATTTTTTATTCATGTGCATTTTACAATCTGTTAGGAAGTAAAAAGTGGAGTTATATTCCAAAAAGTACTGTACAATGGTACTGGCATTTATAATTTCCCGTATGATTACCCTTACTGGAAATTTTTATTTCTTTAAGCTGCTTCATCTAGTGTCCTTCCTTTTCAGTCTAAAGAACTCCCCTGAGCATCACTTAGGGTAGGTGTAGTGGTATTAACTCCCTAAGCTTTTGTTTATCTGAGAATGTCTTAAATTTCCCTTCATTTGTGAAGGAAAATATTGCGGGATAAAAAATCATTGTTTGGCAATTGTTTTCTTTCAGCAGTTTAGATATCTTGTCCCACTGCCTTCCTGGCTGCATGGTTTCTGATGAGAAATTGTAACTTAATTTTATTGGGACACCTTTGTACATAACATATTGCTTTTCTTTTCTAGATTTTAGAACTCTCTCCTTGTCCTTTATATTTGGCAGTTCGCCTACTATTATCTGGGCATGGGTCTCTTTGAGTTTATTCTGTTTGGGGTTCATCGGGCTTATTGAATGTGAGTATTCATGTATTTTGTTAAATTTTTGATGTTTTCTCCCATTTATTTCTTTGAATATTCCATATGCCTCTTTCTCTCTGTCTTCTCCTTCTGGAACTCCTATTATACTTGATGGTGTCCAACAGGTTTCTTAGGCCCTGTTCCAGTTTGTTAATGCTGCCATTTTGCAAAATGCTAGAAATAGATTGGCTTTTATAAAGGGAGTTTATTTGGTTACACAGTTACACTCTTTAAGGCCATAAAATGTCCATGGCAAGGCATCAACAATCAGGTACCTTCACTGGAGGATGGTCAATGGTTCCTGGAAAACCTCTGGTAGCTGGGAAGGCACATGGCTGGCATTTGCTATGGAGTTTTGGTTTCAAAATGGTTTTCTCCCAGAATGTTCCTCTCTAGTCTGCAGCTATCAATGGCCATCTTCAAAATGTCTCTCAGCTGTAGCTGCTCTGAGCTCCTTCTGTCTGTGAACTCTTTATATGGCTCCAGTGATTGAATTCAGATCCACCCTAAATGGGTGGGGTAACACCTCCATGGAAATTATCCAATCAAAGTTCTTGCTCACAGTTGACTGAGTCACATCTCCATGGAAACAATCAATAGGTTCCAACCTAATCAACACTAATAACATCTGCCCACACAAGATTGCATCAAAGCATGGCATTTTGGGGGACATAACACATCCTAACCAGCACAGGCCCTATTTGTTATTTTCATTCTATTTCTTTGTTCTCCTCAGCCTGAATCATTTCAATTGTCTTTGTGTTCAAATTCACTGCTTCTGTCTTCTGCCAACTGCAACATGCTGATGAAATCCTCTAGAAATTTTTCATTTCAGTTATTTTGTTCTTCAACACCAGCATTTCTCTTTGGTTCCTTTTTAAAATTTCTATTTCTTTACTGAGATTCTCTTATTGTTCATTCATTAATTTCATAATATCCTTTTATTCTTTCTGTTTTCCTTTATCTCTTTGAGCACAGTCAGGATCATTTTTTAAAAGTATTTGTCTGGTATATCCAAAACTGATATTCTTCATGATTGTTTCTTAATTTTTTTCTTGTCCTTTGGATGGGCCATCATTTTCTATTCCTTTGTTTGTCTTGTAATCTTTTTTGCACAATGTACATCTAGTATTTTAAAGTTTAACTCGTGCATATAGTCCTTGAGTTGTCAGTTCCTTAGGTTTGTATTCAGATAGTAATATGGCAGAGATTTCTTGAGTGCTGGGAGGTAAAAAAACGAATCAACCAACATAAAAAACACCTTTCACAATCTTTGCAAATGGCTCTGTGTTGGCCGGTGCTCTCCTTCAGAGTTTAGCCCTCCTATCATGAAGATTAGCCTGAGGTGAATTTGAAGTACAGGGTCCTTTCCATGTTATCTAAGCCTTTGTCTAGTCCCAGGCTTGTTCTTCCCCATGGTCTCAGAATTTCCCCCATTAACAGGAATTCAAATTCTCCCTCTATTCCCTGTGAAATAGATTCCCCCCTACCCCTGCCCAGTGCTCTATTGTATGTCTTAAATTAGGTAGTACTTTGCTCCAGGTTGCTTTGAGTTAATTGTTTTTTACACTGTTTTAGCTATCCACAAGCTGCTTCTACATGCAAGGCAAGTTCTGGGCGGGTGAGCCAGAGAACAGGTTCCTGATTCAGTCCTTCAGGCTGCCAATCAATAGACTGGCATTGACAGGCACTGTAATATGCACATAGAGGTTACTCTGCTCCTTCTGTAACAGGGTCAAGGATCCACAATGGTACACAGGTTGGCTTCACATTGTGCCAGGGAGGGGGTTCAGGATGGACTAGCAATGGTATCATAAGCTTCTTCCACCATTTTTTAAAGCTTTACTTGTCCAGTTACTGAAACCCTTCTGTTTTCTGGAGTTCTGAAGAAGATAGCTTTACTGGTTATTGCTAGTTGTTCAAAGATTCTGTGTGTGGGGGTGGGGTGGGGCGGATGGCATCCTGGAGCATCTTACATCATGTCGGTTATTTTACACAGAAAGAAATTTAATACAAGGAACTTGGTGCCTATAAAATCATTATAAGATCTGGGGGAATAGTATCTAAGCTGAATCTCTAGGAATGACTCAGAACAATATTATAAAATCAGCCTACCTGGGGAGGTACAGTCTTTTTCTGTATCTGGTGGATACCCAGATCCACCAATATTAACACTTTGCCACATTTGCCATATAATTCTATCAATCCATCTATCTATCTACTTGTGTATATCTATCTATCTGTCTGTGTATACATTTATCTATTTGCTGAACAGTTGAGAGTAGACTGCATACATCATGCTCCTTGAACAAATAATCCTTCCAGGTGCATTTCCTAAGAAAAGCTATATTCACTTATACAATAATTTTAAGTGCAGTTTTCAAGTTCAAGAAATTTAACATTGATATGAAGTTTAAAGTCTGTAACCTATTTTTTCATATTTTCCATAACGTCAACTTGAGGTATTTTGCCTCCATTATTAGATTCTGTCCAGAATCACAAATTGCATTTGTCATTTTCTCTATAGTTGCTTTTTTAAAAAAAAATTGTGGAAACATACATGCAACATAAACTTTTCCATCTTGACCACTCCTACATATACCATTCAGTGGGATTAATCACATTCACAATGTTGGACTACCCTCACCATCATCCATTACCAGCACTTTCTGATTGCCCTAAAGAGAAACCTTATACCTGTTACGCATTAACTACCCATTCCCATTGCCCCTGCCTCTGGTAATCTGTACTCTCCCGTCTGTCTCTGTGAGTTGGCATATTCTCTGGTATTTTCTTTGCAGTTACCATGAGGCTTAAATTTAATATCATAAATCTTTAATAATTTTGTTTGGTTTGTTGGCTACTTAACTTCAATAGCCTATATAAACTATGTTCCTAAAACCATCTGTGTCCCCACTGAAGTAGTTTTTGTCACAAATTACATATTTTTACAGTATGAATCCATAACCATTGATTTATCATATTTTTTAATGTATTTGCATTTTAGATTGTAGGAAGTAAGAAGCAGAGTTACAAACCAAAAATACTATACCACTGGATTTATATGGTAGGGATTGTTTTGTTCACTACTGTGTCCCCAACATCTAGAACAGTGCCTGACACATAGTCTGTACTCAATAAATATTTGTTTAATGGATCTCTCTGTGCTTTAGTTTCTTCATCTGTAAATAGTGAAACATTTGCTATGAAAATGAAGGAAGCTAATGTTATTTAATTCATACTTCAGGTTCTAGGCCTCGGTCATATGGCTACTGTCACTATGGGAGACTCACCAAAATGACAGTCATTTATCATGAAACTATTCCCAGTGGTGAAAAACTGTCCATTTTAAAGTACACTGGAAGGGACCTCTTCTCATGGTGGAGTAAAGAGGATGGCAAATATTCTCCTCCCCAAAACTGGACAAAATTGTGGAAACCAGCCATTTAAAGGCTCTGGAAATATACCAAAGCAAAGAATTTTTTGTGAAGTGTTTATTCATGAAAAATTGCTGAACCACAGGTAAGAACAGTGGTAGTGGGTGGTGGTGGTGTCTGGAGTCGCTTCCAATGTCACCCTCTGCTGCATTGTCATGCAAGCTTTATCAGGTTGGAGCTGGCCATGGAAACTAGTCGTTTCATTGCCAGAAGGGGCTGACTTGATTTGGAAAAAAGGGCTGAAAATAGGCACTCAACAGTGTGTTCAGTAAAAGTAGCAAACTTGATAGGAAATGAATGGGGAATATTTGAAATTCTGCTAACCTTAGGTCATGGTTTTGGTTGGGTTGAGTGTCAGACCAGATGATTAGCAAGAAATTTAACAGAGATATCCTGGTAATAAGAGTGCCATAGAGAGGCTAGCCAAGTTTTCCACATGTCCTGCCTAACTGGTAGTCTCTATGCATGTGAAGGGGAGATCTGAGAGGTCCTGATAAGAAGTAAAACTGGGACAGACTTGAAAACTACATGAACTTTGAATATATTCATCAACCCATATACAAATCCATTGCAAGGACTGGAAACCTTACTGGCTTTAAGTATTTTATTCCAATCACTGGATGACAACCATGCCATTTAGACAGAGGGGTGACATGTAGGAAGCAGGCTAAAATTTTAAAATAAAGAAAAAAATGTGCAGGGACATTAATGGCTACACACAATAGAGAAGATAGATGTAGTTATTAATTTATTGCTTCTTGACTCCAAATTTATACTTCATTACCTATTCTGTGAAAATGCATCTAGCCTCTACATTTTCTTCTTTGCCAGCTGGTACAATGTTAAACTTTATCAGCAGAGGGTGCTGGAGAGTCACTGCAAGAGGTAGGGATTTTCCTTGCTGGTTCTGGTATGCCTTCACCAGGAAGCACCTGTAGAATCTGTGTGTGGCTTCACTAGAGTTCAGCTTCTGCAGTTACACAGTTGCCTAGCACTATGCTCCTGCTGCATGAGCAGCTTCTCCAGTACTGAAACACAAGGATATCAATGCGCTTGGATAAAAGCTGTGGTGGTTAGAAGCTGTATGTACCCCAGAAAGACATGTTCTTAAATTTAATCCATTCTGGTAGGTGAGGACCCATTGTAAGTAGGACCTTTTGACAAGGCTACTTCAGTTAAGGTGTGATCCACCTCATTCACAATGGCTCTTAATCCTCTTACTGGATTCCTTTATAAACAAAAGAAAGAGAGAAAGCCATGGAAGCAAGAAGCTGAAAGCTATGAAATCCAGAAGAGAAGGGAGAGACCATCAGATGCCACCATGTGCCTTGCCATGTGGCAGAGGAACCAAGGATCACCAGCAGCTGGTCTTCAGGAAGAAAGCATTGCCTTGATGATGCCTTGATTTGGACATTTTCCCAGATTCTAACTGTAAGCAAATACATTTCCATTGTTAAAGCCAAATTCATTTCATGGGATTTCTTTAAGCAGCCTAGGAAACTAAAACACAAGCATACAAGAATATAGAAGGATGTCTGTTCTCACCACTTCTACTCAACAATGTACTGGAAGTCCTAGCCAATACAATAACAAAAGAAAAAAAAATTAAAGGCATATAGATTGGAAAAAAGAAATAAAACTGCCTCTTCACAAATCATGATTCCCTATGTAAAAAATCCAAAGGAGTTTACAAAAAAGCTAAACTAGTTTAGCAAAATCTCAGGATGCAAGATCAATATGCAAAAATAATTTTATTTCTTTGTAATAGCTATGAAGAATCCAAAAATGCAACTAAGAAAACAATTCCATTCCCAATAGCATCAAAAGGGATAAAATACTTAGGAATAAATTTAACAGAGAAATACAAAACACTACAGAACACTATAAAACAATGCTGAGATTAATTTTAAAAGATCTAAATAAATGGAGAGACAATCCATATTTCTGGATTGGAGCACTCAAACTGCTTCCGAAACTGACATACAGATTCAATATAATCCCTCACACAATCCCAGAAAACTGTCTTGTTTTGTTTATAGAGATGGATAAGCCGATCTTATCAGTTATTAGGAAATTAAAAAGACCTAGAATAGCCAAAAAATTTTGGAAAAGGAGAATAAATTTGGATGGTTTGCACTACTCAATTTCAAAATAAACCTACAGTGATTAAGACTGTGGTATTGGTGTGAAGATAGAAATACAGATCAGTAGAACAGAATTGAGAGCCCAGAAACAAACCCTTGAATTTCTGGTCAACTGAATTTTGAGAAAGGTGCCCAGACAAGTTACTATATAAAGTATAGTCTTTTCAAGAAATGCTGCTAGGACAATTTGATATCAGATGCAAAAACCAATAAACAAAAACATAGACCCGTACCTCACATCATGCATAAAATATAGCTAAAAAAGGATGAGAGACCTAAGTATAAGGACTAAAACTATAAAACTTCTAGAAAAAACATAAGAGAATATCGTGATTTTGGGTTAGGTAAAGATTTTTTTAGAAGTGACAACAAAAGCACAGTGCATAAAAGAAAACATTCATATTTTGGACTTCATCAAAATAAATAACTTTTGCTTTTTAAAAGATACCATTATGAAAATGAAGACAAGATACAAAATGGGAAGAAATATTTGCAAATCATATGCCTGATAACAGATTTGTATCCAGAAATATAAAGGACTCTTTGAATTCTACAACAAAAGAGAAATAATCTAATGACAAAAGATTTGAATATTTGAGTAAATATTTCACTAGATAAGATATATGAATGGACAATAAGCACATGAAAAGTAACTCAACATTATTAGCCTTCAGGGAAATGCAAATTAAAACCACACTGAGATGCCATTACACATGCACTAGAATGGCTATAATAAAAAAGAATGACAATAACAAGAGTAGGCAAGGATGCAGAGCAACTGGAACCCTCAAATATTGCTAGTGGGAATGGAAAATAGTACAGCCACTTCAGAAAACAGTTTGGCCATTTCTTAAAAAGTTAAACGTACCATATGACCCAGTAATTCCACTCCTTGGTATCTATTCAATGTAATGAGACTGTACATGAATGTTCATACTAGTATTATTCATAATGGCCCCAAATGGGAAACAATCTAAATCTCTATCAACTGTTGAATAAAAACCAAAATGTTGAGTATTCATACAGTGGGCTACCATTCCTCACTTAAAAAAGAGCAAATTACTGATAAATGCTCCATATGAATGAACCTCAAAAACATAATGTTCAATGACAGAAGTTAGACATGAAAGACCATATACTTTGTGATTCTATTTACATATAATTTTCAGAAAAGACATACTTACAGAAACAGAAAGCAGATCAGTGTTTGCCAGGAGTAGGGAATTATTGGAGTTGATTTACCCTATTGGCCACAGTCTTGAGATGGTCTTTGAATGTCTGCTGCTGAAGTTCTCAGAACTTCTCTTTTTACTTCCCTTCCTTTGTTTGTGCAATTCTTCCAGACATTCCATTAAATACCTTATTTGTCTTCTTACATATTTTCTGTGTTGTTTACACTGGCTAAAGTCTATTAAAGTTCCTAAAGCTATCCTAGTCACACCCCTTTTCAAGATTTTTTTGGGTGATTATTCTTCCATTCCGTGAAATTCTCTTGCCATCATTGTCAACATTTTCTTTTCTTTCTAAGCCAGCCAGAGTCATTTGTTAGTTAAAAAAAAAAAAAAAATTCTAATGCAAAAGAGAGGTTTTCAAAGCTAGCCCGCTAGACACATCATGAGCTAACTGTGCATTCCGGATTCTGAAAGAAGAGGATTATGTGGGTTAGCACAGGGAAAGATTAAGTTTTGGCTTTATTTCTAGAAAAAGCCATCACCAAAGCATACTACATACACACACAAACACCCAACATTCTCATTCCCTTTCTGATTCTTTCTAGTGCAACTTATTGCACTAGAAACCTTTCTCCTAAGGCTTCCATGCTGTCCTAAGATATATTCAGCAATCCTCCTTCAAAAATAGGGCTATCTAGATCCCTTTTTACCTGCAATTGTTTCTCAAGTATTCCTTACTGTTAAAATTCCCTTTCAAATTCCATAGACTAGATTTGCGCAGATCTCATCTGTTAGAGAAGCAAAATGAGAAGACTAAACAAAGGCAACAAAGCCTCTTGTAAGTACAGGCCACACTCATCGAGCATACCATCTCAGCTCATAAGTCACTCAAATATCCTATTCCTGTCTCTATACTCCTTAGAACAGCTCTCTCCAAGGTCTCCTGGTTCTAAAGTTAATAAATACATAAACATTTTAATGTATATTTTCTCATTTTATTCTGTTAGTTTTTCCTATTTGAAAGTTTTTCCTCCTTTGTGACTACCCTCCCTCCTGGTTTTCCTCTTGGTTTTGTTTTGTTTGCTTTGGGCTGTTTCTTGTATTTGTCCTTTTCAAGCTAGCCGCTGTACTAAGCTATGCATGTTCCTAGTATAACAGTATCTACTCTTAAGCTTAAACCACATAATATATGTTATGGCTAGACATTTTTCCTAGATTTCATTTCAGAAATTTGTCCATAATGGATCTCTCTCTACATTTCTGCTGTTTCCTACAAAGCTGCTCATCCTTTGTATTTTTGGTCCTACTGGCACTGTTTACCCAGTCTCCCAAGTGAGAAACCTAAATTCCTCCCTCTGCTTTCCCATCAACAGTTGATTACTAAGTCCTGCTGAGTGTGCTGCTTTTACAACCTTCTAAACCAGTGGTTCTCAAGTGGGGTTCCCAGACCACACCACCAGCAGCAGCTGGGAACTTGTTAGAAATTAAAAATTTCAGGCCCCACTCACTCCAGATCTCTGAATCAGAAACTCCGGGGAGTGGGCCAGCAATCTGTGTTTTAACAAGCCCTGTAGGTAATTCTGATGCACACTAAAGTCTGAGAATAACTGTTCTAAATAATTGGTTGTTAATTGTTAGGGATCTATGGTTGGGTTTCAGGAGAAACAAGAAGCACAGGTAAGTATATCCAAAGCAACTGTGTGTCCATACATATTTTTCTAAAGGGATAGCTTTACTTCTTTTACCTTCAAATGGGTTCTATGTCTTCCAAATTTAAAACTCCCTCCCTCCTTGCCTGGCTAATTCTTATTTGTTCAAGATTGAGACATAAAAATCATCTCTTCTGGGAAATCTTCTGTTAGGACTAAGTTTAAGTGGCCCTCTTGTTTCATCCCGATTTCCCCTACTTTTATTTATAGCATTATAAAACTGATAAACTTAAAAATTGTTTTTCAAATTAATTTTAAAATAACAAGAAATCCATTATGTGTTAATATAAATGATACATTTTTATAACATGGCATTTAAAAAAATTAATGTTTGGTTAAATGAAGATAGGATTCTTTCATATGTGTCTGTCTTCAATCTGTTGTGATACATTGTTTTGGATGAAATATAGGAAGATCATCTGGTTTCACACATATAAGGAGTTGGAAAAGGGAAAAATATTTTCATAGCCTTTTCAGGTAATTTTAGATATTCTTTTTTGATACTATACTAAACTTGACAAGCGGTAGTTTCTTAGAGTTAGTTGCAATGTGGAATCTCAAACTGAAACCCTATCAATGAACTTTTTGTATTGTTATGTTAAAATCCATTGGCCTATCCTGTACTTTGAATCTTTTTGATTTTGTAACAGCAGGTGTTGGTTATTATGGAAGCAGTTGTTCATTGATTTATGGATATCTTCTAAATGCTGACACATTTCATTTTGCAATGTCAAAAAAATTACATTTGTTAATATCACTTGTGATTTCAACAGAAAATCTTTAAGTGCTGGAATGCTGTCAAGCTCTCGGAGGTGGATCCAAGTTTTACAAAATTCGCATGAAAACTCAAAACGAGTGCACCAGTGCTTTTTTCTGAAGACAACCATCCTTCTTGGGCATGCAGAAGTACTTTCCATTTTTTAAAAAGAGGAGTACACTAGGGTTAAGATTTAATATAATTTTTACTCCTTCCAAGGAAATTCTTAAGTGAAAGTAACTTATTTAAATAAAAAAAAATGTTTAATAGTGTCAGTGCATGGAGGTGAAGAATACAAAACACAATCACTAGTGCAGTTTACTGTTCCTGCTTTGATTCTTTCTAAGGTGTCAGCTGTTTTACCCACTATTGCTTTTACCCCCTCCGCACAAATGTCAACAAAATTAAAAATGCCAATTAAGTCTTAGTATTATTCTGAAAACTCTTTTGACCTTGCAGACTCCTGAAAGGGTCTAGAGGACCCCCAGTGCTCTGCGGGCGGCATTTTTAGAACAGCTGCCCTTTAGTATCATGTACTACTGTAATTTGTCTCTCATCAGGTTGCTAGTCTTATGTGGACGGTCTGGGTCTTTTACGTGCCTTCGTCTAACAGTGCTGGAGCATAACACTCAATAAATATCAATTCCTGCGGAATGGTAGTCATAATGACCGCGTAACCTTCATTCAGTACCTCCTTCCTTAATTCAATGTGAACCTACACGATTTGTAAAATTTTCCAAGCTCTTTCACGATTGGGATGCAGGCTTTTTTTTTTTTTAAACTATTTGGGAGGTGGGGGAGCTGCCTGTTTATAATAATGTGCTAAAGTTTGGTCGAGTATTTGAGTTGCTTGAGTCATTCCAGTCCCCACTAACAGGCCGCTTGGGTTCCCAGTCCGACATAAAGACCGGAAAGAGCTGGGACTCCCACGTTAATAGGAACACAAGAATTTGCTCGAGCTTTAGGGGTAAAAATTGATAAAAATTCTAACGGGGAGAACAGCAGTACGGATTAAATTAAAACTATCTCCCACGGCCCCAGTTACCCTGCAGCCCAAACCCACAACCGCGGAAGACCCGCCAAGTTTCCGAGGTGACGCTTCCGGCTGGCGTGGAGGAGCAGGAGAGTTGTGAAGCGGGTGGCTAGACCTGCCCAGTGCCGTGAATTCGCCACCGGGAGCGCGCTCGAGGCCGCGCGTCCTCCGTTTTCCAGGCTCCGTCGCTGACGCGTCGTGGACGTTTGGGGAGCGGAAAGGCAGCGGCAGCGGGATCGGAATGAACAGCGGCGGTGGCTTCGGTTTGGGCTTGGGCTTCGGCCTTACTCCTACGGCGGTGATTCAGGTGACGAATCTGTCGTCGGCGGTGACCAGCGAGCAGATGCGGACGCTTTTTTCCTTCCTAGGAGAAATCGAAGAGCTGCGGCTCTACCCTCCAGAGTAAGTGCTCGAGCTCGGTTGGGGGAGGGGTGCGGGCGCCATAGAGCCCTTAGGAACCAAGGCGTGGGGGGAGAGGAGCGCGGACGGGGGCGCGCGGTGTTCGTCACATGACTGCCTGGACTTACCTTGGTTCCCATATTTGATTAGGGCACTGTAGCCTGGGGCCCTGTGGTTTTGCTGTCATTGTTGGTCGGATTCTGGTGATGAACTTTTCCATGGAACCTTTACAGATGATTTAGAGGTTGCCTTTTTCGTGCCCCCGGGACTTGTGATGGTAGCTGCCAAGTCTTTGAATTCCGTGCTCACCCCCCCTATTTTTTTTTTTTTTTTTCCCGAACTTAAGATGGCCGCAGGTGGGCCTAGAATAGTCCTCATGGCGAACGACCGATGGCTTCTTTGCAATGTGAAAATCGCGGGGACTTCGCCTGAGAAACTGTACGTTTGTTAGGGTTTTAATATCAGGCCTTTATCTTTGACCAGAAAGCCTGCGGTTGATAGCAAGATGGAATTAGGGCTCTGTTTGTTCCCTAGGGTGTTCAGAAACTTAGCATCTTCTTGGTTTATCTAACCAAGCCCATCCATGCTCTTAAAGATCAAGTCTCTTCGCCCTTTTGGCAACATACTACGTTTTCCTCCTGGAGGGTTATACCTCTCAGGAAAGTATTAGTCGGTGCAGGATTATCCCTGCTGTATACTTTTAAAATCTAGATTTTAGCTGGCATTCAAAGGCTGCAGCTACTTCCCAAGTAGTGTAATTAGAAGGGATAAGATTTCCCTCGTACTGTATTATCTACTCAGAAAACTTGTAAGGGTTTTGAAGATTATTCACATTCTTACACGCGTAAATATTACTTAATTATATTAATATTTTTTAAGGTGGAGCTTAGAATCACAGTCTTCCGTATTTTGTTCGTTATGTCAAAATTCTTTGAAGGAAGGGGTAGTAGTTGCTCAAGTTTTCTCTTTTTTTTAATTTGCGTTTTATTTATTTGGTTTATTTCATAGTAATGCATCCAGACCTAATTTTCTTTAATTCTTTATTTTAAAGGATATCAGTGATACTGCATAGATACTGGTAAAAGTCAGTATTTAGATTTTTGAATTTTACTTTTTGAGTTTTTCTCTTTCTGCTTTGAAGTGTTCGTATGTACAGAAAAAGCTGAAAGAATAAAACATTGAACACCCTTGTTCCCTTCACCTGCATTCATTGGTTGCTTGCTTTCTGTCTCTTCACACTCCTACTCCCTCTGCCCATCCTTTTAAAAATAGTTGCAGACATCATGGCTCTTCATCCCTAAACACTTAAGCCTGTGTTTCTTAAGAACAAGGAAATTCTCCTATATAACCACAATACAGTTATCATATCCGGGAAATTTAACATTGATAAAATAATATGTAATAGGTAGTTCATATTTTAATTTTCCAAATTATTATAATAATGCTTTTTCTCTCTCCTTTTTTTTTGATTCAGAATATAATCAGAGGTCACCCATTGCATTTAGTTACATCATTTAATCTGGAGCAGAACCCTTTCACTTACTGTTTGTTTCATGACATTGAAATTTAGTCTTGAAGTTTTTTGTTTTGTAAAATGACCTATAATCTGGGTTTATCTGAATTGTTTCTTCGCAATTAGAAGGTAATACATTTTTGTCAAAATTACTGCGTAAGTTCACGCACATGAATGTTGATTGATTAGCAGTGGCATGTATAGCTTTGGATGTTTTGACCTTTGAAAATGCTTTCAGCCATCTCTTCATTTAAGCACTCAGAACATTTCTTAATAATTGAAAAGTATTTGGAGGAGTGTTATATCCTGCAAGAATTGGAATCAGCCAGTAAAATATTTTGTACACAAAGCTTTGTAAGTTAACCTTGCTTTTAGTTTTGTGATAGTAAGATATCTCAGAGATGGAAGAAATATATCATGGAATATTTTTCATTGCCATCATCATTCCACTTACATGGTTGAAATCTGGGTTTTGGGTGCAGTACACTGTCAGTTATTAACTGACACATAGTAATGTGCTATTTTTTGAAATGAAGTGTTCTTACCAGGTTGAAAGTCAAAGGGAAAAGAGTTATGCTCTTTGCTTAAACGTGTGGTGCATTAAAATGGAGTTAGGGTGCCACAAACTGTAATACACTTAGCAAAATTGTAACAGATTAAAACATATGGGCCAGGCAAAATCCTTAACCAGTTTTTCCCAAGTGCAATAGCAGTCTCCTTATCCTTTTTTTGTTTTTAAACAATATTGACATTCTTTATTAACATGTTTCCTGCTCTGTAATAAAGTGGTCATTATCTGATCCTTATATATGAAAGATATGTTTGCAAATTTGGGCTGAAATGGATAAAAATACAACAATAATAGTTGGATTAAGGATATAAATAATTGCAGTGTCTCATAAACAATATTTTATGATTAATCTTTGGAAACTTATTAGAAATTCTTTTGTTTTAGATTTGGCAATATATTTCTTTAATAGAATGTGAAAATAGTTTCTCATTAAAATTTTAAGGTTTTCATTGCTAATGTGAAAATTCAAATTTAATTCTTTTGACATGAGGCAGCGATTCATTTCGTTTTTCATTTTTAAAAATTAAGAATTTGTGTAAACATTCATTGTAAACATCAAGAATTCTTGTTTGTAATTTGTCATCCTTTTTGATGCTGTCACATACCAAAGAGAATTACTATCTTAACTTTTTGTACAATTGATGCATTTCAAATCGCCTAAAAACCTTTTTACAGAAGTAAGAAGTTTTTGTTATTTTTAAAGTAAATTTTTGTTAAAGTATAATGTGCATATAGAAAAGCACACAGATCATAAATGTTCAGCTTGATGAATTCTTAGAGAGTGAACAGATCCATGTAACCAGCACCCAGATGAATGTTATCTGCCACCCTAGAAATTACCCTGTGACCCCTTTCAGGTCACTAACCCCCAAAGGATAATCCTATCCTGATTTTAACACTGGAGATTTTGCCTTTGTTTTTTTTTTTGTTTTTTTTTTTTTTTTTTTTTTTTCCTTTGCTTGTGACTTTTCTTCACTTCTCTGGTCTTCAAAAGTACTAAGAAAGGTAAAATCTGTAAACTACTTATTTAAGTTTATTTAGTTAAAAAAATGAATATAACCGTTATAGCCACTTTATGAAAAAATAGAGGAAACAAAACACACCACCTATGATCCTACCATACTATCAAAACCTCTCCATTTCTATGTATTTCCCTCTAATCTTTTTCATATGTTTTATTTACGTATAATATAATCAAGACTCATATGTTAAGTTTCTGAACCTTTTTCCCCTAACCTGTAATAAAAGTTTTTCATAATACTGCATTTTATTTATAGTAGTATTTAAAGACTGTAATGTTTCTTAAGTATATTGTGTGTTTTTGAAATTCCGTTTGATATTTTGGTTGGATTTTTTGTTTTGTTTTTTTTTTTTGGTATTATAAACTAGTGGATTTCAGTCAGCAGCATATGGAAATGAGTATTTTTGATTTTCAATGATTGAAGGGCCTACTGGCATTTAGTTTGTGTCAGCAATTCATAAGAAAGTCTTACACAGGAAGAATTATGCCATCCAAAGTACCACTGCAGCCCCACTGAGCCACCCTCTTAAAAATAATGTCAGTATTTTTGTACATAAAACTCCCTTGATTTGGGTTGTATCCTTTTTGATACATTCTCAAAGGATGTATATTAATATAAAAACAAAATGTTGTATATATTATTACTAAATTGAGCTTCAAAATGGTTGTATAGTGGCATCATTGTGTTTAATGAAAAACAAAATAATCAACCAGTTAGGGTCCAGGAAATTTAACTGATGCTCAGAAAGTTGGTTCTGTGATTTCTGCATTGAACACACAGTAAGGAATTCTGTTTTTTTGTTTGTTTGTTTTTTGAAAAACAATTTTTTAAGGGTTTGTATTAAAAAAACAAAAATTGATTCAGCAAATGAGGTTGAAGTAAAATTTGCTGTATTTGGGTATTGCTACTTTTATGCAGAGGCATACATTTAGACCAAATGGAATATGAAGCCCCCGTTTTAAAAATTAAAACTATGGGTCAAAATTACATTTAAAAATGATAATCCCATTTAATTTTAAAAAAGTAAAACGATTTAATAGTTTAGATATACTAGAGATAAATACCTATATATAATATTTGGAAACTGATTTTGAAATGCTATTAATTTGTTTGCTGAGATACTTGTTATCTGCATTTAGGCTTGCCACTGTATTGTATTTTAGCTTATAATGTTCAAAGTGAAATAGTGTTACTGTGTCTCCTGAAAAGCTCAAATGTTTACATTTATTATAAAGTAAATTTAAGTTGATAATTACTGTCTGTTTAAAGAAGGAAAATCGGAGGTTAAGACTAAGAAAATTGCTTAAAGCCACAGAATGGTGTAGCTATTCCTGGTATCCGTATGCCCATAATAATGCTTTTTAGAACAGAACAGCATCTTTCATACAGTTCTTGTGCTTCTCAAATTTTGGTGGCATGTCTTAACATGTAGTTGCTTTACAAACCAGGCTCAGATTTCCTATTCCTGGGGATGTTTTAAATTTGAAATGAAGTGAGTTTCAGTGAGGGGCATTTGGAAATGTGTTGTTAGTTTTCAATGGTGATTATTTAGATTTTCATTCTTTCTCAAAAGGGTCTGTCAGTTTAGGAAATATATTTTCAGTGGTGGCTTTACTAGGCTCTTGAAGATTTCAGAGCCAAAAGAGAGTATTTGTGTTGCAATTGCTAGGACTAAGTGGTTCATTATAATCATAGATTTTTTTGGGTTGAAAAGGGTAGAAACAGTGCTATTCAGTCTAGCTCCAGAAAAGATATTTTTTACTGGGAAAAATGTAGGTTTCCCCTAAGTTAAAGGGTAAAGTCTCTTGTACAGCCAGACCTCATGGGAATGGGGGCTGGGAACCAGAAAGGTATCAGCAACCACGGTGACTGCTACTTTCTCTCAGAGGCCTTATTGTCAGCTCAGTTTGTTTCTATCTGCTTTATTTCACTGCTGATCTGCTCATCATCTGGCATATGGCCTAAATTCTGACTCTAAATGACTTTCCTGTCTGAGAGAAATCTAATTGTTCTTAGCTTATCGGTTCAAGTCTGGCTACCCAAATTATAGGTTGCTGGTTAGCTGGTGACATGGGTCCTTGTTTCAGGTGGCTGATCAGTTGTGGCTAGAAGCTTACAAGGACTGTTAAGGTTTTCACATAAGCAAACCATAATAAGGCCTGTGCTGAAGCTAAATAGGATGTAACTTGAGGAAAAGTAGGAATTACCGTTCAAAAAAAGAGGTAGAGGGGACATCATAGCCAAATAGAACGACATGTACAAAGAGACCCAGATATGTGGGGTATGTTTGGGGATCCACAAAATATTTAATGCCTGGATTTTGGGCTGCGTTTAGGTAATGAGGCGCCAACAGAAGGGTTCCTTTGAGGAGAGAAGTGGAATGACGTGATGAAATTTAGGATTTACAAAGATCACTCTGGCAGCTTTGTGGAAGACCATTAATAAGGTTGAGGTTGGAGGTAGTATGATTAGTAGGAGTTATTGTTACAGTAATCCTTGTGAGAAATGGTGAGGGCCTGAATTAAGGCATTGATAATGCAAATCATGAAAGAATGTGGCAGATATTTGGGAGGTAGTGTCAACAGGACTTAATGACCAGTTGGCTGAGGAAGATGGAGACGTCAAGGATGATATATATCAGTAAAGAGGGACCGGTTTTGCTTTGGAAACAACTCCCAAATCTCAGTAGTTTGACAGAATAGAAGGTTATTTCTTATATTATGTGCCCAGTGTAAGTTGACGAGGTTGCAGACTCTACTCATTATGGTCCCTTGCTCTGTGATGAAGCTGATGGATCAACTGCCTATTGCTTAAACCTTGCTGGTTGCTGTAGTAGAGGAAGAGCCAATCATTGTCTCTTAAAATGTCTGCCCAGTATTGAAAGTCAGTTCTGCTTTTATTTAATTGGCCAAAGTAAATTACATGACCACATCTAACTTCAAGGAACAGGGAAATGGAATTTTACTGTGTACTCAGAAGGAGACTTGGACATTTGGTGAACAGCACTAGTGACTCTAGCACTAGTGACTATCACACAAGTGATTCCCAAGTTTCTGACTTGGGTAATTTGATGGTGTCTTAAACTGACAGATGAAGTACAGGGCAAAAGGCAGGATTAGTGAGGAAGGAGGAGGATGAATTTTATTTTGGGTTTAATGGATGAAGGGTAGGGCCCCTGTGACAGTCAAGGTGTAATATTCCAGCAGGCATGTAGAAATGGGAGTATAGAGCTCAGGAGAGGCCTAAATTGGAGATTTGTTAATGTAAAGGTGGTGAGTTAAGTGTGGATGCAGATGTATTTACCTCAGTGACAATACATAAAGTACTTGGATTTAGATGTTCAGTAAGGTTAGATTGTTAGGGAGGGTTGGGGCAAAGCCTCAGTTGGGTGGCCTTAGGCAGAACTGAATCGTGTTGGGTTGGTGGCAGTGAGATAGAGTTTTATTTTTTTGCAACTTGAGCCTTACTTATTATGTTAATAATAATATAGTTTGAAGTTCCAATGTAAATATATTTTTGTTTTATTATCACAGTGTTTGGTTAATGGCATAAATGGGTATATTTAACCATTATTAATGTGATTATTCTGTGTTATTTAAAGATGGATTTGTTACTATATGCTGTGGTGTTACAGGGAAAGGTTTGGAATTTTGAAATTGACTAATATTTAGAGAATTAACAGTTAAATAGTATATTAAAATGACTTTAAAATTCTTGATCGGTTGAATGAGGAAGGTTGCAGGAGATTTGGAGTTAGACAATGAGACTTTAAATTCCATCTTTGCCATATACTAGTTCTGACACTGTGGTCAACTTCTATGATCTCTGTTTTGTAAACTAAAGTAAATTATTTTTGCAAGTCATGTATGATTTCTTTCAAGTGGTTTCTTCTTTTTTAGTGTGAAAAATCTTAGTGTTTTAAAGGATTGTACATTTATGTTGTATATTAGGTATATATTTAACTTTGGGTTTTTTTTCCTTGCTAAAAGCCCATTACAGACTTTCATTGAAAGTTATTATGGGCAGGTTGACAAAATGCTCACCGGGTCTATGAAGATAATATTTTTGGAATATAACAAGATGGATTCATATTATGGAAAAGTTGGTTTTCATCTGTGCTGTGTCTGGTTCCTTTTTGGTATAGGCCTGTTTTGATTGAATGGAATCAAGTAAGATTGGTAACACACACAGTGTAAAATTTTGTTTGTAACATCTTTTGTCTGGAAATCACATTGTTATCTATGGCATATGCATGAGGCCTTAATTCCATATTATTTGATTGTTTCTAAGACTGTTCTGAGGTCTTTAGTGATTTTAATGCCAGGAAAACACATTATTGAAGGGTAGGAAGTGGTTCGAAAGTTTGCGAAGTCTTGAAGATTGGGGCTTCTATAAAGGGATTTTGGTTGTTTATGATGATACATAACATGAACATCTTTGGGTAAAATCAGCTCTTTTTACATTGCACTTAGATTAAGAGCTGATAAATTTGAGTTTGAAGTTTTTATAAATAAGGCTATAGTCCTGCCTAGATTGCCTTCTGGTTTTATAGACAAATCACCATCAAATGATTAAGTTTTTCTATTTCGTGTCTTAATGATCCTTAACAACAAAAATTTCTTAAGTCTCAGTTACGTAAGATTATGTAAACATGTAAGGAATTTTACGTGAAAGTGACAAAACCAAGCAAATGTTTATTAGTTCAATTTTTTTTTTTTTTTTTTATCTTGCAGCAACGCACCTCTTGCTTTTTCCTCCAAAGTATGTTATGTTAAGTTTCGTGACCCGTCAAGTGTTGGTGTGGCCCAGCATCTAACTAACACGGTTTTTATTGACAGAGCTCTGATAGTTGTTCCTTGTGCCGAAGGTTGGTATCTCACTGTTTTTTCTATTGTTTTGATCTCTGTTCTGTCTGTTATTATCTTTGACATTTTCAGAAATTGGCAAGTAGTTAGTACTCTGTGTGTGTGTACATGTGTGTGAGAAAGCAATGAAATTTGGAGAAGGAAAGAATTTTTAACTAATATTAAATTATATTAAAATCATCAATTTGTTACTTTTGTATGTTGGCGATTTAATAGCTAAACATAAAAATTTCATGCATTATTTCACTTCTCTGGTTTGCTTTGGCATTCTGTTGTCAATTTGCAAATTATAGAGAAAGTTTTCTGAAATTAAAAAATTTAAGTTGGTTAGGGAAATTATAATATTAAATAAAGTGTACACATTCTGCCAAATTGGGTAAGTTGATGATATTTATGTTTATTAGAAAAATATTTATAATTTTCTAGTGTCCTCTTAAGGTAATTTGCCTTAATTGTTACTGTGTGACTATTATTTCATATTCAGTATAATTGTTTGCAAAGCAACTAGAATTTACTTTTTTTTCTTTTACTGGATTTTTTTGTGATTAAAAAAGATCATGGAAAGCAGTTACTCTAAAGCTTCCATCAAGGAAATAGTTGTTGAAGAAAGGCACAAGGCTAAAGGCCTTTTAGTTATTTGATAAACTTTATGCCTTTAACTACTTTTAAGAGCTAATGATTACTAATGTTTTTTAGTAATTTCTATTTACAGAGCCACTCAGATATAATAGGCTGTGCTGAGTTTGACAGTTCTGGTGTGTAATTAACTTTTCTTCAGAGCACTGACTGTAGCAAGTGTATGGGGATTATAAAATTGGGATATTATAATTTAAATGTCTTTAAAATATATTTTCTCTGGTGAATGGTGGTAACTGATTTACAACCTAAATGTTTTTCTGAAGCAATGAAATTTCATATGTGATGTTTTTAAACCTCTTTCAGAGGCCAGGTTAAAAGTTAAAGATAACAATGTATAAAAAACAGTTTGCTGCATTTTTAAGATTTTAGGCTTATTTCAGATTGCCTATTCTGGGATATCAAAAAACATTAAAATCAAATACAGTGAGTGCTATTTTGGTGTTTTTGAATTCCCAGACTAGAAAATTTTGGACTTTTTTAGATAAATTTGAAAGTACCTTTTGCATGCATGTAGTTAGGTAGGGTAGAAAAGGAAGAGTAAAAATGAATTAAAGTTGATTATCTGCTAAACATCCTATCTGCTGATCTGCAAGGGTGCAGTGAGCCCACAATTGGAGTATTAGGTGGGAAAGGATTTGGTTAATGGTTTAGTTCTGCATACTTGTACTGAAATTTCATACCAAGCATACTGCATGGGAGGAAAGAAATCAAGGAAGAAAATTTATTAAACTGGGACATTAATTGTATCATAAAATTATACCACCAGTGCACAGGATCTTGTATTATTTAGTTCATTACTGAATTGGAGGGAAGAATTTATCAGTTTCTTTTTATTGGAACTTTGCTGTCTTCCCGAAGAATTTTTTCATACACACACACACACACACACACAACTGGGAAGCCCTGACCCTGATTTTTCATAAATGTTCAAGGTATGGGCATGTAGAGGTCCCTTTTTTGTTTGCTTTACTTACTAGAGATGAATAAATGCACTCTGAATTATAGTTCTTGAACGTGAAAATATAAGTATATTTTTGTTGCAATTTATTAAATATTTTAGAACACTAACTTAGAAAATAGTTGGTATTAGACATTTAGAACACATTTTTCATGAGTTAAACTAAATACCTTAACAGAGATGAATTTATAGAACCTGAAGAATTTCACAGTGAGCTGTTAAAAATCTGATTATGCACTGCAAGCAAAGAAACAATTCATTATTTTACTGAAAAAGATAGCAAAGGAAGTCTGAAATAAACCAAAAGGAAAGAGTTCCAGTGGAGTGATTTCTCTATCAGATGTACTGTGGTGCTGCAAGCATTTTTCTATTAACTTCACTGCATTCTTTCCTTGATGCTATAGAAGCAGCATTAAGACAGAAATAAGAGAAACACGGAATAAGTTTTAAGAAAAGTTGTTTTCAGTTTCTTTCAAAGTTCTGTTTTAAGTGCACACAGTAATGTGAGAAGGTCCTAAGCTGTGAAAGTAATGTTTGATGTGTAACAGTTTCATACATATTAAGCATTAGCTATTGTTAATAAAATATGCCATTTCAAAATAAACTTTTGTTATACTCGTCCAAATGTGACCTTTTTTTTTTTTATTTGTTGCCTGCATCTCAGATTTCTTTTTATAAATGTTAACACTTAGAAAAAGATAAGGTCAAATGTAACAAGGGTGTCAGCCTAATCATCAGTCATAACTTTATGTCCACATTTTCTGGTAGTTGGATTTTGACTATTAATTTGGTTTTGTATGTTTTCTCTATGTGATATTTGTGCATTATTAGATGACTAGACTGGCCAAGGCAGACCTGTTACACTTGCCTGAGTTAGGCATTGTTTGCCATGCCACTAAACCTGCCGTCAAGTGAAATCTTCATTGGGGAAATGAGATCGGAGTCTGAACCGCAGAAGATGGACGCCCTGTCTCTGTTTTTTATTGTTTTATTTTAATTTCATTTCTTTTTCTTTATTTTGTCCCTTTTTTTGTTTTTTGTTTTTGTTTTTGTTTTGTTAAATCTCTTTCACTTTAACCTGTGAGCTGGTTTTCCAGTTCTTTGTAAATGGTATTTCATTAAGGTTCATAATATTGTGTTGCAAATTATATTGGGAGATTATTAGCAGAGCTACTTCGACCTTAAGATAAAATAAATTTTCATGAGGTAATTTAGGATTCAGTGTTGTAAAGCTCAGTGTGAGTCTTAATTGGTGTTTATAGATTGATCAGGTACATTTCGTTCTTGAAACACTGTATAAAACTGATTAAGAATCTTAACACTTTCTGATCTCAATGAAATATTTTTGTAGTTTTTTTTCCAAGTCTACGTCTCTGATACAAACAGCTCCCAAATTCCGTCATTTTCCCTAGAATTTTAGGCATACTAAATCATCAAGGAAAATAAGTAAATTTCTTATTGGGGTGGGGTTAGGAGAAAAGAAGAGGCTTTCACTTTTATGATGATTATTCATTATAGAAAAGAACTTATTTCCTTGACTTATGAAGACTTTGAGCTGCCTACGTCGGGAATGGATATTTCAGAAACTGTTGATTATTTATTTGCGTATGTGTTCTTTTGTTTGCTTGAATTTTTTGTCAAAAATTCTTCAGATGTTACTAGCTTCTAATGGATTCTGAGATTAGGACTTGTACTTTCATTCTGTGAGATATGTTTTTCCCCTTAGTTGTCTCTGAGAAGTATGGTTTGGGGAAAATGCCAAATGCTTATTTGTTTTATACTTGTATACTCTAGCATTTGGAAGGTAAATTGGATAGAACTCGTTTTTGAAAATTTTGCTATGGAACTTTTTTCTTGTTTAAAGTACCTTTCATGGTAATTAGATAAGAAAATAGTATTATGCTTACAGTTAGACTTATAGATTTATAATAATAGTCTATTACTACTGCGAGAGGGAGTCAGCCTACTGATACTTAAGCCAGAAGTGAAAGAATTTATAATATAAAGTAATCAACTTTTGGCCTGCATTAAATACCCCTTTTATTTGTGTAGTCTTTTTGCACTGTCTTCTATGGATAGTTTTGCTTATTAATTGACAAGTAATATTAAATTTGGGTCATTAGTAGATTGGAATTCTTAATTTCTTATTTAGCTACATAAATTAGGATGACAAAACATAAAATTTCCACCTAAAGACATCAGTTGATAAATCAAGATATGTTTAGGTTATAGAAACTTGTTATTTTAAAAATACCTGTTTATAACAGTTAAATCATATCTAATACCAATATAAATAGTGTAGTGTATATGTGGGTATACATAGATGTGCTAGTATTAGTAACTCATAAGCATAAAATAAATTGTTTTATCTTCAGTAAGGTCTTCCTACCTTTTGTCTATCTTAATGTTAAATCTGTGCTTCTGCAGAATTTACATTCATATAATAAAGTAACTTTGTTTTTGAAATTAGTAAATTAAAGTAGTATTAACTTAGATGCTGCAAAGCTTAGACAAATGTAGGGATTTGCTAAAGTTAATAAACTGATTTTCATTTGTTCCTATAAATAAGGCATAGCCATTATTTAAGGCACATTTTTAAATCCATCTTGAATTCTATCCATTTTTAGAGATATATTCAGATAATATTTAGAGGTCTATCCCTGCACTTAATGGTTGTTTTAAATAGGATTTTTACCACTAAAACCCAGCATATTGCTTTTGAAAATTTACTCCATATGCTATATTTCCTTTTAGCATGATTTTGTACACTATCTTAAGTCATTTTTAGAGAACTCATAAAGGAAATGTGTAGCCAACTGCCACATAAATATGAGTAGTTTTTCTAAAATGTTATATGTAGTTGACCTTTTAAGAAATTTTTTTTTTGTAGGACCAGGAAAAATGCCAGTTGCAGTCTTATCAAAATTAACTGACTAGAATTTAGAAATTAAGTATGTTAAATTGATGGCTTATTTCTGAGTAAATTTTTCGTATTTTAGATTGTGGGATTTCTTCTGAGTGTCTAAGAATGTTTTACTGCTGTTATTGCCATTTGGCAGTTAAAATGTTTATAAACATTTAAGCATTAACCACCCCTCTTCAGATAAGTGTATGTAAATCAGGCCTAAAAGTTAGTCTTTTAAGTTAAAGAAATATCCTACGACTAGGGAACTTTTCTGTTAGTTATTCTAAAAAATGTTTAGTGGACTCCCAGGCGTATCTTTGGAACTGAATTCTTTTCGGCATCTGTTATGTCATTGATGAGATGCCTTATTAACTGAATGGGTGTAGGCTTCCTTTTAAATGAAAGCTAATTGCATGAAGTAGATTTTTGTTTTTCTTCTGTACTTGGAATTAAATGAAATCTATTGGAGGGTTGTTAAAATTGTTTGCTCACAAGCAGGTAGTTTCAGTAACAGGATAGGGACACTCATGAGAAACAAATTTCAATTCGCACATATTTGTTTTTCTTTTTCTTTTTTTTGACTAATTTGGTTATTTGCCATTTCTGGGGATTAAACTTTAAAAAATGTTCTTCTTTTCTGTATCTGATGTTCTGTGTGCTATTAGTGATGCAGCCAACACGAACGGTTGTCATGTGTAACACAACTTTCGATCACCGCGAAAACACCGTCCTGGGAAAGCGTCCATGCTTGATATCGTTTGGTTCATGAACATTAAGTTTCCAGTACAGGTGACCCATAGCTCAAAGTGTTAAATAATTGTCTACATTATTCAATTTTTAAAATAATATTCCATTAATGAGATTGTTAGTTTTTGAAGTTTTGCTCACTTTTATTTTTCCTAGTAGAACAGGATAAAAGGAAAGACTTAAGTTCTTATTTATTTCTTTATACAGATCTAATAGATAGATTCATTTATTATTATTATTTTTTACTTACAAAGGTAATTTTAAAATCATAGTGTAAAGTTTGTGTGGTGTTTCTGCTTTTTGTAATGTTTGTAACTTGCCTCTGCAGGTAAAATCCCAGAGGAATCTAAAGCCCTCTCTTTACTGGCTCCTGCTCCAACCATGACAAGTCTGATGCCTGGTGCAGGGTTGCTTCCCATACCAACCCCAAATCCCTTGACTACAGTAAGTACTGTAAGCCCTCTTACAAAAGGGGTGTAATCAGTTGAGTAAAGATCTTAGAAAATTATTTCCATTTTGGATCTATTATTTTTTTAAATCAAGAGGCTTTGAAAACTAAATTATTTTCTTTGTTACCACTGACTCTCTTTTGGAATTACTCCGGAAGCAATTGGAGATTTATTTAAATTTGAGAAATGAAATAGATTATTACATCATAAATGAGGTATTGAAATACAGCACTTTAGAAAATATGTGGAATTGGAACATCTAGGTAACTGGATTTTCCAGTTCATCAGGACTGAATCCGTTTGAATGATCCACAGTGTTGGCTAATGGGGGAAAAACTATTTCAGAGAAACATTTTTCTGGCATTGGGAAAGTGTAACAAGGTAAAAACAAGACTAAATATGTTTTCGTTAACTATGAGGAATTAAATAGTAATTTAATGCCTTTGTGATTTCTATCTTTGTGGTGCTAAATAGGGAGTGAAACAATAAGCTTTATAATTGTTGTTTAGTTACACAAGTTATGAAAGTCATTTCTAAAACTTCAAAGTGCAAAATTTTAGGTTTTTAAATTTCTGCATGACACTGTTCTGCTGGAAACGTGTTGGATCCTTGGGAGAAATGCTTTGTCATTGAATATCTGATCATCAGTGAGGGCTTTCTGGAAATTTTATTCTGGGCATATTTTGGTATATTTTAATGTATTCCAGGATTGTCACCTTTTTCCCCCCTCCCCCAGAAAATAATATCTTGCTGTCTGAAAAATTTGAAGGGTTTATTACGCAACAGTATAACATTTTAAATACTTAATTTGTTGCCTTGAGAAGAAATTGTTTCTTCTTGATTTAGCTATAGGCATCTATTATAAAACTTTTTTAAAAATAAACTTTTTGTTTGGAAATAATTTCAAACTTACAGAAAAGTTGCAAAATAATACAAACCCCATACAGAGAATTCCAAGTACTTCTACCCCCCATATACCCAGATCCATCAATTTTTAACATTTTGTTACATTTGCCATATCAATAATCTATTTATCTGTCCAGCTCTCTATTTTTTAAACATTTGGGAGTAGATTGTATACATTAATGCTCCTTTAATGCATAATACTTCCGTGTACATATCCTAAGAACAGAGATATTCACTTATGTAACTACCTTAAGTTCAGTTATCAACTTCAGGAAATGTAAAATTGATACAAAGGTTGCAGTCTATATTCCAGTTTTTTTCGTATGTCCTAATAATGTCCCTTTGAGCCTTTTCTCCCTTGCTTGATCCCCTCCAGGTTCATTTATTGCATACAGTTGTTATTATTTCTTTAGTCTCTTTCTCTTTTAATTGTGCAAGCATGTATAAAACATGAACTTTCCAATCTCATCCACTCCCAAGCATGCAGTTCAGTGGGATTAAGTCACATTAACAGTGTTGTGCTACCTTATCCACCATCCATTACCAAAACTTTCCCATCACCCCAAACAAAAACCCTGCATTCCCTGTTCACCCCCTCCCGCTAAACTGTAGTCTCCTCTCTGTCTCTATAAATCTGCTTTTATTCTCGGTGTTTCATATAGGTGAAATCATACAATATTTGCCCTTTTGGGTCTGTTTTATCCCACTCAGCATGATGTCTTCAAGGTTCATCCATGTAGTAGCATGTATCAGAACTTCATTTCTTCTTATGACTGACTAATACTCCATTGTATGCTTATACCACATTTATATTCATTTATTTGTTGATCGGCACTTTGGTTGCTTCCACCTTTTGGCTATTGTGAATAACACTATGAATATTGGTTTACAAATATCTGTTTGAATCACTACTTTCAGTTCTTTAGGGTATGTACCTAGAAGTGGAATTCTGTGGTCATATGGTAGTTCTTTGTTTAATTTTTTGAGCAACTATTCCACTGCAGCTGCACCATTTTACTTTCCCACTAACAATGTACTAAGTTTCCTGTTTTCTCATATCCTCTCTAACACTTGTAATTTTCCGTTTTTTGGTAGTAGCCATTCTAGTGGGTGTGAAATGGTATCATGGTTTTGATTTGCATTTTCCTAATGGTTGATTATATTGAGCATTTTTTCATGTGCTTATTGGCCGTTTGTATATCTTCTTTGGAGAAATGTCTATTCAGGTCCTTTGCTTATTTTTCAATTGCGCTGTTTATTTTTTTGTTGTTGAGTTGTAAGAGTTCTTTATATATTCCAGATATTAAACTAAACCCTTATCATGCATATGGTTTCCAAATATTTTCTCCAATTTTATTTTGTTGATTGTCTTTTTTTCACTTTCTTGGTAATTCCTTTGCACAGAAGTTTTTAATTTTGATCAAGTCAACTTACCTGTTTTTTTTCTTTTGTTGCTTATGCTTTTGGTATAAAGTCTAGGAATCCATTGCCTAATACAAGGTCCTGAAGATATTTCCCTGTATTTTCTTCTAAGAATTTTATAGTTTTAGCTCTTATATTTAGATCTTTGATCTATTTTGAGTTACATTTTATATATAGTGTGAGGTAGGGGATCCACTTTCATTCTTTTATATATGGAAGTCCAGTTTTCCCAGCACCATTTGTTGAAGAGACTATTCTTTATTCTTTCCGTATTGAGTGGACTTGGCACATTTGTCAAAAGCATTTGACCGTAAAAGTTTAGATTTATTTCTGCCCACTCAATTCTGTTTCATTGGTCTGTATGTCTCTCCTTGCGCCAATACCACATGACAGCTGAAAATACCTGGAAAGGACTATTTAATCCTTTAAACCATGTAAAGCTAACCAACCATAAGAAATACATCTGTGACTTAGTTTTAACCATATGTGATAACTCTCTTGCACAGTAAAAAAACAAACAAACAAAAAAACTAATGTATGATCCTCTGTCATCTGCTTTAGACTGTAGAAGACATAGGTGTAGGAGACAAAGCGCTATGATTACAGAAGTAAACCTGGAGAAAGGCTAGGCTCAGGTTGGTAGCCTTGACTCATAGAGCTCTCTCATCCATTTTGAACTAAGATATTTTCCACAACTATATGATAACTTGGTGGTAATGAGCAACAAAGCTAAGATCTGTCAGTAGCAAGATACCATAGATTGTAATAAATACTGTGAAGGAAAAAAACAGAGTGATATAGTAGATAGTAAATGAGGCTTTATATAAGGTGAGGTGATGGAGGTGATGATTGACCTGATACTTGAAGGATTCAGCTGGCAGGCAGAAGATGGAGGAGAAACTTTTAGGTATACGAAATAGAAAGCCCTAAGGTGGGAAAAACTTGTGTTTAAGAAACAGAATGGAGGCAATATGGTTGAAGCATAGTGAATGAGGAAGAGGATGGTGTGTGTTTTGAGATGAGATTGGCACTGATTATGTAGGTCTTTTAGGCTGTGGAAAAGAGTTTAAATTTCTTAAGCTAATTAAAGCCATTGATGATTTAAGCAGGTGTATAACATGATTTGACATGTTTTAAAGAGGTCACGCTGGCTGCTGTGACAGGCATAAGTGAAAATGGTTTCATTTCTGAATAGTTTAAGTGGAAATGAAAGTGGTGGTGGTGTATTTTCCTTGAAGAACCTTTTCTTTAATTCTGAAAAATTTTCACTTTTTCAAATCCAGAGATCTATTTTAAGTTCACATTAAAAATTACATGTTCCTTAATGCTTGAACTAAAAACTCAATTTAGTAATGTTAATGTATTTTTCCTAACATAGTATAAGTAAGGGCTTAATGTTCGAAGATTTGTTTTCCTAGTAAGTTTGCCTTGATTTCAATTTCAGTCTATCCCTGGTGGCACCCTGCCTTTACCTGTTGACAGCTGAATGGCTTTGGGCAAATTATTTTAACTTCTCTGTCATTTTCTTTGTGAGATTGGCATAATAGTAATACTTAACTCTTCTGGTTGATTAAGTTAACTCAGCAAAAATCAGATGCTGTGATTATTGTTGACTATTAAGAATTCATTTATACAGTCAGTGTTCTTGAATGAACAAGGTGAGTTTTTAGTATCAAGTTTAAAAGTAGTTGAAATGTCCAGGCCATTAAGCAATGTATTTCTCATTATATTAAAAACTCATGTTGCCTCACTTTCTTAATAATTCAGATGTATGCATGGTTTAAAGTTAGGAGTGCCTGGTTGTCATTTGTTCAGTTGAGCAGTTATTTTCAAGATTAGAGAATGCTGTTTTTTGTTACTAGTAAAAGTATGTGTTCTGTTTTTTATATAGCTTGGTGTTTCACTTAGCAGTTTGGGAGCTATACCAGCAGCAGCTCTAGACCCCAACATTGCAACACTTGGAGAGATACCACAGCCACCACTTATGGGAAATGTGGATCCTTCCAAAATTGATGAAATTAGGAGAACGGTTTATGTTGGAAATTTGAATTCACAGGTAACTAACTTAAGAAGAAACTGAGCGATAGTAGCTCTTATTCTTTTTTATTTCTTAAAAATCATATTGGCTGATAAAGTAACATTTACTTGATTTTTATTTTTTTTAAAGAATATAATTTAAATGTCACTTTGTTTCCTCAGACAACGACAGCTGATCAGCTACTTGAATTTTTTAAACAAGTTGGAGAAGTGAAGTTTGTACGGATGGCAGGTGATGAGACTCAGCCAACTCGGTTTGCTTTTGTGGAATTTGCAGACCAAAATTCTGTACCAAGGGCCCTTGCTTTTAATGGAGTTATGTTTGGAGACAGGCCACTGAAGTAAGAAACCTAAATAAAGACATTTTAATGCTTTTGAAAAAACTTCAAAGAGTTTTTGATGTAATTAAGGCTTTTCCCCCCTTTTTAAATGATAATTGGCAATTTGTGGAAAGGAAGACTTTGTTAATTATAACTGATATACATGAGATGTTCATCATTTTAGCCTATAAACTCTTAAAATTTTATTTGAAGACATCTTATTTTTTCATTTTTAATTTTATAAGGTCTAATTTAATGTTAACATGTTATTTATATACCCTACACATAATGATTATAGATCTTTTTCCACAAACTTGAACGAGTCAGATTGATTTTGCATTATGACTTGAGGCTACCGGACCATTTAACATGTGGATTGAATTAGAATCCTGAAAGTCATAGGAACTTTAGTGAATTCAGTATCCTAGGAAGAACATAATATTAAGTACCTGGAAGTGTTTTGTAGCAAATATTTTGAGTTTTTAAGTTTGCTCACATCCTTGTTTACAAAGGGAAAAATTGATGTGGCCTCCCAGATATTCAAGATCAGAAATCCTTTTTCCCTCCCATTATTGAGGAAAACAGTTTTGTCTGACTGTAATAGTAATTGCCTTAGTTACGTAGTTTGATCAGAATTCTGCTCTTCAAAGGTAAATACCTGTGATTACTGGATGCTTGTCTTCAATGTGGAAGGAATAAAGTGAATCATCAAATCCATTTATGTTTATCAGTGAAACCACTCTTATCTAGTAGGAAAGAGTTTTATCAGATGCATTCCACATTCAGAATGTGTCTGATCCACCTGTGGTTCAGGGTTGATTAAAATGAAGCACATAATATACAGCTTCTCCTTCATCCTCCCAGCAGGCAGAGGTTAACAAAAATCTTAAAACCCAAAAGCAAGAATGATTCATTTTAATATTGGTGTCAAGATATTAATTTATTATAATTCTAAGCTGTGTGAGAGAACACTAGTATATTCTAATTGTTAAAGACATCAGCCAGGGTTCAGTTTTCCTGTTTTTCTTTGTTGTTGGTTTTGTTAGCAAGAGATGATGGGAGGTGGGAATCAGAAATTGATCATGGGTTTTTGGGTTGTTTTGGTTCTGTATATAGGTAGTTTGTTCATAATGTGCTTCAGAGATTTCGTAGGTTTATAAACGTGTGTCATGTAAACATTTGTTTTATGTTTGTAAAATGTGTGTATTTGTGATGTGCTAATATTTTTAATTTAGAATAAATCACTCCAACAATGCAATAGTAAAACCCCCTGAGATGACACCTCAGGCTGCAGCTAAGGAGTTAGAAGAAGTTATGAAGCGAGTACGAGAGGCTCAGTCATTTATCTCAGCAGCTATTGAACCAGGTAAGGCCTTAGAGTTGTTACATAGGCCATAGTTTAAAGGTCATAGAATGTTAGAACTGGAAGGAATTTTAGAAAGTATCTTGTTCAGTCCCTTCATTTTACAAATAAGAAGACTGAAATTCAAGAAAGAGTGAGTGACTTAATCATGTCAGAGAACTTCTTAGCACATTGTCTTTTCTTGTGATACTGGATTGAGACACATTAGCCTGAGTTAATCAGATGTTTATATTTTAATAGTAAAATCAGTACTCAAAACTAATTTGCTTAAAGCAAAATATAAATGTTACTGTGATGCTGAAAAAGAGTAAATATATTTAACATGTTGTTGTGAGTAAGCAGATTCACTTTCCTTCACAGATTTAGTTTTAAAAATAATCAAGAGAGCCCATGATTTATAGAAAAAATACAGATAGTCTGTTATAGAAAGGTAAAGGATCACCTATTCAAACTTTTGTGTTGCTAACTAAAATAATTTTAAAATCCAATCTAAAAAATGTTTAGGTAATGCATTGCATTTTGAGCAGAATTTTCTAAATTTAACCCAGAATTTAAGCTTCAACTTGAGCAAAATAAATGGAAAAAAGGCTTAAAATCAGTCATAGGAATTACAGACATGTTATAGTCGTACATTATGGCAGCAACAAAATATTACGAACAGCTGTTTATAATCATCTGGTTTATATGTACTGCTGCAGGGTGGCTGCACTCAACGAGTTTATGCAATGACTTTCTTGGATGTTTCTGAAGGATAATTGCACAGGAGGAGGATGTACAGAGAGTAGGCCCCTTGCACTATATGTGGTACATTCCACTTGTGCCTGATTATTAACTGGGATCTTTAATTGTTCTGAGCTTACACTGCAAAGTGGTTTTTTCCTCCCAGAGTCTGGAAAGAGCAATGAAAGAAAAGGCGGTCGATCTCGTTCCCACACTCGTTCAAAATCCAGGTCTAGCTCAAAATCCCATACCAGGCGGAAAAGATCACAGTCAAAACACAGGTGAGAATTTCTACTATCATGTAAATTTTTTGCAGTTTTGTATTTAAAATTGTTAAAGTTTTCAGAGTTTTTGTCAGGATAACAGATTTTAGAAATTTCAGCAGTTTACCTGAAAGGATGGTTACCAGTTAGGAATGAAATGTTGTCTACACTGCTACTTAGTTTTTAATATTTCAAATAATTTTTAGTTTTAAAGTTGGTTTTCTTTCTGAAAATATAATCTGATTCCTGCTTTTTCTAAAAATAAATTAGTTTTTGTTTTTTAAGCAATTACCTGTTTCCAGTACCCTGTGTCATATGGTCCTTGATACTCCTAGGGATAAGAGCCTCTTCTGCTTTTTTTTTAAGAACTGAAATCCAGGAGTAACTTGAAACTTCATCTATTTGTTGTATTGTGCTAATGCTCTGTTTCTGTTCTGTTTATCTTAGTTTTGAGCATACCTCTTTCATTTTAATTTTCTCTTTTTATCTGTCATTGCTTTGTGTTTACAAAGGGGGCCTCTAAATGTAAACCTGAACACCATCTTGGTTGGAAGTGCTCTAAAGTGATAAAAAATTCTGTTGTTTTCTTTAAGGTGTGGAAGAGGCTTTTGTTGAAATGTGAAAATTTATATAGTGGATCTTAATTGAATGTTATTTGTATATACATACTCATACGTCTAGAGAGAGGGAGATGGAGAGGGAAAGAGTGTGTGCTTGGGTGCATGTATGGGTATTGGGAGGGGTTACTAGAGAAGGAGGACGGTGTGAGGGGAGGAAGGGAAAGAACCAGTGTGCTGTACATTGAGCTTCATCAGCAAGCTCAATTCAGTCCATTCTGTGAGGATCAAGGAATGAGATAGGAACGCACAATGTTTTTTCTTTGACTCTAGTAAATTATACTTGTAGCTATTTACTGGTGTATACTTCTCTATTATTCTTAGTTTGAAATCTCCTTTGGGATGTGATTTTACTATCCCCATCAAGGTCTTTGTTCAGAATCAATTGCAGGCAGTTTTTTCATGTATAAGGGATAATAAGGCAGGGTAACAGAAGCAAGAATTGAAGAAGGAAAATGTTACAGAAGTGGCAGTGATACTTGACTATGGTTGACAGGATGTAGAAAGGTAGAGATCAAGGAAATGCAAAATTGGGCTGGAAAGTCTAGGGGAAAAAAGTAAAAGACCTGAATCTCATTTTGGATTCCTTACAAGAGCCATGCTTCAAATATAATATACCTTCATGCTTTTCTGTGGCTGCAAAACCAAAAACTTGATAATTAACATCATCATTTCCTTGATAATCTTTGTGAATCCATATGTGATTTTTGAATAACTTATTAACTTCAAAGTTTTTTTTTTTTATTTTTTTAAGTATGTTTGGATTTTCCCCCCTTTCCAAGGGCTGGAGGATGAGGGGTTAGTTCTAAATTGAAATTTGTTAATTTTATATGTGGGAATACTTTTCTTGTAGATCTGTGTAGCATTAGAAATTACTTGCTCTTGGTTTGTCAAAGTGGAAAAGATATCTGCGGGTGTGTGTTTGTTTTGGTCAGTATGTACTATTTTTATGTATGGAGTATTGAAGTGCACATGGCCTCTTCACATGGTTCATAAGCAAGTACAAAAGAGGACAAGTTCTGTTTAAAGGGGAAAAAAAATCCCTTCCCTAAAACATTTGACTTAGGAATCTTGAGTTGGAACCATCTATGAAGGAGCCCCTGGGAGTGGAGTTTGGGGGGTAGGGAAGTGGTGGTAGAAAGTCTTTCTTGGCTTTCCCTTTGCTGCTAGTGGGACTTGATTCCTGAGCCCTGGCTCTGACCCACTGACCTAGCAGGGGAGTGGGTTGCAGGAACTCTTGCTCTTGAAGGCCCATCCTCTTACCTTCTCAGCATCCTCAGTTGCTTTTGGGGTCCTCCACCCCCTCTTTTACTCTTACCTTCTTTTTTCCTTTTCTTAAGGTAAGAGGGAAGATGGTTTCTTAGCACCAAGACCTTGGCCAGGGCTAGGGAGATGTATTTCTATCTTGTCCAGGTAAATTTTGATATGTGTTTTTTCCAAAGAGACTGTTAGAAGTGGGTTGTACTATAATTGTTTTAAGTTAAAGAACCTTTTCCAAACACCATGGGAGCTATAAGACCTTTTATAATGTAATGGGAAACAACTGATTTATAAGTGAACTTTGATACAACATTGGTAAGTTGCCCTTTATTTGCAATTTAATTTTAAAATGTAATTTTGCAAATCATGCAAAAATGAGAAGAACTGCTAACAGTAACTCAAGTCAGCTTTATCTTTGTTTGGATTAGATTTGCTCTTGACTTGAAGCTTCTGGCATTCCTATTCAGAAAATTTGTAGGCTACTAGAGGGTGAAATAGAGACATGAAAATAGTGTCATTATTAGATATAAAATTACTGTTGGGCACTGACTTTCAAACTTTGAGAATCCATAGGGTAAATTGGAAGGCCAAGGATCAGGAATCTGCTTGTTTTATTATTTAATTTTGCTTATTAGGGGTTACGGTTAATTTTTTTAAAGGAATTTCTTTGCCAAATAAAGGTTGAAAACAACTGCTTTGAGGAAAATAAAATAATTATATTTTTATGAGTTTAGAACAGAAATCATATTAAGGCTTTTTATTAAGTACATAGAAACAAAGGCACTTTAAAAGATTACCTTTAGGTACGTATCTGTAAATGGACTAAAAATATTCTAAGTTTTGCAGTTCTGCCTTAATACTATTTGACCTGTATGTCTCTAAGGTTATTAGGGATAAAGATTTCAACAAAATATGAGTTTTCTTGGATTAAAAATGTGGTATGTAGGCAAATATATCATAATTAAAGATAAGTAGTTAAGTTGAAAATTATCTGTTGCAAAACAAATTTTGTCTAACTTTGAAAAATGTGTTTAAAAAACAGGATTTCATTATGAATTGAGAATTATCTGGAAATTTTTATGGTTTCATTGCTGCCACAAGCATGGTCATTTAACTAAGTTTCTTTTTATAGATATTTGAATTTTAACTTCATTCTTGAAAATATGATTATCAAGATGTTTTCCTTATATAAACCATACTTGTGGAAGTTCATTTGACCCTCCTTAGAATAAAGATATAATTTAAAGTTTACACTTAAGTTAATTGTTAATAATGGTGATGATAATATTGTGAGTTAAGGGTTTTGGGCATTTACTATGTGCCAGAGACTGCAGTAGGAAGTTTTACATACAGCATCTGATTTAATCCTCACAATCCTGGGAGATGTAGGTATGATTCTTACTTCACATTATAGATGAAGAAATGCAGTTTTAAAGAGGTTAAATAATTAGCCAGAGTTCTCACAGCTAGCGGGTGGCAGTGCTGAGCTTCATTCAGAGCTAGATTGACTCCAAAGCTGGTGAGTCTGATAACTGTTATTTAAGTTGTGTGCAGTCTGTTTTGTTATATGGTAGTAAGTAGTCACTAAGATACCTCATTATGAAAAAATCCACTTTATAAAAACAATTATTTCACTGGGGAAAGAGAGGGCCTAGGGATTTCAGAATTGAAATAACTTATTTTTCCTGCAAGATTTCCAATAAATAAAGGTTTCTTTTAATAGCTCTGTTTATAGTTGTAGTTATAAAATCAAGGCATTGCAAATCCAGCTTTGATTATATGTGGTTTTAACTCATTTGTAATGACTTATTTTATTCTCAAACTAGCCTGTCATTACTGCTGTGCTTCCTCGTGCATTATTCTTAATATGTTTGCTATGACAAAAGAGTAAATAGCCATTTATAGAAACTTTTGAACCATATCACCACTGCTTCCTGTCATTATGAGTTATAATCAGAGGCAGCCATATTACACACAAGACAGGCTCTCTTCATTTGAATTAGAGGCAGTTTATGGTATGAAAACTTGAGCTGTGGGAGAAATTTTCTATATTAATATGAAGCATGTAATAATTAGCAAAAGAAAAACCACACCTGAACCATCAACTTTAAGTCTTTCTCTGCTTCTTTGTTTTATGGCCAATGAAATATTGGTAATGTTTTCAATAAATTAATATAATCTAAAGCATCATATAGTAGAGAATTTTAAAATATTGATAAATATTGTTGTGATAGGTCTTTAAATTCTCTTATCGCTAATTTATTCCCTTAAATTTTTAAAAATTGAAATTCTAAGAATGAGGTTTGATGTTCTAACAATTCTTTTCTTTAGGAGTAGATCCCATAATAGGTCACGTTCAAGACAGAAAGACAGACGTAGATCTAAGAGCCCACATAAAAAACGCTCTAAATCTAGGGAGAGACGAAAGTCAAGGAGTCGTTCGCATTCACGGTGAGTTTTAGGGGGATTAAGGATAAGTTTGTCCCTGGCTTCATTTGTTAAAAATCTGTTGTGGTGTAGGTTTTTAATGAGAGAAATGAAACTTTTTTCTGATTGATTTGGTAATCTAGGATTAATACTGATTGCCATTGATTTGAATCTGATCGTCAGTATCAATCAGAATCAATAGTTCCAAACTACCTAATTCAGCCTAGTAATTGTTTTATTTAACAACTTCATGTACATATGAGTTATGTAGAAATTTCATATCTATGGCCATTATATATTGTTTTTTGTTGGTAATGGTTGAAGAGGGAGAAAGCCTTTTATTGGGGTTAGAATTATTTTAGTTGTGTATTTATTTTTTGCTTTTGTTTGTTTTTAAAGGGACAAGAGAAAAGACACTCGGGAAAAGATCAAGGAAAAGGAAAAAGTCAAAGAAAAAGATAAAGAAAAGGAAAGGGAAAAAGAGAGAGAGCGGGACAAGGAACGTGAAAAAGAAAAAGAACGGGGTAAAAACAAAGATAAAGACCGTGATAAAGAACGGGAAAAAGACAAGGAAAAGGACAGAGAGAGAGAGCGGGAAAAAGATCATGAAAAGGAGCGAGACAAAGAGAAGGAAAAGGAACAGGACAAAGAAAAGGAACGTGAGAAGGACAGATCCAAAGAGATAGATGAGAAAAGGAAGAAGGATAAAAAATCCAGAACACCACCCAGAGGTTATAATGCATCAAGAAGATCTCGTAGTTCTAGCAGGTTTGATAATATTTAAAATTTTTACCAGGGGATTTAGTTATGACAAAATCACAGCTTAAATTTTAACTGAGGAGAAAAAGATTATTCTGTACAAGTGGAATCCGTGTGATACTGACAAAAGTTTTCCCCTCACTACTGAGAATTGACATAGTATTTGAAACTATGAGGTTGAAGAGATGAAAACAGGCAAAATTATTTGAAAAATTTTGGCAACTCTTAGTAATTTAATATTTTACTGCTGTTTTTTCATTGATTTACTGATTGAATTGGAGAGTGGGATGGCAGGGACAGGTAATTTTATAAAAATATAAATGAATTGACCTTTTAGACTTCTTTGTTTCTTTGGAGTGTTGTAGTAAATTTTAATATCCAAAATGACTAAAGTTGAAGCGTTAGTAGTTTTTGCTAAGTTACTTTTTGCATCTCTGTTTTATTGAGTGCATGAAATTTAAATTTTGTTTCTTTTTTAATCTGCAGTTTTCTGTAGGAAAAGGAAATTATTAGGTACACTGCCACCAGGTGGCAGAAGGCTATTATAGTATCAGCTACAAGGACCTTCCTTTAAATAAAAGATTATCTAAACTCACATTGATTTTCCTAGATGATACCATGACTACAAATAAATGGGAATTCCTAATGTATGTTAAGCTATATCTTTAAAATATTTTAAAAATATATTTTAACCAGTTTTAAAGATACTTTAGAATGATTTTTCATATAAAAATAATTTCTGAGATGAGGATACAGTTGTCTTATTTTTTAACTTGTGTTTTAATAGTTTGTTCTTAATACTTGTCTTTGATTTGTTGATCAAAGATAATTGCAGGCATTTATTGTGTGCTTTATGCCAGATATTGTATCATAGCAGTTTTTCATGCCTAACCTCATTTAATCCTCACAATAAGCCCTTGAAAGGTCGATATTATCACTCTTCATATGTGAGGAAACTGAAGCTTAGAGGGAATTTTTTCATTTGTTCTGTACTCTAGTATCACAAGTATAGTAAGATTAAATTTGAGAATTCTCTAAAATAATGTGATACCTGCCTTTAAAACCTGCCTCAGAAGCATAAAGTTGAAATCAGAATATGCTAAAAAATGGAACTAAAAATAAACAGATCACTGTCATATTTTAGCGTCTTGAACAAAACTGAAAAATAATTTATCTCACTTGCCATGGGAAACATTTTAGCCTTGTGACGTCACCTTTACTTTTTAGTGATTTTATTGATTGTGTCACACATCCTTTTGTGTTTATGTGATTGTTTTAGGCATTGCTCTTCATAGCACCAAATGTTTTGATCCTTTTTTTTTTTAACTAGTAAAAGTTAAAACCATGGTTTAACTTAGGGTTCACTGTTTGTGCTGTGTAGTTCCATGCATTAAAAAAGTTTTTTTTTTTATTTTACTGTTAATCTGCTACCAACATTTCCCCTTTTAATCACATTCAGTAATATAATTTAGTGCTGTTAATTATAGTCACAGTATTGTGCCTACCACCATCCATTACCAAAACTTCCATTGTTCCAAATAGAAACTACATTTTTTAAGCCTAACTCCCTATTCCCTATTACCACCCTGTCCCCTGGTAACCTGTATTCTAGATTCTGACTCTCTGATTTTGCTTATTCTTTCATATCAGTGAGATCATATGATGTTTGTCCTTTGTGTCTGTCTGGCTTAATTTCACTCAACATGTCTTTAATGTTCATCCATATTGTAGCATGTATCAGAATTTTTCATTCCTTTTCATGGCTGATTAGTGTTCCATTGTATGTATAGAATATACCACATTTTGTTTATTCATTCATCAGTTGTTGAACACTTAAGTTGCATCCATTTTTTGGCCCTTGTGAATAATGCTGCTAGGAAGATTGGTGTGCAAATACCTGTTGAGTCCCTGCTTTGAGTTCTTATGGGTATATATCTACAAGCAGAATACTGATTCATATGGTAATTATGTACTTAAGTATTTGAAGAACCTCCAAACTGTCTTCCACAGTGGCTGCACCATTTTACTTTCCCACCAACAATAAATGAGTGTTCCTGTTTCCACATCCTCTCCAACACTTGAGATTTTCTGTTTTTTTTTTTTCGTAGTAGCCATTGTAGTGGGGGTGATATGGTATCTCATTGTTGTTTTGATTCGCATTTCCTTTATAGCTAACATGTCGAGCATCTTTTCATATGCATTTTGGCCATTTATATTTCCTCTTTGGAGAAATGTCTAAGGTTTTTTGCCTATTTTGTAAATGGGTTATTTGTCTTTTTATTGTTGAGTTGTAGGATTTCTTTATTCTGGGTATTAAACCCTTATCAGATACGTAGTTGGCAAATAATTTCTGTCTTTGAGTACGTTGTCTTTTCACTTTCATGATAAAGTCCTTTGATTGTGCACTCAGTTTTGAATTAATAAAGCAACATTTGTGAAATGGTAGGAAGTTGGAGGGAAAAACATTTTCTCTGTAAAATAATACTAATATAATGCTTTTAAAAGAGATATTCTAAATAACTGGTTCTAGAGAGTTCATATTGAACCAACTAACTTATTTTTTAGTTCTTGAAGAAAGCCTGTTATCTTATTGCAGAATAATCCACCATGGTGCAGCAAGGAGCTAGATGCATGAGAAAACATATTTACCCTGAGAGACTCTAAAACGTCATTATTATTTTTTCTTCCAAAGAAACTCTTGTTCAAATATACCAAATGAAAAGGAAGTCCTTTACCATTTCTAATATGAAATCATAGAGAACATTTTCATCATTCTGTACAATTTATGTTTCATAATTTTGATCTGTACCAGTATTAGATAGTAGAATGTGCTCATAAAAGATGTGAGTTTAAACTGATGTCTAAAGAGTACTATTCACTTGAGAGCATCAGGGACTTTTGCTTTTGTATATTTTTTAAAATAACATTATTTTTGGCTTTCAGGGAAAGGCGTAGGAGGAGGAGCAGGAGTTCTTCCAGATCACCAAGAACATCGAAAACCATAAAAAGGAAATCATCTAGGTCTCCATCTCCTAGGAGGTAGGTTGAAAGTGTGTACAAAATTAAAGAGGAGGCAGAAGATATAAAAATTAAAAAAAAAATTTTTCTCCTCTTCAGTATGTTTTCTAAACTTTTTGTTTTGAATGACTAATATGTCTGCATGTTTCAGAAGTCAAAACAATATAAAAAGTTTTATGTGGCAAAGTCTTAATTCCACCCCTGTGCCCATCTATTGTGTACCTATTAATGACTTCTTTCCTTTTTTTTTTTTTTGGTATATCCTTCCAGTGTTGTGTTGTATATGGATACAGCATAATTTGTAACTTTTATTTTTATGCTAACACTTAACCATACCAGAGCTCTTTCCATATTTATCATGGAAACTTCTTTACTCCTTTTTATATCTGTGTAGACTTTCATTGTATGATAGTACCTTGGTTTATTTAACCATCCAGCATTAAAATGGGTTTTCTAACAATGCTATAACGAATAACTTTGGACTGACATCATTTTGTAGTGTGCATGTTTATCTGTAGGATGAATTATTACAAATTATTACAAGTAGTATTGCTGAGTCAGAGAATGTGTTTGTAATTTTAATAGATACTTCTGAATTATACTCCATAGAGTTGGTGCCACTTTGCTCTCTAACTGGCTCTGTGTAAAGTGTCAGTTTTCCCAGCAGCCACAACAAATAATGTTATCAAAGCTGTAGTGTTGTCCATCTGATAGTTGCGATATATCAGTATAATTTTAGTTGCACTTTCCTTTTTTTAAATTCATTCTCATTGAGATACATTCACATACCCTACAGTCATCCACAGTATACAATCAGTTGTTCACAGTACCATCAAATAGTTGTACATTCATCATCAAAATCAATTTTGAACATTTTCATTATTCCAAAAAAGAAAATATATATATATATAAGTAAAGAAGAATACCTAAAATATCCCATCCCCTCTGTGCCCCCTAAACTGTCCATACACTGGATAAAGGGAGTATGAGCCACAAGGTTTTCACAATCATACAGTCACACCGTGTAAGCTACATAGTTAATACGGTCATCTTCAAAAATCAAGGCTACTGGGTTGCAGTTCAACAGTTTCAGGTATTTCCTTTTAGCTATTCCAATACACTAAAAACTAAAAAGAAATATCTATATAATGCATTAGAGTAACCTCCAGAAAGACCTCTCAATTCCATTTGAGATCTCTTAGCCACTGAAACTATTTTGTTTCATTTTCTCTTTCCCCCTTTGGTCAAGAAGACTTTCTCAGTCCCACAATGCTGGGTACAGGCTCATCCCCTGGAGTCATGTCCCATGTTGCCAGGGAGATTTACACCCCTGGGAATCATATCCCACGTAGAGGGGTAGGGCAGTGAGTTCACCTGCCAGCTGGGCTTACAGAGAGAGAGAGGCCACATCAGAGCAACAAAAGAGGTTCTCTGGGGGAGACTCTTAGGCACAATTTTAAGTAGGCATAGCCTGTCCTTTGCAGTAACAAGCTTTGATTCATAAGGGCAAGTCCCAAGATTGAGGGCTTGGCCTTCTAAATTTGTAGTTCCCAATGCTTGTGAGAGTATCAGTAATTCCCCAGGTGGAGTAGTTTAATATTTCTACATTTTTCCCCAGTCCCTCAGGGGGGCTTTGCAAATTCATTTTTATTCTCTGCCCAAATTACTTTGGGATGTATCAGGTTTTCATACTAATCTGTACAAACCAACCAGATCTCTCTTCCTGTTCAAAGTTCATGTATTACGGTGTTTAAGTAAACTGACCATACAAGTTAAATAGTATAGTGTGCTACAGAAAATATAGATTTTGCACCAAATAAACATCTCTTCCTTTTGTCTCACACAGAAGTTGAAGTTTTAAAACTCAATCAGTATCATCCTTTACCATTTGGTCTGATTTGCCTTAGTCCTAACCAGATCCACTTCATTCATATCTCTAATTGAAGTCTGAACTCCTTTTCAACTTTTTTAACAGTAGTTGCACTTTTCTTATGAGTGAAGTTCTATGAACTGTGTATATACTTTGCCCATGTTTCTCTTGGTTACTTTAAGAAAAAATTCTGGAAGCTTTTACTACATTAGGGAGATTATTCTTTAGTAATATGCTTGCAAATATCATTCCCAGTTCTTTTTGAGAATTGCTTATGATACTCCCAACCATTAATCTACTTTCTGTTTCTGTTTGTCTTTTCTGGACATTTCCTTTAAATGATCTTTTATGTCTTGCTTTTTTTCACTTAGTGTAATGTTTTCAAGCTTCATGTTTTAGCATGAATCAGTACTTCCTCTATCTGGCTGAAAAATGTTAATTTGTATGGATAAAATCATGTTTTATTTATCCATTAATTGGTTAATGGTCATTTGGGTGCTTTCTTCTTTTTGGTTATTATGAGTAACGGTGCTAGGAACATTCATGTACTAGTTTTTTTTTTGCGGATATATGCTTTCAGTTCTCTTGGTTATATACCTAGGATTGAAGTTGCCTTACAGTAAGTAACTGTTTAATTTTGGGGGGAACTGCCAAGTGGTTTTCCAAAGTGGTTACATCATTTTCCACTCCCACGAGCAATGTATGAGGGATCCAGTTTTTGTACATCCTGGCTAACGCTTGTTTTTTCTTTTTGTTTATATCCATCCGAGTGTGAAATGGTATCCCATTGTGATTTTGATTTGCATTTCCCAGTGACTGACATTGTGGAAGCATTTTTTCATGTGCTTATTTGCCACTTCTGTGTACTCTTTGGAGAAATGTCTATTCCAACTCTTTGCCCATTTAATAATTGAGTTATTGGTCTTTGTTATTGAGTCATAATAATTCTTTATTTTGGCTATTAGATTCTTGTCACTATATGTTCCAGTTTGCTAATGCTGCCGGAATGCAAAACTCCAGAAATGGATTGGCTTTTATAAAAGGGGGTTTATTTGTTTACACTGTTAAGTCTTAAGGCCAAAAATGTCCATCAACAAAGGGTACCTTCACTGGAGGATGGCCAGTGGCATCTGGAAAACCTCTGTTAGCTGGGAAGGCACATGGCTGGCATCTGCTCCAAGTTCTGGTTTCAAAATGGCTTTCTCCCAGGACGTTCCTCTCTAGGCTGCAGCTCCTGTTCAGAATGTCCCTCTCCGTTGCTCTTGGGGTGTTGGTCCTCTCTTATCTTCTCTGGAGCGAGTGTGCTTTCAACAGCAGTCTTCAAACTGTCTCTCATCTGCAGCTACTCTTTGAGCTTCTGTGCATTCTTCCAAGTGTGCCTCTTGACTGTAGCAAGCTCGCTACTTCTGTCTGAGTTTATATACAGCTCCAGTAATCAAGGCCCATGCTGAATGGGTGGGGCCATGCCTCTGTGGAAATTACCCAATCAGAGTTACCACCCACAGTTGGGTGGGGTGCATTTCCATGGAAACAACCTATCCAAATGTTACAACTTAATCCCCACTAATATGTCTGCCCCACAAGATTGCATCAAAGAATATGGCTTTTTCTGGGGGACATAATACATTCAGGCTGGCACACTATATGATTTGCAAATATTTTATCCATGGGTTGGTTTTATACTTTGTTGATAATGCCCTTTGAAACACAGAAGTTTTTAATTTTTATGAAATCCATCTTATCTTTTTTTTTTTTTTTTAAGTTTGCTTGGGCTTTTGGTGTCATATCTAAGCAACCATTTTCTAATACAGGGTCATGAATATATACTATGTTTTCTCTAAGAGTTTTATGGTTAATCCCTTATATTTACATTTTTCATCCATTTTGAGTTAATTTTTGTGTATGATGTGAGGGGGTTTCCAACTTCTTTCTCAAGTATATGGATGTATTTGCCCCAGCCCCATTTGTTAAAGACTATTCTTTCTTCTTTTACATCATCTGGCATTGTGTTTGAAATCAATTGACCATAAATGTAAAGGGTTATTTCTAGATTCTCAATTATTTCTAGATTCTCCACTGATCTATGTTTCAATCCTTAGGCCAGTACTACACTGTTTAGATTTCTTTAGCTTTGTAGTAAGTTTTGCAAATCAGTAAATTTGAGTCTTCCAATTTTACTCTTTATTCAGATTGTTTTGGTTATCTGAGTCCTTTTCATTTCCATTTGAATTTTAGAATCAGCTTGTTTATTTCTACAAAAAAGGCTATTGGCATTTTCATAGGGTGTGTGTTGAATCTGTAGATCAGTTTGGGGGGTATTGACATCTTAAGAAGAGTTTTCTAATACATGAACGTGTGATGTCTTTCCATTTATTTAGGTCTTTAATTATTTTCAACAATATTTTGTAGCTTTAGGTATGCAATTCTTAACACTTCTGTTAAATTTTATTTCTAAGAATTTTATTCTTTTTGATGCTATTGTAATGAAATTCTTAATTTTATTTGCAGATTATTCTTTACTGGTATATATAAATACAGTTAAAGATTATAACCTGCAACCTTGATGAAAACTTTTGTAAATTCTAAGAATTTTTTAGTGTATTCCTTAGGATATTCTATATATATATATATATATATATGTCATCTGCAGTGAGAGGTTGTTTTACTTAATTCTTTACAATTTGGATGCCTTTTCTTTCTAGCTGCCTGACTACCTTGGTTAGAATGTTAAATAGAAGTGGTGAGAGCGAATGTCTTTATCTTATTCCCGATTTTAGGGGGAAAACTTTCCATCTTTCACCTTTAAGTAGTAGGATGTTAGCCATGGGTTTTTTGTAAATGTCATTTATCAGGTTGAGGAAGTTTTCCTTTTATTCCTGTTTTGTTGACTATTTTTTATCATGAAAGGTTGTTGGATTTCATCAAATGCTTTGTTGTTTCTATTGACACGATTGTGTAGTTTTTGTTCTTTATTTTGTTACTATGGTGTATTCCATTGATTGATTTTCGTAAGTTGAACCAACCTTACATCCAAGGAATAAATCCCACTTGGTCATGATGTATTATCTTTTTTATATGTTGCTAGGTTTGGATTGTTGAACACTTTTGCATCTGTATTCATAAAGGATGTTGGCATGTCTTTTTTTTCTTGTTAAAAGAGTTTGGTTTTTTGAATCGGTAATACTGGTCTCAGATTGAGCTGGGAAGTGTTCCCTCCTCTTCTGATTTTTGGGAGTGTTTGTCAAGGATTGGTATTTATTCTTTTTTAAGTATTTGGTGGACTTCATCAGTGAAGCCATCTATCTGGTCCTGGGCTGTTCTTTGCTGGAAAGTTTTTGTTTGCTAATTCAATCTAATTCAATATCTTTACTTGTAAGTCTGTTCAGATTTTCTGTTTCTTATTTTGTCAGTTTTGGTAGTTTGTGACCTTACAGGAATCTGTTCATTGCATCTAGTTTGTTGGCTTACTCTTTTTCCTCTTATTCCCTTATAATCCTATTAAGTTCTGTAAGGTTGGTAATAATATCTCCTCTTATTCTCATTTTAGTAATTTGAGTTTTCTCTCTTTTCCTTCATCAGACTAGGTAAAGGTTTGCCCTTTTTTTTTTTTTTTGCCTTTTCTAAGAACCAACTTTTGACTTTGTTGGTTTTCTTGTTTCTCTTCTCTATTTCATTTGTTTCCATTTTAATCTTCATTATTTTCTACTTTCTCTGTGTTGTGTTTAGTCTTGTTTTTTAGTTTCTCTAGGAAGTAGGTTAATTTATTGATGTAAGATCTTTTTTAATATAGGCATTTACAGCTATAAATCCGCCCCCTGCACACTTTTTTCACTGTATCTCATAAGTTTTGCCAAATTGTGTTTTCATTTTTACTCATCTCAAAGTATTTCTAATTTCCGTTTGATTTTTAATTTGATCCATTGGTTATTTATGAATGTAGTGTTTAATATCCATATACGTGTGAATTTCCCAAATTTCCTTTTGTTATTTATTTCTGATTTCATTTCATTATGGTCAGAGAAAATTCTTTGTATGATTTCAGTTTCCCCTTTAAATTTGAGACTTATTTTATGGTCTAATGTAATCTCTCCTGCAGAATGTTTTACGGGTGTTAGAGAGAAATGTGTATTCTGTTCTTGTATAGAGTTTCTCTACATATCTAGTTGGTTTATAGTGTTGTCTATAAAAGAGAAGTCTTTTGTTGTTGTTATACTAGCTAATTGTTCTATCTGTTATTGAAGGTAGGGTATTAAAGTCTCTTGTTGAATTGTCTATTTCTCCAATTCTCTCCATTTTTTTCTTCATGTCTTTAGGGCTCTGTTTCATAAATGTTTATAATTGTTAAGTATTCTTTATGGATTGACCCTTTTTACATTATAAACTCTCCTTCATTTTAACAGTTTTGTCTGATAGTATATCCTCTTCAGGTCTCTTGCTTACTGTCTTTGCCTGATATGTCTTTCCATCCTTTTTTTTTCAACCTGTTTGTCTTTGAATCTAAAGTGTGTCTCTCGTAGACTGTGTTTAGTTGCATCTTGTTTTTTATCTAGTGTGCCAGTCTTTGCCTGTTGATTGAATTGTTTAATCTGTTTACATTTAATATAATTACTGATTGGGAAGGAGTTATGCCTGTCAATTTTTGGTGTTTGTTTTCTATACATTTTATGCTCTGTCCTTCCAATACTGCTTTCTTCTACTTTAAACAGATGTTTTCTAATGTACCATTGTAATTCCTTTTCATTTCTTTTACTGTAGTTTTTGAGTTGCTTTCTTAATGGCTGCCTTGGGGATCTCAATTAACATCTTACCCCGTAACAGTTCAGTTCAGATGAAAATCACCTTATTTCAGTAGTATACAAAACTTTGCTCCTAGATAGCTCCATTTTCTCTGCCTTTCTTCTTTTTGCTATTATTGCTATACAAATTACATCTTTAGACATTATTATGCCCTTTTACACAGATTTTTAATTATGCTCTATATAATTGTTTTTGAAATTAAGTAGGAGGGAAAAAAATTATAAACAAAATAGATTTAGACTTTTTTTTTTTTTTTTTTTTTTTTTAACATGTATCTTTGTAGTTAGCTTTACCAAATGCTGTTTACTTCCTGGGAATTTGAGTTATTATCTAGGGTCTATTCGTTAATGTCTGAGATTCCCTTTTTTTATTTATTTTTAATGTAATAAATTTTATTTTGAAATAAATTCAGTCTTACAGGAACAGTTGCAAAAACTTTATAAACCCCATGCATAGAACTCCATCATACCCCGACCCCCCTCCCCCGATACCCTGATCCACCACCTTTAACATCCTGTCACATCACCGTGTTTTTCTTTTCCTCCCTCTCTCCCTATCTGTCATCCATCATCTGTTGCTCTGTCCTCTGAACATATGAAAGCAAGCTGCACATATCTTTGAACAAACAGTGTAATGGGCAAGCACATTCTTTTATGCAATCTCATTAAGCTCAGCTAAGAAGTTCAAGAAATTCAACGTTGATATAAAGCTTACATTCTATATTTCCTTTTTTTTTTTTTTTCTCTTGTGTCCCATCTGTATCCCTTTGAGTCTCCTCTCCTCCATCCTCAGATCCCATCCAGGATCATCCTTGGCATTTAATTGCAATCTATTTAGACTGTCTTTTAAAAATTTTTTTTTTCAATTGTGGAAACATATATATAGCCTAAATCTTCCCATTCCACCCCCTCCCTAGCATTCCATTAGTGGGATTAATCACATTTAGAATGTTGCAATGCTATCACCTTCCCACCATCCATTTCTAGAAGTTTCCCTTCACCCCAAACAGAAACCCTACTCTCATCTCTTAACTCCCCATTGCCCCTTCCCCAACTTCTCAGAACCCCTACTCCACTTTTCATCTCTATGGTCATATTCTCTGATACTTTCTTTGTGTTTACCTTGGGGCTTAAATTTAACATCTTAAATCTATAACAGTCTTGTTTTTCTTTGATACCAACTTAACTTCCATATGACGCACTATGTTCCTATACTCCATCATTCCCCCACCTTTATGTAGTTCTTGTCAAAAATCACAAATTTTACATTGAGTCCAAAACCACTGATTTATCATTACACTTTATGTCTTTTAGATCCTGTAGGAAGTAAATAGTGGAGTTATAAATCAAAGATACAGTAGTATTGGTATTTATATTTGCCATGTGATCTTTACTAGAAATCTTTATTTCTTCCTGTAGTTTCAGTCAATTGTTTAGTGTCCCTTCCTTTCAGCCTGCTCAACTCCCTTTAGCATTTCTTGTAGGACTGATAACTGGTGATGAAGTCCCTCAGCTTTTGATTATCAGGGAATGTTTTCATCTCCCCGTCATTTTTATCCTCCAGGTGTTGGTGAATTCTCCAAGTCTCTGATGGTTATTGACTTCTATTTGTATTCCATTGTGGTCAGAGAATGTGCTTTGAACAAATTCATTTTTTTTTTTTTTTTTTAATTGAGACTTGTTTTTATGTCCCAGCGTACGGTCCATTCTGGAGAAAGATCTGTGATCACTAGAGAAGAATGTTTGTCCCAGTGACCTGGGATGTAATATTCTATATATGTCTGTTAAAATTCTCTATATCTCTCTCTCCTTTCTTTGTTTCTCTGTCGGTAGGGCTCCCTTTAGTATCTGAAGTAGGGCAGGTCTTTTATTGGCAAAATCTCTCAGCATTTGTTTGTGAAAAATTTAAGCTCTCCCTTGAATTTGAAGGAGAGTTTTGCTGGATAAAGTATTCTTGGTTGGAAATTTTTCTCTCTCAGAATTTTAAAGATGTCATGCCACTGCCTCATGCCTCCATGGTTGCTGCTGAGTAGTCACTACTTAGTCTTACGTTGTTTCCTTTGTATGTGGTGAATTGCTTTCCCCTTGCTGCTTTCAGAACTTGCTCCTTCTCTTCAGTATTTGAGAGTCTGATCAGAATATGTCTCGGAGTGGGTTTATTTGGATTTATTCTATTTGGAGTTCGCTGGGCATTTATGCTTTGTGAATTTTTATTGTGTAGAAGGTTTGGGAAGTTTTCCCCAACAATTTCTTTGAATGCTCTTTCTAGACCTTTACCCTTCTCTTCCCCTTCTGGGACACCAATGAGTCTTAAATTAGAATGTTTTATTTTATCTATCATATCCCTGAGATCCGTTTCAATTTTTTCAATTTTTTTCTCCATTCTTTCTTTTGTTCTTTCATTTTCCATTCTGTAGTCCTCAAGGAGGCTGAGTCATTGTTCAGCTTCCTAATCTTGTATTATGAGTATCCAGAGTCTTTTTAATTTGGCCAACAGTTTCTTTTGTTTCCAAAAGATCATCTTTTTATTTACTCTTGCTATTTCTTCTTTATGCTCTCCTAGGGTCTTCTTTATGTCTTTTATATCCTGTGCCATGCTCTTCTTCATGTCGTTTATATCCTGTGCCATGTTCTCGTTGCCTGTCTATAGTTCTTTGATTGATTGCGCCAAGTACTGTGTCTTCTGATCTTTTGATTTGGGTGTTTAGGTTTGGGTTCTCCATATCATCTGGTTTTATCATAAGCTTTAAGATTTTCTGTTGTTATTGGCCTCTTGGCATTTGCTTTACTTGATCTTTAGTTTGTCAGAATTGCAGCTTGGTGGCATACACTCTCTCCAACCAACCAGCAGATGGCGTCTGTGAGTCACCAATTCCCCTGAAGTCAGCTCTCCCCAACCCTGTCTTTGTGGTGTGTGGGGAATCTGACCCCCGTGGGGTCCCCTTGGTGCACTTAATTTGGGTCTGCTGTCGATGCCATCCGCCCCAAATGAGGGGCGTACATCTGAGCAGTTAGGGAGGAAGGGCAGCTTTAATAATCAAACCTCCCAGGTCCTCCCAGAGATTTAAGGCCGTTCTCTGCTGCTGACCCAAAAGTTCTTGGTATTGGCATAGGTTCCCTGGGATTTCCGAGTGGTTCCCCCTTCCCTTCTGTGCTCTTCCAGGACCTCTGCTGAGGGAGGGAGGGCTGTGCCACATCAGAGTACACGCCGGCCTCCAGGGAAGCCCTGGGACACCGGGCCGTGCAGGGGTGCTCCCAGCCCGCTTCAAAGATGGTTGAATGGGACACATTAACTTCCCCCTTCCGCACAGCTCCGCCCTCCCAGCTCTGGGACAGTCAGCTGTGGGTGTGTTCAAGGCCATTGTCCACGGCCGATATTGTGGCATGTGAGCGGTGCTGCGGGAAAGACTCCTGTCACACTGGGTTTCTTGGCATGACTCTGTGCTGTGGGTCTGCCCACCAGGGAGATGGCTGCAAGTCGTGCATTTTTTTCTCCTTTTTAGCCTATAATTCTTGACTGGTGTGAGGAGGTGTGGCCGTGTTCCCCCAGGCTCTGGGGTCTGGTTCTGAATGGAAAGGGCCCCACCCCTTTCCTCTTGGAGAAGATAGACCCCCTAGGGGGAGGTCATTAGCATTTCAGTGGTCTCTCTCTCTGCTTGTACTATCTCCACTCTTCTGTGAGTCACAGCACTGGGAACTGAAAATGGCTGGGGCTTTCTACACTGAGCCGAAAAAGAAACAGATAGTCCCCTTCAGACATAGTCCATGGCGACCCTCCAGCTCTCCAAGGTCAGTCATCACCCAAAGCCTCTATTTTTTGGGGATTCGTACCTGTAGTGAGCAGTTCACACTTGCTACTTAAAACCCCAGTTGGAGGTCAGCTGAGCTATATTCGCTTACTGGGAGAAAGCTTCTCTCTGGCACCATGAGGCTTTGCAGCTTGGGCTATGGGGCAGGGGTCTCACAACTTGGATCTGCAGGTTTTACTTACAGATTTTATGCTGTGATCTCAGGCATTCCTCCCAATTCAGGTTGGTGTATGATGAGTGGACAGTTTCGTTTGCCCCTCTGCAGTCATTCTGGATCATTCACTAGTTGTTTCTGGTTTTTTTCAGTTGTTCCAGGGGGACTACTTAGCTTCCACTCCTCTCTATGCTGCCATCTTCCCTCTCTCCCTGAGATTCCCTTTAGTATTTCTTATAAAGAAGAGAGTCCCTCAATGTTTTATTATCTGACAGTGTGCTTATTTATCCTTCATTATTGACAGATAGTTTTGCTGAATTTAGAATTCTTAGTTAACGATCTTTTTCTTTCACTTTGAAAATGTCATCCCACTGCCTTCTGGCCTCCATGGTTTCTGATGAGAAATCAGCTGTTAATCTGATCCCTTGTATGTGATGAGTCATTTATTTTGCTGCTCTCAAGATTCTTTTTGTCTTTATCTCTTAAAGTTTGATTATGATATGTCTTTTGTGTATCTTTGAGTTTATCCTTCTTGGACTTTGTTGAGAGTGTTGGATATGTAGACCAATGTGTTTTTAAAAATAATTTCTATCTTTATGCTTCCCTTTAGTTCTTTAGACATTATTTCCTTTAAGTCGAATGTCTCAACTTCCTCAGAGACTGTTTCTGTTGACTGCTTTTTTTCCTGTGCATGGATCATACTTAAATTTTTTGTATATATATCATAATTTTTTATGATAACCATATACCTTAAATAATATAATGTGAAAACTGGATATCACATTCTTCCTTATCCCCAGGGTTTGATGTTGTTGCTCTTTGTTATTGTTGTCATTTTCTTTAATGACTTTTCTAAACTAATTCCTAAAATTTGAATTCTGTTTATATGTGACGACTGAAGTCTCTGCGTAGTTAATTTAGTGGTTAACCAATAATTGGATAAAGATTTTCTTAAATGCCTGGAATTGATAATTTTGTCAACCTTTGCAGAGGTACTCAGTGTGCTTTTTGGGTGTACCTTTAGTAGTCAGCTAAGGGGTTTATAACTCTGCCTTTACTTCCTGCTTGCACAGCTACAGGTTTATAATCTTATAGTCTTAGGATTATATTGGAGCTTTTCAAAGCTCTCTATGGGCATCTTTTCTCAGATTTACCTTATACATTTTTTGATCAGCTTTTTTTGTGTGAAGTGTCTCAGGCAGCTGCAGTGTTAAACAATTGCTGTTCATTGTTCTTAACAAACATTCATAGGGAAAAAGCTGGGTGAGCTTTGATTCAGGTCAAATACAGACAAGCCCTGAGAGTGGGTTTTTCTAGGGAACTGTTGGATAGGTCAAATCATGACAGTTCTCTGAGAATGTTGCTTTAGGGGCAGCTCCAAACTCCTCTTTCCCCTTCAGTAGCAGTTACAGCTGATTGTTCCAGGGTGATTGTGGAACTTCTGATTTTCAAGGCCGCTGTGGAGTTTGGGAGAGAGGGATGGGAATAGGACAAGTTAAAAACACCACAGTGCTTGCTGTTAACAAGATACAGCTTGTTTTCTTGGATAAAGGCTTCCTGCATTGTTGTAAGCCTTTACTTAACATCCAGAGTTCTGTAATAGTTGGTTTTGACAATTTTTGTGAATGTTTTTGTACTTTTATAGAGGAGAGGAATTTTGGAGGTATTCCGCTGTTTTGCTGATGTTGTCTGCAATGGCTTTTTTTGCACTTTGCTTAATTTTACTTAAAGAATTCTGGAAATCACTTTGTATCAGTTAATAGAGATTTTCCTAATTTTATGTAGCATAGTATTCATTGTGGATATACTATGGTTAATTCAATTAATTCCTGTATACAGACATTTAGGTATTTTGCTATATATAGCAGTTGTAAATAATATCATAATGAATAACTGCACAAACCTTTTAATCATAGTGTTTGGGATTTATCTCAGTATATATTTCTTAAATGGAATTGTCTGCTCAAAGAAAATACTGATGTAGTTTTTGTAGCTATTGCCAATTGTCGATAAGGGTTCTACTAATTTGCATTCCCGTTAGTAGTACAAGAGATTGCTGTCACCCACAGCTTTGCTAATAGTGTTTTGTTTGGAATTTGAATTTTTCCCAGTTTGATAGGTGAGAAATGTTAACTCAGTGTGAGTTTAGTTGCATTTCTCTTATTATGAGAAATAACTGGATAATCAATTAGAGCAAGAAAGAATTGGGTCTATACCTTACTCTACATATAGAAATAAATCCAAAAGCATTAGAGAACTAAATTTTTTAAATGAAATCATACAAATGCTGTGTGAAAACATGGATGAATTTTCTTTATAACTTGGGCAAAGGGAAAGCTTTTCTAACCATAACAAATCCAGAAACAATAAAATTAATATTTAATATTAAATTAATTTATACCTTTTCATTTGTTGAGGACCATGTTTGTTCATATTTTTATCCGTTTTTATATTGTTCCCTTGGTTGTTTTTTTTCCCATTTTTTTTTTATTAGAGAGGTCGGTTTACAGAAAAATCATGCAGAGAGTACAAGAGTTCCTAGATACCCCTCACCAAACACACACACAGTTTACCATATTATATTAATTTTATTGTTTCTGGATTTTTTGTTATGGTTAGAAAAGCTTTCCCTTTGCCCAAGTTATAAAGAAATTCATCCATGTTTTCATACAGCATTTGTATGATTTCATTTAAAAAATTTAGATCTCTAATGCTTTTGGATTTATTTCTATACGTAGAGTAAGGTATAGACCCAATTCTTTCTTGTTCTAATTGATTATCCAGTTATTTCAAAACCTTTAATTAAAAAGTCTGGCTTTTCCCCAGTGATTTGAGAATGCCACCATTGTCTTAGTAATGTTCCATATGTACTTGGCTGTTTTTCTGATTTCTCTTTCTTTGTTTCCACTGGTTTATTATTTACAATACCAAGTTTTGTTTTATGTAAATACATGATGGCTTTTGTAAAAATGACTTGTTTATCTTAAAAAAGAAAAATTGGAGTAGGGAGTAAAGCAGATGAATTTATAGGACCCATTATGTTATTGGCTCAAACCAGCTTCCTAGTATGCTTATGTATAATGCATTAATTTAGATACTCTGTGTTAGATTAAGGACATCTTGACAAGAATATTATTGATCTTTAGGTTTTTTAGAAGTTAACGTAAATTATCAATATTCTTATAGCAGAAATAAGAAAGATAAAAGGAGAGAAAAAGAAAGGGACCACATCAGTGAAAGGAGAGAGAGAGAACGTTCAACCTCTACAAGAAAGAGTTCTAATGACAAAGATGGGAAGGAGAAGTTGGAGAAGAACAGCACTTCACTTAAAGTAAGCAGCATTGAGTGTGTAGGCTTTGAATAGTTAATAATTGAGATTATTATTCTTATTTGCATAGAAATATTTTTTGACAAAAAACTCCTTGAAGGCAACAGTATCTTGTGCTATATACATTGTTGGTATTTTGAAATATTTGTTAAATAGGTAATTTTTGGAACTTGATTTTTTTTTAAGGGAACAGATAAGAGCAATCAAAATTTAAACAATTTTTTTAGAGACTCATAGAATGACATACAATAAGACATTTCTTAGAATATCTATAAGTAATAAATAACAAAATGTAGTTGATTTTATGCTAACTTTTCCTAAATAAATTTAAAATTAGATTTGTTGAATTAGAGTAATTAGTGGAAAAACAAATTCCACCAAGAAATCATTTTTAGATAAGTAAGTACTTGCAAATTTTGTTAATTGTTATACTGGTAAAATATATTTGTATTTGAAAATTATTCCAACTAATAGCTCTGGAGCTTTCTTCTTATAGTTTTATTTAACTCTCATACTGATAGAGATTCATCATCATCATCAGTAATAGTGGAAACATTTATTGAGCATTTACTATGTGCCAGGCATTATTCTGTTTGTTCTCATTGATTTTTTTCCTTAATTTGATGGTAAAATTTGGATTGTTTTTGAACAATAGTAGTAGTAGTAACTTCCTTTCCCACATTCTCTGTATTTTTGCTGCTTTGGTGTCCAGATTACAAGTCTATTCTGGCAACTATTTTATAGTTTGGAAACTATTTTATACTTTCAGCAGACTCATCCCACTTTTTAAAGCCAGTCAGCAACATTTATTGGCCGCTTTCTTAGAATTTCTGTTCATCTGCTTTATTCAAATTGAATTTCCATGAATTATCTGTCTGTTATCAGAAGTTCAAAGGACAAATTGATATGTATTTGTATATTCTTAATGAAAAGGTAATAGAAAATACCCAGTTTTAGTAATTTACAAAAGATAAAGTAACATGTTTTATTCATAACCAAATGTAATCGCTGGCATCCTTTGAGGAAAATATTATACATATACTTTAATATTCATTGTAGGAAAAAGAGCACAATAAAGAACCAGATTCAAGTGTGGGCAAAGAAGTAGATGACAAAGATGCTCCAAGGACTGAGGAGAACAAAGTACAGCAGAATGGGAATTGCCAGCCAAATGAAGAAAATCTTTCTGCTAAAACAGAAGCAGTATAGGACAGACAAATGCACCTGTAATCTCAACGCTGGAATAAAATCCAAAGCTCTGAATTCTCTCAACAAGATGTAAACTCTGAAGAAATTCGGTTGAACATATAGGTCTAACAGCTTTTCCAGTTGTTAGGTGACTTTGTGGCCATCTTGTTACTGCATAAGAAAGTAAAGCATGGACATCATAAGAATAACAGATGTTACTCAGACTCCTCATCATCTAAAATCTGTGTGTTTCCATGGTGGCTGACACACTTGTCATGTGGTTTGTTAGTGTTTGCCAAGAACCATTGCAAATAAATGGAACATCAAAGATCCAAATTTGTACTATCCATCAAGACTGAAGATAAGCATTGGAGGCTCTTTTTAAAAACGCTAGTAATTGAATTTTGTATTGTTTTACCTTTTTTTTTTTTATTTTCTATATATACAGTTTGATGATGTGTTCAAAATCAGTGCAAATACATATAAACATCCTTGTAAGTACAAAGTATGTAAGAAGTTTTAACATTTACTTCACAGGATTTACAGTGATGTGTTAAATTCTCACTATTGTGTTTTCTTTTGCTCACTGTTTAGGAAGTGGTTTTTCTTTAAATAGTTTTACAGATTAAAATTGCTTAAATAAGTGGATTACAAAATAACTGACAATGCATGCTACTGTTATATTTAAAAAGGAAGAGCAACTGTGTTGAATACTAATAATAATGTGTTAGTATTCAGTGTTAGAATCATTAGGTCTCCCCACAAAGTGAGCATTTCTTTTTGAACTTTCATGACATTTCCAAGCTTATTATGAATAATATTGCAGTGTGTCTTGTCAACTATAGGTGGCAAAGGTGCCCTTATAAAAAGGAAACTGGGTTTTCAAAATGGGCTATGGGAGCACAAGCTGAAGCTTTAGTGCCTTCTAAAATGTGGTATACTGTTTTCTAGAATTTTATATGTACTAGTCATTCATATGGAATTTAGATGGATATTCCATTTACATCCACAGAGAAGTGTGAAAGTGGTATGTAAGAAGAGCTTCTTACTTAGTTCAACTAATAATTGAGAGGGAATTCCCATTTTCAAGTATGGCTTTAGAGCTTAAAACACAAATGCAGTTTGGGGACCATTAGTTTTATACTGTGATACACTGAAAATGAAGCATGTTTTTATTTTACTTAAATCAAAGGAAGCCCTTTAGTTGTCTATATTAGATGGCCTTAACTATTACCTCTCAATCATCTTCTCATAAATGATGTACAGAAATTATTCCCAAAGGGAGGACTGGGAGTATTCGTGAGGTTATTTGTTAATATGTTTAAGATATGTTTACTTGAGTTTAAAATATAGGTCATCTGTCATTCTTAGGCTCACTTTTTATGGAAAGTATGCAAGTAGTAAAATTACAACATTGCCAGTGTTTTTCCTTAAAATCTAACTCATGGTTTCAGAACTCTTTCCATTGTTAGATTTCCAAAAAAATAATACTTTTTAATTAGTATGTTATTTTAAAAAATCAAGTATAATTATTTTAATGCAACCTAATACAATCAAATTACTGAGTTGCCTTACCTCATGGGAAGAGTTACTTTTATGGATTAAAAAAGTCAAGTAGCATAAGTAACTTGGTTTCAACTTGATTTTTCTTTTAATGTTGAGACTGTTTAAACTAAACTTAAGTGTTTGGAAAATGGGAAGAATTGCCCTTATTGCAAGTAATGAAGCCTGGTTTGATTATGAAGCTGCTTAATCACTCTTCATGTGTTTAGATTGCTGTGTTTTTTTGTGTGTGTGTTTGTTTTTTCCTTTTTGTCACTGTGTACATTAAAATTTTGGAAAATGCTTTACTATGTAAAGTATAGATGGTCATTTTAATTATTCAGCCATGTACGGTTGGCTGGTAAGCAGCTTATTCTGATACAAGAATGCTTGTGTGCTTATGGTAAGATTGTGAAAGTGTGTGTCTTGCATCAACAGCTATTTTATTTATGATTTGTAAGTAGAATAGAGCAAATGTTTGAATCTGTTATTTTTAGTACCATTGCTTTAATAAAGCTAAGTATTTTAGAGGCAAGTATTTGTTTATGCATTTCAAAAAAGCATCGTAGTTTAATCCTACTCTGATTTTAGTTGGCATAGGATGTTTTGACATGGGGTGTGCATGTTTGTGTCGAGTCTATAAAACAATCCTTTAAAATTTGAGTGTTTTCTTGTCCTCTAGACTATTAAATGTTTCTTTTGTTAGTAGTTAACATATTTAGTTTGTTCTTGCTAATGTTTTTCCTGCTGGTGATATTTATTAGCTTTAAAATAATAGTACTAATCTTGAAAGACACTGATTTTTAAAAGTTGGCAATAAATAGGAATACAAGAGATCTGGAAAGTGAAATCAGATTATTACATGGGATTTGACATTCTCTTACATGGGCTTATAGAAATGAAATTTTAGGGTCTAGAGATACTGGTCTCTCTTGTGCGTTCTCTCCTCACTTGAAGAGCTGATGTTTCCTGTTGTTCATTATTTTCTTTCAAGGTATTTTGTTTTACTTAATAACTTTTTTTTCCATCCCAGGTAGGTGTTGTCAGGGAAACTTGAGGTAAAGTCACAAAGAGCCATTTTACACTTAATACCTTCTGTAAATTATCTTTTTTAGCTTTACTATGCAGAGAGTACACTTATTCCTTACAGTTGTTTTCATTACTCTAGTCCACTTGTGTTGATACTGTGGTTTTTACTGTTCATCAGTGCACACTGAACTGGTAATATAAAGTGGTCCTTCATAAGCTATCCAGTCATGTGTGACAAGTCTTATAAATCCTTAATTTCTGCAACTGCATTCTTAGTTATGATTTTTCACCTAATCTGATTACAATTGCAAACACTAGTCAGCTTGTGGTGTTCTGTGTTTAGAATTCTTTTATTGAAGAGGCTTAATATGTACTATGTTGGTCTTTAAAAGTGTCAGAGGCCTAAATTTTAATGTAAAAATTAAGATTGTCATTTATATTCAAAGTTTTTTTTTTTTGGGGGGGGGGTCCAAAGAATCATTTCTGTTGCTAATTTTCAGGACCCTCAGTCTTTCTCATATATATATATTGCTATATTTATCTTAAAACTAAAAAAAAAAAAAAGAATCTTGAGCCAAACCTGCTCTCAACTGAAGATATTTAAATTTATGGGTTACATGTTTAGTAATCTCATTTAAAAGTTTTCTTTCACTATTATAGAATTTGATTTTGACTTAAATCTGTGTTTAATTAGCAATTATAATGAATCCTTTTGCAGGATGCATTGAATAACTTTTAACGTTTCAATGAATCATTTATTTTCTTTAAAGGATAGTATCTGATTTTATAGGGTGGGTTCTGAAGTAGAGCCATTCCCACAAAGTAAAACAATTACAATGACCATACATGTTCCTTATGTATTTAAATATTTTTATTTTCACTACCTAATACTTAATATTTTCTCATGTTTATTTACTAATGTAATATTCACTTAAAATTGTTTATTTTCAAATTTCAAACATTAGTGCTCTTAATGGGCTAAATTATATTTCGAGAAACAGGAAATTAGTTATAAGTGTAATAAAATAATCTAAAATAAAGTTGACTTCCATATTTAATCTTGGGCTTATGGGTGAGTTTCTTTATTTTAATACACTTATTGGCAATTCTGCCTAAAGACTGATAATTTATTTATGATTTAGTCAGGTTGGATTTAGTAACTAACAACTAGATCTCTTTCCATTCTGTCCTAAGGTATTTTTGTAGTTTTCTAAGAATTAATTTTACAATTATTAGTTTATATCTGATATAACATTTCTTCTGGATATGTCAATTTTAAAAATAACTTTTAGTCTGTTGCCCAATTTCCTTTTAAACTTTTTATTTCGAAATACTTTCAAACTTCCAGGACAGTTACAAAAATAATAGAAACTCCAACATACCTCTCTAGCCCCCACATACCCAGGTCCACCGATTTTAATATTTTGCCACGTTTGCCCTGTCATTCTACCTGCCTACCTATCTATCCATTTTCTGAACATATGAGTGTAGGGTGTATGTATCATGCTCCTTAAATACATAATACTGTTTTGTACATTTCTTAAAAACAAAGATATTCGCTTATGTAATCATTGTAATTAAGTTACCAAGTTCAAGAAATTTAAATAAGGCCTACACTGTATTCCATTTTTTTCCTATGTCCCATTAATAATTTTTTTATCTTCATTTTATTGAGATATATTCACATACCCATTAATAATCTTTTGAGCCTTATCTCCTCCCTTGCTAGAGCCCATCTAAGCTCATGTATTTCATTTAATTGTCATCGTCTCTAGTTGCTCTTTTTGGGTATAGGGTATATGCTGTCTCAACCACTCCCAAGCATACCATTGAATGGGATTAAGCATGTTTACATATTGCGGTACAGTCACCACCTTCCATTACTAAAACTTGACCACCTCCTCAAACAAACCCTATACTCTTTATACATTAACTCCTCATTTTCTCTACTCCCTGCCTCTGACAGCTGGCACTGTATAATTTCTGTTTCTCTGAGCTTGCATATTCTCCGATATTTTGTCATTTACATGTTTTTTTTTAATTTAAAAATTATCAAAAAACATTTCCAAACAAAACATTTCCATGGTATTTAAATTTAACATTCCAAAGCTCTAAGAATCTCATTTGCTTTAATACCAATTTAACTTCAATAGTATATACAAACTATGTTCCTGTACCGCCCAGCCCTCTCACTTTTATGTACCTCTCATCAGTATTTAGATATTTATACATTATGAGTTGTAACATTATGCATTTTCCTACTTCCTGTAGGAAGTAAAGAGTTGAGTTAGAAACCAGAAGTACAATAGTGCTGGCATTCATATTTACCCATGTTGTTACCATCCCTGGAGATCCTCATTTCTTGATGTGGCTTTAGTCAATTGTCTAGCGTCCTTTCCTTTCAGCCTGCAGAACTCCCTTTAGCATCTCTTGTAGGGCTAGTCTAGTGGTGATGAGCTCTCAGGTTCTGTTTATCTGGGAATGTCTTAATTCATCCCTCACTTTTGAAAGACAGTCTAGCCAGATAAAGAACTCTTGGTTGGCAATTTTTTCACTTTTCAGCACTTTAAAATGTCATCTCACTGCCTTCTTGCCCCATGGTTTCTGATGAGAAATCGGCATTTAATCTTATTGAGGATCCCTTGTACATGACATGTTGCTTTTCTTTCAACTTTCAGAATTCTTTATCTTTGGCATTGAACAGTTTGATTCTACTATGCTATGGTGTGGGTCTGTTTGAATTTATCCTGTTTGGGGTTCTTTGAGACTCTTGGATGTATCCATGTCTCGTTAAATTTGGGAAGTTTTCAGCCATTATTTCCTTTAATAGTGTCACGCCCACAATGTGTATATTGGTATGCTTGATGGTGTACCACAGGTTACTCTGGTTCTGTTCACTTTCCATTCTTTACTCTTTTTACTCCTCAGACTGGGTTTCAGTTGTCTTCAGAGTTCTCTGATTGTATATTCTGCCAGTTCCATCTGCTGTTGGGAACTTTTAATTTCTGTTACTGTATTCTAAAGCTCTTGTTTGGCTCCTTTTCATAATTTCCATCTCTCTATTGATATTCTCTTTGTGTTTATCATTTTCCTGATTTCCTTTAGTTCTTTGTTCATGGTTTTCCTTTAGGTCTTTGAGCATATATAGGACCATTTTTTAAAAGTCTTTGTCAAGTATGTCATTGATGGTTTCTAATGCTTTTATCTCCTTTGCCTGGGCCATTGCTTCCTTTTTCCTTGTATGTTTTGTAACCTTTTGTTGAAACCTGGAAATTTTGATATTTTAATGTCTAACCACTGGAATTTAGTCACTGAGGCATCTGTTTCTAAGCTTGTATCCAGCTAGTATTATAACAGAACTTTTCCTTGATTACTGGGAGCTAATGGAAAAAAAAAGAAGAAAACGCCTTTGTCTGTCTTTGCTGATTAACCTGTGTAGGTGCTCTCTTTTAGGGTTTATCCATACACTAAGTTTAGAGAATACTCCCAGCCAAAGTGTAGGGGCTCCTCTGATTTTTCTGCATATGTATCTTGTCTTGGCATGTGTTTATGGCCTTAGGAGTTCCCCCATTTATATAGTTTCAAATGTCCCATCTTCCCTAGGGCACAGTTTCCTCACGGTCCTGGGCACAGCATTATGTGTCCTGCAGCCAGTGATCCCTTACTCCATATAGCATGACCACCTTCTCATGGTGTTCTGAGGGAGAGTTCCTTGAGTTGACTTCTACACACAGGGCTATATCTGCGACAGTGAGTCCTTCAGGCCACCACCAGACAGACTGGGCCAGACATACATCCTCCCAGTGTGTGCCCAAGGTTTACTCTGGTCTCTTCAGGGGTCCACACTTGGAATGCAGGCTGGCTGTGCACCACGCTGGTGAGGGGTTCAGGAGGGGCCAGCCAGACCACCATGGGATCCTACCATTTTTTTTAATTTATTTTGAAATAAATTCAAAGTTATAGGAACAGTTGCAAAAACAATACAAACCCCATACACAGAACTCCAGCATTCCCTGACCCCCCTCCCCTGATACCCCGATCCACTAACTTTAACATGTCACATCGCTATTTCTTTCCCTCCCTCCCTCACTCCCTCTCTTCCTCTCTCCCTATCTATCATCCATCATCTATTGCTCTGTCTTCTGAACATGAGAGCTAGCTGCACACATCCTTGAACAAACCCTGTAATTCACATATACAATTCCTATGAACAAGAACATTCTTTTATGCACTCCCGTTAAGTGCAGCTAAGAAGTACAAAAGATTCAACAATAATACAAAGCTTACATTCTGTATTTCCTTTTCCTTATGTCTCAACTGTGTCCCTTTGAGCCTCCTGTCCTCCATCCTCAGATCCCGTCCAGGGTCATCCTTGGCATTCAATTGTCATCTATTTAGACTGTATTTTTTTTTTTCCTCCATTGTGGAAACACATATACAGCCTAAATCTTCCCATTTCACCCCCTCCCTGGCCTTCCATTAGTGAGACTAATCACATTTAGAATGTTGTAATGCTATCACCTTCCCACCATCCATTACTAGAAATTTCCCTTCACCTCAAACAGCAACCCTACACTCGTTTCTTAACTCCCCATTGCCCCTTCCCCCATTTCTCTTAACCCATACTCTGCTTTTCATCTCTATGGTCATATTCTCTGATAATTTCTTTGTGTTTACTGTGGGGCTTAAATTCTTAAATCCATATCAATCTTGTTTTTCTTTGATACCAACTTAATTTCAGTAGGATACATAAACTATGTACCTATACTCCTCCATTCCCCCACCTTTATATAGTTCTTGTCAAAACTTACATATTTTACATTGAGTCAAAACCACTGATTTGTCATTAGTTTGTGTATTTTATGTCATGTAGGAAGTAAATAGTGGAGTTACAATTCAAAAATTATTGACTTCTATTTGTATTCCATTGTGATCACAGATTGTGCTTTGAATATGTTCAGTTTTGTTTTGTTTTGTTTTGTTTTTTAATGAGGCTTGTTTTATGTCCCAGCATATGGTCCATTCTGGAGAAAGATCTGTGATCACTAGAGAAAAATGAGTGTCCTGGTGATCTGGGATGTAAGGTTCTATATATGTCTGTTAAAATTCTCTATATCTCTTTCTCCTTTCTTTGTTTCTCTGTTGGTAGGGCTCCCTTTAGAATCTGAAGTAGGGCAGGTCTTTTATTGGCAAACTCTCTCAGCATTTGTTTGGCTGTGAAAAATTTAAGCTCTCCCTCAAATTTGAAGGAGAGTTTTGCCGGGTAAAGTATTCTTGGTTGGAAATTTTTCTCTCTCAGAATTTTAAATATGTCATGCCACTGCCTTCTTGCCTCCATGGTGGCCGCTGAGTAGTCACTACTTAGTCTTATGTTGTTTCCTTTGTATGTGGTGAATTGCTTTCCCCTTGCTGCTTTCAGAACTTGCTCCTTCTCTTCAGTATTTGAGAGTCTGATCAGAATATGTCTCGGAGTGTGTTTATTTGGATTTGTTCTATTTGGAGTTCACTGGGCATTTATGCTTTGCGTATTTATATTGTGTAGAAGGTTTGGGAATTTTACCCCAACAATTTCTTTGAATACTCTTTCTAGACCTTTACCCTTCTCTTCCCCTTCTGGGACACCAATGAGTCTTAAATTTGGACGTTTTATCTGTCATATCCCTGAGATCCTTTTCAATGTTTTCTATTTTTTTTCTCCATTCTTTCTTTTGTTCTTTCATTTTATGTTCTGTGGACCTCTAGGACACTGAGTCGTTGTTCACCGTCCTCTAATCTTGTATTATGAGTATCCAGAGTCTTTTTAATTTGGCCAGCAATTTCTTTTATTTCCATAAGATCTTCTGTTTTTTTATTTACTCTTGCAATTTCTTCTTTATGCTCTTCTAGGGTCTTCTTTATGTTCCTTTTATCCTGTTCCATGGTCTTCTTCATGTCTTTTATATCCTGTGCCATGTTTTTGTTCCTCAATTGTGATTGTTTCATTAATTGTGCCAAGTACTGTGTCTCTTCTGATATTTTGATTTGGGTGTTTGTGATCGGGTTCTCCATATCGTCTGGTTTTATCATATGTATTAAGATTTTCTGTTGTTTTGGCCTCTTGGCATTTGCTTTGCTTGAAAGGGTTCTTTCAAGTTGTAAAAAAAAAGTTACCAATGTAATTTTTCAGAAATGCAAGTTGGTGGCGTACACTTTCTCCAACTAACCAGCAGATGGCGTCTGCGAGTCACCTATACCCCTCAAGTCAGTTCTGCCCAACTCTGTGGTGTGTGGGGAAATGATTTTTTGTGGGGTTCAGTTGGTCAACTCAGTTTGGGTTTGTTGTTGAAGCTGTCTGCCCTGAATGTGGTACATGTGTCTGGGTGGTCAGGGAGGCAGGGTCACTTTAATATTCAAACCTCCCAGGTGTTCTCGGAGATTCAAGGCTGTTGCAAGAGTCTAAGCCTTCATTTCAGTTTTGCCCCAGATTTTCTCTGTTGCTGACCCACAAACCACCGGCATTAACATAGCTTCCCGGGTTTTCCGAGCTGGCCCCCCTTCTCAGCTGTGATCTTTCAGGACCTCTTCTGAGGGAAGGCTGTGCTATGTCACTAGCGCACGTCATCCCTCAAGGGAAGCCCTGGGCCGCCGGGCCGTGCAGGGGCACTCCCAGCCTGATGCAAAGATTAGCCTGTAATTCTTGACTGGTGTAAGATCTGAATGAAAGGCAGGTAGTAGAGCTGGGCCCCACCCCTTTCCTCTTAGAGAAGATAGACGCCCTAGGGGGAGGTCATTAACATTTCAATGGTCTCTCTCTGCCTGTGCCACACTCCTGTCTGGGTCACAGAACTGGGAGCTGAAAATGGCCGAGGCTTTCTCCACTGAGTCAAAAAAGGAATAGAGCTAGTCCGAGGCGACCCTCCAGCTCTCCAAAGTCAGTCATCACCCAAAGCCTCTGTCTACTTGTTGGGGATTCGTATCTCGTAGTGAGCAGTTCACACTCACTAATTAAAACCCCAGTTGGAGCTCAGCTGAGCTATATTTGCTTGCTGGGAGAAAGCTGCTCTCTGGCACCACAAGGCTTTGTAGCTCGGGCTGTGGGGGAGGGGTCTCCCAAATTGGAGCTGCAGTTTTTACTTACAGATTTTATGCGGTGATGTCGGCCATTCCTCCCAGTTCGGGTTGGTGTATGATGAGTGGACGGTCACGTTTGTCCCCCTGCAGTTATTCCGGATTATTTACTAGTTGTTTCTGGTTTTTTTTAGTTGTTCCTGGGGGACTACTTATCTTCCACTCCTCTCTATGCTGCCTTCTTAGATCCTCTCCCTACCACTATTAAGTGGCCTTTTCTTTGATTCAGTTCTCACTCTTACTGCAATCCTTTAACTGTTTTCAGGAGCTTTGAGAAAGATGTTTTTGCCAGTTTCTGCTGGTTGTTCAAAGCTTCTGTGGGGGGACGGAGCTCTGAAGTATCTCACTCTGCCATCTTGAATGGGATGGAGGCCTGTTACCTGATTTTTTTAAAATGCAGTGTTATTGAGATAAACTATATAATCCATCCAAAGTATCCAATCAGTGGCTCACAGTATCATATAACTGCATTCATTGCCACAATTTTCAAACATTTTCACCACTCCAAAATCTGTAATATAAACACCCCAACAATCCCATACCTCTTATCCCCCTCTATTATTTATATTTTTTGTCATTATTTTATTACTTATCTGCCCATACACTGGTTAAAGGGAATGTTGGTCACCAGGTTTTACTATCACTTAATAAAAGCTATATAGTTACACAATTATCATTAAGAATCAAGTCTTCTGGATAACCATTTAACAGATTCAGGTATTTCCTTCTAGCTATTCTAATACACCAGAAACCAAAAAGTAATATCAATATAATGTGTAAGAATAACTCTAGATTGACCTCTCGACTATTTGAGACCACTCAACCACCGAAGCCTTACTGTGATTCATCCCTTTTCACCCTTTGGTCAAGATGACATTCTCAATCTCACAATGCCAGGGCCAGGCTCATCCCCAGGAGTCCTGTCCCCCATGCCAGGGAGACCTGTACCCCTGGGGGAGATGTCCCACATAGGGGGGAGGGCAGCGAGTTCACTCACAGAGTTGGCCGAGAGAAAGATGTTGCCTGAGTTTTAAATTTACCTTAAATTTAAAAATTTAAATTTTTATTTAAATTTATCCAGTTAACATTTTAATTTTGAAAGTTGCCAACTTTGGGGATATTTCATATATTTTACTTCAAAGACTTATTTTCTCTGGGAATGGAATGGAATAATCCCATCATTCTTAATTATTTGCTAGACAGGTGATTTCTTAATGATGAATGTAAATTCAAACTCTTGAAAATCATCCTGAAGGAATTAGAATTGAAGAGATTGATTTTTACCTGTTTAAGGGTACTGGTTTCAGCAAACTGTTGGGGAATAACCCAAAGAATTCCCTGATGTCCACAAAAGATTAAATTTGAGTATGCTGTGTAGCTGTATAGATAGTTTAATAGTTAAATAAAAACCTTCTTAGAGGTATTTTTCCATTTCATCTTCTTTGTTGGCTTATTAGCTATAGTTCTTTTTTATTTTTAGTGGTTTTAAGGTTTATTGTGTATATACTTAATTTATTACAGTTTGTCAAATAATATTAAACCACTTCATGTATAGTACAACAAATGCACAATAATAATCTTTCATTTTCCCACCCCTGGCTTTGTGCTATTTTTCTCATACATTTTACTTATACATGTGTTAAAGTCCCCACAATATTTTATTTTTGGTTCGAATAGTCAACTATCTTTTTTGTTGTTGTTTAACTTATATTATGAATGACATGAAACACATAAAAGAAAATGTGAAATATATATGTCAGTTTAAATAATAATGATAATAAGCCAGGGAACATCCAGATATCAAACAAGCAAAGTAAGCAATAGGACATTACAAAACTTTTGACATTCCCTGCCCCAATTGTACTTGACTCCCCCCACCAACAGGTAGTCATTCATTCTGAAAGTTATCATTTCTTTGCCTTTTTTAATCATTTAAACACATCATGTATGTAACTCTAAATAGCATACTGTTCAATTTTACATGTTTTTTTTCACATTTTTGTTTTTTTATTATCCAAATTTCATAATAGTACATTATACAGGGCACTGTCCCCTTGATATATGCAAATAAACCTTGAGTTCCAATTGTTTTAGTCAACTATCTTTTTTTTTTTTTTTTGGCTTTTATAAAAAGGGGGTTTATTTGGCTATACAGTTACAGTCTTTTTTTTTTATCTTCATTTTATTGAGATATATTCACATACCACACAGTCATACAAAACAAATCACACTTTTGATTGTTCACAGTATCATTACATAGTAGTACATTCATCACCTAAATCAATCCCTGACACCTTCATTAGCACACACACAAAAATAACAAGAATAATAATTAGAGTGAAAAAGAGCAATTGAAGTAAAAAAGGACACTGGGTACCTTTGTCTGTTTGTTTCCTTCCCCTATTTTTCTACTCATCCATCCATAAACTAGACAAAGTGGAGGGTGGTCCTTATGGCTTTCCCAATCCCATTGTCACCCCTCATAAGCTACATTTTTATACAACTGTCTTCAAGATTCACGGGTTCTGGGTTGTAGTTTGATAGTTTCAGGTAACCACCACCAGCTACCCCAATTCTTTAGAACCTAAAAAGGGTTGTCTAAAGTGTGCGTAAGAGTGCCCACCAGAGTGACCTCTCGGCTCGTTTTGGAATCTCTCTGCTACTGAAGCTTATTTCATTTCCTTTCACATCCCCCTTTTGGTCAAGAAGATGTTCTCCGTCCCACGATGCCATGTCTACATTCCTCCCCGGGAGTCATATTCCACGTTGCCAGGGAGATTCACTCCCCTGGGTGTCTGATCCCACGTAGGGGGGAGGGCAGTGATTTCACCTTTCAAGTTGGCTTAGCTAGAGAGAGAGGGTCACATCTGAGCAACAAAGAGGCATTCGGGAAGAGGCTATTAGGCACAATTATAGGGAGGCCTAGCCTCTCCTTTGCAGCAACCGTCTTCCCAAGGGTAAAACCTATGGTAGAGGGCTCAACCCATCAAACCACCAGTCCCCTATGTCTGTGGTCATGTTAGCAACCATCGAGGTGGGGTAGGCAAATACCCCTGCATTCTCCACAGGCTCCTCAAGGGGGCACTACATCTTTTTTTTCTTGTTTTTCTTTTTTTTTTTTTAACTTTCCCTTCTTTTTTTTTTTTATCTTCATTTTATTGAGATATAGTCACATACCACGCAGTCATACAAAACAAATCGTACTTTCGATTGTTTACAGTACCATTACATAGTTGTACATTCATCACCTAAATCAATCCCTGACACCTTCATTAGCACACACACAAAAATAACAAGAATAATAATCAGAGTGAAAAAGAGCAATTGAAGTAAAAAAGAACACTGGGTACCTTTGTCTGTTTGTTTGTTTCCTTCCCCTATTTTTCTACTCATCCATCCATAAACTAGACAAAGTGAAGTGTGGTCCTTATGGCTTTCCCAATCCCATTGTCACCCCTCATAAGCTACATTTTTATACAACTGTCTTCGAGATTCATGGGTTCTGGGTTGTAGTTTGATAGTTTCAGGTATCCACCACCAGCTACCCCAATTCTTTGGAACCTAAAAAGGGTTGTCTAAAGTGTGCGTAAGAGTGCCCACCAGAGTGACCTCTCGGCTCCTTTTGGAATCTCTCTGCCACTGAAGCTTATTTCATTCCCTTTCACATCCCCCTTTTGGTCAAGCAGATGTTCTCCGTCCCATGATGCCGAGTCTACATTCCTCCCCGGGTGTCATATTCCACGTTGCCAGGGAGATTCACTCCCCTGGGTGTCTGATCCCACGTAGGGGGGACAGCAGTGATTTCACCTTTCAAGTTGGCTTAGCCAGAGAGAGAGGGCCACATCTGAGCAACAAAGAGGCATTCGGGAGGAGGCTCTTAGGCACAACCATAGGGAGGCCTAGCCTCTCCTTTGCAGCAACCGTCTTCCCAAGGGTAAAACTTATGGTAGAGGGCTCAACCCATCAAACCACCAGTCCTCTATATCTGTGGTCATGTTAGCAACCATCGAGGTTGGGTAGGTGAATACCCCTGCATTCTCCACAGGCTCCTCAAGGGGGCACTACATCTTTTTTTTTTCCTTGTTTTTCTTTTTTTTTTCTTAACTTTTGTTTCTTTTTTAAATCAACTGTATGAAAAAAAAGTTAAAAAGAAAACAAACGTACAATAAAAGAACATTTCAAAGAGACCATAACAATGGAGTAAGAAAAAGACAACTAACCTAAGATAACTGCTTAACTTCCAACATGTTCCTACTTTACCCTAAGAAAGTTACCTAATATAGCAACATTTCTGTGAACTTGTTCCTACTATATCCATCAGAAATTAACAGACCATAGTCATTCCTGGGCATTCCCAGAACGTTAAATAGCTTATCTGTTCTTCTTGGATTATTGTTCCCCCTTCCTTAATTGCTCTCTATTGCTAGTTCCCCTACATTCTACATTATAAACCATTTGTTTTACATTTTTCAAAGTTCACATTAGTGGTAGCATATAATATTTCTCTTTTTGTGCCTGGCTTATTTCACTCAGCATTATGTCTTCAAGGTTCATCCATGTTGTCATATGTTTCACAAGATCGTTTCTTCTTACTGCCGCGTAGTATTCCATCGTTTGTATATACCACATTTTATTTATCCACTCATCTGTTGAAGGACATTTGGGTTGTTTCCATCTCTTGGCAATTGTGAATAATGCTGCTATGAACATTGGCATGCAGATATCTGTTCGTGTCACTGCTTTCCGACCTTCCGGGTATATACCGAGAAGTGCAATCACTGGATCGAATGGTAAATCTATATCTAGTTTTCTAAGAAACTGCCAGACTGACTTCCAGAGTGGCTGAACCATTATACAGTCCCACCAACAATGAATAAGAGTTCCAATTTCTCCACATCCCCTCCAGCATTTGTAGTTTCCTGCTTGTTTAATGGCAGCCATTCTAATCGGTGTTAGATGGTATCTCATTGTGGTCTTAATTTGCATCTCTCTAATAGCTAGTGAAGCTGAACATTTTTTCATGTGTTTCTTGGCCATTTGTATTTCCTCTTCAGAGAACTGTCTTTTCATACCTTTTGCCCATTTTATAATTGGGCTGTCTGTACTATTGTCATTGAGTTGTAGGATTTCTTTATCTATGCAAGATATCAGTCTTTTGTCAGATACATGGTTTCCAAAAATTTTTTCCCATTGAGTTGGCTGCCTCTTTACCTTTTTGAGAAATTCCGTTGAGGTGCAGAAACTTCTAAGCTTGAGGAGTTCCCATTTATCTATTTTTTCTTTTGTTGCTTGTGCTTTGGGTGTAAAGTCTAGGAAGTGGCCGCCTAATACAAGGTCTTGAAGATGTTTTCCTACATTATCTTCTAGGAGTTTTATGGTACTTTCTTTGATATTGAGATCTTTGGTCCATTTTGAGTTAATTTTTGTGTAGCGTGTGATGTAGGGGTCCTCTTTCATTCTTTTGGATATGGATATCCAACTCTCCCAGCCCCATTTGTTGAAAAGACCATTATGACTCAGTTCAGTGACTTTGGGGGCCTTATCAAGGATCAGTCGGCCATAGATCTGAGGGTCTATCTCTGAATTCTCAATTCGATTCCATTGATTTATATGTCTATCTTTGTGCCAGTACCATGCTGTTTTGGCAACTGTGGCTTTATAATAAGCTTCAAAGTCAGGGAGTGTAAGTCCTCCCACTTCGTTTTTCTTTTTTAGAGTGTCTTTAGCAATTCGAGGCATCTTCCCTTTCCAAATAAATTTGATAACTAGCTTTTCCAAGTCTGCAAAGTAGGTTGTTGGAATTTTGATTGGGATTGCATTGAATCTGTAGATGAGTTTGGGTAGAATTGACACCTTAATGACATTTAGCCTTCCTATCCATGAACATGGAATATTTTTCCATCTTTTAAGGTCCCCTTCTATTTCTTTTAGTAGAATTATGTAGTTTTCTTTGTATAGGTCTTTTACATCTTTGGTTAAGTTTATTCCTAGGTACTTGATTTTTTTAGTTGCTATTGAAAATGGTATCTTTTTCTTGAGTGTCTCTTCAGTTTGTTCATTTCTAGCATATAGAAACATTACTGACTTATGTGCATTAATCTTGTATCCCGCTACTTTGCTAAATTTGTTTATTAGCTCTAGTAGTTGTATCGTCGATTTCTCATGGTTTTCTAGATATAAGATCATATCATCTGCCAACAAGGACAGTTTTACTTCTTCTTTTCCAATTTGGATGCCTTTTATTTCTTTGTCTTGCCGGATTGCCCTGGCTAGCACTTGCAGCACAATGTTGAATAACAGTGGTTACAGCGGGCATCCTTGTCTTGTTCCTGATCTTAGAGGAAAGGCTTTCAATCTCTCACCATTGAGTACTATGCTGGCTGTGGGTTTTTCATACATGCTCTTTATCATGTTGAGGAAGTTTCCTTCAATTCCTACCTTTTGAAGTGTTTTTATCAAAAACGGATGTTGGATTTTGTCAAATGCTTTTTCAGCATCTATTGAGATGATCAATTGATTTTTTCCCTTTTGACTTGTTAATGTGTTGTAATACATTGATTGATTTTCTTATGTTGAACCATCCTTGCATGCCTGGAATGAACCCCACTTGGTCATGGTGTATGATTTTTTTAATGTGTCTTTGGATTCGATTTGCAAGTATTTTGTTGAGGATTTTTGCATCTATATTCATTAGGGAGATTGGCCGGTAGTTTTTCCTTTTTTGTAACATCTTTGCCTGGTTTTGGTATTAGATTGATGTTAGCTTCATAAAATGAGTTAGGTAGTGTTCCATTTTCTTCAATGTTTTGAAAGAGTTTGAGTAAGATTGGTGTCAGTTCTTTCTGGAAAGTTTGGTAGAATTCCCCTGTGAAGCCATCTGGCCCTGGGCATTTATTTGTGGGAAGATTTTTGATGACTGATTGGATCTCTTTGCTTATGATGGGTTGGTTGAGGTCTTCTATTTCTTCTCTCTTCAGTCTAGGTTGTTCATATGTTTCCAGGAAATTGTCCATTTCCTCTATATTATCCAGTTTGTTGCCATACAGTTGTTCATAGTATCCTCTTATAATTTTTTTAATTTCTTCAGGATCTGCAGTTATGTCACCTTTTTCATTCATTATTTTGTTTATATGGGTCTTCTCTCTTTTTGATTTTGTCAGTCTAGCTAGGGGCTTGTCAATCTTGTTGATCTTCTCAAAGAACCAACTTTTGGTGATATTTATCCTCTCTATTGTTTTTTTGTTCTCTATGTTATTTATTTCTGCTTTAATCCTTGTTATTTCTTTTCTTGTACTTGGTTTAGGATTGGTTTGCTGTTCATTTTCTAGCTTCTTCAGTTGATCCATTAGTTCTTTGATTTTGGCTCTTTCTTCCTTTTTAATATATGTGTTTAGTGCTATAAATTTCCCCCTTAGCACTGCTTTTGCTGCATCCCATAGGTTTTGGTATGTTGTGTTCTCATTTTCATTCGTCTCTATATATTTAGCAATTTCTCTTGCTATTTCTTCTTTAACCCACTGATTGTTTAGGAGTGTGTTGTTTAACCTCCAGGTATTTGTGAATTTTCTAAGTCTCTGATGGTTATTGACTTCTAATTGTATTCCATTGTGGTCAGAGAATGTGCTTTGAATAATTTCAATCTTTTTAAATTTATTGAGGCTTGTTTTATGTCCAAGCATATGATCTATTCTGGAGAAAGTTCCATGAGCACTAGAAAAGTATGTGTATCCTGGTGATTTGGGATGTAATGTTCTGTATATGTCTGTTAAATCTAATTCATTTATCAGATTGTTTAGGTTTTCTATTTCCTTCTTGGTGTTCTGTCTTGCTGATCTATCTATAGGAGAGAGTGATGTGTTGAAGTCTCCCACAATTATTGTGGAAACATCAATTGCTTCCTTTAGTTTTGCCAGTGTTTCTCTCATGTATTTTGTGGCACCTTGATTGGGTGCATAGACATTTACGATTGTTATTTCTTCTTGTTGAATTGCCCCTTTTATTAGTATGTAGTGGCCTTCTTTGTCTCTCAAAACATCCCTGCATTTGAAGTCTATTTTATCTGAGATTAATATTGCTACACCTGCTTTCTTTTGGCTGTAGCTTGCATGAAATATTTTTTTCCATCCTTTCACTTTCAGTTTCTTTGTGTCCCTGTGTCTAAGATGAGTCTCTTGTATGCAACATATTGATGGTTCATTTTTTTTGATCCATTCTGTGAATCTATGTTTTTTAATTGGGGAGTTTAATCCATTTACATTCAACGTTATAACTGTGAAGTCATTTCTTGAATCAGCCATCTTATCCTTTGGTTTATGTTTGTCATATTTTTCCCCTCTGTCTTTTAATATCCTTTATTGTACCCATACCGAATGTCTTTAGTACTGAACCTTTCTCCAAGTCTCTCTGTCCTTTCTTTGTTTCTCTGTCTGTAGGGCTCCCTTGAGTATCTCCAGTAGGGCAGGTCTCTTGTTAGCAAATTCTCTCAGCATTTGTTTGTCTGTGAAAAATTTAAGCTCTCCCTCAAATTTGAAGGAGAGCTTTGCTGGATAAAGTATTCTTGGCTGGAAATTTTTCTCATTCAGAATTTTAAATATATTGTGCCACTGCCTTCTCGCCTCCATGGTGGCTGCTGAGTAGTCACTACTTAGTCTTATGCTGTTTCCTTTGTATGTGGTGAATTGCTTTTCTCTTGCTGCTTTCAGAACTTGCTCTTTCTCTTCCATGTTTGACAGTGTGATCAGTATATGTCTCGGAGTGGGTTTATTTGGATTTATTCTATTTGGAGTTCGCTGAGCATTTATGATTTGTGTATTTTTGTTGTTTAGAAGATTTGGGAAGTTTTCCCCAAGAATTTCTTTGAATACTCTTCCTAGACCTTTACCCTTTTCTTCCCCTTCTGGGACACCAATGAGTCTTATATTCGGATGTTTCATATTATCTATCATATCCCTGAGGTCCATTTCGATTTTTTCAATTTTTTTCCCCATTCTGTCTTTTATGGTTTTATTTTCCATTCTGTCATCTTCTAGGTCACTGATTCGTCATTCAACTTCCTCTAGTCTTGTACTATGAGTGTCCAGAATCTTTTTAATTTGGTCAACAGTTTCTTTAATTTCCGTAAGATCATCCATTTTTTTATTTAGTCTGGCAATGTCTTCTTTATGCTCTTCTAGGGTCTTCTTCATTTCCTTTGTCTCCCGTACTATGGTCTCATTGTTCATCTTTAGTTCTTTGAGTAGCTGCTCTAGGTGCTGTGTCTCTTCTGATTTTTTGATTTGGGTGCTTGGGCTTGGGTTATCCATATCGTCTGGTTTTTTCATATGCTTTATAATTTTCTGTTGTTTTTGGCCTCTTGGCATTTGCTGAACTTGTTAGGGTTCTTTTAGGATTTGTAGACCAATTGAAGTCCTTATCTCTAATTTATCAGATCTACAGCTTCGTGGAGTACACTTTCTCTAACTAACCAGCAGGTGGCGTCCACGAGCCACCTGTTTGCCACAAGCCAGTTCTCCCCTGCTTAGCCTTTTTGGTGAGTGGGGGAGTGAGTCTTGTGGGGTTCAATTGGTGTACCAAGCTTGCGTGTGTACTTGGTGTTGCCTGCCCTGTATATGAGGCGTGTTTCTGGGCAGTCAGGGAGGGGGGGTGGTCCTAACAATCCAATCTCCCTGGTGATCCTGGAGTTTTAAAGCTGCTGCAATAATCTAATCCTTCAGTTCAGTCCTGCCACAGTTTGTCTCTGCCACTGACCCACAAGTCCTTGGTATTGGCGTATGGCTCCTGAGACTTGCAAGTGGGCCCCTCTGCCAGGCTGTGCACTGCGGATCCTCTGTTGAGGAATGACTGTGCTATGTCACAGATGAGTGCCATCCCCCCAGGGCAGTTCTGGGCTGCTGGGCTGTGTAGGGAGGCTCCCAGTCTGCTGAAATGATGAGTGAATGGGGCTTTGTTAATTCACACTGCTCCACCTTCCCAACTCTGGGACAATCAGCTGAGGTTGCAGGGAAGGCTAATGTCCACACCCAGTTTTGTGGTGTGTGCCTGTTATTTGAAGCACTTCCGTCACCCTGGGTTGTCTGAGGCAGCTCTGGGCTATGGGGCTGGTGATGGGCAGGAGTGTTTCCTGTCCACCAGGATGATGGCTGTGAGTGGATACCCCCCTTTTCTTGGGAAGTTGTGGTGTTTAGTGAATTTTCTCAGCCACTGGATTATTGCCTTTTGTCTCAGAGCTCTCTTAGTTCTGCTCTTGACTTGACCTGCCCAAATTGCAAGTCTTTGAAGCCTTCTGTATTGGGCTTCTTAGAGTACTTGTTTTAGAAAAAGAAAAAAGGATTAAAAAGAAAAAAAGGGGGCCCTCCTCAGAGATCTAATGGGTTATTGAAATGCTAAGAGACAAAGCAACCAGGTCCATTAAAGAAAGGTCCACAGGGCAGAGAGATCAGCTTTTCTTTGGGATTTGCATATGCGCCTCAGGGCCTGAGCTCTGCCCTTCCCCTTTCTATGTTCACCAGAACTCCAAAAATCCTCCGCTTTTATTTTTGAGTTCGTCTTGCTGTTTTTTTGCTATGCCTGTCTCCTCTCTGCTGGGCTGGCTGCTCTCAGATTCTACGGTGTCTGGTCTCAGTCTATCTATGGTTGGAGTTTGGATCAGTAGAATGAGTTTCTGATAAGGGCTGCCACTGCAGTTCTCCCTTCTCCTTCCCAGAGCTGACAGCCCCTCCTGCCACGGGACTTAGCCTGGCAGGGAGGGGCGCGGGTCCCCTGGCCGCAAAAACTTGCAGATTTCGCTGATCTCAGCAGTTCCATGTTTTCATGAGTGTTGTATGAAGTATGCCCAAAGTCAGATTGCTCTGTGGTGTCCAGTCCACGCAGTTCCTGGCTTTCTACCTACTTTCCTGGAGGAGTAACTAAAACATACAGCTCACCAGTCCGCCATCTTGCCCCGCCTCTCTATCATCATTTTTTGATCTGTTTCTGTTAACTGATTTTTCTCTTCAAACTTGCTAATTTTTGTTTGGATGCCAGATATTGTGAATTTTACTTTTTTGAGTGCTGAATGATTTTGTATCCTATGTATGTTCTTGAGCTTTGTTCTGTGGCACAGTTATTTGAAACAGTTTCTTTCAAAGTTTGATTTTAAGTTTTATTAGGGAGGACCAGATCAGCCTTTCATCTAGGGCTAATTTTACCCCACTACTGAAGCATTACCTTCCTGAGTATTTAATGCCCTGGGAATTTTCTTTCCTCCTCCAGCCCCTTGATCTCCTCCAACCCAGATCCTGGGAAGACAGACTATTCCTAGCACTGAGTGAGGTTTAGAGATTCTTCCCTCTGATCATTTCAGATGTTTTTTTCCTGGGTCTGAGGTTCCTTCTTCACATGTATATGTTGATCATTACTCAGTTGAAGACACAATGTCCCTCTGCTGATCTTCAGAGCAATCTCTCTGCAGCTTTCTTCTTTCCAGGTTTCTGCCCTGCAATCTCTCTGGCCATTTTGGCCTCACCAGGCAGCCAAGTTTATTTCAACTCAGGAGACCACTGGATTCTGTTTTTGTTCATCCTCTCTCTACTGCCTGGAGAAAGTCTCCAGGCAGTAAGCTGGGGAAATTATAGGGCTCATCTCATTTGTTCATCAGGGATCACTGCTGATAATCTATCTAACTCACTCCAAAAAAAAAAAAAAAAAGGACTATGTAGACACATTGCTAAGGTCCTTCTAGAGCCTTGGAACAGACCAGTGCAAGTGAGGGGTGTTGAAGATTAAACTTTATTAGCTTCACAGTAAATTAGTCTTTGTTTCTTATTTAAGAAAAGAGGAAGGATGAGAGGTAGCGTAATGGAGACTTCAGTCCACCCAGATAGACTGTTCTCCAGTGCAACGTGGTCATTGACAACCACTGAAGAAGTTACAGTATTCATAAGGACTGATCTTAGTATTCATAAGAACTCATTTGCTTAAAGGTTCAGGGAAGCCATTCAGCTGGCAGCCTGGTATAAAAACCCAGACTCTAAATAGGGGGTGACATCATCAACATGGTGATGTAAACAGCTACTGAAAACTTCTCTCCAGAGATTTAATGAAAAAAAAAAAAAGGACAATTCTGAATTATTCAAAATTCTGAAGGAGTATGTAGACTGGAGTAAGACCATGCAAATGCTGAATTAAAGAAAGAGAAGAAATATCAGGTAGGAATTTTCTGTCCCAGACCAGCTTGTGGTCTCCCCTCCCCATCACTCAGTCTCCATGCGGGAAAAGTACAGAAATGGCAGATGGGACCCCTCCCATTGTGGGCACAGATTTTAATATCTCACAGCAGTGAAAAATACCATCACTGTTTGAAGACCTGGTGGACAGGGGAGGCCATTTCAAGGCCCAGATGAGTGAGGGACAAAGAGACTCAGAAAACACAGACAGAGACATGTTTCCAGCCCTGGGTCTGAAAACCCTGTCACCACCCTTGAGGGAAGCAGCAGCCGGGGGTCAGCTCCAAGGCAGATCAGCCTCTGAGGACGAGTAAGTTACCAAACAGTGCCGTCTGCTGGACAGTCCAGAAAGTACAAGGACCCTTTCTTAAGGAACATAGGAACTGGTCTATATGCCCTGAATGGAAACCCAGTCCTGTTTCAGCTGAGAAATAGGGAAGACCCAATGTTAAAGTAGGGACCCAAGACAAACCCAGATCTTGCTAGCCAGTGGAAAACACAGCACCACTGGAAGCCAGCAGATTTGTATTACCACACAAGGTACTTGCTGGGGTGCCCAGTGCCTACCTCCCAAACATGTGGCAGGCCACGGTGGGCTCCTGATTTTGAGGGGAAGACTGCGGAGCAGAGCCAATCTGACAACTAGCCAGGGAGAGAAACAAAGAAAAGATAGAGATCAAAGTCAACCAACAAGAAAATCTTAGGCAAAAGAAAGAAAACAACCTCCAGAATAAACCAATCAAGAAAATCAGTGCCTAGACACCGACAGAAAATCACAAGCCACATCAGGAAATGGGAAGATATGGCACAGTCAAAGGAAGAAACTAACATTTCAACTGAGATTTAGGAGTTGAAACAACTAATTATAGATGTTCAAACAAATATTTTAAATCTGTGAAGTGAGAGAGAATGTGACAAAAGAGATAAAGGATATAAAGAAGACACTGGGTGATCATAAGGAAGAATTCATAAGCTTGAATAAACAAATGGCAACTTATGGGAATGAAAAGCACAATAGAAGAGATGAAAAACACATAGGTGACATACAACAGCAGACTTGGAGAGGCAGAAGAAAGGATCAGTGAGATGGAGGACAGGACACCTGAAATCTTATACACAAAGGAACAGATAGGGAAAAGAATGGAAAAATATGAGCAGGGTCTCAGGGAACTGAAGGACAACATGAAGCACATGAATATACATGTTATAGTTGTCCCAGAAGGAGAAGAGAAAGGAAAAGGGGCAGAAGGAATAGAGGAAATAATCAATGGAAATTTCCCAACTCCTATGAAAGACATCAAATTTAAAGTCCTAGAAACATAGTATACCCCAAACAGAATTGATCCAAATAGACTACTCCAAGACACTTACTAATCAGATTTTCAAATATCAAACACAGAGAATTCTGAAAGCAGCAAGAAAAAAGCAATCCATCACATACAAGGCAAGCTTGATAAGACTAAGTGCAAATCTCAGCAGAAACCATGGAGGTGAGAAGGCAGTGATATGACATATTCAAGATACTGAAAGAGAAAAACTGCCAACCAAGAATCCTGTATCTGGCAAAACTCTCCTTCAAAATGAGGGAGAGTTTAAAATATTTACCAATGAACAGATACTGAGAGAGTTCATGAACAGGAGACCTTCTCTATAGGAAATACTAAAGGGAGTGCTACAGACAAATAGGAAAAGACAGGAGACAGAGGTTTGAAGAAGAGTGTAGAAATGAAGATATCGGAAGACAGAGGGTAGAGATTGGACATTTGATGTTGAAGGAGTATAGAATGTTCCAGAAGATTGATTGTGTAGATCTAGAAATGGATAGCATAGGACTGTGTGATGGTAGCACAGTATTGTAAGTACACTGAAAACGGATGACTGTGAATACGGTTGAAAGAGGAAGTTTAGGGGTCTGTATGACACCGGAAGGAAAGATAGAAGATAAAGATTGGAACTGTATAACTTAGTGAAACTTAGAGTAGTCAATGTGTGTGCTTAAATGTACAAATATAAGAATGGTTTTGCATGAGGGAGCAGCAAGAAGGAATGAAGTTATGATGTATGCAGTGAAGTGAATGGACGATGAGGACAGTAGGTTGAGTGAAATAAACCAAAAATGAAAAGACAAACATTATAATGCCTCACTAATATAGACTATTAACAATGTGTAAACTCTTGAGAATTGAATCTGGGAACATGGGCTATAAAGGAAAGGCTTATTAAAGGTTCCTAGATTGTAAGCTCTTATAGCAGTCACATTTATTCATGATTTGTAACAGTTTTTTCTAAATTTTGAGATTCTGAGCTGTTTATGTGTGACATGGTCAGTCCTTGGAGCTCCAGGTGTCTATGTGGACCTGGGCTCAGAGCCAGAGTTTGGGAGTTGTGTGTCAGCATTTCCCCATTAATCAACTGCTAAAGAGACTGAAAAGGAGATCAGACTTTGATTGGAGATATAAATGAAATGGACTTGGTTGATGTGCCAATTTGAGTGTATTGTGTCTCCCAAATACCATTATCTTTGATGTAATCTTGTGCGGGCAGATGTTATCAGTGTTGATTAGATTGTAATTCTTTGAGCGTTTCTTTGGAATGTGCCCCACCCAGCTGTGGGTGATGACTCTGATTGGATAATTTCCATGGAGATGTTGCTCCACCCATTCGGGGTGGGTCTGAGTTAATCAGTGGAGCCATATAAATGAGCTGACTTAACAGAAGGAACTCAGTGCAGTGCAGCTGTGAGTGACATTTTGAAGAGGAACTACAGCCAAGAGGGACACTTTGAAGAAAGCACAGGAGCTGCAGATGAGAGACAGTTTGAAGACGGCCATTGAAAGCAGACTCTTGCTCCAGAGAAGCTGAGAGAGGACAAATACCCCAAGTGCAACTAAGAGTGACATTTTTGAGGAACTACAGCCTAGAGAGGAACATCTTGGGAGAAAGCCATTCTGAAACCAGAACTTTGGAGCAGATGCCAGCCACATGACTTCCCAGCTAACAGGTTTTCTGGACACCATTGGCCATCCTCCAGTGAAGATACCCTTTGTTGATGGACATTTTATGGCCTTAAGACTGTAACTTTGTAACCAAATAAACCCTCTTTTATAAAAGCCAATCCATTTTTGGTGTTTTGCATTCTGGCAGCATTAGCAAACTAGAACAGTTGAGATTGGGGTAGATCCGACTAAAGGGTACAAGATGATACTAATTGTGTTTTAAAACTTTGACTTCCATGTGGGACCAAAGGAAGAGATGGTTATATGGTGCAAAATCTGTATTTTTGGTAGCATGCTGTATAATTTAATTTGTATGGTCAGTTTACTTAAATGCCATAATTACATGTAATCTTGACTACGGAATGAGACCTTATTGTTTGTACAGGTTAGCATGAAGCCCCGATACAACCCAGAGTAATTTGGGCAGAGAATAAAAAGTATTTACAAGGCCCCCTTAGGGACTGTGGAAAAATGTGGAAATATTAAACTTCCCCAGCTGGGGAATTCCTGATATTCTTTCAAGCATTGGATACCATCAGCTTCGTGGGCTGAGACCTCAATCTTGGAGCCTGCCCTTATAAAGCTTGGTACTGCAAAGGAGAGGCTAATCCTACTCATAATTGTGCCTAGGAGTCACCCCCAGAGGGCCTGCTTTGTTGCTCAGATGTGGCCTCTCTCTCTAAGCCAACTCAGCGGGTAAGCTCACCTCCCTCCCCACTACATGGGACATGACTCCCAGGGGTGTAAATCTCCCTAGCAATGTGGACTGGGACTCCCAGGAATAAGACTGGACCCTGCATTGTGTGATTAAGAGAAACTTGTGGACCAAAATGAGGAGGAGAATTGAAACAAAATAAAGTTTCAATGACTGAGAGATTTCAAATGGAGTTGAGGTCATTCTGGGGGCAACTCTTATGTGTTATATAGCTATCCCTTTTTGGTTTTTAGTTTATTAGACTAGTTAGAAGGAAATATCTGAAATTGTTGAATTGCAGTCCAGTATCCTTGATTCTTGAAGGCAGTTGTATAACTATATAGCTTATATGGTGTGACCATGTGATTGTGAAAACCTTATGGCTCACAGTCCCTTTACCCAGTATATGGACAAATGAGTAGAAAAAATGGGGACAAAAAGTAAATGAATAATGTGGAGGAGGGGGATAAGGGGCGTATTGGGTGTTCTTTTTACTTTTATTTTTATTCTTATTTTTATTTTTTGGAGTAATGAAAATGTTCAAAAATTGACTGTGGTTATGAATGCACACTATATGATGATACTGGGGACAATTTTTTACACTTTGGATGATTGTATGATATGTGAATATATTTCAATTAAAAAAAAGTAAGTGGGGGGAGAAGGGGTATGGGATGCTTTGAGTGTTCTCTTTTCCTTTTATTTTTATTCTTATTTTCATTTTTATTTTTTGGAGTGATGAAAATGTCCAAAAATTTATTGTGCTGTTGAATGCACAACTATATGATGAAACGGTGAACAATTGTACACTTTGGATGATTTTATGGTACGTGAATATATTTCAGTAAAATTACATTTAAAAAAACTGAAAAAAAAAAAAAATCCAGTGAATCTGCTGGTGCTTTAAGGATTGGGCAGTTGGCATCCAGGTGGCTTGGGAGTAGATTGATGTGGGGTATCCATCCAGGAAGTTGCCCACCTGGCATGGAAACAGTGTCACTTTGCAGTACCACACAAGCTGAATCTGTGTTGTATGTCTATATGTTTTTTTGTTTGCTAACTACAAGTTCCTATTAATTGTGTTGTGTAAGGGCAACCTCTTATCAGAAACTTGAATGGAGGTTAAACTGAGATATACCCTGTGCCGGTTTGAATGTATTATGTCCCCCAGAAAAAGCCATATTCTTTGATGCAATCTTGTGGGGCAGACATATTAGTAGGGATAAAGTTGGAACGTTTAGATTAGGTTGTTTGCATGGAAATGCGCCCCACCCAACTGTAGGTGATAATTCTGATGAGATAATTTCCATGGAGGCATGGCCCCACCCATTCAGGGTAGGCCTTGATCATTGGAGCAATATAAATGAGCTGACAGACAGAGGGAACTCAGTGCAGCTGAGAGTGACATTTTGAAGAGGAGCTACAGCCAAGAGGGACACTTTGAAGAAAGCACAGGAGCTGCAGATGAGAGACAGTTTGAGGACGTCCATTGAAAGCAGACTCTTGCTCCAGAGAATCTAAGAGAGGAAAAACACTCCAAGAGCAACTAAGGGTGACATTTTTTAGGAACTGCAGCCCAGAAAGGAATGTCCTGGGAGAAAGCCATTTTAAAACTAGAACTTTGGAGCAGATGCCAGCCACATGCGTTCCTAGCTAACAGAGGTTTTCTGGACACCATTGGCCATCCTTCAGTGAAGGTACCCGATTGCTGATGTGCTACCTCGGACACTTTATGGCCTTAAGACTGTAACTGTGTAACCAAATAAACCCCCTTTTATAAAAGCCAATCCATCTCTGCTGTTTTGCATTCTGGCAGCATTAACAAACCAGAACATACCCTAATCAGGATTATGTGATTATAGAACAAATCATGATACTAATGACTTAACTAAGCTAAACAACCTAACTAAAATAAACCAAGTGGTTTAGGTTTGCCATGTGTATAGTATGATAGTATAAAGGCAACTAGAATTTTGAAATGATATAGCCAACTATTTGGTTTGAGAAATCCCTAGGTTTGGTTTGAGCATGTAGGCTCTTCATGAGTTTTTAAGAATAGTGATAACAAACAATAAATTAATAGCAATAATAAAAAATAAGTATATTCTTTAACTGCCTTCTCTGGCAGCCTCTCAAAGAAACATGAAATCTAGGGAGGTGGGGGCAGGGCAGCTGCTAGCCTCTTTTGTGCCTTTGTGCAAATTAGGGAAAGTTGCCGTGCAACCTCACAAGTGCATGGCTTGGCAAGCAGAACTCAGGCTGGAATTCAGCGTCCCTTGTGCCCTGGACTGGGTATCTGTGCAATACACAAACTACACAACTGTATGTAGAACACAGGTGAAAAGAACATGCTTCAATAGGGTTCTTTCTTCTGGCCCTAGCCTCTGGCTGGCCTATTTGGCAAGTAGAGGGACTGAGAGGTTGCTGAGAGATTTATCGGCTTACAAAAAGATTAAAACCTAACTATGAAACCCTGAGCCAACATAAATAGGCTGCAGAGGAACTGGAAAAAATGTCCACAAACAACAGTATTTTAGAGCTTGAAAGGATCTTTGAAATGATCTAGTTCTTCCCTTCCCACTCTTACTTTACAGATGAGGCATCCCAAAGCTCAGAGAGGAAGTGAGTAACCCCAAGTCTTACTATTAGTAAGTAGCAGAGTCTAGACAGGGCTTGAGTTTTATGATTCCGGGCTGTGTTCTTCCATAACCCTGTACTCAGTCATCTGTAATTTCCTTTCCAATATTGAACTACCACTTTTATAAGTTAAAATTTGGAGGGATTTTCCCCAAAGTGCTGCTCACATTACAACCCATCTCTAAAATACAGATAGAAAGGTAAATTCTCTGATTCAATGATTACAGGACTTCCAGGCACCATCATTTATAGTTTTGGAGACATACAATTTTCATTTCCATTGCAATTGTGGCTTCTGGCAGTAATAATTCCATTACTTTTGAGGAACCAACTGAGACATCTGAGTTAATGTAATTGTGTTCAAAGATGTCCTAAAAGGTTAATGCAATTTCATTATCAGTACATGACTTGAAAAAAGTATTATAGTTATTAAAACAAACATAGAGAAGATCTTCTAGAATCACTATAATATAATTTTCTGTTCTTCTAGGTCAGGTGGCAAAAGTTTAATGAGCCATTTAATTACTTGATGAGTCAAGTATGTCTTACTTTTTGTTCCAGGGGTGGGGAAACTTTGGTTCAGATGAAACTAAAGTATGAGATGGAGTATTTTACTGTCAAGGAATGGGACATGCTTTGGAAGTCATTTCCAGGTCCTCCAAATCCTTTACTGTGCCTAACTTTGCTCCCTTCCTAATTATCATTCATAAAATCCACAAACCCAAGAGCTAGATTTCATTTTAGAGAACATTTATTCTGATCTCATTTTATCCAGGAAACAAACAACACTGGAAGTCCATCAAATATCTATTCTATTCCTTCACTCTTCCCCCATTTTATCCTTACTAACAGAACTCTGTTTTGTTGTCTGTGGCAATGTGTCCAGCTAAAAACATCAATTGAGATGTGTAGCTTAAGCCCTATGGCTTAAATGAAATCTGTTGTTTTTTAGATAAAAATGGATAAACTCAGCTCACATGTGCCTTTGCCATTCAACCATCCTCTGCCCTCCTTGCTACTTACATCATGGATGTGATGTTTGGAACTCACAACCACAAGGACAAAAGTCACACATTAAGGACGGCAGAGGAGGAACCTAGAAGGAAACTTTTTCTTAGTTCAGATTTCTTGTTACATAAGAAATAGAACCCTATCTTAAATTAGATTGCTGTTATACAATCCTAACTGATAGAGTATTGAAGAAGCTGAAGCCCAGAGAGGTGAAGTGAATTCCCCAATATGATCCAGTTCGTGGTGCTTCCCACACAGTGAGTGTCAGGAAAGTCACCAGAATCCCGTCCGCCTGCAATTCCAGTGTTCCTGGAAGAAAACAAATACCATTGTTTCGAGGTTGATGAAATTCCAAAAGGCAATCATTAATTACCTAATCGTATAAAAACCTAACTAAGAAACCCTGAACCAATATAAAAACATTGCAGAGGAATAGGAAAAAAATGTCCACAATACCCTACTGTGGGGCTCCTTAAGTTAGGTCAAAGTAGAATGTAGGGAATCATCACCTACACAAATCATTCCTGTCCTTGTGTTGCTTACAGTCTCATGGAAAAAGTGATGTTAAACAAATAAACCAATAAGTAATCCTTAGAAAAAAAAGAATACGTGCAGTGATGAAAAACACCAGGTTTGCATAATGGGTCAGGGGAGACCTCTGAACATAACACTCAAACTGAGAATTCAAAGATGAAAATGAGCCAGAAGGGAAAGCTAAGGAGAAGAATGTTCCAGGTAGCAGGAACAGCAAATACTACAGCTCTGAGGTGGTAAAGAGCACAGTGGTTTTGAGAGGCAGAAGGAAGAAAACAGGGGAGATGATAGAAGATGAGAGCCAAGGTATAAGCAGATGGCATAACCTGATGGGCAGTGATTGGCTTCCAAACTTTTTTGGCTGTAGCGTACAGCTGAGAAATACCTTTGACCCACACCCTGGCACATATATGCCTATGTACACACCTGGGTGTGTAACAGAGACGATGGTGAGAAGTAGTCAGTTTTTAGTTACAATTTTGGAGGTAGCTTCTGAGAACTTGCTAGTGTGTGAGGGTGAAGGAATTCAAGATAATGCTCCAGGTTTTGGCTTGAGCAATTGGGTGGAAGGCAGTGCCAGTAACTGACACGGTGAAGCCTAGGGAAGGAAAAGGAGTTTGTTGGAGAAGGTGGGCTGTAAATAAAGAGTTCAGTGTTTGACATATTAAGTTTAAGATATCTATAAGTCATCCAAGTGGATCTGTTACCCGGGAGTCGGATATATGAATCTGGAGTTTAGAGATAAGATCTGGACTGATGATAGAAATTTGGGAGTCTATCATATGTGTAGAACATATACTTGAATTAGACTGTATTTGAGGTAAAGAATAAATAGAAGGAGAAGGAAGAAGAGAGAGAGTTGGAGGAAATGTTTCCTCTAAAATGGCTTCCTCCTCTGTTGAGTTATATGTTTCTGTAACTCTCTGTTGGTGTGAGTTGAAACCCCGGTTTGCTGCCTCCATCTCATTTTTCATGAACTTTGTGTAGACTGTTCTTCTTATGTTGAGTGATAAGTATTTTTCACTTATCAAAGCTCCTAAATGAAAGTCAACTATTTCATCTGGGACCTAACTGAAGAAACAGCTATCAAAGGCTATTTTTACTATACTGAACTTTAGCTTTATTCACTGAATTTCGAATGTAATACTCAAGTAAGATGCAACTCTACTCTAGCATATAGGTAGGAATTTAAAGTCATGGAAACAGATGGAATTTGAAGAAAGAGAGGGGAGGGAGAAGAGAGTCCTTAGGCAAGTCCTAAGAAGCTGAAAACAAACCATGCAGCCACTAAGTATGTTGCAAACATGAAACAAAGCCCCTACAGTAGAGTAAATGTGCAGAGCACACACATCTTGTTGGTGTAGTTACCTTTTATATTCTCTCACTGCTGATCATAGCAATGCAGAGGACAAATACCAGGCTTGTTTCTCCCACATATCCTGTCAAAATTTCTGGCCCTTGCCCCATTCCTTGATGTTATGAAGTACACTTGGGATGTAAAAATTTGTTGGTCATCCCTTTTCAACCTCCATCCAGCAAGGACCCTTTCTATCTGTAGTACTGCAGCCCCATTTTTTCCAGAGGTTGAGCACTGTGCAGTCTGGAACTCAGCTTTGCATATTCACTGCATTGCCATGAAAATAAAACAAAACACAAATATCTACTTTAAAGAGATTCCTCTATGTATTTAGCAAATATCTACTAAGTTTGTTGTGTATCCTTGCAAAGATATTTGATTCATATTCAAGCAAATGAATTTATATTAATTTTTCTCCCCTTTTGATACAATTAGTAGCTGTGAACACTCAGTTCTGAACTTGCTTTTTACTCTTTATATTAGAGTGAAAATTTTTCCCATCTTATTTATGTCATGGACTAAAGGGGTAAGGTTCCTTGGCTAGAGAAAGTATCCAAGCTGCTGGGTGGACACCAGGAGTCAAGGAAGTACCCCAGATCAGGAAGGTAGGTTAATGGGTACAGGGATTCTAAACTCTGAGGGGCCCAAGTTGGTTTTTCAGAAGGCTGCAAGAAGACGGGACTTGGCTGGGGTCTTGAAGGAGCTGGGAAATGGTCATTCCTTTCCTTGTCTTCCTCCACACCTCCAGATAACCTCTGATATTCCCGAGAGGCAGGCAAGCCTTTTCTTTCTGTAGATGTGGATATAGGCACTCTCTGGTGAGCTCTGAATTGGGGCACTTTAAATACTTTAGGACTTCTAGCCTTTCATTTCTGGTTTTGGAAAAATAAAGGTGGGTAGAGAGACTAGGTATTTCAGGGACAAGTGGTTTGTGTAAATGAGGGCAGCAGAAACAGCTTCCATTCCTACAGTCTAGAATTTTCCCCTTTTCTCCTAAAAAATCTACCTTGGGATGACCTGGGATGACTGAGCAGCCTTCCACCTAAGACCTTTTCAGAAGAGGTTAAGTGACTGAAGCCAAAACCACAGATTGTCACTTAAATGAAAGGAAGCAGTTTCCTCTGTCTCTTTCATGCCGCATAGTGCTGAAACCCAGTCCTGCCTTGTGTGTGTGTGTGTGTGTGTGTGTGTGTGTGTGTGTGTGTGTGTGTGTGTGTGTGTGTGTGTGTGTGTGTGTGCATGCGCGTGCACTGTGCTGTGCTGAAGGGCTTTTCTGAGGTGAAGCGAAGTTCATGAGCTGAGACGGAGCTGAGCTGTCCAAATTGGTTTCAGTTGACAGCCTTTGTTAGAGGAGGCCGCACTCCTGCTATCTGTCTTGTTATTTTTTTTCATTTTCTTTCTGAATTCATTTCTTGAGCTTGCGGCCTCAAAAATAACCAGCTTTTAAAATGAGTATGCTTTCTGACTCCACAGAGCCCAGCTTCCTCTGTTATATGTTCTGAGCAGGATGCAGGGTCCTTATTTTCCAGAGCAAGCTCAATAGAACGGTGGCAGGGAGCCAACTCTGCTAATGCTGTCAGCAAGGGATGAGGGAAATGAAGGTCAGGAGGACAAGAAAGGGGAAATAAAATGGTGGGTCAGAAGCATGGGGAAATTCTGAAGGATCAGCTCACAAATAATGGATGAATCCTAGGGCATTCTTTTGCCATCTTATGATGGACTTAAGTTGGAAATTGTTGAGCAGATGCCTTTCAGTAATGGACACCCCTTATGCTCAGGTTCATATCCTCTTGGACCATGGCATGGGGCGCCTGAAAGAACCTGCCCGGCGCGTATGCCTGCATAACCTCACAAGACAGAGTTTGTGGTCCTCAAGATCTGCTCCCACTTCCATTCACTGCCCCAGACCAAAACCAGAGTCAGATCGAAGCTCAGCCCAGGCAAACAGAGGAAATAACATATATACGGAAATATTCGCAGGACCCAATTGATAGCTGTCAGCAGGAACTGGGGGACTGTGTGTGGAAGTGGACCTCGAGGATCTTGAATTGAGGTTGGGGAGTGTATAAAGATGGTGCGATGGTTAATTTCATGGGTTAACTTGGCCAGGTTATGGTGTCCAGTTGTTCGGTCAAGCAGGCACTGGCCTGATTGTTACCGTGAGGGCATTTCGAAGCCGGGTTGACATCATTTGTCAGTTTTCAAATGTGTCAGCTGCCCCAAGCCAGGGCGTGCAAGCCTCCTGTGAGCTGGCCCCTGCCTGCCTCCCCTGCTGCACCTCTTCTTGCCTCCCAGTGCATGTCTTGCACGCCAGCCATCCGGACCCTCCTGATTGCTCCTGGCACTCGTGTCTGCCTGTGCGGTTCCCTCTGCCTCAGATGTCTCTTCCTTCCTTATCCTGTTGGTCTGGGCAACACCGACTCCTCTTTCAAGTCTCTTTTCAAGCACATCCTCTCAATGACACTTTTGTGTATCCTCCCGGGGAAAATGAACCACCCGCCGTGTGTACAGTTCATCCCCCCCATCCAAGTGAATCTGTTGTGCCTGCTGCACTAGCTCGAGGTACAAAGAAGTCACAATTCCTTTTCTTTACATACGTATGTATAATTTTATTACAAATGCAAAAATACTTATTTTATGCAACAATACAAAAGTGTCGAAATTATGAAGTGAATGTTCTCTTCCTCCTCTGGAAATGACTGCTGACAGTTGGTATGTATCCTTCCAGATCTTCCACACACATACAACATTCACCTGACTATGGTCCTGAGCCCCTGATTCACCGAGTGTGGAAAGTCCACTCCACACCTCACCTCTCCTCCAATTGAGACCAGGACAATCTCTGTTAGTCTGGTTGGGTCACAGGGTTGCAGAGAAAGCACTGAACACTAATCTTTTCACTAGGGCCCCAATTGTCAGGGTAAAGGGGCGAGAACAACTCTTTCCCAGTGCTTGGTTCTCCCCTGCTTTTCTACCATTTCAAAGACCTATTCTCTTCAGGGGGACAAAACTCAGACATGTTCCCTTGAGGCTGAGGGGATCCCCCATTTCCCTGCCTACTGCATCCCATCCTGCAAACTGCCTGGATTCCTGGGTCAAATTCACAGTGTTTCCCACTATGCCTCACACCTTAAAATAGTCACTGTCTAATCAATAAAGTCCCAAGCTATTCTGGCTTTCAAGGCCCTCCATGACCTGGCCCTGAAGAAGACTGTGTTAACCTTGTTTTTGTCTCCCTGGGAAGTTTCCCCATCCCCCTTCTTCTGGTTTCAGACCCTAGTTTGACATTAGGGTGAGCATACACCACAGACCTGGCCAACCATCGCATCCCACTCGCCAGGGTCCGGCAATAAGTTCATTGATAACAAATGTCTTGGGCAAGCCAATCAGATGTCTTCGACTTCTCAACTTGGAATGCCATCTGCATCCTTTGCACCTTAACCCTATTTCCACAAGTCCAAATTCCACTTCTCCTTCAAGGCCCAACACAACAGGCCGCCTCCTTGGAAAATTCCTTCAGGTATTGTAATTGGATGTTTAGATACTGTTTCTGTCCCTGAACACTGCAGTTGAGCCTAAAACTTACCAAGAAAACAAGTAGTCTATGGTGCACAGAGACCTGTGGACTTTCAGAAATGGAAGTGTGTTCCTACAGGGCTGCCAAGACTTCCCCCAAGAAGAGACAAGAAGCACACCATTTATCATAGAAATTGATTTTTCTCCAACATGTTTTACTAAGATGTATTCATCTTACTTTGAACTTGGAATGTGCTACGGCACAAAAATCACAATAAGCATTCAGCAGCAAGGTCAGTCCAAGGTGTTGATACTCAGAAACACAAATTGTTTCATTCTGATCTCAAGGAGAATAAAAAATGGCTCTGCAGTTTGCACAAAACTTCTCAAACTGCCTCGGCCTTATCTTGAATGTTCTTAGGGATCTGAGAGAAGGCTTAAGAGCCATGGCCACGACCTACCAGTTAACAAACCTTTTACTGACCTCCCCTTCTTTAGGGTTTATTGGCTGAATTCAATTATGAAATAAACCAAAGCAGTCCAACTTTGTCAGTTGTAGCATTAGAGATTAAAGTAGAAACACATTTCTAAGGTCATTGTAGCTTGGATTCTGTATCTGGAGTTGCTCCAAGGTAGATAAAACTTAGCATAAACAAATCTATTTATATTGGATAAAGCAAGTCTAAAAATAATTATAAAACAGTGAGCCTGTTTCCTCTTTTGTCAAGTGGGGATAATATTATCTACCTCATAGATAATTGTAAGAATTAGAAATAAGATTTGTAAAGTACTTGGCAGAGTGTCTTGTAGACAGAGATACTTAACAGATGGTTGCTTATATTGTTATTAATATTGCCAATTATCCTTCATTACAAGGGGCCTATAAGAGTTATAAACAAAATGCTAAGGGGGCGTTTTTAGTTACCTAGGCTGCTCAAGGCATGAAATGGATTGGGATAAATAATGGGAATTTATTTGCTCCCAGTTATGAGTCTGGGAAAATGTCCAAATCAAGGGATCATCAAAGAGTGGTTACTGGTGATTTTTGGCTCCTCTGTCACATGGCAAGGCACGTGGCATCTGCTGGTCTTTCCCTTCTCTTCCAGGTTTCATTGCTTCCAGCTTCTTGTTTCTGCGTCTTTCTCTCTCTCTGTCTGAATTACATTCTCTTATAAAGTACTACAGTAATAGGATTTAAGAATCATCCTGATTGAGGTAGGTCAGACCTTAACTAAAGTAACCTCATTAAAATATTTACAATGGTTTCACACCCACAGGATTGATTAAATTTAAGAACATGTATTTCTGGGGTACATACAGCTTTAAGCCACCATACTCTACCCCCTGGACCCCCCAAAATGAATTTTCTTCTTATATCAAAATGCATTCATCCCATCACAATGTCCCCAAATCCCTAGTCATTTCAGAAACAATGCTTAGTGCAAAGCCTCATCAAAATCAGTTAGGGATGTGGTCTGTCATGCGGTCCCTCTGTCTGTGACCCTGTAAAACCTAGAGAACAAGTTATTTGTTTCCAGTATACAAAGGAGGGAAAGACATAGGATAATAATTTCCATTCCCATAGGGAGAAATTAGAAGGAAAACAGGTGTCATGGGTTCCAAGCAATTCTGAAACTCTGCAGGGCACACTCCATTAAATTTCAAGTTCTGAGAGTCATCTGTGGAATGATGTTTTGTCCTCTGGCCTGACAGAGTGGCAGTCCTAACCCTTCCAAGTGCTTGTGTTTTGGCCACGCTCTCCCTGAATTCTGGGGTGAAGTCTCCATCCTCTAAAAGCATTGGGATGGAGACCAGTCTCTCTGCAATCCCTGGGGATAGGCTCCACCCACTGAGAACACGGGCGGCAGCACTCTTCCTAAACAATGGTGCAGAAGGCCCACGCTCTCCAAGAGCCGGGGCAGACTCACCCTTTTCGCATGCACGGGTTGGCCTGCTTTCTTGGCCCAAGAAGATGTCTTCATTTCAGACCTCAGGTTCCATGGTTTGGGCCATGAAGGGATTTTCTCTTCAATCTGTCCCTTTTCTGTCCCTTTTAGTCCAGGGTAGCAGTGGTTCCATTCACACAGATCTTGCAAAAAACTTACCAGTTTTGATGTAGTACACAGGGGTCCAAACTACCAGACAAAAGAACTCTCCACAAATCCTTCCTGGATAACTTTATTTTCAATCCTGATTTCCATGGGAATTGCTGACTGGTTCCATGTTCAGTTAAACCCTCATGTGGAACACTATTTTCTGGGGACTTACTTTCCAGAAACTCATCAATTTTTCAATCAATCAAAAATGAAACCATCAATTTTTGGTTTCATTGTGCTCAGGAGTCAGTTCTCAGCTTATCCCCTTCCTCTTGCATTTTATTATAAGCTGCAAGGAGAAATCAGGCTGCAATTTCCACATTTAACTTAGAAAACTCCTCAGTTAAATATCCAAGTTCATCATGCCCAAATTTTGCCTTCCATCCAACATCAGAACTCAATTTTGCCAAGTTCTCTGCCACTTTATAACAAGTGTTGCCTTTCCTCCAGTTCTCAACACATTCATCATTTTCTTCTAAGGCCTCATCAGAAGTACAGTTAGCCTCCATATTTCTATGAACAGTCTGTTCAAAACAATCTAGCCTTTTTCTACATCAAGCACCTCACAATTCCTCCAGCCTCTACTCATTACCCAATTCTAAAGCCATTTCCACATTTTTGGTATTTGCAATAGCAGCACCTCACTTTCCTGGTACAAAAATCTATTTTTGTTACCTAGTCTGCTCAAAGCAGATATCATGAAATGGGTTGGGTTTATAATGGGAATTTATTTGCTCACAGTTATGAGGCTGGGAAAATGTCCAAATCAAGGCATCATCAAGGACATGCTTTCTTCCTGAAGACCAGCTGCTGGTGATCCTTGGCTCCTCTGTCACATGGCAAGGCTTATGGTGATGTCTTCTGGTCACACCTTTCTCTTATGGGTTTCATTGCTTTCAGTTTCTTGCTTCTGTGGCTTTCTCTCTCTTTGTCTGAATTTAATTCTCTTATAAAGGACTACAGTAATAGGATTAAGACCCATCCTGATTGAGTTGGGTCATGACTTAAGCAGCCTCATCAAAAGGTCCTACTTACAGTGGATTCACACCCTCAGGAATGGATTAAATTAAAGAACATTTTTTCATGGTATATACAGCTTTAAACTACCACAGGGTCATGGAAGGAGCTGAGGAAGCTTCATGATTTTGAAGAATGGATACAGTTGGTTTTCAGTTGGTGACTAAGGGGACAGTGAAGATGGGGATAGGCCTTTTGGGTACAGAATTTGCTCTGGTCTGGAGAACATTCTCCTTGGGAAGATATCTAGAGAATTATTGTCTTTTCCATTAATTAATTTCTTGTTTTAATCTGATCACTATATAGGTGCCTTTGTCATCCTTTGTTTATTCTACAATCGTGTTTATATTACATTTACATACAATGAAAACCCCATCAAGGCAATGTTATAATTTTTCTTTTCAACCTTCATAAATATTTTAAAGAACTCAAGAGGAAAATAATAGTCCATTATGTTCACCCAATAGCCACTATTTCTATAGCTCTTCCTCTGTTTCTGCAGATCCAAGTTTCCTTCTGGCATTATTTCCCTTCTGTCTGAGGAATGTGCTTTTCCAATTTTTTTTAGACCATGTCTACTAGCAATCTTAATTTTCAATCAAGAATATCCATATTTCACCTTCAGTATTGAGGGATATTTTCACTGGATATAGAATTCTGACAGTTTTTTTTTTTTTTCAGCACTGAAGAAATATTCCTTTTCTATTCTGGTTTGCTAAAGCTGCCATTATGCAAAATACCAGAAATGGACTTGCTTTTATAAAGGGGATTTAATTAGGTTACAAATTTACAGTTTTAAGGCCATAAAAGTGTCCAAACTAAGGCACCAACAAGAGGATACCTTCACTGAGGAAAGGCCAATGGTGTCCAGAATACCTCTGTCAGCTGGGAAGGCATGTGGCTGGCATCTGGTCTGTTGCTTCTAGGTTATGGTTTCAAAATGACTTTCTTCAACATGTCTCCGGGCTTCTGTCTCTCTTAGCTTCTCTTTCTCAGTTGCTGCACATCCTTGCTTGTTCTCCCAGGGCATTTCTTTTTAAGCATCTGGTGGTCCTCTCTTAGCTTCTCTGGGGCAAACTCCAGCTTCATCTCTTAGCTTAGCATCTCCAAACATCCTTTCTGTCTGCATCTCCAAGTTTCTGGCTCTGTGATAGCCCCTGAGCTCTCTTAAGGATTCCAATAAACTAATCAAGACCCACCTTGAATGGGGGGCTCACATCTCAATGGAAATAATCTAATCAAAAGGTCTCACCCACAGTTGGGTGGGTCACATCTCCATGGAAAAAATCTAATCAAAAGATCCCACCCATAACATGTCTGCACCCACAAGATTGGATTAAAAGAACATGGCTTTTGTGAGAGACACAATAGATTCAAACCAGTACATCTTCCTTCTGGTCTCCAGGTTTTCAGATGAGAAATCTGCAGTCATTCAAACTGTTGGTTCCTATAAGTAGTGTATCCTTGTTTTCTGGCTACTTTCAAGATATTTTCTTTTTTAGTTTTCAACAGTTTGATTATGAAGTGCCTGGGTGTGGATTTTTTGAATTTATCCTATTTCTGGATGCTGAGCTTCTTGAATCATTAAGTTTGTGCCTTTCACCAAATTCAGGAAATTTTCAGCTATTATTTCTTCAACTTTTTTTTTATACCACACTCTTTTCCTCTCCTCTGGGACTATGATGACACAAATGTTAAAACTTTTGGCATTGTCACATAGGTCTCTGAATTAACCCATGTGTTCATTCTTTTCCATTTTTTTTGTTGCATAGATTATACAATTTTTATTGATCTATCTTCATGTTCACTGACTCTTTCCTCTGTCTTCTGCATTCTGCTATTGATCCCCTTCAGTGAGTTTTAAATTTCAGTTATTGTGTTTCTTTGAAATTTTTCACTTGGTTCTTTATTGTTGCCTTCCTTTGATGAGGCTTTCTATCTTTCTATTCATTTCAAGAATGTTTGCCCTTACTTGGTGGAGGAATTTTATAATAGCTACTTTAAAGTCTTTATCAGCTAATTCTAACATTGTGTCATTTCAGTATTATCATCTGTTGCTTGTCTTTCCCATGCAAGTTGTGATTTTCCTGGTTCCTTATAATCCAACTTGTTCTGGATTGTATATTGGACATTGTGGCTATTATGTTATGAGACTCATGTTGTTTAAATTCTATGGAGTATGTTGACATTTTTGTTTGTTTGTTTGTTTTGTTCTCTAAGCAGAGGAGCTGCATTCCCAAGGTAATGGGGGCAAATCTTCACTGCTTGTTTCTCTTCCTGTCTTTCCACTGCTTGACCCTGAATGCAGATGCAGTAAAGTAAAGCCCCAGCTTTCTGTGTGGAAGATCAAAAATGAGACCTGCAAGGAATTTTTTGTTTTGGCAGGCAGTTGACCCTCTTGGATTCAGGTTGCAAGCTCTAACCAGCCTTCTGTGGGTTGTGGTTTCCATGTTGGTTTAAAGAGTGTAGCACTGCGTAGATGTGTCCCATGTGTGTGCCACCCAGTGTCCAGTCTGTAACTTGGATGCTAGTTTACTTTTCAGTTCAGCTCTCGAAATCTTTGGTATGTTGGTTAAGATCAGATCCAAGTATGCACAGCTTGGGAGTAAGCCCAATAATTTTATAAGCAACTTTATGGGGGTTATTTTCTAAACTCATTTCTCTGTGATTTCCTTAGTACTTTCCTATTCCTTGCAGGCCTCCTTTTTGGTCTTCCACACAGAAAGCTGGGGCTTTATTTTCCTGGCTCTAACATGCACTCTTGCAACTGCAACTGTATTCAGTGTGAGCAGTGGGAGGACAGAAAGAGAAAGAAACAATGAAGATTTGCCCCCACTACCTTGGGAATGCAGCTCCTCTGCTTGGAGAAAAAGATTCTCCTTTATTTACAATTTATTAGTCTACCTTTTTTCAATATCATTGTGAAATTCCCCCAATATTTGTTAAAATACAAAAATATTTTAATATGATTTCAAAGTATAATATATTTATTATTGAAATGTTGGAAAAGGGAGAAAATCATAGGGGATAAAAGGAAAAAAATGTATAGCCCATCACCCGGATATAACTCTTAATATCTTGATATATATTCCCCTAGTCTTTTAAAAAATTTATGCTTATAAATTACTGTGTAGACTACTTTGAAACTTGCTTTATTTTACTTGCTATCTTGTGAATATTTTTCATACTATTTAGTAATCTCCTACAGCACATTTTTAAAGGCTGCATTGTATTTCATCACATATATTTAAATAATCAGAAGTTGTTGGAAATTTAAGTTGCTCATAATTTTTCCTTTTAGAGGGAAAAATGAAGTCAACATTCTTAGCATTTGTAAAAGTGGCTTTTTTTTTTAGAGAGAGTTGTGGTTTTACAGAACAAACATGCACAAAATCTGAATTGTAATGCCTCTCTTTAAACTTAGTGTATAACCTGATTGGTCTCTGGAACAATGTGTATCTCTGAAACCTGAAACTCAGAGCTAGAGCTCTGCAGATATGAATGTCAGTATTAGTGCATACAGCAACTGTTAAAAAAAGCTGAAAAAGAGCCCAGACTTCAATTAGTGACATGAATGGAGCAGATCTGGTTAAGACTAGGGCAAACTGGGCCAAAGGGTAAAGGTTGAAACTGACTGTGTTTTAAAACTTCAACTTCCATGTGAGACCAAGGGAAGAGATGTCTATTTGGTGCAGGATCTATATTTTCTAAACAGTATAACTCTACTGTCTGTTTGTTCAAACACCCCAATTGCAAGGAACTTTGAATAGGAAGTGAGATACGGTAAGTTAGTATGGGTTAGAGTGAAATAGTGACACATCCCAAAGTAATTTGGGCAGAGAATAAAAAATATATTTACAGCCTCCCCCTCCCCAGCCCCGAGGATCTGGGGGAAGGTGTGGATGTGTTGGACATCCTCACGTGGACTGGTGTTGATGTTGTCACAAACATTGGGACTGGTGGTTTGATGTGCCGAGCCCTTGATCGTGGGACTTGCCCTTATGAAGCTCGTTACTGCAAAGGAGAGGCTAAACTTGCATATAATTGTGCCTGAGAGTCTCCCCCTGAGTACCTCTTTGTTGCTCAGATGTGGCCCTCTCTCTCTCTCTAACTGAGCCACCTTGGCAGGTGAACTCACTGCCCTCCCCTCTATGTGGGACCCAACTCCCAGGGGTGTAAATCTCCCTGGCAAAGCAGGATATGACTCCCAGGAATGAATCTGGACCTGGCATCATGGGATTAAGTATATCTTCTTGACCATAAGGGGGATGCAAAATGAAATGAAATAAAGTTTCAGTGGCTGAGAGATTTCAAATGGAGTCGAGAGGTCACTCTGGTGGACATTCTTATGCACTACATAGATAACACCTCTTAAGTTTTAATGTTTTGGAATAGCTAGAAGTAAATACCTGAAACTACCAAACTCCAACCCAGTGGTCTGGACTCCTGAAGACAATTATATAATAATGTAGATTACAAGGGGTGACAGTGTGATTGTGAAAACCTTGTGGATCATACTCCCTTTATCTAGTTTATGGATGGATGAGTAGAAAAATGGGGATAAAAACTAAATGACAAATAGGGTGAGATGGAGGGATGGTTTGGGTGTTCTTTTTTTACTTTTATTTTTTATTCTTATTCTGATTTTTTCTGACGTAAGGAAGATTTTCAGAAATAGATTGTGGTGATGAATGTATAACTATATGATCGTACTATGAACAGTTGGTTATATACCATGGATGATTGTATGTATGTGAATATATTTCAATAAAACTGAATTAAAAAATGCATAAAATACAGGATTCCCATACACCACCTCACCACCAACACTTGCATTGGTGTGGACAATTTGTTACAACTGATGATAGCACTTTTTTGCAATTCTACTATTTGTTACAATTTATGAAAGATTATTAAAGTAGTACTATTAACTATTGTCCATAGTTTATATAGGGGTATTTTTTCCCCATATTCCCAACCTGTTATTTATTTTTTTTAATGCATGTCTTTATTTTGTTACTCATCCACCCATACACTGGATAAAGGGGGTGTCAATCTCAAGGTTTTTATAATCACATGGTCACAAGATAAAAGCTATATCAAATCATTATCAAAGATTAAGGCTACTGGATTACAGTTCAACATTTTCAGATATTTCCTCTGACTACTCTAATACATTAGAAACTAAAAAGAAATACCTATATAATGACTCAGTAGTCATAACCATTTGTTAAAACCTAACTTCTCAGTTACAACTCCTCCCTTCGATTTGATCATTCTCTCAATCCTCAGGGATATCTGGGCCATGACCATTCTAATTTCTCTGTGCAGAAAAGAGATGTCAACATTATGGGGTAGAGGAATAAAATTAGTTGATGTTCTTGGAGATACTGGTACTTCTGGGTTTCAGGGCTTCTCTGGCATAGGAGCCATATGGAGGCTTTAAGTTTCTGAAAAAATAAACTTAATAGGTAAAACTTTTATAGAGTCTAGATAGAACCCAGGGTATTCTTTAGGGTTTTCAGGAATACTGTTGGTTGGGGCTTGGCATACTGTGGCAATTTGCAATATCTGCCTGAAGTTTGCATAAAAGTAACCTCCAAATAGAATGAGCACTCTATTTGAAATCTCTAGCCACTGAAACTTTATTTTGTTTCATTTCTTTTTCTCCTTTTGGTCAAGAAGGCATTGAAAAGTGACAGTTTTTGTACATCTTAATTTTTATAAATCCTACATGTAATAGTTGGGACAAAGATATTTTATACTTAGTATCAAATTGCCCTTGAGAAAAACTGTATCTATTTAGAATATTAATGTATCTTTACATTTTTACCAAATTAGATATTATCAGTTAAAGTATATTTTCTAATTTTATTGACTAAAATAGATCATTTAAAAAATTTCATCTAATAATTATTTTGTGTATACCACTGAAAATGTTATTTTTATGATTGAATAATGTTTCACAATGTGATGTAACATTATTTTATTATTGGACTTTTTTCTTGTGCTAGTATACATAATTATGCCATGAATGTATATCTCTATCTATCAGTCTATCTTACCTTTTAGTGGAAAAATTTTTCCTTACTATAGATTTATAGAATGGAGTTACTGAACCAAAGATTATTACCTTTGTTCATTTCTCAAAAAGATTATATATAAGTGTATACATGTGTGTGTATACATATGTGTATGTGTATTTCTGATTGTTAAAGAAGTACTCGTTCATTATAGAACATTTAGAAAATAAAGTTAAGTATAATGAAGAAGAAAATCACTCTCTGGCAGAGATAGTTCACTGTCCACCAAATTCCTTGCTCCTTTTTCCACAGTTAGTCTGGGGATACATTTTCCAGCTCTCCCCTCCCCCCACCCCATATCCAGGTATGGTCAGTGGAATGTGGGCAGGTCATTTGCAGGCCAAACTTTTGAAGAAACAGGTGTACTTTCTTCATGATCTTTCCCCCTTCCTGCCAATAGGACTCAGATGACAAAGATGACATAGAGTATTGAGGAGCCACTAGATAGAAGGAGGCAGGTCCCTGAATCACTGTGTGGAGGAGAGCTATCTGCTGACCAGGAACACTGGGCTACACTGTACATAAATAGAAGAGAAGCTTATATTAGGTTAGCCTCTGATATTTGGTGATTTATTCTTTAGAAAGAATGATTGCTAATGTTTTGTTGTATTTTCTCTCAGTTTATTTTTCCTATGTATTTTTTCTCCTTTGCTTAGATGGGAATGCATGTTTTGAAGGCTCTTGATATGTATTACCAAAATGCTTTTCAGAAATGTTGTTTCAGTTTATAGTCAGCCAAGCAGTATATGAGAATGGCTTTCTCAGCATTGTTTCTTTGTTTTTTTAGTTGTTGTATTTTTATGAATAGTCTTTTAACAACTGTGATGGTTTGAAGCTGTATGTACCCCAGAAAATCATGTTCGTAAAGCTAATGCATTCCTGTGGGTGTGGACCCATTGTAAGTAGGATCTTTTGGTGAGTAGGAGCTTAACTTGAGATGCCACCCAACTCATTCAGAGTGGGTCTTAATCCTCTTACTGGAGTCCTTTATTAGAGGATGAAATACAGACAACACAAAGAAGAGAGAAAGCCACAGAAACAGATAGGAAGCCACTGAAGCCAGAAGTTGGAAGCAATGAGACTCAGAAGAGGAGGGAGAGACAGTAGATGCCACGATGTGACAGAGGGAGGAGTCCAAGGTCAACAGCTGCCTGTCTTCAGGAAAAATATATTGTCTTGATGATATCTAGATTTGAACATTTTCACAGCCTCAAAACTGTAAGCTTGTATGTTAATAAATCCCCATTGAGAGAAAAAAAGAAAGGAGAGAGAGAGATGGAGAAAGGTTCAGTACTAAAGAGATTCAGTATGGGTATGTTAAAGGACATTAATAGAGAGAGGGGAAAAATATATATGACAAACATAAACCAAAGGATAGGATGGCTGATTCAAGAAATGCCTTCACAGTAATAATGTTGAATGTAAATGGATTAAACTCCCCAATTAAAAGACATAGATTCGTAGAATGGATCAAAAAAATGAACCATCAATATGTTGCATACAAGAGACTCATCTTAGACACAGGGACACAAAGAAACTGAAAGTGAAAGGATGGAAAAAAATATTTCATGCAAGCTATAGCCAAAAGAAAGCAGGAGTACCAATATTAATCTCAGATAAAATAGACTTTAAATGCAAGGGTGTTAAGAGAGACAAAGAAGGCCACTACGTACTAATAAAAGGGGCAATTCAACAAGAAGAAATAACAATCATAAATGTTTATGCACCCAATCAAGGTGCCACAAAGTACATGAGACAAACACTGGCAAAACTAAAGGAAGCAATGGATGTTTCCACAATAATTGTGGGAGACTTCGACACATCACTCTCTCCTATAGATAGACCAACCAGACAGAAGACCAATAAGGAAATTGAAAACCTAAACAATCTGATAAATGAATTGGATTTAACAAACATATATAGAACATTACATCCCAAATCATCAGGATATACATTCTTTTCTAGTGCTCACGGAACTTTCTCCAGAATAGATCATATGCTGGGACATAAAACAAGCCTCAATAAATTTAAAAAAAATTGAAATTATTCAAAGTACATTCTCTGACCACAATGGAATACAATTAGAATTCCATAACCATCAGAGACTTAGAAAATTCACAAATACCTGGAGGTTAAACAACACGCTCCTAAACAATCAGTGGGTTCAAGAAGAAATAGCAAGAGAAATTGCTAAATATATACAGATGAATGAAAATGAGAACACAACATACCAAAACCTATGGCATGCAGCAAAAGCGGTACTGAGGGGGAAATTTATAGCACTAAATGCATATATTAAAAAGGAAGAAAGAGCCAAAATCAAAGAACTAATGGATCAACTGAAGAAGCTAGAAAATGAACAGCTAACCAATCCTAAACCAAGTAGAAGAAAAGAAATAACAAGGTTTAAAGCAGAAATAAATGACATAGAGAACATCAACAACAATAAAAAATAGGATAAATAACACCAAAAGTTTGTTCTTTGAGAAGATCAACAAGATTGACAAGCCCCTAGCTAGACTCATATAAACAAAATAATGAATGAGAAAGGTGATATTACTGTGGATCCCAAAGAAATTAAAAAATTATAAAAGGATACTATGAACAACTGTATACCAACAAACTGGAAAATGTAGGGGAAATGGACAATTTCCTGGAAACATATGAACAACCTAGACTGACCAGAGAAGAAACAGAAGACCTCAACCAACCAATCACAAGCAAAGACATCCAATCAGTCATCAAAAAGCTTCCCACAAATAAATGCCCAGGGCCAGATGGCTTCACAGGAGAATTCTACCAAACCTTCCGAAAAGAACTGACACCAATCTTACTTAAAATCTTTCAAAACATCAAAGAAAATGGAACACTACCTAACTTATTTTATGAAGCTAATATCAATCTAATACCAAAACCAGGCAAAGATGCTACAAAAAAGGAAAACTACAGACCTATCTCCCTAATGAATATAGATGCAAAAATTCTCAACAAAATACTTGCCAATCAAATCCAAAGACACATTAAAAAAATCATACACCATGACCAAGTGAGGTTCATTCCAGACATGCAAGGATGGTTCAACATAGGAAAATCAACCAGTGTATTACAACACATTAACAAATCAAAAGGGAAAAATCAAATGATCATCACAATAGATGTTGAAAAAGCATTCAACAAAATCCAACATCCCTTTTTTTTTTTTTTTTTTTATCTTTTAGATGTAATTTTTTTTTTAAATCATCATTTTATTGAGATATATTCACATACCACGCAGTCATACAAAACAAATTGTACTTTCGATTGTTTACAGTACCATTACATAGTTGTACATTCATCACCTAAATCAATCCCTGACACCTTCATTAGCACACACACAAAAATAACAAGAATAATAATTAGAGTGAAAAAGAGCAATTGAAGTAAAAAAGAACACTGGGTACCTTTGTCTGTTTGTTTGCTTCCCCTACTTTTCTACACATCCATCCATAAACTAGACAAAGTGGAGTTTGGTCCTTATGGCATTCCCAATCCCACTGTCACCCCTCATAAGCTACATTTTTATACAACTGTCTTCGAGATTCATGGGTTCTGGGTTGTAGTTTAATAGTTTCAGATATCCACCACCAGCTACCCCAATTCTTTAGAACCTAAAAAAGGTTGTCTAAAGTGTGCGTAAGAGTGCCCACCAGAGTGATCTCTCGGCTCGTTTTGGAGTCTCTCTGCCACTGAAGCTTATTTCATTTCCTTTCACATCCCCCTTTTGGTCAAGAAGATGTTCTCCATCCCACGATGCCAGGTCTACATTCCTCCCCGGGAGTCATATTCCACGTTCCCAGGGAGATTCACTTCCCTGGGTGTCTGATCCCACGTAGGGGGGAGGGCAGTGATTTCACCTTTCAAGTTGGCTTAGCCAGAGAGAGAGGGCCACATCTGGGCAACAAAGAGGCATTCAGGAGGAGACTCTTAGGCACAAATACAGGGAGGCCTAGCCTCTCCTTTGCAGCAACCGTCTTCCCAAGGGTAAAACTTATGGTAGAGGGCTCAACCCATCAAACCACCAGTCCCCTACCAACATCCCTTTTTGATAAAAACACTTCAAAAGGTAGGAATTGAAGGAAACTTCCTCAATATGATAAAGAGCATATATGAAAAACCCACAGCCAGCATAGTACTCAATGGTGAGAGACTGAAAGCCTTCCCTCTAAGATCAGGAACAAGACAAGGATGCCCGCTGTCACCACTGTTATTCAACATTGTGCTGGAAGTGCTAGCCAGGCTAATCTAGCAAGACAATAAAAGGCATCCAAATTGGAAAGGAAGAAGTAAAACTGTCATTGTTTGCAGACGATATGATCTTATCTGGAAAACCCTGAGAAATCAATGATACAGTTACTAGAGCTAATAAACAAATTTAGCAAAGAGCAGGATACAAGATTAATGCTCATAAGTCAGTAATGTTTCTATATGCTAGAAATGAACAAACTGAAGAGACACTCAAGAAAAACATACCATGTCCAATAGCAACTAAAAAAATCCAGTACCTAGGAATAAACTTAACCAAAGATGTAAAAGACCTATACAAAGAAAACTACATAACTCTACTAAAAGAAATAGAAGGGGACCTTAAAAGATGGAAAAATATTCCATGTTCATGGATAGGAAGGCTAAATGTCATTAAGATGTCAATTCTTCCCAAATTCATCTACAGATTCAATGCAATCCCAATCAAAATTCCAACAACCTATTTTGCAGACTTGGAAAAGCTAGTAATCAAATTTATTTGGAAAGGGACGATACCTCAAACTGCTAAAGACACTCTAAAAAAGAAAAACAAAGTGGGAGGACTTACACGCTCTGACTTTGAAGCTTATTATAAAGCCACAGTTGTCAAAACAGCATCATACTGGCACAAAGATAGACATATTGATCAATGGAATCGAATTGAGAATTTGGAGATAGGCCCCTAGATCTATGGCGACTGATCTTTGATAAGGCCCCCAAAGCCACTGAACTGGGACATAACAGTCTTTTCAACAAATGGGGCTGGGAGAGTTGGATATCCATATCCAAAAGAATGAAAGAGGACCCCTACCTCACACCCTACACAAAAATTAAAGTGAATCAAAGATCTCAATATAAAAGACAGTACCATAAAACTCCTAGAAGATAATGTAGGGAAACATCTTCAAACCTTGTATTAGGTGGCCACTTCCTAGACTTTACACCCAAAGCACAAGCAACAAAAGAAAAAATAGATAAATGGGAACTCCTCAAGCTTAGAAGTTTCTGTACCTCAAAGGAATTTCTCAAAAAGGTAAAGAGGCAGCCAACTCAATGGGAAAATTTTTTGGAAACCATGGATCTGACAAAAGACTGATATCTTGCATATATAAAGAAATCCTACAACTCAATGACAATGGTACAGACAGCCCAATTATAAAATGGGCAAAAGGTATGAAAAGACAGTTCTGTGAAGAGGAAATACAAATGGCCAAGAAAAACATGAAAAAATGTTCAGCTTCACTAGCTATTAGAGAGATGAAAATTAAGACCACAATCAGATACCATCTCACACCAATTAGAATGGCTGCCATTAAACAAACAGGAAACTACAAATGCTGGAGAGAATGTGGAGAAATTGGAACTCTTATTCATTGTTGGTGGGACTGTATAATGGTTCAGCCACTCTGGAAGTTAGTCTGGCAGTTTCTTAGAAAACTAGAGATAGAGTTACCCTTTGATCCAGTGATTGCATTTCTCAGTAGATACCTGGAAGATCTGAAAGCAGTGACATGAACAGGTATCTGCACGCCAATGTTCATAGCAGCATTATTCACAATTGCCAAGAGATGGAAACAACCCAAATGTCCTTCAACAGATGATTGGATAAATAAAATGTGGTATATACACACGATAGAATATTATGTGGCAGTAAGAAGGAACAATGTCGTGAAACATACGACAACATGGATGAACCTTGAAGACATAATGCTGAGCGAAATAAGCCAGGCACAAAAGGAGAAATATTATATGCTACAACTAATGTGAACATTGAAAAATGTAAAACAAATGGTTTATAATGTAGAATGTAGGGGAACTAGTGATGGAGAGCAATTAAGGAAGGGGGAATGATAACCCAATAAAAACAGATAGGCTATCGTGGGTAAATTTAACGTTCTGGGAATGCCCAGGAATGACTATGGTCTGTTAATTTCTGATGGGTATAGTAGGAACAAGTTCACAGAAATGTTGCTATATTAGGTTACTTTCTTGGGGTAGAGCAGCAACATGTTAGAAGTAAAGTAGTTATCTTAGGTTAGTTGTCATTTTCTTACCCCCTTGTTATGGTTTGTTTGAAATGTTTTTTTACTGTATGTTTAAAAAAATTTTTTTTTATTTTATATAGTTGATTTAAAAAAAATAGTTAATCAAAAAAAAAAAAAGAAACAACAATGAAAAAACTATGCAGAGCCCCCTTGAGGAGCTGGTGGAGAATGCAGGGATATTGGGCTTCCCCACCTCGATGGTTGCTAATGTGCTCACAGACATAGGGGACTGGTGGTTTGATGGGCTGAGCCCTCTACCATGGAACTTGCCCTTGGGAAGACTGTTGCTGCAAAGGAGAGGCTAGGCCTCCCTATAATTGTGCCTAAGAGCCTCCTCCCGAATGCCTCTTTGTTGCTCAGATGTGGCCCTCTCTCTCTAGCTAAGCCAACTTGGCAGGTGAAATCACTGCCCTCCCCCCTATGTGGGATCAGACACCCAGGGGAGTGAATCTTCCTGGTAATGTGGAATATGACTCCCAGGGAGGAATGTAGACCTGGCATCGTGGGATGGAGAATGTCTTCTTGACCAAAAGTGGGAGGTGAAAGGAAATGAAGTAAGCTACAGTGGCAGAGAGATTCCAAAAGGAACCAAGAGGTCACTCTGGTGGGCACTCTTACGCACAATGTAGACAGGTTCTAGTGAATTGGAGTAGCTAGCAGTAAATACCTGAAACTGTCAAACTACAATCCAGAACCCATGAATCTTGAAGACGATTGTACAAAGATGTAGCTTATGAGGGGTGACAATGTGATTGGGAAAGCATATGGACCACACTCCCCTTTGTCTAGTTTATGGATGGATGAGTAGAAAAATGGGGGAAGGAAAACAAACAAACAAAGGCACACAGTGTTCTTTTTTACTTTAATTGCTTTTTTTCACTTTAATTATTATTCTTGTTATTTTTGTGTGTGTGGTAATGAAGGTGTCAGGGATTGATTTTGGTGATGAATGCACAGCTATGTAATGGTACCATGAACAATTGAATGTACGCTTTGTTTTGTATGACTGCATGGTATGTGAATATATCTCAATAAAATGAATTAAAAAAAATAAATCCCCATTGTAAAAGCCAATCTGGTTCTGGTATTGGTATATTGCAATTTGGCAACTGTAGCAAACTAAAACAGCTTACTTTAAAAAACCTTTAAATATGTGAACAATTTTTTTGTATACCATATCTTCCCCTTCAAACTGCAAAGTTTTTGAGATTTGATGGTTGGATATCCTAGAACACCTTGATAGTTTAATAACCATTTGTCGAATGAATTTTGAATGATTTTATCTCAATGCTCAGAATACTTATGAAAATTTACTTGAAATTTGACAGATCTGATCCTACATTAGCAAATCCTCTTTGGCTGGTTAGTTTACTTTCAGAACCACAGACGTCTTTTCCTCATCCTTCCAAGTTGCTTTTCAAAGGCCCATCACTGATCACATGTTTTATGACATATGATTTTAGTGTTGTCAGGAATACTATGCAGATCTCCATCTGAGTTTATCTGGCCTTCCAGCCTCCAGCCTGACCTCTGCTCCAGTCTGTTCTCTACTCTTCATATATTTAGTCATTCATCCAGTATTTAGTGAGCACCTGCTATGTGCCAGCCCCTCTATTTGCCAGATGTCTGGGTTATAGCAGTGAACAAAACAAAGATTCCTTTCCTCATGGAGCTTATATTTTAGTGAGGGAGATGGACAATAAGCAATAAACACAATCGGTAAGTTACAGATGTGTTAGAAGGTGGTAAGTGCTATGGAAAAAGAGAAGAAAATCAGGATAAGGGGATAAGAAGTTTCTTGAGGAGGGATTGCAATTTAAAATATGGTGACCAGTGCTCTACTCACTATGTGGGACATGACTCCTGGGGATGAGCCTGGATCTGGCATCGTGGGATTGAGAAAGTTTTCTTGACCGAAAGGGAGAAGCTGAGAGTGGCTGAGAGACTTCAAAGGGAGTTGAGAGGTCACTCTGGAGGGTATTCTAATGTGCTTTATAGATATCTCTTTTTAATCTTTAAGTACATTAGAATAACTAGAAGGAAATACCTGAAAATGTTGAATGCAACCCAGTAGCCTTGATTCTTGAAGACGATTGTGTAACTATATAGCTTACATGGTGTGATTGTGTGATTGTGAAAGCCTTGTGGCTCACACTCCCTTAATCCAATGTACAGATAGATGAGTAGAAAAATGGGGACAAAATTAAATGTCAAATAGGGTGGGATAGGGGGATGGAATGTTTTGGGTGTTCTTTAATACTTTTATTTTTATTCTTATTTTTAACTTTTTTTTTTTGGAGCAATGAAAATGTATAGAGATTGTGGTGATGAATGCACAACTATATGATGGCAATGTGAACAACTGTACACTGTGGGTAATTGTATGGTATGTGAATATATCTCAATAAAACTGATTTTATTTAAAAAAAATATGGCGGCCAGGGTAAGCCTCACTGAGAGGGTGACACTTAGGCAAAGTCTTGAAGGAGGTAAAGGAGTTGGCCATGTGGATATCTGGAGGACAGATCATTCCAGACAAAGAGAACAGTCTGTGAAAAGGCCCAAAGGCAGGTCTGTGTTGGTGTGTTCAAGGAATAACAGCAAGGCAGCCCCTGTGGCAGCAGCAGGAGCCAGGGATGGAGGGAGGTCATGGGACAGAGGTATGTATGGTGGAGAACACCAAGGGTCGTTCCAAGGGCTTTGATTTCTACCACGTGAAAAGGGGAGTAGAGGAGGGTCATGACCCAACTTAAGTTTTATAAGGGTCACGTGGACTGCTGTGTTGAGAATAGATTGTAGACAAGCAGGAAGAAAAGGAGAGGACCAGCAGGCAGGCTATTTCAAAATGGAGAAGAGCTGATGGTGGCTTGGACCAGGATGGCAGCAGAGACTCTGGGAAGAGAAGTAAGAATTTGGATTTATTGAAATGCATAGCACATCGAATTTCCTGATGGACAAGATGGGAGTGGGAGAAAGTTTCCTCAGTGAAGATGGAGAGACCTTCCTAAAATGTGAATCTAAAATGTAAATGGCTTAATATCCTGTAATAGCTCCTCTTCATTCACCATGAATAAACATCAAACAAATCAAAACTTTAACAAGAACCTACTGGTCTATGCATAATTTAGCCTTTAGTCTCATCTCGCAGCCGCTTATGTTTCACACTCCAGTCAGGATCAACCATTGGCTTCTGGCTCCTCACCTTCCGTTCTCACACCCCCTAAAACTCAGCTTAGGCCTTGTTTTCCTGGAAAGTCTTTCTTGACTCTTGGTGTATTAGTTTCCTCCTGTGGTTGCTGTAACAAGTCACCACAGATCGGGTGGCTTAAAGCAACAGGAATTTATTGTCTCACAGTTCTGGAGGCCGGCAGGCTGAAGGAAGGTGTTGGCGGGACTGCACTGCCTCCAGAGGCTCTAGGGGAGAACCCATGCCTGCCTCTTCCAGCTCCGGGTGCTGCCAGCATCCCTGGACTTGTGGCTCCATCTCTCCAACCTCTGCCTCCTCCGTATTGTGTCAAAACCCCCTCTGCCTCTGTCTCACAAGGATGCTTGAGGTTGGATTTGGGGCCCACCTGGGGAACTCAGGATAATCTCTCCATGCCACAAGCCTTAATTTAATCACATCTGCAAAATCCTTTTTCCTTATAGGGGATATGTACAGGTTCCAGGGATTAGGGACCTATTTTGGGGTGGCCTCCATTCAACCTACCACACATTGCTGGGTGCCCTTATAAATGTGTGTCCTTGGCAGTGTTCTTCCCCAGCCGTTGGAGTTGGACACTCAATCATAATGACCTGTTTGTGAGCAACATGTGTACCCACAGCTCTTCCCACTAAACTGAGGGGTTGTATCTTCTTAATAATCACTGTTTCATGCCTCCTCTCCCTAGCGCAGTTCTCAGCTCACAGCTGTGGGTCAGGACAAATTGATTGGGGAAATGAATGAAGATTCCTGGAGCAGAGTTTATAACTGCTCTGTGCTAACAGGACTTAATAATCATGAAAATTAAACAGGACTGGAGCCCTTACACACCTGCATAGTGGCTTTACTTTTGTTTCTTTTCTGTTTTCCTGTCCTGCTCTTGCATTAGTACCCCCAACCCCACCCCCTTAAGCAAATCTGTTCAGTCTAGGCCTTGGGCCTAGTTACAGCCACTTACAGATATGATTATATTTGGATAGAAGAATATATGTGTTCCGTCAACTGGCGTATAAAATGAATTGAATATCTTTGAGGTTAGCTGTGAGAGTACTAAGGAGGTTGATCTTACTGTCTGATGGAAAATCAGAGCTCTCAGGATTACAGGTGAGGTGGTGGGCCTCATAACAATGTTTCTTTGGCCGTGTGGAGGGAAGGGCTTTTTGGTGCATTGTGGGAACACAGGCTCAGGCACAAAAGTAGTTCCCAGCAAATTACTGCTTTATTGCTTACACCGAACAAAGGGTCCAAGAGAGCAGGGGAAAAAGATTCCACCTTGGCCTTTCCCCAGGGAGGCCAACTGCTCAGGTCAGACTTGGTGGATGGCAGCACCCACATGCCTCCCATCCCATCAGAGATGAGGGACACCTGCGCCGACTGAGTGCCGCGCTTTATGCTCTCCAGAGGGGGAGGGTCTCTGCCAATGAGCAACATGTGTGCCCTGGCAAGCAGCTGGGGCTGGTTAAGATTTAATGTCTCCCTGGATGCCTGCCTCTCCTGCAAAATAGAAACACACTGAACACCTGTATGCAAACTAGCACGTGGGGAAAGGACGGGGGTAGGCGAGATGGCTGCTGAGTGTGCCCTTGACTTCCCCAACAGGTATCGTGTCGGGACGTGGGTAGAACTGCTAGAGGCTGGACTTGGGAAGTTATTGTGGCTTTGGCTTATTAAAACTTTGTATACTCCCTTGTCTATTCAAATTAGACACTGAAACTGGCTTTCCTATATATTAGGGCCTGCCCTTTGCATGTATACTGTCTATTAGTATATCCCCTGTCTATTCAGGTTAGCATTTAATTGGGATGTTGGTTGGCTTACATGGTATGGGACACAACAAGCTCTTCCCAGCTTCTATGTGCCAAATGGTTTCTGACTTTATTTACATTATCCTGGGACTTGGTGTATGGCTACCAGGAGATGAGGTCCTTGTGGCTGAAAAGCAAATCAATACTGTGCTTTTGCAAGCAGGTTTTATCTGTCTAGGAAAGCTGCACTCTTTGATAGTCCATCTTGAAAATTACCGTTTCCTGTCATTTTCTCTCTGTTTCCTTGATTATTGTGAGCTATGTTGGCAGATAACAGTGACCCACTTTGCTTTGTTTTAGTAAATCATGTTTATTATCATCCTTGATAGGGGCTAGACATACTCAAACATTACACTGATGAAAATCATATGTATTATAAGACCCTTCTGGGGGCAAATCGTGGCTCATTTGAAAATTTTTGGACTAAAGTCTGGATAAATGGAATGATCCATGTCCCCAGGTGTTATGAAAATACAACAATTTATATTAATAATCTGCCTAATGGCAGAGTTCTCCTGAATGAGTTCTATCTTCTATCTTTTAATTTATATCCTTCTTTGGGTCCTGGCACCTTGTCCCAAATGTCCAATAGGCAGCGTAGGGAACATGGGTCTCATTTTTATCAATGAGAAAATCCTAAACTTGTTGACAGTGAGGGATTAGATGGGGAAAATTGAAGTTGAAGAGGGGAGGGAAAATGGAAAAGAGCTATAAGAAGGAGCTCTTTCTGCTGGATACCGCTGGGGCCCTTAAAACTTGCTATTTCTTCTCATGATTTTTGCAGTGACCCTCAGTAGAAACTGGCATTACGGACTCTGGTTTGCTCTGTGTTGTGTGATTCAGAAGGGCCAGGAACATGAAATCCGAGCTGCATGCTCAGGGGACGGGAGAAGGGCAGAAGGAGCTGGGTAACAAAGAGAGCTGTCTCAGCCGAGGACACTGAAACTGGCTTTGCTATATATTAGGGCCTGCCCTTTGCATATATACTTGCTGGGGTCCTTGGCCGGTGCTGTTGCCACCAACTCCCGGGGTGGGTGGGGGGGAGGATTGCTTTCCTGTGAGTGCCTGCGGAGCCCCTCCTCTCACCACCACAGAGGCTGTGTTTCTCAGATCTGGCCGTCCCTGCAGGCTCTTACTTGGTTCTCAGCCCCTGCCCAGCCAAGCCCTCTTCAGGAGGGCTCTGCGATGGGTTAAAATGAGGAATCTCCTGGAGAGGCATTAATAGGGGATATAAAAATAAATCTAGTTCTAACTATTATTTTGTAAGTATTTTTATTGAAGTATAACATATATACAGCAAAGTGCCGAAATCTTACATGTACAACTTGAATTTCTGTAATGTAACCACAACTTGGAGAAAGTATATGTTATCAGCAACCTCTAGAGGTCTCCTTGTGCTACCTAGGATCACCCCCTCTGCTGCCAAAGGTAACCACTTTTCTGACTTCTGTTACCATAGATTAGTTTTATTCATGTTTGAACTTTCTGCCACTGAATCATAAGGTATAGACTTTTACGGGTCTGGTTTCTTTTGTTCAACTTTATGTCTGTTAAGGCTATTAGCAGTGTTCTAGTTTGCTAATGCTGCCAGAATGCAAAACACCAGATATGGATTGGCTTTTATAAAAGGGGTTTTATTTGGTTACACAGTTACAGTCTTAAGGCCATAAAGTGTCCAAGGTAACACAGCAACAATTGGGTACCTTCACTGGAGGATGGCCAATGGCATCCAGAAAACCTCTGTTAGCTGGGAAGGCACGTGGCTAGCATCTGCTCCAAGTTCTGGTTTCAAAATGGCTTTCTCCCAGGATGTTCCTTTCTAGGCTTCAGCTCCTCAAAAATGTCACTCTTAGTTGCTCTTGGGGCATCTGTCCTCTCTTAGCTTCTCTGGAGCAAAAGTCTGCTTTCAAAGGCCGTCTCCAAAATGTCTCTGTAAGCTGAAGTTCTTCTCTCAGTTCCAGTTGCATTCTTCGAAGTGTCCCTCTTGGCTGTAGCTCCTCTTCAAAATGTCACTCTCAGCTGCACTGAGTTCCTTCTGTTTGTCAGCTCATTTATATGGCTCCAGTGATTTAATTTAGACCCACCCTGAATGGGTAGGGTAACACCTCCATGGAAATTATCCAATCTGAGTCATCACCCACAGTTGGGTGTGGTGCATCTCCACGGAAACACAATCTAATCAACAATGATATGTCTGCCCACACAAGATTACATCAAAGATGATGGTGTTTTGGGGGACATAATACATAATACATTCAAACCAGCACAAGCAGTATTTATTCTTTTTCACTGCTGGGTAGTATTATATTTTGTGAAGAAATATGTACATACATATTTATATATCAATTCATTTGCCTAGTCAATTGTTGATCATTTGGGTTGTTTCTAGATTTTGCCTATTATGAATATAATGCTATGAATATTCTTAAACAAGTCCTTTAATGTACATGTCTTACATGTGCATGTGTTTTGGGTGTATACCTAGGAGTGGAATTGCCAGCTCATAGGGTGTCCATATATCCAACTTGAGTAGATACGGATAAGTTGCAAAGTTCTACCAATTTAAATTCCCACTAGCAGTGTATGAGAGTCCCTGCAACTGCATACCTCACCAACACATAGTGAATTTGCCAGTGTTCTCTAGGGAAACAAAATGGACAGAGTTCTCCAGGAATTGGCTCATATGACCATGGGGATTGGCAAATCTGGATTCCGTAGGGTGGGCTGCAAGCTGGGCTACCCGATGAAGATTTGAAGAATTCCCTAGGAGAAGCTGGCAGGCTGAAGTAGAGACAGGAATTCTGTCTGCTGAAATCATCAGTTCTCCCTTTAAGACCTTCAGCTGATTGGATGAGACTTTTCTTATTGCTGAAGGCAACCTCCTTTGTTGATTATAGATATAATCAGGCATAGATGTAATCAACTGGCTGATAATTTAAATCCATGAAATACTCTCACAGTAAAAATCAGGCCAGTGCTTTCTTGACCAAAGAACTGAGCACCATAACCTAGCCAAAGTGACACATGAAATTAACCGTCACACATGGTATTGCCAGTTTTTTTTTAAAACTATTCTTGTGGGTAGGTAGTGTTATCTCATTGTGGTTTTAATTTGCATTGCTATGGTGACTAGTGCTATTGAACATCTTTTCACAGATTTATTGGCCATTGAATATTCTTTTTTTTTTTGTAGTGGTTGTTCAATTGGTAATAGATTTCTATGGATGGTCTGCCTTATCTATCCACACACATGTCATGTCTGTCTATCTATCTATCTATCTCTAAATAAAATAGACATATATTTTTTTAAAAGACCACAACTGGGATAGTGCAATACATACTTGTGGCAGATTGAAAATTGGCCCCAATTCTCCACGCTTCTCTGTATTCACATTTGTAATATGATTTTGCAAATTCTCCCATCAAGTGGTGGACTTTGTTTCCCTTAAATCTTTGTTAACCGATGACTTGTTTTGGCCAATAGAATTCAGCAGAAGTGACAGTATGCCAGCTCTGAGCCTAGGCCCTGATAGGCCTTGGGTACTTCCACTCTCTCTTGACCCCTGGTCTTCATGTTAACAAACTCAGGCCAGCCTGGTAAAGAATCAGGAAAACTGAGGCATGCCAGCTGATAGCCAACTGTCTTTATTAAAAAAAATGCAGATTTGGTAGATGAACACAGTATTGTCTTTTAATTTGTGTTTCTTTGATTACTAATAAAAATTAACATTAAAAATATATTTATAGCCATTGCTTATTCATGTCCCTTGAATCTTTCTTGAGGTATACATCTATTTGCAGAGCTTTTTATGTAGAAAAGATATTAGCTATTTACATTGGATACAGAATGTTCACCAGTTTTCTATTTCCCTTCAAATTTTATTTAAGGCATTTTTATGTCCAAAAGTTTTAACTTTTTAGGTAGTTAAATGTACTAATATTTTCTTTTATAAGGCATATCTTTGGTGCAATGCTAGGGAAAATAGTACCTTACCCAAGATTATATAGTTATTTACTTATCAGGGAGCAAAGATTCAAAGGAATAAATCTCTCATTGTGGAATGTGGGATTTGGTTGCCCAGTAAAGAAGATAATTTGAGCAGGGAGCCGCTATCAATTAGATGCTTTCACGTGCAAGTGACAGAAACTCTGCCTCAAATTGGTTAAAAATAAAGACATTATTTCCCACAACAAGAAATTCATGAGTATGACAGTTTGAAAATTGGTTGAGTCAGGAGCTCAGGAGTATTTTTCACAGGCCCAGTTTTTTTTTTTTTTTTTCCCCATCTTGCCCCAGTGCTGTCCTTGGGTGTTGGCTTTGTCTTCAGGTGGTTATCTTCATAGTCACAATATGGCTGCCAGTAGCCAACAGGGCAACACACTTCCTTGTTCTCATTCAGCAGGAAAGAGAAAATTGTCTCCCAAACATTGAATGTATGCGTCTTCCTTCAGTACAATTGGGCCAACTAAGGCCAAGTGCTCACTCCTAGATTGTCTTAGATTAACCAAGTCTCTCCTTTGGGAATTGGAAATACCTAACATAATTGAGGTTTTGACAATAAGGAGGAAATGGATGCTGGATAAGTCACCAAAAATGTTCACTCCAGGCCCTTCTAGGCATACTTCAAATTGGATACCATTTTCAGTTAAAAAAAAATCATGGACTTTGGATTCAGCTCAACTTTGGTTTCCAGGCCCTGCTATTTATCATCTGTGGCATCTGGGTACAGGGTATTCAATCTCTTTACACCTCCATTTCCCCATCTATAAAATGGGAATTTTGTCTATCTTGCAGTAATATTTTGAAGCACTTAGTACCTTGTTTGCTGCATGGTAGATCCTCAATAAATGGTATTTATCTTTATGACTACTCATAAATCAGCTCATAGTTCTAATTCCCTTAGCTCTATTTTGCCTCAACAAGATGCTTGACTCAATTTGTGATTATTCTGCTATCTATTATTTGCTTTGAGGTCAATGTTAAACATTGACTGGGCTTTACTTTCTAATCACACTCTTGCTTATCCTTCCACTGCCCTTCTTTTTTGCTTGTACTCTTATGAGTTTGGGTGTTTTCTGCATTTTATACATGAAGGGTGCTGCTTTTTTTTTTCCCTGATGAGTTATGTCTGACTTAAGGTTTTGAGGGCCAGCATTTACAAAAAGATAACTGTATCTGTGGTGAAGTTAATAAAAATCAACTGTCTTTGCCCCATTCAAAATTGTATATTCAAGCAGAGTTTTAAAATTTCTATTACCTCAAGTTTTTCAAATGGAGCTGAGCTTCTTTCAGGCATTTTCTGAATGTGCGCATGTGTGGTTTTCCCTCAGCATGACACAAGGTAATCTGTCATTCTGGCAATGAGGAATGAGTCTCAAAGATAGGAAGACTGAGAAGCAGAAAGCCTTCTTGGGCTGTTGGTCTGGGCTGATGACCCGGGGCCTCCTCACGCATCAATGCAGTCAGTGCTAATGCTTGGGTCATGACCAAATGAAGGGTTTCTTTAGCTGGCAGCTGTGATGAGCTGATGAGCTGGTCTGGAGTTGAGGCATAACTTTTGTTTTCTCTCCCAGTGATGGGACTGACTGCCTTCCCATTTATTAAAACAATTCACAAGCCATCTGACTTCTTTACCGTACCCCAAAACATGCCACACCATAGATAGGAGTAATGATTGCTACTCCTGGGTTACCATTACACAAATTCAACATGGCCCCTGCAGTATTTTCAGAGGCATCTGGATCTCCCTTCCCTCACTGGGTTTTTTGTTTTTCCTCAAGAGAGGTGCCCCATTAGGCTACAAAACTGGAAGACAGTATAGACAAACGATTTAAGTCTACAGACCCAAGTCAGCCTGTCTGGGTTACAAGCTGTATGACCTTGACCTCTTGACCAAGATACTTGACCTCTCTAGGTTTCCATTTTCCCATCTGTATATAAAAGACAACAATACTCATCACAGAGGTTTGTTGTGAAAATAAATGAGGTGATCCTGTAAAGTGCCTAGCATGGTGCCTAGCCCACAGTAAAATACTCAACAAGTGATAGTACTGAACAGTGTTACGATTTTAAAAAGATCCAGAACAACATATGGAGGGATTATACCTGTTTTACTTACTTGGAAATTATCGTTTTATTTCATTCCCTCCCCTCCCCCCAATTTCTAAGTTTATTTCTGTTCAAATATTAAGCACATCATCCAATTCTTAACACTCTATTTGGAGACCAGTCAGCACCACTTTGTTTCTCTGCAGGACGGCATTGATCTTTCACATGAGTTATGGAGATGCACATCTTTGTCAATGAGTAGAGAAAAACAGCCTCTTTTTAGCTAGAGGCATTTTTGTTTGTTTGCTTGCAATTTTCATTTCCTCTCTTGGTTGGTCTTCTAGGGAAAGGACAAACATTTTGGTATGGTTGGATCCTGTGGGGTGTTGCATGGGATCCTATAGGCTGGGGGGGGGGGCGGTTTCCCTGGAGGCAGGAAGTCTGGGCAGAGGGTGGGGAGCAGTTAGTCTTCTCTGAGTCTTGCTGGAGCAGAGGAACAAAGTGTGTATGTGAGCGGGCTGCTTGGCCTAATCAGATGGCATTGAAGATCCAGACATTGCCCACTTGACCACCCTACAGCAATGCAACTGGGTTTGGCCTGCATAATCATTCTCCTCACCTGGGCCCTGGGATGAAGTTAAATGGTGACAGCACGCTTGTTTAGTCTCTGAAATGTCCAGAGGGCCTTTAGTTTGGTTGGGTTTTATTTTGCCTGAGCAGTAGCTTAGCGGACTGAGCGTTTCTGAGGGGGCCTGATAGAAATGGGGTCCTAAGAGTGGAGTTTCCAGCCTGGTGCTGTTGGGGGCTCCACCCCGTGCCTCTCTGCACCCCCAGGAGGCTGTAGCTCCGCGGCGCTGTGAGAGGCTGGCTCCACACGACTGTGGACATGTGCCTAGGCAGAGGAAGTGTTTCCCTGCTATGTGTCACTACGAGGCTGTGGCCGAGGTCCCTCTTGTCATGGTTGGGATTTCCTTCCTCTTATCCTCTACCCCTCTCCGTAAGGCCTGAGCATGGAGATGGCACCGTCCTTAGCGCCACAGGGCTGGGACTTGAAGTGGGAGCTGGTGGAAGGCTTTGTGCTTAGGGGAAGCAGCTCAAAGTGCTTGGGGGTAAAGGCCCTGGACTGTCTATAGACTGTTCCCCAACTTTCATGTGCATGCGAACCATCCAGGTACTTGTTAAAGTCAGGTTCTGATTCAGTAGGTCTGCATTTCTAGCAAGCCCCCGGGTACTACAGCTACTGCTGCTGCTGGTTGTGGGATTACACGTTGAGTAGTGGAAGTTTGAGCAGAGGGTCTCAAAGTGTGATCCCAAATCAGCAGCAAGAGCAACACCTGAGAACTTGTTAGAGATGCAAATTCACAGCCCCTCCCCAGTCTCCAGAATCAGAATCTCCGTGTTTCAACAAGACTTCCAGGTGATTCTGATGCTCCCTCAAGTTTGAGAACCCCTGGTCTAGGGCACAGGCTCACATTACTCTTCTCATATCCCTAATGTTCTTTTTCTCAGAAATGAGAGAGGGAAAACTTTTAGAATACAAATGCATGTGTGTAGCAGTCAAGTTTGAATAGAAAGTTCCTGGGGCATATCACTCTGTAACAAATCCTTAAGTCAGCTGCCCAGCACCTGGCCTGTTCCATTTGGCTAACAGCTGTGAAGAAAGAGGAGGTAGTAAAAAACAAACAAAAGTCCATGTTCACTTTTAAAAATTCACACAATGCTGAATGTCATAATGGAAAAAGTGAAGGTCCTGTACTCTCCTTCATGTCCCGTTTCCTCTGGTTGGTAATCACTGCTCACAATTTGATGTGTAACATCAGACCTTATTCTTTGCTCAACTAAAAGATTGTATAGAAAGACACATATATAGAGCCCATTTTTAATTACAAAGATTATAGTACTTTATATATTGTTCTCTTACCTGTTAATTGCATTTTGCCCTCTTCCATAGATACATGGAAACTTCTGAAAACCTCAAGGCCGCAGGAGACCCAGCTCTGTGATCACTCCATGTTGATATAGGGGTAGCCTGCCAGGGGGTCTGCCTCAGTCTGTTCCAGTGGGGAACAGGGCACAAAGTCTCCCCTGCTTTGGCTGGGCTGCAGTCTATCTAACATGCCTTCTCCCCCTGGATCTTGCTACAGAAAGAGGAGGTTAGAATGCATGTGCCTTACTATCTGCCTCTCCAGTCAATGCTTGACACTTGGAGGGAAAGGACATGCCTATCTCTTTTTCCTGTTCACTAGGAGCCAATCTGAGGTCATATTCTAAGTTCCTTCTACACTGTGGAAGAAACATGACCTGAATTTTGGTAGGCTCGGCTCCTAAGAAAGGTACAGTACCTGTCCAGGTTCAGTTTCAGATGACAGCCATCACTCTGGTTAGTTTTAACATAAAGGCATCTAATTCATGTTGTTGGATGGGCTAGAAGAGGAGGCTCTAGGCTGAGCTTCCAGAGATGGCTCCCAGAACAACACAGCAGAACTGGCCCAACAAGGCTGCTGCCACCCCTGCTGGGGCATCAGGAAGCCTCTCCCATAGCTGCAGGACCACACCACCCCAGCCAGCATCCACTCCAGCGAAGTGCACATCCTCTGTTCTGTGTCTGGTACCCACAGAGCTGGAGTCGGGGACTAGGACTTTTGTTAACACTGCCACACAAAAACAAAACTCCTCTAATCCTGTGTTTGCCCCCAGGAGAGCAACCCCACCTAGTGTGGGGTGTCTGCTTGGTGGAAGCCAGGTCACAGGCAGATCCCAAGTTCTAAGGGGATCTGGGAAATGCCGACTTCAGTTTTCCAGCCTCCAGTATGCAGGAAGGCATGCTACCAGGGGGTTGGAATGGAAATGCATGAGATAATCTACAATAACTACCACAGAACAACTGGGACTAGGATAAAAAGATTAAAACTACACTGGTTTAATACTCCCCCAACATTATTACCATCACAATTTAACAACCACATGTCCTTAATCCTCATATGTTTAAACTCTTCTAGAACCCAGTTTTCTTTAAGTCTGGGTTACTTCTTGGGTTCAGAAGTTTACTGGGCATTATATAAAATGATGTGCCCTTTTTTTAAAAATTCAGTTTTGTTGAGATATATTCACATACTGTACAGTCATCCATAGTGTACAATCAACTGTTCACAGTACCATCATTTAGTTGTGCCTTCATCACCCCAATCCATTTTTGAACATTTTCTCTATACCAAAAAGAATAAAAATAAGAATAAAAAATAAAATAAAAAAGAACACCCGAATCACCCCCTCACCCTAATCTTCATTTAGTTTTTTGTCCCCAAAAATCTCATCCATCCACACACTGGGTAAAGGGAGTGCGATCCACAAGGCTTTCACAATCACACTGTCACTCCTTGTAAGCTACGTGTTATACAACCATCTTCAAGAGTCAAGGCCACTGGGTTGGAATCTGATAGTTTCAGGTATTTCCTTCTAGCTATTCTAATTCACTAAACCTAGAAAGGGATATCTACATAGTGCATAAGAATGTCCACCAGAGTGACCTCTCGACTCCAGTTGAAATCTCTCAGCCATTGAAGCTATATTTTGTTTCATTTCACATCCCCCTTTAGGTCAAGAAGATGTTCTCAATCCCACAATGCCAGGTCCAGATTCAACCCCGGGAGTCATATTCTGCATTGCCAGGGAGATTTACACTCCTGGGAGTCCAGTCCCATGTACGGGGCTGGGCAATAAATTCGTCTGCTGAGTTGGCCTAGCTAGAGAGAGAAGGCCACCACAGATGAGGAATCTCAATCTCACAGAGGTAGGATAATTTTCCCAATGTCATAACTAGCTCACAGCAGGGCTGGAATTTGAACACAGGAATGGGCAAAATCACGGTTGACACTCTTCATTTTACCTCACTTCTTCCTCTAATTATCTAAGATTTGGAATATACGCAGCCTAATCATTTTTTACAGATTTAAAGTAGGGGTCAGCAAATTACAGCCTGTGGGTCAAATCTTTCCACCACCTGTTTTTTGTAAAGACAACTTTATTGGAACACAGCCACACCCATTTGTTTACGTCCTGTCTATAATTTTCCTTCAGAGTTCAGTAATTAAGACAGAGACAAAGGGGTCCGCAGAGCATGAGATATTTACCATCTTGCCCTTTACAAAGTTTGTCAGTCCCTGATTTAAACAGATCCATGCAGAATCCTGTCTAACCTTCATCTTTTCCAATAATCTTTTCTGTTTCCACAACAGATTCATCATTCAAGGATTTAGGATTTCTGATTGATTGTGTCTACTTCTGAGCCATCCCAACCTCATACAGTTATGCAAGGCAGGGAAGCTCAGCATTTGAGAGCACAGCTTGGCCTCAGACAAAAGTATATTCCAGTCCTGTTTCTGTCACTTACCAGCTCTATGACCTTCAAGAAATTGCTTAATCTGCACAAATGTATTTGTTTTAAGCCATTCACTCATTCATCCATTCAAAAATATTTACTGAGTACCCACCTTATGTCATATATCCTTCTATGTGTTGAGGACACAGCAGTGAACAAAACAGACAAAAATCCCTTTAGAATCCCCACCAGGTGGAGGTAGACACTAAAAAAAGGAGTAAAAGTAGGATGATGACCATAAGTGTCACAAATTAAGATAAAGCAACAAAGATGGACAGGAAAGATCAGGGCAGGGAGAAAACGTGGGGAGGGGCTGTCATTTTAAGGAGGGTGGTTGGGGAGGCCCTCAGTGAGAAGGTGACCTTTGAGTAAAGACCCAAAAGAGGCAAGAGAGGAAGGTAGTGAAAATCTGGGAGAAAGGACATTCCAGGTTTAAGTGAGAGAAAGAGCAAGACCCTGAGGCAGAATCATGTCCAGCAGGTTCAAGGAATAGCAAGGAGGCTAAGGGGACTGGGGCAGAGCACACAGAGGGATCTAGAGCGGAGCAGGTCTGAGAGGTGCAGGGAGATCAGCACCTCTGAAGTCTCATAAGTTATTGTAGGCTTTGGTTTTTACTTTTAATGTGATGGAAAACTATCAGAGGTTTTTTTTTTGTTTTGTTTTTCTTTTTAATTGTGGTAACATATACACAACACAAAATTTCCCATTTTAACACTTCCAAGCATACAATTCAGGGGTCTTGATTACATTCACAATGCTGTGCTACCATCACCACCTTCCATTTCCCAAAACTTTTCCATCACCCCAGACAGAAACTCTGAGAAAAGCTCTCAGAGAGCTATTGAGGAGAGAAGGGCATCATCTGATTTCTGTTTTAAATGGGCCACCTGGTGTGCTGTGTTGAGAAGAGACGAGATGGGGGCAAGGGTGGAAGCAGGGCAACCAGTTAGGAGGCAACTGCCATAATCAGGTGAGAAATCACAGAGGTTCAGGCCAGGGGGGCTTGTGCTGAGTTGCTGAGATGCGGTTGGATTCTGGATATATTTTGAAGAGTAGATAAAACAGGATTTCTTGACAGCCTGGATGTGAGGTGTGAGAAAACCAAAAGTGTTTGATCCAAGTACATGGGATGGAATTGCCCTTACCTGAAATGGGAAGACTGTAGCCAGAACCAGTTCTAAGGGAAGACCAAGAGTTTGATTTTGGAGGTGCTGAGCTGGAGATGCCCATTAGACACTCAAGTGGGGATACTACGTAGGTGATTGGGTGTATGCATGGAAGGCTTGAAATCAGTAATATGGAGGAGTGACAAGGTTTAGGATTTGACGATGGGAGTGAGAGGCTGAGGTGAGGTGGAGAATGAGATTGGAAGGACCTGAAATGGCAGAATATCAGCAAGATCATCCGTGTGGATATTAAAATCACCATGAATTTTGATAAGGGTATATACTGTTGGAGAAAGTGACAGTGAGCCAAGAGCAAAAATCTTAGAGCAATGAGGGAAGTGGTGTTCATAGACAGCTGCAAGAAGGAGGGCTTATGGGTGGCAATAGCCTGATGACAGAAGATACAAAGCTGGGGCTTCTTAGGGAGGAAGAGAGGTGTAGAAACGGTAGTGGTTTAAGGGGTATAAGGTAGAAAATGAAAGGGCTGCAGGAGAAGTAGTATCTTCAGGTTTGAGCTAGAGCATGAGTTAGAGGGAATGATCCCAGAGGATGCTGAGAAAAAAGATTTTGCTGAGGCCTGGTGTGATTCAGTGGGTGCAGTAGGATTTCTGAAGCTGGGAGTGGGTGACGGTGGGAGATGGGGTCAGAAACAAGGATATACAGATGGTTTGGAGTCCTGGGCCTCTTGTGGAGCTGCCGAACAGGAATCAAGGATATTATGGTCACGAGGCAGAGTAGTGGCCAGGCTAAGAGTAAGGGCGACAGGGAGACCAGGGGTCTTGCCAGAGCATGCCGTGTTCTGGGGCTCCCTCGCGGCTCTTGCTAACGGAAGTGCTGAGATTGGAGGGAGAAAGGTATGACTTGAGAAGTGCTCCCTCTCAGTTCCTGGGGTGGGTGATGCTGTCCCCTGTTTCTTTTTTTTTTTTTTTTTTTTTTTTTAATCTTCGTTTTATTGAGATATATTCACATACCACGCAGTCATACAAAACAAATCGTACTTTCGATTGTTTACAGTACCATTACATAGTGGTACATTCATCACCCAAATCAATCCCTGACACCTTCATTAGCACACACACAAAAATAACAAGAATAATAATTAGAGTGAAAAAGAGCAATTGAAGTAAAAAAGAACACTGGGTACCTTTGTCTGTTTGTTTCCTTCCCCTATTTTTCTACTCATCCATCCATAAACTAGACAAAGTGGAGTGTGGTCCTTATGGCTTTCCCAATCCCATTGTCACCCCTCATAAGCTACATTTTTATACAACTGTCTTCGAGATTCATGGGTTCTGGGTTGTAGTTTGATAGTTTCAGGTATCCACCACCAGCTACCCCAATTCTTTAGAACCTAAAAAGGGTTGTCTAAAGTGTGCATAAGAGTGCCCACCAGAGTGACCTCTCAGCTCCTTTTGGAATCTCTCGGCCACTGAAGCTTATTTCATTTCCTTTCACATCCCCCTTTTGGTCAAGAAGATGTTCTCCGTCCCATGATGCCAGGTCTACATTCCTCCCCGGGAGTCATATTCCACGTTGCCAGGGAGATTCACTCCCCTGGGTGTCTGATCCCACGTAGGGGGGAGGGCAGTGATTTCACCTTTCAAGTTGGCTTAGCTAGAGAGACAGGGCCACATCTGAGCAACAAAGAGGCATTCGGGAGGAGGCTCTTAGGCACAACCATAGGGAGGCCTAGCCTCTCCTTTGCAGCAACCGTCTTCCCAAGGGTAAAACCTGTGGTAGAGGGCTCACCCATCAAACCACCAGTCCCCTATGTCTGTGGTCATGTTGTCCCCTGTTTCTTATAATCAGAGCATGGAAACAGAGGCAAGAAACGGAAAAACAAAACAAAAAGCAAAAACAAACAAAGAACAAACAAAAAAACAAAAACACAAACAAACAAAAACCCCAATATAGCTTAGGTTAAAAAGGGAGCTTGTTGGAAGGTATTTTAGTTTCCTAGGATACTGAAACACATGTCACAAACTTTGTGGCTTAAAACAAAGGAAATTTTTCTCTCACGGTTCAGGAGGCTGGAAGTCTGAATTTATGGTGTCAGCAGGGCTGTGTTCTCTCTGAAGGCTCTAGGGCAGGAATCTTTTGCATCTTCCTAACTTCTGGTGATTCTTCAAGGCATTCCTTGACTTGTAGCTACATAACACCTGTCCCTGCCTCCATCTTCATACGGCCTTTTCCTTTTCTAAGAACACCAGTCATATTGGATTAGGGTCTACCTCCTCTTAACTTGATTACTTCTGCAAAGACCCTATTTCCAAATAAGGTCACATTCTCAGGTACTGGGGAGTTAGGGGACACAGTTCAACCTGTAGCAGAGGGTCTCTTATGGACCCCAGAGGGCTGCCCAGGCCTCAGCAGCAGGAGTCCGTAGCTTCTGTTTACAGTCTTTTGTGGCTAAGACTCAGCAACCAGCTTTCCATCTCCCTTGCTCTCGGTTCAAATTTGGGGTTTTGAATGGCCAAACTGACAGGTCAGATGGTTAGAACATGTTTCCTGGGGATCCACCTCTCTGGATTGTTGGTCGAATTTGGGGGAGTTCAATGCAACGGGGAAATGATTGTTAACTGGGCAGACACTTGATAACGCATCTAATTCACTAAGCTGTGAAATTGGGGGTTAATGTAGTACTTGTCTCATTCAACTGAGGTGAAGAGTAAATGATTCAATGTGGAGAGGACATTTAGCACAGCGGCTGGTATCTCATTGGCCCTCCATATCCATCAGCCACTATATTTATGATCACGGTATCTAACAGTTTGTCATTTTATTGAGGGACACATTTGAATTGTGCCTGTTGCGGATCGTTCAGCTTTTGAGGGCGCTTGGGAGAGTGTGTGTTCTGGACAGGGTGGGAGCGCCGGGGTCTGGCGGGGTCCCCAGCAGGCTTCCCTGCAATGGGTGCTGACATTTCAGTGTGGCTTTGTTGTTCTTTGGGTCTGAAGGGCATACGTTGCATTTCTATTTGTATTTTATTGCTTCTTGTTGGGGGAATTCTATGCTACAGAAGGTTGCTTGGATATGGGGACCCCCAAAGGTCTGAGGACTCATTCTTCCCTAATGCCAAGGGTCCCAGTAGGTCTCCTTTTGTCTCTGCCTCCTATGGCAGCCCCTTCATCTCCCTGATCTTTGTAACCACTGCTAGCTTGCTTTTGTCTGGCTTCTCACTTAGCTTCTATTAGGATAGGTCTTGAATGTGAGCATTCATCCTCTGGGTAAGAATGGTAGCTATTTTTTCAGCTATTTAGAATTTGTTGGCTTGTGCATCTATAAAAGCCCTCATGGTTAAATAGGGTGCAATGCATAGGTATACCTTCGATTGTGTGCTTAAAGAGCTCATAAATATATTGATGGAAGCTGTGTGGTAAGTAAATGGGGTGTGTGTTGGAATAAGTTTGGTTCCTACTGAGAAATCCTGAGGATGCCTAAATGTCCCAAGTCTGTGATGAATTATTGAAGAGAAGCCTATCATAATTCAAATCACAGTATTTGAGCTGCTGCAAGGTCACGGAGACCCTTTTTGTGATCTCCTCTGGGTTGTCTCAGGTAACATACCTTGTTAAACTGTTGATATCAACTGAAGATTTTTCTGATTTCTTGCTTTATTGCTGTGGATATTGCTCTGTAAAACATGGGCACAATTTTAGGGAAATAAAATGCTGTGGAATTGAGGTGCAAAAGCTGCAAAACATTTTTGACATGAGTCGTAAATAAAACACAGTGTAACTTGGAAAATATGTGACTACAGAAATTCTTTGGGTATGTTACTGTTGATATTATTTGATCAGCTTCTTTCAATTTATCTTATCAGTTGTCTGAAAGAAGTAGATAGGTGACCCTGGACAGGTGTTTTAAAATAGATCTATTTTTAAAATATTGGAGTTTTTATACTTACCTTCTACTGACAGACTAAGTTTCTGAAGCCAAACGAGTTTCCCTCATTACTATGAATGATAAATGATGAAACTGTCATAAAGTGTCTTATCAGTGCGTGTGTTCAATTTCTATTGTGCTTGAAGGGAGAATGGAATATATTGTCAGTTCTCTTTAGAAAATTATGGTGTTTTGTCACTTTACTCGCTCTAGTTTTAATGGATTTCATGGCAAATACATACCTTACTACTTTAGATGGATTTTAAAGATACATTGTGAAACATTGCCTGGTTATTAAAAAGTGAGGTACATTGATTCAACTTGCCTGTTTCTTCAAATAGAAAAATTTAAAAAGTTATCTTAAGTAATTAACATGAATTGAAAAGAACCATGTTTTTTTATTATGCAGAGCAATTCATTAGGGTGGACATGATACAGGCATTGGATTTTGGGTAGGCGAAAAAATCATAAAATGTAGCACCCATAGTCTCCAGTTAACTGAACTCTAGATTGAAAAATAAAGGGCAAGCCTCATTTATTCCCTCCTCTCTGGCCCTCTGTTGGATCTCATTTCTCTGACTTGGCTACATCCTGACAGGTCAGCTATGCTGGGTCATGGCAAGTCAAAGAGCGGCTGGGCCCCAGTCGGATGACATACAAAGCAGTTTTCTTTTAAGTTATCAAAAGAGAATGGGCAGTGTCTATAAATGTATATTTAGTGTAATATCCACCCTGGAATCTGGATGCCCTTCACAAGTGGGGCCAGGTCAGGTTTGACACGTACTTTGTCAAAGCTGGTGCCAGTGTCCAATGTGCAGAGATGATTAGGGCTCCAGTAATCCCAGGGATTCAGCAAGCATTTTGTGCCCCCACAGAGATCCCAGTCTACCCCCAAGGAGACAACATGGACCCCAAGTCTAACTCAGAAAGCAAACACACCTTCCCTTCGTATGGGGTTTGACATTCCTCCCCAAGGCCGGATATTATAAACAACAGGGGTTTGTTATTATCCATTTGGAGAACTTCAAGTCTACTGTGTTCATTCCCCCCAGTTTGACTCACTCACCTCCATGCCTTTGCATAGGCTGCTCCCTCTGCCTGGAACACCCTCTCAACAGCCCTTCTCCTGGCTAATTTCTACTTGTTTTTCAGGACTCAGTTCATAAGGCCACTCCTTCCAGGCAGTCTCCGAGCCTCGGGTCTGACTTAGATGCTCTCCTAGCACCCTGTGCGTCTGCTGGTGGAGCCCTACTCACTCGGCATTGGAATTTTGGTTTGTCTAACTGCCTCTCCCATTAGGCTATAAACTATTTTCTTAGTACTTTTAAAATTGTTTCCTTTTCATATTTAAATCTTTAATTCATCTTGAATTTATTTAGGTGTAAAGTGGGAGGTAAGGACCTAACTTTATTGTTCTAACATTATTTACAGAAGAATCCTTACCTTAACTTTTTCCTTGACTACACTGAGATGATTGCTACATACTCATTCAACATTTATTGAGGACCCACTAAGCACCAGCCATGGTGGTTGATGCTCAGGAAGCAGAGATGAATAAGATAAGTGGTCCTGACCTCAAGTAGCTTACATTCTGTTGGAAAAGACAGAAATACAAACAAATAGTTATTAGTCAGATCATATGAAATTGTCATTTTTTGGAGGTCAAAAATGGTCAAATATTGGCAAGCTCATATAGTTTAGCCCAGCACAATACAAAATAAATACAATGTCTTAGCTTGAGTTTCCTGAAAATAGAGCCCAAGAATAGGCATGCATGGAGTTACTTGATTTGGGAAATAGTTACAGGGAGCAGCTATAAATGAGGGACCAGGTGAAGAAAAGAGAGGAGGGAAAACCAGTTCACAAGGGAGCATTTTTGAGTTGGCCACAGCTGCAAGCCACTGGTGCTCAACCTGCTGGGACTTCCAAGGAGCTCTAGGAAATGTGGCTCAGAGCTGTCTGCACAGGGGGCCAAAGGGGAAACATCCATGAGTGGTGCCAGAGGTGTTAACTCCCTTTCATTTCTTCTGGGGTGGCTTATGCATGAGTTTCCAGCGGGTTTCTAGGAATGTTGCAATCTTGGCATCAGAGAAGCCCTGGGGCAGGAAGTGAGAAGTAAGCAGCGTGGGCTGAGGGGAGGTGCAGGCAGATTACACCTGCCTGGAGCAGGTGGAAGGCTGCCTGGGACTAGCTGCTGCAGCGGTGGCTGGAGGACACGATGGGGCTGAGAGGATGCGAAGAGATGTTGGATTCAAACAAAATGCTGGCATGTCTAAGGAAGAACGCTTCATTTTGTGGAAGTTTGGCTGTGAGGGGTTGGGGAATAGTGACTAGGGAAAGAGAGGAAGGGAGGTTTGAGCTAAGCCTTCAAGGATTTGCTGGCACCCTCCAGATGGAAGGGGGCTGGGGAATGGGCATTCCAGGTAGATGGAACAGCCTGGGCACAAGCCCAGAGGAATGGAAAAACATGGCTCATTTGGGGAAACCTCAGGTAGGTTGATATGGTAGGAGTGTGGGAGGGGGTGTGGGATGTGGCTGGAGAGATAGGCAGGGGTCAGGTTCAAGAAGCCGGCTTGGGAGGGAGCCCAGAGAATGCTTTGGGAGGCAGATGCTGAACTGACATGGCCCGTTGGGTTCTGCTGAGCTATCAGATTCTCCCTGTCTTCTCACAGTTTGCAGTGGGCCACAGGTGCTGGGTGCTGCTTCTTGCATTTGGGTTTGTGTCAGGGAGATTTGTTTCTTTTCCAAAGCTCTCAATAGCACTCAGCAATGGGGGAAATGTACAATGGAAAATGTCTTTCAACACCTGACTTTGCAACATTTTTCCAAGGTGAGATCATTCTTTGGTTTGAATTTTATCCTCTGGATTTTTAAAAAATGTTGTTGTTAAAGAAGAAGGTAAATGCTAGTGAGCTTGGGGTTTATTATTTATTTTACAGGAGTCAGTGAAGGGTTTTAAGGCAAGGGTGGCCTGATAAGATTAGTGTTTCTGAAAGCTGGATGGACAAGGGATTTTAGGAAAGTAAAACTGGAGGCAGGGAGCCCGGGCAGATGACTTATGTAATCATTCAGGTGGGGAACAATGAGAACATGAATTAAGGCTTGGCTGTACAGTAGAACCCTCTAGGGAGCCTTAAAAATATCCCAATGTTCAAGCCCCACATTGAACAATTAAACCACAATCTCTGGAAGTGGGACCCAGACACTGGTACATTTTTAGTAAAGCTCCCTAGACAATTCCAATGTGAGGCCGAGTTGTGAACCACTGAACTAAGTCAAAGCAGTGGGGAAGGTAAATTCCAGAAAGGGTCAAGAGATATTAGGGAGGTAGAACCACAGGTCTTGGGTGATTTATTAAAGGAAAGGAAAAAAATTTGAGGATCAATCTTTGTCTTCTTGCTTGATTGGGAGTTACTATAGCTATCAGGTATGAATTATAAATTTCTAAAGAATTACAATATTCTGAGGTACACCAAAGTTGTATTAAACATAACTTAATTGTTCTTGATTCAGATGGCATTTACCAGTGTCTCTAGGACATTGTTCTGAACATAACAGAGTTTATCATTAAGCAGTATGTGAGAAGTCAAAGATGGAAAGGGGTTGGATTGCAAACTACTGCAGTCTCCATCTACTATGACACCATTTCACCCATGTTAGTGACCTCCTCAGAAATCTTCAGTGACTCACCAATGCTCACATAATAAATTCTATATTCCTGGCCTGGAAATTAAGACTCAATGCATTCTCCCATTTCCCTAAACATACCCACTGCTTCAGTCAACCTATTTTCTATGGGTTTTAGAATACTTCACTATAATAATTAGTATCAATACTGTGTGGGTGATATGCATCAGGCACTTACTATTCTAGACACTTAATATTTTATTCTTTCTAGTCCTCATAGCTATACCATATGGTTGGCCTTGTTATCTATCCTACATATGAGGAAACTGAGGCTTCGTAATGTTTTGTAGCTCGCCCAAGTTTGCACAGCTAGTAAGATTTGAAGCTGTGACTAAAGCCCACATCATTCTCATCACCCCACACTGCCCCCTTCAGTGTGAACATTTCTGCGGCTGCCATTTTGCATATGCTGTTATTTCTTCATAATGTGGCCTTCTTCCAGGGATGTGATGATAAATGTTTAACAACTGGCTCATCCATTTTAGTTCCAATATGAATGTTGGTTGATATTTGCATTTACATTAATGAGCACACTGGAACATCATTGTTTGCTGATGATGTGAGGGACTTGGCTAAAATGGATAGGAGATTTCAAATGCCTGGAGAACATTTCTCCAATTTTTTCGCAACAGCTACAAATGCAATATATTTTTAGGTTTAATCAGCATTATGAACATTTTTTTCCATTTTTTTTCTTAAGTCTAAACCATCAACAAAACAATAAATCCAGCACTGGTTTATAATGCTTGTAGATTTCTGTTGTGTTTTTCCCCCACCATGGAGTCGGAAAGAGATGTGCAGCAGCCTATCATTATATGGTGTTTCCACCCTACAGATGCGATAGATGTAATAACTTCAAAAGCATGGATAATCGTAAAATGTAGGAAAACATTTAAGAAATGATGTTTTGAGTACTGATTATCTTTGTTTTAAATATAATTTATTTACCTGTAAGTTTTTGTAAGTTTTTAAAATAACGGCTGCCTTCGACAACAGTTTGCATAATTCCTGTAAATTAAGTCGGTTCTAGCACTCCCCTGTTCTCCCTCTTCCTCTGCACTTATCCAAATTCTATCCAATCTTCAAGGTCCAGTCAAAGTTCCATCTTCCCCCAAAACCTTCCAAGTTTACCATTAGGTCTTCCTTTCCATAAATCTTTCAATCCTTGTAACTGATACTATTCCTTAGCATTTATTTTATACTATTGCTCAGTCCTGTCTTTGCTCTTAGTCGATCCATTTCAGCAATAATATGGTGATCTCTGCATTCTCTGACGTAGCATCACATTCTTCACACAAGAGGTATTTGCTGTTGATCTTGTTGCTTTTTGGATAAATTCCCCACATACAGTTGCATAATCTCCATTTTCCCTGTCTCCTAAAGGCGAGCACAAAAATACAAAGCTGGTTGCTGGCAAATGGGAGTCTATTGTATTTGCATAGCCCAGACTCCCCTGATTTTGGAGGGTGCAAAACTCAATTAGCATGACCTTTGTGTGCACTGTTCACATTTCCAGACTCATTTTCTTTGAAGAGATCATCCTTCGGCCCTAAGAGCCCTGGCAGCCCACATCCAAGCATCATTACTGTATAACATTACCTTCCTGCCCCGAGTCACCTCATCCTTTTCTTAGGCGGGAGTTCTGTCTACCTGTTGAATTTTGAATGAAAACCCAATGGACAGCAGCTCTGCACTGAATTCTATATTTTGTTCCTTGCTGAGCTTCCATGAATATAAAATGTCAGCACAAAAGGGAGAGCCAGCAGGTAGAGATCAACACTATCCATATTTAATGGACAGGGAGTCTGAGTTCCTAGATGGGAAAACCGAGTTAGAAGAAGGCCAAGTTTGATAACCTGCCCATGCTTACAGAATGAACTCCTAAGAAAAAAAAGGAAAAAATGTCTTTACCAAGAAGCACCATCATTTTAATTCCTAAGGAGGAAAAAAAATAAGTAAGAAAGGCATTCAATAGTGATCGGTAATCAGGAAGTTTCCCTTGCCCAAATGGAGTACAAGAGTGGGGCACACATCCTGAGCTCTGTGTGACCGAACTGGCCCAGATAGATCTCCTTGGGAGGAAGACACTGGAACATCCACATTCTCTACCCTCTCCCAGAAAGTCAAGGAATGTGAGGCATTGGTCACCCTAGCTGACGTGGGATCTATGGTCCCAATGTGGGGGAACCCGCAGTGATTCTGGCCAATGGCTCTTGACAAGCCTCTCCCAGTGATGGCATTTTCTGGCACAGTTTCTTCTTTGGCCCCTTTTTTTTTTTTTTTTTTTTTTTTTTTTTAATGCAGCTTTATTGACATATTCACACAACATAAAAACCATCTGAAGTATACAATCGCTGGTTCACAGTATCATCACAGAGTTGTGCATACAGCCCCATGATCAATTTTAGAACATTTTCATTACTCCAGAAAAGAAATAAAAAGAAAAAGAAAACCCAAATCCTCCCACACCCCTTATCTTTCCCTATTATTGACCCATAGTATTGCTGTAGTACATTTGTTACTGTTGATGAGAGTATTAAAATATTACTGTTAACTATAGTCCATAGTCTGTAATATGTACATTTTCCCCATAAATCCCTCTATTATTAACTCCTTTGTTATAGTGTCATACATTTGCTCTAGTTCATGAAAGAACTTTTTTATATTTGTACAGTTAATCACAGACATTGTCCACCACAAGATTCACTGTGTTATACATTCCCATGTTTTAGCCTCCAACTTTCCTTCTGGTGACATACATGACTCTAAACTTCTCCTTTCGACCACACTCACACACAGTTCAGTACTGTTAATTATTCTCATAATAACACACTACTGTCACCTCTGTCCATTTCCAAATGTTTAAGTTCGAACTAGTTAAACATTCTGCGTATATTAAGCAATTGCTCCCCATTATTTAGCCTCATTCTATATCCTTGTAACCTATATTCTATATTTTATGTCTATGAGTTTACATATTAGTTCATATCAGTGAGATCATACAATATTTGTTGTTTTGTGTCTGACTTATTTCACTTAATAAAATGTCCTCAAGGTTCATCCATGTTGTCACATGCTTCAGGACTTCATTTCTTCTTACCGCTGAATAATATTCCATAGTATGTGTTCCGGTTTGCTAATGCTGTCATTATGCAAAATACCAGAAATGGACTGGCTTTTATAAAGGGGGTTTATTTGGTAACAAATTCACAGTCTGAAGGCCATGAAAATGTCCAAATTAAGGAATCACACAAGTATAGCTTCACTGAAGGAAGGTCACTGGCGTCTGGAAAGCCTCTGTTAGCAGGGAAGCATGTGGCTGGCGTCTGCTTGCTCCCAGGTTGTGTTTCAAAATGGCATTCTCCAAAGTGTCAGTGTTAGCTTTCAATGGCTGTCTTCAAAATGTGTCTCTTAGCTGCAGCAGTGAGCTCCCTTTGTCTGAGCTCTTACAGGGCCCCAGTAATCTAATCAAGACCCACTGAATGGGCAGGCCACACCTCCATGGCAATAATCTAATCATTTGGGTGGGTCACTTCTCCACAGAAACAACCTAATCCAAAGATTCTAATTTAATCAACATTAATACTTCTGCCCCCACAAGATTGCATTAAAGAACATGGTGCTTTTGGGGGACATAATACATCCAAACTGGCACATTATGTATGTACCACATTTTGTTTACCCATTCATCTGTTGATGGACACTTGGGTTGTTTCCATCTTTTGGCGATTGTGAATAATGCTGCTCCCCCCAGTAGTTTTTGACGTCTTCCTGAGGAAGCTCCTCTGATGGCAACATGATCAGTAGCAGTGGCTTTGGTCACTGCCCCTGAAGCTTCCAACAGCCACTGTTTCCAGAAACCCTCTTCGGGGTTCCTAGGGTCTCCACTGTGTTTCCAACTTTCTCCAACACTTGCTAGCTCCCTCTGTAGCTGGGAAGATATCAAGTCCCTTAAGGCATCAAATGTGCAAATAAATACATTCTTATAATTACTGCATCAGCAAATAAAAACATGGTGTCCCATTGTTTCTATTCATACACACTCCTTTTGCATTGGATACAGAAGCACCAATGAATATCATGGCTTAGAAAGATCTAGCAAGTTCCCAACCTACACTTAGTGGTACTTTTTATTTTCACAGCTGCTTGCTCATTCAAATAGTTGTCCATTTATTCATTCATTCAACCACTCACAGTATTTACTGAGCACCTACTATGTGCCAATGATTGTGACACAGAGAACTAGAACCAATCCTGGTCTTCAAGGTATCACACTCTAGTGAGGATGATGATGATGATAATAATAATAGCAAATACTCATAGAATGCTTGGGATGTGTGTGCTTCAATACCAGAAGTAAATACTATTATTTCCCCCACTTTATAGATGAGGAAACAAGGCACAGAGAAGTTAAGTTACCCGTGTTCACACAGCTAGACAGTAAGTAGACAATTACTATTTCATGTTGTAGTCCAGGGACCCAGGGAAGCCCCCAGTGCAGGGCGTGCACTCAGGAGGAAGGTGTGATTTAGACCCAACCTGGTTATATGTTTTTACCCAGATGCTAGGATTCCAAGATTTTCCGGAGGTTATTAAATTAGAAAAGTAAGAAATACTTGTTTTAAAGAGAAACTCACAGGAAGGCACTAACAATAAAACAAAGAAGTGTTCATTTGAAATGAGAGAAAGCTTTCAGCTTTAGGGTCAGGGTAAACTTTAATTTACATGTCTTTCAGTGCTTCTGGCAAAACTCAACCATATTTCTGGAGAAGCCCTATTTAGAAAGGATCAGGAAGATTCGTGCTTCTCAAAGAACTCTTAAGAAACCTTATCGAAGCAGAAAAGACCAGACATGTGGAACCAATTTCCTTACATCTGGAAGAAGACCTTCTGTAGACACAATGGGGGAAATACTTGAAAGTGACAAATATGCTCTTGACACTGTGGTATCTGCTGAACTTAACCTCCTACCATTGGTCTAACTCCAGCTGCTTTTTGAATGTGGAGGAATGCCAGTTCTGCTTGCAATGACTTTTTTTTTTTTTTTTTTTTGAAAACTGAGAGAGGGCTTTGAACCTAAATCAGATGACCAATAGTTTGAGATGTTTAATAAATGCACACTCTGGCTATAGTCACATGATACCAAACCCCTCATCAGTCCTATCAATTCAGAGGAGAAAAATAAGTCACTTTAGTGCAGACTCCCCCACCCCCACCTTCCCCCATCTCCCCAGGTTTCATGAGATTGAAAGAAACCCTTAGAGGTGGTTTGGTTTCTTTGTTGATATTCTGCTTTGGTGATTCATCAAGAACACTTGCTGTGATGACAGCTGAATTCTCCTGGTGGTACTTTTCCACATCAGTTTGGGACATGGCAGAAGTTTATCCTGTCGGCAAGAACAGAGGATGATACCAAAAGGAAGCACTTAATGAGCTAATGGCTGTGATTCTACAGTTCTCTCCAGAAGAGGCTTAGGTTCCAATGTGTTTTTGCAAAGCAATAATTTGTGGTTGACTTCTTCCTAACTATACCTTTCCTAACCATGAAGAAATAGTTACAGTTAATCTCTTCAAGTAATAAAAGGCATTTACTGATAATAATACTTTGTTTCATGCTAAGAGATTTTTGGGGGGGGGGTGTGTGTGGAATTTGTCAATCTGTTTGGACTTAAGTATGAGCTACTATCCAATTTTAGCTTTGATAACAATTCCTTGCCTTAATAGCATCTTACAGATTTTGAAGCACTTTCACATATATTGTGCCATTTTATACTTGAGACAACTCACTGAGGTGGTTAGGGCAGACATAATAATCCTTAGTTTAAAGTAAGGGGTTAGATGTATTATCTTAACCCTTTAAGTGCTAGGACTCGGGATTGGAATCCATGTTTTCTGTATAGTATGCATAGATACACAAACATGACTTCTGAATCATGTTTTGATTTTTTATTATATGGTATTGAATTTACATTTTATTGCTTAAGGTTTTCCATGATTCTCTGAAGATTGCACAATGTAGATTTTGTCTCCTTCATAAGATTATACGTTCTCTAATGGCAGGAGACCAAAAGTATATGGAGTTATGCACACAGACCAGGAGGAGGGGCACACGTGTTTTGGGGAAAGGCACTGGACTAAGAGTCTGGAGACCCAGATTTAGCCTTGATGATACTACAGACCGGCTCGGTGACAGAGGGCAAGCTTCTCACCATCTATGGAGATCACAAATTCTCAAGGGACAATAATGAAAGTGCATCGAGACAAATACAATGTTTAATAAACATGAAATATATTAAATAGTACTAAGAAGTAGGAACTCACAGGAGCACTTATAAAGTATTATTTATTAAAACCTTTTTATTATAGAAAATTTAAATACATTCAAAAGTGGAGAGAAAAGTATAATGAACTTCCACATCCCTGTCACCTAGCTTCAGCAATTATCAACTTGCCTTTTTTCATGTATATCCTCATCCATTTTCTGCTCATCCTGGATTACTTTAAAACAAATCCAAGAATCCTATGCTTCCATCTGTAAATATTTTTTCTTCTTTCTCTAAAAGACAGGGACTATTAAAATAAAATAAAACCAGAATATCATCATCACACCTCAACGAAGTTAACAATAATTCCTTAATTTCTCCAGATATCTAGTCACACTTATAATTTTTTCCCAGTTTGTTTGAATGAGGATTCACATTGCTTGTCTTAAAGGTCTTCTAATCTACAGGTTCGTACACCTACTTTAATTTTTTTCCTGGCAAATTTTTTTTTTGTTGAATAAGCTGAATTTTTTGCCACATAGTTTCAATTTTGAATTTTGCTGTTTGCTTTCTTGTGATGTCTCCTCAGGGTGATAAATGAGATTTTAAAAAAATCTCATGAACTCATGGATTTAATCCTTTTTGATGTGTTTCAACGCATTGCAATGATTAACCTTACTAATGCTCAAATTGCCCCATCTTTAGCTAGTTGGGGCTTCTTCAAGTTGGCTCTTGAGTTTTTTGACATGGCCATAGTAGTCTTTGGTAACTTCCTTGCTTTTTTTTTTTGAACAAGAACATTATTTTATGCAATCTCATTAAACGCCGCTAAGAAGTTCAAGAAATTCAGCATTGATACAAAGCTTACATTCTGTATTTCCTTTTTTTTTTTTTTTTTCTTGTGTCCCATCTGTGTCCCTTTGAGCCTCCTCTCCTCTGACCTCAGATCCCTTCCAGAATCATCCTTGGCATTTAATTTTCATCTATTTAGACTGTCTTTTTTTTTTTTTTTCCAATTGTGGAAAGATATATATAGCCTAAATCTTCCTATTCCACCCCTCCCTAGCATTCCCTTAGTGGGATTAATCACATTTAGAATGTTGCAATGCTATCACCTTCCCACCATCCATTTCTAGAAGTTTCCTTTCACCCCAAACCAAAACCCCTACTCTCATTTCTTAACTCCCCATTGCCCTTTCCCCCACTTCTTGGAACTCCTACTCTACTTTTCATCTCTTTGGTCATATTCTTTGATACTTTCTTTGTGTTTAACATGGGGCTTAAAATTAACCTCTTAAATCTATAACAATCTTGTTTTTCTTTGAAACCAACTTAACTTCAATAGGACACTTAAACTGTGTTCCTATACTCCTCCATTCCCCCACCTTTATGTAGTTCTTATCAAGAATTACATATTTTACATTGAGTCCAAAACCACCAATTTATCATTACAGTTTATGTATTTTATATCCTGTAGGAAGTAAATCGTGGAGTTATAAATCAACAATACAGTAGTAATGGTCTTTATATTTACCATGTGATCTTTACTGGAAATCTTTATTTCTTCATATGGTTTCAGTCAATTGTTTAGTGTCCCTTCCTTTCAGCCTACTTAGGACTGATATACTGGTGATGAAGTTCCTCAGCTTTTGATTGTCTGGGAATGTTTTCTCAGGTGTTTGTGAATTCTCCAAGTCTCTGATGGTTATTGACTTCTATTTGTATTCCACTGTGGTCAGAGAATGTGCTTTGAACAAATTCATTTTTTTATTTTTTATTTTATTGAGGCTTGTTTTTATGTCCCTGCATACAGTCCATTCTGGAGAAAGATCTGTGATCACTAGTGAAGAACGTGTGTCCCAGTGACCTGGGATGTAATATTCTATATATGTCTGTTAAAAGTCTCTATATCTCTTTCATTTCTTTGTTTCTCTGTCAGTAGGGCTCGCTTTAGTATCTGAAGTAGTGCAGGTCTTTTATTAGCAAACTCTCTCAGCATTTGTTTGTGAAAAATTTAAGCTCTCCCTCAAATTTGAAGGAGAGTTTTGCTGGATAAAGTATTCTTGGTTGGAAATTTTCCTCTCTCAGAATTTTAAATATGTCATGCCACTGCCTTCTCACCTCCATAGTGGCTGCTGAGTAGTCATTACTTAGTCTTATGTTTTTTTCCTTTGTATGTGGTGAATTGCTTTTCTCTTGCTGCTTTCAGAACTTGCTCCTTCTCTTCAGTATTTGCAAGTCTGATCAGAATATGTCTCGGAGTGGGTTTATTTGGATTTATTCTATTTGGAGTTCACTGGGCATTTATGCTTTGTGTATTTATATTGTGTAGAAGGTTTGGGAAGTTTTCACCAACAATTTCTTTGAATACTCTTTCTAGACCTTTACCCTTCTCTTCCCCTTCTGGGACACCAATGAGTCTTAAATTTGGACGTTTTATTTTATCTATCGTATCCCTGAGATCCATTTCGATTTTTTCGATATTTTTCCCCATTCTTTCTTTTGTTCTTTCATTTTCTGTTCTGTGGTCCTCGAGGAGGCTGAGTTGTTGTTCATCTTCCTCTAATCTTGTATTATGAGTATCCAGAGTCTTTTTAATTTGGCCTACAGTTTCTTTAATTTCCATAAGATCTTCTATTTTTCTTATTTACTCTTGCAATTTCTTCTTTATGCTCTTCTAGGGTCTTTTTTGTGTCTTTTATATTCTGTGCCATGCTCTTCTTCAAGTCTTTTATATCCCATGCCATGCTCTCATTGCCTGTCTGTAGTTCTTTGATTAATTCTGCCAGGAACTGTGCGTCTTCGGATCTTTTGATTTGAGTGTTTGGGTTCGGGTTCTCCATGTCGTCTGGTTTTATCATATGCTTTAAGATTTTCTGTTGTTTTTGGCCTCTTGGCATTTGCTTTACTTGGTCTTTAATTTGTTAGAATTGCAGCTTGGTGACATACACTTTCTCTAACTAACCAGCAGATGGCGTCCGTGAGTCACTTATTCCCCTCAAGTCAGTTCTCCCCAACTTTGTGGTATGTGGGGATCTGATTCTTTTGGGGTCCAATTGGTGCACTTAATTTGGGTGTGTTGTCAGTGCTGTCTGCCCTCAATGAGGGGCGTGTCCCTGAGTGGTTAGGGAGGAAGGGCAGGTTTAACAGTCAAACCTCCCAGGTGTTCCCGGAGATTCAAGGCTGTTCTCTGCCGCTGACACAAAAGTCCTTGGTATTGGCGTAGGTTCCCTGGGATTTCCGAGCAGTTCCCCCCTCCCTGCTGTGCTTTTCCAGGACCTCTGTTGAGGCGGGGAGGGCCGTGCCATGTCACAAGTGAGCGCCGGCCTCCAGTGAAGCCCTGGGCCGCCGGGCTGTGTAGGGGCGTTCCCAGCCCACTTCAAAGATGGTTGAATGGGATGCGTTATCTTCCCCCTTTCTGCACAGCTCCACTCTCCCAGCTCTGGGACAATCAGCCATGGGTGTATTCAAGGCCACTGTTCATGGCCGATATTGTGTCGTGTGAGCGGTACTGCGGGAAAGACTCCCTGTCAGGCTGGGTTTCTTGTCTTGGGTCTGTGCCGTGTGTTCAGCCGGGCAGGAGTAGCTCCGCCCGCTGGGGAGATGGCTGCGAGGCTGGGTTTCTCGGCTGGGCTCTGTGCTGTGTGTTCGGCCCCAGGCAGGAATAGCCCCGCCCGCTGGGGAGACGGCTGCAAGTTGTGCATCTCCCCTTTGTTTCCCTGGACCCAAGACAATCAGCAGTGGGTGTGGGAAGGGGTATCCTCCACCCCAGACACCGAGGCGTTAGTCCAGACCGCTCCCATCTTATCTACAGCTGTTCCTGGGCTTCTTTAATTTTTTTAAAAACTCCAACCCACCGTTTCCCCCCAAAGCAGCATGGCCGAGGGATTCAGCCTACTCACTCACTTGTTTCAGAATGCAGACTCCTGGTTTCATCAAACGCATGTTCCCTGTAGCTTTAGCAGAACTTGTCCAGCTGGTGCTACTTTGGAAGTGGTGTTCTGGCTCCTTTCTGGTTTTTTATCTAGTGTTTTCCACAGAGGTGTTTTTTCTCTGTCTCACCTAGTCGCCATCTTAGGTTCCTCTCGCTTCCTTGCTTTTTGGTATGATGAGATGTTCTAGGCTTTTCTTATACATTTCCTTCCCCAGACATGGACTCGGCCATTTTGCTAAGAAAAGGAATTTAGCAATCACAATCTGGGCAATAGGTATGTTCAGTATACTGAATTAGTCATTGCTTCTAGGTCTTTTCAGTAAATAGAGCTAGGGATTTTTTATTTCAGAAAAATACTTCATTAGTTCATACTGATACTTATTCAAATTCAGAGTAACAGGTTTTTTTTTAAAAGCCACATTAATCTTACCACTTTATCTCCCTTCTTCCAAACAAAGTTCTGCTTCTCAGTAACACCAATGTAACTGCTCCTTTGCTTTTGTCCCCCACAATGCGTACACAGTAGTCACAATGCACATACTAACACCACTGCTCCAGTTTGCTAATGCTGCCGGAATGCAAAACACCAGAAATGGACTGGCTTTTATAAAGGGGGTTTATTTGGTTGTATAGTTACAGTCTTAAGACCATAAAGTGTCCAAGGTAAGTCATCAACAATTGGGTACCTTCACTGGAGGATGGCCAATGGTGTTCAGAAAACCTCTGTTAGCTGGGAAGGCACGTGGCTGGTGTCTGCTCCAAAGTTCTGGTTTCAAAATGGCTTTCTCCCAGGACGTTCCTCTCTAAGCTGCAGTTCCTCAAAAATGTCACTCTCAGTTGCTCTTGGGGTGCTCGACCTCTCTTAGCTTTTCCGCAAGAGTCTGCTTTCAACAGCCATCTTCAAACTCTCTCATCTGCAGCTACTCTCTTAGCTTCTGTGCATTCTTCAGTGTCCCTCTTGGCTGTAGCAAGCTTGCTCCTTCTGTCTGAGCTTATATAGTACTCTAGTAAACTAATCAAGGCCTATGTTGAATGGGTGGGGCCACACCTCCATGGAAATTATCCAGTCAGAGTAATCACCCACAGTTGGGTGGGGCACATTTCCATGGAAACAACCTAATCCAAATGTTCCAACTTAATCCTGACCAACATGTCTGCCCCCACAAGACTGCATCAAAGAAAATGGCTTTTTCTGGGGGACACAATACACACAAAATGGCACAACCACCATAAGAATATATTACATAAGAATATATTACAGAAACCATTTTCAGTTCCTTTTGGTCATTAGGGAGTGTCCCACTAGAGACATACAGTCAAATTACTGCATTTTAAAGTCAATTGGAAAGTTCCTCTGTCTGTTATTGTGCCTCTGACTGGAGACACATTTCGTTTGTTTCATTTTGTTTTTGATTTTTATGAATTGAAATTTTGTAAATTCTAATTTTGTTTTATAATTATGCAAAATATTTAACTTGGTCTGAAATTCAGATCCATAAAACAAGGCACATTCAGTGAAGTATGCCTGCACTTTCCTATTTCTTCCCCCTTCCCACATAGGTAATCATTTTTTCTTTTTATTTATGGTTTGTATTCCTTTTAAAAATATATAAGCAAATATATATAAATTACTATCCTCCTTTCTTTGATAAACAATATGTCTTTTTATATTCATACATCTCACACTATATTGTCTTTAATTTGGTTTCCCTCTCTCTCCCATTCCCCATTTCCTGACCAGTACATGTTTTAGTATTTAGGAAAGTTTGAAATTATGTGCTAACGGTTACCTTTATACTTACCTGTAAATGATACCCTTAGCCACATTTTTTTTTTTGCTATTGTTTATTGGTTCCTTAATAAGAGTTATGTTGAAATTAGACAGTAACCTCTTCATTCCCACGTATTCACAGCTTCTGATTTGAAGTAATTTTTCTTTTTACTCCCAGTTAATCCCTATAGGGTATTCAATGAGTTTATTCTACTTCTCATAGATGATCCCTATTCTACTCATCCTTCCAATATTTGAAAGATGTACATTATTTTGTCAGAGTATGTAGCCTTTATGCACTATGTTGTTTCCTTTATAACCATCACTTAGTCTTTGTCTTATATATTTAGTACTCACCAATCAATCCTTATGCTGATATCTCTCTATATTTCAGTAGATGCTTTTAGGAAGGGTTCAATGGAGCAATAATCTTTGAATTCTTGCAAGTTCGTAGTTTGCCTAGGGCCCTTGTATTTGAAGGTCAGTTTGACTAGGTATAAAAATCCATAATTTACATTTTTTTTTCCTTGAGTTGCTTAACTATGTCACTCCATTACCTTTTGGCATAAAGCATTGCTGTCAAAGAGTCTGATGACATTTTGATTTTCTTTCCCTTATAAATGACTTGGTCCTTTTGCCTGGATGCCTAAAAACTTTTCTTTTCTTTTCTTTTTCAATGTCCAGTTTTAATAATATATGTTTTGATGTTGGTCATCCTGGCCTATTTTCCCAGGTAGACACTGTGCTATTTCAATATATTGTTTTATAGTTTCAGGTTTTTTGTTTATTTATTCCAGGAAAGTTTTATAAACTGATACTTGCATTGGTTTTCTTCTTCAGGGACTTGTATTATACAAATGTTGTGTTATACAAATGCCTGAGTTCTATAATCGTCACATTTTCCTCAACCCCCCTTTACCTCTTTCTTCATTCCTTTTTGATTTAAAGATTTTCCTGCCTTCCATATTCTATTTCTCTTAAGGCATTATCTGCTTCTGTTTTCCTTACAGTGTAATCTTTATTTCTGAAATAAATTTTTCTTTTGTTTCTAAGCACTGTCACCTCCCTTTTTGATCTTCCTTTTCTCTATCTCATTTCTTAGATTTCCTATGTGATTTTAGTTATTATTTCATAGATCTATTATTCTTTTAGTTTTTAAAATAGCAGATTACAGTTCCATGTATACCTAGTTCCATGTATCCCTAGTTCCTGAAGGGATGTTCTGTTGTTTATTCTTTTTTTCCTTAGAATAACTTTGTGGGGGACTTGACTGTGATCCTTTTCTTTTGCACATTATTTACAGTGAAATGAGTTTTCTTGTATTTTTGGGGAGGGGAGAATGGGCCACAATGGTTTTTATAAAACCATGGCTCTGGAGCTCCCTCTTGTGTTGCTTTTTGTGAAGTGATCATACGCTTTGCCTGTGATTTGCCTCCCCTGCTCTCCACTTTTATCTGGATGTTCTCTTTCTTTTTCCTCATTGTTCTTATGCTGTTCTTTTGAATTCTGCTCCTAGAAATTTCTCCTCAGAGTGAAGCTTTGTTTGGGAAGGGAGCTTTGGTTTGTTATTTTCGGGAGTTTACAGGGTCCAAACTGCTCAAGCACCATCAAACCTTAAATAACCTTGTTGTCTCCTTGGGCAAACCTGAAAATTGTATCTTACAGACCCCCTTCCCAGTTTTGGTCACTATACTTAGCTTTTTAAGTGCTGTCATCCTTGTTGCTCTGTCAGTTTTCATTGGGCAATTCAAGAAAATTAGAAAGAAAATACTGCCATCGCTGCCATCTTTATAGAATGCTCTCAATTTAATTTTTGCATTCCATGTATTAAGAGTACATTGAGCATTTTTATACATAATTAAGAGCCACTTTGCATTCATTTTCCTGTAAATTGTCTGTTTATATTTCTAGCCTATTTCTCTTTTATTTTAAAAAATTGAGATAAAATTCACATAACATAAAGCTTACAATTGAATGGTTTTTAGTATATTCCAATGTTATGCAACTATCACCACTATCTAATCACAATTCCATCACCTCCATATGAAACCCTGTAACTCCCAATTCTCCCCCTCCTTACCCTCTGGCAACCACTGATCTTTCTGTCTTTATGGATTTGCCTATGCTGGATAGTCTACATACATGGAATGAATGATACTATCTGTGGACTTTTATGTCTGGCTTCTGTCATTTAACGTGATGTTTTCAAGGTTCATCTATGTTGTAGCATGTATCAGAACTTCATTCTTTTTATGGCTGAATTCCATTTTATGGACATACCAAATTTTGTTTTTCCATTCATCAGTTGATAAATATTTGGGTTGTTTCTACCTTTTGGCTATTATGAATGGTGCTGTTATGAACATTCATGTACAAATATTTATGTGAATGTATATTTTCAATTCTCTTGGATGGTGTTGCTAGGTCTTCTGGCAAATGTACCCTTAACTTTTGAGGAATTCCCAAACTGTTTTCCACAGCAGCTGCACTATTTTACATTTCCATGAGCAGTTTATAAAGGTTCCAGTTTCTTCACATCCTCATCAACACTTATTTTCTGTTTTTTTTTTAAAAATTTATTTTATTTTTAATTAATTTTTAAAATGATAGACATCCTACTGGGTATGAAATGTTATCTCATTTCATCTATTTTTAACTAAAAATATTTTTTGTTAGTGGCCGTGTGCCCAGAGAAAGAAAACAGCCTGTGCCCAGATCTCACTGTGGTTTTGATTTGCATTTCCCTAATGACCAGTGATGTTGAACATCTTTTTGTGTGCCTATTGACCATTTGTATGTCTACTTGGGAGAAATCTCTATTCAAGTTCTTTGCCCAGTTTTTAATTGGGTTGTTTGTCTTTTGTTATTGAGTTGTAAAAGTTCTTTACATAGTCTAGATACTAGACACTTATCAGATATTTCTTTGAAAATATTTTTTTCCCATTCTGTTGGTTGGTTTTTGACTTTCTTCATAATGTTCTTTGATGCAGAAACATTTTTAGTTTCGATGAAGTCCAATTTATCTATTTTTTCTTTTGTTACTTGTGCTTTTGGTATCACATCTAAGAATTCTTTGCCAAAACAATGTCATGAAGATTTATCCCTATGCTTTCTTCTAAGAGGTTTGTAATTTTAGCTCTTACATTTTAGGTGACTGATCCATTTTGAGTTAATTCTTGTATATGATGTGAGATAGGGATTCATTCCTTTGCATTCTTTTGCATGTGGGTATCCAGTTGTCTCAAAAAAATTTGTTGAAAAGACTATTTTTTCCCCTCATTGAATGGTGTTGACACCCTTGTTGAAAATCAGTTGACTGTAGGTTTATTTTTGGACTCTCGATTCTATTTCATTGATCTAAATGTCTATCCTTATACAAGTCTCACACTATTTTGATTAGTGTAGTAAGCTTTGAAATTGGGAGTGCGAGTTTTCCAACTTTGTTTTTTTTCAATATTATTTTTACTATTCTGGGTCCATTGCATTTCCATATGAATTTTTGGAGCAACTTGTTCATTTCTACAGAAAAAGCCATTGGTATTTTATAGGGAACGCTTTGAATCTGTAGATCAGTTTGGGAATATTGCCATACTAACAATTTTAAGTCTTCCAATCCATGAACATGTGATGTCTTTCCATTTATTTAGTTCTTTAAACTTTTTCAACAATATTTTATAGTTTTCAGTGCACAAGTCTTGCACTTCCTTCATTAAATTCATTCCTAAGTATTCTGTTCTTTTTGATGTTATTGTAAATGGAATTGTTCCCTTAATTTCTTTTTTTTCTGATTGCTAATTGCTAATGTGTAGAAATAGAACTGATTTTGCATGTTGATCTTGAATCCTGTTATTGTGCTTAATTGATTTATTAGCTTTAATAGCTCGTGTGTGTGTGTGTATTCTTTAGGGTTTTCTATACATAAGGTCATGTCATCTGTGAATATAGATAGTTTTACTTCTTCATTTTTAATAAGGATGCATTTTGTTTTTCTTGCCTGGTTGGAACTTATAGTACAATGTTGAATGAAAGTGGTGAAAGCAGACACCCTTTTCTTGTTCCTGATCTTAGGGGTGACACTTTCAGTTTTTTACCATCAAGTATGATGCTAATGTAGGTTTTTCACAGATGTCCTTTCTCAGATTGAGGAAGTTCCCTTCTATTCTTGGTTGGTTGAGTAGAAGGGTTTTGGATTTTGTCAAATGCTTTTTCCTTATCTATAGAGATGATCATGTGGGTTTTGTCTTTTGCTCTATTAATATGGTATATTACATTGATTTTCAAATGTTGAACCAACATTGCATGCCTAGGGTAAATCCCACTCGGTCATGGTGTATAATCCTTTTAATATGCCTCTGGATTTGGATGCTAGCATTTTGTTGAGGATTATTGCACCTATATTCATAAGAAATCCCTTGTATGTGGCGAGTGGCTTCCTCTTGCTGCTTTCAAGATTGCATTTTGTCTTTGGCTTTTACAGTTTGATTATGATATATTTCAGTGTTGATCTCTTTGACCTTATCCTATTTGGATTTCCCTGAGCTTCTTTGTTATGGAGGTTAATGTTTTTCATCAAATTTGGCAAGTTTTTCACCCTTTATTTCTTCAAATATTCTTTCTACAACTTCCTCCACCTTCCCTTTCCACCCCACCTCCTGTATTATTTTTCTTTTTTAAGTTTTTCTTTCTGGCTATTCTTGCTTGCTTGTTCTTCCAAATGAACTTTAGAAGAAACTTTATTTGTGCCAGAAAACATTATGATGGTATTTTATATTCGAATTGTATTAAATTTATAAATTATTTTCATGGGAACTGATATCCCCAAACATAGTATGCTTTGTAATTCTTCAAGTCTCTTTTTGGTACTTTAAGGAGTGCTTTGTAATTCTCCTTATACAAGTTTTGGACATTTCTTATTAAGTTTGTACATATTTATTTTATTTCATATTTTGAAACATAAATGAGGCATTCTCTTCCATTGTAACTGGTTTTTGTTTGTATACATGAAGGCTTATTAGTTTTTGGATGTTAATTTTATAAACTACTATTATTTGTAGTAGTTTTTCCATTGTTTCTTTGGTGTTTCCAAGATAAAAAATAATATTATCTGGTGGAGTATTATATTTTGGTTGCTTTTGCAAGGACTGTGAAAACCCCATGATACCAAAGGCCTGGACATTAGTATTCAGAAATAAGATCCCACTAAGCAAGTTATTCTCTTTTGCTCTTCAGCGCTTCCTATGATGTTGCTTTGATTTTAGGCCTTAATCAGCCCCTTTAAAAGTGAATTTAATAAGTGATGTTATTAGGAAATTTTTTTTTTTTTTTTCCTGTACACACACATACACACGCAATCTTCCATTTTACTTTTGAGAAACAGAGGTATGTACAGGTTTGAGTATATGCCACACAATGAAGTCATCAGGTGGGTTAGTGCAGTACTGTGAAAAATGACATCAAATTCTTCACTTATCATTTGCCAAAGTGAGGATAATAATTCCTTAACTGTAGCAAACTCTCTTCACTTTTTAAAAGCAATTTTGTACTTAAAATTACATTTTATTCTCATGATAATCCAAAGGAAGCAGTTGGGGAGCTTTCTGTCCCCTTCTAATTTCTGAGAAAACAGAGACACTGAGACAACTGGCTAGGCGAGAAAGTAGGGATTAGAACTCAGATTTTGAGTCTTAATGCCTATTTTTTCCAACATACTTAAATACTGCAAACCCTTCTGCTGCTCCTAAAGCCCATTTCTTACCTGATCTCAGAGGAAATGGGAAACAGCTGCTCAGCATTCCTGATTATAATAGCCCTTCATATGTATGAATCCTGAGATTTGCTCCCTTCCAACTTCCCCTTCGGCAGGTTAAATGTCCCCGATTTCCTTCCGCCTAGAGTTAATCTCCCAGCTCTTTTGTTGGTTTTAACAAAGAGGTTGTGACTTTTGGGTTCCTGCTCAACAGAGCTCTTCCTCATTATTTTGTAACCTTTATACCTCCTTCCAGGGAGAGTTAAATAAAGCCTGTGGATTTTTGATATGAACGTCTGGCAGCCTTGCCCTCCACAGAAAGGTTTCCAGCAGGGCTCACTGATGAAAGCCTCGGTCCAGCTCCCGAGTCTCATTCACGGAAAATGAAAGGCAGCGGCCCCTCGGCTGCTCCGAGACCCGCACATGGGAACGGTGCCCACTGGAGGGTCCAAATTCCAGGCCAAGCCCCATTTTGGCAGGAAGAGATAGGTTGTGATGAGAATATTTAAGAACTAGGAACCATGGCTAATTACTTCAGGTGAACAATTCTTTTTGAAAAGACATTGTTCTTGCAGCTTGCTATCATGTGTAAAAATTACCCCTGACCCAGAATTTCATCATTGCACCTGAGCCAGCCTGAAAATGGAAGAAATTAAATACTGTAAAATATAAGCAGTAAAAAGGAGACTAAGCCTCTAGAGTTAACAACTCTGTAATGTTCTGGATGGTAAAGCATGAAGCATGTCAAGCATGCCCCAGAGGTTTTTAAAAATGACACCAGCTGCCACTTCTGTTTCAGCATCCTAGGGTTTTCTTCCTAGCCCCTTCTCTCTGTACCCACAAAAGGGTACCAGTATTTGCATGATGAGAGGGAGCTCCCTCTATCAATCAAGTTACTTTTTTTTCTCTTTCTGGATGTGATGCGTGGCTGATATCGCTGCCCTTCGGAGAACATTGGCCCGTGGGTCAGGGAAAGGGCTCATATCAGCCTCCCGGGAGGAAAGCCTTGTGTGCATCTGCATGAGCAGCTTCTCCCCTGTTTGTGAACAGGGTCACTCTGTGGCTGAGCACCTACCTTGCTTGTGTTCTCTAATTCTTCCACCACTGGAGAGCTTTGGGGAAATGTAAGAGCCACTGGCTCCTGTAAGGAAGACTTTTCTCAAGGTGAGCATCATCCAGGTCCCCAAGAGAAAGTGAGAAAGTGGGAAGGGTGGAGGGGTACCCTTTGCATGCTCCTTATCTTAGAGGGAGGAACTGAGACTGATAACAGAGTTTCCTATTTGTGCAAAAGATTTGGATAAACAGGTCAGGGGAACTTTCCAGAAGGGAGGAATGTGGTGGATCTAGGGTAAAGGGATGAAGCATAATGAGGTTAAGTGAGGACCAGGAGTCTGCCTGCCCTGGACAGATTGGTTTCATTTAAAGTAAGTGGGGCCTGATTACAGACCTCTTCAACAGCCCAATGAGGCAGGTGAGTCTCTGTTGCTTTTTGAATAGGGAAAGGACGTTATAAAGGTGGCATTTTAGAGAGCCTTGTGATGGTGTGGCGTGTGATCGGAGGCAGCCATGACAGCAATGGGAGGGAGTGATGCCAACACCTATCATGAGGGAAATTTGTTCTGACCTTTTCGATTAAGGGAAGCTGTGGTATAGTGGAGTAATCACTCATCTGGGAATTGAGAGCTTATTTTGAATGTTTTTTTCTACCTTTAACTAGTTGTATAACCTCAAGAAACACTTCTCTGAGACTCTTAAATCAGAGTTACAGACCGGATCTGTCCTGTGCAGATCACTTGAAGGCACAATTATTTTGGCTAACAAAATGTTTCAAAAACATGTACATACCATTATCCAGGCATGTTCTCAGTTTTCCACAGTCCCCACTACTCCCTATTGCAGACTCATCTTGCTTTACACTTGTATCACCAGCTTAGCCCCTCCAGGTGTACAATCTCTGCTGTAACTCTTGTTAAAATAAGTGGATTTATGTTTGCCTCATTTGTCAGTGCCTATTTTAGGTTAGAAGTTTTTAAGAGTCAGGAAACTATTTAACTTATGTTCTTCTAGCAGAACGTTAAAGACAAACTAGTAATTGTTAATTAATAGTTGATAATATTCTAGTATGCTAACACAAACACTCTTCTCTTCTTCTTTCCATTCTGGGAAAACCTACAGCAGTAAGAAAGCATGTTTGGGGAATTGTAAGATCAGATTCTATTTTTCCTGATTTTCCCTGCTTCAGTTTGAACCTTTCATATGTTTAGAGCCACCAACACACAAGTACCTGTGTTTGGAAGAAAACTGGTTCCGGTGCCTCTTGTTAATTTATGAGAGTGCCTTGGGGATTGGGAAAAAGAGAGATGAGGTGTGAAAATAGAGCAGGAAGGGGTCCCAGAGATTACCCAACTTAATACCTTTATTTAGCAGAGGGAACAAATGAGTCCCACAGAGGGCAAATAACTTGTTTAACGCCCCACCTCCAGGACAAGAGCCCGGTTCTCCCTCTGCTGAGTTCATGGCTGCATTAACTCAGGGTTCACATTAAGTTTCTAAGAAAGATGCTACATTCTGCTTGAGACTTGGCTCATGACATTCATCTAAAGGTAATCAAATCTTTTTAAAACTGAGTTGCTAAAATTGTTTTTTAGAAATGGGAGAAGAGATGTGTTCCTGTAGAACTAAACATATCTGTGGACTGTTTGCCCCCCAAATTTAAGAGTTGAGTCACAAAAACTAGATGATTAAAAATTTTAAAGATTAATTCAACTATCATAGAATTTCAAGAATTTAATCACCTTTTATTTATTTATTTATTTATTTATTTATTTATTTATTTTTTTAATTCAGTTTTATTGAAATATATTCACAAACCATACAGTCATCCATGGTATACAATCAACTGTTCACAGTATAATCATATAGTTATGAGTTCATCACCACAATCTATTTCTGAACATTTTCCTTACATCAGAAAGAATCAGAATAAGAATAAAAAATAAAAGTGAAAAGAGAATACCCAAACCCTCCCCCCATCCCACCCTATTTGTCATTTAGTTTTTACTCCCATTTTTCTACTGATTTTTTTTCAATTTTTTAACTTTGTTTATCAAAAAATTAAAAACAAACAGGCAAACAACAACCAAAAAAACCCCACAACATTTCAAACAAAGCAATGGATTAAGGAAAACAAATAACCTAAAATAACTACTTTGCTTCCAATATGTTCCTACCATACCCCAAGAAAATTAATAAACCATGTCCAAACAGAGGAGTAAGAAAAACAAATAATCTAAAATAACTACATTGCTTCCAACATGTTCCTACCATACCCCAAGAAAATTAACAACCCCTAAGAAAACAAAGGAATAAGAGAAAAAAAAAACCTAAAATAACTCTATTGCTTCCAACATGATCTTACTATATCCAAGAAAGTTTACAAACCATAATCATTCCTGAGCATTCCCATAACATTGAGATTACCCTCCATAGTTTATCTGTTCTTATTAGCTTATCATTCCCCCTCCACTAAATGGTATCTCTAGGTCCCCTACATTCTACAGTATAAAACATTGTACATTTTTCACAGAATTCACATTAGTGGTAACATACAATATCTCTCTTTTTGTGCCTGGCTTATTTTGCTCAGCATTATGTCTTTTTTTTTTTTTTTTTTTTTTAATCTTCATTTTATTGAGATATATTCATATACCACGCAGTCATACAAAACAAATCGTACTTTCGATTGTTCACAGTACCATTACATAGTTGTACATTTATCACCCAAATCAATCCCTGACACCTTCATTAGCACACACACAAGAATAACAAGAATAATAATTAGAGTGAAAAAGAGCAATTGAAGTAAAAAAGAACACTGGGTACCTTTGTCTGTTTGTTTCCTTCCCCTATTTTTCTACTCATCCATCCATAAACTAGACAAAGTGGAGTGTGGTCCTTATGGCTTTCCCAATCCCATTGTCACCCCTCATAAGCTACATTTTTATACAACTGTCTTCGAGATTCATGGGTTCTGGGTTGTAGTTTGATAGTTTCAGGTATCCACCACCAGCTACCCCAATTCTTTAGAACCTAAAAAGGGTTGTCTAAAGTGTGCGTAAGAGTGCCCACCAGAGTGACCTCTCGGCTCCTTTTGGATTCTCTCTGCCACTGAAGCTTATTTCATTTCCTTTCACATCCCCCTTTTGGTCAAGAAGATGTTCTCTGTCCCATGATGCCAGGTCTACATTCCTCCCCGGGAGTCATATTCCACGTTGCCAGGGAGATTCACTCCCCTGGGTGTCTGATCCCACGTAGGGGGGAGGGCAGTGATTTCACCTTTCAAGTTGGCTTAGCTAGAGAGACAGGGCCACATCTGAGCAACAAAGAGGCATTCGGGAGGAGGCTCTTAGGCACAACCATAGGGAGGCCTAGCCTCTCCTTTGCAGCAACTGTCTTCCCAAGGGTAAAACCTGTGGTAGAGGGCTCAACCCATCAAACCACCAGTCCCCTATGTCTGTGGTCATGTTAGCAACCATGGAGGTGGGGTAGGCGAATACCCCTGCATTCTCCACAGGCTCCTCAAGGGGGCACTGCATTTTTTTTTTTCCCTTGTTTTTTTTTTTTTTTTTTAACTTTCCCTTCTTTTTTAAATCAACTGTATGAAAAAAAAGTTAAAAAGAAAACAAACATACAATAAAAGAACATTTTAAAGAGACCATAACAAGGGAGTAAGAAAAAGACAACTAACCTAAGATAACTGCTTAACTTCCAACATGTTCCTACTTTACCCCAAGAAAGTTACCTAATATAGCAAGATTTCTGTGAACTTGCTCCTACTATATCCATCAGAAATTAACAGACCATAGTCATTCCTGGGCATCCCCAGAATGTTAAATGGCTTATCTGTTCTTCTTGGATTATTGTTTCCCCTTCCTTAATTGCTCTCTATTGCTAGTTCCCCTACATTCTACATTATAAGCCATTTGTTTTATATTTTTCAAAGTTCACATTAGTGGTAGCATATAATATTTCTCATTTTGTGCCTGGCTTATTTCGCTCAGCATTATGTCTTCAAGGTTCATCCATGTTGTCATATGTTTCACCAGATCGTTCCTTCTTACTGCCGCGTAGTATTCCATCGTGTGTATATACCACATTTTATTTATCCACTCATCTGTTGAAGGACATTTGGGTTGTTTCCATCTTTTGGCAATTGTGAATAATGCTGCTATGAACATTGGCGTGCAGATATCTGTTCGTGTCACTGCTTTCCGATCTTCCGGGTATATACCGAGAAGTGCAATCGCTGGGTCGAATGGTAACTCTATATCTAGTTTTCTAAGGAACTGCCAGACTGACTTCCAGAGTGGCTGAACCATTATACAGTCCCACCAACAGTGAATAAGAGTTCCAGTTTCTCCACATCCCCTCCAGCATTTGTAGTTTCCTGTTTGTTTAATGGCAGCCATTCTAACCGGTGTCAGATGGTATCTCGTTGTGGTCTTAATTTGCATCTCTCTAATAGCTAGTGAAGCTGAACATTTTTTCATGTGTTTCTTGGCCATTTGTATTTCCTCTTCAGAGAACTGTCTTTTCATATCTTTTGCCCATTTTATAATTGGGCCGACTGTACTATTGTCATTGAGTTGTAGGATTTCTTTATATATGCAAGATACCAGTCTTTTGTCAGATACATGGTTTCCAAAAGTTTTTCCCATTGAGTTGGCTGCCTCTTTACCTTTTTGAGAAATTCCTTTGAGGTGCAGAAACTTCTAAGCTTGAGGAGTTCCCATTTATCTATTTCCTCTTTTGTTGCTTGTGCTTTGGGTGTAAAGTCTAGGAAGTGTCCGCCTAATACAAGGTCTTGAAGATGTTTTTCTACATTATCTTCTAGGAGTTTTATGGTACTTTCTTTTATATTGAGATCTTTGGTCCATTTTGAGTTAATTTTTGTGTAGGGGGTGAGGTAGGGGTCCTCTTTCATTCTTTTGGATATGGATATCCAACTCTCCCAGCCCCATTTGTTGAAAAGACCATTATGACTCAGTTCAGTGACTTTGGGGGCCTTATCAAAGATCAGTCGGCCATAGATCTGAGGGTCTATCTCCGAATTCTCAATTCGATTCCATTGATCTATATGTCTATCTTTGTGCCAGTACCATGCTGTTTTGGCAACTGTGGCTTTATAATAAGCTTCAAAGTCAGGGAGTGTAAGTCCTCCCACTTCGTTTTTCTTTTTTAGAGTGTCTTTAGCAATTCGAGGCATCTTCCCTTTCCAAATAAATTTGATAACTAGCTTTTCCAAGTCTGCAAAGTAGGTTGTTGGAATTTTGATTGGGATTGCATTGAATCTGTAGATGAGTTTGGGTAGAATTGACATCTTAATGACATTTAGCCTTCCTATCCATGAACATGGAATATTTTTCCATCTTTGAAGGTCCCCTTCTATTTCTTTTAGTAGAGTTATGTAGTTTTCTTTGTATAGGTCTTTTACATCTTTGGTTAAGTTGATTCCTAGGTACTTGATTTTTTTAGTTGCTATTGAAAATGGTATCTTTTTCTTGAGTGTCTCTTCAGTTTGTTCATTTCTAGCATATAGAAACATTACTGACTTATGTGCATTAACCTTGTATCCCGCTACTTTGCTAAATTTGTTTATTAGCTCTAGTAGCTGTATCGTCGATTTCTCAGGGTTTTCTAGATATAAGATCATATCATCTGCAAACAATGACAGTTTTACTTCTTCTTTTCCAATTTGGATGCCTTTTATTTCTTTGTCTTGCTGGATTGCCCTGGCTAGCACTTCCAGCACAATGTTGAATAACAGTGGTGATAGCGGGCATCCTTGTCTTGTTCCTGATCTTAGAGGGAAGGCTTTCAGTCTCTCTCCATTGAGTACTATGCTGGCTGTGGGTTTTTCATATATGCTCTTTATCATGTTGAGGAAGTTTCCTTCAATTCCTACCTTTTGAAGTGTTTTTATCAAAAAGGGATGTTGGATTTTGTCAAATGCTTTTTCAGCATCTATTGAGATGATCAATTGATTTTTCCCTTTTGACTTGTTAATGTGTTGTAGTACATTGATTGATTTTCTTATGTTGAACCATCCTTGCATGCCTGGAATAAACCCCACTTGGTCATGGTGTATGATTTTTTTAATGTGTCTTTGGATTCGATTTGCAAGTATTTTGTTGAGGATTTTTGCATCTATATTCATTAGGGAGATTGGCCGGTAGTTTTCTTTTTTGTAACATCTTTGTCTGGTTTTGGTATTAGATTGATGTTAGCTTCATAAAATGAGTTAGGTAGTATTCCATTTTCTTCAATGTTTTGAAAGAGTTTGAGTAAGATTGGCGTCAGTTCTTTCTGGAAAGTTTGGTAGAATTCCCCTGTGAAGCCATCTGGCCCTGGGCATTTATTTGTGGGAAGATTTTTGATGACTGATTGGATCTCTTTGCTTGTGATGGGTTGGTTGAGGTCTTCTATTTCTTCTCTGGTCAGTCTAGGTTGTTCATATGTTTCCAGGAAATTGTCCATTTCCTCTACATTCTCCAGTTTGTTGCCATACAGTTGTTCATAGTATCCTCTTATAATTTTTTTAATTTCTTCAGGATCTGCAGTTATGTCACCTTTTTCATTCATTATTTTGTTTATATGGGTCTTCTCTCTTTTTGATTTTGTCAGTCTAGCTAGGGGCTTGTCAATCTTGTTGATCTTCTCAAAGAACCAACTTTTGGTGATATTTATCCTGTCTATTGTTTTTTTGTTCTCTATGTCATTTATTTCTGCTTTAATCCTTGTTATTTCTTTTCTTGTACTTGGTTTAGGATTGGTTTGCTGTTCATTTTCTAGCTTCTTCAGTTGATCCATTAGTTCTTTGATTTTGGCTCTTTCTTCCTTTTTAATATATGCGTTTAGTGCTATAAATTTCCCCCTTAGCACTGCTTTTGCTGCATCCCATAGGTTTTGGTATGTTGTGTTCTCATTTTCATTCGTCTCTATATATTTAGCAATTTCTCTTGCTATTTCTTCTTTAACCCACTGATTGTTTAGGAGTGTGTTGTTTAACCTCCAGGTATTTGTGAATTTTCTAAGTCTCTGATGGTTATTGACTTCTAATTGTATTCCATTGTGGTCAGAGAATGTGCTTTGAATAATTTCAATCTTTTTAAATTTATTGAGGCTTGTTTTATGTCCCAGCATATGATCTATTCTGGAGAAAGTTCCGTGAGCACTAGAAAAGTATGTGTATCCTGGTGATTTGGGATGTAATGTCCTGTAGATGTCTGTTAAATCTAATTCATTTATCATATTGTTTAGGTTTTCAATTTCCTTATTGGTCTTCTGTCTGGTTGATCTATCTATAGGAGAGAGTGATGTGTTGAAGTCTCCCACAATTATTGTGGAAACATCAATTGCTTCCTTTAGTTTTGCCAATGTTTCTCTCATGTATTTTGTGGCACCTTGATTGGGTGCATAGACATTTACGATTGTTATTTCTTCTTGCTGAATTGCCCCTTTTATTAGTATGTAGTGGCCTTCTTTGTCTCTCAAAACATCCCTGCATTTGAAGTCTATTTTATCTGAGATTAATATTGCTACACCTGCTTTCTTTTGGCTGTAGCTTGCATGAAATATTTTTTTCCATCCTTTCACTTTCAGTTTCTTTGTGTCCCTGTGTCTAAGATGAGTCTCTTGTATGCAACATATTGATGGTTCATTTTTTTTGATCCATTCTGCGAATCTATATCTTTTAATTGGGGAGTTTAATCCATTTACATTCAACGTTATAACCGTGAAGGCATTTCTTGAATCGGCCATCTTATCCTTTGGTTTATGTTTGTCATATTTTTCCCCTCTGTCTATTAATATCCTTTATTGTACCCATACCGAATCTCTTTAGTACTGAACCTTTCTCCAAGTCTCTCTGTCCTGTCTTTGTTTCTCTGTCTGTAGGGCTCCCTTTAGTATCTCCAGTAGGGCAGGTCTCTTGTTAGCAAATTCTCTCAGCATTTGTTTGTCTGTGAAAAATTTAAGCTCTCCCTCAAATTTGAAGGAGAGCTTTGCCGGATAAAGTATTCTTGGCTGGAAATTTTTCTCAGTCAGAATTTTAAATATATCGTGCCACTGCCTTCTTGCCTCCATGGTGGCTGCTGAGTAGTCACTACTTAGTCTTATGCTGTTTCCTTTGTATGTGGTCAATTGCTTTTCTCTTGCTGCTTTCAGAACTTGCTCCTTCTCTTCTGTGTTTGACAGTGTGATCAGTATATGTCTTGGAGTGGGTTTATTTGGATTTATTCTATTTGGAGTTCGCTGAGCATTTATGATTTGTGTATTTATGTTGTTTAGAAGATTTGGGAAGTTTTCTCCAACAATTTCTTTGAATACTCTTCCTAGACCTTTACCCTTTTCTTCCCCTTCTGGGACACCAATGAGTCTTATATTTGGATGTTTCATATTATCTATCATATCTCTGAGGTCCATTTCGATTTTTTCAATTTTTTTCCCCATTCTTTCTTTTATGCTTTCATTTTCCATTCTGTCATCTTCCAGGTCACTGATTCGTTGTTCAACTTCCTCTAGTCTTGTACTATGAGTGTCCAGAATCTTTTTAATTTGGTCAACAGTTTCTTTAATTTCCATAAGATCATCCATTTTTTTATTTAGTCTTGCAATGTCTTCTTTATGCTCTTCTAGGGTCTTCTTGATCTCCTTTGTATCCTGTACTATGGTCTCATTGTTCATCTTTAGTTCTTTGAGTAGCTGCTCTAGGTGCTGTGTCTCTTCTGGTCTTTTGATTTGGGTGCTTGGGCTTGGGTTATCCATATCGTCTGTTTTTTTCATATGCTTTATAATTTTCTGTTGTTTTTGGCCTCTTGGCATTTGCTGAACTTGATAGGGTTCTTTTAGGATTTGTAGACCAATTGAAGTCCTTATCTCTAATTTATCAGATCTACAGCTTTGTGGAGTACACTTTCTCTAACTAACCAGCAGGTGGCGTCCACGAGCCACCTGTTCTCCACAAGCCAGTTCTCCCCTGCTTAGCCTTTTTGGTGAGTGGGGGAGTGAGTCTTGTGGGGTCCAATTGGTGTACCAAGCTTGCGTGTGTAGTTGGTGTTGCCTGCCCTGTATATGGGGCGTGTTTCTGGGCAGTCAGGGTGGGGGGGGGGTGGCTCTAACAATCAAATCTCCCTGGTGATCCTAGAGTTTTAAAGCTGCTGCAATAGTCTAATCCTTCAGTTCAGTCCTGCCACAGTTTGTCTCTGCCACTGACCCACAAGTCCTTGGTATTGGCGTATGGCTCCTGAGACTTGCAAGTGGGCCCCTCTTCCAGGCCGTGCAGCCCGGGTCCTCTGTTGAGGGATGACTGTGCTATGTCACAGGTGAGTGCCGTCCCTCCAGGGCAGTTCTGGGCTGCTGGGCTGTGTAGGGAGGCTCCCAGTCTGCTGAAATGATGGCTGAATGGGGCTTTGTTAATTCACACTGCTCTACCTTCCCAACTCTGGGACAATCAGCTGAGGTTGCAGGGAAGGCTAATGTCCACGCCCAGTTTTGTGGTGTGTGCCTGTTATTTGAAGCACTTCCATCACACTGGGTTGTCTGGGGCAGTTCTGGGCTATGGGGCTGGCGATGGGCAGGAGTGTTTCCTGTCCACCAGGATGATGGCTGTGAGCGGACACCCCCCTTTTCTTGGGAAGTTGTGGTGTTTAGTGAATTTTCTCAGCCACTGGATTATTGCGTTTTGTCTCAGAGCTCTCCTAGTTCTGCTCTTGACTTGACCTGCCCAAATAGCAAGTCTTTGAAGCTTTCTGTATTGGGCTTCTTAGAGTAATTGTTTTAGAAAAAGAAAAAAGGATTAAAAAAAAACAAAACAACAAAAAAAAACGGGCCCTCCTCAGAGATCTAATGGGTTATTGAAATGCTAAGAGACAAAGCAACCAGGGCCATTAAGGAAAGGTCCACAGGGCAGAGAGATCAGCTTTTCTTCGGGATTTGCATATGCGCCTCAGGGCCCTTCCCCTTTCTATGTTCACCAGAACTCCAAAAATCCTCTGCTTTTATTTTGGAGTTTTTCGTGTTGTTTTTTTTCTATGCCTGTCTCCTCTCTGCTGGGCTGGCTGCTCTCAGATTCTCTGGTGTCTGGTCTCAGTCTATCTATGGTTGGAGTTTGAATCAGTAGAATGAGTTTCTGATAAGAGCTGCCACTGCAGTTCTCCCTTCTCCTTCCCAGAGCTGACAGCCCCTCCTCCCACGGGACTGAGCCTGGCAGGGAGGGGCGCGGGTCCCCTGGCCACAAAAACTTACAGATTTCGCTGATCTCAGCAGTTCCATGTTTTCATGAGTGTTGTATGAAGTATGCCCAAAGTCAGATTGCTCTGTGGTGTCCAGTCCACGCAGTTCCTGGCTTTCTACCTACTTTCCTGGAGGAGTAACTAAAACATACAGCTCACCAGTCTGCCATCTTGCCCTGCCCCTTAATCACCTTTTGAGTTTATCATTTAGTTGTGGTAAAGGCTTTTGCATGCATTTTCCTTTATTACATTTAATAAGAATTATTTTATTGATCCTAAGTGGGCATCATTTAAAAATGAATTAAAATGTTATATCACATTTGCCTTTATTCAATTATATTGCATTTAATACACTTAAGTGTCCATCTAAAAATTGTATTGTGTTTTTCAAGTTGTTAGAAATAGATCTTCATTTTTTTCCTTTTCCTTCTCTTTTTCTTTCATTTTTCTCCTCCTCTCTTCCTTCTTTCTCTTCCTCTTTCTCCTTAAAGCAATTCTTTATCTCCTACTCTCAAGTTGACAAAGTCACATTTTAGAACTGGAAGAAGCTATAGAGATCCTTTCCTCTAGGGGGTTACTGTCCTCTGGTTCACCCACACGTGTGAAGTCCTTGAGGGGCTTTGATGGGAGTCCAAGAACCTTGAAGATATGGGCAAAATTCCGTGTTTATGTGCATTTCTCTGGGAAGGGGATGTATAGGCTTCATCAGATTCTCAGGAGTCCCTCACCCCAAAATTGGTCAGATTCTCAGAGGAGTCCCTCATCCCAAAGATTAAGTAAGCATAGGGAAGTGATACGTGGGTATTGTTGAAAACACTATCTTGTTCCAGCTTTATTTAGACAAGTGGACTGGTGACTGCAGGCTTTAGGAGAGTGTCCCATGGCATAAAGTTTTGCATGCATTTTCCTTTATTACATTTAATAAGAATTATTTTATTTTATTGATCCTAAGTGGGCATCATTTAAAAATGAATTAAATGACCAATTTTCTCATTTTACAGATGAAAAAATTAATGCCCCAAGATGTCCAAATAACTCACCCAGCATCACATAACTGTTTAGTGGCAGAACCAGGACTTGAAACCAGATCTGACTTCCAAAGCAAAGATTTCTGTGTTACACCAAAAAAGCAGGTTTAGTTTCCAGTTTTAATGAAGTAGTTTATGTGTAGTAGCTAGGTCTTCTTAAATCCACATTCCATGAATGGTTAAGGAATTTGAAACAAATTGTTAATAAAATCATATAATTTCATCTTATCAACAAACCCAAACCAAAATGCATTCTAAGTTCCAAATGCTCTAATCCCTTTCATGTAAAATTCCACATGTGAGAGTCTGAGATCATATATACGTGAATACAAATCTAGAGAGAGAGAGAGAGAGAGAGAGAGAGAAGAAAAGGGAAGGGAAGAGAGAGAGGGTAGGAGAGAGGGAAAGAGAGAGGGAGAGAGCAAGATGTCATGCACATTGGGGTGGGGGTAACGGAGGGAAAGAATAGTGAGAACTTCCAAATTAGGAATCCTTTTCTCCTGCCTAACTCATAATGGATGATGGGAGTATCCTCTCTTGGGAATTCCCAGGATTTCTTAAAATTCCCAGAGTACCAGCTCTGCTACTGCTTTCTCTCCCATTCAAGAAAGTATGTAAGATGCAAGGGAGAATGATGTCACTAACAATTGCAACACTCCAACACCTGACTGTGAAGCCCTCAGGACAGCAGACACCAAGGCCAAGAAACTTTATGCCATGGGACACTCTCCTAAAGCCTGCAGCCACCAGTCCACTGGTCTAAATAAAGCTGGAACAAGATAGTGTTTTCCACAATACCACGTATCACTTCCCTATTCCAACACTCCTCACTGATGTCTAACACTGCCTGTGGACTGTATTATCTATCTGTGATCTTTTACCCCAGTTTTACATTTCAATTTGGCTGTTTCACCAGGTAGTAGAGACTTCTAGCCTCATTGTCCACATTAATGTAAATTGTCTTCTTTTCAGACACAAATGCCAACTCTTTCTCAAGTGCTCTGATCATGGCTGGTTCATTGATTGTTAACAACCATGAATGCATTTTTAATTTCTCTCTGAGCTGAGGTGCAGTTTTAAATACGCAGGGAGAGAAGCCTTTTTTCCAATGATAATAAAGATGATGGTTCAATCTTTTTTATCCGAGGCTCTAATATAATAGAGGCGAATCATGTCCAGGCAGTTTAATCATGCCTGTAATAAAGGAGGCTGTAATTCTTTGGATTCTGTTTTATTAGCAGTATTTGAAGATCTGCAGCAACTCATTGCTCAGTTGGCCAAACAGCTTGACATCTCTTTCAAAAAGAAGGGAGGGAGGGAGGGAGGGGGTAGGAAGAAGGGAAGGGGGAGGAAGGGAGGGGTAATAGAGTCTGATGGATGCCCAGATGTTGCTCTTTAGCTATTTGAAGCTGTTCCAGGCTCCCTTACTGCATGTTGCTTGAGAGGGAGGCAGGAGAGCTGGAGGTCCCAGAGAAGGGCTGCAGAGGGGGGTGCTTTCCCTGAGGCTGGGCCGCTAACCACATATATCTGGGTGAAGGGTTTGTGGGACCTTAGGTATGTCCCAGGGGGCACAATGAGGTGAGTTTTGGGTCTGCTCTGCGGATGACTCAGGAGTCCCTTTTAAGTCTAGATTTTTCTGCTTTGGAGACTCTCCCTGAGCCAAGTTGGACCACAGGGTTATTTGCTGCTCCATGACTAGATGTCTTAGTGGGTCTTGACTCTGGTGGTCTCCTCGGTTTCACCCTTTCTGTCTGCAATCAGAAGGTCAGGTGGGGTGGCTGCTGTACTCCCCCTGTAGGCTTTCCAGGACAGGCAGTGTTTTTGGCAAGACTAAGGTGTCATCAGAAAACAGAGGCATCTCTTTCAACGGGCTGGGGTTTAGCAATGTTTACTAAGTCAGTGAGGATGACTTTTTTCCAAATCAAGACTATTATTTGGCCTTTAGGAAAGACCGTCTGCCAGGATCCATTTCCTATGTAAAGGGAGAAAGCAGGGTGGCATAGAGCAGGCAAGCTTAAGCAATTGTATTTCCTTGGCCTATGGACTTAGGGTTTAAGTTCAAAAGTTAGGTATCACCCTGGGAAATTCCTGATATATGGTTGGCCACTGTGATATGTGAATAAATCCGAGCACCTAATGACAGGAAATTCTTTGATTGACTTTTAGAGATTTTTTTGGTAGAAGCTTCTTTGATTGATTCCCAGAGACTTTTTGCATCATTGATGCAAAATTAGATGGAAGGGAATCAAACAGCTTGGCAGCAATGATGTGTGTATGTGTGTGTGAAGAGCCTGGGATTTTGATCATGAAAGTGGACCAGCCCCATAGCCCTTCAAGGTCAGTGAGAGTGGGGACAGGGAGAGGCTTCTACCCAGTTAAAGTGACTTCTGGTTTATTTGTTACTAAAATATCCACAAAGACCATGACAATATGAACATTCATATCATCACCAAAATCTATACAACCCAATGGCAGAAACTGGAGGAACTGACAAAATTATAAGGTTTGTTTCAAAAGCAGATTGACTGCAAAATAGTCAAAAGATATTGGATATCCCGCCATCCTTTGTCCTCTCACAAGAGAACTTAGGAGCTATGTAACTTGAAAATGATCAGTTACATCTTTTGGGTCCCGCTCTTTGAAGCTAAGGAGTTCATTCTTTCTCCCAGGGCTATCTTTCTACATCAAAGCAGAGACCAAGAATTTCAAAAATCACATGAGCATGAAGTATGTGTGTGTGTGTGTGTGTGTGTGTGTATGTGTATGTGTGTATCACACAGTAGCACTGTATATTCTGAGAGATACAGTCCTTGTAAAGAATGCACTAGGTTGGGAGCAGGTGATGAAGAACCATCAGTACATACTGAGAATCCTGTCTTTCAAGCTCTACTTTGGTTCAAGTATGAGAGAACAAGGAAGAAGTGATATGAGGTAGATACCTCTGCAATAAATCAAAGAATCATTAGATGAAAATCCACGTGAAAAATGAGAATCAGCTGTCTGTTGATAAACTCTGAGTCTTGGTAGATGCTTCGTTCAAGAAACATGGGGCACATGACAACATGGGGCACATGACAAATTGTGCAGAATAAGGGAAAGGGTATGGTATCTGGGCAACTCAGAGGAAAAACATATCTTTAAAAATCATCCACCACAGATCCCAGAAAAAAATTCACAAGACCTTTTGATATTCTAAAATAGTTCAAGAAGACTCAACCTTAAGTCAGGAGAAAAAGCTAAATGTAAAAAAAAATAGCTGAAATTAAAAGACAGTCAGGTAAGATAGAAAGGAAGTTAGATAAATTGAGGAAGGACTGCCCAGAGCTAGATGCAGTGGCAAAATTAATAATTACATTGAAGGCAGGAAAAGCAGAATTGAAATTAAAAAAAAAAATGTGAATGCAAATGTCCCACTATCTTCTTTAAAGAGGATATATATAACATGAAGTTAACAATAATCTGGATTTTAAATTCCAGATTATATTAACAAAAAACTGGAAGCAGATGGAATAGAAGGGGAAATGTGTTTAATTTCTTATCTCAAATAGGGTCAACTAAAAAAATATGATATTCTTCTGGTTCCAATAGAGAAACACAAGGTAAAGAATTCTTTACAGAAGGTTAAAGTTCTTTTATGAAATAAAAAATAATTTCCAAAATCATGGAGAAGATAAAAACAAAAACAAAAACAGAGTCCAGATAGTAAGACATAAAATTAAATTAGCTTTAAGAAAGCATAGAATACTGTGATAGAAATAAGAATAATCAAATCTGTTGCAATAATAAATATAAAAGGGATAAATTTCCTGGTTAAAAGAAATAGATTCTCATATTGGTTCAAAAAATAGAATTCAACCTTATGGTCTTTAAAAGTAATAAAACTAAGCACAGAGATGCAAATATTTAAATATAAAAGGATAGGTATAGTTATGTCATGATAATGCAAAAAGAACTGGGGGCAATATAAATATGCTAAGGCTGAGTTTAATGAAAAAAATGAGATTATGGGTCATTTTATGTTGATAAAATAAGCAACTAGTTGTCAAAAACATATCGCTGTTATGAACCTTTATGAGCCAAGTAATATTGCTTCAAAATATATAAAGGAAGTACTGTTGGAAGTAGAGAGAGAGAATGTGAACAATATAAATAATAAAAGTTACTTTGATGGATACATATTTAATTTGGCTTGCATAAATAAATAATACATATACCTTCTCTTCCAGGATCCATGGAAAAATAAAAATTACTTAAAATTGTTCTCAAAGAAGAGCAAAAAAAGTACAAAAACTAGAAATTAATAAAATATAAAACACTTTCCTAAATAACTTGTGTCCAAGTGGAAATAAAAACTGCAAGTAAAAGTAGAGTAAAATATGTATTGTCACAGAGCCTCATTATACTCTTGATTAGAATGCTGTACTTAGGAAACTGGAATCTTTTCCTCTGAATATCATTAAGAAAATACTACAACAACCACATTTTTATAATGGTTTAAATAAGATTTCCTACAGGCAAGGGTATTCTGAGATGTCTAAATATATTTTCTAACTTTACTAGGACATAGAGTATTTAGAAAATTTAGAAAATTACTTCTTTAAAGTAAGAATTAAACAAAACAAACAAAACAAACAAAAGGAAACAAACAAACAAAAGGAAAAAACAAACAACAAAACAAAACAAAACAAAACACCCGAAAACAAAACCCTCCACACAAAAACCAAAACATAACAAAACAATAACAATACTAGGGTATTCTTGGGATCCGGACTGGCACAAGGACATTTTTGAATGCCCTCACTGTGCAGGTCTCCAGTTGCCTGAACCCATACATTTGAGTTTGCAATCTTTGATAAAGGCCAGGAGCGTAAGAATTTAGAAAGATGCGTATTATCTTCTTTTGGCTTGAAAGCTATTATGCGGAGTTTGTGCTCACTGAGTCTGCTGGGGTCAGGGCTGGGCAATCCCCAAAGTATTAAATCAGTTCATTTGAAGTATTGGAAAGGCTGCAGCTGGGCTCTGCCAAGATTCTAGTGAAGGGTTGCTGTTCAATCTTGATTGAGAGGCAAGTTAACTACACCTGCCTTAAGAAAATAGGCAAAGAAGATTAGACAATGATTGATAACGGTTGTAGATTTATGAGGAGACCCAAATTTGTTCCTAGGTGTATTTGCATTCACTCACTTATACTCACCTCATCTGAATGAGGATTTGAGGCAGCTATTAAGGCCCTGGCATATCAATGGGTGGGGAGAAGTTTAAGATCGATAATAAAACCAACTAAAAGTCAGTCTGCTTTTTATTATCACCTGCACTGGGAAATTCTACACAAAGTCACTGATAAAATACTCCTCCCTGTGCAGATGGACCACTCTCCCATTTATTTTAAATATAAACACAATTTGTATCTATTTAAAATAGTTGTTTGTATTGTTTTAAATCTTACTTCAAAATTGTGCATTATTTCATGTAAATTGGAATGTAGTTAGTATCAATGCTTCATTTGTAATAAAATTTATTTTCAGGGAAAAATATGTGTGCTATGCCTATAAAATAATGGGTTAGATTTCTATAGGGCTTACACTGGTGACATTCTTAGATAAATTGCCTGGGTAAGCTGCTTTTCTGTTCAGACCATTGATCAGCCACCACCATTAGCTTAGTTCCAGTTGCTCAGTTTATTAGCAGTGTGACTAAGAAAAAATAAAATTCTTGGCATGTGCTAGTTTCTCAAGGCCACATTTAAAAAGTGACGGGAAACATCACTCTCATTTATCTTTTTAAAAATTGTCATGTATATCCAGTAATTAGTAGAGAAACTGGCATTGTGCTGCATTTAGACTTTTAGTAAAATGTTTGTTGCATGTATCTTTTCCTAAAATGGGTGCATACAAGTAATTTATCACCTGTATGCAGTTAGTCCATTTAAAATCAAACCACTTCCACATATCTTCTCATTAGTTTTTATACATGAGATTGGAAAGTTTTTCTTCCCTTGTGGTAAACAAATGCCACCTTCTCGTTAATTCACTATTTGTTCAGTGTTTTATTTGTGCTTGCTTCGTTCCTGGGAGGAAGGGGAAGCCTGAACATTGAAGACTTTTTTACTCTTCAGTGTGTTGCTATTTTCAAAAGCTGCCTCCAGGAAGGCAGGTTACCATATTCACTTGGGGTGGAAGTATGAGTAACCTGCCTATGTGAGTTTCTTAAGAAGGCATTAAGCTCTTGACTATTCTTTAGGAATATTAAGATGAAGTAAACTGATCTTTAACAAAATGTAGTGCATTCTACACACCATTCTCTTCATTTTGAATTATGGGCTCCAATGATATCTTTTTTTTTTTTTTTTTTTTTTTTATCATCATTTTATTGAGATATATTCACATACCACACAGTCATACAAAACAAATTGTACTTTCGATTGTTTACAGTACCATTACATAGTTGTACATTCATCACCTAAATCAATCCCTGACACCTTCATTAGCACACACACAAAAATAACAAGAATAATAATTAGAGTGAAAAAGAGCAATTGAAGTAAAAAAGAACACTGGGTACCTTTGTCTGTTTGTTTGCTTCCCCTGCTTTTCTACACATCCATCCATAAACTAGACAAAGTGGAGTTTGGTCCTTATGGCATTCCCAATCCCACTGTCACCCCTCATAAGCTACATTTTTATACAACTGTCTTTGAGATTCATGGGTTCTGGGTTGTAGTTTAATAGTTTCAGGTATCCACCACCAGCTACCCCAATTCTTTAGAACCTAAAAAAGGTTGTCTAAAGTGTGCGTAAGAGTGCCCACCAGAGTGATCTCCCGGCTCGTGTTGGAATCTCTCTGCCACTGAAGCTTATTTCATTTCCTTTCACATCCCCCTTTTGGTCAAGAAGATGTTCTCCATCCCACGATGCCGGGTCTACATTCCTCCCCGGGAGTCATATTCCACGTTGCCAGGGAGATTCACTTCCCTGGGTGTCTGATCCCACGTAGGGGGGAGGGCAGTGATTTCACCTTTCAAGTTGGCTTAGCCAGAGAGAGAGGGCCACATCTGAGCAACAAAGAGGCATTCGGGAGGAGACTCTTAGGCACAAATACAGGGAGGCCTAGCCTCTCCTTTGCAGCAACCATCTTCCCAAGGGTAAAACTTATGGTAGAGGGCTCAACCCATCAAACCACCAGTCCCCTATGTCTGTGGTCATGTTAGCAACCATGAAGGTGGGGTAGGCAAATACCCCTGCATTCTCCACAGGCTCCTCAAGGGGGCACTACATCTTTTTTTTTTTTTTTTTTTCCTTGTTTGTCTTTTTTCTTTTTTCTTTTTTTTTTTTAACTTTCCCTTCTTTTTTAAATCAACTGTATGAAAAAAAAAAAGTTAAAAAGAAAACAAACATACAATAAAAGAACATTTCAAAGAGACCATAACAAGGGAGTAAGAAAAAGACAACTAACCTAAGATAACTGCTTAACTTCCAACATGTTCCTACTTTACCCCAAGAAAGTTACATAATATAGCAACATTTCAGTGAACTTGTTCCTACTACATCCATCAGAAATTAACAGACCATAGTCATTTCTGGGCATCCCCAGAACGTTAAATAGCTTATCTGTTCTTCTTGGATTATTGTTCCCCCTTCCTTAATCGCTCTCTACTGCTAGTTCCCCTACATTCTACATTATAAACCATTTGTTTTACATTTTACAAAGTTCACATTAGTGGTAGCATATAATATTTCTCTTTTTGTGCCTGGCTTATTTCGCTCAGCATTATGTCTTCAAGGTTCATCCATGTTGTCATATGTTTCACCAGATCGTTCCTTCTTACTGCCGCGTAGTATTCCATCGTGTGTATATACCACATTTTATTTATCCACTCATCTGTTGAAGGACATTTGGGTTGTTTCCATCTCTTGGCAATTGTGAATAATGCTGCTATGAACATTGGCGTGCAGATATCTGTTCGTGTCACTGCTTTCCGATCTTCCGGGTATATACCGAGAAGTGCAATCGCTGGATCGAATGGTAGCTCTATATCTAGTTTTCTAAGGAACTGCCAGACTGACTTCCAGAGTGGCTGAACCATTATACAGTCCCACCAACAATGAATAAGAGTTCCAATTTCTCCACATCCCCTCCAGCATTTGTAGTTACCTGTTTGTTTAATGGCAGCCATTCTAACCGGTGTTAGATGGTATCTCATTGTGGTCTTAATTTGCATCTCTCTAATAGCTAGTGAAGCTGAACATTTTTTCATGTGTTTCTTGGCCATTTGTATTTCCTCTTCAGAGAACTGTCTTTTCATATCTTTTGCCCATTTTATAATTGGGCTGTCTGTACTATTGTCATTGAGTTGTAGGATTTCTTTGTATATGCAAGATATCAGTCTTTTGTCAGATACATGGTTTCCAAAAATTTTTTCCCATTGAGTTGGCTGCCTCTTTACCTTTTTGAGAAATTCCTTTGAGGTGCAGAAACTTCTAAGCTTGAGGAGTTCCCATTTATCTATTTTCTCTTTTGTTGCTTGTGCTTTGGGTGTAAAGTCTAGGAAGTGGCCTCCTAATACAAGGTCTTGAAGATGTTTTCCTACATTATCTTCTAGGAGTTTTATGGTACTTTCTTTTATATTGAGATCTTTGGTCCATTTTGAGTTAATTTTTGTGTAGGGGGTGAGGTAGGGGTCCTCTTTCATTCTTTTGGATATGGATATCCAACTCTCCCAGCCCCATTTGTTGAAAAGACCATTATGGCTCAGTTCGGTGACTTTGGGGGGCCTTATCAAAGATCAGTCGGCCATAGATCTGAGGGTCTATCTCTGAATTCTCAATTCGATTCCATTGATCTATATGTCTATCTTTGTGCCAGTACCATGCTGTTTTGGCAACTGTGGCTTTATAATAAGCTTCAAAGTCAGGGAGTGTAAATCCTCCCACTTCGTTTTTCTTTTTTAGAGTGTCTTTAGCAATTCGAGGCATCTTCCCTTTCCAAATAAATTTGATAACTAGCTTTTCCAAGTCTGCAAAGTAGGTTGTTGGAATTTTGATTGGGATTGCATTGAATCTGTAGATGAGTTTGGGTAGAATTGACATCTTAATGACATTTAGCCTTCCTATCCATGAACATGGAATATTTTTCCATCTTTTAAGGTCCCCTTCTATTTCTTTTAGTAGAGTTATGTAGTTTTCTTTGTATAGGTCTTTTACATCTTTGGTTAAGTTTATTCCTAGGTACTTGATTTTTTTAGTTGCTATTGAAAATGGTATCTTTTTCTTGAGTGTCTCTTCAGTTTGTTCATTTCTAGCATATAGAAACATTACTGACTTATGTGCATTAATCTTGTATCCCGCTACTTCGCTAAATTTGTTTATTAGCTCTAGTAGGTGTATTGTCGATTTCTCAGGGTTTTCTAGATATAAGATCATATCATCTGCAAACAATGACAGTTTTACTTCTTCTTTTCCAATTTGGATGCCTTTTATTTCTTTGTCTTGCCGGATTGCCCTGGCTAGCACTTCCAGCACAATGTTGAATAACAGTGGTGACAGCGGGCATCCTTGTCTTGTTCCTGATCTTAGAGGGAAGGCTTTCAGTCTCTCACCATTGAGTACTATGCTGGCTGTGGGTTTTTCATATATGCTCTTTATCATGTTGAGGAATTTTCCTTCAATTCCTACCTTTTGAAGTGTTTTTATCTAAAAGGGATGTTGGATTTTGTCAAATGCTTTTTCAGCATCTATTGAGATGATCAATTGATTTTTCCCTTTCGAGTTTTTAATGTGTTGTAATACATTGATTGTTTTTCTTATGTTGAACCATCCTTGCATGCCTGGAATGAACCCCACTTGGTCATGGTGTATGATTTTTTTAATGTGTCTTTGGATTCGATTTGCAAGTATTTTGTTGAGGATTTTTGCATCTATATTCATTAGGGAGATTGGCCGGTAGTTTTCCTTTTTTGTAGCATCTTTGCCTGGTTTTGGTATTAGATTGATGTTAGCTTCATAGAATGAGTTAGGTAGTGTTCCATTTTCTTCAATGTTTTGAAAGAGTTTGAGTAAGATTGGTGTCAGTTCTTTCTGGAAAGTTTGGTAGAATTCCCCTGTGAAGCCATCTGGCCCTGGGCATTTATTTGTGGGAAGATTTTTGATGACTGATTGGATCTCTTTGCTTGTGAGGGGTTGGTTGAGGTCTTCTATTTCTTCTCTGGTCAGTCTAGGTTGTTCATATGTTTCCAGGAAATTGTCCATTTCTTCTACATTATCCAGTTTGTTGCCATACAGTTGTTCATAATATCCTCTTATAATTTTTTTAATTTCTTCAGGATCTGCAGTTATGTTACCTTTTTCATTCATTATTTTGTTTATGTGGGTTTTCTCTCTTTTTGATTTTGTCAGTCTAGCTAGGGGCTTGTCAATCTTGTTGATCTTCTCAAAGAACCAACTTTTGGTGATATTTATCCTTTCTATTGTTTTTTTGTTCTCTATGTTATTTATTTCTGCTTTAATCCTTGTTATTTCTTTTCTTGTACTTGGTTTAGGATTGGTTTGCTGTTCATTTTCTAGCTTCTTCAGTTGATCCATTAGTTCTTTGATTTTGGCTCTTTCTTCCTTTTTAATATATGCGTTTAGTGCTATAAATTTCCCCCTTAGCACTGCTTTTGCTGCATCCCATAGGTTTTGGTATGTTGTGTTCTCATTTTCATTCGTCTCTATATATTTAGCAATTTCTCTTGCTATTTCTTCTTTAACCCACTGATTGTTTAGGAGTGTGTTGTTTAACCTCCAGGTATTTGTGAATTTTCTAAGTCTCTGATGGTTATTGACTTCTAATTGTATTCCATTGTGGTCAGAGAATGTGCTTTGAATAATTTCAATCTTTTTAAATTTATTGAGGCTTGTTTTATGTCCCAGCATATGATCTATTCTGGAGAAAGTTCCGTGAGCACTAGAAAAGTATGTGTATCCTGGTGATTTGGGATGTAATGTCCTGTAGATGTCTGTTAAATCTAATTCATTTATCATATTGTTTAGGTTTTCAATTTCCTTATTGGTCTTCTGTCTGGTTGATCTATCTATAGGAGAGAGTGATGTGTTGAAGTCTCCCACAATTATTGTGGAAACATCAATTGCTTCCTTTAGTTTTGCCAATGTTTCTCTCATGTATTTTGTGGCACCTTGATTGGGTGCATAGACATTTACGATTGTTATTTCTTCTTGCTGAATTGCCCCTTTTATTAGTATGTAGTGGCCTTCTTTGTCTCTCAAAACATCCCTGCATTTGAAGTCTATTTTATCTGAGATTAATATTGCTACACCTGCTTTCTTTTGGCTGTAGCTTGCATGAAATATTTTTTTCCATCCTTTCACTTTCAGTTTCTTTGTGTCCCTGTGTCTAAGATGAGTCTCTTGTATGCAACATATTGATGGTTCATTTTTTTTGATCCATTCTGCGAATCTATATCTTTTAATTGGGGAGTTTAATCCATTTACATTCAACGTTAAAACCGTGAAGGCATTTCTTGAATCGGCCATCTTATCCTTTGGATTATGTTTGCCATATTTTTCCCTCTCTCTATTAATATCCTTTATTGAACCCATACCGAATCTCTTTAGTACTGAACCTTTCTCCAGGTCTCTCTGTCCTGTCTTTGTTTCTCTGTCTGTAGGGCTCCCTTTAGTATCTCCAGTAGGGCAGGTCTCTTGTTAGCAAATTCTCTCAGCATTTCTTTGTCTGTGAAAAATTTAAGCTCTCCCTCAAATTTGAAGGAGAGCTTTGCTGGATAAAGTATTCTTGGCTGGAAATTCCTCTCACTCAGAATTTTAAATATATCGTGCCACTGCCTTCTCGCCTCCATGGTGGCTGCTGAGTAGTCACTACTTAGTCTTATGCTGTTTCCTTTGTATGTGGTGAATTGCTTTTCTCTTGCTGCTTTCAGAACTTGCTCCTTCTCTTCTATGTTTGACAGTGTGATCAGTATATGTCTCGGAGTGGGTTTTTTTGGATTTATTCTATTTGGAGTTCGCTGAGCATTTATGATTTGTGTATTTATGTTGTTTAGAAGATTTGGGAAGTTTTCCCCAACAATTTCTTTGAATACTCTTCCTAGACCTTTACCCTTTTCTTCCCCTTCTGGGACACCAATGAGTCTTATATTCGGACGTTTCATATTATCTATCATATCCCTGAGGTCCATTTCGAGTTTTTCAATTTTTTTCCCCATTCTTTCTTTTATGCTTTCATTTTCCATTCTGTCATCTTCCAGGTCACTGATTCGTTGTTCAACTTCCTCTAGTCTTGTACTATGAGTGTCCAGAATCTTTTTAATTTGGTCAACAGTTTCTTTAATTTCCATAAGATCATCCATTTTTTTATTTAGTCTTGCAATGTCTTCTTTATGCTCTTCTAGGGTCTTCTTGATTTCCTTCATATCCCGTACTAGGGTCTCATTGTTCATCTTTAGTTCTTTGAGTAGCTGCTCTAGGTGGTGTGTCTCTTCTGGTCTTTTGATTTGGGTGCTTGGGCTTGGGTTATCCATATCGTCTGGTTTTTTCATATGCTTTATAATTTTCTGTTGTTTTTGGCCTCGTGGCATTTGCTGAACTTGATAGGGTTCTTTTAGGGTTTGTAGACCAGTTGAAGTCCTTATCTCTAATTTCTCAGATCTACAGCTTCGTGGAGTACACTTTCTCTAACTAACCAGCAGGTGGCGTCCACGAGCCACCTGTTCTCCACAAGCCAGATCTCCCCTGCTTAGCCTTTTTGGTGAGTGGGGGAGTGAGTCTTGTGGGGCCCAATTGGTGTACCAAGCTTGCGTGTGTAGTTGGTGTTGCCTGCCCTGTATGTGGGGCGTGTTTCTGGGCAGTCGTGGAGGGGGGGTGGCCCTAACAATCAAATTTCCCTGATGATCCTAGAGTTTTAAAGCTGCTGCAATAGTCTAATCCTTCAGTTCAGTCCTGCCACAGTTTGTCTCTGCCACTGACCCACAAGTCTCTGGTATTGGCGTATGGCTCCTGAGACTTGCAAGTGGGCCTCTCTTCCAGGCTGTGCACCCCGGGTCCTCTGTTGAGGGATGACTGTGCTATGTCACAGGTGAGTGCCGTCCCCCCAGGGCAGTTCTGGGCTGCTGGGCTGTGTTGGGAGGCTCCCAGTCTGCTCAAATGATGGCTGGATGGGGCTCTGTTAATTCACACTGCTCCCCCTTCCAAGCTCTGGGACATTCAGCTGAGGTTGCAGGGAAGGCTAATGTCCACGCCCAGTTTTGTGGTGTGTGCCTGTTATTTGAAGCACTTCCGTCACACTGGGTTGTCTGGGGCAGCTCTGGGCTATGGGGCTGGCGATGGGCAGGAGTGTTTCCTGTCCACCAGGATGGTGGCTGTGAGCGGACACCCCCCTTTTCTTGGGAAGTTGTGTTGTTTAGTGAATTTTCTCAGCCACTGGAATATTGCCTTTTGTCTCAGAGCTCTCTTAGTTCTGCTCTTGACTTGACGTGCCCAAATTTCAATTCTTTGAAGCTTTCTGTATTGAGCTTCTTAGAGTAATTGTTTTAGAAAAAGCAAAAAAGGATTTAAAAAAAAAAAAAAAAAAAAACGGCCCTCCTCAGAGATCTAATGGGTTATTGAAATGCTAATAGACAAAGCAACCAGGGCCATTAAGGAAAGGTGCAGAGGGCAGAGAGATCAGCTTTGCTTCGGGATTTGCATATGCGCCTCAAGGCCTGATCTCCGCCCTTCCCCTTTCTGTGTTCACCAGAACTCGAAAAATCCTCTGCTTTTATTTTGGAGTTTTTCGTGTTGTTTTTTTTCTGTGTCTGTTTCCTCTCTGCTGGGCTGGCTGCTCTCAGAGTCTCTGGTGTCTGGTCTCAGTCTATCTATGGTTGGAGTTTGAATCAGTAGAATGAGTTTCCGGTAAGAGCAGCCACTGCAATTCTCCCTTCTCCTTCCCGGAGCTGACAGCCCCTCCTCCCCCGGGACTGAGCCTGGCAGGGAGGGGCACGGGTCCCCTGGCCGCAAAAACTTACAGATTTCGCTGATCTCAGCAGTTCCACGTTTTCATGAGTGTTGTATGAAGTATGCCCGAAGTCAGATTGCTCTGTGGTGTCCAGTCCACACAGTTCCTGGCTTTCTACCTACTTTCCTGGAGGAGTAACTAAAACATACAGCTCACCAGTCTGCCATCTTGCCCCGCCTCTTCCACGGCCTTTTTCTCCAATGATATCTTACTTCTTAAGTAAGTTACAGTCCATCACTCAGCTTTCAGTACAAAATGATCCTTTACTTTCTAACTGAAGTTCCTGCCTTTTCCTCTTGTGAGTGGTATGTACATGATATGGTGGGACAGTGGGGAGAGATCACTGTGTCTCAAGGACAAGGGTGAAGGTTGGTGGATTGGACTGAAGATGGTGTTCCCGCTGGCTGTAAAAGTTGAAGGGAGACGTCTATTTCTTTGCTGTAAATTTAATGCCCTTCTCATGAGTTGGTCCATTACCATCAGGCCGAGGATGAAATGAAAGCCAGATCGGCATAGTCAGGCTAGTTTGCATAAGGACGAGTGTGGGCCAGACTCACTCCAGCAGTCGGAGGGCTGTGGGCTATGCCTGGCGTTCATCCTTGTCAGTGCTGCCTGTTGGATTTATCACACTTGCCACAGAAAAGGGGTTCTGACATCCAAGCCCAATTGCTAATGCACAACCTGTACAGAGTATCCAAAAGGGCTTTGGAAATCTTCAAACAGAAGTGCTGCAAGAACAGTGTGCCAGGGAACAGGACATAGTTGGGGCCACAATCTCCTGTTTTACAGGCTTTCCTGTTCCTTCCTTATCTTTTGAGGGAAAAAAGAAAAAAGGCTTAAAAAGCAAAGTCAACTTGCTGAGGATTGACTTTGACAAGTTTTGGAAGGACCACAAAGGAGTAGTATTAGGGGATAGAAATTGTTATTTCTCAGAAGGAGAAAGAAATCTCAAGTTTTTAAAAATCTCTCTTTAGGGGATAGTTATAGATGTAAACTTGGTATATTTAATATATTCTTGCAGATATTTTCAAATCCACAATAAGTGATCTTTGGTTACCTATCATTTCTTAATTCTCATGTTCCACAGAAAATTGGTTCTCCAGTGTTATCACACAGCCAGATACTCAGGCAAATGGTCCAACAAGGGTTTCCTTAAAAATTTTTAACAACTGGCAGGGCAGGCATCTTCCAGTCAGATGGAGCTCTGACTAATCAAAACAAACACACACAACTGGCCCAGCTGTATCGGTGTCTGCTGGCTGAGTGTCAGCCCTGGGGATAATGAGGCATGAGCTAACTCTGGAAACTTTGCAATGTCCCCATCAGCTACCCCACCCCAACAGAAAACACACACATGCACATACACACACATACATACACTCCAGCAGGAGAGAAGTGAGATTTATCAGAACCAGTCATGCCAAAGCACAATCTCTAACAGGTGCTAAAACATCACTGGAATAAATGGAAATTGTTGGGCCAGATAATTCAGGGGTCCTTACATAACTGGTGAAATATAAATTCCTTCCCCCCTCATTGAAATAAATAGTACTCTTAAGTGGAACTGTGAGGCACCAATCTATTTCTATTGAGTATTTTTGTATTAGGCAAGATTCATCATGCAAAGGCAGTTTGTACACCAACTCTGAGACCCACCAGCTGATGAAAGTCTGAGTCTAGATCAAGTTCAGCTGAGAAATTGCAAGTGAACAACCATGGTGAATTGTTTTGTAGTAGACTTGGTAACTATGGCCATAGAAGTCAGAAATTCCCAATACTCTATCACCAATACACTGGGATGCCATTAATGGGTGTTTAAGCTTGCTAAAGCTGACGAAATGCAATATACCAGAAATGGGCTAGCTTTTATAATGAGGATTGATTAACTTACAAGTTTACAGTTTGGAGGCCTTGAAAATGTCCAAATCAAGGCATCGACAGGTGATGCTTTCTCCCTGGAGACTGGCTACCTGCGATCTTCAGTTCCTCTGTCACTTGGCAAGGCATGTGTGCCAATTTGTATGTATTATGTCCCCCAGAAAAAGCCATATTCTTTGAAGCAATCTTGTGGGGGCAGACATATTTGTGTTGATTAGGTTGGAAACTATTGATTCAGTGTTTCCATGGAGATATGACTCAGTCAGCTGTGGGCAAGACCTTTAGTTGGATACTTTCCATGGAGGTGTTGCCCCACCCTTTCAGTCTTAAAGCCATAAAGTGTCCAAGGTAACACATCAGCAATTGGGTACCTTCACTGGAGGATGGCCAATGGCATCCAGAAAACCTCTGTTAGCTGGAAAGGCGTGTGGCTGGCATCTGCTCCAAAGTTCTGGTTTCAAAATGGCTTTCTCTCAGGATGTTCCTCAAAAATGTCACTCTTAGTTGCACTTGGGATATTTGTCCTCTCTCAGCTTCTCCGGAGCAAGAGTCTGCTTTCAATGGCTGTCTTCAAACTGTCTCTCATCTGCAGCTCCTGTGCTTTCTTCAAAGTGTCCCTCTTAGCTGTAGCTCCTCTTCAAAATGTCACTATTAGCTGCACTGAGTTCCTTCCGTTTGTCAGCTCATTTATATGGCTCCACTGTTCAAGGCCTACCCTAAATGGGTGGGGCCGTGCCTCCATGGAAATTATCTCATCAGAGTTATCACCTACAGTTGGGTGGGGTGCATTTCCATGCAAACAACCTAATTCAACTTAATCACCACTAATATGTCTGCCCCACAAGATTGCATCAAAGAATATGGCTTTTTCTGGGGGACATAATAGATTCAAACTAGCACAGTGCCTAAGAGGGTGGTTGGAGGGGGAAGTGCAGAGGTGGGGTGGGCTTCCTGTGGGACTAGCTCCAGGTCCTGGCCTAGCATCAGTCTACACACATGTATTAGTTTCCTATTGCTGCTGTAACAAACTTAGCGGCTTAAAATGATGCAAACTTATTATCTTACAGTTCTAGGGGAGTCAAAAATCCAAAATCAGTTTTACTGGGCTAAAATCAAGGTGTCAGCAGGGCTGCATTCTCTCTGGAGTGGAGAATCCGCTTCCTTGCCTTTTCCATCTCCTAGAGGCCACCAGCACTCCTTGGCTTGTGGCCCCTGCCTCCATTTTCAAAGCCACAGGGTAGCATTTTCAAATCTTTCAACGACTCTGACCTCTGTGTCCATCATCACATCTTCTCTGACTTTGACCCTCTTTTCTCCCTCTCATAAGGAGCCTTGTGATTACCTTGTGCCCACTTGGATAATTCAGGATAATCTCCCCATCTCAAGATCCTTAATCACATTTGTAAAATCGCAGATACTGTGTGAGGTAACATATTCACAGGTTCTGGCGACTAGGTTGTGGATGTCTTTGGTGGGGCACATTGTTCTGCCCATCAGGAGTTTTGCTGGCTATACTTGGTTGTTTTGAGGTGAATTAACCCTGTAAGGTGACAGCCTGACAGTGCATTCATGCCCTCCAGATTACAGTATTATTGTTATTTTGAAATACTTGATGTGAAAAGTTGATTGGGTTCAAAATCTGTTCCCATCAATAAAGAGATTTCAATGTTATCTTGGCCAATGAAAAGAAAGGAAGGATAGTTAGATTTTTTAAAATACAATTTTAACTATTGTGAATTTTTCAACGGTTATAAAATGGCTTTAAAATTTGTATCATCTACTTATGTGAACAAAATTTCTCATTGATACAACTCACAAATCTGAAGGGTCAAAATTAAAAACTCTTGATCAGGACTTGCGGGTAGCCATTTCAAGTTTAAAATCGGTATAAAAATCTATGCGTGTTATAGTCATGGGAGGGAGCTCAAGATTCTCATAGAAAATGTCAAAAGATTTTGGGGGAAGTTTTAGGCAACTTCAATATTTAATATCTTCCCTAAAATTTAATGTTTTATCATAGTTACATAAAAAAAGAAAATATGAGGTTTTTAAAATATCAAGCTCCAAAGAGATCTCCCTAAATTCCTCCTAATTTACTTCAGTGTACTACTATCAAATATCATTCCTTATGTGTGGATGATGTGAAAAAAGTTGGGGAGAATGGCCATGAGTGACCCTTTCCTTGGTGATTACATGGTACCAACTTAAAGCCGTTTTCAAAGGGAAAGCTGTAAAATCATTGACAATTTCAATGTAAGGTTGATTGTTATGTTTAGATTGTTGTGGCCACAAGAAGCAAACAGTTTTTATTCATAGAAATTAGCCTTTCCCCATCCCCACCAGAAAATGTTGAACAGCTATTTAGAATACTTAGAACCTATCATATGAAGGGGACATCCAATTATTAGCCTTCTGTAGATGCTCCTTGCTTCCATCTTTCCAAATCATTTTGGAAAGATTCCTTAGATACATCTTTGATTGTAAAATAACAATAAGTTTTCAAAAAAAAAAAAAACCTTTTAATTTTGAAGTACTTTCAAACTTACTGGACAGTTACAAAAACAACAGAAATCTTATACAGAGAACTCCAACATACCCCCCCTACAGATACCCAGATCTACTAATTTTAACATTTGCCATATCATTCAGTTTATCCATCCATCCATCCATCCATCCATCTATTTATCAATCCATTTTCTGAACACTTGAGAGCAGGTTGTGTAACTCATGCACCTTGAACACTTACTATTGCCATGTACATTTCCTAAGAACAAGGGTATTCACCTTAAGTGCAGTTATCAAGTTGAAGAAATTTGTCATGGATATAAAGCTTACAGTTTATATTACATTTTTTTTTCATGCATCCCAATACTGTCCTTTTCATCCTTTTTTCCTCCCTTGTTAGATCCCATCCAGGATCATGTATTGCATTCAATTGCCATTGTCTCCTTAGTTGTTCTCTCTCTCTTTTTTAACTTATGAGAACAAAATAACAATACATTTTTAAATTCTAAAGCAGTTGAATCACAGTGTCTGAAGAAAATAAATATTGTAGTAGAGACTGCAGGGACATGTTCACTGTTATTAAGAAAGCCAGCAGAAATGAACTCACAGGCCCACGTCCATTCTATCGCTCATGGGCCCGACCGGGAAGCAGGAGCCTCTCTGCTGCCCAGGATCCCTGGGAAGTTGCTGTGAGGAGCAGCTTCTGCCACCTGGGTGGGGACAGGCTGTGGGGAGCAGAAGGCAGGGGTCACTTGGTTAACCTCTGGCTTTCCTCTTTTTAGTCCTCTGTCCTCGGGCTGGTCTCTTTTTCCCTCTGCCTCGCTCTTCCAGCCCTGTCATTCCCCCATTTCCAGGATCCCGAAACTGGGGCTCCATGCAGTCCTTTTGGCCCCTGCCCAGCCTGTAGAGCTGAATACAAAGCAGTATCCAAATAGTCTTTCTGGGCTTGAAGCTGAAGCAAATTTGTTCTCTGTTTTCAATTCCTTTTCTTCCAAGCCTGGTTATGACTGTCTACCACCTCCCAACCCCAAGCTAGGATTCTAGTTCCTCTACTTATTACACTGTGATGACATGTACTGTTGGTGACAATAACTGTAGCTCACTCATTCCACCCTGAGATCCAGAAGGGCAGAATCCCCAAGCAGGGGGCATTTCACTACCTGGTATTTAGTAGGCACTCAGCAAAGACTTGTGGACTAGAAGAATGGATGGATGAACAAAGAAATGAATATTCTGGGACAGACTATAGTGCATATAAAATCTTTCAGAGAAAGTTAACAGAAATAGAAACTTACCAAGAGCAAATCCTTAGTTTCCATTTTTCTGATTTATCCTTTTTACCAAGTATTTTTAGATCTTATTTTTATTGAAAAAGTAATCCATGTTCATTGCATAAATTCTAAAAAGATACAGAAAAGTGTAAAGAATAAAAGAGTGCTGATAATCTGTCAGTCCAGAGATACTTACTCCTAATGTTGGTGTGTTTATTTTCCTAGACACACACCCACACAAACACATGCATGTACAATTTTTTTTTTTTTTATTTTTTACAAAAATGAGATTTTATTATGCTGTTTTGTAAGATGTAACCCTTAGGTAGTACAAATATAACAGTGATTTTAAATGCATATGAATATAGAGCAACCATCATTCTTATATTTTAAAAGAAGTTATATATAAAAAATATAAAAACATAAAAAATAAAAATATATATATATAATTCAGAAGAACTTTATATTTCACGATCCCACAACTCTGACCCCTTGCTGGGTTAGCCTGAAGCATGGGAATTGGACAGGCCAGAGGTGCATTCCGGACTCCCTGAGAGAGTTAGTTACTTAACTTCTGGAGTGCCATTTTCTACTTTGCATCTGTTTCCTACCTCATAGGTTTGTTGTGAAGATTGAAGGAGATAAAATGCACCAAAGTGTCAGTCACAACTCCTGATGATAATAGGGATCATGCAATAAATGTTAATTCCCTTCCCTTCTTCTTTGAATTATTTGAGTTTCAGAGTACTAGTGCTAAGAGAATGGTTTATGCCTCTAAACTATACCTTTTTTTTTTAAAGAGAAAAAAATGACCCATTTTATAAATAGATGGACTGACATTCTCATTAATTTAATAGTCTGTTCCAAACACATCATTTTCCAATATGAAGGGCAGCAAGCAATAATTGCCAAAACACACAAGATGTCGAATGAGCCCCTCCTTCACCTTCTCTTACTAGGCTAACTGCCAGGAGTCTGGTTTGGGCAGGGCAGCTCAGCAGCAGAATGAGCACTAGCACAGTGTTTCCCAAGGTCCAGCAGTACGTAGTTATTTCAGTAATCCCATAGGTATTCAGATTGAAGTCATCATCATCCTTGACAAATATTTTTTTAAGCCCCACTTTGTGTTTGGTTTCCTGGGATAATGAATGAGGTGATAGAAGGTTTTGGGTTAAAAGACCTAAAATCCATTTAACGCCTGGATGGACATCAGAATTAGGTGACAAGAATCATGCGAAAGTCAAAGCAAGAAGTGATCTCTTGCTGAAGCAAATATCAGCACCAAGATGACAGTCTTCAAAGGTTTCTTATATGTATATTCTTTGAATTTCTGGGTACACGTAGTTGCCTACTGCAGAAGTCCTTGTGAATGTATTGTGTTTAATATTTTAGAATTGTTCAAACTGTTCTCTGCTTTAGAAACGTGCAAAATAGGTTATAATTGTTGACAGTGTATAGAGATGTCAGCAATGGCAGGTTGGGAACAAATTAGAGGAGAAAAATTCTTATGTGAGCAGGCTCTTTAGACAAGGCATTCACTCACAGCCAGGGCAGCCGCTCATCACCTGTGGACAAAGCAGTTTGTTCTCGGGCCCTTGCCTGGGGGAACCCAGAATGTTGCATAGCTTCAATTTGAGCATAAATAAACAAAAGCAAAAAGGTCTAGGCTTTGGCATAATTTGCCAAAGCACTGGTCCCTGCTATAAAAGTTGCAGACTCTTGAGATCTGGGAGGCATAGGAAGGGGGTGGGGGTGGGGGTGGGGGGACAATGATGAAAATGCTGCCTTTGTCAGGTTTCTCTTCTGCAGAATATCTGGGTTGGACTGTCCAGCTTGCGCTCAGTTTCCCTTTCCTTGCTTTCCCATAGTTACTTCCTTCTTTGGCTATTTCCTGTTTATTGATTTAATGAACATTTACTTAGTGCTGGGCATCGTGGGGCAATACAGCCCTCCCCCCGCCCCACGTGGCTAACAGGTAGTAGAAGAGACAGGTAAGCATGCAGACAGTTTCAGTTCAGGGTGGTGAGTGACACGCAGGCTGAGATCTGAGGATGAGTTGAAGATGCTGGGCAAAGGGCCTGGGCAGGAGGCCTGGAAGATGGGGAGAGAGAAGTGTATTTCCAGCAGGGGTTTAGAAATGAGGGAGCAAGCGTGGCATGCTCTACTGGGTACCCAGGATCATTCTAGTCTCCAATTGGGGGTTCCAAAATAAACAGGAGAAAAAGAATAAGAAAAAAAAAAATAGGAGAGGGTTTGGGGGAGAGCAGTAAAGAGGCTGGAAACAACAGACTGGAGGCTCTTTTCCCTCTGCTACTCTCCTTCCCACTGTCCTTTCTCTCTTTTTTATTTTTCCCTTGTTACTTGGCAACCTCTCAATTTATTTGGATTTCCTCTGGCATGGAAATACAGGGACTCAAAAGGGCCAAATACATCCCACCCCATCCAGCTCTCTCAGACACACGTGCCAGGTGGGAGGGAGGGTGGGGTTTGCTTCATTCGCTAGCAGAGTGGTTCTCAAACTCTAGCTTGCATCAGAATCACCTGGAAGTCTTGTTGAAACTTGGAGATTCTGATTCTGGAGACTGGGGAGGGGCTGTGAATTTGCATCTCTAATGAGATGCAGCAGCTCTTGCTGCTGATCTGGGATCACACTCTGAGACTCTCTGCTTTGCCTCCCACTACCCAGTGTTGTAGTATCACAACCAGCAGCGGCGGCAGTAGCAGTAGCTGCAGCACCCGGGGGGCTTATTAGAGTTACAGACCTACTAAATCAGAACCTGACTTTAACAAGCACCTGGATGGTTTGCATGCACATGAAAGTTGGGGAACAGTCCAGGGCCTTTACCCCCAGACACTCTGAGCTGCTTCCCCTAAATACAAAGCCTTCCACAGCTCCCACTCCAAGTCCTGGCCCTGTGGTGCTGAGGAGGATGGAGCCATCTCCGTGCTCAGGCCTTGGGGACAAGGGTAGAGGGTAGGAGGAAGGAAATCCCAACCATGACAAGAGGGACCTCGGCCACAGCCTCGGAGTGACATGTAGCAGGGAAACACTTCCTTTGCTTAGCCACATGTCCACAGTCGTGTGGAGCCGGCTCCTCACAGTGCTGCCGAGCTACAGCCTCCCAGGAGTGCAGAGAGGCACAGGGTGGAGCCCGTGCTGGGTGGAGCCCCCAACAACACCAGGCTGGAAACTCCACTCGTAGGACCCCACCTCTGGCAGGTCCCCTCAGCATTGTGCAGTCTTGGATCCAAAATGTATAAAGAACCCTTATAGCTCAATAATAAAATGGCAACCAAAGAAGAAAATGGGCAAAAGATATGAAAAGACAGATCACAGAAGAGATTTAAATTGCCAGTAGTACATGAAAATAAGCTCAACAGCATTAATCAATAAGCAAATGCAAATTAAAACCACAATGGGATACCACTACACTTCACCCATTAGAATAACAAAACAAAACTACCACCATGTGCCAGTTTGAAGGTATTATGTCCCCCAGAAAAAGCCATGTACTTTGATGCAATCTTGTGGGGAAGATGTTTTAGTGCTGATTGGATTGGAATCCTTTGGGTGTTTCTGTGGAAATGCGCCCCACCCAACTGTAGGTGATAACTCTGATGAGATAATTTCCATGGAGGCATGGCCCCACCCTGAATGGCCTTGATCAGTGGCACCATATAAGTGAGCTGACAAACAGAAGGAACTCAGTGCAGCTGAGAGTGACATTCTGAAGAGGAGCTACCGCCAAGAGGGACACTTTGAAGAAAGCACAGGAGCTGCAGATGAGAGACAGTTTGAAGACAGCCGTTGAAAGCAGACTCTTGCTCCGGAGAAGCTGAGAGAGGACAAATATCCCAAGTGCAACTAAGAGTGACATTTTTGAGGATCTGCAGCCTAGAGAGGAATGTCCTGAGAGAAAGCCATTTTGAAACCAGAACTTCGGAGCAGATGCCAGCCATGTGCCTTCCCAGCTAACGGAGGTTTTCCAGACACCATTGGCCATTGTGTCGGTTTGAATGTATTATATCCCCCAAAAAAAGCCATATTTTTTGGTGCAGTCTTGTGTGGGCAGATGTTATCAGTGTTGATTAGATTGTGATTCTTTGAGTGTTTCTTTGGAATGTGCCTCACCCAGCTGTGGGTGATGACTCTGATTGGATAAGTTCCATGGAGGTGTTGCTCCACCCATTCAGGGTGGGTCTAAGTTGACCAGAGGGACACTTTGAAGAAAGCACAGGAGATGCAGATGAGAGACAGTTTGAAGACAGCCGTTGAAAGCAGACTCTTGCTCCGGAGAAACTAAGAGAGGACAAATACCCCAAGTGCAACTAAGAGTGACATTTTTGAAGAACCACAGCCTAGAGAGGAACATCCTGGGAGAAAGCCATTTTGAAACCAGAACTTTGGAGCAGACACCAGCCACATGCCTTCCCAGCTAACAGAAGTTTTCTGGACACCATTGGCCATCCTCCAGTGAAGGTATCCGATTGTTGATGCCTCACCTTGGACACTTTATGGCCTTAAGACTGAAACTGTGTAACCAAATAAACCCCCTTTTATAAAAGCCAATCCATTTCTGGTGTTTTGCATTCCAGCAGCATTAGCAAACTAGAACAGCCATCCTCCAGTGAAGGTACACGATTGCTGATGTGTTACCTTGGACACTTTATGGCCTTAAGACTGTAACCATGTAACCAAATAAACCCTCTTTTATAAAAGTCATTCCATCTCTGATGTTTTGCATTCTGGCAGCATTAGCAAACTAGAACAGATTTTCGTACCAGGAGTGGGGTGCTTTTGCTGCTGAGTTTGCAAATACCAAACATGTTGGAGTGGCTTTTTAAATGGATAAGGGGAAGATTCTGGAAGAATTGTGAGGAGCTTGATTGAAAAGGCCTAAAGTGCTTTGAAGAGACTGTTTGTGGAAATATGGACTCTAAAGATACTTCTGACAAGGCCTTGAATAGAAATGATGTATGTGTTGTGAAGTGGAAGAGAGGCGATCCTTGTTTTAAATGGCAGAGAATTTGGCAAAATTGAGTCCTGGTGTCAGATGGAAGGAAGAATTTGAAAGTGACAACCTGGAATACTTAGCTGAGGAGATCTCCAGACTACATGTGGAGGATGTACCCTGGCTTCTCCTTGCAGCTTATAGTAAAATGTGAGCGGAGAGAGGTAAACTTAGAACTGAACTCTTAGGTTCAAAGAAACCAGAAGCTGATGGCTTGGAAAATTACAGGCTTCCAGGGGTTGGAATCCCAGAAGCTACAGCCCAATGTGAGGATGTAACCAAACATGGAACCCAACTGCCATTTCAGTACAATCCAAGATTGGAAAAGGAGTTAAGCAGAAAGGATTTGTGGAAAGTCCTATTGTCCGATGGCTTTGACCCGTGTGCTTCATGCGACGCCAACAGAATTTTTGCGAGATCTTTATAGACAGAGCCATTGCCGGTCTGGACTGGAGGAGACAGACAAGGAAAAAATTGAAGGAAAAATTTCTTCAAAGACAGAGCCATGGAGGTTGAGGTCTGGAGTCAAGAGTTCTCAGGCTGGGAGAGTGGAGCAGCCCACACGCATGGAAAGGGTGAGTTTTCCCTGGAGGTCGAGGGTGTGCCTTCTGCCTTGATGCTCAGGAAATGTTCTTCCACCCCAAGCCCTAAAGAGGGTGGAGCACATTTCCAGGGAATTGGGGAGAGCCTGGCTGCCACCACACTGTTCTGAAGGGGTTGAGTGTGTGCCCCGGAGATGGAAGGGAATCCGGGTGCTGCCGCGATGTTTGAGGAGGGTAGGGCCGAGAAGGTGGTCTCCCCAAAGTGTGGCTATGTTGGAGAACTCACCCCAGCATTTGGAGAGGAAAGGGCTGCTGAAAAGGCCCTTAGGAAGGGTTAGACTCCCGCTCTCTCAAGCCCCAAGGATGCAACATCATTCTGTTAATGACTCTCGGACTTTGAAATCTAATAGAGTTTGTCCTGCGGGTTTTTGGAACGGTTTTGGTCCTGTTAACCCTGTTTTCCTTACTGTTTCTCCTTATGGCAACGGGAATGTTTATCCTAGGAATGTCCCTCCTTTGTGTATTGGAAGCATATAACTTGTTCTAAGTTCACAGATCCAAAGCTAAAGGAGAATATGCCTTAGGACCCACCACACCTGTAATTGATTTTGATGGGATTTTGTACTTAACTATTGTTACTGAGATGGTTTAAGTTTTTGTGATATCATGATGGTATGAATGTATTTTGTATTTGGAAAGAATATGTTTTTCTGGGGCCCAGAGGGTGGAATGTGCCAGTTTGAAGGTATTAGTTCCCCCAGAAAAAGCTATGTACTTTGATGCAATCTTGTGGGGCAGACGTTTTAGTGCTGATTGGATTGGAATTCTTTGGGTGTTTCCATGGAAATGTGCCCCATCCAACTGTAGGTGATAACTCTGATGAGACATTTCCATGGAGGTGTGGTCCCACCCATTCAGGGTGGGCCTTGATTAGTGGAGCCATATAAGTGAGCTGACAAGCAGAAGGAACTCAGTGCAACTGTGAGTGACATTTTGAAGAGGAGCTACCGCCAAGAGGGACACTTTGAAGAAAGCACAGGGGCTGCAGATGAGAGACAGTTTGACGACAGCCATTGAAAGCAGACTCTTGCTCCAGAGAAGCTGAGAGAGGACAAATACCCTACTTGCAACTAAGCGTGACATTTTTGAGGATCTGCAGCCTAGAGAGGAACGTCCTGAGAGAAAGCCGTTTTGAAACCAGAACTGTGGAGCAGATGCCAGCCACATGCCTTCCCAGCTAACAGAGGTTTCCCAGATGCCATTGGCCATCCTCCAGTGAAGGTACCCGATTGCTGATGTCTTACCTTGGACACTTTATGGCCTTAACACTCTAACTGTGTAACCAAATAAACCCCCTTTTATAAAAGCCGATCCATCTCTGGTGTTTTGCATTCCGGCAGCATTAGCAAACTAGAACACACCACAACAAAATCCTGAACATACCAATTATCGGCAAGGATTTGGGGCAATTGGAACTCTCATTCACTGCTGGTAGAAATGTAAAATTGTACAACAACTTTGCAAAATAGGTTGGCATCTGATGCAGTCATCCCACTCGTAGGTATTTACCCAACAAAATGGAAATGCATGTCTACACAGAGACTTGTGCATAAATGTTCATATCAACTTAAACTGTAATAGCCTCAAACCAAAACAACCCATATGTTCATCAACAGGTGCATGGATAAACAAACTGTGGTAGATCCATACAATGGAATACTATTTGGCTATAAAAAGAAATATACTACCAATACAGGCAACACAGGTGAATCTCAAAACAATTGTGCTAAGGGAAAGAAGCCAGACCAAAAAAAAAAAAAAAAAAAAAGAGTACATACAGTAAATCCCATTTATATAAAACTCTAGAAAATGGAAAGTGACAGGAAGCAGATGAGTGGTTGCTTGCTGCATGGGGTGGAGGGAGATATGGGGCAACAGCACACAATGGGGGTGATGGAAATTTTATCTTAATTGTTATGATGGTATCATAGGTAAAAATAAAGCCATATACCTTAAACATAATGCAGTTAATGTACTTCCAGTATGCCCCAAAAAGGATGGGGCTAAAAAAAAAGAATGGTGGGTAGAGGAATGTGCACCCTTTTCAGTGTACCCTTGGGATAATCAGAACTGAGTGGGTGCTGAGACGGCCAGCCTGGTGTGTCTGCTGGTCACAGGCCAAATAGAGCCACAGGAGTAAGGAAAATCTCAGCTGCCTAAAAATGGCACAAGCATGAAGGGAGGCTATGGTCTGAGTCTGGGGGTCTGTGTGTTACTGCTCAGGTCAGGACCCTCAGTAGATTAAGATGATTTATCAGACATTTATTGGCCCTGTGCTGGCTTCAGAGATGGAGAAAGTGTGTGAGCCATATATAAGAATTATTAAATGGAGAAAGAAAGAGAGACATATATGAGTATTATTAAAGAGAATGCATTAATAGTTTGTTGGTGGGTATTGTGGGGGCACAGAGGGTTTGGGGATGGATGAGAGAGAACTGCTCAGCTCCTGCATCCTTGGTAGGATGGGGCTATGATCACAGATGCCTTGGGTTTGCTTCCTGACACTCCCATTGCTTAGTTGTGTCATGTGACCTTGGTTATTTACCTCTCTGTCCCTCCTCAGTTTCCTTACCTGTGAAGTGGGGATAATACCCATCTACCCTGGTTTCCTAGAGCTGCTGTGACAAAGTACCACAAACTAGGTGGCTTACAACAACAGAAATGTATTGCCACAGTTCTAGAGGCCAGAAGTAAGAAATCAAAGTATCAGAAAAGCCATGCTTCTTCTGGAGCCTGTAGGGAAGGCTGTTCCGTGCTCCTGGCTCCTGGTGATGGCTGGTAATCTTTGGCGTCCTTTGGTTTTGTGGCGTGACTCAATCTCTGCCTCCATCTCCATATGGTCTTCATCATCCCAAGGTCTCCTTTCTCCTTCCTGTGGCCCAAGTCATATGGGGTTAGGGGTCCATCTGGTCTGGAATGACCTCATTTTAACTTAATTCCATCTGAAATTGGCAATTTCCAAATAAGGCCACTTTCTGAGGTACTGGGGGTTAGGACTTCAACATATCTTTTTAGGGGATACTATTGAACACATAATGCCATCTCACAGGGTTTTTATAAGGATGGAATAAAATCATCAACGTAGAGCTCTGTGCACAGTGCCTGGAACAGATCCAGGCCTCCGGATCTAGCCATGGTTCTTTATATTTTTGAGTGTCTTTCTCCTTTCTCCACACTCTTCCTACTTTTCTCAACCTATTTCAATTCTAATCTTCATTTGAGGCCCAACACTCAGTCTCTGATCTCTAAAACTCTTTCCCTCCTCTCCATCAGCCTCTTCTGCATCCCATGTCCCTTCTTGTTAGGATCATCATGTTTAATGCTTATGGCTCAAGAATTGCGCTCTGTTGATAGGGTTTTGAAATTAAATTAGAAGAATGTTGAGAGCAAGAAGCTTGTTCTGCACTTTTCCAGTCCCAGACAGCTGTGGCACTGTGCCAGATTTCACATGGGACTTCATAAATGTTGCCTAAGTGACCCCAGGGAAGTGGCTCTTTAGTCACTAGGTTTCAGACTCAGCAATCGAATATGGGATGGGGAAGGGAGGAAAGTGACTGCTATCCTCCAAGGGTGACTATTTAAAATTAAAATATTCCTGCTTGGAGGACTTTATTATAGGGATTAATTTTGAATTAAATGAGAAATTTAAAGCAGTTTTAAAGATAATGGTATTTCCCAATGGAACAAGAAGACAAATTATTAACCTTTATGATTTTGACTATCCTTATTTCTCTATCTCCTCCTATCCTTTTTTTCCTTCTTCACTTTGAAAGGGATATAAAATAATAATGAACTGAACATATACACATAGATGTCCAAATTTTCGGTAGAGGCAGATGTTTGTAATTGTTATTTTGTTGGTTGAAGCAACTCACTTCTAAAGTCCAGTGAATAAAAAGTCCTGGGAGTGTGTAGCTCAGGGCACTTGACTCTGACCCAGTCCTGGTCAATGGCTCAAGGTTTCTTTCCCTTCAGAGTTCCCAATTCCAAACCCATTGCTGATTCCTTCACGTGCGGACCCAGCCACTGTGAGATCAAGACCCCCTGGTACTGCTGGAGAAGAGTAAATGTGAAGAGGCCGAGGGATGTGTAATGCACAGGGCGGTGACTGGGATCTGGTGGTTGTAGATCTGAGGCAGTTAGGTTGATAAATCAAAACATCAGGACTGCTGCAAATGCTTTCAGAGCTACAGGAATCCTTTGAGGGAAAGAGGTGTAGTTGGAAGGAACCAAAGACTTAGGGTCAGAAAACCCAGGTTTGAGACCCTCTGCGGCCATACTTACGTATGACCTTAGGCAAGCCGCTGACCTCTCAGTGTCCTTATATCTGAAATGGAGATGACGACTACATTTACCTCCCTGGGTTGTTGGAGAGAGTAAATGATTTTAACTGCTCTAGATCGATATTATTATTGAGCCCTGTGGTTTCAATTTACTAATAGGGAGCTGACATTCAAAGAGGTTGAATAATTTTTCCAAGGTAAAAATTTGAAGCCGGAAATCCTTGTCTTTTTTTTCAGTGCCCTGTTGTTGATCCATCAATGATGACAATCACCAACACTTACTAAACAATTGCTCTGTGCCTGGAACTGTGCCTAATGCTTTAAATGTATTTTCTCCTTGACAATACCTTCTGAGGTACTTGTTTCAGTTTTCTGTTGCTGAGTAACAAATTGCCCTAAGCTTAGCAGCTTAAAATGACACCCATTTATTAGCTCACAGTTCTGTAGGACAGTAGTCTGCATACAGCTTGGCTGTGTCCTCAGCACAGGGTCTTAGAAGGCTGAAATCATGGTGCTAGTCAGGCTGTGTTCATTTCTGGACTCTGGAGAAGAATCTACTTTCAAGCTCAATTAGGTTGTTGGCTGAATTCCATTCCTTGTGATTGTAGGGCTAAGATCCCTGTCTCCTTGCTAGCTGTCAGCTGGGGGCCATGCTTAGTCCAAGTTTGAGGCAACCCAAGTTCCTTGCCATGTGGCCCTTAAAGGCAGTTAACAGCTTGGTTGCTGCTTTTTCTTCCAGGCCAGCAGGAGTGTGCCTTTCTGACTGCTTCCTCCATGACCAGCTGGAGAAAACACTGCTTTTAAAGGGGTCGCCTGATTAGGTCAGTCCCACCCAGATACTCTCCCCTCCTTAAAGTCAGCTGTGCCATATAACATAACCTATTCACAGGAGTAAAATCCATCATATCCACAGCCCCAGGGAGTGGGGATCTTGGAGGTCATCTTAGAATTCTGCCTTCCATAGCACTGTTAGCAACATCTTCAATTTTCAGGTAAAGAAACTGAGACCACTCTGAGGTCACAAAATGGTAAGCACAATACTAGGGTGTCTGCCTCTGGGACCCGTCCTCTTAATCACTCTGTTTACACTGTCTCTTGCTGCTGCCAAGACCTCCCCCCAGAAACCTTGTGGCTCTTGAGAAGACCCCATTCTCCTGAATGTGAGGTGACCAGCAGTGCTAGCTCCAAACAAAGAAATCCCTGAAGTTTACCCTGTGGTGATTAAAGTGGCCCATGAGTGTGGTTTCCCTAGTTTACCATGAGACCTTAGGTCAGTAAAAAGCATTTGGGGGTCCTTACCTAATGCCATGGGTCCTGTGAATTTCAGAAAAGCACCCAATTTTCTGAAAAGAAAAGAGCTAACTGTGTCAAGTGGCCTTTTCAGTATCCATAGAAAGCCATCATGTGGGTGTTGAGCTCTTCTGCTTCCACACATTTGAAGCCTGTGTGCCCTGGTATGCTGGTTTGAATGTATTATGTCCCCCAAAACGCCATTATCTTTGATGTAATCCTGTGTGGGCAGAAGTATCAGTGTTGATTAGATTGGAATTCTTTGAGTGTTTCCCTGGAGATGCATCCCATCCAACTGTGGGTGATGACTCTGATTGGATAATTTCCATGGAGTGTTACCCCACCCATTCAGGGTGGGTCTAATTAAATCACTGGAGCCATTAAATGAGCTGACAAACAGAAGGGAACTCAGTGTCAGCTGAGGGGTGACATTTTGAATGAGGAGCTCAGCCAAGAGGGACACTTTGAAGAATGCACTGGAACTGAAAGAGGAGCTTCAGCTTACAGAGACATTTTGGAGATGGCCTTTGAAAAGCAGACTTTTGCTCTGGAGAAGCTAAGAAAGACAAACACCCCAAAAGGCAACAGAGTGACATTTTTGAGGGAGCTGAAGCCTAGAGAGGAACGTCCTGGGAGAAAGCCATTTTGAAACCAGAACTTGGAGCAGATGCCAGCCACGTGCCTTCCCAGCTAACAGAGGTTTTCTGGACGCCATTGGCCGTCTTCCAGTGAAGGTACCTGATTGTTGATGCATTACCTTGGACACTTTATGGCCTTAAGAACTAACTGTGTAACCAAATAAAACTCCCTTTATAAAAGCCAGTCCATTTCTGGTGTTTTGCATTCCGGCAGCATTAGCAAACTACAACACCCGGTGTGCACAGTTCTCTCTTCCCCCACCCCCATGCCTTTCCTAGAGGTGCTGGGTGTGAGGATGGCAGGTGTCTGGTGTGCCAGCAGCCCTACCTGCAGCCTTGGGAAGGGAGCTGCTGCAGCGAGCCCACAGTCCACTTGCGCCTCACCATGTTGCCACGTGCCTGCCGTCTGCTTCCTTATGAGGGGGTGGGCCTGGCGCTGGCTGCCGGAGCTGGGGGCAAATGGGGGAGGGCTAAGTAAGGTTTTATTTTCTGCACATGGTTTCCCTAGTGCTCAGCGGTGATCTAAGCAGGGAAGTGATTGTGCTTGCATTTTATAGTCTCCTCACTGTTGGCCTACAGAAGAGATCTGGGGCTTGAGTTAAATATTCACGATCCATTATCTTAGAGGTGTTGCTTGAGCAGCACAACTTTGGTGCTTTGGCTTTAGTGGCCAGGCCCTCACAGGGAAATCAGGAAGTGAGGATGCTTTTTGGTTGGAACTCATTACTGATTAGGGCAGCGGTGTAGCATGAGGGTGGGGAGGATTGAGCGCCCCCTGGAGGCAGGCTCTGGAAGCCTCAAAGCAGCACATGCAGAAACAAGATGTATGGTTTGTAGCTACCCTATATGCCCTGGACGTCTTTCCAAACCAGCTCTAGTCAACAAACTTCCTTTTGGATGCTTTCCCTGTTATTTGTGACAAAATGGGCTGTCATCTCCTCTCACCTCCTTGGGAGGTGTCTCAGAAAGGAGGGGAAGAGGCAGGGACTCTCTTAGCATTGCCATGCTTTTTGTGCTTTTATTGTACAAAAGGTGAAGAGGTACAAGAGGAAGATTTATTGGACTTGTTTGCTAGGAAGGCTCAAAAGACCCAATCCTGCCCTTTGTGTTCTACTGGGAATCAACATCAGGGAGGCGTCATAGGACTGTTTAAAAAAAATGGGGATTAGGTTAAAGGGGAGAAAATGGAAGGGAAAGTCCAAGGGAAAATGTACTCCCATAGGCACCCAGATGTGGCCTATGGATGGCCTGCAGGCAATACATAGAGGAAAGTAAAGATCTCTTTTGGATGCTCCTTTGAACTCACATATGTGTGAACACCCGTACGTGTGAGTCATGCACTGCGGCTTTACACCCTTGCAGGTGTCATCTGCATCATCTGACCATTACCTCCTTATTATCAAATAATATGTTACCCTTGCACAGAAACATGAAGTGAGCTTGAACATTCCTGTGACCATTTTGTCATTTCCAAAGACATCACACAGTCCTTGTCACTTGGTCTATTTTTTAAATATCCTCCCTTGAGGTAATCTTTTCATGAATAAATTATTATAAGGAATCATAAGCCATAGTTGAGTCAGAACATAAGTTTGATTTGTACTTTCTTTGTATCGTCTTAATGGTTCTTTTTTAAAAAATTCAATTTTACTGAGATATATTCACATACCAGTCATCCATGGTGTATAATCAGTTGTTCACAGTACCATTATATAGTTGTGCATTCATCACTTGTCAGTTGATCTTAATGGCACTTGTGGGAAAGTGCAACACTCTCCCTTCCTTGCTTCGCTCTCTTCCCCTGGGGCTTGAAGTCTGCAGACTGTGCTTCCTTCTGTTAGGTCCTGACCATGCTTGGACAGAAGGGGGCTTAAGGTCAGAAGGAAGAGGGTAGACAGCTTTCCAGCTTTGATGGTGACTTCCACAGCAAGTGGCTAAGTGGGACGACAGGCAGCTGTGCCTCCAGTAGTGTCAGTGGTGGCTTCAGAGGCACTGGCAAGCCTGAGAGTTCCTTGGCTCTGCTTGGCAGCAGCTGTGTGGGTCCAGCAGCCACTGCAGGACTCCTCCAGCAGCAAAGGCCAGTGTGCACCCTCCAGCCCAGGGGCAGCTGAAACTTTCTGATCTTGAGTATAAACCCCTTCTCCCTTGTGTGCCTCCAGCTACACCATACCTTTTCTTTTTTGTTCTTCCAGCCCTCTATGACTTCTGTAACAATTCCCTGCATTAAATCCTTTTCTCCTTAAAATATCCACAGGGGTTTCCATTTTCCTGAGCCAACACTGACTGATACAGGCAGCTATTTTGACCAAGTCCAAGACCATATCCATCTTGGCGCCCAGACTTGCTTGCTTTAATTCTTTTTGCTTTCAAGTTTGGTTTGGCAGCTCTGTGGAGATTGATTTTTCCTTTGATGATTGTGAATCCGTTAACTTTATTATTTCAGGGTCAGTTTTAATTTTTTTTAAAGGCAAACTATCAAGAGACTGATGGACATGTCAATGAACTGTTGTGATTAAAGCCAGGGAAGAAAGCACAGGGCAATGAAAAGTGATAAAAATTTGAACCTGAACTCAGCTCTGACATGCCTTTGTCCTCATAATCACCAGGATGTTAGTTATTAGACATCTTTGTCAAAACGTGACTGAATCTGTCAGCAGACTTTATTGTGTGATGAACTTGAGCTGATATAAGTTGCTCTACCAATTTTCTTTAATTTATACTATATTTCAAAGACAAAGTGGGTGGTGATAAGAATTTGGTTTATTTTTGGAGAAGCAAGCTGGGCATGAGTGATTAGTGGTAGCTTTCAAATGCTTTGCAGTGTGTATAATTTTGAATATATGTTTCAGGTGAGAGAAATTCTAGAGGAAAGAACCACAGCATAAAGAACTCAAAAGGAGATAAATAAAAAAGAGATTTATTGGGCTCACATGCCCAGAAGTCCACAGGCAGGGTGGGCTTCAGTGCTGGCTTAGTCCAGTGGGTCTTATCCCATTTCCCCGAGATGCTCCGTGTTCTGCTGGCCTCTGTGGGTCGGCTTCCTCCTGGGCTTGTAGCTGGGCCTATGTCTATACTGGGTGACATCCAGAGAAAGAGAGAGAGGGCTGCTTCTGAAAGCTCAAGAAGTCCCCAGAAATTCTTTCCTCATGTCACATAGGTCCATATGCCTTTCTGGAACCAGTCACTGGGAATGAGGGTGGGGAGGGAGCGACACTACCTTTGAAGCAATATGGAGCTGGGAATGCGGTCAGTTTTACCACATGGCCTTCAGGGAGGAGGGGTGTTTCTCTGCAGGAAATCAGGGTTCTGTTAGGGAAGAAGAAGAGGAGGAAGGGATACCTGAATAATTAAGACCGTGGAACAGCAAATTCCCTTTACTGTTCTGACTTCGAAAACCTCCTCATGTTGTTGATTTAACCGATGACTTGAAATTTTTATTCGTCCAACAAACATTTATTGAGTCATTAGATCTGTGCTGGGTACTATGCCAAATGCTGGAGGTACAAGAAAAATAAGAGTCTAGTGGAGGAGACATAAATATAGGTAAACAAAATTATTATGAGAAATATGTGAGAAAGTTGTTGAATAGAGATAACTAAAGCTTATGAAGCCTGGAGAAAAGAGCAACTAAACCTATGGGGAAGAAGGCTGAGGGGCAGAGTGGAAGTCTGGGAAGATGGCAGAGGGCACCCCAGTCAGAGAGAACAGTATGTGCAGGGGCTCAGAGGTGGGGAAGAGGGTGGAATGTTCCAAAAAGGATGAGTTATGTGTGCTTGCATGAAACCTGGTGAGCATGTATATGGGGGTGGTGAGGGATGAGGCCTTAGGATCCAGGTCATGGAAGGACTTGGAATGATTCCTGTACATGATGGAGACTCAGGAGACTTAGTAGGTGGGAGGACCATGGGATAAGACTAGAAGGATTGTTCTGGCTTCAGTGTGCAGAATGAATTGTAGGAGGCAATCCTGAAGTCAGGACAGTTATTTCAGTCAATAGCCAAGGTAACAAGAGCCTAAATTAAGGCAAGGATGGAGGGAATGGAGCAGAGGGGACAATTCAGAGGGAGATGTAGAAGGAAGAATCAACAGGTGCTGGTGACTACCTGGGGGTCTGTGTGTGTGGAGGAGTGGAGGAGTTGGGAGGGAGGTTCGAGGGAGGGGAGAGAGGGGAGGCACCAAAGATGAAACGAACTCAGAATGGCTGCCTGGGTATCCAGGTGATGGTGCCCGTAACTGAGATGGGGTGCCTAGGAGTAGGAGAAACAGGTTTTGGGGAAGATGACTAGTTCTGTCTTGGACACGTTGAGGATGAAATTTCTGCAGCACATCTAGTCTAGGTAGCAATTCCAACAGCAACCAGAAATATGACTGAAAATCAGGAAAGAGCTTTCTGGTGGTGAGCAGAGCAGGGTGGGGTAATTGAAATAGATGGTTGGGGAAGGCCATCTGAGGAGAAAACATTTAAACAGACACTTGAATGAAATGATGGAGCAAACTACACAAATATTTCACACAAGTAGTTGGCCAATTCTCCAGGTTACTTTTCCTAGCCGCTATAGGATTTCTCTATGGAGCCAAGTGTTTGGTGGAAGATGCTCACTGACAGCGAAAGGCATGACCTCCTCTCTCCCCCAGGTCTGTGGGGGAACAGGCTGTCCGTCTGTGAACTCTGGTGAGGCCTCTGGTCCTGATGTTGAGCATGCTGGGCATTGCAGGATTCCCCAATATCCCAGTTATCCCTCCACCTTCCCCCCTCCTGCTGTTGATTCTAAGATAGGGTACAAGAGCAGGCAGGTCTTCCTTAGGACTTGGCTGTAGTCCATCCGGAGAACATCACCAGGTAGCTGCAGTGGGTCCACGTGGTGGCCGATATTGTTCTTGACCATTGGGGGTTCTCCCAAGAACTTGACTCCACCTGGGGAATTCTAGAGAAAGGTGTCCTGTGAAGATGGTTTCTTGTAGGAATGAGATACGAGAGATAGAAGCATTCATTATACAGTTTATTCAAGCTCAAAGTGTCCTTTTAATTTGGGCTCAAAGTCACCTCATCTGATAAATTCAGTGAATAAGACAAGAAAATCTCATAAAGGTCTTGATTCTCAATTTTTCTTTACTTATCTTGGTCTTGAACTATTTGTTGAATGAATGAGTACTTATGCAAAACTCCAGGAGGATTTTCAAGAAGGGATGAGAATGGAAAATAAAGCAATTGCTGTTTCCTATACTCAAGGTGAGTCCAACTGAGCATTTTCATTGTCTACTTCATATGACCCTTGTTCCTGTCATTGCTGATTTACACAGAGAACTTCTCCACCTTCCTCATAATAAAGGACTCATAGGAAAATGTGTCTCACAAATAGAAGCTCGTGGCCATTAGAACACTCTGGGTTTTTGAAGACACATTGGAAAATTATTGCCTTGCTACAGTGAAACCTCACTGATATTGACATATGCTAGATCAGTAAAATGGAGTTTACACTAGCCAGATTTGGATGGTGTGCTGGATTGTATATATTGTGTCCCCCAGAAAATGCCATGTTCTTTGATGCAGTCTTGTAGGAGCAGACGTATTAATGTTGATTAGACTGGAATTCTTTGATTAAGTGTTTCCATGGAGATGTGACTCAATCAACTGTGAGTGAAATGTTTGATTGGGTAATTTCCATTTAGGGTGGGTGTTAGTTGGATCGCCGGAGTCATATAAAGGAGTTCACCAATAGAAGGACCAGAGAGCAACTGAGAGTGACATTTTGGAGAGGAGCTGCAGCTGAGAGACACATTTTGAAGGTGGCCATTGGAAGCTGACACTGACACTGACATTTTGGAGAATGTCATTTTTGAAATGCAACCTGGGAGAAAGCAGACGCCAGTCATGTGCTTTCCCAGCTAACAGAGGTTTTCGGATGCCATCAGCCTTCCTTTAGTAAAGGTACCCTATTGTTGATGCCTTACTTTGGACGCTTTATGGCCTTAAGACTGTAACTTCGTAACCAAATAAACCTCCTTTATAAAAGCCAATCCATTTCTGGTATTTTGCATAATGGCAGCATTAGCAAACCAGAACAGATGGCATAACAAAATGTTAAAGAATAGTAAGAACATTGGGTAAAAGGGAGAATGGCTACTATTTTTGGAGAAAAAAAAACAATTTTAAAAGCCTTATTATTTCAAAAGGGAATATGTTCATTCTTTGCATGAGGTTATTCTTTAGTGCTACTATCCCTTTAATATACTACCTGCTAAACTAGGCCTGTACCAGGCAAGTATGGCTTGGATTATTGGTCTTCAAATGTCATATTCTTGCTGCTACAATCATCTACTACATCTTATGAAAGCAGGCTTCTGTTAAGCACCGATGTAAATAAAAATGAAAAATACAACAGACTCGAAGACAGTCATATCCTTTGCTGCTATAACTGTTACCATATTCTGCCATTCGATGTGATTTTTCGAGTCCTGGTCTATGGGAATTGGGCAAGTAAAGATGAGATTGCAGAAAACCATGCTCAGACCAATAGGCAGATACAGTGAATTCATTGTCAGCCATCCTAAGAATAATACCCGTGAAGGCTTTCATATCTGACACCACTAGATGTCACTAAATATCAAGCTTCTTAGCATAATTGTGTCAGTGGATTTAACACCGCTCCCCTCATTCTATTAATATTTTTAAACTGTATTTGTATTGTATACATTTTCCACATCACTATTTTTTTCTGAATTTTTTATGTTTAATGTGACATTCCTGGGAGCACAGTTTCATCCTACTTGACTATAAGCCAGCTTATTCTTTGGAGAGGGATAACTCCTGTAGCCATCCTCTAAGCAGCAAGTGAATTCATATTTCATTCGCTATTATATTTACATTAATTATTAAAATAAATAAAATATCCTGGTAAAGGTATGCATGCTTTTGTTTTTTACATCAGAGGAGTGCTTGTTCTCCTGGGTGGGGTTTAGCTGATCCAGTGCAGTGTGAAAAACTAGAAGCTTGATTGCCTCACTTATATTTTAGGCTCCTCAGCAAGTGTGATTCTCTCACAGAGGTCACTGAGGCCACCTATGGGCTTTCACACAGGGCCACTGTGTAAACCGTCTGGGGCAGGTGAAAAGCCCACTTGGTTTAAAGACCTCTTTGCTAAAACAAAACTCATTTCTTTGATGCCCCTGAATCCCGTTATCTCTCTCCTGGCTTCTTTGTCATATTTTCTAAGACAGCTCTCAGGGGACCAAGGCAAGAAGAATTTTCTGTGCCTTGGGAATGTCTATCCCCATCAGTAATTCAGACAGTAGAAAGGAAAACTTGTCATGTATTCCCAGAGGGACCCTTCAATTGTGCATTTGATGTTGACGGCTTTCTTGTGTCATGAAGAATAAAATTCAGGGGTATATGGATCACACAATCTAACGATAAAACTTTGGAGTTACAGACTTGGGCTTTACAACTTACAAGCACTTTTGCATCTCTGGCCTCACTTTACTCTAGCTACAACCTGTTAAGGCAGGCAAGACGGGTATTTTTATTTCTGTTTTCGCAGAGGAGGAAATGAAGCTCAGAGAGGTTAAATGGCTTGCCCAAGGTGTCTCAGCCAAAGAGGGTTCTGCATCTGCAAGCTCCTGGGCTCTGAGCACCAGCCCCCTCTACTCCCTGACACCAAGCTCCTTCCTGCAGTGGAATTGTGGAGAGCAACAACAAATGGCTTGTTGTTCTAGAAAGGCTGTTTCCATGAAGCTGGTAAAGAATCAGAGATCTGGTGCTGAAGAACTTAGAGCAGGAGCAGAGGGGTCTCTGGTCCCTCTGCTGCCAACTGCCCACCTTCCCAAGTCATCTCCCCGAGGTATGCCACCATCTGGATGATTGCTCAGTTGATGCTGCTTGATGAAACTGTTGCTTAAGAGATGTGAAAAAGATGAAGAGTGCCAAGGGAGCCTATAAAACTACCTTGACATTTTCAGGGCACTTTGGGAAGGAAGGAGCTTGTTTCATCCAGAAAAAAAAAATTGAGAAGAGGAATTTGAATATGGTTGCAAAGTCATAAAAACAGAACTTACCTTCTTCTTGGAGTGTAAGAGGATGTGGAAGGGATGTGGTAGACAGAGGCAGTGAAAACAGCAATGCTAGGGGTCTGTGGGATAAATTTACTGCCTTCCCAGACAGTGAGGGTCGCAGATGGGAGGGGAGAGATGCTGGGATAATTTTATCAACATCAGGTGCTACTGCTTGGCCAAACTACATCTATAAAGCATTTTGCTAACCTGATGAAAAGCACTAGCTAGTCACTAGAAGAATCTGTTGAGTGAGATCCCTTTCCTGATGAATAGAGACTTTGAAAAATACTGCTTAATCAATGATGACAACAGCGCTAATTTTCAACTGCAGCCAATACTGGACTGGAAGAGAGCTGAACTTTCCTACTTGCAAGCCACAGGCTGTTGAAACTAAAGACAACCATGTACTATTATTTCTGAAAGAGGTCCTACCTACAAAATCCATGTTTGTGAATCCCTAGGTAGCTTGCTTTTAGAGAACATTCTGAAATACTGATATTTTCACCAGATGCCTAATTATTTCTCAGGTCTAGTCTAAGCACCAAGTAAGAAATAGGCAGTAAGGTTTGCCTTTGCTTTCTAGGGTTGGTTTCCCAAGACTAGCCCCTTAGCTCTCCTTAGAGCAGTGGTTCTCAAACTTGGCTGCACATTAGAATTGGTTGGCGAGCTTTTAAAAATTACTGATACTCAGGCTCCACCCCTAGATATTCAGATTTAATTGGTTGGAGTGGGGTCTGGGCTCTGGAACGTTTAATAAACTCCCCGGATGATTCTGATGTGCAGTCAGGATTGAGAACCACTGCATTAGAGCATTTAAACTTGGTGACCTGCATTATAGGATGCCCTTCTCACAGGTACGGGTAATTAAGAGTCCCAGTTAGATAGCATAGATTTCCGTTCCTTTTTTTTTTTGTTTCTTGTTTCAGTGAAAGAATCTTTATCCAAATAGCTATAAGCACAAACATCCACCAAGCAGTAACTATTTTATTTGCACAACGAATCACATTTTCAGCAGTAAGTTGAAATATATATAATTACCTAGGTATAATTCGTACCACGATGCAACCCAGGGTTTTCCAAGTATGCTTTTTTGGTCATTCATATCAGAATCATCTAGAGATGCTTGTTAACATACATATTTCTGGGCCCCATTCAAGATGGATTGAATCAAATGCTCTGGGGGAGGTCCAGGAATCTGCACGATAGCAGTTATTCCAGGGGATTTGGGTGAAAGTCAATACTAATACTTAACCGTTTTCAATTAGTGTTAACTCTGCTTGTCCTGAGGGTGATAGTAAATTTTAGTATTTACAGTGTGTGTATATATATATGTGTATATAAATATATATATATATATGTAGTAATTGCAAGGCTGCTTGCCCTGCATCCCGCCATCTCTTTTGCATCAGAACCATAAATTTTGTTTCATTTCAGGCTAATGAAAAGTACAGCCTGTCTTAACCTTTCTTGTGTTTCTGATGAACTAAAATGTCCCTTGTATGTTCCCTCAAATTGTCACAAGGTAGAAAAAGAAAGAAAAAATGAGGTAGCAGCATGAAGTCACTGGTCTGCTTAAGAACTTCATGATTGTCTATTTCCAATTAGCAGTTTCCATGCCAGCTGGCATCTACTCTCTCCAGGCTTGCCCTGGAATCAGGCATCCAGCTGCTTGGTGTTTGCTGATTTATTTGCATCAAATAGTCCCTTAATAACTCTCTCTCACAGGATCAAACACCTCTGCTTTTTGGCATAGTTTTCTCTCAAGAGCTTGGAGTTACAAAGCTAAGCTTTATTCAGGATGTTTAAAACTCACTATTAGAGAGAACAATGTAATTGTAAAATAGCTATAAATCAGATTCTCCATGCAGATGAACTCTTTCAGATTTCTCCTTTGCTAATGTCTCTCTCCTGGTTTTGATATTTCTAGCAGGAACCAGATTCTGGGTGCCTTCCCCATACTTCTGCTGTTGTACTTTTCTAAAATCAGGCTGCCTTGGATTCCATTTCCAGTTACACTGAAGAATTAACATGAGACTTCCAAGTCAAAAAGTCAGCTTGAACACATACCAAACACACAGAAATGCCACACAAAATAGTAAATTATTCAAAGTCAAATTGAAAAGAACCAAATAGAAATCTTAAGAATAGAAACAGAACCATTGAAATAAAAAGCTCAATTACTGGGTTATAGTAAAATTTGGACACAGATGAAGAGAGAATTAGTAATTTGAAAAATAGAACTGGCAGTTTTCCATATATAGTACAGAGAGTTTGAGAGATAGAAATATAGGAAATTAGGAGACATGGAGGATGGGCTGAGAAACTCCAGTTTTCATCTAATAGGAGCTCTATAAGTAAAGACTAGAGAGATAATGGTGGAAAGCCAACATTCAAAGAAGTAATGGCTGCATATTTTCTAAATGTGAATGTATAGGTTTTAGGGAAAATTTTAAGAATGCTGAAAAGGATTTTTAAGAAATTCTTTAGGAGAAACTAAGATGGCAGCTAGGTGAGACAGGGCAAAAAAAAACACCTCTGTGATAAGCACTAGATAAAAACCAGAAAGTGACCCAGAATACCTGTTACAGTGATGCGCCAGCTGGACGAGGTCTGCTAGTACCACAGGGGCCATATACTTGGTGAAACTGGGAGTCTGCATTCTGAAACAAGTGCGTAAGCTGGCTGGAAGACCCGCAGCCATGCGGCGGTGTGAAGAAGCCAGGGGTTGGCATTTGGAGACCGACTGGTTCTTTTAAAAAAAAAAAAGGGGAAAAACCCAGGAACGGCTGTAGTTGTGACAGTGGGAACCATGCAGTAAAACACAGCAAGAGGGGCTGGGCCAGCCTCTCAGTGTCTGGCCTGGAGGATAGCCCGCTGCAGATACCCCCGGGGCCAGGGAAGCGGAGGGGGGAGCCAGAAGCAGAAAGAAACCCTGTGGCTAGCAGCTGGCTCCCCAGAGGGATGGATAAACTCCTGCCTGGGGCTGTGCCCACAGCCCAGAGACCCACCAGTTGTCCCGGAGCTGGGAAGGAGGAACTGTGTGAGGAGGGGGGTTGAGACACCCTGTTCGGCCATCTTTGCATCAGGCTGAGAGCACCCCTGCACGGCCCACTGGCCCGGGGCTTCCCTTGAGGGACTGCGCACATTGGTGATGTAGCACGGCATTCCCTCAGCAGAAGTCCTGGAGGATTGTGGCTGGGGCGGGGGGCCCACTTGGAGAACCCAGGGATGCTACGCCAAGTCTGGTGGTTTGTGGGACAGCGAGAGAGAGGGTCTGGGGCTGAACTGGAATGAAAGCTTAGACTCTTGTGGTGGCCTTGAATCTGCGGGAACCTGGGGGATTTGAATATTAAAGCTGCCCTTCCTCCCTAGCCACCCAGACACACGCCCCACATTCAGAGTGGATGGCTCCAGCAACACACCCAAATGAACCCCACAAGAATCATTTCCCCACACACCGTGGGGACAAGGTGGAGAACTGACTTGAGGGGTATAGGTGACTCACAGATGCCATCTGCTGGTTAGTTAGAGAAAGTGTATGCCACTAAACTGTGTTTCTTAAAAATTAGATTGGTATCTTTTTTTTACAATTTGAAAGAACCCTATCAAGCAAAGCAAATGCCAAGAGGCCAAAAACAACAGAAAATCTTAATGCATATGATAAAACCAGATGATATGGAGAATCCAATTCCAAACACTCAAATCAAAATATCAGAAGAGACACAGTACTTGGCACAATTAATCAAAGAACTACAATCAAGGAACAAAAACATGGCAAAGGATTTAAAGGACATCAAGAAGACCATGGCCCAGGAGATAAGTAACATAAAGAAGACCCTAGAAGAGCATAAAGAAGACATTGCAAGTGTAAATAAAAAAACAGAAGATCTTATGGAAATAAAAGAAACTGTTGGCCAAATTAAAAAGACTCTGGATATTCACAATACAAGATTAGAGGAAGTTGAACAACGTCTCAGTGTCCTAGAAGTCCACAGAACAGAAAATGAAAGAACAAAAGAAAGAATGGAGAATAAATTGAAAAAATCAAAACAGATTTCAGGGATATGATAGATAAAATAAAACATCCAAATTTAAGACTCATTGGTGTCCCAGAAGGGGAAGAGAAGGGTAAAGGTCTAGAAAGAGTATTCAAAGAAATTGTTGGGGAAAACTTCCCCAAACTTCTACACAATATAAATACACAAAGCATAAATGCCCAGTGAACTCCAAATGGAATAAATCCAAATAAACCCACTCCGAGACATATTCTGATCAGACTCTCAAATACTGAAGAGAAGGAGCAAGTTCTGAAAGCAGCAAGAGAAAAGCAATTCACCACATACAAAGGAAACAACATAAGACTAAGTAGTGACTACTCAGTGGCCACCATGGAGGCGAGAAGGCAGTGGCATGACATATTTAAAATTCTCAGAGAGAAAAATTTCCAACCAAGAATACTTTACCCAGCAAAACTCTCCTTCAGATTTGAGGGAGAGCTTAAATTTTTCACAGCCAAACAAATGCTGAGAGAGTTTGCCAATAAAAGACCTGCCCTACTTCAGGTACTAAAGGGAGCCCTACCAACAGAGAAACAAAGAAAGGAGAAAGAGATATAGAGAATTTTAACAGACATATATAGAACCTTACATCCCAAATCACCAGGACACACATTTTTCTCTAGTGATCACGGATGTTTCTCCAGAAGGGACCGTAAGCTGGGACATAAAACAAGCCTCAAGAAATTAAAAAAGAAAATTGAATATACTCAAAGCACATTCTCCAACCACAATGGAATACAAATAGAAGTCAATAATTTTTGAATTGTAACTCCACTATTTACTTCCTACATGATATAAAATACACAAACTCTAATGACAAATCAGTGGTTTTGAACTCAACGTAAAATATGTAGTTTTAGACAACTGTGTAAAGGTAGGGGAATGGAGGAGTATAGGAACATAGTTTATATGTCCTATTGAAGTTAAGTTGGTATCAAAGAAAAACAAGATTGTTATGGATTTAAGAGATTAATTTAAGCCCCAAAGTAAACACAAAGAAATTATCAGAGAATATGACCACAGAGATGAAAAGTAGAGTATGGGTTAAGAGAAATGGGGGAAGGGTCAATGGGGAGTTAAGAAATGAGTGTAGGGTTGCTGTTTGAGGTGAAGGGAAATTTCTAGTAATGGATGGTGGGAAAGAGCATTACAACATTCTAGATGTGATTAATCCCACTAATGGAATGCTAGGGAGGGGGTGGAATGGGAAGATTTAGGCTGTATATATGTTTACACAATTGAAAAAAAAATTATAAAAGGACAGTCTAAATAGATGACAACTGAATGCCAAGGATGAACCTGGATGGGATTGGAGGATGGAGGACAGGAGGCTCAAAGGGACACAGTTGAGACATAAGGAAAAGGAAATATAGAATGTAAGCTTTGTATCATTGTTGAATCTCTTGTACTTCTTAGGTGCGCTTAATGGGATTGCATAAAAGAATGTTCTTGTTCATGGGAAGTGTATATGTGAATTACAGTGTTTGTTCAAGGATGTGTGCAGCTAGCTCTCATATGTTCAGAAGACAGAGCAACAGATGATGGATGATAGATAGGGAGGGAGGGAGGGAAAGAAATAGCGATGTGACAGCATGTTCAAGTTGGTGGATTGGGCTATTGGGGGAGGGGGGTCAGGGTATGATGGAGTTCTGTGTATGGAGTTGGTATTGTTTTTGCAACTGTTCCTATAACTTTGAATTTATTTCAAAACAAACAAACAAAAAAAGAAATCCTTTAGTGGATTCCATTATGGTGGAATAGCAGAATATAAAATCCTAAAATCTACCAGAATTACCCACAATGGGATGACAATCAGACTGACAGTAGACTTTTCATCAGCAGAAGTAAAAAACAATGGATACTACTCTGAAAAACTCTGAACCCCAATTTTCGTATACAGATTTAAGAACTAATCTAAGCTTATTCAGTACTGACTTTTCATTTTGGTAATTTTGGGGGCCTTTGTGATTAGCAGTGTCTGAACTCCCCTTGCCAACAGGTGGGATGTTACAGTAAAAGCAAGTCTCAGACTGAATTTTGCCACTCTCACAAACATTTTTTGGTAAGCCATCACAACAAAAACAGTCATATCTGTTCTTACAAGGTCAGTGTAGTTCTAGTTCTCCATCCTTGAGGCTTTTATTTTTTTAAACAATGCCTTGCATGAAACATTCCATAGAGGCAGGTGTGACTATTCTAGCAGCAGGATTAGCTACCTTTATGTTGGATCAAGTGACAGAGTCCTCTACTAAGAGGTGCAACACAGGTTAAAAGGTAGCCCACTGTGCCACAGGGAGGCAGGTTGCTGGGCTAGCCAGATTGTATATTCTGTTCATACAGAAGCCAAGGAGGTGCCTGTATGATATTCCTAACCAATCCATGTATCAACCATCAATTATTTTGACAATGAAAAAATATTTCTAACATTATTCTGCAAATTATCATGTTCTCAAAGTTGTTATAGATGGTAATATTTACAGGGCTTGCAGAAGTTGCCTCTGGGTGTGGAGTCTTGAATGGGATTTTCCAAATTCTGATAAGCTACCCCTGGAGTGTTTATTGTTTTATTAGGGTAATTCCAATCTTAACCAACCACAGCCATAGATTAAAAACAGGTAGCATTCACTCATAGATATATGTCATGCTGTATCTGCTGACACTTTTTAAAGTAAATGATAGATGACTTAAGCCTGCTGTGGTGGTTTGAAGCTGTATGTAGCCCAGAAAAACATGTTCTTAAATCTAATCCATTCTTATGGGTGAAAACCATTGTAAGTAGGATCTTTTGGTGAGGCTACTTAAGTTAAAGTATGATCCATCCCATTCAGGATGGGTCTTAATTGTCTTACTGGAGTCCTTTATAAATGGGAGAGGGAGAGGGAGAGGAGAGATGGAAGCAAGAAGCTGAAACAACAAAACTTGTGAGAGAAGGGAGAGACCAGCAGATGCCATCATGTGTCTTGCCATGTGACAGAAGAGTCAAGGATCACTGGCAGCTGGTCTTTGGGAAGAAAGCAGGGACTTGATGATGCTTTAATGTGGACATTTTCACAGCCTCAAAATGTAAGCTAACAAATTCCCTTTGTTTAACCCAACATATTTCATGGTATCTGCTTTAAGCTGCTTAGGAAACTAAAACAGATTTTAGTACCAGGAAAGTGGGGTGCTGCTATTGCAAATACCAAAAATGTGGAAACAGTTTTGGAATTGATTAATGGGTAAAGGCTGGAAGAACTGTGAGCTGTTTGATAGAAAAGGCTTAGATTGCTTTGAAGAGACAGTTGGTAGAAAGATGGACCTAGAGGTACTTATGGTGAGACCTTAGGCAGAAATGATGAATGTGTCATTAGAAACTGGAAGAAAGGTGACCCTTGTTTTAAAGTGGAAGAGAACTTGGAAAAATTGAGTTCTGATGTTGGATGGAAGGCAGAATTTGAGAGTGATAAACTTGGATATTTAGCTGAGGAGATTTCCAAGCTAAATGTGGTACGTGCAGCCTGGTTTCTCCCTGCAGATTATTGTAAAATTGAGGGGAAAGGGATAAGCTGAGAACAGAACCCCTGGGCACAAAGAATCCAGAAATTAATGATTTGTAAATTTCTGAGCTTCCAGAAAGCAAGTCCCCAGAGAATAGTGCTCCATATGACAGTTTGACTGAACATGGAACCAGTGAGCCATTTCAGTGCAGGCCAGGATTGGAAATGCAGTTATCCAGAGAGGAGTTGTGAAAAGTTCTTTTGCCTGATAGTTTGGACCCCTATGAACTATATGCAAAACTGGCAAGTTTTGCTGTGAAAGCTGTATGAATGCAATCACTGCCATCCTGGTTAAAAGGGATAGTAAAAGGGCAGATTGAAGGGAAAATCACTTTGAAGGCAGGACCGTAGAAGCTGAAGTCTGGACTGAAGACATCGTCTTGGGCCAAGAGAGCAGACCCATGCATGTGTGTGGATAGTGTGACTATGCCCAGGCATTTGGAGAGGGACAGGCCTTCCGCTCCATTGTTCAGGAAGAGTGCTACCACCCCAGCCTTCAGAGAGGGTGGAGTGTATTCTCCAGGGATTGCAGAGAGTCTGGCCACCAGCCCACTGTGCTGAGAAGGTTGAGCCTGTACCTCAGGGATTGTGGAGAGCCTGGTCATCACCCCAATGCTTGAAGGGTGTGGAGCTTCCAACCCAGTGTTTGGGGAGAGCATGGGAAAGGGCAGGACTACTCAAGCCCTTGGAAAGATGGGACTGCTGCTCCATCAGGCCTGGAGGACAAAACATCATTCTGTAGATGACTCCAAGACCTTGAAATCTAATGGAGTGTGCCCTGCAGGGTTTCAGAATTGTTTGGAACCATTGACCCCTGTTTTCCTTCTAATTTCTCCCTATGGGAATGGAAATGTTTATTCTATGCTCATCGTTTCTTTATATATAGGAAGCAGATAACTTGTTCTCTAGATTTTACAGCTCCACAGACAGAGGGGAATTGTGCCCCAGGACAGACCACACCTATACCCAATTTTCATGAGACTTTGTCCTTAGTATTGTTACTGAAATGACTTAAGGCTTTGGGGATATTGTGATGGAATGAATGCATTTTGGGGTCCAGAGGGTTGTGGTTTGAAGCTGTATGGACCCGAGAAAATCATGTTCTTAAATTTAATCCATTCCTCTGTGTGTGGACCCATTGTAAGTAGGGTCTTTTTTAAAAAAATTAAATTTTATTGAGATATATTCACATACGATACAGTCGTCCAAAGTGTACAATCAGTTGTTCACTGTACCATCATATATTGTGCATTCATCACCCCAATCTATTTTTTGAACATTTTCCTTGTACCAGAAAAAGTGAAAATAAAAATAAAAAATTAAAGTAAAGAAGAACACCCAAAACATTCCCCCACCCTATTTTTCATTTAGTTTTTGTCCCCATTTTTCTACTCATCCATCCATACACTGGGTAAAGGGAGTGTGATCCATAAAGTTTTCATGTCACACTGTCACCCCTTGTAAGCTACGTTGCAATACAATTGTCTTTAAGAGTCAAGGCTACTGGGTTGCAGTTTGATAGTTTCAGGTATTGGCTTATATCTATTCCAATGCATTAAAACCTAAAAAGAGTTATCTATAAAATGCATAAGAATGCCCACCCGAATGACCTCTTGACTCCATTTGGGATCTCTCAGCCACTGAAACTTTATTTTGTTTCATTTCACATCCCCCTTTCGGTCAAGATGTTCTCAATCCCATGTTGTCAGGTCCAGGTTCATCCTCAGGAGTCGTGTCCTGCGTGGCCAAGGAGATTGTAAGTAGGGCCTTTTAATGAAGTTACTTCAGTTAAGGTGTGAGCCACCTCATTTAGCATGGGCCTTAATCTTCCTACTGGAGTCCTTTAGAAATGGGATGGGGGAGGGGAAGCCACGGAAGCAAGAAGCTGAAACCAGTGAGACTTGGGAGAGAAGGGAGAGCCCAGCAGACACCGCCATGTGTCTTGCCATGTGGCAGAGGAGCCAAGGATCACTGGCAACCAGTCTTTGGGAGGAAAGCATGGCCTTGATGATGCCTTGATTTGGACATTTTCATGGCCTCAAATTGTAAGCTAATAAATTTCCAAAGCGTAAGCCACTGTATTTCATAGTATCTGCTTTAAACAGCCTAGGAAACTAAAATACCAGCAAAATCATACTTTAAGAGTGAGGGAAAAGTAAGGACAATTTTAGACATAAAAGTATTTGGAGAGTTTACCACAGAGATAGAAAGAACTAATAAAGGATGCTCTTCAGCAGGAATAAAATGAACCTAGAAGGAAGGTATGGGATGTAAAAAGCAAACAGTAATTTATGTATATGTCTAAAAGCATGATATAACTAAAATTCTGGTCATAAAAATAAAAAGGGATTTGAGACTGGGTTAGTTTGAAGGGAAGTTAAAACAAGCTAAGGTTCAGGAGGTGGATACAGATACCAAATAATTTTAGACTTGGTTGTAAGAATATGAAGTATTTATTTGAAAACTCAAAGGGTAACCAGTGAAAGGATAGACATAGAAAGTGAAACTTTTAAACCAGGATAGAAAATAAAGGAATATGAATGTGAAATTTTTTTTTTTTAAAAGGACTGTGAGAACATATACTAAACTCATAGTGGTGATATTTTGGGGGTGAAGGTCAGAGGATAAGAGTGAAGATAGATGAGACTCATGGAAAAGGAGACAATATTCTGCATAGGTTTTAAAATATTATTCTTTGTCATTTTTTTGTTATTGTTAAAAGCAGAAGTCTGAAATATGAAAAACAATTTTTGCAACATTTTATCAATTTAAGTGTAACAACCCGGAGATAATCAAAGTTTAGGGTGAAAATCACATAGACTGTGAGCCCCTTGAGGGCAAAGATCAAGTGTTTTAATCTTTATATTAAATTTACAGTAGGTGCTTAATAAATGCTTTAGGTTCAGGTTGGGGCTGAGGTCCCACCTACCTTCTTCCTGGGCATTTCAGCCCTTCCACACAACTTTCTTTCTCTAAAGGTCCAAGATCATGCTTGTCATTCTCTGCTGCTGCCTTTCTTGATCTGCTCCTCCTAAGACCCCTGTCCCAGCTCACTCCAAAGTGATCATAGCTCTTTCAACTAATCTCAGAATGTCTGGCCTTCAAGTGGTGTCAAACATTTGGGCCCACAGACATGGCTCACTCTATTAAGGACTATAGAATGAATTCCTGTGGCTGGGATAGAGAACCTTTGAGGCACAGGTCCTGAAAACCATTCTTCATCAGGGTTGACCTATGCCTGGGCTGAGGACACACAGCTTTTCACCTTTGCCTACCTGGAGGTGAGTTCCCTGCTTTCCAGGGTGTTTACAGTGGCTTCGTGTCTCCTTGTAAGACACATCTTCATTCTGGTGTCCTAGGGACTGATGATGGCTCCCAGAGTGCTTTTCTCCATGACTCCAACAGAGCCTGTTCTACTGATTAGGGGTGACCCACAGAGAGATGGGCTAATGCAGGGCAGGGAGTGAGACTTAGGTCACTGGAGGTGGCCAAGCAGGATGGCCACCTGGAGGCAACGTAGTTGGGATGGAAGGCCTCTAAGGTCCCTGCTAAATCTGATGTTTTTAGAGTTCTGAGATCATTGGTGCTTAACTGAACCAGGTGTAACCCCTAGAAAACACATTTGTATGTTAATAGGAGACTCTCATCAGCAAATAAATGCTTCATGCAAAGAAGTAACTCCATTGGTAGAGATGCTGAGATACCTTGTCAGATTGGTAAAATATTTTATGATGCCTCTGAGGGCAGTCCATTATAAGCAATCATATATTCCATCTGTAAATAAAGCTGTGAGGCTGATACTTTCCAGCATTGCAGAACTGGTTAGGGACTCCTCTGCTGGAAATCTCTTTGTTTTGCAGTTAGCAAAGGGAGTGAAATTCTTTCTGAACTTTTTGATTGGATCTCCAGAAATTAAACTCCACTGTTCCTTGTAATTTAAAGTCATGTGGTATCCATTTGATATTTATTACATGCCATCTTGCTTTATGAGTTATTTTTATGTGCATTTGTCTTATTTCCTCAATCCACTTATAAACTTCTAGAGAGAGAAACTGTGTCTTTTGTTTTATATCACCTACAGTGCCTGGCAGAGTATTCTACACATACAGGTGCTCAATGATCATTGAATCACTGGCAAGAGTTAATATAGAGATTGATTGAAATTATTAAGGTTAAGCTTGTTTCAAAGATGACAGTCACTGTTGCCCTTGTTGCTTTGCTCCAGTATCTCTATAGTCTACTTCTTTTTTTTCCACTTTTTTTAAATTTTGAAATAAATTCAAAGTTATAGGAACAGTTGCAAAAACAATACTAACCCCATACACAGAACTCCATCATACCCTGACCCCCCTCCCCTGAGAGCCCAATCCACCAACTTGAACATGCTGTCACATCGCTATTTCTTTCTCTCTCTCCCTCCCTATCTATCATCCATCATCTGTTGCTCTGTCTTCTGAACATATGAGAGCTAGCTGCACACATCCTTGAACAAACACTGTAATTCACTTATACACTTCCCATGAACAAGAACATTCTTTTATGCAATCCCATTAAGCGCACCTAAGAAGTACAAGAGATTCAACAATGATACAAAGCTACATTCTATATTTCCTTTTCCTTATGTCTCAACTGTGTCCCTTTGAGCCTCCTGTCCTCCATCCTCCAATCCCATCCAGGTTCATCCTTGACATTCAATTGTCATCTATTTAGACTGTCTTTTAAAAAAATTTTTTTGATTGTGTAAACATATATACAGCCTAAATCTTCCCATTCCACCCCCTCCCTAGCATTCCATTAGTGGGATTAATCACCTTTAGAATGTTGTAATGCTCTTTCCCACCATCCATTACTAGAAATTTCCCTTCACCTCAAACAGCAACCCTACACTCATTTCTTAACTCCCCATTGGCCCTTCCCCCATTTCTCTTAACCCAAACTTAACTTTTCATCTCTATGGTCATATTCTCTGATAATTTCTGTGCGTTTACTGTGGGGCTTAAAATTAATCTCTTAAATCCATATCAATCTTGTTTTTCTTTGATACTACCTTCACTTCAATAGGACATATAAACTATGTTCCTATACTCCTCCATTCCCCCACTTTATATAGTTGTCTAAAAGTATGTATTTTATGTTGAGTTCAAAACTACTGATTTGTCATTAGAGTTTGTGTATTTTATGTCATATAGAAAGTAAATAGTGGAGTTACAATTCAAAAATTATTGACTTCTATTTGTATTCCATTGTGGTTGGAGAATGTGCTTTGAGTATATTCAATTTTTTTTTTTTTTTTAATTTATTGAGACTTGTTTCGTGTCCCAGCTTACGGTCCGTTCTGGAGAAAGAGCCGTGATCACTAGAGAAAAATGAGTGTCCTGGTGATTTGGGATGTAAGGTTCTATATATGTCTGTTAAAATTCTCTATATCTCTTTCTCCTTTCTTTGTTTCTCTGTTGGTAGGGCTCCCTTTAGTACCTGAAGTAGGGCAGGTCTTTTATTGGCAAACTCTCTCAGCATTTGTTTGGCTGTGAAAAATTTAAGCTCTCCCTCAAATCTGAAGGAGAGTTTTGCTGGGTAAAGTATTCTTGGTTGGAAATTTTTCTCTCTGAGAATTTTAAATATGTCATGCCACTGCCTTCTCGCCTCCATGGTGGCCACTGAGTAGTCACTACTTAGTCTTATGTTGTTTCCTTTGTATGTGGTGAATTGCTTTTCTCTTGCTGCTTTCAGAACTTGCTCCTTCTCTTCAGTATTTGAGAGTCTGATCAGAATATGTCTCGGAGTGGGTTTATTTGGATTTATTCCATTTGGAGTTCACTGGGCATTTATGCTTTGTGTATTTATATTGTGTAGAAGTTTGGGGAAGTTTTCCCCAACAATTTCTTTGAATACTCTTTCTAGACCTTTACCCTTCTCTTCCCCTTCTGGGACACCAATGAGTCTTAAATCTGGACGTTTTATTTTATCTATCATATCCCTGAGATCCATTTTGTTGTTTTTTTTTTCAGTTTTTTTTCTCCATTCTTTCTTTTGTTCTTTCATTTTCTGTTCTGTGGACTTCTAGGACACTGAGTCATTGTTCAACTTCCTCTAATCTTGTATTATGAGTATCCAGAGTCTTTCTAATTTGGCCAACAGTTTCTGTTATTTCCATAAGATCTTCTATTTTTTTATTTACTCTTGCAATGTCTTCTTTGTGCTCTTCTATGGTCTTCTTTATGTCACTTATCTCCTGGGCCATGGTCTTCTTGATGTCCTTTAAATCCTTTGCCATGTTTTCATTCCTCAATTGTAGTTCTTTGATTAATTGTACCAAGTACTGTGTCTCTTCTGATATTTTGATTTGGGTGTTTGGGATGAGGTTCTCCATATCACCTGGTTTTATCATATGCATTAAGATTTTCTGTTGTTTTTGACCTCTTGGCATTTGCTTTGCTTGATAGGGTTCTTTCAAGTTGTAAAAAAAAGATACCAATCTAATTTTTGAGAAACACAGTTTAGTGGCATACACTTTCTCTCACTAACCAGCAGATGGCGTCTGTGAGTCACCTATACCCATCAAGTCAGTTTTCCACCTTGTCCCCGTGGTGTGTGGGGAAATGATTCTTGTGGGGTTCAGTTGCAGAACTCAGTTTGGGTGTGTTGCTGGAGCTGTCCGCCCTGAATGTGGGGCATGTGTCCAGGTGGCTAGGGAGGAAGGGCAGCTTTAATATTCAAATCCCCCAGTTTCGCAGAGATTCAAGGCCATCGCAGGAGTCTAAGCCTTCATTTCAGTTCAGCCCCAGATCCTCTCTCTCACTGTCCCACAAACCACCGGACTTGGTGTAATGTCTCTGGGTTCTCCGAGCGGGACCCCCTCCCAGCCGTGATCCTCCAGGACCTCTGCCGAGGTAATGCTGTGCTATGTCACCAGTGTGCACCATTGCTCAAGGGAAGGCCCGGGCTGCCGGGCCATGCAGGGGCGCTCTCAGCCTGATGCAAAGATGGCTGAACGGCGTGTCTCAACCGCCCCCTCCTCGCACAGTTCCTCCTTCCCAGCTCCAGGGCAACTGGCGGGGCTCTGGGCTGTGGTACGGCCTCAGGCAGGAGTTTATCCAGCCCTCCGGGGAGCCATCTGTGAGCTGCGGGGTTTCTTTCAGCTTCTGGCTCTCTTCTCCATTCCCCTGGCCCCAATGGTATCTGCAGCAGGCTATCCTCCAGGCCAGACACTGAAAGGCCGGCCAGCCCCCTCTTGCTGTGTTTTACTGCATGGTTCCCACTGTCACAACTGCAGCCGCTCCTGGGTTTTTCCCTTTTTTTTTTTTTTTTTTAAAGAACCAGTCAGTCTCCAAATGCCAACCCCTGGCTTCCCACACCACTGCGTGGCTGCAGGTCTTCCAGCCAGCTTACTCACTCATTTCAGAATGCAGACTCCCGGTTTCACCAACTATACGGCCCCTGTGGTACTAGCAGACCTCGTCCAGCTGGTGCATCGCTGTAACCAGTATTCTGGGTCACTTTCTGGTTTTTATCTAGTGTTTTTCATGGAGGTGTTTTTTTTGCCCTGTCTCACCTAGCTGCCATCTTAGTTTCTCCCTCTATAGTCTACTTCTACATGTTCTTCTTGTATCACGTTTACAGTATTATGTAAGCACCCACAGAAAGTACAAAACAGGGAATTATAGTCAAGAAGGAATTGTGGCAAAAGAGCCCGAAACCAGGGAGACAAACACCATACAGAGGGAAGAAATTCAGAGTAAAACTAAAGATTCAAAGTAATACACCCCAAAGCAGGTGTATTACTTTGACAAAAATTAGATTGCATATAGTTTATGGGGGAGGTCACCCCCAACAGATGAATGGGAAAGACTGTGAGACAAGGAAGGGATGGAATACAGTAAAGGGTGGGTGAAAGCCAGTTACCACTGGAAGCACTGGGAGCTCAGTCTTGGTGGAGAATGTTGGAAGAGAGTGCAAGACTTCCCCTGAGCTGTCCCACCTGAGGTCGAGGGAGCTGGGTGTTGATTCACCAACTCTTCATCACTGGTTAAATGTACTTCTGAGGGCACAGATGCCTGGCTTTTCCCACTTACTCTGTATGCTGGGTGGCCATGCTCCCAAGATCAGTGACACAGTCACAGAGGCTCCCAGTAATCAGCTTCTGGCTTGTGGATATGAATGCCAAGGGGTATGTGTGGGCACAATAGCTTCTACTACTGGTTTGCACAGGATGCTGCCCCATGAGGAAATGCTCGTGTGGAGGTCCGCATTCTACCTCTTGACCTGCATTCCACCTCTCCTTGGGAACTTGTTCATCCCTGTCTAACAATTCCTGACCTTTGCAAGTCAGCTGTGTTGGTTTGAAACTGTTATGTACCCCAGGAAAGATGATGGTCTTTAATGCAATCTTGTGGGGACAGACTTATTATAGTGGGATCTTTTGATTAGGTCATTTTCATGGAGATGTGACCCACCTAACTGTGGATGAGACTTTGATTAGATTATTTCCATGGAGGTGTGACTCTGCCCATTCAGGGTGGGACTTAATTTGTTCACTGGAGTCCTTAAGAAAGCTCAGGGGCTGAAATAGACCCAGATGCTTGAAGATGCAGACAGAAACACATTTGGAGATGCTAAGCTAACAGATGAAAACCAGAGTTTGCCTCAGAAAAGCTAAGAGAGGCCCCCAGATGCTTAGAGAGAAACACCTGGGAAAACAAGCAAATATGCACAGGAGCTGAGAGAGAGGAGCCAAGAGAGACAGAAGCCCAGAGATGTTCTAGAGAAAGTCATTTGAAACCAGAACCTGGGAGCAAAGGACAAGCAGATGCCAGCCACATGCCTTCCTAGCTGATAGAATTGTTCCAGATACCATTGGCCTTTCTTCAGTGAAAGTATCCTCATGTTGACATCTTAGTTTGGACACTTTTATGGCCTTAGAACTGTAAATTTGTGACCTAATAAATCCCCTTTATAAAAGCCAATACATTTTTGGTATTTTGCATAATGGCAGCTTTAGCAAACCGGAACATCAGCTGTGCCTCAGAGACCAGTTCCTTCTGCTGCCTTCTTTTCTAAGCATTGGGTCAGGGTACCTAGCTCTGCTCCTGGTGTCAGCCTATCTAGTGGCCAGAGAGAGCCATTTCCAGGCTTGGTACACTGAGGGTGGCTGAGAGGAGTGCAGTGGAAGAAAGGCTGTGTGGTTCTGACAGGTTGTCACCTCTAGAAACTTGACCTCTGCCAAAGTGGTGTTTGAGGAGATACAGTTTTCAGAGGCATTTGCATTTTAATAGATGAATCCCTTTATCAGAAAAGTCTTCAGGACTCAAAAGAGTGAATCTTTAAGGTGAGATTGGGGCACGTTGGTAGTGCAGAGGGTGGGGAGGCATTCGTGGTGGGGGCCTGAGGAATCAACACAATCAAGTGGTCCTGGTTTGATTCTCTCCCTGGTGTGCTGACCACAGCTGTCATCTTGGAACAGGGCCCATTAGGAAATCCCATGCTCAGAACACAGACAGTCCACCCCTCTCCCCTGCAGCCCTACCCTCTTTTATTACATTGTCACTCCATCCCCCTCTATTCCCCCTCTGGGTGTAGAGGTCTGGGAGAGAGGGAATTTCCTTCTGGGAGGAGCTGGACTGGGGAGGAGCCCTGCAATCTAAAGGATCTCATATTACCTGTGATTGCATCCCTGCCCTGTCACTCACCAGCTGTGTGACCTTGGACCAGTTGCTTAAACTCACTATGCCTCAATTTCTGCATCTGCAAGATGTGGGTAATAATGGTCCTTATCTCATAGGGTTTCTGTGAGGAAAAAATGGGTTATTTGATGAGAAGTGCTAAGAATTGCTAAGAATTTCTGGCACAGTGTTTGTCAAATATATAGAAAAATAGTGTGTCAGTGAATGCCAAGGGGTAAGGGCTCCACTGAATGGTGGAATCTGATAGATAGTGTTCAAATTCATACTCTGTCACCTACAAGTTGTGTGTTCTTGCATGAGTTTTTAGCTTCTTCAAGTCTCAGTTTCCTACTTGTAAAATGGAGACTATAATACCTATGTCAAGTGGTTGTGTGAATTAAATGAGAAAAAGGATATAAAATATCTTACACAGTGGTTGGCATACATGATAAACTTTCAATAAATGTTATATTTGTAGTAAGGTGTCTCCCTGAAGATTTAAGTTGTGAGTATTTTGTATTAGAGAAGAAATCATGGTGACAAAACTGGGTCGGTAGCTTTGTCCTTTTTGGGGTGTGGATGGGAGTGGATGAAGTAGAAATGGGGAAGAACTGGGGGGAAGGGATGAAGTGACAGATGGGGAAGAATTGGAAAGGCTGTGTAGGTAGATTTGGTGAGAGATGAGGCTCTCTGAAGAAAATCATGACAGCTGTCCTTTGAGAAATAACCCTATTGCTATGAGATCCACTGGCTTTCAAAGGATGAAAAGAAAAATCTGTTTACCCTCTGGAAACCATAGGTCTCAGGGATCTCAAAAGGGTCAGAGGAGTCTTGCTACTTGATGTATTTCTAATAGAGATCACCTGGAGACTCTGACCTCTGGGTGGGGGTGGCTGGGTAGGGAGAGAAAGAACACTGGTTAAGAACTGCCATTCTGGAAGCCCATGTAGGGTGGGTATCCTTAGCTGAGCTTGGGGTTGAGGTCAACTGTCCTCGCTCAGGAGACCAAGAGTACTGGACTAGCACAGGGTGGGTGGGATGCCTCAGACTGTGGACGGCTAGACCTCAACAGCTACCCTGGTGGCAGCAAAAACCAGGGTGGGAGTGGACTGTTTGGAGACCAAGGCTTTCCTTGGAGGCTATATGTCCCCCAGAAAAGATCATGTTCTTTTAATACTTTCCTGTGGGTGTAGACCTGTTGTAGGTGGAACCTTTTGATTAGATTATTTCAATTGAGATGTGATCCACCTCATTCAAGGTGAGTCTTAATCCTGTTACTGGAGTCTTTTATAAGAGGATAAAGGCCACACAGAAAGCATAGAGAAGCTCACAAGAAAAGCCCTGGAGAAGGTAAGAGAGGACCCACAGAAAACAGAGAGGAAGTCACTGAAGCCAGAAGCTGAAAGCAAGGAAACCCAGGAGAGAAGGACAAGCAGATGCTGGCCATGTGCCTTCCCATGTGACTGAGGTGTCCCGGATGTTGAAAGCCTGTCTTCAGAGAAGGTATCTCCTATTGATGCCTTAATTAGGGCATTTTTCATGGCCTAAAACTGTAGATTGTAAGTTAATAAATCCCCATTGTAAAAGCTAACCCATTTCAAGTATATTGCATTCTGGCAGCTTTAGCAAACCAAAACTCAGACTGACCATAATTTTGGGACTGGGGTTATTAGGAAAGAAACTGGACTTATTGATTATATGGTAGGTGGGGTCTTTTTTGGGGGGCGGTGGGGAACAAAAAACAAGGAAGCTGTGTCCTGAGTTAGTGGAGCAAGTCTTTCTTCTTATGCCTTATTGGAGAGAAAATGGGAGAGTTCTTCAGTGCTGTCAGAGTTGCCTCTTCTCATTGGAACTTTGGTCAGGAAAGGTGACTGTCCTGTGACAAGCAGATGGACACATGCCCTTCCTCATACAGGATACCTACAACAGGCATTTATAACCACCTTGAAATTCATATGCTACTTTTCCCATTTAATCCTTACCATGACCCTGCGTGTAGATATTTCTCTCCATTTTAGAGATGAGGAAACTGTGACTTGTTCAAGTTCATGTGGTGAGCTGGTATACAAACCCATGCTGTCCATCTTCCAATCCCACGTTATTTCCAGTTTTCCATTCTCTCTTTCATGAGGTTTCACAGCTTCTGGGTGAAATACTCCTGATGTCGGAACTGAAAGTTATGGCAATTCTATTGCACAAATTCATTTTTCTTTATTGTGGCAAGTCCAGGCTTCTTTAAGTCCATAAACAATACAAAAATTAGTATGTTGAGCAGATTTCCACCCTTTTTCCACAGGCCTTTAGTTCTTCCTGAGATCAATAAAGCTTAAAAGAAAAGAAAAAGCCAACTCAGCTTGTGCGTGGGTCCCGGACCGTGCTCTATTACAGACTCCTTTACTGGAGTGTAAACGATGCTTGACAGCTCAGCTTTCTTGTCACTAATAAGTGGGATGTGGTTGTGCATTCAAAATCTAGTAAGGACCAAGTAAGCACAGTTGGCTCCATATCACTGATTAATTACAGTTAAAAAGAAAAATTTTTTGAGAGGATGTGTAAAGGGAAGACAGAGTTGTATGAGATTTCACATTTGTGCAGTGCTTCTTCTTAGTCATGATTATGCCATGGGCTGTGGAAATGTCCACAGAGCACCTCAGAGACAAAACACCACTGAGTGGTTATTACAGATGAAATTAAAGGAAGAATAACCAAAGTAGAAAACAGCAACAACTCAGCATAATCAGGAAAAACTACAACAATATATCCACCCATTGGCCCACCTCAACATCAAGAAGAAACTACCCACCAAGAATCCAGAGCTGATGCCAACCCAGATGGCACTTTTTTGCAAGTCGGGAAAAGGCACCCATAGGGCATATGCAGGCCTGCGTGGGCTGAATTCAGGCCCCCTGACCCTTTAACAAGGCTCCCTCATGCAGGCGACATCCTGCACAGATGTACATGGTGCCCTGAGGGTCCACATGTAATTCTGTCATATTGCCAGCTCTTTCTTTTTTTTTAGGTTTTTCTTTTTAAAAAGGCTCAGTAGCCATTTGAAAAAAATTGTGTTTTTGGTTAGGACTACAAAGCTGCAGCCTCTGACATGATATGTAGATAAAAGATGACACAGGGATAAGAGCTAGAGAAATCCTTAACGAGAAGAGCTTAGACCATTTTCAAAGCCCCTCTGCAGTGAACGGAGGGGCCCCAGTGCTGGGGGGCACTGGGTGACACGCCGTGTCAGTGGGCTCTTGCTTGTGTTAAAGCCTCACTCTGATGAGCTGGGCAATCCAGGGACTGTTTGAACAGACCAAAGAAAAATATCAAAAGGCAAATTGGAGTCAGGGAGAAAATGAATAGCTCATGATCTCCAAGGGAGATTACAGAGGTAATGACAAAACCTTCAGGTTTTTAAAAGGGGCTGTTATTCTAAGAAAGGTAATTTTGTTCAACTTTTTATTATTATTTTTTAAATGGAAAAGAAGATGAAGAGATCAGCACCGGCTAAATCATCAGCCAGAAAAAAGATAAATCTTTCATTAGGAAACACTTCTTTGCCTGCCCTTTTGACATTGAAGACTATATTTGATATAAGGATTTGGGGCTTTTTCGAAGCTTTTACATGCTAAAATAAACAAAATCACAATTTCATGTTTTATTGGAGAAGAGCAGCCAGAAAAAATAAAACAAAACCAAACAGAAAAGAACTTCTGATTAATAGGTGTGTTTTCCCTATAGGAGCTTTGCTTTTTTTAAAAAAATCATTTTTTAAGATCTATACTTGTTGCATGTTTGCACATTTCACAAACATAGGCTTGGATAATGAGGGGAACTGCTTTGTCCCCTTAGAGATCAGGTGCAAATTCCTACCCAGAGATTTTCAATACATGCAAATCTTGCTTCCCTAATAGGTCTCTTGTCCCAGAACACTGCTGAATCCTTGCTTCTGCCCTCAGGGGGTCCAACGGCCACCTCTGTGTCCCCCTTCTCCACCTCCTCTCTTTCCCTGACTCCACCCAGCCACCTGCAGGCTCAGGCTGCTCTTGATTCTGGAACCCAGAGAAGACATAGAAACTCTCATGAGGAAGAGACCTGTCATCAAGGCAATCTTGCTGCTCGTTTTGCTGAGACCCGGTGCCCTGGTTCTTCCAGCTAGCTTCCTGCCTTCCTTCTGCAATCCAGCCTCTCCTTGGTCCCCCTTCCACCAGGCCAGGACTGTGCCTGCCCAGTCTTCCCGTGACTGGTGGTCGGCTGCCCTTCATGACCCCTCCCTTCCGACTTCCCTAAGACCGTCCGGAATCACCCATGCAGTCTGTTCCCACCCCCCACCCCCACCCCTGGTGAGGGCTTGTGGATGGACACCCACTCATTACCCCTGGCTGTAATTCTTGTCTTCTCCCCCTTTCATCAGCCACCAGCTCCTCTGGACAGCGTCCTCTGACAGGCTGGCTCTGACTGGCTCCTCCTACTGCCTGCAGCTGTGTTCGTGCCTCAGTATCTGCCCTACCCTGAGGCACAAATATATATCCCCGGGTTACCCCCTCCCTTGTCTGCCTTGAAAACTCTACTTCGGTAGGAAGAACTCATAGATCTTCATTTTCGAGTTCTGCCGTAACTCAGAGACACCCTCCCTGTGTGTCTGCTCCATCTCTGGTGACTTAGATTCCTCATCCTCCGCTCTGTACGTTTTTCTCTACCACAGAGTCTCCGTTATACATTATATATGCTCCTTATAACTTCAGCTTCTCTGTGGCACATCTTAGCCTCTTTGTCTTCTCTCTCTCTCTCTCTCCCCCTCCCCGCTGTCTCTATAAAATATATATGTATATTTACCTTTTGGCTCCTGTTGATAATTCCCTCACTGTCTGGTGTTTTTGAGAAATTTGATTTGCATAGATTATCTTTTTTTGCATGAGGTCAGGAAAGAAAAAAAGAAAAGGAAAGAATTAGACCATGAATTGCTTATTTTTGGGTCATCTGCGTACTCCTGGTTCAATCAGCATTGACCAAGAGTGGTACAGAGCATGTCTGTGTAAAGGTTGCCCCTTCACTGAAGGGGCTGTGGATGTGACAGGGGACTCTTAGGAAGGACTTAGGATGAGGCAGGCACCATGGCATGCTTAGTGCTTACTGTGTTTTATTTTTCTATCAGAAGTTCACATCCACATATAATCAAAGGGATTTAGCCATTCCAGATAGATTTGAAAGTGGCCCCAGATCCTTCCAGGTTATCATAGCTCACCAAGCTATCCAGTCTTCAGGGAAATAAAATTAATGAAATTAGATGCTCTTCTAGAGAAAAGTTGATTCCACCTATTGAAATCCTCAATTTACTGGAGAAGTTAAATTTTGAAACAAACGAACAAACAAAAAACATGGAAAGGCTATGTGTGATGGGAAGAGGGCTGGATGAGGCCCAGAAAACTTGTGTTGTAATTACCTGTGTTATTTTGTATTAGTCATTGCTCTAGGGCTGTGCCCCAGATCCCCATTACTTGGCCAATGGACCCACTGCCCAGCAGCTGTGAGTGTTGGCTGCTAATAACTCACAGCTGCTCCGTGCTCTGGAGAATTACTCATTGCTGATAGGACTAGCTCCTGCCACCCATGAGAAACCCCATAGCCAAAGTCCTTCAGGCCATGGCTAGATTTTACCTTAGATTGCATCTTTGTTCAGTACTTTATCTTCCCTATTCTGCTTGCCTTACTCCCTCACCGGTTTTACCTGAAGAGCATTCCCTCAATAAATCTTGTGCACTTGAATTCCTGTCTCAGGTCCTGATTTTAGGGAACTTGACCTATGACAGGGACTTAGTTTACTCTTTTGGGAAGTGAAGAGGCTGGGTTAATGAGCTCTGAGGCCCCTTCCTATTCTGATGTCCCTTGGTTCTTCTGTTGTGCATCGTCTCACTTCTATTACAAAACAGTCAAGAGTTAGGAGAAAACTAGTAATAATATTGGAATATTTGTGTTTCTAGGAAGCTTACTACATAACTGGCACAAGCTAAGGGATGCCTTAGCCAATCCAATCTCAACTCTTCCTTTTGTTACCTCTGGTGGTAGGATTTGGAGAGGTTCTGGTGGTGACCACCACAAAGTGAATTTTTATCAGTGTGGTTTACTATGTACATGCAAAGTTCTGACTTGCTGAGCCATGCAGACATTCAGGGCACCAGGTTTCTGGAATGTGGACCTTGCCAGTCACTTATATGAACCTGACCGTACTTGTCAACTCCTGGGCAGACATTTGGAAGTCTGACGTGATGTTCTTGACATAGAGCAATTTGCATCATTCAGAGCAATAGTCAGGCTGTGTTGCAAATTATTTGTACCTAAATTATTAGTTGCACTTGATTGAGTTATTGTCTATTTTCAGTCTTGGTCTGCATCATGGAAAAACTGAAAATGAATTAAATCATCAGTGTTAATGGCACAAAAATTCCTGTGAAAGAAAAATCTTTACTGTCCCCCAAATTAAAACTCCTACAACATAGTTCCTCCAGAGGTACTGTTTGTATTATTCAGGGTTCTCTAGGGAAACAGAACCAACAGGAGATTTCTATAAATAGTATGAGATTTTATAAAAGTGTCTCACACAACTGTGGGGATGCATGAGTCCAAATTCTGTATGGCAGGCTGCAAGCTGGCACTCTGATGAAGGTCTTCAATGAATTCCCCAGGAGAGGCTGGCTGACTGAAGTAGAGATGAAGTCTCTCTTCTGATGGCTGAAGCTACCACCTCCCCCTTAACAACCTTCAACTGATTAGATTAAATGTCTCTCAATGCGGAAGACACTCCCCTTAGCCAATTGCAGATGTAATCAGCCATAGATGCAATCAACATACTGGTGATTTAAGTCCACAGAATGTCCTTGCAGCAACAGATAGACCAGACAACTGGGGCACCATCACCTGGCCAAGTTAGCACATGAACCTATCACACTTTTGTAAACATCCAGTGTCTCCATTTACTTGTCTGGAAAGTTGACAACATTTGCCAGGACATTATCACAAGATCACTGTCAAGTAGCCATGAGTTACTTTACTTTGGAAAACTTACGCCTAACTGATGGAAACTGGCTTTTGGTGTGGAACTCAAGACTCAATTGTTCTCTTCTACAGATTTCAGCATGTCACTATGACAAAGAACTGAACACCCATGTGGCTAAATAATCTTAGCCATTGTATTAATTTCCTAGGGCTGTCATAACAAAGTACCACAAACTATGTGGCTTAAAACAACAGAGATTTGTTCTCTCACAGTTCTGGAGGCTGGAAGTCTGAAATCAAGGTGTCAGCTCTACTGATGACTCTCGAGGAGGATCTTTCCTTGCCTCTTCCTAACTTCTCGTGGTGAATATGGGAAATCCTTGGCATTCCTTGGCATGTAGACATGTCACTCCAATCTCTATCACCATTGTCACATGCTGTTTGTATGTGTCCAGATTTCCCTTGTTTTATAAGGATGGCAGTCATTGGATTAGGGTGGGCTCTAATCCAGTATGACCTCTTCTTGATTACATCTGCAGCTTGATTATATCTACCCTATTTCCAAATGAGATCACATTCACAAGTACCAAGGGTTAGGACTTCCACCCTATCTTTTTGGGGGGATGCAGTTCAACCCATAACAGCCATCAGTGAAGGATAATAGTTATTCCCAAAAGGTTCTATGAGAAGTATTTAGGGAATGCCTAGAAAGTGCTTGCTACACCTTCAATAGGGCTCTATGTCAGCTGTGTTCCCCCCAACACATGTTCATAGCTGGGGATTATAGCAACATTGAATTCAGAAGTATGTGGTTCTCTGATGTGTGTTGCTTCAGAACTGAACAAGGATCAAGCAGAGACCCCCTGGGAAGATTGTTCTGCCTTGGGCTGCACTTTGAGCTCTGATGGGGATGAGGTGGGAGAAGGAAGGATTGTGAAAAACTGGTATCTATTCAAGGGGTTTATACTAACAGTCCTGCTGTATGCTAAAGTGTGACATGGAGTGGAATCTAGCTTCTTTACCCTTTGTTATCTGTCCTCTTCAGTTCCCTTTCCTAATCTCCAGGGCCTCTGGTCTTATGGGGCATCCAGCCCACTCTAGCTCCCAGGGTCCAGAAGAGGCCACCTGGAATGGTTCAGTAGAGATAGGACCAGCAGGCAGAAGACTAGGCTTTAAAACCCAGTGTGAACTTGGCCAAGTTTATGTACTTCCCAAGACAGATTTCCCCATCTGCAAATAGAAGTTGAGGAAAAATGCCTCTTTCAATCATAGAATTGTGTCATTTTAGGCATGGAAAAGCCCCAGAAGTCACCTCAACCAATGTCCTCATTGGTAAGTTTAGGACAAAATGGAGCCCAGAGTATCACTTCTCCTGATCCCCAAATCTGTCTTCAGAGTCACTCAGCCATGTAGCCATCATCACCTTGACTATTTACTGAGCACCTACAAGGTTTGGCACACTCAGCCAGGGAAGCCTCCCACAGCTTTGAGTCACTTTCAGGGTTTAGTTTGATAATGGACTTTAGGGCCATTATCCTTGAAGTTCCTGACACCCAATTTGCATGTGTTCCTTGTATCCAGTATGGTTAGGGTGGCAATATAAAAGAGAAATTTAAAATCTGTATGTTGTTGCCAAGTTCTTTGCACACCTGAGGATAGGATGAAGTGTTGAATACTGAAATGCTCTGTTAGGTTGGGATGATGGTGGGCAGGGACACCCTGGGGCACTTGGAACTGGGCCTCTGTTGTGCCTCAGAGCACAGTATGGTGGAGGTAGAGGTTGGGTGATTAGTATGATACCAGGTTGGTGATAGAAAGGGGCTCCTAAAGGGGTGTTCCTCAGCATACTTCCTAGTGACACTGACTTTAAATGGCTGCAAACCATTTCCTCGAAACAGCTTGGCTACCGCTAGGCAGGGACACTATTATGAGCTGTTTTCCAGAGGTAAGCTGAAAGGAAAGCAATTAATTGTCCTACCAGGATTGCATTAGAGCACAGGAACCCCAGGGAGAACCTTTCTAGAGCCCTTCTGGGAACCATATGGGGTATGGAAGTGTGGAGAGAGAAGGAGAGAGAAACAGAGAGAAACAGAGAGATACAGAGATGGAATTTGAGAGGGACCTTGGTGTGTAAAGGTTTCCACCATTCTGTTTGATTGCATCATTTTAAGGAAGAAAGAGGCTAGCTCCCATTCACATCTGCACATCACTGGGAAAAGATAACTAGAATTTTACATCAATAAACCTGAGAGTTTGAAGACCCATGAATTCTAAGTGAAGAATTGAGTTGGTAGCCAATTCTTGAATTAAAACTTGGTTTCACAGTCTCGGCAGGGATGGGTGAGGTGAAGGTGTGAGGGTGGATGCTTCACCTAAACAAATGAGTAATGGAAAAGACCTTAAATCATCTAGCCCCACCTCCCCGCAACCATAGGAATCCATCACCCAACAGCTCAGACAGATGATCATGTATCTTCTGTTTCAGTTCTTCCATTGACAGCAAACTTACTCACTATACCTCTTAACAATGAGAGCCTTGAACATTTCATTGTGGGACAGCCTTAACTGTTAGAAACTGCTTCCTTGGATGAATCAAAAATATGACTCCAATTGGCCATAGTTTTGAACAGTTCAAATATATTGACTTTGCTTATACTATTACTCAAATTTCCAAAGACAGCTATTCAGCTTCTGCTTCTGCCTTTCTTCTTTTTTTTCCTATGCCATGTATCTTCAGCTCATTCAGTTGTTGATCATATAACACAACTCTAGACTCCTTCCTGCTCCTCTGGATGTTTTCTGGATTGTCAAGATGAGCCAGGCCTGACCTCTTTCCAGGCCTACCCCAGTCCAGGAGGATGGTAGCACTGGGCTTGCGTGTGTGTGGAGGTCAGGAGTCTTCTGACCCTCCCTGAATGATTTTCTGCCATGCTCTGGCCTGCCCTATTCTTAGCAACCATCTTCACTGGCCCAAAGTCAGGGAAGTTTTTTCACTGAGGACTTGGAAGCTGGTTGTTCTTGAGAAGTGTGAAAGACCTAGGTTGTTGAGGCAGTCAGTCCTCGCTGAGGATCTCCCTGTTCTCCAGAATGGTCTACTCTTCTCTTTTCCTACCAGACCATGGCATCCTAAGGCCCAGAGTCACTGCACAGAATTAAGTTTGACCCTGAAGAAGAGTAGAGAATGATATGGCATCCCTTTACATCTGCCCACCCATCCATCCATCCACCCATCAACACATCCACACATCCAATCATTCATCACTGTGTACTGAACACTGTGGCAATGTGCTATTAGAGGTCCAAGAAGATTAAGACAGCCTCAAGGTCAAAATCTAAAGTAAGTTTAGGCCAGAATTTTTCATGGTGGGGTTGGGGGGTTGCATGAAGGTATCCTCATTAAAAGGCCCATTAGAATCTTAGGCAGTGGAGTGGGAATGGGTATGTAGGGAAATTAGGGGATAAGAAGAAGTAGAAAGCTGAATTCAAAAAAGCATATGCTTAAATTACCATTCCTTTCATTTCATTTAATTTAATATACTTTACTTGAAATCTATATAACTCTAAAAATAAGTGAGAGATTTTCGTATTTATGACAAGGGGGCATGGATTTTTTTAAAAAAAATCTGCATTAGAGTTTATTTAGAAGGGTTAAGTCCTTCCCTTGCTGTTTTTGTTCTCCCTTCCCCCTGAGATGGATGTAGCTATTTTTACTTTCACTACTCATGACTTACAGTTCACTGATTCTGATGAATGGGGTATCTTTTCTTGGCACACCCTATAGATCAACTTCTGTGACCCTTTCCACTTCAGGTCTCTGGCTCCTCACAGAGGGGTAGGGCTCAGGAAGAGAAAAAAGGTTAGTTAGCAGGAACCCGCATCTCATCCCCATGCCCTCTGCTCAGGATGTGGCCACTCCCCAGGCCACTTCCTGCACCTCCAAGATATCCTCAAATTCTTGTGCTCCTGTGCCTGCAAACACCGAGAGCTCTTTAGTCACTCAAATCTTTTCTCTCAGAGAAAGTGAGTCCAGGCCAAAGGTTGCAGATACCCCACCCCCACCCTGTACCACAATGTTGATAGCCTCGAGGTTTGTGCCCACAGATGCAGAGCAGCAGTAACAAAACTCATAGCAGGCAGGAAACTGATTAATAGCAGGCAGGGTAATGTGGCAGGGTTTGCCACATGGCATCCAGCTGTGTCACCCTGGCTGCTGCAACCAAAGGGAACAAAGCCCTACCTTCACGGTCTCACCCCTACTCCCAGAATCAGCTTTTTCTTGCAGGCGAAAGGTTCCCAGGTCAAATTGTCCCAAGATTTCTCTTACTCTGGGTCCCGGTGAGGATTATTCCTTTAGCCTTGTAACTTACTAGCCATGCACCTGATTGGTTCCAGGTAGGATTTGCCCGTGGCCAAGAAGACAGAGTTCAGTCCAGCCCAACCCAGGGCTGGGTACATCATAGGTGCTCAGTAAATGTTGGCTGAATGAAAGGGAGTGATGCCCTTTGCCAGGCAGAATTCTTGAATCTGGAAATGCTCTTCATGGGGGGAATCATTCCCAGTGTATTGAGAGTGAAGAATCGGGGCAGATTTATTACACATTCGATTAACCCACCTAGAAGCTGAGATAGACCATGTGGGTTACAAGGTCTGAAGGCTGAGAAGGAAAACAGTGTGCCTACTGTGTCCATAAACCAGGATTATCGGAGGGGTATCTGGGGTCTGACCAGCTCAGGAGGCCTCTGAGAAGGGAGTGGGATACCTCAGAAGAGGCAGTTAATTTACAGAGGTTGAGTCTGAGCCCATTGTTCTCAGTTAAGTGTGAGGTAAGAGCAGGGCCGGCTACATAATTTGTGTGGCAAAGTGTAAAATGAAAATGTACGGCCCCTTGTTAAAAAATTAAGAATCTCAAGATGATGGCAGAGCATTAAACCAAGCCCAGGCTCTTCTAAGTGTGGGGTTCTGGGTAAGAGTCATTACTTGTCCCTCTTTCCTCCTCAAAGTTGGAGGCTGGCGGACTGGGGTAGCATTTTGGGAAAGTACCTCGAGTCAGGTACCCTGTGATGTATTCTTTTTTTGTTCACTCTTTGGTTCACCAGCATTAAGCTCTCCTTCCTCTGGAACCAGACCCACTAGGTTTGTTCCAGTATTATTCTCTCACTCTATTTTCAGCTGCTAAACAAGTCTCGACAGCTAATGATAATGTTGTCACTTAATACGGTCTACCATGTCCTATGCAAAAGGGCTTTACATACGTTATCTTGACTCTTTCCAGAAACATTCAGTAGTATTTTTACTCCCATTTTATGAATAAGAAAATATAAGCTCAGAGATACAAAGTATTTGGCTAGGGTCACACAGTTTATAGATGACAGAACCAAGATTACTGCCCCCTCAGGATGACTTCAGAAACCCATCCTGTTTCCACTGGTACCTGGTCTTTGAGGGCAAGATTGTATCTTGTTAAATTTTGTGTCACCTTCAAGGCCTGGTTCATAGCAGACCTTCAAAAAGTTTTTGCTGAATAGCTGGGCTTGTGATAGGAGAAACAGCCAGAGGTGAAGCTAGAAAGAGAATTAGGGGTCTTGCTGCCCAGGTAGTGCTCTGCCTACCTGGCCATGGTGCCATCCTGTCCATTTCTGAGCACCTGTATGCTCAGAAAGATAGCTGCTGTATGTTAGGGGCTTCCTGATTCTGGGGATGCATTGATGTTAGGGGTCCTCTAGCCTGAGAGCCTCTTGTCTCAGAGCTCCCTTAGAAGTGGCACCCAGCTCATTTTGGCCAATATATTCTCTTGGGTGTGTCCCCTGCCTAAACTTTATCTCCTTTCCTAGCCCGGGGAACTGGACCGACAACGTAGAAACCTACACACCTTGGTCTCATCTCTTTCCTCAACAGCTCAGCTAGAGCAGGTCCTGATCAGCCATCTCTTTGTTCCCTTCTCCCAGGTTTCACCCTGATCCCTCTCAGGCTTCCAGAGGGTCCCTCCCAGTCCAGATAGCAAGCCCAGTCCCAGACATCTCTCCAAGAAAGAGAGGAAAGAGCAAATGAACACACTAGCAAGAAGACAGTTTTTAATTGATGTTTTTATTCCTCCCACCAATGGTGCCACTCCCCACTCTTGTGAGATGGGAGATACTTGGGGGATGAGCAGTCTTCTGAGTGAGGCCTCTGTGTGTGGCTGATTTCTCATTTTATGCTTGATGCGTGATCAGAGCCCTTTCCTGGAGCTTGCGGGAAATTGGAAGGGTCAGCTTAGCCAACACTATGTAGAATTCATGTAAAATACATCCTCATTACCCTCCTGCTTTCTAAAGCAAAACTCACATGCACTCTTTACTGTGCTTAACACAATGTACTCCTGGCTGTGGACAGGTAATGTGGCCCAAGAGCCTTTGCCTTGGAAGACTGGTGGTGTCTCCCAGGCCCCACAGCCCGGACACTTCATTAGGCCTGTAGCTCTCTAACTTTGATCTGGCTGTTACCCCGGCTAGTTAAAATCCCCTGAGTCTCTGAGTTTGCCCGCTAATTTAAGAGTCCCTGTTTCAAACTCTCCTTTCTGCTTTGTTTTCCTTTGGATGGGATTAGGTTAGTGCCTTTGTGCAGCTTGGGATCTCACTTAGCTGAGTTCCTTTCCCACTGGGTTATGATGAAGAATAAATTGAGAAGACTGATAGGGATATTCTGCTGATTCTTACCATTTGGAGAAAAAGGGGTTGTGTTGGCAAAACTCATTTTGAAACTGTCACTTCTATGGCCAGAATATTCAACATGACAGATTTTTACATAAATAATGTGGAAAATTGATTGTACGTGCCTGCTGGGCCACAGGGGATTTCCCCTTTGGAATCACAATTTAAGTGATGAGATTTTGAGATCACTGCAGCTAACTAGAGTTTCCATTTGGAAGATCCTACTCTCTTGAGTCCTGCGTGAGCTGGTTCAGATTTCATGCTGTTTTGCTCATCTCTGTTTCTGTATTTAGTAGCAGCAAAGGAAGATGAAATTCTGCTCTTCTGATGTTTACTTGGCTATTGAGACTAATTGTTAATTTGCAGAAAAGGACAAAATCAAAGACAAGTGTCTCTAAAATATTGCTCTGCTTTCTGTGTGTGTGTGCATGTATGAGTATTTTTGTGTGTAAATGAGTGTATTCCTGCTTCTATGTGTGTGTGTGTCAGAAAGTGAGATGTGAACATGAAGCTAAAAATAAAGACAATAACATTTTGTAAAGACTGTTTCCCCCTTTCTCCTCTTTCCCCCCAAAAGGTGCTGCTGTCAGCTATAATTACAGCCTCTATTTATCACTTGCTGAGAATCAGTTACACATGTCCATGCATAGTGTTGCATCACCATGCTTATCTTTCAATACATAATTATGGTTGGAGACAAAAGGGAATCATCCGATTTCAGAGATAAGAAGGAAGAAAGAAGCAAGCTGAAATTTGAGATCACAGCTGTCTATCAATGCCTGACTGAGGAAAGAGAATTCTATGTACTGAACTTGGTGCTCACACAATGCTTCAGAACATAGGCAGACCTCCACAGGCCATTAGAAAAACCATTTCCCTAGAATATGTGTCCATGTTGGGAGGATGAGGAAAAGGTGGTAAAAGTCCACCCCAGATTGTAGCCACCAGACACTGCTGATGAAAATTGTGCATAGCTGAAAGAGCAAATCGCTCTCATTTTTCAGTGATTGCACTGGATTTTGAAATTAAACCCAGCGGGGAGAATGTACCTGCCCGAGCTTGGAGAGAGGTGGCGGGCTTGTGAGCTTTTGAGTTGAAAGCATCTATTTTTCAAGCTCTGGAGCTTTGTGCCTGCCCTGCTGTAGCTTCCATGTGACAAGACTGGTGATTTCTTTTTAGCCCTACTTGAGGCAGAGAAGAAGCAGCTTTTACCTTGGGTGGGGGCAGTTAAGGGGGTGGTGGGTCAGGTAATAAATCACAGTCCCCTCTTGTTTTTCCATATCTGGGGGGCTTTAATCCAACTGTTCAGGCTAAGCTTAGGTGTGATTTAAACTGTTCAATGTAAAGACCAGCTCTCAGAAAGCTTTAAAGATTTTTAATTTGATTAGAATTCACTCAGTCTTAAACTAACAGAGGTACCGGGGTATCTCCTCTCTGGCAAGGGCTGGGTTCTAAAGTCAGCATGGAGGGTAAAAATAGCGGACAGTCAAAATAGTGTTTGCAAAGTCCCTGAACTTGCCTGCAAAGTATGCTTCAGGATGCTTAGACCAGGAAGGGATGTGTGGAGGGAAGCACACATCTCCCTCTCCTCTCAGGGTCACCTTGGGGCATGAGTTCTTTCGCAGAAGGATGGGTCTCGGTCTCCTGCAGCCAGGTGGGCGTTCTTGAATTGGCTTAAGTTAAATGGTTAAGGAAATTTGCATTTGCCTTGTCTGGAAGAAGAGGGAGAGGGGAAGCAAACCTGGGTCTTAACCTCCCCAGCCTGACCTCAGGGACCCTCTGGCTTCACTGTGACACATTTACAGAGTCTTTAGCTAATATTTATAGCTAATATGAAGCACTGAAAATGTGCTCAGGGCTGGTCTAAGCACTTTACCTGAATTAACCCATTTAATGAGGTGAACCTTCGTTATCCCAAATTGTAGAAGATGAAGATGGGGTGTCAGGAACACATGGGCAGTTTCTTTCATGGGAGTGCAGTGGGGATGTGCAGGTAGGAAAACCTACACTGCCTGTCCTCTGGGGCTCACCAACCCACCTTATTCAGCCACCTTGCTGTCTCTGTGGGTATTCACACAGGTAGTTCCCTCTCTACTCTGGTATACTCTTTCACCCCCTTTCAGCAGGCTCACGTTTATTAATCCCTCCCTGGCTGGATGAGGGTCCCTCCCACCCCCATCCCTTCCCACAGCTCTCACTCTCCCTGTCTATGTACTAGACCAGAAGCTGAGGTCCTTCAGGATGGAGATGGTATCTTTTTCACTGCAGGTAGCATATACCTGGCCCACTGTTAAATTCAGTGAATGTTTGCTGAATGGATGTTGAATAAGCAAAGAGTTACAGTACATTCCTTCCTATCCAGTTTCTAAAACACAGGCAACTTCCATTTAACATCAGTAATCTGCTCTTAAAAAATCATATGTTCTGCATGAAAATGCTAACTGGGAGCTTATTCCCTATCATTTTAAGTGAGAAAACTTACAATTTCCTAAAACATAACTGAAACATAGTAAAACACCTATATACAACATAGAGACCTCATATTAGGATGTAAAATTGTTACCGGACGAAGGCAGTGGATTCTTTGCCCGATGTGCTCAGATGACCAATTCCTGAGACACCAGGTATGCTGGTTTCGATGTATTGTGTCCCCCAAAACGCCATTGTCTTTGATGCAGTCTTGTGTGGGCAGGAGATGTATTGGTGTTGATTGGGTTGCAGACTTTTGGTTGGATGTTTCTGTGGAGATGTGATCACTTGGCTGTGGGTGGGATCTTTCAATGGATGGTTTCCATAGGGGATGGCCCTGCCCATTTGGCATGGGCCTTGGTTGGTTTACTGGAGCACTGTGTGGGCTCAGACAGAGGCAGCAAGCTTGCTACAGCCAAGAGGGACACTTTGAAGAAAGCACAGGAACTGGAAATGAGAGACAGTTTGAAGATGGCTGTTGAAAGCAGACTTTTGCTCCAGAGAAGCTAAGAGAGGACAAATGCCCAAGAGCAACTGAGAGTGACATTTTGGAGAGAAGCTGAAGCTTAGACAGGAACATCCCGGGAGAAAGCCATTTTGAAACCAGAACTCCGTTGCAGATGCCAGCCATGTGCCTTCCCAGCTAACAGAGGTTTTCTGGATGCCATTGGCCATCCTTCAGTGAAAGTACCCCCTTACCTTGGACACTTTATGGTCTTAAGACTGTAACTTTGTAACTAAATAAACCTCCTTTATAAAAGCCAATCCATTTCTGGTGTTTGCATCCTGGCAGCATTAGCAAACCAGAACACCGGGGTTTCCAAGAAAGAGTTTATTGTTAGGTGAGAAGCAAGAGAGCAGATGGCTATCAGCCCAAAAAGCTGTCTCCCTGAATTACAGTAATTCGGATTGCTTTATAGTATCAAAAGATGGGCAGGTTTTAGAACAATGAGGACAATGGCTCCACATGATGTAATTAGAGGTGATCTAATTATTGAGCATGCGCTTAGTCACAGAATGTATGTAAGAAAGTGGTGGCCTTAATATGATGATGGGTGTGATTTTTAGTACTATAATGAGGTATAGGTGATTTATAGGTTAAAGTCTAAGCTACTAAGCATGTCAGGTGGGCCCATTTTAATTGCAACCGGTTTTGGTTATCAAGATAACTTTGGACTTGGGGTGGATTAGTTCTGGGCTGACCCAAGACACTTCATTAATAAACATTAGGGGCTGTTTTTAGTGATCATAAGACTCTAAAGTTAAAAAAAAAAAGGATAAAACGGGTACAAATGAAGGTTAGCCACAAGGTTTTTACAATCACAAGGGCCAAAGCTAAAGGCTATACAGTCATTATCAGAGATCAAGGCAGCTGAATTATAGTTCAGAGATTTCAGGTATTTCCCTCTGTCTACTTGAATATACCAGAAAGTAAAAAGGAATATCTATAGAATTATTCAGTAATCATAATCATCCCTTAAATCTTGACTTCTCAGTTGCAACTCCTCTCTATCATTTGATAATTCTCTCAATCTTGAGGGATATCTGAGTCATGACTCCTAACTTCTTCATGCTAAAAATGGTCATTGACATTTTGGGGCAGAGGGATGAAATTGATTGTTGTTCTTGGAGAGACTGGTACTTCTGGGTTTCATAGCTTATCTGGCATTGGGATGATCTGGAGGCTTTAAGTCTCTGAAAAACAAACTTAAGTAAAACTTTTATAGAGCTCAGGATACCTTTTAGGGTTTCCAAGGACACTGTTGGTTGGGGCTTGCCATACTGTGGCAGTGTGCAATATCTGGCTGAAATGTGCGTAAGAGTAACCTCCAGAATGACTTTTCAACTCTATTTGAAATCTCTTAGCCACTGAATTTTTATTTTCCCCCTTTTGGTCAACCATCCCATTATGCCAGGGCCAGGCTCATCCCTGGGAGTCATGTCTCATCTTGCCAGGGAGGCTTACTCCCCTGGAAGTCATATCCCACATGGGGGGAGGGTAGTGAGTTTATTTGCAGAGTTTTGCTTAGAGAGAGAGACTACATCTTAGCAACAAAAGAGGTTCTCTGGGGGTGACTCTTAGGCATTAATTATAAGTAGGCTTAGATTTGCCATTACAGAAAAAAGCTTCATAAAGGCAAACCTCAAGATGGAGGGCTTGGCTTATTAAATTGGGAGCCCCTATTGCTTAAGAGAATAGCAGGGATTCCCCACATCGAAAAGTTTAATAGTTCCACTTTTTCTCCAGTCCCTCAAGGGATTTTGTAAATACTTTTTCATTTTCTTCCCAAATACTTTGAAATACATTGGAGTATAACATTAACTTGTAGAGAATATCAAGATTTTATTACTTTTTCTAGTTTCCATGTCAAATAAAGCTGAATTAGGGTATTTAAATAAACTGACCAGACAGTTTATTAGATAAAATAAGTTAAATAAGATAGTATGCTACAGAAAATTTAAATTTTGGACAAAATAAGCATCTCTTCTTTTGGCCTCATACAGCAGTAAAATTTTAAAATACAGACAATATTACCTTTTGCCCTGTATTTTGATTTACCTTAGTCTTAACCAGATTAGCTTTCACACCTCTAATCAAAATCTGATCTCTTTTTTAAGCTTTAAAAAAAACAAATAGTTGCTGTATGGAGTGATGCTGGCTTTCAGAGCTGTAGAACACTAACGCTGAGTCTCAGGTATCACACAGATAACCTAAAGTGCCAAGGAACTACCAGGTTATACAAAGAGTAAAGCATCCCAGAAGTTAGAAATAACAGTTAAATCTCAAGAGTAAATGTGACTGCTGTAAGAGCTTACAATCTAAGCCCTCATTTGGTTATAAGCATTTTAAATGAAGCTATTTTCAGAAATAAAAACATTTGACAGTTGTCTTATATTGGGGTCATCAACCACAAATCATAGCAGAGATTTTGTCCTGTTTCAGCTTTACACATTTACCAGGGTTATGCTAATTAACAGGTAAGACATAATTTATATATTTGTCTTGCTTCTCTTTTAAAGTTCCTTTTTGTTGCAGATGAAATTCTGACTTATAGCTTATCATATATACTTTAAAGAAGCATTAGAGCAAAGTTGTGTGACTGACAAGTAAATTGGTTGCTTCCATGATCTGTAAACTTTTTCTAAAAATAATTAATACCGTGACTAACAACATCATGCCATTGTCTAATATCATACAGATCAGTGTCAGGATATAACATGGATAGTGAGAACAATGTCAAGTCTTTAGGAATTTTTATACAATTCTTATATGAGTAACATTTACCCATTTGAATTTAGCTGACAAAAGGATAGAAAACCCTTCGTAATTATTGTTAGTACTTCCCAAACACCTCCTATGTAATATGTTAAATTATTTTAGTACTTCACTTTTACAAGATGAAAGAACAAATCTTTTATAACAGATTTCCTTTAAAAGTGAGAAGACTTTTCTTCTGAAATCAAAGATAATAAGGTCAACGTAAACATCAATAAGGATATTATTTGGATATAAAATCTTTGTCTTCTAGATATAGTACTCAGATGGTTAAGAAAAACTTTTTATAACTTTTCATTAAGACCAGATTAACAATCTGCATTATTTTAACAGAGAGCAAACTAAACTTTAGTTTTGTATGAATACAAGGTTTGACACAAAAGATTAAAAAAAAAAAATTATAAATAGATTTATCAAATTTTTGGTCAGCATTGACTATGACAGAGAGAATTCACTCTTATAAACCTTCTACAGCTTTCCATATTCATTCAGGGCTTGTGATAAGCAATGACTGCAAAAAACAAAGTTTACTTTCTCAAACCTTCTGCAACTTTCCATATCCATTCAGGGCTTGTAATCAGATACAAACAAAATTAACTTTCACAAACTTTTCACAACAAACAAAATTCACTTTAATTAGAAAATACAATCATCTTAGTATGGAAAATAACAAAAATACTATCCATCTTGCCTATAGTTTTTATTTATCCAGACTGCATAAATCAGAAATAAATTTGATAATAAATTCACAAAGCTCTTTGAATATGCATGCTACCTTCCAATAACAGTATTCATGAAGGGGAGAAGAGACAGAAATACTACAACATAATGGGAGAAGAAAAAATTTATGCTTGTGTTCAGAATGCAGTCAGACATTTATATACTTATACTCACAATACACAAATGATCACTTCACAATATGCCCCGTTCAATCCAGCATTACCTTCAAAGGTCAGAAGAGACCAAGTTTGAAATATAATCAGTTCTTCAATAATTAAAGGATTTATATTCAGGAAAAAACTCAAAATTTTCAACATTACTGCAATGTACTAAATAATACCAAGAATAAAATTAAGTTACAGCTTCTAATAAAAAACTGGTTCAGAGTGCTACTTATTCAGATACTACTTTTGTATTCAAAGGTCTTACAAGTGTCATCTCTTCTCTGAAGTCTTCCCCTAGGTCATTCTTTATCTGCTTTTTAAAATTCTTCCAGCATTTTTATTCCTTTATTAAGATGAGCAGCAGATACTTTACTACTGTCTTATACTATGCCCTGGAACATGTGTTTTCTAACTAGCATATAAACTCTTTGAAACAAAGAATTATCTCCTCCCCATTCATGACAGCATTTACTAGCAAAAATATACTGATTGACATTAACAAAGCCACTACAAATTCAAATTCTTCCACATACTGAGGTAACAAGTGGCAAAGTAATTAGAAAACCAGATTCTTGGAAATCCAGGTGTTCAGTTTGCTAATACTGCCATTTGCAAAAACACCAGAAATGGATTGGCTTTTATGAAAGGGGTTTATTTGATTACAAAGTTACAGTCTTAAGGCCATAAAGTGTCCCAAGGTAAGGCATCAACAATCGGGTGCCTTCAGTGGAGGATGGCCAATGGTGTCCAGAAAACCTCTGTTAGCTGGGAAGGCACGTGGCTGGTATCCGCTTGCTCCCAGGTTGCATTTCAAAATGCCATTCTCCAAAATGTTGCTCTTGGAGCATTTTGTCCTCTCTTAGCAGCAGCTCCTTTTCAAAATGTCACTCTCAGTTGCTCTGAGTGCCTTCTGTCTGTGAACTCTTTGTATGGATCCTGTGATTTAATTCAAACCCACCCTGAATGGGTGGGGTAACACCTCCATGGAAATTATCCAATCAAAGTCATCACCCACAGTTGGATGGGTCATATCTCCATGGAAACATCCAATCAAAAGATTTCAGCTCAATCAACACTAATACATCTGCCCCCACAAGATTGCATCAAAGATAATGGTGTTTTGGGAGACGTAATATATCCAAACCGGCGCACCAGGTAATCAAGTTTACAAAAATCTCATTTATATTTCTTACTAAACTTAACTGATTTCTTAAATAGGATATATTTGAAGCATCAGCATATATTTATTTTTATTATATTTTATTAGTGTCATCATTACCAGGTACCTTGCTCAGTTTATACAACCTATCTAGTTAGGCTATTTTTTAAAGAGGAATTTTAAGACTGTACTTATAATACTAGTTAATTTTATCAGTAAACTTGTATAAATTTAGAGAGAACATACCTAAGCAGAATAAAATTGCATTTGCTCAATTCAAAAAGTCATCATAAAAACAAGAGTTGGACTAGATTTTGTCACTGCAATTTTTGAAGCTGTATTTGCTTTTTTTTGTTCCTTCTATTGGAGGTTACAAAATCTCTTTGGTTTCTTAATATCCTAAAGTTATGAACAACCTTATATTGACTTTCAAGTTCGGGAAAATATACTGCAATTGTTTAATTTGTCCCAAGATGAAATCCAGGAAAACTTTTCCCTAGCTCTCAAGGACCCTTCATTTTACTTACTGAAATTTCGCAATTAGATCTTATTTAATTACTTCTATCCCAGAGCTATTTATATTTCAATGATGATTTGTTTACTATGGTTACCATTGCAAGAGTATTACTGGAAAAAAATAATTTAACAAACATGGCCTATTCTGCAGCATTTTTTCTATGCCTACCATTTCTAATCTCCAGGCACAGTAAAAAAAAAAAAATTCTGAACTACACTTCTCCCACCTGTCTGCACTCAGCCGGTTCCTCATAGCTGCCTTAGGTGGTTAGGCCCCAGAGGCAGGGATAGCTGAAACAGAAAAAATGAGGTCTGGCCTGTTGAACTTGGTTTTAAAAGTTTTAAATGAGGGCAGAGGGATGAGAGTTTCTACACCCTTCTTTTAATTATTTTCAATTATTAGATCTAATTTACTTAAAGTTGTGACTGGGACAATTGGGAAAAGTCTTTGGCTTTTCCCTGAGGCAGTCTTCTGATAGTCCCCTGCTGCCTTAGGGGAATTCCAGGGGCGGTTTCTTTCTAATGCCCAGGTTTGTCTACAGTAATTACAGAAACTAAGGCTTTGAACTCTGCTGCCCAAAGGATTTGTTTTCCTTTTTTCTGGGACTTCGGGAGTACTTATTTATATATTTGTATAAAAGTGCTTATTTATTTTTAAGCAATTCCAATAGAGCTCTTTCAAGAATTTTTGTTGTTGTTGTTGTTAATTTGCTATTACCATCCGGAGGTATGAGAATATACATTGAACAAGCAGACAGACGCAAATAGAAAGTTAGTCACACAGAAACACAGAAATACTTTTGAGAGAAACAAATAAAGGATTTAATATACATCATCTCATCCCATTTCTGCTCTTTGGCAGAACAATTCTGACTGTAATAGAGTGTTCTTTCCATAGAGCCATTCTCAGGCCATTTCTCTCCTGATTCTAAATCATAGTGAGGCCAGATTATGTTATAGAAATAAACTTGTTTTCTCATAGACTCATAAATAAAATCTTTCCAATTTTTCAGTACAGCCCAAAGGTTCCCATTTTAAAGAATTTCCATAATCAGTAACCAATTAGGAACACTTGACCAATACAAATTCAGTAAGACACCAACTAACAAATTTAAAGACACTTAACGCTTACTATATATTTGAGTTACACACCATTAATAACTAGACCAAACACACTATTCCAACCCAGCTCAGCCCCAAGACTGAAGAACATGCCAGGCATGGAGTTAGACATGAGTTTAATTAGGATTATGGACAGGTGTTGGTTCCATGGGGCAGCTGGTTAGGAAACATGGAAGTTAGTGCTCCACAAAGAGTGGGGGGTGCCAGGGGGTGGTTTATAAGATTAGGACAAAGACATTCCATAGCATGTGAGAACAGAGTTTCAGAGGGGTCTTGTGACACAGGAGTGTGGAAATTTGTTGTCAACAGTGATCAAGGGAGGGGAGTTTTAATGCTTTGTTTACAATACCATTTGTACCTTCTTTCCTCCCACTTTGGAGGTCTGATGACCTTAAAAGGCTGTCTGGGTCAAGGAGGCTGCTACGTGCGATAACTTACTTTCACTATGGAGGGGTGAGCCCAGGGCCATGGGTTCCCACACACACCAATTAACAATTAAACAGGCATTAAACACTTACTATATTTAAGTGACACACTGATTAACAATTAAACAAGCATTAAACACTCACTATGCCAGATAGCAGTTAAACAGGCATACTTAATTTCATTGAACACCAATTAATTGTTGGATTACTTATTTTTCAGGAGTATATTCAACAGACCTACTTGGGTCAGGGCCTCAAACCCCATATAAAATGGTACCCACAAAACAGACAGATGTGGAGGTTAGAGCAAGGGGAATTGTTCTGGAAATGGGACCCACCATACTAACTTCTGATCCACTTTTACCTTGATGACCCACTCACCCAGTCAGATGTCCAGACTTGGAACTGGATAATGGTTTCTCTCTTTAAAGCCTTTTAAGGTGCCAAAAGGGTCTGGAGCGCCAGCAGAACAGAGAAAAACCCGACTGCCAAGCCTCTAGACTAAGGAACATCTAGTGGCCGCAAAAGCTTGGTCACCATGCTTACCTGTCCTACCAGGCTCCAAAGTCTCAGGAAATATCCCTTCTGGGGTCACCAAATTGTTACAGGGCAATGGCAGTGGGTTCTCTGCCCCTTGATCTCAAATGACCAGTTCCTGAGACAATGGGGTTTCAAAGAGAGAAGGAGTTTTTAGCTATGTGCAAAGCAGGAGAGAAGATGGCTTATCTGCCCCAAAATCTGTCTCTCCAAACTGCAGTAATTCTGATAGTTCTGTAGTATCAAAAGATGAGCAGGTTTTAGAATAAGGGGCACAATGGCCCTGGATGATGTAATTAGATTGATTACATGCTTAGTTAGAGAGTGTATGTAAGAAAATAGTGGCCTTAGTATGATGAAAGACATGATTTTTAGTATTATAATGAGGTGTAGGTGACATAGGTTAAAGTCTAAGCTACTGCACATGTCAGGCAGGCCCACTTTGATTACATCCAGTTTTGGTTATCAAGAGAACTTTGGACTTGGGGTGGGTTAGTTCTGGGCTGACCCAAGACCCTTCATTAATAAACATTAGGGTCTGCTTATAATTGTGCCTAAGAGTCTCCCCCGAATGCATCTTTGTTGCTCAGATGTGGCTCTCTCTCTCTCTCTAACTAAGCCACCTCAGCAGGTGATCTCACTGCCCTCCCCCCTACGTGGGACCTGACTCCCAGGTGTATAAATCTCCCTGGCAATGCAGGATATGACTCCCAGGGATGAATCTGGACCTGGCATCGTGGGATTGAGAACATCTTCTTGACCAAAAGTGGGATGTGAAATGAAACGAAATAAAGCTTCAGTGGCTGAGAGATTTCAAAGGGAATCAAGAGGTCACTCTGGTGGACATTCTTATGCACTATATAGATAACACATTTTAGGTTTTAATGTATTGGAATAGCTAGAAGTAAATACCTGAAACCACCAAACTCCAACCCAGTAGCCTGGACTCTTGAAGACAATTGTAAACAATGTAGCTTACAAGGGATGACAGTGAGATTGTGAAAACCTTGTGGATCGCACTCCCTTTATCCAGTGTATGGATAGAAGAGTAGAAAAATGAGGACAAAACCTAAATGAAAAATAGAGTGGGATGGGGGGGATGGTTTGGGTGTTCTTTTTTATTTTTACTTTTTATTCTTACTCTGATTCTTTCTGGTGTAAGGACAATGTTCAAAAATAGATTGGGGTGATGAATGCACAACTATATGATGGTACTGTGAACAGTTGATTGTACACTGTGGATGATTATATGGTATGTGAATATATCTCAATAAAACTGAATTAAAAAAATAAACATTAGGGGCTGTTTTTAGTGATCATAAGACTAAAGTAAAAAAAAAAATGGATAAAATGGGTACAAGTGAAGGTTAGTCACAAGGTTTTTATATCACAAGGGCACAAAATAAAGGCTATACAATCATCAGAGACCAAGGCAGCTGGATTACAGTTTAGAGACTTTGGGTATTTCCCTCTGTCTACTTGAATATACCAGAAAGTAAAAAGGAATATCTATATAATGATTCAGTAATCATAATCATCCCTTAAATTAAAACATCCCTTCTTGATCCCCAAGTATTAATGTGATCATTAACAAACAACCACATTGCATGCAGTCAAACCTTCTCTTCCAGTGTCATTGCTTTTCTTCCTAGTTACTTCCTTCTCCAAGTTTTTCTTCAACATTTTCTCAAGCTTTGGGGGACTCATACAACACTAAGAGAAAATAAGGGTAAATTACACAAAGCTTGGAAATGCGTTCAGGGCAAGCACACAAGCAGAGAATGGCTCATATCGTGTATGACATTCTACCAATTGAAATTGAAATGTCACTTAAGCATTTTCCCACAAATGCTCTGAAAAATGATGTATCAAGTTTTGGGAATGTAAATTATAAATCACTGAAAAATCTTGTATCATAGTCAGTGCCTGCCTGTCCTCTTTCTTTTTTTCTTTCAAATAAATTGATGTTATAAAAGTTGGGCATTACCAAGAAATGTTCTACCGGGAAATTGTAAATCAGGGATAATTCTTCAGGGTGTGCCTTTATTTTCCAATGTTGGAAAAGAAAATATGCCTGAGCCAGACAGAGCAGTCTCTTCTGAAGGTTGCAGGAATGATAATGCCTATGTGGTTCACCTGTCAGTTCTCTAGGGGCCTGAAACCAGCACTTAATTCTGAATCCATGGCCTTTGTATCAGAGTTCTCTTAAATATTAAGAAATTTTTTATAGGAATTGGCTCAAGTGACCATGGGGATTGGCAAGTCTGAATTCTGTAGGGCAGGCTGCAAGTTGAGAACTCCGATGGAGGTGGATGATGACTGCATCAGGAGACGCTGGCTGCCTGAAGTGGAGGATAGAAATTATTCTTTCTGACTGCTGAAGTTATCAGGTTTCCTTTTAAGGCTGTCAACTGACTGGATGAGATGTCTCTCTTAGCTGAAGGCAATCTCCTTTGTTGATTACTTTCAGTCATAGATGCAATCAACTGACTAATGATTTAAATCTGTCTACCAAATAGCCTCTTAGTAACAATCAGGTCAGTGCTTGCTTGACCAAAGAACTGGACACCATAGCCTAGCCAATTTGACACATGAAATGAACCATCACAGCCTTGAAGTGGGGTTTTATTCCAGTTGAGAAATCTGCCTCAAATTTGCCTCTTTCCTAGTCTCTGGTCTATGGAGGTGCCCAACATTCTTGCCTGAAAAGTTTGATTAAGGCACGTAAGTCTTTGCTATATAAGCAAATATCTTACTACAGAAGAGACACCAATATTGGTTTTCTCCTTCTTTCCCATGGTAATAGAACCCCTGAATTTTAGCTGTGCATAGAATGAAGACCACAGTTCCCAGCCTTGCTTGCAAATAGGCATGGCCATGTGACTAGTTCTCACCAATGGAATGGGAATGGAAGCAGTGTGTGTCACTTTTGGAGCAGTGATAGCTTGCGGAAGCCAGGGAGTCAACAAAGATCCCCAGCATTGTCACTTAAGTGGTTTTTCCCAACATTCTGAATTCTGCAAGCTACCAAGAGCTCAAAGTTGCACAGCTTGCTTTTAGTGAAACCAGGAACAGGTACAGCTCAGTGCTTGGCATGTAAAAGGTGCTCAACAAATATGTGTTGAGTAAACGAATGGATGAATAAATGACTGCATTACCTAGAGATCTAGCTGTTCAAGCTGAATGGTGGTTACTTTTCATTATTTGGGACAGATGACTTATGAGCCAAAGATGGTCTTAGTTCAGCTTCCAGTGGTCCAGCCATCACCTGTCCTTCCCCATTACCTATACTAGATCCTTTTAGATTGGTCATGGTAGCACTTTCCATATTTTGTGTGCCTATCTTTGCCTAGTCCTTTGGGGGCCTGTAAAAAAAAAAAAACAGGGTTGAAACTAAGTCATTTTACTTTGCAGAAGTTGCCAACTTATTCTAGATCTTAGCTAGTTTCTTTCTCTTTCTTTCTTTCTTTCTTTCTTTCTTTCTAGTCTTGTTTGTATTTTATTCTTTTTTTTTTTACATTATGGTATATTTTAAAGGCTTTAAAGGTGCTCTATTAGCACACAAAATTTAGGTATCTTTACTCTCACATGGAGATATTGTCAGTATCTGAATTTGAGTCCTTCTGTGAGTAATGAGGTCTGGGCCTTGCCCAAGACTAGCCCTGAAATATCATGACACAAAATCTTGCCTCCTTTGCTCTTTTACTTATTTATTTCATTGTTATGTCTGTTTAATTTATTTTAATCTAGATTAACTCCACTGACATATTTTCTTTTTAGAGAAGTTATGGGTTTACAGAATAATCATGCATAAAAGACAAGGTTCCCATATACCACCTTTTTATTAACACTTTGCATTGATGTGGTACATTTGTCACTATTGATGAAAAGTGCAATTTTTATAATTGTACTTTTAACTATTGTCCATGGTTTATCTTAGCGTTCACTGTTTGTGTCATGCAGTTCCATGGATTTTAAAAAAATTATTCTAGTAACATATATACAATGTGAAATTCCCCTTTTTAGCCACATTCAAATATATAATTCAGCACTCTTAATTACATTCACTATGTGCTACCATCACCACCATCCATTACCAAGACTTTTCCATTGTCCAGAATAGAAACTCTGTACAGTTTAAGCCTTAACTCCTGTTCCCTACTCCAACCCATCCCCCGATAACCCATTTTCTGGATTCTGACTCTCTGAATTTGCTTATTCTAATTATTTTATATTAGTGAGATCATCCAGTATTTGTCCTTTGTGTTTGGCTTATTTCACTCAACATGATGTCGTCAAGATTCATCCATGTTGTTGCATGTATCAGAACTTCATTCCTTTTTATGGATGAGTAATATTCCACTGTGGATATATATCACATTTTGTTTATCCATTCATCGGTTGATGGACACTTGGGCTGCTTCTATCTTTTGGCAGTTGTGAATAGTGCCGCTATGGACATTGGTGTGCAAATATTTGTTCAAGTCTCTGCTTTCAATTCTTTTTGGTATATATCTAAAAACTTACGGGATGCAGCAAAAACAGTGCTGAGAGAGAAATTTGTAGTTCTAAAAACTTATGTAAAAAAAGAATGATTCCAAATCAGAGATGTAACTTCAAAACTGAAAGATCTAGAAAAAGAAGAGCAAACTAAACTCAAAGCAAGCCAAAGGAAGAAATAAAAATTAGAGTGGAGATAAATGAAATAGAGAATAAAAAAAAAAAACAATGGAGAGAATTAAAAAACCCCAAAAGTTGGTTCTTTGAAAAGATCAATAAATTAATAAACATCTAGCTAGACTGACAAAGATAAAAAGAGAGGACATAAAATGACTAAAATCAGAAATGAAAAGGGGGACATCACTTCTGACCCCACTGGAATAAAAAGGCCTATAAGAGGATACTATGAACAACTGTACGCCAACAAATTAGATAACCTAGATGAAATGGACAGATTTCTAGAAATACACAAACTATTCAAAAAGAATAGAAGATCTCAACAAACCAATAACTAGTAAAGAGATGACATCCAATGCCTTCCAACAAAGAAAAGCCCAGGAACAGATGGCTTCACAGGGGAATTTTACCAAACATTCCAAGAAGAATTAGCACAAACCCTGATCAAATGCTTCCAAAATATTGACAAGGAGGGAACACTCCTAGATTCATTCTATGAGGCCAATATCATCTTCATACCAAAGCCAGATAAAGATACCACAAGAAAAGAATATTATAGCCCAGTATCTCTTATGAATATAGATGCAAAAATACTCAAATACTAGTAAAACAAATCCAACAGCACATTAAAAGATTTATAAACCATGATCAAGTGGGATTTATCCTAGTTATGTAAGGGTGGTTTTACATAAGAAAATCAATTAATATAATACACCACATTAATAGAATGAAGGAAAAAAAATCACATATCATCTCAATTGATGCAGAAAAGGCATTTGTCAAAATCCAGCACATCTTCTTGATAAAAACACTTAGAAATATGGAATAGAAGGAAACTTCCTCAACATGAAAAAGGGCATATTTGAAAAAACCCACAGCTAACATCATACTTAATAATGAAAGACTGAAAGCTTTCCATCTAAGATCAGGAACAAGACAATGATGTTTACTGTCACCACTGTTATTCAACATTGTACTGGAAGTTCTAGCCAGAGCAATTAGACAAGAGAACAAAATAAAAGGCATACAAATTGGAAAGGAAGAAATAAAAGTTTCCTTATTTACAGATATGATCATGTGTACAGAAAGTCCTGAAAAATCCACAACAAAACTCCTAGAGCTAATAAATGAATTCAGCAAAGTGGTGAAGTACAAGATCAACATGCAAAAATCAGTGGTGTTTCTATACACTAGTAATGAAAAATCTGAAGAAGAAATCAAGAAAAAAATAGCAACTAAAAGAATCAAATATCTAGGAATAAACCTAAGCAAGGGTGTAAAGTACTTATACGCAGAAAACTGCAAAACATTGCTAAAAGAAATCAAAGACCTAAATAAATGGAAGAACATTCTGTGTTTATGGATTGGCAGATTAAATATTGTTTAATATTTAACTAAACAATTCTAACCAAAGTGATGTCCAGATTCAACAAAATTCCTATCAAAATTCCAGCAACCTTCTTTGCAGAGATAGAAAAGCCAATCATCAAATTTATAATGAAAGCTAAGGGCCTTGAATGGCCAAAGCCATCTTGAAAGAGAACAAGGTTGGAAGACTCACATTTCCAGGTCTTAAAACAGTACAAACCCACTAATCAAAACAGCATGGTACTGGCACAAGGACAACATATAGACAAGTGGAATTGAATTAAGAGTTCAGAAGTCAATCCTCACATTTATGGGCCACTGATTATTATTACTATTTTTTTGTAGTTTTAAATGGTTTCATTTTTAAATTTTATTTTAAATTTTATTTTTATTTTTTAATAAGATTTATTCACATACCATACAATTTTCTGAAGTATATAATCCATTGACATTACCATCATATAGTTGTTCATTCATCACCCCAATCTATTTTTTTTAACATTTTTTCTTGCACTAGAAAAAGTGAAAAAATAAAAAAAAGAGTAAAAACAGAACACCCAAATTGTACCCCCCCACCCTATTTTTCCTTTAGTTTTTTGCCCCCATTTTTCTACTCATCCATCCATACACTGGTTAAAGGGGTGTGTGATCCACAAGTTCTCACGATCACATTGTCACCCCTTGTAAGCTGCATTGTTATATAATCGTCTTCAAGATTCAAGGCTACTGGGTTGTAGTTTGACAGTTTCAGGTATTTACTACTAGCTGTTCTAATTCATTAAATCCCATAAAGAGTTATCTATATTGTGTATAAGAGTGCCCACCAGAGTGACCTCTTGGCTCCTTTTGGAATCTCTCTGCCACTGAAACTTTATTTCATTTCATTTTGTATCCCCCTTTTGATCAGGAAGATGTTCTCCATCCCATGATGCTGGGTCCAGATTCATCCCTGGTAGTCATATTCCATGTTGCCAGGGAGATTTACACCCCTGGGTGTCAGGTCCCTTTTAGGGGGTAGGGCAGTGAGTTCACCTGCTGAAGTTGGGCCACTGATTTTTGACAAGGTACCAAGTCCAGTCAGTGGGGAAAGAACAGTCTCTTCAATAAATGATGCTGGGAAAACTGGATCTCCATTTGCAAAAGAAGAAAGGTGCCCATACCTCATACCATATACAAAAATCAACTCAAAATGGACCAAAGACCTAAATATAAGAGCTAGAGCTATAAAACTACCAGAATAAAACATAGGGAAGCATCATCAGGACCTTGTGTTAGGCAATGGTTTCTTAGGATTTACATCCAAAGCACAAGCAACAAGGAAAAATTAAATAAATGAGACTTCATTAAAACTAAAAACTTTTGTGCTTCAAAGGACTTTATCATAAAAAGAAAACAATAACTGACACAATGGGAGAATATATTTGGAAGCCACGTCTCTGATAAGGATTTTTTTTTTTTTTTTTTTTTTTTATTAAATTCAGTTTTATTGAAATACATTCACACACCATGCAACCATCCATGATATACAATCCACTGTCCACAGTATGATAACATAGTTACGCGTTCATCACCACAATCTATCTCTGAACATTTTCCTTACATCAGAAAGAACTGGAACAAGAATAAAAAATAAAAGTGAAAAAAGAACACCCAAATCATCCCCCCATCCCACCCCATTTGTCCTTTAGTTTTTATCCCCATTCCTCCACTCATCCATACACTAGATAAAGGGGGTGTGATCCACAAGGTCTTCACAATCACACTGTCACCCCTTGTAATCTACATTATTATATAATTGTCTTCAGGAGTCCAGACTGCTGGGTTGGAGTTTGGTAGTTTCAGGTATTTACTTCTAGCTATTCCAATACATTAAAGCCTAAGAGGTGTTATCTATATAGTGCATAAGGATGTCCACCAGAGTGACCTCTCGACTCCATTTGGAATCTCTCAGCCACTGAAACTATTTTGTCTCATTTTGCATCCCCCTTTCGGTCAAGAAGATACTCTCAGTCCCACGATGCCAGGTCCACATTCATCCCCGGGAGTCATACTCTGCGTTGCCAGGGAGATTTACAGCACGGGGAGTCGGGTCCCACGTAGGGGGGAGGGCAACGAGTTCACCTGTCGAGATGGCTCAGTTAGAGAGAGAGAGGGCCACATCTGAGCAACAAAGAGGTACTCAGGGGGAGACTCTTAGGCACCATTACATACAAGTTTAGACTCTCCTTTGTGGTAATGAGCTTCATAAGGGCAAGTCCCATGCTCGAGGGCTCAGCACATCAAACCGCCAGTCCCAATGTTTGTGACAACATCAACACCAGGCCAGGTGACGATGTCCAACACATCCGCACCTTCCCCCAGATCCTTGGGGCTGGGGAGGGGGAGGCTGTAAATATATTTTTTATTATCTGCCCAAATTACTCTAGGATGTGTCACTATTTCACTCCAGCCTATACTAACCTACCGTATCTCACTTCCTATTCAAAGTTCCATGGAATTGTGGTGTTCGAACAAATCAACTGTAGAGTTGTACTGTTTAGAAAATTTAGATCCTGTGCCAAATAGATATCTATTCCCTTGGTCTCATATGAAAGTTGAAGTTTTAAAACACAATCAGTTTCAACCTTTACCCTTTGGCCTGGCTTGCCCTGGTCCTAACCAGACCTGCTTCATTCATATCACTAATTGAAGTCTGGGCTCTTTTTCAGCTTTTCTTTTCTTTTCTTTTTTTTTTTTGACAGTGGCTGTATGCACTAATACTGACATTCATATCTGCTGAGCTCTAGCTCTGAGTTTCAGGTGTCTCAGAGATATGCATTGTTCCAGAGACCAATCAGGTTATACACTAGGGGATCAGCATCTAAAAGTTTAGGGATAGGCCTTACAATTCAGGGATAGAGTTAACTGCTGTAAGAGCTTACAATCTAGGGACTATTACAATTATTGTGTCCACGTTAGGCTATGTTCTAAGATTCAATTCTGAGTTTACACATTGTAGTTAGTCCATATTGGTGAGGCATCATCCCTCTCACCATGTTTTCTCCAACACTTTTACTCCTATATATGTATATTTTCCTACAATTTTATAGAGTTATGTTCACATACCATACATTTATCCACAGTGTACAATCAGTTGTTCATGGTATCATCATAAAGTTGTACATTTATCACCACAATCAGCACTTGAATATACTGATTAATACAAGAAAAAAAATTTTTTTTAGCAATAAGAAAAAATGATAAAAAGAAAAATAACATGTCATACAATACAATATACTAGTAAGAACAGCAAATAACACCGCTACCAAGAATCCCATATTACTCCCCTATATCCCCCTCTCATACACATTTAGCATTGGCATATTGCCTTTGTTACATTTAATGGAGTTATATTACAATGTTACTGTTGACCATAGACTCCAGTTTGCTTTGATTATGTTTTTTCCTGAATACCATCCCTTTTTCAAATTTCTACATGGTTGACATTCATTTGCTTTCCCACATGCAAAAACATTTTTATATTTGTATATTTAGTAACAGTCATTGGCCACTCCAGTTTTTGCCACGTTATACAGTCCCAGTCTTTATCATCTATCTTTACCTCTGGTGTCATACATTCTCCTGTCCCACCTCTTTCAGCTTTACTCACAGACATCTTTGTTCAGTGTACTTACAATACCGTGCTACCATCACAGAGTATTATGCTATCTATTTCTGGATCTATGCAATCAATCCTAAACATTCTGCAGTCCTTCAGCATCAAATGGCTGATTCATTTGGTTTTGATCATCTTTCACCCATAGCAGTCTGTGTCCAGAATGGGTCTGTTAAATTGGGCTACATTTCCATAAATCAAAGTACATTCAGCTCTGGTGTCTACTAGAGCTAACACTCTGTGCTTGTTAATAGGGGACCAACAAATAGTTAATTCTACATGTGGTCTCTGGTCCATGGGATCCCCAGTTATGGTACATACCTGGGGGCCTTGACCTTTCCCCTATGGGAGAAGGGGGCTTGCCAGCCCTCCTCCAGGGGTATTGAGGGTTCTTGTGTTTTGGAAGGGGTTTTCTAAGTTGGTTTATCTTCCCCTTCAGCTGTTCAGGGATTCATTTTAGTAAACTCTTGTCTTTGGGTAATTTATTCCATAATTTAACTAAAACAGCATTTGGTTGTTTATCTATAGTTTCTAGTTCTGTCCCTGCAGCAATTAGATCAGCCCACATTTGCTTATATGAGGGCCATCATTTTCTCATAAAGTCTTTCCCTCCTCCCTCACTCCTCTTTTCTGGAGTTCTTCTGATTCCCCAAGATCTGCTATAGTTGAACAGCATTTGAATAAGGCTTTCCCATTAGAGGAGTCAAAATAGACATGAGGGAGTCCATAAAAATTATTAGGAGCAGTGTGCAGACTGATGACTTTAATTCTGCTGTAAAAGTTTCATTGTCAGGGCTGCAAAATGCTCAGAATATATTGCATGTTTCATCCCAAGATCCCACAAAACATCTTGTAGTTCTTCCATAGATTGCCACAGATTGTAGTGTGTGGAATATCTCCCCCACTGGGCCAGGCAGCCTTGCATGCAGCTACTAGCCAGGCTAAAAATCTAACATTTCTTCACAATTTAGGGTGGTATAAAGGCACTGGCACAGGGATGGGTGCGTCATAATAGACATTAGCTTAATCATCTCCATTCCAGTTAATGTTATGCCCTCTGTTCCTGTGTCCCATAATTGTATCTATAACACTGCCTGATTTCACCTAATTCAGCAGCAGTATAATCTCTCATGGTAATGTGGAGTTTCCACTCAGGAGGTGGTAAATTCTGAGAGTCTGCCCCATTAGGTGATTCTTGTGCCATTTTGAATTTTGCTGTAGCCCTGGGTATACTTGTTGTGGTGGCTCCTCTTCCTCCGCTTCCCATACTTCTTCCTTTTCCTCCTCTTCATCCTCAGATGAAGAATCTATGGGATCTCAAGCTTTTGGGTTCCACCCTGGTTTAGTTAGCATTCTCCACATTTGAACTCAGGGTAATTTTTGACCACGAGCTCAAGCATATGTACAAGCTAAAGTTTCTAATCGATCATCCACATGACAGAAGTGCTCAGTTAAGGCATCGTTCATGTCTGCTTGAGTGAGCTGGGGTGTCCCCATATTCTTGCGGTGGTCCCCATCCATCCAGGAGGGCAGCCATGGACGATGCAGGCCAACACAGAATTTCCCTCACTGAGTCTTCCTTTCCTGGACCCATGCCAACTGCTGCTGGTAGTGTCTCAGTCTCCTAGTTGGCTCGCCAATTGTTCTGGCCCAGACTGAGTTCATGAAAAGCATGGGTTACTGCTGCTGATGATTCGGCCAGCTCCCGTGGAGACACCCTAGAGTTAAAGTTGAGGCCCTAAGACGCGTTTATTAACCAAGCGTTTTCCCTCCTCTAATCAGGTTTTGTCCAGTCAATATTTTGCTCTCTCAGAACTGGCCCGTCGTCTCGGCCTCGACCACGGCACCCTGCCTAAGCAGCTAGCCAAGAAAACCTGAAACGCCCCTTTTCTTCCCCAAAGACTTAAGACTCTCCAAGGTCCCTGCTTGTCCTACAAGCACCGCCCCGCGGCTCTCTGATAAGGATTTAATATCCAATATATATAAAGAAATCCTCCAACTCAACAACGAAAAGACAACTCAATTTACAAATGGTCGAAAGATTTTAATAGACATTTCTCCAAACAACATACACAAATGTTCAAAAAGCACATGAAAAGATGCTTACCATCATTAGCTATTAGGGAAATGCAAATCAAAACCACAATGAGATACCGCTTCACACCCACCAGAATGAATACTATTAAAAAAACAGAAAATTACAAGTGTTGGAGAGGATGTGGCTAGTGGGACTGTAAAATGGTGCAGCTGCTGTGGAAGACAGTTTGTTAGTTCCTCTAAAGTTAAGGTTTTTTGTTTTTTGTTTTAATTTATTCCTTGGACCCAGCTTAATTTATCAAATAAAGCAACAGAAACCCATTCCTTGTGTAGCTAGAGGTGAGTACAATGTCGCGGGAATAATAACCCTTTCCCACACAAGATAAAGTAAGCAGGGTCCCATTTGAAACCTCCCAGGGCCTGGTTACCAAGAAACCCTGGGGTTCCCAGATGTTAATTTCCTTGTACTTTGGCTGGGTTGAGCTTTGCTCTCGATGGAATCAGGCCTTAGGGTGAACCAACCCTTTCTGCAGGATGGCTCCAGCCAAGGAGGGAGATAAGCTTGATACTAGTTCAAGGAGGCCCTCTGCTTAGTTTGCTGACACCTCCAGCTCAGCTGCCCTTGGATTTTTATCATTTTGTATCTGGAAAAAAATTGCAAGGACACGGGGCCTAACAGCATTGATTGTCTTGATAGTTTGTTGATTAAGTCCAGGAGATGCTGGCATCTGCAAATACATCTTATTAGGTGTGATCAGGCAAGTAAATTGTCCCTGCCCTCCAGCATGCTACAATAATTAACTAATACTAACAACTAAAAGGTAATATAGCACGTGCAAAGTCAGACTCTCTTTGCTGCATGCAAAACCTTTCCCACCATGGCTTCTAGCTCTCAGCTCTGAGACTTGGAACAGGTTCTTTGAAAAAGAGCCTTTCCTTCCAGTAAAACTGTTCCACATGTTATTATTTTAATTTAATTAGGTTTTAAAAAGGTTAACCATGACATTTTAATAGCTTAAGCGCACATTAATATTCTGAGAACACTGTTTAGCCCAGCCACTTGTGATTCAAAGGGATGTTTTTCCAGAGAAGGAATTGGCTTTTAGGACAATTACTGAAAAATAATTTTCATTTGATTAAGATGGTTATCTTGCTATTAAAAAATAATTGTTGAAATAAAATACATATATGATATTGAAAAATGTTAAAATCTTAGTTTTGATACAATCTACCTAAAAAGAAAAGGCGACTGGGCGATGTGTTCATGAGGCTTGCCCCAAGGAGGCTAATGTCCTTCTGCAAAGAGCAAATTAGTGAACGTGATTATGATGTGCTGTGTGTTTCAACGTAATGTTTTATTTATTTGCCTGAGAGCTTCTGTCTTCATTAGGGAGTTTAGAGAGCAAAGCAAGATGATATTTACTAGACTGCCAAACCAATAACCTCTGCTTGTGCTTCTTTTTGTGTTACCGTGGCTAATCATTGTTTTTATGAAAATAGCCATTCGATAGGCTAAGGGGTCCTATGGGACTAGCAGTAAACCATAACTTCCTATAAAGGGAGGCAGCCTGGAAGAATTCAGTCTTATATGTGTGTATCCTACTATGTGCTAAGCATCGTTCCAGCTTTGGGGGTTCAGAGATGCCAAGGCTATGGGCCAGCCTTCCAGAAACACAATGAGGAGGGGAGCTGGAATTGATTATGCAACTGACTCGCATAATACAGTGTAATAGGTGCTATTCTCACTCCAGAAGCACAGGGGAGAAGTAATTAGTTCAGCCTGGAGGGATTGAATTAGTTGCAAAAAGTGGGGAGGGGCTGGGGTTTATGGACTAGAAAGATTTTGCCAGAAGGGAAAGTCATGCCAGACAAACCACTGCTTAAACCAGTGATTCTCAGAGTGTGGTCTCTGACCTGGTAGCAACAGCATTGCCTGGAACTCGTTAGAAATGCAAATTCTCAGGCCTCACCCAGGACCTAACAAATCAGCAGTTCAGTGGGAGGGAGTGTGTGTGTTTGGCAATCTTTAACCAGCTCTCCAGGTGATTCTGATGCCCACTAAAGTTTAAGAACACTGGTATAAAGAAAACAAGTGTGTGCACCCTGGCCCCTCTGGTCCACTGTGAGAAGTATGAGTTGACCAGAGCTTTGAGATTGATGGAGAGATGGGGGTGGGGTGCCAGGATATGATGCTGGAAAAATCAACTAGGATTGCTTAGGGGGGAAGGAAAAAGAGGATATTAATATTTATATTAGCTGTCTTTATGAGTGTATTTGCAATAATGAAAGTTCCGGGTTTTAGGTAATGGAAACCAACCTGAACTAGCTTAATAACAAAGAGAAATTTATTGAAAAGGTACCGTGATATCTCATGGCTAGCCAAGAGAGAATTCAACAACCAGGACTCAGGAGGCTGATTTTTTTCTCTATATATTTCATATTATTTCCTGAGGATAGATTCCCAGAAGTAAGATTACTGGGTCAGACAGTGTGAACAATGTCATGGCTTTTGATGAGTATGACCAAACAACTTCTAAAAGGGTTGTAGCTGTATGCGGGGCTATCGGCATTGAATATAAACACCAGTTTCACTGCATCTTTATCAACAATTAATTTTATTATTTTTAATTTGATGGAGGGAAAATTGCATGTCATTGCAATTGTTGCAATTGCCTGATTATTGGCAAAGCCAGTATACTAAAATGTGTTTACTGTGTGTTGCAATTGTGTATTTTACTTGCAAAGGAATTCTTTGTCCTTATTTTATCAGAAGAGGACCTACTGTACTCTCCAGGGCTTCAGGAAAGAAAGTAATTCTAGCAAAATAAAGAGGAAGTTGTATTCGTTTTGGTTGCTACAGAGGCTGTCAGTTTAATGACTGAAACACTCTCATTACTGTCTTCAGGAGTGGCTGAAAGGTCAAGGGGTCGAGAGAATTATGTCCAAATCCCAGCTCTGCCACTTACTGGCTTGGGACCTGGTACAAGTTTCTGAACTCCTCTGAGCTCTGGTTTCCTCATCTGGAAAATGGGAATAACTTTCCTTACATGATCTTTTTTTTTTTTTTTTTTTTAAGGATGTTTGAGTCAGTCAGTGTCACGTATCAAACTCATATCCTCATTCAATGATGGTGAGAGGGCAATTTGGTGAGTAGAATGCAGGAAGACAGAAAAAGACTAAAATCCTTTAAACATCATCAGGTTGCAGTTCCCTTCAATTTCTCACCAACTTATCATTACACAGATAAGTATTTTTTTTTAAATTTTATTTTATTTTGAAATAAATTCAAAGTTATAGGAACAGTTGCAAAAACAATACAAACCCCATACACAGAACTCCATCATACCCTGACCCCCCTCCCCCGATACCCCAATCCACCAACTTTAACATGCTGTCACACCGCTATTTCTTTCCCTCCCTCCCTCCCTCCCTATCTATCATCCATCATCTATTGCTCTGTCTTCTGAACGTATGAGAGCTAGCTGCACCCATCCTTGAACAAACACTGTAATTCGCATATACAATTCCCATGAACGAGAACATTCTTTTATGCAATCCCATTAAATGCAGCTAAGAAGTACTAGAGATTCAATATTGATACAAAGCATACATTCTGTATTTCCTTTTTTCTCCCCCTATGTCTCAACTGTGTCCCTTTGAGCCTCTTGTCCTCCATCCTCAGATCCCATCCAGGGTCATCCTTGGCATTCAATTGTCATCTATTTAGACTGTCCTTTTTTTTTTTCTCATTTGTGGAAACATATATACAGCCTAAATCTTCCCATTCCACCCCCTCCCTAGCATTCCATTAGTGGGATTAATCACCTTTAGAATGTTGTAATGCTATCTCTTTCCCACCATTCATTACTAAAAATTTCCCTTCACCTCAAACAGCAACCCTATACTCATTTCTTAACTCCCCATTGCCCTTCCCCCATTTCTCTTAACCCATACTGTACTTTTCATCTCTATGGTCATATTCCCTGATAATTTCTTTGTGTTTACTGTGGGGCTTAAAATTAAACTCTTAAATCCATAACAATCTTGTTTTTCTTTGATACCAACTTAACTTCAATAGGACACATAAACTATGCTCCTACACTCTTCCATTCCCCCACCTTTATATAGTTCTTGTCAAAACTTACATATTTTACATTGAGTTCAAAACCACTGATTTGTCATTAGAGTTTGCGTATTTTATATCATGTAGGAAGTAAATAGTGGAGTTACAATTCAAAAATTATTGACTTCTATTTGTATTCCATTGTGGTCAGAGAATGTGCTTTGAGTATATCCAATCTTTTTTTAAATTTTTTTTTATTTTTTGAGGCTTGTGGCTTGTTTTATGTCCCAGCATATTAGTCCATTCTGGAGAAAGATCCATGATCACTAGAGAAAAATGAGTGTCTTGGTAATTTGGGATGTAAGGTTCTATATATGTCTGTTAAAATTCTCTATATCTCTTTCTCCTTTCTTTGTTTCTCTGTCAGTAGGGCTCCCTTTAGTATCTGAAGTAGGGCAGGTCTTTTATTAGCAAAATCTCTCAGCATTTGTTTGTCTGTGAAAAGTTTAAGCTTTCTCTCAAATTTGAAGGAGAGTTTTGCTGGATAAAGTATTCTTGGTTGGAAATTTTTCTCTCTCAGTATTTTAAATATGTCATGCCACTGCCTTCTCGCCTCCATGGTGGCTGCTGAGTAGTCACTACTTAGTCTTATGTTGTTTCCTTTGTATGTGGTAAATTGTTTTTCTCTTGCTGCTTTCAGAACTTGCTCCTTCTCTTCAGTATTTGAGAGTCTGATCAGAATATGTCTCGGAGTAGGTTTATTTGGATTTATTCTATTTGGAGTTCGCTGGGCATTTATGCTTTGTGTATTTATATTGTGTAGAAGGTTGGGGAAGTTTTCCCCAACAATTTTTTTGAATACTTTTTCTAGACCTTTACCCTTCTCTTCCCCTTCTGGGACACCAATGAGTCTTAAGTTTGGACGTTTTATTTTATCTATTGTATCCCTGAGATCCATTTTGATTTTTTTCAATTTTTTTCTCCATTCTTTCTTTTGTTCTTTCATTTTCTGTTCTGTGGACTTCTAGTCATTGTTCAACTGAGTCATTGTTCAACTTCCTCTAATCTTGTATTATGAGTATCCAGAGTCTTTTTAATTTGGCCAACAGTTTCTGTTATTTCCATAAGATCTTCTATTTTTTTATTTACTCTTGCAATGTCTTCTTTATGCTCTTCTAGGGTCTTCTTTATGTCCCTTATATCCTGTTACATGGTCTTCTTCATGTCCTTTATATCCCTGTGCCATGTTTTCATTCCTCGATTGTATTTCTTTGATTAATTGTGCCAAGTACTGTGTCTCTTCTGATATTTTGATTTGGGTCTTTGGGATTGTGTTCTCCATATCATCTGGTTTTATCATATGCATTAAGATTTTCTGTTGTTTTTGGCCTCTTGGCATTTGCTTTGCTTGATAGTGTTCTTTCAAGTTGTAAAAAAAAAAAAAATACCAATCTAATTTTTCAGAAATACAAGTTGGTGGTGTACACTTTCTCTAACTAACTAGCAGATGGCATCTGCGTGTCACCTATACCCCTCTAGTCAGTTCTCAACTCTGTTCTTGTGGTGTGTGGGGAAATGATTCTTGTGGGGTTCAGTTGATGAACTCAGTTTGGGTGTGTTGCTGGAGCTGTCTGCCCTGAATGTGGGGTGTGTGTCCGGGTGGCCAGGGAGGCAGGGCAGCTTTAATATTCAAACCTCCCAGGTGTTCTCAGAGATTCAAGGCTTTTGCAAGAATCTAAACCTTCATTTCAGTTCTGCCCCCGATCCTTTCTGACGCTGACCCACAAACCACTGGCATTGATGTAGCATCCCTGGGTTTTCCAAGTGGGCCCCCCTTCTCAGCTGTGATCTTCCAGGATCTCTGCTGAGGGAAGGCTATGCTACATCACAAGTGCGCACCATCCCTCAAGGGAAGCTCTGGGCTGCCGGGCCGGGCAGGGGCGCTCTCAGCCTGATGCAAAGATGGCTGAATGGAGCATCTCCACCCCTCCCCTCTCCTCGCACAGTTCCTCCTTCCCAGCTCCAGGACAACTGGCGGGGCTCTGGGCTGTGAGCACGGCCCCGGGCAGGAGTGTCTCCAGCCCGCCGGGGAGCGACTGCAAGCAGCGGGGTTTCTTTCTCCTTCCAGCTCCCCTCTCTGCTCCTCTGGCCTTGAGGGAATCTGCAGTGGGCTGTCCTCCACGCCAGACACCGAGAGGCTGGCTCAGCCTGCTCCTGCCATGCTTCACTGTGTGGTTTTCACCGTCGCAAATGCAGCCGCTCCTGGGTTTTTCCCTTTTTTTTTTTTTTTTTTAAAAGAACCAGTCCGTCTCCAAATGCCAACCCCCAGTTTCCCCACACTGCAGCGTGGCTGCGGGTCTTTCAGCTGGCTTACTCACTCGTTTCAGAATGCCGACTCCCGTTTTCACCAAGTGTACGGCCCCTATGGTTCTAGCAGACCTCGTCCAGCTGGTGCATCGCTGAAACCGGTTTTCTGGGTCACCTTCTGGTTTTTATCTGGTATTTTTCACAGAGGTGTTATTTTGCCCTGTCTCACCTAGCTGCCATCTTAGGTTCTCCCTTACATGATATTTTGAAGAACAGAATGAGATTGGGTATTTGAAAATGCTTGATAAACTATAAAGCATTATAAAAATGTAAGGTACTGCTATTGTAACATTAGCTTGTCTAAATGCACAGTCTCCCTTGGGTCATGTTGTAGTTTGCTAATGCTGCAGAATGCAAAACACCAGAGATGGACAGGCTTTTATAAAACGGGGGTTTATTTCACTACGTAGTTACAGTCTTAAGGCCACAAAGCATCCAAGGCAACACCTCAGCAATCGGGTACCTTCACCGGAGGACAGCCAGTGGTGTCCGGAAAACCTCTGTTAGCTAGGAAGGCAGCTGGCGTCTGCTCCAAAGCTCTGGCCTCAAAACGGCTTTCTCCCAGGACGTTCCTTTCTAGCAAGCTTGCTCCTCTTCAAAACATCACTCCCAGCTGCACTCTGTTTTCTCCTTGAGTCAGCTCATTTATATAGCTCCACCTATCAAGGCCCACCCCAAATGGGCGGGGCCACGCCTCCATGGGAACATCTCATCAGAATCATCTCCCACAGCTGGGTGGGGCACATACCAAGCAAATCCAACCATCACCAAAACTTCTGTCCACACAAGACCACAAAGATAATGGCATTTGGGGGACACAATACACTCAAACCGGCACAGGTCACAAGAGGCTAGGAATTTTGCTGTTGACCTGTAATCAGAAACTTCCCTGGTCTAGTTTAGTTTTTCTACTTTTCACACAAATGGGACTCAATTAATAAATGCAATCCAGGGAAGACATGGGTGGTATTTCAGTTCTTCTTACTCCTACAGGCAGGTGATGGGCCTCATGGATTTGTGAAAGAACCTGTCATTCCATCCCTCCTGGATGCATAGTTTTATTTGTTTGTTCATTCCTTTATTCATTCATTTAATATGTCAAGCACAAGGGATGGTGGGGGAGGACAACGACACGGTGAACAAGAGCCACCCCAGTCCCCTTCCTCATGGAGCATTCCTGTTTATTCAGAATGGGTTGACCTGGGTCTTTAGTAATAGCCTTTGACTGAACAGCACTTCACAGTTTATAAGGCACATTTATAGAAATGAATGCATTTGATTCTGTTAACTATGTCATGAGGAAGGCTGAGAGGAATAATTTTTGGACTCAGAGAGGTTAAGTGACTTGCCTAAGATCATCTGGCAGCGTGGGTTGTGGGGTGGGAACCTGTGCTCAAACCCTTGGCACCTTAGTTCAGTATGTTTTCCACAGTACTGCAGGCTTCAGTCCTTTTCCCTATCCTTATTTGCAGTGGGTTAAACCTAGCTCTGCTTTGATGAGGCAATGAAAATGATGGGATCTCCCCACAGAATCCTGACTCACCTACTCCTCAAAACTGGGTTGGCTTTGTTGTATGAAATGCAGTTCCAAACATAATTAAGAAAAGAAAGCCAGCAGCCAGAAATTTAAAAGCTAATGGGAAAAGAGGTCAAGTTCCAAGTGACCTAAAAAAGCCAGGCAGTGGGTGCACTGGGGTCAGAGGTGCTGTAGAGCAGAGGTGGGACAGCAAGTTGCAGCTGCTCAGCTCTGCTCTCTGATGGAAAAATGTCCCTGCCAGCCAATGGAATACCGGAGATGATTTTGAGGGATCAGAGAGATAAGTGAGCAGACAGAAAAGCTTGCAGAAAATTGAACAAAACCAGGAGAGGATGAGACAGGCTAAAAAAAAGAAGCAAGGGGAACCTGAGTAAGAGAAGAAGCCTGCATTTTGTAGCCTCTCTTTATTGAGCAGGGAGAGGAATTATGACATTTCTAGGCAGTCTACACTGCTGCTCAGAGGGGAAAGGTCAGGCTGAGACATTGGCCCAGGCATGGCAGTTTCACTCCCTCTCTGAGCCCCTCTGCATATCTTACTTGTACAATGCAATGGTTTACTCACCTGATGATCTCCTCCGCTGCACTCCACTCCGCTGCCAAGTTTGACCTTTATGCACCTTTCAGCTCCAGCACCTGGTAGATTATCAAAGAAGCATCATGGGATTGTGCTGAGCAGGGCCTGCTAAATTTCTGTTTAGCATGTTAAGATTTTCAAGCCATTGAGATCTTTTTAAAGCACAATAAACAATACTGTTACATATCAAGTATTCCCTGATTCAAGTAAGTTAAAGCGCTTGGGGGCCTAGAGTCGGGGAATTATTCTGTGGCACAAAACCAAAGGTGTAACAGAGAGGTGGGCTAACTCAGGCCAAGATGACCTTTTAAAGTTCAGATTTCTGGGAAATTGCTTAATACTCTACTTCACTCTGAGAGAGGAATAGTTTGGCCGTTGGCTCCTGGGTCAGATATAGACTGTACCCTCCTGCCTTCCGGTTGGCAGGAATTGCCAGCTCTCTGGCCCCACCTGACACTGAAAGAATAGAAGATAAGAAAAGGACTCTTGCTGTATCTGCTTCCCTCTCTCCTCTTCTATCTTCTGTCTTCTCCAGCCCCATCTATGCACTTAGGCTAGAATAATAAGACTTTAGAGACTTGTAGCTTAGCTGTTGGCTGCCTGAGTGCCGTCATTTCTCCAGGTTTGGGGGACCACCCGTCCAGGTGGCAGTCCATTAAAATGACTTGAGCCCCCATCTCCTTATTGGGAAGTCCAGTGGTCCTCCAATATCTCCAGGAATTATGGATAGCCTTACGCTTCTTCTTTAGCTCCAAGTTCCTTCTTTTGGTGAATTCTTGCTTTTTTTCTTATTACTTTTTTTTTTTTTTTTTGAAATTAGTGAAGTTGTAGGTTTACAGAAAAAAATCATACATAAAATACAGAGTCCCCATATACCACCCTGTTATGGAGACCTTGCATTAGTGTGGTAGATTTGTTACAGCTCATGAAGGAATATTTTTATAACTGTACTGTTAACTATAGTCCATGGTTTACAATAGGGTTCATGTTTATGTTGTATAGTTCTATGTTTTTTTTTTTAGATTTTATTTTAGTACCATATATATAACCTAAAGTTGTGGTGAATTCTTTCTTGATCTTGGCTCCATGTCTTCCCTCCTGCCGCACATCATCCTTTTCTGCATATCGCCTCCCCTGCAATGGGCAGAGCCCCCTCTCCTTCAATCCCCAGGGCAACCACTCACACGAGGCCATGATGTGTGGCAGACTTTATTGAAGGACCATGGGTGCCAGTGCTGGTCACACAGTCATATCACATAACACACAATGTCCACAAAATCGGAATAACTGAAATATTCTTCTTCCCTGTTGGAATGTCTGTGTTCTCATTGGCCATCTTTTTCCACATGACCTGACCACCGCCACGTCACTTTGGTCTTCCATTTCCTTTCTCCTTCCTCACTTCTCTCTTTTCCTTCTCCTGAACTTCTTCATCCCTCCCTTGCAGACCCCCTTTGGAAACTGACTCTCAGGAGGAAGACAGAAGCTGAACTGCAATCATAAGATATATTTGGGGAGAATAACTCCCAGGAGGAAAGGTGAGTTCCAGGGTGGGGAGGAGCCAGGTGGATTCCTGCCATTTTCTGTTTTCAGCCTAACCTGACTAAGTTTTATACATAAATCTAGAATGGTGGCCAAAAACAGGGCCTATGGTTTCCAGTGTTTCACTGCTCAGGTAGTATCATAGTGGAATCCTTTTATTTTTCAACTGCTACCATCCTTCTTTACATGTTGAGTATCATATGCCAACCAGCAAGCACCTGAATCTTTAGAGCTGGATTTTGTTTTCCTTCTATTTTGTGAGAGCTTTTCATTTAAAATCAACATTATTGAGCACCTAATGATAGCTCTGGGCTAGGAAGGGTGGAGAATACAAATATGACTAAGATCTGGAACTAGCCCTTGAGGATCTCATAGTCTAGTAAAAAAAAAATAAATAAAAGGTTGTGCTGTGTCCTTCAAAGTGCTGTTAAAAACACTATGCTACTTAGTCCTTCTAACACCTCATGAAGCAGGGAAAGCAGACGATGATCTGACTTTAAAAACGGTAAAACAGAAACTCAGAGCTAATAAGTCACTAGTCCAGAATCTCACAACTAATAAGTGACAGGCCAGAACTAGAATCTGGGACCTTTGACTCCTTGTCTAATCCCCTGTCTACTGTCCTATACAGCCACATGGGATGCATTGTTCCCACTCTAAGCATATTTTCATAATGAGAAAATAAGAGGATTTTGAAAATTATTGGATAGTTTTATTTATTTATTTATTTTATTTAAATCTTCATTTTATTGAGATATATTCACATACCATGCAGTCATACAAAACAAATCGTACATTTGATTATTCACAGTACCATTACGTAGTTGTACATTCATCACCTAAATCAATCCCTGAAACCTTCATTAGCACACACACAAAAATAATAACAATAATAATTAAAGTGAAAAAGAATAATTAAAGTAAAAAAGAACACTGGGTACCTTTGTCTGTTTGTTTGTTTCCTTCCCCTATTTTTCTACTCATCCATCCATAAACTAGACAAAAGGGAGTTTGGTCTTTGTGGCTTTCCCAATCCCATTGTCACCCCTCATAAGCTACATTTTTATACAATTGTCTTCGAGATTCATGGGTTCTGGATTGTAGTTAGATAGTTTCAGGTATCTACCACCAGCTACCCCAATTCATTGGAACCTAAAAAGGGTTGTCTAAATTGTGCGTAAGAGTGCCCACCAGAGTGACCTCTCGGCTCCTTTTGGAATCTCTCTGCCACTGAAGCTTATTTCATTTCCTTTCACATCCCCCTTTTGGTCAAGAAGATGTTCTCCATTCCACGATGCTGGGTCTACATTCCTCCCCAGGAGTCATGTTCCACGTTGCCAGGGAGATTCACTCCCCTGGGTGTCTGATCCCACGTAGGGGGGAGGGCAGTGATTTCACCTTTCAAGGTGGCTTAGCTAGAGAGAGAGGGCCACATCTGAGCAACAAAGAGGCATTCAGGAGGAGGCTCTTAGGCACATTTATAGGGAGGCCTAGCCTCTCCTTTGCAGCAACAGTCTTCCCAAGGGTAAATCCTGTGGTAGAGGGCTTAACCCATCAAACCACCAGTCCCCTATGTCTGTGGTCGTTAGCAACCATCGAGGTGGGGTAGGCCAATACCCCTGCATTCTCCACAGGCACCTCAAAGGGGCTCTAATATTTTTTTCCTTGTTTTTTTTTAAACTTTTTTTTTTTAAAATCAAATGTATGAAAAATAAAAAAATAAAAAATAATATTAAAAAAAAACATAGAATAAAAGAACATTTCAAAGAGCCCATAACAAAGGAGTAAGAAAAAGACAACTAACCTAAGATAACTACTTTACTTCCAACATGTTCCTACTCTACCCCAAGAAAGTTACCTAATATAGCAACATTTCTGTGAACTTGTTCCTACTATACCCATCAGAAATTAACAGACCATAGTCATTCCTGGGCATTTCCAGAACGTTAAATTTACCCATGATAGCTTATCTGTTCTTCTTGGATTATTGTTCCCCCTTCCTTAATTGTTCTCTATCGCTAGTTCCCCTACATTCTACATTATAAACCATTTGTTTTACATTTTTCAAAGTTCACATTAGTGGTAGCATATAATATTTCTCTTTTTGTGCCTGGCTTATTTCGCTCAGAATTATGTCTTCAAGGTTCATCCATGTTGTTATACGTTTCACGAGATTGTTCCTTCTTACTGCCGCGTAGTATTCCATCGTGTGTATATACCACATTTTATTTATCCACTCATCTGTTGAAGGACATTTGGCTGAAAGTAGTTAAACGATTTGCCCAAACTCAACTTGGCTTGGAAAATATACTGCTGGAACTCAAAACCTCAAAAGCAGTTCAATTGCAAATGCCAACTCCAAAAACTTTTCCATGAGACAATGCTGCACAATAAATTTCACAACCTTTCTAGAAACATATTCTTTATTAAGATGTTAGCACTTGAGAAACACCTATGCTTCCTATTGGTAAACAGAGTACTACACAAAATTACAAGGCTCTAGATCTTCCTCCTTTCCTGATTCTCCTAGGACCGTGATACATTAGTTATCCCCTCTCTCACTGTATACTTTACCCTTGCCTCTTCTAGACTCCACTAATACTTGCATATACTTGCATCTTTTTATCTTGATAAAAGAAGCCAACAAATTCCTCTGATTGCTTCCAGACCCCCTCTCCACACTTGATATATCCTGTCATAGTCCTCACTTGTTTGTATCCCTCTAAACCATAAGCTCTGTGGGTGCGGGGTTTGCTGCTTTCTTGACTTTTGTACCTCGTACCTAGCATAGTCCAGCACATTATAGGAACTCAATAAATATTTGTTGAATGATTGAATAAAGGTGAGGTAGTTATGTGTTTCTAATCCACTATTTCTAGTTTTGCCCTCACTTCGGTCTCTTGAATGAGTCCTGTTCAGAGAAAAGGGAATTTAAAGACAATTACAATTTAATAAGCAGCTATAGAACAGATTTCAGAGGATACTATGTGTTACAGTTCCATCATTTCATTTTTTCTTCTAGCTATTCTATACCCCAGCAACTAAGAAAAAGAAAATTATATAAAGATTCAGTATTCATAATCCTTTGTTAAATTCCATCTTGTCTGTTGCTAACCCTTCCCCTAGTTTAATCACTTTCTGAACTTCAGGGAAGTCTAGGCAGAGACCACTCTAAGTTTTTCATGTTAAAAAGGGGTGTCAAGTCTATGAGAAAAGGGGACACATCTCGCTGATGTTCTTGAAGAGGCTATTGCCTCTGGGTTTGGGGACTTAGCTGGCATAGGAGTTCTATTTTATATTTATATAGAGATTTTTAAAGATTAGTTTCTCAAATAAAGAGAAGTCTTCTAAAAATAAATAGAAGCTTTAATGTATTCTTCCTTTAACCCAGTGAATAATCTCTGCATCCCTGGGTGTGTTTATTTTACTTTGCTTTAAATTCTAATACACACATAAAGGGGGAAAGATTAGATGTTTATGGATTGCTGTTCATATTAGCACTTTAGTGGCAAAAAGGTAACGTCCATTTTTCTCATTGATATTTGTCTGATCAATAAAGTACATCATCTCATTTGTAAGAATACACAGCATTCCCCCTACCATAGGATTCAATAACATGACTTTCCTATGGAGTTTTAAAATGCTGATAATCAACATTTGCATTTTTCCCGAATTGGCTCTCAAGTAGGAGAGGTTGCTTACCACCAATTTAATGTCACTAGTCACCACATGTGTTTCTTGGAGATGTAAATTCTCAGGCTTGTTAAAACAAAATGCTCCCCTAGGGTCTTATAAACAGATGTTGTGGAGGCGTTACCCACATCAACAGTAAAATCTTCACTCCTCTTGCTCCATCAAAGGAGTTACACTGGCAGTTACACGAGCTGTGGTTTGCTCATTCCTACATTTAACAAATATTTATTGAGTTCCAGGCACTAGGCTAGTCCCTGGAGATAAAAGGGTAAACAAGAATGATGTGGACCTTGTTTTCATGGAGTTTACATCCTAAGTATAATGAAAGATGACAAAAACAGATGAGACCATCACAGATAGGGTGAGTGTAGGAAGGACACACTCTCAGTGCTGAGATAGGGAACCGTGGGGGTGAGGATGAGATGGAACCTACTGCTGGTCAAGGGAAACTTCTCTGAAGAGGGACATTTCAGCCCTATCTGAAGGACAAGAAGCTTTATGAAGAGCAGGCCATGGACAGAGCATTGGAAAGAGTGAGAGAAGAGTTTGGCAAACTTGAGAATTGAAAGAAGGCCAGTGCAGGTGGAGAGTGGTGAGCGAAGGGGAGAGGGGCTCAGTGTGCAGGTGGAGAGGAAGGTAGAGACAGGGTAAGCCATGTTAAGGAAGAAGGGTTTTATTTTAGGTGCAGTAAGAGGTCATTGAAGGACAGGGGGAGGACATGATAATGGGAATATGCTGTGAAGAATGGGTTGCAGGGGGCAAGCATGGAATTGGAGAGCCTGTTAGTAGGTATTGTGAGTGTGAATGAGACCCCAAGTGGGCTGCAGAAATGGAACTTTAAATCTTTTTTTTTTTATGTAACAATTTAGCTTTCGAGTGCCTGTTCCTCTGGGTAGTGGAGACTTCATCTAGAGTCTAGATTTTCTGGACTCTAGAAAATTCAGTGTTTCTTCCATCATTTCAGGTTTCCACCTCCCCTGCCCTTTCCCTTTTCCCCAGGGGTGGACTAAGTTCTGGGATTTATTTACACACCCTTATGGCCCTGGGGAACTGGAGTCTGCTCCATGGACATGGTCAACCTCTGTACCCGGTGGCTTCCTTGAGAAGAATGAACAGGCCCTGTTGGATTTCAGGCATCTTTTTTCTCTCTTGCTAGGTTCTTGCAAATCAAAAGCCCCTTGGCTATTGAGACCATTAACTCTACCATGAATTTTTTAAAATCTAAAAAAAGACAGCTTAATTCTTGTCTTTTCCTTTCACCAAGGCGCAAATAAAATTCAAAGCCATGAATGAATGCTGCAGACACTTTGGGCCCAGGGATGGGAGAATGGGGGTGGATGGGGGAAGACAGAAAGTTAGGGGAGGGGAAAACAAGAAAAAAACTGGATGCCAGTTCCAAATTTTATCCCTCCACATTTTTTTCCTAGTAAAGCTTTGAATATGTTCTTATGGCCCTTCTCCCAATCCTTTCCCCATGCCCTAACTCCCACCCCATTGTCTAGCAGCAGGGCACTGGGGCATCCTTTATGTGGGTTCGTGTAATGTGCCTCGGAGGCATTCACTGCATCAGGGAAGATTAGCATGTTACACCAGGAATGCTGAGAAAGAAGCTGCCCAGGTTCTGCTTTTGAGTATCAAAATAAGATTTAGAACCCAAAGTAGTTTGGGCAGATAATAAAAATATATATGCAGGACCCCCTCCCCCCCCATCCCCCCAAGGAGCTGGGGGAAAATGCGGAAGCGTTGGATTTCCTCACCTGAATTGTTGCTGATGTTCTCACAACATTGAGGACTCGTGGTTTGGTGTGCCGAGCCCTCTATCTTGGGGCCTGCCCTTATGAAGCTTGTTACTGCAAAGGAGAGGCTAAACCTGCTTATAACTGTGCCGAAGAGTCTCCCCCAAAGTACCTCTTTGTTGCTCGATGTGGCCCTCTCCCTCTCTAGTTAAGCCAACTTGGCAGGTGAATTCACTGCCCTCCCCCCTACATGGGACCTGGCTCCCAGGGGTGTAAATCTCCCTGGCAATGCAGGATATGACTCCCAGGGATGAGCCTGAACCCAACATCGTGGGATTGAGAACATCTTCTTGACCAAAAGGGGAATGTGAGATGAAATGAAGTAAAGCTTCGGTGGCTGAGAGATTTCAAATGGAGTCGAGAGATCTCTCTGGTGGGCATTCTTACGCACTATATAGATAAGCCTCTTTAGGTTTTAATGTATTAGAGTAGCTAGAAGTAAATACCTTAAACTACTGAACTGCAACCCAGTGGCCTTGACTCTTGAAGATGATTGTATAACAATGTAGCTTACAAAGGGTGACAGTGTGATTGTGAAAACCTTGTAGATGGCACTCCCTTTATCCAGTGTATGGATGGATGAGTAGAAAAATGGTGATAAAAACTAAATGAAAAATAGGGTGGAATGGGAGGGATGATTTGGGTGTTCTTTTTTACTTTTATTTTTTATTCTTATTCTGATTCTTTCTTGTGGAAGGAAAATGTTCAAAAATAGATTGGGGTGATGAAGGCACAACTATATGATGGTACTGAGAACAGTTGATTGTACACCATGGATGATTGTATGGTATAAATATATATCTCAATAAAACTGAATTTAATTAAAACAAACAAACAAAAAACCCACAAAAATAAATAAGATTTTGAGTATCAAAATAAGATCTTGAATATCAAGGCAATGACAATGTCTAGAAAGAAAAAGATGTTCTGAACATTTATGAGCTAAGGTCCTGGGCTAAACAACAGGCAAAGAAGATGGGTCAGAACAAGCTTTCTCCACCCGCAGAGATTAGATAAGTGTTTCCCAGTCTATGAGAACACCGGGGAAGGGAGAACCAGCACCCGGCCTCTTGGGAGATTAGTGCGAGTTACTCACTGGCTTTGGGAAGAGAGTGAGGGGAGGACAGAAGAATGAGGCCTGGTTTTCAGTCAGAGGAAATAACATTCCCTTTGTGTGCCCCTCACACCCCAAGGTACCAGCGTGTGGAGAAGAGGACTGGACCCTGTCGAAAGGGAAAGAGGTGTCCACAGGGCAGTTAGGTTTCAGGGAAACCTGGGAGGCACAGCAGGTATTTAGGGAAGAGAGTGAGGAATGGGGTGTTCGTTTTCCATGGAATGCATGTTCGGGAAAGCTTGTGAGTCATTGCTGTGAGAGAAGATTGGGTCAGGAGAAATGAAGCATGAAGCAGGTGAGAGGATAGTAATCGAGGGATTTATGTCTTGGGCAGGGACCAAGGCCACAGCACTGTAAGGCATAGAGCATTGTCAGGAGCCTGGGGAGGACTCAGGGCTCCCAGAAGGAGCTTCAGCCTATGAGCAGCTGTCAGTGACTGAGGGAGCAATTATGAGATCGCATCCTTGTGGTAAAGAGAATCGTCACAGGCAATGTCAAGGTTTGTATCCTTTAGAGCACCTTATGCTTTTTCTAGTTCCTACTGGCTACTTAACAAATGTGTAATGAATGAACAAAAAATGTAACTTCCCCATCTTTTAAAAAACCCCATCCATCAGGATATCCCACACACACTGTCTCAGAAATACGACTTAAAGTGACCCATTTCTCTGTAGCTCCCTTTCCACAGCTTAGTCCTGGCTGCCATCAACACTGGCTCCAACAGCTGCTTTGGCCTATGTAGTTGGGTCACGCTTCTCCTCTGCAGAATGTAGCTTGCTTTATTTTCCTTTAACTACTGAATTTCTATTTCCCATCACCATGGCAACTGATGCAGGAAACTTAATCTAGTCACGCCCAGGTCAACTTGGTCAAATTTGGTGATTTCTCAGTTTATTTGAGTTTAAGCTCAGTCATATACAGGAATTTCTTCCTCCATAGCTCTCCTTGGGAGGGCAAGACTATATCCTGCTGGGGGGACATCCGTGATGGGGTGTCACTGAGGAGGCACCTGGATTTATGGTCATTCTGGGCTAGTGTCCATATTCTGTAGTCCCGCCTAGTCCAGGTCATCAGTGTCTGGTGAAGACCCCATTGGTACTCACTGAGCCAGCCTGGGCCCATGTCTTGGGGACTGTGCTGCCATCCATAGCTGCATCTCATCCTCATCCACAGGACTCCATAAGGCACTTTCTGTGGATCATGGGAGAATTTGGTTGCTCTCCCACAACTGCTGGGATGTTCAGGACCCTAGATGGTTGCCCTTGGCTCTTTGGGCTGGGCACTTTGAAAAGCAGTGGGATCTCTGTGGGTTGATCTGCAGGGTTTGCCAGTATCCTAGAGCTCTAGGTGGAAAGTCAGAACAAGGCTTCTTTATTCCTGGATTTCCCCAAATTTAATTGATCAACTGTTTTCACAGGAAGCATTGTTAATTGACTATTATTTGTTTGTCTATCTTTTCTAGGCTTCCTGTTTATCTTTGTAGTCCCTGTACTTAGCACAGTGGCTGACGTACTATAGGTTCTCAATAAAATATCTGTTGAATTAATGATTCTTCAGTGACGTTTATGATATTTATGGTGAATGATATGTCTTAGGAATTAGAATGTAGTGGACAAATCATGGGCTTTGGAGGCAGATCAGACCTTCCTTCAGATCCCAGCTCTGCCATTTTCTAGCTGTGGCTCTAATAAGCCTTAACTTCTAACAATATTTATTAAGAAAATTTTTAGCTTTTGTATTAGAGATGTCGTAGGTTTACAGAAAAACCATGCATAAGCTACAGAGGTCCCATATACCACCCTATTATTAACATCCTGCATTAGTGTGGTAGATTTGTTATAATTGATAAAATAACAATTTTATAATTGTGTTATTAACTATAGTCCATGGTTCATATTAACGTTCCCTGTTTATGTTGTACAATCATATACTGTTGTTTTCTTTAAATTTTTATTCTAGAAACAAATATAAAACCTAAAATTCTCCCTTTTAACCACTTTCAGACATATAATTCAGTGCTCTTAATTATGCTCACAATGTTCTGCTACCATCACTATCATCCATTACTAAAACTTTTCTGTCAATCCATATAGAAACTTTGTACATTTTAAGCATTAAGTCCCCATTCCCACTCCAGGCCCTGGTAACTACCTGTTTTCTAGTTTCTGACTCTGTGAATTTGCTTATTCTAATTATTTCGTATTAGTGAGATCATCCAATATTTGTCCTTTTATATATGGTTTTTTCACTCAACATTATGTTTTCAAGGTTCATCCATGTTGCATGTATCAGAACTTCATTTCTTTTTATGGCTGAATAATATTCCATTGTATGTATATACAACATTTTATTTATACATTCATTGGTCGATAGACACTTGGGTTGCTTCCATCTTTTGGCAGTTGTGAACAATGCCACTATGAACATTGGTTGGCAAACATTTGGTTGAGTCCTTGCTTTCATTTTCTTTGGGTATATCCCCTAGAAGTGGGATTGCTGGGTCATATGGTAATTATATACTTTCTGAGGAACTGCCAAACTGTCTTCCACAGTGGCTGCACCACTTTACATTCTCACCAGTGATAAATGAGTGTTCCTATTTCTCCACATACCCTCCAATATTTGTAATTTTCCATTTTTTAAAATAGTCATTGTAGTGGGTGTGAAATGGTGTTTCATTGTGGTTTTGATTTACATTTCTCTAATGGTTAATGATGTTGAGCATCTTTTCATGTGCTTTTTAGCCATTTGTATATCTTCTTCAGAGAAATGTTTATTCAAGTCTTTTGCCCATTTTTAATTGGGTTGTTTGTCTTTTTGTTGACGAGTTGTAGGATTTCTTTATATATTCTGGATATTAAATCCTTATCAGATATGTGGTTTCCAAATATTTTCTCCCATTGTGTATGTTGTCTTTGTACTTTCACAGTAAAATCATTTGATGCAAATAGTTTTTAAATTTGTTGAAGTCCCATTTATTTATTTTTTTCTTTTGTTGCTTCTGCTTTGGGTGTAAAGTCTGTGAAACCATTGCCTAACATAAGTTCCTGAAGATGCTTCCCTATGTTTTCTTCTAGAAATTTTATAGTTCTGGTTCTTGTATTTACTTTTTTGATCCATTTGAGTTGATTTTTGTATATGGTATGAGGTAGGGGTCACCTTCATTCTCTTGCAAATGGAGATCCAATTTTCCCAGCACCGTTTGTTGAAGAGACTGCTCTTTCCCCACTGAGTGGACTTGGCACCCTTGTCAAAAATCAGTTGGCTATAAATGTGAGGGTTGATTTTTAAACTCTCAATTTAACTCCTTTGGTGTATATATCTGTCCTTGTGCCAATAACATGCTGTGTTTTTTTGTTTGTTTGTTTGTTTGTTTTTAATGCAATTTTATTGAGATGTAATCACATAACATGCAATCATTCAAAGTGTACAATCAGTTGTTGACAGTATCATCATATAGTTGCGCTTTCATCACCACAATCAAACTTTGAACATTTTCATTATTCCGAAAAATAAAATAAAAAAGAACATCCAAAACATCACATTCCCCTCCCCCCATTGTTCATTTACTTTTTTATACAGTGTAATTGAGATACAGTCATGCACTGTACAGTCATCCACACTGTACAATTATTCACAGCACCATCATACATTTGTGCATTCATCACCAGAATCTATTTTTAAACCTTTTCCTTACTCCAAAATGAAAATCCCCTCCATCCCACCCTATTCTTCATCTAATTTCTGTCCCCATTTTCCCACTTATCTGTCCATACACTGGATAAAGGGAATGCAAACCACAAGGTTTTCACAGTCACACAGTCGCACTGTGCAAGCTACATAGTTTTACAATCGTCTTCAAGAATCAGGGTCACTGGATTGCAGTTTGTTAGCTTCAGGTATTTCCCCCTAGCCATTCCAACATACTAAAAACTAAGCAGTTATATCTATATAGCGCATAAGAATACCCTCCAGGGTGACCTCTTGACTCCATTTGAAATCTCTCAGTCTCTGGAACCTTACTTTGTTTCATCTCTCTTCCCCCTTTTGGTCAAGAAGATCCTCTCAATCCCACAGTGCTGGGTTCAGGCTCATCTCCAGGAGTCATTTTCCACATTGCCAGGGGGACTTACACCCCTAGGTGTCATGTCCCACATGGGGGGAGGGTAGTAAGTTCACCTGCTGAGTGGGCTTAGAGAGAGAGAGGCCACATCTGAGCAACAAAGAGGATGTCTGGGGAGGACTCCTAGGCACAATTATAAGTGGGCTTAGCCCCTCCCTTGCACCAACTAGCCTCACAAGGGAAAGCCCTCAGATAGAGGGCTCAGTCCACTAAATTTGCAGCCCTCAATGTTTGCGGGAAAATCAGCAATAGCCCAGGTGTGGAAGTCCAACACTTCTGCATTTCTCCCCAGCTCCTCAGGAGGCCCCGCAAATACACTTATACTCTCTGCCCATATCACTCTGGGATGTATTGGGATTTCACCCCAGCCTGTACAAACTCACCAAATTCCACTTCCCATTCACGGCTCCCTGCACCTATGATGTTCAAGCAAACTGATCATACAAGTTAAATTATCTAGTCAGCTACAGAAAATATAGATCCTGCACCAGATAAACAACTCCCTTGGTCTCACACAAAAGTTGTAGTTTTAAAACCCAGTTAGTATCGTCCTTTACCCTTGGGCCTGATTTGCCTTAGTCCTAACTGGATCCTCTTCATTCATGTCTCTAATTAAAGTCTGAATTCTTTTTCAGCTCTTTTAACAGTTGCTGTATGGGGTAATACTGACACTCACAGCTGCCAAGTCCTAGCTCCGAGCCTCATGTGTCACACAGATACCCAAAGTTCCAGAGACTGACCAGGTTATATATCTCAGGATTTAGAGATAACCATTATAACTCAGGAATATACGTGACTGCTGTAAGAGCTTATAATCTAGGGACTATTACAATAAGTGGTCCCCTGATAAGCTATGCCCTAAGATTCAGTTCTCATAGTTTACACATTATAGTTAGTCCATATTGGTGAGGCATTATAATGTTTGTCCTCTCATTTCTGGCATGCTTCACTCAAAATGCTGTACTCAAGATCCATTCACCTAGTTGCGTGTCTCACAGCTTCATTTCTTCTTGTAGTTGCTCAGTATTCCATTGTATGCATACACTACAGTTCACCATTCGCTTCATCAGTCAATTTACTCTCAGGCTACCTCCATCCATTGCAAATAGTGAATACTGCTGCCATATATACCAGTGTGTAAATGTCCATTTGTGTCCCTGCTCTCCAATTTTCCAAGCATATACCCCACACCGAGGTTGCAGGACCTTTAATCCCCCATATACCTAGCTTCTTGTGGAACCACCATACTGTCCCCAAGATAGCCTACACCATTCTACTTCCCCACCAACAGTGAATACATACATCTCTCTCTCCAAGTTCTCTCCAGCACTTGTGTCCCTCTGTTTATTTTTTTCCCTGCAATTTTATAGGGATATATTCAAATACCATACAGTCATCCAGAGTGTACAATCGTTTACAGTATCATCATATGGTTGTGCATTCGTCACCACAATTAGCACTTACACATGTTCATTACTCAAAGAAAAAAAAAGACTTGAAACAAAAGAATAATTAAAAGGATAAAAGGAAAAGTAAAAATGAAATAAAATACAGACAACACCACTACCAAGAATCCTGTACCCCTCTCCTACACCCCTCCCTCCCAGACATTCAGCTTTGGTATATTGCCCCTGTCACATTTAATGGGAGCATAATACAATGTTCTGTTAACCCCAGACCCCACTTGCATTGGTTATATTCTTTCCCCCAATACCATCTCCTTTTCAACATCCCACAAGGTTACCATTCATCTGTTCACCCACATGTAAAAACATTTTTAAATTTGTGTATTTAGTCACTATCACTGACCACTCTAGGTTTCACCAAGCTACACAGTCCCAGTCTCTATCATCCATCCTTCCCTCTAGTATCACACATGCCCCCAGCCCTCCTCCCTCAACCCTACTCACAGATATCCTTTGTCAGCACACCTTCAATACTGTGCTACCATCACACAACACTGCACTCTTCATTTCTGGATCTCCACAGTCAATCCTGTTTAACATTCTATCATCCTTTAGCATCAAGTGCCTGATCTCTACCAACTTTCTATCTCCTGATAACCGGTGTTCTCAGCTTTAACTTTCAAAGTTTGTTCATTAATGTTAGTTCATATTAGTGAGACCGTACAGTATTTTTCCTTTTGTTTCTGGCTAACTTTGCTCAAAATAACTTTCTCAAGGTTCATCCATGTTATTATATGTTCTGTGACTGTTCTGTCTTACAGCTATGTAATATTCCATTGTGTGTATATACCACAGTTTGTTTATCCACTCATCCATTGATGGACATCTGGGCTGTTTCCGTCTCTTGGCAATCATGAATAATGCCTCTATAAACATCAGTTTACAAATGTCCATTCATGTCTTAGCTTTCAGTTCCTCTGGGTATATACCTCGTAATAGAATTGCTGGATCATATGGCAATTCTATACTTAACTTCCTGAGGAACTGCCACACTGCCTTCCACAGTGGCTGTACCATTCTACATTCCCACCAATAGTGAATAAGTGTGCCTCTTTCTCCACATCCTCTCCAGCACTTGTAATTTTCTGTTTTTTGGATAATGGCCATTCTGGTAGGTGTGAGATGATGTCTCATTGTAGTTTTGATTTGCATTTCCCTGATAGGCCATGAAATTGAGCATCTTGTCATATATTTTTGAGCCATTTGTGTTTCCTCTTTAGGAAAGTGTTTGTACATGTCTTTTGCCCATTTTTTAATTGAGTTGTTTGTCTTTCTGTTGTTGAGTTGTATATCGCTTTATATATTCAGGATATCAAACCCTTATCTGATAATGTGGTTTCCAAATATTGTTTCCCATTGTGTAGGCTGCCTTTTTATTTTTCTGATAAAGTTCTTTGATGTACAAAAGTTTTTAATTTTGAGGAGATCCCATTTATCTGTTTCTTCTTTGATTGCTCGTGCTTTGGGTGTAAGGTGTAGGAAGCCACCTCCTATCACTAGGTCCTTAAGATATTTCCCTACAATTTTCTTCTAAATGTCTTATGATCTTAGCACTATGTTTAGATCCTTAATCCATTTTGAGTTAATATTTGTATAAAGTGCCAGAGAGGAGTCCTCTTTCATTCTCTTAGATATGGATATCCAGTTCTCCAAACACCATTTATTGAAGAGGCTGCTCTGTCCCAGTTGCTTTGGCTTGATTGCCTTATCAAAGATCAAATGTCCATAGATGAGAGGGTCCATTTCTGAACACTCAACTCAATTCCATTGGTCAGTATATCTATCTTTATGCCAGTGGCATGCTGTTTTGACCACTGTTGCTTTGTAGTATGCTTCAAAGTCAGGTAGTGAGAGATCTCCCACTTCCTTCCTCTTTCTCAAGATATTTTTGGCTATTCGGGGCACCCTGCCCTTCCAAATAAATTTGGTTATTGGTTTTTCTATTTCTGCAAAGTAAGTTGATGTGATTTTAATTAGTATTGCATTGAATCTATAAATCAGTTTAGGTAGAATTGTCATCTTAGCTATATTTAGTCTTGCAATCCATAAACATGTTATGTTCTTCCATTTTTTTAGGTACTGTTCACTTTCTTGTAGCAGTTTCTTATAGTTTTCTCTGTATAGGTCTTTTGTGGCTTTGGTTAAGTTTATTCCTAAATACTTGATTCTTTTGGTTGCTATTGTAAATGGAATTTTTTCTCGATTTCCTCCTCTTGTTGCTCATTACTTGTGTGTAGGAAAACTACTGAATTTTGTGTGTTAATCTTGTAGCCTGCTACTTTGCTGTATTCACTGATTTGTTCTAGTAGCTTTGCTATAGATTTTTCTGGATTTTCTACATAGAGGATCATGTTGTCTGCAAACAGTGAAAGTTTTACTTCTCCAATTTGGATGCCTTTTATTTCTTTTTCTTGCCTACTTGCTCAGCTAGAACTTGTAGCACAATGTTGAATAACAATGGTGACAGTGGTCATCCCTATCTTGTTCCTGATCTTAGAGGGAAAACTTTCAGTCTTTCTCAGTTGAGTATGATGTTAGTTGTGGGTTTGTCATATACTGCCTTTATCATATTGAGAGAGTTTCCTTCTATTCCTATCCTTTGAAATGTTTTCATCAAGAAAGGATGTTGAATTTTGTCAAATGCCTTTGCTGCATCGGTTGAAATGATCATGTGGTTCTTCCGTTTTGATTCACTGAAGTGGTGTATTACATTAATTGATTTTCTTATGTTGAACCAACCTTGCATACCTGGAATAAATCCCACTTGATCATGGTGCATAATTCTTTTAATGTGCTGCTGGGTTCTATTTGCAAGTATTTTTTTTTTTTTTTTGAGGATTTTTGCATCTATATTCATTAAAGAGATTGGTCTATAATTTTCTTTTTTTTAAGTTTCTTTATCTGATTTTGGTATTAGGGTGATGTTGGCTTCATCAAATGAGTGAGGTAGCTTTCCCTCGTCTTCAATTTTTTTGAAGAGTTTGAGCAGGATTGGTATTAATTCTTTCTTGAATGTTTGGTAGAATTCATAGGTGAAGCCATCTGGTCCTGGGCTTCTCTTCTTTGGGAGATTTTTGATGACTGACTCAATCTCTTTACTTGTGACTGCTTTGTTGAGGTTGTCTATTTCTTCTTGAGTCAATGTTGGTTGTTCATGCTTTTCTAGGAACTTGTCCATTTCATCTAAGTGGTCTAATTTATTAGCGTATAGTTGCTCAAAGTATCCTTTCATTATCTCCTTTATTTCTGTGGAGTCAGTAGTTATGTCCCCTTTCCATTTTTGATTGTTTTTATTTACATCTGCTCTCTCTCTCTCTCTCTCTCTCTCTTTTTTTGTTAGCCTAGCTAAGGATTCATAGATTTTATTTATTTTCTCATAGAACCAACTTTTAGTTTTGTTGATTCTCTCTATTGTTTTCCTGTTCTCAATTTCATTAATTTCTTTTCTGACCTTTGTTATTTCTTTCCTTCTGTTTGCTTTGGGGTTAGTTTGCTGTTCTTTCTCTAGTTCCTCCAGGTGAGCAGTTAATTCCTCAATTTTTTCTCTTTCTTCTCTTTTAATATAGGCATTTAGGGCAATTAATTTTCTTCTCAGCACCATATTTGCTGCATCCTGTAAGTTTTGATATGTTGTGTTTTCATTGTCATTTCACTTGAGGTATTTCATGATTTCTCTTAATTTCTTCCTTTATCCACTGGTTGTCTAAGAGTGTATTATTTAGCCTCCATATATTTGTGAATTTTCCAACGTTCTGCCTGTTATTGATTTCCAGCTTCATTCCATTATGGTCTGAGAAGGTGTTTTGTATATTATCAATTCTTTTAAATTTGTTGAGACTTGCTTTATGACCCAACATGTGGCCTATCCTAGAGAATGATCCATGAGAACTTGAGAAAAATGTGTATCCTGCTGTTGTGGGTTATAGTGTTCTATAAATGTCAGTGAAGTCTAGATCATTTATCATACAATTCAACATCTCTGTTTCCTTATTGATCCCCTGTCTGGATGGTCTATCCATTGGTGAGGGTGGTGTATTGAAGTCTCCGACTATTACTGTAGAAGTATCTACTTCTCCCTTCAGTGTTGACAGGGTTTACCACATATATTTCAGGGCACTCTGGCTTGGTGCATAAATATTTATGATTGTTATGCTTTCTTGATGAATTGTCCATTTTATTAATATATAATGTCCTTCTTTGTCTCTGTTAATTGTATTACATTTGAAGTCTAATTTGCCTGATATTAATATAGCCACTCCCACCTTTTTCTGGTTGTTGTTTCCATGATATATCTTTTTCTAACCTTTCATTTTCAGCCTATTTTTGTCCCTGTGTCTAATGTGAGTTTCTTGTAGACAGAATATAGATGGGTCTTGTTTTTTAATCCATTCTGCTGGTCTATGTCTTTTTATTGGGGAATTTAATCCATTGACATTTAATGTTATTACTATAAGCACAGGACTTTCTTCTACCATTTTGTCTTTTGGATTTTATATGTCATATCTTATTTTCTCTCTCTCTCTCTCCTTTTACCCTTCCCAATAGTCTTAATTTCTACACTCTTCTCCAAACCTCTCTCTCCTGTCTTTTCCTATCAACCTTTAGTGCTCCTTTTGGTATTTCTTGAAGCACAGTTCTCTATTCACAAACTCTCTCAGTGTCTGTCGGGCTGAAAATATTTTGATCTCTCCCTCATTTTTGAAAGGCAGTTTTGCCAGGTATAGAATTCTTGGTTGGTAGTTTTTCTCTTTCAGTATCTTAAATATATCCCACCACTACCTTCTCACCTCCATAGTTTCTGCAGAGAAATCTGTGCATAGTTGTATCGAGCTTCCCTTGTATGTGATGGATCACTTTTCCCTTGCTGCTCTCTTTGTCTTTGACATTGCACAGGTTGATCATTAGTGTCTTGGAGTAGGTCTATTGGGACCCATGATGGTTAGGTTCATATGTCAACTTGGCCAGGTGATGGTGTCCAAGTGTCTGGTCAAGCAAGCACTGGCTTAACCATTATGGCAAGGACATTTTTGGCTGGTTAATAAACCAGAAGCCTGGTTTATTAAATCATCAGTCAATTGACTGCAGCTGTGACTGATTACATCAATGAATGGTGTGTCTTCTACAATGAGAGAACTCAATCAGCTGGATTTAATCCAATCAGTTGAAGATTTTTAAGGAAGAGAGGGAGAGGATCTTCACTTCTTCTTCAGCTGGCCAGTGAATCATTTCCTGAGGAGTTCATCAAACACCTTCATCAGAGTTGCTAGTTTACTGCCTGAGGAGTTCATTGAACACCTTCAGCGGAGTTACCAGTTCACTGCCTGAGGAGTTCATCGAACACCTTCATTGGAGTTGCCAGTTTGCTGCCTGCCCTACAGAACTTGGATTGTGCATACCCACAGTTGCATGAGACACTTTTAGAAAATCTTATATTTATAGATATCTCTTGTTGGTTCTGTTTCCCTAGAGAACCCTAACTAATACAGTATCTATTCTGTTTGGGGCATGCTGCACATCTTGAATCTGTAATTTTATGTCTCTCATTAGAGCTGGGAAATTTTCCGTGATTATTTCTTCTATTGTTCTTTCTTTCCCTTTCCCTTTTCTTTTCTTTCTGGGGCACCCATAACACATATATTCATATGCTTCATGTTGTCATCCATTTCCCTAAGGCACTGCTTATATTTTTCCATTCTTTTCCCTATCTGTTCCTATATGTGTAGGCTTTCAGTTGTTTTGTCTTCTAGTTCACTTATCCTTTCTTCTGCCTCTTCAAATCTTGTGTTGTAAGTCTCCATTGTGTCTTTCATCTCTTCCATTGAGGCTTTCATTCCCATAAGTTCTGCCATTTGCTTTTTCATACTTTCAAGTTCCTCCTTATGTTTGCCCAACGTCTTCTTTATATCTTTCATCTCTTTTGCTATATATTCCCTCAGCTCATTGAATTGATTTTTGACTTGATTTTTTAATTGATTTAGGAGATCTGTTTGGTTATTAGCTAGGTGTTTCAATTCCTGTATCTCAGTTGAAGTGTTAGTTTGTTCCTTTGGCTGGTCCATATTTTCTTGTTTCCTTGTGTGGCTTATTATCTTAAGCAGTCTAGGCATCTGGTTTTCTTGATTAATTTATTCTGGAGCTCATTTTCACTCTTTCACCTAGGGTTTTCTTGTTGGTTGGCTTTATTTTTCTATCTGTTCTTTGGCATTCAGTTCAACTTATTCTAGACCTCTACTGTAACTTCTGTTTAGTTGATCAGAGTTTTTCACCTCTTGTTTTTCTGGTTCTTGCTCTACTTCCATGTAACATTTTTGTGAGAGTCACCTCAGATATGATCGACCCCAATCAGAATTTCCCATTCCAGACAGGTCCAAGTCTCAGAAGGAGGGTATGGAGTTTCCCTGAGAATACAAATCCGCGGGTTGTCAAACCCTCCTGTGAAGCCTCTAGACTCTGTGCTTTTCCTATCCTGTCCAGCAGGTGGTGCTTGTCAACCTGCAGCTCCCCACCAGTGTAGAGAGGTTTTATAGTGCCTTTAATTCTCCACAGAATTTGTCCCTGTTGGGGGCATGGCTGATTCAAGATAGTTTCTGTTTTCTAGTCCCTGGGCACTAAGTTCTCTGAAGGAGGGCTGGCTCTCTGAGTTGGGCCCTACTCTCCCCTTTTCATGGGGAAGTTATGCCCTTTAGGGAATTATCTCCCCTACTATACTCATTGCTCTGTCTCTCAGAGCTTTCTTAGCTCTGCTCTTGCCTGGGTGCAGAGGCCAATTGCAAATCTTCGAGGCTTTCTGTAGTGGGCTACTTGGAATAGTTATTTCAAAAAAAAAAAAAAAAAAGAAAAAGAAAAGAAAAAGAAAGACCTTTCCCTAGCCCCCAAGTTTTGTCAGTCCCAGTACAGATTATTTAAAGATAAGCCCTTTAGGCTATTATCTCTTTCTACTGAATAGTTACTCTGAGACAACCTGGATGAGACACAGTCTCTGATGGGCTGTTGAAATGCAAAAAGATAAAGAGTCAGAGAGCAAGAGAAGAGGAAAAAATAAGTCAGAAAAACTGCTTTTTAGAGCAGGGCCCAAGCATCCCAGATTTGCATATGTGTACCTTTCTGTTGGAACCCAGCCCTTCTCCTGTATTCTGAACACCCCCAACTCCAAAAGTCTCTGGTTTTTTTTTTTTTTTTTTACTAGCCCTGTCTTCTCTCTGCTGGGTTGATTGCTCCCAGATTCTCTCATGTCTGGTCTCAGTTTATCTGTGGTTGGAGCTTTTATTCCAGTTTGTTAATCAATTCTGCAATTGGGGCTGGGTTGAACCTCCCTCCCTGCTCCCAGCACAGACTGCTTCCTCCTCCCTCAGGAAACCAATTACAAGACAGTCTGTTATGCTTGGCAGGGAGTTTTCCAATTTGTTGATGTACAGTTGTTCATAACCTCTTACAGTCCTTTTTATTTCTGTGGAGTTGATAGTAATGTCTCCCTTTTCATTTCTGATTATAGTTATTTGTGTTGTCTCTCTTTTTTCTTTGTCAGCCTAGCTAAAGGTTTGTCAATTTTATTGACCTTTTCAAAGGACCAACTTTTGGTTTTCTTGATTCTTTATTGTTTTTTATTCTCTATTTCATTCATCTCTTCTCTTATCTGTATTTCCTTCCTTCTGCTTACTTTGGGTTAATTTTGCTCTTCTTTTTTTGCTAGAGTTTTGAGGTCAGGTCTGATTTGAGATCTTTCTTCTCTTTTAATGTAAGCATTTAGAGCTAGAAATTTCCCTCTCAGCCTTGCCTTTGATGTATCACATAAGTTTCAGTGTGTTGTATTTTCATTTTAATTCACTTCAAGATTTTTCCTAATTTTACTTGTGATTTCTTCTTTGACCCATTAGTTGTTTAAAAGTACATTGTTTAATTTCTTCTACATATCCCTTGACTTTCCAGTTCTCCCTCTGTTATTGATTTCTAGCTCCATTCTAATGTGGTTCGAGTGGATACATTGTATAATTTCAATGTATTTTAATTTATTGAGACTTGACTTATGATCTAACATGTGGTTTATCTTGGAGAATGACCCATGTGCACTGGAGGAGAATATGTGTTCTACTGCTATTGGGTGAAGTGTTCTATAAATGTCTGTTAAGTCTAGTTGGTTTTGGAGTAGTGTTCAAGTCTTCTATTTCCTTATTCATCTTCTGTCTTGATGCTCTGTTGTTGAAAGTAGTTTCTTTAAGTCTCATACTATTAATGTAGATCCATCTCTTTCTCCCTTCAAGTCTGTCAATATATGCTGCATATATTTTGGGGCCCTGCTGTTAAGTACATAAATATTTATAATTGTTATGCCCTTTTATTGAATTGATCCCTTTATCAGTAAAGAGTGACCTTCTTTGTCCCCTCCGACAGTTTTTGACTTAATTCTGTTTTATCTGATATTAGTATAGTTACCCAAGCTCTCTTTTGGTTATTATTTGCAAGGTATATATTTTCCATCCTTTCACTTTGAACTTTTGTATGTCTTTGAGTTTAAGGTGAGTCTCTTGTAAATAGCATGTGGTTCTGTCACACTTTTTTAGCCATTCTACCAATCTCTGTCTTTTGCCTGGAAAGTTTAATCCATTCATATTTAAAGTAATTACTGATAATGCCATTTTGAAATTTTGTCTTTGTAAGTTTTATACCTGTTTTGACTCTTAATTCTTTCATTAATATCTACCTCCATATTTATTTGGCTTTTTGTATTGTACCATTTTTAGTCCTTTCTCATTTCTTTCTGATTATATTTTTTATGCATTTTCATTGTGGTTACCATGGGGCTAATATTTAAAATATTTATAATCTTAACTCACATTTGATTTTTATTCCAATTTATCTTCAATAGCAACACGTACACTTTTCCTATACCCCTCTGTTCCCTCACTTTTTTTGTACTTGTTACAAATTATCTTTGTACATTGTATGTCCAAAATCATAGATTTGTCATCACTTTTTATGAATTTGCATTTTAGCCTCTGTAGGGAGTATGAAGTGAAATGATATAACAAAAAATACAATATAATAGAACTGGCATTTATAATTACTCACATAGTTACCTTAACCAGAAGTCTTTATTTCTTTATGCTGCCTTGATCCACTGTCTAGTATCCTTTCTTTTCAGTTTGAAGAACTCATTTTAGCATTTCTTGTAGGGCAGATATAGTGGTGATGAACTCCCTCAGTTTTTGTTTATCTGGGAATATCTTACTCTTTCCCTCATTTTTGAAAGAAAGTCTTTCCAGATATAAAATTATTGGTTGGCAATTGTTTTCTTTCAGCACTTTAAGTTTTCATACCACTGCCTTTTTTCTTCCATGGTTTCTGATGGGAAATCAGCACTTACTGGGATTCTCTTGTACATACTCCTTTCTTTTCTCTTGCAGCTCTCCTAATTCTCTCCTTGTCCTTGGCATTGAACAATTTAATTACTATGAGTCTGGGCATGGTTCCATTTGAATTTATCCTGTTTGGGGTTCACTGGGATTCGTGAATGTGCATATTCATATCTTTTTTTAAATTTGGGAAGTTTCCTGCCATTATTTCTTTGAACATTCCTTCTGCCTCTTTCTTCTCCTTCTGGGACTCCCATAATGTGTATATTGGTGCACTTGATGATCTTCCACAAGTTTCTTAGGTTCTGTTTATTCTTTTTTATTCTTTTTTTCTTTATATTCCTCAGCCTGACTCATTTCAATTGTCTTGTCTTTAAGATCACTGGTTCTTTCTTCTGTCACCTCCAATCTGCTGTTGCAACCATCTAGATATTTTTTCATTTCAGTTATTGTGGCCTTCAACTCCATTATTTCTGTTTGGCTCCTATTGAGAATCTCAAAGAGATTCTCATATTGTTCATTCATTATTTTCTTCATATCCTTTAGTTCTTTCTCTGTATTTTCCTGTATATCCTTGAGCATATTGAGGATCATTTTTGTAAAGTCTGTGCTGGTGAGTCCAAAGTCTGATCCTCTTTGTTGAGGGTTTCTGGATTTTTATCTTATGTCTTTGGATGGACCATCATTTCCTGTTTCTTTGTCTTGTGATCTTTTGTTGCACACTGTATGTTTTAGAATTTTAAAGTGTTAACTCTGGGACTTAGTCCCTGAGCTCTCTGTTACTCAAGTTTGTATCTAACTAGTGATATGACAGAGATTTTCTTTACTGCCAGAAGCTTAAGAAAATAAAACAAAGCAAAAGGCAACTTTCACCATCTTTGCAGGCTGGCTGTGCTTTGCCTGGTTATCTCTTTAAGAGCCTATCCCTTCTATCAAGAAGATCAGCTCAAGGCAAATGCCAAGTACCAGGTCTCTCTGTCTTACCTGAGCCTCTGTGGAGCTGTGCAGCCTGCTTGTTTTCCTGGCCTTGTGTTTCCTAGAAGCTTTGAGAATTCTCTGTTTGTTGTTTATTGGAGTTTACTGCTGAATACCCCCTCCATCCTTTTGAAACAAACTTTTACCCCCTCCTAGGTGCTCTCTTGAGGGACTTAATATACGTAGTCCTTTGCCTCAGGCTGCTTCAACTTAATTGTTTCTCACACTGGCCCAATTATCTACAAGTTGCTTCTCTGCCCTCAGAACAAACTCTTGGAGAGTGGGCCCAAGACAAGTTCCCCAGTTCAGTCTCTGGTACTTCTATCCAATAGACTGGCACTGTTATGCATGCACTCCAGTATACACACAGGGCCACTCTGCTCCCTCTAGACCAGGGACCCACGATGTTAGCACAAGCTGGCTCCACCCCATGTTGTGGAGGGGGTGGGGAAGGGGCTAGCAAGGGCACTGGGGAGCTTCTTCTATGGATTTTCAAGCTGTGTTTACTTGATTCAGCATGTGCCCAGTTAATGCAGTCCTTTAACTGTTTTCTGTAGTTTTGAGGAAGGTTACTGTCCTTAAGATTCCTCCACTGCCTTTGCCTGAGGTGGGTTGGAACAATGGCCACCCTCAGAGCTGGTCCCCAGTGATATGAAGTAACTGATCAAAACTAGTGATGAGTGATCAGACCACACACCCCTGGAGTTTGGAGGACTAGGTCTTTATGTCCCAGCCTGGCAACAGCAAACTGCTCCAGGAGTCTGAGTTCTAGGCCCCACTGCTACACACCATGAGGCTGGGGGAAGGGAGACAGTAGTCACTGCAGGGAGGTTGAAACTCACTGGGATTTGTTGCAATTTACCAGCCTCTTCCCCCGACTCATCCTTGTGTACTGCACAGTGTTCTACTAGTCTCTGGAGTTTCAAAATAGTTGATTCTGATAGTTCCTGCCAGTTTGTTCGTTGTTTTGGTGGAGGGACTGATTCCTGTAGCCTCCTACTCCACCATCTTCCCACAATCCTTTCTGACATAGATGGGAAGCTACTTCATAGGTTGAGATTGGGAGTAAATTAGATAATGTAAAGCACTTAGCATGCTTCCTGCAGCTTAAGTGTCCTATAAATTGTTGTTTTTATTATTATTGTGCTTTCTTTTACTTCTGTGAACCCCTTATAGCTTGCAGATAAAATGATTACTGTGAACTCTATAGGAGAGGCTAATGCTGCTTTGCTTCAAATCCATACTTGGTTAGCAGTTGAGTTGGGTTGATCAGGCTGAACTGTTGCAGGCTCTGGAAAGGAGGATCTGAGTGCAGCCCTGGCCGACACCTCTACCACGGGTTCCTGATAGTGATGGGCATGTTGGGTTTGACACTTGCAAGTCAGCTGGAGAAGTGCATGATTCTGGCAGCTGTTCATGTGTTCTGATGGAGGACAAAGTTACTGTGGTTGAAAAACAAAACCCTTTTTTTTTTCTAGAAGGGACCAGGAGATGGAGCTGGGCTTCATTTCAAGTTCCAGAAGCAGCACAGATGGGTTGGGAGATTCTAGACAGTGGGGGAGGAAGGAGATGTATTTCCCGGCAGGAGTTCCTTTTGGGATTTAGGGTGTGAACTGCTCTGTGAACATTGATCATATGTTCTAATCACTGTAATAAAACAGCAGGATCTTGCTACCTTCTCTTCTCTCTGTTGTTCTCTTTTCCAATTATGGTCAGAAAGGCCAGGGTGGGCTGAGCAAGGGGTGATATCACTGTTTTCTTTCTCTGGGTTGAGTGGATGCCAAGTGGAAGGCCTGCTCCTATTTTCCATAATTAGGCCTCACTTTGTTGGGGAAATTTTCCATTTGTGATTCTATTCTGAGCACAGTACTTTTATTTTTATGGCGGAAACTGGAAGGAGTCTAGCAAGTTTGAAATGGTAGGTGAGTTGGCAAGGAATACTGACCTCCTTGTTTCTAAATGGGAGTATAAAATTACTCACCAGTAGTACTCACACACCAAAGATCAATCTTAGATTCAGAGTGGAGTTTAATGGAATAAGCAGGAAACTAGAAGGTTGAACTCCAAACCCAACTATGGCAACAACTTGCTGCCTTGGTTTCCTTTTTTATAAGATAGGGACAATCCCAATTAAATTATTGTCACTTATTTGAGCTTCTGCTAGTAATAATTGACAGTGTTTTTTGAACATGATGTGCCTGGCACTCTTCTTCACAACAACCCTAGGAGGTAGGTTTTATTATTCTCATTTTACAGGTAGAGGAAACTGAGTGAAAGGGAAGTTCAATTACTTGCCCAAGTTTGCTCAGGTAGGAAGTGCAGGGCCAGGATTTGGGTCCAGACCATCTAACACCAGGCTGTCTGATCCTGTTAGGCTACTCTCCTCTGGCATGGAAGCCAGATGAAGTGATTCTGGAAAAATGAATTTTCCCGATAAGGGAAGCTTTACTCTGCAAGGCTGTAAATCTAATTTTAGCCATTTGCTGAAATCTTTCCATAAATAAATCTCTCTCTCCTCTGGTCTTAAACAGAGTATACCAAAAAATAACAAATGTGTATAATCTAACCTATTTACCCTATGTGCTTACTGTGGGCTAGGGCTGTTCTTACTGCTTTACCTGCATTACTGCACTTCAGATTCCTGCCAACCAACGAGATTCCTTTTTCTGATGGTGAAACTGAGGCAAACAACAGAGAGGTTAAGCGTCATGCAGCCAGGTTGAGCCTGGATTTGAACTGAGGCAGTCTGGCTCCAGGTCCTGTGATCTTAATGACTGTCCTAGTTTCCTAGGGAAGTTTTAATAGAATACCAAAACAGGAGGGCCTAAAACAACAGAAATTTGTTGTCTTGTGGGTCTGAGACTAGAAGTCTGAAATCTGTAGGGGAGAATCCTTCTTTGTCCCTTTCTAACTTCCAGTGATTTGGCAGCAATCCATGGGCTTTGATCTCAGCCTTGGCCTTTACATGGCGTTCTCCCCTGTGACTCTTCTCCTCTAACTTGAAGACCACCAAGTCATATTGGATTAAGGGCCCACCCTACTCCGCGATGACCTCATTTTAACTTGTCTAATTCCATCTGTAACCACCCTATTTCCAAATAAGGTCATATTCTGAGTTCTAGGGATTAGGACTGCAGCAATTCAATCCATAAGAATGACTAAGAGTTCTGAATTACTGCACAGTGGCACATCCATGGCAGTGACGACAATGCCCATCTTGACCATTTACTGAACCCTGACTTTGCTCAAGCACTCTGCTGGGGCTTTATGTGCCTTTGCTCACTCAATGCTCTCCACAAGCCTATGAGGTAGGAGCTGTTGTAACCCCGTTACATAGTTGGGGGAACCGAGGCTTAAAGAGGTTAGGTAACTTGCCTAACATCCCATAGCTAAAAAGTGGCAGTGTTGATATTCAAGTTCATGTCTGTAGCAACTCATGTTCTTATAGAAACTCACGCTCTTTCTACTATACAACCTTGTCTTCTGATTTTGGTCTCGATAATAAGGACCTTCTGTGATTATAGGAGATTGTCCTCCTGGGGGTGCGGAGGGAGGCTGGGCACAAGCTGCTCTGCTGTCATCATCCTGCTCAGCTGTCACTACCTTCCCCAGAGTCACAAATCTTGGTCTCTTTCTCTGTCACCAGTTCTTCTGACAGAGAGGATGAACAGAGATTGAGTAGTGCTGGTCAGTATTGGTTATATCCAATTCAATATCAGGCTGAGCCTGTCATCTGGGACATGGTACCACAGCAGGGAGCAGAGGGTTTGAACAGGCACCAAGGACCAGTCCAAAGGGAGTCGAGGCAGGTGCAGACCCAGTGATATCCAGTAGTCATCAGAGGCAGGAGTGGGGCAGATATCGTTAATTGTGCACACCATGCACGTATCCTTGCACCCCAGGACGTTCTATCCTGCTTCTTTCATGCTGGCAAAGCCCTCCTCCCACAGCAAAGGCCAAAAATGCCAGAGGATTGCTTTATTCCCTTGCAGCTAAAGGTAACCATGGGACGCATTCACAGCCAGTGAGATTTTAGGGGAAGACTGTTGGAAGATTTCTTTCCATGATAAAAAGAAGGAGATATTGAGGACAATTCTCTCTCTATCCACTTCTTTATTCTTTGGTTTTGCTGTGTGATGCCTAGAGCTGTGGCAGTAACCTTGTGGCCATGAGGGATAAGACACGGAATAAAAGCTGAGCATAGCACCACAGGAGACCGAAAAGGTCTAAGTCCATGGTTACATTGTTGAGCTGCTGAAACAACACTGGAATGCCTACATCTGGATTTTGTGTATTGTAAAACAAAATGTTATAAGCCACTTTAGTCTGGTATTCTCTTACTTGCAGCCAAGAACACCCTAAATGACACATTATCCCAGATGGTTTCACTGGGATCACCTATATCTGTTGCAGCTGTCACTGGTATTCCTGGATACTGACACCACCATGCCAGGGAAGGCCCTGACAACCTGCGTGTGGACTAGAGCTGTGCAGCGAGGACACCTAGATGGGGGTTGAGGTGAATGAATGGAAAAGGGAGCAGCTGGGGAGGTTGGGAAGGGAAAGCCCAGCCATGCTGATGGCTGAAGGCACTCATCATTCTATTATGCTGGGCTATGGTTCATAATTTCTGGCTAAATTGCACCTTTGCTTTTCTTGTAACCTTAAAAGTGTGTCAGGCTTTGAAATAATTTGCCACCCAACAGCTTCCTTTGTTTTGTGGTAATTGGCTTGTTTTACCACTGGTGAGGTGGGCTTGACCTTGACTGACCGTTGTGGAGACTACACCACTTACAAGCTCCCCCACTCCTCTCCTCCAAGGGTCCAGTCTTAAAGGCCAGGGCTCTGATAACCCCCATGAGCTCCCTGACAGCTCTAAAGGCAGACTTGGCATTCAGTAACTTTGCAGGATGACCCAAGACCAGCCCCCATCCTCACAACCCTCTCTCTCATTGGCGTAACAACTGGATGTTCAAAAAATCTCTTAGGAGGTATTATCAGACAGCAAAATTCACAGTTAAGGGGGAGACCCCGAGAGTATTCAAGGGTTCTTTAAATGGCAGTGCCAGGGTTATTGTCTCCACGAGGAACAAAGTCAAAGTCAGGTTAATAGAAGGAACATGCCTTCTTTGGTTGAAGTCTGGAAATGTCTGTGGAGGAAAATTAGTCTTCATTCAGCAGGCATGGATCTCTATGTTTAAATTCAGGTGTTCAAGAAATATAACTTAAAATTTTTATATCATAGCTTAATTTCTATTTCTGAACCTCCTCTCCTCCCACCACATTCTTCTGGCTTAGCTGAAACATTGTCTTTCCTGGAGTTTTTCCTCTGGAGGATATTCCCCAAATCTGAGATTTACTCAGAACCAAGGAGGGGCTCATTTGGTCCTTGGAGATAGGTCCCTGGGTTTGGCTTGTTGTGAGACCCCTGTCGTCCTGGTCCTCATGGTGAGTCTCTCCAGCTTTTGTGTTGAGTTTGGCACATGGACATCTTTTGTGGGGCTGGTTCTAGTCTAATCTGCCATGATGCAACATGCAGTAATTTTTCTTTGGAGTTTCTGCTTTTCCAGTGTTGCAGGACTTGGTTTTTCTAGCAACACTGGAAAAGCAGAAAGACTGCAGAGAAGAATTACTGCATGCTGCATCATGGCAGATCAGGAGCAAAGGACTTGGCTTTTCCTTGCTCACAGAACAATTGATTTCTCTCTCTTCCTTTAATTCTTTCTTTTTACCTCCTTCCTTCCCTCCTTCCTTCTCTCTCTCTTTCCTTCTCTTCTGTATTAATTAGGGTTCTCTAGGGAAACAGAATCAATGAGAGGTGTCTATGACTATAAAATTTATAAAAGTGACTCACGCAACTGTGGGTGTGCACAAGTCCAAATTCTATAGAGCAGTCAGCAAACTGTCAACTCCAAGGAGGATGTCCAATGAACTCCTCAGGAAACGAACTTTGACAAACTCTTCAGGAAACGCTTCGCTGGGCAGCCAAAGAAGAAGTGAAGGTCTTCTATCTGTCTCGCTTATAAGTCTTCAACTGATTAATTGGATTAAATCCAGCGAATTGCATTCTCTCATTGTGGAAGACACACCCTTTGGTGAGTCATCAGTCACAGCTGCAGTCAATTGACTGATGATTTAATAAACCAGCCTGTTGGTTTATTAACCAGCCACAAACATTCTCACAGCAATTGTTAGGCCAGTGTTTGCTTGACCAGACAGCTGGGTACTATCATCTGGCCAAGTTGACACATGAACCTAACCATCACATCTTCCTTCTCCCTGATTTCTTTCTTCCTTTTCTCTTTCTTTCTCTCTCCCTTCTAACCTTCCCCCAAATCTGAAGGAAAATGTTTTCTAGAATGGAGGACATTCTTCTGCCTTCATGTTCTTCCAGAAACTTGGTCTATGCTTACCAAATACTCCTTCCCAAAGGACTTGGGCTTTTAAAACAAAAACCAGGAATATTTGCAGGTTACTTCCGTTTTCCAATATGCCACATGTTTCCTACCATTTAAATGCAGGGAGATGGAGGTGGAGGAGAGAAAAAAGGAACGACAGAGGAAAAAAAAAAACCATAGAGTAATACCTTAAAATACTATCAGTTACATTCCCTTTGTTTAGGTGTGCTTCCTTAGAAGGTGACAGTAAACCACTAGGCTGCAGCTGCAGATGCTGAGGAGGAAGAGCTGTGTCCTGCCTCCCTGCCCAGGACTAGAGCTTCAACTTCCCCATTTGGAGCCTGCAAAGTCTGCAGTACTGGAGTTTACTAGACTTAAGAAGGGACTGGGGATGCTGGGGCTTTTTTTGTACCTGAGGAGGTTGGAGTTTACTGAAGGAAAGATTGGACTCTGGATCCAAGGAGCTTCAAAGAGGGAGTATGGCAGGTGGTTGAGGACTGTGGAATTGAAAAGAAATTGTGAAATGGAACTTTCTCAAGGGACATTTCCTGGCTAAGTTCTAAAGACTCGGATCGTGGAAGGAGGACAAGTCATCACTTCTGCTCCCTATACATTGTGCTGTTCGAAGATTGACTTCTCTGGTGTAGCTTGTTACGTGTATAGTCCCCAAAGAGATGGTGGGGAGAGTGGTGAGGGTTTCCCAGTCACCTAATGGGATTCCAGCCAAGATATAGGTGGAAGGGCCCTGGTCCCCACTGGTTACCAGCAAATGTTGAGGCATCTATGGACCTCATCCCTTGAGAACTCACTAAGACTAAGTTCCCTGATTTTGCTCCCTCCTTTAGGTTGGCAAATAACCTAAAGAACAGAAGGGAGGGGCCCTGACACACTTGATTTACACATTTATTCTTTCAGTCAAAATTATTGAACAAATTCTATGTGACAGCCATGGAATTTCTTTTTCTTGTTATACAAAGAGTAATGAAATAGTCCTTGCCCTTGAGAAGCTCTTGCTTTTCTCATGCCTCTGGCCTACTCTTCTGTAGAATATTGGAAATGTGGTTCTGGCCCTCCCTACCATCTCTCACTTGCTCCTGAGAGAGGGTGGAGTGACTAACCTGTTTGCTGGGATGGAGAGAATCTGTCACCTGATGCTACACAGTACCCTGTTGGAGAGAAAATGTGTCAACTTATTTATGTCACCCTGTTCAAGTGGCCTCCCCATTTTCTTCTCTTTTTAGCAGCCTCCCCTTAGCAGGTATACATGTGTGCATGTGTGCATGTATGCATGCTCCTCTGTGCAGTAAGAGATCTGCTCTGTTTGGGGAAGGCCTGAAGTTCTCCAGCTGCTCAGTGTGACCAGGTGGATAATTCAGCATGGGTATGTATGTCTGTCAGTGGCCTATAAGGAAGCCCACCCATTTGGCTGCAGATCGGTTGCTTTTTCTCATTCAGCTTCACTAGAAATGAAGCTGATCTTGTGAGCTCCTTCTCACAGATTCATGTGTATTTCTCAAGTTTAGAGAGGCAAGGTATAATTTATTTTTTCCCTTATATCATAACACAGGATAAGCCCTGTAACAGAAATATGAACAGTGAGCTGTGGGATCAAAGAGGAAGAAGAGCTAGATAAGAATGCCTTCACAGAGGAAGTGACATTTGAGCTGGGACGTGAATGAAGAGGCACTTGGCAGGTGGTGATGCAGAGGCTCAACAGCCAACAGCCATGACTGATCTTTGCACTCAAATCAGTCTTAGCACAGGGCAGGGGCACCCAGCAGGGCCTCCACACCCAACTATGGGATGAAGAGATGATGAGCCCTGGAGGACACTCTCTGGGAACATGGGGACTCCTTGGAAATGTGGGTGGGCCATCCTCCTGCGACACTCACTGCTGACCTCCAACAGCACACGAGGGCCCTGTGCATGGCTCAAGGCAGGAGGCTCTCACCCATCACTGGCCTGCACATGAGCATGCAAATGGATGGGGAAAACTCAGAAGGCAGAGACAGGAGAGCTGGGTGTGAGGAAAATCTTGAGTTTGGAAGTCAAAAAAACTCAATAGCCTAGAGTGAATGGTTTCTGAAGGAAGTTGTGTACTTGGAAGCAAGATCAAGGAGAGCAATTCAGTTAGATGACACACAGTCAAGTCTTTTTCTAATACAGAGTGCCAACCTTGCAAGAGGATTTTTCCTGTGAACTGTGTCTGGGTAAATGTGTTAAGGACTCAGGGAAAATCTAATCCATAGGCAGAAATCTAATTTAGGCTGAAAATAAAGGACTGGAAAATTATTATTGGAAAATTGTTTTCCTGTAGTTAGTCATTCCACATCTGAGAGCTAGATTTTTTTTTTTCATTGATGTAATTAGTGATTACATTTTCTAGAGGACATTTTTCATGTCAGGCAGACGATGACTCCGAAGAAGAGGGAGGGTAGTGCTTCCTGGGAAAGAGAAAGGAGTGTCATGCTGAGACAGTGAAGGGGTGAAATCGGATTAGACAAAGACATCCTTCTTGCACCATCAGTTAACCCCAAAGCACTCACAAGAATGAGCTAATCTTTAAAATGTAATTGAAACCCTGTGATAACACACTCTTTGGAATCTCCGAGTGTTTGGGCTGTGGTGGAACTTTGCCTTAGGGTGGACCAAGAGGGCTATTTTATGCCTGGATTAGGGGATTGTCCAGCCTTGCCTCAAAGGCTCTCAGCCCACCAGCCTACCACCTCAGCTTTGCCTTCTGGGGTGCTCAGGCCATTTACTTGCTATTTAAGTGCTTTCTTTTGCCTCAGGAGATGTCATTATCCTCCTGTCACTTAACTGTAACAGTCCTAGATTATATATCTTTTAAAAATATTCCTTTAGCTTCATATCACTAATTTTCATTTTTTAAAAATGGGAAACTGGATGCCCCCCGGGTTAGGGGTCCAGGCCAGGAGCTAGCCCAGACTCAGGCTAGGCAGGCTAGTCCCACAGAGACCATGAGACCCCAGTACAATCTCCTAATACAATCTCCCATCCTGATTCTGAAGAGCCTCTTTGTTCACAAAGCCAGTCCTCTTGGGGAAAGTCCATTATTCCTCCTGCACCCAAGGATATTCCTTTTGGCAACTCTGCAGAGCTAAAGAAGGATAAAAATCCCAACCTTAAAAGTGATCTTGCAGGAGGAAACAAACAAACAAACAAACACAAAGGCACCCAGTGTTCTTTTTTACTTTAATTGCTCTTTTTCACTTTAATTATTATTCTTGTTATTTTTATGTGTGTGGTAATGAAGGTGTTAGGGATGGATTTTGGTGATGAATGTACAACTATGTAATGGTACTGTGAACAATCGAATGTACGATTTGTTTTGTATGACTGCATGGTATGTGAATATATCTCAATAAAATGAATATATAAAAAAAAGTAATCTTGTAGGGCTCCTGGACATTGCTGCTATTTTAAAGGCTATTCAATCTATAAATTAGTGCATTTATTGACCATGATATGAGGTCTCTGACCTTCTGACATCTGCCAGGTCTGTCATCATAACCTACATTATGAATGAGAAATAGTACTTCCCACTCAGTCTTTCATATGCTTGTCATTTTGAATTTGTCATCATATCATTTGGATTTAGTAACTTTTAATTTAAATCAGTCCAAAATATTATAACATAAATACCCATTTCAGCCTTGTCCCGATCAATAGTTTCTGTGAAATCGTATGTTCAATGTATTGCTTTTTCCTATTTCATATTAAATTATTCAGGATTATTATAATAAAATGTTTGCCTGCATACAAATTAAATTATCTTGCACACCTACAGTGGGACATGTACCATAATTTGGAAACACACAGTCATAGGGGAGGTTTAAAGGGCTAGAATTCCTTTTAGATCACCAGGATCCATTTTATTCAACTGATTCACCGCCAATCGAAAAAGTCTCCTTGATGTAGCTATTTCTGATGGTTTTGTCATTATGGGAAACGACGCTTTCACCAGAAAATTTAGCTCTTCGCAAATGACAGAGACCCAAACTCCCTTCAATCCAACAAATATTTGAGTACTTTTCCTGTGAAGTTACCAAGGGAGATGTATTAACAGAGGACAATGCCAAAGGAAAGCAAAGCTCCATTTACTATGATACGGAGGTGTCCCAGAAGCCCCCTTGAGAAAATCTATGGCTGAGGCTGGAGGTCTAATGGGAAACTCTCCCTCCCCTGAAACACAAACCACCTGACTACTCATCTTCCACATCAGAGGATAGAAAATGAAACAAGTGAGAGAGCACGGAGGAAGAGAGAAGAGAGTGAGACCAAACGCCAGACTTTCCCGCATGCCTTGTGATGACCGTGCCACATCCAGAGAACATTTGCGCGTGGGAACTTCGGATACACTGTGACCTCATCTCTTAGTAAATGTGACTTAGTCATGTTCTGCAATCTCTCCCATTCCCTTTCCCCCAAGCACTCCATGATTGCTGCGTGGAGAACAAGAAGGGGGAATAATGGGGACCCCTATTTGGAGGCAGAGCCCTGAAAGGTGAGAATGTTTCCAAATGTTGGAGTAGATTTAAAGTTCCATTTTAGGACAGAAGTGTGGTTCTTTCTGCCATCATTTCTGTGGCCAGACTCCACTCATTTTGTATACAAATAAAAATTAAGTCCATGAATGTCCACAATAGAAAATTATTATGGTACAGATCCCTGGAACAGTCTCCCGTAGGGCCGGGTTCCTCCAAGAAAACGCAACTCTGGAATGAGGCTTTCTTTCTTTGGTCACCAGTTTGTCCTGTAGAGCAGGAAAAGTGTGTAGCCTTAGAGATGGGTCTGGCTGATGCACCTTGATTAGAATACAACAATTTGAATTTAAGTGTCAGTGCTATGGTGGGCATATAATGTGTGATTGTCTTCTAGCCGTATGCATGTTTTGTAAGACTATATTTGAAAGTGTCACTCAGTAAAAGTCAGGACCATACCTATCTGGTCTCATCTGAGGAGAAGCCCAACACCCAGCTCACTGGGACAGTCGACAGGAACTGCAGGTCCATGCTGCTGCCGTATCTCCTGCTGGGACCCTATAAGATATTGAGATGGCACCTTTCTGTCATCAGTATGAGCAGAGCTCTACCTAGAGTGGTGAGAAATGGTAACCGTAAACCCCCAACTTCAACAACGGACCCTTCCTTTTCCTCTCCACCCGGTCTGGGGAGACTGAGGGACAGAATTAATGCTGGCTTTGGTTTTATCCACACTGAGAGTCTGGCTATCTGTGTAAAAGACCATTAATATAGTAAAAAAAAGAAACTGCTTTAGTTTTATCCCAGGAATGAGTAAATTAGTGCTTAAACAAATGCAACATTGACTCTGCCACCAGCTCAGGTGTCTAAAGGGAATGGATGACTTTCAACAACAACAAGAAACAGAGCGCTTCATACACTTGTGAGAGACTCAACTGGAAGTTGCCTGCAACCTAGCAATTGTGAAAGCTCACTCGAGACACCTGTCACTTGAAAGAGACAGTCTAAGAGACATGCTCCATGGCACTTTCACTGTACCCTCCAAGCACCATCTGTGTATTAATTCAAGCTTTCAGGAAACAGCACGCTAAGGCTGTTGAGCTCCCTAAAGAAAGATCTCGCAGGAGTTAAGAGATAATGCTATGCCTTTGGAATTTCTAAGAATTGATATAGCAAAGAGTCATTTGCAAGTGTTTTGTACTTTTCATAAGTCTATTCTTGAAAGTATCACTCATTATACTATTCATGTAACTCTTCCTGAAATTTGCTGCTAGGAAAAAGCTTCTCTGACCAGAACAATTTGTTACTTTTTCCAAGCAAACAATTATTGAACGCTAACTGTGTGCCAGGCACTGGGCTAGGTACTGAAACATGGGTGAACTAATATGTTTTCTTTTATTTGATATAAACACTGTATAACCCAGTATATTTATTTATGCTCTATCTGGCAGAAGCACCAAATTAAACCTAGCATTCAAGTATACTGACTACCTCTTCTCAGGTGCAACTATTTTATACTCTTTTCATTTTCATTATTGATTTAAAACTATATTATAAAGACATTTTTATTAAAAAAATTTTATGTAGTACAAAAAAGTTTCCAATGAAAAATTTATAACTTCTCTACTGTCCATACATCCTCTAATTTCACTCCTAGTTACAGCCACTATTTTGACAGTATATTGTGTATCATTACAGTTACTGCACATACATACAACACACACACACACACACACACACACACACACACATACTTCTGTTATGTTCCATTTCAGACACTTTATACTCACACCGTGGCATACCAAGGGCAAGGAGATGGAGTGGTCCAACCCAGGAACAGACAATAAAGAGGTGCAATGTTAGAAGAGAATTGTAAAAAATAATAAAACTCCCTAAAAGTTGGTCTGCTCTTTATCGGCGCCATGCAGAAGAAATTCTAAACAATGTCAGGGATAAGATACTGCTCTCGACTGGGTGGAGCACTCTCACCAGTGCCCCTCCCCCACTGGCTTACCAGGGAACACACACACATTTGCACACAGGCATATGTTCACAGGCAAGTATATAAATATGTGTGTGTACAATATATATTCTTTGTAAAATTTAAATGGGATAACATTACGCATTGTTCTTACAATATTTCTCTATTAATTTTTCTTGTACTTCTTTCCACATCATTTCTTATAGATCCAATTCTTTCTTAATGACTGTGAAATATTCTATTATATGATTGCGCCATCTTTTTTTTTTAAATCCAGGCCTCTTATTTTTTCACTATTAACATGGCAAATAGATGGGTTTTGCTAATCTGGACTGAGAGAATCTAAAAGGCAAATGTGTTAAATGTAATGTAAATCAATGGTTTGGCACTTGTAATGTAAATCAATGGTTTGGCACTCATAATGTAAATATGTAATTTGTGACTTTAACTACATAAAGGTGAGGGGGACAATGAGACATAGAAACATAGTTTATATACTGAAGTTGCTAAGTTAGAATCAAAGCAAACGAGATTGTTACAGATTTAGGATGTTAAATTTAAGCCCCATGGAAACCACAAAGAAAATATCAGAGTATGCAAATTCATAGAGACAGAAAGTAGAGGACAGTTTATGAGGGGAAATGGGGACTTAATGTAAAATGAGTGCAGGGTTTCTGTTTGGAGTGAGGGGAAAGTGATTATAGTGGTTGTTGGGGAAGGCATTGCAATATTGTGAATGTGATTAATCCCACTGAAGGGTATGCTTCGGAATGACTGGGTGGGAAGATTCATGTTGTATACTTGTTTTCGCAATTAAAATAATTAAAAAAGATAGAAAAACTAGAAAGATAATGAAAATTAAATTTAATACATGATACCGGAATGGGATCCAGCAAGGAGTATAAAAGGCTCAGAAGGACATTATTGGGACGTAAGAAAAAATTGGAATACAGAATGTAATCTTTGTATCAATGGCAAATTCCTTAAGCATGTTTAGGACTATTTTTGTTAAGTTTTTGTCTGGAATGTCCCAAGTCTGATCCTGCTCATTGATGGTTTCTAATGCTTTAGATCTTCTCCTTTCCCTGGGCCTTTACTTACAGTTTTTTTGTATATTTTGTAATCTTTCGTTGAAACCTGGACATTTTGATATTTTAATGTTTTATTGCTGGGATTTAGATTCCTTAAACTTGTAGCCAGTGAGTGTTACGACAGAGCTTTCCAAGAAGAAAACACCTTCAAATAACCATTTGTTGAATATTTTTGCAGATTGTCCTGTGCCAGAACTCTCCTTTAGGGCTCATCCACGCAAGGAGGATCTGGAGAATAGCTCCTGGCCAAAGCACAGAGGCCTCCCTGATCCTTTCTGCATATGTCTTCCCTAGGAAATAGCTTCCTTATGGTCCTGGGCACTGCCCTCTCTGTCCTACAGCCAGCCATCCCTTGCCCCAGGCAGCATGAGTTGACTGCTCTCTCAGTGTTCTGAAGTCTCCTTCTAAATGAGTCCACTTCTAAATGCAGGGCTGGTTCGGGGAGGGTGAGTCCTTCAGGCCACCACCAGACAGATGGTGGACATACATGCTCCCAGGATGTGCACAAGGGTTACTCTGTTCCCTTCAGAACCTGGAGGAGGGATCCACACTGGGAGCATGACCAGCTCTACAATGAACTGGAGAGGGGAAGAGGAGGAGCCAGCCAGGGCACTACGAGATCCTACTGCTTTGAAGTAGCCCTTTTCTCGACTTGACTCTTGCCCCATTACTGCAGTCCTTTAACTTTTTTTGGAGCATTGAGAAAGATGTTTCTGCCAGTTCTTTCTGGTTGTTCAAAGCTTCTGTGGAACAGAAGTGTCTCACTTCTCCATCTTGACTGGGGCCTTTTCCATTCCATTTTGTATGACATTCTTAAGGTAGGCCACCATGCCTCTGACTATGTTTTCAGTATTATCTGTTCTTCTTGTGTCTCCAATGTGATTTTTATTTTTATAATGTTTTTATTGTTATCTTAAATTTCTTCCAACACTACTCTAGTTCATGTTTTATTTCCTTTTATTGTTTCATACTCTAATGAAAATTTTTCTCAAAAAAATTACTCAAATCAATTTTGATTCTCTGGTCTTTTCTTTAAACATGTGTGCTCACTCTCTCTCTTTTTGTCTCTCTTTCTCTTTTTTCCTAAAGCCCTACTTTTGGTACCAAAATCTGTATCCATCAGGGTTCTCTAGAGAAACAGAATCAATTTGATATATATATTAGATACATCAAATATACATGCAAACATGATTTATTTTAAATAATTGGCTCACACAATTGTTGGGCTGCCACGTCTGAAGTCTGCGGATCAACATGCTAGAACCTTGTGCAGTAGCTGATATTGCAGTCTTGAGTCCGAAATCCATAGGATAGGCCTGTAGGTTGCTCAAATCTTGCGGCAGAATTTCTTCTTCTTTGGAAATCTCAGTTTTTGCTATTAAGGGCTTCAAAAAATTGGATGATGCCCACCCATATTATTGAGGATAATTTCCGTTACTTAAAGTCAATTGATTTTAGATGTTTAGATGTTAACTGGTTCTACAAAACATCTTCACACCAACACTTAGGTAAGTGTTTGATTAAATAACAAAAGTTGACACAAAAAACTAACCTTCACAGAGCCCAAGTCCTCTTTCTTTGAACACAGAGTTAAATGCATGAAAATTTCTTCTCTTCTCTGAAATGATTCCTTTTCTAAAGAGTTTTTATTTTTTTTTTATTTGCTTATTGTTTGGAAGATTTGTTTCCTACTTTTTAGGTACTAGCTTTACAGGGTCCCAGTTTGATTGTTTCCGCTCACATGTAAAAGAGACAGGTCTATATGGGTCTGTTGTTTATTCAAGAACAGAAAACAGTAAAGGGATGGAGACGATAGGGACCTGGAGAAGCCATGAAGGGCAATCTTTGCAGATTTCTCTTCCTCTGACTTGTCAGTTTTCTGCTCTTCCCCACTCAGCAAGAGAAGATTGCCCAGATAGGCATTCACTGTGGCTCTCAGTGGAGCCTCCAGCTTACAATTGATTGCCTAAACATTCTTTATAATAAAAATTCAAATACTACAAAAGGATGTAGACTGCAGAACAACTCTAACCCCCACTTAACCCTTTCTCCTGAGGTAATCACTATTACTAGTTTCTTGTGTATCCCTCTGAATCAAGAGTCTTTGCATATACAACTGTGCTATTCAAGTGGTAGCATAGTATACACGTGGTAGCATAGTATATACATGCTTGAATTTTCTCACTAATATATGCTGGCAAATGTTCCATATTCACATATATCAATCTACTTCAGTCTTGTTAATAGTTGCTGAGTATTGTTTTAAACTTACTCAGGGCATACTGTACAAGTTCAGGCTTTCTCAGCTAGTACATGCTTTCTAATAATTATGAGGAGGAAATGCTTTCCTTCCTTTTATTTCTCCCCAAAGTTCTCCTACCTTGTGGGCTGCTGATGTTCTTAGGGTCCCCTGAAGGCCTAGTAAGGGCCAAATGACAGAGTAAGGAGTGATCTTGTTTGTTGAGGTTGAAAGGACAATCAATAACCCCTGCTCATCTCTATGTCTTTCTAACTTTCAAATGCTGGGCTAGGAGAAACTTGATGATAATAACTTGATAAAACAGGCATTAAACTGGGAAAGAGTGTTATATAACTAAATATGTTATTTCATATAATTTCATTTTCTATAATGGGGATGAAAACCCAGAAAATACTAAAACATATTTTGCTTAAGTCCATCAAAGTTTGGCTTATACAGCTGACTCCACTCTTTACCTAAAATGTTTTTCATCAAAATAAAATAGCAGGAGAAACTTCAGGGGAAAATGGTGGAGTAGGGAGCGCCATGATTCACTCTCCTCTAAAACAGCTGGTGAACAGGCAGAAACTGTCTGAAGCAACTGTTCTGGGGCTCTGGACACAAAGAGAGCACTACACAGCATCTGGGGAAGAGTGGGAGGAAGAGGCTGAGAAGTTGCAGTGAAGAACTGTGGTCAGCCCGCTAGGTGGTGGCTGCCAGGACCCATCTCCCACTCTTGAGGTGACTGGCTACTGTGGATGGAAGTCTTTGTCCCCAAGAATGGGGGTGGGGAGCATGGCTGAGGACTGATTATGGTTTTTGATTGGTGAATTCAGATCAGAATTCAGATTGGTGAATTCAGATCGTGACTTTGAACTGCTGTTTCAGCCAGGCCCAGACAGGGATGGCCTAGGCAATTGTTTCAACTCCATCCTCAACAGGGTGGAAACAGTGGACATTTAAAAACTCAGGGCCTGGAGGAGAGATCTAAGACGGCAGGATAGAGAGGAGTGGAAGTTAGTCCCCCGGAACAACTAATAAACCATCAGGAACAACTAGTAAATAATCTAGAATAACTGTGGGATGACAAACATGTCCATCCACTCATCATACACCAACCTCAATTGGGAGGAATGCCTGAGATCACAGCATAAAATCTGTAAGTAAAAACTGCGGATGCAACCTGGGAGCCCCCTCCCTCCACAGCCTGAGCTGCAAAGCCCCATGGTGCTAGAGAGAAGCTCTCTCCTAGCAAGCAAATATAGCTCAGCTGAGCTCCAACTGGTGTTTTAATTAACAAGCATGGACTGTTTGGTATGAGCTATGAATTCCCAACAAGCAGACAGAGGCTTTGGGTGACAACTGACCTTGGAGAGCCAGAGGGTGGCCATGGACTGGCCCTGAGGGGGCTTTCTGTCCCTTTTTTGGCTCAGTGGAGAAAGTCTTAGCCATTTTCAGTTCCCAGTGCTCTGACCCAGACAAGGGTGGAGATAGCACAGGCAGTCTATTCAAATGCTAATGAGCTCTCCCTAGGGGGGTTATCTTCCCTAAGAGGAAAGAGGTGCATCCCAGCTCTACTACCCACCTTGCATTCAGAACCAGACCCAGAGCCTGGGGGAAAACAGCCACAGGCCACACCTCCTTACACCAGTCTGGAGTTACAGGCTGACAGGCACCACCTGCTGGGCAGAAAAGCACAGTGACCTGAGGCCTCACAGGGTGTACCAGTTTTCTAAGACACACCCTCAGGGAAACTGGATACTGAATATTTCTTCCTTCTGGGACCTGAGCCCATTCTGGTCTGGGAAAACCTGATTGGGGTAACCAAGGAAACCATGCCTAGACAACAGAAAACTACAACCTACACTAAGGAAAATGAAGTTATGGCCCAGTCAAAGGAACAAACTTACACTTCAACTGAGATACAGGAATTGAAACAACTAATAAATTAATTCAAAAAGTTTAGGGAAGATACAGCAAAAGAGATGAACTGTATAATGAAAACACTGGGCATACATAAGGTAGAAACTGAAAGTTCAAAAAACCAACTGGTAGAATCTATGGAAATGGAAGCCACAACACAAGAGATGAAAGACACAGTGGAAACATACAACAGCAGATCTCAAGAAGCAGAAGAAAATACAGAGGAACTGGAGAACAAGGCATCTGAAAGCCTACTCACAAAAGAACAGATAGAAAAGAATGGAAAAATATGAGCAATGTCTCCAGGAACTTAAGGACAAAACAAAAAGTAAGAATGTATGTGTCATTGTTGTCCCAGAAGGAGAAAAGAAGGGAAAGGGGGCAGAAGCAATAATAGAGGAAATAATCAATGAAAATTTCCCATCTCTTATGAAAGATATAAAATTAAAGATCCAAGAAGCACAGCGTACCTCAAACAGAATGGATCTGAATAGGCCTATGCTAAGAGACTTAATCAACAGATTATCAAATGTCAAAGATAAAGAGAGAATCCTGAAAGCAGCAAGAGAACAGTGATCCATCATATACAAAGGAAACTTGATAAGACTATGTGTGGATTTCTCAACAGAAACCATGGAGGCAAGAAGAAAGCAGGGTGATATATTTAAGATACTTAAAGAGAAAAGCCACCAACCAAGAATCCTATATCCAGAAAAACTATCCTTCAAATATGAGGGAAAGCTTAAAATATTCTCTGACAAACAGACAATGCAGTTTGTGAACAAGATACCTGCTCTACAGGAAACACTAAAGGAAGCACTGCAGACAGAAAGGAAAAGATAGGAGTGAGGGGTTTGGAAAACAAATTTGGGGAGGCAGTAGCACAGCAATGTAAGTACACTGAACAAATATTACTATGAGTATGATTGAAAGAGGAATTTGGAAACATGTGGGACACCAGAAAAAAAGATGAAGCATAAAGACAGGGACTGTGTAATTCAGGAAAACCTAGGGTGCTCAACAATTGTAATAAAAGGTACAAATATGTTTTTACATGAGGTAGAACAAATGAATGTCAACATTGCAAGGTGCTAAAAATAGGGTAGGATTGGGTGGAAAATACAATCAATGCAAACTAGAGACTATAATTTACAGAAACATTGTATTATGCTTCCTTTAATATAACAAAGGCAGTATACCAAAGCTAAATGCATATGGGGGGTGGGGGAGCATAGGGGAAGGGTATGGGACTCCTGGTGTTGGTGATGTTGTCTGACTCTTTATTCTACTTTAGATTAATGCTATCTTTCCTTTTGTTGCCTTCTAACTGTCAAATTTTGTTTTTTTTGTTTGTTTTATTTGTTTTTCTCTCTCTTTTCTTTTTTATTTTTGTCTCTCTGCCTTCTTTGACTCTTCCTCCTTCTTTGTGGAAGAAATGGAGATGTCCTTATATTATAATGGCAATGGTGCTGAATACATAAATACATGATTATACAGGGAACCAATGATTGTTTACTTAGGATGGAATGTATGTTGTTTGAAAAAAACCATCTTAAAACAAATGGGTTGATGAAGAATCTTTGAGGGCACTATATTGAGTGAAATAAGACAGATACATAGGGGCAAATATTGAAGGGTCTCACTGATATGAGCTACTTATAATATGTATACTCACCGACATGAAATATAAGTCACCAGGATATAGAATGAGGCTAAAGAATGGGGAGCAGTTGCTTATTATAAGCAGAATGTTCAACTAGGGTGAACTTAAACATTTGGAAATGGACAGGGGTGATGGTACCATGTTGTGAGGATAACTAACAGTGCTGAATGGTGTGTGTCTGTGGTAGAAAGGGTAAGCTCAGAGTCAGATATGTCACCAGAAGGAAAGTTGGAAGTTAAAAGATGGGAATGTATAAAACAGTGAATCTTGTGGTGGACAATGTCCGTAACAAATGTACTGTAACAAATGTACTAAACAAAAACTATGAATCAATAATGGAGGGGGTGTGCTTAGGGGTATGGGAGAATTTGCATTTCTTTCTTTTTTTTTTTTTTGTCTTTATTTCTTTTCTGGAGTAATGAAAATGTTCTAAAAATTGAAAAAAAAAAATTAACTATGTTGATGGATGCACAGCTGTATGATGGTACCATGGGCAATTGATTATATACTTTGGATCTTTGGATAGTTGTATGGTATGTGAACAATCTCAAATATACATATATATAATTTTAAGTCTTTCATATATATAACTCAGAGCCTCCCTAGGGCTGTGGGCACAGTTTGCTGAAGGGTGCCATCTGCTGGGAAGGCCAGGAAAGTGCACCTTCAAGGAGACTTCAAAAAGGCTTTTGTCATCTATCCTGATCCTATTCCATGGGCTCTTTGGAACTGGTCTGAGCCTCCTTCATGGGTCACTAGCATGGTTTTGGCTGGGAAGTACTGACTTTGGAAAGTCTTCTGGGGTGACCCTCCTCCCAGAATTTGCCCTCCAGGCAAAAGCAGCTAGAGGCAGTGATAGAAGTATTTAAAAAACAATAATGATCTATAAAGGCAAAACAAAAAGAAACTGAACAGATCAAGATTCCTGAGAAGGGACAGAAGAAAGAAACTTTTTCCTGGGGGTGAAACAATTGCACAAATAGTGCAATCTTAAAAATTGTGCAGCATATTCAGTGCAAGAATCAGATGAAGAAGAGCTGGAAAAAATCTGATGAGTTAAACACAGTCTATTCCAAAAGTCTAAAGTAAGTTGAACCAAGTGTTAAAGAGGAGCCTTAATCCAAATCCAATCAACAATAAAATCTTACGAGAGAGAGAAACTGACCTTCAGAGTAAACTCAACAAGATAATCAGATACTTAGACATCAGCAAAATATTATAAGCCATGCTAAGAAACAGGAGAATATGGCCCAGTGAAAGGAATAAAGTAAAACTTTGATGGAGATACAGAATTTGGAACAACTCATCAGTGATGTTCAAACAAATCTCCTAAAACAATTCAAGTAGATGAAGGTAAATATGGCTAAAGAGAGAAAGGATATTAAGAAGATACTGGGTGAGCATAAAGAGGAATTTGAAAGTATGAAAAGAAACATAACAGGAACTATGGGAATGAAAGGCACAATAGAAGAGATTAAAAACACACTAGAGGCATACAAATCTACACCTGCAGATTTGAACAGACAGAAGAAAGAATCAGTGAACTGGAAGACAAGACAATCATAATCTTAGAGACAGAAGAACAGAGAAAAGAATAGAAAGAAATAGCAGGGTCTCACGGATTTGAATGATGGCACAAAGCACACAAACATACACATCATGGGTGTTCCAGAAGAAGAAGAGAAGGAAAAAGAGCCCAAAAGAATATTTCAGGAAATAATGGCTGAAAATTTCACAAGTCTTATGAAAGACATAAATATACCTGTCCAAGAAGTGCAATGAACTCCAAACAGAATAAATCCTACCAGATCTACTCTGAGTCATATACTGATCCAAATGTTAAGCACCAAAAATAGAGAATCCCAAAAGCAGTAAGAGAAAAGCAATTCATCTCATACAAGGGAACCACAATAAAACTAGGTGCAGATTTCTCATCAGAAACCATGGAGGCAAGAAGACAGTGGAATGATATAGTTAATGTACTGAAAGAGAAAACCGTCAGCCAAGAATTCTTTATCCAGCAAATGTGTCCTTCAAAAATGAGGGAGAGTTTAAAATATTCACAGATAAACAGAAACTGAGAGAGTTCTTCAAGGATACCTGCCCTACAAGAAATACTAAAGGGAGTTCTGCAGGATGAAAGGACAAGACAGAAGAGAGGCTTGGAGGAAAGAGTGTAGAAATGAAGATTATCAGTAAGGGTGTGCTGGTTTGAATCTATTACGTACTCCAGAAATGACTGTATTCTTTTAAACCAATCTTGTGGGGGCAGACTTATTATGGGTGGGACTTTTGATCAGGTTGTTTCCATGGAGATGTGAACCCACCCATTCAAGGTGGGTCTTAATCCTTTACTGGAGTGCTTCAAGAAAGCTCACAGAAACTAAGACAGGAAATCTAGAGTTTGCCTGGGAAAAGCAGTAAGGACCTACAACAGAAGTTAAGACAGAAGCCCAGAAACACTTTGGAGAAAGCCACAGAAACCAGAAGCAAAACCTGGGAGAGGACCAGCAGACTTGGGCCATGTGCCTTCCCATGTGACAGAGGAGCACAAGATGCCATTGGCTTTTCTTTGGAGAAGGTATCGTCCTGTGCCTTAATGGGGACATTTCCATGGCCTTACAACTGTAAATTTGTGAACTAAAAAATTTTGTAATTTTGTGAACTAAATTTGTGACTGTAAAAGTCAATCCATTTCTGGTATATTGCATTTCATTAGCTTTAGCAAACTGAAACAAAGAGTAATTAAAAGGGTAAAAAGACAGGTAAAAATAAGATATGACATATAAAAAGCAAAGGATAAAATGGTTGAGTAAGTACTGCTTTTACAGTAAGAAAACAATGAATATTAATGGATTAAACTCTACCAATCAAAAGACACATATTGGCAAAATGGATAAAAAAAAGTATGATCCAACTACCAGAGACTTACCTTAAACCCAAAGACACAAATAGATTTAAAGTGAAATGTTGGAAAAAGGTATTTAACACAAACAGTAACATAAAGAGAGCTGGAGTAGTGATACTCATATTGAACAAAATAGACTTTGAATGCAAAACTGTTATGATACAAAAAAGGACACTACGTATTAATAAAAGGGTAATCCACTAAAAAGAAATAACATTAATAAATATTTATGCAGTTCACCATGGTGCCACAAAATACATAAGGCAAGCCTAAGAAAACCGAAGGAGAAATAGGTACCACTACAATAATAGTGGGAGACATCAATACACCATTCTCACCAATAGATAGAACATCTAGATGAGGATCAATAAGGATACAGAGAACTTGAAAAATATGATAAATGAGCAGGACCTAATAGGCATATACAGAACACTGCACCCCCAAACAGTAGGATATACATTCTTCTCATGTGTTCATGGATCATTTTCCAGGATAGACCCGAAACAAGTCTAAGTAAATTTTTAAAAGATAGAAATTATACAAAGCACTTGCTCTGACTGTAATGGAAAGAATCAGTAAATCAATAACTGGAAAATTCACAACTATATGGAACTTAACCAGAATGCTCTTCAACAATCAGTGGGTCAAAGAAGAAATTGCAAGAGAAATCCGTAAATATCTCTAGATGAGTGAAAACAAGAACACAACATACCAAAACTTAGGAATGCAGTGAAGACAGTGCTGAGAGAGAAATGTATAGCCCTAAATGCTTACATTAAAAAAAGAAAAAAAGCTAAAATCAAAGACATAACTGCACACCTTAAGGAAGTACACAAAGAGCAGCAAACTAATCCCAAAGAAAGTAGAAGGAAAAAATAACAAAGATTAGAGCAGAAATCAATGAAATTGAGAATAAAGAAACGAGAGAGAATAACAAAACAAAAAGTTGGCTCTTCGAGAAGATCAATAAAATAGACAAACCCTTAGCTAGACTGACAAGGGAAAAAGGAAATAAAATGCAAGTAAATAAAATTAGAAATGAAAGGGGGGGCATTACCACTGACCCCACAGAAATAAAAAGGAACATAAGAGGATACTATGAACAACTGTATGCCAACAATTTAGACAACTTAGATGAAAGGGACAAATTCCTAGAAGCACACCAAAAAAACCTACACTGACTCTAGAAGAAATAGAAGACATAATTAGGACAATTGCAAGTAAAGAGATTGAATCAGTCATCCAAAATCTCCCAACAACCAAAAAAGCCAGGATCAGATGGCTTCACAGGTGAGTTCTGCCAAACATTCCAAGAAGAATTAACACCAATCCTGATCAAACTCTTCCAAAACATTGAAGAGTAGGGGAAACCACATAACTCATTTATGAAGACAACATCACTCTAAAATCAAAGCCGGATAAGATACCACAAGAAAAGAAAATTATGTATCAATCTCTCTAATGAATTTAGATGCGAAAATTCTCAACAAAATACTTGCAAATTGAATCCAATAGCACATTTAAAGAATTATACCATAAAAGAAACATCCCACGATAAAGTGAGTTTTATCCCAGATATGCAAAAGTGGTTCAACACTGGAAAATCAATTAATGTAATACATCACTGTTTGGTTTGCTAATGTTGCTGTTATGCAATATATGAGGAATGGATTGGCTTTTATAAAGGAGGTTTATTTGGTTACAAAGTTATAGTCCTAAGGCCATAAAAGTGTCCAAACAAAGGCATCAACAGTAGGGTACCATCACCGAAGAACACCGATGGTGTCCGGGAAACTTCTGTCTGCTGGGAGGGCACAGACATGTGGCTGGCATCTGCTCCAGGATTCTGGTTTCAAAATGGCTTTCTCTCAGGATGTTTTTCTCTAGGCATCTGGAGGTGTTCTCTTGGTTTCTCCCAGGCAAACTCTGGACTAGCAAAAGTCTTTCAATGGCCATCTCCAAAATGTCTCTCTTGACTGCAGCACTGAGCTCCTTCTGTCTGAGCTCTTATAGGGCTCCAGTAAACTAATCAAGACCCAGGCTGAATGGGCGGGGCCACACCTCCATGAAAATAATGTAATCAAAGGTATTACCCACTGTCGGGTGGATCACATCTCCATGGAAACAACCTAATCCAAAAATTCCAACCTAATCAACACTAATATGTATGCCCCTACAAGATTGCATTAAAGAACGTGGTGTTTTGGGGGGCATAATACATCCAACCAACACATACTGCATTAACAAATTGAACGGGAAAAACCACATGATCATCTCAATTGATGCAGAACAGGCATTTGACAAAACCCAGCACCCTTTTTTGATAAAAACACTTTGAAAGATAGAAATACAAGGAAACTTCCTCAATATGATAATGGGCTATATGAAAAAACCACAGCTAACATTGTGCTCAATGGTTAAAAATTGAGAACTTTCCCTCTAAGATCTGTAATAAGACAAGGAGGCCCACTGTCACCACTGTTATCCAACTTTGTGCTCGAAGTTTAAACTAAAACAGTTAGGCAAGAAAGGCATCCAAACTGAAAAGGAAGATGTAAAGCTTTCCCTATTTGCAGATGACATGATACTATATATAGAAAGTCCCAAAAAATCGACAGCAAAGCTATTAGAGCTAATAAATAAGTTCAGCAAAGTGGCAGGATACAAGATCAACAGATAAAAATAGTAATGTTTCTATACACTAGTAATGAGCAAAGTGAGGAGGAATCAAGAAAAAAATTCCACTTACAATAGTGAATAAAAGAATAAAATGCTAGCAATACATTTAACCAAGGATGTAAAGGACTTGTACACAGAAAACTACAAAACATTGCTAAAAGAAATCAAAGAAGACCTAAATAAATTGAAGGACTTTCTGTGTTCATAGATCGGAAATCTAAATATTGTTGAGGTCAATTCTACCCAAATTGATTTATAGATGCAATGCAATCCCAATCAAAATTGCAACAGCCAAAAAAAAAAAAAAAAAAAAAAAAATTGCAATAGCCTAATTTGCAGAAATTGAAAAGCCAATTACCAAATTTAATTGAAAGTGTAAGGGGCTCCGGAAGCCAAAAAAAAAAAAAAAAAAAATCCTGAGAAAGGAGAACAAAGTTGAATGACTCACACTTCCCGAATTTAAAGAATATCACAAAGCTACAGTTGTCAAATCAGCATAGCACTGGCATAAAGATAGATATATTGACCAACGTAATCAAACTGAGAGTTCAGAATATATTTCTGAATAGAAATAGGTATGCCCAATCGATATTTGATAAGGCTGCCAAGTCCACTCAACTGCGAAGAATGGTCTCTTCAATAAATCACGCTGGGATAACCAGATATCCATATCCAAAACAATGAAAGAGGACCCCTATCTCACACTCTATACAAAGGTTACCTCAAAATGGGTCAACATCCTAGATATAAGAAAAAGGACCATAGGACTCCTATATAAAAATATAGGGAAGCAACTTCAAGGTATTAGGCAATGGTTTCTTAGACTTTACACCCAAAGCTCAAGCAGTGAAAGGAAAAACAGATAAATTGGACTGCCTCAAAATTAAAAACTTAAGTGCTTCAAAGGACTGTGTCAAGGAAGTGAAAGGCAACCTACTCAATGGGAGAAAGTATTTGGAAATCACATATCCAGAATGTATAAAGAAAGCCTACAACTCAACAATAAAAAGATAAACATCCCAATTTAAAAACGGGCAAAGGACATGAATAGATATTTTCCAAAGAGGAAATAAAGTGGCTAAAAAGCACCTGAAAAGATGCCCAACATTACTAGCTATTAGGGAAATGCAAATCAAAACTACAATGAGATATCATCTCATACCTACTAGAATGGCCACTATGAAAACAACAGAGAACAAGTGCTAGAGAGGATGTGGAGAAGTAGGAGCATTTATTCACTGGTGGTGGGAATGTAAGATGGTGCAGCTGCTGTGAAAGACAATTAGGCAGTTCCTTAGAAAGCTAAGTATAGAATTGCCTTATGATCCAGCAATCCCACTACTAGGTATATACCCAGAAGAATTGAAAGCAGGGACTCAAACAGACCTTTGCATGCGGATGTTCATGTTATTGAACAATTGCCAAAAGATGGAGGCAACTCAACCGTCCATCAACCAATGAATGGATAAACAAAATGTGGTATATACAAATGATGGAATATTATTCAGCTGTAAGAAGGAATAAAGTGCTGATGCATGTAACAACATGGACGAACCTTAAGGGCATTATGCAGACACAAAAGGACAAATGTTGTATCATCTCACTGATATGAACTAATTATAATAAACAAACTCATAGAGTTAGATTCTACAGTTTAGGTTATCAGAGGATAGAATGGGTGTAGAGAATGGGAAGCTGATTCTTAATGGTGCAGAATTTCTATTTAGGTTGACTAGAAATGTTTGGAAATAGATGGTGGTGATGGTAGCACATTATTGTGAGTGTAATTAACAGTGCTGAATTACATGTGTGAATGTAGTTGAAAGGGGAAGTTTTGGGTTGTGTATGCTACCAGAAGGAAATTTAGAAGGTAAACCTTGGGACTGTATAACACAGTGAACCCTGTTGCGGATGATGACTGTGGTTAATAGTACACTGTACCAGTTTGAATATATTGTGTCCCCCAAATGCCGTTATCTTTGATGTAATCTTGTGTGGGCAGATGTTATCAGTGTTGATGAGATTGTAATTCTTTGAGTGTTTCTTTGGAATGCACCCCACCCAGCTGTGGGTGATGACTCTGATTGGATAATTTCCATGGAGGTGTTGCTCCGCCCATTTGGGGTGGGTCTAAATTAATCAGTGGAGCTATATAAATGAGCTGACAGTCAGAGGGAACTCAGTGCAGCTGTGAGTGACATTTTGAAGAGGAGCGACAGCCAAGAGGGACACTTTGAAGAAAGCACAGGAGCTACAGATGAGAGACAGTTTGAAGACGGCCATTGAAAGCAGACTCTTGCTCCAGAGAAGCTGAGAGAGGACAAATACCCCAAGTGCAACTAAGAGTGACATTTTTGAGGAACTGCAGCCTAGAGAGGAACATCCTGGGAGAAAGTCATTTTGAAACCAGAACTTTGGAGCGGACACCAGCCACGTGCCTTCCCAGCTAACAGAGGTTTTCTGGACACCATTGGCCATCCTCCAGTGAAGGTACCCGATTGCTGATGTGTTACCTTGGACACTTTATGGCCTTAAGACTGTAACTGTGTAACCAAAGAAACCCCCTTTTATAAGAGCCAATCCATCTCTGGTGTTTTGCATTCTGGCAGCATTAGTAAACTAGAACATACACATATAAGAATGTTCTTTCATAAATTATAGCAAATCTATGAGACTATTAAAAGGTGTTAATAACAAGGTGGTATATGGGGAAAATACACCTAATGTAAACTATGGACTATAGTTGATAGTAAAATTTTTATTTTCTTTCACCATTTTTAACAAAGGTACTACATTAATGCAAAGTGTCAACAATAGGGAGGTATATGGGAATGTTGTATTTTTTACAGGACATTTCTGTAAACCTACAACTTCTCTAATTAAAATAGCATAGCATAACAATAATTAAAAAAAAAAAAAACAGCTATGTGAAAGAGACCAGACACAAAGTACTGCATATTGTGTGATTCCATTTATCTAAAATGTAAATATAAATGTCTATAGAGACAGAATTAGATTGTGGTTATGTAGGGCTGTGGAAGGATAGAGGGATTGAGAGGTGACTGCTAAGGGGTATTGGATATTTCTTTGTGGAGTAATGAAAATATTATAAAATTGATTATGGTGATAAATGCACAGCTTTGTGATTATACTAAAAGCCATTGATTGTATGCTTCAGATGGTTTGTATGGTATGTGAACACATCTCAATATGTCTGTTTTAAAAAATAATATAGGATTGGGAAAAAATTTGGTTAACAGTATCAGATAGATTAAATAAATATATTCAAGAAAAGCTGAGATTAAACCATGGGAAGTGTTCTGGTTTGCTAATGTTGCCATTTTGCAAAACATCAGAAATGGATTGGCTTTTATAAAGGAGGTTTATTTGGTTACAAAATTACAGTGTTAAGGCCATAAAGTGTCCAAGGGAAGGCATCAACAATAGGGTACCTTCACTGGAGACAGGCTATTGGCATCCAGAAAACCTCTGTTAGCTGTGAAGGCACATGGCTGGCGTCTGCTTGCCCCCAGTTTGCGTTTCAAAATGGCATTCTCCAAAATGTCAGCATCAGCCTTCAACACCGTCTTTAAAAAGTCTCTTTAAGCTGAAGCACCTCCTTCTGTCTGTAAACATTTTCATAGGACTCCAGTGATTCGATTAAGACCCACCCTGAATGGATGGGATAACACCTCCATGGAAATTATCCAATCAAAGGTCTGACCCACAGTTGATTGGGTTACCTCTCCATGGAAACACTCAATCAAAGGATTCCAACCTAATCAACACTGCTCCCACAAGATTGCATCAATGAACATGGCATTTTGGGGGTCATAATACATCCAAACTGGCACAGGAAGTTTTAACCTCAACAGAGAGATAAATCCTGTGTCTGATCTCCTGACTTGTATCTATTATACTCATTCATGAAGACAAATAGAAATTTCTCCAGGAGTTATTTATTTGAAAGGTTTTTCCTGGTAAGGTGAGACTCTTCCCTGTGTTGCTTTTGACTGGAGTAGAATTCAGCATGAATGATAAACACAAACCCTCTACATAGCCAGGGTAACTGTTGTAGATCTCTTGGTTATGGGGGGAATGGGGGCAGGGCACTTCTTTTTTAAAGTTTATTTTTTTAAAAATTATAATATCTGCTCTTAGTGAGGTGGGTAGAGTCAGAGGCCTGGTATTGGATTCTGACCCTGCCAACTCTAATTTTTGTCAAGGTTGTTCAACTTCTGTCTGCCTTGGTTTTCTCTATAAGATGGGGATAGTAATAGCACCCTCCTCATAGAGTGTCGGGAGGACTAAATGAGGTGATGCTTGGAAAGCACCTGCATGGTGCCTGGCACCCAGTCAGCACTCATAAATTGTCTGCTTATATTCCTATCATGACTCTTATGGTCCCCACTTAACAAATGAAGAAACTGAGGCCCACAGAGGGGTGCCATTTGCCAAGTCACCTAGACAGTAATGTGGAACCAGGACCCAGGCTCTGGCCTGGCTGACTCCAGAGACAGAGCTTTTAAACATGACACTGGATGGCCTCTTCACAACATCACCACCCTGGGCTTAAAGCCTTTTGGGAATATGCTGTGCCAGCATAAGACGTAATGCCTTTGTACATATAACAGGTACATTCTTGAAAATTGTGTTCATTGTTGAGTCTGGTTTTCCCTTGGCTTTATTATATGAATAATTTTATGATTGTACCTTTCTTGCTTGCTCAATATTGTCATCCAAGAGTGATAAACACATTTGAATCCTAGTTTACTCTCTGGGATCTTTATTGTTTTTCAAGTTTTCATCCATTTACTATAGAATCAGGAGTTACTCATAGGAGGAGCTCAGTAACCATTTGTTGAATGTCACCAAGAATCTCACTAGTTTGTCTCCCTCCACCGAAAAGTTATTGCATTCCTAAAAAGTGTTGCTTAGAACAATAAGATTGTTTTTGCATGACCAGGTGGGTATGTATGTGAGAGAGTTGGTTTTGTTTTGCTTTTCAGAAGTGTTTAATTATATCTGGAGGCAAGCATACAGCTTTTGTTATTTCAAAATCTTTTCTAAAAGATAATGCTCAAAATAAATGGAAGAATTTTACTTTCAAAATGTGCCCTTTCACCCAGTTTTAAGTTTTAATTTGAGACTTTTGTGGATTGATTGTATTTATGACCTCAACAGTGGTCTCCTGGCATCACACTCTCTGCCCTGTAATTTTCAGTCCCCTCTCACTTTAATTCTAAACTGGGCTGTTATGAAAGTCTGGCATTTCAGTCTGTGGCTTAAAGCAACAGAAATGCATTCTCTCACAGTTCTGGAGGCTGGAAGTCTGAAATCAGTATCACTGGGTCAAAGTCCAGGTGTCAACAGGGCTGCACACCCTTTGGAGGCTGGAGGGGAGATTTGTTCCTTGGCTCTTCCAGCTCCTGGTGGCTGCTGGTGTTCCTTGGTTTAAGGCTGCACCAGCCCAAACTCTGCCTCCATCTTCACAATGCCTTCTCCTCTGTGTGTCTGTGTACAATTCCCTCTGTCTCCTTTTTGTAAGGATATATGTGACAGCATTAGGGCCCACCCAGGTAATCCAGTATAATCCTCCTATCTCAAGATCCTTAGCTTAATCACATCTGAAAGACCCTTTTTCCAAATAAGGTAACACTTACAGGTTCCAGGCTTTAGGACCTGATATCTTGGAGGTATTGTTCAGTTTACTGCATTGGCCATGTGCATCGACCCTATCCGGCCTCCACCGCGGGGCTGGTTGGGGGTGGGTGGTCAGGGGCCCTGTGTTGGGAAAGGACAAAGCTGGGGCTGTGCATGCCCTTCATAAAGGGGCAGCTTCCTGGGAGACCTGAGACGGACCAGAGACAGCAGAGCCTTGGGGGCCGTGGGGAGGAGAAAGGGGAGATCCCTCTGCCTTCCCTTCTCAGCGAGGATCTGCTTCTTGGGGTACAGGCCAGGATCTAGCTTCTGAGGCCTTGTCCAGGTGTGGCCAGGCCTGGGCGGTGAGACGGGGTACATGGGTCACTGCCTGAAGCCCCTTCTCTGCTGTCAGAAGAGGATGTGCTTGAAGGAACAATGGAAGTCCTGGTTGAACATGGTGTAGGTGAACAGGTTGAGTGAGCTGCTGCAGTAGCCAATCCAGAAGAAGAATTTGAAAAGCGGGTCAGGCACCTGGCAGGACTTGCAGCAGATGCCAGACAGGCTGTAGCTGAAGAAAAAGGGGAGCCCACAGAGGATGAAGACACCCATGAACACGGCCAGCAGGAAGCTTGAAAAGCACATGTGCATTTCCTCTTTCTCTCTTGGACTCCTGCCACTGTCATGAGAACTTGCTGAGTTAGCCTGCAAGAAGGGTGTGAGAGACATGTAGAGGAGAGCAGAGTTGACCCATACAAGGCCATTCCAGATTAGACAGTCCTAAGCCAGCCCGCTGCCCACAGATGCCCAACTAAGATCAGCCAAAATTGATTCAGATCCGTGGAACCTCCAACATGATCTGCAGACCATGAGAAATAATCACTAGGTATTGTTTAAAGCCCTTAGATTTGGGGGTTGTTTGTCATATATCAAATAACTAACTGATTGAGGGGCTTGAGCAGTTCCAGTTTCAGTCTGGAGACTTTAGCATTCCAAATCCTCTAAAAGAACATCAGGCAGCTACTTCAGCTGCAGATACTTGAATCTGTCTCCATCATGTAGAAGGTGGAAGAGGACACCAATCATATCAACATAAACCAGGGGACATAGAAGAAAAATAATGGTAAGTAGGGAAGGACATCCGACTGCTTTTTCACATCAGGGTTTTTACATCTAGTCTGCCCTTGACAAAGAGTGCCCATTCCTTTAGTTTTACTTTGGCCTGGTTAAAACATGATCTATCAATACAAAATTCTTCCACTGGTAATGGTGGTTATTTTATTTATTTTGCACCAAAAAAAAAAAAAAAAAAAAAAAGCAGCTAGGAAAAAGGAGGAGGAGGTGGAAAGTAGGGAGTGAATTATGTACAGAAAGTAATTTCTCTTGTTTCAGCCTCTGAACATGAAGGGAAATTCACATCAATAACTATAGTATATTCCTCTGGAAAAGCTGCTGGCCCCAAGGCATAATAAAAGTTACACTTAAGAATACCATAAACCTTTTAAAAGTCACATTTCGAATCAAAATAATTTTTCTTATAAAATATTAATTCTCAAAATGAGTTGTAAAATATGAGCACAAATGGCCTAGGCTATTTTTACTTCTGGCAATTAAAACTAAAATTTCTTAGTGGAAACAACAACTCCGAGCATGTCATTCTTAGAGTCAACGAATGAAAATAGTCTGAAATCCACTCAGATTCCATTCAGCTCTTCAGCCCGCAGTTGCTGAGCAGGTGCCAGGCTCTGTGTGAGGCACCACGGGGGTGGTGGGTACAGGCTGACAGTGGAATCTCAAAATACAGTTGGAGCTCAAAATGCAGTTTCAAGATATCGCATCACTCTTTGGGTGTTCTGAACTTATTTCATGGATACTGGCTTTTAAAAATGAAAAAGTAGACCTGAGCCAAAGACACAAATCAGAGGCAATTATTTGTAAGTAGAAAAAATAAGCTTGCTTAGCGAAGGACAGCTCTGAGTGGAAGTGAAAAATCTGTAATTAACTGAAAATGACCTTACAGAATTTTGTGCTAATGTGGTACTTTTCAGTTAATGTTAGAGGGACCACTTCCCTCATTTATAAGTTTTATGGCTGAGGCCTTTGATGTGACAAATATTGGTATTATGGCATATTGTTGTAATGGTATGCGTCTCCGAAGTCATACTCCCCAGGTGCAGAACTTAACTTACCCCTTAGGAAATCTGGAATTTTAGGTAAATGTCTTAACTTCCCTGTGCCTCAATTTCCTCATCTGTAAAATGGAGATAATAATATTGCCTGCCTCATATGTCTGCTTTGTGAATTAAATGAGATGGTACATTCTATATCAGCTATTACTATATATACATTAGCATCAGCTAGGAAACTAAGGCCTTCATCTGGCATTTCCCAAATCCATTCCCTGATCCATCTCTAGTGTGGTTCCTGTTCCATCCACATTAAATCCCTCCTCTTCTTTTCCTCAGTAGGAAATGAATTTCAGACCTTACTCATAGAGTCCTCTCCCACCAGGTACACTGCCCTTTGGTCAAAAGTAAAATCAACATGATTCCTTCCCAATTGGGTTGACCACACCTACTGTAGCTTCTCTGTGTGGGAGACTAGCAGAAGTGGGGGCCAGTTCACCCAAGACTCCTCAGAGAGCCCCATTCCCAGGCTGAACTCCAAAATGCCAGTCTCCTGCCCTCCCAAATCTTGCCTTAACATCCCTGGTCACCTATTCAGCCTTGGGAGTCCCTCTGGTTGCCAGATCTGAGAAATCCCTAGGCAGGGATGGCCCTGGTTACAACATTTTATGAGGCTTTGTATAGTATTTATTTGTATTTTATTGGGTTTCCATGTGCTGTACTTGAAAGTGAATGTACAATAATTCTTTATAAATTCACTCATTCATATTTTTCCTAACTTAAAATGAACTATTTGCTCATAGCACCATATCTCTGGGGGGGTTCCTGCTCAACCCTAGGAAGCCCTATGTACCTGATGGGCTCCGAGGCCAAAATACACCTGAATAAACTAAATGTACAACCTTGTTTTCCTCCTAACTCGTTTTCAAATTTATTTAAGCACAATTCTAGTCCAGAGACCCTGGCAACTCCCTATCAGATTCACTGAGCCAAACCTCCTGATTGACTGTCAATAGCTCAATTCTCATCTGGCCTTATTTATCTTGTATATTCTACTGAGCTCCTGTTACACAAACAACACAACATGTGAGGGCTCAGGAGGGCTAAGAAATAATTTAGAGCCATATGATGAGGTACAGTTTGGAAAGACCTGACTTGGGCTGACCCAGCCTCCAGCCGTAATTCCATGTCACCATCCACCCTGGCCTTCATCAATCTTTCTTTATCCAATTAGCCCCTTTTCCTAAAGAACAGTGACTCACCCACAGTTACAGAGCATCCAAGAACAAAGTTAATTAGAAGTTAGGTCTCTGAGTAGTTCCTCCATTCCTTAGGAAAAATATTTCTCCTGTTTCCAAAAATAAGGTTTAAAACAAAGCAAAACAAAACAAAACAAAAATGCTGTGACAGAGCATAAGGGTGCCCCTTTGGAAATGGTGTCTGTGTTTGTATGCCAGTGTGTTTGTCTGGGATAGATAAAGAGAATGGGGGAAGATTGAGGCAGACTGTGTAATTCAATAATAATAACAATGATGGCTAATATTCTTTAAGCGTATTCTCATTTTATCTCATTTTGATTCCCACCGCAAGCCTATTATTCTTTTAAGAGGCCTATATTGAGTGCTCAGTAAAATAGAAAAGGATATAGGTGTGACAGGGATATTATTTTCAAAGTATAATTTAATGAATTTGTATTTGTCTCCCCAGTAGTCCCTGGCAGCCCTTCCACCACTTTATCCCTGGGAAAGGGGGCAGGGTTGTTGGATGTGACATGGGAAAATCAAGGTAGAAAGGAAGAGAAAATGGAAATCCTAGTACATCCATTCCTGGAGGGTTGTGGGAAGGAGAATGGAAAGAAATAGGAGTGGTAGAACCAGGCAGGCCAAAGTCCAGGGGATGTGTGAATGTGTATTTATGGTTGGATGGGAGGGTCACGGTTAGATCAAGGTACAAATTGGAAGCAGAAGAGATCTTGGTGAGAATCCTGTTTGGTACTCGGGGAAGACTACCTTGCAGAGTGAACTATAGCTTACGGCAACCACATCATGAAGCAGGGAGAAAAACTGACTTAGAAATGAATGCAGAAGTTCCTTTAGGTCACAATGATGTATAACTCTCTCCTGGTCATTCCATTGTCTTCCTAAAAATTTGGGGGCAGAAATTCACCCAACTGAAAGACTACATTTCCTGGTCACCACTGTAGCTAGATATGGTCATAGAACTAAGTTATGACCAGGGAAATGTAAGCAAAAGTTTGAGTAGAACTTCTGGGAAGACCTCTTAAAGGAAGTTAATCCAACAGGGAGACATTCTACCTCCTTTTTCCCCCTCCTATTCTGTGGAAGCTGGGCATAATGGCTGGAGCTCCAGCTGTCATCTTGTAACATGAGGTCTACTGGAGGATAGAAGCCATGCCCAGCAAAGTACTAACATATAGGAAGCCTGGAGCTGTGGTGACTTCATGGAGTAACCACACCAATCCTGGACTATCTGCCTCTAGATATTTTAAAGTGAAAGAATTAAACCTCATGGTTTAAATCCATTATTGTTTTAGTTATCTACACTAAATGTAATGCTAAGGAATATACAGAGTCAGGCAGGAGAAATTGTGGGGGCAGGTGGGAGTGAGGAGATGGGTTTACAGTGGTTGGAATGAAGTGACACTGAGGCTAAGGGCTACGTGGCTGGCTGCTTAATCTGGGGATTGAATGAGAGTCATCATCAGATTTCAGGGATTCATAGTTCTAGCAGGGGCCCAGCTGGAGCCAATCAGCAGAGAAGACTGCCAGGCCTGATTTAGGCAAGAATATTTTTCTGCCCATTTCACAGGTAAGGAAACTGAAGCTTAGAGTAGTTCTTTAAAGTCACATAGCTACTAATTGTGTTTACGTTTAACATTTCTATTTCTAACGAATACTATAGTTGAGTCTCAATCAGTTTTGGTATAGTAGGTGAAGAACTGGGTAGTTGCCACAGCCACAGTTTACTTGTTATATGTGCTTGGTGTTGGGTAGTGGATCAAACTCCAGAACTTATTTTCAGATCCAAGTTCCTTTCTGCTAGATGTTTACAAACTGAGGTGATACTGATCTGATGCTAAAACCTACCAGCATAAGGATATTAAACTACCATTCTCAGCTGCTGAGACTGGCAACATATAATTGACTTTTGAAATGAAAGGCAAAAGCCTTTAGAACAGATCCATGCACAAAGCCGCAAAGCTGAGTCTAATAGATTTAAAGGGTACTGATACACCAGGGTACAGCTAAGAGAAGATACAAATGGCAAAACCTGACGCTGGTCTTGGATCCTTGAACAAGTTTTCCTAATTATGTTATTCATTCATTCATCAAATACTTTTTGAGTGCCTGGAACATATTAGACACAGATTGAGTGGGGAAGAAGATAACTGAGACTAGCTGGATGGAAGCTGATCTCTCAATGCTCTATTGTCCTTCCATCAGTCTGTAATCTTGGCTACTTCAAATATGCCAATTATTCCAGAAAGTTCTATTTAACCCCTAAAATAGAGAACACCCAAAGCACAAGCTGGATGGAAGCTGATCTCTCAATGCTCTATTGTCCTTCCATCAGTCTGTAATCTTGGCTACTTCAAATATGCCAATTATTCCAGAAAGTTCTATTTAACCCCTAAAATAGAGAACACCCAAAGCACAAACATTCTGTAAACCAAAATGTCTAGGGAAAGTGAAAAAGTGTGAGTAATGTGTGTGTGTGTATATATTTATTTATCTTTCCAAAGGATTGATAACTTTCACTTGTTAATTTCTAGTGTTCAATTCTGCAGGCCTACTTATGAGATTTATAGGTATTATATATATCCTACCTATATTTATCTATAAAAATGTTAAGTAGGCATATGCTTTGAACCAGAAATTCTACTTCTAGGAATCTATCCTTATAGATATACTTGGACACATGATGAAAGATATTTATTCAAAGATGTTCACTATAGAATTGTATGAAATAACAAAATACGGAGACAACCTAAATGTACAAAGAATATGCAACTGATGTAATAAATTATAGTATATCCCTACAGTGGAAAACTCTGCAGCCATTAACATGATCTAATCTAATCTATAGATATAACATGGAACAATTCCAGCATGCATGCCTTAGGTGAGAAATTCAAGGGACAGACGTATTTGTATACAATGCTATTTGATTAATAACCCATGAGTAGGGAAAATACAGAGACTTGACAAAAAAAGAAAGAAAACGTTTCTTCCTCAAAAGTATTTGAAAGCATGTGCTAGGTGACAAACCCTCAATTTGTGCAGTATGCCCTGAGTGTGAATCTCTATGTTCAACTTTGTTTCAATGGTTGTGACATGGCTGAGATAAGCAAGAGTTTAAATCCGGAGTCTGAGGGATGTCCTTGCTTTTTGGCTGAGGCAGGAAGGGGTCGGAGGAAAACAGAAGAGAGTTCAAAATATAGTGGAAATCAAAGTGGGTAGGGGGGCAGGGGGGGCAGTTGAGAGCTATGAGTCGAAGATCTTGGACTCCATCTGGCAGGGTGGAGAGCAGTGTTTCTTGTTTCTTCCTCTGATACTCTCTCAGTAGGAAGGCATCCCAGTTGAAGGTGCTGCTGCGTCACCCATCTTTGGAGTTGATGAGCTGAAGAATAGAATGAAGAAAAAGCTTTGGCTCTTCATTGAACCTAAGCAGCTTCTCTGAGGGGGAAGAGCCCCGACTGGCATTTAGGGTTCATTAATTATTCAATGGGATGGACCCATAGTCGGCAAGCAGCTCTGTGCCACTATTTCCCCTGTGAGTGGAGTGTGGACAGAATTAAATATTTGTAAAAGTTGAGCAACAGCAGGGCTGTTTAGATCAGTCTCATTTATAATCATTAAATGGGGCTTTTTGAAACAGAGGACCTGCAATGTTGACGGCATCTTTCTAGAAAGGAACTGTAAACCCCTTACAACCCAGTGCCTGGCTCCATAAGCTTTCCCAGAATCTCAAGCAGCTCTCCCACAATACCCCCCTCCAGTCTCTGGGTCCCACCATGGATCCTGCTTTCTTCCTCTCCCTGTCTCGGCTGCCATCATGGGCTCATCTCGTATCACTGAGGTCCCTCACAGCAGAGGAGCAGTTTTCAGTTCTTGAGGAACAGATCCTGGAGGGTTAGAGGCCCTTACCTCCGATGGAGAGATGCATAGTCACCTCTGCCTAAGCCTGGCCCCTTCCTGAATCTTCTTCCCTTTCTAATTTCATTTTGAAAGGGAAGTACTAAAGTGAAAATATTGGTATACATTTCAACTGTGGACCTGAATTAGGTGCTGTGGGTATAGAGATGTCCCCAGAATCCTGGAATCAGCATGGAAGAACTGGAAAGTTTGCTGGAGGCAAACTCTCTGCCTGCCAGGACCCTGAGTTCCAGAGCTTTAACCTGCCTTCTGAGGTTATACAGCTGCTTCCCAACCCAGCTAAACTTGAAGCCTGTTTTCTTGTCTCCACAGGTGTGGCTTCCTCATATTGCTTAGACACAGTGAACTGGTGTGAGGGAGGGATGGGGGAGGTTGGTTTTCGAAGGAAAAGGGACAGCTCCACATGGCTGTTTCTTCCATTCTGTGGTGACATGAGAGCCCTGCAGGAGTCAGGCTCAGGGATGTTCAATCCGTTCTAGACCTGAGTGCTTGAGCCGCCGTCCATACTCTTATCCTTCGGTACCCAGTGCCCAGGGTCCTCAGCAGTAAATGTCACAATTACACTTTCACCACTCCTTCCCTCCCACAGCCGTGCATCTCCCTCATGGGCGTGATCCCTTGAGACTCAGGATTTCTCTCTCTCAGATGTTCCTCCAACATCCCCCTCCAGCCTCCATCACTTCTGAGGCACTTTTCATATGTGAACTCAGTGTTGGAAATTTCGTGTGTGTTTATTCTCTCTTCCCAACTGCTTCAAGGTGTACGTAAAAGGACAGTGAGGTAATGGATGGTGGTGATGGTGGCCCAGCATTGTGAATGTAATTAACACTACTGAATTGTGTATTTGAATATGGTTAAAATGGGAAATTTTGGGTTGTCTATATGTTACTAGAAGAAACTCAAAAGTATGTATATAAGACTGTACAACACAAAGTGAAAACTAATGTAAACTATGGACCATAATTAATTGTATAATTACAATAATATTCTTTTCACTTGTAACAAAGGTACCACAGTAATGCAAAGTGTTAATAGTGGGGGGTGGTGTATGTATATATATTTTTAAAATGGCAATGAGGTGTGATGAACAATAAGTGCCATGAACTTCACAGGGTCCTGCAAGTGTGTCTTGACCTCCTGCTCCATGACATCTGCTTTTCTTGGGAAGATTATGGGTCAGGTCTTGAAGCAGAGGAAAAGGCTTCTTGTAGCCAGGCAGGCCAGGCATAGGGCTTCTCCAAAGGGCATGGGGGCTTTGGCTAATGTGGGTGAGCAGAAATGTGGAGCGAGGAACCAGGTCAAAGTTCAGAGGGTTTGCCAAATTCCTGCCTTTTTCATGTCATAGAATCTTAACATACGGAAAAACTCTAGAGAGCAAAGCCCAATCTCCTACTCAGTGTGCCACATCTCTGACCTGCTCATTCAGCATCTGCTTGCACACTGCCAGTGACAGAGATCTCACTACCTTGGAAGGGACTCCATTCCATTTTGGATTCCTTTGACTGCTATAAGCTGTAATTTTCCTCCTTGTGACTTCTTGGGGATTCATGGTCTCCTGTCTGGATTAACACAGAACAGTTTAATTTCTTTTCCAGTTGGTAACTCCTTAAATGTTCAAAAGGAGAAGCCAAGTTCCTTCCTGCCTGCTCCCATGTCTGAAGGTTCCTCAAGGCTCTACATGTTTAATTTTCTAGACACTGTCATTTGGACACATTCTATTTATTGAGAGCGAGTTATGTAGTGGACAAAGCATGGGCCTAGAAGTCAAACCAGGGTTCAAATCTGGGCTCTGCCAGTTAATTAACCTCAGAGCCTCAGAGCTATCATCTGAAAAATGGGATAAAACATTATAATGGGGGTGTCGTTATTGTCCAAGCTCAGGCAGGTTTTCTTGACTGCTTCAGATCATTCCCCTCCTTTGCTGCCCCACTCTTATGGTGTTCAGAGTGAACCAGAAGAAAACCTAGAAAAACATTGTCCACATCCTGGTTGGTCTCCAGTGATGTGACGTTCCCATAGGATCTCTCTCAAGGAGCAGTCAGTATTGCCTCTGAGGACAGTGATGGGGGCAGTTCTCTCAAGTGGAGGTTCCCACTCCAAATGCTCAAAGGATGCCCTTCAGGGTGCTCTGTCCCTCCACTATTCCTAGGTGGAGTCCCCTTGGTGTTCTTGGGCAACTCCTCCTTGATCAGCTCCCAGGCTTCCTGGCACAAGAGCTCAAACCCTTGGGAAGCTAGCTCCCCTACCTTCAAGGCCTGAGGTGAGTTGGGCCTAAACTTCAAACCATCCTAGTGCAGTAAAGAAAGGGAAGAAAAACAAAATCATTGAGTTCCTGTGTTAAAATAGTCTGAACCTTCATCACTGTCCACAACTACCTTAAAGGGTTATTACAGGGGCCAGCAGCGTGGTATCAGAAATGGTCAGCACATGCCTGGCCATGGAGGATGCTCAGTGAGTAGCAACCATTATCCTCACTAGTAGTAATTCTGACAATGGTAAAGTGTGGGGTCCAGAGTGGAAAGCAAAACTTCAGAAGTGGTTCACCTGGGCAAAGCAGCATGGAAATATTATTATATTATTACCCTAATTGGAGCACTCTTCTTCCATTAAAGCCTGTTGGGGCTGCAAAACCATTGTTGAGACCTATGTCTTACTTGCCTACGTGAATCTGCCATAAACTAAACCCCAGGATTGTTTTTGCATATGAACCACATACAGTTAACTCAGGTCTTTCCTGTTCTGTAACTTCAGTGATAACTTAATAAAACTTGTGGTGTATAATCTCCTTTTTATCCTTCATATCATTTCATTTTAGACCTCTCTGAATATTAGCTTTCTTGTCTGAAAAACAAAGGATTTAGGCTTTGTGAACTACAAGGTCTTGTCCAGCTCTAACAATCACATATTTCAAGTTTCTGTGCATACCTTAGAGTTTTTGAAGAATTAAAAAAATCTCACATCGAACTTTTTTCTCTGCTCTATCTCCTCTGCAAATCTGGGTCATCATCCTTATCTGACAGTTTTGCCAGGAGAGGCTGCCATCAAAAGTGACCAAGATTCATCAGCCAACACACTTGGGCAAGGGTTGGCACACTCTGGCCCATGGCTGGTTTTTGTAAGTAAAGTTTTAATAGAACACAGCCATGTCCATTTGCTTATGAATCATCTGTGGCTGCATTCATGCTATAATAACAGAGTTGAGTAGTTGCAGCAGAGAACATCTGGCCCACAAAGCCTAAAATATTTACTGCTGGCTCTTCTCAGAAAAACGTTTGCCAACCTCTACTCTAGGATATGGTTGTTTGATCTACTTCACTCAACTTATATTTCTTCTCTCTTTTTAAATTAGCTTCTTGCCTTTACTGTATGTCTTTAAAATGTGGTCTGTGTCTGCTCTGAACTTGTAGCCTCTAGCTCCAAAGCAATCCCTGTCATATCACTGAGGAAGCACTACATTAGAAGAGATGGACTATTTCTAAAACCATTTGCTAGGAGGTTGTGCTGGTTTGAATCTGTTAGGTTGTCCATAAAAGACTATGTTCATTTAATCCACTCTGTGGGGGCAGACCTTTTGTGGGTGGGATCTTTTGATTAGGTTGATGGGACCTTTTGATTAGATTATTTCCATGGAGATATGACCCTACCCATTCAAGATGAGCCTTAATTAGTTTACTGGAATTGACAGCAATGCAACCAGGGAGCAAAGGACCAGCAGATGCCAGCCCTGTGCCTTCCCAGCTGACAAAGGTGTTCCAGATGCCATCAGCCTTTTTACAGTGAAGGTATCCTCTTGTTGATTCCTTAATTTGGACATTTTTATGGCTTTAGAACTGTTAATTTGTAACCTAATAAGTCCCCTTTATAAAAGCCAATCCATTTCTGGTATATTGCATTCTGGCAGCTTTAGCAAACTGGAACAGAAGTCTCAAATTTCTAGTTATGCCACTAGCAACTATAGATTGAAATATGAGAAAACAGAGGAAGCTGAGAGATTTAGATGAGATGTAAGAAAAAACTTCTCCATGATACTGGTACCTACATGCATCAGTAACCTAAGATTTTTTTGGAACTCTATCCAGAGAGCCTTAAGAATGGCACAGGAGCAATCTGTACAGTTTAGTTCAGTGTGATTCTGTTCTGACGTGGGTGGATAGATTATCTGCATTTGCCAAAAGGTGGTATGATATGTGCTCAACAACTAGTGCGTAAGATAATTTTAGAAGGTATGTGGATCAACATTTCTTCTTTTAATATTTATATCCTAAGTTTATTGTATCTTAGAAAAAACTATAACCTGCATATGTAGGCTCTAATTTTATGGCTATAATTGCCTAGGACGGGACTAAATAAAAGCACAGTTGAGTTAAGGAAATATATCAAATGCACAAAATTACAGGTAGAAGGCAGAAATGGCACAAATCACAAAGGTGGTGCTCAGAGGACAGTGGCTGGGGAAACTGGATTCAGTGACAGAGCTCCCCACCCCCACCCACCACCCATCATCCCACCCCCACCCTGTCTTTGTTCCCAAGACCTTTGTAACATAATCTAGATCTTTAAGGTCCTTTTCTTTCACCCCCTGTCAGTGTTTAAAGGCATTGCAGCAGGGGAGATTTTGCCTGTCTAGTGCAATTTTCAGGTGTTTGTTGTGGAGGTCCCCAGCCCGACCTGGGTAATGAAGAGGTCTTTGGCAGTGGAGATGGGTTCTGTTCTGCGGTGCGGTGTGTGATGCACGGCCACTGATGAAGATGGAATGGCCAGATCCGCAGTGTCATTAATGTCAGCGCCAGATCTGTGAGCATCTGCAAGTGAAACAAAGTGATCTGCCCTTCACTTAAGCCCATGAGGACAATGAAAGCGAGTGTGCGGCTTGGATGAAAGCCAGAATGAGGCCTGTTGTCAGAGTAAAGAAATTCATTAGAGGAGATCTCATATCAAAGGCTGAAGAGCTAAAACAACAACAACAACAACAACAAAAAAAAACAGAGGAGATGGGGTGGGGGTGAGGGTTGATTGAGCGATAGCAAATTAAAACTTTGTCCTTTGCTCCAGGATGTGCTTAATTCCTTGCTTTTCTTTTTTTTTTTGTTTTTATTTGGTCCTTGCTTTTCAAGGAGACTTATGCTGCAGAGACCTGAGAGGATTTTGTGAACAGCACTCAAGTCCTGTGATTGCCCAGCCCTCCCCTCCCATCCCCCAGGCCTTTGGCCCAGGAAACATCCTTTCTAGAGACCTAAGACAAGGATATCATGATGTGTCAGATGGTACAATTCTGAACTGGAAATGAGGGTTCTAAAGTCCAGAGCCAGATGTAAAATGGTAGTTTGGGATCCAGATACTATTAAGATATCTAATACAAAGTTTGCAAATTTAAAGTTGCAATGCAGGTTGTGAAATGGGCCAGGAGTAAGTGATATTAGGCACTGGTAGAGACCGCAGCCTAATATCAGTCCCCCATTTAAAGGGGGCGGCTTCTGATCAGTGTTAGCAATTGTGTTGATGAGAAAATCCAGGCTCTTGTTTCTATATCCTTTGAGGTTTCAAGACAAGCTAGACATGGAGATTTAAAAATATATATATATGAAGTCTCCCAATTTGAAAACATTTAACAATTTTTTTTTAATATTAAAAAATTTTTTTTCAGAAGGAAAGGGAATGAAAACAACACACTGATCAAACAAAACATGTCCATGGACTGGATAGTGCCCCAAAGATATCCACATCCTGATCTGCATGATCTGTGAATTAAGGAGAATTAAGGTTGTGGATGCATTTAAGTTGAGATTTAAGTTGAGATAATCTTGAGATTGAAGGATTGTCCTGGATTATCAGAGTGGGCCCAATATAATCCCAAGGTTCCTTAAAAGTGGACAAGGGAGGCAGAAGTGTCAGTGTCAGAGTGATATATCGTGAAAAAACTGAGCCTGACGTTGCTGATTTTCAAGATGGAGGAAGAGACCACAAGCCAAGGCATGTGAGTAGCTGCTAGCAGCTGGAAAGGGTGAGGAAACAGATTCTCCCCAGAGTCTACAGAAAGGAGCACAGAGTTGATGCCCAGTGAAACCCATTCAGACTGAACTACAGAACTGTAAGATAATTTAGTGTTGTTTTAAGCCACTAAGTTTGTGGTAATTTGTTACAGCCTCAATAGGAAACTGATACAGCCTCTATTTTACCCTCCAATCTAGATATTGTGGGGGTGGGGGGCTGGGGGGAGGGGGGAGGGAAGAATGTCAGAATAATGAAATGAAAATGGACAAAGACCATAAAACTCTATATGCTCTTAACAAAAATGAGGGGGAGATAGAGAGCACAGAGGCTAGGTTTGGCTGCTTGCATACTATAGTGACCATTTTCATAAAATACTTACCCAGTTCAGCAGATGCATCTGGTCTTTTAACTCTGAGATACCCAACCCAGTCCTGGGGGCAGTTTTTAGAGCAATGACCCAGAGGATTTGTAGATCAGTGGTACTTAGATTACAGTGGCAGAGAACCTTAGTGCTCACCATTATCTGAGGGCTCTGCTGTATTTCTCAGTCTCCCTTGCAGTTGGGCTGGGGACACATGGCCAATAGGACATGGGCAGAAGTGACCTAGGCTCCTTCCAGGACTGGCTGTTCAACAATCCCATGCAATCTCTGTCTCTTCTCTCATTCCCTGCCCTGGTGATCCTGTAGGCTTTGTGTTCCAGATGGCTTAGCTACAAGATGGAGGAGGGCTGTCCCACCTGTGTCATGAGCAAGAAATAAACTTTTGTTTTGCTGAACCATTATAATTTTAGGATTGTCTGTGGCAGCAGCAACAGTATTTACTTATCAGTTACTGAGTCCAAAAATGAACGAAGTAAGATGGGAGAACGAATGTGGAAAGACAGGAGAGATGTTTGTGATGGTTCAGAGTAGGACTATGTTTTTCCAAGTGTGATCTGTAAACCACTAGAGGGAACTGAATATATTTTGGTGGTAAACAGAAGAACACCTTTAAAATTTTAATTGTTATTTATCTGACTGTATATTAGAAAAAAATTATCCAGCATGTACATCCATCCTATAACATCACAGATGTATTTTGCTTCAAAATAGATGTACAGAAAAATATTAAATAACAAATATATGAGTGCTACACAGGTGTGGGATAAAATTTGGGAACCATGAAAATAGGCCACAGGAAAATAAAGGACGCTTGAATATTTCTCTGAAAAGCAGAACAGATAACTGCTATGGCTTTTGCTATGGGTAAGTCAAACGTGTGCTTCTAAAATTCCCCTAAAGTTAGCAACTTCTTATTGCCTTTATAATGATATCCAACTTCCTTGGCTGGACATTCAAGACTTTTAGAGTCTAGAATTGAACAGTAACTTAACTTGCCATTTAATTTCTCTTGATCTCTGTACACGACTCCACCACTTAATTCTACCCAACTTTTAAGGCACAGCTCAAATCCCATTTCCTCCATTAAGCGTTCCTTTATTGCTCCTGAATAACAATGGGCTCTTTAAAAGTTATAGGGTGCCCATTCCTGGTTCCACCAGACATACAGTCTTGCAGCAGGGTAATTGGTGTAAGCATCTTGCCTTTCTATTTAAATTGTAAGTTCCTTGACAAAAGTGTATCTTATTTTTATGATATTTCTTTGTTTCTTTCATATTTTCTAGTAATTTTCAGTAACATACACCCAACAAATATTTAATTAATTTTTTGTTGTTAAACATGTTTCTCATGCTTTGGAGATTTTCAAAGCATAAGTTAAGAATTGCTGGGTACAACAGAATCGAGCTGTCCTATGCCATGATGGTAATTTAATGAGCTTTCAGTTTGAAGACACTTCTGGGTTGTAATGAAATGGCTAATGGGAGTGTCATGAGGTTTGCTATTATCTAGTTTATTAAAATGGTCATGTTAGTGAAATGTTTTCAGGCAGGATATATTAAAGTAATGCTAGCTGCTGAAACAAATAGACCTGAAAATTAAATAATAGCATTTCATTTCTCACTTATATAATAATCAAGGCAAATATCCATGGTTGATAATCAGCTTTCCTCAAGGTGGTGATCCAGGGACACAGGTGTCTTCCACCTCATGGCTCAGATATTCTCTAAGGCTTATTATCATCTGTATCCGGCTGGCAGAAGTGGTAAAAGAATGTGAAGGAAGTCCTTCACTTCTATAAAGCCCTGGTCAGAAATGACACACATAATTCCAACTTATAGTCCATGGGTGAAAACTAGTTACATGGCCATATCTAAGGAAAGGTAATCCCTAGAAGCTTCCATCATGATTCTTTATTATGGATCGGAGAGCATGCACTCTTGGCGGATGGCCAACTTTCTCTGCCCACACCCCTCGGGCCAGCCCACAAGCTGTGTACCAAGTTTCACCTTCACCCAATTTGACTTACAAGGAAATGTGGGAGAGTTTGGGAGCAATTGAAACAACAGGGGAAAATACAGTAGAATAAGATGACCCGAGAAATAAGTGGAACATACACAAAGCCCATCTGGGTCCTTAAATTACTCTTTTTAGCCTTTTAGTGTTGAAGAAAATCCTACAGGAGCCAAGGTATGCCGAATTCTGGAATGGAGAAGCATGGGTGGAATGTGGCTCTGCTAGTCTGTGTGCCTCAAGAGTCTTTTTGGGGTTTCAGCCAAGTGGAGAAGTAAAGTTGGCAGATGCTTCCCTTTGGACTGCTGGCCAGGTTATGCTGTCTCTCTGAGATTGTAACAACTGGATCGGTAGAACCCCATATTTTTTTCATTGTGTTTTCTCTTGTTCTCTTATCTAAACTTTATCATAATTTGGTGAAATAGGTGATATTATCATTTAACAGACTAGAAAGTGAGGCTTGGAAATGACACAAGACACATGAGTGTCTGAGTCGGGACTAGAACCTAGACCTCACGGCACATTCCATTACAATACAATCTCCCATCCAGGAAACATTTGGCTTTAGATAAAATGAATAATACGTCAAATTTGTCCTTACATCTCCCAGATTCTCTTTGCTATGCTCTTTTGCCTTCTCAGGTATCAGTTTCTCAATTTCAGTCAAAACCTGTTCTCATTCTCTTAGCTGTATTAACCTATTATCACCTCTCCTAGAAGCACTGGTGTTTTTTTTTCTAGGCTAAATCTGCAGAGTTGTGACTCTGTTAATGCGCATCCTATGGGAGGATATTGGTGAGCCTGCAGGCCTCTTCCAGTAGTACCTATGAAATCATGGCGATTGGACTAGCACATGCTTCATAACTCCTCTTCTGGCTTCAGCCAGCATTACCGTAACCATCACTTCTTGCCAAAGCATAAGTCACATGAGACAAAGTTTACAGCTGCAAAGGATTTTAGAAATCAGCCAATCTAGTTATTTATATTTGGGTAGTAAGAATAGGAGTACTTGAAAAGACACTAACCCTGCTAGTGATCAAGTCAATGCAATTAAAACAAGGAGACAAAGTTTTTCCCTGCCAGATTGGTAAAACTAAAACATATTCTTGTTATCATGAATGTGGAAAAATTAGCTCTCTCATACACTGTTGTATGAGTATAGATTAGTAACTACCTTTTAGGGGACACTTTGGCACTTTTAAAAGTAAAAATTTAATTATCCTTTGGCATAGCAATTTTACTTCCAAGAATCCCTTTTACAGACATATTGATGGAAGTACACAAAGATTTGTGTTCATGAATGATCATGATTAAATGTAATTATGGAAACAATGGAGAAAACCTAAATGTATTTCAATAAAGGAAGTGTTAAATTAATTATAGAATATTCATATGACCACTTAATGGAATTTTGTGCAGCTATTTAAAAAGAATGGGGTAAAAATGTAAAATGGTATAATCACTTTGAATAACAGTGAGCATTTCCTCAAAAAGCTAAACATAGAGGTACCATGTGACCCAGCAACTCCCCTTCTAGGTATATACCCAGGAGAACTGAAATCATATGTACACGCAAAAACTTGTACACAAATGTTTATAGCTGCATTTTTCATAAAAGCCAAAAAGTGGAAACAACCCAAATGTCCATCAACTGATGAATGGATGAACAAAATGTAGTTTATCCACAAGTGGAATATTATTCTGCAATAAAAAGGAATGAAGTACTGATAATGGATGAACCCTGAAAACATGCTAAATGAAAGAAGCTAGATACCAAATACCAGATATTCTATGATTCTGTTTATATGAAATATCCAGAAGAGGCACATCCATAGAGACAAAAGATAGATTATTAATATCCAGGAGCTGGTGAAAGGGGAATGAGGAGTGACTGATGATGGGTTTAGAATTTCTTTTTGGGGTGATGAATATATCTGGAATTACATAGTGGTGATGGTTTCACAACTTTCTGAATAATATACTAAAAATCACTGAATTGCACAATTTGACAGGTGAATTTTTGGCATGTGAATTATATCTCAATAAAAAGTAGAAGTTAGATCTGTTTTTCTGAAATGAAAGGAGGTCCCTGATATATTGTAGAGCTAAAGAACAGGTTGTAGAACAATATATAGCCTATTTTTATACTAGAACAAAACAAATTACATCGGTCATCGTCCAACCAGAAAAATAGAAAGTTTTAGATATTTAAAACAGAGAGGATTTAAAACGGAATTGGTTATAAAGGTGAAAGCCATTATCATCCCTACAGTGAAGAGACAAACTGTGGAGACAATATTACCAGAGCCTAGGGGCTGGGGTCACCCCATGTGAGCAGGTTCCATGTCTGTCAAATGGATGCTGAAGCCATGGAGGAGTTACGGCCATCACTAGGGATGCTGCTGGAAGTAGGAGAGGGGGAGAAATACCTCTGGCTTCTCCCCTCCAATCTTTCCCCATCATCTCCCATTGATCATATCTATTTGGAAACCAGGGAGGAAGTAAGCCTGGGAAATGTCGTGCCCTGAAGTACAGCATAGAGCAGAAGAAGGGCAGAGAACAGACATAAGAGCAAACAGGCAGTTGACCTGAACAGTAGATCCTGTTTGCAACTGTACACCCTTCTCATCTGCCTGACGTGAAGCAGCTGTGTCATGCAACCAAAATATTCTCACCCTCTTCCAGCAAGGGGAGACCCAAAGTCCCAGGGGTTGCCATGCCCATCTCAATTGCAGGATTTCCAGCTGATATGATCCTTCCCAATGGTCTCAATGTGGCTTTTCATAGTCTGGTGACCTACGGACTTAATTGTAAAGTTAAACACCACCAACACTCATCATAAAAAATAAGAGAAGAGGAAAGAAAAAAGAAAACAATTTAATAATATATTAATATTATTCATAGCTGGGAGAGTCAGCCTTTCTGTATCTGGTCATGAGACCACAGTTGACAATTATCACTTTCTTCTTCCACCACCCATCCCCATCACTATGCCATTAGCCAGCCCTCCACCTGGTTAGCGTTCTTGACCTGGTGGGGTGACTGAAATCATAATTTGCAGAGGCTCTGACTCTTCAGTGATGATGCCTTTATTGGATTGCTGTTATTCTTCTATTGATCTTTACTTGGAAGTACTAAAGGGCATCTCGGATTATCTCTTGGATCCCAGTGATGGCCCTGTTTGCCCCCAGTATACAACAGCAATCCAATTTCCCCTTGATAATTGTAATCATTCCTATTCTCTGTGTGTTGGTCCAGTGACACAAGGAAATCCAAAAAGCTAGATGACAGTTTCACCTTCCACTTCCATCCAGAAGCAGTCCTTCCTTGGCAACACCTCCAAGATTGCAGGGATAGGAGGTAAATCTCTGAGAGTGGGTACAATAGTGAATGGGGCCAGTCCTCACCCCTTAGTTCCCAGACCCCATGTGTTCTGGCTATGGCCAGAGAGCACCCAACATATATTGCATCCTGTGGGGCAGTATCCCAACCCCACAAGTTGTCTCCCATCTGGCACTGTTACTGAGTCTGCAACAAGCTGTTTTATCAGGTTAGCTTCTTTGGGCAATTGGGGGTATGGTAAGGTCAGTGAATTCTGTGGGTGTGAAGACATTGCTGCACTTCCTTCACTGTAAAATGTGCTATTTGCTCAGAATGTTGTGTGTGATACCATGATTATAAATGAGGCATTTCCTACGTAGAGATTGGACAGAAGTATGCAAAGCTCACTACACAGGGAAAGTTTTGGCATCTTCACATAACTGGATGTAAGCAGTTGAATCCAAGGTCAGGTTGATCAATCAAGGAAACTTTTGGGACTATTTCCAGCTACTTGAATGAGAACATTAATTCTGGAATATTGAGTAAGTGAACGCTGATTGATAAATTCAGCATCACCTAATGTTATTTTCTGTTCTTCTTAGACTAACACCTTTAGAATCCACTTACAAGCTGCTTTCCAGGTTCCTGCTCATATGAATTAGCAAGAGCTTACATTTACTTGGTGTATTAGATATCTCTTCCCCAAACAGACCTCGTTATTATCCCCCAAGAGCACAATGGGATCTGATTCCTTTTATGGGTCTAGAGGCAATGAGAACTTGTAGGATTGGGTTTTGAGGAGAACAGCATTCTATTGTGAGTAAACTGTGTAAGGCAAGATTATTACAGAGACTTTAAACAAGGGAAGGCTAGTTTCCTCAGAGAGGGGAAGATGGACTGCTCCTCCAGGGAAAAGGAGGCTCAGAGAGATTCACCGGTTCAAGGTTCCAAGCTTTGTCCAACTATCCAAATGTCCCCATTCCAAGGCTCAGGATCCCACTTCTTCTCAATGAATGCCCTAACTATAGTATGAAGCATGGCTAGGTTTGTGCTCAGCTTATGTTGTAATTCTGCAACATGAACTATTAGATTTGGGGCCTAGTAGATTTTGGCTACTAGAAATAAGAGATTCTTTTAATGACACCAAAGAATCGCAACCATTCTGTACCCATGCCTGAGCTTATCATTTCCCTTCTGTAAGCTCCCTAGCACCTTCAGATGTACCAGGGCACCTAACAGCTTATTCCAGTTGAATTCAGGAGTTACTTGATTTCCCAAAGCCTTGTCTTTAACTGGCACATTGCCACAAGCAAACTTCAGGTGATAATTTAAGTGATTACGTTGCCACTGCAGCCATATATTATTTCCATTTGCAAGGAGATCATCACTATGTTCATACTCAAATTGGTGAGCCAGTAAAATTTGAATTTCAGAATCTGTTTTTTAAAATCACTCCAAGAACTATATCCACCAGGAAAATAGAAACGTCTTCAGTATTTAAAACAGAGTGAATCTAGTACAGGGAATTGGTTTCATGAGACGGAAGAGCAGAGAAGCCATTAGGAATCCATGAGGCCATCCAGCAATCAGCAAGAGCAGGAAGCTGCTATCATCCCTCTGCTACAGGGACACAGGGAGGTGATGGTGTTACTGAAGCTTCAGAATCGGGGTCCTACTTTGGGAGCTAGAACCTGCTGGGCCTGAAGCTATGGAGGAGATGTCACAGGAAGCAAAGAGAGGCTTATTCCTCCCTTTTATCCTCCAGTCTTCTTCCAGGACCTCCCACTGGCAGAACCTACTAGGAGCCATAAGATATAGACGCAGAGCATGAGAAGGGCAAAGAGGCAGTTGGCTTGTATGTAAACCTCTTTGCAGGTATGAATAATGCACAGAGAAGTCTGGAAGCATATACTCCAACAACAACCTACTGATTTAAAAAAGTAAAAATAAAATAAATGCTTATACACTAACAAATAGGATATTATTAGACATTGAGAGAGAATGTTACAGTACCTGCTGCCTTCAAAGAACTTATCCTTTGGAGCGGGGAGTTGAGGAAGGGAACAGAGTTATATGTGTGATACCAATAAGCATTTGAGGTATATGCAAAGTATTAAAAGATTACAGTGAAGTGAACTGTGCTCTCTTTTTTTTTTTGTCTTACTTTAAAAAAATTTTTTTTTTATTGAGATTGTTCAGATACCATACAACTATACAAAGATCCAAAGTGTACAATCAATTGCCCATGGCACCACCATACAGCTGTGCATCCATCAACACAATTATTTTTTTTTCAATTTTTAGAACATTTTCACTACTCCAGAAAAGAAACAAAGAGAAAAAAAAAAGGAAACTCACATCCTCCCATACCCCTAACCACACCCTCCCCCCTCCATTATTGAGTCATAGTTTTGGTATAGTACATTTGTTACTGTCGATGAAAGAATGTTAAAATACTACTAACTGTAGTATATAGTTTGCAATAGGTATATATTTTTTCCCTATATGCCTCTCTATTATTAACCTCTAGTTATAGTGACATACATTTGTTCTAGTTCATGAGAGAGATTTCTAATATTTGTATAGTTGATCATGGACATTGTCCACCACAAGATTCACTGTTTTATACATTCCCATCTTTTAACCTCCAACTTTCCTTCTGGTGACATACATGACTCTGAGCTTACCCTTTCCACCACCTTCACACAACTTTTAGCACTGTTAGTTATTCTCATTACATGCTACCATCACCCCTGTCCATTTCCAAATATTTAAGTTCACTCTAGTTGAATATTCTGCTCATAATAAGCAACTGCTCCCCATTCTTTAATGTCATTCTATGTCCTGGTAACTTATATTTCATGTCTGTGAGTTTACATATTATAAGTAGTTCATATCAGTGAGACCCAGCAATATTTTTTTTGTGTGTGTCATATGACAAAATATGTTTATTGAAATTAAATAAAATACTCTACACCAGTAGTGTATTAGTATTTAGAATGAGTTCAGAGGGAATTGGAATCTAGACTGAAAGGCCTCATCTCTGTTCAAGTATTTAAATATGGCTTTGATCTCTATTAAAGGTTGTAATTCAGCCTTTTGTTTTTAATTTTCTTTTTTTTAATTTATTTTTCTTTTTTTATTAAATTCAGTTTTATTGAAATACATTCGCACACCATACAATCATCCATGGTATACAAGAGACCCTGCAATATTTGCCTTTATGTGTCTGTCTTATTTCACTCAATATAGTGCCCTCAAGATTTCTTCATCAACCCATTTCTTTTAAGATGGTTTTGTTCAGACACTATACATTCTGTCCTAAGTAAACAATCGTTGGTTCCCTGTATAGTCATGTATTTATGTATTGAGCACCATCACCACTCTCTATATAAGGACATTTCTTCCACAAAGATGGAGGAAGAGTCAAAGAAGGTAGAGAGGCAAAAGAAAAAGGCAAGAGAAAGAGAGAAAAACAAACAAACATGATAGCTAGAAGGTGACAAAAGGAAAGATAGCATTAACCTAAAGTAGAATGAAGAGTCAGACAACATCACCAATGCCTGGAGTCCCATACTCTTCCCCTATTCCCTACCCCCCTCATGTGCATTTAGCTTTGGTATATTACTTTTGTTACATCAAAGGAAGCATAATACAATGTTTCTGTTAATTCTAGCCTCTAGTTTGCATTGATTTTATTTTCCCCCCAATCCCACTCTATTTTTAACACCTTGCAATGTTTACATTCATTTGTTCTACCTCATGTAAAACATATTCGTACCTTTTATTACAATTGTTGAGCATCCTAGGTTTGCCTGAGTTACACAGTCCCAGTCTTTATCGTTTGTCTTTTGTTCTGGTGTCCCGCATGATCCCAGCCCTCCTCTTTCAACCATATTCACAGTCATCTTTGTTCAGTGTATTACATTGCTGTGCTACTATCTCCCCAAACTGTTTTCCAAACCTCTCACTCCTGTCTTTTCCTTTCTGTCTGCAGTGCTTCCTTTAGTGTTTACTGTAGAATAGGTTTCTTGTTCACAAACTCGGTCATTGTCTGTTTGTCAGAGAATATTTTAAGCTTTCCCTCATATCTGAAGGATAGTTTTGCCAGATATTTGATTCTTGGTTGGTGGTTTTTCTCTTTCAGTATCTTAAATATATCACACCACTTCCTTCTGGCCTCCATGGTTTCTACTGAGAAATCCACACATAGCCTTATCAAGCTTCCTTTGTATGGGATAGATCGTTTCTCTCTTGCTGCTTTCAGGATTCTCTCTATCTTTGATGTTTGATAATCTGATTATTAAATGTCCTGGCATAGGCCTATTCAGATCTTTTCTGTTTGGTTTACACTGCACTTCTTGGATACGTAATTTTATGTCTTTCCTAAGAGATGGGAAATTTTCATTGATTATTTCCTCTATTATTGCTTCTGCCCCTTTTCCCTTCTCTTCTTCTTCTGGGACACCAATGACACGTAAATTCTTGCTTTTCATTTTGTCTTTAAGTTCCCAGAGATGATGCTCATATTTTTCCATTCTTTTCTCTATCTGTTCTTTTGTGTGTAGGCTTTCAAGTGCCTTGTTCTCCAGTTCCCGAGTGTTTTCTTCTGCCTCTTGAGATCTGTTATTATATGTTTCCAGTGTGTCTTTCATCTCTTGTGTTGTGCCTTTCATTTCCATAGATTCCACCAGTTGGTTTTTTGAACTTTCAATTTCTACCTTACGTACGTCCTGTGTTTTCATTATACGGTTCATCTCTTTTGCCATATCTTCCCTAAACTTTTTGAATTCAGTTATTATAAGTTGTTTCAATTCCTGCATCAGAGTTGAAGTGCAAGTTTGTTCCCCTGACCAGGCCATAACCTCATTTTTCTTGGTGTAGGTTGTAGTTTACTGTTGTCTAGGCATGGTTTCCTTGATTACCCCAACCAGGCCTCCCCAGAACAGAATGGGCTAAGGTCCCAGAAGGAAGGAATATTCCTTCTGGCTAAGGAATCTGGTTTCCCTGAGGGTGTGTCTTAGAAAATTGGTACATCCTCAGATGCCTCCGGTCACTGTGCTTTTCTGCCCAGCAGGTGACGCCTGTTAGCCTGTAATTCTTGACTGGTGTAAGTTCTGAATGAAAGGCAGGTAGTAGAGCTGGGCTCCACCCCTTTCCTCTTAGAGAAGATAGACGCCCTAGGGGGAGGTCATTAGCATTTCAATGGTCTTTCTCTGATTGTGCTATACCCTTGTCTGGGTCACAGAACTGGGAACTGAAAATGGCTGAGGCTTTCTCCACTGAGTCGAAAAAGGAACAGAGCTAGTCCAAGGTGACCCTCCGGCTCTCCAAGGTCAGTCATCACCCAAAGCCTCTGTCTACTTTTGGGGATTCGTACCTGGTAGTGAGCAGTTCGCACTCGCTAATTAAAACCCCAGTTGGAGCTCAGCTGAGCTATATTCTCTTGCTGGGAGAAAGCGTCTCTCTGTCACCACAAGGCTTTGTAGCTCGGGCTGTGGGGGAGGGGTCTCCCAATTTGGATCCACAGTTTTACTTACAGATTTTATGCTGTGTTCTCGGGCATTCCTCCCAATTCAGGTTGGTGTATGATGAGTGGATGGTCACGTTTGTCCCCCTGCAGCTATTCCATGTTATTTACTAGATGTTTTTGGTGTTTTTTAGTTGTTCCAGGGGGACTACTTGGCTTCCACTCCTCTCTATGCCATCATTTTAGATCCTCCTCCGAACTGTGCTCTCTTTGAGGGTCAGGTGGGTCAATGAATATATCACAGAATAAGTGAATTCTGGTTGGGCCTTGAGGCATGAGAAAGAATTTTCCAGGCAGAAAAAGGGAGCAGAAATATTCAAGGTAACTATATCATTATATAAAGATTGACTTTAGTTATTATTGACTAATTATTCTAATATTAGGTTCTGTATATGATTAAATAAATGTTTATTAATGTTAGATTTCTCATTTTAGTTTAGAATTAATACTTTTTCTCAAGTCTCAGACATTTTCAGAGGTCCTTAAAAATCCCATATCCCTATGCCTATGGTGCCCCCTGGTTAAAATGGCCCTGACTTGCTTCAGAGGGAGAAGCTATGACTGTATCAAACAGCTGTTCATTTCTTCTGTGCTAGGACATTTGGCAGCTCAGTGTCTGAGAGGGAGTGGAAGAGGCCATGCTCCCTGCTGACCTCCCATGGACTCTTCTCTGGCACATCTCAGGCTCCTTTGAGGCTGCACATATGGAGCAGAGGCCTGTGGAACTCATGTTTCCCAGGCACCAAGCCCCTTGTTTTGGAAGAGAGAGAGTGGGATAGTCAATAAACAAAAATGACTGTGCTGACCAGTCAATTGGTCCCACACATGGCTCTCTTCACTTCTCCACCTACACAATGGAGAAATCCAGGCACCTGCTGGTGATAAATGGAGGTCAAGTGGAGAGAAAAAGAGGTAGCTCTTCCATTCAACAAGTCAACAGACACACACACACTCTCAAAGAATGTTTAATCCAATCTGTTCTTTAGGTTCAAGTGACGTGATCTGTTCTGGTTTGCTAATGCTGCCATTTGCAAAATACCAGAAATGGATTGGCTTTTATAAAGGGGGTTTATTTGGTTACAAAGTTACAGTCTTACGGCCTTTAAGTGTCCAAGGTAAGGCATGAACAATAGGGTAAATTCACTGGAGGATGGCCGTTGGCATATGAAAACCTCCGTTAGCTGGGAAAGTATGTGGCTGGCATCTGTTTGCTCCCAGGTTGCATTTCAAAATGTTGTTCTCCAAAATGTCAGTGTCAGCTTCCAACGGCTGTCTTCAAAAGTGTCTCACAGCTGCAGCTCTCAAAGCTCTTTCTGTCTGAGCTCTTATAGTGCTCAGGTAAACTAATCAAGACCGAGACTGAATGGATGGGGCCACACTTCCATGGAAACATTCAAACAAGAGGTCACACCCTAATCAAAGGTGTCACTCACAGTTGGGTGGGTCACATCTCCATGGAAACAACCTAATCCCAATATCCCACAAGATTGGATTAAAAGATCATGGCTTTTCCTTGGGGACATAATATCCAAACTGGCACATAATCCAAACTGCATAAAGTTCAAAGGGTATTAGGGAATTGCAAGTGAAGTCCATAAGTGGGGGTGACTCAAAAAACCATTTGCTAAGCCAAGAAAGAACGCTATTCCTGTATTCATCTCTTGGTATTCACTTTTTCCTCTCACTCTTTTTTTTCTCTTTTTTTCTCCAAACTCTCCCTGCCTATCTGTCCCAAAGTTCCTGCCAGCTCTTGTGTCACAGCCACTGGCATAGGGTGTCCATCACCTTCTGTTACCTGAGACAGGGAAGAAAAGGCTTTGGATCCTAATGTGCAGTGGTGATGGTGGAGGGAATTGCATTCTGATGGTGTAAATCTCAAATAAAATTTTTTAATAGCATCTGTTGAAGGATAATTGCCTAAAAACCTGTGCTTTACTTTGCTAGAAGACTGCCAATCTCTTCCCAACCTTGAGTTCCTTGTTATATTATGTTACATCACATTACATTACATTTCAAAGTATTCTCTTCTATTTCTAATACTGTGTGGACATGGTAGTGCTGTGCTCAGATCCTCCTTCAGAGAAGGACCTGTTGCTTAGCTTCTGGGAGTACCATAGGCAGATGCCTTCAGCTGTCAACCACTTCAGGGATTGCCTCAGCTGCAAAGAGCAGCCCCACCCAAGTCATGCCCCTTCCCAAAGTAGCCCACATCCAATGATTGATTTCAGTGGGAGTATAAAGGCGTGGCCACTTCAGCCCAGCGTGGAACAACTCTCACACACCATTTTCGTTCTAGTGCTTCCAGGGGCTTTGCCAAGCCTGCTGTTGGGTGTGTATTGCAGCTCGGCAGTATGCTAGTCTCCGTCCAGAATCTACTTCCTAGAGAACCCAACTTGTGACAATTACCTTAGCTTTGCAGGGCACCAGCCTCAATCCATGAATAAGGAAAGGGGTTGAGGGCTGTTCCCTGTCGCATAAAAGGGAAGATACATATTTTGTAGTGTTTTGTGTTTTAACAAGTGCCTTTTACAACATTGATCTGTGGAGCTGAAAACATGTTTCATCATCTGTTGCCTCTGGAAAACTCGCCTCTTTTCTATGACACCTCCTGATTTTCTGGACAGCCCTCATTTCTCCAGAGGTCTTCATTCTTTTAAAGATAAATGCCCTTTTGTGCCCCTGTTTCAAAAGGCAGAGGCTTTAGAGACTTTCTGTGGGTCTTAGTGAGACCAGACCTCTGACAATTCCCATGATCCTAATCCCCCAGAGCTCTGTTTCCCCAAGGTGAGGGACTAGAAGGGGACTGATATACATAACCCTGAATTCAGCTCTCATCTGCTTCCAATTTCCATCTTGCAGTCACAATGGCATAGTAAGTTCATGGTTTGACCCATCTAATCTATCCAAAGCACATGAAAATAGATAAAATAGAAAAAAGACAAAATAAAAAGGCTTGTGGAGACTTAAAGCCAAGTCAAACATTCCCATATCCAGAAATGGGCCAGCAATGAAAGCCACAAGCAAGGCTGAGACCAAGCTTGGCCCATGAACTCTGAGATCAGAGTCAGGCACAGGTGGCTGGGTGTTTTATTCTTGTGGAGCAAATGTGCCCCCTACACAATAGGACACCAGACAGAGTCATTATTTGAAGTCAGGCACTGGAATGGGACTCCCCTCTCAGAAAATGACACTTTCTGACTTGAGGTCTGGGTTAGCAGCATCACCCTGAGATGGAGGCTGCAAACCACATTAGGAGACATAATTTTGGACTTGAGGACCAAGAAGCTAGGAGGAGGCGATCACAAGATAGATGGAAAGGAGAGAGAAAAAGCAAAATAGAAAACAAACAAGTGAAAAGTAAATCTTAAAACTTGTAAAAGAATAGAAAACAGAAAGATAGCCAATAGAATCAATAGTTAGAAAAAAATTCTTCTTGAATACAATTAATTTTCTAAAACAAACAGACAAGATAGAATTCAACAAATTATTACAAATACTGAATCTTTATATAATTTTTTTTTTTTTTTTTTTTTTTTTTTTTTTAGTTTCTAGGGTATTAGAATAGCTAGAAGGAAATAACTGAAATGGTGGAACTGTAACCCATAACACTCTTTGAAATTTGCTCTATAGCTACTTGGTAAGTCATACTTTGAAAGTTATCACCTTTATGTATATATGTTATATTTCACAATAAGAAAATAACTGAAATTGTGGAACTGTAACCTGTAATATTCTTTGAAATTTTCTCTCTAACTATTTGTTAAATTGTACTTTGAACGTTATCACTTTTCTCTATATATGTTATATTTCACAATTAATAATATAAAAAATTGATTTTACAAAACAATCTTACAAAGACTTTATAATAAGAAGGCTTTGGATATTCAAAGAGCTAAATGAAAAAAAATTCATAAAACAAGGAATTTGGAATAGGTAGAAATGAAATAAAAAGAGGTGAATATGAAAAAAAAATCAAATTAAAATCTTAGAAGTAAGAAATATAATATTGAAAATTTGAAAACCCGATAGATGTGAAAAACTTTAGACTAGTTACAGTTAGAGAGAGAATTGGTGAATGAGAAGATAACATTGAGGAATTTGTTAGAATGCAGCATAGAAAGCAAAGAGATAACAAAAATATGAAAGCACATTTAAGAGACATAAAGAATAGGTCGAGAAACTCCAACAGATATCTAAATTGGGCTTCCAGAAGAAGAAAATGAAGTGAATAACAGAAGAGCAATATTTGAGGAAATAATAGCTTTCTTCTCCTGAGTTGAAGAAAGATATGACTCTTTTGGTTGAAAGTACTCCTGAGAAACAAGCAGGGTAAATAAAAATAGGTGGAGACACATTGCGGTGAAATGTCAAAGCATCAAGGATAAAAAACAAAAAACAAAAAACAAAACTTGAAAGCTACCCAAAAGAAAAGACTTTACATACAAAGAGAAAGCAGCCAGGTTGACAGCAGACTTCTCATCAGTAACGATAGGTGCTGGAGAAGAGTGAATTAATTTCTCCAAAGCACAGGGGGAAGTAACAGTCAACTTAGAATTTTATAGCCATGTAAACTATCATTCAAGAATGAGGGCGAAATAAAGATATTATTAGAGACCCAGAGTCTAAAAGAGATTACCATCTTCAGAAATAAATTGTTGAAAATTTCTTCTGCAAGGAGGAAGATTGGACTACAAGAAACAATTGTGAGCATACAAATCAATTTTTTAAAAGTTGGTAAACTTAATTAACAATTTGTTTAAAAAACAATTAAAATTTTTTTGTGTTAAAAAAGTAGTAAAACTAAAATTTCGGGTCAATAAAAGAATAAATAACAAGATGGGGGAAGAGGTAGACAATGTTCAGTTAAAGGGTGCTAAGTCCTTTCTATATTCAGAAAGAAGATAGAAATAATGAAAAATTTTAGACTTTGTTGGAAAGTTTATGGTTAAGTGTTTATGTCAAAAAAAAAAATAAAGATAAACAACAAAAGAAGAGAAATGCAATTTGTAGATTGCAAGCCAGCAGAGACAGGGAATAAAGAAATAGAGAAAAATGTTATCAGTCCTACAGATGTCAGTACAAGAGATAAAAGGAAGCAAAGATAAAGGATGGAAAGCAAAAAACACTAAAAATAGTGGCAAAAATCAGCCCAATTATATCAATAACCAGAATAAATGTAAAAAGATTAAATTCATTGATTAAAAGATATATTATCTGACTGGTGTTTAAAAATACAAAAAATCAGTCTGTGTGCTGCATACAAGAGTGGCACACAAAGGCTGAAAAAGCACATACTACTCAAAAGAAAGCTAGTGATTTCAGACTAAATTGAGTTTATGGCAAATGCAGATGATTCTCAAATCTCAGTTTTTACCTCTTGAACTCTCTTGAGGCTTCTAGGTTGTACCTCTCTGTATATCTCTATGCAATGTCCTGCAGACATGGCCAACTCAAACCTGGCAAAACTGAAATCATCAATTCCCTTTCTAAATTGTCTCCTCTCATCTCTAAATCAATTACTGGCCTCACTGCCTACACAGTTGCCCAGTTGTCTTTGATCCTATTCTCCCTCACTTTCCACAAAGAAATTGGTCTTAAGCCTGTCACTTTTTTCCATTGTGCTTGCTTTGAGTATCAGGGCGATCAAAACAGAGACTGCATCTCTCTGGAAGATCCAGAGGCTTCCCGACAGCCCCTCACCCTGCAGCAGTTGATGCCTTTGAGGAGAGCATCCCCTGGAGTGCAGATGGGAGGGGCAGGCTCCGTTCAGGTGGGTGGAGTCAGCAGAAAAGAAATGGTGAGCAGGGACTGCACTCTCTAGCCAAATTGGCCCATGACAACCAATCCAGGTCCACTGAAGGAGGAGCAGAGTAGAGTAGTAATGCTGGCATAGCCATAAGCAGAAAACAAAGCCCCGGCTCTGCAGAGTAGGAAGGAGGCAGGGAGAACCAGTGAGTGCTGTTGGGGGATGTGTGGGTGCTAGGGAAAGGAACTGCTGGACACAGACCCACCACCGCCTGTGTGTCCAATCCCAGCCAGTGGTGCAAAGGGAGACCTGGAGGCTGTGTGTGTGTGTGTGTGGCATGGAAGCCTTAGAGTATTTTGGCCCTCCTTGTATTGGACCATGTCAAGTTGCAAGAATTTCACTTCAGTCTGGCAGTTGTCAGTGCCCTTTGCTGCAACACAAATCAAATATTCAAAGGGTTGATGCAGAGCAGTCGTTAAGTGACCTGCCTTGGGGGATTACATGCATCATTGTCATCAAAGTGATGCTTTCCTGTCAAGCAGGCACAAGTCTGGCTGCAAAGACAGGGCTATTTCATGACCCAGACTCGACCACGGAAACTGTAACAGAGAAGCCTTAAACCCTGGTCTTTGTTCTGCATAGATCCGCACTCTCCTTAATTGATTTACGTATGTGTGTATATTTTTTGTAACAATGAGGCAGTTGCTTCAAAAAATACATATATTCTTGTGACTCTTTCTCCCTTGAATTTAAGGGGTCAACAGCAAAGTAACTTCAAATACTTTGCAATGCTGGGAGTGTCCAGAACAGGGCAAGTGTCTGAAGAGGAGGGAGGAAACACTTCATTTTGACAGGCTTGTGGGATCCCTCCAGGGGCTTAATTATGCTGGTCCAGTGTTGCTCGGTTGCTGGCAGGGACTGAGGCGCAGCAGACAGTTGCACATTCTAAAGGGGAAGCGGCTGGTCCCCGGGCCCTAGGAAGACCAAGTGAAGCATGGCCAGCCTCTCCCATGCTCACAAAAGCAGCCCACTGAGGCCTTCCCATCTGCGACACTGCCTCGGTTTTAATGAAAACTGTCCATGTGCTGCTACTCACTCCTAATTATCTGTGCTCTGGCCTGGCAGGCTGACATTTTTATTTTGCGGCTGCCAGACTGGTAGAGATGGTTCTTTCATAAGAAATCATACCCCTTTCAAGCTGAGTTTTCTTTTTGCCCATCATTTGTTTTTATAAACATTTCAGGATTAATTGAACACTCCTCCCCCTTCCAACCAAAACACATACTTGCCTTCCCTGCACAATATGGCAATCTTGGCATTTGATCATCTCTGCACGCTTTCATTCCTGAGTCCCCAAGTGCTGACAAAAGACTGGTCTCAAGTAACCTTAGGCTGCGGTGTTGGAGAAAATCGAGTTTCATTTCAGATTAGCCTCTTCAGTTTCTGCCTCTGAAAAGCTCATTTTCTATAAATCTGGGTTTGGATATCTTCAGGCTCACCTTGAGTATCTGACTGCATATCTTTTGCTTGTCTTTTTAATTATAACTATGGGTTTGGAAGCTTTGTACGATATGTCATGTTTTGAGTAAGGGGAGAAAAAGTCAAATCTGGCCAGACTTTAAAAAGTGTCAAATAAAAATTGTTCTCTAACATAATTTTTTTTAATTTTATTTTGAAATAAATTCAAAGTTATAGGAACAGTTGCAAAAACAATACAAACCCCATTCACAGAACTCCAGCATACCCTGACCCCCCTCCCCTGATACCCCAATCCACCAACTTTAACATGCTGTCACACCGCTGTTTCTTTCCCTCCCTCCCTCCCTCCCTATTTATCATCCATCATCTATTGCTCTGTCTTCTGAACATATGAGAGCTAGCTGCACACATCCTTGAACAAACACTATAATTCACATATACAATTTCCATGAACAAGAACATTCTTTTATGCAATCCCATTAAACACAGCTAAGATGTACAAGAGATTCAACATTGACACAAAGCCTACATTCTATATTTCCTTTTTTTTTTTTTTTTCCTTATGTCTCAATTGTGTCCCTTTGAGCCTCCTGTCCTCCATCCCCAGATCCCATCCAGGGTCATCCTTGGCATCCAATTGTCATCTATTTAGACTTTTTTTTTTTTTCCTCAATTGTGGAAACATATATACAGCCTAAATCTTCCCATTCTACCCCCTTCCTAGCATTCCATTAGTGGGATTAGTCACAATTAGAATGTTGTAATGCTACCTCTTTCCCACCATCCATTATTAGAAATTTCCCTTCACTTCAAACAGCAACCCTACACTCATTTATTAACTCCCCATTGCCCCTTCCCCCATTTCTCTTAACCCATACTCTACTTTTCATCTCTATGGTCATATTCTCTGATAATTTCTTTGTGTTTACTGTGGGGCTTAAAATTAACCTCTTAAATCCATAACAATCTTGTTTTTCTTTGATACCAACTTAACTTCAATAGGACACATAAACTATGTTTCTATACTCCATCATTCCCCCACCTTTATATAGTTCTTGTCAAAAATTATGTATTTTACATTTAGTTCAAAACCACTGATTTGTCATTAGAGTTTGTGTATTTTATATCATGTAGGAAGTAAATAGTGGAGTTACAAATCAAAAATTATTGACTTCCATTTGTATTCCATTGTGGTCAGAGAATGTGCTTTGAATATATTCATTTTTTTTTTTTTTTAATTTATTGAGGCTTGTTTTATGTCCCGGTATATGGTCCATTCTGGAGAAAGATCCGTGATCACTAGAGAAAAATGAGTGTCCTGGTGATTTGGGATGTAAGGTTCCATATATGTCTGTTAAAATTCTCTATGTCTCTTTCTCCTTTCTTTGTTTCTCTGTTGGTAGGGCTCTCTTTAGTATCTGAAGTAGGGCAGGTCTTTTATTGGCAAACTCTCTCAGCATTTGTTTGTCTGTGAAAAATTGAAGCTCTCCCTCAAATTTGAAGGAGAGTTTTGCTGGATAAAGTATTTTTGGTTGGAAATTTTTCTCTCTTGGAATTTTAAATATGTCATGCCACTGCCTTCTCGCCTCCATGGTGGCCACTGAGTAGTCACAACTTAGTCTTATGTTGTTTCCTTTGTATGTGGTGAATTACTTTTCTCTTGCTGCTTTCAGAACTTGCTCCTCCTCTTCAGTATTTGAGAGTCTGATCAGAATATGTCTTGGAGAGGGTTTATTTGGGTTTATTCTATTTGGATTTCGCTGGGCATTTATGCTTTGTGTATTTATATTGTGTAGAAGGTTTGGGAAGCTTTCCCCAACAATTTCTTTGAATACTCTTTCTAGACCTTTACCCTTCTCTTCCCCTTCTGGGACACCAATGAGTCTTAAGTTTGGATGTTTTATTTTATCTATCATATCCCTGAGATCTGTTTCGATTTTTTTTATTTTTTTCTCCATTCTTTCTTTTGTTCTTTCATTTTCTGTTCTCTGGACTTCTAGGACACTGAGTCGTTGTACAGCTTCCTCTAATCTTGTATTATGAGTATCCAGAGTCTTTTTAATTTGGCCAACAGTTTCTTTTATTTCCATAAGATCTTCTGTTTTTTTATTTACTCTTGCAATGTCTTCTTTATGCTCTTCTAGGGTCTTCTTTATGTCCCTTATATCCTGTGCCATGGTCTTTTTCATGTCCTTTATATCCGTGGCCATGTTTTCATTCCTCAGTTGTAGTTCTTTGATTAATTGTGCCAAATACTGTGTTTCTTCTGATATTTTGATTTGGGTGTTTGGGATTGGGTTCTCCGTATCATCTGGTTTTATCATACGCATTAAGATTTTCTGTTGTTTTTGGCTTCTGGGCATTTGCTTTGCTTGATAGGGTTCTTTCAAGTTGTAAAAAAATATACCAATCTAATTTTTCAGAAATACAAGTTGGTGGCATACACTTTCTCTAACTAACCAGCAGATGGTGTCTGCAAGTCACCTATACCCCTCAAGTCAGTTCTTCTCAACTTTGTCCTTGTGTTGTGTGGGGAAATGATTCTTGTGGAGTTCAGTTGGTGAACTTAGTTTGGGTGTGTTGTTGGAGCTGTCCACCCTGAATGTGGTGTGTGTGTCTGGGTGGTTAGGGAGGCAGGGCAGCTTTAATATTCAAACCCTCCAGGTGTTCCTGGAGACTCAAGGCCGCTGCAAGAGTCTAAGTCTTCATTTCAATTCTGCCCCAGACCCTCTCTGTCACTGACCCACAAACCACCGGCATCAACATAGTGTCCCTGGGTTTTCCGAGCAGGCCCCCCTTCTTAGTTGTGATCTTCCAGGACCTCTGCTGAGGGAAGGCTGTGCTACGTCACAAGTGCACACCATCTTTCAAGGGAAGCCCCAGGCCACCGGGCCATGCAGGGGTACTCTCAGCCTGATGCAAAGATGGCTGAACGGGTCGTCTCAACACCCCCCCCTCTTTCCTCGCACAGTTCCTCCTTCCCAGCTCCGGAACAACTGGTGCAGCTCTGGGCTGTGGGCACGGCCCCAGGCAGGAGTGTCTCCAGCCCACCGGGGAGCCAGCTGCAAGCAGCAGGGTTTCTTTCTCCTTCTGGCTCTCCCCTCTACTCCCCTGGCCCTGGGGGAATCTGCAGTGGGATATCCCCCATGCCAGACACAGAGAGGTTGGCTCAGCCCGCTCCTGCCGTGCTTCACTGCATGGTTCCCACCATCGCAACTGCGGCCACTCCTGGGTTTTTCCCTTTTTTTTCTTTTTAAAAGAACCAGTCTGTCTCCAAACACCAACCCCTGGCTTCCCCACACTGCAGCACAGCCATGGGACTTTCAGCCAGCTTATTCACTCATTTCAGAACGCAGACTCCTGGTTTCACCAAGTGTACGGCCCCTGTGGTTCTAGCAGACGTTGTCCAGCTGGTGCATCACTGAAACTGGTATTATGGGTCACCTTCTGGTTTTTATCTAGTATTTTTCATGGAGGTGTTTTTTTGCGCTGTCTCACCTAGCCACCATCTTAGGTTCTCCTCATTCTAACATGATTTTACTACTAAGACTCCATGGCAGAGAAAAAAAGCTAGGAAGTGACATGATTGTCTTCTTTCTTTCCACTATTGCATGCCACATTTTTAAAAACAAAACAGAACAAAACAAAAACTCTCCACCAATCCCATTATCACCTGCTCCATCCAATGTTGTTTATAAGAATCACCTTGCTCATAAGAATCACCTGGGAAGTTACAAAATTTACCCAGGTGTGTCGGCAGAATAATGACCTCCCGAAGGGGGCCACCTCTGAATCCCTGGAAACTGTGTAGGTGTTACCTGCCACGGCAAAAGCGATTTTGAATATTTGATTAGGTTAAGGACCTGGAGATGGGGAGATGATCCTGGATTATCTGGGTGGACCCCATGTAATCACAAGGGTCCTTAGAAGTGGGAAAAAGAGACAAGAAGAAGAGAGAGGGAAATGTGAGTACAGAAGAAAGGCACAGAGAGATGCAGTATTTCTGGCTTTGAGGATGGCAGAAGGGGCATGTTCCAGAAGCGGGAACAGGTAGGAAACTCAGCCCTGCTGGCACCTTGATTTTAGCCCATTGAGACCCATGTCAGAATTCTGACTTACAGAGCCATAAGATAATAAATCTGTCTGGTTTTAAGCCACTGAATTTGTAATAATTTGTTAGAGCCACATTAACTTACTCCAATCCAATTAAATTAGAATTTTGAGAGGTGGTGCCCAGGCATCAGTAATGTTGAAAAGTTCTGCAGGCCATTCTAATGGCAGAGAGGTGGAACACCAGTGCATCTGCTGAACACCTGTGGGTTCCCTGTCCTTCCCCCCTACTTGTTCCTCAGCTCACTGAAATCTGCTGCTTATCCCACTACTCCTCTGAAACTCTTACATACTCATCACATTCCTGTTGATAAAGCCAGTGGAAACTTCCCTCACCTTATCTTACTTAATAGTAACACCCTGGCCATTTCCTCATGCTCCAAACAGTCCTCTGCTCTGGCTTCCCTGACCCTGGCGTCCCTGACTCTGGCTTCCTTGTTTTCCCTCTTACCTCTCTGGTCATGTTTGTGATTCCCTTTGGCTGCTGCTCTTCCTTGGCTCGGCCCTTATCCATGCAGCACCTTAAGCCAGAAACCTGGGAATCCTCCCCCTTCATCATTCTCCTCTCCCCAGATCTAATTAATTACTTCTCTCCATTTGCTCAATATCATCATATGTATGTATATATTAGTGTATCTCTTTGTATAGCTTTTTTAGTGTTGCCCTAGGCAATGTGTGTGTGTATATACATATTATATTACATATATGTATAATATGTATACATACACATTTTGATACACAACCATCAAAATGACTAAAATAAAATCAATTTAAAAGAGTGATCACACTAAATATTGGCAAGGATGCAAGAAACTGGATCACTTATACATTGCTGGTGGGAATGTAAAATGGTACAGCCACTGTGGAATATAGTTTGGCAGTATTTTTAAAAAAATGAAACATGCAACTGTCAGATTACCCAGCAATTGCCCTTCTTGACATTATCCCAGAGAAATGAAAACATGTACACACATAAACTTGTGCATTAATATTTATAGCAACTTTACTTGTAATAGCTAAAAGCTGGAAACAGCTCAGATGTCCTTCAATGAGTGAATGGTTAAATAAACTGTAGTAGATCAATATCACAGAATATGACTCAGCAAGAAAAGGGCATGTGCTATTCATGCATGCAAAACCTGGATGACTCTCCAGAGAGTTATTGTAAGTGAAAAAAATTCAATCCCAAAAGGTTACATACTGTATGATTCCATTTATACAACATTTTTGAAATGATAAAATTATAGCAATGGAGATCAGATTAGTGGTTGCCAGAGTCTGAGGAGGGGTGGAGGTGGGAGGGAACTGGGTGTATAAGAGAGCAATATGAGGGATCCCTAGGTGATGGAAATGTTCTGAACCCTGGCTGTATCAATGTCAATATCCCGGCTGTGATATTCTACTATATCATATGTATTATACAGTTTTGTAAGATGATAGCATTGGAGGAAACTGGGTCAAAGGTACACAGGATCTCTGTATTAATCTTACCACTGCTTGTGAATCTACAATTGTCTCAAAATATAAAGTTTTATTTTCAAAAACCAAAACAACCAATTTACTCAGAATATGAATTCTGGTTCTGGTCAAATGGAGTAAGCCCACCATAGCTTTATATCTCCTGCTGAGTAAAGAGATTGAATCAGTCATCAAAAACTTCCCAACAAATAAAAGCCAAGGACCAGATGGCTTCACAGGTGAATTCCACCAAGCATTCTGAGAAGAAGTAACACCAATCCTGCACAAACTCTTCCTAAAAATTGAATATGAGGGAACACTACCTAACTCATTCTATGAAACCAACATCACCCTAATACCAAAGCCAGACAAGGATACTACAAGAAAAGAAAATTACAGACCAATTTCTCTAATGACTATAGATGCAAAAGTTCTCAACAAAATACTTACAAATTGAATCCAACAGTACATTAGAAGAATTATACACCATGATCAAGTGGCTTTTATCCCAGTTATTTAAGGATGGTTCGTGAGAAAATCAGTTAATGTAATACATCACATTAACAAAATGAAGGGGAAAACCACATGATAAACTCGATGCAGAAAAGGCATTTGACAAAATGAACATCCTTTCTTGATAAAAACTCTTCGAAAGATTGAAATAGAAGGAAACTTCCTCAACATGATAAACAGCATATATGAAAAACCCACAGCTAACGTTGTACTCAATGGTGAAAGACTGAGAGCTTTCCCTCTAAGATCTGGAACAAGGCAAAGATGCCCACTGTCACTACAGTTATTCCACATTGTGCTCGAGTTCTAGCTAGAGCAGTTAGGCAAAAAAAAAAAAAAAAAAAAAAAAAAAAAAAAAAAAAGAAAGAAAGGAAAGTCATCCAATTTGGAGAGGAAGAAGTAGAACTTTCACGATTTGCACACAACTGATCCTATATATAGAAAATCCTGAAAAATCTACAACAAAGCTACTAGAGCTAATAAATTCAGCAAAGTGGTGGGGTACCAGATCAACAAGCAAAAAATCAGTAGTGTTTCTATACACTAGTAATGAGCAGAGTGAGGAGGAAATCATGAAAAAAATTCCTTTTACAATGGCAACTAAAAGATGCATATATCTAAGAATAAATTTAACCAAGGGTTTTTATAGAAAACTATAAAACATTGCTAAAATAAATTAAAGGAGACCTGAAGGAATGTTAAGGATATGCTGTGTTCGTGACTGGAAGACTAAATATCATTGAGGTCAATTCTATACAAATTGATTTACAGATTCAATGCTATCCCAATCAAAATTCCAACAACCTACTTTGCAGAAATAGAAAAGTCAATTATCAAATTTATGTGGAAGGGTAAGGGCCCTGAATAGAAAAAAACAAAACAAAACAAAACAAACCTTGAAAAAAATAAACGAAGTTGGAGGACTTGGAGGACTCACACTTCCTTACTTTAAAGCATATGAAAAAGCTACAGTAGTCAAAACAGCATGCTACTGGTGGCATGAAAATAGATATATTGACCAATGGAATTAAACTGAGAGTTCCGAAATAGACACTCCCATCCATGGCCAATCAATGTTTGACAAGGCTGCCAAGTCCACTTAACTGCGAAGAATAGTCTCTTCAACAAATGGTGCCAGGATAACTGGATATACATACCTAAAACAATGAAACATAAATTAAATCAAAATGGATCAAAAATCTACATATAATTGCCAGGACCATAAAACTCCTAGAAAAAAATGTAGGGAAGCATCCTCAAGGTCTTGTGGTAGGCAATTTTTTCTTAGACTCTACACCGAAAGCACAAGCAATGAAAGAAAAAAATAGATAAATGGGACCTCCTCAAAATTAAAAGCTTATGTGCAGAAAAGGACTTTGTCAAAAAAGTGAAAAGGCAACCAACTCAATGGGAGAAAATATTTGGGAACCACATATCCTATAAATGTTTAATATCCAGAATATGTAAAGAAATCTTATAGCTCAACAATAAAATGACAACCCAATTGAAAAATGGGCAAAAGACTTGAATAAACATTTTCCAAAGAGGAAATACAAATGGCTAAAAAGCACATGAAAATATGCTCAGCTTCACTAGCTATTAGGGAAATGCAAATCAAAATCACAGTGAGATATTTCACACCTGCTAGAATCGCCACTGTTAAAAATACCAGAAAACTACAAGTATTGGAGAGGGTGTGGAGAAATAGAAACACTCATTCACTGCTGGTAGGAATGTAAAATGGTGCAGCCACTATGGAAGACAGTTTGGTGGTTCCTTAGGGTGTTAAATAGACTTGCCATATTATCTCGCAATCTCACTACTAGGTATGTACCCAGAACTGAAAGCAGGGACTCAAACACATTTGCACACTGATATTCATAGCAGCATTATTCACAATTGCCAAAAGATGGAAGCAACCAAAGTATCCATTAACTGACGAATGGATAAACAAAATGTGGAATATACATATAATGGAATATTATTTAGCTGTAAGAAGGAATGAAGTCCAGATGCATGTGGCAACATAGATTAATCTTGAGGGCATTATGCTGCATGGAATAAGCCAGACACAAAAGGACAAATACTTCATGATCTCACTAATATGAACTAATTATAATAAGCAAACTCATAGAGTTAGAATCTAGAATATGGGTTACCAGGGGATAGATGGGGCATAGAGAATGGGGAGCTGATGCCTAATTTGTACAGAATTTCAATTTAGAATGATTATAAATGTTAGAAATGGATAGTGGTTATGGTAGTAGATTATTTTGAGTCCAATTAACAGTACTGAATTATGTATGTGAATGTGATTGAAAGAGGAAGTTTTGGGTCGTGCATGTTACTAGAAGGAGAGTTAGATGATAAAACATGGGACTGAATAACACAGGGAACCCTGCTGTGGACATTGGGAGAGCATTAATAATACAAGTGTAAGAATGCTCTTTCAAGAATTATAACAAATGTGTGGCACCAATACAAAGTGTTAGTAATAGAGAGGTATATGGGAAAAAATACACCTAAGGCAAACTACAGGCTATAGTTAACAGTAATATTTAAATATTATTTCATCATTGTAACAAAGGCACCACATCAATGCAAAATGTCAACATTAGTTGGGTACATGGGAACATTGTGTTTTTTTAACATGAATTTTATATAAACCTACAACTTCTCTAATTAAAAAAAATTTTTTTTAAAAACTATGATGCTAAGGGAAATGAAGCAGATGCGAAGTACTACAATTGTATGATTTCATTTCTATAAAATGTAAATACAAATAATCTAGAGACAGAATTAGATTAGAGGTTGGTTATGTAGGGTTGGGAAAGGATAGAGGGACTGAGAGGTGACTGCTAAGGGGCATGGGGTTTGTCTTTTTGGAGTAATGAAAATGTCCTAAAATTAATTGTGGTGATAAATGCACAACTCTATGATTATACTAAAAGCCACTAATTCTACACTTTGGATGGACTGTATGGTATGTGAATATATCCTCATAAAACTTCTAAGAACAAGAAAGCTATATTAGTTATATTAATATCAAATAAAGTGGACTTGGGAATAAGGAGTATTACCAGGGGTAACGAGTGATACTGATACTAAATAATGATGAAAAGTATCAACTCACCAAGAAGACATATGATTCTAAATGTGTATTTGGGATTTTTTTGTAGCTTGACGAAATAGCTAGTTGGTTAATTGTTTTGTTTGTTTTTTTAATAGCTTACTTGGACATTCTAGGCAGAGCCTGATAGCATTGTTATATATACTTAGAAAAGTCCTTCTAGTTGTTTTCCAGTCAACACAGTATCCCCTGAACCAGTGAATTCTTCTGCCATCATGTAGAGTAGGAAGCTTGATCCCATATGGCAAATGGCTCCTAATAGGCTGGCTCCTGATTTCTGACTTTAACAGGTATGAGTGTTTAAAGATAAAACTCGGGCCTGCAGCATGTAATTATAAATAACTGCACATGCTAACGATAATTCTCTACTTCCTTCCCTCAGTCCCAATTTGCAGGACGCTTTCTGCCTTCCAACTCAATGAAAAAGGTACCTCTGGAGCACAGAGCCATGCCCTAGAGATCCTCTGGGCTCCAGCCTCCTGGCCCCTCTCTGTTGGCAGCAGGAGACCTCCCTGGTGGCTCTGAGCCTGACATGCCAGTAAAGGGCCTTTCCTGACTTTCCTTCTTTTTTGGGATGAGAGTCATTACTTGATGTGGCTTCCTTCCCCATTTCCTCCCAAGGTGAGGGAGAGGTTATAAGCCAGCCTATCTACCGCCTTTTGACCAAGCTACCAACTAATTGTTTCCTCAAGTAATATATTGGAATCAGTGGAGAGAAGTCAGGAATCAAGAAGATGTTGGCAAATTGCTGCATTCAAACAAATGAGGAATTCTCATCTAGTAGAGGGTTTATATTCAAAGATCCGTTTCATTGTAATCATAGTATCAGAGGCCACTGGGATGAATTCTGAAGAAATTGGAAGTCCAGGCACTATCTGAGAGTGAAATAGTCAAAACCAACATATAATAGATGAGGGCAACAAGCATGTACATACCCACACAAGCCTATAGACCCACCCCACTCACATCGATGCAACAACTTAAATTAAATATGTGCAAATAGGTAGCATATTATAAGAGTAACATTACATGACCAAAGGAATTTATTCCATAAATGCAAGGATGTTTCAATATCTGTAAATGTGTTAATATATTTCACCACATTAATGGATTCTAACAGCAAAATCATATGATCATTTCATGAGTGCTAAAAAGGCTTTTGAGAAAATTTAACACCTATTCTTGATTTTTAAAAAAGGGCTTAATGAAATAGGAATCAGTAGATGTTGTCCTATTTTGCAAAAACCAGAATTGTACCTAACAGGGAACAAAAAAGGACACACTAAAACTAGTATTATTTATGATGTTCTACAGGACAATTTGAGAAGAGAAATTACCGAATGGTTTGAAAGTTGGAACTGAGGACATAAAAATTTTATTTATCAGCAGATAATATGACTATTTGCCTCAAAATCATACGAGTAAATTGAAATAATGTTATAAATAGGGAATTCAGTAAGTGACCAAACATATGCCATCTGTGGAGATCAATAGTCTTCATAATATCCAAACTACAATCAATCAGAAGAAAAGCTCCCAAGAGCAAACACAAAATATGTGAAATACTGGTGAAAAAAATTAACAAGCATGTGCAAGATTTATAGGGAAAAAACTTTAAAATACTAAAGAAGATCACAAAAAGAGGCTTGAACAAGTGGAAATGTATACTGAATTATTATATAGGAAATTGTACCATTATAAAGATATAAATTCTCCTTAAAGTCAGTGCGGTGGTTAGACGCTGTCTTGTGCCCCAGAAAAACATGTTCTTAAACTTAATCCATCCTGTGAGTATGAACCCATTTTAAGTAAGACCTTTTGATGAGGTTACTTCAGTTAAGGTATGATCCAGGCCAATCAGGTTGGGTCTTTACCCAATTACTGGAATCCTTTATTAGTGGAATGAAATTCAGACAGAGAGAGAGAAAACCACAGAGGGAGCAGCCAGAAGCTGAACCTCGGTGGAACCCAGAAGAGAAGGGAGGGGCCAGAAGATGCTGTCATGTGCCTTGACAAGCTGAGGACCAAGGATCACCAGTAGCTAATTCCTTGCTTCAAATTACTCTCTGCTACTCTCTGCTTGAAATATCTAGAGTCCTTTCAGATTTCCTGACAGGATACTAACATATAAGGAGGAAATGACAATTATTCAATAAATGATACAGGTGCAACTAGACAGTCACCTTCTGGAGAGAAAAAAAAAAAGGTTTATTTCTCTGCCTCACTCTTTATACTGAAATACATTTTATATGAATCAAAGATTTGATTGTAATAATGAAATACAAAAGAAGTATACCAGAGAAATACAGAAGAAAATGTGGTTGAGTTAAAAATAATCTCCAAATATGGATGCCCCAAATAATAGAAACATTCGAAAAATTCAATTTCATTAAAAAAAAATTGGCATGACCAAAAAATGAAAAATCCCATCACAAAGGTAGTTAGCAGACAACCTGGAACAATATTTGGCATGCATTTCCACAAAGATCAAAGCCCCAGTAGAAAAATCAGCAAAGGTCATGGACAGAAAGTTTACACAAAGGAAATACAAATGGTTCTTTTTAAAAAAAGATACGCAGCCTCCCTTATAATAAGGACATGAACATTAAAATCACAAGATACAATTTTTTACCTCTAAGACTGGCAAAAATAAAAAAGTTTGATAACTTAGTGCAGTAGTTTAAAAATATGTCCACAAATTCTTTGAAATATCTCCCCTTCAAAAAGTGGAGCTTAATTTTCCTCCTCCTGGGTGTGGACTGGACTTAGTGACTTGCTTCTAATGAATAAAATAAAGCAGAGGTGATAGTTTGTGACTTCTGAGACTAGGTCATAAAAGACATTGCTGTTTCCTACTTCCTCTCTCTTTTGGATCACTTACCTGGAAAGCCAGTTATTTCATGAGGACCCTCAAGGAGTCCTGTGGAGAAGGCAGCATGATAAGGAACTAAGATGTGCTGCCAACAGCCAGCAAGGAACTCAAGCCTTCTGCCAATAGTCATGTGAGTGAGACATTTTGGAAGTGGATGCTCCAGCCACTGTCAAGCCTTCAGATGACTGCAGCACTGGCCAACCTCCTGAGAAGCGGTAAGGCCAAGCCACCCAGCTAAGCCCCTCTCAAAGTCCGGACTCACAGAAACTGTGAGATAATACGTGCTGTCTGAAGTTGGCAAGTGTTGTGGCAATACATTACACAACAATAGAGAGCTAATAAACTCACTCTGTGGTGAGTGTGTGGGAATAGGTGCCCTTATAAATTGCTAGTAGGAATAAAACTGGGTCAAATGCTAAGATGATACATTAAGCAATATCTACTACAGTAAAAAAAAAATGCAATTTCACATCTAGAAATATATCCAAAGATATACTTGCATAGGTGTGAAATGTCAGTTAATGCTATTTATTGCAGCATTGTTTTTAATGGCAAAAGTATGGAAATAATCTAAATGAGTATCATTACTGGGATTAGTTAAATAAATTATGGCACATCTATATGATGGAATTTTATGCAGCTATTAAAAAGAATAATGCAATTCTATAAACAAGGAACAAAACAATGTGCATAGTATATTTCTATTTTGTACGCAAAAGGAAAGGACATGTATAGATTAGCTTTGGAAGGATATATGAGAGACTGACAACAGTGGAAGGGATGGGCATCAGAGGTGGGAGGGAACTTTTCACTAGATACGTTTTTAAATACCATTTGAAAAAAAATTTCACCATGTGCATGTATTACTTATTCAAAAAATTAAGTAGTTGGAAAAATAAAATAGGTAAAAAGCCACCCAAGTAAAGAAAGAGTTTTTTGTTCCTGATGTAGAACCAGAAAACCTACTGCAACCACGGTAGCTAGGAGAATATCTTCAGGCCTGGAATGTAACTTTAAAAAGTTATCATTTAAACCATTGTATTTTCTTCTGTCTAGATTTTAAAAATAGATTTATAGGAGGTGGATGGTCTGCTTAAAGTCTAGATAAAGGGAAATTAGATAGTAAGGATTTGTTGATGTTTATCCAGGACTAAGGAAGAAAGGCATTATTTAGCAGACATGAATACTTTGGTGCTAGGGAGGTATACGTTATATGACTCAAAAACATTTAATTCTCTTTATTTAGATTCTGTGCTCAACCAGACACACTTTTAATTACTAATGAAGACTCCCCAAGTTCTTATAACCTCATCACTGTTAAAATATAGACTCCATTAGAAATTCTGAAAGGGCATTTTAGTTTATTTATCAGTCTTGAGGGAGTTATATCTGTGTGAATCAGGCCCAAGAGGCTGACAGAGATGAGTGCTCGAATATGATGGAATTTCTTGCTATACAAACTGAAGAGCAGAGTCCAAGAAGGTCCTGCCTCCAAGGCCGAGTGGAATAGCCAGTCGAACTCTCTGGACAGTTTCGCCTTTTCTTTTCTTTTTTTAAAATGCACTATACATAAATAAAGGAAAAGGGAGAACATGATGAACAACAGTTCATATGAAAATGCCCTGATGGTGTAACTCAACTAAGAGGGATGATGCAAGCTTGGTATCCACACTTATACAAGAACCAGATAATGGAAAATCATCATCCCACGAGATTCTTTGTTAGCCCATTTGGAAAATATTTCGCTTTGATACCTTGAGAGGAATATGACCCAAGACCTTTGCAAATTCCCAGAATTTCTGATACCACTACAGAATATCATTTGCACAATAAAATACATGCAGAATAAAAAGTCATGTTGAGATTTGGATGTTGAAGAGTCAGCTACTCACTCACTGGCTAACTGACTTGATTATCACAACAACCAGATGGCATCAATTCAGTTTTTGTTTTCACCATAACCAAATGACAAATTACTACAATGTGGGCCTTTAGAGTTGCTTACAGACAATTGATACTGATAATATTAACCTGGTAATTGTCAGAAGTCAACTGTGCTGAGTTTCAGTCTGGATACCTTACTTAAAGAGGATCATTGACTACCTAGAGAGGGTGGAAAGGCTAATATCTTTATCCATTCATCCATGTATCCATACATCCATTTTTCCATGCAGCTGCTTATTCATTTATTTAACTTCCATTTATTGAACATCACCTAATTACCATGAGCTATAATATGTTCTTGGGTAATCTATTCTGAGAAACAGTTGAGGGAACTTCAGATGTACTGCCAAAAAAGATTATTTTAAGGGGACGTGACAGTTGTTTTCAAGAGGGAGTAGGCGTATCTGTGTTTTTCCAGAGGGCAGAACTAGGGAAAGTGAGTTGACGATAAAGCAGGTCAGATTTGGGCATAAATTACGAAGGAACCTTTTGATTTCATGAGCTGGCCAGCAATGGAATGCACTGCCTTGCAAAACAGTGATCTTCCGGCTGGTCAAGGGAACTGCCAGTGCACAGATAAAGAAGATGGGGCCAAGAAAGGTGAAATGACCCGGGTAAGGGCCCACTGCTAGTTAGTGGAGGTCTGGCTTGGCACCTAGAGTGCGAGGCAGTCCCGGCCAGTCAACCCTGGGCATGCAATCATTTAACTTTTGCTCTTTAAACCCAGGGCTTCTTGATGTTCTGTAATTTGTGATTTTTATGAAGACATGCTACAAGGCTAACGTGTGTGAGCGTGTCCCTGAGCTAGCAAGTATATACCAACAATCCAAATGGACTTTAAAGTTCTGTATTTGTGTTATATACAGTAATTCTTGATGTGTCACGATTTTTTGTTTTGTTATGAAATGTAGTTCATGCTCACAGTAATGATAAAAAAGTAAAGATATCTAAGAGAATGAAGATGCTTATCCCAAATAGAAGTTGGGGATAAATTCGGGTGGCATGTTAAATTCAGGGGTGGCATGGGTGTGTGAAGTGAAATTGTTTCATTGAGTGTTACACAACTTCCACAGTCTGCCCACAGAGGTGTTTTCAGGAATGTTCAAGAAGAACAAGAGTATTCTGTAATTCAACCATATTACACAGTCAGTGTTTGGTCTTTTGGACAATCGCCAATAATTTGGACATCGGTTATGAGGAAGGAGGACCCCAGTCACATCTCCCCATTCAGGCAGGAAGTATGGAGGAGGGATTGCACAAAGGTGTCCCATGATGTGTGGTTTTCCTGCAGATCCATGCAGCCACTAGGAGACCCTGGCTCCAGCTGACTTGTCAGAGGTTCCAGGTTGGTGTGATTCTGAATATGGTTCCACAGTATGAGCATCAAACCTGTTTTTTTCTGCCTTTCCCTTCAAGGAATATACCTAATCCTATCAACTCTAGGCCTGAGGGCATTGTTTCATAATCAACCACTCTTTCCTTTTTCCCTGGAATACCAGAGGCTGTTTGGAGTTAAACATTGACACCATGGCAAGTCTTTCATGGAACCCTCCTGTCTCCCAAGTTTCTCTGATATAGTAGTTCTCAAAAGGCGATCCCTGGATCAGTGGCATCAGCACTGCTTGGGAATTTGCTAAATTTCAATCCCCACACCAAAGGCGCTGAATCATAAACTATGGTGGGGGGATATGGCTGGGAAGGCGAACTCAGCAATTTGTGTTTTAACAAGCTCTCCCAGGGATACTAGAGTTTGAGAACTAGTACTTGAAGACATTCAGGTGCAGGAAGAGTGACTTGGGTTTGGTTGGCTGATGTCCAGCCTTTACCACCCAGCCTCCCTCTCCTGCAAAGTGCTAATAGATAATTTCTCTCTATGTCGACAATCTACAGGGTTTGTCTAGGATTTCCTGGATCACAGAGCAGTAAGTAGAAAATGCTATTAGATACTTCTCTGTTTGGCTCCCTGTGGCCCTGCCATGGTTTAAGTGACACCCAGATTTTACATAAATGGAGAAGGAGATGTCAGCACACCCATGATGAACCACAAACAGTGATGCAGTTTGCAGAAATTATGCCAAGCCCCACAAACCAGCAGCTTTTTGCATATTTCTACCTACAAAGCTGTCAACACAGCACTTTTGCCAGGTCCAATTTTACTTGAGAAAGCCACAGCCCAACCATTTATATGATTCATATCTTATATTACTAGAACTTTATCAAATTAAATGTTCAATAACTGAAATAAAGTCTCTACCTTTGTGTGTTTGCACTGTTCATCTGGTAAATATTTCCATCTCAGTCATTTCCCCCTTCTTTCATCACTTGTTTCTTGTTTTTCTTCTTTATGAGAGGTTGTGTTTATGTGACAGCTGTTTTACATTGATATAAACATGTACCCCCACTCCAACTAAATAAATGTCAGGCGCACGGCAGGAAGCCTATTTCTTCCTGTTGTATCCTATCCCTGCTATAAATGTGTGCTCACTAATGACAAGCAACTTTTGCAGGGTCCACACCTGGAAGCCAAGAGGCTGCTCACAGTCCTTTGAGGAAGAGGAACAGCTGAGTTTTAAACCCAGAGTGGACCCTCCACAGCAGTGTTTGATACCACCCATGTGCTGTTTATATTTCCAGTATATTCACAGCAGACGGGGTAAATAAATATCAGCTGTTGAGAGGAAAGGAGCTGCTGAGAATGGTGTGGGAGAAGAGATGGACCTGAATTCGCATCAGGAGCCCTGTAGCAACACCTCCATAATTGTGAGTGGGTGTGATTTGGGGAGACATCACTAACACTTCTGGGTCTCACATTTTTAAAATCAGAGGATATCTCTTGGTTTGGAAGTGTCATATTTAGGTGGTGCTCTGGTGAGCAGATGGTTAACTGCTTCATAAAGGCTGTTTCTCTTTTCATTGATGGCAGCTGATTTCAGACCTTAACCCTAACATCTCTGTTCATTTTCCCTTGGTTTGAAGGAAAGAGAGAGGGAAGGAAAAAAAATAACCATATTTAGATATATCCAGAAATTCTAATCATGGGGTCACGGATACATATTCTCATTAGGAAATTGATTTTAAAGATTTAAGAAGTGTTTCCTCCAGTTGGAAAGGGGTCAGGGAGGCTAGCTCACGCACACCCGTTCCCCCCCATTTCTCCTGACTTGGGTGTTGGGGCCAAATGAGGAACTGGTGCTTGATCCATGACTTAATTGATGCCTATTGAGAACTTGTAAAAAGTAAATTCTGGGATTGTAGATGAAAGTGGGCCTTTTCCTATAAACCCCTCCCTGGTAGTTAAATAAAGGACAATCTTTTATGAATAGACCAGTCTGGGTTGGCCTTTATCTTGTTGGCAGAATTCATTCTGGTAGTGTGTGTGTTTTTACACAAAATCTCTGTGGGCTAAATAAAGGTCAATGGAACTGTAGGCAGCCTGTTTCATCCTATTATGTCACGGTCTCATCACAAACTAGCTTAGCCTGCAAACCTTCCTGACAATACAAGGCTTGGAGGGTGGCTCTGCCCCAGAGCTCTGGGTGGCAGGACCATCCCACTGTTCTATTTACAGTCCTTTTCCTGAGCAGCAGCAGGACTCTGGTGGCAGCTGGGGTCGGTGAGACTGTAGCGAAAACATGGGGCAGGAACTAACTCAAGCTCTGGAGGGTCTTGCATCCCTGCAGTCAGCCATGACATGGCAACTGCTCCCCACAAAGCAAAATTCTGGGTATATCGGGGTGGCAGTTCGGTTTAGGGGAAAGATCTGTAACAGTATGCAGGCTATGACAGGAAGGGCATCCTTAAGGAAACAGGGGCCCCAAAGCAGATTGGTGAGTTATCCCCCCCCAAATACCTTACTATGTGAAGTCACATTAGAATGAATTACAAGAAGGGACCTGAGGTAACATGTATTGAGCCATTGCTATATGCTAGACCTATTGTGTGAATTGTATCTGTTATTCCTTGATACAATGAATACAACAATTTCTTCATTTAATCCTCATAATAATGCTTTGATGCAGACATACTTATTGTCCCCAAGTTCACAGATGAGTGAATGGAGGTTAAGTGATTTATCTGAGGTCACACAGGCAGTTATGGAGGACCAGGGATTCTAATTCAGGTGCTATAAATCTAGCCTCTACACTTAACCCGTGCATGAATGAGTTGCAAACTTTAATGTACATGTCAGCCACCTGGAGCTCCTTATTAATAATAGAAATTGATTCCATAGGTCTGAGATGGGGTCTGGGATTCTGAATTTCTGACCAGCTCCCAGATGTTGCTGTGACTGCTGGTACGTGGCCTGAACTTTTGAGGAGCAAAACCTACCCTCTAAGGAAGATTAGGGGCTGTTCTAAGTTTCTGATCACCTCCAGGCAAATGGTGCATGGTTTACCTAACAGTCAAGGGCCTGGTCCCCTAGCTCCAAGCAGCCTGCTCCCCATTGCACCACCCAGACTTCTTAACAGTCTGACCAAAAGTAAATCTGCTGTGGTCAGCTTTCCCTCCCTGTTAACCCAGGAGAGAGACAGGGGAAGAGATTTCCAGGATTTCCACTGAGGTGCTCACTTCCAAAATGCAGCAAAGACTTTTGAAATTCCAGGCATCCATTCACAACCAATGCACCCCACCCCTTCCTGCCTTTATGACTCCAGGGCCAGGGTGTACAGCGGCAAGAACACAAAAGCCAGGCTGCTGGAGCTGTTGACATCACAGTCCCACCCGTCTTCCTCCTCATCTTTTAGACCACGTCATCTAGCCACTAGGAGGCATTTTTGTGCATCTCGCATTTGTACTAGCATGATAGAAAACAGTCTTGAAGTCAGGGCTTGTGTTCTACTTTACGTCTTCATTTGCTTGGTGACCAGAAGCTGGAAGCTTAACTTTTCTAGATCTTCATTTTCTTTGTCCCTAAATGGAGCCAATGAAGCTAATCCCTAATGTTCAGTATAAGGATGTTTCAAGAATTAAGGTACTTGCATTTATAAAACAATTTGTGCACCCTTGGAAATAAGCCCTTATTATGGAAAGACATAAATAATAATGTAATTATAGCCAAAATCTGTGAATGCCTTCTATGATATTCAGCAACTCGTTAGGCTTAATGATCAGCTTTCCTTCTCTTTGGTTTTAAAAACCTCTCCTCATGACAGCATTTCCCTGAAGTAGTCGAAGAAATGGCCTGCTTGAAATTCACACTCAATTTCACTATCAGTCAAACCAAAGTAAGTGCCAAGACACTGCCATTTGCATTTCCAGGGAGAGAATTCCCCATCACCAAGCCAGCCAGTAGCAGTGTTGGCTGGGCTTCTGTGCAGAAACAGTCCAAAACGGGACAACTCTACCAGCTGCACCTGAATGCAAACTGCTGCAATGGAATCCTAATGTTTCTTTGTTTTCCTAAGGACAGCAGTTCTTTAGGGATGTCCAGGCAGGTTCATATTCCCACCGTCAGTTTGAAGGGCTGGATTAGCTGGAATAGCAAGAAGGAATTCTCCAGCGGGTGTCCAGACCCCAGGAAAGACAGGAAAGAGGGCAGTCTGTGAGAATGCATCTGACAGATGTTTTCAATTCCTTATCCAAAGTGCCACTTCTCGCTTCCTCTGCAATGTGCCGGGAAATTGTTCTTGTCTTAGGGCAAGATTGCTTTATTCAGAAAAGCAGAAGTTCACCTGGCAGTATTGTCTGCCAGGGATCAGGCAATCATGTTGTTGAGACAATGATTTATCTTGTACCTGGGATGTCTTAATCTTTCAATCACTTCATTACAAGGTTATGTTTTTGCTTCTCCTGTCTCTTGACACACAGCGTGGGATTCTCCTGCCTTTTCCCATTTGATTTTCATTTGTTCCCTTGCTGTATGCATCACAAAGTTATGGTTTCACATTGCTTGTGACAAAGCTGTGGACTCAGAAATCCTTTATATGCAGCTGGGGCAGGCCTGCACAAATCCAAATGCACTAAGAGACCTAGAAGGGATTTTTTGTTTGTTTCCTGCCAAACAGATAATTTTTCATTTTCATGTAAAGAGATGAAATGGCAGACAGGGCTCATGATTCTCCAAATTGAATTAATTAATTATTGGAATTATTAGAAGTATTACTCACCCCTCTCACAGACTACCCCTCCTGAGGCTGGCGGGCCAGGTAGTTCTGGTCCACTTCTCTCATGTGTAGTGTTAGCTCTGAGCTCCTTCTCTAGGTCCCCTCCATTGTTACCTTACTTAAGAGTCTGATTTCTAAGTTGTTTCCCTCCAGTAAATCTAGCTAAATAAATCTAGATGTCACCTACTACATAATCTCAGTATGGCCGCCTCAATTTCCCTCACCCCTCCAGCTTCCAATTAAAGATCTTAAAAGTCAGAATTTTCTATTACTTATTTATCTTGATAGATTTTAATCCATCATAGTGCCCCAAATATGCAGATATGTCTACAGATGATTTGGAAACAAAACAAAATGCCTGTAGTATACACAAACATCACCTATACCCAGATTGTGTTCTGGTTTTGCCTAAATTGATTCCTGTCCCTTTTTGCCCTCTCCAGGGAGTAAGACACTTATGGCCCAAGGGGACTGACCTAGTCCAAAGTTCAGGATGGTCCACTCTTTATGCCAGGGCAGAATCTGCCTCTTTCTAGTGAGATCTTCTGAAGTTGCTGGCTGCCATTTAAGAGCATGGTCTTCACCACAGTTCAGATGCAACTTTACCTCTTAATGGCTGTAAACCTTGCACCCCAATATCCCCATATATAAAACAGAATTGATACTATCTACCATATAGTATTGTTGTGAGGCTAAACAAGAATCATTTATGTAAAATATTTAGCATAGACTCTGGCATGCATTTTTTAAGTGGTAATTCATTAATTCTTTCATTCATCACATGAATACAATGCATGGAAAGTTTCATTCATGACATAAAAATACCTTTGTGCACCCTCCTCCTTCCCCAAGGCCTTTCATCCCTCTATACTGAATGATTTGAACGGGTGTTTAAATTTGCTGGGGTTACCATGACAAATATCACAGACTTGTTGGCTTAAGCAACAGGAATCTATTGTCTCAAAGTTTAGAAGGCTAGAAGTTCAAAGTCCAGGTATTGGCGGGCCACCCCGTGTCTGAAGCCTGGAGCATTCTGGTGGTGGCTTGCTGACAATCAATCTCTGGCTCTGCACATGGCAGCCTGTGTCTTTCAGTCTCCTCCTGTAGTTCTACTTTGTTGTCCAAATTCCCTTTGCTTTATAAGGACTCCAGTCATATAGGATTAAGGCCCACCTTGATTCACTTTGGCTTCATCTTAATGGGATCTTGGAAGATCCTATTTATAAATGAATTTACACCCATAGGATCAGGGATTAGGACATGTCTTTATGGACATAATTCAATCCCCAACAGCAAGTCAATTCATAAATCAATTCTCTCTTCCCCATCCCCAACTGTCATTTTGGCTCTGTATGCTGATATTTTCTAGCATGTTGGATAGAGCTAGCATTGACTCTTTGTAACCCAAACTATGGATGAAAACTTCTTTTTTCTAAACAAAATTTTTTTTCTGCCAGTTAAGAGCCATAACAATCATCATTGTTATATTATAATCATCGTGCCTCTTGGGGAGGACTTTGTCTATGTGGCTTTGGAATGCTCTGTTTTTACATTTATAAGTTTTTACATTTACCTTTACAAGAGTTGGCATGAAGCAAATAAAATAGTTCACATCTTCTCTTCCTCACATTAAAAGACATACTCTCCTTTATCTAACTCAATGCATTTGACAAAATATAGTTTTGAGAAAATTTTTTCCAACAACAGAGCCAACTGCTAGATAGTTCATACTTCTTCCTAATAAAAACACTCGGGACATTCTCTGGTCCTTCAGCCTATATGTTCCGGTTGGTAATATATTTTGAAAGTACCATTTTATTTTCATTTTGAGAGTTTTGGGTTTTAGGGAATTGAGCTCTATTTTGATTTATTTTAGATGTGAGTGTTTGTGGGTATGGCTATGTTTTACTGCCTGCCGGCCAGTCTGCCCTCTTCCTTCCCTCCCTCCTGTCCTCCTTTCTCTCTGTCTTTTCTTACATCTTCTTCCTCAAATGACCAATATGTAGATGCTTCTCAAACACTTAGTAAGACTCAGCACCTATTAAACTCTAGAAGGTCCTCCTCACTAATTTAAAATAAGGGTGCCGGTAGCATGTTCTGGTGTCATGAGCTCTAAATCAATTGAGTCAATGGTCAATGTACTGACGACCTGCAGATCAATTGCTCCATAATCACCAAGCCCTTGATTTGATTTGCACTTGTCTAGTTTGACCATTTTGCCTCAATAACTCAATTATTCTGCAATTTAATATATTGTTTGTTTTCTATTATTCATTATGACTGTGGAAGCAACTGATTAGAGAAGAAAATTAATGAATAGATGTACCAGGAGGACACTTTTAAATCTCTCTGCCAAATTTAGAATTACAGTTGGAATCAGGCTACACTATTGAAATTCCTGAGTTGATCATTTTGATAGATTTGACTTGTTAATTTGGTCAAAATATCTATTAATTTGATCAGGTAACCACTTTGACTGATAATGTATATATGGCACTGAACTGACCCAAGAATTTATTCAAAATAGTCAATACAGCAACTGCATTCACTCATTCATTCATTCAACACATATTTATTGAGCATCTAACTATGTCCTAGGTGTTCTAGGAACTGGAGATACAAAGAACAAAAAACAGACCAAGCCCCTGCCCTCATGGAGTCTCATTTTAAAAGAGAAGAAATAGACAATAAGCAAGAAAGTAAATAATCCATATAATAATTTCTGGCAGAGACGTGCTCTCAAGAAAAGAAAGTAAAGTGGTAACAATGAAGAGGATCATTTCATAGTGGGTGATGAGGGAGGGCTTGTCTGTGAAGGTAATGTTTGAGCCACTCAACTTTAAATGTGATGAACCTGTTATGTTGGTCTCTTCCTCTTTGCAGTATTCTCTTGGCAGGGGTGGGGGGAGCATGGAAAATCTTTGTTTTAATCTCCCTATAATCTGCAAGAGCCCACCCCTAGGTTGAAACACTACTCCTTTTTCTCAGAGCTTTCACTTCCGTGAGTTTTTACAAACTGTAGGACCTGGTATAGATGAGATTTTTCAGAAAACATTTTATGATTTTTCTTTGTTCATTCAAACTCATCTTCTCTGATCTTTTGTTTCATTTGTGATTCAAGAGCTCCTTTTATTTTCCCACAAAATAATGGCTATTGTAAACAGAACTTAAGCAAGTGTTCAGGCAAAAGGTTATGCCAGGATGTAGAGATGAAACAATTGTACCACAAATAAAGTGTCTTCCTTCCAGATCCCACTTTTCAAATAACTCTGTAGTCACATCCCCAAACCTTCCTCCCCAAATGCAAATACCTTTGAAATTCTTGTAGTTCCAGGCATGAAATGTGTCTGCTGTGAGTTTTTGGTTTCATTTCAAAGGTTTTTTTTTTTTTTCCTACTTACTGAAACCATCTAAATAAAGTATCTGATGCAGTTGGGATTTTTCCACAGTTTGTTTAGTGGAACTGAAGATGCTAATTGAATTTAGTTTTTCCAAGAGAAGATCATGGTTGCATGAATGCATCATTGCCTGCCCATTCGAGGATTCAACATGTCTAAGGAAGTGTCTCAGTTCTCCGTGTACTTTAAGGCAGAATTTCCCAAGGCCTAAGTCATTCTTCAGAAATAATAATAACTTTATTATTTATTAGGGCTCTCCATGTGCCAGCCATTGTTCTAAAAACTTTTTATGTTTTGAAAATTATTTCTCACAACAACTCTGTAATTATCCTCATTCTACAGATAAGGAAATTGAGACACAGAGAAGTTTAGTGACTATCTTGATATGACACAGCTAGAATGTGGCAGAACCAATATTAAAAGCCAGCAGACTGGATCTAGAAGCACCCTCTTAGCTTCTACCTTATACCACCTCTCAGTGGTAATCAGTGAGGGGCTTAGGAGGTGCATAGTCAGCCGCTACACACAGGTGCCAGCATCCCTCCTGATTGATGGGTGGCTCATTCTGTTTGGTGGGTGCCTGTGCTATGTTAATTGTTAAATACTTAGATTCCATGGCAGCTTTAATTCATTTCCTTCATCTCCAGGCTCTGGTTCCATGTCCGGTATCTCATTTGCTACAGAGGCCAACAAGGTGGAGATTTTGCTGCTCAGTTGTGGCAGTCATAGAGTGCAGAAAGTTGAGAGTGTTCTTTGCATTGTTTAAAGATTAGCTTTTTCAATCTGCTAATTCAATAAATGAGGAAACAGAGGCTTATAAAAATGAAAGCGGTCCCCAGACTCACTCAGAACCCAAGTTTCCTGACAATTAGGTCTCATACTGCATACTCCTTTTTCCCTTGACTCCTTCCATGGACTGTGGCGTCAGGGAAGCACAGAAGCACAGATGGGGGAAACGTTTTTACTACATGATATCCCATCAAAGCATCTCAAGAAACTGTCAGAATGATTAATTTCTATGAAACTGCCCTCCCTGGTCCTACGGCTAGATCTCTGATCACCCCTTTCTAGTCTCCTGTGCAGCCTTATTCATTCTCTCTCTCTCTCTCTCTGTCTCCCTCCTCACTCTGCCTCTCCTCCCCAGGAGTCCAACCTCAGCCCACTTCTCTTTTTGAAGAATAGATTTTTCTGGCAATTAACAGACATTGCCTCATTTACCACCCACACATTGATGATCTCTATTTCCAACACTCTATTCTATCCCAAGATACAGAACCCTGTTTCTAGCTGTCTGTTGTCTCAAAAGTTCAAGTTCAACTTATCCAAAAAGAAAACCCATCTCCCCTCAAATCTACTCTCTTCCAATAGCCCTCCTCCATAAACGCTGTCATCCTTAATGCGAATATTATCAACTTGGCACCCCAAGCACCATGACTCCTATTTCCCTCACTTACTCAATTATTTGTCAAATCCTATTGATTGTACTTCTGAAAGCCTTCAAATCTGTCTTCTTCACTCTGTCCCTACATTAATGCAGATCTCCTTATCTCTCTCCTGGATTTTTAAAGAGGATTGAATTGAAGTATAATATACGTATAGCAAAATGCACAAATCGTAAATGTACAGCTGAACACAGCCATGTGACTAGCATCCAGATAAAGAAGCACAATATCACAGGAACCACATCAAAGCCTTGCCTCCAATGGCTGGTGCCTGAAATTCCATTGCTGATGTCTGATGACTTTAAGGCCCAGATCCTTATCAAAACTCTAATCGCCAAGGTGGAGTAGCACTTTAAGCCATAGCCACTTTTGTATAGCTAAATGTGTGCCAAGGATTTAAAAGCACAGTTTAACAAAAAAGGGGAGGAAGAGCATGAGCCAAAGGACAATTTAGAGGTGAAGATTTACCCAAGGGGTGGAGGGTTCTGAGCATGATTGGATGCCTGCCAAATCAATGTTGACATTTTGCAGAGGGCAGCTTCTTATGGCACTTAAATAGGATATAATATTGTCCCCAAATTTTCTGTTCCCTATTTGGATTCTGTTATTTGTTGTAAAACTTACAAGAGTCAAAAATTGGGGCGAAGCTCACGAAGTCTTCAAAGCCATGGTAAGTGAGACAAAAGAATTGAAAATCCATCTAGGTGAATTTATCTAATTCATGTTATATAAAATCTGTTATGTAAAATTCATTCTTAGCCTCGTGATATATCACACTAAAATTCTCTATGTTGAACTGCACTGGAGGAGAAATCCTGAACATCTCATTCCATATCTATAACTTGGTCCACCAGAAACAGCACATCATAGTAAGTGTTCTTTAAGTTCGTCATTCCTCTTCTGGAGAGCCTCTTTCTCTAAACTTATGATTGCAATTTATACCCTCGAAGTATTTTTATGGTTTTGACCACTTCTACTACACACCCACCTATTTAAAGAGCTATTGGTATGGAAAAACTCTCTCTTTCTTTACAGCCATTCAATGATCATTCAGATTTATTTCTGATGACTAGAAAATAGATTAACATTACTAGTCAAATTTTTTTAAAAGTTTCTCCACTAGGTTCACTTCTATGCAGCATGCAATTGTTACATGCCATAGAATTATGACCTAATAATATTTGAGCCCAGATGAATAATGAGAAGAAATTTTCAAATGCGATTGTGTTGCTCTGAACTCTATCAGATACTATTCAATTGCCCCTGAAGATATCGACAAGTAACTCAATACCATCCAATTTCTTCAGGAACTATTGAAGTGCTCCTGAGTGATTGAACTGACTCTCACCTTCTCAGACAGAGCTCAGTTGTATAAAAATGAACATACAGTTAAAGGAATACTCAGTGGATATATACTAAGAATCTGCCAGACACCATTCTGTACTGCAAAAAGTTTTATGTTTTTGGCATGGAAAGAAAACACTGAAGGTGGAGTAATAGACATATACCACACATTTATTCTTCCATTAAACAGTCTATACTATGCCAGGCACTGTGCTAGGTTCTGGGGGGTATAGAGACTGAGCTGGAAGACCATAGTTATCTACCTCGCCAGCTCTATTCCCCATTCCTGGTAATGGTCTCTGATTTAGGGGGTGGAGAATACCCTCCCCCACGCCCACCCCCAATGGTGACTCTGTCCAGTCTGGAAGGCCTTCACTACAATTTCATGAATGGAACATGTGATCATGTTTAAGCCAATTACTCTACCATATTCAACTGGCCATTAGTGATTGCTTCAAGGGAGGCCATGTGACCTAAGCCAGCCTGCTCAGAGTGAATTCAGACTTTTAAGAGATATTTCCAGGAATACTTTTGTTCTTTCATTGACCAGAGAGGTTTTAGCTGCTTCATGCATTTCACCACTACAAAGGGCGAGCTCAAGGCTTTCAGGGGTCACCCCATGCAATTTGAACATTACAGCAGTGTAGTAGAAGGCTCAGCCATGGGATAGTAAAAAGCAGTTACAGTGATGTTATTTGAGCCCTGAATATAATTGTATGTGAAGCCAGTCCTCGAAACTTCTAATCCCATAACCAACTTAATTAACAGATCAGGGTGAAATAATAAATATATATATACTTAGGAAAAGGACTGAGCTGAGTCTATCTTCAACCTGAGTCAACTCAGGGGCAAGAAATCTGAGGCTGGTGGAAAGAAAGTAAAATAAATAGAACAATAATTATGGGAGAAGGGAGTGGTTGGATTCTTTCCTTTCTGTATATGCTCCTCAGCTTCAGGATTATATTGACCTAACTGGGTGAAAAATGAAAAACACAGTCAAGGTTTCTAACTGCATGACCCCAAGTATCCAGTGCAGCTTCTGTTTTTTCAATGAATTGATTTTCTGTGTGAGTATCCTGGCCTGAAGTATAAGAAAGCAAAATGGTAGAAAGTAACCAACAACCCTGAAGGATTTTAATGTGAAGTTACAGAATGGAGTAAAGACTTCCTATTTCATCCAAAATGCTTGCTGTCCTTGACAAAGAAAGAGAGCAAAAACCCTGTGAAATACAATTGAAGCAGAAGAGTCGAGGCTTGGTTACTGAGAACAGCCTGGGGAGTCAGTGGGTGGGTGGCTGACTCTGGGTGTGATTTGAGGGCTGCAAAGAAAGTTACTTCTCTGACCTTGTGATTTTTCCAGTGATTTGGATCTGCTTAGTCTATAGTCTACCATTCAATAACAATCTAAGAGGAAGCATAAAATTTCTATAAATGCTAACCTGTATATTTGTCTTCTACCTTGTTATCACCACTATAACCATGATCATTGTGGTGGCAAACGTGGGGGTATGAGAGGTTGGCAGTTAGCTTCTCTTTTAATCTTCTGGTATGCCTCTCTATCCTTTGGAGGCTGAAAGGTATTTCCTAGACCACTTTTTGCTAAGGTTTTTGATAGGATTTAGTTTTCTTCAACAAGATGCACCCCAATGAGATCTGAAAAAGCAGAAATGATATATTGGATATCTTTCTGTTGCTTCTGCAAAGTTTTGCTGGCAAGCACAGTTGTAGAGGTACTGGATCTTTCTGCAGTAGCATTCCAGTGTTCACTTAACTGGCTTCATTGGGATCTAGAGGTGGGGTGTGAGACATCTTATTTTTTGCTGATACAGATCTAGCAGGCATGGGTGTGATCCTAGAGCTTCCAGTTGCAGCAGCAATGACTTCCTGATCCCTGGTTCACAGCTAGGGTGCTGTTTGGGAAGTCAGCATTTCCAATGGAAGCTTCATGAGTCACCACCTTTCTGGACAAACAGGTAGCAACTCCCCTGATGGCAAGTTTACAGGGCTGTTCTGGAAGCCCAGCCTACCTCTGTCCTTCAGCCCTTGCAATGAATTTGTGAGCACATATAGCCTTGTATTATATCTATTCCTTCTTTAGGGTTAGAATGGTTTCTGCTACTGAACCTTGATTAATACAATCACCATGATCGAAAAGCATTTATGAAGAAAGGCCCTAGGTTTTCTTTTTAATTTATGTACAACGAACAGTATATATATTTAGGTAACCAGTGATCTCAGATATGAAAATTAACAGTATAAAAAGTATACTAAATGTTTAAAGAAAAAAAATTAAAGGGAAAATTAAAAGCCCTTAGCAAGTAAAGAGAAATTACTGCGAGGTCAGATGAGGAGTGGCAGAGGTGGTACCAGAAGGCCAAGAAGGTGGTGGTGGGTGGGTGGGGGGCCCACAGAGGCAACCGTACACCTGTGGCTGAGGCAGATGAGCATGTGGCAGGGACGTGGCAGGGGAGGAAGGATTTCTGCAGAGGCTGCAGCAAGCCCAGCAGCCTTTAGCTGTGTTGTAGTGCAGGTCTGCTGTTGACAAATGTTATTTTTAACTTTTATATATTTGAAAAGATCTTTATCTCACCCTCATTTTTAAAAAAGCTTTCTGAATCTGTTTCTTATTCTACAAAATTAAAACAATAGCCTCCAACTCACAGTGTCATTTACATGATGAAATGAAGTAGCTCATGAGTAAGATACCTAGCCCCAAGCCTGGCCCCAAACAGACATTTGATAACTAAGTTGTTTTTGTCTTTTCTCTTTCCCAACAGGATGTGGCTGCTCCTTGGAAGTGATCTGTGAGATGGTCAAACATTCTTAACCAAGCAGGGAGCTCTGGTATGGGGCATGAGCTCAGCTGACATGGATGCCACCCAGGATGACGGATCTCAGGATCCTGCACACCCAGCCGGCAGGCAGCTTCTCAGGTGGATTTGTGGAATCTGGGAAGCACCCAGTCAACAGCAGCAACATTGTCTGAGTGAGGGGACGAGTCGGCTGGGGCACTGTCATCCAGGGGCAAGAGCCATCACAGGGTTGGTGGCTGAATCCTGAGAAAGCCAGGTGGCTATGAGGTAGCAGAGGATCCCAGCAGCTATTCTGAAATGTTGTCAAGAAACCAAAAATCACTTATCTGACTGCATCATTATTATTGTTACTAGTTGAGTCCATGAATCAGTCAAGTTCACTGAGGTCATTGAGAAGTCGGATGCTTTCTTCTTTCATTGTTGGGTGGTGTGGAGACCCAGGGCCTGAGCTCCTCCTCCATACTCAGAGTGAGTCACTGCAAATAGCCACCTACATGACTGGGACAGAAGTTAAAGGTAAACAGACATCTTCAGGGAGGAAAGAATGTACAGATGGTATCATAAACCCCTTATCTTGTAAAGCATTGAAACTCCCCTCCCCTGATCACTGCTGATAACAAACAGACCTCTGTGTCACAAGACCCTGCTAAAACTCTGTTCTCATACCCTGTGGAATATCTTTGTCCTAAACTCTTATAAGCTGCCCCTTGCACTCCTGCCTTTTTTGGAGTGCTGATTTCCTGAATAGCCTCCATCGGGAAAAATCTTCTCCTTTTTGTAAGTCTTAATAAAACTCTTGTCTAACTCTGTGCCTGGTGTGTTTATTTGGTCTTGGGACTGTGCCAACCTGAGCCTTTAAGAGCTGAGTTGGAACAGGTGGCTAATGTAGCAATCTTATATTGTTTCCTGGCATGGGATTCTGTGAATACTTTAAGAAAGAATAGGGACTTTCTCATATAACCCAAAATCTGTTGTTGTTTAAGAGAAGTTGTAGATTTACAGGAAAATCATATAAAACCCTAGTATTAACATCTTGTATTAGTGTGGTACATTTGTACAATTCATGAAAGAACATTTTTATAATTTCACTATTAACTATAGTCCATCATTTACAATAGGGTTCACTGTTTGTGTTGAACAGTCCTATGGTTGTTTTGTTTTTCCTTATTATGAGTAATATAAAAGAGAATCACAAAGCTCTTTTCCTTCCTTTGAGGAGCCTGCACTCTATACGACAAGGAACATACACGTGCATAAGCATCTAGGGTGAAGAACAAAATTGAAATATTATGTACAGGTCAAGGAGGAAAAAGAATATGGAAAGTGACCAAGTTTGGTGCCCAAACAGAGTGGGATGAGGAGAAGGAATTAAAACCAGAAAACAATGAAAGAGATGGGTTTTCATTAGGAAATAGTGAAAGAAGCAGATGCCTTGGTGGGCTGTGGAGACAGGAAGACTTAAAGAGGGAGAAAATAAAATAATGAGAGCAAGGTTCTTGGGCTATTTGTGGATTTCATTACTTGAGAGTCATCTTGTTTGTGTGGTTAACAGTATCTCTAAACTTACAAAAGAACAATGCATGTATAATGTCCATCATCCTGGGCTGCATCCCTTTTTTTTTTTAGTGATAAGAAATACATTTGCACAATGTTGCTGAGGCATGTTACACTCAAGGAAGAATTTCACGGGTCCCATCTGGACATTTAAATCTGAATTAATTCCACAGTAGGACACTTCATCTATCTTGCAACGTAAAATAATAATAATATTATCACTTGGAAATTGCATGGAGCTATTGTCCAGGTTGACTTGTAATGGTACACTATGGATTTTTATTGCTCTAAAACTTCTCTGTGATATTATGCTGAAAGTCAGATTCAATCACAAAAGATAATCTATTGGGAAGAAAGGCCAATGATGTTTTTTAAAGGAACTGTGAATTCGGGGATACTTTGATTTCAAAGTAATTAATTCCGAGGGGAAACTTTCTGAGATGAAAAAGTGATTTGGCCATGAGAGCTTTCATAGTCATGAAGGGAAAAGGAAACACAATTCTTTTTATTAAATTGACATTGTTCAAGAAAAAGAACTAAAAAATGATTGATTGCAAATACAATGGAGGGGATAGAAGCATCTGTTTCAGGAATTAAAACAAAAGCTCTTCAACATATGGCACTAATTTGCATTTATGCCTATGTAATCTCACCTTTTCAAATAGCTATGTCTTTCTCAAGATGGGCTCCTCTGGGTATCAAGGTGGAGAAGAGAGCACAAGAGAGAACGCCTGTCTTCTCTGGCCTGTTTCCTTAAGGAAAAGGTGCTCAGTATCGATTCAGGGACTGGGGCAGGTGTATGTCTCTGGCTCCAATTCATGCACAATCAGCTGCAAACCAAAGAGTGAATGGAGTTAACTCTGGTGGACTTAATTAGAAACCCCCCTCCAAGTGTCCAGGCAGAAGACTTCAAAGTTTTAATCGAGGCTTCCTTCTCCCCATTTTGAATGCAAAATTGAAAACCAACTTTGACAAAGCACAAAAGGATAGGATTTGTAGAGGCCTGAATCTTCATACCAAAGTTAGTCAGACTCCAGCTTTAACAAAACTGCAGAGGACTGAACAGCCTGGTTCGTAGCATCAAATAAATCTGCTTTACTTGAGTGACTCATAAGGAAGAGTTGCAGCAGCATTTCTTCTGCCCCTCCTTACACTGCCATGGTGTGCCTGCCTTGAAGCATTCTTAACCACCAGGCAGCCACGCAAAGGGGGTGCTGGGGTGGGGGTGGGGGGTATTGAGCCTCTGCACTCTGCTCCAAACAGTTCACAGAATAAGAAAGGAGGAGAAATCCATTCTCAGAGAAGCCTAGATGTCCAATACCTGGGATAATAGGGGATGATGTTTCCTATGGATTTAACTTTCGAGAAAAATGTCCCATTTCTCTTTCAGGAAACACCAATTTTAAATCTGCATTCCCTCAACTTCCTGAAGAATGGGTTCTAACCCACGGCACTGTCTGCAGAGCTTCACTCTCGGCCTGGCCCTGCCTCAAGGCCACTTAGTTACTCAGCTCACAACCAGCCGCAGCCGTGACCTTGAGCATAATTCCAGGTTACGTCCTCATTGTTCTTATAAACATCTATCCTGTCTTCTCTTGGGAGAAACTACTCAACTTTCCATGACCCTGTGTCATAAATCTAATTTTTAAATTAAAGTTTTCTTAAAACAAAATGAACCAAAAATTTGTTCTCTGAACTAACTGGTTTCCTCCTTCTCTAGCCAGCTGCCTACTCACTACCTGAGGCAGAAATCTGACAAGAAATCCCAAGTGTCCAGGGCTAAATGTGAAGCTTTATCAACTCTAAACTGTTTTATTGGGATTATTTCTAAATTTTAAAGTAAGTATTTGTCTTTTCATTTTTTTAGCTCTACTGCTGGCACATCTGAATTTTCCTGACAGTAAAACTGTAAGTCTTGTTCCTTTGCTGGAACAAGAACTTCTATTTCACGTTCTGCTCTGTGGAAATACAAGAAACAGATTTAAAAGAATTTTCCTCCCTTAGAAATGGCTTAAATGAGTGGGTATTTTGAGTCTGTATAGACATAGCATAGAGTTCCTCTACTTTTTTCCTACTTGAAAAACTTCATATCAGTGTCTAATAAATTTTATAATACTGATTTCAGTTCAGATTTTGAAATCATGAAGCTTAACCCATATTCTAAATTTGAAAATTTGATTAATATATTCACTCCATCAACCAAATAGTAGATGAAAATATAAATTTCAGCTAAAATACAAACAACACCATTATGTCCAATTTATTTTTAAAAATTAAAAATAAAATGATTGCTAAAACAATTTCATTTCTCCAGCAAACTGTCCTTCTCAAAGAACAGCATTCCAAAAGGATGGGATAATTTAGAGAATATAAGATTAATTAAGGAGTGTTGGAGTTAGCTCTACATAACTATTCCTATCCTGGAAACTGCAATGGTTTGCATTAGAGTTAACATTAAATACATCCTGATTTGGTGGAGGCAGTCCAGATTTACCTCTTGTCATGGCATCCTTGTTTACTTAGCATTTGTCCCAGATTTTTTGTTTTTGTTTGTAAACAAAAGTAAAGTATTATTACTAATCATGACACTAAAACAAGCCAAGATGGGTTTGGTATACCTTCACTTTGCACTTCCATCTTCTGCTTCATCTAGGAGTATGTGAGAAGTATGTGTCCTGAACAGAGAGTGCTCACTTTTAAGTCATAGTTGAATTCAGAGATGACCAGCAAACATGGCTCTCTTTTCCTGACATTTAAGAAGCAATGCTATCTAACACTACCCTTTCACGGACAACAAGCAGGACACTCACTGATAAACCTAAGTGCTTGGGAACACAGCTTGCTCCTCCCACTCGGGGGGTTGGGGATAGGGGTGGGTGGGAGAAGTGAGCAGTACTTTTATCCCAGCTGGTCACTTGGTGTACCAGATCATCGTGCCCCAGGGCCTGTGCTGCAGACTGCAAAATGAGTGGGTCCTCCATGACGCCTGGCCTGAGGGTCAGTGGGAAATCTGGGAAATTATAGATTGGCGCAGGGAGTATGTCTAGAAAGTAGAGGCTGAACAATCCTGCCGTAGGGCATAGAGAGAAGATTATCAGCATGCTTTTGCTGCAGCGGTTCTCTACTTTGTTTAGTGCAAACCAACATTAATTTATTTTATTTTTTTGGTAACTTTTTTTTGTCTGCCATTAGTAATAATTTTTATATTGTTATTGAGATAAAATTCACCATTTTAACCATTTCAAAGTGTAGAATTCAGTGGTTTTTAGCGTATCCACAATGTTTTGCAACCATCACCACTATCTAATTTCAAAATATTTCCATTACCCCCAAAAGAAATCCCATACCTTTTGGCAGTCACTACTAATTTCCCTCTCACCCCATCCCTGGGAACCACCCACCTATCTTCTATTTTTATGGATTTGCCTATTCTGTACATTTCAGATATAAAAGGTTTCAGCAGCTTGTATCAGTATTTCATTCCTTCTTACGGCTGAATAATAGTCTCCTGTATGGATATACCACATTTTGTTTATCCATTCATTTGGGTTGTTTCCACTTTTTGGCTTTTATGAATAATGCTGAACATTTACATACAGGATTTTGTGTGTACATATGTGTTCGGTTCTCTTGGGTAAATACCTAGGAATAGAATTGCTGGGTTATATGGTAACTGTATGTTTAACTTTTTGAAGAACTGCTGAACTGTTTCCACTGTGGTTGTACCATTTCACATTCACACCAGCAGTGTATGAAGGTTCCAATTCCTCCACATTTTCTTCAACTCTTGTTATTGTCTCTGTTTTTGATTTAGCCATCCTAGGGGAGGTATGCAGTGCTATCTCATTTTGGTTTTGATTTACATTTCCCTAATGACTAATGATGTTGAGCATCTTTTTCATGTGCTTTTTGAACATTTGCATATCTTCTTTGGAGAAATGTCTATTTGAATCTTTTGCACATTTTTAAAAAATTAGGCTACTTATCTTTTTATTGTTAAGTTATGAGTTCATTATATATTCTGGATAGTAGACTGTTATGAGATACATGATTGCAAATATTTTCTCCCATTTTGTGAGTTGTCTTCACTTCTTCCATACTGTCCTTTGACACACAAGTGTTTTTAATTTTGATGAAGTGTAATCTATTTTTCCTCCTGTGCTTTTGGTGTCATACTTAAGAAACCATTGTCTAATTCAAGGTCACGAAGATGTATACCCATATTTCCTTCTAGGTGTTTTATACTTTTAGCTCTTACATTTAGATCTTTTATCTGTTTTGAGTTAAGTTTTATATATATTGTGAAGTAGGAGTCCAAGTTCATTCTTTTGCATGTGGATATCCAGTTGACCCAGCACCATTTGTTGAAAGACTATTTTTCTCCCAATGAATAGTATAGGCACCATTGTCAAAAATCAATTGACCATAAATATAAAGGTTTATTTCTGGACCCTCAATTCTATTCCATTGATCAATATGTATTCTTATGCCAGAACTTCACTGTTTGATTACGTGTACTTTGTAGTATGTTTTGAAATCAGAACATATTCTTTTTCATGATTGTTATGGCTATTCCAGGTTCCTTGAATTTTTGAGTGAATTTCATGATTGCTTGTTCCTTTCTGCAAAAATGTGGTTGGAATTTTGATAGGGATTATATTGAGTCTGCAGATCAATTTGCAGAGTACTGTCATCTTATCAATATTAAGTCTTTCTTTCCGTGAACACAGGGAGCCTTCCATTTATTTAGGTTATTTTTAACTTCTTCCAACAATGTTCTACAGTTTTCAGGGTAAAAGTCTTGCACATCCTTGGTTAAATTTATTCCTAAGTATTTTATTCTTTTTGATGCTATTGTAAATGGAATTTTCTTAATTTCATTTTCAGATTGTTCATAGTGTACGGAAATAAAACTAACTTTAGTATATTGATCTTGTATCCTGCAAATTTGCTTAACTCATGTATTAGCTGTAATTTTTTTTTCGTGGATTCTTTAGGGTTTTTACATACAGTATGCATCTGCAAACAGAAGTAGTTCTATTTCTTCCTTTCCAATTTGTATGCCTTTTATTTCATTTGTGTGTGTGTAATTGCCCTGTCTGGAACTTCCAGCACAATGCTGAATAAAAGCAGTAAGAGTGGACAACTATGTCTTGCTCCTGATCTTAGGGAAGGCTTTCAGTCTTTCACCATTGAATATAATGTTAGCTGTGGATTTTTCATAGATACCTTCTATTAGGTTGAAGAAGCTCCCTTCTATTCCTAGTCTGTGGTGTACTTTATCATGAAAGAGCGTTGGATTTTTTTTTTCTGTCTATTGAGATGATTGTGTTTTGTACTATGTTCTATTAAGTTGAGTATCACATTGATTGATGGTGTATGTTGAACCAAACTTGCATTCCTGGAGTAAACCCCACTTGGTAATGGTATATATTCCTATCGATATGCTGCTGGATTTAGTGTTCTGGTATTTTTTGTTGAAGAATTTTTTATCTATATTCATAAGGGATATTGCTCAGTAGTTTTGTTTACTTATGATGTCTTTGTCTGGCTTTGGTATGAGGGTAATGCTGGCTTCAAAGACTGAGTTAGGAAATGTTCTCTTCTCTTCTTATTTTGGAGGAGTTTGAGAAGGTTTGGGGTTGATTTTTCTTTAAACATTTGATAGAATTCACCAGTTAAGTTGTCTCTTCCTGTACTTTTCTTTGTTGGAAGTTTTTTATTACCAATAAAAAACTGTATTGGTTATTGGTCTATTCAGATTTTCTATTTATCCTTAGGGCAGTGTGATCATTTGTGTGTGTCTAGGAATTTGTCCATTTCTTCTAATTTGTTGGCATGCAATTGTTCATAGTATTCTCTTATACTCCATTTTACTTCTGGAAGCTCTGTAGTAATGTCCTAGCTTTCATTCCTGATGTTAATAATTTGAATCTTTTATATTTTTTTCTTGATCAGTCTAGCAAAAGGTTTGTCAAGTTTATTTATCTTTTCAAAGAACCAGCTTTTTGTTTTGTTGATTTTCTCTATTGTTGTTCCATTCTCTATATTACTTATCTCTGTTATAATCTTTATTAAAGCCTTCCTTCTTCTTCTTTGGATTTAGTTTGCTCTCCTTTTTCTAGTTTCTAAGATGGAGGGTTAGGTTATTCATTTGAGATCTTTATTCTTTTTAAATATAGGCATTTACATCTATAAATTTCCCTATGAGCACTGCTTTCATTGCATCCCATAAGGTTTGGAATGTTGTGTTTTTGTTTAGTTTTCTTCAAGGTATTTTATAATTTCTGTTTGTGCCTGCTTCTCTGACCCATCAGCTATGGAGATATGTGTTATTTAATTTCCATCTATTTGTGAGTTTTCCAAATTTTCTTCTGTTAATGATTTCCAATTTCATTCCATTGTGTTGGAGGAGATGTGTTGTATGATTTCAATCTTTTAAAATTCACTGAGGCCTAACATATGGTCTATCCTGGAGAATGTTCTATGCACATGTGTATTCTGTTGTTGCTGAATGGAGTGTTCTGCAGATGTCTGCTATATCCAGTTGGTTTATGGTGTTGTTAAAGTCTTCTATTTCCTTGCTGATTTTGTCTGGTTGTTACATCCATTTTCGAAAGTAGGATATTGAATTTTCCAACTCTTATTGAAGAACTTTCTATTTATCTTGTCAATTCTGTTAAGTTTTCATGCTTTTATGGGCTTTGTTGCAAGAAGCATATAAATTTATAATTGCTTTATCTTCTTAATGGATTGACCCTTTTATCATTAATATAATATGCTTCTTTGTCTTTAGTAACAATTTTTGCCTTAAAATAACAATTTGTGCCTAAAAGTCAGTTTTATCTGATATTAATATTACTACTCGAGCTCATTTATGTTACTGTTTCCATGGGATATCTTTTCCATCCTTTTATTTTTAATCTATTTGTGTCTTTAAATCTAAAGTGAATCTTGTAGACAGCATAGAATTGGATCATTTTTAACCCATTCTGTGACTAGCTACCTTTTAATTAGGGAGCTTAATCCATTTACATTTAATGTAATCACTGATAAAGAAGGGCTTCTTTCTACCATTTTACTATTTATTTTCTAGATGTCATCTCTTTTTTGATTCCCAGTTCTCTATTACTGCCTTCTTTTTTTGCTAAATAGATATTTTCTGGCATACCAAATTTAATTCCTTAGTCATATATTTTTGAGTTATTTTCTTAGTGGATGTCCTGGGGATTAATATTAACACCTTAATTTAGAACAATCTAGTTCAGACTAATACCAAATTAATTTCAACAGTAAACTTTGCTCTTATATAGCTCCCCTTTCTTCTATTATTGTCACAAATTACATCATTATAAATTTTATGCCCATCAACATAGGTTTATAATTATTGTTTTACACAGTTTCCTTTTTAAGTCAGATAGAGAAAAAAGAGGAGTTACAAGTAAAAAAAATACATTAATGCTCTCTTTTATGTTTATGTATGAAGTTACCTTGACCAGTGTTCCTCATTTCTTCATGTGGATTCAAGTTTTTCTAGCGTCTTTATTTCAGCCTGAAGGACTCCCTTTAGCATTTCTTGTGGGACAGGTCTTCTACAGATGAACTCTCTCAGTTTTTGTTTATCTGAAATGTCTTAATTTCTCCTTCATTTTTTGAAGGATAGGTTTGCTGGATATAGAATTCTTGGTTGACAATTCTATTTCTTTCATCATTTTTAATGTCTTCGCACTGTGTTCTGGTCTCCCTGGTTTCTGAGGACAAATAAGCCATTAATCTTATTGAGGTTCCTTTGTATGTAATGAGTTACTTCTCACTTGTTGTTTTCCAGATTCTTTCTTTGTCATTGGTTTTCAGAAGTTTGATTATGATGTGTCTAGGTGTGGATATCTTTGAGTTTACCTGCCTGGAATTCATTGAGCTTCTTGGATGTGGAGATAAATGTTTTAACTCAAAATTGGGAAGATTTTGTCCATTGTGTCTTCTAATATTTTTTCTACCCCTTTTTCTCTCTCCTCTCCTTCTGAGACTCTGATTATGTATGTATTGGTATGCTTGATGGTGTCCCACAGGTCTCCGAGGCTCTCTTCATTTCATTTCATTCTTATTAATGTCTGTTCCTCAGACTGGCTAATCTCAATTTACTTAACTTCAAGTTTGCTGATTCTTTCTACCGTCTACTCATATCTGCTGCTGAGCCCCTCTAGTGAATTTTTAAAATTTCTGTTCTTGTACTTGTCATCTTTAGAATTTCTATTTGATTCCTTTTTATAATTTCCAGCTCTTTATTGGTATTATCTACTGGGAAAGACATTATTCTCATGCTTTTATTTAATTCTTTAGCCATGGTTTCCTTTAGTTCTTTGAACATATTTAAAATAACTGATTTAGTCTTTGTCTCATAGGCCCAGTGACTGGGCTTCCTGAGTGAGTTTCTATTGATTGTTTCTGTTCTGTGTACAGGCCATACTTTCTTGATTATTTGCATATCTAGTAAATTTTGTTGAAAATTAGACATTTTGAATATTGTAATGTGACAATTCAGGAAATCAGATCCTGTCCCCAACAGGGTTTGTGGTTGCTACTTTTGCTGTAGTAGATGTTGGTTTAGTGACTTTTCTGAGCTAATTTTGTGAAGTCTGTATTCTTTGTCATGTGTGGCCACTGAAGTCTCTGTTACTAGCTTATTGTTCAGCTAATGATTAGACAGCAATTTCTTCAATTTCTGGAACCAAAAAATCTCCCATTCTTCACAGAGGGGCTCTGTTTGTGTATTGGGATGCAACTTCAGTAATCAGCCAGGAAGTTTGCAATACTGCCCTAGCCTTCATTTCCTTCTGCAGAACCTCAAGCTCAGCCAAAGGTGAGAGTTTAGGGCCTTCTCCAGTATTCTCTAAGCATGCACCCAGCCTGGGCATGTGCATGATCTCTAGATTCCCAGGAATATGTCAGATCTTTCCAAAGCCCTTATTCCCAAAAGTACCTCACCCCTCAACTTTTCTTCCCAGACTTTTTGGGTCATCTATCATTTGTCTCAACTGTTTTCTATTGCCTCAGGCAGCAGGACCTAAAATATTTGCCTATGAATGTTTTCAACAGAGACACCCTTCTCTTGTATAACACAAGGGAGAAGTTTCAGTCAGGTGAGATAAAGACAAGTGTTTTGAGTGGTTCTTCCAGGGAGCCAACAGACAGATACAGTAAGGACAATTTGCACATTAAGTCCATTCTACTCCCTCCTCTACTGGTACTGGGAATGTAGGCTGTTATTTTCAAGGCCACCAAGAGCTGGGAAATGGGGCATGGGACCACAATAAGTTAAAATGCCACAAATCTCATGTTCTTAGTGAGATTCAGCCATATTTCTTGAATAAGTGTTCCCTAGGCTGCTGAAAGCTTTTGGTTAGTTTACAGAATTCCAAAAAAGTTTCTTCTGTTTTTTTCAGTTTTTCTTTGTTGCCTTTTTGGAGGGGTAGGCTTTGGATTTCTTTATTCCCCTTTTCTCTTTCAGCAATGGGCTTTTAAAAAGCACATACTTAATGAAAAATTAACAACTGTTTTTTCATTTTGGAAGAAAATTGATGGTGAATGTATAGTCTGAGCAAAACATTTTTCAAGTTTACCATTCACCATGGAGGCAGTGATGACATTTCTGACTTCTTGAAAACAGGAGATACAAATTTGCTAAAGTATCAACATATACTTTAAAAGTTACTAGTCATTTTTAAAAATATTTTTAATAAACATATAATGTCAGTTTGTAACCTTTTTTGGTGGAGGACAGAAGTATTTAATCACAAACTTTACAACTTTCACATACATAAGATTTTTGAACATGGTTTAAAAGATACATTCTTCAGCTCACACATAGGGTTCTTTGTGCATTGATTTTTTTGGTTATAAAATTTTATACAAAAAAAAAAAAAAAAACCACAAGTACAACTTGAAAAGAAAACTTAAATAAAACTAAACAAGTATATAAAACATTCCAAAGAAAATCAATTAATAAAGAAAACCTTATCAACTTGTTTAAAATTATTTGTCTTTTAGATAGATGAGGCTTTATTTCTTAGACTTAAAATAGCGATCTCCATTACACTTAATTAGGCTATGAAATATTAAATATTATTTTTAAAAGGCAGCATAGGCAAACAGATTCTCAAACTCAAGAATTATTAAATACTCGCAATGCAAACAACAAAATTTTTGCTTAACTTTTGTGCAAAATCTTTGTTCAAAATCACAAATCCATCTAAAATCCAACTGAAATCATCTAATCAAACACCCCAACCAAATACCTTAGCTTCTGATGTTATATAAAGAGAAAATTAAAATCCTATTTATGTACAAGGCTTTGTACACAAAAGGATTTTTATCAATTTATTTTTATATTAATTTTTTTTAGTGTTCCTTTGGTAATTTTTTATTTTGAAATAATTTCCAACTCACAGAAAAGTTGCAAAACTAACCTAAGGAACTACTTAACAACCTATACCCAGTGTGCCAGTTTGAATGTATTATGTCCCCCCAAATGCCATTATCTTTGATGTAATCTTGTGGGGGCAGACCCATCAGTGTTAATTAGATTGTAATTCTTTGAGTGTTTCCATACAGATGTGCCCCACCCAACTGTGGGTGATGACTCTGATTGGATAATTTCCATGGAGGTTTTGGCCCACCCATTCAGGGTGGGTCTGAATTAAATTACTGGAGCACTATATAAGCTCAGACAGAGGGAGCAAGCTTGCTACAGCCAGGAGGGACACTTTGAAGAATGCACAGGAGCTGAGAGTAGCTGCAGACAGTTTGAAGACGGCTGTTGAAAGCAGACTTTTGCTCTGGAGAAGCCAAGGGAGGAAAAATGCCCCAAGAGCAACTAAGAGTGACATTTTTGAGGACCAGCAGCCTAGAAAGGAACATCCTTGGAGAAAGCCATTTTGAAACCAGAACTCTGGAGCAGACACCAGCCATATGACTTCCCAGCTAACAGAGGTTTTCTGGATGCCATTGGCCATCCTCCAGTGAAGGTACCCGATTGCTGATGACCTTGGATGCTTTATGTCCTTAAGACTGTAACTGTGTAACCAAATAAACCCCCTTTTCTAAAAGCCAATCCATTTCTGGTGTTTTGCATTCCGGCAGCATTAGCGAACTAGAACACCCAGATTCACCTACTAATTACATTATGTCCCATATGCTTTATCATTCATATTCTCTCTCTTTTCAACCTTTTTTTATTAGAGAAATTGTGGGTTTACAGAACAATCATGCACAAAATAGAGGATTCCCATAACCACTCTACCACCAACACCTTGCACTGGTGTGGAACATTTGTTACAAATGTTGATACAACTTTTTTATGTGTACTATACATTTTTTTTTTAACCATAGTAGCCAGCATTTATTGAGAGATCCTATGTTCTAGGAACTGTGTGAAGCAATTTACAAGGATTACCTCATTAAAACACCTACTACATAGGCCTGGGAAATATGTCTTCTTCTTATTATTATTATTCTTATTTAATTAGTGAAGCTGTTGGTTTACAGAAAAGTCATGTAAAAAATACAGCATTCCCATATACTCTCCTATTGTTGACACTTTGTATTAGTGTGGTACCTTTGTTACAACTAATGAAAGAATAATAAAATATTACTATTAACTATAGTCCATAGTTTACATTAGGTGTATTTTTCCCATATGCTACCTTGTGATTAACACTTTGTACTAGTGTGGTAGATTTGTTATAATTCATTAAAGAGCATTCTTTCACTTTTACTATTAACCACATTCATCATCCACAACAGGGTTCACTGTATGCAGTCCCATATATTATCTTCTAACTTTCATTCTAGTAACATACATGACCCAAAATTCCCCTTTCAACCATTCACATGCATAATTCAGCACTGTTAATTGCACTTACAATAATGTGCTATCATCACTGCTAGCCATTTCCAAACATTTACAATCAACCTAAATAGAAATTCTGTACAAATTAGGCATCAGCTCCGCATTCTCTACACCCATTCTATGCCATGGTAACCTATATTCTAGAATCTAACTTTATGAATTTGCTTATTATAATTAGTTCATGTCAGTGAAATCATACAATATTTGTCTTTTTGTGTCTGGCTTATTTCACTCAGCATAATGTCCTCAAGGTATATCCATATTGTCACATATATCAGAACTTCATCCTTTACACAGCCGAATAATATTCCATTGTATGTATATACTGTTTTGTTTATCCATTCATTGGTTGATGGACATTCGGGTTGCTTCCATCTTTTGGCAATTGTGAATAATGCTTCTATGGGCATAGTTGTGCAAATCTCTGTTTGAGTGCCTGCTTTTGTTCTTCTGTGTATATACCGAGTTGCAGAACTGCAAGGTCATATGGTAATCCTAAATTTATTTTCCTGATGTACTGCCAACTGTCTTCCACAGAGGCTGCACCATTTTACATTCCCAGCAGCAATTAATGTTTCCATTTCTTCACATCCTCTCCAATACTTGTAATTTTCTATTTTTTAAATAGTAGCCATTCTAGTAGGTGTGAAATGGTCTCTCACTGTGGTTTTGATTTGCATTTCCCTAATCGCTAGTCATCTTGAGCATCTTTTCGTGTGCTTTCAGCCATTTGAATACCCTCTTTGGAGAAATGTCTATTCAAGCCTTTTACCCATTTTTAAATTGTATTGCTTGTCTTTTTATTGTTTAGTTGTAGGATTTATTTATATGTTCTGGATATTAAACACTTATTGTATATGTAGTTTCCAAATATTTTGTTCCATTGTGTAGGCTGTCTTTTCACTTTTGTGACAAAGTCCTTAGATACACAAAAGTTTTTAATTTTGAGTAGCTCCCATTTATCTATTTTTCTTTCATTGCTTGTACTTCAGATGTAAAGTTTAAGAAACCATTTGCCTATCACAAGATCTTGAAGATGCTTCCTTACATTTTCTTCTAGGAGTTGAATGGTCTTGGTTCTTATATTTAGGCCTTTGATCCATTTTAAGTTAGTTTTTGTATAAGGTATGAGATGGGGTCCTTTTGCATTCCTTTGCATATGGATATCTAGTCTCCCAATACCATTTGTTGAAGAGGCTATTCTTTCCAAATTGAGAGGACTTGGCAGCCTTGTCAAAAATCTATTGGCCATAGATGTGAGGGTCTATTTCTGAACTCTCAATTCAATTCCATTGATAAATATATCTATCTTTATGCCAGTACCATGCTATTTTGACCACTGTAGCTTTGTAATATGCTTTAAAGTGAGGAGGATGTATGAGTCCTCCAACTTTATTCTTCTTTTTCAAGATGTTTTTGGTTATTTGGGGCCCCTCACCCTTGCATATTAATTTGATGACTGGATTTTCCATTTCTGCAAAGTAGGCTGTTGGAATTTTGATTGCATTGAATCTGTACATCATTTTGGGTAGAATTGACTTCTTTTTGTTTGTTTGTTTGTTTGTTTGTTTGTTTCACTTTTATTGAGATTATTCAGATACCATACAATTATCCAAAGATCCAAACTGTACAATCACTTGCCCCTGGGTACCCTCATACAGCTGTGCATCCATCACACTTAATTTTTGTTCAATTTTTAGAAACTTTTCATTACTCCAGACAAGAAATAAAGTGAAAGATGAAAAAAAAAAAAAGAAAAGAAAAGGAAACTCTAATCCTCCCCTATCCCTAACCAACCCCCCTCAATTGTTGACTCATAGTATTGATATAGTACATTTGTTGCTGTTTATGAAAAAATGTTGAAATACTACTAACTGTAGTATATAGTTTGTAATAGGTATATAGTTCTTCCCTATATGCCCCTCTATTATTAACTTCTAATTGTATTGTCATACATTTGTTCTGGTTCATGGAAGTGATTTCTAGTATTTATACAGTTGATCATGGACATTGCCCACCATAGGATTCAGTTTTATACATTCCCATCTTTTGACCTCCAACTTCCCTTCTGGTAACATATATGACTCTGAGCTTCCCCTTTCCACCTCATTCACACACCATTCGGCGCTGTTAGTTATTCTCACATCTTGCTACCAACAGCCCTGTTCATTTCCAAACATTTAAGTTCATCCTAATTGAACATTCTGCTCATACTAAGCAACCACTCCCCATTCTTAAGCCTCGTCCTATATCTTGGTACCTTATATTTCATGTCTATGAGTTTACATATTATAATTAGTTCCTATCAGTGAGACCCTGCAATAATTGTCCTAATGTGTCTGGCTTATTTCACTCAGTATATTGCCCTCGAGGTTTTGTCATCAACCCATTTTTTTTTAATATGGTTTTGTTCACTCACAATACATTCCATCCCAAGTAAATAATTGACGGTTTTCTGCATGGTCATACATTTATGTGTTCACCACCTTCACCATTATCTATATAAGAGCATCTACATTTCTTCCACAAGGCAGGAGGGAGAGTCAAAGAAGGTAGAGAGGCAAAAGAAAGAGGAAAAAAAAAAGACAGCTAGGAAGCAGCAAAAGGAAAAATAACCTTAAATCAAAGTAGAATAAAGAATTAGACAATACCACCAATGTCAAGTGTCTAACATGCCTCCCCTATCCCCCCCCTCTTATCTGCATTCAGCTTGGTATATCACCTTTGTTACATTAAAGGAAGCATAATACAATGATTCTATTAGTTACAGTCTCTAGTTTATGCTGATTGCATCCCTCCCCCAGTGCCTCCCCATTTTTAACACCTTGCAAGGTTGACATTTGCTTGTTCTCCCTCGTAAAAGAACATATTTGTACATTTTATCACAATTGTTGAATACTCTAGATTTCACCAAGTTACACAGTCCCAGTCTTTATCTTTCCTCCTTTCTTGTGGTGTCTCACATGCTCCCCACTTTCCTCTCTCAACCGTATTCATAGTTACCTTTGTTCAGTGTACTTACATTGTTGTGCTACCATCTCCCCAAATTGTGTTCCAAACCATGCACTCCTGTCTTCTATCACCCTGTAGTGCTCCCTTTAGTATTTCCTGTAGGGCAGGTGTCTTGTTCACAAAGTCTCTCATTGTCTGTTTGTCAGAAAATATTTTGAGCTCTTCCTCATATTTGAAGGACAGCTTTGCTGGATACAGGATTCTTGGTTGGCAGTTTTTCTCTTTCAGTATCTTAAATATATCACACCACTTCCTTCTTGCATCCATGGTTTCTGCTGAGAGATCCGCACATAGTCTTATTAAGCTTCCTTTGTATGTAATGGATCGCTTTTCTCTTGCTGCTTTCAGGATTCTCTCTTTGTCTTTGACATTTGATAATCTGATTATTAAGTGTCTTGGCGTAGGTCTATTCATATCTCTTCTGTTTGGAGTACACTGTGCTTCTTGGATCTGTAATTTTATGTCTTTCATAAGAGATGGGAAATTTTCATTAATTATTTCCTCTATTATTGCTTCTGCCCCCTTTCCCTTCTCTTCTCCTTCTGGGACACCAATGATATGTACATTATTGTACTTTGTTTCATCCTTGAGTTTCTGGAGACGTTGCTCATATTTTTTCATTCTTTTCTCCATCTGCTCCTTTGCTTGTAGGCTTTCAGGTGTTTTGTTCTCCAGTTCCTGAGTGTTTTCTTCTGTCTCTTGAGATCTGCTGTTGTATGTTTCCATTGTGTCTTTCATCTCTTGTGTTGTGCCTTTCATTTCCATAGATTCTACTAGTTGTTTTTTTGAACTTTTGATTTCTGCCGTATACATGCCCAGTGCTTCCTTTATAGCCTCTATCTCTTTTGCTATATCTTCTCTAAACTTTTTGATTTGATTTAGCATTAGTTGTTTAAATTCCTGTATCTCAGTTGAAGTGTACGTTTGTTCCTTTGACTGGGCCATAACTTTGTATTTCTTAGTGTAGGTTGTAATTTTCTGTTGTCTAGGAATGGTTTCCTTGGTTATCCAACTCAGGTTTTCCCTGACCAGAACAGGCTCAGGTCCCAGAGGGAAGAAATATTCAGTATCTGGTTTCCCTGAGGGTGTGTCTTAGAAAATTGCTCCACCCTTTGATGCCTCAGGTCACTGTGCTTTTCTGCCCAGCAGGTGATGCCTGTTAGCCTATAATTCTTGACTGGTGTGGGGAGGTATGGCCGTGTTCCCCCAGGCTCTGGGGTCTGGTTCTGAATGGAAAGGGCCCCACCCCTTTCCTCCTAGAGAAGACAGAGCTCCCAGGTAGAGGTCATTAGCATTTCAATGGTCTCTCTCTCTGCTTGTGGTGTCTCCACCCTTCCCAGAGTCACAGCCCTGGAAACTGAAAATGACTGGGGCTTTCTCCAGTGAGCCAAAAAAGAAACAGATAGTCCCCTTCAGACCCAGTCCAAGGCGACCCTCTGGCTCTCCCAGGTCAGTCGTCACCCAAAGACTCTGTCTGTTTTTTGGGGATGCATACCTGTAGTGAGCAGTTCACACTCGCTACTTAAAACCCCAGTTGGAGCTCAGCTGAGCTATATTCGCTTGCTGGGAGAGAGCTTCTCTGTGGCACCACGAGGCTTTGCAGCTCGGGCTATGGGGGAGGGGGGGTCCCACGACTTGGTTCCGCAGGTTTTACTTACAGATTTTGTGCTGTGTTCTCGGGCATTCCTCCCAATTCAGGTCAGTGTATGATGAGTGGATGGTCTCGTTTGTCCCCCTGCAGTTATTCTGGATTATTTACTAGTTGTTTCTGGTTTTTTGCAGTTGTTCCAGGGGGACTACTTAGCTTCCACTCTTCTCTATGCCGCCATCTTGCCCCTCCTCCTAGAATTGACTTCTTAATGATATTTAGTCTTCCAATCATGAACACAGAATGTCCTTCCATTTCTTTAGGTCTTCTTTGATTTCTTTTAGCAATGTTTTGTAGTTTTCTGTGTACAAGTACTTTAGATCCTTTGTTAAATTTATTCTTTGATATTTGATTCTTTTAGTGGCTACTGTAAATGGAATCTTTTTCTAGATTTCCTCCTCAAGTGCTCATTACTGGTGTACAGAAACACTACTGATTTTTGTATATTGATCTTGTATCCCACCATTTTGCTGAACTTGTTAGCTCTAGTAGCTTTGTTGTAGATTTTTTGGGACTTTCTATATATAGGAACATGTCATCTGCAAATAATGCTTTGGCTAGAACTTCCAGTACATTGTGAACAACAGTGCTGACAGTGGCCATTCTTGTCTTGTAACACCCACCCCCCACCCCCTTTTCTTCCTGTGAGGCTTTTCTGCCTCCTGCTTCTTCCCTGTTAGTTTATCCCACACCAGGGAGCCAGATGGGGTCAATCAGAAAGGTGAGTCACTTCATAAAATATGTTTTGCATTTAGGTGGTCCAACAGAAACTGGATTGAGTGAGTACACAACAGTTCTTGCCAGCAGTTCTACCTTTTTCTCCCCCTGGATGCCCTTTTGTATGCAGCACTTGTCAGTGGCTTGTGTTCTGCCCTGAGTCTCTGTGGACTTGGTTTCCTGTGTCTGCATATTCATGGGGTTCTAACTCACTGCTGTCAGTGGCTCTATGGTCTCTGTCCAGTGTGGGAGGAACTGGGCCACTGCCTCTGAGGGACTCCCAACCTGCTCAGGACCACGTATGGGGAGGAGGATGGACCAGTGGTCTGGGATGGAAATTTCCTACTTGATACTTTTCTTTCTTCAATTCAGCATTTGTGGAGTCCTTCTCCAGTCTCTATTGTCCACCAGAGTTCTAAGCAGGTGGGATTTGTCCTTTTCTTCACTAAATCTCTAGGCAGGCCTTTTCAGGGAATGTCTTACATCACCAGGTTGATGATATCTCTCTGTAAAAGTTAATAGTTATTTTAAGAAGACTGTGTCTAAGTACAATTTAACATGTACAGCTGCAGAAAAGTATGTTTATATATCACTCTATGGAATATGACTTTTCTTTGGATTTTATGACTGTGTTTCTAAATTAATTTCTCTTATTTTTAATCTCAGATTCTCTTGTGCATGTACATAAAATGAAGTCACAACTGTCAATGTGTTGGCTCTATTAGGTAGAGGAAGAAATTTGCAAAAAGATAAATAATCTCTATTTTATATCCATGACATCAGACACTTCAGGCAGAAAATCAGTTGAGTTAATGCCAATAATGGTTCTTCTTCTTATTCTTTCTTATCAAACTCATTTACTCAAAGTAAAGCTTGTGGAAGTTCATTGCATTGAATTTGAAACACCTGACATTATTGTGAATTCTATTGTAAATACAGTTCAAAAGTTCAACACTGAAGATAAAATGACCTATTTTTGTTGTGATAATACAAATACAAATTTTGATGGGGCATGGCCTCATAGGAATAGCAATGTTTTCACTAAATTAGGAAACCATGGAGCACAAATGTATTTGGAATTGGTTGTGTGCACACATAATTCATAATTGTCTGCTCAAACAATGTGTGGTACCCTACCAGTCAAAATAGAAGTCGTAGTTGCTAAGATTTACAAATATTTTTATATATGCACAGAGTAAATGACTACAAAATTTTTGTAATCAAGCAGATGCTGAATACAGAAAGATATTTTATCCTGCCTATATGTGTTTTCTGTCTTCATTGCCCATCATCAACTGATATTTAGAACATTTTGAGCTTTTGGGACCTGCTTTGTAAATCCACCTAGGTGGATCATAACACCTACAGTGGTATTATCTTATTTTGTTAGCAAGTCCTTTAAATCTTTGTTGCATTTTGTTCAAACTACAGCATTAAAAATGAACAGAGATGGCATATTTGACAAATTTTGTCCTATAAAAATAATTGTCAAAGGAAAGTACTCTGAATAGAAGCAAAAACGCAGTATTTGTGAACATATTAGACTGAAATATTTATAAATTTCAATTTTAAAAAGTAGAATTGAGAATATCCCTCATGAAATCCATTCATATTCTCCATAAAAAATTAGGAATACTTATACTAAAAAAAGTATATTGTTCGGAAAAATAACAATGATGTGCTAATAGAAACAGATATGACTAAGAAACTGATTAAGTCACATGAATATGTTCCAGGAAACATTATTCTATTATGTTCTTTTTTAATATTCAGATAAGGAATTTAAAGAATTTATTAAAATTTTGCTTTAATATACATAGATATATAATTTTATTTATGAATACATTTAACAGTTTTATAAAGGCTTTATTTTCTAAAATAGTTAAAGTAGAACTTTTTTGCCAGTCCACTAATATGATACCGGTTTGTTAGGTAACAAAAAAATGTTTGCAAAAATAATAAAACCTTAACTATTTTTAGAGTCCCTTTCACTCTCAGTGGTCATCTGTTTTGGATGCTATATTTCATAACCCTAGTTACAGTTATTTCTCATGCACTAAAAATACTCAGACTTCTGGGTAGCTGTGGTGACCTAATACATTCATTTATCTCTTCTCTTGTGGAGTCCACCAAATTGACTATAAAGGAATAAAATGTTTTAAGCCCATTAAGAAAAAGATTAGAGGCATAGAGATAGCAATCAATACAAGAAGGCAACAAATTTCTGTAAAATGTAAGGCAGACAGATGGTAGTAACTGGTTAAGCCGAGTCAGGAGCCACAAATTAAGTTCCTACAGAGGGGCAAGCTCATTGACCTGCAAAACGCCAACAGCTTCAGGACTGTGTACTGTGGAAGGTGGGGTGAGGCTCGGGGCTGAAAACAAGAGAGACCGAGAGTCTGGGTGTTAAATTGTTACTGGTGTTTCTCAACCTGATTTCTGCAGGAGAACTAACTTCTGCAGAAAATGGGTTGAGTGACTTGTCTCTCAGTTCTCCCAAGGATGGCATAAAGTTATTGCCATTCATGATGCATAGGAGAGAAGTTTCTTCCCTGCCTAATCTGGATGCCTTAGAGCATTAGGGCTTAACCCCCTTTCTGTGCCACCCTGAGCAGCCAATATTGTAAACATTGACTTCTGAGCCCTTCAGTCCCTTTGCCCCAACCCATTTCCAGAAAGTCATCAATCAGGTTTATACCTCCAGAGGCAGAAGATTAGAAGATTCTTTCTTGGGGAGATTGAAGAGCCAACAAAAAACCCTACAGATATTGACAGTGAAACCCTCCAGTCCACAAGTCCTGCCCAGACCTAGAGTTTTCAATGAAAGTTGCAGTGTCCCACTCTTACATATGAATCATCAACTGAACACACCAAGGTTTGAGGGATGCCTGAAAGACAAAGGCCAATACAGACAAATGGAAGAAAGGAACCTCAAGGAAACTGAGACAGTGACAAAATGCAAACTCTAAAGTGACTCTCAGATAATGCCCTCAGAGACACAGAGAAAATATTGCATCCAAGAAACAAAAGGAGTCACAAATATGTTGGAAATTGAAATATAACAGCAGAAATAGAAGTTTCAGAAGAGCATTTGGAAGATAAAATTAAAGAAATCTCCTCAAAAGTAGTGAAAAAAAAAAAGAAATAGAAAAATAAAATTAGAGAATGAATTGAGGGGATGCATAGCCAAAGAGAATTTTAGGAAGATAAAACCAATTAAATGGAGAGGTAATTATTAAAGAAGGTGTATAAAAATTCCTAGGACTGAAGGACTTACATCTCCAGATGTAAAAGGTCCATCAAGTTAGTTGAATAAAAGATAATATTTTTTGAAATATTCACACATATTAAAGAGGGGACTAAAGCAAGTCACATTCAAGATCAGAAATCAAAATGACATTAGACCTCTCATTGGTACCACAGAAAGCTCCAAGGCAATGGAGCAAGGTCTTCAGAGACAGAGACAGAGACAGAGAGATATCGAGAGCCAGCTCAGAAAACTGGTCAGGGATGAGTGCCTGAGCCTAAGAGCTGACAGGTGGAGCCCCACTTACTGAGGGAGAGCCCTACTTACTGAGCTATCACACTACAACCAGTGTGAACTCAATTCTTTTTATTCATCTTATCGAAATTAACCACTTATTTATTTTAAGTAATATCTTCCCATTTAAACACTTAAATTACCATGAGTGAATGAAAATGTATTTCAGTTTGGTTTACATAATCAAGACTAAAATTCCTTTTAAAATAATGAAGTCTAATGTATGCATTTACTAATTAGCTATTTAAACATCAAGACATGCACAATTGCACATGTGTACACTCATGCTGATAATCTTACCTTACACCTCTTCTGAAAATTATCTAAATCCTTCCTTGATTTATTGACTGAACAATATGAACAAAGATCCCAAGGAACTTCCTGGCATTTCTCTAGAATGCAAGATCTTCCCTCAGCTTGTCAATAACAGGCCCTAACTGGCATTATACAACTTGAACATTTTTGACACAGAAGAAAAAATGCTCTGCTTAGTTTTTTCATAAACCTTTGAGTATAAATGAATAGATTATCTGAATCTTCTGGGGCTTCCTTTCTCTCAGAAGAAATATCAAGTTTCTTTGCTTTACATTTGCCCAAATGCCTTTTGTCTTCAGAAAAGTATTGACATTTACTCTAAATTATCATAGATCTATAAGTCCAGGACCTGAAAGAATACTTCGTTTGCAAAGTTAGAAGTAATAAATACTTAAATAATTCAAATTTTGACTCACAACATTATTCCCAGGGCTCATTGCCTCAGAGAAACCGTTACTAGTTCATAGGGGCTAAGGGAAGAATTAGTCAAAATCTGCAGGTTGATGAAAAAACACTGACTCAATGGTGCTTATTGACAGTGAATAAAAATAGCTGCAGCAATACTCTAAGCAATATACTATATTCTATTTAGGACTTTACATTGGGTTCTGAAACCTTCTTTCAACTCAACAACTCTTTATTTAAAGAGTTTAAGAGATTAGCAGGTTAGCAAATTTCACAGATTAGCAAAAAAAAAAGAAAGAAAGCACCATTCAAGAAAAGAAAAACAGACATTTTGGAGAAAATGTTCTTCAGAGAGGTTAAAAATTTTAGTATCTTTTCTTCCTCAGCTCTTTCAGTTCTTGTACTAGAGAATTACAGGGGTACAGGGACATTTATCGTCACGTATGTTTGTCAGTCAGTGACATTTATTGGGTCTGTACTCTGTGCAGAAATGTGAACTGACATGGTGGGAGAGATTCAAAAGAATTGCAAGACCCAGATCTTCGTCTCAAGAAACTACATATGAAAAGAAATGAAAAGCTTATATTCACAGAATCATATGGTGAGAGCATATGAGTAGAGTAAAATGTTTGGGTACATAATTATTGAAGAGAATTAGGTCAAGTTAATCAGGGAAAATTCTTCTGGAGTGATTTTTGAATCATGCTTGAAAGGTGAGAGAGTTTAATGGAATGGTGTGAGAGGCCATATCCCTCATTGCTTGCTCATCCCGGTTGAGGGTGGGTGCAATTTGGGTCTTGTAAATCCAATGTTATTTGTTATACTGGTTAGCGGCACGTCTGGAGTAAGCCCTCATTACATTGCAGATGCTGTGAAAGTGCCATGCTACAGGGGGAGGCAGGGGACCGGGTAGGGGCAGTTGATCCTTCTCTTTGAATGCCAAGTTCCAAGTCAACCATCCGGGCCAGCCAGTGAGCCTCCCTCACAGCAGATCAGATGAGGGTGCAGATACTTCTTAAGAAAAGAGTCACTTGAGGGCAGAAAAAGCCATCCATTCTGAAACAAAAGTTGCTTAAGAGCAGAGCTGCACTAAGAGGTCCTGAAGGAAGAAAGGAAGGAGAGCACTGTGGGGGAGAGTACTCCTTTGGGAGCTGGTGATGGAGTGAAAGGAATCCAGGTGTTCAGGACAAGGTGGGGCAGGCGTGTGTAGCTACACCTGCCAGGTGCCAGATACCTGCTTCTGCCCAGATCAGAGTGTCCCTGCTCTTAAGGAGTGGGGATGGGGTGGGCTGGTCGGTGGTGGAGAGTGCAACATGTTCAGGCACTTATGGCATAACAAGCGCTCTGATAGTGGTGAGAAAACAGTTGGGACACAGTGACATGTTCTTCTTGGAGGACATTGTAAAGACTCACAGAGTTGCTGAGTGACAGCTGACTTTTGAATTGGGTCTTGAAGACTGTGTAGCAGTTTGTAGGTAAAGAAAGTGGGAAGGACATTTTAAGCAGTAGGACAAGTCGGTAAGAAATTACAGCATCATGAAAGTGATGATCTGTCTAAGGAGGCTGAATCTGCACCTGGAAGGAAAGGCTCCTATCTCCTGGGCCCAGGAAAGAGAAGAAAGAAATTTTGGCCATTAGACTTGTTGAAAGTCAAGCAGTATAATGAATCCAGCTGCTAATCTGCAGGAAATCCTGAGGACAGGGGAACGTGTTGGCCTGTGTCTTGTGTGCCATCAGCAAAATCTGAGCTGTGACAAACTCTACCAAACATCCTGGGTCTTCAACAGATACATTGTAAGGAAAAGAAAAGGATTGAAGGGAAATCTGTAGGTTAAAAGAGACTTAAAACACATCATTTTTTTTAAATGAGCAAGACAAAACTTTAGTTTTTATTACTTGGTTGGAAAAAATAAGCACAAGAAAAAGACTTGGTAATTACTTTGGGTGTCGGGCATAGGAAGGGGTTTCTGGGATTGCTGGCAAAATTCTATTTCTTGACCTGAATGGTGGTTATAAGGGTGTTTGCCTTAGTCACTAAGGTATACATTTGTTTTGTGAGGTTTTTATATTCCATATAAAAGGTTGTAAAAATAAAATAATGAGTAAAGTTTTTCCAAGAGTGAACTGACTTTCAGGCAAGGGGGTATTAGATATGGACAGAGATTGTGCTGGAGGATAACCCAGTACCTTCTTAACAGAACCAGAGTGATGCTGACCCGAAAGACAGAACCCCCTGACTGTGTCAGAGATCAGCTCTGCCTCAGCCCGGCTGCTCAGAGCCTGCAGCTGAAGGTGCAGTGTGACCTGCCTAATGAACATCAGCCTCCACAACGTGCCCTTGCAAAAGCAGCAGCTTGTATGAAAAAACAAACAAACAAATTAGACCCATTATCCTAGGTTCTCCTTGCTAGAAGGCCTCAGGTCTTTGCATCTTACTTTGGTTGTATAACTTCCAATTTTAGGTAACTTGGCCTAATGTATATTCATTAATTCTTCAGTTTGCCTTTTAAGATGGAAATCAATGTGGGCCTCGAGCAGGGGTTGCAGAATAGCATGTGCATGAAAACCGCCATGCCGCTCCCTTTTACCAATAATCTATGCATCATGCAAGCCTGGGTATTGAGTTTCAGATCACATCTCCCAGTTCCTAAGACAGTCACACATGTTTGCTTTGCAGTAGGGAGTTAAGCATCTCAAATTGTGGGTTCCAGCAATGAGTGCACATTAAGTTCAGACCAACCTTAAGCAGGAATAATAATAAAGCAATAGGTAATATGGTTAAACAAATATGTTCCAAATTCCTCTTGTCCTCTTCACACAGCTAATACGGACATCTCTGTCCTTAAGCCAAGCACTTTGCTTCCCCGTCTGCTCTTTCCCTGGCAGTAGTGAAGCACTATGTCTTGAAGAATGCCTTCCCATGGAGAAGACTGTCAGCCTCTTTTAAATATAAACAAGCAAAAGTAACTAAGGACTGTTTTTGTGTGGGTGATGCTTCTAATACCGGTCCCTAGAGTTATTCTGACTTGCTTGTTTTAATGAGTAGGTTTTGGATCTTGCATTCCTTGTATGTATATTAACTCCTCACACAAAGGCAGGGAGTATATGGTGTGAATAACAAATCAAGGATCAGATGCTTCAGGTCAACAGGGCATCCACACATGCACACTGTTCAATGTCATAGCCAAGATCAATTGAAACTGTAACACCCCTTGGCAGAGGAGAAGAGACAGAAAAGAGCCTTGAAAGTTCAGAGGGGATTAGCCAGCAAGAGTTAGCCAGTATGCGTTAGCTGTTCTTATGAAAGAGAATAGCTCGCTTTGAATAGTTTTCATGCTGAACCCTTGCACAGAATTTGTGGGAGAGTAAAACCTCAGCTTTCTAAGTAACCTTGAGGAATGGGTCATTCCACATAGCCAAGCACGCGGAATAGCCAGAAATTCATCTAATTAAGCACAAGATGTTTTAAAAACCATACTGGGTGAAAAAATTCCCGGAAAATATTTTATGTTCTCTCCTGAGTGGCCAGTAGAGAGAATGAAGACTTTGAAGGCCAAGAGATCTGGAATAGCCACAGCCGCATTGGCTGATTGAGTGTCCTTGGGTATTTTAATTAGTTTCTTAATCTGTCAAATGGGCGTAATTGCACTATATAGTAAGTATTTGATACATATTGGTTAATTGTTCCACATTACAGTAAGTCCTCCCTTCTACAGGCTTCTCTTAGGCCACCACCCTGGCTCCAGTCTTCCAATCTTAGATAGACATGATCTGGGCACACACCAGAATTTCACCTGGAAAGGGGCACAGAGAGGGTGGAGGAATACTCTTGACCACATTGGAAGGATCCATGGTTTGAGGGGGACTAGAGGGAACTGGGCTAGGTTTAGTTAGGGCTGATTAGGGAGCATCAGTGTGATGTGACTGAGAAGGTTCCCTGCCTCCGCTCTTTCCCGTCTACCTACCATAATCAGGATGCCGTCTTTGGGGTCAGACATTGATTCTCTAGAAATTTGCTGTTATACAAGATCTTGGAGAGTGTGGCAGACATGGAAAGACACCACTCAGATTCCCCTTCGAGGAAGGACACGCTGCCCAGCTGTAAGGTGTGTGATTAGCTGGGAGCCTCCAGAAGGTCCTGCAGAGTCTGCCTCAGCTTTTGAGCCAGGGTCACACTCTTCTGGGAGCATCCTCTAACCAATGCCTGAGCAAGGTGAGGGTAGCTAAGGGAACACTCCTTTTCTGGGTGGCACCCAGCCAGAGACCAAGCAAGATAGTGGTGCAAGGGCCCAACAATTTCTGCCCAATGTTGCTTCATTGTTCCCTGTTAGGATGGGAGAGAGTTTGCCATGTCTGCATCATGATCTGAAAGTACCCTCTGACCAATCCTGTTTCTTCTTTTTTTCTGAATAAGTGCTACTCCCCTAATAAGTCGTTGGCTTTTGAAGGAGCAGGGGTGATGGGAGAGCGGGGAGGTGGGGGAGAGGAGGTGAGTATTAGCACAGCATAGACTAGCCTGTCACTGACTAAGAATGGGGCAGAGAACCCTGCAGAGTTTAAGGAGGAGGACAGCACACAGCAGGGAGATTTCCAGGCAGCCAGGGGAAAGCTCCAAGAGTTGGAGTTGCAGCTTGGAAGAGGGCAGGACAGATGAACACTGTCTCCTCCACCATAGGTGGAGGATCAGAGCTGGAGGGGATCCAGCTGGAGTCACAGTTATCAGGCAGGAACAGAGACAGATACAAGGGAGGCAAGGCAGTAGCCGAGTAGTGCTTAGCAGACATGATCTCCAACCTCACATCAACCCTGCCAGCTCCACACCAATGAGAAAAAGTGACATTCAAAGGGGTTAGATCACTTCCCCATGCTAGTTTTGGAGGTCTGTTGATTACAGATCTCTTGTGCTATGATGCCTTTGGAAATAATAAGGTGAATGTGTATTACTTTTTTTGCCTGTTCAGGATCTTTTGCCTTTGGGAAATGGGCTGTCAGTCATGTAGCCCTGTGTTTCCTGTCAAGATGGGTGGGGAAACAGTGGCAGAACTCCAGTTGGCCAACCAGAGTACTCAAAATCCCTGGATTTAATGATTTGTTTGGGGAGAGCATGTGACACAAGGGAGTCTCTTTCTTCTTTCAGAGATTGGACGCCAAAAGATGGAGTTAACTGGAGTTGCTGGTGATATCTTTCCCACCACATGGAAAGAACCTGTCTGAGGATGAACCAAGGTAATGACATAATCTCAAGGCATTTTAGATACTTGGAAAAAGGGAATTCGTTTTTTGTTTCCTTGAGCTATTTTGATTTGGTTACTTGCTATCCATGTGTATTTTGACAAGTAAGATACGAATTACCCAAATTTTTCCTGGTGCTAAAATTGATATTACCTCAAAAGTGTTCAGCTACTAATCAAAAACTAAAGTGATTTTTTTGAAAAATTATAAAATCCGTTTCTAATAGGGGTGGCCAAGTATGTTCACTCAAGTTTTCTTAACTAATTCCCAGTTATATATCATCTTGTATGTAAACAAAAACTAGCAACTTCCCTTAGATTTTTCAAGTTCCATATCTTATTCTGACATGGTAGAGTTAGGGTATTCTGTTAGGGAACTATCTAAATTTTGCAAAAAAAATTGAGTATTACAGGAAAATAGTTAAAATATGACAGTTGGCCCTTGGACAATAACAGAACTGGATTTCTCAAGGTCTGAGAAAAGAAAAAAATGAATGTGTTTTAGAACATAAACTTTCAACACTTTACAATAAAAAATGAGGCATTTCTTTCTGACAATGTAAAAAAAATAAAGTCACCCTTTGAAATGCACATTAAAAATAGGTGTGACTGCTAGGGCAGGAGTCTTCTCTGTATTCCTCATTACTCCATCCCAAGGATCTGGCACATAGTTGGAGTTCAATAAATATTTGTTGGGTGAATAAATGATGACTCTTGGATGTTGTTGTTATGGATTGAATCGTGCCCCGTCCCCAACAAAAACCATGTTCAAGTCCTAACACCCAGTCCTATGGATGTCACCCCATTTGTGAATAGGATCTTAGAAGATGTTATAGTTAAGGTGGGGCCAAATTGAATCAGGGTGGGCCTTTAATCCATGTGACTGGTGTCCTTATAAGGAGAGGAAATTTGTAATTTGGTAAGTAAGTTAGTGCGGTAGAGGCAGAGAAAGAGACGGCCAAATGATGTAGGCAGAGATTGAGTTATACCACAAGCCAAGGAAGGCCATGGATTGCCAGCAAGCCACTACCAGAACCCTATGGCTTCAGGGGAAGGATGGCCACGCTAACAGCTGTGGACCGCTAGAACTGTGAGACAGTGAATTTCTGTGTGTGTGTGTTTTTTAAATAGGTGCGAGTAGACACCTGGGGAAATGATCTCAGGAGTTACCAAACCTAGGAAATGATTTGTTAGTACAATATTGCTAAAACTAGGATGTTTTCTTATTCTCATAAAGGGGTTTTAGATGACCTTTAAAAGGAAGACATCAACTTAAGTGTAATTACTGTAATCTACAGATACTCTATAGTCTTGGAAGAGGGGAGGTATAAGGATGAGTCTTAGTGATTCAATACAGAATATTAAAAAAAAAAAAAAAAATATTGAGTATTAATCCAGACCTGTACCTGGAATAAAGAAACTGTCTAGGTCTGAAAACCCAGACTCACCCTTCCAGGCTTCATCTGGCTCCACTGAGCAGCTGCTACATGTTTTGTTGATTTTATAAAATGCTTGCATTATTCAAAGGACTTTGTCAAAAGGGTGAAAGACATCCAACTCAATGGGAGAAAATATTTAGAAATTACATATCTGATAAGGGTTTGAGACCAAGAATATGTAAAAAAAAATCCTACAACTCAAAAATAAAAGGACAAACAACCCAATTTTAAAAAAGGGCAAAAGACACAAATAGACGTTTTTCCAAAGAGGAAATACAAACATCTAAAAAGCCTAGGAAAAGTTGCTCAGCTTCACTAGCTATTCGGGAAATGCAATTCAAAACCACAATGAGATATCATTTCACACCTACTAGAATGGCTGCTATTAAACAAACAGGAAACTACAAGTGTTGGAGAGGATGTGGAGAAATAGGAACACTTAATTCACTGCTGCTGGGAAAGTAAAATGGTACAGCCACTGTGGAGGACAGTCTGGTAGTTCTCAGGATGCTAAGTATAGAGTTGCCTTATGACCTGGCAATCCTGCTGTTCAGGATATACCTAGGAGATCTGAAAGCAGGGATGCGAACAGACATTTGCACACCAATGTTCATTGTGGCATTTTTCACAGTTGCCAAAAAATGGAAACAACCAAAGTGTCTATCAACAGATGATTGGATAAACAAATGTGTTACATACATACAATGGAATATTATTCAGCTGTAAGAAGGAATAAAGTCCTGAAGCATGTGACATGGGTGAACCTTGAGGACATTAAGTGAAATAAGTCAGAAACAAAAGGACAAATATTGTATGATCTCACTAATATGAACTAATTATAACATGTAAACTCATAGACATAAAATCCACCATATAGGTTACCAGGATATAGAATGAGGCTAGAGAATGGGGAACAGCTGCTTAATATGTGCAGAATTTTTATCTAGGTCAAATTTAAACATTTGTAAATGGATAGAGGTGATGGTAGCACATTATTTTGAGTATAATTAATAGTGCTGAATTGTGAGTGAATGTGGTGGAAAGGGGAAATTTAGACTCATGTATGTTACCAGAAGGAAAGTTGGAGGTTAAAAATGGGAATGTTTAACACAGTGAATCTTTTGGTGGACAATGACTATGACTAACTGTACAAATACAAAAAAGTTCTTTCATGAACTAGAACAAATGTATGACACTATTACAAGGAGTTAATAATAGAGGGGTATATGGTGAAAATGTACCTATTACAAACTATGGACTATAGTTAACAGTAATATCTTAATATTCTTTCAACAACAGTAACAAATGTACCACACCAATACTGGGGGTCAATAATTGGAGGGATAAAGGATATGGGATGTTTTGGGTTTTCTTTTCTCTTCTTATTTTTTTTCTGCAGTAATGAAAATGTTCTAAAATTGATCATGGTGATAAATGTACAACTCTGTGATGATACTGTAAGCCATTGATTGTATACTTTGGATGGATTATATGGTGTGTGAATATATCTCAATAAAATTGCATTTTTAAAAAACCCTTGAATTTACTGATGGTAAAGTTCTGCTTCTTGCCCTCTGGTTTTAAGATGGTAGGTCTGAAAGGGTCTTTGAAATTACCTCCTAACATTTCTTGTTTCAAAGATCATGACTCTGTTGTACACTGCTACCCTGTCCCCCAACCTTGCCACCAAAGTTTGATTTGAAGCATGCATTGTCTTTAGCTCATGTGTACAGCAAAGGTGATTGGCGCCTCTTCGCCTCAATTAATGTTCAAGTCTCACCTCTCTCTGACTGCTGACTTGCTCACTTCCCCCAAGCACTCTGTTTTGCCTTTTCCCACCCTCCACCACTTTACAACATTCAACAGCTCACTGATATATTTAACAAATAATCACTATGCATTTACTTGTGCCTGACCCTGTTTTAGATGCTGACAATACAAGGGTATAGAAGACAGAAAAGTATCTGCCTTCTTAGAACTTATATTCTCTGGATAACTTGCAACAAAATGCAGGTTGACAGGTGGGAACTCCCTCAACTAACTGTGCCACTCCATTATACCAACCACCTTCTCTGTTTTCTATACTCAACCTTCTCCTTGTTTTAGTGGAGAAATCCTACTACCTTTTCAAAGCCCATTTTGTTACCCAAGCATTTACCATCCCCTCCTGACTCCTCCTGAAATTTGCTCCCTCAATCAGTTCCTCACTCATGAATTTCAACCTTCTCCACTGTTAACTGTAAATATGACCTAAATATAAGTGAAGGCCTCATACAGCCCAGTCTTCGGGTGGTGGTATATTATAAATAACCAAAACAAAACAAAACAAAAAGCAGCAATCTGATTCCAGAACCCTGAAAGAATAGCATAGGTCTTTACTAGATCATTCCTATCAGCATAACAAATTCAAGATGTTATGTTTCTATCATAAAAAACAAATAAACAAATCCTTTCTTGACTGGACCTGCTTCTCCAGCAACTGCCCCATTTCTCTACTCCCCTTTACAACAAAATGTCTCAAAGGAATGATCTACTCTCACTGACTGTAATTCCTCTCCTCCCAGTTTCTTCAACCCCTTTTAGTCAGGCTTTTGCCTCTGCCACTCCACCAAAACCATCCATGTCAAGGTCACCAATTTCTTCCATGTTGCCAATTCAGTAGTTAATTGTCAGATGTCAGCATATGTTATGTCAATGACATTTGATTGCCACTTTGATCTTGAAGAATATCTTCCTGGACACCACCTAGACATTCCTCGTTTTCCTCCTAACTCATTTGCCACTCTTTTTGAATATCCTTTATGACAACTTATCCTCCTCTGCTTAACCTCTAAGTGTTGAGCTCCCCTAAGGCTCTGTTCTGGAACCTCATTTCTTCTCCATTTACATTCACTTCCTGGATGGTAAAATCCATTCCCATGGCCTTAAAAACTCTGTAGACTCTGGTGATTCCAATATTTACATCTTCAGCCTAGACTTCTCTCTAGGTTTGTAGACTCATAAGAAAGCTGCTTTCTGATAGCTCTACTTTATTTCTAGTAGGCATCTCAAAATTAACATCTCCAAAACTAGACTCTTGGTTTTTATTTCTTTCCTTCATCCTTACAATTGCATTTCTCCCCAGTCTTTTCCATTTTAGTAAATGGTACCTATACCCACCCAGGGGCCCATAGCAAAAACCTAAAACCATCTGTTTCCCACACTCACATTCATCAGCAAGACTTATCAGTTTCCAAATATGACCATTTCTCACCACCCATAATGCCTCGCAGGGGCAGTGGAGTGGAGTGGTTAAGAACATGGACTATGGATCCCAGGGTTCAGATCTTGGCTCTGCCACTGAGTACCTGTGGGATCTTGGGCAAGTTACTTAACCTCTTTGCCTCAGTTTCATCAAGAGTAAGGTAAGAAGAGTAACTACTTCTTGATGTGGTGAGGACTCAAAGAGTTTGTGGCAGAGAGACTCATAAAATGCCTCAAATTATTCTTGCCTCCTGGTCTTCATACCTTGTGTAATTCCTTCTACTTCAGTGTGGCCAGGACCTATGTCTTGCTTCTTTTAACCAATAGAATATGGCAAAGGTGATGGAATATCACCTCATTAATTACATTACATAAGATGGTAACTTCCATCTTGCTGACAGACTCTCTTGCTGAGGAAAGCTGCTATGGAGAGGCCCACATGGCAAGGAACTGAGGGCCACCTCTGTCTGACAGTCAGCAAAGAACTGGGACCCTCAGTTGAGCAGCTTATGAGGAACTGGATCACAACCACATGAGCTTGAAGCAGATCCTTCCCCAGTCAAGCCTAGAGATGATACAGTCCTGTGTGACACCATATGAGAGACCCTGAAGCAGAGGACACAGCTAAGCCAGACCCAGACTCCTGACCCAATAAACTACGAGAGAATAAATATGTGTTGCTCTAAGCTGCTAACTTGTGGTAATTTGTTACACAGTAATAGATAACTAGGATAGAGTTAATATATGTAAAGTGCTTAAAACAGTGCCTGGCCCATAATAGGTGATCAATACATATTTTTTAAATTAAACTTGAGTTCCTTAAATTTCTCTGGTAAGGCAATTCAGGTAGGGATTGTGTGAAAAGCAAACACATCTGTACAAATCACAGAATATTAATGTATTTTATTCTTGTTTGTGCATTATTAATTAATCCATTTCCTTTAATCCAATTACCCTTTTTTGGACTGAAAAAAAACTAAGCTCTTGACAGTGAACCTACAAAGACACCACCAACTGGTAAAGATTTTCTGAAATAGTTAACTCTTCCCGTCTCCTGGTAATTCTGTCTAAATTTGCTTTGTATACCTTGAAGTTATGTTGTTAGATGCATGTAAGTTTAAAGTTACCAGAACATAATGGCCTGTTTATCCCTAACATTGTTACCACAAATTTTATTTTGTCTGATTTTAATACTGTCACAGATCTTTTTGATTAGTATTTTCTTCATATATCATTCCCATCCCTTTACTTTTAAATTTTCTGTGTTGTTACACTTTAGGTGTGACTCTAACAAATAGCATGAAAGTGAATTTAGTTGTTATATTTTTTAAAATATAACCTGAGACCCCATATCTTTTAAAAGGAGAATTTAATCCATCTATATTTGATTTGGTTTCTGATATATTTGAATATATTTCTACCTTTTATGTTGTGTTTTCCACATATAATTCCTGTACTTTTTAATTTTGTTTCTTTTTGTGAATTCTATTACATTTAACCTAATTTTTTTTTTTTTCAAAAAAAATACCTCTTCATCCTTTTACTCTTTGGGTAGTTATACATTTCATTTCTGTTCTTTTGGGTTTTTTTTCTTTAAATTTTTTAACATACACTCCTGACAACAAAATCACAATTTTTGTTGCCCAGTATTTTAGTTCCATGTTACTGTTAAACCATCAACATTAGTTACTATTATTAAAGCTTATTCACATTACCCACAGCAAATGGATGTCTTCTCAGCAATGCACCCAACCCTTTGCTTTTGGGTTTAATTTCCTTCTTTCTGAAATATACCTTATGCTAGTTCTTTCAGCAAGGCTGAATTGTAAACTCTTGCAATATTTGTCACAAAATGTCTTTCTTTTGGCCTCACTCTTGAATGGTAATTTTGCAGAGGACAAAATTGTAGGTTGCCTCTCATTTTCCCTCAGCCCTGTGAAGATTTGATTCTATCTTGTTTTTTGAATTCTATTTGTTGCTGATGAGAAATATGCTATCAGCTACTCCTCTGTAGATACTCTATTCTCTCTGTTTCTTGCATTCTGAAGTTTCTCTACAATGTGGCTCAGTGTGGATTTATTTATATTTACCTTTCTTGGGGCTCAGTATAAATCTTTAGCCTAAAGGTTAAGTACTTAAATTTTCAGAAAAATTCTGTGCCATTTTCTCAAATATTGTCTTTCCTCCATTATTTCTGGACCAGGGGTTGGTGAACTATGGCCCATGAGTCAAATTTGCAAATTATTTTGCAAATAAGCTTCATTGGAACTCAGCCATGAACCTACAAAGACACCACCAACTGGTAGAGATTTTCTGAAATAGTTAACTCTTCACAGACATTTGTTTGCATATTGTCTGTGACTATGACTGCAGAGTTGGTTATGACAGAGGTTATATATTCTGAAAAGCCCAAAATATTTACTATCTGGTTCTTTACAGAAAAAGTGTGCTGGCCTCTGCTCTAGACTTTCATTCTAGAACATCTAACAGACACAAGTGGACTTCTCATTCTCTATCTTGTCTATATCTGTTAATCTCTAGTTCTAATTTCCTGTATTTTGTCTCTCTGTGTTGCATTTTCAGTAATGTTCTCAGGAGTATTTTTTAGTTAATAAATTCTCTCTACAATTATATAATCTAATAGAACTATATTGCAATTATATAATTTAAATTATTGTTCAGTTATATAATTCATAGAAATTTTATTTCAATTATTTTTCTCATTTCTTGAAGGAATTTTTTTTTCAAGTCTGTTCTTTTTCATTATGGTTCCCATTCTTTACCTCATCTACATAATCTTTTTCAAATAGTTCCATCACCTCAAGTTCTTGTGATAATTGTCCTCCTATTTGTGTGTCTTCTGACACTTGTTATGGAGCATCATTGGCTTTTTGTGTGTGAGCTCAACCTCAGTGAAGACTGATTTTATTCCCTCTAGTATTTTAGTGTGTGCTGGTATCTGGACATGCTCCAAAAAAGAAGTTTTAAATTTGCTTTTTTCAGACTCCTCAGGGATCCACTGCTCTGGGACCAGTGAACTTACATTAACTTTTTGGCTTAATGATTCTTGCACATATTGAGTAATGAAAATTTGGACTACACATCATATGGGCTTGGAATTTCAGATTTTTAACCAAAGATCTTTATTTTCCTACCCAAAACCTTCCACAAAGACAAAATTTCTTTTACTTTCCTGGGCCTGTGGCAAACAATTTAGAGTTTTGGGGGTTACCTTTTCACCAAGGAGGCAACCCTTTCAGGATGCTGATTTGGGCTAGAATCCCATTTTCATCTTTCCAGGCTGGGGAGGCCAAGGACACATTCCCTCTTCTCTACTCTGATCCCTGGTTTGAGATGGGTCCAGTTCCCATCCAGTCTATCTACCACAGTGTCTGTTCACAGGCGAAAAAAAAAAAAAAAAACACTCTGGCTTCAGTTCCTCATCATTTCCTTTTTATAAAAAATTAATACATAGTAAAGTTATTACTTTTGGGGGATACAGATCTATGAATTTTAATGCATGTATAGATTTGTGTGACTAACACCACAGTCAGGATATGGAACATCTCTATCATTCCTAAGTTCCTCAGTGTATTGAAAGGTTCTTTGGGTCAATAGGTGTGGAAGGAGATGTACGAAGGAAAAGTTTAGTACTTACAGGTCATAGAACAGAGAGGGGTGGCATGCCTTCCAAGGTCACACAGGGAAACGTATCAGCAGTGTAGGGTCAACCAAGCAGGAGGAGAGCAAAATGAGTGCAGTGGACCTGGGGACTGTCCCTTATGGTGTCATAGGGGTGGGCTCTAGCAGTCAACCAAGCAAAAGTGAGGTTAGAGGGGTTTGTATCTGACCTTCACAGGAGAGGGGCACAGACATAGGTAGGATGTGGTGGGGAAATGGAGATGACATTTATCTTTATAACCAGGTGTCAGGGGTGGTCACTGAGAGACCTAAGGATAGGGTCTCAGAGGCTGAGGCAGCCTGACAATGCAGAGCTCCTTATATCATTACCGACCTTATAGATGCTGAGGCTATGTGATAGTGTGGAAATGCCCCGATGTTATTTTCTTTTTTATTGAGATTGTTCACAAACCATACAATTATCCAGAGGTCTAAAGGGTGCAATCAATTGCCCATGGTACCATCATAGAGCTGTGCATCCATCACGACAATTAATTTTTTTTTCAATTTTTAGAACATTTTCATTACTTCAGAAAAGAAAGAAAGACAAAAAAAAGGAAACTCGAATCCTCCCATACCCCTAACCACCACCACCCCCTCCATTATTGATCCATAGTTTTGGTATAGTACATTTGTTACTGTTGATGAAAGAATGTTAAAATACTACTAACTGTGGTATATAGTTTGCAATAGGTATATTTTTTCCCTATCTGCTGCTCTACTATTCACTTCTAGTTATAGTGTCATACATTTGTCCTGGTTCATGAGAGAGATTTCTAATATTTGTACAGTTAATCATGAACATTGTCCACCCAAGATTCATTGTTTTACACATTCCTGTCTTTTAACCTCCAACTTTCCTTCTGGTGACATACGTGACTCTGAGCTTGCCCTTTCCACCACATTCACGTGCCATTCAGCACTGTTAGTTATTCTCACAATGTGCTACCATCACCTCTGTCCATTTCCAAATGTTTAAGTTCACCCTAGTTGAACATTCTGCTCATAATAAGCAACTGCTCCCAATTCTTTAGTCTCGTTCTATATACTGGTAACTTATATTTCATGTCTATGAGTTTACATATTATAATTAGTTCATATCAGTAAGACCCTGCAATATTTGTCCTTATGTGTCTGTCTTATTCACTCAATATAGTGCTCTCAAAGTTTCTTCATCAACCCATTTTTTTGAGACGGTTTTGTTCACACACCACACATTCCACCCTAAGTAAACAATTGACGGTTCCCTGTATAGTCATGTGTTTATGTATTCAGCACCATCGCCACTATTTATATAAGGACATCTCCATTTCTTCCACAAAGAAAGAGGAAGAGTCAAAGAAGGTAGAGGAACAAAAGAAAAAGAAAGAGAGAGAGAAAAACAAACTTGATAGCTAGAAAGCAACAAAAGGAAACATAGCATTAAACTAAAGTAGAATAAAGAGTCAGGTTACATCACCAATGCCAGGAGTCCCCTACCCTTCTCCTGTGTCCACCCCCCTCCCCCATATGCATTGGGCTTTGGTATATTGCCTTTGATATACTAAAGGAAGCCTAATACAATGTGTCTGTTAACTATAGGCTCTAGTTTGCATTGATTGTATTTTCCCGCTAATCCCACCCTATTTTTAACACGTTGTAACGTTGACATTCATTTGTTCTACCTCATGTAAAAACATATTTGTACCTTTTATTACAATCGTTGAGCACCCTAGGTTTCACTGAGTTATTCAGTCCCAGTCTTTATCTTTCCTCTTTCCTTCTGGTGTCCCACATGCTCCTAACCTTCCTCTTTCAACCATGCTCACAGTCATCTTTGTTCAGTGTACTTACATTGCTGTGCTACTATCTCCCAAAACTGTTTTCCAAACCTCTCATTCCTGTCTTTTCCTTTCTGTCTGCAGTGTTTCCTTTAGTGCTTCCTGTAGAGCAAGTAACTTGTTCACAAACTCTGTCATTGTCTGTTTGTCAGAGAATATTTTAAGCTCTCCCTCATATTTGAGGATAGTTTTGCTGGATATAGGATTCTTGGTTGGTTTTTCTCTTCCAGTATCTTAAATATATCACCCCACTTCCTTCTTGCCTCCATGGTGTCTATTGTGAAATCGGCACATAGTCTTATCAAGCTTCCTTTGTATGTGATGGATCACTTTTCTCTTGCTGCTTTCAGGATTCTCTTTGTCATTGACATTTGATAATTTGATTATTAAGTGTCTTGGCATAGGCCTATTCAGATCTATTCTGTTTGGGGTATTCTGTGCTTCTTGGATCTGTAATTTTATGTCTTTCATAAGAGATGGGAAATTTTACTTATTTCCTCTATTATTGCTTCTTCCCCTTTTCCCTTCTCTTCTCCTTTTGGGACACCAATGACATGTACATTCCTGCATTTTGTTTTGTCCTTAAGTTCCTGGAGATGTTGCTCATACTTTTCCATTCTTTTCTCTATCTTTTCTTTTGTGTGTAGGCTTTCAGATGCTTTGTTCTCCAGTTCTTGAGTGTCTTCTTCTGCCTCTTGAGATCTGCTGTTGTATGTCTCCATTGCGTCTTTCATCTCTTGTGTTGTGCCTTTCATTTCCATAGATTCTGCCAGTTGTTTTTTCGAACTTTTGATTTGTACCTTATGTATGCCCAGTGTTTTCATTATATGCTTCATCTCTTTTGCCATCTCTTCCCTAAACTTTTTGAATTGATTTAGTATTAGTTGTTTAAATTCCTGTATCTCAGTTGAAGTGTAAGTTTGTTCCCTTGACTGGGTCATAACTTCAGTTTTCTTAGTGTAGGTTGTAGTATTCCGTTATCTAGGCATCTGGTTTCCTTGGTACCCCAATCAGGTTTTCCCAGACCAGAATGGGTTCAGGTCTTAGAAGAAGGCAATAGTATCACATCTCCCTGAGGATGTGTCTTAGATTGGTGCACCCTGTGAGGCCTCAAGTCACTGTGCTTTTCCACCCAGCAGGTGGTGCCTGTCAGCCTCTAGCTCCAGACTGGTATAAGGAGGTGTGGCCTGTGGCTGTTTTCCCCCAGGCTCTGGGGTCTGGTTCTGAATGGAGGGCAGGTAGTAGAGCTGGCTCCACCTCTTTCCTCTTAGGGAAAATACCCCCACTAGGGAGAAGTAATTAGCGTTTGAATACTCTCTCTCTTTGCCTGTGCTATCTCCACCCTTGTCTGGGTCAGAGCACTGGGAACAGAAAATGGCTGAGGCTTTCTCCACTGAGCCGAAACAGGGACAGAAAGCCCCTTTCAGGGTCAGTCCACGGCCACCCTCCAGTTCTCCATGGTCAGTCATCACAAAAAGCCTCTGTCTGCCTATTGGGGATTTGTAGCTTGTATTGAGCAGTCCATGCTTGTTAATTAAAACCCCAGTTGGAGCACAGCTGAGCTATATTCACTTGCTCAGAGAGTGCTGCTCTCTAGCACCGTGAGGCTTTGCAGTTGGGGCCATGCGGGGAGGGGGCTCCCAGCTTGGATCCGCAGTTTTTACTTACAGATTTTATGCTCCAATCTCGGGCATTCCTCCCAATTCAGGTTGTTGTATGATGCATGGACAGTCACGTTTGTCTCCCTGCAGTTATTCCAGATTATGTACTTGTTGTTCCTGACTGTTTATTAGTTGTTCCAGAGGGACTAACTAGCTACCACTCCTCTCTATGCTGCCATCTTCTTCCCCCCATGTTATTCTAACCCACTACATTCATCATTTCTGGCAGCTACAGATTTCTTTTTTTTTTTTAATGTTTAATTATGTATTAACTTTTTCTGTTATATTTTGTGTCACATTTCTATGTATATTGTCAGTGGTGGGGGCCAGTTTGTCAGTCTGCCATGTTGCCACAACCAGAAGTCTGCCAATCCCTTTTACTACACCATCCAAACCAAAACACCCATGGAAGCCATCAAAAGGGGACCCAATCATCTATTCTTTTCTCCTGAGTCAATTTCTAAACTGTATATAAAATCGTACATAAACACAGCTGACTGACTTGTTGCAGGTAACAGAAATAAATTTGAGCTATGAGAATCCCATGAAAGAATTAACAGTACTTAAAAAGCAGGACAAATGTAATAAACCTTTGTATAATACCACAGAACCCAGAAAACTATTGAAGTGTTCACATTCCAGAAATCAACCTGAGCTACAGCAATGATTCGTTTCCCCTTTTACTTAGCAGTCATCTTCTAGAAAGACCACCAGTGATCACATTTTAAATTAAAACACACACTGCTTTTAGTAAAAAGCACAGTCATTTAAACAGCTAATTAAAAAGGCATTTAATGGTGGTGTGACAGGATATTAAAGTTGGTGGATCGGGGTATCGGGGGAGGGGGGTTGGGGTATGCTGGAGTTCTGTGTATGGGCTTGTATTGTTTTTGCAACTGTTCCTGTAAGTTTGAATTTATTTCAAAATAAAATTTAAAAAAAAAAAGGCATTTAAGCCATTACGATGGGTAATGGGATCATAAAATCATTAGCAAAGTAGAAGTTTGTCAGTGAAGCTTCCATATGATCTTAAAGACTAGAAGTAGGCTGGTCAGGCTTCACAGACATCAGATGAGTGAAGGCACCAAACGCCATTGAGTTCTCAAATTTCAAATGTTTTCATTTTTAATTTTTTTTTTTCTTAGCAGCACTATAACCCCAAAAGAACGCAGTGGTAAGGGAGGTATACCATGGTAGAGGGTGTCTGAAATTTTAGGGATGACAACTTAGTGTTGGTGCTACACACATTAGCTATTTAGGTCAAGTACCTATTGAGTACTTACATATGCTAGTGCTTTGCTGGGTACTTTGGAGAAGGGGAAAGGGGGTATTAAATGCTATGAGATGCTTCATAGCATTGAAAAGAAAAGATTTAGACATATGACAATTAAAACCCAAAACAGTGTATATGACAGTGCTAAATTATGTAGCACCAACTATTAAAGAACAAAATATTCTCCATGACAGAGCACCAATTAGAGGTGAGAGGCAGTGACGACAGCAGATCTCAGGGAATGACGAGATGTAGACCATTAGGGTCACCCCAGTGTCAGCAGCTTTTAATATCAAGAAGGAACTCATATCTGGAAATAAATTATGTATTATTTGGTTCTAACTTGGAAAAAAACTTTAAATAACTTAAATCATTCAATCATTTGTGTTGCCTGGAGTCAGAACTTTCTACGAGACCTAGCACTTCTGTCCCTGCTTCAATCAGAAATTCCATGTCTTTGTGGGGCTCTTAAACATTCACTCGCTATAAGTGCCTACTTGTAAGGGACAAGTACTCAAGTAGATGGTATAAAGTGTGAACTGGCATGATGGCAAACAGCCCCTGCCCTGGAAGCAGCCGATACCTTGTTGCTCCTTCTTGCGGGCACCACTGTAATGCTGGACCTCCCCCTGCCTAGATCTTTTACTGCGCCTGATACTTTCTGCCTTTCGTATTCTCTGGATGTTACTTGCCTGACTACTGAGATCTGCCTCCAATTCCAATTCTGTCTTTTCTCTTGATGTCTTTCATGGCTTCTTGTTGGTAGGACCTGAGTCCCAGATAGCAACTCTGAATCCTGAATCCATGAATGAGGCATAGTAAGGTCATCCTTTAAGTGACTGCCTGCAGGGGTGCAGGGCTGGAATTTATGTGGTGAGGCAAGAGATCGTCACAAACAAGGGGTAGTCTAGAACAGGGTACCATGCCCTTAGAACTCTCAGAGCAGGGGGATGGGCACCAGTCCTCTTTTCAAGGTCATACCAATGACCTCCACAGAGTTAAATCCAGCAGGCAATACTTAGTTCTCCTGAGACTGACCTAACAGCAACATTTGACACAGTTAATTATTTCCTTCTTCTGGACACACTTTCTTCACCTGGCTTCTAGGACATCACTTCAGGATGTTTTACTTCCTACCTTAGGTTGTTCTTCTACAAGCTCCCTTGCTGGTCCTCCTCTTCTCCTTGACCTCTCAGAGTTGGAGTGTCCTAAGGCTCAATCCTTAGTCTTTTCTCCTCCATCTATTCTTACTCCCTAAAGGATTTCATCCAAACATATGGCTTTAAGTACCATTTTAATACCATGATGATCACACCCAGATTTCTGTCTCTAGCGTGGACCTCCGTTTATCCAACTGTCTTCTTGATGACTCAAGAACAACATGACAGAAGATGAACTACTGATCTTTTTCTTTGGACCTGCTCCACCCACAGCCTTACCCTTCTCCATTGATGATAATCCCACCTTCCAGTAGCTCAGGTCATGGCGTCTCCCTTGCCTCCTTTCTTTTCCTCATATCCCAAATCCTGTTAGCTGTACCTTCAAATTTTTTTCTTACCACTGATACTACTTACCTCCCTGGTCTGAGCCACTTTGATCTCTTGCCTGGATTACTGCACTAGTTCCCTAACTGGTCTCCCTGCTTCCACTCTTTTCCCTATAGTTTATTCACAAATACAGCTACCCAAATGACATATTTTAAACAAGAGTAAGATCATGTCACTTCTCTGGTCAAAACATTATAAAAACTTCTCATCTCATACAGAATATAGGCCAAAATCCTTTCTGTGGCCTCCAAGGCCATCTATTTCCTCTCTGCCCTCCTCTCCTCCTTCTCACTGCTGTTCCTCAAACATTCATTTTCCAAGGATCAACACTAGTACTGCAAATTTCAGTGCCCACTGTTTGGGACAGCAGAGCCCTCCCTGGACCAATGTTGTGGCTTAGCTTTGGTCTCTCTTTCTTCCAGCCCATTTTCAGAGCCTTGTTCTTCAGTTTTTCTAGTAAGTCTCTACTGTCTTTGCTTCTTTGTGTCATTCTTTCCTATTTCAGAGTCTCAGACAGGTGCATCTCATTGGACAAACCTAGATAGGTCATGTATACATAGCCTAGCTGCAAAGGGGCTGAGAAAGCAAAAATCTGTTCTTTGGAAATTTATAGTGAGAAGTGGGCTCTGTCTTTCATGAGGACTATACAGTGGGTATTTTCCCACCTATAGAAAGTAGGAGACATTGGGCAATAGAAATAAAGAAGAAAAACTGAAAAGGAAAGAAGGAAAAGGAAAGAAAAGGCAAAACAAATATCCACCAAGATACATTTTCCAATTGCCTACTATACAATTTCATTTAGATATCCTACAAAGACCTCAAATTTTATGTGTTTCAAAGTGAACTCTCCATCTTTTAACCCCACCCCCCCTTGCTTTTCCTCCCATCTTTCCTTTCTTGGTATCTGATTGGGATCCTCGTTCATCCAGTCACTCAAGCCCCAAAACCGGGAGTTATTCTTACTCCCTTATTAAAGCCACTAGTTATCAAATCCAATTGATTATACCTTATAAATGTTTCTCAAATACATCACCCCTTCTAAAAGCCCACTGCCATCACTGAAGATCAAAAATCCATCAATTTTTTTTTAGATCACCACAACCACCTCCCAGTCTCCAATGTTGCTTTATGGTACTTGTCACAGGTGCCATGACATTTGTTATGGGAGTGAGTGTCTGCCCCTCCCCATCCTTTGACCCTCCACATCCACTTTTTCCACTTTCTTCATCCCTCTTAATGCCATCTTTTCCTTGTATTTAAAAGTAGAGCCATGAGAGACCATCTCTGAGTAAATGGAATTAAGCTGTATCATCACAATCTCAGATTATCATTTTCTGCTTTTTCTTATGCCAAGATCAGTAATGCTATGGAGTCACAGTGGTTCCCTATAAAACTGAATCCTAGAAATGAGTGAACTGAAAAGAAATAGATGAATACTCAAGTACACCAAATTTCTTATCAGGTTATCCTAACTTCCCTAGATCATGAACATGGCATGGTGCCCAATCTCATTGTTGAGTTAGCAGTATAGCAGGTCATCTCCTAGATGGCCCTAAGTGGCTGTGCTTCCCAGTATATATCCTTTTAGGTTCCCACCACTTGGACTTTGGCTGTCCCAAAGGCTCACTTTAACCAATAGAAATGGCAGTATTACCCTTTGCTAGTCCTGGGATAAACCTTGAGAAGAGCTGGCCGCTTCTACTTTTGTGCTTTCGGGATCCTTGAGCTGCCATGTTAGAAGCTTGGCTACTCTGCTGGAGAAACCACATGGAGAGCCCTCATGGACAGAACATATGGAAAGGAAGAGGTGTGAGATGACATGGGGAGAGAGAGAAGCCCAACTGTCCCAGTGTCCCAGCTGTACCTAATATTCCAACTGTTTCCAGCAAGGCACCAGACATAGGAGTGAGCCAACTTGGACATACTAGTCCAATCAAGTCTTCAGATGACTGAAGCTCAGCTGACATCATGTAGAGCAGAAGAACTGCCCAAATGAGCTCAGTCAACCCACTGAATCTTGAGGATAATAAAATGGTCGTTGTTTAAGTTTTGGAGTGGTTTGTTATGCAGCAATAGATGACTTAAACAGGGATCACTGACTGCATCGGATGTGTGTGGTGGTGTTTAGTTATTCTTTAAACTGAACTCCATTTTCAGCATTTAGTATGTTTTTCTGTGGGTTAATATTAACTATTCAGTGCAGAACCCCTCTCCTTCACAATCAGCACAGGGCTTTGATTTTCTTAAAAGATAGACTTATTTCATGGCCCTTTTAAATATTTAAAGCCCAGGACAGTATGCACATAACAAAACCATGAGCTTCAGGGTATAAATTGAATTAGCTAGATCTCTCCTGTTCTTTTCTCATCAGTCTCAGCATGGTACAATTACCTTGGCCCATGAAGGTATTTGCTTGGGGCCCTGAAATACATTGATCTGAAATTCCCCTGGCAAGAAATAAGAACAATGATAGGTAGAAGAAGAGGAAAGAAGCTCTAATTTGGAATAATTTTATTAAATAATAAGGGAACTACAAAGAAGGCAAAAAAAATCGATTAATGGAAAATGGAATAATGTTGTCCATTACATTTAAAGATACTCTTATTTGACTTCCTGGAATAAACCCTGCATTATGCGGACATTCTATCTCCCCTTACATAGATTAGAGTTGTGATTAGAACACAGTGCTCAGTGAGGGACCACATTTCCCAGCCCCTTCTGCATCTAGTGTGGCTATATGACTTGTTCTTACCAATGCAATGCCAGGGGAACTGATGTGTGCTATTCTGAGCTAAGGCTTTGAAAAAGTACTTATGCTTTTTCCATGCTCTCTTTCCCCTAGTACTAGCTGGACATAGATGACTTAAAGGCCGTAGGGGATGCCAGAACTCCCACATGGAAGAAACCTGGATGTCTGAATCATGGTAGGGCTTGATTTACCAACTAGGTAAAATCCACCATTTACCAGCTAGGAACATCTACCTTGAAATGTTAAATTGGAGAAAGAAACTTCTGTTGTGTTTGAGCCTTTAAAAACTTGAGGTCTATTTGTTAAGCAGCTAGCATTCCCCTAAGAAATATAGTTGTTTATTCATTTGAAGATTCATTTTTTCATAGATGAGATTGTAACTAGTTTTGCAACTATGGGTACGTTAATTCATTTTCCTTAGCCTCTGTTTTCACATCTATAAAATGGGACAAATGCTATGCGTTCATTGGATTGTTGTCAATACTAAATGAAATATTACAGTATCTTATTTATTGAGTATTACCATGGGCCATTCCCTGCGCTGAGTACTTTACACAATTATTTCAAAGAATCATCCCAATAACCCTATGAAGTACGTTCGGTGAGTTCCTTGTTTCACAAATGAGAAAACCAAAGCTTAGAGAGATGAAGTACTTGTCTGATGCTTCACATCTAGTAATGACAGAGCCAGGATTTGACTCCAGAGGCCACATGCCTAACCCCTAGCTGCCCTAATTAGAACTAAATGGAACACACAGCACAGAGCATCCCCCATTATCGACACATAAAAAATGTAAATTTTATTTTCCTCCTGCTTTGTGGAAAGAAGCAATATTAAAATTAAGTATAAACTTATTTTTTGGGGGGCTAAGTATGCAAAACACACATATACACACCCAGATAAATTTACACAACTTACCTTCTTTCACACTCAGATTCATCTTGGTGTATTTGAACTAGAAGTGAGCTAAAATTTACTTGTGTTCATTTACCAGCACTTCTGCACAGCATACACAGGTCCTCTCAACTGAGAATGTTATTATTATGTGTTCATAGCCCAACTGCAGCTGCACGATCAAAAAGAGCAGCAAGAACACTGAAGAAATGAATCTCAAAATGATGAATGCATTTTAAAGTTGCTTGTGAAACATTCATGTTATTGACCTGCTGGAGGAAAATTGACAGAAAACCTAGCACAGGATGGGCATTACTACAAGAAGTGCAGGAAGGCTAGGTCCCTAAAGTCTTTCTCATTTCATTTAATATATCACATATTTCTTGAAGCAAACTAGTTTAAACCTCCAGTCTGAGGTATGTCTTAGAAATAGACTGACCTTTATAGTTTGGATCATGCAGCATTTTATATACCTGAAGTACTTTAAAAAAATCCAAAACCATAATGGGAAATGCTAGTGCTTTCTCTTAACTCATATCAGCTATTATTAGATCATCTACAGAACCAAGCTCAGAGTGCTTTTTCAAAGAAGGTACAGCAATTTTCCCCCATTCTAATTGCTATACCAAGAGTAATTTGTCTTCTGGGCTTTAGAGTTGCTGAACCACTTTCTCCTTTCACCTGAAGTTTCATCAAGGCAATATGCTTAATCAATGTTTGCTGATGTTTATGGTCTAATGTTTACTGACAGCAGGTGCAAAAAAAAAAAAGGTAAATCCCCATCTGCATAAAAATCTTCTTAAATTCACCAGCAGGCTGTTTTGCTGTAATTTTAGTAGACAGGTGATTTTTCATGGCATCTTCATGAGTTGCTTTCCCCTCTATAACTGTCTCTAGATTTTTACCTGCTGTTCCCAGAAAATGTGGTCTTAACTTGTACCACTGCATGGTAGCTCCTTTCAGGCTATCTACTTTGCTTGTTGATGAACTCTCTTCAGTGCTCGATTTTGATGTATGGTCCAAGAAACGGACTCCATCCCTGAGTAATTTAGGAGCTGCTGCTAACCCAATAGTTAAGCCAAACCAGAGGTGGGCTATGGGATTGTTCCTTTAGGGTAACAGCAGAGACCCTAAAATAGCTTCACTGACCCAAAGGATTTATTTCCAATACTATTGAATGGAAGAGAATTTAACCGTAGGAAGTTTATTAACCTTAATGATAGTCACTTGGCTAATTACCCATCAAGGCCCTAAACATTATTTGTTTACTGAGCCGAGGGAGGTGGCTAACCTTTCTGCTCCTCATTAGGGAAAGGTAGTTTGTAAACTTAAGACAGCAGATGATGCTCCAGACAGGGACTTTTTCACTTTGACTTCTTCATTTCAGTTGGCCTTGGATTCTTTTAGCCAAAGGGCACAGTTTATCATCCATTTCTGCTGGGGCTGGGGGTGGAGGGCAGAAGGCTTGGCCTTCTGGAAAGACTCCTATTGACTCATCCAGGATATCAGTGTTTCCATGTCTATTCCTGTCCTGTTACTATGCAGGGTTCTGCTGGGAATCATGTGAGCACCAATGTGGACCTTACATTTCAAAGTATTATACAGAATTAAGGTATTATTTTACTTTGTAGAATGCCCCTGTCTTAAATTTTGGGTAGAACCGTGCACCGAAAGCAGGCTTCTTTGAATCTCAGGCAGCTGCGATAGAGGCAGCAGAAGCAAACTGCAGCATTAAGTGACTATTTAATTTGCTCATTCTTAAGATGTGGAAAATACATGACTGCCTTAAGCAGAAGCATTCCAAAGACTCCCCGAGGTTCTGATACACATTTTAAAGCATAACTGAGTGTGAATACACAATGGTTTCTTTACCAATGCAGCTTTCCCCTCTACCACACATTCTTTCTAAAACAGTACATGAAGATCTTGGTATATTAGCTTTAAAAGATTAGGGAAAAAAAGTACAGAGGAGATGGGGCTGGAAATCAAGCCCCTTGGGGGGTTCAAAGGCCAGACATAAAACAACAAGCAAGAAGAATTAAACAAGGTCATGCGAGAGAAACCTCAAAACAAGATGCATCAGAACCAATAGAAATTCAAAATCAATTGTGTCAGCAGATCAAAGACAAGACCTGGCACAGGGAAGGGTGTTAACTGTCCAGGGAGATGCATCCTACTTGCTACAGTGAAGTAAAATCTTTACTTCTCTATGGTGATCAAACTTGCTTTTGAGTAAAGATCAACCAAACTGAGCAAAGCAGATACATTTACCCAAAAGACTGGGGTTAGAAACTAAGGAAAAAGGTAAATTAGCTTTTAAAAGGTGAGAGAGCTTAGGTGCTAGAAATATTAGAGGCTAAGTTCGGCTCTCCTGGTGGAAGAGCTATTATACCTACATCCCATTGGCAGGTATTTTGTAGAAAGATTTCCACTGACTATGCTTCAATGAGTGACCCTTGCTGTGTATCTGGCAGATCGGCAAAAACCCTGCTCTTCAATTTTAATTTAGCAGACTTAAATAAATGGGTTGTTGGCTGAGGATCAGGACCATGGAATGATGGTAACAGTTGTGGTAGAAAGACTTGGCAGGAGCAACTGAACAGATTTGTCCAGACTCTATTTAGAGAGCTGCATGAGATGGGGGGGTGACAGACTGTCAGCACTCTGTCTAGCTACCAGGAGTCTATATTCATCTCATTGCTGAAACACTTGAAACAATGCTCAAAATGAACTATATTGTTAATGCAGTACCAGTGATACACATACGTAGAAAAAGTAAAAGGTTACCAAGTATGACTGTAAATTTGAAGTCTTCTGAATGTTTATCTTTTTATTTAAGATATGAAAGGGTGCTCTCTTACCCAGATATGACAAAGGTCCATATTGCCGATGCCCATAGTTAATAGTACAATAACCCTTAGTCCCTGAGGAACAGAATGGTGTTGAGGCTAAGGAACAGAGGTAAAGCACTGTGAGCCACACGTGGGATCACGCAGATGATTCAAAATGCAACTGAACTGTCATATAGTGGTTGTCAACTAGTGGAATAGAGAGAATTGGAAAAATGGGTCAGTTTGGCTATTAATTGAATGTTTATGTAAGCTCTGTAGTGATCAATATTGGGAAACTAATTATTACCCCTATGGGGTACATGAGAAAACTGAGCTACAGAGAAGTAAGAATTCAGCCCTTCTGCTCTACAAAAGGGGCCGGTGTCCCATGGCTGATATGCTAGTTCTGATCTATTGGTTAGCTCATTGTAACATAGTGCCTTACCACTGCTGAGTCCATATTAGAAAACATTGTTTGTGGATAGAGATAGTCAGTCCCCTAAGTCCACAAATAGATGGATGTGGAAAATTATCTCCATGGACTCTAGACAGCTGATTCTCTCTTCCCATCCCTCCAAAAATCTCTTAGTTGGTAGAGTTAAGGCAAAGAATAGGTGAAAAACTGTAAGATTTGAGATTAAACTTGAGCCTCACCTTAATTTCTTTGGCTTACCAAAGAAATAATGGTGAATCATCACTTAAAAAATTTTCTTCAATAGAGAATGCATTCCACCCACAGCAAAGTATCTAGCACAGTTCTTATTGAACAAAGATACAAAATAGAGATTAAATGAATACATGAATTAACTTATTCTGGAAGTATTTTTAAATTTCCCATTCTGATGTGGACTCATCTACTGCTGCATGAAGTGTTTTTCAAATTTTGATTTATGTATTTTAAAACTATGTTATTATATGCATACAAATTAAAAATGGCTTTTTCTTTCTGGAGAATTGAACATTTTGTCTCCTCTCTAATAGGGCTTTTAGCCTTACATTTTATATGGTCTGATATTAAAATAATCATATTAATTTTCTTTTGGTTAGTGTTTGCATGGTATATTTTTTTTCATTGTTTTATTTTCTATCTTTCTGTATCCTTATATTTTAGGTGTGTTTTTGTAAGCATCATATAGTTGTGTTTGTTTGTTTTAAAATCCAGGCTGATCATCTTTGTCTGTTAACTGAAATATTTTGTCCATTTTAATGTAATTGCTTGTATATTGGATTTTAAACCTATCATATTACTACATTCTTTCAATCTTTCCCAACTTTCTTGCCATTTTTTGGATTGATTAATTTTTATTATTCCATTCTCCACTCTGCCCCCACCATTAGCTTAGTAGCTGTTCTGGTTATTTATTGTTGTATAATAAACCACCCCAAAACATAGTGACTTATAACCACTATTTTATTTTGCTCATAATTTTGGGAGTCAGGAACTCAGGAAGGACTTGGCCGGGTAGTTCATTTCTGATCCACATGGCATGCTGGAAGACTAACTTCAAAGATGGCTCCTTTACTCATATCTGGTGCCTTGCTTCTCCTTGGCCTCTTTCTCTCTCTCTATGGAGTCTCATTCTTAGAGCCTCTTCACTTAGCTATGCTTCTCATTGCTAGTGGTTCAGAGTAGATGTACTTCTTAGATGCAGGCTGCCTTCCAGGTAGCAGAAGTGGAAGCTGTTAGGCCAGTTCATGGCTTGCCTGGAATTGGCACATCACCCCACTTCTGACATATTCTATTAATGAAAGCAGTCACGGGACCCATCCAGATTCAAGGGAGGGGAGAGAAGAAATAGAATTCACCTCTTATGAGGAGTGGCAAGTTCACATTGCCAAAGAGCTTCTGGGAAGAGAGATATGGTTGTGGTCATCTTTATGAAACACAATCTGCTGTGGTAGTTATATATTCATTACTGGTTTTGGTTGTTTGCTTTAATGATTACCCAGAGATGAAAAAATGCATACTAAATTATTATGGCTTAGTAGAAATTAATAATTCATCTCTTCCTGGCCAATGCAAAAAAACTTAGAACACTTTAAATCCTTCCAGTTTCACATATATACAGTTGTGTGCATATGTGTGCCTGCCCTATACTCATATACATACTATTGTCATGTATTTTAATTCTATAGCAAGTTCATATCACACCAGACATTCTCATTACTGCTTTATATAGTCAGTATTTACTTATATTTTTCACAGATTTACCCCTTTGGTTGCTCTTCATTCTTCCCTGTGTCTTTGAGCTTCCAGCTGGGATCAATTTCATTGTTTGTCCTTTACTATTTATTTTAATGTGGGTCTGCCAGGAACAAATACAATTTTTTTGCATGTGAAACTCTGCATATTTCACTTTCTTTCTTGAAGGATTTTTTCTTTCTGAATATAGAATTATATTTTGGAAGCTATTTTCTTTGAAGATATTCTATTGTCTTTTTAATTCCATTGTTTCTGGAGAAAGTATGATGTAAAATAATTGTTTCCCTTTTTTTTAAATGCAATTTTATTGAGATATATTCACACACCATACACTCATCCAAAGTATACAATCAGTTGTTCACAGTATCATCATATAGTTGCACATTCATCACCACAATCAATGTTTTTAACATTTTCATTACTCCAAAAAATAAGAATAAAAATAAAAGTAAAAAAGAACACCCAAAACATCTCATACTACTTTTTCACCACTAATATTCATTTACTTTTTGTCCTCCTTTTTTCTACTCATTTGTCCATACACTGGATAAAGGGAGTGTGAGCCACAAGGGTTCGCAATCACACAGTTAACACCATATAAGTTACAGTTATATGATCAATAATCAAGGATACTGGATTGCAGATCAACAGTTTCAGGTATTTCCTTCTAGATATTCTAATACACTAAAAACTAAAAAGGGATATCCTTCTAGATATTCTAACACACTAAAAACTAAAAAGCGATATCTATCTAATATATAAAAATAACCTCCAGAATGACCTCAACTCCATTTGAGATAGCCACTGAAGCTTTATTTTATTTAATTTCTCTTCCCCTTTTGGTCAGGAAAGCTGTCTCAATCCCACAATGCTGGGTGTAGACTCATCCCCAGGAGTCATGTCCCACATTGCTTTACACCCCTGTGAGTCATGTCCCATGTCAGGGGGAGGGCAGTGAATTTACCTGTTGAGTGGGCTTAGAGAGAGAGGCCACATCTGAGCAACAAGAGCGGTTCTCTGGGGGTGACTCTTAGGCACAATTATAAGTAGGCTTAGCCTCTCCTTTGCTGTAACAAGCTTCATAAGGGCAATCCCCAAGACCAAGGACTTGGCCTACTACAATGGTAGTCCCCAATGCTTGCAAGAATATCAGGAATTCCCCAGGTGGGGAAGTTGAATGTTTCCATATTTTTCCCCAGGACATCAAGGGGGCTTTGCAAATACTTTTTTATTTTCTGCCCAAATTACTCTGGGATGTGTCAGGGTTTCATGCTAACCTGTATATCCAACTAGATCTCAGCCCCTATTTAAGTTTCCATGTAATTATGGTGTCTGAATAAACTGACCATTCAAGTTAACTTATATAGCATGCTACAAAAAATACAGATTTTGCTCCAAATAAACATCTCTTCCTTTGGTCTTACACAAAAGTTGAGGCTTTAAAATACAATGAATATCATCCTTCTCCTTTCAGTCTGGTTTACTTTAGTTCTAATCAAGTCAATTTGTTCATATCTCTAATTGAAGTCTGATCTCTTTTTCAGCTTCTTTAACATTTGCTCTATGGGGTAATGCTGACATTTGTAGCTACTAAACTCTGGCTCTGAGTCTCAGGTGTCACACAGATACCCAAAGTTCCAGGGACCAACCAGGTTATACACAAACAGCTCAGCATCTCAGAATTTAGAGAAAACTGTTACAACTCATGAATAGATGTGACTGCTCTAGGAGCTTACTGTCTAGGAACCTTTACCATAAGCCTTCCCCTGATAACCTGTGCTCTCAGATTCAATTCTGAGAGTTTGCACATTATAGTTAGTCTATTAGGGAGGCATTATAATGTTTGTCTTTTTGATTCTGGCATATTTCACTCAACATACTATCTTCAATGTTCATTCACCAAGTTGCATACCTCACAACTTCATTTCTTCTTGCCACCGCTCAGTATTCCATTGTATGTACACACCACAGTTCACCATTCCATTTGTCAGTCAATGTACCCTTAGGCCACCTCCATCCATTGTGAATCATGAATTCTACTGCCATAAGCAACAGTGTACAATGTCCACTCATGTCCCTGCTTGCAGGTCTTCTAATATATACCCAATGACAGGGTTGCAGAACCATATGGCAACCCCATAGTTAGCTTCCTGTGGAACCACTATACTGTCCTCCAGATGGGCTGTGCCATTTTACCTCCCTACCAACAGGGAAAGTTATATCCCTCTCTCCACATTTTCTCCAGCACTTGTATCCCTCTGTTCATTTTTTAAACAGTTTTATTCACACACCATAGAATCCACCCTAAGTAAACAAAGATTCCCAGTATAATCACATAATTGTGCATTCACCACCACAATCTATATGAGGAATTTCCATTTCTTCCCCAAAGAAAGAGGAAAAGGAGAAAAACAATGAAGAATAAAAATACAAAAGATAGAAGAAAAATAAAAATAAAATACAATGGAAAGGTCAGACAACACTATCATCACCAAGAATCCCATATCACTCCGTTGTATCACCCTTTTATAGACATTTGGCTTTGGTATATTGCCTTTGTTACAATTAATGGAAGCATCCTACAATGTTACCATTAACTATACTCTAGTTTGCATTGATTGTATTTTTCTCCCCTATATATTCAATTTTCAACACCTTGCAATGTTGACATTCATTTGTTCTCCTTCATTTAAAACATTCTTGTATTTGTACATTTAATCACCATCCTTGACCACTCTAGGTTTTACTAAATTATACAATCCCAGTCTTTATTTTCTGTATTTCCTTCTGGTGTCATACATGCCTTTAGCCTTCCTCTTTCAACCATACTCACACTCATCTTTGTTCAGAGTACTTACAATATTGTGTTACCATCACATACTATTATGCTATCTATTCCATTTCTGGATCTAAACAATCAATCCTGTTGAATCTTCTGTACTCCTTTAGCATCAAATGCCTAATCTCTACCCTCTTTCTATCTCTTGATAACCTGTGTTCTCAACTCTCAAATTTTGCTCACCAATGTTAGTCCATATTACTGAGACCATACAGTACCTTTACTGATAGTTTTCACTTCTACACTCTTCTCCAAACCTCTCTCTCCTGTCTTTTCCTGTCTGCTTATAGTGCTCCCTTTAGTATTTCTTGTAGAGCAGGCATCTTATTCACAAACTCTCTCAATGTCTGTTTGCCTGAAAATATTTTAAACTCTCTCTCATTTTTGAAGGACAGTTTTGCCAGATATAGAATTCTTTGTTGACAATTTTTCTCTTTCTATATCTTAAATATATCATACCACTGCCTTCTTGCCTCCATGGTTTCTAGTGAGAAATCCACACATAGTCTTATCAAGCTTCCTTTGTACGTGATGGATTGCTTTTCTCTTGCTGCTTTCAGGATTCTCTCTTTGTCTTTGACATTTGATAATCTGATTATTAAGTGTCTTGGAGTCAGTTTACTCAGATCTGTTATATTTGGCATAGATTGCACTTCTTGGATCAGAAATTTTATGTCTTTCATAAGAGATGGGAAATTTTCAGTGATTATTTCCTCCATTATTCTTTCTGCCCCTTTTCCTTCCTCTTCTCCTTCTGGGACACACATTTTTCCTAGTGTGATTCATGACTTTTTGTTGTCTAGGCATCTGGTTTCCTTGATTACCCCAATCAGATTTTCCCAGACCAGATGGGCCCAGGTCTCAGGAGTAGGCTGTATTCAGTATCAGCTTTCCCTGAGGGTGAGACTCAGGAGATTGTCAGACTTTCTCGTGAGGCCTCTAGCCTCTGTGCTTTTTCTATCCTACCCAGCATGTGGTGCTTTTCAGTCCCCAGCTCCCCACTGGCATAAAGAGGTGTGATGTATTTAATTCTCAGTAGACCCTGTCCTGGCCAGGGACTAAGGGTGTCAGAAGCCAAGCTTAAGCTATTTCTCTTCCCCCAACGCCCAGGCCCTGGGATCTGAGTTCTCTGAAGGAGGGTTGCCACTTGGGCTGGGCCCTGTCCACCATTCCCTTTTCTTAGGGAAGATAAGCCCTTTAGGGAATTATCTTTTACACTTGAGATTTTCCTTAGACTCTCTATCTTAACTGCCTGGTTCAGTGCTGACAACTGAAAATGCCTGAGCTTTTTTCTAATGAGTTACTTAGAAGGAGAGGAAAAAACAGAAAGAGGAAGTCTCCTTTTTCAGAGCCATTCCCTAGCCCTCCAGTTCACCAGGCAAGAACCAGAATTGGTAACCAGTTTTGTGTGCCCCTTTTCTTGGGACACAGCCCTTTTCCAGTATTCTGAACTCAGCAGTCTCCAAAAGCCTCTGGTTTAATTTATGTATTTTTTTCCATCAGCCTCAGCTCCTCTCAGCCAGGAGAAAGCTCCAGGTTCCTTTCCTGCTTGCTCCTGGTTTATCTGTGCTTGTAGTTTGTATTCAGTAGTCCAAATTTGTAAATTAAAACTGCAATTGGAACTTGGTTGAGCTACATTCCCTTGCTCCCAGCAGGAACTGCTTTTTCCCACAGCAAAGTTTTGCAACTCAGCCTACCATGCTGGTTTGGGGGCAGAGGGAGCTCTGCAGTTTGGAGAGCTTTACTTACAGTTCTATGTTGCGATCTCAGCCATTCTACCCAATCCAGACTGGTGTATGACGTGTGTTTGGTCACAGATTTTCCCCCATCAAGTTGTTCCAGATTGTTTTCTAGTTATTTCTGGCTATTTACTAGTTGCTCTAGGGATAATTGTTACCCTTTTAAAGATCTTTTCTCTGGTTGCTTTTAACATTACTCTTTTTTCTTTTTTGTTTTTTTTTTTTTTTCAGCAGTTTTACCATGATGTGCCTTGTTGTGGTTTTATATTTAAAGATTCTGCTTCTCATTTTTAGGATTTCTTGGAAAGGTATCTAGATGACTTCACCATTTTTTTTTTTTTTTGGAAAATTCTCAGCCATTATATCATTAAATATTGCTTGTGCCCATTTATCTCTGTTTCTTATTCTTTTACATGTATATTAGACCTTTTCACTGAACTTTGAGATTTCTAACACTTGTCTTGTATTTTCCACCACTTCATCTTCTGTGTTTCATTTTGATTATCTTCTTCTTCCAGTTAACTAATACTGTCTTCAACTGTGACTAATATACTATTAAATATATGGAATGATTTATCTTTTACTCTAGTCTATTCCTTTTATATTTTCATAAGACCCTTTTTTCAGAGATTAAATTCACATAACATAAAATTAATATTTTAAAGTGAAAAATTTAATAATATTTAGTATATATTTAGCACATTCACAATGTTGTGTAATATCACATCTATCTAGTTTCAAACAAAACAATTTCATTGTCCCAAAATAAAATTCCATACTCATTAGGCAGTTAGATCACATTTCCTCCTCCCCACTCCCAACCCTTAGAAACAGCTAATCTGCTTTCTGTATCTATGGAATTACCTATTTTGGATATTTCATATAAATGGAATTGTACAATAAGTGGTCTTTGGGGTCTGGATTCTTTCATTTAGCATGTTTTAAGGTTCATCCATGTTGTAGCATGTACTAGAACTTCATTCCTTTTATGGCCCAATACTGTTCCATCATATGGATATACTACACTGTATCTATCTAGTGACCTGTTGGTGGATATTTAGGTTTTTTCCCCACCTTTTTAGCTATTACAAATATTGCTGCTCTGAACATCCATGTACATTTTTTGAGTACCTGTTTTCAATTCTTTTGGGTATATACATATTCATAAAGGATACTTCTCTATAATTTTCATTTGCTGAAATGAAATCTTGGTATCAGAGTAATGTAGGCTCCCTAGAATTAGTTATGAAGTGTCCCCCCTCTTCTAATGTTAGAAAACAATTGAAAAACATTTGAAAAGGATTGGTGTTAACTCTTCTTTAAACGATTGGTGGAATTTACCAGTAAAGTAATCTAGTTCTGGATATTTCTTTGTTGTGAGGTTTTTTATTATTGCTTTAATCTCTTTACTTTTTATAGGTCTATTCAAATTTTCTGTTTATTCTTGGGTCAATTTTAGAAGTTTGAATGTTTCTAAGACTTTGTCCATTTCATCTAGTTTACCTAATTTGTCAACATCCAATTATTCATAGTATTCTCTTACAATCTTTTTTTATTTCTGTAAGGATAGTAGTAGTTCTCACTTTCATTTAGTAATTCTAGTCCTCTCTTTTTTCTTAGTCAATCCAGGTAAAAATTTGTTAATTTTGTTGATCTTTTCAAAGAATCAACTTTTGATTTGTTGATTTTCTCTATTGCTTTTTAAACTCTCTATTTCATTTATCTATGCCTTAATCTTTATAAAGTTCTCTCTGAGTACCACTTTTGCTGCATCCCATAAGTTTTGATATGCTGTGTTTTTGTTTTTATTTGTCTCAAAGTACTTTTTAATTTTCCTTGTAATTCTTCTTTGATACATTGGTTGTTAAAGAGTGTGCTGTTTAATTTCCACATTTTTTTTATTTTTCTAGTTTTTCTTCTATTGATTTCCAGTTTCATTCCATTGTACCTGGAGAAGATATATTGTATCATTTCAGTCTTTTAAAATTTATTGAGTTTTTAAATGACCTAACATGTGGTCTACTTGGAATATGTTCCATTTTCACTTGAGAAATATGTGTATTCTGCTGTTTTGAATGGAATTTCCATATATGTCCATATTCAGTCTAGTTAGTTTGTAGTATTTAGGTCTAGATGGTTTACAGTTGTCCTTGTCCTCTATTTCTTTATCAATCTTTGGTCTATGTGGTCTATACATTATTGAAACTGGGTGTGCCAGATTGAAAATATTGCGTCACCCAAAAGCCATTATCGTTGATGTAATCTTGTGTGGGCAGACATTATCAGTGTTGATTAGATTGTAATTCTTTGAGTGTTTCTGTGGAGATGTGCCCCACCCAGCTGTGGGTGATGACTCTGATTGGATAATTTCCATGGAGGTGTTGCTCCACCCATTTGGGGTGGGTCTAAGTTGAGTCACTGGAGCCATGTAAATGAGCTGAATGAAGGACAGGGGGAGCTCAGTGCAGCTGAGAGTGATCTTTTGAAGAGGAGCTACAGCCAAGAGGGACACCCTGAAGTATGCCCAGAAGCTGAGAGAGTTACTGCAGTTTGAAGATGGCCGTTGAAAGCAGACTCTTGCTCTGGAGAAGCTGAGAGAGGATAAATATCTCAAGTGCAACTAAGGGTGACATTTTTGAGGAACTGCAGCCTAGAGAGGAACATCCTGGGAGAAAGCCAATTTGAAACCAGAACTTGGGAGCAGATGCCAGCCACGTGACTTCCCAGCTAACAGAGGTTTTCCAGACACCATTGGCCATCCTCCAGTGAAGGTACCCAATTGCTGATGTGTTACCTTGGACACTTCATGACCTTAAGACTGTAACTGTGTAACCAAATAAACCCCGTTTTATAAAAGCCAATCCATCTCTGGTGTTTTGCAATCCAGCAGCATTAGCAAACTAGAACACTGGGGTATTGAAGACTTCAAATATTATTGTAGAATTGTTTATTTATTCTTCGTGTCTGTCAAAATTTACTTCATATTTTAAAGTCTTTGTTATCAAGAGCACATTGCCATGGTGACTACATTCTTTCATTTGTTCATGTTTGTTTTTGTTTCTTAGGGAGAAGTCCAGACTCAGAGGTTGTGGAAGGGAAGAGAGGAAGAGGGGTAGCATCTAGTTTATTTTGTCTCTCTATATATATTTATAATGCTCATATGGCAAAAAAATCATATTTTTATAACTGTTATATCTTCTTGATGATTTGATCCTTTATTAAGTCCTTCCTTGTCTCTTGTAACAGTTTTTTACTTAGAGTCTATTTTGCCTGATAATAGTAGAGCCACCACAGCTCTACTGGTTACTATTTGCATGGAATATCTTTTCCTGTCCTTTCACTTTCAACCTATTTATGTCTTTTGATCTAAAGTGAGTCTATTGAAATAGCCTTTGGTTGCGTCATGTGTTTTGTATCCATTCTGCTAATCTCTGTTTTTAAATTAGCTTTTAATTTTACTTTTAATTTTAATCCATTTACATTACTGATGAGAGAATTACTTCTGCTGTTTGCTATTTTTTTTCCATATGTCTCATATCTTTTTTTGTTCTTCAATCCCTTTATTACTGCCTTCTTTTGTGTTTAAGTGATTTTTTGTAGTGTAGCATTTTGGCATTATGATTTTTCTCATTTCCTTTTCTGTATATTTCTTTAGTTATTTTCTTAGTGGATACTCTGGGGATTACAGTTAACCCCTTATGCTTATAACAATTCATTTTATCTTCAATAGTATGCAAAAGCTCTGCTCCAGTACAGCTCCATCCCTCCCCCTTTATGTTGTTCTCACAAATTACATCTTTATACATCATGTGCCCATCAATATATATTTATAGTTATTTTCTTATGTATTTGTATTTTAAACTATATGGAATTAAAAAAATGTGCCACAGACCAAAAATACAAAAATACCGGGTTTTGTATTTACCTATTATTCCAGTTTGCTAATGCTGCTGTTTTGCAAAATACCAGAAATGGACTGGCTTTTATAAAGGGGGTTTATTTGGTTACAAAGTTACAATCTTAAGGCCATAAAGTGTCCAAGGTAAGGCATCATCAATAGGGTTCCTTCACTGGAGAAAGGACATTGGCATTTGGAAAACCTCTGTTAGCTAGGAAGGCATGTGGCTGGCATCTGCTTGCTCCCAGGTTGCGTTCAAAATGGCATTGTCCAAAATGTTGCTCTTGGGGCATTTTGTCCTCTCATAGCTTCTCTGGAGCAAACACTGGGCTAGCCTCCTTAAAGTGTCAGGAAGAGTCTGCTTTCAGTGGCTGTCTTCAAAATGTCTCTCTAAGCTTGTAGCTCCAAGCATGTCTAAGCATCAGCATCAGCCAGCAAATGTCTGGGCCTGTGTGGCTCTTTTTAAAGTACTCCAGTAAAACTAATCAAGACCCATGCTGAATAGGTGGGGCCACATCTCCATGGAAATAGTCTAATCAAAGTTATTGCCCACAGTTGGGTGGGTCACATTTCCATGAAAACAACCTAATCCAAAGATTCCAACCTAAGCAACACTAATACATCTGCCCCTACAAGACTGCATTAAAGAATATGACTTTTCCTGGGGGCATAATATATACAAACCAGCACACCTATATAGTTACCTGTACCATTGTTCTTTATCTCTTCATATGGATTCAAGTCACTGTCTAATGTCCTTTCATTTCTACCTGAAGAACTCTCTTGAGCATTTCTTGTAAAGCAACTCTGCCAGTGATGAACTCCCTCAGCTTTTATTTATCTGGGAATGATGTAATTTCTTCCATTTAAAAAAATAACTTTTTATTTTGAAATATTTTCAAGCTTATGAGAGAGTTACAAAAATAATACAAACACCATACAGAGAACTCCAACATATCCCTCCCCTCTCCCAGATACCAAGGTCCACCAATTTTAATATTTTGCCACATTTTCTGTATCATTTTACCTATTTGTCTATCAATCATCAATCTATAGCTATCTATCTATCTATCCATCTATCTGCCTATGCAATATCCTGTCTATCTGACCATTTAAGTGTTGGTTGTATGCATCAGGCTCCTTGAGCACTTAATGCTGCAGTACACTTCCTAAGAATATTTGTCCGGCGCTGCCCCGCTCGGTCCCCGGTTCCCGGCCGGCGAGGGGAAACAGGGAAGGAGAGAGAGAGAGATGCAGACTGCGCGAACTAACCTGGTCATGAATCACGACTCGAACCACACGGCAGTTGTGAAAGCAAGCCCTTTACTACAGCTAGATGAACATTCTGTGTTACTGGTTCCCACACGGGGCACGGCGCCTCGTGGGAGAGCAGCCTCGATGTGGCCGTCAGGCACGGCTCCTTGTGGGCTGTCTCACCCTACCCCGTCCGGGTAAGACCTTTTATACACAATTAACAACCAATAAGCTTCTAGGCTAGTATCGCGTATACAGGATTTCGATTGGTAGGAGCGGGTGGCGGATACATGCGTCACTATGCGGAAACAGGATGCAGGCGCCATCTTGGCTCACTCGATGGGCGGGGGTAACTCTAGAGCAGGCTGCAGCGCATACGCTAGGCCCGATTCGGGAGGCGGCTTTCCACATCTCCCCCTTTCTTATTTATTTTTGACCCAGTGTCTCCAGTGATGAGCGTGCTCCCATGAACCCAAATGGTTCACAACCTCTTTGGTGCTTTGGGGAGTCTGGACTAGGCCTCAGCCATCCAGCGGCGGAGCCTCTAGCACCAACCAGAATGCTCACGTCATATGGAGACCGGAGAGTCCGTAAGCTGGAAGCAACGTGACTCTCCCTGCAGTGCTTTGCCTGGCAACTGGGGAACAACGACGGGGGCAGGAACAGCAGTAACCAGAGTCGGGGGTGTCACTAGGTGTCTCTGTGCAATGGCTAGGGTCCAGTCTGGCCACAACTAGGACTCTGCCCTAGAGACCCACCTGAGACAAAATTATGACTACTGGTGTCGCCTTTTACACCCGAGAAACAGCCATGCGATTCGCTACAAATTTTGCTCCAAAGCGCCCCACCTGAGGCGACCAGGAAGGGGTATGGTTAATAAATCGGTCACTATCGGGGGTAACAGAGGTGGGAGTCATAGCCATCATAGTGGTAACACGCAATTGCTGCTGCGCTTGAAACAGGCGTTCTAGCAAACATTTAACAACGACTAATCCCACCAATAATCCCACTGCAATGAGGATCCAATTAGTTAAATTGGGCCAAGAGAACCAGGAAGAAACACTGTGCAATAGTTTCTGTAGAACCTCGCCTAACCCGGAGAGATCGACTTTAACGGGTTTTAACTTGATCCCCCCAATTGTGTCTAAACTAGATTCCACCTGTTGGGAGAGATTAACAAATTCAGGAAAATATGACCTTTTCAGCCAATCAGAGACTCTGGAAATGCTTCCGGTCACGTTGGCCCTGACAGGAGTGACACAGAGTTTAACCGTAAGCCACCGGTTGTCACATGTTTGCTGAAGCACTCTCCAGAGTCCATCTATTTCCAGTCCAAGTTCGTCTATCTCCGCTTGGAGTTTCTGAATGGCCTGGAAATTTAAGTTCAGCATCTGATTGTGGCGGCGTAGCACGTCTCGGGTAAGGTTGACCAAGCCATTTACCGTTTCCATCGTTATGGCGAGCTGCCGATCTGTCCATGCTTGTAGCACAGCCTGCCCGATCGTTGGGACAAACAAAGAGGAAGCTACACTGGCAGCATTCGATAGCCATTCTTTTATGCCTCTTGGACGCCTAGACTTAGAGAAGGGGATATTGTTAAGTGAAACAACTTGAGAAACAGGGCCAACCCAGTCGGTTGCCTTGACGGGGAGCCAGACATAACTTGGGCGATACACTAGGATAGCGGGGCGGCGAGGCATCCGGGTCTTTGGAACGGTTGCAGACTGTAGGAGCAAGCCCTGGAAGGAAAAGGCACCTTTGAGTCTCCTTTTTACTCAAGATCCCTTCACAAGACTGGCGGCTCTTCCCTGTAACGTTAAGAAATTCAAGCAAGACTCCCTTACTTAACTCGCCATTACCAGTTTCACAAGTAGCATTCGCCGCAACTGTGGTGTTGACAACCTTGACAGAGAGGTTAGCAAAAGAGAGGATCAGTGTGTCATTGGTGAGGGGGAAGGACTCGTTGAAGCTTGTGGAGGAAATATAGTTAAAAAGGCAGATTAGAAGGATTGCTATAGGAGAGCAAAGAACAGAGTTACCGATCCTCTTTTTGGGCAACCGCGGGGTGGTCAGTCCTACTATTATCGTCTTGTCGGTCGTCGCCATCATCAGCAGGGTCGGAGGCTTGGTCTAATGGTTCAGGTTGTATATTCGTTGGCGTTTCTGACAGCTGTTCCTTGGCTTCTTCAGGTGATGTCACGGTTCTCACCAGTCTTTCCGGAACCCACACTGGTTGACGTCCTGGTTCCTGGGGAAAAACACAAACAGAGCCTCTGGCCCAGCTGAGCACCGGGTCAGGGCCTTTCCACTGCCCCGACAGGACATCCTTCCAACGGACTAGACCTCTATGCGGAGGACTCGGGGTGGTGTGTTGCAGGGCAGGTGTCATTCCTTGTGAATTTTCGTTTAAAAAATTATATGTGAGCAAGGCTACAGACAGTCGAGCTTTTGGGGACAGGCCGTGGCCTATACCCTCTTTCTGTTTTTAAGCAAGTCTTTGAGAGATCTGTGCGCTCTTTCAATGATTCCTTGCCCCTGAGGGTTATAGGGGATGCCATGTTTTAATTGGACATCCATGTTGTCACAAAATTTTTGGAAGGATTTACTAGTGTAGGCAGGCCCGTTATCCGTCTTTAACGTCTTTGGCTTACCCCAAGCTGCCCATGCAGCAAGGCAGTGTGCAATGACGTGGGAGACTCTTTCTCCTGGTTCAGCAGAGGCAAATAAAACTTGGGAGCATGTGTCCACCGACACATGTAAGTACTTGATCTTACCATACTCTGAATGATGAGTGACATCCATCTGCCAAGTATCCCCTGGGGTGAGACCCCTAGGGTTGACCCCAACCGAGGGGACTGCTCTCTGCTCTGCACAATTGTTGCAGGCTCGGACAATATCTCGAGCAGCTGCACGTGGTATGCTGAACCGCTTAGCTAGGGTACCTGCGTTGATGTGACACTTGGCATGGAATTCTCGGGCTTGTTGATACGGTACCAGCGTCGGAAAGATGTGCAGCTGTCGAGTGGCTACATCTGCGCTATGGTTCCCCTGGGCCATAGGGCCAGGCAAACCTGTGTGGGCTCTAATATGGGTTATGTAAAAAGGGTGTTGCCTGGTCCATATAACCTCCTGTAGTTTGGCAAAGAACGTCCTTACTGTAGAGGAATGTTTAACAATGCCCACCGTTTCTAAAATTTGTACAGAGTTCACAACATAAGCAGAATCCGAGACGACATTTAAGGGCTCGGAAAGGCTTTCCAGGACTGCAATGATAACCTGCAGTTCTACCCATTGAGGCTTTTGTGGTTGGAAGAGCACTGTTTTAGGAGTGTCCCCCTCCACACAATACGCCCCTGTTCCAGAGCTGGAGCCGTCCGTGTATACGGTGGGGGCGCCTGCTAGTGGCCTAGGAGAGGTTACTTTGGGAAAAATCACTGGGTGCCGGGTGACAAACTGCAAGAGAGGAGCCTTAGGGAACTGATTGTTAATGGGACCAAGAAATGTACACCGGAGAATGGCCCATTGATCTATGCATCCGGTGAGTATCTCAAGCTGCTGGGAAGAATAAGGCACCCTGAGATTTTTGGGCTGCTGACCGAAATGCTGCACAGCCCTTTTAATGCATTCTAGGGCCAAGTCTGCAACCGCTGTAGGATAGTGCTCTAGGACTTTTTTGGGGGAAACTCCAGGGTGGACCCAGAGCAGCGGCCCCCGCTGCCACAGTACCACAGTGGGCTGTAATTCTGTCGGCAGCACGCAGGCTTCAAAAGGCTCATCAGGGTCTATTTTCTTCAATGCCGCGCCACTGAGCGCCTGTTCCACCTGGCATAGTGCTCGCCTTGCCTCTGGAGTGAAGCTTCGAGGTGAGTTTATATTAGAATCCCCCTTCAACAGGTCGAACAAAGGTGTTAGTTTGACATTGGGTATTTTTAGGTATGGACGGATCCAATTGATATCCCCCATGAGTTTTTGTAGATCATTGAGAGTGTGTATATTGTCTAGCCTGAGAGACACCTTTTGGGGGGAAACATGAGTGGGTGCGACTTTCGCCCCCAGGAAAGTGGTAATGTCAGTCATTTGGATTTTTTCAGGGGCAATCTCTAGGTTAGCTTCTCTAAGACTAAGGACTAAATGTGACAAAACTGTTTTAAGAAGATCTGTGTCTCTATGGGCTAAGAGAATGTCATCCATATAATGGATGATTTTCACTTGAGGGAACTGCTGCCGAGTGCTAGCTAGCTTCGCAGCGACATACAGCTGGCACATGGTAGGACTATTAGCCATGCCTTGGGGCAGGACTGTCCATTCAAAGCGTTGACAGGGCTCCTCTTGATTACTAGAGGGCACAGTAAAGGCAAACTTAGGGGTGTCTTCAGGGTGGAGCGGAATAGAAAAGAAGCAATCTTTCAGATCTATGATGAAAATCGACCAGTGCTCCGGTAATGCCGAGAGGAGGGGCAGTCCCATCTGAACGGGCCCTAAAGGCTCCATGCAATCGTTAATAGCTCTTAGATCATGTAGCAGTCTCCATTTACCAGATTTCTTTTTTATTACGAATATAGGGGTGTTCCACGGTGACGTGGAAGGGGCGATATGGCCCTTTTCTAGTTGTTCTGATACTAGGGCGTGCAACGCTGCAAGTTTTTCCTGTGGCAAGGGCCACTGAGGCACCCACACCGGAGCCTCGGTTTTCCATTTTAGTTTTATAGGTGTGGGTGGGAATCTCTCCTCAGTGGCCCCTATGAAAAACCCAAGCCTCGTCTGTCAGACTTGGCGGCAGCTTGTATAGGCTCCGCACGTCCGTGCAGTGAAGCTCCTAAACCCTTGCCGGGGGTATACCCCATTTCTTTTAGCAGTCGCTTAGAGGTTGGGGAGTAGCCGCTAATTAAAGTAACGTCCATTTGGGTCAGAATGTCTCTTCCCCACAAAGACACAGGCAGGGCTAATACATAAGGCTGGAAACTGCCTTGGTGTCCTTCTTCATCGGCCCAATGAAGGGCAGCTGCACTGAGCATGGGCGCTGAAATTTGGCCTATTCCTCTAATGGGCTCTTCCGCCCTGCTCGTTGGCCAGGTGGGGGGCCATTCTTGTTGTCTTATGATAGACCGATCGGCCCCTGTATCGAGCAGGCCCAAGAAAGATCTGCCTTGCACCTTAATGGTTAGCATAGGTCGAGACTCCAGGGACATATGGAGTCCCTCAAAAATCACTCCACTGGATCCGAACCCTTTTTCCCCTCTCTGTCTGATTCTGCTTGGAAAGACTGCATGTAAGCTGGGTAAGAGCAGGAGCTGCGCCAGCTTATCACCTTCTGCAATGACTAAGGTGCCCCGCTGAGATTGAACCATAACTTGGGCACGGCCTGTGAAATCTGAATCTACAAGTCCTGGTATAACTGTTAATCCTTTCAGGGCCGTGGATGCTCTTCCCAATATGAGCCCTACAGTACCAGCCGGTAAGGGCCCCTTGAAGGAGGTCCCTACTAACTGGACACCCATGGAGGGGGTTAGTACGAGTCTGGAGGTGGCACAGAGGTCCAGTCCTGCTGAGCCGGGGGACGCACGAATTTGATCGGATCCTGTGTTGTCGAATGGCATGCAAGGGGGTCCGTCGAAAGGGCGGACCCCCTCTTCCCGTTTTTTGGAATCTGCTCGGGGCGGCCAGAGAGGCGTCTACCCTGCGCATCGAAAACCGATTTACAGTCTTCTGCGCGGTGGGGGCCTTTGTGGCAACGGCCACACGGCCTGGTTGCTGCACCTGGTTCGCCAAACCGTTGAGTGGCAGGGGGTTGACGTCTATTGGGACAATCTCTCTTAAAGTGCCCTGATTGGCCACAGCCATAGCACCCGTTAGACTTTGCCCCTAAGGTTCTCGGGCTTTTTGTAGCCACCTGTAGGGAGCTGGCTAGCATGGCAGCTAGACCTGCATTAGTTAAAGGGCTGCCAGCATCTCTACAGAGCCTGACCCACTCTGTCAAATTTTTTGCTCTGTTTTGTGCCAGGATAACTTTGCACTCCTTGTTGCACTGCTCAAAAATCATTTGCTTAACCACAGTCTCTGCTACTCCTGGATCTGAGAAGATTCTCTCAGCTGCGGTTTGCATCCTGGCTACAAAATCCGCAAATGGTTCTGTGGGGCCTTGGTGTATATTGCTGAGTGAGGCCTGAGCCTCTCCCTCACCTGTTAGCTTTTTCCAGGCACCCACAAAACAGCGGAAGATCTGGGCATAGACCTCTTGTGGGAAACCCGTTTGGTTCTGGGCATGGGCGCCTCTCCCCAACAGCATGTCAGCACTCCACCCGCCACGTCTCCCCGCCGCATTCCTTGCGGCCTGCTCTTCAGCTAACTCCTCAAACCATGCTTTCCAATCTATGAATCGGCCTGACGGCAAGCAAGCACGGGCTAGCTGAAAAATATCTGCGGGTGTATGATTTAGAGCAGAGAGGTTCTCGATCATGTTCAAGGTATAAGGGGCATTGGGGCCATACTGATGGACGGCCTGCCTCAATTCCCTCAATAGTTTGTAATCATATGATTCGTGCCGATTGCCACCTTGGGGATTGATAATAACTGGGTACATTTCTGAGACTGGCTGCGGCTCAAGTGGCTGGTAGCCACCCAGCATGCCAAAAGGTCTAAATGTTGTGAAAGGGTTCCATCTCCAGAAATGTCTCCCACCACTACCTAATGGCAAAGGGTCCTGAGGGCCTGTATACTCGGGCGGGGGGTACGGCAAAGGTTGCCCCTCCCCTGACCGACCCATCGGGGTTTCCGGGTCTGGCAGCAAAGGATAATTACATTTACTGGGCATGGCCACTAGAGGGAGCTCTCGGCAAGGTCCTTTGGTGGGACCGCCCAAGGCGTCAGTTGGGAGCTGGGGTGTCCCTGGGGGTGCAGCGGTAGACATTGGCGGGGCGGAAGGCCGCACGGGTGTGGCGGGAGGCTCCTCCCACTCAATTAGCGGGGATGCTTCCGCCTTCTCGTCAGTATCGCTATCTGACTCTGAGTCAGAGTCACTGGACTCCGGCGGTTTGCCCTTACAGGAGCCGTCCGCTGACGAAACTGACTGGGTTTCTTGGAGCGCGCACCGTGCTTCTTGCAAGACAGAGGACGGGCTTAGGCCGGTAGCCGATTCTAGTTCAAGGACCGCACGGACGGTCTCCCATATGGGTACTAGAATCGGGTCCATACACACGCCCGTCTGGCGCGCTCGGTCTATGTCGCGACCGAGCTTCATCCAAGAGGGTAGGCTAAGGCTGCCGGTGCAGGCAAACCAAGGGGCAAAAGTATCAACATCATCAAGAAAACGCTGAAGGGAGCTTTTCCTGACCGAGATACCCCGTTGTTTCAAAAGGTTCTTTAAGGGAGCTAAGAGAGGTGAACTTCCGGACTGCCCCATGATTGCAGTCGGCACTATACTTCAGTCACTCGGAGAGCTCTTCCGAGTCCCCCGGGGTCACCTGAAAACCCACGGGCCCTAACTATCATGTAATAAGACGCACTCACCTTCTCGCGTTGATCAGGCGCGGGAAGTCCGCCGTAAGCTCGACGCGCAGCGCTGCTCTCCTCACAGAGGGACCGTCGAGAGCGAGGCAGGAGGAGGAGCTTCCCCGTACGGGCCACCACTTGTCCGGCGCTGCCCCGCTCGGTCCCCGGTTCCCGGCCGCCGAGGGGAAACAGGGAAGGAGAGAGAGAGAGATGCAGACTGCGCGAACTAACCTGGTCATGAATCACGACTCGAACCACACGGCAGTTGTGAAAGCAAGCCCTTTACTACAGCTAGATGAACATTCTGTGTTACTGGTTCCCACACGGGGCACGGCGCCTCGTGGGAGAGCAGCCTCGATGTGGCCGTCAGGCACGGCTCCTTGTGGGCTGTCTCACCCTACCCCGTCCGGGTAAGACCTTTTATACACAATTAACAACCAATAAGCTTCTAGGCTAGTATCGCGTATACAGGATTTCGATTGGTAGGAGCGGGTGGCGGATACATGCGTCACTATGCGGAAACAGGATGCAGGCGCCATCTTGGCTCACTCGATGGGCGGGGGTAACTCTAGAGCAGGCTGCAGCGCATACGCTAGGCCCGATTCGGGAGGCGGCTTTCCACAAATATTCACTTATGTAACCACTTTAAGTGTAGTTATCAAGTTAAAGACATTTAAAATGGTTATAAAGCTAGTAGTGTAAATTCAAATGTTTTCAGTTGTTCCAATAATGTCCTTTTGAGGCTTTTCTCCCCCCTTGTTAGATCCCATACAGGATGACATATGGCATTTAATTCATTTTCTCTTTAGTTGCTCTTCCTTCTTTTTAAAGTATTGTTGGAACATATAGACAACCTAAACCTTCCAATCTCAACCACTACCAAGCATACTATTCATGGGTATTAATCACATTTGCAATATTGTGGTGCCCTCATCACTTTCCATTACTAAAACTTTCCCATATCCCCAAACAGAATCCTAAACTCATTATACATTAACTCCCCATTCTCCCTGCTCCCCACCATACTGGCAACCTGTACTCTAATTTCTGTCCCTTTGAGCTTGCATATTCTCTGATATTTTCTTTGTCGCTGCCATGGGGCTTAAATTTAACATCCTAAATCTATAACAATCTCATTTGCTTTGATACTAACTTAACTTCAATAGTATACACAAAGTATGTTCCTATACCCCTCTTTCCGACTATATTTATGTAGTTCTTGTTGCAAATTATATGTTTATACATTGTCTAAACCTACTGATTTAGCATAACATTTTATGCATCCACCTTTTAGATCCAGTAGGAAGTAAAAATGAAAGTAACAAACCAAAAATACAATAGTATTGGTATTTATATATATCCATGTCATTACATGGAGATTTTATTTCTTCATGCTTCTTCAATCTATGGTCTATTTTCCTTTCCTTTTAACCTGCAGAACTCTCTTTAGCACTAGAGCCAGACTAGCGGTGAAAAATTCCTTAAGTTTTTGTTTATCTGAGAATGTCTTAATCTCTCCCTCGTTTATGAAACTAAGTTTTGTCAGATACAGAATTCTGGTTGGCAATTTTTTGCTTACAGCACTTTAAATGGGTCACACCATTGCCTCTTGTCTCCATGGTTTTTGATGAGACATTGGCACGTGAACTTCTTGAAGCTGCCTTGTATGTGATATGTTGTTTCTCTCTTGCAGCTTTCAGTATTCTCTATCTTTGGCATTCAACAGTTTGACTAAATATATCATGATATAGGTGTATTTGGGTTTACCTTGTTTGGAGTTCATTGAACTCCTTGGAAGTGTACATTCATGTCTTTAGTTAAATTTGGGGAGTTTTCAGCCATTATTTCTTTCAGTGTTCTCTCTGTCCCTTTCTCTCTCTCTTCTCCTGCTGGGACACCCACAATGTGTATATTGGCATGCTTTATTGTGTCCCACAGTTTCCTCAGGCTCTATTCACTTTTCTTCAATCTTTCATCTTTCTGCTCCTTAAAGTGATGATTTTAGTTGTCTTATCTTCATATTCACTGATTCTTCTGCCAGCTCCCATCTGCTGTTGAACCAATTTAGGGAATTTTTTATTTCTGTTACTGTGATCTTTAGCTCTGTTTGGTTCCTTTTCATAATTTCCATCTCTCTGTTGAGGTTCTCTTGGTTCAATCTATTGTTTTCCTGATTTCCTTTAGTTGTTTGTGCATGTTTTCCTCCATGTTTTTCTTTCAAAATATTTAGGACCGTTTTTTGAAAGTCTTTGTCTAGAATGTTCCAAGTCTGATCCTCTTCACTGATGCTTTCTAATGCTTTAGTCTTCTCCTATGCCTGGACCATTGCTTCCTGTTTCTCTGTATATTTTGTAACCTTTTATTGACCTGGAAATTTTGATATTTTAATGGGTTATCACTGGAATTTAGACTATGAGGAATCTTTTTCTTAAGCTTATGTCCAGCTAATGTTATGACAGAGATTTCCCTGGATGCTAGGAGATAATAAAAATAAAAGAAGGAAAGAAAAACCATCTTTCCCAGTCCTTGCAGGCTGACCTGTCTGAGTGCTGTCTTTCAGGGCTTATTCATACAGTGTTTGGAGAACAGCTCCCAGCCAAAGCAAAGGGGCCTCAGTGATCCTTTCCATGCATGTGTCTTATCTTGGGCACTTGCAAGTGATGCTAGGAATTCCTCCCTTTTTCTTAGGAAACAGTTTCTTCACAGTCCTGGTACTGCACAATATGTCATACAGCCAACAATCCTTTACTCCAGACAGTGTGACTTGACTGCTTGCCCACATTGTTCTATAGGAAAGCTCAGTGAGCTGCCTGCTATACATAAGGCAAGTTCTGGGACACTGAGTCTCTCAGCATAGACAGTCATGCTCTCAATAGGTGTCCATGGGTTACTCTGCTCCCTCCAGAACATGGAAGTGTGGGCCAGCTCCATGCAGAGCCAGTGGGGTGGGGGAGGGGCCAGCCAGGTGCCATGAGAAGACCCTGTTGCTCTTAAGTAGTCTTTTACTTGATTAAGCACTTGTCTTGTTAATGCAGTCCTTTGTTTACTGGAGCTCTGAGAAAGATGTTTCTGCCAGTCATTGCTAGCTGTTTATAGCTCTGTGAGGGGGATGAATCCATGAAGTGTCTCACTGTCTTCCTTTTTTGAAGGCTAATTTGCTGGAAATAAGATTCTTGATTGACAGGTTTTTCAATTTGTACTTTAAATATGTCACCACATTGCCTTCTGGCCACCACTATTTCAGAAGAAAAATCAGATGATAATCTTATTGAGGATACCTTGTATGTGATGAGTTACTTCTCTCTTGTAGATGTCAAGATTCTCTCTTTGCCTTTGTCTTTCTGCAGTTTGATTATAATGTATCTTAGTGTGGACCTTTTTGCATTTGTCCTTCTTGGCGTTCATTGAGCTTTTTGGATGTATAATTTTACACCTTTCATCAAATTTGGGAAATTTGGGGCCATTATTTCTTCAAATGCTGTTTCTGCCCTTTTCTCTCCTTCCTTTCCTTCTGGGTCTCCATTTATAACCCTGCATAAGCCTGCATCTCCTGCTTCATTGAGTGTAAAGATGATCCAGACGTAAAAGCTTAGGGTCTTTTCAGGTCTTTCCTGAACATGTGTCCTTCCCTGGATATACATGTGGCTTTCTAAATTCTCCTTTATGTGTGGGAGCTTTTCAATGCCCTAATTTTTCAAAGAATCTCTCTACCTGGCTTTTCCTCCCAAGCTTCCAGAGTGTCTATTGTTTGCCTCAGCTGTTCTTTTTGATCCTGGCTGAAGTGGGTTGTTCACTGGCCTTTCAGTGTTTTCAAGTTCTGCCCTCAGCATAGCCACTCTTCCTCCCTTGAGAAAGTTCTGAGTTAGACAAAACAAAGGCAAGTGCCTTATGTCAGTTCTTCAGGTAGTTCCCAGGGTGATAAAACAGACAAATACCACCTGATGAGAGTCAACATCACACTTGATGGAGGAAATTTAAATGCTCTTTTTAAGTGAGGGAAAAAAAAAACAAGGAAGAAACTGTTACCATGTCTATGTAACACAGGAAGACCTGAGCAATGAAATAGTCAAGAAAAATTTATAAGAGGTATGAGGATATGAAGGAAAGAGATAAAATTGTCACTATTTACATATAATATATGTATTTACTTAGAAAATCCAAGAAATTAAACTGGTAAGCTAATAAAATCAATAAGGCCTAAATAAAGATAGATACCATTTACATATGTGATGACTTAACAAAATAAAATATACTTTCCCCCCAAGTAATCTTTAACTTCAGTTTAATTCTGAGAAAAATTTGAGGAGAGCTTTTTAGGGAAATTAATATACTAATTCTAACCTGTATATTGAGGTTCACAATTAGCTAAGACAATTGTGAAAAAGAAGAGTACAGGATGGGGGATGGATGTTGGTCCCACCTGATATCAAGATATATATTCACAAAGCTGAAGTAGAACAAGACAAGACAAAAATGTGATACTTGTATGGAACAGGCAGATGACCCAATGAAATAAAAAGAAAGCCCACTAAAAGATTCATGAGTACCTAAAGATTTGGGAAAATGAGGTGACATCCCAAATCAATGTAGAAATAATGGGCTGGTCAATACATAATCCTGGGACAAATGGTTTTCCATTTGAAAAATGAATTGGTCCTCTACATCAAGTGGAATAAGACTCTAAATGTAAAAGTTAAAATTGTAAAGCAAATGGAAGAAAATGGAGAAAAATATCCTTGAGATCTTGAATAACAATTTCTTAAATTGCTGACAAAAGCTGAAACCATAGACTCTTTTCAGGTGACATCATCAAGGTGGCAGTGAAAGACATCCCTGGAAATGTTTCCCCTTAGAGATAGCTAAATAAAAGGGGAGATTCAACTTGCTTGGACCTCTGGAGGATGATAGAGACTGGAAAAAAAGATTCCACAAATGCTGACTCAAAGGGGAAAAAGAAACACACACACACACAAACACACAGGGGGTCGGGGAGAGCAGTTTAGACTTTCCAGTACAGATTTCTCCCCCATGCTTGGTCCCACATGCTTTAAGAGACACAGAGTGGCAGTGTTCTTGCCATGTTCAGTATCACAGAGGTATCCACAGTAGCACCTTAGAGTCCCATGCACATTCAAGCATGGAGACCTGAGGCCACATAGACACAAGATGGGACCCTATTGGTCAGCATGCACACACATAAAAAGAGGTTCCCCAAACATGACACCCAGGGGTGTAAATCCCCCTGGCAACATGGGAAATGGCTTCTGGAGATGAGCCTGGACCCAACACTGGGGAGGTGGGGGTGGGGGGATCTTCTTGACCAAAAGGGGGGAGAGAGATGAAACAAAATAAGGTTCCAGTGGCTGAGAGATTTCAAATGGAGTCAAGAGGTCACTCTGGAGGTTATTCTTATGCACTGTATAGATATCAGCTTTTAGTTTTTAGTGTGTGGGAATGGCTAGAGGGAAATACCTGAAGCTGTCACTGCAACCCAGTGACCTTGATTCTTGAAGACAACTATATAACTATGTAGAATGCATAGTGTGACTGTGTGACTGTGAAAACCTTGCAGCTCACACTCCCTTTATCCAGTGTATGAACAGATGAGTGGGAAAATGTGGACAAAAATTAGATGACGAGTAGGGTGTGATGGAGGGAATGGAAAGATTTAGGTGTTCTTTTTTGCTTTTGTTCTTATTTTGGAGTAAGGAAAGGTTCAAAAATTCATTCTGGTGATGAATGCACAACTGTATGATGGTGCTGTGAAAAACTGTACACTGTAGATGACTGTAGGGTGTTTGAATATATCTCAATTAAACTGTATTTAAAAAAAGTAAATGAACAATGGGGGAGGAGGGGAATGGGATGTTTTGGATGTTCTTTTTTATTTTAATTTTAATTTTATTTTTTTGAATAACGAAAATGTTCAAAGTTTGATTGTAGTGATGAAAGCACAACTATATGACAATACTGTGAACAACTGAGTGTACACTTTGAATGACTGTATGCTATGTGATTATATCTCAATAAAATTGCATTTAAAAAAGGTCCTCCAGAAACCAGAGTGACCAACAGCAGAACTATCGCAATCTGTGCACACTCTCAGGCTGGTATGTAATTTCTGGTGCACCTAAACAAACAAATAAAAAAAATTAGGTGTTTTTGAACAACAAGCCCATCTGACTCTGTGGGTCTGGATTCCCTAATGTGGAAGTTACCAGAGGCAGAAAAGCCACACAAGAAGCAGAAACAACTGCTGTAAGAAAGGGCAGACCCAGGGCTGAAAGCTGGAGTGAAAAAGCAGTGCAGAATGGGGGAGAGGAGTTGAGTTAATTATAGCTACTGAGGAGAAAAATATGTTTTAAAAAAATAAGGAGAACAGCCCAGGACTTCTGGAAGAGGAACAGAGGAAAGAAAATCCTCTTTTGGAGAGGAAACAGTCACACAAAAATAGTGCAGTCTTAAAAGTTATTGAGCATGCCCAGGGCAAGAGACAGGTGCAGAAAGCCTGAGAAAATCCAAAGGGTTCAACACAGACTGCTCCAAAAGTCCAATATAAAATGGACCAAGCATTGAAGAAAAACCTTAACACTCAGTCAATCTACACTAAAACCCTAGGCAAGAGGGAGAAACTATTTCCAGAGTTAGTATATCAGAACAACCAGATTCTCAGACATCAACAAAATATCACAAGCCATACAAATATGAAGGAAGTGATGGATCATTCAATGGAACAAATTAAAACTTCAGAGGAAATACAGACAGTGGAACAACTACTAATCAAATATGTCCAGTCAAATCTCCTAAATCAATTCAAGGAGTTAAAAGAAAATATGGATAGAAAGAAATTGATATAGCAAATGGATATAAAGCACAAAAGGATATAAAGAAGACTATGTGTGAATAAAAAGAAGAATTAAAAAGTGTAAAAAGGAACATAGAACTTATGGACTGAAAAACATGATTAAAAGTGTACTAGAGGTGTTCATCAGCAGATTTGAACAAGCAAAAGAAAGAATCAGTGAACTAGAAGACAGCACAATCAATATCATATAATTGGAAGAACAAATAGAGAAAAAAATGAAAAAAGTGATCAGAGCCTGAGGGACCTGTGGGACAGCATGAAGCGGACCAATATTCACAATATGCTCAATTCTTCTGAGAGTCCCAGGAGAGGAGGAGATGAAAAAGGGGGCAGAATGAATATATGAGAAAATAATGGCTGAAAATTTCCCAAATCTTATGAAAGACAAAAATATACATGTCCAAGAAGTACAACAAATTCCACACAGGATAGACCCTAACAGACCCACTCCAAGACACATGCTAATCAAAATGTCAAATGCCAAAGATATAAAGAGAATTCTGAAAATAGCAAGAGAAAAGCAATTCATCCCATACAAGGGATCCTCAATAATACTAAGTGCCAATTTCTTATCAGAAACTATGTAGTCAATAAATCAGTGATGTGACATATTTAAGGTACTGCAAGAGAAAATCTACCAACCACAAATTCTTTATCTGGAAAAACTGTCCTTCAAAAATGAGGAAGACTTTAAGACATCCACAGATAAACAAAAACTTTCAGAGTTCATTTGCAAAGGACCTGTCCTACTAGAGATATGACAGGGAGATCTTCAGGTTGAAAGAGAAGGAAAAGAGATAGTAGCTTGGAGCAGTGTGAAGAAGTGAAAATCTCCAGTAAGTGAAAATCCAATTGTCCAGTACCTTCAGCATGTAACTCTACTATAAGATTTAGAATCAAGTAATTAAGAAATTAATCATAATTCCATGTTACAGACACACAAAAGATAAAGAGATAATATGTGACAAAAATGTAAAGAGAGGGAACAGAGAGGTATAGGAGCAGAGACTGGGTATGTTATTGAAGTTAAGTTCGTATTTTTTTTGAACTAGGAGGTTATGGACTTAGGTTGTTTAATACAATCCTCAGGGTAACCACAAACAGAATAATTAAAATATATAGAAAAAGAGATGAGAAAGGGATCAATCAGTTACATCAAAAAAGATCAACTACATATGCACACAAGAAGGCTGCAATAAAGGAAAAGAGAACATAAAACATATGAGACATAGAAGAAACAAAGGACAAAATGTCTGAAGTAAGTTCTGCCTTCTCAATAATTAAACTGAGTGAGTGTGAATGGATTAAACTCCCCAGTCAAAAGGCACAGATTAGCAGAATGGATAAAAGAACATGATTCAACTATATGTTGTTTACAAGAGACTCACCTTAGACCCGAAGACACAAATAGATTGGGAGTAAAAATATTCCAAGCAAATGACCAAGGGAGAACTGGGGTAGTCATACTTATATTGGAAAATAGACTTAAAGTCAAAAACTGTTACAGAAGACAAAGAAGGAGACACTATATTAATAAAAGGGCCAATCCACCAAGAAAAAATAACAATCATAAACATTTATGCACCTAACCACAGGGCCCCAAAATACACAAAGCAAACACTGAAAAAACAGAAGGGAGATATATAAACCTCTAAAATAATAGTTGGAGTCTTCAATATACCACTTTCATCAATGGAGAGAACATCTACACAGAAGATCAATAAGGAAAATAACTTGAACAATACTATAAGTGAACTAGATCTAACCAATATATACAGAAAACTGCACCCCAAAACAGCAGAATACACATTCTTTTCAAGTACATATAGATAATTCTCCAGGATAGACCACATGTTAGGTCACAAAACAAGTCCTGATAAATTTTGAAGACTGAAATTATACAAAGCATCTTCTCTGACCACAATGGAAAGAAGCCAGAAATTAATAACAGAAGTTAGAACAGGAAATTCCACAAAAATACCAATGTTAAACAACAAACTATTAAATAATCAGTAGGTCAAAGAAGAAATCACAAGGGAAATCAGCAAATATTTTGAGATGAATGGAAATGAAAACAAAACATATCAAAACTTATGGGACACAGCAAAGGTTGTGCTTAAAGAGAAATTTATATCTCTAAATGCTTACATTAAAAAAGAAGAAAGATCTCAAATCAGTGACCTAACCTCATACCTGGGGCCCTACAAAAGAAGAGCAAACTAAACCACAAAGATGAGAGCGGGGATAAATGAAATAAAGAAAAAAAAAATAGAATTAATGAAACCAAAAGTTGTTTTTTTGAGAATATCAATAAAATTGAAAACCTTCAGTAAGACTGACAAAGAAAAAAGAGAAGATGCAAATAACTAAAATCAGAAATGAAAGGAGGAACATTACTATCAACTCCACAAAAATAGAAAGTATTATAAGAGGATCCTCTGAACAGCAGTGTTCCAGTTTGCTAAAGCTGCCGAAATGCAAAATACCAGAAATGGATTGGCTTTTATAAAGGGGGTTTATTGGGCTACAAATGTACAGTTCTAAGGCCATAAAAGTGTCCAAACTAAGACATCAACAAGAGGATACCTTCACTGAAGAAAGGCCAATGGCATCTGGGGTTCCTTTGTCACATGGAAAGGCACATGGTGATGTCTGCTGGTCCTTCTCTCCCAGGCTCTAGTTTCAAAGTGGCTTTATCTAAAATGTCTCCAGACTTCTGTCTTAGGTTCTCTGGGTCCTTCTGCTTGTTACTCCTAGGGCGTTTCTGGTCTTAGCATCTGGGTCTGTGTCAGCTGTCTTAAGGAAACCAGTGGAGTATTTAAGACCCACCTTGAATGGGCAGGGTCACATCTCCATGGAAATAATCTAATCAAAAGGTCCCACCCACCATAAATCTGCACCCATGAGATTGGATTAAAAGAACATGGCTTTTGGGGGGTACATAATAGATTCAAACCAGTGCAGATGGTATGCCAATAAATTAGATAACTTAGATGAAATGAAAAAATTCTTAGAAACTCAAGAAGAAACAGAAGATCTTGACAGACCATGTAAAGAGATTGAATCAGTAATCAAAAACCTCCCAACAAAGAAAACCCCAGGACCAAACAGCTTTACAGAGGAATTTTACCAAACATTCCAAGAAGAATAAACACCAGTCCTGCTCAAACTCTTCCAAAAAATTGAAGAGGAGGGAATACTTCCCCACTCATTCTACAAGCCCAGCATCACCTAATACCAACACTAGGTAAAGATATCACAAGAAAAGAAAACTACAGATCAATATCCCTCATGAATATAGATGTAAAAATCCTCAACAAAACAGAAAGAAATTGAATCTAAAAGCATATTTTAAAAATTATACAACCACGATCAAGTGGGATTTATCTGAGGTATACAAGTATTGTTCAATATGAGAAAATCAAATAATATAATGCACCACATTAATAGAATGAAGGAAAAAAACCATGTAATCATCTCAATTGATGCAGAAAAGACATTTGATAAAATTTAGCACTCTTTCCTGATAAAAAATACTCATAAAACTAGGAATAAAAGGAGACATCTTTAACATGATAAAGGGCATATTTGAAAAAACCACAGCTAACATCATACTCAATGGAGAAAGACTGAAAGCTTTCCTCCTAATAACAGGAACAAAAGACAGATACCCACTGTCACCACTGTTATTCAACATTGTACTGGAAGTTCTTGCCAGGGAATTAGGCAAGAAAAAGAAATAAATGGCATTCAAATTGGAAAGGAAGAAGTAAAACTCTCATTTGCAGATGACATAATCCTTTTTTACAGAAAATCCTGAATAATCCACAGCAAAGCTATTAGAGCAATTAAATGAATTCAGCAAAGTGGCAGGTCAACATGCAAAGACCAGTGGTGTTTCCACATGCCAGTAATGAACAACCTAAAGAGGAAATCAAGAAAAAAATCCATTTAAAATAGCAACTAAAAGAATCAAACATCTAGGAATAAATTTAACGAAGGATGTGAAGACCTTGTACAAAGAAAACTACAAAAGATTGCTGGAAGATATTATAGAAGACCCGAATAAATGGAACCACATTTCATGTTCATGGATGGAAGTCTAAATATTGTTAAGATATCAGTTATACCCAAAGCAATATACAGATTCAATGCAATTCCAGTAAAAACTCCAATAACCTGCTTTGCAGAAATGGAAAAGCCAACCAACAAATTTATATGGAAGGTTAAGCAGCCCCAAATATCCAAAAACATCTTAAAAAAGAACAAAGTTGGAGTACTCACACTTCCTGATTTTCAAACTTATTGCAAAGCTACAGTAATCAAAACAGCATGCTACTGGCCAAGGACAGATATAGATCAATGGAATAAAATTGAAAATTCAGAAATACACCCTTATGTCTTTGGCCAATTGATCTTTGATAAGGATGACAGGTCCACTCTGGGGAAAGAATAGTCTTTTCAACAAATGGTGTCAGGAGAACTGGATAGTGAAGGAATGAAGGTGGACCCCTACCTCACACCATATACAAAAATCAAATCCAAATGGATCAAAAACCCAAATGTAATAACTAAAACCATAAAACTCCTAGAAGGAAACATAGGAAAACATCTTCAGGACCTTGTGTTAGGCAGTGGTTTCTTAGACTTTACAAAAAAAAGATGAGCAACAGAAGAAAAAAATAGATAAATGGGACTTAATAAAAATTAAAAACTTTTGCACATTAAAGGACTTTATCAAGAAAGTAAGAAGACAACCCACAGAATAGGAGAAAATACTTGGAGAACATATATCTGATAAGTGTTTAATATCCAGAATATATAAATAACCTCCTACAACTCAACAACAAAAAGACAATCAGCCCAACTAAAAAATGGGCCAAACAGTTGTATGGGCATTTCTCCAAAAAATATATATATATCAGGAATGAGACAAGGATGCCCACTGTCACCACTATTATTCAACATTGTGTTAGAAGTGCTAGCCAGAGCAATCCTACAAAACAAAGAAATAAAAGGCATCCAAACTGGAAAGGAAGAAGTAAAACTGTCATTCTTTGCAGATGATATGATCTTATATTTGGAAAACCCTGAGAAATCAATGACACAGCTTGAGTTAATAAATAAATTTAGCAAAGTAGCAGGATACAAAATTAATGCACATAAGTCAGTAATGTTCCTATACACTAGAAATGACCTAAGTGAAGAGACACTCAAGAAAAAGATTCCATTCTCAATAGCAACTAAAGAGACACTCAAGAAAAAGATTCCATTCTCAATAGCAATTAAAAAAATCAAGTACCTAGGAATAATCTTAACCAAAGATTTAAAAGAACTATACATAGAAAATTACAAAATTTTACTAAAAGAAATAGAAGTGGACCTAAAAAGGTGGAAAAATATTCCATCTTCATGGATAGGAAGGCTAAATGCCATTAAGATGTCAATTCTACTCAGACTTCATCTACACATTCAATGTAATGCCAATCAAAATTCCAACAACCTACTTTGCAGACTTGGAAAAGCAAGTTATCAAATTTATTTGGAAGGGAAAGATGCCTCAAATTGCTAAAAAAACATTCTAAAAAAGAAAAATGAAATGGGAGAACTTATACTTCCTGACTTTGAAGCTTACCATAAAGCTACAGTAGTCAAAACAGCGTGGTACTGGCATAAAGGTAGACATATTGATCAATGGAATCAAACTGAGAATTTGGAGATAGACCCCAAGATCTACAGTCGATTGATCTTTGATAAGGCCCCAAAACCACTGATCTGGGACATAACGGTCTTCAAAAAATGGGGCTGGAAGAACTGGATATCCATATCCAAAAGAATGAAAGAGGACCCCTACTTCATACCTGTTCTAGTTTGCTAATGGTGCAGAATGCAAGACACCAGAGATGGATAGGCTTTTATAAAACGGGGGTTTATTTCGCTACACACTTACAGTCTTAAGGCCACAAAGCATCCAAGGTAACACCTCAGCAATCGGGTACCTTCACCGGAGGATGGCCAATGGCGTCTGGAAAACCTCTGCTAGCTAGGAAGGCAGCTGGCATCTGCTCCAAAGCTCTGGCCTCAAAATGGCTTTCTCCCAGGACGTTCCCCTCCAGCAAGCTTGCTCCTCTTCAAAACATCATTCACAGCTGCACTCAGTTCCCTCTCTTTGAGTCAGCTCATTTATATAGCTCCACTGATCAAGGCCCACCCTGAATGGGCGGGGCTGTGCCTCCATGGGAACATCTCATCAGAATCATCACCCACAGCTGGGTGGGGCACATTCCAAGCAAATCTAACCAGCACCAAAACGTCTGCCCCACAAGACCACAAAGATAATGGCATTTGGGTGACACAATACATTCAAACCAGCACATTCCACCCCCTGAACCCCAAAATGACATTATCTTTCCAAATACAAAATACATTCACTCCATCACAATATCACAAAAACTTAAATCATTTCAGTAACAAAAGTTAAGTACAAGATCCCATCAAAATCAATTATAGGCATGGCCAGTCCTAAGGAATAATTTTTTTTTAGCTGTGGATCTGTGAACTTAGAACAAGTTATGTGCTCCCAATATACAAAAGAGAGACATTCATAGGATAAACATTTCCATTGCCATAAGGAGAAACAGTAAGGAAAACAGGGTTAACAGGACCAAAACAGTTCCTAAAACCCGCAGGACAAACTCCATTAGATTTCAAAGTCTGAGAGTCATTTACAGAACAATGTTGCATCCTTGGGGCTTGAGAGAGCAGGAGCCTAACCCTTCCTAAGGGCCTTTGTGGCAGCCCTTTTCTCTCCAAATGCTTGGGTGAGTGCTCCAACATATCCACACATTGGGGAGACCACCTTCTCGGCCCCACCCTCCTCAAACATCGGGGCAGCTCCCGGATTCCCTTCCATCTCCAGGGCACACACTCAACCCCCTCAGAACAGTGTGGTGGCAGCCAGGCTCTCCCCAATTCCCTGGGAATGTGCTCCGCCCTCTTTGGGACCTCAGATGGCAAAACTCTTCCAGAGCATTGAGGCGGAAAGCCTGCCCTCGACCTCCAGGGCAAACCCACCCTTTCCATGCATGTGGGCTGCTCCGCTCTCCCAGCCCGAGACCTCTTGACTCCAGACCTCAACCTCCATGGCTCTGTCTTTGAAGAGATTTTTCCTTTAATTTTTCCCTTGTCTGTCTCCTCCAGTCCAAACTGGCAATGGCTCTGTCTATAAAGATCTCACAAAAATTCTGTTGGCTTTGCATGAAGCACACAGGGGTCAAAGCCATTAGACAATAGGACTTTCCACAAATCCTTTCTGGATAATTCCATCTCCAATCTTGGATTGTACTGAAATGGTGGCTGGGTTCCGTGTTTGGTTACATCCTCATATTGGGCTGTAGCTTCTGGGATTCCACCCCCTGGAAGCTCATAATTTTCCAAGCCAGCAGCTTCTGGTTTCTTTGAACCCAGAGTTCAGTTCTAAGTTTCTCTCTCCGCTCGCATTTTACTATAAGCTGCAAGAAGAAGCCAGGGTACCTCCTCCATATGTAGTCTGGAGATCTCCTCAGCTAAGTACTCCAGGTTGTCACTTTCAAATTCTTCCTTCCATCTGACACCAGGGCTCAATTTTGCCAAATTTCTGCCACTTTAAAACAATGATCACCTTTCTTCCAGTTTGCAACAACACATTCATCATTTATGCTCAAGTCCTCATCAGAAGTATCTTTAGACTCCATATTTCCATGAACAGTCTCTTTAAAGCAGTTTTGGCCTTTTCTATCACGCTCCTCACAATTCTTCCAGAATCTTCCCCTTATCCATTTGAAAAGCCGTTCCAACATGTTTGGTATTTGCAAACTCAGCAGCAAAAGCACCCCACTTCTCTTTGTTCCAAAATCTGTTCTAGTTTGCTAATGCTGCAGAATGCAAAACACCAGAGATGGATAGGCTTTTATAAAACGGGGGTTTATTTCGCTACACACTTACAGTCTTAAGGCCACAAAGCATCCAAGGTAACACCTCAGCAATCGGGTACCTTCACCGGAGGATGGCCAATAGCGTCTGGAAAACCTCTGCTAGCTAGGAAGGCAGCTGGTGTCTGCTCCAAAGCTCTGGCCTCAAAATGGCTTTCTCCCAGGATGTTTCCCTCCAGCAAGCTTGCTCCTCTTCAAAACATCACTCACAGCTGCACTCAGTTCCCTCTCTTTGAGTCAGCTCATTTATATAGCTCCACTGATCAAGGCCCACCCTGAATGGGCGGGGCTGTGCCTCCATGGGAACATCTCATCAGAATCATCACCCACAGCTGCGTGGGGCACATTCCAAGCAAATCTAACCAGCACCAAAACATCTGCCCCACAAGACCACAAAGATAATGGCATTTGGGGGACACAATACATTCAAACTGGCACAATACCCTATACAAAAATTAACTCAAAGTGGATTAAAGAACTCAATATAAGAGACAATGCCATAAAATTCCTAGAAGATAATGTAGGGAATCGTCTTCAAGACTTTGTATTTGGAGGTCACTTCTTAGACCTTACACCCAAAGCACAAGGAATGAAAGAAAAAAATAGAACTCCTCAAAATTAAAAGCTTTAGTACCTCAAAGGAGTTTGTCAAAAAAGTGAAGAGGCAGCCAACTCAATGGGAAAAAATGTTTGGAAACCATGTATCTAACAAAAGACTGATACCTTGCATATATAAAGAAATCCTACAACTCAACGACAATAGTACAGACAGCCCAATCATAAAATGGGCAAAAGATATGAAAAGACATTTTCACTGAAGAGGAAATACAAATAACTAAAAAACACATGAAAAAATGTTGATCTTCACTAGCTATTAGGGAGATGCAAATTAAGACCACAATGAGATATCATCTGACACCAATTAGAATGGCTGCCATTAAACAAACAGGAAACTACAAATGCTGGAGAGGATGTGGAGAAATTGGAACTCTTATTCATTGTTGGTGGGACTATATAATGGTACAACCACTCTAGAGAACAGTCTGGAGTTTCCTTAGAAAACTATATATTGAGTTACCCTTAGATTCAGCAATTTCACTTCTCCATATATACCCAGAAGATCTGAAAGCAGAGAAAAGAACAGACATTTGTACACCGATGTTCATAGTGACATCATTCACAATTGCCAAGAAATGGAAACAATCCAAATGCCCTTCAACAGATGAGTGGATAAACAAAATGTGGTATATACACATGATGGAATACTACGCGGCAGTAAGAAAGAATGAGGTCATGAAACATATGACAACCTGGATGAACCTTGGAGACATCATGCTGAATGAAATAAGCCAAACACAAAAAGAGAGATATTGTATGTTACCACTAATGTGAACTCTGTGAAGAATGAGTAGGGGACCTAGAGATAAACAGCAACTAGTGAAGGGGGAACAATAATCTAATAAGAACAGATAAGCTATTGAAGGTAATCTCAATGTTATGGGAATGCTCAGGAGTGATTATGGTTTGCAAACTTTCTTGTGTATAGTAGGATCATGTTGGAAGCAATGTAGTTATTATTTTAGGTTATTTGGTTTTCTTATTCCTTTGTTTTGTTAGGGTTTGTTAATTGTCTTGGGGGTATGGTAGGGACATGTTGGAAGCAATCCAGTTATTTTAGATTGTTTTTCTTAATTCTTTGTTTTGTTTTGTTTAAATTGTTTTTTTTAATTTTTTGATAAAGTAAAAAAAAACCTGTTGCATTAAAAAATTAGCTTCACTGTAAATTTTAGATAATTTCGTTATTCTTATACCTTTGTTTGATTACGGTTTGTTAATTTTCTTGGGGTATGGTAGGTGCATGTTGGAAGCAAAGTAGTCATTTTAGGTTATTTGTTTTTCTTAATCCTTTGCTTTATTTTATTGAAATTTGTATTTTTTATTGTTGTTTGTATGTTTTAATTTTTCAAGAAATAAAATTTAAAAAAAAGATATATAATAGCAAAAAGGTACAAGAAAAAGTATTCAACATCATTAGCCATCAGGGAAATGCAAAACCATGAGATACCATCTCACACCCACTAGAATGGGTACTATGAAAAAAATGGAAAATAACAAGTGTTGGAGAGGTTATGGAAAAATGAGAATACTCACACATTGGTGGGAATGCAAAATGTAGTAGTTACTGTAGAAAACAGTTTGGCAATTCCTTAGAAAATTAAGTGTAGAATTACCATGTGGCCCAGCAATCCCGCATCTAGGTGTATACCCCAAATAATTGAAAACATGGACCCAAATAGATATTTGCACACCAATTTTCATGGCATCATTATTCACAATAGCCGAAAGGCGAGAGCTACCCAAGGGTCCAGCATGGATAAACAAAATGTGGTATATACATACAATGGTATATTATTATTCAGCCATATAGAGGAATAAAGTTCCAATACTTTATTGGACACTGACAACATTCAATGTAACAACATTGAAAACATCAGGTTGAGAGAAATAAGCCAGACATGAAAGGACAAGTACTGTATGATCTCATTATATGTAATAAGCAGAACATGAAAATTCATAAAGTCAGAAAACTAGAATACACATTACCAGGGTGTGGGTTGGGGAGGAGAATGTTTAATTGGTATGGAATTTCTGTTTGGGAGGATGGAAAGTTTGGGCAATGGATGATGGTGTGATGCAGGCACAGCTTTGTGAATGTAGTTAGCACCACTGAACTGGATATTTGAAAAGGGATAAAAAAGGTTGTATACAAGTTACTGCACACACACACACAAACCATTGACCTGTACAACCCAAAAAGAGAACCCTAATGTAAATGGTGAGCTAAAGTTATTAGCATAATAATAATAATAATAATAATAATAATAATGTTTTATCAATAGTAACAAAAGTAACACACTAATTCAAAATGTTAATAATATGGAAAACTGTGTGTGAGATGGGGGATATAAGAACTCTGTAGTTTCTACAGGATTTTTCTGTAAACCAACAACTGTGCTAATTTTTTTTAAAAAAGTACAAACCATAATGAAAAAATAGATGAGTTGACTGTATCAATATCAAAGATTTCTGAATAACAAAGGGAACCATAGATAAAATTAACAGATGAGTCACTTGCTGGAAAAAGAATTTTATAGCATCTAAAATGAACAAAGGTGCAGCATATACATACACATATATGTCATTCCTCATTTAGATCTCTACTCAAATATTACCACCTCAGAGAGTCTTCCCTGAACGTCTATCTAAAATACCACTCCCTCCTTACTATCTGTCCTGTTATGTTTCTTTATTTTCCTTTGTGACACCTATCAAAACCTAGTATATTTTGTGATTATTTGTTCATAGCCCTTTCTGCTAATTAACTTATATGCCCTATGATGGCAGGGCTTTCTGTCTGTTTTCTTTTTTTTCCTCAATTTACTGTCTCTTTGCACCTAGAACAGCACCTGGCACATAGTGGATGCTCAATAAAAATTTGTTAAATGAATGAATGAACAAACATCTGAAAATGAACATAAAAAAGAGAGGAATCCCATAGATAAACAGGCAAAGGATTTGAGTAGGCAATTCCTCAGAAGGGGAAATCTTAATGGCTAATAAATAAATGAAGAGTTGATTAATCTCACATCAGAAATATGCAAATGAAAAGATGCATGAGTTATCATTCTACATCTATCAGATTGACAAAAATTCAAATCCCAGAAAATATGAAAGAAATGGAGGCAGTGAAGACCCACTAGCACTGCTGGTGGGAGTACAAAATGGGGCAGCCATTCTGGAGACACATCTGAAAGTAGTCAGTGAAATTAAATGTGCATATATCCTTCGACCTCAGTGATTCCATTCATGAATTTATATTCAGAATAATTCTCACACAGATCCAAGAAGGGACATGTATACAGATATCCATGGAAGTATTACTTAAGATAGCAAACAACAGGAAGCAGTATACATGTCCTTTACTACAGAAATGAGGCATTAGAGTATGTCATAAACATACTACGTGAAATTATACAGCAGCCAGAATGAACAAACTAAATGTATATACAGCAGCAGGGAAATAGCTTTCATCCTTTTCCCAATAAAAATAAAATATTATAATATTTTAAATATGACATATTATCTAAAAGCAAGTAAACAAAACCACACTGAAGAAGTGGTTCTCTGTTGACTGTTTCCTCTGAATCTGTGGCTCTTGTAGGAAAAAGATTCTTTAACATTAATAAAGATTTTCTACCTTTACAATTTTGGATCCTAAAATCCCCTGCCCTAATCAGTTGGCTTATAAACTTATTTTAATTTCAGGTGGTTCATTTTCATCTGCAACTTATGGTCATTTTTAGAGTTCTATTTAATATCCAAATTAGAGAATTATGGGCTTTCCAGAGTTGTCCCTGTCTTAATTTGCATCGTAGCTTTGGGATGGGTTGGAGTTACTAGATCAGGGGTTCTCCATCTGGGAATCTAGTTAAATGCAGATTCAGAAAGTCTAGGGGGGACCCAACATTCTGCATTTCTGACAAGTTCCTAGGTGCAGCCAAGATGCTGGTCCTCAGACCACACTTGGGATAACAAGGCTCAGACATAGCCACATAGGAATACGAGGCTCTCCACAAGAACACATTGTGGAAGCAATTATTCTTAGGGCATCTGAGAGCTCACCCTTGGCCCGGAGCAGTTCCTGGATTTATGCACATTTAGCAAAGAAAGGCTGAGGGGACAGGGAGGGGTACAGCACTATATGGCATAGCAAGAGCTTGCTTTCCCATTGTCAACCTAGAGAAAGCTGCACATGCTCCTCCAAAGAGCCCCAATGCAGCGGTGTGCTGGAGCTGGCTCACACTCAAGCAGACTGAAGGCATCTCTTCCCAACTTCCTGTTCTGTGACATCATGTTGGTAGCTTGAAATCAACCACAGTAGGATTTATTTATGCCATGGAAATAGGCAAATGCTTAATTCAGGGCTCCCCTCCCACCATACCCCGAGAGCCAGTTTACCAGCACCCCACATGATTGTAGTGTTCAGCAGGGAAACTACCGCAGACCACGTTGGTAGGGTCCTGAGCAGAGGTTTCCGGTTGGGATAGGAGTCTATTTTAGCGTAATCAATAACTAATGGAATCAATAACTAATCCAGCTAGACGGATGTGATAGAGAAAAAGAGGGTTACATGCAAAAATAGGAATTAGTGATTGAAATATAAAACTCATTTTTCCTACCTCCACGTTCTTTAATCATACATAGGGTAACATTAAAAGAACATTATGCCTGCAGTGAAGTGTCTGTAGCAGGAGCTGATGAACTCTTAAAAACAAATATATCATTTTAAGTACTCATAAAAATTAAAGCTTGGGAAGGAAAAAAAATAGAGAAAATGTATTATTTAGAACAGGAACACTTTCATTAAAAACTACCAAGTCTTTAGTGTTTGCTCAGAGCAGAGAGGAATCAGTGCAGTAACTGGGGAGTTGAGTTCCTATTTAAGATACCTCTACATCGTCTTACTTAATGACTCTGGACAAGTTCTATACATATTTTTTTGCCATATGTTGCTAATTTGTAAAACAAGAGTAAAAATATCCTTCACCCGCCTTGCCTTCTCACAAGTTCCATAGCATGTTGTGATAATAAATGAGGTTGAAATACAGGGTAATAAATATCTGCAAGTTACTTTGATTTAGAAAGAAATGCCTATGTGTAGGTTATCATTATCTGTTGTCTGATACCTATGTCTCCTTTGGGTAGATTCACTACTAATAAAATCCAATTAGAAAGTATAATTAGTATATATCAAAGAAGTACATACTATGAAAATCCTCACTAAATCAACACAAGTGGAATGTGCAAAGAGACTGAATGATTTTTCTCAGACCAACAATGTATTCTCTTCCTGAGTATAATTCTGTATTACTAGGAAAACACTTAGAGCCACTACCTGTGTTATGTCTGTTCTGTGGCCAAATCTAGGCTTTCATTGCTTCTCTTAAGCATTCATTAAATTAACATTTGAAAACACATTTTAGGAGGCAGAAACAGGGCTGCCTTTCCAAGGAACCAGTCACATCCCATATAATTTCTATTCTGATTCAAAATTATAGAAAAAAAGTCAGCTACAGAACATAGAAAATACAATTTTAAGTTTACTGAAAATGTGAACATATGTGTCTTCAAAAATATGGGAGGCTATTTACCAAATTATTTCTATGATTATCTCAGAACAGTGGGATTATGGATGGTCGTAATTTTCTTTTGTATATTTCTCTACATTTTCTAAAGTTTCAAAAATGAAGATTTATTATCAGAAAAGAATAACAGATATTCTTTTTTTCCTTTCATATCCATGCTTTCTCCTGCCATTTTCAACAATACCATAGACCTCAGATTCATGAGGCAGCACATTTAAGAAGGAGAGCTTAGGGGTGTATTTGTAGTGTATGGTATTGTCATAGAATTCCATATTTGAAATGCATTTTGAAAACATCTAGTAAATAAGACTCCCCACAGCTCTAGAAGAGGCTTTCACTTAGATGATGAATTGAAGCTTCAGGATAAGCTGATTCATTGAGTTTTTGATGAATGTGGAATTTTCCTGTCTCACTGTCCTGTACTTCATCTTCTGGCTCATACTGCTTCTTTTAGTCCTCAAAATTCTATAACTTGCACAGACACAGCTTGCCAGCTGGGACTAGAGTTAAAGCAAACTGAGAACTGACATCATCTGGCCAAACATAGAGCCAAGGAAATGAACATGCCTGATATATATGTGTCCTGATTTACTATGGAACACCATTCCACAGCTCAACAAGTAATCAGTCATACTTTTCCATACCACATCCCAAAACCACAAACCACTGGCCAGAATGTAGAGTGTTACAAATGGTAAGGACAGAGGAAAACCTGCCAACATCATATGTACTCTAAACTGATTAGGGAAAGATTATATATTCAGTGTTATGTTTAGAATATTTTATCTCCAGAATTTCCATTTTATATGTGTAACTTCACTGGGTTATAATTTGCATTTTACCAAGAGTCAGGGGAGCACTAACTTCTTTGGAGACATTACCTTGTCAAGCCTCCCCATGGTCCTTTCGAAGAGATGGGGTCCAGTGTCAAGGAAGAGAAAGCAGAAATCAGGCTTTTCTCTTAGGAATCCAACTCAGAGGTGAGGGCCCCAGTTCAGAAAGGAAAATGGGCTTGTGAGCCCACTCCCAGGTTCCCTGCACCTGGGGAACCACCAAGAGCATAGCTCTTTTATTTCAGAGCACCCCCTCTCTCTGATCGACACACTCCAAAGTACCTTCAAGAAGCAGCTTATTCTGACTGCCTCTTCTATCACTATTCCTTGAACTCCTCAGGGGGTGTCCAAATGCTTTAGAATTTAGATCTAACATATCAACTACCTTGTTTGGACCCCGAAATGTTGACCTGTCTCTTCATCCAAATTATAAACGTGTTAACACAGGGATGTCATATGATGGTTTTTGTCATTTACTTACAGCACTTGCCTAGCACAGCACAATGCACACCCACTTCCACCTACCTCATCCCTCTCTATCCCTTTACCTGGCCTTATTGTCCTGATTTGTACTCATTGCTTATTGTGTGTCCTCTCCACTGGAGTGTAACTTCCTTAAAGGCAAGAACTTTTTCTGTTTTATTCATTGCTGCATTCTCAGTGCCTAGAACAGAGCCTGCCCATCGGAGGCCCTCAATAAATAAATATTCACCGAAGGAAAGAACTAATGCTTATAGGAGGAGCTCTGCAAGTGTGTGGATATATATTTTTTGTTGTTATTGATTGTTGGGGGTGGGTTCTCTAGTTCCTTTGCTCTGATGCTTTTTTTTTCACTGCTCTCAGAGTGACCCAGCAAATGATCACAACTGATGACTTTCAGGCTTACGGAGATGGTGAGCCCATTTTAAATGGAGAATATATGAAAGGAGGCAGAGAAAAATCAGCTGAATTTTTTATTAGAGAAAATGTGTTTCCTGGCATTGAAGAGAGCTTTTTCACATCAAATGACTTAGAAAAATATACCTCACAATAGAGGTGCCAGGGAAAATTGCTGTAAAACGATATAGGGAATAAATTTCTCCACATTTCTTTAGATCCAAAGAATCCCAGCACAGGTAGGACCTGAGAGATACTATAGGTGAGGAAATGGGGGCTCAGGGAGATGAATAATTTACTCCAAGTCCCACAGCTAGATAATGGCTGAGCTGACTTCCAGTCAATGCATTATACTAAATAATCTTTAAAAAGTATTCATTTAAAAAAAATCTATTGGGACCCCACACCTTGTAAGCTTCCATGGTTTTTCAGAATCAAAAAAAGTATTTTAGTTATTTTTACAGTCATTGGTCATGTAGAATCAAGTGCAACATTTTGTACACCTTGTGGTTACATCTGCTCAAACTAGGTTATACCTTGATTTAGGTAAATGCGGAAAACCTTACTGGAAGACGAAAGTTCCCGATTTTACAGAGCACCTAAGTATAAATCAGTCTGTTCCAGTAGATACTTGGAATTGCTTACGGCCTGTGAGTACACTAATAATCCGTGGCAGGGATGCTGTTTAGGGTCCCGAGCTTTGTGGCTTCCTTTTGAAAAGCTGAGCAGGGAGAGAATCAGGTATCTGCTACCAGGTGGACAGCTTGCTTGCTGCTCATTGTTAAGGGGCAGAGCAGAAATGCTGTGCGTTTCACCTGTGTGGGCTTTGAACTAGGAGTGAGGTTCTCATTCCCTAGTCGGAGCTCAAGATAATCCCTGCCCTTCGGATGGTTTTCTCACCTCTTCTTTTCTTAGCTTGTGCACGTGGTAAGAAAATAATGCTGGATTGAATCCAAGTGGTTTAGAAACAAATTACAAATCCTTTCCAACAATTTGAACCATGTTAATACTCTCTGTGGTCAGGCAGTAGAGACATAACAACTCTGACATTAGAGGTCCACTCAGGAATAGACTACCTAGAAATATGTTTCTCAGTGAAACAGTGATTAGTGGCAAGGTACTGCTCATGGCCACCTGTATTTTATTCTTGGCCTCTCCATTCTCCACCTTCGCTCTTTTATCCTTCCTTTTCTCTTGATCCCCATGGCCTCTTTCTTCCCTCCCTCCCTCCTTTCTTTCTCCGTCCTTTCCATCCTTCCTTCCTTTCGTCCTTCCTTTCTGCCTGCCTTCTCCCTTCTCTGTTTTCCTTTCTCCTTTTCCTTTGCCTCGGTCTTAGGGATGCCAGGAACACCTATGGGCATTGATGGCTCAGTTCTTGCATTAGCAGGCTGGCTGAACATCATTCCTGGCCTCTCCACTGGCAGTTCTAGAGATGTTGTTCAGTAGAATAATTTCTCTTTATGCCAACAGAGAGAAGATTCAAAGCTGTTGTATTAGTTTCCCATTGCTGCTAGAACAAATGGCCACAAACAGTGTCTTAAAACAACACACACTTGTTTGTTATCTTACCATTCTGGAGGTCAGAAATCCTAAAATCAAATGTCAGCAGGGCTGAGTTCCATCTAGAGAATCTGTTTCTTTGCCTTTCCAGCTTCTGGCAGCTGCCTGCATTCCTTGGACCAAGGTCTCTTCCTCTGTCTTCAAAGCCCACAGCAGCGTATCTTCAAATCTCGCTTTCTCTCTGAACTCTGCTTCCACTGTCCCATTTCCTTCTCTGATTTTTACTCCCCTGCTTCCCTCTTACAAGAAGCCTCGTGATTACTTTGGGCCTACCCAGATAGCCCAGGATAATCTCCCCATCTCAAACTCCTTAACTTAATCACACCCACGAAGACCCTTTTGCCATTCAGGATGACATATCCACAGGTTTCAGAGATTAGGGGTTTAGAGGTTTATAGACATCTTGGGGGATCAAGCCACTGTTTTGCCCACAACAGCTGGGAAGCCAGTGATTCCAGAAACAAGTTAAGGAAGTGAACATCCTCATTCAAATAAAAAACAGCCTTAGGTCCTCTTGTGGAGATGAGTTCAGTTTCCAAAAGCAAAATTAATAAATGCATGGGCAGAGTCTTGCGCAGAGATAGGATTATATTAGTTTCTGGGAAGATTTCACTCTAACAGTGGTTTAGTTTGGGAGAAGCTGGAGCAGTGGCATGGTCAGGCAGAGCTTCAGAAGAAACCAGATGCAAGGTTTAACCTCCCCTCTCTGGCATTTGCTATGGGCTTTGGTACTTATTATAAGCAAACTTCTGTTTGGTTAACTATAAAATGGGAATAATAATTCTTCTCTCCTAGGATTCTAGGATTAAATAAATTTAGGTATGTAGTAAGCCTTGTATAGTGTCCAACATATAGATGTGTCATAAAAGTTATTTCTTTTACCTCCTTCCTTAGTGATTAGACTAAAGGTCAAGAATTGTAATTACAGTATGGCCAAAAGTAATCAGGGTGAGAATAATCAAATAGATGTTGAACAATGGAATTTTAAAATCAGTTTAGAGGATGAACCCTCACAATCTAATGGGAATGGACAAAATCTATTTCTTCTCAGCTGGCTTTACTCTAATTACAATTTATGCCTCTAAATTAAGTGAAAATGTGTAAGGGAAGACTTGACCTCTCTCATGCCTGAGGAATTACAGAAACCAAATGGAATTCCTCCCATTTCCCAAATTTGATAGACAAATAGGATCTTAGGATACAGTGGATCTTTAGGTGCCATCCAAATACCTCCTCAACAAATGTTAGCACTCTCTTTACTTGGTCTTTGCTTCAACAATTTCCATGACGAGAAATTCACTATCTTTTGAAATAGTTCAATAATTGTTGACCAATTCTTATTGGAAAGTTCCCCTTATTTTTAATCAAAAAACTGCTTTAAAATTTCTAACTTTTGATCTTAATTCTTCCCTCTAAACTTATAGACACCTAATAGCATTTTTATACAACAATCCTACAAATCCACCCACCCTACTCTTTTCTTTTCTATTAGAATTCCAGGGATTCCTCAACCTTTTGTTATTTAATATTCTTTTCAGATCTTTCCTAATCTTCTAATTGCTCTACACTCACTATAGTTTATCAATACCCCCCTCCCCAAATGAGTCATCTAATATTCCAGAATATTATGTGCTTGGGTTATTACACTATATTCTGGGACAGTTACCTCAGTTGGACCTAGACACTGTATTTCCATTGATGAAGTTTGACTGCATCAGTTTTTGCTTTTTTAAGTAGTCACACAACATTGTAATTTGACTTATTCTATATTTGCAGTCAAGCAGATCCCCAGATTCTTTGTAAACAAGATTTTGTTTCTCCTCCATCCTTACTCATCCAGTTGATTTATTATAATGTTTATTGTATAAACAATAATATAAAAAGATAGATAAAAATGAAATATATGACCCAGAATCTTACTGCCCCGACATCAGCAATTTCCAATTGTCCATGTTGTTTTCCAGTCCTAGCTTATATGCTGATATAAATTTTATATAGTTTTCATCATCACCCAGATAACTTTTCAAGTCCTGAATTTACAGGCTAACATATTAACATTTTCCCAAGCTAATACATTATTTTTTATAATTATACTTTAAAATAAGTACGTTAAATTCCATAGTAAGACTCAACCATTCCTTGTCTCAGACATTGAAATTGTTCTTTGTTCATAAAAGGTTTTCCTTGGTGGAGGGAGGGTTAATATGATTCTTGAAATCAAATGATGTTTTGAACCAAAATCAGGATTTTATATTTCTCTATTTTAAATCTCATCCTTTTTAGTTTTATTTCTGGTCCATACTTTTGTGGGACCAAATCTCCAATCCCCTTGTCCCTTTGCCTGTAAAGGTCATCTTTCAATTCAGAACAAATATAATGAAGAAAGGCATGAGACAAGACTCTGAGACTTAGGCTTTAATATCCATATTCACTCCTATAGAGAGTTTATGACTGTCTCACTCTGCCACAACCACCTCTATCAGCACCAACCTAAGAACTCCTCCTACTTAGGGGCAATTAGAAGGACCATTCTTACCCCAACCCCTCTTTCCCTACCTGCTAGCTGATGCTTGCAATTAATGGAGTCCAAATTTTATTAGTTCCTTGGGGGCAGGTTCTGTGTCACTTTCACTTGTATTCCCAATTGAGTACATAGAAGGCCAACAGGAAATATTTATTGGTAGAAGGAATGAAAGAATATAATTAAAAATAAGACAACAATTTAAATTAGCCTGGGGAGGGTACCATATCATTCACACTATTGAGTAAATTGCTGTTATTAGATTGTTCCCTGGGTACAGGGTTTACTCTGAGGAATAGTTGCTGGGAAACACTCCAGTCCTGTTTGATAGGTGATAGTGATGGGCTTAGGTCACAAAAATAAATACAGTGCATTAAAATTATGTCCAGGTACAGCCTTGGAATTTATACACTCAGACTATTAGTGATATAACTAACCATAGAGACTTGAAACTTGTAGGGCCCATAGAGTCTGCACTGAAATGTATGGGACACTTATGGCCTTTTATAATTTCTGACTTGCCTCTTTAACTTGGGCTAGTGCTACCAACAGAACTTGCCTTTGATGTTATGACAGAAATGTTATGGGGTGGGGGTTATGGGAAACAGCAAAAACTTGATAATGCATATATATATATATATATATATATATATATATATTGCACTCCTTCTTTGCTAAAGAGCCAGCAGAGTGCAGATGATAGAGCAATATCCTCTCCTGGTATCCCTCACTCAAGTCAGGGTCTGAACTAGGTGGGAAGGAAAATCGGGGTGACTAACTATCCCAGTTTGCCCATGACTGTCCTGGTTTTAGTATGGATAGTCCCATGTCCCAAGAAGACCTCAGTCCTGGGCAAACTGGGACAGTTGGTCAGCCTATCCTGGGAGATGCTTGCAGTCTTGCCTGGATTCTCTGAGAACTAAGCCCCTAATAAAGGCAAAATAGCCCCAGCTCCCTGCACCTCTCTTGTCCTTCTGGCCATGCCCCTTGGCAATGACCTGTGGAGGGTATAGGGAAGGTTTTCTTCTTACCTGCCCTATTCTGGCTGGCCCTCTGTAAAGACTGAATCAAAATCCTATATGGTGCGGCATAAGAAGTTGTGACAAAAGAACTCCCATAACCCAACTTCTCTACTGCCTGTCAGTGTAGCCAAGACACCTTTGAAGCCTAAATAATTATTTCTGGAAAACCACCTTTATATATAAGTGCTACCACAGACTAATTAAGTTAGGGGACAGCAAATGGGAATTTTTTGATACAGCTGGGTCAACCAGTAAATGTCTAGGAGAGGTGCCCTAGGTACCTAGGGTGTACCTCATGGCATATCCCGGTCCCTCATAATATACTCCAACATGGTGTGTATTGACTCTTCTTTGGGTTCTGGAATAGAGACATGCTACGAGTTGCCCCCCTTGACTTTGACCATTCATATAATTAGCTGGACGCGGTTGTCCTCTTGCCACTGCAAAGCTGCCCCAGCATTTGGGTCCCATTTATTAGAACATGGTCATGCTGTGTTGGATTGGAAATGTCTGCAGGTGGTGAGCTTCCAACTTTTTATCTTATTTTCTTTTTCTGTTCTGTGTTTACTACTCATGGATCAATTACTTCTCTATTCTATACTCATAAATAAGGGTTTTTTGAACTTCCTTTCCAACTTTTCCCTTTGTTCCAGTTTACTAAAGCTGCCAGAATGCAAAATACCAGAATTTTTGCTGGAATGCAAAATACCAGCAAAAGATTGGCTTTTACAATGGGGGTTTATTAGTTCACAGGTTTACAATTCTAAGGCCATGAACATGTCCCAATTAAGGACGATACCTTCTCTGAAGAAAGGCTGATGGCATCTGTGGTCCTCTGTCACATGGGAAGGCACATGGCTGGAGTCTGCTGGGCCTCTCCAGGGTTAGCTTCTGGTTTCTGTTGCTTTCTCCAAAATGTCTCTGGGCTTCTGTCTTAGCTTTTCTCTCTCAGCCCTGGTGAGTCCTTGCTTGTTTCTCTCAGGGAATTCCTCTCTAAGCATCTGGGGGTCCTCTCTTAACTTCTCTGGGGCAAACTCTGGATTTCATCTCTTAGCTTTTCTCCAAATGTCTTTTTGTCTGCATCTCCAGGTGTCTGGGTCTGTGTCAACTCTGAGCTCTCTCTCTCTCTCACCTTGAGCTCTCTTAAGGACTCCAGTAAATTAATTAAGACCCACGTTGAATGGGCAAGGTCACATCTCCATGAAATAATCTAATTGAAGGGACCCACTCACAATTGGGTGGGTCACACCTCCATGGAAACAACCTAATCAAAAGATCCCACCCACAATACGTCTGCCACCACAAGAGTGGATTAAAAGAACATAGTCTTTTATGGGGTGTACAACAGATTCAAACCAGCACACCCTTACTTCTAATTATTTCAGGAAATTCTTTCTTTTGCCATATTATCCTCTTTCCCTTCCTGTGTTCCTTTTATGAGTATATACATTCATGTACGTGTGTGTATTCTCACAGCCTACTTATATACACCCATTTCAAGGAAAAAAGAGGCAGAGATTTGAAGTTAAATTAAACATAATTAAGATTCAGGACCTACAATTTCTAGAGCTCTTGAAAGTGCTCAGAAGATTTCCTTCACTATCTTTACAAAAATCTCCAGCTGCCTCTTTAGCCTCCACTAATTTAACGAGCTTTTCCTTAAGCACTATTCAGCACAAATAGAAGGAAATAATTTTAGACTCATTTTTTCTTGTTTTCTTTTCTCCTTTTTTTGAAAAGATGGCTAGCATTGTAGCAGCACCCTTTTCTCTTTTTCCTTGTAAATTTAAGGCACATGCAGCAATATTATGTGTTAAATAAGGTTTTGTGTACTAGTTGGAAATATAAGCACTATTTTATTGAGAATGATTAGAAATAGAGGGAAAGCAGGTGGTGAAGGGGTTTGCAGAATGAGACTAGAGGTTTAGGGCAATAAATGACAGAGGCAAAGCACATCAGGCTTTGAGCTGCAGTCCTTTATTTCTTCTGGGAAGGGCCTCAGAAATATTGGAGACCTGAAACCCAGCATGTGCTTGAAAATGGAGCAGAGAGCCCTTGAATATTCCAGCAAGTTCTATTATATCCCAGTGGGTTCTGGCCTGAGACCATTACTGAGGGTGAGTCTAAGGAGATATAAACCATGCATGAGCAAGAAGTAATGAGAATTGTGCATCTGTGTAAAAGCATGACATCTCCCTGACCATAAGAAGGAGGGTGCATTTGTTCTACCAGCTGGATCTGCTTCTCTGGGGCCCTGACTGCTGTAATGGAGAGGGCAGCGCTAGGCCATATGAGTTGCAAACAACTGACTTAAATAGCATTTGTGTGGAAGAGCCTTCTTGCATTTTACAAAGGTCTCTTTATTAATTCACACAGCAGACCTGTAAAACAGATAGCTATTATCACTGTTCTATAGATGCTAAGTAATTTGCCCAAGTTAATAGTATATTTGACTTCTCTTTCTCCCTCAGCTCCAAAAAAATCAAAGTCCTGTTGATTTGTCCTTCAACATGCTGCTCACATTGGTTGTTCCCTCTCATTCCCACTGCTACCCACCCTGTTCCAGGTCCGTCTCACTTCATATCCACAGCTCTGCAATAGTCTCCTGGCCACCCTCCCATCTCTAGTCTGCCTCTGCTTCAGTATATCCAAATACCCAAATATTGCTGCTAGGGTTCAACGCTAGATTCATGTCATAAAACTGCTTTAGCCGTATCACTCCCCTATTCAAATCGTTCAGTGACACCCCTCTCTACAGGATACCGACCAAACTCAGCCTGACATTCTAGGTCTTCCATGATATTTCCTCAACCTCTTTTTTCAAACTTAGTTCTCCTTTTCCCGCCTGACAATTAAATTCTTACCTTCTTTGTGCCTTGAACACCACTTTTACTCCATATCCACACCTGCTTATCACCTGAAATTGCACTTCTCCTCTGCTGGATCCATCAAAATCTATGCAGCTCAGATCTCATCTTCCTAAAAAAAGCCATGCTTAGGGTCTACACCAGCCCCCTGGCTATTAATCATGTGTAGACCAGTGACAACGCTTTCATTCTGTTTAATATTGTTACTTCACTCTTTAAGGTTATTAACTTTTCATGAATTCCCCCATTTTTCATGTTTCCCTAGTTATATAGGCAGCTTGGAGGCAAGAACCATGTTTTATACTATTTTGATGTAGCGAGATAATATCTTGAAATATTAATCTTTGTGCTTTTGTTTTCCTCTCGTCCTTGTAAGTGACTTTCCCCCTCGACAGACAGAGGCATCCACATTGCCTCAGGGAGAAAAATGGGAGCAACCGTCAGTGTTCCAGGATTTTTTTTTATAACTTCCAAAACAGACTTTTGAGAATCAAAAGAGAACATCTGAGGGCTTTATAGCATACCCAGAGTTTGTACCATAGCGATGGACTTGGAAAGGGAATGTGGCCTTGCAGAGGCCTGCACATTCTCCCTGGCCCAGATTGGCCAAAGAATGCCTGAACCTGCTTCAAGATTTTTCTGAGACCTATTTAAAATGCCCCATATAGACACCCCCTGCTAACACCAAGGCCTAGGACACTTGTGGCAATACCAACTCCCAAAGAGGATTGAGGGCTTTGATCCTCTAGGGGAGAAGGAGGTGGGGGGAAAAAAAAAGAAACAACAGTGCTAATACTTAGCAAGACAGACAATGGGAAACTCCTCTCTCTTGCCTTGTATCCTTTTAACAGTGCTATCCAATATGGTAGCCTCTAGCCACGAGTGACTATCAAGCAATTGAAATGTAGCTATTATGACCAAGATGCTGAATTCAAATAGCCACATGTGACTAGTGGCTACTTACTGTATTGGACAGAGCAGCTCTAGAGTACCTGACCACAGTCCGTCTGATTCCGTTGACCTGCAGTGTCTAGCACCATTCATAGTGTGCATTCAAAAATATTTGTGGAATGAATGAATACCTTGCACATAATAAAAGCAATAAATATATGTTGATCACTTGTTCAAGATAGACCTTAAACCTCTCAGCTTCAGTCTTCTCTGTTCTACTGATCATAGAGAAGATAATGCAGTTTTCTCTATTTAAAAAACTCTACAGGAATTGATTTTTCTAAGGGCTCATTATTCCCAAATCATTGACATCAACAGATAGCTAACTATTGGGCCCGACAATCACAGTACTGCTTTGAATGTGAAAGCACTTGGACCAGCCTTGCCAAAACTTTAACTTATTCTCTCTCTAACACCCTGGAGGGAAGTTGGGTAACATGCTTTTTCACCTCTCCTGGTTTACTTTAGTGTTATTTTCTAACACTTGCAACTTGATTTACCAAGAACTTATCAACCCATGGCTAAAGAGATAAGGTCATATTGATATTCAAATCTCAACAGCTTCAGGACTTCAGCCCCTCTCTAAGTCTTCCCTATGGTTCTTACCATTATTTCTACTTCTGGTGCTTTGTATAAGAACAACCTCCAATAGGCTCAGCTGTCTACCCTGGGAGCTGCCCCAGGCCCTCTGAGTGCCTAGTCTTCAATGTGGCCTTCAGTGGGTGTGGGAACTAAAGCCCCCTCCTCTGTGCTGAGTTCCCCTTTATTACTTGGACCCTGAAGTAGCTGCTTATGCTGTGAGTCTCCTTACAATTTTTTCGTTTTGTATTGTTTTGCTTTAACGAACATAGACCTTTCAGCTCTGGCCTTCCCTCCTCCTTTGTGGAATCAGAACCAGCTCGTCAGGACCAGGCTAAATAAAAAAAATCAAGAAATACTTGTGGATTCTACTATGTGTGAAATTTCCTTTTTTTTTTCCAATCAATATACATATATATTGAATACATACCATAATATTTAATATCCAGACATCGTGCCACATTCCCATTCTCCACATCCCCTTCCTTCACCTAGAAAGTCTGAAACTCCTGTGCATCTCAGTTCATGCAAATAGAAACACAGCCTGTTCTCTCTAGGAATAATTACAAATTGTCTCTTTAATCCAGAGGTTGTCAAGTTTAGTGTGCCTTAGAATCACAGAATGCTGGACCCCACCCCCAAAGTTTCTGATTGAGGTCTTAGGTGGGACCTAAGAATTTGCATTGCCAACAGGTTCCCAGGCGATGTCACTGGTCTGGGAAACACACACAAAGAATCACTGCCTTAATCATTTGGTGACTAGCTTTGTGGGAAAACAGCTTGCAGATGCATTAGAGCTCTCCAACTTCACTTGCATTTTAATTTTCTCAGGCCCTAAAACATTAGTCGGCAAAGGTATTTCTTGCCTGAATCCAAAGAAGGCAACGTGATTTCTCATCTTTTCAAGACCCAAGCTTGAATTATGACGAGAATTCTCAACACCTTCATTCTCAGTTCTGAAAAATTATCAGTTTGTTGAGGGTTTCTATAAGCTCTTGGGCAGCTTGGCTTATAGATGGTAGAAAGCAGTGATTCACTGCTGAGTCACAGAATTGAGTAATTTAAGTAAATCTCACTGTAATCTCACTGTAAAGGCTTCAATTAGCTGGAGCTCTGTCTGGTGCATGAGCCCACAAGGAAAGGTCCACAGTTGTACAGAGGTTGTTATTCCAATTATGTAACATAAATTACTCCAAAACAAGGTAAGACAACATGACTCCTTTGCTTTTCATTATTTAGATGAAATTCCCCAAAAGCCACAGAGCATTTACACAGTTCAATTAATTCATTTAAAAAATCCAGTTATCACAAAGATGTTTATCCACGTGACTTTTAACAGTCAGCTGGATGAAAGTTTTACTCTCACCAGATGTTTTGCTGTCAGGAAAACACAGCTTCACTTGAAATGTTTTAGGAATCTTGATTTTTCTCTGTGCTTAATCACTCTTCTGATCAATAAGTTCTGCTTTTCAGTGTAACCAAACTTCACTGTTGCAACTTAAACTTGTTTCTTCATTTTCCTATCTTGTGTAGAGGGAATGAGCAATACTATTAATTATCTATTTGCAATTACTCTTAATTTACTAGAAGACAACTAGTCACTGGTTCTTTTCCATGCAAAATTACCTCCAACCTCTTTTAAAGTTTCCCTTATAGATCCTAATTTCAATCCCCTTAATTTGTTTGTAACTGTTCTCCAGATCTGATTTTTTCTAGGCCATTCTTTCCCAGACCAAAACTGTGCATCCCTGGCTCCTTGCTGATATGGAATCAGGGGCAGGAACCATCCAGCCTCATGAAGGAACTCCTGTGATTCCTGAGGACCCCAGCCTTACTCTGCATCCCAAGAAGTGGTGAAACATCACATTCACATCTCATCAGGTTTGCAGAATGTGTTGATGTTGCAGGGTTTTGCTTTTAATAATTAATTTTTTAGAAATAAATGGATTCAAAGAAGCCATTAAATTTATATAAATTGATTCAGTTCACAATTAGGTAAAATTAATATTGGGTTCAATTAGTGAATGTAAATCTGGTTCATTTTTATTTGGAATTCAATTTGATTTAAGACAAATTTTACACAAACAGAAGTTAAGACAGCGCTCACGGTTATATGATGAAAATTAAAAAAATTTTTTAATTGTGAGATACCTGTTACACTAGGCTTCTCCTAGGGAAAAATGAAGATACAGATAACAACTGCGGTGTCATTTCTCCTTGTTTGCTGAGGACTGGGTCAACTGCAGTGTCAATCCTACTTAGTTACTGAGGCCTGGGGCCCTACAGCCTCCTTTCTTCCAAGGGGTTCTATGTAGCTCAAATTCCTTAACAGTTTTTAGCCATTTTTTTCATCATTCTCCTAGTTAAAAAATGGACAAAGGACTTGAATAGACATTTCTGTAAAGAAGATATACAAATGAAAAAATGCTCAACACCATTAACCATTAGGGAAATGCAAATCAAAATCACCACAATGAGATATCACTTCATACCCATTAGTAAGTCTATAATCAAAAAGACAGATGCTAATGTGTTAACAAGGATGTGGAAAAAATGGAACTCTCATGCATTGCTGATGAGAATGCAAAATGGTGCAGCCACTATGGAAAACAGTTTGGCAGTTCTTCAAAAAGTTACACATAGAATTACCATATGACCTGGCATTCTATCTTAGGTATATACTGCAAAGAACTGAAAGCAGAGACTCAGATACTTGTACACAGCAGAATTATTCCCAGTTGTCAAAGGTGGAAGCAACACACAGTGTCTATTGATAGCTGAATGGATAAATAAAATATGGTATACACACACACACACACACCCACAATGGAATAGTACTCAGATATAACAAGGAATGAAGTTCTGATGAATGCTATAAAATGGATGAAACTTGAAAAAAATTATGCTAAGTGAAATAAGCCAGACACAAAAGGGTAAATATTGTATAACTCCACATCTATGAAATATATAGAATAAGCGAATTCATAGAGACAGAAAGTAGATTAGAAGTTACCAGGGACTGGGGGAAAGGGAAATGGGAACTTACTGCTTCATGGGTATAGAGTTTCTGTTTTCCGTGATGAAAAATGTTTAGTAATAGAAGGTGGTAATAGTAGCACAGCATCGTAAAAGTAGTGAAAGCCACTGAATTGCAGCTTAAAAATAATTAAAATGGCTAACTTTATGTGATATATATGTTACCAAATTAAAAAATTTCTGGCTGGTATTTGGAATTCAGTTCCCAGTGGGTTGTTCCTCAGGCCTCTCTCAGTTCTTTACCACATGGGCCTCTCCACGGAGCATCTTACAACATGGCCGCCTGTGTCATGAGTGAGCAAGAGAGAGGGCACGAGAGGGACAGATGGAAGTTACAGGCGTTTATATCGTAATCGCTGAATTGACATCCCATCACTTTTGCCAATTTCTATTTGTTACAAGGAAGTCACCAAGTCCAGCCCACGCTCAAGGAGCAGGAGTATATAAGAGTGTGAATACCCAGAAGCAGGGATCCCTGGGGGCCATCTTAGAAGTCTGCCCCCCACAGCTGCACACTGGGATCACCTGGGGGCTTTTAAAAACCCCAAAGCCCAGGCTCCACCCCAGGCCATTCAAATAATTTTAAAAGAGGCATGATGTTTCATAGGGATGCCGAAACAAATTACCACAAATTTGGTGGCTTGAAACAACAGACATTTATTGTCTCACAGTTCTGGAGACAAAATGTCCAAAATGAAAGTATTAGCAGGGCCATGGTCCCTCTGAAACCTCTAGGGGAGAATCCTTCCTTGCCTCTTCCTAGTTTCTGGTGGTTTGCTGGGAGTCCTTGGTGTGTTCCTCAATGTGCATCTACAGTACTTCAATCTCTGCCTCCATCACATGACCGCGTCCCACTGTGTGATAAAAGGATATAGTAGTTTAACACCACAATCATGATATAGATTATTTTCATCAACCCAGAAAGTTCCCTTGTGCCCTCTTACAGTCAATTTCCTCTCCCACTCTGGATTCTGGTAACCATGGATATACTTTGTTACTTAGTTTTGCCTTTTCTATGTAGGTAGTGTTTGTTTTTAACTTAACAGAATACATTGGAGATTCTTCTATGTGGTTGTGTGTAGCTGTAGTTTGTTCCTTTCTTATTGCTAAAAAATGTTTCATTGTATGGATGTACCACAATTTATTTATCCATAAATAAGCCAGTTGATGGACATTTGTATTGTTTCTGGTTTTTGCCTGTTATGAATAATGCTGCTATGAAAATCATGCAAGTCTTTGTGTGAACATATGTTTTCATTTCTTTTTTATAAATACCCAGAAGTAGGATTGATGGGTCCTATGGTAAGCATATATTTAACTTAGCATGAAACTACCAGACTGTTTCCAAAGTGGTTATACCATTTTGTATTCTGACTAGCAAGGTTTGCGACTTACAGTTGCTCCACATCTTTGCCAACAGGTGGCAGGTTTTTACATGTTAGTCATTCTAATGGGTGTGAAATGTCATCTCATTGTATTTTTAAGTTGCATTTCCCTGATGGCTAGTAATGATGAGTATCTTTCCATACTCTTCTTTTTATTTAACCATTTATACATATTCTTTGGTGGAGTGTGTATTCAAATCTTTTGTTCATTCTTAAAAATTGTTTTGTTTGTCATCTTCTTATTGTGTTGTAAGAGGTCTTTATATATTCTGGATACGAGCCCTTTAGCAGATCTATGTTTTGTAAACATGTTCTCCAAGTCTGGTGGCTTCCCTTTTCATTTGCTCAACAATGACTTTCAAAAAATAGTTTCTAATTTTAATGAAGTCTAATATACGTATTTTTTCCTCTATGGTTTTTGCTTTTTGTGTCCTATATAAAACATTTTTGACCAACCTAAAATCACAAATATTTTCTCCTAAGTTTTCTTCTAAAATTTTATAGCTTAATCTCTTATATTAAGATCTGTGATACATTTGAGTTAATTTTATGTATCACGTGAAGTCTCAAGGTTTCTTTGTTTATGAATATCATTTGTTCCAGCACAATTTGTTAAAAAGATTATTATTTCCCCACTGAATTACCTTGGTGTTTTTATTGAAAATCAATTGTCCGTATATGAGTGAGTTTATTTATGGACTCTGTTCTGTTCCATTGATTTAACTGTTTATTGTTATATAAATATTATACTTTCTTGATTATTATAGTTTTATAGTAAGTCTTGAAATCAGGTAGTATAAATTCTTCAACTTTATTCTTCTTTTACAAAATGTTTTGGCTATTACAAGTCATTTGCATTTCCTTATAATTTTTAGAAAGAGTTTGTAAATTTCTATGGAAAGACTACTGTGATTTTGATTGGGATTACATAAAATCTATAGAAAAAATTAAGGAGAATTGACATCTTAACAAAAGTGAGTGTTGAAATGCATGAACATGGTATATCTCTCCATTTTACATCTTCTTGAATTTCTCTATGGAATGTTTTATAGTTTTCAGTGTGCAGATATTGCACATATTTTGTTAAATGTAACCCCATGCCTCTCATGGTTTTTTAGTGCTACTGTAAATGGTATTTTTGAATTTTAATTTCCAATTGTTCCTCAATAGTATATAGAATTACAATTGATTTTGGCATCTTGGCCTTGTATTCTACAACCTTGTCAAACTCACTTATTAGTTTTAGTAGATTCTTTATATTTTTAGATTAGTTAGGATTTTCCACATAAACAATCATATTATCTGTTAACAAAGACAGCTTCTTTTGCAGTATATATGCCTTTCATTTCTTTCTATTGCCTTACTTCCTTTCCAATATATATGCCTTTTGTTTCTTTTTTTGCCTTTTGCATGACAAGGACATTCGTTAAAAGGTTGAAAAGGAGTGGTGAGAACACACATTCTTGCATTGTTCCTAATTTCAGAGGAAAAGAATTCAGTCCTTCACCATTACACATGATATTAGCTGTAGGTTTTTTGTATATGCCCTTTATGAGGTTTTGTTTATAGTCTGCAAATATGGTTAATTACATTAATTGATTTTCAAATATTAAATCAACCCTAAATTCCTAGAATGATCTCTATTTGGACACGATATATTATCCTTCATATATATATATATATATATATATATATATATATATATATATATATCTGGGTTCAGTTTGCTATACTCTTGTTAAGGATCTTTTCATCTGTGTTCTATATTGGTCTGCGGTTTTCTTTCCTTATGATTTTTTTCTGGTTTTAGAATCTGGGTAATGCTTATCTCTTAAAATGAATTGGAAAGTGTTCCCTCCTCCTTTGTTCTCTGGAAGTATTGAGTAGAATTGCTATTATTTCTTCCTTAAATGTTTGGTGAGTTCACCAGTGAAATCATCTGGGTTTGTCATTTTCCTTGTAGGAAGCTTTTTTTCCTTCTTTTTTTAAATGCAATTTTATTGAAACATATTCACATAGCATACACTCATCCAAAGCGTACAAGAATTGTTCTCAGTATCATCATATAATTGTGCATTCATCACCACAATTTTTGAACATTTTCATTACTCCAAAAAATAAAAATAAAAGTAGAAGTAAAAAAGAACACCCAAAACACCCCATACCCTGCCCCCACCCCCCGCCGTTATTCATTTACTTTTTGTCCCTATTTTTCTACTCACTTGTTCATACACTGGGTAAAGGGAGTGTGAGCCACAAGGTTTTCATAATCACAGGGTCATACCATATAAGCTACATAGTTATACAATCATCTTCAACAATGAAGGATAATGGATTGCAGTTCAACAGTTTCAGGTATTTCTTCTAGCTATTCTAATAAACTAAAAACTAAAAAGGGACTATATATATATATATATATATATATATATATATATATATATATATAATGCATAAGTTATCTCCAGAATGACCTCTCAACTCCATTTGAAATCTCTCAGCCACTGAAACTTTATTTTGTTTAATTTCTCTTCCCTCCTTTTGGTCCAAAAGGCTTTCTCAATCCTATGAAGCTGGGTCCAGGCTCATCCCCAGGAGTCACATCCCATGTTGCCAGGGAGATTTACACCCCTGGGAGTCATGTCCCAAGTAAGGGAGAGGGCAGTGAGTTCACTGCCAAGTGGGCTTAGAGAGAGAGGCCACATCTGAGCAACAAAGAGGCTCTCTGGAGGGTGACTCTCAGGTATAATTATAAGTAGGCTTAGCCTCTCCTTTTCAGTAATAAGCTTCATAATGGTAAGCCCCAAGATCAAGGTTCAGCCTACTAAACTGGTAGCCCCCAACACTTGCAAGAATATCAGGAAATCCCCAGCTGGGGAAGTTTAATATTTCCACGTCTTCCTCCAGGCCCTAAAGGGAGCTATGCAAATACTTTTATTCTCTGCCCAAATTAACTCTGAGATGTATCGGGGCTTCATGCTAACATGTACAACCCAACCAGATCTCACTCCCTATTCAAGATTCCATGTAATTAAGGTTTGAATAAACTGACCATACAAGTTAAATTATATAGTGTGCTACAGAAAATATAGATTTTGCAACAAATAAATATCTTTTCCTTTGATCCCACACATAAGCTGACATTTTAAAACACAGTTAATATCATCCTCTACCTTTTAGTCTGTTCTACCCCAGTCTCAACCAAGTCCATTTCATTCATATCTCCAATCAAAGTTTGATCTCATTTTCAGTCTCTTTAACAGTTGCTGCTTGGGGCAATGCCAACACTCACAGCTGCTGAACTCTGTCTCTGAGTCCCAGGTGCCACATAGACACCTGAAGCTCCAAGGACCAACCAGGTCACACACAAACATCTCAGCATCTCAGAATTTAGAAATAACTGTTACAACTCACGAATAGATGTGACTGCTCTAAGAGCTCATAATCTAGGAACCTTAACATAAGCCTTCCCCTGATAACCCATGCTCCCAGATTCAACTCTCATATAGTTTGCACATTATTGTTAGTCCATATTAGTGAGGCATTATAATGTTTGTCTTTTCATTTCTGGCTTATTTCACCCAACCTACTGTCTTCGAGTTCCATTCACCTAGTTGCATACCTCATAACTTCATTTCTTCTTGCCACCGCTGAATACTTCATTATATGTATACACCACAGTTCACCATTTGGTTTTTCAGTCAATGTATCCTTAGGCCACCTCCATCCATTGCCGATCGTGAATACTGCTGCCACAAACACCAGTGTGCAAATGTCCACTCGAGGACCTTCTCTCAGCTCCTCCAAGTATACAACCAATAACAGGGTTGCAGGACCATATGGCAACACCATAGTTAGCTTCCTGTGAAACCACTACTCTGCCCTCCAGATGGGGTGCACAATTCTACTACCCCACCAACAGTGAATAGGTGCTTCCCTCTCTCCACATTTTCTCCAGCACTTTGTATCCCTCTGTTTATTTTTTAAACAGTTTTATTCACACACTGTATAGTGCATCCTAAATAAACAATCAATGATTCCCAGTATAATCACATAGTTATGCATTTGCCACCACAGTCTATATGAGGACACTTCCATTTTTCCACAATGAAAGAGGAAGATGAGAAAAAAAGTGAAGAATATAAAAAGACAGAAGAAAAAAATATAAAATGAAATGAAAAGGTCATACAACACCACCACCACCAAGACTCCCATACCATTTCCCTCTTATAGACATTTAGCTTTGGTATATTGCCTTTTTTACAATTATTGGAAGCATATTACAATGTTACTGTTAACTATAGACTCTAATTTGCATTGATTGTATTTTTTCCCCTATACTATCCAGTTTTCAACACCTTCCAATATTGACATTCATTTGTTCTCCCTCATGTACAAACATTCTTATATTAGTACACTTGATCACCATCATTGACCACCTTAGGCTTCACTAAGTTACACAGTCCTAGTCTTTATCCTCTATCTTTCTTTCTGGTATCATATATACCTCTAGCCTTCCTCTTCCACCTGTACTTACACTCATCTTTATTCAGAGTACTTACAATATTGTGCTACCATCACACAGTATTGTGCTATTTCTGGATCTGTACAATCAATCCTTCAGCATCAGAAGCCTGATCTCTACCCTATTTCTATTGCCTGATAACCAGTGTTCTCAACTTTAACTTTCAAGCTTCACTCATTAATGTTAGTTCATATTAGTGAGACCATATAGTATTTGTCCTTTTGTTTCTGGCTAGTTTCACTCAATGTAATGTCTATGTCTACCATTTTGTCTTTTGAATTTTATATGTCATATCTTTTTTTATTTTATTTTCTCTCTCCCTCTCTTTTTATCCTTACTGGTAGTCTTCATTTCTATACTCTTCTCCAAGCCTCTCTCTCCTGTCTTTTCCTATCTGCCTGTAGTGCTCTCTTTTGTATTTCTTGTAGAGCGGGTATTTTGTTCATAAACTGTCTCAGTGTTTGCTTGTCTGAAAATATTTTAAACTCTCCCTCATTTTTGAAGGACAGTTTTGCCAGATATAGAATTCTTGGCTGGCAGTTTTTCTCTTTCAGTATCTTAAATATATCATACCACTGCCTTCTCACCTCCATGATTTCTACTGAGAAATCCGCACATAGTCTTATCGAGCTTCCCTTGTATGTGATAGATCATTTTTCTCTTTCTACTTTCAGAATTATGTCTTTGTCTTTGACATTTGATAGTCTTTTTATTAAGTGTCTTGGAGTAGGTCTATTTGGATCTATTCTGTTTGGGGTATGCCTTGCTTCTTGGATCTGAAATTTTATGTCTTTCATAAGAGGTGGGAAATTTTCTGTGATTATTTCCTCCATTATTGTTTCTGCCCCCTTTCCCTTCTCTTCTCCTTCTGGGTCACCCATGACATGTACATTCATGCACTTCATGTTGCCATTCAATTCCCTGAGACACTGCTCATATTTTTCCATTCTTTTCCCTATCTATTCTTTAGTGTGTAGGATTTCAAATGTCCTGTCCTCTAGTTCCTGAATCCTTTCTTCTGCCTCTTCAAATCTGCTGTTGTATGTCTCCATTGTGTTTTTCATCTCTTCTATTGTGCCTTTCATTCCCAAAAGTTCTGCCATTTGTTTTTTCAATCTTATGAATTCTTCTTTATGGTCATCAAGTGTCTTCTTTATTTCCTGCATCTTTTCTGCCACATTTTCCTTCAGCTCATTGATTTGATTTAGATGATCCTTAATTAGTTGTTTCAACTCTTGTATCTCACTTGAAGTGCAAGTTTATTTCTTTGACTGGGCCATATCTTTGTTTTTCCTAGTGTGATTCATAATTTTTTGTTGTCTAGGCATCTCATTTCCTTGATTAACCCAATCAGATTTTCCCAAACCAGACAGGCCTAAGTCTAGGAGGAGGGTGTAATCAGTATCAAGTTTTCCTGAAGCTGAGACCCAGGTTGTTAGACTTTCCAGTGAGTCTCTAGACTCTGTGCTTTTCTTGTCCTGCCCAGCAGGGGGCACTTGTCAGTCTGCAGCTCTCCCCCTCCCCCGAGCATAAAGATGTGCTGTGCCTTTAATTCTCAGCAGACCCTGTCCTGGACAGGAAGCAAGGGTGTCAGAAACCATGCTTAATCTGTTTCTGTCTGTTTTTTTACCCCCAGACTCTGGGGTCTGAATTCTCTGATGGAGGGTCACCACTTGAGCTGAGCCCCACCCCCGTTTTCTTAGGGAAGATATGCCCTTTAGGGAATTATCTACTTCACTTAACTTTTTCTGTTGTCTCTCTGACTCTCTTTAACTCCACCTTTGCCTATGTCATGGCTGACAGCTGAAAATGCCTGAGACTTTCTCTAGTTAGCTACTTAGAATAAGAGAAAAAAAAGAAAAAAGAAAAAAGAAAGAAATCCTCTTTTCAGAGCTAGTCCCCAACCCTCCAGTTTCACTGGTTGACCAGAATTGGAGCCCAGAATTGGTGCCCTTTTCATGGGAGACACCTGTTTTCCAGTATTCTGAGTTCAACTGTCTCCAAAAATCACTATTTTTATTTATTTGTTATTGTTTTCCTGTCAGTCCTGCCTCCTCTCTGCTGGGAGAAATCTCAGGATTCCTTTCCTGCTTACTCTTGGTTCATCTGTGCTTATAGTTTATAGTCCAAGTTGTTAATTAAAACTGCAATTGGAGCTTGGTGGAGTTACCTTTCCTTGCACCCAGTAGATTGCTTCTTTTTTCCACAGGGGAGTCTTACAACTCAGCCTGCCATACCAGTGGGGGAGGGGTGGCAGCTCCACAGTGTGGGGAGCTTTATCTACAGTTCTATGCTATAATCTCAGCTGGTCCACCATTCCAGACTGGTATACAATGTGTTTCAGGTCATGGATGTCCCCTGACAGTTGTTCCAGTCTATTTACTAGTTGTTCCTGGATATTTACTAGTTGCTCTACAGGACTAACTAAATTTCACACCTCCGTATGCCACCATCTTGCCCCGCCTCCTGTGGGAAGCTTTTCAACCACAAATTCAATTAAATATAGTGCTATTCAAGTTATCTGCTTCTTAGGTGAAATTTGGGTATTTATATCTTTTAAGCAATTTATCTAATTAATCTAAGTTGTTGAATTTACTGGTATAAAATTTATTTTATAATATTTTATTAATATAATATAATATTCACAATATAATATTTATAAATTTAAAAAATATAATATATTTATATTATATTTATATATTTTATAAGTATAATATTTATATTATATTTATTTATTTTATAAATGTAATATTTATATTATATACATTTATATTATTTTATATATATTTATAATATTTATAATATTTCCTTAATATCTTTTTAACATAATTCCTGATATTGGTAATTTGTATATGCCTTTTTTTCCCTGATGGTTCTGGTTTATAAATTTTATTGATATTTTTAAGAAACAAATTTTTAGTTTCATTGACTTTTGTCTATTATTTTTCTGCTTTCTATTTCATTGCTTTCTGCTCTTTAGCACTTCCTTCTACTTATTTTGGGTTTAATTTACCTTAATTCTTTTTATTTCCTAAGATGAGAAGATTAGATAATTGATTTAAGAACTTTCTTGTTTTATAGTAAGCATTTAATGCTATAAATTTCTCCCTAAGGGCTTTTTTAGCTGCATCCCACAAGTTTTGATATTTTGTGTTTTCCTTTTCATCCAGTTTTACGTATTTCTAATTTCTTTTTTAATTTCTTCTTTCGACGATTTGTAATTTAAAGTGGTGTTTTCTGGAGGGGGGTGTGTTGAGATGTATATAATTGGGTCTTGCTCTTGCTTTCTCGTACTATCTGAAAATATCCACCTTTTAATTAAAGTACTTAGACTCTTTGCATATAAAGTAATTATTTATTTGGTTGGGTTTAAATTTACCATCTTGTTATTGTTTTATATTTGTCTTACCTGTTATTTCTTTTTTTTTCCTTCCTTCTTTTGGATTAATGTTTAAAAATCATTCCATTTTATTTCCACTCTTGACTTATTAGTTATACTGTTTATTTTTTTAGTGGTTACTCAGGGTTTACAACTTATATTTTTATTTCTTCACTATCTTAGGTAATGTTATTCATTTTACTTCTTCATATGTTATATTTTGCATTTTCAGAATATATTCTCATTATTTTACTTTTTACAGAAAATTATCTTTTAAGAAGTCTTTTAGAAGAGGAAAAAGCATGTTTACCCACATATTTTTAATTTCTCCTCTATTCCTTTATGTATTTCCATCTGGTATCATTTTCCTTCTGCATGAACAACTTCCTTTAACATTGCCTATATTCCTGTCAGCTGGCAATGAAATGTCTTTAGTTCTACCTTCAAATTTGAAAGATATGTTTTTATGTGTAAAGAAGTCTAGATTGCCATTTTGTTCTTTCCATACTTAAAAAGGTCTGTCCATTTTCTTCTGATTTGCATCTGGTCTAATAAGAAGACTGCTATCATTTTTGTCATTGTTCTTTTTTGCAAACAGTATCTTTTTTCCCTGGCTGCTTTTACTGCTTTCTCTTTATTAGTGACTTTCATTGATTCAAGTATGATGTGTCTTGGTGTGGTTTTCTTTATTTGTATTCTGCTCCAATTCACTGAGCTTCTTGAATCTGTGAGTTTATAGATTTAATCAAATTTGGAAAATTGTGACCATTATTTCTTTAAATATTTTGTCTCCTGCCCCTTTTTTCAATTTGGTTTTATTGAGATATATTCACATACCCTACAATCATCCACAGAGTACAGTCAATTGTTCACAGTACCATCATACATTTGTGCATTCATCAGTGCAATCAATTGTTGAACATTTTCACTGCTCCAAAAAAAATAAAAATATGATTCCCGGGGAGGAATGTAGACCCGACATCGTGGGATGGAGAACATCTTCTTGACCAAAAGGGGGATGTGAAATGAAATGAAATAAGCTACAGTGGCAGAGAGATTCCAAAAGGAGCCAAGAGGTCACTCCGGTGGGCACTCTTATGCACAATATAGACAACTCTTTTTAGGTTCTAGTGAATTGGAGTAGCTAGCAATAAATACCTGAAACTATCAAACTACAACCCAGAACCCATGAATCTTGAAGATGATTGTATAAAAATGTAGCTTATGAGGGGTGACAATGTGATTGGGAAAGCCATATGGACCACACTCCCCTTTGTCTAGTTTATGGATGGATGTGTAGAAAAATGGGGAAAGGAAGAAAACAAACAAACAAAGGCACCCAGTGTTCTTTTTTACTGTAATTACTCTTTTCCACTTTAATTATTATTCTTGTTATTTTTGTGTGTGTGGTAATGAAGGTGTCAGGGATTGATTTTGGTGATGAATGCACAACTATGTAATGGTACTGTGAACAATCGAATGTACACTTGGTTTTGTATGACTGCATGGTATGTGAATATATCTCAATAAAATGAATTTTAAAAAAATACAGGTAAAAAAGAACACCCAAAACATCCCATCCCACCTGTTATTCATTTAGTTTTTGTTCCCATTTTTCTACTGATCTGTGCATACACTGGATAAAGGTCTTCCCCCTTTTTTAATGAGATTCTATTACCCATATATTAGCCTTCTTTATAGTGTCCCCACAAGTCACTGCTGCTCTCTTCATATTTTTTTTTTTAGTTGTTTTACTGTTTCATTTTGGATAGTTTCTATTATTATGTCTTCAAGTTCATTGATCTTTCCTCTTCAGTGTCTAACCTGTTAACCCCATACAGTGCATTTTTTCATTTCACATATTGTATTTTTTCCTTCACAAGTTCATTTATGTTTTTTTTAATATCTTTAATTTCTCTGCATATTGTGGCCGTATTTTCCTTTACCATCTTAAGCATATAGAACAAATTTATAATAGCTGCTTTAATGTTCTTGTCTGCTAGTAGTACTATCTCTGTCATTTCTGGTTCTGTTTCTATAGGATAAGTTTTTTCATGGTTTTAGATCTTATTTTTCTACTTCTCTGTATGCATGCTAATTTGTTATTGTAATCAGATATTTTGAATTTTACATTGCTGATTGTTGGATTTTGTGGTATTCCTTTAAATGGTGTTGGATTTTGTTCTGAATCCTTTAGAAACTTCATCTTAAATTTTGCTAGGGCAATTCCAGAGCAACCTTTGGTATAGGGCTAAAGAATATCTGAGGATTCTACTCTCTGCCTTGTATATTATGATCATTTTTAATTCTTGCCCTGTGTGAACTCCAGGTCTTGTTCTGCCTACTTCTTTCTGATGGCTATTCCCTGGTTTCAGGTAGTTTCTGCTCAGACATGTGCAGATAAGCACAAAGCCAAAGTCTCAAGGGGACTCCTCTGTAGATTTCCTGAGATTCCTTTACTCAGTCTCACTTGACTTCCATCTCTGCTCCTCTCACCTCATATAGACCATTGGACTACATTTGATTTCCCCTTTCCTGCACTGCAGCCTAGACCTGGCTCCAAGCAGTAAAATCGTTTATCTGACCTTGTTTGTTCCCCTTCTCTCAGGAACCACAGTCCTTGCTACCTGTTTTTCAATGTTTGTGTGGTAGGTAGCTTCTCACATGGCCCCAATGGTCCTACTCTCTGGTATTCACACCTGGTGTAGCTTCCTCCTCTTGACTGTAGGCTGGATTTAGTGACTAATCTAATGACTAGGTTATGGCAAATGTGATTGGATGTCACTTCCATGATTAGGTTACAGACTAATACATCCATCTTGCCAGCAGATCTTTTCTTTTGCTTGCTTTGATAAAACAGGCTGCTGCCATGTTGGAGAGACCCACATGGCAAGGAGCTGAGGACAGCATCTGGCTGATAGCCAGTGAGGAACTGAAGCCTTCAATCTAACAGACCAAGAGAAACTGAATCCACTCATGCAGTTGTTGGAAGGATTCATTAAGTGGTATCTGATTTGTTAATTTATTCACTCAACAAACATTTATTTTATATCTTGTGTATGCCAACCCCTTTGCTAGATGAACGAGACATAGTCCCCCAATCCCCAGTAACCTGAAGCCATTCTCAGTATAGTGGAGAAAGCAGACATGTGAGCAAGTACATTATAATGCAGGGTGATAAGTGCAAAAATAGAAGCACAACTTAATCATGAACTCTATTTTAGGGAGCAGCACCAGGAAGCCTTCCAGAAGAGGTGATGTTTGAGTTAAATTTGAAGATATGAATGGGAGAGCAGAATTCTGAGATTGTGAATTCCTGGAACATGTACTTCTTGCTTCCTCTCACTGCTGGAGCCTTGGTGTCTCAGGACTGGACTTTGAGGCCCCAGGCTCTGACTACTGTTTGTTCTCATGCAAATTGGATTCCTGCTGGTCTGCCCTGCAGTCTCAGCACCCTCAGGAGCACACAGATCAGTTCCTACTATACCCCTCGCTGCTTTCACCCTTTCTGTTTAAGCAAACAAATCTAAGAAATATCTTTTCAACTTCAGTCTCAAGTTAGTTTTATCATAGAAACGTTTCAACTGTCAAACATTGCCAGCTTTCATTTTTATCTCTACTCACTTCTCAGAGGAGGGGAGGCTAATAGACAATGGCATGTTTCACATTTGTTTTATCCATAGCAGAGTTCCTGATTTTTCCCTGTGTGAGAATTATATGTTGTGAGACTCCTATCAACAACCTCCCAAACTAATTCAGATTAACTAATGAAAGTAACAGATAAACTTAACCATAAAGAAAACAAAGCAGGAAAATTTAAGCTTTAACTGTTGGGATCAGAGGTAACAAGCAGTCAACTTCCTTCGTAGAGCAGCTGGTGCAATATAGGCTTACGAACTAACAAAAACCCTGAGTCTTTCCCCTTGCGATGGAAAAACCAGCCCCTCATTATCTCTCTACAATCTTCCAGCTAAGATTGGAGAGGGGAACAAAACTGGATCTTCCCCTTTAGTAGAACATGAGGTTCCTTTTATGTTACTACACATCTGAGCCTAAATCCAATACATCATCTTTGGAAAAAGTGTGATTGGAGAGATGAGAGAGCTGATAAGTAGTCCAGCAAAACCCTTGCCCCTACTCATAAATTATAAAGGCATCGGGATCTTAGAATCAAAGTGTAAGAGATTTGGCATCCAAGTTTGGAAGTTTATTTTCTTTGAACTGTAAGTACACACTAGTTTACCCTCCCAAAGTCTAAGGAAAGAATCCAAGTAATAACTGCTATTTTAATATTAATGATTCTGAGGGTGATACTGGGAAGAGTAAGTGGGTCACTGCATTAATTAACTCTTCCTGTGTAACAAACCACCCTAAAACTTGAAATAATAAACATTTACTATGTCTCTGTATTTTGTGGGTTTGATGACCATATCTTATCTAGGCCATTTACCTAAGGCTAGATGAGTTTGACTGGCATCACTCAAATGTCTACATGATTTAGCAACAACTGGGATGGGGCCTCTCTCCGTGAAGTTGCTTATCCTCCAGAAGGCTAGCCCAGGCTTGTTCACACAGTGGTGGAAAAGTTCCCAGAGAGCAGCCACACAATGCAAACTCCAATGTGCAAGCACTTTTCAAGCTTCCACTTGCATCAGATTTGCTAATGTCTCATTGGTCAAAGCTGGTGACATGGCCAAGAGATTCAAGTGATGGGATAATAGACTCCACCTCTTGCTGGGAAAAGCTGCAAAGTTATGTTGCAAAAGAACATGTATATAAGGAATTGCAATCTACCCTAAGCAGCCATATCTTGCTTTTCCCATTCTCAATACCCAGGATAAATCACCCCATGTATCAATTATTCTGCGTCAGACAAGTAAATACAGGCTGGCCACTAAAGGGTAGTTTTTGAAATTACCTGCTATCAGTTTCCAGCTACACACCCCTAGATGCCAGCTCCATCTAAGTTGCTCTTGTCATTTACCAAAAGTGCCCTATGTCTCAGGCCTCTATACATATAGTTAGTTTCTTCAGACTGCAAGACCCTTCTGCAGATTATTACCTAATGAACTCCTGCATATGCGCTAACCCCCAGCTCAAGCATCACTGTTGTGGAATCCCTTCATGACCTCCTCAAGTAGATCTGGATGAGCTCTCACCTATGTGCCCTGAGATCACAGCATTTATAATGCTAAGGTTGCACTGTAACATTGCATCGAAATTCTTTATCTATCTCTCCAGCTGGTCTATAAATCTCAAAGGGCAGGGAAGGCATTTTGTCTTATTCATCTTTGTATTCCTTCTGCCTTGCCCAGGGTCTGGCTCACAGTAGATGCCCTGTAATTGTTAACTGCATATATGACACATAGATGAATAAGGCATAAATAATGCTGTACTCAGGTAGCTTATGGTCTGGTTGGAACGACAATCCTTTGATTTGTGAAGCTTCCAGAGAACAATAGAAATTATTTGCTATAAGACTCAAGAGAAGGGAAAAATTTTTCCTGATTTGGCCAATAACATCTTATCCACCTTAAATTCTTCCCTGTCCATCGTTTCTCTTTGTCTCCTCCCACCTCCAACTCTAATCTGTCATCATTTTCCATGGCTGTGGAAACAGACCCTTTGAGTTCTAATCCTGGTCACTAGCTGACATCCTACAAATTATTTAACCTCTGAAAGACTCAGTTTCCTCATGTGTTTTCTGACGATCTGAGAGAATTAAATAATGTAAACTGCCTGAAAGCACTTGGCACAGCCCTTGATTCATGGGAGTGCTCAATAAATGTTAGTTTTTCTTGATGTTCATAGTGTTATTGTTACTACATTTCCAACTCTTCTCCCACTGCTTTTGTTCCAGCCTTGTCATTCCTTTCCTGGATGATTACAATCATCTCCTCCAGAATATTCCCTCTATTCCATCCTGCAACTTTCACCTGAATGCCAGTTCTAAAGAACAAACTTGACCACCTCTTTTATACGCCTTGAAACCTTCTTTGGCTTCCCATTGCTTTCAGAATCAAATTCAAACTTCTCAGCATTCCTCCAGCAATACCAGACAATGCACAGGTACCTGAATATGCCCTGCTATTTTAATCACCTTTGCTTGGAGCAGGGGCAGATTTATAATGCTGCTGTGATGCTTATGCTTCAGGGCCCTCATTTGCATGGTGTGTTCTCCAGAACTCAGGGAGAAAGTGACAGCCCCACGGAGAACCTGATCCAAGGAACACTATCCCAGTCCTACCTCCCCACCTGCCCAGACCTCATTGAACATCCAGACACTAGCTTTGACCCCTAGGAGAAGTTCTGAACTAGAGGCTGCTCTGTCCTGCCTGAGGGTCACTATGACTCAGGCTCTACGGCCATCTCACGCCTCCACCCCTCATCTAGGGCCACCACCAAGGTGTGGAGAGCCTCCCAGGGCTTTCATCTGGGCACAAACATTAACAGGGCAAGAACTGCAGAGGAAGTTTCAGATGAGGCATGACCAGTAACAAGGTCATGAAACCAAAAGAAACTTCTAAAATCAACAACAAAAAACAGGTTTCTCACACTCATACCAGAGGAATGACTGAATTGTCCTTTCAGTCTCTCTATAGAAAATGCTATTATAAAATCATTGTCATATGAAGAGGCAATCCAAGAGGAGAGGCCAAAGTGTAGGGGGAAAAAGTATCATCAAGGTGGTTTGGGCAGTTAATTCACTACCCAAAATAATGACAACAATAAAAGGGAGCTTTTCTGGAATGTGTGAGGCTTGTATTTATCAGCTTTTGAAAATCTGTCATTTTACCTAAGTTCATATTTGTAATATTGTACTCTTTTTTTTTCCCATCGTATAGTTGTACATTTATCACCAGAACATATTGAACATATTGATTACTAAGATTACTAAGAAAAAGTTTTTGTTTTTTTTTTTTGGTGAATAATAAAAAAGATAATAAAAAGAAAAATAAAATGTCATACCATACAATGTAATAGTGAGGACAGAAACCAAAACCACTACCAAGAATCCCATATCCCTCCCTTATATCCCCCTCTCATACACATTTAACTTTGGTATATTGCCTTTGTTACATTTATTTGCAATGTTGTACTCTTTTTAAACAAAGGACCTCAAAGGACCTCAAATTGCATTAACTTCAGGCCCCTTAAATTGTATCTGTCCCTGAATCACACATGCTGCTCCCTCTTTGTAGGACACTTCTTTTCTCTAAAGACATGGTTTAAACATTGTCTCCTCTGAAATTCCCCACCTGCCTGACAGAACTGACCAACCCTTTTCCAGGCTCTCACTGTACCTGTGCATGTAGCAAAGGAAAAACCACTTGTAGCCATCCTCTGTGGACTTCTTTAGGGCAGGGAGACTGTTTAGACCCATCTTTGTTTTTCCAGGAACTAACGATATGTCTGCCACATAAAAAGTGCTTAATAAATGTTTCTTAAATACATGAATATCTAAATGAATGGATGAATAGCTGGATAGACCCAATAGCAAACGGGCATAATCGGAGAAAATTTCACATGAGATCTTGAAAGAGAAATCTTGGAAGAGAGGAGAACATGGCCATTCTAGGTAGTGAGATCAGCATAAACAAAAGCTAGGTCAGGTTACCAGGTGGAGGGTGACTATAAAGATATAGCACTGTAAAGGGAGATTTTTGAGGTGATGGGACCGTTCTATATCTCAATTATGATGGTGGTCACAAAATCTTTACATGTGTTAACAGTTATAGAACTGTGCACCAAAAGAAAAAAAGTCAATTTTACTGCATGATAATTTAAAAAATAAAATTGAAATAAAAGCAACTAGGGTCTGAAAAGTCTGGTATTTGTGAAGACAATAGGAAATTAGTTTGATGAAAAATAAAAGATTAACCTCTTTTACTTGTAAAATTCAATTTTTAAAAATTAAATAAAACAATTTATATTGGAAAATGGTGGAAGAAGAAACTGAGCAGGCAAAATGGTTGAGCCTTAATTCAACAATTGATATTTGACTTTGATCCAATGTGTAACAGGGTATTTAACCTTAGAAATATGTGGGTTTAAGAGGTCAACCAGAGACAACCGATGGATTTAGTTCGCTGGGAAGGCAGTAGTGACACAGTGAAAGTCATAGAGCAAAGATGGATTGTAAAGGAATGGTTGATAAAAATTAGAGACTTATTGGATATAGGGAAAGGGGAAAGAGTCAAAGATAACTTCAAGATTTCAAATCAAAGATACACAAACATTGAGGGAAATTTGAAAGAGAAGCAAATTTGTGGGGAGGACAAAAGGAAGCTCTGGGAAGCGCAGTTTATTGTTGCTCCAGGGGGATGTCAAAGGCTCATGAAGATTGCGACGGATTTACCTGGAGCAAAAAGATACTGGTAGAAAGCACTTCAGCTGGCTAGCGTTCCTGGCTCCAGTAAAGGAATTGCCACGCACGAGAATTCATTTATGAAGTGCTTGCTGTCTGCCGGGCACCAATGCTAAGTGCTTTATCTACACTATACCTGCTTTAATCCTCTTAATAGCCCTATGTGTAAAAACCATTATTATTCTCATTTTATTAACAGGAAACTGAGGCTTAGAGAGCTTAAACAATTTGCCCAGAGTTATAGCTAGGAAGAAGAGATGCTGGGGTTTGAAATCCCTGAATTGAACCAGTACATCATATTACCTCTCTTCAATACCATAAACACACTCTTCAGCGCTATTAATTTTAGATGTTATTAAGGGGAAAAATACCTTTAAAAGTGTTGCTTAAAATGCTTAAAAACGTCACAGTTTCTAACAAAGTGACAGAGAGACTTCTTTCACTCTTGCTACTTTATTTGATGTCAGGATTTGTTAAATGTAATAAGCTGAATTTTATTGTTTCTTGTACATATATCAGACCACAGTTGCATCTTGGCATTTGGTGGAGGGTTTACCTAAGCGCCGAGTTGCTTACAATTGAAATCTCTGCAGCAACGTCTTTTTTCCTGTAGAAAGGACACTTTCCAGCAAGTTTTCTGTAGTTGCCCCTAGGAACGCCGAAAGTGCATGCGCTGAAGTGTGAGCATGCGCAGCTTCTCTGTGGCCCGATGGTGCTTTTAACGATGGGCACATGGCTTCTTTTCACCAAGTATATAGTCTCTGCCCTTGCCAAACCCAGGGGCGGGTGATGCAGTGACGCACATACATGCTCGTCACTGTTTTCTCGGCATTTTACAAGGGACCCGAGACACGTTTGCATTCTTTTAGCTGGTCCTTCTTACAAAGTGTAAGAAATGAGAGCAAAGGGGTGGGATCAGGTGAAGAGGGAAAAAGTCTGCTTTGCCACGTGAAGTGAATCATTTGGAAAATGATGAACAAAAGCTGCTGGCATGGAAAGGGATATGTCAGGTATGTGGTTTTTCCAATTCTAAAATATTTGCTTTCAATGCACTTAGCAGGATTATAATTATAGGTTGTTAAACTCTTGGAAGTGTCATGCCTACTCAGCTCTCTGTTGGATGATCTTTAAAAAAAAATTACAGCTTTACTGAAATATAATTCATCATAAAAGTCACCCTTTAAAAGTATACAATTCAGTGGTTTTTAGTATAGTCACAAGGTTGTACAACCATCACTACTAATTTCAGAACATTTTCATCACCCCAATAAGAAACTGTGGGCCCATTAGCTGCCATCCCTCATTCCCCTTTCTCCCAGTCCCTGGCAACACTAATCTACTTTTTGTGTCTATGTATTTGCCTATTCTGAACATTTCATATAAAATGTGGCCTTTTGTAACAGAGTTCTTTCCCTTAGTATGACATTTTCAAGGTTCATCCATGTCATAGCATGTATCTTCATTCTTTTTTATTACTGAATAATATTACATTGTATGAATATACCACACTTTGTTTATTCATTCATCAAGTGAGCACATTTTGGTTATTTCCACTTTGGGCCTTTATGAATAATGCTGCAATGAACATTCATTTACATGTATTTTGTGTAGATACATGTTTTCAATTTGCATGGTTATATACCTAGGAATGGAATTGTTGGGTCATATGGTAATTCAATGTTTAACTGTTTGAGGAACTGCCAGACTGCTTTCCAAAGTGGCTGCACAATTTTACATTCCCACCATCAATGTATGAAGGTTCTAGTTTCTCCACATCCTTGCTAACAGTTTTTATGTTTTTTTTCTTATTATAGCCATCCCAGAAGATGTGACGTGTTTTTCTGATGGCTAATGATGTTGAGCATCTTTTTATGTGCCTATTGGCCATTTGCAAACCTTTTTGGAGAAATGTCTATTCAAATCCTTGGCCCATTTTTAAATTGGGCTATTTGACTTTTTACTGTTGAGTTGTAACAGCTGTTTATATATCCTGGTTACAAGTCCCTTATCAGGTATATGGATTGCAAATATTTTTTCCCATTCTATGGGTTGTCTTTTCACTTTCTTGGTCGTCTCCTTTGAAGCACAAAAGTTCATAATTTTGATGAAGTCCTATTTATCTATTTTTACTTTTGTCATTTGTGCATTTCATATCATATGAAACCATTGCCTAAGTCAAGGTCACAAAAATTTACCTCTATCCTGTATGCTAAGAGTATCATAGTTTAGCTCTTACATTTAGGTAATTGATCCATTTTGAGTTAATCGTTTATATATGGTGTGAGGTAAGGATCCAACCCCATTCTTTTGCATGTATGGGATCAGGTGTCCTAGCACCATTTGTTGAAAAAACTATTATTTCCCCCGTTGAATTGCCTGGTAATATTACCAAAAATCAATTGACCATAGATGCATGTGTTTATATCTAGACTTTCAGTTCTAATCCTTTGATCTACATGTCTATTGTATGCCATATCACACTGTTTAGACTACTCTAGCTTTGTAATCATTCTGAAATTGGAAAGTATGAGTCCTCCAATTCTTTTTTTGTTTTTCAAGATTGATTTGGCCATTCTGGGTTCCTTGAATTTCCATGTGAATTTTATGATCAGCTTGCAATTTCTGCAATAAAAAAGGCAGCTGGAATTTTGCTAGGAACTGCCTTAAATTTGTGGATCAGCTTGGGTAGTATTGCCATCTTAACAATATTATGTTTTTAGATCCATGAAGATGGGATACATTTCCATTTAGTTAGATCTTCTTTAATTTCTTTCAGTGTTGTTTTGTAGTTTTCAGTGTATAAGTCTTGCACTTCTTTTGTCTTTTGTTAATTTTTTTCCTAAGTATTATTCTTTTTGATGCAATTGTAAATGTAACTGTCGTAATTTCATTTTCATATTGTTCATTGATAGTGTATAAAACTACAATGGATTTTTGAATATTGATCTTGTATCCTGCAATCTTGCTGAACCTGTTTATTAGTTCTAATGGTGTTTTTGGTGAATTCATCAGGATTTTCTATGTATAAGATCATGTCATCTGTGAATAGAGATAATTCTACTACTTTTCTTATCTGGATTCATTTTATTTCTTTTTCTTGCCTTATTATCCTTGCTTGATGAGCATTTTAAACCTAACTTAAGGAGAGTCTGGAGAATTTAGAATTTCTTTTGTTAGAAGAGGAAAAGATCAAGAAGGGTAAGGCCAAGAATATCTAGGAACCCACTATCTTGCAAATAAATCTATTTGCTGATGTTCTTATTTCTTCATTCCATGAGTAAGCCACCTCTCTTCTCTGATTACTCCATTTAGGAAGGAATGTGTAATTGAGGCAGAGCTCTTTTATTTATTTATTTTTAAAAAAGCAGTATTCTTGAAAATTGCTGAGTGTCCCAGGGACTAGCATTAATCCAGTTCCCTTTAACCTACAAACCCCTGTCTTTTCCTAAACCACTATACTGGATGCAAAGTACAAGTAAACTTACATTTTAAACAAAAGAAACCAATAAATTTAGGTTGCTTTCCAATATATGTATTTGCACTGGCTTCCCTGAACCTCCAGATTAGTGATTATCAATTTTTCTTTTTTGGCCTCCTCACCCTGGCTTGGAGTATCTTGATAAATTTTTTTATATCACCATATATGTCAATGTTAGGAAATGAATGCCCCAACATTGGAGGCTGTTTATCATCTGGCCTTTGTTGCATATGTGCTATTTAGCCTCCAATGTGGAGAATTTAAAGTGCCAATATAAATCTAATTTTAATTTTCTCCCAATAAGAACTGAGAAATATGTCTAATTATAAGGATGCTATTGACTACAATGGGAGAATATTCAATTCCTACTAATAACCCTGACGGGTCTGAAATCATGTGTTATTTTTGGAATTACTCTATTGCACTTTGAGCTGGCAGGGCTATTTTTCAGGGAAGCAATTGTGAAATAACGGAAAGAGCAGTGTGCCACACACGCAAGTCCTGAGTTCTGGTTCTTCTTCTACAGTTAGCTAGCTGCAAGATGGCCTTGGTGGCCTTGGCTAAGTCAAGTCACTTGAGGTCCCTGAGCCTGCAGAGAAGGGATTTGGCTAAGGAATCCCAGTGAGTTCTGATACCTTGTGATCCTGTGAATGAGAAGTGCTGTATGCAGGTAAAGTACCGTGACATTGCAAGAAATGTTTAATTTTCAGAAAGCACACATGGCAGGATTTGATTAAAATTCCATGGCCAGCTTGGATAGGTAGGTCTTTCCTTCCAAAGTCTGTGGACAGATGAGAGGTCATATGACAAGATATGGCACTGGAGCATGTGTTCTAGATGTGGATTGTTTTCTCCAGATAATTTGTAAGAACAAGTTATGTTGTAGAACACAAACACACAATCTCCTGTGGACTGTTAATGTACAACCTAAGGAGTTTCTTCTTTGTTTTCTCTCCATCCCCAGCCTATTGACCAGTCTGAAGTAGGGGCAGGTAGACCAGTTGAAAGCCCAGAAAAGGTATCATAGCTATTGGCTGAGAATCATTCTTATCAGTAGGTGAGGCAAGTCCCCATTTGCCTGGGACAGAGCTCATTTGCATCTGTTATACCTGAATAATTATTAATAGGAACCTTCTGCTCACTTAAATATCCTGACTTAGACACTAAATTATACAATCACCATAAGAGCTTACTTACTCCTGGGTCCATTTTTTGCTTTTTAAAGTATTAAAAGAATTTGAAGTGCTGTCCAATTAAATCCCCTCACTTTTTCATTTTCCCGCCTTAATAATAGTATTTACACCAGCTTCCATTTCTGCATCCTCTTGCAGCACACTCTGGGCAATGGTTTTCTATATGAAATTTTATTCACAGCACCTTGGCAAGGTGACATCACTAGGTCCCCTAAGAGATGAAGAACTGAGGCTCTGAGGGAAAAGTAGCTGGTCTAGAATTTGAAGCTAGATCTGTTGGTGTCAGAAACCTTTTGTCATTATGCCTCTCTGTGTTTAAAAAAATATATTTTTAACCTTCAGTAAAATGTAAATTGTCTCATTTGTATTTTTAGATTTTGACTGTCAATAATAAAATTAATGAAGCCCTTCAAATTCTGGCAAAAATGCCCACTTTGTATTCTTTCTGGGCCTCAATCTTCTTTTCAGGCAAGTGGGGCTAATAATAGTTCCTACCCCATAGGATTCTTTCTTTATTAAAAAGTTTTGGGTTTACAGATCAATTGTGCTTAAAATACAGGATTCCCATATACCACCCTGTTATTAATACTTTGCATTGGTGTATTACATTTTTTACAACTGAAGAAAGCATATTTTTATAATTGTGCTATGAACTATAGCCTGTGCTTTAACTTGGGATTCACTGTGTTGTGCAGTTCCATGGATTATTTTTAAAATATTTTAGTACCATATATACAACCTAATATTTCCCTTTTTAACCATATTCAGATATGTATTTCAGTGCTGTTAACTACATTCAGTGTTGTGCTACCATCACCACTATTCACTACAATACATTTCCATCGTTCCAATAGAAACCCTTTTTTGTTCTTGTGAGGATTAAGACCTAACATATGTGAAATGCTTAGAAGAGTGCCTGGCACACTGTAGGCACTCAATAAATGTTAGGAGCTGTCATCATCATCATCATCACCAAAACCATCACCAACACCCTCATCATCACCAACACCCTCATCATCACCATCATCACCATTGTCATCTATACCTGAATGCAATGCCACAGATGTACATGACACGCTGGATAAAGCTACAGCTCCACCTCTGACATCATCAGCTTTTTTCCCAACTGCGTGCCTCATCCTTCCCCGCAGTTTGCACTTCCCTTGCATCTGTCTCTAGTTATGTTAATTTCTCATTAAACTTCCTTTTGCTGTTATAATTCCAGTGAGTTCAAAATATGTAGGAATTTTATGTTTTTACTGTGAAAGCATGTTTTTCCTCTACCTACCAACTGATTTATCCAACTTTGAAACAACAAAGGATTTTGTAGTAACACTTGAAACATAATTTGAAAAGGAGTGGAAGCTATCTAACAGGTGCATGACTATTTCTCAATTTTGCAGTAACTCACAGTATCACTTCACAGCTCATCTTCTCTACCTTTAAAGTGGATAGAACAACAATTACTTGAAGAATTGGTCAAATTGACTTGACTTAGGTATCATAATGTTTGAAAAACTTGAAATGTTATTGACAATCATATAGGAAACACATTTTTTTTAAAGTTAAAAATAACTTTTTCCTTATTATCCAAAAAATAGCATGTTCATTGTTATATATATCCTTTGTGTATGTGTGTATATATTCACTGTGTGCATATATAAATATACACATACATATACAAACACGAATATGATTACACTGAAGTACTGCTTTGCACTCTGTTTTTTCCCACTTTATAAAGTATTGTAAAAATTTTTCCATTTCAATAATATTCAGCCCTTTTCTAACTATTTTTGGCAGCAGAGCTAATTTTCCAAAAGAAACCACCCTACATAAAACAGATAAAACTGAAGCATCTGAGGTTGAAGCAGGAACATGAGATCCAGCACCACACCAGCTTAGGTCCCCACTGGCCGGTCCTCCCTCCTTCCCTACCCTTTGCCCAGGGCCCCTGAGGCACCACCAACGAACCCTGGGTCTCAAGGGCCATTACAGATATGCCATAACATCTTTAACCAATCTCTCTTTGTTTGGGTTATTTCTAAAGTTTTCCTGTTATAAACAGCACTGCAGCGGACATTCTTCATCTAATCTTGGCACATATGCTTATTTATATATTTATTTATTTCCCTAGGTCATGTTTTTTAGAAGCAGAATTTCTAAGTCAAAGAGCGCCCATATTTCAACGTTTTTAAAAAAATCAATATTGCAAAAATCATCTTTAGAAAGTCTGTACAAATTAACCTGTTAACCCTGGGTATTTTCCTTAAAAATAAAATCTTGACCAAATGTATTGGTCAATGGCAAAACTAGAAAATTTAGAATATACACCAGATACCAATAAATAAATAGAGGAAGAGAGGCAAGACTCTCCCCAAGGCATTTTGTTCTTTAATGCTTACAGAGAACTTGAAAGCAAAGGCCCTGCCCTCAATGAACTTGTATTTTAAGATGAATGAAGATAATAAAATGTGGAGAAAATCTTGCTCAATCTTGTGAAATGGGTTTATGGCAAGGTCTGACATAGGAAACACTCAAAGTAGGAAGCCAGAAGAATCAAAGTGGCCCTAGCCGTGCCTGTACATCTGTAGACCAAGGGTGGTCAGTGCAGGAGCAACCTCACCATAACATGCAGTTTCATGCATGATGTGCATACATTTGGATGCCCAGGCAATGGGGCCATCAGTCTAGTGGTCTCACTTCTCTGTAAGGGAGAGTCCTTGAAAAAGCCATCCAGGGGACCCTCCATGAAATCACTTCCAGCTGCCTGAAGGTGCTGCAGGTCAGCTATGCTCCTGGTCATTTGCCACATCACCAGCCCTCGGAGATGCTATGGTACTCAGTAATGTCACACACTTGGGGGCAGCGAGCAGTCATGGGTGATGTAGCACTGTAATATCATCTCCTTCAATTTGCGGAGGATTTTTCTGCCTTTTTTCCCTCATAAAGAAGAAACAATTGGCTTAATTTTCCCAGGAGGTTCTTGTGTTCTCTGCACTGAATATCTTTTGAAGTCAGTGAGATCACTACCGAACTGACTACAGAGAGAAAGTAACTTGATAAAACCAGTGGTGGTAGGAACCTTGGGTACATAGCAATGCTCTCCTTTCTTATCTGATTTCCCCTGTTTTAGCAGGTCTCTGAAGATCACTAAGATGGCATTATGCCTGAATTTGAAAGGTCATTTAAACAGCACAAAGTAAAAATCTGACCATAAATAATTTTTTCAGACATAAATCGTCCTTCATCTTTATGTGAAAGGTCGCTGGAGACTCCCATCTCCAGACCCAGTGCTGCACTGTCTTTTTGAAAACCTAAAGCACACTTGGTCAACTTGGCTGAGCTTTCCCAAAGATTCTCAAACTGGTTGCACATTAGTGTCACTTGGAGAGCTTCAAAAACACGGGTGCTGGCTCCAGCCCCTAAAATTCTGATATCATTGGTCTGGGGTGGGACCTGCCTTGGAATTTTTAAAGCACTCCCCAGGTGCTCCCAATATGCAGCCAGGATGGAGACTCACTGGCTTAAAACAGGACTTCTCTGGGTTCATATTTTTGTCTAAGGATTGGGTTGAATGTAAAATAGCCACTTTAAGGAAGTTAGAAAGATATTGGAAGTTAGAGAGATATTGGAAGCAAAATAATTTCTCTATTTTAAGAATGTCTGTTTCATTCCCCTAGAATAAACCATACACATTGGGGCAAGGTCGGAGCTCTTTGTCATTAACTTAACCTGGAGAGAGGTCGAGGATTGGGGGAAGGACATGAGCAGTGTGGGAGAAGACAATATGAAATTAAAGCCACTTTAACTTAAGTAATGCCTTCTTACAGCTTCATGGCTAAATGGGCAGAGTGGTTAAGAGCTATCATTCCAAGCAAAGTTCTTCACACTTTAGAAGAAGTCACACTTTTTCCTCCAGATTAAGTGCTTAATTACTTAATTTGTCTGGGTTTTCATTGTGGAATTCATTACTAAATCCATCAGGACCCAGGGTGGCATCAGGATGATTTACTAGTCTTATACATTTTTCCATATTCTCTAGTAATTTTCATCGTACATTAAATGCTTTGGAATGACAGGAAGAGGTAACTTGTCAAAATGGGATGACTTTGAAAACATCTTTTTTCTTTCTTTCTTTTTAAAAAGAAGAAAAGAGCAGCTATGGAAGGAGTCTTTTAAATCCCCAAATTAATATTTCACTAATTTAGCTCTAAACCTATTCTCATTCAAGCCCTTGATTGCTTTGTTAGAAGTAATTGCTTATATGGGTTTAAAAAGATTGGCTAAAACAGGTTACTCACTTTCATGTCTCATTGATATACACTTTATATTAAGTATTTTAAATGCATTTTAACTCTTATGTGCAACTCTTTGCAAATTACAGGGGAACCTACAGAAAGTAGAGGTATGTTCTTTTAACATCAGGTTATTACTCCTATTACAAAGATCATTCCTGCTAATGTCAAATGGTCTTTTGGTACCTAATGATCTTGACAAGAACAAATACAACCTTGTGGATTTGGAATCAGGAGGGAATGGGGTCATTTATCTGTGCTGCTGAGGGAAAGACATTTTCTTTTTCAATTTCCTTCCTCCGTTTTCTTATTACAATTACTGTTTTGGGTTCATTATGACAACTCCCATCATTATGATTTTCCAGCTCACAAGCTGGAGAAAGATTAATGGTAGATGAAAATACAGTCTTTGGCATTACAGGTACATCTAGCTGTTAATATAACAGAGCAGAAGTACACGAAATCCATTTATAAGATTTATGCTTGTGGTGGAAAAAGTGGTACAAGGTATAAAATGTTAAGATATAGAACCTGAAATGGCAGGTGGTGTGTGAATTTTAATTATTCATTCACTCATTCCTTTGTACAGTCAACAAATCTTGAGCATCAATTAAGTGTACGTGCTGTACACTGAGATAGTGTACTTTCTAAAAGGGATCCCCATTCTAAAAGGGTGGGGAGGCTGCACAGGCAGGAGCCAGGGTGGTGGTGGTAGCAGGGGCTCCATTTACCTGGTTTTGCTTATGTTGAAGACAAATTTTGATTCTAATTATCTGATGGGAGGCCTTGGGTCTAGGTGTCTATAATGATTATACTTAGAGGTTCTTTTACACACAGCTTTGTTGAGAATAACTGAGTCTATAAATGAGAACTGTGTATTTAGTAATTCATTCTATAGAACACAAACAAAAAAGATTCCACAGTGATTCTGATATAAGCCTCTAATTTCTCCTCAACAAAGAAATCGGTAATCATTCTTTAGTTCTTGAAATGAAGAGAAAAATTCTGGTCCAGGCTGGGTTTATTTTCTTCCAGTGTAGTTGTGTATCCAGGTTGTTCTCTCCCCTGATGTGTTCAGAGATGCCCCTCCTGGCAGCAGTTTCCTTATTACTAACCCCAGAGAGTTATTAGATTTTTTCTTAACTTTGGGAAAGACTGCTCTAGGCCTTGTTTATGAGAGCTCTCCAAATGTTCTCTCTCTGGGATTTACTTTCTCAGCCCTATGGCTTTGGGTGGAGTGTTTTAAATAGCCTTTGAAGCAAGGAGTCATTTCCTGTTTGGAGGTCTAACTGTAAAGGGCTTTGTCATTGCTCAGAAATAGGGAGTCCATGAAAACTGTTGTGCAACACCATTCAACTTCCTTCCAGGTAGAGGCAGGTTAGGAGTAGATCAGGAGTGTTGCCATTCAAGCACTTCTTGCCCAGTATCATGTAGGTTACAGGCAGTGCTGTGCTGGGCACTGAAATGCAATGATTGGAGAGCAGTGTCCCCATCCCTAAGGAGCTCAGTCCAGTGATCAAGTCAGACTATCATAAAACCATGTGATTAGTGCTACACTAGAGGTATGCAGGTGATGGTAATAGGGAGCTGTGGGATCATTGTGAAAGGTTACTAACACAGGAAGGGTAAAAGCATTTAAAATTTTGCTAAATAGCACAATTTTTAGAAAGTTGATCACTACAAAATAAACTGGGAACTTTCTCCAAGATACTTGGTAGTTCTATATTAGAATATAAACTGATATATCTTGTACTCTGTTGAGGTAGCATCCTGTTATTGTTCTGTTTTATTAACCCTTAAAATGGCCTGTGGGATATAGTAGGGGGGAGTCAGGGACGATTTCCTATAAAGATCCTGCTTGAACTGGGGCCTAGAGAACAAATGACAGTGAGCAGGAGAAAGCCAGGAAGGGGAGGGGAGGTGTTCCATGCAGAGGAAACAGCACATACATGCAAAGGCTGGGAGAAAAGAGTTGAGGGGATGGGAAAGTTGGATCAGTGCTTTCAGTGGGGCTTTGAGGCGGGGCAGAGAGAGCTAGAATTGGGAAGGGTTGAAAAAATAAGCAGGAGTTTGATCATGGAGAAACAGATGTGCTAATTAAGGCAGTGGGGAAAGGGGACTAATAAAGGCCTTTGAACAGGGAGAGAACAAGATCAGATTTGCGCTTGAACAGAACACTCTGGCTACAACCCTAGAGGATGAATTGGAGGGACAACACTGGAGGCAGAAAGACCAAAGGGAGGCTGATGCAGTAAGCCAGAGGAAAGAAGGTGGCGGCCTGAACTTAAGCAAGGGTAGTGTAGGACAGAAAGAAGCAGATGGACTAGACAGAGAGTTACTTGGATTGGATTTGACAACTGGTCGATGAAGGGATGAGAGAGAAGGGAGAATCCTGTTTCACCTTAGCCATCAGCCTGTGAGAAATGAATCTGACTAGAAGAACAGTCAACTTTCACTTGCAGAAAAGAAATGATAACAGACCAAATAAACAGATGTGTGCTCTTCCTTTATTATGAATACCACGTTTACTCTCTCTTAAATAGTATTTGTTTTGAACAATAATTCAGATGGTTCAAAATTCAAAAACCTTAGCAAGGTATACATTGAGAAGTCTCCCTTCCTCCCAGGTTCCCATCTACCAGGCTTCTGCAATCCTCCCCCCACTTCCAGCAACCACTTTTACTTGTTTCTTGTGTGTCCTTCCAGGGTCTTTATAAAGTTACAAGTAAATACAAATACATGTTACTCCTTTCTTCCACAAAAGGTAACAGCATACTTTATACACTGTTCTTTACTTTGATTTTTTATTTTTCTTTGCCTTGTTTTGTTTTCTTTATATACCTGGATAACTTTCCATATTAATACACAGAGAACTGTTTCCTTATTTTTTTTTTATTTACAGCTGCATGGTAGTCCATGGTTGCAGGTGAAGCATAGTTAATTAAATGAGATTTCTTCTGGATTGTTTCCAGTCTTTTGCTCTTAAGAAAAATGCTACAATAAGTAGTCTTATACATTCATCATTTCATATGTGTGTATATGTGTCCATAGAAATGGGACTGACATATCAAAGGGAAAAAGTATTTATAAATTTGATCATAGCACAATTTTTAAAAGTCGACCACTAAAATAATCTGGATACTTTCTTCAAGACTCTTGGTAGTTGTATGTTAAAATATAAACTGATAAATTTTGCATTATGTTTGGCACGGTAGCATCGGTTATTGTTTAAATTTATTAACCCTTAAAACAGTGAATGTGGTATATTAAGTTGGTAGTTTTGATATATCACTGATGGTGACTTGGGAGATCCAGGGCATCACAAAACTAGGACTTGGAGTCTCTGAGCTTCCATTTTTCTTGTACCAATAAATAGGAAATTTAAGTAATCATTTTTTGATTTTTCCTTCTATTCCTTAAAATACCCAACTTTCTAATAGATAATAGGTCCATGGTGCTAGCAGGTCATGGGCAGCAGGAGGAGGTACATTCATTATATATTCAATATCTCAACACTGCCTATGCTAGTATTTTTTTTAAAGCAAATGACACTTTTATTGGGAAATTGAGAAAAAGATTGAAATAAAATAGATGCTGATAAATGGGAAAACTGAATTTAGAAAATTTCTCTAGCCCCAAATTAATTTGCTGATTCATTATAATTCTAATCAGAAACCTAACAGGATCTCATGATTAGTTATTATTTTTTTTAAATTCAGTTTTATTGAGATATATTCACATACCATACAATCATCCATGGTGTACAATCAACTGTTCACAGTACCATCATATAGGTGTGCAATCATCACCCCAATCTATTTTTGAACATTTTCCTTACACCAGAAAGAATCCGAGTAAGAATAAAAAATAAAAATAAAAAAGAACACCCAGATCACCCCCCACCTCCCCCCATTTTTCATTTAATTTTTGTCCCCATTTTTCTACTCTTCCATACATACATTGGATAAAGGGAGTGCAATCCACAAGGTTTTCACAATCACACTGTCACCCTGTGTAATCTACATTGTTATACAATTGTCTTCAAGAGTCAAGGCTACTGGGTTGGAGTTTGGTAGTTTCAGGTATTTACTTCTACCTATTCAAATACATTAAAACCTAAGAGGTGTTATCTATATAGTGCATAAGAATGTCCAACACAGTGACCTCTCGACTCCATTTGAAATCTCTCAGCCACTGAAGCTTTATTTTGTTTCATTTCACATCCCCCTTTTTGTCAAGAAGATGTTCTCAATCCCATGATGCTGGGTCCAGATTCATCCCCAGGAGTCATATCCAGCATTTCCAGGGAGATTTACACCCTGGGAGTCAGGTCCCATGTAGGGGGGAGGGCAGTGAGATCACCTGCCAAGGTGCGCCTTAGCTAGAGAGAGAGGGCCACAACTGAGCAACAAAGAGGCACTCGGGGAGACTCTTAGGCACAATTTTAAGCAGGTTTTAGCCTCTCCTTTGCAGTAACAAGCTTCATAGGGGCAAGCCTCAAGACAGAGGGCTCAGCATGTCAAGCCATCAGTCCCCAATGTTTGTGAGAACATCAGCAACAATCCAGGTGAGGAAGTCCAACATCTCTGCATTCTCCCCCATATGCTAGTATTTTTAAAATCATGTCTTGATCAAAACAAACCAAATGAATTAAAAAAAATTCCTCTGTTGAGACTTGGATATTTTACAAGTAGAAACAAGTTTTAGATAAATGTATCTGATTATACACATTTTAGATAAATTTGCTATAGAACCAAGATAGATTTCCCTTCAAATTCTGCTGTGTGAAATCAACTTCTAGCATACATGTCTTACAGTGCAAATCCCATGAGACTTACTACTCTAATGAAGTGTATCTGTTCTTTCTACCAGTCAGCATGGCTCTAGGACCCTGGTATCTTTTGAAACAAGTTATGGTTTCCCTGTTGCAGCTGGGGGCACACAATGTTTCGTTATTTGCTGGAGTCAGGGAGCTCTACCTATCCCAGATCTGCAGTTAGAGGCTGTTGAGCCTCTGGTAGCTCCATTTGTTTTTGATATTTGGTCATTAAGAAAACAGAGGGGATATTGAGCTTCAGTAACCCTTATTTCCGAGCACAGATATTTCTCGAATTATGAATATCCTTGAGCCTTCAACCTGAGAAGAAAGAAAATGCCCTAGCAAAAGGGTGGGAGTCTGATTCTCTTTTGGTCCCAGCCCATTGTTCACATAACCCCACACCATCCCTGCAGACCTGCCTGTCATCTGGTATTGATTGGCCTTCATTATGACCCAAGCTGCCTTCCCCACCCACTTCCCCAGAATTTCATATAGTTTGCCTCTCAACATTGAACTGTGTCTATTCCCTCCCTCCTTTGCTCTCCCCAGACCCCCCCCTCCCCATAATTCTGCTTTTGTATTCTATCCACAAGACAGGCACTCTACCTTATTCCAATAATTCTTAAATCTTCACTGGTAGTTCTTGTTAAATTCTGTGTTTCTGACTCAGGAGAGCTAGGTTAGGACCTAGGAATCTGCATTTTAGCAATCATCTTTTTGCTCCTCAGGTGATTCTGACTTGGAGCAACCCCACACTCTGATGTAGCAGAACAGGGCCTGTTGTGAGGTGAGGAGACCCGGGATTTTAGTTCCAGCTCTGCCTCTATCAGTTCTATGGCTTTGGGTAAGTCACTTTAAATCCCTGGGCTTCTAAAACCTGGGGAGCAGGGAGGAACATTGCACTACAGGTCTTAAACTCTCTTGCCCCATTGTCCTTCCTTCTCACCTGCCTGAAAAACTCCAAATCCGGATGACCCTGCTATCTGCCTTCTTTGCCCTATATCCAGGATATTGAATGTGACTGGAGGAAATCATAGAGCCAGGCAGACCAGTGCTGCTCAAACTGAGCTCTCAACACTGTGCAAAGTACCACTGTGCTCCTCTGGTCAGCTCTCCCTCTCATCCTCTGCAAAGACTGTTCCAAATGTTCATCTCTTTCCTAAAACTTCAGTCCCAGCCACCTCCTGCTTCACCTTAACATATGAACTTAATTTCCAATTCACAGAGAAAATAGAAGGCATGAGAGAGAGAGCCCTTAACTTCCTGCCGCCAAACTTCCAAATGCAACTGCTTCCACACCCATCCTTTCCTGCTTCCCTCCTGTAACACTGATCCTCCTCCTAGCCAAGCCATTCCCTTCTCAGATGCTCTGGATCTAATGCCCTCCTGTCTTGTTCTTTCAGTCATTACCCATATGTCCTGTATCTTCAATCTCTCCTTCTCTAACGTGATATTCCCTATACCCAGAGATAACCATTATTAATAGATTGGTATATTTCCTTTTAGTGTTTTTTTTTTTTGATACATTTATAAGCATATATTTTTATAAATCATTGGGATCTTTATCAGTTAGTGTTCAAACAGGGAGGCGGAATCACCATCGGTGTTATAGGATTTATTATAGGAACTGCACCTTACACAGTTGTAGGAGGAGAGAAGTGAAGGTCTCAAATGAGGAGGCTGGAGGAAGAAAAGAGTCATTGACCAGTCAACTGGGAAGTCATGCACATTACCTGGAATATCCAGGTGGGTCCAAAATAATCAAAAGTGCACTTATTCAAGGGAGGCCAAAGAAGATTTGATTATAATAGTAGGAGGTGTGATGACCATTGGAGTGATGTGAGGAAGGGGTTATGAGCCGAGGAATCCAGAAGCTAGAAAAGGCAAGGATTCCCCAAGAACCTACAAAACGAACCAGCCCTGCCAGACACCTTGGCTTTAGCACAGTTAAATTGACTTTGGACTTCTGGCCTCCCCAAGTATAAGAGAATAAATTTGTATTGTACACTAAGTTTCTGATAATTTCTTACAGCAGTAATAGGAAATGAGTACGCATGTCCAGTCACAAAGTGAGGCCACTTAGGGAGCACTCCTGAAGTCTATTGAAAGCTGTTACCTTTGAATAGCTACAGCCTCTGTGGATATACAGAGAAGCATTTAGTGCTGAGCTAGAAGCCCCTGTTGGTCAACAAAGTCCGAAGCAAAAAGTGCTGGATGCAGAGTGGAGAAGAGCTGGAACCTATCTGTCCTTCAATCGATCTGATCAGGAACACCTTCAAAAAGCAGTGGCTGCTGTGTCACTTAATGCCTTCCAAATCTCACACACATTCCTCATTTGTCCAACTCTAAACCACATAGGGAACAGAATTCCAGGACCCATAGTTCTCAATGTAACCAAGTTGAAACAGCATTTTCCAACATAGGATCATACAATTTTTATAGATTTTTTCTTTAATCTAGCTTTTGTTTTTCATGTAACATTATAAGAGCGTTTTCCCATGCCATCAAAGATTCTTCCAAACTATGATTTTATTGGCTCCTTAATAGTTCATCATCAGGATGAAACATTATTTAACAATCTCCCTATCAGTAATATAGGATGTTTTCTGTTTTTCTGTATCATAAATGGCACTGCAGTAAACATCAGATCTTTGTCAGTTTATCTGATATTTCCTGGAAATGGATTCCTAGAGAGAGGATTACTGAGTTAAAGGATGTGAATTTCTAAGGTTCTTGATGATTTCTGCCAAACTGCCTTCCAGAAATGATGTATCAGCTTTCATATCTATTAACACTGGGCCCTGGCCAGCATTGAGTATGTTTTAAATCCTTTCAGAGATATACTGCTTTACTGTTTCTCATTCTGGAGATCATTATTGCTCATTCTGGATGTGAGGTGAGCTGGCTGCAACATCCATCTCTGGCTGGCAGGCTGGGCTGTGATACCTTCTTCCCTTCTTCTCCATGGTGCCTGCATGACTAAGAAGCTCCAATATTGGTGAAAGGGGACAACCTGCTCTGATAGAGAAACCAGAATATTGTAATGAAAAGCCATGAGTATGACTTAAAAATTAAATAGGTCCTAAACACTTGCACACAAGGAAAACTGACATTATTGCTCTTTCACAGATAGAGAAACAGAAATGAAAAGAGAGCAAGTGACTTTCTTAGGCATAACTAGTAAGTCCCTGGTAGAGTTACAATTAATGTTTAGTTTCCTGCAGTTTTCAACCATGAGTTTTCAATTATGATTTAAAACATTTCAAAGCATATGTATCGTACCAAGAACTAGATTCTGCATCAAACATAGGAAAGGCATAATCATTGGTTTATTGCTAACACACTAAGACACATCACTTGGCTGATTCCCATTGCAAAATTTGAATTAATAAGGATAATTTTATGGCATACAATTTTAAATAATTTTTTCTACTTTCAGCTTTACTACAACAGAGATGAAAATAAAACATGACTGTGTAATGCTGAAATAACTCAAGAAGAAAACCTCTCACATTAGAGAATTTTGTGCAGGGAGTAATTAAACAGTCTGTGCTGCATATTTTGCCAAATTTGAATTTCAGCTGAAATGTAATGGTTAGATGGATAAGTGGTAATTGGTACATCAAGAAAAGAAATTAATACTGACTTACCTTCTCTCCAAACTGCAAAGTGCATTTTCATATACAATCTCAGAATGCTAATAAAATGATCTCGTTTCCATTTATCTAAATTAGAGCAAATGAATATCTGATGACTAGTTTGCTTTAGGGATGCTATTTTAGATTTATCAGACTATCTTTAGGGAACTTCTCCATCAAGTGAGCCAACCAACCAACAAACAATTCATTTAACACATACAAAATCACAGAGGCCTGAGCTAGAAGGGACATGGAAGAGATTATCAGTGTTTCTTAGAGTGGTCCCTAGACCAGCAGTCAGCATCACCTTGGAACTGGTCAGCATTACAATTTCTTGAGGCCTTCAAGGTTTGTTGGTTGGTTGGCTCACTTGCTGGAGAAGTTCCCTAAAGATAGTCTGATAAATCTAAAATAGCATCCCTAAAGCAAACTAGTAATCAGATATTCATTTGCTCTAATTTAGATTAACGGAAACGAGATCATTTTATTAGCATTCTGAGATTGTATATGAAAATGCACTTTGCAGTTTGGAGAGAAGGTAAGTCAGAGTCAGAAACTGGGGTTGGAGCTCAGCAATCTGTATTTTAACAGCTTGACTCTGATACAAGCTAACATTTAAGAACTACTGATCTAGAGGGATGCCTTCATTCTACAGATAAGGAAAATGAAGCCCAGAAAGGTTACATCTCGTGCCTTAAAGCACGGGAGAAGTTAATGGCATAGCAGGACCATTGCCTCTAGTCTCCAGACAAGTTCAGTAGTCTTTCAACAACAAGTCACTTCTCTGAGATATCTAGTAAAGGAGAAAATGTGTTTTGCCTCTTCTGCCAATACAGCCAAGCAAACTACGGAATAGCATATTTCAGAAAAGAAGGCTTGGTGCCTCTGGAAGCAACCTATGCAAAGCTCAGTGACTAAGAAAGTTCACCTGTGTGGGACAGCGGCTCTAGCGTCAATGAACTGGGTGAATGAGCTGTTGCTATATCTCTGGATTAGTTGATATATTTTTTTAAATTCAGTTTTATTGAGATATATTCACATACCCTACAATCACCACAGTGTACAATCTATTATTCACAGTTGTTCGTTCATCCCCCAAATCAATTTTTAAACGTTTTCATTACTCCAAAAATAAAATGAAATGAAAAAATTAAAAAAAAAAACAAGAATAAAAATACAAGTAAAGAAGAACACCCAAAACATCCCATAACCCCATCCTCCCTATTATTCATTTAATTTTTGTTCCCATTTTTCTACTCATCTGTCCATACACTGGATAAAAGGGGTGTGAGCCACAAGGTTTTCATAATTGCACAGTCACACCATCTAAGCTACATAGTTATACAATCGTCTTCAAAAATCAAGGCTACTGGGTTGCAGTTCAGCAGTTTCAGGCATTTCCTTCTAGCTATTCCAATACACTAAAAACTAAAAAGGGATGTCTATATAATACATAAGAATAACTTCAAGAATGACCTTTTGATTCTACTTGAAATCTCTCAGCCGCTGCAACTATTTTGTTTCATTTCTCTTCTCCCTTTTGGTCAAGAAGACTTTCTCAATCCCACGATGCCAGGTCCAAGCTCATCCTTGGAAGTCATGTCCCATGTTGCCAGGGAGATTTATACCCCTGGGAGTCATGTCCCACATAGTGGGGAGGGCAGTGAGTTTACCTGCTGAGTGGGCTGAGAGAGAGAGAGAGGGCCACATCTGAGTAACAAAGAAGTTCTCTGAGGGAGACTCGTAGGCACAATTATAAGTAGGTTTAGCCTCTCCTTTGCAGTAACAAGCTTCATAAGGCAAGCCCCAAGATCAAGGATTCGGCTTTCTAAATTGGTAGTCCCCGATGCATGTAAGAATATCAGTAATTCCCCAGGTGGGGAAGTTTAATATTTTTACATTTTCCACCAGTCCCTCAAAGGGGCTTTGCAAATACATTTTTATTCTCTGCCCAGATTACTTTGGGATATATGGGGGTTTCACACTAACCTGTACAAAACATGGATTAATTGATATTTTAATCAGGAGCAGTGGGGAATGTTCTATATTGAGATCACAAAAGCCCTTACAGGTTTCTGAATAAAACTCTTCTCGGCTGTCATATACCAATACATAAAACTGGGTAGTCCTACCCCTTTGACTAATGACTACAGTACTGGTCTGTGCAGATATAAACTCACCTGCCAACTGAACATACTTCTAAATGCTTCGCTTAGCCCACTTTCATGCCAATCCTCAATTTCAAATTGTCACTCCTAAATCTGATCTCTAAAAGCAACTCTTTCTTACTGCCTCTGACATTCCATTCTCCACCCTGTTCTCTTTTTTCTCTGCATTCTATCTTCAGATTTTAAGACTTTGAAAAACCACCCAAATCCTGGTAACTCTCAAATTTATATCTTCGTCCCAGACCTCTCTTCTGAATTCTAGATCCTCATATCCAACTAAATACTCAAAATTTCCTCTTGGATTTCTAATAGACACCACTATCTACCCAGTTGTTCAGCTAAATACCTTTCTTTCCCATACACTACACCCCCTTCATCCAATTCATCAGCCAACTCTGTTTACTCTACCTCCCTAACATATCCCTGTTTAAACTCCTCATCACCTCCACTGTTATAACCCTCGTTCAAGATACCATCATCTCTCCCTGGATTACTGCAACCATCTCCTACCCAGTCTCCTGCCTACAGTCCACTCTCCATTCACCAACCAGATTTGTCTTAAAAGCATTAATCATATTATATATCTCCCCTGCTGACAACTCTTTGATTGTTAATAAGCACATGAAAATATGGTCAACATGATTGTTATTAAGAAAAGTCAACTTAACTTGAGATACCATTTCGCACTCGCTGGAATGGTTATAAAGAAGACAGACAATAACAAATGTTGGTAAAGATATGAAGAAACAGGAACCCTCATACTTTCTGGTGGGAATGTAAAATTGTACTGTAACTTTGGAAAACAATATTGCAGTTTCTCAAAAAGTTAATCATAAAACTACTGGACAGCCCAGCAATTCCATTCTTAGGTGTCTATCCCAAGGAATGAAAATGTACGCCTGCACAAAGAGTTGTATGCAAATGTTCATAGCAGCACTATTCATAATGGCCCCAAACTGGAAACAATCTAAATTTCCATCAACAGGTGAATGGATAAACAAATTGTAATATATTCACACAATGGAACACTACTGAGTAACAAAAGGGGATGAGCTACTGACACATGTGACATCAGTGGATGAATCTCAAAACCATTATGTGAAATGATAGAAACCAGACACAAGACCACATATTGTATGATTTCATTTACATGAAATGTCCAGAAAGGCAACTTTCTAGAGACAGAAAGTAGATTAGTTGTTGCCTGGGGCTAGAGGTGGGAATGGGGAATAACTGTAAATGGGCTAAGGGAATTTACTTGGGGGAGTGGTGGTGGTGGAAATCATCTAAAACTGGTTTATGGTGATGCACACCTCAGTAAAATTATTAAAAATCATTAAATTGCACACTTGAAAAGGGTGAATTTTATTATATATTAAATACGCCTCAATTAATTTGTTTTAAAAAAAAAGCTCCTATTACTCTTAGAATAAAATCCAAACTCCTTATCCTGGCCCACAGAGCCCCACATGATTGGCCCCTACTTACCACTGGGAACTCATTTCCTGCCAGTCTCTTGTTTGTTCACTGTACTCTGGGTACATTATCTCTTTTTTTCTACCCCTCTGTGCTGGTTTGAAGCTATTATGTACTCCAGAAAATGCCATGTTCTTTTAATCCACTCCTGTGGGTGCAGACCCATTGTGGGTGGGACCTTTTGGTTAGGTTATTTCAATGGAGATGTGACCCAGCCCATTCAAGGTGGGTCTTAATCCCTTTACTGGAGTCCTTTATGAGAGGATAGAGAGATGAAACCAAGAGAAGCCACACAGAGAAAAAAAGCCTGGAGTTGCTGAGAGAGAGAGCGAGCCCCTAGAGCCAGAAGCTGAAGGCAACGAAACCCAGGAGAGAAGGCCCAGCAGATGCCAGCCATGTGCCTTCCCATGTGACAGAGGTGTCCCAGATGGCAGTAGCCTGTCTTCAGAGAAGGTATTCTCCTATTGATGCCTTAATCTGGACATTTTCACAGCCTTAGAATTGTAACTTGTAAGCTAATAAATCCCCATTGTTAAAAGCCAGTCCATTTCTGGCATACTGCATTTCAGCAGCTTTAGCAAACCGAAACACCCTCTAAGACTCCAAGTTCATTCTTATCTCACGGGTTTTGTTCCACCACGAGGGCTGCTTTTTTCTAGATCTTCGCTCACCAGCCTCCTCCTCATCATTCACGTTTCAATTCAGAGACCTTCCCCAACTCCACCCTCCCTAAAGCAGCATCCCCCAGCCCACTGCAGCCCAAGTCATCCTCTACAACTTGACTTATTTTTACCTTTATCATGGCAATTTCCAGGACCTGAAAGGATCTTATCTATATATGCTTTCATGCCTACCACCTGTCTCCCCCTGCTAGTCCATATGTTCCCTGCTGCACAGACTTACCTGCCTTTTCAACAATGCCCAGGCAGTAAGTGCTGACATAGGGGAGGCATGAGCTAAACCAGACTGGCTGACTAACTTGGTGAATATTCTTGGATGTTTCATTTAATGCTCTGAGCCTCAAATTATTCTTCTGTAAAATAGTAACTAATAATTATATCTGTCCTCCCCACCTGACAGGGCTGTTTTTGAGGCTTGAATCAGAATTATGGGAAAGCGCTTTGTACACAAAGCTAGCTGTTGTTATTTTTTATGAGATTACCTCATGATTCTTTTGTACCATCCTCCTGTTGATATATTTCAGGGTCAGGAAAATACTGTAGCTGAATGACTGAATTGTGCACTGCATATACACCAAGGTAATAGCATGCAAACGACCATTCTATGTGGTTATCTGAGGACAAACAATGTTGTTTCCTGCCCCCTGATTCCATAAGTGAAAGAGAACCTCATTTAGCCTCATAGGAAGCCCAGCTATTCTTCTGGTGACATTAAAGAATCTGTAGGGAAATAGATCTGTTTGTTTGCTCTTTGCCCTTGCCACGGAAAAGGGCAAAAGGATGGAGCACTACCTTTTTTGCTGAGAGTGTAAAACCCCAAATTCCACATATAGGAAACTGGACTGAAATACAGGCTCATTTCACATAAGTCACTAAATGGACACTAGAGGGTTATAAGTGTTAGCTGCCACTTCACTAAACTGCTGAAAAAGAACTTGTCCCCCAACTTTTCTTTTTCTTTCTTTTTTTTTAAAGTACACCTTTAGCAACTTTGCTGAATGACCTCTTGAGAATTGTTTCAAAAGCAGTAAAAATTCTTCTTTCTTTCAAGTTAAAATACTATTTCTCAACTGACTCAATATTTTAAATTCCCTTGTAATGTCTCTAATGCAACAAGATTTTTCCAGTACTTGTCATTTTCTTGTTTTCCTCTAACTCGAATGTTAGTTTGTCTAGGAACAAAATACTTTGTTCAAAATACGTTCCCCTCAAAATTTTGAAGAGGTTCCCTAGCATTGCTGATGCGAAGTCTGAAGCCAAATCGATTCTCATTCTATTATAAGTAATCTTTTTCCCCCCATCTCTGTATGGAAACATTCTCTTTCTCTTTGGTGTTGTGAAATTTCCTCAAGATGTGTGTATTCCAACCTGCTTAGCATTCTGTAAGCCCTTTCAATCTGAAAACATGTCATTGTTCAACTCTGACACATTTTTCTTGTATTATTTATTTATTTATTTATTTTAGCCCTGTCGTTTTTAATATTCTTCCATTCTGGAGTTCCTCTTAAACCATTCCCACTCCTTTAGTAATATTTTTGCCTACGTGAGTTGGGCTATGGTTTTCTCTGTCAATGTGATCACATCTGCTTTGCATTTTTCAGGATTTCTTTAAAATTTTTGATTTGCTGAAGACACTGTATTTCTTCTTTTCGTGTGTGTGTGTGTGTGTGTGTGTGTGTGTGTGTGTGTTTCTTGGGATTTGAGGCTGGAACGGAGTTAGAAATATGTAATTAATCTGCCATATTGAGTCAGGTTTCCAAGTGATCATTTCTATAAGGCTGGATCCTGCCATGAAAGTTCCATGTGTGGGATTTCACAATACCTTCCTCAGACAAATTTTGGAAGAAGTATGACTTCTCTAGATATAGAATATGAAAATTGCTCTTTTATTGCTCTGGTTCCATGTAAGTCAAACTGTTCCACTCTAGTTGCGTTTCTTTTGGGGTTTCCCATTCATAGTTCTATTCTCTGTTAGTATTTGTGGACTGCCTTTTATATTTCTAAATTTAGTATGGAATATAAATGCAGTTATTGTAAGGAGGATAGAGGATAGAGCTCAAATTTCCATTTTGTAATTTATGATGTTCTTGTAAAAAGATGGTCCTTTTATGTGGCTCAGGACTGGAGGTAAGGGCTTTTCAAAAAATGCTGTTTGGGCTCCTGTGAATTAAACTTATGTCAGCAACATCTTTATAAATTCTAAGCATTTTTAAGTGGTAGAGAGATCTTAAAGAAAGTGGTTATGCTCTTAAACTCCATGGTCCTGGGAACCAGTCAAAGGAATAATAATGTTCCAGCCAGAATAATCAGAGCAGATATGGCTAATAGGTTTCAACTTGAGTTGAAATAAATGATATATAGGGGGTTGCCTGGAGCACAGCTGTGTTGGAAAGGATTTTGAAGCCACATCTAGGTTCACAGGACAAATTGTGATTAATGGTGCCTGCCATGGTTGTGAGAGGAGCTAGTGGTGGTAGCCATGCCATGTAATTTTAATCTCTGAATAAGAATCTTCTAACGAATAGAACTATTCATCCATGAGGTTGCCAGATTGCTGTTGGAAGATTATGGACATATTCTGACCACATGGAGATAAGATGCTAAGGCTGTTTGGACTGCTTTTATTTAACTTCTAGTTAGAATGATTTCCTGATTTGCCAGAGTCAGTAGGTTAGAGAGTAAAATATGTCATATCTGTACTCCTACTAGTTGGTTCAAGCTTAAACAAGGGACTGTAGTGCATCCCAGTGCAGATGCAAATAGATGTTACACAGAAAAATAGGATATTAAGCAGTTTTAATTACCATTCTAATCAAAATATACCTCTGTCCTAGAAGGCAGGGGTGGATTCTTTCTTATTTGCTTGATTTTATGCCTTGTTCAGTCAACATAGGAAGGTATAAAGAAGAGAGTGACATTTATCTATTTCTCCGCCAGAGATAAATGTTATTAATATTTTGGTATGGAAGCTTCTAGACTGTTTTCTATGTATATGTTTAAATTTAATGGAATTATACCATGCATCCTGTTTTTAGCCTAATTTTTTCATTTTCATTTTTCATATTTATTTTCTAAGTTAATAAATAGGAATCTCCATTTAGTATCAGATGGATCAATAATATTCCATTGTGTATATATATCATCACATTTAATCAAGCTCCATGTTGTTGGACTCATAGGTTGTTTCTCATACTTTGCTATTATACGCAACGCTTTGGTGGACACCCTTGTACATAAATATTTGTACAGTAATTATTTCCTTAGAATAATCTAGAAGGTGTTTTCTGGGTCAAAGTTATAACCATTTTGTTTTTACTTTAAGGCTTTCAACACTGCCTTTTAATAAGGTATGACCAACATAGTTCATAAATCTTAAGGAGAGTGACATCGAAAGCATAAGAAAGTTGCTAAATCTCTAATCTGAGTGAAGAGCTTGACCTACTCCCTATCCACCCACTCACACAATCGCTTTCCCTACGTCATAATATTATGTATCTTGATTGTAGAGACTATTATAATTCAAAACTGCAGCAGCCAATTCAGGAGTAGCCATGTGCATTCCGGGCATTAGGGGTGGAGCCAGATATCATCACAGGGGGTTGCTTCATTCTAAAGACCGCTGAGCTCGCAGGAGGGACCGGGGAGTCTGCCTTGTACTCCCTAGGTCATGCTGGGCCCATGTTGACAGATTACATAGACTCCCCAGTTCCATCCCACTGATTTACCTGCAGGCCTGTGGAGTCGGGGAGGTTGGGGAATGGAGGGCTGCAGAAGTCTGGAGGAACCGCTCCTTGGGGCGGAGTGGGGGTGGGCAGGAGGCGGAGTGCTGACCCTCATAGTGAACGTGATAAGGAGGTTTGAGTTTGTGACCTCCTTCAGGGAGGAATCAAACTCGATGGGTCAGGACAGCGTTATTTTATCTATCTCTTTTTCATCCTCAGACACACCTCTTTATCCTGTTCCGTTGTTTTCCTTAAAGTACTTTTTAGCCCTTCTGTCATTTTTAGCACCTGAGCAAGTGTTCAGTTTTGTGTATAAATACCAAAATAAATGATTCACAAATCATACTTAATAGCAGCTATAAGAAGTAGGAAATAAAGCCTCAAATAATCGATACCCACACATTTGGGGGGAGAAGATTGTCCTTGTTTCATTTTCAGATAATAATAGCATGAACATGTAATGATTCCAGCTTCAAAGTTTTCATTCTCTCTGTAATCTGTTGTGTTGATGCCTTTTCAAAACTGGTAACCAGAGCAACTAAGGCAACCACCTCTGCACACTGGCATGAACAGTGACCTAGAATGCTCTGCAGACAACTGGTTGCTCATACACTTGGTGGGGCAAGCTTCCAAGCACACCCCTGCTGAATCATTGGGATGAACCATCACTATCAGGGACAGCTGGCTTTAGTTTCAGACCTAGAAAATCCTATTTAATAAACACACACACACACACACACACACACACACACACACCTTTCCCAGGAGAGACTGGAGAAACTTCAATTTCTCAAATTCTTTTTGTTTTCTGAAAACATGTTACTAGTGGAATGCCAAAGGTCTGTATCTTTTGAATATATCATCATTTATTATTTTTTAGCTGTTCTCCTGTTATTAAATAATCAAGTTGCTTCTATCATTTTGGTGTTACAAATATTGCCACCATGGGATCATTTGGGTGTTCTTTTTTATTTTTAGTTGTATTCTTATTCTGGTTCTTTCTGGTATAAGGAAAATGTTCAGAAGTAGATCGGGGTGATGAATGCACAACTATATGATGGTACTGTGATCAGTTGATTGTACACCAGGGATGATTGTATGGTATGTGAATATATCTCAATAAAACTGAATAAAAAATATTGCCACCATGAACATCCTTGTATATTTATTTTATTTAAATTAAGAAAACAGAATAGAATAATGAATCTTTATATACCGTCACTCAATTTCAACAATTGTCAACAAATGGCCAATCTTGTTTCATCTGTAACTCCCAAATCCCCACTCCCCAGGGGATTACTTTGAAGCGGATGACCCAGGACAGTTTTGGTTCATAAGGCACAATGGAAAAATGATCACTTGTGGCAGATAGCAACAATACAGGAACTTTTTTTTTTTTTTTTTTTTTGGCCATATCTGAAATTTTTAACTCAATTTATTAGGAAGGTATTAGATTCACTAGATATAAGGATGTGGTTTTCAATTTTATTTTTTATTACTAATTGATATTTCATATACCCTATATATTTTGTTACTAATTTTATTGTAGTAAACTTTAGGTTATTTCTGACTGAGTGTAGAGGAGTTATCATTTGGAAACTCTGGCCAAAGACTGAAATAGAGGAAGTAAGTGCCACCGCTTCTTAAATAAACAAATATTACCCTCTGAATTTCCAAAAATGATGGAAAGAGAAACCTTTAAAAAATAACTAGAAAACATATTTACTTTAAAATTTATACCAACTTTTTGTAACATCATTTTATGGTCTTTGCACTAAAAGCAGAAAGTAAAAAGGGAAGGTATGGTTCATCTTAGGAGAAAAATTGTTCAATATGATCCTCTGGAAAGGCAGTGACAGGCTTTCTAGAGTGTGTTGTGCCACATATCCACCCATTTTGAGCCATGGTGATGGAGACTAAAGCTGTAAACACATCGCTAAAATATTTTAAGTACGTCATTGATTAGGTATCAGTAACAGACAATTCCCTTTCTTATAATCCAGCCATATCATTTCTGCACAGAAAATTGGCAGCTCCTTCCTCATCCATGCACAGCAGCTTTCTCCCCAATCTCCTTTCCTAGGTTTTGTTTGTCGACAAATATCTGTTCCTTACTCACAGGGGACCCAGCAACATATTGGACATTGCTTTTAAATCCTTTCACTTACCCTAAATATTACAACAAAATTACTATGTTTTCTTACCACAGGACGATTATTTCCTTAGTTGTGTTTTTGAAGCCATCCATAAGCTGCTGCTTTTCTTCTGTCCTTGAGTTTAAGCACTTCAGTCTCTCTTTGAAGCAGTTTGTTTTTTTATAATCTCTTATTTTCTTTGGTGACTTTTTGTTTTCTTATTTATTTCTCCCACCATTCTTTTATCTTATTCTCAGCTTCTTCATTCTCCCTGCTTTGCTGTATTTTCAGGCTGCTGTGTTAAGATTTGATTGGCTCTTGGCTTCTTATCCACTTCTCTACCTTCTCTTCCTTGTAAAAATATACTGTCAAGGTCATGGATTTGCCCCTAAAACACTTGCCTTGCTTTTCTGCTAGTGGACACTTAACACAATTGTGGTGACATTATTTTAGGTCTCTTTAAAAAATCCTAAGCTCTAACTATTTTGAAGGTAACTTCCGATAAGCTTTGCTTTGTAACCCTATCCCCTTTCGAAGGCAGCTTTAAATGTGAAATCTTGAGTCAGAACTGATTGCTGGAAGATGGGCGAGTCAGGTTTCCTCAAAAGAGGAAGAGAGAGACACTGAGAGGTGGTAAAATGGAGAATTTTCTTCTAATACGGGAAAGAGAAGTTCCCAAGGCACGTGTACTGGCATTGTAGGGGCATTACATGTCTGTTTTTCTCTTCCTCTAATTGCACTAAGATTTCTGAAGAGAAAAAAAGAGAGAGAGAGGGAGCTCCACAATTTGTGGAGAATTGCTTTAGCAGTTGCTTAGAAAAATAGGCAGTTATAGGAATATTCTGTAATTGGAAGTAGCCAAAGGTGGGTCAGTTGGGGAAAGTGGTTGAGAAATTAGAGTTGATTTTTGGGAAGATAAAGGGGAAGTTAATTCTGTTTAAACCCTGGAATAAATCCAGGATTAAGGAAAGCAGCAATAAACAACAAAGATTATGAGAAAAGAGTAGGTAATTGTCTCAAGAATCTTACATTTCTTTAAATCATAGCTTAATTATATGTCCTATTTAAACAGAGAAATTAGTAATATTAATAAATATTTGTGCTTGACTATTTTAATAAAGAGTTTTACTTTCATGTGAAGAAGCATAATTACACGGGGAAACAATCTTTATTTCAAATTTAGTAATGCCTATGGAACATCATTTTGGGAGACAGCAAAGTTATAAACACCAGCACTATGACAGCTTACACTATTTATAGTTTAAAAGTTTATAGTTTAAGTTGTAGTAATGGAATAAAGAGCCCTTTAAGGATTGGCCTTGAAAACCAAAATTTATAAATTGATAGCAATGTCAGGTCAACTAAGACATATCTTTCTAATTTGCCTTTCTCCTAACAAATAATTATCTGCAAATAACATTTTAAGTTATATGAGTTGAGCACTTTGTGCACAACCAATATAATTGGATAATATTTTTGAAATATCATTTAATGTATTTTTTGGTCTCTGGAATATCCTAGTATTCCTGTTTTCTCCCCCCATTGTATCAATGGCATTTATTGTTTTGAAAATGGTGAATACAGTCTAGAAGAAAGTTTCACTTTCAAGAAAGTTTTTAAAAATCATCGCAGAGAATCTGAAAGCCAAAACATTTTCAATTTTCAAGAGTCAGGCTCAAAAGAGAATAGGTTTGGGGTCAGTTTCTGAAAATCTGGTTTCATGTATCATATTCTATTCCCTGAATTGATATAAATTTGTAGAATTTATGCCATAAACTAAAAAGAAGCCCTATATCTAATATGGCCCTTGGGTTGTAGATAGTAATGAGCACTGGGATGGTGCACAGACCCCACCTTCTCTGAGCATTGGGGTGGTTGGTGCTCTCCCGGAATATCAGGGTGCAAGTGCAGCGGGAAAGGATGGCTCCCCCTCCCCCCAAGTGCAGGGCAGACCCGCCCTTTCTACACATGTGGGCAGGCCCACTCTCTTGGCCTGAGGAGATTCTTTCTGTCTAGTCCTTGAAGTCACGCTGCCTTCAATTCATCCCTTCTCTGTCCCTTTCAGTCTAGGCTGGCAGTGATTACGCTTATACAAATTTTGCAAAAACCTCATCAGCTTTGAGTGCAGTTCAAGGGTGCTAAACCATCAGAGAAAAGAACTTTCCACAGATCCTTCATGGATAACTGCATTTCCAGTTATCCATGAAATGGCTGACTGGATCCATGTTCAGCCACATCCTCTTTGGCAAAGGGCTGCTCAGTTAAACCTCACATGGAGCCCTGTCCTCTGGGGACTCACTTCCAAAAAGCTCAGGAGGTCCCTGATGGAGCCATCTCTGGGGCAGGCCACCTGGATAGGCTAAGAATTTTCAAAATCATCAATTTCTGGCTCATTTGTGCTTATGAATTTAATTATCAGTTTATCCCTTTTCTCTCACACTTTACTATTAGGATACAAGGAGAAAGCTGATTGCACCATCTATACTTACCTTGAAAATCTCCTCAGCTAAATATCTAAGTTCATTGCTTTCAAGTTCTGCCCTCCTTCCAATATTAGGACAAAATTTGCCAAGTTCCCTCTACTTTCTATCAAGGACCTTCTTTCCTCCCATTTCTACTAACACATTTGTCACTTCCTTCTAAGCCCTCATTAGAAGTACCTTTAAGGTCCATATTTCTACCAACAGTCTTTTCAAATCAATACAGTCTTTTTCTATCAAGTACCTTACAATTCTTCCAGCCTCTACCCATTACCCCATTCCAAAGCTGTTTCCACATTTTTAGATATTTGTCATAGCAGCATCCCACTTTCCAGTACCAAAAGCTGTTTTAATTTCTGGGATGCTGAAACAAATACCATATAGTAGGTAGGCTTAAATGATGGGAAATTATTCGCTCATGGTTTTGAGGCTAGGAGAAGTCCAACCGGAGGCATCAGCAAGGTTGTGCTTTCTCCCAGAAGACTGTGGCATTCTGGGGATGGCTGCTGGTGATCCTTGGTCCTTGGCTTTTCTGTCACATGGCAATGCACACGGCAATGTCTTTTCCTTTCTCCTCTGAGTTCCATTGACCTCCAGTTCCTTCCCGTGGCATTCTCTGTCTGTGTCTGAATTTCATTCTGCCTGTAAAGGACTCTGGTAATCTGGATTAAAACTCAAGGTGATTCAGCTGGGCCACAGCTTAACGCAAGTAAAATCTTTAAGAGATCCTATTTAAATGGGTTCACACCCACCAGAAACTGGACCAAGACCAAGAACATGTCTCCCTGGGGTACAAAATCAGTCCACCACAGGACATGTTTTAAAAGTGTGAGTGTTCTATAGTTACTTGTTATATTGTAATTTGACAGCTATCACCTTTTTTGTATATATGTTATATTTCACAATAAGGAAATAGCTGAAACTATGGTACTGCAACTCATAACAACTTTGGAAATTTCCTATATAACTGCTTGTTAAATCATATTTTGAAAGATATTGCCTTTTTGTATATATGTTATATTTCACATTAAGGAAATAACTGAATATGTGGAACTGTAACCTGTAATATTCTTTGAAATTTGCTCTCTAACTGCTTGTTAAATTGCACTTGGAAAGTTATCACTTCTATGTATATATGTTATATTCTACAATAAAAAAATAATTTTAAAAATAGTGCAACTAGGCCACAAGGTATACTGAATTTTAGTTGAGTTTTGACATTTATGCACACACACACACATATTGGATTCAGTAATCAGATTTGAATGGGTAGAGAGAATGGGTAGTCTTTAGGTGTGCAGATACTTAAGGGAGAGAGGGCTGGAGTAGTGCCTGAATCACAAATAATGAATAACCTAGTTTGGCAGGAGTATAAGGTTTGCAGAAGGAGGCCTGGGAGGTGAACTTGGAAACATAGAGGGCCTTGAATACCAGTGTGAGAATTTTGGCCCTTATCCTGTTGGCAGTGGGTAGCCTTTTACTGCAGGAGAGTGGCATGTTCAAAGCAGTATTTCTGGAAGATTAATCTGTCAAGGGGGTACAAGATAAATTGGAAGGGCTGGACTGTAAGCGAAGAAATCAGTTAGTGGGCTATTGCCTAATCTTAGAAGTGATGGGGATCTGAGCCAGGGAAGTGGCATTTAACATGGAAAAGAAGGGATGGATGGGAGAATTATGTGAAGGAAAAATCAACAAGACTTGATGACTGATGAGCTGTGGAAGGAATCATGAGAGCTGGAGAATTATCTGCCTTTTACGGAGTAACATCCTATGAAGGCAAGAGAATGCAGCTCAGCTTCCCTGTGCTGGTGGCAATTTGAAGAATTCTTCAACTCCTCAGAAGGTAGCTCCTATTCCTACATTAGGCATCAAATTGAATAAATATGATTAAACTTCATCTAAGCAATATGATATGTGAAATTATAGTTTGAAATTAAGCGCTACCATAGTTGGAAGAACGCTCTAAGAGGAATCTGTTTTCAAAATTTCTCTTGCGTCTTTTGCTTGCCACCTGCTTAATAAATAACATAGCAAATGTTGAATCCTTGTATTAGATACTAACATAGTTGTGAATTTCTTCATATTTTTTCTTTATGAAAACCATTCAAGGAACAGACCCCACAATAATAACAGCAAGAACAACCACGATCAACAATTAAACATCATACTGCTTGGCATTTTACCCTGTTGGACAAGAGCTCTTGGCTTCCTCTGTTGACAATCCATATTTCTGTTGGTGTGAACTGGCTGAACTACGGAAATCACTCACTGCTGTTATTTATGGCTCATTCCACAGCTTTGAAATTAAGTTTACATCTAGGTGTAAGTAGCTATTCATTACCTTTCTAAAATGCCATTTTAACAACTGATTGCTTGGGGACTAGATGGAAAAGAAGGGAACATTTCATATTCAGAGGGTTGACCCTATGCATAAAATGCCCCAGTCAGAAATTCTCCTATATTTATGGCGCCTACTGCTATTTCTGCTAGTGGGCCAGGCTGACTCTCCTGGGTTTCTTTGCATCTTTCAGTTTTAAAACAATATACCTTATTTCTTGAGTAAAGCTTTTGTGTTCTGTAAAATATTATGCATGTTGACAGCAAGACATAAATAATGAACCATCTAAGGCAACACTCTAGTTAGCTAACACAATTTGAGAGGTCTATTTTTACTGAAATTGAAAAAAAAAATACTACAAATGAAAGAGGGGAAGAAGCAACCTACTAGAAACAGAAAACTAACAAATAAGTCATTTCATCACAAAGAGCATCCTACATATGGATGCCTGCAAGGCTCAGAAATCACCTAGTCCTAGAAGTTATAAGTAAAGTCTTCTCTAAGGTGCTTTTCTTTTCCCCAAAAAAGCCATAACAGGTATATATATATATATAATGCCTTTCTGTTGGAGAAATGAAAGTACTTTCAAAACAATCTTATAACATTACGATGGAGGAAATGATGGCAGGTTTTATATTACCCCATCACACAAATGATGCAGGTCCTGATAAATGGAGTCAGTGGCAAAGTCACAAACAGATGCCAGGCCTTCGGATGTACAGCTAGGACTTTAGTGGTTAAATGAAAAATATGTTACTGGTTTGCTCAGCCCTTTGTCATCTTGCAGAGAGAACCTTTCTCATTGGTTTTAACCCTGCTCATTTCTGTACAGACATATGTTCTTCCCCCAAGAGATAGGACTCTTGCCTCAGCACTAATTTCTTTTCTTGGGAATTATACCCTTGCATTGGAGTTATTGTGGGGATTAAATATGTAATGTATATAAAGCATTAGGCACAGTGTCTGGCACAGAGAATGTGCTCAGTACACGAAAGTTCTTTTCCCTTATGAGATATCTAGCTGAGAAATGACTCTCGTGTTTGGTATAGGCATTCCAAAGCTGATGCTGAGGCTCCCGTCTACCTGATGGCTGAAAATATTATGCCACGGGACAGATTGGTACAATTAATCAAGGGCTGAAGCCTTTGAAAGTGTGGCTCATCCTAGTTTATGCTGTTAGCCAAATATTTTGATATCCTCTGTACAGTGGTATAAACCCCACCTTCCCTAGACAGGATGCAAAGCATGCACCTACATTTCTTGGTTTCTTTTGCCTCCAGGGTGCAGTCATGTGACTTTGGTTATCCTGATCAGATGTCCACGTTAGAGATGGAGATCTGGAAGGGATCTATGAGAGAAAGCAGGAGGGGTGCAGGGCATCCCTGTTGCAGGCACAGGTGGTGTGAGAGGCAGTGTGGTTCTGGAATCATCAGGAGCACAGTTCCCTTCCTGGCCCGCTCTGCTTTGAGGTTCTGGGGATTGTTCTGGAAAGTTCTGTCCAAAGATTGTTTCTTCAGTTCTTCCCTTTGGAATACTCTATGAGCATTTTAATGTTTTAAAATAAATCACTGCCTACTTAAACCAGATAGAACAGATTCCATGTTTGGAAACAAAGAACACTGACTTTCACAATGCTGAAATGTCTCACCATTTCATTTCACCTTTCTCCTTGCCGCAACAAATTCCTTTGCTTCAATTTTGCAACATGACTAAGTGTAATAAATGATACTAATATTCTTATATAACAAAGAACAAGGGGTATTGACTCCTCCCACCCTAAGGGCTTGGATGGTGTCTTTGGGCTGCCTGCGAGGAAGTACTTGGAGCTTATAATAGCCTTCCTTGACTTGGTGAGAGGTTGGAACAGTGGTCTCAAGGGTTCCTTAAGGATTTCTTCCACCCAATTCACATCACATGCAGGCAGTTCTTACTAATTTGGCTATTTTAGAAAACAAAGGAATAGTTGGAAAGAAATTTCTGTGAGCATGACAGAATAATAGTGGATTAATGGAAGATTTTTATGCAATTTTAAATGAAGCCACCTTACTACATAAGCAGATTTTTTTTTGTTTCTCCTAAAATACTATGGGTTCTTTTGAACAGTTATACAGTCTTAGATTGAGCAAACTTCTTTTGGATAAACATAAAGCTGGTTTAAAGTCACATGATGATAGACAGCTACTAGCTAGAATGATATAACAAATGTGGCAACATGTTAGGTAAATCTGGGTATCTGGGTAGGTGCTATATTGGAGTTCTCTGCATTGGTTTTATATAATTTTTGTATTATTTTTGCAACGGTCCTTTAAGTTTGAAATCATTTCAAAATAGAAAGTTTTTTTTAAAGTCATCTGGTGTTAATAGTTACATCCATTCATTCAATAAATATTTGTTATGTACTACTGTATGCCGATGTTGTGCTAGGTGTTAGCACAAATAAGGTGTTAGATAAAGAACACATGGTACCCTCGTCTTAGTTTGCCAGGCCGCTATGATAAATACCACACAATGGGTTGGCTTAGCAACTAGAATTTATTGGCTTATGATTTGGAAGGCTAGAAGTCCCAAATTAAGATATTGGAAGGCCTGCTTTCTCTCTGAAGTATGTAGCATTTGGTGTTGGCTTGCCTCAATTCTTGGGGTTCTTTGGCTTGCATCTCTGCCACTGGTCACATGCTCTTTCTTTGTGCCAGCTCTTCTGGTTTCTGCTGACTTCTGGCTTCTCCATGCGGCCTTCTCCAACTTCTGGCTTCTGGTTTCCTCATTCAGTTGGACCAAACCTAAATAAAAAATAACACCTTTAAGAGGTCCTGTTTACAATGGGTTCACATCCACAGGAATGTGATTAAAAACATGTCTATGTTGAGGTGTATAATTCAATCCATTGCAACCCTTTTGCCTTTAAGACACAACAAAGTAGGAAGACAGATAAATAATTCCATTATAATATGGATCTGTCTCTGTCATAACTGGAAATACTATTTTTTCCACCAGTGTGTGTTCTTTTTCTTAAGCATTTTAACCTCTGGTAAGTGAGATCCCTTCTTACACCGAAACACTAATGGTTTCCTATAATTTGGTGGAAGCACTGCCTTCCATTGGGGTCAGGAATATATCTTTAAGTTTAGTATTAATAATAGCCTTTGAATGGCATTCAGATGTCTTACTCCCACCATGAATGGGTGGATTAGATCAGCACAACTGTATTACTCAGGGTTCTTTGGTAGCAAGCAACAATTGACTTTAGCTAATTCAGTCAGATAGAAATTTTATTGGCAGCTCAGCAAATCAAAGGGAAAACTGGAGAATAAGACTTGGAAAAGTGCTGGAATCACAGCAGGCTGGGTCTAGTTAATGGCAGCTAATTAAAAGTCTTGTCTGGATACTGCTATCCCTGAGTTGCTCTTTGCAAGATTCAGAGTCTAAGGATAGCCCACCTCTTGATTGACAAGGCCATCAAGACTGCTCAAGGGTGAGGTGATTCCTTAAAAGGAAATTGGGATGCTGTTACCAACAGAAAGCAGAATGGATATAGAGCAGCTAGATTCCAAAAACAATCTACAAATGTCATGCTCCAAATGTGTGGCTCCCACGACACTCACAATGGACACATTCCTGCATGGATGTTGGGTAGCTGCATTGATGCTGCTCCTTAGTGTTGGTTCACTTCCTCCCCCAACTGCTCCCAGCTAGCCCACTTGCTGAGGGGAAATTGGAAAAAAATTATATTTTTGGGGTAAAGAGAAGAGGAGGAATTGGACATTGAGGGCTATAGTAGTAATTCTCAACCTTGTCTACCAGTAGAAACACGTAGGAAACTTATGTATTTTAAATTTTTATTTTGAACTAATTTTAGACTTACAGAAAAGTTGCAAAAATTATACAAAGAATTTCCTTATATCCTTCTCCCTGCTTCCTTGAATGATAACTTCTTGCATAGCCATAGTATAACTATCAAGAAGGGACAATTAACATTGGTCCAATATTATTAACTATAATACAGACTTGATTCAGTTTTTCTGCTAATGTCCTTTTTGTGTTCCAGGACCCAATCCAGGATCCCACATTACATTTAGTTGTTATTTCTTAGTCTCTGTAACCATTCCTCAGTCTTTCCTTTCATGACCTTGATACTTTCAAAGTGCTAATCAGTAATTTTGTACAATGTCCCTCAATCCGGGTTTGATGTTTTCCCATGACTGGAATGAGTTTGAGCATTTTTGGCAAGAAAACCACAAAAATACTGTTGTGCATCATATTAAGGGTTGGGGGATGTTTAAAGATCTTGTTACTAGTGATGTTTATCTTGAGCACTTGGTTAAGTTGGTTTCTGCATTATAAAGTTACTATCTTTCATTTAGTATTGATAAATATCTTGGGAAAAGTACCGTAAGACTATGCAAATCCTTTTTCTGCTCCAACTTTTGCTTACTAATTTTAGCACACATTTTTGGGTCTGTCTGCAACAATTAGTCCTGTGTTGTTTGCCTAATGGCAGTTCTCAATTTCACTCTTTCTTTCTACATTTATCAATTGGAATTCTATTGCAAGGAATAGCTGTTTCTTCTCTCCCATTTACTTTGTAAATTTGTTTGATTGTACATTTATATCAGTATGGACTCATGGATGTTTATTTTATTCTATGGGTTAAAAATCCAACATTACTGTTTTTTTTTTTTTTTTTTTTTTGTCCAAATTGTTCCAGCTTTGGACATCGGGAGCGCCTGTAGGTCAGCTCCTGGGTTCTTCCAACAAGTCCTCATCATTTTTGAGCATTGCCTTAATTTGTGGCACCACAAGTTGGTCCTGGCTCATTTTATATTCCCCTGCCTTAGCCCTAAAATCAAACACTTGTCACCTTGGGAACTTTCAAAATCTCATGTCCAGGCCCCACCCAAAACTGATTAAATCAGAATGACTCAGGATGGGACCCAGGTGTCAGTAGTTTTTAAAGTCCCACAGGTGATTCCAATGTGCAGCCAAGTTTGGGAACCAGTGGGCCAGAGCAGCATTTTTCTAACTTAAATGTACCTGTAAACTCCCCTGGAAATCTTGTTTAGATTCTGCTTGAGTAGGTGTGAGGCTGGGACTGAGAGTCTGCATTTTTAACAAGCAACCAGGTCTGCTTATTGGCAGAATACACTTTGTGGGGAAGGGGGTTAGAAGATACTATTTCCTCAAGTGCAGAAAGCCCTTGGGTTACAAACTGGCTCAAGGCTGTGGAAAAAGTTGCTACTCACTAGGCTATTATTCAGCATTGTTTTATTTTTAATAAGTTTGGGGTCGGTGATGGAAGGAACTACTTGCCGTGCAGTGTAGACAGAGTCAAAGGAGGGTGCCCTAAGAACTGAAAATGGAAAACTGAATCATCTGACTCTGAAAGCAAACCTCTGTAAGGAATAAAAACTAGTAAATGTGTTTGCTTGTTTTTTATTTCCTAAATGGGCAAAGAGTACTGAATAAATCTTTTTGAAAAATGAAGAGTGATTTCATGCTGAAAGCATAACAACAACAACAACAACAAAAGCCCAGATGTGAATATCCATCCTGGAAAGACAAATGCAAAAGATTGGAGTTTTCTGTGGGAAATAGGTCACCATTTTGAATTTTATTTAAACAAAATCCTCCAGGGAACACTGCCATCAGTACTTTCTGTGTATCAGCTCAGATTTTCCAGCTGTTTTCATAAGCAGGCATATTCGTGGCCAGCTGCTAAACTGTCTTGGGCTTCCCAAGGTGGTTGGTCTCCAGGAGACTAAGAGCAAAGTAGTTCAAAGACACACGAACCACAGGCAGTCAAATTCATTCTAACTACCTTCACCAGAGCTGTGCACATTTGCTCCATAAAATGGCTCTTTGATCTCCAAATTATAATCATCAGTAATTCTCAAGCCTTAGGATATTTGATACTTGTTTGGGATGGTGTGTAAAATATGCAGATTCTAAGACCTTTGGGTGGGGTCAGGGAACCAGTGTCCCCTGCTCTCTGGTGATCTGATGCAAGTGATCCACACACCACTCTGAGAAATACTGACTTCAGGGGTCAGGTCAGCAGCGTCCTTCTCTTTGCCCATCTCAGGCTTGTTTTAATTTGTTAACATGGTTTAGTTTCCCAACCCTCTTGACTTCTAGGTTAGAGAATTCAACAGCTGCAGTTCACTTTTTTGCCCTGCCACCCTTGTCTTTTCAACCATCATTTAAAAATTTGTCTATTTATCTTCTGGAGCCTTGTACTCTAAGCCTTCCTTTCCCATGGCTTTCAAAAAAACAAAAGCTTGAGAGGCTGCGACGGCTCTTCCTTCTGGCAGGAGGGTCAGAAACTGCCTGGTCTGTATCAGAAACCCCAATCCAGGCTACTTCAACAGCCACCGTTTTTATTCATGCTCACTCTGCTTCCAAACTGCACTTCACTGGTCACAGGGATAGCAGGCAAATCCATCACTAATAATGATAATAATAACCTACCAAAGATAGACAATAATCATCCTCATGATCCAAAAATAATCTATTTAGAATTTTTTAGTTTATTAAATAGTCATGAACATATTTACTTGTAATTTTGCAAATAATGTTCATGCTTAGTTCGTGATGTCTTAATTTCATGTATGTAAGAAAGGACATGTGATTTCAGTTTTATTAAATCCTAAATCTAATCTTTGGGGAAAAGGCCATGAAACTGAGAATAGACTAAGGGTATGATGGCTGGTCCTAGAACCTCCTCCATTCTTCAGAGACAGAGCTCGACATTCACACCTGGCCCCACCCACACAGCAGAGACTGGAAGAAACAACAGAGATTCTCAGGGGCAAGGTGTTCCCATTGCTCAAGAGAAGAACACAGGAAACTGAGGCAAGTGTTCAATCGCAAAACACAATGAACATTTACTGAGTGCCCGTGGGTGCTTGTCCTTGAACGAGACACTTGGGAGTGTGTCTAACAGATTGTATTACCTGATTACTCTGGAGTAAGGCTGACCTTGTCCCTCCCATTCAGTAGGCTAACCTGGCTCTATTATGTGAAGCTACACTTTGTGGGGCACCCCGAGGTACCAGGATTTGGATTATGACTAAGTCCTTTTTATTTTCCTGTCTTCTGCTTACAGTGATACTGCAGGGAAAATGTCACACGTTCATCTCTGGTTCCAAGATCTCCAACATTAGGGACATTTATGAGAAGTTCTCTTAGAAGAGGCATTTTCCTGGCACCAAGGAAGATGTGTATAACTTAATTAGTAATATAAGAAAGATACTCTGGAGAGAGGGGGAGTGCTTGAGCACGGGCCTGGCAAGGCTCATCTTGGAAAACTTCGCGTCTGGAAAAACGATTCGGCGGTGAGGACGGCAACGGTGCCGATGACCATGGGATCTCTGTGGCTGTTCAGAACTCCTTTCCTATGTAGCCTGCTCTGGGCCTTTTGCACCCCAGGTGCCAGGGCTGAGGAGCCCGGGGCCAGCTTCTCACATCCTGGCAGCGCAGGCCTGGATAGGAACACCGTGCACGACCAAGAGCATATCCTGGAGCATCTAGAAGGTGTCATCAACAAACCAGAGGCGGAGATGTCTCCACAAGAACTGCAGCTCCATTATTTCAAAATGCACGATTATGATGGCAATAATTTACTTGACGGCTTAGAACTCTCCACAGCCATCACTCATGCCCATAAGGAAGGGAGTGACCAGACACTACCAATGAAAGAAGAAGATCTGATTAACTTAATAGATGGTGTTTTGAGAGATGATGATAAGAACAATGATGGATACATTGACTATGCTGAATTTGCAAAATCACTGCAGTAGATGCTGTTTGGTTTCCTCATAGTCATATGCAAACGTGACCTGATATAATGTGAACTTTTAGTAATGCGGAATAATTTATTGCTGCAGTATTTTGGTAAAAACCTGTAGCACATGTTACACTGGGGTGAGAAACAGAAATCAAGAGAAATAGAAGAGGAATGGGACACATGGTAATCCCTGCGTATTGCTAAACCTCTTACTGGACAAGGGTCTGATTAAAGAATCCTTTTAGGAATATTGGATAATTGGAGCTGAGTCCTCAGGAACTTGAATTTGACTGTAGAATATTGCTAGTCTCTCGGTATTAATTTATGCTACCTGAAAAGGAAGACCACAAGCTCTGCCAAGTGGACATACTTTTCACAAACAGAAGGAATGGAGTGAATGCCAAATGTCTCCTTGTTACTTCTCTTCAGGTAAATGTGGTCAGTATTCTGGAAGGTCGCTGGCCTTAAGGATTTCTTGCTCTGCACAAGTGGATATTTATAAGGCTGTTTCAAAGCTACAACATAAGAATGTCAAGTGTTGAGTTTAGTTGACCACTGAGTCCAAGATTTTGAATCCTCTGGCATTTTGAGAATGATATACCACTGGCCTAAGTAACATTTTTCAGTTTTTCAATGTTTTATGAAACTACTGCCACATGCTTATACTTTATCTCTTCAACTTGGGAGAGACCTTGAATTTAAAAGTGTTCTCTACTCTAATCAATAGCAAATGTTCTAGCTTTCTTAATATTTCTATTTAACTCTTTTTTTCTAGCATTTTATTTTTGCCATTTAGAATGTAAAGATTTTACTCTTTCTTCTTGATATGATGGGGGTAAAACTACCAGCTGGTCCAGCACAAGTGAGAAGTAAAAAAGATCTTTCACCAAACACAATGATTAACCTGATACAAGTTATATTTCAAAAGGAATGTTGTTTAAATGACCTCTCCTAGCCTGATTACATGAATTCTTCAGACCAGTAAAATTAGAAAAAGAGGCTTAACAACGTAAATCTCAATAGGAGTCAAACATTAGAAGCAGCAGATTGTAATTTGGTTTATTGGATATGATGGACATGCTGTAACAGAAACCTGAAATGATAGTTGACTGGGATTGCATAAAATTTGCTGTAAGATATATAAAGACTTATTTTCTTTATTAAATTATTCTTATAAGAAAACATGTATTTGTAAAAATGGTTTCCTGTGTCACATATTTGTGCAATCAGAGCTGAATTGTAAGCTATTCTTGTAATATCTAGTTATTTTGAAAGATTTGTATAATGAATTCAGATATATGGACCAATAAAACTGATGAAACAAAAAAAAAAAAAAAAAAAAAAAAAGAAAGATACTCTGTAGGTTTTAGGTGAATTAAAACTGATTTTGGTCCAATGGTTTGGCCATACCCCAGATTTTGTCCGTGGGAATAACTGGGATGCTTTTGGGGAACTATTCTGACTTTCTGATCGTGTTCTGTTTATTGAGTTATACTTTGAGTTTGTTCAGTATGGTCTGAAAATTCTTAGTTTGAACCACAGTCATATTCCCCTCATGGGGAGTGGGTAGGGATGATTGAGGGCACTAGTTTCAACTACAGGTTTCAAAGTGGATTGTAAAATCCATTTAGTGCCTCACAGCTAGCACTTTTATTTTCAATAAAATTAAAAATTTCAGACTGCATTGCTTATATGAAGGGTAAGTATTGTTTCATGAAACTTTATTTGCATTTATATGTATGCATATGTCATGAGTTGCAATGTAAAATATATTTATTTTGGGGGTTTATGATTTAAAAACAGTAAATGTTCATTGTGTTTTGCGATTGAACACTTGCCTCAGTTTCCTGTGTTCTTCTCTTGAGCAATGGGAACACCTTGCCCCTGAGAATCTCTGTTGTTTCTTCCAGTCTCTGCTGTGTGGGTGGGGCCAGGTGTGAATGTCAAGAAACACTGATCTACTACTTGTCTTTGATCTGTAGGGGTTAAGGATATGGATGCTGGGGCCGAACTGTCCAAGTTTGAATCCTGGCTTCATCACTTGCTAGCTGTGTAACCTTGGGCAAGTTACTTAATGTCTCTGAGCCACATTTTTGCATCATTTCACAGAAGTGATGAGACTAATAACAGTAGTAGCTTCCTCATGATATGAGGGTTAGGTGAATTAACAATTGTAAAGTGCTTAAAACAGTACTTGGCACATGGTAAGTCCCTTATAAGTGTTTGTAGGGGGGTGGGAAAGATCTTTTTTACCAAGTATATCCCTTTATATATTGATTCAAGACAACAAAGCCTCTACCTTATGGACATTTATAATCTAGTATATACATATGCATTTGAAAAAGTTGTTCTGAGTCGCATTATACTGGAATATTTAGGAAAGAGTGCCCTGGAACCAGACTGCCTGAGCTCAAACTGCTGCTCCACCACTCACTTGCTGTTGACCTTTGGCAAGTTATTTGCTCTTGCAGATCCTCAGTTTCTTAATCTATAAAGGGGGGCTGATAGAACTGATCTTAAAAGGTTGTTTCCAAGATTAAATGATACCATCTATACCATTTAATATATAGCTATAGAGATTCAAACTATGCCATGCTTCTTCTTTCCCAATGTACTAAAGCCAACTCCCCTTCCCCTCTTATGTGAATGGCTTGCTTAAGTCGTCATTTCACTTTAGCTGTGGCAAATCAACCACATAGGGGCTCAGATAAAGACCAGTACTCCTGACTAGAAAAGTAATTGTGAGGCCTAATGTGGGATTCAGTCAGCCCCACTGTGCTTTCTCTTCAGCCTCCCTCTTCACAGTTTAGCTAAATCACTAGCATTGCCCTTTTGCCTCAGCATGTCTTCACATTCCCAAGGATGATTCTGAAGTGTTACAATGTAAGCCTAATGGCAGAGCCCATTTTGCAGCATGGCTGTCTATGCCAATGAGGTCGCATCATATTTCCTTCCTCTTCATCTGGCGGGGGAGGAAACTGATCGGGACAAAGCATGCTGTCTAATATGATGAAGTGCTTTGTATGCTGTATCACTTGTAAATAGAGTGATAGCATGTTCATTAGCTGAAGGGGCTTTCAACTCGAGCTCTTCAGTTCTTAAGGACCTTTGGCAAAGCCGTTCTGACAAAGAAATCTAAAATTCTTGAGGACTCCTGAGCTTGAAGATCTGCCATGGTTATTCTGTAACTCTTCCCTCTTCTCCCACGGCACCTTGTTTCCTGTAGCACTTGGCACAGCTTTTAAAAATAATGGAGCAATATTATGCATATATATATATATATATATATATATATATATATATATATATCTTTCGTTTGACCACAAGCTCCTCAAAGGCAGGGGATCTGCCTTATTCATCTTTGTATCCCTCCTCAAGCTCCTGGCACACATCTCAATCAACGTCTGTGGAATTGAATCTGGTTGAATTTATATCCCAGGTTACGGTGCCAGAGCTCAGAATGGGACTGAGCTGAAGGCAAGTAGGGGAATCATTCATTTTCCACTGCTGAGCTCAGTGCTGGCTTCTGAGGAAATTCAAATCACCTCATCACCCCAAGGCTGCCTCTTCCAGCCCAAAGGGAGGTTAAGATGATTCTATTGATGCCTTTGGATGGAAATTTTCTCTAAGTTCTTAGAGGTAAGGAAAATGAAGCTCCTGCACCTTGCAAGTTTACAGTCCTGGGCTAAGGAGAAGGTAAACTGGAAAGGTGAACTCTTTTGATCTGCTACTTAGATGATATGGAGAGACAGATGATGGTTACAGCACAGTGACCTTTCTAATTCAGCTTTGTCTGCCTAGCATCTGGTGCAGAGCTCAGCACATTCTTAGTCCTAATTAAATGTGAGAGCACAATTTATTTTCCTATCAAAAGATACAACTCTTTGTTTTAATTTTTAACATTATAAACAGAAATAAAGGCAGAAAATAGGCTCTTGAAAATTTCCCATGTGTCCAAGCTAGGCGCTCTGATGATACTTTGTATAAATTATTTGCTCTAATGCTGCCAATCTGGCAAGATAGGTATTAAAGTCTCCGTTTACAGTGAGGCAACTGAGGTCCAGGGAGCTTAAGAATCAGGGGTTGGAACTCAGTTCTATTTGGCTCCAATATGCCACGAAGCTCCCCCTTCCTCCTCCAGCATACCGGTGGGTGCGTTTGTGTGCGTGACTGTTTTTTTTTTTTTTTTTCTTTTTTTTTTTCTTTCCATAAAGCCCCGCTACTCCTCTTTTGGTCAGTTTCTTCGATTTCACTTCTTCGAGATAATGTCCAGTTCTTCTCCAAGGTCTCACCACCCCCTCGGCCGTCTCCCCCTGGCGTCCCAAGGACAGCCAGCCGCTCCCCTGCTTAGTTTGGAGTTCTAGCCCTTGGCTTTGATTCCTGGCTCCTCTCTCACTCTCCAAGATACCCGCGTGGCGCCCGGGTCTCCCTGGTCACCGCGCTCCTGCGGGATCTGGTGGCCTGCGCCTTAGCCCCGCCTCTCTTACCTAAAGCCCGCGCGGCTCGGGGCGCCGCAGCCTCCGCCCACCGGCGCGCCTGCCCTTCGATTGGCTCCCCGGGCTGCCCGTCTCTGCCGCTGGCCCCGCACGGTCCTGGAGGCAGATTTTGCTGGAGAAGCCGCAGTCCCGGTGTTTCGGGCGCTGCTGGGGAGGACCGTGCAGCTCAGAGCGCAGACCTCAGCTGTCATGTGCCCGCGCGCAAGAACCCCCGTCGCTCAGCGGACCCGGGCAGCTGCTAACTTGGCGGCGAGCTCCTGCGGCCCCGCGGCGGCCATGTAGTCGCCGGCGGGGCTCTCCGCAGCCCAGGAGCGGCAGAGAGAGCAATCCGGAGCCGAGCCGCCCGCGGCTTCCCCGGAGGCGCTGAGTGCGCGCCGCGCCCGCGAGCACTTGGGCCCGAAAGGGAAATGGGGGAGAAAGTTTCGGAGGCGTCGGAGCCGGTGCCCCGCAGTCACGGCGGCTACGATGCCCGGACCCTTGCCCCTGCGGCGGCCACCGTGTCGTCGCCGGGCGCTTCTTCGGCCGAGTCCTCTTCGGGCTCAGAAACTCTATCGGAGGAAAGGGAGCCTGGTGGCTTCTCCCGCGAGCAGCTGCAGCTGCCGCCGCCGGGCGGCGCCCTGAGTATCCGACCCACCGCCGTATGGGTTCCCGCGCGCGGGGTGCCGGGGCGCCGAATCGCCGGGCCGCCGCCGCCGCCCCCCGGAGGAGCCGCGCCCCCCGCGCCCGGGGGCAGCAGCGCGTCCCAGGAGGAGCAGGACGAGGAGGTGGGCCCCACCTTCCCCACTTTGTCCCCTCCAGGTTCCGGCTGCCGGGCGACCCCGGCTCTCCACCCTGCGCGCGGGCGATGGGGAGGGGGCACTCCGGGACAGGAAGATGGGGAGGGTCCCTTCAGCGCGCTGTCCGGGGCGCGGGGTAATGACAGTTAGGATTCTTCTTGTGAGTCACTTACTTTCCCCGTGGCTGTTATCTCCGTGTGTGTACGCCTACTTGTGTTGCTTGATGGTGTGCTTTTAAAAGGTCAAAACAGCAAACTCCTAAGGTCTCTATTACCTATCAGTAAACTCCTGATCTGTCTATCAATCTGTGAATGGATGTGATCTGGACGCCTTGCTTATCCCCGCAACTAAGATCTTATTCTCCGAAGTGGGTGTTGCTTCCCAAAGAAGCCTTCGACCGAGGGGGCGCGTGGTTGGGAAGAAGTGGTGCGTTGGGCCGGGGGAGCGGTACTGGTAAAGTTGCGCAGCGGGGTTTCAGTGGCGCGGGCCCTCTGGGATTGCGGGCCGGTGGTTTTGGCGGGTTCGGGCATCGTGGGTCCTACTCCGGAACAGGACTCTCCGCGCTGCGTTGGAGGCGCGGGCGTACGCGCCTGCAGCTCCCATTCCCACTGGTTTCCAAAGTGTCTGGTTGCGCGCTGGTAGCCACAGTCTAATCCGGAACGCTACACCTTGTTCGGGAGACTATGCCTGTCCAGGTTTCCTGCAAGGATGTTCTTCCAAAACTTGTAGATCAAGTCCCGGTACACTGAACGTATGGCTTTATTGTTCTCCTGGCTGTTATCTCTGGCTTTTTTTCGGCCTTTGCAGGACGGTAGGAAACACAAGGTTCTTCATGTCTTTAAGATTGTTTGCTTTGGACGTTTCTATTGGGGAAGTCATCTTGATCAGGCTGGGCCAAAAATAAAACATCACCCTGACATAGCCTCCTTCCAGAGTTCCTTGGTGCCCGAGTGGTATTTTCTGCATTTCTGATGGGGTTAGCTTTCTTAAATAATTGGCTTTGTCCCTCAGAAGAAGCAAGCTGAGACCAGTGCCCTAACAGTAGCCCCTTGTGACACCACCCTGGAGGCAAAGACTGGATCTGGCACAAGGCAAGTCCCAGCCTGGCAGAGATGGAACAGACCTTAGCTGGTCGTTGGCCAAGCCTCTGGCAGTAACCAGGACCTATTCCTGAATGCTTGGGAGGATTGCAAGGACCCTAGACAGGTGCCTTGGAATCTTTTTCTGGAGTTGTCTCTGCTCCTGAGTTTTTGAGACCTTGGATGTGTCATTCACTCCTCTGAGGTTCAGTTTCTATAATCTGTAAAATGAGGGGTTTGAACCAATTAAACTTCACTCTAAAGATCCTTTCCACTGTAACACTGTTTCTGATTAGGAATTTAAGATGGACCTAACATTCCAGATTGACCTTGGAACTATTCCTTCAGTGGTGGGATGCTGGGGTTAGCCGAGTGCTATATCCACCAGAGAGCTAGGGCCAAGCAGAGAGATGACCAGATGCTGTACTTTACCAGTTGGTTACATCTCTGTTTGAAGATGCCAGGCAGGTGCCAGGTGTCACTCTGTGATATCTGCCTTGACTTCCAGAGATGAGCACACTCCACTGTGAAGCTGGGCGTATACTTTACTGAGATACCACTAGATCCTAATTTAATGTTGTCACTGGTGGAGAAGATCCTGAGTTAATGTTGTCATTGGTGGAGAAGATGAGAGAATAAATTACTCAGTTTTCTATTTAGCTAGGAGACTGCCCCATGGTAAATGGCTGGTCTTGCAGATGGTGGTGGTGGTGGAGTGTGGGGAATTTCTCACCTTTATCCCAGTTCCGTGACTGATTTATTACCTGGCCTTAGGGTGACAGTGTTTTACTTTCTCGGAAGTGTACCTAATGATAGCTCATTTCAAGGCAATATGGGGAGGATTGGTTGATTGAAACACATTTTGAAAAGAGGAATGACTAATGTTGGTCAGTATTTGTGAGACCTCAGAATTGGATGTAAATTGATACGATATTGCAATTTATTGTGTATCTTAACCTGTGGTAGGGAATGCTGGAATTTATCCAAGAGTGAAAATCCTGACTTGCTCTGAGAATTTTAAAGTGAACTAAAAATGTGGAATCCCCTCTTCCTGCGTCTTTCTCCCTACACACAGGAGAGAAAAGATAGTCTTGGTGAAAGAGGTTTAAGTCCAGTTTAAGCCCATTATCTGGTTCTTACACTGGTGATGCCTATGGTGCAGAGATTGTTAACGTTTTGGAAGGCTGTGGGCCTCTGAAAATCTAATGAAAGCTATGGGCCCTCTCCTTAGAAAATGCACACAATTATAAGTACCATTCCAGAGAGTTCAGGAATGTTGGATTATGAACACTCACTTTAGTGGAAAGATCTAGGTTTGATTCATAGCTCTACCACCTTAACAGGTGTGGGGTGTGTACTATTCAGCTTCTGTAAGCCCATTTTCTCACCTCTTAAATGGTAATAATAGTAATGGAGTTGTTAGGCATTTTACACACAGCATCCAATTTAATCTTAGTACAGTATCTGACATGTATAGCATTGAGTGCTAAGTAAATAGAGTATTAAATTGTTAAAGTTCATTTGTGATAAAATTTGTGAAACAGGAGTATAAGCTTGGTCTGGCTTGTTATTTTATTTATGTGTAATTTATATACTATCTACTTTCAGAGAATTTGAGGCTGTGTCTCGTCAGTTTATTCCAATTTTATTAGTATAAGCTGGGAAACAGTTTTTATATCTATCATGTTGGATTATGGCAAGGTACTTCTAAGTGTAGTGTTAGTTATATTATAGCAAGGCACTGTGTATAAAGCATTACAAGACTTAAGGACAGTCTATAGAATGGAAAGAGGTCTGTTTAGATTAAAAAGTTTTTAGGTCTAGCGTGGGAGACTAATTATTTTCCAAAGTTCTTTACAGTTTTCTTACTGCATCAATTTTTAAAGGCAGTAAAACTCAAGTTTCTAGTGTATTACTGTTGTGCTTTTTGGCAACCTTGTTAAAGCTATTTTGAGTATATCTAGTAATGTCAATAGTCTGTGACCAATTTCTTATTTTATCTTATTGTCAATATTTGTGTAAACTTATATAAACTTGCCAAGTCTCATACACTTAAATCAGCCCTTTAAGCTATTGGTGTTTTAAAACAATACTTTAGTTGAACTTGGCATTGACTCTAATCTTGATCTATGTAATATCAAACACATGGGAGTTAGAGATGGCGTATGACTTTTTCTTTAAATAAACTGCGTGTGAACCTCTACTGCTTGTTCCCTGCCTGTGCATTTTGGGGATCCGTGCAAGTCCAGGGGCAGTGGACTGCATTTTTGGTGGTTAAGACTATCTAGATTGAAGGCCTGTTCCCCAGAAAACATTTCAGAGAATTGCCCTTAGGGATGCTGCCCATCCCTTCCCAAAGCACCTGTGTTACAGCTAAAAAAGAACACCTGTGCTGTTTTGTAACTGTTGGGGAACGCCTCGAGAGCAGGAATTTTGTTTTTGTTTGCTTAGTACTGAGCCTCTCTTAGAGTAGGAATGGTTCAGTAAATATATGTTGAATGAATGAGAAAAAGTAACATTTTTGAAAATAGTTGTAAATTTGATTGAAGGGTGACTGTGTGTGTATTATTTATTTTGTCTGTTGTGAATTTTGAAGCTCAAATCTCCGTATCTCTCAACGGGAAAAACCTCATGGACTGTGGTGAAAAATCATATGAGCAGCTTTTCCAGGTAAAATATTAACAAAGTAAAATTACTGAGAATCCTCTCAAAACGTCTTTGAAATAACTTGTATATTAACTCTGCTTTTCACTGTGTGTATTAAAACTTGAAACTTTCAGGGGTTCTTAGAATGGCAGAAAAGGACTTAGAGTTAAAGGGATTTTCAACTCACTATGAAGCCGCCTGCTTATACTTTGCTACACTAAGGGACTTGTTTTCTTGGCAAAATTGGGAGTTTCTTTTATTACAAATAAGCATAATTATGGGATATCTTTAAACTCTTCTGTGAATTGGTAATGAGTGTTAAGACTGCTGTTAATATCATTTTGTGTGTGTATGGGGGGGCGGGGTGACCCACCTGATAGTAGAGTGGATGAATTTCTAGTGTTCACTAGTTAGAATAAATAGCAAAAAAGCAATCATGAATTTGGCAAAGCTTTTCACTGAGTTTATATTTTATGAATCATGGCTGCTACAAGATTTGACAAAAAGTAGCACATAAATCTTGGCATATCGATTATGTAGTCTGCTTTTCAACTCACTACTTCAATAAAGAGCCAGGAGATCAAGAAATTCATCCATCAGCCAGTATATATTGAGCTCTGACTCTGTGTGGGGCATTGTCCTGGATACTGAAGAAACGAAGGTGGACAAGACAAGAGAGAGTTTTGGCCTCATGAAGTGTAAAATCCAGTGGGGGAGAGAGCCATTATACTCAGGATTATTAATTAATTGGCTTCAAGTGTGGTAAATGCGGTGCAGGAGAGCAGGCTGTGAGGGAGTGTGTGGCTGAACTGTGTAACTCGGTCTGGGAATTAAGGACTGCCCCACTCAGGGAGTGATGTTTGAGCTGAGACCTACGGGATGCGCAGGAGTTAGTTGGGGGATGGGAAGGGTTTGAGTGGCCCAGGTAGGGGGAACTGCAGGTGTGGGGGCCCCGGAGCAGGAGAGAGCATGGCAGGTCTGGAGCACTGAGAGGCATCCTGGGTGTTTGGAGGGGAGAAGAGGCGAGCGTGGTGTCAGGTGGAACTGGAGAAAGCTGTAGCAGCTGGCTTGTACAGAACCTTTTGGACTTTATTCTAAGGATTTTAGGAGGCACTGAAGGAATTTAAGCAAGGAAGTGACATGAGCAGATTTATATTTTCAGAAGGCCGGGCAGCATGAAGTCTATCTGTTGGGAACTGCTGGTATAACCTGTTTAAATGTTCGAATGTTGGGACATAACCCAAGAGGATGGCATCTTAATAAATAGTGTGTAGGTGGGGGGACATTCCTGGAAGGTCAGGTATGCCAGGTAAATGCATATGAAATATAACAGGAAAAGAATTTAGAATTTATTCAAGAAAATATCTTAGTGTGACTATTTACTACCTTTCACTGTGACATTTTCTTAAGCCTAGTATTTTCTTGAAGGAAGAATTTTATTAGCATGACTAGAGACTGAGAAGAGGGCCTTGTGAATGTTTGTTTCTACAGTAAATTGCAGAGAAACGTTTTCTTCTGGTGAATGTGAGGGAAAATCATCCTGACATGTGCTTTCTCTGTTTCTAGGAAGTGTGGTGTTGGTGAGCTAGCACACATTAAGAAAGTGTAGCTCGTCTGCTTGGATTTTCCTAGGGAAGGAAAAAACTAAGGCTTTTCCCCACTCCACCTGTGGTCCTAGGTAAATCCAAGAAGGTCAAATATCTATATTTTGTCAGTGTTTTAGAGCAGGCTAATTGACACTCAATGGACATAGTGTATGAGTCCAGTTTCCTTTCAGTTTGTCCTTGTGAGGAAGAGTATGGAAGGGCTATGAATGTGGGTTGCAACAATGACAAACCGTACAAGGAATCCTTGTAAAACATTTCCAACAACAGAACGGTCTAGTAACTAGGTGGCCAGGCATTAGAGAAAGCTGAGTGGTGTGTGTTTGTGTATGTGTGTGTGTGTGTGTGTGTGTGCGCATCTTAGAGGAGATGATTGCACTTCTTGGGTGAAAGACACCCTATGTCATTTACAATCATGTTTTTACATTCTGTGGTGTTTCCTGGAAAGGGCTTGTGTTGCTTTCCTTTCATTTCTTCAGCGTGCAGCAGCCAGTGTTTCCTTGCTCTGGGGTCAGGGTCTTCCATGCTTAAGGGTACGGACTTTGGAGATTGGGTCAGCCAATGATGGGCTTTGTGATGTTGGACAGGATAGCAGTGCTGAGCCTGTTTCCTCATCTGCCAAGGGAGTAAGAAGGAAATCAAGTGATTATCTAGAAGCCAACTTTTGTTCCTATAAGCATTGGAGGGTGAGGGAGGTGGTCCAGGGGCCATTCCAACTAACTTTTAGAAATGTGATAGAACTTCTAAAAATGCGAGAACTCATGTATGTAAACTATCCAACAAGAATTCTATTTTGTCCCTTTGGGGTAGTGTTAGCATTTCAGTTTTAAATACAAAGATACAAATAATACAAATAATCTAGGAGCACTTTTGGGAGACTTTAGCTGCTGGTGTGGTGACTGCAGATCACTTCCCCTCCACCTAACTGATGCTCTGTCCTAGGAATGTGCTCAGGTTGACATTTACACCGCTTTGCATCATGTAGTTCAAAGATGCTTGTTCTCTCTTATGAGTCCAATATTTTGTCTGTGGTTTCTTATCTGGTAATGCTGTTTTATATTAATGCATAACATAAGATATGACTAAGCAGAAGTCTTTCTCCAAAAGCTTCTGTGTATTTGTTTCTCTTCCTTTCTTTGCCTTTCTCTCCCAGCACTCTCTCACCTGGTTCAGAATTCCTAGAAGGATTGGGCAGGAGTCACCTGTGCTTCCAGGTTAGCAGAGAAAACCATGCCCTAAGTGTGAAATGTTGTTTCAGGACCGTGGTCAGCGGTACACATACATTGAAGTCACATTTAAATGTATAGAATGGCTGTCAAATTTTTGGTGGATCCTCCAACTTCTCTTAATGAAAAATATTCACTGCTCATTTAATGATTTGAAGCCTTACCTAGCCACAAGTGTTTCTGTGAGAGAATTTATAATTTTGTACCCTAAGCCTGTACTCTTTTGGTAGCCCATTAATTCTTATCTTGGACACAGTCAGTACAATTTTGATGATGATACATACTTCCACTGGACCTTTCAGCCCAAATACTTTGTACTGATATTGGGAGGGGAGGGGAGAGGAGACACGTGAGAGGGAGAATGGAAATACTGACATTTTGGCCTTCTTTTCCTAACTAATTTCATAGGCTATCATGTGGAAAATGAAAATTTGATTTTAATGTTCTTGACTTTGTAATTTAGCTGTATTTTCAGTGGATGGCAAGTTCACAAGTGCACCCAGTTTGGTTTTTGTAGATGAGCATATATTAACAAAGCAACATCAGATGTGGTTCTTTTGACCTCTGTCTAAGAACTTTTGTCAACTGCTTCTTTAATAAGTTATGAAGTTAGTTGTGTAGCTCTCTTCTGGCTAGTGACTGTGACTTTCTATCTTTGTGTATGTTTGTTTAAAAAATAATAGTATCATATCAAGAACTTCTGGTCTTAACATTTGTCTTTTCAGCCATTTCTATATGCTGAAATAGAAGCATCTTTAGTAATAAAGGAAGAACCTCATCAGTGGTAGGAAAACAAAGTTAAATTGGGCTAGAAATGAAGGTTAAAATCTTACATTGCTGTACACTTATTGAGATTTATATTCACAAAAGTCACAAATTTAAAATTGCTTCTTAGAGCAACCAATAGCTAGCTAAGCTACCTTAAGACATTGAAATGGAATGCAGTTGTGATGAAATCCACATTGTGTATAAAGTTCAAATGATTTCAGAAATAGGTTCTTTATGAATAAATTGATGCCTTTGAGATATCTCTATGTCCTACACACACGAATCACAGACACACAATTAGCTTTGCCACTCTTAGTTTTACTGGGGTATTTAACTGAAATAATCTGAGCCCTTGCTCCCAGCTTCTTATTTTAAAAGGGCAGTTTTGAGGATACTCACATAGATGCAGCCAAAAAGAGGAGAATTTCTCCAGAGGAAAGGGCCGTCCTAGAGGCTTGATTGGTGAGGAAGAACCATTGAAAGGTTTTGCTTTAGGAAAAGGATCTCCAGCTCATCCCAAATGAGTGAAGTAGATGTCAGGAAAACCCAAGAAAATGCTGACCTTCCCGTTTTTGTGTATCTTATTAGAGTAGCAAGTAGAAGCACTGTGTGAAGTCAGTGTGACGTTTGGTTTAAAAACTGAGTATGTGTGAGCATGAGAGAGCAAAGGAAGATGACAATTAGAGGAAATACTGCCAAGAAAGAAAGACTGTCTTCTCTTGGCCCTATATTTTGGTGCTTTAAATTGCTTATCTATTCTTTGAAATATTACTTTGTATTTTATTTCCTTGGAATTTCTTGTTTATCTGTTCTTGAGGCATAATGAAGTTTCCTAATAAGGTATCCTGGTTCATGTCTGTTGGGAAAAGGTATAGTCCAAAAAGTGCCCATAAGACCTTTTAGGACTAGTTTTAACCCTCGATGATGGGTAGGTCTTAGCCAAGGAGCATATTCTGTAAGAGAACAAGAGATAAAATGGAAAATTGCAACTTAGAACTCTCTTGGTTTTCTTCATAGAAATGTCAATATCATTTTTGTTCTCAAGATTTCCACTTTGAAATTAAAACATTTCTGTCTGGAGAAAGCTTAGCTTACATGTGTGAGCTGCCTGAGTTTTTAAATTATGGAATAAAACCAGTTAGGAACAGTTTGTCACCCTTACCAATGGAGTAACAATACAACAGATCATATTGTCTTAAGTTCCTTTAAAATTATTTCTGAATCATCACTTCCTATGTAATAGGTTGTACTTTTTCTTTCTTTTTACCCCCCATCCCCTTTCCTCTCTATAGCTTGGTCATTTTGAAATTTTAAAAAGAATGTGACAGACTGCTTTGGCTGGAAAATTATAGTAAAACCTTTGTTAAACAGAATGTTTGGGGAAAAGGTCTTTTTTGGTTACCTGAATTTTATAATTCACTAAAGATTCATTTGAATGCTCTTTTTGTTTTCATCTTGTTGCTTACCTTTTCTCTGTAGTATCATGGTGCATTTTCCTGCCTTATTATTCTGTGCTGAACAAGCTAGATTTAAAAAAATTATTGGACATCTTGTAGTGCTTTAGGGCTCTCACCTTGGACATCAATCATCTTTGAAAACTATTGAAGACGTAAAAGTATATAAGAAGAGCTAAAAAGAGTATAAAATTGTGTGTGTGCTGTTAATGAAAGCAGGTGTCTTGTTTTTTTTTTAATTTTAAAAGTTGAAGATTGCAAAACAAGTTATATTTTCTCAGTGCTTTACTGCATTATTTTTGTTCCTGCACTATGCAAGTTCTCATACTGTTAATATTTGTAGAATACTTGAGCACATAGTGTTGGAACTGCTTTTGTAGTTAATAGTTTATATATTCTCTCTCCCTGTTCTACCGATTGTGAGTTGAAGGAATGTCTTATCAAGTTGACATCCTTGAAATGGGAGGAGCGCGTGGCATATAGTGGATAATAATAATAATAATAATAAATTGAACAAATTGATACCATTCTGAGGGCTTTACATGTATTTACTCATGTAAATTTTACAAAAGTCATTTTGAAATTAAAGTGATTATTAAATTGTTCCACACTAGCATGATGCCAACTAAGTGACCAGAGGGAGGAGAAGGTGGTGCCATTTGCTGAACTTTGGGGATTCTGAGAAGAGCAGGTTTGTGGAGCACATTTGAGGAATTCTGTGAATTGCTTAAGGTCCCAGCCTCTTGGTTATCTCTGCATCCTGGAGCCTTGTATGAGGTGACATTCCATAAATGGTTGTCGAATGAATGAATGGTTGTTGAATGAATGAAATGCTACTTAGCAGGTGGGTCCCCGTGCATTTGGCCTATGAGTTAAGACTGAGTGTTCTATCTGCAGAACTTTTGTTAAGGACAGTGCTGAGATTTAAAGCTGCAATCCTGGGTTTAAATCATCAGCAGTTAAGGAAATGATTGGGTTTCTGCAAATGAAAGGGTTTGACTGTTTTCCTGTTGGCTTCGGGAATTGTATTCTGCTAAGATAACTTGGTTATTCATTATAGTCACTTTTGTAGCAGTAAGTTATTTTTGATCATGTGTTTAAAGGAATTATTTTAATTTCTGATGAAATATTGACAACTTGACTTAAAATATTACCAGCAATACTGGGCTATCCTCATTAATTCTCAGGATCAAAATGCTTTCTGGAAGTGAAAATGGGATTCTGGACTTCTGGCAATTTCATCAGTAGCGGAAGAGTGTTGCTGTGAGAGTTGGGGGGTTTGAGATCTTGCATTGGCTCCTTGCTGGGCAAGTCACAGCTTACCTGATCTTCATCTGTGATGAAATAAGTCTTCCTGCCAGCTCTGGCTCCTGCTTTGTTTACTTCTCATGATAGAAATATTAACCTAAATTTTTAAAGTCTTCATCAGTGTATGAGTTGTAATGGAATTCATATTTTTTTCTTTTGGTAAACTTGACGATCAATTGTGTTGTGTTCTGATTTGTGAATGGGCACATGTTTTTGGAAGGAATTCTGACAAGGACGCTTAATCATGGATTCCTCCTTTCAAATTGTGCTGACCTATAATATGGCAAAAATATGGTTTACATATATGTTCCACCTTTACTCATCTTTTTAAATATGTGGTATGCTACTGTTGGTCACCACTAGTAAATATTGAGGGCACTGTATCTTACCTCTAAATTCCTGCAAAGGGGTTTATCTCTGGATAATAAGGTCACTTTTACGTTTCCCTTGGTGCAGTAGCATCCTGTTGTATTATTCACCCATTCGAGTCCCCAGGCTTCTGAGAGTTTTTGAAATACTTAGTTTCTTTAAATAGTCACTTGGAACATGAAGCTTCAGTTTTAGAATACGTCTTCTAATAAAAGGCTAGCAGGGAAAAAGGGTGTGGAATATGCCCCCTTTTCAGTACAGGGCAACTTTAGGGCCTTGACTGTATACACCAGGGATGTCCTTTAGAAAATGTGGTATTGCCATCTGTTGAGTAGTGTTTAGAAACAAAGTAATACTTTTGTAACACCAGAAATTATTGTTCTAGGTGGAATTATAAAGAATGCTTTTTTTTGGACTTGCTCCTGGAGATTCTGACTGCAGAACTGGATCTTTCTTCCTTAGATTCATCTATGAATCCTGAGATCAGTGGCTGAATATACTTTTCCACCATAGGCTGAAACCAGGACAGACTTGGGATCTTTCTGTTTCTTTTTTTTTTTTTTTTTTCACGCTGCCTAGAATTACTTTCCTTGGGCTAAATGACACAAGGCTGTCATTTGCAGGTCCTAGACCAACAACTTCTGATTTTTAAAAATCATTCTTTCATTTTAAAAATTTGTATGATCTCTTCTCCTGGAGGCAGGCAGGGGCCTTCTTTTCTGTTCTGTACCCTAGCTGCCCAGCCCTTGAAGTGGGCTAAATGCTGTTATCAAAGTTAAACCAGACTCTAGCAGTAGAGGTTACCTTTTTCCAGTGTGCACCAACCTAAGCTATCGGTGAGCTGTTTTGTCAGTTTGTTAGAAACTCATTTTTTTGGAACTTGGAATGTTTAGTCCCGCAGAGAAGTAATTTTAAGAGGTGATTCTGTTTTCAGATCAGCCCAGCAAAGCCTATTTAGCCCCCAGAATGGGATGATATAGTCCTAGGAATGGGATAATAGTGCTGCAAATGGTGAAGACAGTAGAATTTTGGCTCGAAAGGTCAAAGGCTGCTTTACAGCCTGTTTCACCCAGAGAGGTTAAGTGAACACTGGGGCCAGAGTGGGAACCGGAGACCAGCCTGCTTACTCTGCCAGGCACTCAGCGTCTAGCTTTCTGTTTCTACTGGGAGTTTCCTGTGGGCTGCTGGCGGGCACGTCTTTCTTCTCTATAGCATTGGGGGCCACACAGCAGCTCCTGGGGTGGGGTGGAGACTGTGGCTCAGGTAATCCTCTGCTGTTAGCTGTCAACATCTGCATACCTGAATGAGCGGGGCCCCACACTCCCAGGTGTTCTGCCTTAGGGGACAGGTGAGCTGGAGGCTGGGGCAATGGCAGGCTCAGCCCACTCAGCGTCCACTCCTTCATGTGGTGTGTCTGGGGATCTGCTTGGAGACATGGCAGTGACTTTTCTTTGTCTTTAGGCTACCTTCCTGGATGCCCAGGACTCCATCATATATGGGAGCAAACAATTTTAACCCAAAGCAAAATATCTCCTATCACTTTGCAGTTCAGTTCTGCTGGGGTAGGCCTATGAAAGCTCAGAATTTTTTTTTTTTTTTTTTTTTATTAAATGCAGTATTATTGAAGTACATTCACACACCAATCATCCATGATATACAATCCACTGTCCACAGTATGATAACATAGTTATGCGTTCATCACTACAATCTATCTCTGAACATTTTCCTTACATCAGAAAGAACCAGAACAAGAATAAAAAATAAAAGTGAAAAAAAACACCCAAATCATTCCCCCATCCCACCCGATTTGTCCTTTAGTTTTTATCCCCATTCCTCCACTCATCCATACACTAGATAAAGGGGGTGTGATCCACAAGGTCTTCACAATCACACTGTCACCCCTTGTAATCTACATTATTATATAATTGTCTTCAGGAGTCCAGACTGCTGGGTTGGAGTTTGATAGTTTCAGGTATTTACTTCTAGCTATTCCAATACATTAAAGCCTAAGAGGTGTTATCTATATAGTGCATAAGAATGTCCACCAGAGTGACCTCTCGACTCCATGAAGGCTCAGAATTTTAAGGTAAAAGATGGTCCCTTGAGAAAACCTGTCCAAATGCCTTTTAAAATAAACCAAGTGCTATTAGTAGTAATGATTAAAACTAAGGGCCATTTGTCCAGAACAGTTTTCTTGGATTATAACAATTTTCTTTGTAGAACAAATGATGTTCTAATTTGCATGGCATGTCTTCTCACCAGTGGACATTAAATTTTCCATGCTTTTTTTTAAAAAAAGAGTTTAACTCAGATAATAGCATCAACTCAGATAAAAAAGCATGTAGATGAGGCTTTAAATAATTGCCACATGTCCTCATTCTAGTGGGGACCTTACACTAAAATGTGTATTTCTAGGAACATCTTTCTTTTCTGAACTTGAGTCACAGAGTTTGAGGAAGGATGGCCATATCACTCCAACTAAAAGGTATTTTTATTCATTATGCCATAGCTGCATGTCTTTCTATTCTTCCTCTTTATTCCCCTCTTATGGGAGAATTAGAGCTGAATTGTGGAATTAGCGCAATTTGTGTTTTTAAAGAGATGACAGAGGCCCCATCAAAATAGTTTATTCCAAAGTTCTAGCAATGAGCTTGATTCCCTCAGAGCCTCTCAATTTTCCCCTAGAGATCTTCTGTGGTAATTAAAAGGACAGTGAAACACAGATTTTTAAAAATGATAAATACAGGTTTACTACGTGATTTCATAATGATAGGCATAAGCCCTGCTGGGAAACTTCAGGGGGTGCTCACTTTGTACTCCTGGAAAACCTGCAATCAGATGGGCATTGTCCTGAATTTTTAAGGGACCATTACCTTCAGTTTTTAGAAATTTGTTTTGATGCTTAAAGACATCAAGGATATAAATTTAATTACTGCTGCTTCTTTCTTTGTGGGCTTCGATGAAAAGCAGCAAATTATATAACACAATTGCCACTAAGATGCAGGTTTTTTTTTAAATGTTAAGTTTCGTGGGTGTTCAAAATTTTTTTTCTGAGTTTATAGTACAGATGAATGACTTTTAAAGACTTTGGTCTTGGGAAATCAGAGTAATCCGACATTTGAAGGGGGGTGGGGTAGCTTTTAGTTTGGTGCGGTTAAAACAGCTGCTTGCTTAGGGTAGCCTAGAAAACTAGGGCTTTATCAGCGTGGAACTGTGTATGTGCCTATTTTAACCTGAACTTGCAGGCAGGAGCGATACCCAGTGTTATTAAAGTTCAGGGACAGTGAGTAAGCTCAACCCAGTTGACTTCTTGAGTTTCTTTTTTTTTTTTTGTAATGCTCCTTTTTCTTCCCCTTCTTTATTGACTTGCTTTTTTGAAGAGCAGAAAGGGAGGAATGATTAGAGTACTGGATGGACGAAAATAAGGGCGTTACTGGCACACACTGTTCTTCATCAGTAGGCGCTCTGAAGACGTCCCCTTTTGAGGCAAGGTGGAGGACTTGGCTCTGCTCCCACCCTGGTCCCCAGGCTGCTAACCCTTCTTACTATGGGGGTGAAGCTGGTGTGAAAGCACACGTTGTTTTCCTTTTCAAGAAGTGTTAGTGAACCTTGCTGCTTGCAGAGAACTGTTGGAATTGGCAGGTGGGGAGGGAAGGGATGCAAAAGAAATAAAATATCGGGTCAATGGCTAAAGCAACATTCAGTCAGGTTAGGAGATGCAGTGCACAGAGGGACTTGACCTGAAGGTTCACAGTGCACTTTCAACAAGTGAACAATGTGATTGGCACTGAATGTGCGGAAGGGGAGAGGACCAAGTAAAGAACAGTCAACCTGATGGGATTTGTCTGGAAGTGGGTTTTCCATTATGCCTTGAAGATTTAAGAATCTGAAAAGAAAAGAGGAGATTTTACCAGATTACCAGATTAAATTATTCGGTATACCAGATACATTCTCTACATATGGTTATAATCTTAGGAAAGTCTTCTTTATTTCTCTTTAAAAGTAATAAGTTTTAGAAGGGATAGTAATTGACAGGTTGGTTTTTCTGTTTCACATGTTTATGATGAATTCTTTGTGCTTATGTAATTTAAAATTACTGGTGCATAATATACTGCCAGGATTATAGTATTTTCTCTGATACCAGTTTCTTTATGGCCTCATAGCTTTCTAATCAAATATTTTTAAAAAAAGATTTCTATTTCCTTAGGTAATTAAGCAGTGTTCATACCCACTTAAGTGGCTTAAGGAACTTTTTGTTTGTTTGTTCCTTAGTCCTTGGCTTAAGGAACTTTTTGTTTCTTGAGGGGTTTAGGGAGAAAGTGTATTTGGTAAGAATTTACCAGATAACCCATTTTTTCTTATATCTCTTTGGGAAAACACTTTTCTTGCTTTGGGATATCTTTTCATTACTTGAAAATTGCCAAGTTTAGAGCAACTATGTGCTTGGCCCAGCTGCAGTTTCAAACATCCCCTAAGTGTTTTCCCTCCTCCTTAAAGTGCCCTTGAAAAACTTCTTCAAGGAGAAACTCTCATGCCCTGGGTCTTTGGCAGGAATTGCCATCCCCATCCCAGTGGAGCCCCCTACACCGCTGAGGACTAGATGCTTCTGTGGCCACAGCATCCCCTGACCCTGAGAGCTTTCCGAGACCTCCGCACTGTGCGGACTTGCTTGATGTTCTCAGCCGCAGAGATCGAGTCGGTGATTTTATAAGGTAGTTTCTCCAGGCATCAAACCTCTCTGGGTAGCTAGCTCCTGGCATTTCCAGGTGGGGAAAGAAGTGCTCCCATTTTTTATCTTGCTAAGGATAAAACTTAATCTCTAAAAAATCTCTCTACATTTTATCTATCTCCTTCAATATTCTGAAAGCATGGGGAAAAATTCCTTTACCAAGGACTACTGTGGGAATATGTGTGACATGGGGGCTGCTTCCAAAATCCACATAAAATTATAAAGCAAGGCAGCAGGTGGGACTGGTGAGAATGATCTTCTAGCATGAGTGGGGAAAACTTAGAGGAAGTGTTGCTTATAAATGTCCATGTCAAGGTGTAGCAAGTTAGAGCCATTCTGTTTTTATAATTAACATTAAGCTTCCCAAATGAACTTAACTTTAGCACCACCTTCTCTTCCCTGGCTCTAAACAACATCTTATCCATCACCCATCCCTCTGGAAATTAAGAAAGCAGTCTGTGAGGCCAGCGTGTGAGTGTCTTGCCAGGGCCACTGCTTCTTCAAAGGTTCTCTGTCCAGTTATTTTTATTACAACCACAGTGTGTACTCTGGACTTTTGAAATTTGCTGTTACAGCTATGCTATTAATCTTAACTCTGAGAACTCAGTATACACCAGACAAGCTGGTTAATGCATGAAATGACAGAGTAGAAGCTGTTCCTGTAAGACTTCAGTCTTCCAGCATGGCAAGTCAGGGAATTTATTGGCCCTTACTGAAATGGTGTTCGGGAATCTCCAGAATTCCTTAACTCTTGATGAGGGCATTGAGATCCCAATCATAGATTAAGCTTTTGAAAAAAATCTTATTGGAGATTTTTCTTGTTGCAGAACAGAAGACCATTCAAGGGACCCCAATTTTCCCATTCTTTGGAGAGTAAGTTCCTTACTGTTCTTTGAAATGGCAGATTTCTTTTGTGCCAAAAGACATGGTATTTCCCACCCCTCCCAGCGTGCTAGGACAGCGGTTTGGGAGAGCAGGGGCCCCATGGAACATAAGCAGAGAAAGGTCCTGGGAGCCCCTCATGTTGGGAGTGGGGGGGTGCTTCTATTGGAGATGTGTTTATCTACAGCTAAAGACAAGGCAAGCTTTCTGAGTTTTGGTTTGGGAGGCACATGTGGCAGAATAATCTTTTTTAAGCTATTAAACCTGTGGCCTGCTGTTGTCTTTCTTTCTTCTTTGGTATTTCAAGCAGACAGGGACTATTGTAATTCCTTTCCTCGGGGATATTTGCCTGGCAGAAAACCAAAGCAGCTTGAAGTTGAGGCTTCTCTTAGTACCTGTAGAAAGTCTGTCTATAGAGGAGAGAATGCTGTATGTCCTGGTATAAGGGGAAGTTTCTCCATCAGAGCAGGGAGAGAGAGGAAGCAGATTCCCCCAGATTGGAAAGAGGATCAGGGTTAGCGGGTGCTGGGGTACAGGGGTTGGGACTCGGTCAACCTGTCAGTGGCAGCATGAGGCCAGGGAGGAGGAGATTGGCCACCTGGGGGACCTGGGGAGGCTAGGTTATGGTGCCTTGTGCGGGGCACGAAGCACAGACATGCTCAATTTCAGGGCCATGCTGGCTTGACCATGAAGCTTTTAGCAGTAAGCACTATAGACTGGAGGCCATTTCCTTTGTGTGCATCCTAGAATGACCAAGAAATCAGCCCCCCTCCCCATGGGCCTTGGAATCCAAATTAATTTGATCTAATGAAAAGAGTGTTAGTTTTTGCACACTTGAGTTTGTGAGTTGAGATTTTATGCCTGCCGTAGATGTTATCAAAACCTAGGTTCTTGAACATGCCTGGAGGAGATTTTATAGTCCCATAAATGTAAAGGCTTGGTCCTGCCCTTCTGTTTAATTTTGCTAAAAATTAAAGAAAGTATTGAGATCCAGACAAATGGGAATAAAGTACCAAGAGCTCAGTTTCTCTTAGCTCCAAGGTCATGTGCTTCCTTCCCTTTGTCCGACCCAGCAAGTTAGTGGCATCTTTCATTGGGCATCCCTGCACAGGCCTGTTAATGCACTTATGATGTTGTGATGCACTTGTGATGTGGTGATGATGCACGTTGTGACATCTTCTCCCCTTGCCAGGCTGCAAGCTACATAAGAGCAGAGACCTTGTCTTGTTCATCTTTGCATCCACAGCAGCTGCCTCCCAGTATGCAATAAATCTTTGTTGATTAGATAAATGCACAGAGGAAACTTTGCTCTGTGGCTTAGAGGAAGTGGAAGTTCTTAAATGAATGCTAGCCACTGAAAGACTGTGAAAGACTCATAGAAGAGGAACTCCAGCGCAGAGTTTAATTCACTTTACCTTGTGCATCATGAGCTGGTGCAGGTCGTGAAGTTTTCACATTCATTCCATGTCCCCCTGTCAGGTGAGCAATTCGGTTGGATTCAAAGGAAAGATGATTAAACTTTTCTTTTTAATTTTAAGTATTAGGCATTCAAGTTATATGTAGGAATTAGTTTCTAGAGGTCTGTTTGGCTAGTTGTCACTAATTAGTGGCACTAATTGCTCTCTGGCCAGTTGTCACAGTTGTCACTGCTGTCTGGCCAGTTGTCACCAATTAGGCAGAACTCCCTGGAATAAGACCAGTTCAGGCTGGCTGGGCATCTGTCAGATATCTTGGGGCTCCTGCTTCTCTTCTTCTAACCCTTCTCAGGGGCTTCCTGAGACTGCTGGTCCAGGAGAGGGGGAAGCAGACATGCTCCCTGGAAGGTGAAGCCTTCTGTTTTGAATTCACAGGTTCTGTGCGGTGACTGGGAAGCCAAGGCTTTACTTTATCAAGCTCCCAGGGCTAGCGGCCAGCAGGGGCCTCTGTGTAAAGGGACCCCTCAGGAGTGGGTGTGGATACTGTATACTTCATCCTCCAAGCACACATTTAAAAATGTTTGCAGAAGCAATTTCTGGATAAGAACACTAAGTCTTCCTTGTGTAAATAGGAATACTATTGTAAATAGGATACACATACCTTGTGTAAATAGGAATAGCATACTCATGTTGGTGAGTACTGCTCCTTTCTTCTCTTTTACTAATTAATTTCCCTGACAGCACTGCTGGCAGCTCTTCTCCACAATTGGCTGCTGAATTACAGTGCTCAATTATCTGTGTAATAACACGCTATAAAAACATAGAAAGCCAGGAAAAAATGGTTTTCTCCAAAATGGCTGAACCTTGAAAACAGACTCCTTGTACATTCAATCTGGATAGAAAGGAAAGTGTTAAATCTGTCATTAATGATTTAACCAACTGGATTTCTTCACTAAAATGGTGAAGGAAAATGTTAAATTTGAGTATGAAACATTCAAATTAACTTCAAATACAATGAAAAGCAGTATCCCATTAAAATATTTGGGTTTTCTCATGCTGTCAATTAGAAGTGATTCTCTGTGGTTATTTAGCTTTTGAAGCATTGATAATGCATTTCAACATGGTTCCTACCATTTACTGATGGCCTACTATGTGCTAGGCTCATCACTAGTGCTTTGCGTATGTTATTTCATTTAATTCTAGCTGTGATTTTGCAAGGCAGGGTGGGGATATCCCCATTTCACAGTTAAGAAAATTGAAACTCATGGAGAGGCTTGCAGAGGTGCTTGCTCAGGATTTGTCTGATTTCAAAACCAGTGCTTTTCCTACTATATTATATTGGCCACTGACAGCTTAATTTTCTTTTAAATTTGCTCATGAATGGATATATCAGTTTATTGTGATGGTTACTTTAAAAATAAAAAATAAAAAATTGCAGAGTAGAAGAATTGTTGAGCCCTACCTGAATTCATGGCTTGTAGAATTGTGAGATATAATGAAGTGGTAGTTGTTATAGTCTCTAAGTTTGGGGGTAGTTTGTTACACACGGTACATCCCTCGCCCCACAATCCCCACTCCTCCCAGTACTGCCTTGAGAGAGTGTATCATGTAAGCACAAACACAGAAATGCCAGTGACCATTAACAAAATAATATGCCAAAGCAAAATAATGAAGGGAGAAAGACCAATGCTCAGGAAAGCCAGGAACATAATAAGCAAAATGTTTAGCCTGCCTCCCTGGAAGCTGGGGTTGAATAGGGAAATAAATATGTGCTATGGCAGTACTTTTGGTCTCAGCTTTGACTACATTTAAATCACCTGTGGAGCTTTCATAATGTGCACACATCCCGGTTGGATTGGGCGGTTCTGATTCTGCATGTCTGTGTGTGTGAAAGGCCTGCCAGGTGATTCTGTGCATGGCCAGGGTTGTTGTAGAAGCATTGGCCTCACTCCCACTGGCTTACAAAGAGAGATATTTGCTGCCCAGTGCCATTTACCGAGTGCCTTTCCTGAGCAGGAGTTGCGCTGATGCTTTGCGTTGCATCATCCATGTCATCTTCACTGTTAAGTCTATGAGGTGGAGGGTAGTAGCCCCACCTGATAGGTGAGGAAACAAGGTTTTTAGTTCAAGGAGTTTGTACTGGGTCTTCCAGTTAGTAACGGGTAGGATTGGAACTCATCTGTTTGCTTTGCAAATGTGTGACTTCTTTGCACTCTGGTTTTTCCTGACCTTCAGGTTTGACCTGAAGACTTTATGTAAAGGGATTCTGGTGTCCTCAGAGTAATAAGGGATTTTGCACACTTGGCTCTACTTCTTTCATTGTTGGTGAATAGTTTGTAATTTGTAGAAGACTCCAAGGTTTTTGTTGTATGTGTGTATTTGAAAGCATATTTCTTTACAATTTTACGTCCTCACCACAATCTAGCTTTTGGATGAACATTATAAAACTGAATGCTTTTTTCAATATTGAGGTGCTATAGACACCCTGGTTTAAAAGGCCTCATATTAACTTGATGCAACTTGTGATGTTTACCCTGATCATTTTTGAATGTATCCTCAAATAGCAAGGCGGTCATTAAGAAGTGTCACTTTCATTAAGAGCATTGTGTTTTCCATTTCCTTTAGTGGTCTGAAGATGGCTAGTCCGCATTTTCCAAAAAGAGACGGATTTCTTTTTCTGGCTTACTTTTGCTGAACTAATGGACATTTGGGGATGTGAGAAGAGAGGAAATAGAAGGAAGCTTACCTCTCTCTCTTTCCTGGGCATCAGTGCCTTTCTGTGGTCTTTAAGTAAGTAAGAGGATGTTTTCCACTAAAGGTATCATATAAATATAATCTCTTCATGGCACGGCTTCTAAATGCCACCTTGTCTCTCCAAGGCAGAGATAAAATCTTTATGGAGGATGATAGTGAAAATAAGTGACAAGAAGTCAGCAGGTGAAGAGTAGAGTAACACTTGTCGAATACACTTTTGTTGTCATTTTAATTTATTGATCCTCAAACAGAAGTATGACCATTATGCCTGAATAACTTTTAGAGGAATAAATGTAGTAGATGGTTTTCCATTTAGGACTTGATGGGCTTCCTGTTCCGGAATCTTGGAGCCCTAAACACAGTGGGGGCTTGCTGGGTGATGAGTTATGATGGTGTCACCTGTGAAGCAGGAGCTCAGTAAGCGGGAGCCCCTGGGGGTACATGTACTTCATTTACTGGCAACTGTCACTATCAACTTTTCGTTAGGAATATTTTTTATCCTTGAAAACTCATAAAAATTCATGTTGTAATAGCAATGCCTGCAGGATCCTGTAGAATTTTGTTGAGCTGCTTATACCCTTTTCTCTTAATAGATGTATCATTCTCCTCATGTACTCAGGTACAAATGTGTACATGTGAATCTGTACAGGAGGCTCATGTATATGCCTGAATAGGTTTGCTGAGGGAAATGAAATAAACTTATCCCCCCCTCCTCCCGTTCAAATGACTAAGATATTTCTATCCATGTTCTCAGAAGACTCCATTCTGAGGAGTATTTTAAATTTCATTAACCTTGTATGTGTTTTTGCCGGATACCTTTTCAGCATACCTGTTTATTTTATTACCGTAAAAATGCTTTGATTCCTCATGTACATGAAAATAAATGAAATTAATTAATGGACTTAATAATAGCATATTTGCAGTAAACTATTTTTAGCAAGGTAATGTTCTGTGTTGTTAGAAACCACAGATTGGTAAATTCTTACCAACACTGTATATCCCTGCACCCTTTATTTTTTTTTTATTATTATTTTTTTTATCTTCATTTTATTGAGATATATTCACATACCATGCAGTCATACAAAACAAATCGTACATTCGATTGTTCACAGTACCATTACATAGTTGTACATTCATCACCTAAATCAATCCCTGACACCTTCATTAGCACACACACACAAATAATAAGAATAATAATTAAAGTGAAAAAGAGCAATTGAAGTGAAAAAGAACACTGGGTACCTTTGTCTGTTTGTTTGTTTGTTTCCTTCCCCTATTTTTCTACTCATCCATCCATAAACTAGACAAAGTGGAGTGTGGTCCTTACGGTTTTCCCAATCCCATTGTCACCCCTCATAAGCTACATTTTTATACAATTGTCTTCGAGATTCATGGGTTCTGGGTTGTAGTTTGATAGTTTCAGGTATCCACCACCAGCTACCCAATTCTTTAGAACCTAAAAAGGGTTGTCTAAATTGTGTGTAAGAGTGCCCACCAGAGTGACCTCTCGGCTCCTTTTGGAATCTCTCTGCTCCTGAAGCTTATTTCCTTTCCTTTCACATCCCCCTTTTGGTCAAGAAGATGTTCTCCATCCCATGATGCCAGGTCTACATTCCTCCCCGGGAGTCATATTCCACGTTGCCAGGGAGATTCACTCCCCTGGGTGTCTGATCCCACGTAGGGGGGAGGCCCTGCACCCTTTAAAAGAAAAGTATGATGTAAGCATTTTACATTATATCAGAAATGTAGTATTTTCAATATAGTTCTTAACTTGAGTGAAAGATTTAGGTTTCTTTTCTTTTTTTTTTTTCTTTTGATGGAGTGAGAAGGGCAGTGTTAAAAAATAACTTTTTCCCCAGTAAATATAATAGCCATTACCAAGATAATCTATAGGGCAAATCATGTCCCATTAAGCTTAACTATGTAAGATGAAACCTAGAATTAGGACAAGGTGGATGCTTGTCTTTTCCTCCAGTTTTTTTTCTTTTGTTTTGTTTTTTAATAATAAAGCTATTGTACTGTGTGTGTATAAGTTTGGGGATGGGGAAGCTATGTGGGACTATGCAGTACTACTTAAGCCTTTTTCCTCCGTATTGAAATCTTATGAAATTATGCCTGCACATTAATATATTGTATAAGTCAGTACAATTTTGAATTTTGAATAAAGTTATATAGCACTCACTTTTTATTATTACGAATAAAGAAATTATCATTGTGTGAAATTAGTATGAGCAGATCATCTGTGATACTTGAAGTTTTGGCAATCAAACCTAACCAATGGCCTTTAACATAAAACAATGCCCAGCTTTAGTAAAACAAAACAATACCTAGCATTTCTGGTAATAGAGAAGAACCTGTCCTGATTTTTTTTCTTATGTCTCTTCCCATTCAACCATATTGATAACTCATTTTGTTAGGATGGTGGTAATCTCAGAAGTGAAGGATTATGACTTCAGCTGGGGCTTAATCAGCCTGAGCAGGTGCATTCTGTGTAAGAAAGGTACTGTTTTAATGCAGATGTCCTCCCTGATTCAGAGGAAGGGAGACATGTATAGGAAACGACACAGCAGTTAAGTCAGAATTGCTTCTAAGTAGATTGTTTTCTCAGAATTCTCTGGGCACCAAGAGCAGTGTCTCGTTAATATACAGAAGAGAAGCATAAAGGAAGAGAAGTTGAGGGTGATGGACTTAATTTTTTGCTCTGAGGGATCAGTAATGCTTAAGAAAAATGAAGTCAGACCTACAAAAATTCATGGGAGCTTCAGTAGTATAGTGTATATTTTAGAGTGAAATTTGATTATGGGGACTTCATGTATCAAGTATCATCCCCCTTCAAGTAAGAAGGGATGGTTATTAAACTGCCCAAAGTCTTATTGTACAGCAATTTAACTTAAATGGCATGTGCCTTACAGGGTGGCTTTATAGTGAAGCCCCCAAATTTTTCCTTTTTCACTTTGTCTTGAAAGGTGCTAATTGTGTGATAAGGTGGCAGAAAACAATCGGGTAGTACATCTAAGCACCCAGACATGCAGAGAAAAACAAGGCATCTCTGTTATGTGAATAAAATCTTTGTGCCAGGTATAATTCTACTTTGTATTTTAGTTAGTTTTGAATTGTACAGAAACATGTTTTAACTGAAACAGCATTTGCCATGTCTATGTTTTGACTTGGTTGGTGGTTTCACGAGTATGTACTCTATGATTATTCATTACCTTGTACTTTTGTGTTTTAGGTATTTTTCTATATATTTCATAATAAAAATGGTTTAAACAAAAGAAAAGTCATTAGTATGACTTAGCTCTTCCGATTCAACCATAATGATTCATTATTCATTCTTTTATTCCTTTATCCACCACGCAACAAATATTCTTGAGCATCTGTTGTGCACCAGAAACTCAGTTATTTTTACTGGGAATATTGCAGTGAACAAAACAGGTAAATTCTCTATCTTATGGGACTTACATTCTATAGAAGGGAGACAAACAATGTATTAGAGCAGGAGTCAGCAAATATTTTCTGTTAAGGGCCAGAACATAAATAATTTAGACATCAGCTGGTCTCTGTCGCAATTATTCAACTCTGCTGTTGTAGTGTGAAAGCCTCTATAGATGAATAAGTGGTGGCTGTATTCAATAAAACATTATCTACAAAATCAGGGCTAGATTTTGCCCATGGGCCATACTTTGCAGACTTCTGTGTTAGATTGTAGTACATCCTAAGGACGAAAGAAGATGAAGGGGATATGGAGTGTCAGGGCTTGGAGTGAGGGGATGTTGCAGTTTCTGATATGTTGCTCAGGGAATGCCTTGTTGAGAAGGTGACTTGGGTAGAGATCTGAACAAGATGATGTGTTCAGCCATGTGTTTATCTGGGAGAAGAATGACCCACATAGAGGGAACAGTATGTGCTAAGGCCTTGTGATAGAACATACCTGGAGAATTCAAGGAATGGCAAGAAGGCCGGGATGTTTGGAGCAGAGTGAGTGATGGGGAGAGTGGTAGGAGATGAGATTGGAGGCAAAGGCTGGGAATGGGGGCAAGGCCAAACCCTGTCACCATGTAGGACCTTGTAAGAATAAAAAAAAAATATTTGTAAATATGTCAGATAGATAGTCATTGGAGAGTTTTCAGTAGAAGAATGACATGATCTAATTTTTAACAGGATCACTAGTTTCTCTGTGGATACTAGACTGTAGGAGGGCCGAGTTGGTAGTTGAGAGAAACAGTTAAGAGGCTATTGCAATAATCAGGTCAGAAATGGTGGCACTTGGACCAGGCTGGTAGTGGTGGAGGTGGTGAGAAGCAGCCAGGTTCTGGATGTATACTGACTATGGACTCGACAGGATTTGCTCCCAGAGTGAAAGTGGGATATGAGAACTTGGAGGAATCAAGGATGACTCCACAGTCTTTGGCCAGATCAGCCTGAAGGATGGACTGTTGAGTGGGGAAGATGGTGGGAGGAGCAGGTGTTGAAATGAAGATCAGCTGCCCTGTTTTGACACGTTAAGGTAGATATTCCTGGTCTTTAAAGTGTGATGTGCTTTAAAGCACCTCAAGGTACCTTGCTGGCAGAACAGTTAGGAATCTGCAATGCACAGAGCCCCTGCCCAACCTGGCCCGGGAAAGCATAGAGACTGACACACAAGGCTAAGCAAGGTTGTGTTGTCTGCTGGATTTGTGTGTGTTCTGGTGGCCACAAGTGCCCAGGTGCTAAGCCTGCAGTCTGAGATCCCTGAGGGAGTTACAGTAGATAGAAGAGAACCGAATCTGGGGACACTCCAGAGTTTACATGTCAGAGAGAGAAGAAGTAATTAACAAAGGAAACAAGACAAATGGCCAGAGAGAGGAGATTTAAGAGGAAAACCAGTGGTGCCCTGGGAGGCAAATAAACACGGTGTTTTGAGCTAGAGTCCTGCTGAAGTCAGTGCTGTGTGCTACTGTGGGTCTCCTGAGTGTCCTGAACTCTTACGGGGCTGGTGAAGATTTCACTTACACATTCTTGGAGTGGATCCTTTTTGATCCATTCCATAAAGTTATCAAGAGAAATCCTGATACCCAGTAGGTCATCAAGTGAGTCCTCAATGGAGGTCTTATAGGAATCCCGGGTTCCACACATGGCCGATGGTTCTCACTGTGCTGCTTGGAGAAAGCTCAGTGCTCTCCAACTCCACTGTTACTGTGCATGTGAGTAAAAGGTAAAATTCAGTGCCAGTAAACAGTTTTAGGTAATCGAGTCTACCTAAAGTGTTCAGTAGTTCAGTAAATTGTCTGCAGACTTTTTTTTCATGAATGTGTTGCCAAATTTATGGCAGTTAAAGCGCAATAATGATTTGAGGGCTGTAAGTGGTGTTCTGACAATGCAGATGTTTTGGTCTTTGTTTATCTTGTTGGGGAGCTCTATGCCAGTGTTTAAAATGCTGTGCTGTAGGAGGTATCAAGTCCTTTCAAGGGGTGGGGTTGATTCCTATTGGATATCCAAGGGGAGATGTAAAGAAGCTTGTATAAATAAGTCTGGAGATCAGGAAAGACATCTAAGCTAGAGATATACCTCTGAGGCGTCACTGTGGTCTGTGAAGCCTGGGGACTGCTGAGATCCCTGAGCGAGTTAGCATAGATAGAAGAGAACTGAACTTGGGGCTCTCCAGAGTTTACATGTCAGAGAGATGAGGAGCAACTCACAAAGGAGACCAGGACGAATGGCCAAAGATAGGAGATTTAAGAGGAAAACCAGTGGTGCCTTGGGAGCCAAATAAACATGGTGTTCTGAGGAGGAGGATGCGATTGATTGTGCCCAATGCTGCTGAAAGGCCAAGGAGGTTGAGGAGGAGAATTGAGTCTTTACCAAGATGGAAGTCTTTGATGACCTTGGTGAGAGCAGTGTGGACAGAGTGGTGGTTTTAAGATCAACGGCTGCAAATGATTAAACTCAGCAGGTTCAATTTGGGTGTTAGACCTGTGTTCATCACTGCCAGCTCTGTTCTAACCATCATTATTACTTTAATATTAAAACTTTAGTATTACTTTAGTATTATTATTACTTCAGTATTACTAGATAAAGAAAAAAACGAATTTCTATAATAAAGTTCAGAGCTTATCTACTTAAAAAGCTGAAATAGGAAGATATAAAGCTTCTTTTCCAAAGTTTTCATTGGTCTCTCCCAGTTAAGCCATGTGACTTGGGGGTCTTGTTTCTTGTCACCACCTTTTTAGTGAGTTTGTAACTGTGCTCTTCCAGATTTGCTGAAAGTTTGACAGCTTTATTAAATACCCTTCAATTCCTCTGGGCCCAATGACATCTTCATCTGTGCTTCCTTAATTTTTTTTTTTTTTATTTTTAAGTAGGGCACGGAGCTGTGAAAGGAAGAGGGCTCTTGTCAGTGAAACAAAACTGTAGGAGGAAATTGTTGCCCAACTATTTGGCCAAAATAAATCACATGTTAGGTACAGTTGTTTCACCTAACATGGTCGGGTTGAATTACTTCCTCTGGATTGTAGAGGGAATTTTTACTTGGGCTTAGAGGATAAGATTAGTAAATCAGGAAATTGGAGCAAAGGGAAAATTAAAAGTAGAGGGGAAAAAATAAAATAAAGTCATGGTGAGGTTAGTGTACAAGAATGTATGAGAGCAGGTCTTATATAGTTGTTGAAAGAGGGCCAAAACTTGATTTTGAATTGTATAGCAGCCTAGGCTAAGAAGGAAATATGATTGTTACGTGATTCAGTGTTCTGAAGGCACAAACAGACCAGTTACTCAGGAGAAGCAGAGCTTTTCTTGGTAATAAAGTTTGAGAAACTTTCCACAACATAGGAAATGTATGATGAGTGTATTCAGCAATGTTCCTAAAACAGATATTCCACAATTACCTAGAATTGTCTCTTAGATTGAGGGATAATGCTAAAGCATAGTTATATTAAGGTACTCAAACAATGCTATCATTTTCTGGAGAAAACTTGCACCATAAATATTTGTTGTTGTCAATTTAGGGTCATATCCATCCCTTATGACAGTTGAGTGAGTGGAGGACAGGCTGAGGACTCCTTTTGGAAATTAAGAAGCCTGGTGGGATTGTAGACCTGAATGGATTACAGTCAACACCAGGAGGGGAGCCAAGAGAGGGCCATGCTTCTTTCTTACTGGAATTCCTTTAGATGAAGAAAAACATACTTGGCCTATCAAAATATGCTGTCCCTGCCCCCAGATTCCTGAAGAGGCCCTGGTGTATATTCTGATTTTGACACTAAAGGCCATTACTGAAAACTAAAGAAAGTGAAGGTTTGAAGAAACATTTCCAGCAGGATCCTTTGTCTGCTACCTGCACGGTGAGCTCTGTGTTGAGCCTGGTGGAAGTTCTGTCTCCCACACCTTCCTGTGGATTGGCCTCTCCCTTTGGAAGCCTTTTCCTTTCCAATCCCAGCTGTCTTATTCTGTTCAAGATTCAGCAAATTACTTAGAGCATTTCATATTTAATATAATAAACCATTTCCACCTGGGCCCATACATATCTCCATTTATCTCAGTGGGAGAATTTCAAATAAAGCTTCAGTCTGTTTTACAGCTAGTACAGCAGCTGCTGTCTGCCTGTCTCCCATTCATTTCTTTTGGTATTACTCATTATTTAATGGAGCACTTTGAGATATCGTCAGACCACAAAGAATTGTCTGCTCATTTGCCCCTGGCTGCTCAAGGGTGGTGTGTGAGTGACTGAGAATGTGTGGACTAACACTAAAATAACTTATTAAAAAGCTAGTGCTTAAGAATTTCAATCAACTGTAAAGATTGGCTATGAGTCGTTAATATTCAAATTTGAATAGGGATGTATTTTTAGTTTGAAACCTTGAAATATTTTTGTTAACTATTTATTAACTTGCAAGTTTCAAGGATGGCGTGATGGGATTTTTTTTTTGGAATGGGGTAGAAGTTTTCATGCCCATTTTTAACTCCCTAGGTCTGATCTTTATTCATGAGAAAGGACCAGCCTAGGGCAGTTCTTCTCAACCCTTGTTGCACATTAGAATCATTTGAGAAACTTCAATAAAAACCCCCCTTACCCCACTCCAGACCAGTGAAATCTGACTCGCTGGGGTGGGGCCTGGATAGTGTTTAAATTCCCCGAGGTGATTCTAACGAGAAACCAGGGTTGACAGCCACCGTCTATGGTGCCGCAGCCTCCCTCCATCACGATGCAGTGAGTCTCTAAAACCTGATCACCTTTGTTCTGCAGCATTTTCATGTATGATCTGAGGAAAAGTGTAACTACTCTACAGATGCAGTGGGTGATATTAGTAATTTGGATTTTGAAATCTGGGAGTTGATTTGGGTAGTATCTAGACTGAAGTTTATCCCTGCTCCTCCTTGAAAAAGAGATTGTTATAGAATAAGTAGCATAAACAAGGCTTTAAGGGGATAAAACAAATTTACAAGCATGTTAGAGCATGTATTGAAATTACAACTTAGAAATTTAGAGCATGTATTGAAATACTATTCATGTATTAATTGCGTGTCATTTTTTTCTAAAGATTCCGAAAGAGTCTATCTGGCAAACCTCATCAATTAATTTTTAATCACGGTATGTATAGCTAAACTTGGACAATCTGGATCTCTTTGAGCGAGGTTTATTCCAGTTACTCAATTTTCTCAAATAGCTAACAGTTTGCCCCAAAAGAGAGCATCAGAACTTAAAAAAAAAAAGAAAAAGAAAAAGATGGTTTCATGGAGCAATCTCTCTGAATCTCTACTGCCTCAGAGATTCCTAAGGATAATTAAACTAGTTAATACTAGCTCAGGGCTAGCATTACAGACATAGTTACCATGCTGGTCCATTAAGGTGTTGCATTCAGGAGCAATTGGAAAAGTGAACAGGGCTGTTTGCCTTTTTACTGAGTGCCCTTGGGCTGTTGTGCTTAGAATTCTTATTTTGATAGTTTTTCTATAGAACCCCCAATTACGCCCCCCACTCCCCTTTTAATTTGTTGCTGCTAGTCTGCCATGGACCTGGAAACCAAGTGATTAAATGATTTAGAACTGTAGGTCAATAAGAATAAAAAGACTATCAGTAAGGGCCTAAGGGCCTCTTCAGGAATTGTAGTGAATGGACTTAACCGACTTGTTTTTTTGTGGAGGGGTTTACTTCTGCTCCTTTAGCTATGTTCTAGAAAGATGAGCTTGAAGGGTAATTTCTAGATGGGAGTAAGGAGTAGAGCACTATGAAACAGTGAAGTGGGGTCTTAAATGAGAAACATTCTGCAATTTGGAGTTTCCATGATTTATCTAAGCTTTTATCTCTAAATCTTAATCCCGTATTTCAACATGTGATCTTGCTGAGAAGGTAAGATACACATGCACACATGTATGCGAGAAGTCAGAATAAGACAATGTCACTGCAAGCAGTGGGAAACCAGAGTTAGAAGAGTGAAAGAACATTTATGTAATGCCTTTTAGGCAGTGTGGTAAATGCATTGTGTGTGCAATAAAGCCTCCTAATAATATTCCCGCAAATAATGAAACTTTGGATATGTAGCTATTGGTGATTTGAGGTCATTATGGAGTCAGGCTAATGGCAAGCTATCTATAGCTTCACAATAACAAGATTTTGTATTTTACATGATTTAATATTTTGGACACTACTTACAGTATTGTGGTGAGATTTTATTGTATTAATTCATTTAATCCTTGAAACAACCTGTGAGGTCAGTGTTATTCCTATCCCCATTGTACAGATGGGGAAACTGAAGCAGAGAGAATGTAAGTAACTAGCCGAGAGTTTCTCAGCTAATAAGTAGCAGAGCTGAGATTTGAACTGAACCTAGCAGTTTGGTGTGAGACCCCATGCTTTTACAAGCTGTGCTATACAGAGATGCTGTGTTCTATGCATTAGTCACTTGATTCTGATTTGTCATTACAAACAATGTACTGAACATTTCCATGAAAAAATTTACTTTTTTCTGGAAACAATTTTCCTGGGAAAAAATTCCCACAAGCTGTATCCTAGGTCAAAGAGTAACCCCCAACTCCCTGCTATTCAATATCTATTAGAAACCCTGTCTGAGAGACTGTAGCAGAGATGCCTGTCATTTCCTCCTGGCTGATGCCTCTTTCCTAGTTAACCTTCCCTTCCCATAGTGTGGAAGGGGTAGCTTTGTTTACTGTGTGATCTTGCTTCACAGCTTACTGGAGCAAGGCTGGACCCCTGGACCCAGAATATCTGTCATGTTGGCTCTTCATGACAAGAAGAGCCATGAGAACTCAGGGATTAAGACCCTCTATTTGGGGGGCAGCCTCAGAGGGTTCACTGAGAAGTGGGTGAATGAACAGAACAGCTGTATTCAGCAGTGGGAGAATGAAGCAGAAGCAGGACCAAGACAGAGAGTGTATGACAGCTGATGTCTTGATTTCTAATGGTGTACCAGTTTGTGGTTTGAAGTTTTCTCAATGGTCAGTCATCCTTATTGCTTTTGGATTTTGGGAGAAGCCCCTAGTTCCTTTTACTAAATACCTTGTAAGAAGGCTCAAGTGGGTTTAAATTCTTGTAAACAAATGAGCCCTGACTTAAACAGGGAAATAATGTATAGAAGGTTGCTTGATGAGCAGGTAGTATGTATGTTTCTCTGGGAACTCTAAAACCTATCTTGAATTTAGCCCAGCCTTTGGAGAGCTATGTATCTGACCCACATCGTATTGTTCATCATAGAGTTGTACTGATAGACTTGTCTGCCATGGTGATGCTCTCAGCGTTCCTATGGCTCTGATATGTATTGCTAAACTGATTTACTAAAAGGGATGTGTCAATCTAGCCTACAGTTTTTAAGCATAACTGTTTCACTGCAACCTGACCAGCAATGAGTATTAAAATTTTAAAACTTGCTGGTTAATTTTAAGTGTAAAATGAAATGTAGTTTTGTAAGTATATGTTTCTTTCAGTATAAGAAATTTAGATTTTTTTCCTATTTGCTAACCAATAATTGATATTAATCTTTGCAGTCTATTAACCATTTATCTTCTAATAGCTTGATGTTTATCTTACAGAAGCCTGGGTTTGACTTAAGAGATCCACAGAATCATTTCCCTGAAGGCAATGGTTATCATTTCTATCTGAAGGGTGCACTTAAATTTGGTTGTCTTCTGTGAGGAATTGCATGTTTTATAAACCTATGCTCTCTGCTAGAATAATCATAGCAGTTGGGGCTGAGCAGGCCAGTTGCATGCCACAATTAGTAAGGAGAGGTAGGAAGGAATTTACATTTGGTTAGGGGCTGTCCACCTCGTACCCTAGACTGACCTTGGAACAACATGATGGCTTCAAATTTCCCAATGGACGTGTTGTTTTTGACCAGTGGTGCACACCTGGAGAGCATTTTCAAAATAATTTATATTCCACAACTCTCTGCCCTCATCCCAGTCTTTGGAATTAGTCTCAGGGGGTGGATGTCATTTCCGTAGCATTTATATTCCTTCTGGAAAGTGTGCATGCTTTGTCTGCTTGAATATATGTGTTACAGTTTGGTTTTAAATTTTTAATCTGCACTCCTCCCACAGAGCCCACATAGATAAAGTTAGAAATGACAGCAGGTCCATTGGCTCCCTCTACCATGGGGATTTACTGCCCTATTCCCTCCCAATTAAAGTTCTGTTCTTTACCATGTGAAATGTGTGGCAATTTCCTTATTTGTAGGTTGTAAACTCAGGCTTCTTAGGCTCATGTCAAGGAGCAGGCAAGTTTGAGGCACAGCTCTGCTGCTGTTGATTGCTCTTCTGTCGATCACCTTCTGAAGAAGGCTTTGGAAGTAATAGAGTCATTTCTTTTGTAAAGTAGCTCCACTGGATGGTAGACTACTTGGGAGTATTTTTTAAACACCAGTCCTAATGATGCCATTAATATTATTAGTACAAATAATGGTAACATTATTAGGGGGCAACACAGTGGCTGAGCCAAGGGCTTTGGAGCAAACAGACCTGGGCTAAAAATCCCGAACTGTGAAAGGGGATGATAATGTCTGTGTTACATGATGTTCTGAGGGTTTAGTAAGTGGAGGTCATTAGCCATTACACACTTCTAAATTTATCTGGCTTATACCTAGCCTTGTGCATGTTGTCTATAACCTAGGAATCTCTTTTCCAAACAGTTTCTCCAGGTAGTTGATTAAAAAGTTCCATTGCTTCATCGAAGTTATTTGGTGAAGTGGTGTGCGTATATTATTAACAGCTGAGATATGTGGTTGGTAATAGTATAAAATATTTTCCACGCTGAAAATTGTTCTGCCCTTGATATATGGAAGTGTTTTCTTATATGATTCAGGTAATGTCAGCAATTGTAAATATAAAGCAAAGTGTGCTATTCCTCTCTTATATATTTATATATATTAGTATGTTTGAATTTTTTTGTTAACCAATAATTTATATTAATTTTCTTTGTAGTTTATTCAGGTATCCTGAATTGTAGTGGTGATGAATGCTAATCCCTGGAGGTTGGCAACATACATAGAAGCAGCAGAATTACCTTTGAACTCTTCTATTTTTAAGATCCATGCATATTTTACGTTCATGTATGTATATGTGTATATATACATGTGTATACATACACACAAACATATATACACATAAATTTTATATGTATTTTATTTTTTAAATGATTAACCACTGGAAAGGGATGCTTTAGGAAGATGAACCATGTTTATTCTGTGGTTTATATGTACATGGCATCTACTGGATACCCCTTGGGATACAAGTGCTTCAGTTTAAGAAACCTAATTCTGGGGCCCTGGTTGCCCATTTGTCCTTGTGTTGGCAAAGATCCCCAAATTATTCTTTGAGGAAAATCTGTCCAGGCCTAAGGCTTTTTTCCTCAATTGACTGATCTACGTAGGTAGAATGCCTTCTGTTCAGGAATAGGTTTCCAGCACTACTACCCCAGCTAGGTTGCCATTTGGATTTGTAGTTAACTGGCAATTGAAGTATCTGTTTTCCGCCTGGTCCTTTATGGGGAGCACAACTGGGAATTCATGGCCCCTCAATTATCTAATGCTAGATTGGGAGCATAATATTTATGGACAATTGCCTGGAGGATGTGCAGTCAATTCAATTTTTTTTAAAATTAAAAATGTTTTATCATCATGTCTTTATGTGCCCATCATTCCATCCAGACTATTATATACCCATTTGTATATTGTTCTCTGTTACATATTTCCGAAGATTCCTCCAGCATGCTGTTGGATTTCTGATGGTGAGAAAGTTAGAAAGTTCATCATTAAACAGTTTTAAATATAGTTTCATAGATAGACTAGAAGTAATTCCTACAGTGTTTTTGGGGCTAGGGTTTTGCTTTCAATGAGTTTGCCCGCTGTTGTTTATTAATTTATTTTTTTAGTACATGCCTGTCATCTGATTTTTTTTGGATATTGTAAAATGCATTGCTGGATCAAGTCCACCCACCAGATAGCTGAGTTCCTGAAACCCTTGTTTTAGACCCTTTAGAACTGGTTCTTCTCAACAGTGCTTTAGTTTGTGGCTATCGGCCTTTGCTAAACCACACTCCTAAGAAAAGCCTCCGTGAAACCCTTATTTACCTTAAGGATCATTTTACACAGTCACCTCTTTATGAGGACACAGGGGAGAAATTTCTCCCCAGTCTCAGTACTGAGAGGACTTATGCTTCTCTAGAGTAATTAGTTTTTTTTTTCTTAGAAAATTTGTTTTCACTTAACTGATCCTGTTTTCTTCTTCATGCTGCCTATTAAAATACTAAAAAGTCTAATATGTGGCCTTCCTGTAGCCAGTGCAGAGAACCTCAAATCATGTATTTTGTTCATTAACCTTACTCTTGGCTTCATATTTATAATTAAAAAGAAGTTTTATTTCCTTTTCCCCTTAACTCTGATTTCTTCCCTTATAGAAAAAAATTGCACATGTTTTTAATAAACTGCTTTAAATGTTTCTTTTTGGGGGGTGGGTGGGCCACAACAAGGTAAAAATAAAAATAATGGGCATTCAGTACACATGGAAGCAGATTAAACTTAGCCCTCTCAGCAATGATGGATGGCAATAGTTTGCCCCTTTGTTGCAGCCGCCTCCTCACCTTAGGGGTCAGGTGGGAGGACATTGGGGCTGGGCCCAGAGAATGGCCTGAGTGAAGGCACCTGGCCCTTCCCCAATCCTGCCCAACATGCTCACTGTTCTGAAACCCAAAGCAGGCCTTTCTGCTTCCCTCTCTTAGGGTAGCACTTTTTTTTTAAATGCAATTTTATTGAGATATATTCAGACACTATGCAATCCATCTGAAGTGTACAATCAGTGGCTCACAGTTTCATCTCATAGTTGTGTATTCATCACATGATGAATTTCAGAACATTTTCGTTATTCCAGAAAAAGAGATAAAAATAAAAAAATAAAACCCCAAACGTTCCATACACCTTATCCCCCTGTACCTTTTTTTTTTTTTAACAGTTTTATTCACATACCATACAATCCATCCTCAGTGTACAATCAGTGGCTCCCAGTGTAATCAAATATTTATGCATTCAGCACCACTGTCAATATGAGAACATTCTCATTTCATAAAAAAAAAAAATCCCATACCCCTTAAATGTAGGGTGGTGTTTTTTAATCAATCAGTAATTAATTAGTCTCCCCTCAGCCAAGTTATGCTGCAAATACAAACACCACCAAATCATCCTGTTTAAAACTGCGTCCTGCTACCTGTCCATCCCAGTCCACAGGGGTGTCATAGTCATTTGGGGACCAGGCTCCCTCAGCAGCCACCATCTCCAATCTTGCTGGTAAGTGTGCCAGAGGAAAACAGATCAGGTGGGTTTCTAGCCATAGTTAAACGCATTGGTCTGGGAAAGAGCAGAGACTGAGACACAAGGCTTAGCAAGGTTGTGTCATCTCCTGGATTTGTGTGTGTTCTGGTTGCCACAAGTGCCCAGGTGCTAAGGCTGCAATCTACGGCAAAGCTGTCCAAGCTAGAGTCTGTTGCCAAGGTCTGTGCTTCGGTTCTGAACTCATTAGCTGGGACTTGTCACCCTGCCCACAGCCAGGACATGTAATTCTGTTATGTGCCTAGAAAAGGAGAGAACCAGAAATGTTGGTTCAGCCACACTAATGACTATCAAACTAAATTTTAAAATTCATGTTATATCTTGTTTTATACAGGCTTATCTTGGAGATATTGTGGGTTTGGCTCCAGACCACTGCAGTAAATTGAATATTGCAGCAAAGAAAGTCACAGGGGTTTTTTGGTTTTCCAGTGCATATAAAAGTTATGTTTGTACTGTACTGTAGTCTATTAAGTGTGCAATAGCATTATATCTTAAAAACAATGCATACCAATAGGAACTGTGTATTTGTTGAATGTGGGCATTGAATTGGAAGCTAAACTTCCTGGGGGCCCATGTGAAAATGAAATTTGATCCATAAGATGGGGGTTCTTGGCCTGAGATCCATGTATGGGCCCCAGAAGGGAGAATGTCTGTGAACTCACGGAAATTTTATGCAAAGTGTGCATATAGAGAGGAGTCATAGATTTTATCAGACTCTCAGAGGCTTGTATGATTATATTCCCCAGCAAAAGTTAAAAATCTCTGCTCTAAGATAAATTTAAATCCTTTAGACAGACTTCTGGTGCTGAGCCCAAGCAGGACTTCCTCCCAGGGGTAATTTTGGAACATGGAAATGTAACAAGTGTTCCCTCACTTTCAATAGACACCGTGATGAATTTCATAATCATGGTTATTACAGCACTCCACAGTGGGGGCTGGTGGAGTCCATGAAAGTGAATTCAATAGAAGGAAGGCTGTAGGGGACTGGGAGAGATGGTGCTGAAACCCACTGGTAGTGATGGTTGGAGCAAAAAGACATGAGACTGAAACTGCTTCCAGAGGCAGAATTGAGAAGAAAAGGTGGATTCCATATCCTTCAGGCCATGATCCCTAAACTTTGTTTTCCCTCACCCAGCTTTGGATAAGTATTTGGTGGTGATGACATTGAGACTGAAGTTACTAATAGCACCTGGCATGTAGCTTTCCTGTGTTGTATCATATGGCCTGGATACATACCTGAGAGAAAGCCATTCTGACTCTACTTGGAGGGAGCTGAAGGTGTATCTAGGGGAAGTAATAAGATTGTCCTTAGAAATCACCTTGCTTTAGATATTGGTTAGCTTCCTTCTTTTTGTATGTCCTAGAACATTTTAAACATGGAAATTGTATATTTTTTCTTTATAGGGAAATACTTTTAAATATAAAAGTAATGTGATGTTAAAATTTCAGAAAATTTAAATATAAGTGTAAAAACCGTTTGTGTATACCCATAACCTAGCGTTAACACCACTGTAGCAATGGTGGTATCTTCCTTGATTTTGTGTTTATACACATACATTTTTAAAACCAAGATGTGGCTCATAAAAGACATACCATTTCATAATCTAGGTTTTTTTTTTTTTTTTTTTTTTACCACTAAATTCATCTTAAATATTTTTCTGTATCAGAAAAACTAGATATTTAAAAAAGGATTTCACATTGTATAGATGTACCATTATTTAACTTATTTCTTATTGGACATGTGGATAATTTTGATTCATTTTTTATTGCAGTTGTAACTCATGCCTTGATCACACTTTCACATAAATCTTTGTGTACTTGTTTGATCTTCCTCTTAGGATAAATTCCTAGAAGTTGAATTGTTGGGACAAAGAGCAGATACGTTTTTAAGACTTTTGATATATTTTGCCATATTGTCCTTTAGAAAAGTAATATGTATATTAGCATTTTTTCTCATATTTTTACTTGTATTAAGTGGTTTTATCCTTTCTTACATTGTTAATCTGCTAGAAGAAAATATTATCCCACTGTTAAAATTTTTAATACAGTTTTATTGAGATATATTCACATACCCTACATCATCCACAGTACACAGTCACTCACATTACCATCAGATAATTGTGCAGTCATCACCAGAATCAATTTTTGAACATTTTCCTTACTCCAAAAAAAAAGTAAAAAGAACACCAACAACATTCCATTCCCTTCATCCTACCTTATTTTCCATTTAATTTTTGTCCCTATTTTTCTACTCATCATCCATATACTGGATAAAGTGAGGTGAGCCACAAGATTTTCAGTCACACAGGCAAACCATGCAAGCTACATAGTTATGCGATCGTCTTCAAGAATCAAGGCTACTGGGTAGCAGTTCGGCAGTTTCAGGTGTTTCCTTCTACCTATTCAAATACACTAAAAACTAAAAAAGGATGTCTATATAGCACATAAAAATGCCCTCTAGAGTGACCTCTCAACTCCATTTGAAATCTTTCCGCCACTGAAACCTTATTTTGTTTCATCTCCCTTCCCCGTTTTGGTCAAGAAGATTTTCTCAGTGCTATGATGCCGGGTCTAGGTTCAACTCTGAGAGTCATGTTCCATGTTGCCAGGGGTATTTACACCCCTGGGAATCATATCCCACATGGGGGGTAGGGCAGCGAGTTTACCTGCCAAGTGAGCTTAGAGAGAGACAGGCCACATCTGAGCAAGAAAGACGTTCTCTGGGGGAGACACTTCGACAATTGTAAGTAGGCTTAGCCTCTCCCTTGCAGTAACAAGCCTCATAAGGAAAAGCCCCCAGATTGAGGGTTTGGACTACTAAACTGATAGTCTTCAATGTTTGTGAGAATATCAGTAATAACCCAGGTGGGGAAGTCCAACATTTCTGCATTTTTCCCCAGTCCCTCAGGGAGGCCTTGCAAATATTTATTTATTTATTTATTATTTTTTTAAATTGAGATCGTTCACATACCATATGACTATCCAAAGATCCAAAGTGTACAATCAATTGTCCATGGTACCATCATATAGCTGTGTATCCATCAACACAATTAATTTTTTTCAATTTTTAGAACATTTTCGTTACTCCAGAAAAGAAATAAAGACCAAAAAAAAAAAAAAAAAAAAAGGAAACTCCTATCCTCCATACCCCTAACTACCCCCCTCTATTATTGATTCATAGTATTGGTATAGTACATTTGTTACTGTTGATGAAAGAATGTTAAAATACTACTAACTGTAGTATATAGTTTGCAATAGGTATATATTTTTTTCCTATATGCCCCTCTATTATTAACTTCTAGTTACAGTGTCATACATTTGTTCTAGTTCATGAGAGAGATTTCTAATATTTAACCTCCAACTTTCCTTCTGGTGACATATGTGACTCTGAGCTTACCCTTTCCACCATCTCACACACCATTCAGCACTGTTAGTTATTCTCACAATGTGCTACCATCACCTCTGTCCATTTCCAAATGTTTAAATTCACCCTAGTTGAACATTCTGCTCATAATAAGCAAACACTCCCCCTTCTTTAGCCTCATTCTATATCCTGGTAACTTATATTTCATGTCTATGAGTTTACATATTATAATTAGTTCATATCAGTGAGACCCTGCAATATTTGTCCTTATGTGTCTGTCTTATTTCACTCAGTATAGTGCCCTCAGGGTTTCTTCATCAGCCCATTTTTTTTAAAACTGTTTTGTTCACACACCATACATTCCATCCTAAGTAAACAATCATTGTTTCCCTGTATAGTCACATATTTATATATTCAGCACCATCACCAGTATCTAAATAAGGACATCTCCATTTCTTCCACAAAGAAGGAGAAAGAGTGAAAGAAGGTAGGGGGACAAAATAAAAAGAAAAAGAAAGAGAGAGAGAGAGAAAAAAAACAACATGACAACTAGAAAGCAACCAAACGAAAGATAGCATTAAACTAAAGTAGAATAAAGAGTCAGACAACATCACCAATGCCAGGAGTCCCATACCCTTCCCCTATGCCTCCCCACACCCCACCATATGCATTTAGCTTTGGTATATTGCGTTTGTTATATTAAAGGAAGTATAATACAATGTTTCTGTTAATTATAGTCTCTAGTTTGCATTGATTATATTTTCCCCCAAATCCCACCCTATTTTTAACACCTTGCAATGTTGACATTGATTTGTTCTACCTCATGTAAAAACACATTTGTACCTTTTATTACAATCGTTGAGCACCCTATGTTTCACTGAGTTATACAGTCCCAGTCTTTATCTTTCCTCTTTCCTTCTGGTGTCGCACATGGTACTAACCTTCCTCTTTCAACCATGCTCACAGTCATCTTTGTTCAGTGTACTTACATTGCTGTGCTACTATCTCTCAAAATTGTTTTCCAAACCTCTCACTCCTGTCGTTTCCTTTCTGTCTGCAGTGCTTCCTTTAGTGTTTCCTGTAGAGCAGGTATCTTGTTCACAAGCTCTGTCATTGTCTGTCTATCAGAGAATATTTTGAACTCTCCCTCATATTTGAAGGACAGTTTTGCCAGATATAGGATTCTTGGTTGGTGGTTTTTCCCTTTCAGTACCTTAAATATATCACACCACTTCCTTCTTGCCTCCATGGTTTCTATTGAGAAATCCGCACACAATCTTATCAAGCTTCCTTTGTATGTGATGGATCACTTTTCTCTTGCTACTTTCAGGATTCTCTCTTTATCTTTGACATTTGATAATCTGATTATTAAGTGTCTTGGTGCAGGCCTATTCAGATCTATTCTGTTTGGGGTACACTGCATTTCTTGGTTCTGTAATTTCATGTCTTTCATAAGAGATGGGAAATTTTCATTGATAATTTCCTCTATTATTACTTCTGCCCCTTTCCCCTTCTCTTCTCCTTCTGGGACACCAATGACATGTACATTCCTGCATTTCATTTTGTCCTTAAGTTCCCAGAGATGTAGCTCATATTTTCCATTCTTTTCCTTATCTGTTCTTTTGTGTGTAGGATTTCAGGTGCCTTGTTGTCCAGTTCCTGAGTGCTTTCTTCTGCCTCTTGGGATCTGCTGTTGTATGTTTCCATTGTGTCTTTCATCTCTTGTGTTGTGCTTTTCATTTCCATAGATTCTGCCAGTTTTTTCAAACTTTCGATTTCTACCTTGTGTACGCCCAGTGTTTTCATTATACGCTTCGTCTCTTTTGCCCTCTCTTCCCTAAGCTTTTTGAATTGATTTAGTATTAGTTGTTTAAATTCCTGTATCTCAGTTGAAGTATAAGTTTATTCCTTTACTGGGCCATAACTTCATTTTTCTTAGTGTAGGTTGTAGTTTTCTGTTGTCTAGGCATGTGGTTTCCTTGGTTACCCCAATCAGGTTGTTCCAGACCAGAATGGGCTCAGGTCTTGGAAGGAGGAAATAGTATCCGGTTTCCCTGAGGTTGTCTTAGAAGATTGGTACACCCTTTGAGGCCTCAAGTCACTGTGCTTTTCTGCCCAGCAGTTGGCACCTGTCAGTCTGTCACTCCAGACTGGTGTAAGGAGGTGTGGCCTGTGGCTGTTTTCCCCCAGGCTCTGGGGTCTGGTTCTGAATGGAGGGCATGTAGTAGAGCTGGGCCCCACCTCTTTCTTCTCAGGGAAGATATGCCCCCTAGGGAGAGGTCATTAGCATTTGAATAGTCTCTCTGCCTGTGCTATCTTCACCCTTGTCTGGATCAGAGTGCTGGGAACTGAAAATGGCTGAGGCTTTCTCCACTGATCAGAAAAAGAGACAGAAAGCCCCCTTCAGGGCCAGTCTGCAGCCACCTTCTGGCTCTCCAAAGTCAGTTATCACCAAAAGCCTCTGTCTGCTTGTTGGGAATTCATAGCTTGTGTTCAGTGGTCCACATTTGTTAATTAAAACCCCAGCTGGAGCTTAGCTGAGCTATCTTTGCTTGCTGGGAGAGTGCTGCTCTCTAGCACCATGAAGCTTTGCCGTTCGGGCCATGGGGAGAGGTGTCTCCCGGCTTGGATCTGCAGTTTTTACTTACAGATTTTATGCTGCGATCTCAGGCATTCCTCCCAATTCAGGTTGATGTATGATAAGTGGACAGTCACATTTGTCCCCCCGCAGTTATTCCAGATTATTTAGTAGTTGTTCCTGGTTGTTTGTTAGTTGTTCCAGGGGGACAAACTAGCTTCCATTCCTCTCTATGCTGCCATCTTTTCCATTCTCTTGCAAATACATTTTTATTCTCTGTCCATATCACTTTGGTATATATTGGGATTTCACCCCAACCTGTACAAACCCACCAGTTCTCACTTCCCATTCAAAGCTCCATGTACTTATGGTGTTCAAACAAACTGATGGTACAAGTTAAATTATTTAGTGTGCTATAGAAAATATGAATCTTGCACCAAATAAGCATCTCTTCCCTTGGTCTCACAAAGAAGTTGAAGTTTTAAAACACAGTATCATCCTTTATCCTTTGGCCAGATTTGCCTTAGTCCTAACCAGATCCACTTCATTCATGTTTCTAATTGAAGTCTGAACCCTTTTTCAGCTCTTTTTGAACAGTTGCCGTAGAGGTAACACTGACATTCATAGCTGCTGAGCTTTAGCTCTGAGTTTAAGGTGTCACACAGATACCCAAAGTTCCAGAGACCAACCAGGTTATACACACAGAGCTCAGCACCTCAGAATTTAAGGACAACCATTACAACTAGGGAATAGATGTGACTGCTGTAACAGCGTACAATCTAGGGACATTTACATTAAGCCTTCCCCTGATAACTTGTGCTCTAAGATTCAGTTCTCAGAGTTTGCACATTATAGTTAGTCAATATTAGATGAGGCATTATGATGTCTGTCTTTCGTTTCTTGCACACTTCATGCAAAATGCTGTCCTCAGAATCCAATCACCTAGTTGCGACTCACAACTTCATTCCTTTTTGCAATTGCTCAATTTTCTATTGTATGCATACACCACAGTTCACCACTCTGTTTATCAGCTGATGTACTCTTAGGCTACCTCCATCCATAGCAAATCTGAATACTGCCACCATAAACACCAGTGTGCAAATGTCCATTTGGGTCCCTGCTCTCAGATCTTCCAAGTATATACCCAATAATGAGGTTGCGGGACCTTGTGGCACCCACATACTTAGCGTCTTGTGGAACCACCACTCTGTCCTCTAGAAAGGCTACACCATTCAACTTCCCCCCCAACAGTGAATACATACATCCCTCTCTCCACATTTTCTCCAACATTTGTATCCCTCTATTTTTTCCCTGCAATTTTATAGAGATATATTCACATACCATACAATCATCCACCCCCCTGTTTGAATTTGCAGTTCTTTGATTACTAGTGAAGTTAAAAATTGTCATATGTTTATGGGCAGTTTATTTTTTTCTGCAACTTGCGTGTTTGTGTTTTTTTGACATTTTTCTGTTAGGCAGTCTTTTTCGTATTTATTTTTAATAGTGATAAAAAAGTAAAGTGCTGCATATTTTTAGAATATTGATCCCTTCCCATCAATTTTAGTAATTGACATATGGGAAAATTATCTATTTTACTATAGCTCAAAAGTTTAGTTTTTCTCGTTTGAAAGCTTTCGCCCACATTTATCGGTGTGTCTTCCGTAGTTGTAATTTTTTCGTATGTTCTCTTGATTAAAATTTTTTTGAATTTTGTTTGGAGACTTTGAAATTAGCTGCCCAATCACTTTTGTGAATATTCAAGTGTTCCTTATTCTTACACTATGTGGATGCTACTGAACCTCTATGGCAGTCTGGGGAAATCTGTGGCAGTGCTGTTCCAAAGAAATAGGGTGGTAGGAGCCATTCATGCTGGGCAAAACAGAGTGCACAAGTACCCTGGAGAAAATTTTGAAACAATGAAGTTGATGAAAAGTCAGTGTCTCTTTTATTAATATCTTGTGCTGGCAGTTCTAAATGACTCAATGATAAAATGTTCCTTCCCACCAGGATAGGTAATTTCCACCCCCATCCTCTTGTTATGCCTCTAGTAGGTGAACCATTTCAGAATTTTAAGTGCATAAAATAAAACACAAGGACTACAAAGGAAACCAATTATATTGAAATACAGTTATCAAAATGTTAAAATTTTATGATACAGAAAAATACTTGATTATTTATTGAGGCACTGAATGGCAGTCTAGCAGCAGGTCTCATAGTCACAGTAATTTTAAAGTAGCAATGAGGAAAAATAATATTTTGAAATATCTAAATTATAGTATGAAATGTAAAGATCTGTGATTTCTATTGGTGACAGAATCACAGGTATTGCTAATACTGCTGCAGTCTTTTGCCTACATTCATAATGAGTGGAAATGCTACATCTGAGAGGTTAATGAAAAATAATGATGTAGTAGTTTTCTCTTCTGAGTTCATGGCCCCCTGAATTCTATCCTTGGATTGCATAGGAGTCCGGGAACCAAAGGACCCTTTTCTAAATGGTATAGCCACTGTAGCCTTCAGCATAAGGACTATTCATCTCCCACATACTCCAATGAAATAAAATTAAGAGTTGGGCTGGTTGTCCTCTAGTCCTTGGGTGGAGAAGAAGATATAGGACTCACAGTTGTCAGACAAGCCAGAAATAGAGAAGGAGTGCTTGGGGAACCTGGGTTTAAATTCTGCAATATCCATGCTAGCCAGTGGAGTGAGCAGGACACACACCATCTTTCCAAGAGAAGTTAGTCTGCTTGTATTGTGGGTCAAATTGTGTTCCCCCAATATTGAAGTCCTACTCCCTGGTACCTATGATTACGACCTTATTTGGAAATAGCATGTTTTTCAGATATAATTAATTGATATGTGGTCATACTGGATTAGGGTGGGTCCTTATCCAATGACTGATGTCCTTATCAGAAAACAGAGACAGAGATAGACAGACAGACAGATAGAGAGAACACCACGGGATGATGGAGGGAGAGACTGGAGTGATGCCTCTACAAACGAAGGAACGCCAAGGATTGTTGGCAGCTACCAGAAGCTGAATGAAGCAGATAAGGATTCTCCCACAGAGACTGGAGAGAACATGGCCTTGCCAGCCTCTTGATGTCAAACTTCCACTATCCTGAACCCTGAGAGCATAAATAACTTGTTTTAAGCTACCCAGTTTCTGGTAATTTGTTATGGCAACCCTAGGAAACTAAAGTAGTGGGCGATTCATAATTATATCTAAGAGGAATTGACAGAGTTAGAGCTAATTAGGTAGGGAATTAGACAGGGAAGCCTTCTCTGAGAAGGTGGCATTTATGCAGAGACTTGAAAGGATGAGAAGGAGCGAGCCACGTAAAGAATGGGAGAAGAGGGGGTGAAGAGTTTCCAGGTCAAGGGAACACGTATGCTGAGGTTGCCATGTAGTCATGAGCATATGGGTGATATTTAGTAGCAAAAGGATTGATAACTTGCTTAGGGATAGGGATAGAGAGAAGAGAAAGGGTCCTGGCTTGGACCCTGAGGAGTTCTAACAAGTAGAGGTTTGGGAGGAGACAATTAGGAGAGTGAGAAGGGAGATGAGGAAAAGCTGGTGGGTATGATGTCATGGAAACAAAGAGAGGAGAATATTTCAAGGAAAGGTGTGTTCATTGTGTTGATTGCTACAAAGACAATTTATGCTAAAAAAATGGAAGAAAAAACAAAAGAGAAAAAATTGCTATTAGAGTTTACACATTATTTTATAGATTTGGCTTTAGATTTAAAAAGATATTTTGCATAGTTATAAAGAAAAATTTTAGAAGTTTATATCCATACAAGTTAAAAGAAACAGGAAACAGTTGCACAAAACTGTATACTGAGGAAGTAATATAACTATATAAAATGATTTTAAGCAGTCATATTTTGATTGTACATCCCTAATTGGATATATCCTAAGGACAAAAAACTGCCCAAAAAAGTTTCAAATGCTTTTAGTAATCCTATTGTTGGTAATAGCATTAGTATTATTTTGAGGCTGTTTTGCGTGCATTGTAGGGTAAAGTGAATGAATGTTTTGGTGTCCTTCAGAACTGGAAATTTTGATGTAGTTGTGAGAGGAGATACAAATGTAAGATTGACTAAGGTTAGGTAAAAACCCTGTAGTCTTGAATTTAAATCAGAAATATTGGTATGAATTGTGGCATATATATGGAATGTATTTCCTTGTTCTCCCACTAAAAAGGCCTGGAAATAAGGACTCCTGTGGCAGTGAGTATTCCTAGTGCCCAGATCGAGGTCTCTAATCACCACGTTCCACCAGGAGGAATTAGAGGTCCTAGGAGAAATAGCTGAGTCTAGGTTTGGTATAAGAATTATGTAAGATGAATCTGAAATATCTTAACATACCAGAAAACAGGGAAGCTATCAACTAATAGGTGGGGTTTATCAAAAGAATTCAGGAACCATCTTGAAGAGTCTCCCATTGGCTACAGCTGTGGGATCGGTAAGAATAACTACTGTGGGTTAAAACATATCAAATATGTTTAAATCCATGAATTCCTAATGATACACAAATCAACCTTATTAGTGGCCTTTGAAGGATGTTAGAAAATTAACTCATTGCTTTTAAAAATGAGTAAGAGAAAAGATGACCATTTATTCTGTCTTTCCTTTTGGAATTGCACCCCAGGATAAGCAAATAATCTGAGAAGTTTCTCTTTATAGAAGTGTTTTAACAAATAGATGAAGAAGAAATAGAATTAGAATATTACCATTTTACAAACTCTGATAAAATAACTATTAAGGCCATGATCATTATTAATATTATTATTGAGCCTGAATCTGGAAAGCTTCTGGATTGAGCTGCCAGTTTATAGGAAATGCAGGGGCAAGAGGAACACATTAAATGACACCATAGGGATGCAATCAGCAAAATCTGAATCGTGGGAAAGTACATAGGTCAAACCACTTGCTTTCTTCAACAAATAAATTGCAAGGAATGAGAACATGGAAGGGAGCATTTCTTAAAGAGAACATTTCTTAAAAAAAGATTTAAGAAATGTATCAATCAATTGCAATGTATGAACCTTATTTATTTCTTAATAGAACAAACTAAAAAATGAGTATAGGGGAAATTGAATGCTGGCTGGATATTGATATTAAGGAATTACGATTCTAATTTTTTCCAGTAGGATAATGATGTAGTTATGTTTAAAAACAGTTATCTTTTAAAGATATATACTGAACCTTCTATGAATGTAATGAAATGATATCTGAGAAGGTGGAGAGTTGTCAGAGATAAATAAAACAAGAATGGCCACGAGTTGAAAATAGAAGCTGGATGATGGTTACATAGGGGTTCATTTTACTATTCTACTTGTGTCAGGGTTTGGAATTTTCTATTTCTTTTAGGAACTACTTTCTTATTCTTACTCCCAACAAGAATCACCAGATATACTTATGGTGTTATGACCCATAATTACACATGCTGAAACTGTTGCTTTTAAGAATATTCAAAAAAATTAATGGCTGAACACTTTATCAAACATAGCTCCTGAATGACATTGCACTGTCTTACAATGTCTAGTGTTTTTCTTCTGGGAGTTTAGGATGCATATGACATTAATAATACCTTGGAGTATCATTTGCTGCAGTTTATACATGGTTACTGTTCGTATAGCTAGAAAAATGGGAAGAATATAACAAACTGATCACAGAGCTTTTGATTATAAACCATCGTGCAAATCTGAGTTTCAGAACATGTGCCATTTAACTTCTTTTTCAATAGACTGAATGATTGTTTTAAAAAATACATAAGGCTGGCATCGGTTTGCTCAGATCTGTTTTCTAGGACAAATAGTGTTTGGTTGGGTCAGTTTATTTCGGTCATTATAGAATTAAATATGAAAAGTGCTTGCAGGATAGTCTCAGGAGAAATCCACTTAATGGTTTCTTTTGTTTTTGTTTTTTAAATCAGGAGAAGGGACTATTTGGACTTCGAGAGTGCTGACTTTAGGAAGTCTGTGCAGAATTTCACTTATTGAAGCAATGATCTGTTAAGCTATTGGTGTGTCCCTATATGAGAGCACGTATTGTATTAACAATACCCACATATCTTCTAATTTTAAAAAACATTTGTTTTCATTATTAATCACTGTCATAGTAGTTCAAGTAGCAAAAGGAATTCAAGGGGGTTAGAATCTAAAACCGAAACTAAACTAAATGGTTATCTGAGGGGTTTTGGAGAGTGTTATTCTTGAGTAATTTGTTTATTGTTGGGCAGAGGACAAGCACCCCATATTTCAAAACCCTCAAACTTGGCCTCAGACTTTATTTTGAAATTTCTTTCTGGCTTCAGCTGCTTTCTTTATGCCACGTTTTCCTTTTTGACATTCTTCTTGTTTTGCTAGTTAAAATGATTTTTTTTTTTTAAACAACTAATTCCTCTGGGCTCAATCTACCTCCAAAAAATTAAGCTGTATTCCTTCTGTTCAAGTTGTCATTAAGTACAAATGCAAATGGAAAATCCATTTTGCATTCCTAAATTGCTGTTGTGGTTTCTAATTCTGAGGGATTTATTGGGAAGAAAACAAGAGCACAGCTTGATTTTTATCGCATTGAAGTGACCCAAATAGCTTTCAGAAATAGAAAATGAATTTTGATCAAGAGTTGTAACAGTGATTGTTTGCTTATATGAGTTATTGTGCTTTGTATTCTAGAGTCCTTCGTATAAATAAAAAGGATTCCTTTATAAGTTTTTTAAAAAAACTATACCATTTAATTTTTAGTTAGATAAGTACTTGGTAGCTAATAAACTGGGGAAAAGTTCAGTTTCAGCTTTTCCTCTTTTTTTCAGATTTAAAAGGAAATATTAAGATTCCATTAAGGTCTATATATGAACGATACAAATAGCTTGTCAAATCTTAAGTTCTTGAAGTAGTAACAAATGGTTTTATGTCATAGGGATCTACTGATCAGACCTCTGTTTCTCTAGGGATTATATTTGAGAGATATTTGGGAGATTATTGGCTTTATTTCCAGTTTTCATTTAATCAAAAGAAAGGATGCAAAAACTTAACTGTTCCAATCAAATTTTACACTCTAACTAATCAGTGAATGCATTCCCATTATTTTACCATAATTGCGTTCTTTCTTGATTCAAGTTCTTGAATGAGAGATCTCATTGGCCTGGCTCAGTTTATGGTCTGGGTCTCCTTGAGAGAGATATCCATACCTTGTGGAGTTATTATTGCTTCAGAAAAGGGGTATTCCATCTGGTGGTGCTGGCTTCCAAGGGCTACAGATAGGGATGGTCAAGCTTAAAGATGCTGGGATCCAAACCAACACTGTACAGTCTCCCAAATAGGTGTCTGGAGGACATGGGCTCCAGGGCACAGCACTGAGTTACAATTTTTTTGTTTGTTTTTTTTTTGAGAGCTACATTTGAAGTGTGGAATTTTTTTGTTTTCTTTTTAAAACTGCAGTCGGGTAAGATGTCCATGTATGGGGCTTTTCTTATTTCTTTGAAAAGTCCTTGTCCGTTGTCAGAGCTAGGTTCTTACATCTTTTCAATGGGTGGATGACCTAATCTTTTAATCTTGGGTGATAATTTATCAAGGAGTAGCACCTTGATGACAGCGTCAGAGAATTAGAAGTAGCTGGGACCTTAGAAACTCTCCAGTATGGGATTAGAGGTGGGGTCCTTGGATGGGCTTCAAGGAGGGGGATGGTGGTCTGTCCCCCCACAGTTACATAGAAAGTATTGAGTGCATGTTTTGTTTTTTTTTTTTTTTTTGGAGGGGAAAGTGGGGGAGGAGAGGATCCTGGAGCTTTATCTGAATATCATGGGACTCCCATGACCAGAAAAGATTAGAACCTCTATAAACCCAGCTCTTTCATTTTACAGATTATGAAACTGAGGCCCAGAGAGATGAGCCATAACTTCAAGTTATTTTTCTGAGTCATCAGAAAAATCTGATGTTTGTTTCTCTTTGTATGTTGTTTTTATTGTACTGATTTTATATACCATTATTTAATTAACTAAAATGCTGCAACCTAAATTTAGTTCTTTTGTACTGTGAAGTGCAAGGGAAAAAAGTAATCCAGTTAATTTCTCAGAATTACAAGCAAAGACTATGTCTGGGCCAATGTTGTTTTAATATGATGAAAACTCAGCCTGAGACTTTGGGGAGGTGGTAGTGGTCTTGGACAACTTAGAGTTAGGGAATATTTATTGCAGTTTTAAGTTTTTCAAGTACATATATTTACTATTCCCAACCAGTGAGAGGTTAGAGAAGCTGTTTTTATGCTACAATTACCTTAAAAATGCCTATATATAAAGAGAGACATTAACACGATTTTCCTCCCAAATAATCGCCTTGAAAGACTCTTAGATTTAGCTGCTTTTTTATTATTAAATAATTATGAGTAAATTAGGTCTAAAGTTATATGTTTTTATAAAATAACGTATTTTGAATTGCTTGGAAATCTCTTGCCACAATTCAGTTTTAATTCAGTTTTACTTTGCATTTTCAGTTTTTAAATGGTGAAAATTTTTGTCATTCAAATTCTAGTCTAGTCCATCTTCCTTCCCCTAACTTCCTCCTTTTAGTAGGATGTTCTTGCCAGATTTGAAATTTTTTCCACCTTTAGTTTTGAAGAATTTTAGAGAAATACATTTTTTTAATTTGTGTATGGCTTTAAGTAGTTGCTTCCTTTGTTTCATATTGCTAATGTTCTGATTTTACTTTAACAGGTTAAAATTTGAGTGGCAAAATGTTCTAGAATTTAGATTGATAGCGTAGGAAATTATAGGATATTTGCTAACAATTGCAACAATGTGTCCTTTTTTTTGGGAGAGGGGTATATCTTATCCCTACCCATTGCCCCATTATTTCAGACTCATTCTCTCTATAACATGCACTGGGTTAAATGTTACAAACCTTCTTTTTGCCATTTATTCAGATATCTGAATGAGAGGACTTTTTGGCCATTAATCATTGGTAAAGGACATAGTTTTAAAAACGTTTTGTGATAAATCATTTGAGTGTGTTTTAGACCCCCAAAATTTTTAAGGATGCCACTCTAACTATAGGCAGACATCAAAAATTGAATTGTGACAGCAACATTTATTTTAAATCCCAATTATAGACTCTGAGTTTACTCCTTTACTTCTTGCTGAAACATTGAGCTTCTCTAAATGCAAGAAATTCTCTTCAATTGCTAGCTTTAAAAATGTGACATTCTATCACTGCTTAACTTGTCATTTTAGTTTATGTAGGAATAACAAAAACATGGTGACAAAGTACAAATGTGATATTATTTTTCCAGAAAGTCAGTATTATTACTTTAGGGAAGAGTAGTCCATTCATCATCTGTATTCATAGAAAGATTATTAATTTCTTTATTAATCTTTGTAACACCAAATATTAGAAACCCATTGTATTCTTTATCTTCCGTTGAACTCTAATTCATGTTTCACTTATTCCTCAGCTTCAGTGGATGGCGTCAGATGTGTCACAAGCACTTGATGAAACTATTTATCACTACTGTAAGAACAAACCAAATAACTCAAGAATGCAGTAGTTCTAAGCAGTTACCCTTGCTGACAGAAGCAAATGTCAGCCTCAAGATTGACATCATGTTTCTTTGTAATGCCTGGGCTGAAAGATAACTTTTGAAATCTTATTGTCACCAATGTGATGGAAAATTTAAATGACTTTTAAAATAATCTTTAAATAAGATGTCCCTTAGCTATTTGTCATAATCATTCCTGTTAATTTCAAACTTGGAGATTTGCCCTCTGTTCCAGAATGTAGTGTAACATCGATTGGTCTTTCTTGCTCACTAAACTGCCACGGTAGAACTAAGACTTGCAGTTAGGAATGTCAGGGCTTCATAAACAGATTTTGAAATGACCTTCATATACTAAATCCCTGGCCAACTAAACTGCCTGTTCATAACCTGTGTCCTCATTCTCTTCTGAAAAACTTTGGATGTTTTTCAAAAGTTTGGCTCAGGATGCCCAATGGGATGTCATTTAAATATTTTGTACCTCCACAATGAGAACCCAGTTTGATTACTTAAAATCTTTTAAAGAAATGCTAAGTTGGAAGAGCCCTCTCCAAAAGTAGCTGTTCAGACCTCTGAATCACCACTCCTCCCACTCCCCAGTGACAGCCCTGTGTCATCGAGCAGAGCATCGAAGCACTTTTTTAATTTGAAAATATCTTAGAAGTTGTTTTTACCAAATGAAGTTGGATATTGAATAAAAAAAATCAATAGGAGCAAAAGCTTCAGTTTGTTGTACCCTGGAGGTTGAGAGTTATCATCCAATATTTTACATTAAATAAAAAAAAGTTCTAATTTTTTTTTTTAACCTAGAAGTATCCGTATTATTTCAAATAAGGAAAAACAGGAAGTTATAATGTTGTAAATAATCTAACTGGGGCCTAAATGGTTTTAGCTTGATTGAAGACTTAGAGTCTTGTGTAACCAGACAGAATTCCTGTGGCCGGGGAGCCAGGCTCCCTGATTGTAGCACAGGAAGTAAAGACGCAGCCCATCCCCACACCTGGCTAACTCCCATCTTTTGCCACTGGCTGGCCATAATTGCTTCTCGAGAATTTAGTGGACCATTCAATTTTCATGCTTCTGCCTTTGCTGTTTTAAACATAAGGGGAAAGGCTGAGTTTTTTTAGCTAAACTTTAGGAATGTGGGGGTCAAGATAGGAATTAGACCTAACCTTAATCACCTACACTTTAATTACATCTGATAATTTATTTACATGTTAGTGTTCTACAACCAGTAGGAACTTCCTAAGTTTATCTGAGTGGTTAGGGTATTCCTCTGTGTGTGTGTTTCATTTAGCATTTCCATGCTATTTCAGGCCTTGTGGCAATGTGGTCACTTTTGCTACATATATAAAAAAAATTTTAATTCTGAAGCTGGTTTTTTGCTCTAGATCCCTGTCATTCAAGGAAGCTTTACTCAGTTATTTTTACCAGAGTTTGCTGCACTATGATTAGAATGAGAAGATTTGGGAAAGTTTAACTTGGCATGGCAGAGATGCAGCTGAGTGGAAAGAATATTTGGTGAAAGAAAAAGCAAATGTAGAGGATACCCAAAAGTAAAGTCCGGCAGGGGCAGGAAAATAAAACAGGGTGCTTGTGTTATGTCTCTTCCACAGTTTATATTTTGACTTTTATACCAGAAATACCTTAGGTGTCTATTTAAAGGTGGCAGAGAAAGACAGTGATGACTTGGTGCTTTAACTTTTTTTTCTCCCCTTGAATTACCTACTTCTGTCTTGTCTATGTTATACCCATTGAATTTTTTTTTTTTTTACCCAAGCCTCTGAAGAAAATGGTCTTATTAATTTTAGTATTTCAAAGCAGGCTAACAATCTCAGAAGAATAGATTGGTGCTCGATTGAACTGTATCCTGAGATATTTCTAAATGAAAGCCTTGTCAAATATTTTATTTTCCTTCTGTGTTTCAATATTTGAATTGTCATCTAGTGGATTGGTTTTAGTATGCTTGATTTACCATTGTGGCTAAAATGAAGTTGGTTTTTACATCATTTGCAGGGTAGTCATACTTGTAAAATTAATTCTTGAAGCAAAAATCCAACAGTAAGACTTGCTGTTTTGTGATTATGAACATCCAATAAAAGTTGGGGCTATTTAAATAAAAAAAGATTAATTTAAAAAAAACTCTAAATTTCATTTTCCTCCTTGAATTGCTTGTTTTAGCTGGGTAGTTTGGACATACCTTCATAAGTGTAACTAATAGGTTTATGTTTTAGATTTTAAAAAGTATATAAAGAATATGGTTTTCCCCAAATGTTGGCATTCTGTCCTTTGGCTATGAGTACAGGGTGTTCCAATTTTTGTGAGGCAGTGTTTCCTGGAAGCCATGGCCCAAATGCTGAGTTAATCTTTGTTCTCTTACCACTTACAGATAGCATTTGTACATAAAAGTTCTTATGAAATGCTGACTGAGTTTCAGCTATTGAGCTTTGTTTCTGGGACATGTTCAGGGTTGTCTGGTGGGTAGATAGAAAGAGTCAAATGAGAGGTGAGAACATTTGTGGTTATCAGTGTCTGAGCACTTACCTGGGGCCAGGCTCTTTGCTCGTCCCTGGGGCCCTGTAGATGAACAGGACTTCTTCTCATGGGTCGTCCCACCTATGTTAGAGGAGCAGAGATGGGCTGTGCTCTCACCCATTTAGTGGTCCAAGGCCATTATGATGCATGCACGGCGATTCAATCATTCTCAAATCGTTGTCCCTTTCCCCTGCAGAATGTCTGCTTTCTCTTCTCATTCTAGCAGACGTCTTCACCTCTTAACCTTTGGTTATCTCCAACTGAATTGTTCGAGTATTTTCAGCTGATAAATCCCTTCCATTGGCAACTTTTCCTAGAGTCTGTGAGCCGGGCCAGGTGCTTCTTCTGGGTGCTGCCCTAACAACCTGCCCTTGTCCTACTACCTGCCTCTTTTGCACCTTGGATTATAACCTCCTCTGTACTTATCTGCTTCTCCCACTAATCTGTAAGCACCTTGACTGCATCTCTTTCTCTGTTGATTCCACAGTGCCTAGTATTGTGTTTGGCACATTGTAGAGCCAAATAAATTCATGTTGAATTCCCTTTACTGGCAATCCTCTTCTAGTTTCTCAGTCCTTAATACCACTACATAAAGCACTATGCCAACTGCCTGTCAGCTTCTCTCTTTAAAGGCCTTCTCCAGTTTCACTTTTTTTCCCTTAAATGCCAGTCTCAGCCCTTCAGATAGAGTTGTTGATCAAACTCCAACTTACCATGTATTTCTGTCAACCACAGTTGCAATAATGTTGAATAACAAACTCTCCTCTAATTCAGTGCTTCTGTTAGTGTTCTGGTTTACTAATGCTGCCATTAAGCAAATACCGGAAATGCATTGGCTTTTATAAAGGGGGTTTATTTGGTTACACAGTTAGAGTCTTAAGGCCATAAAGTGTCCAAAGTAAGGCCTCAACAATCAGGTACCTTCATCGAAGGGAGGCCAGTGGCATCCAGGAAAACCTCTCTAAGCTGGGAAGGCACGTAGCTGGCATCTGCTGATCCCAGGTTGTATTCTAGCTCCTCTCTCATTTCCCGTGGGTTCTTTAAAGTGTTGCTCTTGGAGCGTTTGTCCTCTCTTAGCTCACTCAGAGCAAAAATCTGCTTTCAATGGCTGTTTTCAAAATGTCTCTCTCAGTTGCTCTGAGGTCTTTCTGTCTGTTAATTCCTTTATACCACTCCAGTGATCCACTTAACACCCACCCTGAATGGGCGGGGTAACATCTCCATGGAAATTATCCAATCAAATGTTTCACTCACAGTTGATTGAGTCACAACTCCATGGAAACAATCAAAAGATTCCAATCTAATCAACACTGTACATCTGCCCCCACAAGATTGCGTTGAAGAATGTGGCTTTTTCTGGGGGACATAATATATACAAACCAGCACACTCAGTAACCATTTATTCTTAGATTAATGGTTCTGCTTGCTGACTATGGATTGGCTGATCCAAGTGGGGCTTGGCTGCTAGCTCTGCTTCATGTTGTGGTTCACATGGTCTGGGTTCCTTGCTGTGGATTGGGACTCAGGTCAGTAACATTTGTGTCTGTTCTGAGGCCAAGGCTGAAGGGGAATTGTGGTAGTTTGAAGTTGAATGGATCCCAGAAGATCATGTTCTTAAAGCTAATCCATTCCTGTGAGTGTAGACGTATTGTGGGTGGGAACTTTTGGTTAGGTTATTTCAGTAGAGGCATGCCCTAGGTACGTCTTAATCCTCTCACTGGAGTCCTTCAAAAATGGGATGAATATGGAGAGGCACAGAAAGGCACAGAATCTGAGAGAGGAAGCCACTGAAGTCAGAGCTGGAAGCAAGAAAACCCAGAAGAGAAGCGAGAGACTGGCAGATACCACGATGTGCCTGGCCATGTGACAGAGGAGTCCAGGATCACCAGCAGCCTGTCTTCAGGAAGAGGGTATCATCTTGATGAGGCCTTGATTTGGACATTTTCACGGCCTCAGAACTGTAAGCTAATAAATCCCTGTTGGTAAAAGCCAGCCCATTTCTGGTATATTGCATTTTGGCTGCCTAGCAGACTAAAACAGGCAGAGACTACCAGGAAACTTTTCTGGTGGTGACAGCAGAAGTGTAACCTACCATCTGGAAGAAAAACAAAATCCCTGATTTGTAGCATTTGCCCATTTCTGTAGTGTTAATACTCCCACACAATGGCCAGTTTCAAGCCATCACTGGGAAGAGATACACAGTAGCACACAATTATGTATCATTTTTCACCATACAGATATTATAGACAACCTCAAAAGCATAGATTTTTGTAAAATGTAGTAATACAATTAGGAAGTTACAAGTTTTGGGTATTACCTTTTTAAAAACTGTAATTTATTTAGTTTTAAGTTTCTGTAATGTTATTTTTAATAATGGCTGTGTTTAACAACCAACTTATAAATTCATGAAAATTGAACAGTGACTCATGTGAGCTGGCACAGACTGTTCATAGCACACGCTGGGTAAGCCCAAATATATGATGTGTCCTATAGTCTATGCTCAGAACTGGCACTCCATCACTTCTGCTCACATCTCTGCCAGTGTTGTCTCATGGCTGAGCTCAAAGTAAAGGGGTGGAGGAGCACACTCTGCCTGTGAACTCACATGGCAAAGAGTGTGTCTACAAGAAGGTGAAGAATCAGGCCAATAATTCAGTATATAACCCATATGATGATGCACTTGCTGTGTTGTATTACTTTGCACAATCTTTGTATTATGTTAACTGTGCTTAACCCTATTTTGAAAGCTTTAAATCACACGCTTTATGGGAGTACACAGTGATATAAGTTATGTTAGCAGGTTTGCTTAAGATAATCCTCTAAAAAATATGTCTTATGAAGTGTAATAGCTACTCTAGAGGAAAGATTTAGGGGTAAAACAAAGGAAGTCTGAATTTTTGGTCTGTGTTTTGTAAGACTGTGTCAGGCACAGGATTATTTCCTAGTAGATTGCTCCTTTATCATTCTTTTTGTGACTTAAAATTTTTTTTTGCTTCAAAGACTTTTGTCTGATATTTATGTAGTGTTATAAGATTTCATTGGTTAGTATTTGCCCAACATCTTTTTCCATGCCTTTAAAAATTTTTTTCAGTCTTTATCTCCCAGTAGTTTTAAGACTGTCTGTCCTAAATAGCATTGATTTATGGTCCTAAAATTTGTCAAAATTTTTGTTTTGACAGTTGCCAATTAATCTCTAATTTTGGATAGTACTAACAGTGATGGGTATCATTGACCAATTAACTAAATAAATCTCCGAAGTGCTAGATGACACTGGCTGAAAACAGATAACTTCTATTTACGACAAGGAAGGCCTTAATGGAATCCCCCCCCCCCAATTTATTTCCCAGATATAATAAATAATTGTTTAAAACTCTTATATTGAATTATATTTTACAAATTACATATTCATTATTGCATTAATTATCTATTGCTGTATAACAAACTACCCCAAAGTTTAGCAGCTTAAAACAACATTTATTGTCTTTGTAGTTTCTGTTAGTCAGGAATCTGGGTGTGTCTTAGCTGGGTTCCTTGGCCTCAGAGTCTTTCATAAGTCTGCAGTCAAGGTTAAGCCAGGCCTGTAGCCTCATCTGAAGGCTCAGCTGGGGAAGGATCTGTTTTCTGCCTTACTCACGTGGTTAGTTGTTGGTAGGATTTGCTTCCACTGCCTGTTAAA